>NC_136070.1:1171478175-1173974008 GCF_964261635.1 Lissotriton helveticus
TGGGGTTCTAAGTGAGGCTACCCTCTATCAGATTACCATCATAACCGGAGTACACGGTCTGTTGCGCTTTTTGATTGGTGGCGGGCTCTAGTGGTTGCGCCTATTGGAGGTCAACTTAAATGGGTTAGATGTGGATGGTGTGCACGGGGCAGTGGTTACAGTGGTCAGATTAAAATATTTCTGGAATCTTGCATTGAAATGGCATGACGCTTTCTGCTCATGGTTACTTCGTGTTTGTCTTACCTTACTGTTGTTTATACCGCTTATGTGCTTGCATTAAACATTTATTTGTTCCATTCAACTCTTCTGTGTATTGCAAAGATTTTTACCTGAAAATAATTAAAGCTAGGGCCAGATTGATGGTTTGAAGGACAAACTAGTGTCCATGGGTTTAATTCAATAAAGCAATGCTTGGTGGACAACCGCCATTAGTTTTGATTGCCATCCGCCAAACTTTTTAAATGTTTCTGTTTTTGAAAAACAAACTCCAAACGTGGGAGTTTGTTTCTGAAAACAAAAAAGTTAATGACCTCTACACCTTGGGTGTTTTCTCCTGGTTTCCGATGGTCATTATTGTTTTTTCCTGTCCCTCACTAACAGGTTTTATCTTGAAATACCAGACAGAAAAAAAGAGACATTACACTGCCCACCCTAATTGCGTTTCTGAATGGGTCTGTAAAAACATTTTGTGAGTTGGAAGTACTTTTTCGACACCCAAAATGGGTTTTCTTTATTTCATGGTTTGCATTAGTAACAGCTAACGGTTTAGTGCATCAGGACCTTTCTTTAATCATTCTGTCCATATTTACTTTTCAGCCAATACCTGTGAAATGCTTTACACCCTCTATGCAGGTCTGGCAGAAAGCACTGTCAAATCATAACCCTACCGTGACAAGTTACTTCTGGCAACATTGGATGGCAGATGCCACCCGTATTAAGTTAGTACAGGCTCCTTTTAAAATAAGAATTCTACTGTAATGTGTTATCATAGGCAATTTCTAATATCACTAGTAAATTGATATACTGAAATTGATATACTATACTTTAGGAATTTGACAAGGGTTTATTAACCCACCTGATTTAGGGCCTCATAACTATATGTTTTAACTTAATCACCTATCCATTAATAGACATTTTAATATGTATGTATGTATGTAGAGAATTTGTAAAGCGCAGGAATCACCCCCGCAGGGGCATCTCCGTGCTAGCATAGACAACAGAGCAGACTGGCACATACTTCCATAACTCAAGTCTTGAATAATTCTGTCTTCAGAAGTTTTCTGAAGCGAACAAAGCCAGAACATTTGCGAAGCTCCTCTGGCAGGAAATTCCAATGTTTTGGGTTCAGGTAGGCCACTGTTTTGCCTCCAGATCGAATTTTCTTAAAACGAGGGACTGCCAGCAGCCCCTTGCCGATCTAGTCATAATGTAATTGAACGTTTTAGGTTTATGACATAGAATTTGGCATAGGATAAAACAGGAAGTGGTAGTTTAAAGGAATACCCTACACCTTTTCACAAAAACTCTGCTTACAAAAGGGAATACATAACAAAGGGATGTCCTACAATTATGGTGCTTTTGCATCCTTGTGTCTTGCTGCCCTGCGTTCTTTTTGTATGCAATGAATAGTGCAACACAGGATGTTGCTATTGTTAGATACTACAGATGCCCTCTCAAATGTGGACACTGTTTCCATGAAGTATGTGCTTAACTGTAATCTAATGTCCATTAATTTTTCTTCTAGGACTATTGATGGGACAGTGTACATGGGCACAGTGAAAGAAAAGGAAGCTGCACAAAAAGTATATCAAGAAGCAGTTTCACGAGGCCAGTCTGCTGGTATTGTCAAGTAAGATTATATAATTTACTAAATTGTGCTCAGTAATCACAGCCTGTCTTTTGAGATATTATAGAGTGTCTTCATAGGGTAATCTGTGGTGATCAAAATGCAATGTAGTTGTGAGTTGAAAAGGGAGTTGCTAGGAAATGCTGTCTCTAAAAATATGTAATTGAAATTAGTCTATGGGGTGCTGTCCTACTGGAAAATAAATGTATTTTCAAATGATCCCACCCTACCCAATGGTCTTACAATCATTCCACAAGCTCCTGAGTGAGCTGCCATGGAAAGTAAACAATGATAGGGATTTCCAATCATTAAATAAAAAACATGACCAACACCATTTGTTGAAAAGTTTTCCATATTTAGAGGCTTACTCACAAAAGTATTTTAAGTACAGGAAGTACTACTCCAGTAGTGCTACTTCACATACTCACAAATGCTACTCACAAATCTGCGGTTGAAGACATCCACCTCTGCTTTTCCTATCTCTTATGTGCGGAAATATCTATCATGAGTGGTGAAAATCTCTGTTCACAGAAGTGTAGGTTACTGTAGTATATGCAGGAAAGACAAGGGGGAGTAATTGGAAAGTGCTGAATATATATTATTAAATGGGAATGTCAAAGGAAAATTTCAGACGGCATTTAGGGAGAGATATGCAAATAGTAAAACACACAAAAGAGTAAGACATTTGCTATTCACAAAGGTTACACCTACATCTGCTAAAATAGTGCTATTGACTAAAGTACTTAAATGAACTCCAGTCAAGCCTTGGAGTACATCTATCATCACACTTGGCCAATCACTTGTGTTGCAGAACACTCTCATAGATTGTAAATAACAACTCACACCACTCAGGGAAAAATAGAAAAATACATGGAAAAATATATATATATTTTTTTAACATATTTTATTAAATTATGATTGCATTATTTATTGAAAAAATAAAAACAACATTACCTTTCTCTTCAAGGTATACACAACACATATTCTACCAAGGATCTAAACACATTTAACACATCTGCTGCTACAACTTGAGAATGGGACGAGGAAATGAACTGTCAGGACAGCATGGCACATTGCAACATCAATCAATCAAACACAGTACTGCTGGAACGGGGGATGCACACAAACAGTTGTGAGACAGAGGTGTTGAGTTTTTACCTGGCCTAAGGGGTCCCTGGAACAGAAAGGTATACAGAAGATTAGACCGCATGAAGGTGAGAACAGGCTACTCGAAAGGGATGAGATAGAGATGGAGTATAGGTCAACCTCCAGCAAGAGCATTCGCCACCTGTATAATATAACATGTATTTGTGAAGCACACGTTTCACCCAAGGGTATCAAGGCACTGAATAACAGATGTTTATTGTCACCCAACTCAATGGTACTCATTTTATCGACCTCAGAAGGAGAAAAGGTTGAGTGGACATACCGGGATTTGGACCTGTGACCATGATGTTGAATAAAGGCCCCTAGAGTGAACTCATTAGTCCACTAAGCCACTAGATCCGGTACCACCTGTCTTCTCTCATTCTGTCACATTTTTGCTTGAGGTCCCTATGTTACATGCCTCCACCACCAGTGCATTGACATATCCTGTCAACTCCTGACATATGTCAGCCTTCTCTGCTCTTTCGAGGGTGTACAGAGGAAGACCGTGTAGATCCCTGTAATGATCAAAAACTAAGGTAACTAAAGTGTTTGCCTCTTCCTCAGTGAAGTTCCTCTTCTTGTTCAGGAGGTCTTTCTAGAATTTGTAGGTGTTTATCTGTGTCCTATTAGTGACTCAGTCAAATGAGAAGATGGAAGAGCCCAGGGTGTGGGCTATATTTAAATAAATGTATGGTTAATGTGCATCAGATGTTTGTGATTTGGGTCACGCATATGGTTTTTCCCTGTTGTATTCCATTTGGAATGCTCTTCCCAGATGGTGATGTTTTCCACCGCAGTGCGGTGCCCTGGCTCATCCCTCATCAGGGGTATGGTAGAAATCCAACTGAAAATGTACTACACATATAAGGTGATGAAGAATAATAAATCCAACTACTAGGTGGAGTTTTCCACCTCAAATTGGTGAATAACATCCAGGCAGAGATCTCAACCTAGGTGTAGACAGAAATCTCTGTGTGTAAGGATCTCCACAAATAGCTTTCTCTTCACGAACAGACTACTTACTGTCTAGCAAGCTACAGGCTTGATAGAAAGTTCTATGAGGGAGCTCTTAAAGTCATCTATTATTTGAAGCTGCACCACAATTTACCTGCTATTATTCCCCTGAACTGCAGATGCATTTACTTGCTCAACACTAAACAGGGTGCCTGCTGGAGCTAGCAAATGAGCTGCAAATAGTTGGCATCTGATACTTTGTATGCAAAAGGAGAATCTGTGTGGTTATTGATGTGCCAGAACAGACAATATCCATTGTAGCTAGTGTGCCAGGGATGTAATGCCTGATTCACATAGATAAGATTTGGTTGTGATATAGGATGACTTACTCTTTCAGAACATTTTACATCTCCCTGAACTTACTTTGATATTCACCAACATTCCCACTATCATCCCTGGAAATATGTGCCAAGTACAGGTTTCTGGATGTAGTACTTGGGAATGTATTCTTTGAAGTGGCTGAAGAGAGGGTCTTATAGGTTTTTCAGCATGACCTTGATATGTCCACCCTTCTCATGAACTATATACTGAGTACTTCTAGATAAGGGCTCAAGAAACACGGATTATAGAGATGAGTATTCTATGGTCTAGTGGCCTACGTCATCATTAGATACCACCTTGCTATGTCCGTGCTGTTGTTACATAGAGGGGTGCCTTGGGAACTCTTTGTGTGGCTGGAGGTTAATGTATATCTTTATGTACATCTAAAGGCAGAGTTGATTGTTCACTTTGAAAGTGTGCTGTAGAGTGTTTGTTTCCAAGAGCCCTTACCATTGGTTTGCGTCTTTTAAGAGACCGCAAAGGTTAAAAATAGGAAAAGGATTGTGAACAATGGTTCTTTTATTAATAACCATCTTAATGAATAATTTGGATGATCCCAGCTGGAAAGCGATCAATGTTTGATGAAATCTGAATGTAAAAGGCCAGCACTTTTGCACTTGTTTTCAATTGTACAAAATGTATTCTGATCCTCACTCACAATCACTTGATTCTGTTTCATTATGTACACTGTTTCTACTCATGGGCTTTTCACTTTCAAATAATTACAAACTGGTGTGTTAGTCTAATTAGGTAGAACCATGCACACCAAGACTACAAAATCCAGAGTGCATTATGCTTTAAGTCAAAAGCTCCGAACTGAAAATAGTGCCCATAATGACATTGAGTGAGGTGGTCATCCTATTTTCAATGGACAGTTCAAGCCAGATAAGCAGTTCAATGCACCAGAGGAAGGTCCTAATTCAAAGTTTAAAAGGTTGAGGGCTACGGATTTGGAATTGATACTTATGAAGGGTGGGAGTGTCTGCAAAGTGGGTTACTAATTTGGATGGAAGGAACCCATGCCAACTTAATAAATACACAGGAGTTAGGGCTTAAAACAAGTCTCGGAGAAACTCTGCTCAATCCGCGGTAGCTATGCCATAAACTGCTGGTAATTCCCCAGAGAAATGTGTTTTAAGTTCAAGCAGTGCCAACAATTCTAAAGTGCAGAAAACAAGACAATAAACCCCCAAACAAATTAAGAAAATTAGATGAAATGTAATGATAGCCCCCAACCCTTCACAAAAAGTATTCAAATTGGATAACGAAAACCAGAGCTATGATTGTTTCAAATTTTTAAGGCAAAAAGCACACTGATAAAGTAAAGCACCAATGTCAGTTTGCAGGTGTCTGAGATCTAACCCCAAGTATAGGGCAACCATGATGGAGTGGAGGTCTGACACAAAAAGTGGGTCACCCTAGTCAAGGTTTTTATCCTCGGACTTAGTCTACTTTTTGGAACTCAAAGTCCTTCAGCAGGGCAAGATCCAAAGCATAAGCTGGTGTTACCTCATCGCCATGCTTCCACTGCAGCTGTTGGTTTTGGAGACAAAACGTAATTTTGCAGCTACCAAGGTTGCTTTGATGCTTTGATAAATTTGCTACCTCACTATGGGGCATATTAGCGGGACTTTTTCCAGCGAAAGCGGCGATATTTTTATCGCCCTATTAGCAAGCTGTCGCTAACAGCAGTTAGCGCCAGCTTTAGGCGATAGCTATATGTTTGGGGCCCGCTTTGCATGTCAGCGATATTTATCGCTAATGACATGAAAAGTAGGCGTACCCAACCTGTTAGCGACTGAAAGCAGTCGCTAACACAGCTATCGCCCAGCAAGGCAGGCGAAGCGATAAAAAAACTTGCGCTAAGCGCGATTATCGCCAAAACCTAACGCCTGCTCAGACCACTTCTTAACCTGTATATCCAATGGGAGGTGGATATTCAGGTTAAGTACCCATTAGCGATGATGCCTGAATATCGCGGGATTTCCAGTAATATTCACGCCTTGAGCCGCTATCGCTGGATATTTTATCTCTTTGGAGATAAACGTTGCTAATAGCACGTTATCTCTGTGATAATATCCGGCGATAGCCGTCGATAAAAAAAATGCGCTAAGCACATTTAGCGATAATTATCGCTATTTGTTGCTAATATGCTCCTGTGGTCCAAAGTTTTACCTTCAGTTTTCGTCCCTTTTTGGATTCTCAAAGTCCTTCAGCAGGGCAGGGCAAGGGTGGAAGCTGTACCTGGACAGGACAGGGGTGCATGGGGTCATATATGTAGGTGGTACAAATACACTAAAGAGCATACATATGACCATTTAATTTGGATACCATTGGGTCAATTTCTGCACTGCCTTATATGAATGCTATGTAAGTCAACTACGTAAATCAAATGCACAGTGCATGTTGTGGGGAACAATACTACTGTTTAGGAGTGTTACTCTGCACAAAGACTAAAAGCTAGGAAAACAAGACAAGGAAAAATGGGTAGACCATGACAAAATAGATGATCCTACAGAGGGGCATTAAACTATACAAATTGATTTTTCAGCAAGAGACCTGCTGGTTGGGTGGTGTGTCTCGGGGCATGGCGCTGGTGATAACTGTCCTGTCTGCTGACAATGTCAACTTGTAAAAAGCAATGCAGTCTAATCCTTCATTAGTAACTTTAGCTGCTGGGGTCTTGGTCAACAGTTCTTAAGCTTTGATCAGTGATGGCTGCTGGGGCATTAAAGTTGTGGGGCTTTACAGGGGGCAGTGCAGGTGGGGGCAGTGCAGGGGGGCAGCACAGGGGATAGAATAAAAAAAATCCATACCTGCCATCTGCAACATCTGCACTCTTCTGGCCTCTGCTCCTTGACTCCCGGCATGCCACAGGCTCCCCTACGCCAATCCACATGCTGGTATCACCCAGTATGAGAGCAGCACTGTGATTGGTGTGAACACCCTGGTTTGGCGCTCAATAAGGGTCTATGACCCTGTGCGTGCTCTCCACTCAGCTGTAAAGCACAGCGTGGGTGGAGAGATCGAAGTACGCATGACTGCTAGGCTGGCCTTTAGACGGCTGGCCAAACTGTCATGCGCACTTGAAGCAGCGCCACTACTCCTCCTCCTTCCTGCAGCTGTGTCGTGCCAGAATGGACGGCCCCACCCTGCCTTCTGCCCAGCTTCAGGAAGTGAAAGAGGAAAAATCGAATGATAATAACCTTTCTGATCACTTATTTTTTAATTTTTCACTCCTGAAAAGCAGTGCGGTGGCGCTCCTCTGCCTTAGTGGAGGAACCGCCTCTGGCTTTGATTAGCTATGCTCTAGGGTCTGTCTGGGCTATTGCTAGTTACCACACTTAAAGTTCTCTTTTTATTAATGTGTAGGGCTTCTGGACGGAAGATGGAGAAATTTAAAGTTTCTGTGAGTATTGCCCCATCAGGCAAAGTGACATTCCAGCTTACCTACGAAGAGCTGTTGAAGAGAGTGTTTGGAAAATACGAGATGCTTATCAGAGTGAAACCAAAACAACTCGTTAATCAGTTCCAGGTAACTACCAGCTATGATGTCATAATTTCGACATTTTGGAATCCGATAGTAATGTTTACGTAAAAGTAACATTCATTGGGTCATTATCGTATACCATCAATGAGTGCCAAGTCATTCTCACACACATTTTTTCTCTCAACCCACTTGTATTTACTTATGCTTGAAGTAGCTGCAAAGAATAACCTATACCCATGGCGAGCAGGAACTGGTCTCAGTACTGTGGGGACATGATCTGCATCTTTACCATGTTTTTGCTGGCTACTTTCCTCATCCATCGCACATTATTCCTACCTCCAAATCCCACTAACTTGGCTGAGGCCACATACTGGATGTACCCTGCACGGACATGACCTTTTGCCATGCCCTCTAGGTAATTGCTCTCCTATTGTCGGTACTTTCAGGGCATATCCGTTGCTATTCCCTGCAAGTATTAAACATTTCCAACATAATATATGCACACAACACACTGTGGACCTTATTTATGAGGTTGTGTGTCACTTTTATGCCGCCGGTGCGTCACTTTTTGTGACGCACCAGAGGCGTAAAAAATGCGCCTTTTTGCACCATATTTACAAAGTGAGGCATCTAGGTAGATGCGTCACTTTTTAAACCCCTGAGCCACATTATACCTGCGCCAGGTATAATGTATGCAGAGGGGGGCGTTCTGACGCAAAAAAGGGTCATAGAAGTGACGCAGTGAAATCTAAAAGATTTCACTGCGCCACTTCTAGGACGCAAATGCGTCAATATCTTACGCCTGCCTCAGGGCAGGCATAGGACTGACGCAGGCCATTTCACATGGGGCTTGCCCCATGTGAAAGGACACCTTGCAGGAGTTGCGTCACTTTTGTGACACACTCCAGCAATGCGTCACTTTTTCGCCATACAGATACGTCAGAAATACTGACGTATCTGTAACTCCTTGCAACATGATGCGTCATACAGTAAATATGCCGCATCCATCGTGTCACAAGGAGGGCGCACTGAAAAGTAACACATCGCTGCTTTCACTCAGCGCTGCGTCACTTCTCATAAATGCGGCCCTGTGTGTTCTACACACGTGACACGATTTTCAGTGGTGTTCTGTGTTCAGTACACATGCCCACAGTACACACAATCATATACTTTGCCATTGGCATGCTGGTAATGCCCACAAAAATGGCACCTGGCTCCGTCCTGTACACATTATCCTTACCTGCAGCACCGAACCCCACAGTTCCTGAAGAGTCAAAAGTCCACAGCGAAGCTTTGTCATCCTGCCCGTCATTATGTTCAAATATGTTCTGTGTTTTTCTATTGTGGGAGCCCATGATATTTGTTGACGTTTGGAAGCAGGGTCCTTTGCGCAGCTGGCCAGATGTTTCATCCAAAGTGTACCTATTGCCATTGCCCAGGGACTGAATACTGATGTTGGCTGATTACAATTCAGAGGAACAGGCCATACCTTATGTAAAATCAGTGCTGGAATGCCCTTGTATTCAACATTTATAATAGATTCCCACAACCCTTTGACAAGAGGTTGGCATCCTTCAAATAGGTAATTGTTATATGAATATCGGGAGCTTTAATTTCAGGAATTAATCGTGTCTAATTCAAGAAAAAAGGCCTTCTTTTATTTATTAGAAAGTGTACCGGTGATTAAATACCTCTGCAGCTATTTATAGAGCCAAACGTGAGGTTAAACTCAGGGGTGCACTGTATTCTTGTAAATACAGCGCATCCCTGCATTTATTAAGTGACTAAGGGCCATATGTATGAAGCAAATTCGCATTCGTAAATGCCGAAATTCTGTGAATTTCGGCGTTTGCGAATGCGAATTTGCAAAATGTTATGTATAAAGGAAAATCTGGTACAAAATAAGGAATCACAAAATTTGCGATTCCTTAAATGCAATGTATGAAGCAAACAAAAATTGCAAATGGTCCCTAAGGAATCGCAAATTACCACCAAGTTGGTGGTAATTTGCTAATTCCTTGAACAATGCCTATTTTTGCACTTTTCAAAGTGCCATGTGACGCACATACATGCCCTTATGGCATGTATGTGCACCACATGTGCACCCATGCTTATTTCAGGGGTGCAACAGGGTGAAATTATTCTCAATTTGCGATTTTCAAATTGCGAATCGCAAAAGTGAGAATACCTTCCCATTCATTCCTATGGGCCTCCTGGCCCATAGAAATGAATGGAAAAGTATTCCTTAATTGCGATTCACAATTTGCTAATCACAATTAAGGAATACTAGGACTTCGCCGAAAAAATGCTAATTTGTACATACATACCAATTTGCGATTCTGAAATAGCAATTTCTTAAAAATCGCTATTTCAGAATCGCAAATGGGTACCTTGATACATATGGCCCTTAGGAGCTTATTTACAAGCCCCTTGCGCCTACGGTGCGTAGCTTTTCCCAATTTTAAAAGTGATGGACTGGCGGCGCAAGGGGCTTGTAAATAAGCACCTTAGAGTAGCACTGCAAAACTTGCCACTGCGCTGCGCCATTTCCTGGTACATATGCCCCTTTTTGGATGTTAAAGAGAAAGAACAATGGAGATGCACGGGGAAAGATGTCATGGTGCAGCTGTACCCGAAGTAGTGCCCTTCGGCTGAGCATCCCTGCATTTTGGGAATTAGGTCACTCACCTGATCGCCTCATGGAATGAAGCTGGAGGTGGGTGAGCAAGTTGTGCATCCCTTCAAATGGATAAACTAGAGTACGGATGATATTTGTGAGATGCATTTACTTGGTGCATGCCATCGTCATCTTTGTTCCTTCTCCACTTCCTCTTTGCCAAGCAAAGTGCCAGTGAAGTAGCAGTAACACAAAATCAGAGATACACCACTTAATAACAACATTCAAAGAGTCCTTTAAATAGTAATTCTTTTTGCTGCCGCCAAGACGTTGGGCACTGGTCAAGTTTTTTAAAATCTTTTTTCCTTTATTAGTTCTTTGTTTACAAGACAAACAGCCAACCCATTTCATCCTAACAGAACAGGACTTCTTCAGGGCAATGTACTGGCGCATATAGAAGAGCGGAATACAGGGGTTCAAATATCACCCCTGTCGTAGTATACCATCTGACCAGGCTTACTTTGTCCATATCTTCTGCGTATTTTCTACATTGCCCTGAAGAAGTCCTGTTCTGTTAGGACGAAATGCGGCGGTAACTTTAACGCCGTTCTTGATAATATGTCCCTTGATTTTTTAGCAAAAAGATTCATATATTCAGTATATCTATAGCGTGAAGCTATCCAAACGGCAGTAGGACTTTACAGGAGCTAAATATTCTAAAAAAGAAAATGATTCTAGATCACAAAAAAATAAAAATAAACGATTTGAATGAGCTGTTTCTGATAAAATATTAAAATTTACTGATTTAAAACCACCCCTCGTAGATTATTATATTACATATAAATACATACTGGGAGTAATAAAGCAATCACCGTTGAGCACAGCTTTTATCAGGCACTTTCCAGCCAAACATTTACCAAGGACTTTTCCTGCCAAACACAATTTACTTATCAGATAATGTGACACCCTGGGTGGATTGAACTTAGTTCTGACTGAGTGTACGAATCAATCACATCATATTCATGTACTTACTTCTTTTGAGATGGTTGTTTTATATCCTTCCCTTTGCTTCAGTCTTACATTTTAAAACTGCTGTCCTGTGAACAGATTGTCTTTAAGTTATGCTTTTTCTCCTTCCTACGTTCTTTAGATTGACGTTCACATTTCGGAGACACAGACCATTACATTCCTGGAAGCAGAGGCATCGTTTTTGACTAATCAATTAAAAGAGACTGTGAAAAAGTCCGTCGCTGGTAAGGAGGTGAGAAAAAAAAACTATTGCTCAGGACAGGAAGTGAGTTTTCACTTGCAAATAGATATAACCTTGCACAAAATATCTCCACAATGGTGTAATAGTACATATGGGTATTACTACAGTAGGCAAGAGCGACACACACACACGCACGCACGCAAACGCGCGCGCGCGCGCACACACACACACACACACACACACGCTGACTCTCTCACCCCCTCCTGTAGGTTATAACCATATTAGTGGGCTATTCTGACTTTAGTGATTATAGCAGGTATAAAACTGTCAAAGCCTGGAATAAACACCAGTCGAGGGGTGGGAAGGGGCTGGAAATATCTAAAATCGGTGGGGATGCAGGGGGACTTATCTATACTATTTGGAATCAAACTGCAGAAGTGTTTTCGTATAACATGGCATAATTATAAATCCAGAAAATATTTCCTGAAGAACTGTTTTACAGCTTTTGGGTGTGGAAAGTTTGTCAACTTTGTAAAGTTCACAAACACTGCAAGCTACCATAAAATCTTTTTGAAGTTGTGAAGTTAAATCCTTCCCAACTTCACTCACATATAACTTAAGCATGAGCATCTATTCCTGTTTCAATTTATAGTTGCAAACCCTACTCTCTGAAATGCAATAAATACCACGATCAGTATTCTGTGTCAATCACATTACATGTATGAAGCATGGACGATGGTTACCACGACATTCTTCCCGCCTTCCTCCACAGGGCCATGTCTCTTTCAGCCCAACAGTGGATGAACAGAGAAGCTGTGCAGAATGTCCCACGTCCCTCCTGGATGGGGACTTCCTCATTAAATACGATGTTGACCGAACCAACTCTGCAGGCGAAATTCAGGTACATTTTTTAAGGTGGGTGGGTAGCACATGGTAATATTCTTTTCACGTAACTTTTCTGGGTACCTTAATACACTTTTTTCCTGTTTTATAGATTGTTAATGGGTATTTCGTGCATTTTTTTGCACCTGAAAATATTCCACCAATACCCAAGAACATCATATTTATAATTGATAGGAGTTCCTCAATGAGTGGGCGTAAGATGCAACAGGTGAGTTTTCTTCACTTTTCTTAACCTAATTGTATTTTTATGTATTTTTCACTTTTTAATAAATATAATGGTGATGAACACTTAACAAAGTAATACTTCTTGAAGCACTTAGCATTCATGCGATGCAACTGGGTTATAGGTTTTTTCAATTAAGCTGCTGAAATGTTTGGTTTAAGGGCAGGAGAATGATTTTATGAGAAAACTTTATATTTAACATGCTTAGACACAGAAGCAATCTTCTAGGCAATACCTCTAAGGTCCATATCCTGGTACTAAAAGAGGATCCTGAAAAAGATCATCACATGAAAGAAGCACATGGATGATATTTAAAGAGCAAAGGTGCTATAGACTCTGACACAACATCTGTGTTGGCGACAAAAGGCTGAGGAGTAGACTGTTCAAACAGGACCTTATATTAAAGGAGTAGAAATGAAAATATTCAGCCAGTAGTGAGTTATACAAACCTGGAACTTGGGTGGAGAGATTCAAATAAGAGCTGAGGAAGGAAATGCGAACCCTGGCACAAACAAGGATGCACCACACTGCTAATTGTAATTGTTCTTGCATTTATATAGCACTTACTACCCCTGATAAGGCGTCAAAGTACTTTTTTTGCCGAGTAGCACGCTACTCCGGAACCCACTGAGGATTAATGGTGAGTTAGTATAGGGAGATATGACATTAATTTGAGCGGTGGACAAGTGAGTTTGTCATTTAGATTGAAAAGAGGATAGTGGAGGGATAGAAGAGGGAAGACGTTGCACTTATGTAGCACTTGCTATCCCTGATGAGGTGTTGAAGCGCTTTTCAGTGGGTAGCACGCTATTCCGGAGCTCAACAGGATTAGTGGAGAATTATTATAGGGAAATAATTAATTATTTTGAGCAATGGACATGTTAGTCTGTTAGTTGGATTGAAAAGGATGGTGGAGGGATAGAAGAGGGAAGGGTCTAGAAAGTGTTCATTTTGGAGCTCATAGTATGGGATTGGCTACACTTTTTTGCATATTGGAGAGAAGATCTGGTACAAACGGGCCTCATGAAGACCCAGGCAAGACTGAATGGTACATACAAGCTTAGAAGGGATAAGAGATTGAAATATATTTGAATTTCAGATCACTCAATAGGATAGTCATAGTGTATTGTGCTACCAAAAAAATCCAGGTCTCAGATCAGAGGATTATTTCCTTTTAGATTCATGCCTACTTTTATTACAAATATTTGTATCTCCAGAGATTACATGCCATCTTTTCTGTACACCAATCTCCTCTCTCTGTCATTACTCCCCATCAACGTTGTAGAGTTTACATTTGTGTAACGTTAGTCTCAGTTTATCCCTAACAACTTCTGGTCTCTGTGACAGCATTATTCAGCATATGTCCAGTTGGTCATAATGAGAGGAGCTTGTCTAGTCCACTGACTTGGTGGGCCCCAGCACACGAGTGCAGTTCTAATCTCAAACATACAGTTGAGCACTGCCCCAAACACAGAGCTGCAAACAGTATTGGGCTTTTCACTCGTATCTGCTTCCTCCAGCCAAATTTCAAAATTATGTAATAAGTCATCCCTTAGGTATACTATTGGGTTTTTTCATAATTCTCAGACTTCTTCCACTCTTAACGTCACAATCTCAGCTTCAGCCCACTTCACTACTTCACTCATCCATCTGGTATATGAGGGTCATCCCTCATTGCTTTCACACGCTTAGCCCGCACCAGCTCTAGTTCTAAAAAACTGTTGCCTACCTTCTTAAGGTTTCAGATGCAGAAAGAGATCTTGAGTGTACAAGTACTTCTCTGTTTAAGGTAGTTTCAAGATTTATGGTTATGTGCTCCCAGTATCTAGTGGTTAAGGGACAATTCCATACCATATGGAAATATTCTTCCACTGGGGATTTTCATCAGGGCAAACCACCATTTCTAAATCAATTATCTTATTTAGTTTCTGGGGTCTTAAGTACGTCAGATGAAGATAATCCAACTTAGAGTACGTAAAAAGGGGGTTGCTAGAGACCTTCTGGGCATGATTACGAGTCTGGCAGTTCAAAGACAGCCAGATTTGTGGTGGCGCAGCAGTGACGGATCTAGCCACTGTCACACTGGCGGTCCGACCGCCCCATCACAAGTTGGGCAGTCCGACCGCCCTTGGACCATCCGTTGGTGTTGGAGAGGTGGCCAGAGGCCTCAAGGTCTTTGCCAGAACTGCCCCGGTCCCGCAAGCATATTACAGTTTCCTCTCCTCCTGGGTATACATGAAGATTCTTCCTCCCTGTAAACCTTTGAGGAGAGGAAACAAAGGGTGACCTACAGGGCTCCCTGTGCCTCAACCGCATGTGGATGCACACAGGGGAGCATAACATGTGTACCTCTGTGTGCATGCACACAGGTTCCTGCACGGCAAGGACTTTCGTGTCCATGCTGCGCAGGAACCTTATAGTGCTGTCCCATTGCAGTGCCGTTTTCAAAGGCACCACGGGCTTTAAAAGAGGCACTGCCATGGGATCGCCATGCCACCCACCTGCCAGACTACAAAAAAGTCGTAATATGGCGGGCGGGCGAGCAGCGGCGACTTTTGGCAGAGCGGTGGTGAGGCGGTTTGCACCGCCTCCCCACCCCTCCCTTGAAAAGTCATAATCGGGGCCTCTGTGTGTACATTAGAACCTCTTCCTGCTCTGTTTTTTCTAGTTCTCTTCCTAAGATAGCTTTACAATTTGCCCTAGATTTCTTTTAATCATTTTATTTAAGACATAAAACTAAGTGCCAGTTTACGGCCAGCTCCCATTATGAATAGGAGTTGCAGGAGATCAAGTTGCAATGGCTTTTTTGTTCTAGTGCCCATTTACTGTGTAATGTGTGTACTAATGCCCCATATTTTAACAAGCGCTGGCAATGCCACTAGGTCTGGCTTTAGACCAATGTTGTATGGTACTGTGAAGTAGAGAGCATGGGTATGAATATTATTTTGTGTTGAAGCAAAGGACTGTAGAATAATATTAGTGTAGGTTAAAAGGTCAGGTGACAGTTGCACAGTCAAGTCAGACCTAAAAATCCTTGTAGATTAGTGACTGCCCTCCTTCCATTTGTGCTGTTGACGGAGAAAAAAATCATAAATGATCTAGTCTAAAACACTGTATTAGTATTACAGTTCCATGTGTGCCCCCATGAAAGTTCATTATATAAACAACAAGGGACCCCAATAACGTCAGCGAGGGACCTTGGGGAGTTTATTATACAAGAACGACAACGGTCCCAAGCAAGGAGACAAGAATGAGTAGGAAATAAATATAGACCCAGTCAGTTCTATATTGATGATGACATGTCCAGCCGGACAGAGGTCTTCTAAATTTTTACTTAATAAAGAGTTTTAGAACAACGTAATAACCTTCAACATTTCACTGGTGTGGGGCACAAGCCTGTACCCAACCACACAAATATACAGACACAACAGGACAGGGCTTACAAGGCAAGAGCAGCAATTTCAGTAGAAATCCAATCATACAGAAAATTTGAATAGGTACCATTACATAGCATTGCATGGAAATTCATTACACAAGTATATGGTACTTAGGTCGACGGCGTTTCGGTCCCATTACTAAATAACGGGGACCATCATCAGGACAAGTCAATAATTGCCTTTCAATATAAGCCTCTTTTGCCACAGAGCGTGGAGCATGAACCAATCTGGGGCCAGTGGGGCCAAGGTCTGGGAAGGGTTGGCAGGGACTTAATCAATAATCACGATTGAGAATTTATATTCCGTTTGGACTCGGAACCATAAGGCGAGAGCAAGCGTAGTGCTACAGTTCAAAATGAGACCGCCCTCCGGATGTTACCGGTGTGCGCCGAATCGCGCTGAGGTCATGGAGCCAGGGTGGGCCGGGTCAGTCGGCTGTATTCGAGTTCCTGGCTGAAAGTTCAAGCTCAGCCAACTGGATAAATAAATAAAATTATCACAGTGTGTGGAGCACAAGCACTTTTTTGTGAATAAAGCAACTCCATGTACTCTTGGCTTATAACATGTGGGTGGGGCTAAAACCCCTCTCCTGGCTATTCTCACATAACTGTCTGGCAAAAGCTGTGCCATCAAGCTAAACTATAACAAGCTTAGCTGTGGTACAACATTAATTAGGGCTGCTATAATTCAAGAATATATTGCAATTATTTTGTTGACTGTACAGCATATATCAACATGGTATTATAATTATGAATATGACTTTTCATTAGTCTGGGAGGTGGGCGGCATGGCGATCCCGTGGCGGTGCCTCACTAAATTGCCAGATCAAAGCTGTGTCCTCCGCATGCTTCAACACCCTCTACATACTATGCAAAACATCCAGATGGATACCCCCCGACTCCAGAAAAACAGTCACTCATGTCCTCATCACCAGCAGACTGAACTACGGCAACGCCCTCTATGCCGGAATCAACAAAAAACTCCTCCGCAAATTCAAGACCATCCAGAACGCTGCAGCCAGACTAATCCTCAATATCCCCCGGCACAACCACATCACCCAACCCATCTGTGACCTCCACTGGCTCTCCAACAAAAGAAGAATAACTTTCAAGCTGCTCACGCACGCCTACAAGGCCCTCCACAACATTAGACCTCAATCCCTTAACAACTGCCTCTCTCCCACGTCCCCAAGAGAAACCTCAGCCCAGCAGACCTCTCCCTATACACCGTTCCATGCTTCTCTACAGGAACAGAGCAGGGGGAACCCATACCTCGCAGCCAAGAACCTGGAATGATCTCCCCCTTCACCTCCGGAGAAGCCCGACACTGCACTAAATCAGGAAAGACCTCAAGACCTGGCTCTTCAAATGACCTCAATAGAGATGCACCCCCTCCCCCCCCCCCCAGTGCTTTGAAACCCATACGGGTGAGTGGTGCGCTTTACAAACCCCTGATTGATTGATTGATTGATTGATATTATGCAAAATCCTGCTGAAGGACCACACCCCATGATTACTTCCATCATCTGTGATCCAAGGAGGGTGAATACATCATGATTGACTAGCAGCCTATATGTAACCCATCCTAAAGTAATTCAAGATAATAAATTGTTTTTAGTTTATTTCAGGAGTGGAGGGTTCTCTGGAAGATTATCCAGAGCCAAACTGATAGGTAATAGGTCTTAATAACACATGGAGCGCCCTTTAGAATCATTCAATCACTCAATTAATTAAATTCTTTATTCGAGTGTCAAGGACAATCATGAACGATGGCATACAGAATATATATATATTTATAAAAGACACATATATTTTACCAAAATGGTGAACATTAATAAATTCAAAAACATTATAATCTAAAAATGGAGACTCTTATGATAGGATACAGCTGCTTTAAGAAAATTACCCATTCTAAAAATACATCAGAGCTAGGTAACAATTGTAAAAACCAAAGAGCAACTCTGCCTTGTTTAAAAAGTCTTAAAAAGAGTAAATAAATATGGAACTCTGAAAGATTTGTACAGCTTACAAAATACCAGAAAGTGTGATAAGGCTTGAGAAGACACATTATCACAGGCACATTTCCAACCCTTCAAAGTTTCCATAATACCTCTGTGGAAAACATAGTATAAAACATACAGTAATGAATTTTAACAATAAGTCTCTTTCCCAGTTGTTGGACACATAAAGTAAATATGATTCTGGGCTAGGGTTGATTTGAAGAGGGATGTCATTCCTGACTAGCACTTTACTTAATTCGAAACTTCCCCTTATAGCACAGGGTCTTCCCATAAATACAAGCTGCATAGAATGTTTGTCAGTCTTGCAAATTGATAAGAGATTATTAAATAAAGCAGATTTGCCCAAAGCAGCAAAATTCCGCTTAACATGTTCAAGCCAGGGGATATACAAATCATGATCACACCGAACACAGGGGCATATTATCAAGGACCTGTGTAAAAATTATTGCCGTTTTATCGGCAGGAAACTGCCGATAAAACAGCGATAATGGGCTTGATATTATGCCCTTTTTAATTCCCATAGAAGCCCATGTTAACACCAGAACATGGGCTTCTATGGGAATTAACAAGGGCGTATTATAAAGCCCATTATCGCCGTTTTATCTGCAGTTTCCTGCCAATAAAACAGCGATAATTTTAACACCGGTCCTTGATAACATGCCCCGCAATCATTAATTATGTTGTGACAGAAAAAGCATTTGGGATTGTTCCTTATTGACAGCCATAACAAAAGAGTACCCAACCTAATAGAGTCCTCAAGATATGGCAGAGTCAATTATTCATGACAAAATTAGTGGGGGAGAGGGGGTTGAAAGAGGAAGTGAAAGGAGAAGCCTGCAAAAGAAGTTCTCCTCTGTCTGCAGAGTTCAACATTCTCCATGACCCCATATTCCGCTGCCATAACTCGCAATAGGTACTAAAACATCCGATTTATCTAAGGTTGTAGAGGAAAATTTGACCCCAATAATCAAAAAGGCAAAACTAGACTTAGATAGAATGGACAATTTACATTTAACAGTTATAGGCCGCTGTAATGTTATAAAGATGCAGTTTCTGTCCAAGATTTTATATTTATGCCGTACGATTACTTTAATATTTACTAATAAGTGGTTTAAGGAAATAGAGGGGATTTGTAATCGCTTCATATGGGCCAAGGGCAGAACCCAAAGATCCATAAAGATGCTGGCACTATCTAAAGAATGGGGGGGCCTTGCAGTACCTGACTTTAAGACATATTATTTTGCATCAGTTCTTCAGTATTGTAAAGGACTCCTCGGTGGGAATATGAAAGACATATGGAGGGGTAATGCTGGTATTCCGGATATATATGATTTGTTGGTTTTGGATTCTAATAAGGGACTTCTTACATTCAAGGAGCTAAACTACTATAAAAGAACAAAGTTCAAGGTGTTGGGTGCGGTCATTTCAGTTTGGTCAATTATCCGGAAGAAAATTAAATTAGGGAGAATGAACTTCTATACCCCTTTATATATGAATAAACTTCTGCCAGATGTATTTCATGATCAAGTGATGAGACGGTGGGATAATCTCGGGGTCGGAACAATTGTAGACATCATAGATCAATTAGGGTTAATAACATTTGAAAGGGCGCAACAGCTATACAATTTGGATTGGAGAGATTTCTTTAAATACTTACAGATAAGATCAGTCCTGCAGAGAAAACAAGCAGGTAACTGTAAGTTTACTAGGGTAGACTTGATGGAACTTGTTCGAGATGAGGAGGGATGTTCAATCTCTCAACTTTATGGTGCATTATGCCTGTATAACGAGGATGATAGAGTGAAGGTATTTGATAAATGGAGAACTAAATTAAATCTAGTCGGGAATGAGGGTGAAAAATCGCTTAGGTTAGGAAACACTACCTTAAAGGTTGCAAATCTGCAGGCACAATACTACAAGACTTAATATGAACTATATTATACACCGCATAGAATAGCCCGCTGGGGGGAACGAGTGGGATCTGCTGCCCAAGATGTCAGAGTATGGAGGCAGACACGATACACATGTTTGCGTCTTGTCCTAAACTAGATCCCTTTAAACACGCTATGGAAGAATTAACTAATGAGATTATGGTCCTGGGGGTGGCAAAGGAGGGGCAGGACGTACCCCATCAAGAATTTTTGTTTATTGCAATGACGTTGAGCCGGCTTTGTATTGCAACGTGATGGAAAGACTCTAATCCTCCTTCGTTTCAACAATGGCTCTCTAAATTGTTAGCTATCTATACTCTAGAAAAAGCTTTATATGAAAAAAAAGGCGTAAATGCAAAACAGCTTGGGAAACGGATATGGGCCCCAGTTGAAAAATGGAAACTTAAATTAGACGGGTATTAAAAGGGGATAGACTCGTGCTCATTTTTGATAGGATTATAATTGGTGGTGTTAAAATTGCTCAGATTTTTAACTCTTCTTTTTTGGAAACTGTACTCAAATTATGTTTTGCATCTCGGTTGTTACTTCAAGTGACTAATCTTTAATTGAATTATATCTGTTGTATTAGATATATATGTCAAAGTAATTCATTGTTTATACTTTCTGATGATGAATAATAAAAATATTTAAAAAATAAAAATAAAATTATTGCCGTTTTATCGGCAGGAAACTGCCGATAAAACAGCGATAACGGGCTTGATAATATGCCCTTGTAATTCCCATAGAAGCCCATGTTAACACCAGAACATGGGGTCTATGGGAATTAACAAGGGCGTATTATAAAGCCCATTATCGCCGTTTTATCTGCAGTTTCCTGCCAATAAAACAGCGATAATTTTAACACCGGTCCTTGATAACATGCACCGCAATCATTAATTATGTTGTGACAGAAAAAGCATTTGGGATTGTTCCTTATTGACAGCCATAACAAAAGAGTACCCAACCTAATAGAGTCCTCAAGATATGGCAGAGTCAATTATTCATGAAAAAATTAGTGGGGGAGAAGGGGTTGAAAGAGGAAGTGAAAGGAGAAGCCTGCAAAAGAAGTTCTCCTCTGTCTGCAGAGTTCAACATTCTCCATGACCCCATATTCCGCTGCCATAACTCGCAATAGGTACTAATTGCTTGGAGAATATTTCTATAAGTGAAAATGTTGGCTTGCTCCCCACTGCTTTACATACATTAAATAAGTAGGTATCTTTTGGCATGGTTTGCCCTGACTTTTTGCCTTCTGGCCTTCTGTTTTGTCTATGCGACAAACTTTATTTTTGCTTGCTTTAGGACTCTGTGAACTTTTTTACTACTGATCAAGAGTGCATGTGCTCTGTGTCTAAAAGGTAATGGCATTTGGTTTGTCCATGATTGGCATATTTGATGTACTGGTAAGTCCCTAATACTGTCACTACATGGGCCCAGGTCCTATAAATCAAATGCTACTAGTTGGCCTGCAGCACTGATTGTGCACCCATGTGAGTAGCCTTTCAAACATGTCTCTGGCCTGCCACTGCAGATCCTGTGTGTGCAGTTTTTAAACTGCCATTTTGACCTGGTAAGGTCTCCTACTTTCCAGGCCCAAACCTTCCTTTTTATTACATATAAGTTACCCCTAAGGTAGGCACTAGCCAGCCCATGGGCAGTGTGCAATTTAGTTAAAAGGTAGGACATGTACTTTTGAGGTTTACATGTCCTTGTAAAGAGAAAACACTAAATTCATTTTTCACAACAGCAAGGCTTATCTCTCCCATAGCTGAGCATTGGAGCTGCAGTTTAACACTTTACAAGTTTAACTTCCAATTGGGAAAAGATGGGAAGAATACGTTTGGTGTCTCTGGACTCACAATTTAAAAGCACATCTTTTAATGCAGTTAATTTTTAGATAACGGGTCTGAAAATGCCACTTTTCGAAATTTACGTAATTAGAAGTTGGGTCCTTTTATACACAGCTATATTGGGCCTCATCCAACTTTTATCATAATCAGAGTCTGCCTGTGATTATTCAACCATCATCTTTAGAATAACCAGGCCAAGAATATTAACTCACTTGACCTGGTTATTCTAAAGATGATGGCTGAATAATCACAGCCGGACTCTGGTTATGGTAAAACTTTTAGAAAGTTGGAATTTTCTTACTTTAACCATTCTGTGCCCGCCTGCCTCTGTAATACACTTCTGCATTGGGTGACAGCTGGGCTTTGTGCATTCCCTCTAGACAGTCACACAAAAGGGAGCTGAGGTGTGCCCTGCATACCCTAATCCAATAACAAACAAGAGCTGGCTCTAATCAGTGAGGCTGAGCACTCATACCAATATAACAAAACAAAGTGCCTACACTGATAAATGGATCAAAAACTTCACTCTGACTCAAACAGAAGAACAAATAGTCTCCACTGGAGTTTTTGCTATTTAATAGCTCTTTTACTCAGTTAAATAGAAACACGAAAATACAAAAGTTTAAACACTTTGCATTAAGAAAACATTGGACACAACATATTTCAAAAAGAATAATAATAAAAACACAGTCACTCTATTCATACATATCACAGTCATTCAAAACATATGAACCCACTCATACAGCACACTCAAAGAGTCCCAGTGTGACAGTGAAAAGAAAGGATTCGAAATTGCTCTGTGGGTCAACACATTAGATTATCAATCAATATAGCACGAAAATATATATTCAATACACTTTTCTGTTTTTCTACACAATTTAAACACAAGTATATACGATATCATGCACTTTAGAGTGAAAAGAATTCACTCTGCATGTGGAACTTCATAGCAGAGCAATTCCTAGGGCCTACGCGTTTCGAATCCCAACAGCTCAAAGGGGAGGGATTCTCATCAGGGCCAGCAAGTATCTAAAAAGACAGAGAAATGAATGCCACTTATCAACCTGAACCATCTTAATTGAACGAACACAAGTGAGTGATATCCACCATCAAAACACTCAGCTTACCTTACTCAATTCCCTGTGAGCGAATATCTGCGCCGTGTCAATCTTGTCCCCACGGATAGGTAATCATCCACGCAATTTTCTTTCCGTGTTATGATGCTTGACCCCCCTTGAATAATTTATTATTAAAAAACACCCCGCCCTTTTGTCCTACTCCCACAGAATCTTCCTCCACAACACCTGAAACACGTCTCATTTTTGAGTAAGGTAAGCTGAGTGTTTTGATGGTGGATATCACTCACTTGTGTTCGTTCAATTAAGATGGTTCAGGTTGACAAGTGGCATTCATTTCTCTGTCTTTTTAGATACTTGCTGGCCCTGATGAGAATCCCTCCCCTTTGAGCTGTTGGGATTCGAAACGCGTAGGCCCTAGGAATTGCTCTGCTATGAAGTTCCACATGCAGAGTGAATTCTTTTCACTCTAAAGTGCATGATATCGTATATACTTGTGTTTAAATTGTGTAGAAAAACAGAAAAGTGTATTGAATATATATTTTCGTGCTATATTGATTGATAATCTAATGTGTTGACCCACAGAGCAATTTCGAATCCTTTCTTTTCACTGTCACACTGGGACTCTTTGAGTGTGCTGTATGAGTGGGTTCATATGTTTTGAATGACTGTGATATGTATGAATAGAGTGACTGTGTTTTTATTATTATTCTTTTTGAAATATGTTGTGTCCAATGTTTTCTTAATGCAAAGTGTTTAAACTTTTGTATTTTCGTGTTTCTATTTAACTGAGTAAAAGAGCTATTACATAGCAAAAACTCCAGTGGAGACGATTTGTTCTTCTGTTTGAGTCAGAGTGACGTTTTTGATCCATTTATCAGTGTAGGCACTTTGTTTTGTTATATCTGCATACCCTAATGGCTCATCACTAGGCTGATGGGTTTCCTGATCTAGAGTGAGAGGGAGGAGCTGACACCTGCACCTGAATGGGGCTTTATCTGTCCCCACATAAAGTGTTGCATACCTCCCTGTAGTGTGGCTGAAGCCAGGGAAAGAAAGGGCAAGGGCTTTTGCACTAAAAAGTCCTTTCTTTAAAATGTCCCTACTTCAAAGGCTGAAATGGGTAAAAGTACTGGACCTCAGACACCATATACTGTAAATGTGGGATACTTGTAAAGCGCACTGTTACTCTACCCGAGTGTCCTGGCGCTGTAGACCGCTGGGGAACCCGTCCTGGGTTTCCCTGTGAGATGGTCCCTTTCTGGGTATCTCCAGGGTGAAACCAGGCATCCCCGGCGTCTGTGGGGGGCCGTTGTAGAGATGAGGCAAGCTTAATGCCCAGAGTTACCGAGTGTGTTCCCTGGTTAGAGTAGGCACTGAGGCGAGAATTATCGAGCCCGTTGACCCTGGTCCAAGACCCTGCCACGTCGGGAATTGAACCTTGGTCCCGGGCCCTTCTCTGCTTACAGGTCTGCCGCCTCTAACCAGTGAGCTACACCTCTCCACTGAGGACATTCTACCATGAAGAAGATCTGTTGTGCCACCTGAAGGGACAGCCACTTTGCTGCTTGCTTCGCTGTGTTGGCTTGCTGCTTCATGCCCGGAAGTGAGAAGACTAAACTTGCCCCTCTACACCCTGCATCTCTAAAGGTTCACCAAGAGCTAGTTGGGCCTCTTATTTCTGAAGTCTCAAAAATATCAAAGACTTCACCTGCATCGTGCTACCAGCACCTGGGCTCCTCTACTGGGAGTCCTGCTCTGCCAAGCGGTTCCACATCCAGTCCTGGGCCCTTGGAAGTGAGTATTTGGTGCTGTAACCCAAGAAACCAACTCATTAACACTGTAGTGTTGTTCAGAACTGGCGCATTCCCTGCGAAATTGCTGCATTGGCACTGCCTGTACCAAAGACGTGGACAACACTCGCCGTGTGTGATGCAACAACCTCAACTTACAACGCCTCCGAATTGGCCAATGCAGCACCTTTTAATCACTGCTGTTGCATGAGTCCTGGACAAAGCATCGCCAACGCCTGCGATGCACCCACCCCGACGCATTCTCTGTCCTGCTCAGCTTCGCACCGAAGCATCCCCTACAGCCCAGCAGCTTGTCATTGATACTCTGGAATCGACGCACGATGCACTTGATATCGATGCATCAGCAATGTTGCCCAAATTCAGAACCGATGCATCGCGTTCAACAGCGATGTATCACCTCCATTTTTCAATGCATCATTTCAAAGCATCAATGCTTCCAAGATCCATCGCGGTCAGACTGAACTTTTGGATTTGACCCGCTCATGGGCAACCAGATAACCCCAGTTGGAACTATCAATTTCTAAGCACTGCAATTTGATTTAAACTTGCAAAACTCACACCTTGACTTGTGTATGTTGGATTTTTGTCCTTTTGGTCTTGTTGTGCTCAGATACATATTGGCTACTTTTCTAAACTGGTGTGCGGTACTTTCTGTGATGCTTTCACTGTGTTACAGTGTGTTTGCACAAGTACTTTACACAGTGCCTTTTTAAGTTAGCCTGACTGTTCTGTGCCTAGCTGCAACAAGTTAGCACAGGTAAACTTTCAGTGTGTACTACAGTCACCCTGACTGGGATTGTGGTTCCTGCTTGGACACAGTGCATATCTCTGCCAACCAGAAACTCAATTTCTAACAGGTATCATATGGCTTGCTTACATTTTGTATTCTTAAACCTGGCCTTTTTTGCCCAGGATCCATTGGCATAAAAAATATGGAAATCTAGGGGCACTCTCAATTCCAGTTAACACACAATCGGCCTCATTTACTATATTTTGATGCATGGCAGTGCAGTAAGCTTTCCTATATACAATATACGGTGCATTCCTGTCCTTCTACCCTGCGCCAGCGCACAAACAGTAGCTGCACCCCAATGCAAATACCCTTGCACCATGGTGCAAGGCTGCCTGCATTGCAGGCAAGTTTGTGTTTGTGCAGAAAGGGACACTTTCCTGCACATAAGCAGTCATTAAAGTCTCTTTGCTCCTTCTATGTGTGCTGCAGAATGCGATACACATAGAAAAACCAAAAAAACGAGGAGAAATAAAAGTATTTCTCCTTGTTGCACTACTCCTGTACCTCCTCTAGGGAGGTGTAGGATTCTGGGGCATTCCCAGATTAACGACACTATGTAAATCTGGGAATGTGTCAGGTTCCATGGATGTTGCGTGGGAACACCCACACCAACAACCATGGAATGGAGCTTTCACACAAAGTAATGCATTAAAGGGGCTTATACTTACAAGACCATGAAAAGTCATGCAGAGTGACTTTACATGGCCTTGTGAAGATGGGCAGGCACACTGCTCCGCTGGTGCATCTAGAAAAGTGATGCACCTGTGGCGCAATGGGCTTGTAAATGAGGCCCAGAATATGCAACAGATAGGGTTTGTGTCCACATGCCATGGTTTGAGATTTAGTATAATTGGTTGTAAGGTCGAAATCCAACATTAATTCAGAAAAAGTTCATACCAAGTGCTTCAAAGCATTTGGAGTTCGTGCTAAAAGTACAGCGTCGTCAGCGTACAGCACTACAGGAATAAGAACAGAGCTGTAATAAGAAACATCATGTGTAACAGTTCTTAAAAAATCATTGAGTTTAATAATATATAGA
Source organism: Lissotriton helveticus (assembly GCF_964261635.1). Classification (NCBI taxonomy): domain Eukaryota; kingdom Metazoa; phylum Chordata; class Amphibia; order Caudata; family Salamandridae; genus Lissotriton; species Lissotriton helveticus. The sequence goes on from NC_136070.1 coordinate 1,171,504,909, forward strand.
ATAAATAATAATGGAGCTAAAACACAACCTTCCTTAACGCCATGTTGGAAACTAAAGGGATTGAATAGCTCGCCATTTGGGCCAAACCTGACTCTAGCGGTCAGAGTTTGCTTAAAATAGGCCAAAAAATAATCAATCGTAGTATCTATCTCCAACTCCTGTAAAATAACCCAAAATCTTATTGCAATGAAACCTATTGAAGTCAGATGATAAGTCCATAACATCAAGATACAAGGGGTTTCTTTTGGATACGGTGTACTTACCGATGATCAAATCAAGATTTAAACATTGTTCCTTCATTCATAATCTTTCTCTAAACTTATATTAACAAGGAGGTAAAACGTTATTATCATTACACCAATCTCTAAATCTGTTAAAAAAATACTCTACCCATTATTTTGTTAGTGGAAATAATTAAAGATATGGGTCTGTACAGTTACGTTATAAAAAAAAGGAGCAAAGTGGAACTTGTCCATGAGGAGGGATGGTTTTCTAGATCTAGATTAATAAAAACATCAGTGAGCAAAGGTGCCCAAAGATCTATTCTGCATTGAAAAATGTGAATAGGAGGAGGTATTATTGAGAAGAGTAGTCATCTCATCTACAGAAAAAGGGAGCCTGTTAGTAATATTATCTGGAAATGACAGGTCAGCAGAATCATCAACATCAGGGGTTCTGCAAAATATGTTGTTTAAATGTGTTACCGACTGGTCACCCATGATGTGGCTGCTCATTAAGGAAAGTGTTGACTTTTGTGTTCTAAAATCGCTGATCGCTCTCAAAAATTCACACAAATTGTTGAGCGAAGCTGCGTTGGTCAGAGGATCCCAGTTATCCTTTTGAATTTCATGCTTCTTTACACCCCAAGGCCTCTTTAGAGAGCCCAAGCCTGAACAACTGCGATGGGATTTCTAGGTATAACAGAACCTTCTTCAAATTACTGTTCGCATGAGAACAGGATAGGTCAATCCAGCGAGTAGTTTGGGAAGTAGATCTATCAACAGGCTTAAACATTTAGGGGCATATTATAAAGAACAGAGTTAAAATTATAACCACTTTGGCGGCAGGAAACTGCAGCTAAAGCGGCGATATTGGGCTTGATAATATGCCCTTGAGAATTCCAATAGAAGCCCATGTTCACACCAGAACATGGGCTTCTATGGGAATTCACAAGGGCATATTATCAAGCCCATTATCGCGTCTTTAGAGACAGTTTTCTGCCGCTAAAGCGGCAATAATTTCAACGCCGTTTCTTGCTAATATGCCCTTGAATTATGTATTAAGCTACTTAAAAATTTGAACTGATTGCATGCATTCTCCCCCACAGGAATCCAAGATAAGCAGGTAACAAAAATATCTAGGTTCGATGTAATTAAACAATTCAGACATTTCATTGGGTCGGGCAAATGCCAGACAAGCCTGAACCCATTATGTGTGGGCAGTGGTTGCTCCACTGCTTGCACCGGGCCTCTAACAATTTCCATTGAAAATGTAGATTCAGCTGTCAGGGGATTATGCTCACTAAAACTGGAGCATAGTATGTCACACTTAAGTGAATACTGTGTCAGCCCACAGGTTACAAACACACAGGGCCAGATCTATTAAAGTTATTTAGCATTTCTTAATGGACCAAATTGCTTTTGCGGCTGTTAAGAAATGCAAAACAACCTTTTGGCATGTACAAAGGCCGTTTGGGAATTGCCCAATGCAAGTTCTACCTAGTAGAATTCACATTTTACGACACCCAAATAGGAAATTGCAAATAGGGGTTTCCTATTTGGGATTTCCTATGCACATGTACAAAGAGAATTGAACATTTAAGAAATGCTATTACCATCAATTCTAAGTCGATGGTAATCATGTGCAATGTAAACAAAAAGCACTCCAAAATGGCATGTGTGCTCTTTACATGTGCACCACTTTTTTGGAGGTGCCACAAAGTGGGCCTTAGGCTGAACGTCACCGTTGCTTTAGCATTTCCTAATTTTACATTTCCTATTTGGAAATCGCAAATTATGAATGCAAAACCATTCATACCTATGGGCCTTTAGGCCTATTTAACAAATGGGTTGGTATTACCTAAATAGCTATTTCCTAATAGCGCATACCTTTACAATGCATTCCATTACAATGGATAACATTACAACGCATAATACTTTTAGGGTAACAGTTGGGTAAGTGTTGGATAGTGTAGGGGTAAAATTACTATTCCCACTCCAGTGAGTACAACAGTAGGGTAAGTGTTAGATAGTGTAAGGGTAAAAATTAGTATTCCCACTCCAGTGAGTGCCACAGTGGGGAAAGTGTTGGATAGTGTATGGGGTAAAAATGACTATTCCCATGTACCCCCAAACCCATACCCACCCTAAAACTTAAAAAAACTCCATTACTTACCTTATAATGTGTTGTAATGGCATGCATTGTAATGGTATGCATTGTAATTGCATGAGTTGTAGTGCAAAGATCCTTCAAGGTTTTTGAGAGAGACTTCTCCTCGGCCAGTAGACCACTTAATTGCGGAGTGCCTCAGGGCTCGTCCCTGAGTCCCACCCTTTTTAATGTCTACCTACGCCCCCTAGCTGATGTCGTCCGCCCATTTGGTGTAAAGATCGTTTCCTATGCGGACGACACGCAGCTAGTGGTATCTCTGGACCCCCCCCTAAACTCTCAACACAACCTACACAGATGTCTGGAAGCAGTCGCCACCTGGATGTCCAGCTCTTGTCTTAGGCTTAATGGGGAAAAAACGGAGATAATGCTCCTGGGTAATAACATCGCCAAAACCATCGACCCCATCTGGCCCTCCTGCTTAGGCAACCCCCCGCAACCCAAGGAGCAAATCAAGAGCCTGGGCATCTGGCTTGACCACACTCTGTCCTTCAACCATCAGGCCACTAAGCTAGCTGCGACCTGTTTTGGCCTGATGAGACTGCTCCGCAAAATTCTCCCTTTGCTTCCATTCCACTCAAGACGAATCGTGGTTCAAGGACTAATCCTCTCCCGCCTCGACTGTGGAAATGCCTTATATCTTGGAGCACCCCAATCCACAATCAACAGACTCCAGGTTATTCAAAATTGCGCAGCAAGAATTCTTCTGGATATCCCCCGCCGAACGTCAGTAAGAGCCAGACTGAGAGATCTTCACTGGCTCCCGGTGAGATCTAGAATCGAGTTTAAGAGCATGTGCATTGCACACCGCTCTTACTGGGGAACAGGCCCCCCCATTAACTCTCCCCTTGTGAAAACCTACCAGCCTACTCGTTCTCTCAGATCTGCGACCTCCTACCTCGCCTCAGTACCACGCATCAGGAAGGCCAGATGTGGTGGTCGTTCGCTCTCCTACAACCTGGCCAAGATCTGGAACTCCCTCCATCTCAATCTCAGATCCGAACCCAACCTCCTCACCTTCCGAAAAACTCTCAAAACCTGGTTATTCAGCAAAACCTCTGTTTAAAACCAAACCTAGCCTCCCTCTTCCTACCCCTCCGGATTAGCTCAAGTTCCCTACAGCGCTGGGACGCCCCTGGGTAGCCATCGCGCTCTACAAATCCTCATTCCATTCCATTCCATTCCACATGTGTTGTAGGGACATGCGTTGTAATATCTGCGTTGTAATGGCTTGAGATGTAAATGCAGTCTCGTTGTAACACCCGCGTTGTAAAGGTAGTGCATTTTAATGGCTGCTTTGTAATGGTTGTTTCCCATGGCCCAGGTCTCTTGCATAGTGATGAAGTCAAAATGTTCAATCAAGGTCACCCAGTCTTTCAGGACTAGCTTGCTGTGGATCCCTGCAATGTTCCTAGACAAAAAGCTAAAGTCTGAGGAATAATCCTGAGGTTTAACACTCAAAATTATTTTCTGTGCATCTGGGGCCAACTCGTTCTCAACTGATAAAAAAGTTACTATTGTGTAAGTTATGTAAAACATTACTACTAGTTGTAGAACAAGAATTTCCCACACAAGTAGCCTCCATAGGGCAAGTATGTTGTCTTTCACATCTATGCGTTAACTTGGCACCAAGTTTATCTGTGAGTCAATTGCAACCTGCCATATCCTCCAAGACCGTAAATCTGTTAGTAAGAGGCAATCCAGCATAGCCAGGTTTAGAAATGTACCAGATTTGAGTTAGAAATAGGGGCAAAAGCTGGAGCAGAAGTACAAGGCAACACAACAGGAGGTGTTTTATAAAAATATACCAGTGGAAGGGGAAGTATTTGTGAGAGTCCAGAGGGAAAGAGAAATTGGGACGGGTTAGCAGACTGTAGGCAATTTTTGGGTCTCTAAAGTTCACACCTATGCAAAATACACATGATACTTTGGGAAATGACCCAATCCACCAGGCCATAAGTATTTGCGTGTATAGCAAGGGATTAAATCCCATGAACTTGGTTAGCCAGTATAAATTCTTGTGAATCACCTGGTCAGTTGACTCTTCCTGTATCAATTTGAGTCTAGGAATGTTGGGCAACATTAAAACATAAGGACAGGCTGTAGGTGGCAAATTCATTACAACCTCACTTTGAGAGTAACGCTTGCCCAGCGGCACTATCTGGGGAGGAACAACCCGTTCACTGGAGGTAAAGGGAACAAATTGATTAGACATAGTTATCTGGGAGGGAAGAGGAATTAGAGAGCTTGGAGTAGTAGACAGTGGCTGTCAGGATGGAACTAGGAGGGAAAAACTAGCATTAATATTTACTTGGAGGCCATTAATAGGTACAATACCAATGACACTATTGGTAATGTTAGTAACAGAAGGAATAACTAGAGATTCACAGCGGGATTACTAATATCCTTATGCTTGATCAATTTAGCCAAAATAGATTCAATTGTATATAAGCGATCTAGCAGTGGCTTGAGATTAGGGACCATGGTTTTATGGTATTTTGTTTTTAACATTTCCGTCTTTATTTATCCATATTTCGTTTTTTGGCTATTCTATTAGTACTTATCCTTATTTATTTAGGGGCTTATTTATGAGCCCTTGCGTCACTTTTGCGCTGCCAGTGCGTCACTTTTTGTGACGCACCAGCAGCGTAAACAATGCACCATGTTGCGTCATATTTACAAAGTGACGCATATACCCCTGCGCCACATTATACCTGTGCCAGGTATAATGTATGCAGGGTGGGCGTTCTGACGCAAGTAAGCCTCCTAGAAGTGACGCAGTGAAATCTATGAGATGCATCAATATCTTACGCCTGCCTCACAGCAGGTGTAAGACTGACGCAGGAACATTTGAAATGGGACTTGCCCATGTGAAAATGACCCATGGGTGGAGTTACGTCACTTTTGTGACACACTCTAGCAATGCATCATTTTTGCGCCTACAGATACGTACTAAGTATCTGTAACTCCTTGCGACATGATGAGTCATACTGTAAATATGACGCATCCAGCATGTGGCAAGCAGGACGCAATGAAAAGTGACGCATCGCTGTTTTCACGCATAGATGCGTCACTTTTCATAAATGAGACCCTTAGTGTTTGAGAACTAATGGAGTCCTAAAATGGTATTTTTCCAATGAACATGCACTCAAACTTTGATGCCAGTCGCATTTTAGCAAATTAAGCAGTCAAACATAACAAACATTACACCAACAAATACATATAAGCATAATACTAGAAAAATATGTTAATAAAGGCCTGTATTTAAGGAAATATCATCCTGTTTTTTTAACTCCCCAATGTATATATCTGCTCAGCGGTTGACCTGGAATTCATAAAGGTCAACATGAAGAGGCTCTCCCAAAAGGACACATTTCTACATTTTTCCCCTTTCAAAAATAAATACAGGGATTGGTTTGTGTCTTTATTTATCCCTAAAAATCAGTAAAAATGGAAATGTGGGAGTCTTACTTAAGATGCACTTTTAAAATAGTCTCAAATCCAGGACCGAACTGGCCATAGCGGGCACCGGTTAATCCCCCGGTGCGCCGCACGGGTGGGGGTCCGTTTCTGGGCCCCTGGGACCGTTTTAGTTTTTTTGTTACAGGGCCGTTTTTGCAGCATAGCTGCAAAATGGGCCATGTAACAATATTGGCCAAAAACCGGCCCCGGCAAAGAGCTCGGCGGCACCTCCAGCACCCCGAGTGGGGGCGGGGGGGCGGCTGAGCACTTTGCCTGGGCCGGTTGTGGTTCCCAGTCCGGCCCTGCTCAAATCTAATACATATGTTTTGATTCAATCCCGTCAGCCACAATGTCCCATTTGGTGCTGACAGCTTAAGAACTCCCTGCCTCTCTCCTCCATACAGCCCCTCGTTTTTTCTTTTTAACAGCTGGTTCGTTCCACAAGGAGGTTTCATTACGATCTGCACAGTCACTGTCCAGTCATAATACGTCGACACTCCATCATATTGTGTGCAAACAGGCAAATTACTTCCTTCAATCGATAGTCTTCTTTAAGTTAAGGCAATTTTTATGAAATCACCCCTACTACTCTCATCAAAAAGGAGTCAAATGGGGTAACCCTGGCTACAGGGGAAGAACTACTCACAATTTTTCCCTTACCTATGCCAGGAGAAGATTTTATCAGTATAAATCATAAATAAGGAAGACAAAAGAGGGATGGCCCAGGCCAGTCGCTTCTGGGTGATGACGGGCTGAGACAGGCCCGCTTTTAGCCAAGGCTTCACCTGGGTGTGTCTTGTGCAAATTCTGCAGTGCAGGAAACATACGGGAGCTATATAGCGCGTAAGGAATGCGACCCCTGCGCCTGCACTCAAGGCTCCTGGAACATGCAATCCCCACTGACAACAGCAACAGCTGTGGACCCACACTGTTAGTAATAAACAAACTTGGTCCCAACGTAAATCAATTATATAAGAAAATAAAGAAAATCAAGTATGACTCCGATCTAGATTGTCAATAACCTCAGTAAGAAGGGAAACAACCTTTACAACGCAACTTTTACAACGCACTACCATTACAACGAAACTTTTACAACGCAAAAACTTTTACAACGCATACCATTACAACGCATGTTTTTACAACGCAAATACTTTTACAACGCATGCCATTACAACGTAAGTATTGGTAAGTATATATTTATATTTTACATTTTATATGTTTTTTTTTTTAACTTTTCAGTTTTTGGGTAAAGGGGTATTTTTAGGGTTCAGGGTCAGTTTTCAGTTTTTGGGTAAAGGGGTATTTTTAGGGTTCAGGGTCAGTTTTCAGTTTTAGGGTAAAGGGGTATTTTTAAGGTTCAGGGTCAGTTTTCAGTTTTTGGGTAAAGGGGTATTTTTAGGGTTCAGGGTCAGTTTTCAGTTTTTGGGTAAAGGGGTATTTTTAGGGTTCAGGGTCAGTTTTCAGTTTTTGGGGTACAGGGGTATTTTTAGGGTTCAGGGACAGTTTGGGGTTTTTGGGGTACAGGGGTATTTTTAGGGGTCAGGGACAGTTTTGGGTTTTTGGGGTACAGGGGTATTTTAAGGGTTCTAGGTTAATTTGGGTTTTTTTGGGGTACAGGGGTACAGGGTATAAAAAAATTTACATTAATTAAATTAAATTAAATTAAATTATATTAATTACAATTAATTTAAAATAAAAAAAATATTATATACTTACCAATACTTACGTTGTAATGGCATGCGTTGTAAAAGTACTTGCGTTGTAAAAGTACTTGCGTTGTAAAAACATGCGTTGTAATGGTATGCGTTGTAAATGTTTTTGCGTTGTAAAAAATTCGTTGTAACGGTATGCGTTGTAAAAATATGCGTTGTAACGTCATACATCCCAGTAAGAAATATGAGGGGACAACATATACATGTACAATGAACTGAATGTACCCAAGAAGATCACAACAGATTAAATAAAACACATTCACTCAAAATAAATTCAAAAATTATGATGACTTTAGACAATATTTATATATATATTATTTTGTATAAAACGGTTGCTCCAAGGTTGGTGGATAGTGAGTGCTTGAAGAAGTGCTTGTGAATAAGTGAGGAGATGGCAAAGGAATATACTACCATCCTATATAACCAAATAGTCTGAAGCCTTTCTGATTCACAAGTGCTTTACATATTTTTCATCCTTAGTTTGAAGATACAGTGCGACGATTCTATGCTTTCTTTCTATGGGCAATGATTTCAGTACAGACCAATAGGAATAGGATTGTCGATGTTCCGACTCCAGGATAGTGAAAAAGCCAATTATACCGTAATGAAGAGTCTTCATCAGGACAGATGGGAGTAACCTAAAAAATAGGTAGGAGAACACCAATCAAAACCCTTAGTTAAGGTGTAATGTGATATGGGTACACTCATACATGGTCGTCATGCTCACCTGAATACTACCGTATTCCAGTCAAAGGGGTAACTTTAATACCTTATCTGAGAAAAAACACAAGGACCCCTTCTATGGTCTGATCAGATCCAAAGCGTTGTAGTGCTGTAATTAGATTGCACATCAACCAATTAACTATGAAGTATCATAAGGTAGCCCTAGCCACTCACTGTTTTTCAATGTGAATACTCACCCTAGGTGTTTTTAGAATGAGAAAACGAGTCCCAAATTATATCTGTACATGTTTCATACTTTGTGAGTGTACATAGTAGCCCAGATTGAATCAAGGAACTAGCTCTGAAAAGAAAGGAAAGAGCATCCAATTAAACAATTGCTCAAAGTTAATTTATATTAAAAAATAAAATGGAGGCAGCAGCCCGGGGCTTTGGCTAAGATAAATACCTATAGCAACAGTGTATCCCTGGAAGTGGATGGCGTCTCTTCAAGCCTTCCAAAATTGAAGTCTAGAAATAAACATCCGCAAAGTCAGCGCGCACGCAGCTTGCTTCATGCTGGGAATGCAGCCGCTAACTGCTGCCTGTCTCGGCGTGTCTAAACGTGTGTCACGTCATCGAGTGACAAGGCAGAGTTTGTGCAATTCGAGGGATTGAAACACAAAAATATTCAAGAACATTTTCTTGACAACGATGGGCCCGATTCACAACAGTAATCTGAGACAAAATCCTAACGTTACGACTTTCGGTATTCACAAAAGGTATTTAGGAGTAGCAAAGTTAGGATTCCTAACTCCTACTCCTAAACTGAGACAAAGTCCTAACTTTGCGACTTTTGGTATTCACAAAAGGTGTAGTGTAGTTCCTATATTCCCAATAGGCTCTGCGCATTGGAATAATATAAACAGCAGTGTAGACGTAGGACTGAGGTCGACTAGGTCTCTACTGACTATATTAGACTTAATTAGTTTTGCCAGCTAGCTCAGAGGTCACTAGAAACTTTATCGAATAAACAAGGAGGAGTTTAACTTCCCTGGATAGACAAGAAGGGATTAGCTTCTGACAACCATAAAACATGACAACTTTGCTCCCTCAGAATAAGAGTGTATCTCTAGAGTCGTGTGAAAACAATAGACAGCTATTTTACTCAGTCAATCGTGCATACTTAGTTTCACCAGAGTGCAGAGAAATAGAGAGACGGGCGTTTTCAATAAAAGGTGTTATTTATTGAGCAGTCTTCTTTCTCATGCAAGAGAAATGAATTGCCACAATTGCAATACTTATCATAAAGTAAAGTGCGTACAGTAAAAGGAGTATTATGAAATAATACTGTAAAAGCATTGATATGGTTTCTTAGCCATATGATACTTTAAAATGGATAAAATATATACATACATAAATACATTGACTAACGTACTGAACTGGTGCTTCTAATCTACGCCTACCCCGGTGTACCTAACCTAAGCCTAATACGTGGGAAGGAGTAAGTAAGTGGCAGTTTAAGTTAAGTTGTTTTTTGCCAAGGAATCTGAATCAAGAATTCTCTTAAGGGTTTAGTCTGCTCCGTACCTGGGTAATAGAAAGCAGGAGGTCTTGTATCTCTCTCTCAGGACTCGATATCCCAGTAACCCGCAAGGGCGGCTGGAAACACCAGAGCTGGATTTTCTCGGCTGGAGAAAAAGGCAGCGTCTTTCTCAGTGCGTCAAAAGGGAGGGGCGGCGTCCGTGGGCTCTCGCATCAGCTGGGCTCTCGGGCAAGTAGATAGCCGCTCTGCTCCAAACCACCGTGTGTTTGCTTAAGGCAACGTTGGTATATTTATACCTGAAAGGTGCCGGGTTTGAGGTAAGGTTGGACATAAGACGTCAATAAAGATGTCACTATGAACTGGCCGTTCTTTCAGTGCTCGCAGGAGTTCTAGGACAAATCAAAACAGAAGCATGGGGATTTCCCAGGTTGCTGGAGGTTTGGTTTGTTTAAAGAACGCGTTGTACTCTCTAGGAGTCTGGGGAAGTAGCCTTGCTTAATTTGGACTGCATGGGCTATGAATAAATATGGATATGATTCTTATGCCTTTATAAGGATATTATTAATTATAGCCATACAAGGGCATAAATTAGGAATATCGAATTAGGGTGCTAGATAGAAATACAATGTAATAAACAAAATAGGAGGTTCCCCTGTATTTTATGGCAGGGAGGGGGATATTAACCACAGACAAAGTAAAAAACCCTGACTCCTTAGATTGGCAAAATTGACATGACCAACTGCATATTTATGGACATGATCTAACTTGATCGAGATGAAATTCTATCTTTTCTGTGGATTACGGTAATCTCCCACTAGGCAAGGTTGAATTAATGGACTACGACTTAAATCAATTAAACACACAACTAAATATAGTACTAAAACACATCAGCTGTATAAAAAACATAGAATTTATTATTACCCTCCCAATTGGGTTACATTCTAAAAAATAGTACCATCCATACACTTTAAAACCGCCACCTGGCGTGATCATTCAATGGGAAATATTTAAAAAAACAGTCAAAGTTACAACAACAGTCGACGCAGCGTTTCGGTGCTTTGTTTCTTTTGACACCTTCTTCAGGACGTTAAAACATTTGACTCCAAAACATTCTAGAAATAAAATGAGAGTGTTTTAGTATGTTGTTATTGTGTGTGTACAAGTTATCTGCCTAGTTTTACACTACTTGCTGATTGTAACTCTTTATGCGTGCTAGGCCTGTAGTCCAGAAAGACTAAAAATTATTTTATTTTATTTTATTTTGGGCATTTCAACCTGAGAACCACTGCGGAGTTCCTACATAAGGTTCTCCTTTTCACACAAAACATAGCCTTTTCATTATTCTGTTTTGCTCTATGCATCATTTTATAAGTTTTTAGTGCAGCTATTCACATCGTACCTGTCTTCTTTATGGTAGTCTCGTTTCAATTGATCACTACACGTACTATGGATTACTCAGGTCTATCATATATCCTTGAGCTGTATAAATCATGAAATACAAGAAACACCGATTTAGTCATTTCTACCCCAAATATGTTCGGTATTTTGGAATTTGTCAGAAAAAATGATTACCTCGTTTATAAAAATATCGACTTATAATCGCACGGAGGAGCCACCGTCGGTGGAGTAAGAACTTCTTTTGATCTTATCCCAAATCTCTAAAAACAGAATTTTTTAATTTTTATTATTATTATTATGTTGCTCACATCTATGCACCCTCTCATTCTATTCTCGTTGTTTTCTGCTATTTTACTAACCTGATTATGGAATAAGCCAATTCATACAATGATGCTGTTCCTTCTTGTCTTATGGCCACAGGCTTTTCTCCTGGTTGGAGTTTTTTCACTCTAGAAAAGACGTTTATTTTAAACAAAAAATTTTATTTATTATTTTATTTACTGCCAGGGGTTTTATACATGAATAGATTGATCATTTCTCAGTATATTACGACTATCTGTTCCTTGTTTAACAAAGTAAAGCAGACAGGTACGCTCCACAACTTATACAAACGAGCGTCTCAAAGATTGCATTGATTTATCTACCCCTCGGTATCCATACTCTGCTTTCAGAGTTTTCTTCCCCAGACTATATGTTATCAGTATTAGCCTTTACCAACCGCTCAGCGATATTTTACTGTTAGAAGGCTAAATGCTTTCAAAGTATAAGACTTAGACTGCAACCTCAAAGCTTCGGTTTCTACTAAGTTATCTCGCAACGGTCCTATGACCTCGCCTCACCTTATATTTAAAATTCGGCCTCCCTGCTCCTCCGGGCTGTCGTCTTCTTGGGGATGTGAAGAGTAACTGCCTTGTTCGTGTCTGCCCGTTTTTATGTTCCCGGTGCCTCACGTGAACCGGAAGCGATTCAATTCTCGCTTTTGCCGCAATTATGTATTTTTAATTTACAGATTTCATTCGTGCATTTTCTGTTATTATCTTTATTGGTGTCGGTAAATGTAAATATCAGCCGTTTTGATTAATGTCTTTAAAACTAAGCGTGCGGTGACCCCGGAAGTGCTCGAACATCGCGATTTATTTATTTATTTATATTTTCTCTGTGACGAAAATGACCTTGTCTTTTTTTTAAAAATTTGACAAAATCGGGGATGGCATCGCCCTTGATAAAAACCTAATAACAGAATCATTCTGTGTGTATTTATAATTTTTGCCGACATTCTATGGCGGCCATCTTAGAACGGGTTGCTCGGCCTAAACTCACTCGTGATAATCTAAGCAAACCCGCGAAAGCGCTCATTGTAATGACATTGTGTTTATGTTGTAGTATAAATCAACATTTGCATTTAGGCTGTAACAAATAGTTATGTTAAAAGAATAGGGAAATCATGTCAACAGTAAATTCATAACCGTATACCATTATATCCATTCTTATTTTCTAAGGGTGTTGCCACATCACAGCTATTGTGAATAACATATTCACATCCAACAGATATATGTCTCGATTTAACATTATTACTTCATGGTACATTTTACATCATTATGATACATTTTACATCTTTACTCTAACTTATTACACTCTTCAATGCATATAAGATCACTGGTTTTTTTAATGTCACATGCTCACGGTTCATTTATAGTACATTACTCACATCATCTGAATGAATGGAAAATACATTAACCTTAACATTACCTACATAAGGGGTTTAGACTGCATTTTACATTATTAGAACTTGGTATAATTCCCTAAAAGAGCGTACTCGGCTTTGCTGTTAGATCTATAACTCGATATACTCATGTAAACTGGAGTCAATGTTGACATAGGCATAAAGCAACGTTTGACAGACTTACACATATTTTGGATTAAAAATTTAATTTAATCAATATTTCAAAGAATATTTCAAAGAATCAATCTCTCCCATTCCTCCCTATTGTTTAAACCAGTTCGGAAGGTGTTGAAAAGGGACATATAAAACTGTTCTCTTCTTTTCCTCTTATTGTCGATATTTCCTCCTCTAGTATTGTATGAGATGGCTTCTAATACACACCATTTGAGATCTTCAATTTTATGGTTGTGTGTTATCCAATGATCTACCAATGGGGCAGATTTCTTTTGAGTTCTTATCGCGGATTTATGTTCAGTTATTCTAGTTTTTATTTCTCTCGCCGTTTCGCCAATATAAGCTTTATCGCAGGGACATTTGATCATGTAGATCAAGTTTTTAGATTTGCAATTCACAAACTTTTTAATTTTGTGCTCTACCTCATTGTGTAGGACTGTCTTGGTTTTAATCAATGATGTGCAATTCAGACACATGTTACAAGGGAAGTTCCCCACTGGGAGGGGTCTGTTATCAATAGTACTTTGATTGGTGTAGTTCCTTTCCTTAAAGGTGTGAACCAAACAATTCCTAATTGTTCTGTTTCTGCGGAAACTGAACATGGGTTTTGGGATTTTTTCGCCTGGTCTGTCATTGAGTAATGCCCAATTGCGGTTTATAATGTTTTTGATTTTGTTACTGGCTGCACTGTAGTTAGTTACAAAAATTAGTCTCTCTGCTGTTCTATCTGTCTTGTTTCTGTCATTATTTTTCTCAAACAGTGTTTCTCTGTTATAATATTTTGCGCGCTTGTAAGCACGTTTGATTAAGCTCTTCGGGTAACCCCTTTGTTTGAGTTTTTCTGACAGGACGTCGGCATGTTTATTAAAATCTTGCATATTCGTACAGTTTCTTCTGATACGCAAATATTGGCCGAACGGTATGTTGTCCTTCTGACTATTGGGGTGATTGCTCTTATAATGTAATAACGTGTTGTGATCGGTGGGTTTGGTGTAGAGATCAACGCCTAATGTGCCATTATTTACTCTTATTCTGATGTCTAAAAATTCTATTGTTTCCTTGTTGTAATTAGAAGTGAATTTCAAATTTTTGTCGCCTAGATTGAGCCAGAGGATAAATTCATTGAGCAATTCTAAAGATCCGGACCAAATGAAAAAAATGTCGTCGATAAATCGCGACCAGTGTGTTATGTTTTCACTAAACGGAGCCAAATTATTAAAAATATGCTTCTCCTCGAACGCTGCTACGTAGAGGCAAGCTAAGCTCGGGGCACAGGTGGCCCCCATGCTGGTCCCCTTGGTCTGTTTGAAAAAATTGTTTTTAAATAAAAAAATATTATTTTTTAAAATAATTTCTGCACAGTTTACAATGAATGTGGCATGCTGATTTAAATCTTCTAGCCCTGTTTTTAAGAGGCCCTCTAACATCTTGATGGTATCATCCTGAGGGATGTTTGTATAGAGGGCCTCTATGTCTAATGTGACCAACCATTGTTTGTTTGTGTCATATGGCAAACCTTCTATTTTGTTAATCATACAGGTTGTATCCTTAATGTATGCTTTCTGCTTAGCGACAATCGGTTGCAGAAATTTGTCAATATATTTACTCAAAGGTTCTGTGACCGAGTCTATAGATGACACGATGGGTCTCATTGGTGGGTCGGATAGATTCTTGTGGACTTTTGGCAGCCCATACAAGGCAGGAATTATTGGTGCCTCATTTCTTAAAAATTTATATTCATCTGTGCAGATTACCTCGTCTTCTTTGGCATATTCAAGGAGTGTGTTTACTTTCTGGATCAACGCATTCCACTCGGATCTACTGGAAGAACAATAATGTTCCTTGTTGTTCAGTAGTACCATCATTCTTTTGTCATAATCATCGGAGTTCATCAAAACGATACTCCCTCCTTTATCACCCGGTTTAACAGTTAGGAGATCATTATTTTCCAGGTTTTTAAGAGCCAATCTTTCGGCTTGGCATAAGTTGTTTATGCCTGTTAAAGGATGGGTTAGGAGTTCAGAGATGTTACTTTCAACCACCCTTTCAAATAGATCCACTTGTTTATTCACCAATCCAATGTTTGGTGTCCAAGTGGATTTAGCTTTAAGACCAGATTTATTATTGGGGGTTTCTCTTGGGGGTTTTTCTCTAAAAAAATCCTGCAATCTAATCTTTCTGAAAAAGCCTTGTAAATCCCTTTCTAGGTTATATTTATTGATTTTGGTACTGATTGCAAAACCCAACCCTTTCTCAAGGACCTTATTTTCCGTTTCTGTTAAGGTAATATCAGAAAGATTAATAATTGCAGCCTTTTGGTTTAGTCCCATTTTGGTTGACTTCTCGTGTAATACCTCCTCTGTTGTTGAGGTTGAGGGAAGAACTTCCCTCTCCCATTGCCTCTCTGTTGGTTGTGGTGGTTTCCCCGACCACGTTGGCCTAAAA
The DNA here is from genome assembly GCF_964261635.1 of Lissotriton helveticus. NCBI lineage: Eukaryota > Metazoa > Chordata > Amphibia > Caudata > Salamandridae > Lissotriton > Lissotriton helveticus. The sequence goes on from NC_136070.1 coordinate 1,171,520,417, forward strand.
AAGGTAGAGATTCTCTAATTGGGGTTGATGTCGATTCTCCTACCCTATTTTTGTCAGCTGTTTTATCTTGTTCAGAGTCCGTGCTGGTGTATGAAGAGTCTGACCAGGTTACGCGTTTTTTAGGATATGCACGCCAGGGTTGTTGGCCTTGGTTTCTATTAGGGAAATTTTCTCTTGGACGATCAAAGAAATCTTTCTGGGTATAGGGATAGACTATTTCTGTGTTGTAATTAAGAACATCCTTGTTGAATTTATTCTTACCGAATAAATAATCCTTATACCCTGAGACATCTCTTTGTATTTCTTCTAATTTTTTCTTGGCTTCTTCTAATACTGAAATATCTAATTTCGCCTCCAGATCGGCTATTTCTTTTCTTTCAATTATTAAAATGGAGTTGGCTGTCTCAATTATTAGCAACATCCAATCCCTGCTACATCTGTTGGCAATCAGGGTCCAATTTTCTATAAAACCTGGATGTCGAATAAAAACACCAGGTTCATTTTTTACTTGGAGCCCACTGGGGATTATACCTTTTTTCAAATAGTCAATTAGAAAATCAGCATGTAACTCTGTGCGTACTAATTTCTTTTTGTTATTCCATAGGTCTCGCCATTTATCTTCATCATTATTGGTACTCATAGTGGCGGTATAATTTTTTGAGGTACCATTTACTATTCTATTGAATTCTTCTTCTGAGAACCCTTTGGTTTTTAAAGTATCCATTTTTTGAGGATTCTTGGATACACTGAATAGGACAATGCCTAACACGGATTCGTGTGCAACGAGTGCAGATGCCTCCCAGCTAACAAGCTGTACATACAATGTAATAAACAAAATAGGAGGTTCCCCTGTATTTTATGGCAGGGAGGGGGATATTAACCACAGACAAAGTAAAAAACCCTGACTCCTTAGATTGGCAAAATTGACATGACCAACTGCATATTTATGGACATGATCTAACTTGATAGAGATGAAATTCTATCTTTTCTGTGGATTACGGTAATCTCCCACTAGGCAAGGTTGAATTAATGGACTACGACTTAAATCAATTAAACACACAACTAAATATAGTACTAAAACACATCAGCTGTATAAAAAACATAGAATTTATTATTACCCTCCCAATTGGGTTACATTCTAAAAAATAGTACCATCCATACACTTTAAAACCGCCACCTGGCGTGATCATTCAATGGGAAATATTTAAAAAAACAGTCAAAGTTACAACAACAGTCGACGCAGCGTTTCGGTGCTTTGTTTCTTTTGACACCTTCTTCAGGACGTTAAAACATTTGACTCCAAAACATTCTAGAAATAAAATGAGAGTGTTTTAGTATGTTATTATTGTGTGTGTACAAGTTATCTGCCTAGTTTTACACTACTTGCTGATTGTAACTCTTTATGCGTGCTAGGCCTGTAGTCCAGAAAGACTAAAAATTATTTTATTTTATTTTATTTTGGGCATTTCAACCTGAGAACCACTGCGGAGTTCCTACATAAGGTTCTCCTTTTCACACAAAACATAGCCTTTTCATTATTCTGTTTTGCTCTATGCATCATTTTATAAGTTTTTAGTGCAGCTATTCACATCGTACCTGTCTTCTTTATGGTAGTCTCGTTTCAATTGATCACTACACGTACTATGGATTACTCAGGTCTATCATATATCCTTGAGCTGTATAAATCATGAAATACAAGAAACACCGATTTAGTCATTTCTACCCCAAATATGTTCGGTATTTTGGAATTTGTCAGAAAAAATGATTACCTCGTTTATAAAAATATCGACTTATAATCGCACGGAGGAGCCACCGTCGGTGGAGTAAGAACTTCTTTTGATCTTATCCCAAATCTCTAAAAACAGAATTTTTTAATTTTTATTATTATTATTATGTTGCTCACATCTATGCACCCTCTCATTCTATTCTCGTTGTTTTCTGCTATTTTACTAACCTGATTATGGAATAAGCCAATTCATACAATGATGCTGTTCCTTCTTGTCTTATGGCCACAGGCTTTTCTCCTGGTTGGAGTTTTTTCACTCTAGAAAAGACGTTTATTTTAAACAAAATTTTTTATTTATTATTTTATTTACTACCAGGGGTTTTATACACGAATAGATTGATCATTTCTCAGTATATTACGACTATCTGTTCCTTGTTTAACAAAGTAAAGCAGACAGGTACGCTCCACAACTTATACAAACGAGCGTCTCAAAGATTGCATTGATTTATCTACCCCTCGGTATCCATACTCTGCTTTCAGAGTTTTCTTCCCCAGACTATATGTTATCAGTATTAGCCTTTACCAACCGCTCAGCGATATTTTACTGTTAGAAGGCTAAATGCTTTCAAAGTATAAGACTTAGACTGCAACCTCAAAGCTTTGGTTTCTACTAAGTTATCTCGCAACGGTCCTATGACCTCGCCTCACCTTATATTTAAAATTCGGAGGAGCAGGGAGGCCGAATTTTAAATATAAGGTGAGGCGAGGTCATAGGACCGTTGCGAGATAACTTAGTAGAAACCGAAGCTTTGAGGTTGCAGTCTAAGTCTTATACTTTGAAAGCATTTAGCCTTCTAACAGTAAAATATCGCTGAGCGGTTGGTAAAGGCTAATACTGATAACATATAGTCTGGGGAAGAAAACTCTGAAAGCAGAGTATGGATACCGAGGGGTAGATAAATCAATGCAATCTTTGAGACGCTCGTTTGTATAAGTTGTGGAGCGTACCTGTCTGCTTTACTTTGTTAAACAAGGAACAGATAGTCGTAATATACTGAGAAATGATCAATCTATTCGTGTATAAAACCCCTGGTAGTAAATAAAATAATAAATAAAAATTTTTGTTTAAAATAAACGTCTTTTCTAGAGTGAAAAAACTCCAACCAGGAGAAAAGCCTGTGGCCATAAGACAAGAAGGAACAGCATCATTGTATGAATTGGCTTATTCCATAATCAGGTTAGTAAAATAGCAGAAAACAACGAGAATAGAATGAGAGGGTGCATAGATGTGAGCAACATAATAATAATAATAAAAATTAAAAAATTCTGTTTTTAGAGATTTGGGATAAGATCAAAAGAAGTTCTTACTCCACCGACGGTGGCTCCTCCGTGCGATTATAAGTCGATATTTTTATAAACGAGGTAATCATTTTTTCTGACAAATTCCAAAATACCGAACATATTTGGGGTAGAAATGACTAAATCGGTGTTTCTTGTATTTCATGATTTATACAGCTCAAGGATATATGATAGACCTGAGTAATCCATAGTACGTGTAGTGATCAATTGAAACGAGACTACCATAAAGAAGACAGGTACGATGTGAATAGCTGCACTAAAAACTTATAAAATGATGCATAGAGCAAAACAGAATAATGAAAAGGCTATGTTTTGTGTGAAAAGGAGAACCTTATGTAGGAACTCCGCAGTGGTTCTCAGGTTGAAATGCCCAAAATAAAATAAAATAAAATAATTTTTAGTCTTTCTGGACTACAGGCCTAGCACGCATAAAGAGTTACAATCAGCAAGTAGTGTAAAACTAGGCAGATAACTTGTACACACACAATAATAACATACTAAAACACTCTCATTTTATTTCTAGAATGTTTTGGAGTCAAATGTTTTAACGTCCTGAAGAAGGTGTCAAAAGAAACAAAGCACCGAAACGCTGCGTCGACTGTTGTTGTAACTTTGACTGTTTTTTTAAATATTTCCCATTGAATGATCACGCCAGGTGGCGGTTTTAAAGTGTATGGATGGTACTATTTTTTAGAATGTAACCCAATTGGGAGGGTAATAATAAATTCTATGTTTTTTATACAGCTGATGTGTTTTAGTACTATATTTAGTTGTGTGTTTAATTGATTTAAGTCGTAGTCCATTAATTCAACCTTGCCTAGTGGGAGATTACCGTAATCCACAGAAAAGATAGAATTTCATCTCTATCAAGTTAGATCATGTCCATAAATATGCAGTTGGTCATGTCAATTTTGCCAATCTAAGGAGTCAGGGTTTTTTACTTTGTCTGTGGTTAATATCCCCCTCCCTGCCATAAAATACAGGGGAACCTCCTATTTTGTTTATTACATTGTATGTACAGCTTGTTAGCTGGGAGGCATCTGCACTCGTTGCACACGAATCCGTGTTAGGCATTGTCCTATTCAGTGTATCCAAGAATCCTCAAAAAATGGATACTTTAAAAACCAAAGGGTTCTCAGAAGAAGAATTCAATAGAATAGTAAATGGTACCTCAAAAAATTATACCGCCACTATGAGTACCAATAATGATGAAGATAAATGGCGAGACCTATGGAATAACAAAAAGAAATTAGTACGCACAGAGTTACATGCTGATTTTCTAATTGACTATTTGAAAAAAGGTATAATCCCCAGTGGGCTCCAAGTAAAAAATGAACCTGGTGTTTTTATTCGACATCCAGGTTTTATAGAAAATTGGACCCTGATTGCCAACAGATGTAGCAGGGATTGGATGTTGCTAATAATTGAAACAGCCAACTCCATTTTAATAATTGAAAGAAAAGAAATAGCCGATCTGGAGGCGAAATTAGATATTTCAGTATTAGAAGAAGCCAAGAAAAAATTAGAAGAAATACAAAGAGATGTCTCAGGGTATAAGGATTATTTATTCGGTAAGAAAATGAATAAATTCAACAAGGATGTTCTTAATTACAACACAGAAATAGTCTATCCCTATACCCAGAAAGATTTCTTTGATCGTCCAAGAGAAAATTTCCCTAATAGAAACCAAGGCCAACAACCCTGGCGTGCATATCCTAAAAAACGCGTAACCTGGTCAGACTCTTCATACACCAGCACGGACTCTGAACAAGATAAAACAGCTGACAAAAATAGGGTAGGAGAATCGACATCAACCCCAATTAGAGAATCTCTACCTTTTTTAGGCCAACGTGGTCGGGGAAACCACCACAACCAACAGAGAGGCAATGGGAGAGGGAAGTTCTTCCCTCAACCTCAACAACAGAGGAGGTATTACACGAGAAGTCAACCAAAATGGGACTAAACCAAAAGGCTGCAATTATTAATCTTTCTGATATTACCTTAACAGAAACGGAAAATAAGGTCCTTGAGAAAGGGTTGGGTTTTGCAATCAGTACCAAAATCAATAAATATAACCTAGAAAGGGATTTACAAGGCTTTTTCAGAAAGATTAGATTGCAGGATTTTTTTAGAGAGATACCCCCAAGAGAAACCCCCAATAATAAATCTGGTCTTAAAGCTAAATCCACTTGGACACCAAACATTGGATTGGTGAATAAACAAGTGGATCTATTTGAAAGGGTGGTTGAAAGTAACATCTCTGAACTCCTAACCCATCCTTTAACAGGCATAAACAACTTATGCCAAGCCGAAAGATTGGCTCTTAAAAACCTGGAAAATAATGATCTCCTAACTGTTAAACCGGGTGATAAAGGAGGGAGTATCGTTTTGATGAACTCCGATGATTATGACAAAAGAATGATGGTACTACTGAACAACAAGGAACATTATTGTTCTTCCAGTAGATCCGAGTGGAATGCGTTGATCCAGAAAGTAAACACACTCCTTGAATATGCCAAAGAAGACGAGGTAATCTGCACAGATGAATATAAATTTTTAAGAAATGAGGCACCAATAATTCCTGCCTTGTATGGGCTGCCAAAAGTCCACAAGAATCTATCCGACCCATCAATGAGACCCATCGTGTCATCTATAGACTCGGTCACAGAACCTTTGAGTAAATATATTGACAAATTTCTGCAACCGATTGTCGCTAAGCAGAAAGCATACATTAAGGATACAACCTGTATGATTAACAAAATAGAAGGTTTGCCATATGACACAAACAAACAATGGTTGGTCACATTAGACATAGAGGCCCTCTATACAAACATCCCTCAGGATGATACCATCAAGATGTTAGAGGGCCTCTTAAAAACAGGGCTAGAAGATTTAAATCAGCATGCCACATTCATTGTAAACTGTGCAGAAATTATTTTAAAAAATAATATTTTTTTATTTAAAAACAATTTTTTCAAACAGACCAAGGGGACCAGCATGGGGGCCACCTGTGCCCCGAGCTTAGCTTGCCTCTACGTAGCAGCGTTCGAGGAGAAGCATATTTTTAATAATTTGGCTCCGTTTAGTGAAAACATAACACACTGGTCGCGATTTATCGACGACACATTTTTTTCATTTGGTCCGGATCTTTAGAATTGCTCAATGAATTTATCCTCTGGCTCAATCTAGGCGACAAAAATTTGAAATTCACTTCTAATTACAACAAGGAAACAATAGAATTTTTAGACATCAGAATAAGAGTAAATAATGGCACATTAGGCGTTGATCTCTACACCAAACCCACCGATCGCAACACGTTATTACATTATAAGAGCAATCACCCCAATAGTCAGAAGGACAACATACCGTTCGGCCAATATTTGCGTATCAGAAGAAACTGTACGAATATGCAAGATTTTAATAAACATGCCGACGTCCTGTCAGAAAAACTCAAACAAAGGGGTTACCCGAAGAGCTTAATCAAACGTGCTTACAAGCGCGCAAAATATTATAACAGAGAAACACTGTTTGAGAAAAATAATGACAGAAACAAGACAGATAGAACAGCAGAGAGACTAATTTTTGTAACTAACTACAGTGCAGCCAGTAACAAAATCAAAAACATTATAAACCGCAATTGGGCATTACTCAATGACAGACCAGGCGAAAAAATCCCAAAACCCATGTTCAGTTTCCGCAGAAACAGAACAATTAGGAATTGTTTGGTTCACACCTTTAAGGAAAGGAACTACACCAATCAAAGTACTATTGATAACAGACCCATCCCAGTGGGGAACTTCCCTTGTAACATGTGTCTGAATTGCACATCATTGATTAAAACCAAGACAGTCCTACACAATGAGGTAGAGCACAAAATTAAAAAGTTTGTGAATTGCAAATCTAAAAACTTGATCTACATGATCAAATGTCCCTGCGATAAAGCTTATATTGGCGAAACGGCGAGAGAAATAAAAACTAGAATAACTGAACATAAATCCGCGATAAGAACTCAAAAGAAATCTGCCCCATTGGTAGATCATTGGATAACACACAACCATAAAATTGAAGATCTCAAATGGTGTGTAATAGAAGCCATCTCATACAATACTAGAGGAGGAAATATCGACAATAAGAGGAAAAGAAGAGAACAGTTTTATATGTCCCTTTTCAACACCTTCCGAACTGGTTTAAACAATAGGGAGGAATGGGAGAGATTGATTCTTTGAAATATTCTTTGAAATATTGATTAAATTAAATTTTTAATCCAAAATATGTGTAAGTCTGTCAAACGTTGCTTTATGCCTATGTCAACATTGACTCCAGTTTACATGAGTATATCGAGTTATAGATCTAACAGCAAAGCCGAGTACGCTCTTTTAGGGAATTATACCAAGTTCTAATAATGTAAAATGCAGTCTAAACCCCTTATGTAGGTAATGTTAAGGTTAATGTATTTTCCATTCATTCAGATGATGTGAGTAATGTACTATAAATGAACCGTGAGCATGTGACATTAAAAAAACCAGTGATCTTATATGCATTGAAGAGTGTAATAAGTTAGAGTAAAGATGTAAAATGTATCATAATGATGTAAAATGTACCATGAAGTAATAATGTTAAATCGAGACATATATCTGTTGGATGTGAATATGTTATTCACAATAGCTGTGATGTGGCAACACCCTTAGAAAATAAGAATGGATATAATGGTATACGGTTATGAATTTACTGTTGACATGATTTCCCTATTCTTTTAACATAACTATTTGTTACAGCCTAAATGCAAATGTTGATTTATACTACAACATAAACACAATGTCATTACAATGAGCGCTTTCGCGGGTTTGCTTAGATTATCACGAGTGAGTTTAGGCCGAGCAACCCGTTCTAAGATGGCCGCCATAGAATGTCGGCAAAAATTATAAATACACACAGAATGATTCTGTTATTAGGTTTTTATCAAGGGCGATGCCATCCCCGATTTTGTCAAATTTTTAAAAAAAAGACAAGGTCATTTTCGTCACAGAGAAAATATAAATAAATAAATAAATCGCGATGTTCGAGCACTTCCGGGGTCACCGCACGCTTAGTTTTAAAGACATTAATCAAAACGGCTGATATTTACATTTACCGACACCAATAAAGATAATAACAGGAAATGCACGAATGAAATCTGTAAATTAAAAATACATAATTGCGGCAAAAGCGAGAATTGAATCGCTTCCGGTTCACGTGAGGCACCGGGAACATAAAAACGGGCAGACACGAACAAGGCAGTTACTCTTCACATCCCCAAGAAGACGACAGCCCGGAGGAGCAGGGAGGCCGAATTTTAAATATAAGGTGAGGCGAGGTCATAGGACCGTTGCGAGATAACTTAGTAGAAACCGAAGCTTTGAGGTTGCAGTCTAAGTCTTATACTTTGAAAGCATTTAGCCTTCTAACAGTAAAATATCGCTGAGCGGTTGGTAAAGGCTAATACTGATAACATATAGTCTGGGGAAGAAAACTCTGAAAGCAGAGTATGGATACCGAGGGGTAGATAAATCAATGCAATCTTTGAGACGCTCGTTTGTATAAGTTGTGGAGCGTACCTGTCTGCTTTACTTTGTTAAACAAGGAACAGATAGTCGTAATATACTGAGAAATGATCAATCTATTCATGTATAAAACCCCTGGTAGTAAATAAAATAATAAATAAAAAATTTTGTTTAAAATAAACGTCTTTTCTAGAGTGAAAAAACTCCAACCAGGAGAAAAGCCTGTGGCCATAAGACAAGAAGGAACAGCATCATTGTATGAATTGGCTTATTCCATAATCAGGTTAGTAAAATAGCAGAAAACAACGAGAATAGAATGAGAGGGTGCATAGATGTGAGCAACATAATAATAATAATAAAAATTAAAAAATTCTGTTTTTAGAGATTTGGGATAAGATCAAAAGAAGTTCTTACTCCACCGACGGTGGCTCCTCCGTGCGATTATAAGTCGATATTTTTATAAACGAGGTAATCATTTTTTCTGACAAATTCCAAAATACCGAACATATTTGGGGTAGAAATGACTAAATCGGTGTTTCTTGTATTTCATGATTTATACAGCTCAAGGATATATGATAGACCTGAGTAATCCATAGTACGTGTAGTGATCAATTGAAACGAGACTACCATAAAGAAGACAGGTACGATGTGAATAGCTGCACTAAAAACTTATAAAATGATGCATAGAGCAAAACAGAATAATGAAAAGGCTATGTTTTGTGTGAAAAGGAGAACCTTATGTAGGAACTCCGCAGTGGTTCTCAGGTTGAAATGCCCAAAATAAAATAAAATAAAATAATTTTTAGTCTTTCTGGACTACAGGCCTAGCACGCATAAAGAGTTACAATCAGCAAGTAGTGTAAAACTAGGCAGATAACTTGTACACACACAATAATAACATACTAAAACACTCTCATTTTATTTCTAGAATGTTTTGGAGTCAAATGTTTTAACGTCCTGAAGAAGGTGTCAAAAGAAACAAAGCACCGAAACGCTGCGTCGACTGTTGTTGTAACTTTGACTGTTTTTTTAAATATTTCCCATTGAATGATCACGCCAGGTGGCGGTTTTAAAGTGTATGGATGGTACTATTTTTTAGAATGTAACCCAATTGGGAGGGTAATAATAAATTCTATGTTTTTTATACAGCTGATGTGTTTTAGTACTATATTTAGTTGTGTGTTTAATTGATTTAAGTCGTAGTCCATTAATTCAACCTTGCCTAGTGGGAGATTACCGTAATCCACAGAAAAGATAGAATTTCATCTCGATCAAGTTAGATCATGTCCATAAATATGCAGTTGGTCATGTCAATTTTGCCAATCTAAGGAGTCAGGGTTTTTTACTTTGTCTGTGGCTAGATAGAAATACAACACCCACTCCACGATCTAATGTCCCTCATTACTAAAACTAAGCAATAGTAAACATATAACGATGCATGTGTGTTTTCCATCCCACCCCAAAATACATAATTCGCATTTGAAATGGTATATGGTAAATACACGAAAATGAGTATTGGTACTGTACGTTTTTCAAGCAGTGGTATCATTCAGTTAAAAATGCATATATTTATCAGCTGAATGAATTGCGAAAATTACACATGAAATGGCTCTGAATACAGAAGAGAAGGTCGAGACCATTCCATCACATATTAATACAAGAATGCTGTACATATGCTAGAGGCTGAGGTAAAATATTGTCTCTAGAGTTCCTAAATTAGAAGCTCTGTTCTCTAAGAATAGTTCTACTTTAAGCAGAGTACTCTGTGCCAGAAAAATTTAAATATTTTAGAAGTGAAAACAAATTATTTCGCTTTCAGGGGAAAAAATAGTTCCAAATGTTTTCAGTAGCTTCTGTCTATCAAAGCTGAAGGCCGAATTCAGAGTTCAGGAAACGCTGTGTGCTCGTTGCTTTAAAAGTTATTCCCGTTGTTCAGGGGAGAACATCATTTCAGACAGACTCGCAAAAAATTGGTCTACGACATAAGGTGAAAGTTCGACCAAGTTTGAAAATGCTGTAACAGTGCATGTGTGAGAATGATTGCTATCATCGATGTCAGGATCAGCAATGCTCACAGAAGGTTGTACCTGGTCTGAATGAAAGAAACCAGGGCATATTCAGATCTCTTAGCCGGGCTAATCCGAGGACTTTAGTTATGCGGTCCTGTTAGCGTATTGCTAGGATCGTTTCTTCCATCGTTGCTGGAGTATTGTCTGCGGATTGGCTTGCCATATCGGAGCAGAAGAATCAAAAATAAAATTCCTGCTACGAGTCCCAATATTAGAGGTAGGCCGCCAAAGACATAATGGACAAAATTGGGAAAGATGCCCAGAACTGTTTCAAGCGGTGTCAACAGTCCCGAAAAAATTGTCTTAAATACATGTGCGATGCCACTGGTATCTGACATGTTTAAGATTTGGCTTAACATTTCTACGAAATGCACGGGGCAATTCGTTGATAATAGGGAATGTATCTCTGCCGTTGTCCTTGCAACTTGCAGATCATACGTTTCTTTAGACGAGGTCAAAGGCACAGTTGTCTGTAAAAGAATAGATTTCATTCTGCTTAAAGTATCAATTCGAATAGAAGAGATATTCAAATAAGGCCATATTGCCGCCTCCATGTCTGGAGTGCTGTTTGGATACAATACTTGCATACAGCAAGTGACCATGGAACTAACGCTCACGAGATAGGCTTTTCCTGGCACCATGCCACAACAGCTGTGGTCATTTATTAGAACATAGCTGCCGTTGGAAAGCTGTCTGAAAAATGGCTCTATCTGTTTTGCTGGATTGCCGTGCAGGTGACATGAAAGGTTATTCGAAGACCCTTCGCAGGCCCCATGCAAGTTAATACCTTGACACAGAAGTGTACCGCTTAGTGATTTCTTACAATTGTTACCACTAAGAAATATCTCCTTTTTCTTTTCATTATAACATTTGTGTGTATAAGGTAATTTCCATGTTGACTTGATGTAGCCTTTACCCAACCGTTTCATACTGGCCCGCTGGTATATACGCTTGGCAATATTTAAACTGGAAAGTTGTTATCGGAATTGTAATTATCCAGTGTATTATCCATTCAATGACAGGTCTTTCTGACATTGTCAATGGTAATCTCTCAAGTTTTTCAATGCTCGGAATCGTATAGTCTGCTCCTTTTTGTGCCAAACTGATTTGTTTATCAGTAAGGTTAAAGATAGAGAATAATGACGTTACGTTGATTAAACGCCATGGCACGTAGCCTGAACGCAGATTTTGCAACGTCCAGCCAAGCTGTACAATAGAACGTAATTGGGACTGACCATGTTGTAACATTAGTAAGTCCTGCTCTATTATATCAATAGCAGATGATACAATACTGTCCAGTGAATATATTCTGGAGGACAGAGTCGTTAACCCATTGTCCACAACAGAAAGTGATTTTTCCAAATTAATACGATCAATTTCTCGTATTTTTTCTGCTGTTTCAATTTGCATTACTTTCCAAGCTTCGTTGTACGCAGCGTATATACCAGCCGCTATGAAACGTTTTTGACGCTGTTTGTGTGGTCCCAGTATGAAATCACGCAAGTCAGCACCTTCTTTAAGTAAAGTCAAGTGTTGCTTAATTTCAGCCAGTGTGGATTTCTGTAGCCATTCGAGGCATAGTTTCCCTACACTGTATGTTGTAACTATCCCTGGATGTTGTCTCTGGGAGTATCTAGGGTCTGGCCTGTTCAGTTTTAACCCCTGTATTTTGTTCAGGAATCTATCTTGACAGCTATTTGTGTCTGTGGGCCAGATCAACCATTTTTTCCAATCAGGATGTGTTCTGTTTTGGTGTAAAATATGGGATATGTCTATCTCCACATCTGTAGTGCTATTACTATCAGGCATGGGCTTCGGAATAGACGGTTTATTTAAGTCTTTAATCTTGGCTAGGCCAAGACAGGTTGTCTGTTGAATGGTGTCATTCAAGAATATTATTTGTTCTGGGATCATGCAGGCTCTAAATAATGCTTCTAGGCCTTGTACCAGCCATTCTTTTGTACCCCAGATGTTTTTTGTTTCAATGTTGTTTTTCCAAAATTCAAAACCAAATGTAGTCAGTTTTTTCATAAAATGTTTCAGAATAAATCAATTTAGTATTTGTCAACATTTTTTTCATTCCAGTCTTATTTAACATTTTAAAATAAAACGTTTCTGCATCACTTGTGTTAAACCCTGAGAAGTATGGGAATTTCTCATAAAATGTTTTCGAGCTGCTTTTAGGCGGTGTTGCACAATGTTCCCATTGGTTATAATTAAAAACATTTCTAGGTTGAGCAGATTTATGTAAATAATGATGACCAAAATGAATATAGCAGTACATTTCTTCATAATTTGATGAACCCTTTAAGTAATCATGTTCTGTAAATTTTGCTGACATTACTAAATCTGACATCATAATATTTATATTTTCAAAGTCCCAATCATCAGAGAAAGTACTTGGTTTTACAAAGTCACTTAATGAAACCTTAAACTGGTGTGGATATTTCAAGAGCTCAATCGGGCCAAAAATGTCATACTCTGTTCTGTCCCATGCTACCCCACCGGGCATTGGATTGGCTGTGACGTTCACTGATGATAGTTCTCTTTTTTCGATGTGAGATGACTTGTGAGGCTTTAGGACCAAGTTAATGTTCTGACTTGCTGTGTCCATTGTACTGTATTTTCCTTCAATGAATTTACCCAAACAAAGAATCATGATGAGCCAAAGCTGGAGGAAAAGTACACCTAACACAATCCAAAATTCAATCCATGGAGAAATCAGATAGGTTTCTTTTAGTTGATGAAAGAGTTCAGTTACTTTGTCTTTGAAAGTTTTTGTTGCTGGCGTTTCTTGATGAAGTACCAGATGCTGTTCTGTCAATTGTTGGAATTGCTTCCGGATTTTCATTTGCTTTTGGATTTTTCTTTGTTTCACTAGCATAGTCTGAGGCTACATCGTTGTAGACTGGTGTTTCTTGACGTACTGTTGCAATTTGGGTTTCAAGAGGCACAAGTTCCATGGCTTTGTTGCATAGTCCTTTTTTATTCACAGCAGGTTTATCAAATGTGATTAGTCTCTCAGTTTGAACCTCTTGGATTGTAGCAAATTTTGGTATTCTGCTATTTCTTGGGAGTCCACTGGGCCTACTACTTATTATTGGCCACATGATTGTGGATTTACCAGGTCGATGGATACAACTCGGTTCTCCTTTTTACTAGCAAGGGGCGGTAGTACTACTGATCTTGTTCCGCTGACAGCTAAGATAGGTACTGCTTTTCTGTAAGAAGGCCCAAATTCCTTCTTCACGGCGATTTTCTCTCTGACCAGATCCCCAATCTTTGGAATCCAGACAGGTCTTGCTGGGACAGGTGGTTTTTCTTCAGTGGCTGTTGGCTGTTGTTTTAACTTTATGTTGCTCAGGTTCCTTCTTGTTTCATTTAAGTCCTGTAAAACAGCCAAACGGTCTTTGATGTCAAAGCATTTTTCTTCTACCACTGAAGTGTGACTATCAAGATCCTGAACGTACATTCTAGTACCGAACAATAGTTCGTACGGACTGAGACCTTTTAGAGAATTTCATGGCAGATTATTAAGACTACGTTGGACACTTGTTAAATGTTGGACCCACCCATCACCCGAACCTAATACACTCGCCGTTATAGACTGCTTTATGTCCCGGTTTTTTCTTTCCACTACCGCATTTCCCTCAGGATGGAAGGGACAGTAGTACCGCAATGCAATGCCCATGCTGGCCATGGCCTCCTTGTAAGCCCTAGAGCTAAACACAGGACCCTGGTCAGAATGTAGCATTCCAATTGCGTATGTGCTGATAAAGAGTCGCAAATCTTTTATAACAGTTCTGGCGTCAGCCGAGCGCTGGTGTCTACATTTTAAGTGAATTTAGTCTTAAACATTAATGGGACACATTTCTCCTGTTGGATTTCTGCGTATAGATAGCCTTATGCTTTCTAAAAAAGGAGTCCAGGCAATACTCCGGTCGGTTCACAACTGCGATCTCTGTTGCAGTTTGGACAGCCCATTGCAAATTTGTAATGTAGCCGGCTTATCCCCGGCCACCAGTATTCTGATTGTAATTCTTTTAGAGATTCCTTGATCTCTTGGTGCCTAAGACCCAATCCCATGTGTGCCGCTTCAATCAAGAAGACCCTCCTGTTCGTGTGTCTGGAATTACTCTATCTCCCACTCCAGGGATTTGAGCAAAAGGAACGGAGTTTGCATCAATTATGTATGTATAACTGAGTGGATAGTTCAGAGGTAATGTTGCATAGTCGCCTTTTAAAGACGCTTTTACCGCCAGCATGGTTTCTCCGTCTATGTATTTTTTAGAACGCTTTTTTGTGGCTACGGAAGCCGGTTGAGCCGCTTCCGCTGTGGCTCTGCGAGCCAATGTTGTGGCTAAGGAAGCCGGTTGAGCCGCTTCCGCTGTGGCTCTGCGAGCCAATGAATTCCCTGCAACGTGAACGCCATCACGTTGATGACTCAGTGTATGTATCGCGTGAGTCTTTTGTAGTTCTTTCTGCAAAAGAACTACCTGTTCCCAAAGCTTTTTATGCTTTATTGTGGCACCTGTGTCATCTTTGTAATCGTTTTGAATCCAGTTCTGCAAGTCATTGTTGTAAGACCTGACGCAGAAATGCGAATCGCGCACTATTAGTGTGGGGAATTCGCGATCGGCATTTTCAAGCGCCATCTTTAAAGATCTTATTTCAATACGCTGAGTTGAACAGTTTCTGAGTGATTCAGTTTTGGTAATTAATGGTCTGAACTAACCAAAATGCCTGAGTCCTTCAACAATCGCGCACGCTGCGTTGTAGGATTTTTCCTCTACATCGTAGTGTTGTGCAAATCTGTCCATGTAGATTACACATGTGTACTGTTCAAGAGGTAGAATTTCGATTGGCAGAGGATATTCTTCTTCATATTCTAGATTTTCTAATTTTTTCATTTTCGGGTCAAAATAATATTTCACGTCTTCTGCAGCAAGAGAATTTTCCCATTCTATCAATTTTGGATCTAATGCCACAGCAGTCAAATTGCGTGGGCTTGTTAATGCCTCAAGGGCTGATTCTGCTGTTAAAACAGTTACCCTTCTGCCTTGGGCTTGGGCTCTTTCTTTTGCTACAGCAGTTTGAACCGCTATTAGAATTTGTTCAGTAGAACTGAATTTTATTTCAGCTTGTGTATACAAGTGAGATTTGTAAGCTATTGATACCGTTTCTCCCTCATTAGAGGTCAGGTACGTGAATCCGCATCTTCCTGGGATGACTCGGATTACAAGGTTGCGTATGTTTTCGCGAGTTTGCAATTTTGTTTTAGCTAAATTGTCTGTTTGCAATGATCTTAACATTTCTGTATGTTTCTGAGTCCAATTTATTGGTTTGAAATCAGGTTTTATTAATTCATAGAGAGGTTTAACCCTCTCTGCATAATTTAGAATGTAAGTTCTTCCGAAATTCAGGAAACCTAGAATTGATTGTAAGTTCTTCAGTGTTTTAGGTGCTTGGAGTACAGCACACTTCTCTAAGAAGTTGTCTGCTAGGCTTTTGCCTTCACTTGACAATTCATATCCTAAAAATAGGACAGTTAGATGGGCAATTCTTGACTTTTTAAAGTTGAATTTGTAACCCTCAGCTGCGAAACCAAGTATTTTTGGTGTTCGCTCTTTTCAAGTGAGTCTCCAGGTCATCATCTGTTAGATAGATGTCATCGACATAGGATAATGCTTCATCATCATATATTTGTAGTAACTCTGTTACTCTTGCTGAGAATAATCCTGGGCTATTCTTGAATCCCTGTGGGAGTCGACAGAAGTGTTTTTGCGACCCCATGATTGAGAACGCGGTCAAATACCTGCTCTCAGGTGCAATGTTTTGACAAAAGAATCCATTAGAGATGTCTAATGTCGTTTTGTATTTTTTGCGCACAATGTTATTCATTAGTGCTGCACTGTGTGAGTTTTGTACTGCAAATGTTTTGCAACAGGAGTTTAAGTGTCTGTAGTCCAAAACTAGACGATATGAATCGTCTGGCTTGGAGACAGGAACAAAGGATTGTTCATTAGTGAGGTGCATGTTTCAATCACCCCCTGATATTCAAGTTGATCTAAGATCTCCCTGACTTGTTTTTTAGCTTCTTGTTTAACTGGGTACTGCCTTTGTGCAGTAGGTTGACTTTTTAACTGGATTTTGTGAGGAGGAGAGTCTTCATCCTATCCTACTTGATTTTTATATAATGCAGGAGCTTGGGCTACTGCCCATTTTCTTGCAAGTGTATATTTTTTATGAATCGGAATATGATTTGAGAAGGCAAGCATAATCATTTCTTCGCCATGAGGGCACTCCCTGACAAACTCTGGTGGCCATTCTTTCTCAGCTAACAGGATGTCATAGCCTTTCGAAAGGTTATCCCAAAAGAGACCCCTTACTTTCCTAGTCTTATCCCCTTCTATACGCAGTGTTATTTCGTATATTTTATGAGGTTTGCTAACTCTGGTATCTGCAGTTTCCACCTGAATGTATTCATTCGTGTCCACTGTCTCCAGAAGATTCATCAGAATCTTGTGAGCTATGGTCACTTCTGCTTCGCTGTCTAGCATTGTCTGAGCCCACTCTCCGTTTTTGCAGTTGTGTCTTCAGTATCCTCGGCATGTTTAATTATTTTAATACTGGCTACCTTCTTTCTTGGAAATTGTAATTTTTTACTTTGATGAGCAGGTTCCTTGTCTTTGGACTTGACATGCTCTTCCTTGTGTTCTGACCGTCCTCTTCTTTCCGATTTCTGTGAGGAAGTCTGAAAAGATCGAGAGGGACGTGTATCAATATCTTGATATCTATCAGGTTTTCTTAATTTATCCCTATCTCTAAGGTTGTATCTTTTCTCAAAGGGCTCCTTCTGGGGAGACTTGTTTCCTTGGTCCGGAGATCTTTCTTTCCGTTGAGGAGACCTTCCTCTGGACTGGAATCGTTTTTCTTTGGTAGTGGATTGTTTATTATTGGAGTGTTGAGATTATTTTTTTTAATAAAAGTTTTTTCAGGATTTTCAGTTAGTTGGGGTTTTACTGATTTCCCACCCAAACTATCTCTTCCTAGTTCTTCATAGGATTTTTCTATGATTCTGGCAAGTTCAAATAGTTGTTCTGCTATATCTGTTTCTTTCAATTTCTGGCGGATCGCCACAGATGCTGCTTCTGCTTTTATGTTGGCTAATAATATAGCCGAGACCTGCTTGAAGTCTTTCAGTAATTTCATACCCAGAGTTAAAGCAGGTTCTGGACCGTATTCATTTTGAATCTGTCTTAGCACATCTGGTAATACCGCCATAGACGGAACACCAGGTGTTTTTGTGTGAATGGAAGCAAAGACTGTGCCCCAAGTGTCACAGTCCTCCACATGTGGTGGGATCCCCATTGGAAGACAGATAGTCAGAATTCTGTGTTTCTTAGTAGGTGTAGTATCAGGAAATACTGCCTCTATTTGAGTGATTTTTTGTGCTAACCAGAATGGAATTTGTTCCCGTTTTGCGGATGTTTTACCAAGACATGATCGTATGTTCTGTGGTGTTATTTTGTTTTTGTTCCCCTGATGAGGGGTCAGCTGTGGAATGTTAATTGCTGGTTGGACTGTTGAAGTCCGCATTACATATTGGACCAATTGTCTATGTATTTTAATTAGTATTTTTAGCTGAGCTAAAAGTTCCTGGTCTGACATTTTATCAATGTCTGGGTGAGGTGTGTAGCTGGCTAGAACCGGCCACGTGGCTCCTGGTCTACCTAGTGGACCGAGCCTGGTGATGTGATCTTTATGTTTTAGGGTGCCTTTAAACCAGAGCAGGTGCTCTTGGTAATTTAGTGGGATTTCAAACTCCTTGAAAGTAGTGTATTCATCCGGAGGTTCCTCTATTTTGTAATATTGGAATTCTTTTGTTACAGCGTTTGCTGCTGGAAAGTGTATCCATGAATAGAATACCTCTGTCTGCCGATATTCATGGGCCTCTACCACGAATATGAGTGTACCACCTCGTGATGATAGTCCATTTTCTAAAGGTTTAATAGTTATAGTTCTTCTTATATTTGCCGGAATGATTATTGCATTCGGGTCATTCTGTTGGATAGTTGTGTCATCTAACAACAGTTGAGACGCTGTAGCATCTCTTTCTTCGTCTCCCTCCGGCATTTTACTGACAGAAGGTTTTGTTGCAGATCAAGTTTCAAGGGAAACAAAGATTAGGTGCACAATATTTTGGAACACTGTATCCTTCAACGTTGACTAAACCGAAAACTATACATAGGAATCTCTTCCTACTAAGTTCCGGTGGATTTTAACGTTTTACCCACTCCAGACATCTATTGGAGTTTTTACGGGAAAAGGGTCTGTGTGAAAAAGCACGACTGAGTTACTCTAGTGTCTTGCGTTAGAGTATTGCCTTACCAAACGTTGGGCGCTATGTAGTGTAGTTCCTATATTCACAATAGGCTCTGCGCATTGGAATAATATAAACAGCAGTGTAGACGTAGGACTGAGGTCGACTAGGTCTTTACTGACTATATTAGACTTAATTAGTTTTGCCAGCTAGCTCAGAGGTCACTAGAAACTTTCTCGAATAAACAAGGAGGAGTTTAACTTCCCTGGATAGACAAGAAGGGATTAGCTTCTGACAACCATAAAACATGACAACTTTGCTCCCTCAAAATAGGAGTGTATCTCTAGAGTCGTGTGAAAACAATAGACAGCTATTTTACTCAGTCAATCGTGCATACTTAGTTTCACCAGAATGCAGAGAAATAGAGAGACGGGCGTTTTCAATAAAAGGTGTTATTTATTGAGCAGTCTTCTTTCTCATGCAAGAGAAATGAATTGCCGCAATTGCAATACTTATCATAAAGTAAAGTGCGTACAGTAAAAGGAGTATTATGAAATAATACTGTAAAAGCATTGATATGGTTTCTTAGCCATATGATACTTTAAAATGGATAAAATATATACATACATAAATACATTGACTAACGTACTCAACTGGTGCTTCCAATCTACGCCTACCCCGGTGTACCTGACCTAAGCCAAATACGTGGGAAGGAGTAAGTAAGCGGCAGTTTAAGTTAAGTTGGTTTTTGCCAAGGAATCTGAATCAAGAATTCTCTTAAGGGTTTAGTCAGCTCCGTACCTGGGTAATAGAAAGCAGGAGGTCTGGTATCTCTCTCTCAGGACTCGATATCCCAGCAACCCGCAAGGGCGGCTGGAAACACCGGAGCTGGATTTTCTCAGCTGGAGAAAAAGACAGCGTCTTTCTCAGTGCGTCAAAAGGGAGGGGCGGCGTCCGTGGGCTCTCGCATCAGCTGGGCTCTCGGGCAAGTAGATAGCCGCTCTGTTCCAAACCACCGCGTGTTTGCTTAAGGCAACGTTGGTATATTTATTCCTGAAAGGTGCCGGGTTTGATGTAAGGTTGGACATAAGACGTCAATAAAGATGTCACTAAGAACTGGCCATTCTTTCAGTGCTCGCAGGAGTTCTAGGACAAATCAAAACAGAAGCATGGGGATTTCCCAGGTTGCTGGAGGTTTGGTTTGTTTAAAGAACACGTTGTACTCTCTAGGAGTCTGGGGAAGTAGCCTTGCTTAATTTGGACTGCATGGGCTATAACTAAATATGGATATGATTCTCATGCCTTTATAAGGATATAATTTATTATAGCCATACAAGGGCATAAATTAGGAATATCGAATTAGGGTCCTAGATAGAAATACAACAAAGGCATTTAGGAGTAGCAAAGTTAGGATTCCTAACTTTACTACTCCTAAACGGAGACAAAGTCCTAACTTTGCGACTTTTGGTATTCACAAAAGGCATTTAGGAGTAGCACAAGTTAGGAATCCTAACTTTACTACTTCTAAATGCCTTTTGTGAATACTGAATGTCTTACAATAAGGATTTTTGCTCAGATTACTTTTGTAAATCGGGCCCGATGTGATTAAAAGAAACCGGGAGATTCATTAGACAGTCTGTTATCTGGTAACATACCATTCATCATACAAAGTAACTACTGAATAGGAAAAAGAAAACTTAATTACGAAGAGCTACAATAGAATACATACAAAAATAATTTTACGTTGGCCCAAGAGAATTAATGCACAAGTCTGTTGTTGGACTTGGCCCTTTTTGCAGGGTCAATCCTGAACCTTTTGTCTTCCTCCTTTAGTTTTTAGGCATCGGCCGGATCCAGCACATGCGCTGGTCTCGGCTGAGACCTTTAGTGGGGCTCTGAAAATGCTACTTTGCTGGTGATCAGCTTGCTAGAACGCGCACAAGAGCGCGAGCAGATGCGCGTTATTGCAAGCTGATCGCCGGCAAGGTAGCACTTGCGGTGACCCGCGTGCACACCACGCGCGTCACCACTTGTGTTTTTTTTTTTCATTTCGCGGATGATTTTTATTTCTCGGCCGCCAATGCTTGTTGTATTTATTCAGTGATGTAACTTCCGGTACTGTGACGCGCGTGCACAAAACCAGCGTCACCACTCGTGTTTTTTTTTTTTTTCATTTCGCGGCCGATTTTTTTTTCGCGGCCGCCAATGCTTGTTGTATTTCTTCATTGATGTAACTTCCGGTACTGTGTAGTGCGTAGGCGGAGGCATGATTATCCTCTGCCTTTGGGAAGCAGGAAGTGATGCATACCCCTCTGGAATGGTACTGAAGTGGACAATGGTGGACGTTTCTGTGGTAAGCTTCTAAGTAATTTTGCCTTATCTGGTCTAATGAAAAATAGTGCTCTTGCCTTGATTGACAGTCAGCTGTGATATTCTCGCTGTGGTTCAGGCAGAATGCAGACTGTAACACAGGGGCCCCTCTTCCCATTCTGTAGGACGCCCCAATCACTGTACTTTACGCCACTGGTTTAGGCCTGTGTGGTCATTAGTATGTGCAAGTACAGCCATGTTTTGAACCACTCAAAGTCTTTTCACTGGCCTCTCATAAAAAAGGTGCCTTTCTAAGGCCCGTCTTGTAGATCATAGAACAATCGACTCTCTTGTCTCACTTCTATGGTGTGAGTAGCAACTGGCAGCCAAAACGCTACTCGGACGCATCAAAAGCCAAGAACATATATTTATTAAACATCTTGTATGGGAGAAACAGGTGTCCATCTGGACACAGAACATTTTTTGTTGACATTGACTTGTTGAGAACCTGGGGAATGGCAGAGGTGCACAGAGAGAAACAATATCAGCTGCCTGCAGGCACTCAAATGCACGGTGTGACTGTGGGGGTTGTGTCAGATTAAGTGAAATTGTACAGTACAGGTGCAGTTTAAGTCGGGCATTCATACCCACATAGCTGAACTACAACGGAAGAATTAAAATGTTTCAGCAGCAAAGAGATAGCAACAACAGTGAGCTCCCCATTAAACATATACATTATACTAGCTTTATGCTCCTACAAAAACAGAATTTTTAAGATTAGTCTGCATTTGGGACCGAGAAAGTAAAAGTTCTAAGCCACTCTTGATAAATGTTATAATAAAACAATTTGAAAATCTAGAACTATAACAACTGTAAAACTCACTAACTACAGGTGGCTTTTTCAATGCACATTTCAGCGGCACGACAGAGAGTTGATCACATCTGCAGGGATCTCTTGATGGAGACTGAAGGTTCACACCTCATCCACCCTACTTCTATATCTAGAATCCCTTTAAAAAAATTGTAGGGACAAATGGAAAGACAGTAGAGAAAACCGCAGCCTATTTTAATACAGCAAGCCTCTCAGTTCTATTAAAAATGTCAGTAGCTTTAGAGAGTGAAAAAGATACATGAGATTTGATTCTTAAATGTATCCTCTGTTCTCACAAGGATACTGAATCTCAATAAACATTCTCAGCAGTCTGTTATCTTTTCGTAAAGAAATCCTACAGCTGGAATAAAACAAGGACGCCGGGATAAATACTGAGAAACGGTTTCAAATGGATGGTTTGCCTTAGACAGAATCTTAATAGAAATGCAAATACCGCAATTAGAAATCCATGTAAGTTGATGATAGCTGTTTGAAGGAATAGCAGTTCCACTAAACAAAAGCAAATTGAGAAGCAAAGCTCTCCTTCTGCTCCCTAATAAGGATTGAATATTCCAAATGCTAGCATGCATCTCATTTCTTGTTCGTTTCCCTATACAGAATGCCTCTTCTCTCCTCGCCCTCATGTTTTATTGTGGTGACATCAGCTTATTTGTGCATATAAGGCAAGACTTCTTAATGGGAAATTCCCTCCTCTCTGTTGGAAGGCACCCTTTGCCCTTTGGCTCCGTAGGGAATCCCCCTATTCTTTTCCCAACACATTAGTTTACTTAACTAAGTAATAGTTTGCTGGTCAGACGTGAAGTGTCAGGTTCTGGGAAACCTCAAACTGTACAGCGCTTACGCTGAAGCCTGCAGTGTCTTCTTACCTCTCAAAGGATGCTCAGTGCTTGGCTCCTTCCGCCTTACATACAGAGGCATGACTGAAGAACACACATGCACAGGCTGTCCTCTTGCTCAGCTCCCTCCACAGCATTGAGACTTTTAAAGGCCACATCTGTAGCGCCTGTTTATTGTCTCTCCTGCTGCCAGTCCGCAACACTCACCATCCAAGCAGTGGCAAGCGCCTTGAAACCATCTAAAAGGTCCTCCTCAGCACTATTGCTTAGTGCTACCTGGGAGTTGCACTGTCCTCTCTCTATGAACATGGCCGCCTCATCAGCCCCAGTCCCAAGACTGCCAAAGCGTGTTACATTCGTGGTTCAGGAAATACATTCCAAAACAGACACTTCACAGGACGTCTGAGTGCATGCCATACACAGCACGCATATTATGAACGCCAGTGACAATATTTATGATAGAATTAGACCTTTCTTGCACCATAAGCCTTGCTGGCCTTTCTCCTGTGACACCGTGTCACAATACTAGAAGGAATCTAGAAAAGGAGGGCTCAACCTATACTGGTGCTTGTTGTTATTGTTTTTTAGTTTTCACCTGCACAGTCCTTGCGAAATCGCTTGTATTTAAAGCAAGGATTTGCAATGTAATAGGTTTCACATTTGTGTGAGTTAGAGGTACTGGTGTAAATGACAATGTATTTTACCCATGTGTTTTGGTTTAGTTTGCAGTGGAGTCGATGTAT
Organism: Lissotriton helveticus; assembly: GCF_964261635.1. NCBI lineage: Eukaryota > Metazoa > Chordata > Amphibia > Caudata > Salamandridae > Lissotriton > Lissotriton helveticus. The sequence continues at coordinate 1,171,544,215 of NC_136070.1, forward strand.
GTGGTGTGGAGTGGAATTATGTGGGTTGGATTAGAATTCTTAGTTCTGGAATTGTGTGGTGTGGAGTGGATTTGTGTAGTTGAATTATGTGGCATGGTGTGAAGTGGAACTATGTGGATAGTAATTATGTGGTATTGAGTGTACTTGAATTATGTGGAGTGGGATTGTGTGTCATAGAGTGTAATTATGTGGATTGGTATTTTGTGTTGTGGAGTGGTATGTAGTGGAGTTTAGTTGGTGTGCTGGTGAAGTGTGTGGCATGATGTGGAATGTTGTGGTGTGGATAGGATGTATGTGGTGTGTTGTGTAATTGTGTTGAGTTGAATTATGTGGTGTGTTGTCGGTTTATGTGGTGTGGAATGGAAATGTGTAGAGTTGAATTGTGTGGCGTAGAAGTGTGCGCATGCGCTGTCAGCGAGACATTTAGTAAACTGGCTTTTGAAAGTGCCTCCAAAGGGCGACCATCTTACTCTCACGCGCACAAGCACGAGCGATCTCTTTCACTTTCCCTCACAAGTCCCATTCGCATGAGGCGCCTTATGCCGCTTCACCACTAGATGGTGCCACAAGCCATGTTTTCAAATGTGATCAGATATTACAGAAAAATGACAAAATATTTACTTGTTCTTTTTAATTTGGGCAGGTAATGCTTGTTTTACTTTTTGTAATGCACTCTTAGAGAGCGCATAGGTGCAGTCCCTCTCCTTCAACCCACTGTTTTTTTTACCGCGCCCTCCTCCCACTCACAGCTTTTTAATCCTCCTCCATCCTCCATTATTTCAGACACCCTATTATCACCCTTTCTCTCAGCCCTTCTTCTGCTCTCCTTTGTCTTTCTACCCTCCTTCCTTGTGTAGATTGACCACCATGAACCCCCAGAGGCTTGTTCTCGTAGAGGGGTTTATCGGCGGTGCTCTGGTCAGCACCACCCCTGGAATTCAGAGTTGACCAGCCCAGTGTGCTTGGAGCACTTCAGCTGGGAATGAATACCTGTGTGCCGCAGGGGCGCTAATCTTGCTAAACAAACAGCGCTGATCAGAGCTGATTAATGCAGCGGAGACAGCTGCTCCGATAGGTGCTCCCGCCATTAGCCCTGTGCTTTTCAAGATTCATTTAAAGTATTACTCGAGAACGTGGCAGCCCTCTGTTCCGCCGTCGAGGCCCCTTAATTGATGATGAGCCCTTCACTTAGGGGGGAGAGATCCTCAGGTGTGATTGTGCTGGAACCCCAAACAGTGCACGATGAGAAGGTAGGTGTGGCGTTCGTTTTTTTTTTCTCCATAATGCAGATGTGACACTTGGCTTATCTGTAGATAATCGTCGTTTTGCGTCCAGTGTTGATTGATGCAGCACCTTGAGATGACTGCGTTTACCCAATCATTGAGGCCACGATGAAGGTGCACTTTTTTGACAGCAACTTGCATTTCTGTTTTTTTTATTTACGTTTGTTTTTCAAACCCGAGCATTAATACTAGGTGTAATGTGAGCAGCAGATCTGAGTCCTCAGCAATCAGCCCCTGAAACTTTTGGAATACGACTCTCAAAACGTGGCCCCAAGCGACTTTCAGATTCCATGTAATGCATGCATCTTGCAGCTGGAAGTTAATAAAGCCTGTCTCAAAAAAGATCAAAAGGCATCAAAGTACCTGTTAGTGCCATGTTCAGGCAAACAAGTGATGTAGACCCGGAGTTTGTTTTTGGGATGACTTGCAAGGTAGAAGCAGTAAGCACCGGCAAATCTAATAGGTTTGGTGTGACTTTTAAGTACGGCCTAATACATTTAAAAAGCCTGCAACAGCAATAAAAACAAGCATTGGCATAGCCAATAGGTCTCGCCTTTGGGACCTTATAGGTATTTAATTATGCAGCACAATATCCTTGTTTGGAATGCCGCAGAACCGGTTTCTAAACCCAAACAATCCTTGACAACAACTGACGGAGCAACCGGCAGCTCTCTTGTGTAAACACAACTATTGTTGCATGAAGGGGCCAGTCCCCTCTGAATATTGGGCACCACCACATCCACCACCACCGCATCCACCACCACCACATCCACCATGTCCACCACCACCACCATGTCCACCACCACATCCACCACCACCACCACATCCACCACCACCTCCACCACCACCACCACCACCACGTCCCACCACCATGTCCACGGCCACCATGTCCACCACCTCCACCACCACCACCTCCACCACCACCACATCCACCACATCCACCACCACTGCATCCACCACCACTGCATCCACCATGTTCCACCATGTCCACTAACCATCACCACCATGTCCACCACCACATCCACCACCACCACCACCATACCCACCACCACGTCCACCACCACCACACCAACTACCACTATGTCCACTACCACTACCCCCACATCCACCACCACCACGTCCACCACCACCATGTTCACCACGTCCACCACCACCATGTCCACCACCACTACGTCCATCACGTCCATTACCACCACGTCCATCACCACCATGTCCATCACCACCATGTCCACCACCACTACCACCACCACCACATCCACCACCACCACATCCATCACCACCACGTCCATCACCACCACGTCCATCACCACATCCACCACCACTACATCCACCACCACTACGTCCACCACCACCATGTCCACCACCACCACATTCACCACCACCACACCCACCTCCACCACCACCACGTCCACCACCACTACCACCATCACCACATCCACCACCTCCATGTCCACCACCACCACACCCTCCACCACCACCACGTCCATCACCATCATGTTCACAACCACCACGTCCACAACGTCCACCACCACCATGTCCACCACCACCACACCCACCACCACCACCACGTCCACCATCACATCCGCCCTCACTCTATCTATCTATCGCACTCACTCTATTTATCTATCTATTGCATCACCACAGAATCATTCAGCACCACCACAGCATCACAGGGGGACCACAACATCACTATGAGCTACCACAGCATCACTTGTCACCACCACATCACTCAGCACCACCACAGCATCAATCTGTGCAACCATTCAACAACAACTGGTTCAAATACGTTCTCTCAATGTTTCAAGCTTTATTACAAATGTCACAAAAAGATGTTAATTTTTCACTTCTGTTCTTGGATTTTGGTCACAATAAAATGCACTGAACGTAATCTTCACAAAAGTTATTTACAAAAGTTTAAGCTATTGCCATTATAAATTACAATAACTTTTAATTAAGTATTAATTATTTAAAAAAGTAAAGCCATTGTTATTTGTAATATCAATACATTTAAGTCACGTAAATACAACACATATTGCATTACAAATGCTATAGGTGTCACATTTGCGAAAGTTACAACTATTGGCATTGTAAATGACAAAACTATTAATTTCGCTATTTTCAAAACCAACACATAAATAAAAAAATTGTAATTTACAATACCAATAGCTCAAACTTTCCTAATGCAAGACCTATTGCATTGCAAATGCTTGTTCTGACCTGTTGTTGGCTGTTTTATGACTCTGGGCACTTTACCACTGCTGATCCGTGCTGAAGTGCATATGCTCTCCCTATTGTAAATTGATGTATGGATTAGTGACTCCATGATTGGCTGGTTTTGTTTACTTGTCAGACCCTAGTACAGTGCACTGAGTGTGCCCAGGGCTTGTGAACCAAATGCTGCTGGTGGGCTTGCAGCACTGGTTGTGCCACCCACAGAAGCAGCCTGTAAAAGTGTGTCTAAGGCCTGCCATTGCTGAGCCTGTGTGCAGTCTGGTACTGCCATGCTGACTGGGCAAGTGCACCCACTTGCCAATCCCTAAACCTTCCCTTTTCTTCGTATCAGACACCCCTATGGTAGACACAATTGCAGGGTGCATTGTAAGTATAAGGTAGGACATGCCCTGGTATGTGTGGCATGTCCTAATAGTGAATTATAGCCATTTTCGTTTTTCACTATTGCAAGGCTATCTGTTCTCCATAGGCCAGAATGGCCAGTTAGATTATTACATTTTATAATCCTAACTGACTCAAGGAAGATGGTAGAAATTCGAGTTTAGTATGCCTGAACTCAGAATGATAAAATACATCTTTTAGTGAAGTTGGTTTTAACATACTTTGTTTGAAAATACCACTTTTAGAAAGTAGGTATTTTCTTGCCTAACCTTTCAAGCCTGCCTCTGCTAAGTTGTGTATTCCTTGTCTGGAGTTTGAGTGACAAGGCTGGGGGATTCCAGGAGACAGGGTGAGTCCGCCCAGTGGTGAATAGAGAGATTTGCATCTAGATGGGAGGGAGGAGTTGCACCTGGGACCTGAATAGGACAGTGCCTGCCCCCCACAGTGCTGGCTCCACCCCCTGTGGTGCGGCTGATGTCTCTGCCCTGCACTGTGAAAGAAGAGGAGGAATCATGTCAACAAGGTGCTCCAGGGCTGTGCTTTCCCTCCACAGTGCTGGCTCCACCTCCTGTGGGGCATCTGATGTCTCTGCCCAGCAATGTGAAAGGAAAGAAGGAATCATGTAAACAGAGTTCTCCAGAACTGATATGGACAAAGCAAAGGCCCCTCTGCCCTCATAGGACAAAGGATTTTGGGGTATCAATATTGGGACCCTGATCCCAAGAAATTAGATCACTTTTGGACTACAAGTAGAAACCTCTGCTGAGGAGAGGAACCTGAAGAAAATGAAGAGAGACTATTCCTAAGCTGAAGTGCTGCTTAGGGGATTGGCCTGCAGTGGTTCCCTGACTGCCAAAGAGAGGAGAAGGAACTTTGTGTGCTTCACTTTCAACTTGTGAAGGATCTCCAACAGCTTGGAAAAGAGCTTGCCTCTTGCTGAAGTCTCAAGGACAACAGACTTCACGACACCCAGCTCCCCAGAGTTCTTTGGAAGTGCCTGCTACTGTTTTGGGCCTTCTGAGGGACTGCCTGTCGCAAGGAGCTGAAAGCGGGACTCAACGAGTAAGAATCGTGTCGGCGTCGCTGCTTCTGCCGTCGCATCGTGAATGTCGGCACCGTAGCTGTCGTATTGCACCACATTGAGAGAAGTGTCTCGCCACAAAGAGGAAGTGTGTCGCCATCGCTGCTGCTGCCGTCGCAACTCCAAAGGAGGGTTTCGCCGCTGTAGCTGTCATATATTGCACTGCATCGAGAGAAGTGTCTCGCAATGAGGAAGAAGCGTGTCGCCGTCGCTGCTGCCGTCACATTTTGAATGTCGGTGCTGTAGCTGTCGTATTGCACCACATTGAGGAAAGCGCCTCGCATACCACGGAAAAGCGTGCCGCCGTCGGAGCTGCTGCCGTCGCATCTTGGATGTCGCAGCTGTAGTTGTCGCATCTTGCGGAAGCTTCTTGCAACGTCGGAGAAGAGTGTCGCAGCTGAAGCTGTTGCCGTCGCATCGCTGAAAAAGGGTGTCGCCGCTGCAGCTGACGCATCGAATCAAGACTTCTCGCATCATCGGAGAAGCGTGCCGCATCTGGAAGATCATCACGTCTTTATTTCTTTGCATCAGAACTTTGCCGCATTTCCATCACTGCAACACTACTTGTTGTGGAAGCGCACCGCATCGTAAGATACATTGACGCAAAGTGTTGCATCTTAAGAACTGAACTGAACTAACCTAAAACTACCATTTTTAAGTATAGTATTGTGGATTTCTGTCATTTAATGGTCCTGTGCTAAGTCTATATAAAGAATACTTATTTTTGATATAAACCTTGTGTGTTGTCCATTTGTAGTGTTGTCACTGGGTTACTGTATGTGGTCACAAATGCTTTACACACTGCCTCTGAGATAAGCCTGTCTGAACGTGCCAAGCTACCAAGGGGGTGAGCAGGGGTTACTTTAGGAGTGTACCCCCTTACCCTGTCTAGAGGCAAGGGTCCCTATTTGTCACAAGTACCTACCTGTGCCAACTAGAGACCCCCAAATCTAACATCTGTTATACAATCAATTGCCATATATCATAATTTATATAGACCAGCAGTAAACAACATTCTATTGATTTATGTAGAAATGCAAGAAATGGCAAACAAACGCAGACATTTTTGTGTAACATTGCGTGGAGTAAGTAGAAAGGCACTTATCATCCTATGTGAATAGTTCAACACCATATCAATAGCGTTTGAAGCTACCGTGTTATGAAGTCACAGCAAATAGAATTACAATGGGAGAGAAGAGATTAACACAATATGTTAGTGAAAAAGCAGGTGCGATAATGTAAGCCTTGGTATATTTTACAAAAGGCACTTATCATTCTGTATGAGATCTCATGATAATATATGGATATTTTGACATCACACGGAAAGACCAACAAAACACAGTATAATCGAAATAGATATGCCCTGTCTAGGAGAGACTCCAGTCTTGTGATCTCTTCATATTAGTTCAGCCCGGGGCTTTAAGTGGGATGAAAGAACTGGGCGGTCTCTCAATGGGGAGTGGTCAATGTAATTAAGGGTGTGGCTTCAAAGACGGAAGCGAAAAATCTGTGCTTAGCATAGTGTGCCGCCCGACTGGTATTTTGCTGTTTCTTTCATTCCATACAGATACATAATACAAGTAACATTACACCTACAGCAACCCAAAACTATTGGTTGTGTCAATAGTTGTTAGTTGCATAAGCAACAACTATGACTTCTTTGAATATAATATGACAACCCTTCAGTTCTGAAATGATGAGACTGTGAAAGAACTTTAACAAGTCTCTTCAAAGTTACCCCAAAGGCAGTGAAGGGTGGTACTGCTGCTGTTAAGATTTTTGTTTCCACCTGGAGGGTGATGGTAAAAATGGAGAGCCCGATAGAGACTCGCCTTGGCACCTGCTTTTTAGCACTGCTGGTGCGAAGTAAAGGCGCGGCCGGCCCACTTAAAGCCCTGGTTCAGCCATGATTCACAGTATCCAAGATGTGCATCCATTTACATTCACGCAGATTCAGGATGTTCATGAAACTGTACCCATGCTGTTTAATGGGGAGTAACAAACAGGTGCTATATAATTAAGGCTCCCTGTTTTCCGCTTTTACTGATTTTTACAGATAAATACAGACAGAAAACCATTTATATTCCTCTCTGTATTTATTTTTAAATGTGGATAAAAATGGAACTTGGTTTGGTTTTGAGTGATTCTAAATGCTGTCAGTCGTGACTGCCAGACCAGTAGCTGTGCGGATTGACAGGCATAGGTATTGGAAAAATATAAGGATTTTAGTAAAGAGCCTTAAAAAGCAGTAGATTTGCACAACCTTAATACTAAAATGTATATATTTTCTTACATGTGCTATTTTAGCATCTGAGTGTGTATATTTCATTGAAACCTGTCAGGAGTTCGGGCACCAGTGCACATTAACTGCTTAAGTAAATGTACACATTTCAGGTTCATTTTTCACAAAACCTCAAATAAATATGGATAACTACGGGTAAAATTTGCAAAAAATAAATATGTATAAATACAGATGGAAATGACAAAAATATAAATACCATAAAACCTGGAGCCCTATATATAATATATATATAATGTGTGAAGAATGCGGCCCCTCCTTCTACACTCAAGGCTCCTGGGACATGAGGTCCCCACCAGCAGCATCAACAGTGACTGTCTCCTCTTAATCATAAACCTATGCAGCTCTTTGGCACAACTGCAAGCTCTAATGCTCCCATTATGTATATGGGAGAACTGCTTACGGCGGAATTCTCCGGCTGAACAGGACGTTATCTTTAGCTCATGGCATCATTTTAGAATATACATTTTTTAATAGTAGCAGCTGTCTTTTTTTTATTTTAATAGAGATTTTAGCTACGGCCTTGGGACTTTGTGGCTGTTTAGATTCAATTTTTTGCAGTTTAACAAGGTGATGTTCGTACTAAACCTGAGTTTGTCAGTTTAGTTTAGCCAAAAGCAAAACATTGCAAACGTCAGTGCAAGACCATGACTCCCTGAGCTATTAGAAATGAATAAATCTAAGTCTATAGAAAACTTCCTAAAAGTTGAATAAGTCATTTGTCCGAACTCCGGGGCAGATTTACAATAACTGGCGCATCCCTGCATATCAGCAGGGATGCGCCTGTTTTTGTGCGCCGCGGCTATGCCACCATGGATGCGCCGCATTTACAATGTGGCGCACCATGGGGCAAAAACGGCACAGATGCGTGACGCATCTGTGCCATAAAGGCGGCGCATTGCTGGAGTTGCGTCACAAGCGCGACGCAGCTCCAGCAATGCTCTGGGGGCCCTATCTGTACAATGCTGCATCAATCCTTACGCCTGCTTCAGGCAGGCCCAGGATTTTGACACAGCATGGGTTCAAAAGTGACTGAGGGAGCCACTTTTAGGAGGCGTTCCTGCCAGATGTGTCACGTTGTAAATGCCCCGCACCATGGCGCATCTTTTACGCCGCAAATGTGACGCAACGGCGGTGTAAAAGAGGCGCAAGGGACTTGTAAATCTGCCCCTTCTTGTCCAAGTACTGGTTTGCAAGACAGACTGTGGGGCTTATTTTCAAGCCCCTTGCGCCACCCTTACCTTACTTTTACCATGTTAAAAATGACGCATAAGTGGCGCAGGGGGTTGTGAATCTGCCCCTGTATATTTTATTGAACTATTTTTCGTCTGTGCAAGTTATTTCTAGGTTACACACAATCTGTGCTTTACAAACACCTAAATGAATAAAGCCTATTTCTACTAGCTATTGCTGTCTTTTTCGTTTTGTATTACTTGGGCACATTTGTTTTGGAAAACTGTATAACTGATATATATCTATAAAATGTTGATTTGGACTAAATAAAGGCGATAATTAAATCCAGCAAACCAGTGGGCTCCGTCACAGTGGCACGTCTGCAGTGATGTCTGTTGCGGTCGTGCTGTTCTCAGATTGTTTTCCAAATAAAATAAGTTTAACTCTGTTCTGGCCCAATAATGAATTCGGCGTGCAGTGTGTTGTGATTTCAGGGCAGCCAGTAAAGAATGCGTACTTTTCCTTCTTTACTGAATACATTATACCTCATGAATAAATGTTTATAACAGCCAAGGTTTGTCATTTCTCGTTTCTTTTCGCAACTGAAGCATTATCGTTGGCCATGTTGGTTTAGTTCATCTCCCTTCACCCTGGCGTGCACGTAGTCTTTCTTCCATGATTAAATTGCATTTATATAGTGCTTACTACCCCTGACGCCTCTTCAGAGGGATTAAACGCTATATGAAGTCTACGCTGTGGTGAAGTATACCAAATGCAATCACAAAACAACCATTCTGCATTAAAACGCCAATAATGAATTTTTTGCTAATCCAATCTACGTAGGCTTGATGAGATGCCCGTCGCCGCGGACTGAGACTTCCCGCTATGAATACTTAAAGACGTTTGATTTAGAACAGGATTGGATGAGCAGAATTTATTGAGATAAGATACATAAACAATGAAAAATTATTTGAATTACCACAAGTGACGTTAACCCTTTATTGGAACTTTGGATAGTTTTAGTGAGAACAGAACAGTATTCACTGAATAAGGAGAGGGAAGTTGAGGTCTTACCACTGACTGCATTAATAACATAGATCTTGAGTACTGTCGATATTTGGTTTGATTTACACTGGGAAATAAAACTGTATCTGTGCATAGATCGTATTGAAAGCCCTGATGATGTCCGTCATTGGACGAAACGCGTCGGCTGTCTGATGTTTTGATTGATGGATGATTGTCTGGATTTACTTGAAATATTGAAATTGAATTTGGAAGCTGTCATCATTTTGTGTCTGATACTTGAATAAAGTGAAAATTTGGGAATCAACAAACTTTGACCCTGTGATACTTATATGAAGTGGAATCCGCTACCTCAAATCATTGGAGTTTGCTATTGTGTAGTTGTTACATCTATGAATACATCAGTGAACGTGACCTGCATGATCAGTCAGAGTTGGTATGCTACCACCATATTGCAAGTGTAATATTGCGTCCACTACATGGACCAAATTACTACATTGCAAGTTAAGCCTAGGTAAGCAGACTTGGAGGTAACAATAAGAATGATATACTAACCATATCAATATTGTGGCAGACAATGGGTGTGATATTATTGTAGGTTAATATTATCGACCTTAATATAGTATAAAGTGGGATAATATTTGCTGGCAACAGTTTGTTTACCCTTAAAGCTGACTTTAATATTGTACCTATGGAAATATGTCTTGCTGTCTAAAGCCCCTGGATCATTACCTCCTTACATAATATCCCTATTTTTTTACAAAGCCTCATTCATACAATAAACCATTGTTTGTAACAGAACTGTCACTACACATCATCTCTGGAGAATGAAACATTGTATTCCAGCATTTCTCTCAATAAACAACTCAATGATCATGGGATTTTGTGATTTCTAGGAGTCGACAGGGCCTGGTTTGTTTCTCACTTGGGTGCGCCAGACAAGCGGCTGTAAGTTAGATCAAGGCGAGGCGGCAGGGCTCTTTTTCCATTGGGAGGCCAAACAGTTTTACTCATTTGTGTGCATATAATATGATCCGGCCCCAACAAGCATTACAAGCACATAGGTTTTAATAACGTTTATAAACATGATTCACAACAGACATCAGTGTCTGCCTGCCGATGGTGGTGTAGAGGTTGATCACAACAAGAAATATGTGGTGTCATTTCGACAGTGAAGAATTTTCAGGTGATACCCCCTTCAGTAGTGGGCAGCCCAAGACTCTAAGAGTAACCAAAAATACGAGTAAAACTGCCACATATACCAGGAAGCCCAACATCAATTCATAGTTTCTGCTTTTTGGTACAGGAGTGATAAAGAGTGCGATTGTGCCTGTTGTCTGTTGTGTACACCATCCTGCAAGTGTCCTCCCCTCTGGCACCTCAGGTATCTGCTGCCCCTAGCATCAAAGGACCATCACTGGCATGATGTGCTTGCTTTCTGGCATACTGTAGGTAGTGGCCATACTCAATACATTGCATGTGTAGGAAATGGGGGAATATGCCTCCTTACAACACATGCCTTTTCCCCGCAGGCTATTACAACGCAGTCGTTACAACGACCGCATTGTAACAACGCATACCATTACTACACAAGTCATAACAACAACTTTCCCTAGGGGGTTTCTGGATGTTGGAATAATATAATTTACTATTCCAACTCCAGTCTGTGCAACAGTAGGGAAGGTGTTGGATTTTTAATCCAACACCCACCCACCCCCCACCTATGCACCACCCCCCACCTTATGCATACGCTAAAAGCGCACACAAATATACTCCTTCCTCCCACATCTCTGCCACTAAATCTTACCAGGTGGAAATATGCCATCTTCGTGCTTTTTTGCCACAGCTCTTCAACTCTACTTCCTACAGGGTCCTCTAGTCCATTCATGACCACATGAAGAGCGTCATGATTCTTTAAGCCACATCACAAGGCAGGATAGACACTGGGCCAAAGTCTTCTTCACCTCCACTAAATCATACCTTCTGGTAGGGCTTAAGGTTATGTGGCTGTAAACAGTTCCAAGCTTTCACATGTGAGCACAGCACAGGGCATGCATAGTATTTTGGATGGATTTTTAATGTGCTGGAGGCTGAAATGAAAGGTGTGCTTACTCCTACACAGAGAATGGATGGATCTCTGCATGTGCATCCATGCACCCATCCCTGTGTGACTGCTCATTTTGCATTGTCAGGTACAGAAGACTCAGAATACATAATAGAGGAACTGACAGATCTGTCATTTTGTATGTATACACTTATACCACTAAAAGCTGCTCAGAACAGCTTAGCTTCTTCCTGTGACATTGTGGTGGTGGGGCAGTGCCCTAGTGTGCCACTGCATGTGCATTTATTCACTGAGCTTAGACGTTCAAGGATAACATTAAGCACATGCTAGGTGAACTTGGGGAATTGATTGCTGAACTTAACATACAATGGCTGTACCTGTGGTATATCATAGCTGCTTCACCGTTATATATGGGTTGCCCTGAATAAGGTTTTTATCTGCTATACGGCTCTTATTGATCTCACAATGTAACTTCTGTGATGTAAATACTTTTGATTATCATGTCAGTGATACGCTAATGACGTTATATATCACATTCATATGTCATGTTATGTCGCTTTCTGTGTTGTCACCCAAGTAATTTGTCACAGATTTCATTTCTGGGTTGTCATCAATTATCACTTCCTCTACCCCAGACATATTGTTGAATTGACATCCATGCATGTGAATTATTTTGGATTTGTCCATTATGAAAGAAGAACAGTTAAACACATTAACATGTTTCAGGGTGTAGAAAATGTATGTCTTTCTAAGATATCTCATCAGGGAGATCAAATAGAAAGTACAGCACAGTGAAACATTGTCACTACAGATGCCAGGCCTAAATGTTCTTACAGATGATGTATAGGAAGGACCATGCACGCCTTCTTTCTAAGATGTTTCACCATTTTCTTTTACAGACTAAAGATGCCTTTCAGAAAATATCAGAAGAGCTTCATGAAGATGATTACTTCAATTTTGTCATATTTAGCAATGACATTACTCTTTGGAAGGAGTCCTTAGTGAAGGCCACTCCCCGAAATGTGAGGGAAGCAAAATCCTACATTTCAAAGCTTACTGTCAATGGAGGTAACGATAAGTGGTATCTATGTAGCTCGGTTGTCTCAAGAAAATATAAGCTATGTGTAAATAAAAGTAGCAAACAGTCACTTTTTTAGAAGATGAAATTTACATTTGATTCAAAATCATCATGGTCCCTTCTTAAGGCCTCGTAACAACTGGAAGGTGCATTGCAGATTGTGAATTTTAGTGGCCTGGGTCACAAAAGTAAACTCACACTTTTGTGTAAGCTTAATATTTTGTTGGTATTCGCAAACTTTGATTTTAATTTAATTTGATTAATAGTAATTTTATGACTGCGTAGACTCCGCACATACAAAGATAGGCCTGTCTTATTTTTTAAGTGGCAAGTTCTCTGCCACGACTAGAACCGTAAGTTGCATGATGGATCCAACGGTTACAGATTCCTAGAGATGAGACGCAGGCAATCAATCCTGTTCAGGAACTTAAGGGAATATCCTCAAGCTCAGCAGGGAGCTTCATGCTCCCTGTGGTACACCATTGATTTGAAGGCCTGGGCAATAGCTACTAACCGTAGGGTTGGTGTACATGGAGCAGGCTGGAGAGAAGCTGAGGTTTATCAGTGAATACAGTCCCTTGTTTTCTCAAAGATGTCGTTAACTGTATTGTATGGCAGTACATTTGTCGCTCTTTATTTAATCAACATGAGCTTAATAATACTTTTTATGTATCCTAGGCTGGCTGCCCATTCAAGTCCATTGGTGAGTTGTCGGAAGTGGTTAGTCATTGAAGGTAGGAGATGAGAGGAGCCCATATGTCTGGGGGCCTGCTGCCCACCGGCATCAGATCCCAAAATTCACCCAGGAGTGTCTGACAGTGGGCTGCATCATCCAACCAATTCTTAACTGTGAGCGCCGGTTTACGCCCCCAGTGTATGGCCACCCTACGCTTACCAAGTACTTCAAGCATCACAATTAGTTTGGGGTTTGCATCTGACTTGTGTTTGACGTAGCCCAGGAGGCATATCAGGGGATCAGGAGTGATACGTTCAAGTGTGATTTCACTAATGGCTTTGTATACCCCATGCCAGAACGAGGAAACCCTGGGGCACAACCAGGCCAGGTGGGCAAAGTCTGCCCCGGGAGCCGAGCAGCACGCGCATCTGTCACTGTGAAGGAGGCCCATCTTGTTTAAGGATGCGGGGGTGTGGTAGAGTCTGGGCAGATACTTAAAATGAATGAGCCTCAGATGATAATTTGGGGAGAGGCGCTTGATCTGATTGCAGCAGTACAGCCATTGTTCAGGAGGCAGGTCCCTTACTAAGTCCACACTCCACGCATGGTGGGCGTGCTCTGTGTTAATGGAGGAGGCGGCCGGAGTAAGAGCATATAGTCGAGTGACCAGCTTCCACGGGGAGATGGAGGAATGGACAAACTCAAGGCTGCATTGGCTGGGGAGCATGTGGGAACTCGGAGTTGTCTTCTCTGTACATTGCTCTAATCTGATAATACAGTAGCCTGTCAAGTGGAGCAGTGTTTTCAGGAAGGATAAAAAACTTATTGTCGGGATGGATGTCCGCTATGGTGTTGAGGCCTCGGTGAGCTGTGCGGCGAGCCATGCCTGCTGTCTGCAATGGGGGGAATGCTGGGTTGCTAGCAAGTCTCATGGAAGGTGCATACAGTGTGCCAGTGCCAGTGTATCTGTGCAGCCCATCCCAGGCCCAATGCAGGTATTCAACCATTTAAATCTCGCTGCGGGGGGTTGCATGGGAGAAATTGTGCGGTTTAATGTGTCCATGGGGCAGCGAGGTCCGTTTCAACCGCCACGTGAGGCTGGAAAGGCGTGGGGTGGAGCCAAAAGTGGAGAAAGCTGGCTTTGGCACACAGCGCATGGAGTTTTAAATCTGGGGCTCCCTTATCGCCCGACCCAGGTGTAGTGTAAGAATATCATAAGCAATTCTAGGTTGGCGCCCAGCCCAGATCAGAGTGATAATGTTGGGGCGAAGTTTGCGGAAAAAGGGCAACGTTAGAGGGACGGGGATGTTTAAAAAGAGGTACAGAAATTTTTGGGAGCGCCACGTTTTTAGCAATGGCAATACGCCCAGCTAACGATAAAGGGAGCTTTTGCCACACGCGGATCTTGGTCTCCAGCCAGTCCATCGCCCGTACAAAATTGGACTTCCAGAGTTTGTCCACGTCCCTGCTCAGCCAGATGCGGAGGTATCTAGTGGGACTCTACTCCCAGACAAAGGGGTAGTCAGGGTTGAAGGGCTTTCTAGCATCTGTAAGGGGAAAGAGGACCAACTTGCTCCAATGGACTTGGATCGCAGCTAGGCAGCCAAATCACACTACCTCCCTGGTCATGGGCGCAAGATTTTCCTGAGGGTCTTGGACGTACATCGTGACATCGACCGCGTACATGGATGTGACAAGGGCGTGAGCCAAGAAGCCAATGCGCCGGTGGGTGTGATGTTGGCGCAGTCGGCAACCAGGGTTTTTATGGCTATGGCAAAAAGCATATGGGAGAGGGGCCACACTTGCCTGGTGCCTCTCAAAATAGCGATTGGGTCAGTGACCTGCCCATTTATCCTGATGGGAGGCGAGGGGAGCGTGTACAGTAACTGTATCTTGCGTACGAAATTTAGTCTGAATCTCAGGCGAGGGAGAAGGTAGAAGAGGAAGGGCAACTCCAGAGTGTCGAAGTCTTTAGTAGCGTCCAAAAGAGCAGCCACAGCCAGTAGTGAGGGATTGAGCTGGTCGAGGACTGAGAAGATGGTCATAGGTTGTGAGAGGTGGCGCGCCCCGGAATAAAACCGGATTGATCCTGGCGAGCGATTAATGAAATAAGGGGGAGGAGGCGATTGGCCAGCAATTTGGCGTCAATTTTATTGTCAGTGTTTATGTGTGACACTGGGCGATATGATTCCCAGCACTCGGGGGGTTTATCCGGTTTCAAGAGAAGGGTGAGCAGAGCCTCACGAAGAGATGGAAGGAAACAACCGCGTTCGAGAGAATCGTTGTACATTGCGGCTAAGTGCGGGACAAGAAGAGGCGCGTATTGTTTATAAATGCACAGGTGAGGCCATCTGACCCAGGAGCCTTGTCACCCGGGAGTCCTGCAATGACAGTGGAGATCTCCTCCTGATCTGTTAAGAGAGTTGCCCAGACAGTCAAACAATTTTAGACTAGTGTTTTGGTATAGGAAAGTCTACATTTGAAGTTTTAGACTAGTATACAGGTACTGTGTATGAGAAATTATTTACAGATTGTAGGCTGAGGTGGGTGTGAGCCATTCTCAAGCAACAGCCTGAACTCTTGTCAGGGTAAAACACAAAAACCACTAAATTAACTTGTGCTTAACCCCATGGTAGCTTGGTACAAAAGCAGTTAGGCTTAACATATAGACAAAGTGTGAAGTATTTATGCAGCATTTAAACAGTAATAAAGTGAAAACAGCACACAAGAAAAATCCTGCACCAATTTATAAATAGTGAGTTAAATTTTATAAAGTATTTGACACCAAAATGACAAAAATCCAATTTATAGAATAGAAGATCCACAGTTTTAAAGAGTTTAGGTAATATAGCACCTAAAAACACAAAACACCAGTTGCGGTTATCTGGTTTTGTGAGACCGGGTGAAAGTCATAAGTTTATGCTGGCCACAATGAAACACAAGCCAGTTGGAGGGCTCAGGTTAGTACAGCTGAAAAAGTTGCCTTCAAAATACATTTTTGCTTAAAGAGTTCTGTTTGCTGTAGAGGAGGCTGCAAGAAGCAGGGAGAGCATCACGGGTCATCGTCATTGTAGCTCAAAGAGCAGGCCGGGTATTGCGGATGACCATCGATGAAGTGCGACGATCATGTCAGGTTTCATGGACAGTCATTGCTGAAGATTTGCCTTGAAGGTTGTTGCAGACTGTTTTTGTAGGGTGATCAGTCGGGTTTACTGAAGCTTCATATTGATGGTAGATAAAGGCGGAAAATTCTTGGCATGAACGGGCCCGTTTGCGGTTGTAAAAAGGCCAAAGCTTCAGGATTTCTTCTCTTTGTGCAGGAGCTAAACTGATGCCACTCCAAGGGTCCCAAACCTGGGATTCACCTCTTGGGGATCAGGAACTCACTGCAGCAGAGGCCATCAGGGCTCAGGTCCAGGTGAAGGTCCAGGTCGGTCGAGTTGCATCAGGTCAGCTGGGCAGTTGCAGAGAGCCCTCTGGAGCTTGTTGTGTTCCTGTAGCTCAGATCAGGAGGTCAGTCAGCTAACCCTTGGAGTCAGTTCAGCCTGGGATGTAGAGTGCAGGTCCAGTCTTAATTCTTAGCATGCAGGGCAGGCCTCTGGCAGCAGGGCAGCAGAGTGTCCTTCTTCTGTAGTATCCACAGGGCCAGTAGTGTACTAAGAGTGGGTCTGAGGGTCCCATTTTTATACCTGGTGGGCTGTTTAGGGCTTATCTTAAGGCCTATCTTAGGGATGACATATGCAATAAAAAGGGCAGTTTTAGTCCTGATAAAAACTTTTATTCTCCAGGTTGAAATGTTAGTGTAAACCTGCACAGAAAAGCTGCAGTGGCAGGCATGAGACAGGTTTTAAAGGCTACTTAAGTGGGTGGCACAACAAGTGCTGTAGGCGCACTAGTAGCATTTCATTTACACGCCGTGGGCGCATGTAGTACCACTTTACTAAGGATTTATATGTAAATTGACTGTGCCACCAATTGGGCAAAAGCCAATTTTACCATGCTTAAAAGGGGGAGAGTACAAGCACTTTCACAATGGTTAGCAGTGGTAAAGTGAACAGAGTCCTAAATCCAACAAAAACAAGTTCTGCCAAACACGTGGGGTGAAGGCAAAAGGTTTAGGGGCTACCACCTAAGGGTGTCAGATCTAACACTGTGGCATCAGCTGGCACACGGCAGAGCAATGTCCTCACAGTACTGTGAAGTTAAGTGGAAGAGCATATTGGTGCTTAGTTGAAGATCATCCTTCTACCGTAAGGTGTTCTTTTCCAATTTCTTCCCCACAAAAATATGAGGGTGCAGGATTTGGGAAATAATTATCACTTATGCATTTTTCCTATTTTACAGTTAAAAAGTAGCAATATGTAATGCATTTATATTCACATTAAAATCATTTGACTTGACTTTCAATGTATTGATCAAACAAAACTTTTCAAGTATATTTGCGTTTTTAGAAAACTCAGAAGGGTAAATAGTCCCAAAATAATATTGATAAATACAGAGCATTCATTACAAGTGGATTGAATGGGGGTAGGTCAAATAACATTAACCCAGGGTGAGCCATTTAAAAGATGATTTAAATATCCACTATTCAGACTTTGAGGCATATTTACAAAGAAGTGACGGAGCACGCCCTTAAGCCAAAAAGGCTAACGCCGTACTCCGTCACTTCTGAAATGCAGAGTTGCGCTGTATTTACAACAATATGGGCAGCTCTGAGTTTCCCCCTGCATTGGACCTAATTACAGCTGTCTAGCGTCAACGCAGGCACCTTTGCACCATAGTGCAAGGTGTCCTCCCTTGGGGGAATGATTGTTTATGTGCAGGATGGTGTCCCTTCCTGCACATAAACAATCTTAAATGTCGATTTGTAGCTTTGTGCAGCACACATAGAAGTTGCAACTCGTCATTTTTAAAATGATTGTTTATGTGCAGGAAGGAACACTTTCCTGCACATAAACAGTCATGCATGGCGTTTTGCTGTTTGTATGTGTGCTGCACAATGCAGCACACATTGAAACAGAGACGAGGAGAAATAAAGCATTTCTCCTTGTTGTGCCATGTTAAGATCAGGTTTTTATGGTCGTAATTTTGGTGCTGCCTCATATTTATAACACCCTTGTAAATATGGGGTCGCTTTAAAATCAATGGATGTTGCGGCAGAACGGCCATTGCAACACCCATTGCGCACCCCTTTCACACAAAGTATAGCGTGAAAGGGCGCCTTATTTACATGTCAGCTTTTAGCTACAATAAGTGGCTTAATACTGCTTTGTAAATAAGGCAAAGCTTGTATCGCCACAAGAATGTCCATAAAAGTGGCGCTACTGTGGGTATACTTGCTTGTAAATATGCTCCTTTGTGCCACATAGTTATGTAAGAACAGATTCGCGAAGCCTTTTCCAGCTTCGTGAAGAAAGGTGCATTTTATATGTATACACAATCAAAGAGATAATTGTGTGAATTAATGTTGAAAGTTTCAAATTTATGATATTTACGACTACAAAATGTTACAATGCCACCACATTGAAACACAGGCTGGAATTCACTGGTTCAGTGGTTGGAATTCATTTGACTTGGAGCAGGATCAGATTTTTCCTTCTCGTAAGCATGTACACATTTCAGCCTTTGCCTTTTTGGAAGCAGAGGGAAAATGTTTGCTTGTTAGATATATTTAGAATTCAAAATCTTGATTTGTCAAAATTAAATCAGAATTCTGTATATTTGAAGAGAGAAATGTATACATGCACGCTTGCACATATTATATTTCTAAATACAAGCAGTTCAAACATAAGATAAGATAACATAACATAACATAAAATAACACATCATATGTATTTTTAAAGCACATGTGCATCCATAAGGGTATCTTGGTATTGAAATAACAGATGTTTACAGATAGGGATTTGGGTAAACATTCAAAGACCAATCAACAGTAATACCATAAAGTATCCAGGATAAAGACTGGTAAACCAAGCATCATAAAAGAGTTGTCTGATTACTGCTTCTTTATATTAGAGCTACAGCTGCACACTAAACAACAATCTAATTAAGTAATGTCGCAGAATGGGCACAAGCTCTTTACCTTTGTACTGTCAATTGTGTCAATTCAAAATATGAAAAGGTAAGAATGGTTGTGCACAGATTTATGATTTAACTATGCGGGCACCACATTTGTGCACACTACAAAAAGTGACTAAAGGTGGCCTCAATGGACCATAATATTTTTGCTACGTAGCTTATATATAAAGCAAATTGCATAAAAACATGTTATCCCACCACACACTTGCAATGATTAGTTGTATGGTTCTGGCTCACCCACAGCAGAGGTGGAACGCTCCTCAGCACAGACAGTTGGTAAATTGACGTTCATGCCATATTGGCTGATGTACTCTGAAACTGGGGGCCTGGCAAGCCTTCCTGCCACGGGTCAAAATAAAAGGTCCGGAATTTTCCCTATCTACAAGATACGGTGCATTGCTGTCCTTCTCCCCTGCGCAGGTGCACAATCAGCCGCGGAGTGCAAATGCAGATCTCTTTGCGTCATAGGGGTGATCGTTTTTGAGCAGGAAGGGACACGTTCCTACACAAAAAACATTAATTGATGGCCTTTTCCTCTTTCTGTACATGCAGCAGAATTCAGCACACGTAGAAAGAGAAAAATAGGGGGAGAAATAAAAGTATTTTTCCTCGTTGCACCACTCCAACACCTCCCGACCAAGGAGTAGGATTCTGACGCATTCCAAGCTTTTCAAAATGTTGTAAATCTGAGAACGTGTCAGGTTTCATGGATGTTGCGTGTTCAAAGCCCACAGCAAGACCCATCAAACGCCCCTTTCACAGAGAGTAATGCGTGAAAGGGGGCTATATTTACAAGGCCATGAAAAGTCAAGCAGAGTGACTTTACAGGGCCTTGTAAATATGGGCAGACACACTGCGCTGAGGGTGCGTCAAAAACAGTGACACACTGGCGGTGCAATGGGCTTGTAAATGAGACCCCAAACATTTGGGATAGACTAAGAGCATACTTCTACTTCTCTCTACAGAACTCATCACTATGTTAAGAGCACTTTCAAGTAATATTTAAGTATCCAATCTACATGAGAAAGCAAAACAGTTTAGCTACATTAGGGGCAAAGGCATCATATATTTACATATATCAATAGTTGAAAGTCATTATGTTGCTCACAAATGATCAACGTTCCTCCCTACATTTTACCATACTAATAAAACTTCTAAGACACGGACACATCCAGTTAAATCAATGAGCTAGATTCTTTATAGCTCAATGCAACATAGTCTGCAGCTAGATTTGGTAAACACCAGCAGTAATTGTCAACTGTAAACTTTGAGTGTATCTGTATCCTGCTGGTTTCTACTTCCCATCAGGTGTTCATACTGTCAAATATATTACTATCTTCCACTGATTTATTTAACTTTAATTCTTTTACTTTATTTCAGCAACAAATATCAATAAAGCACTGTTGACTGCAACACAATTACTAAAAGACAATCTCTCTAATGAACAGCAGCTGGGAAGGCGTTTCTCCTTAATTGTATTCTTGACAGATGGTGACCCTACTGATGGTAAGCTTTCTGCTATTTTAGAGACAATTAATATTTAAGTACTGTTTTGCATACAACGCTTAAACTAGACCTACCTCTATTACTTCATATTTGTGTCCTGGATAATACGACACATCCTGACTTGAGGATGTATGACGTTACATCGCGGTCACAGTGATCGCGCGCTGTAACATCGCGTAACATCAGCGCTGTTTTACTGTTTATTAAATATTATCATCTGCTGTACCTTTTCTATTTACATACCTTGGCACACCTTGGCATCCCTAGCGATGTAATCGCTAGCGATGTCTATGCTATTGCGATGTAGTGCCATGCGTCCGGATGACATGCGTTGTCATGCCGGCCGCGATGTAATGGTCACGTTGGCAGCGCGATGTGATACATCCGATGTAACGGGTGTTCCCCACTTTATTTATTTGCTGTTTATGAATTCTGCGAGTAGAGGAGGATGTGATTATGTTTTAATGATGCTTTAATGTCCTGCATTGTACATTTATGGCTGCCTTTTGCTGCTAAAATAAAGTAATATGAATCAATCAATCAACTAATTACCTAGATAAATGAATAGGTAGGGCTATGGTAATCACCATAGCTGAGACTGTTACATATCATCCAAAAATAATTAATTTATATCAATGTCACATTTAATGGCAGATGTAGCCACTAGAAGATTAAACACACACTCAGAAAACATCTCCATCAAAGACCTGGCTTTTTATTTGCTAGAAATGAGTTTGGGGACTATGGGCCATGTATATCAACATCCTCATTTGCGATTCTCAAATAGCGATTTTTTAGAAATCGCTATTTGAGAATTGCAAAAAGGGATGTATGTAAAAAATCGCACTTTTTTAGCGATTTCTTAATATTCCTTAATTGCGATTAGCAAATTGCGAATCACCATTAAGGAATACTTTCCCACTCATTTCTATGGGTCAGGAGGCCCATAGGAATGGCTGGGAAGTTATTCTCAATTTGCGATTTGCAATTTGAGAATCGCAAATTGAGAATAATTTCAAGGGTGTCAAAAGGACACCCTGATGCACCCCTGAAATTTACATGTGCGCCCAATGGCACCTTTACAAATGCCAAAAAGTGCATTTGTGAAAGAAATTGCAAATTACCACCAACTTTAAGTTGGTGGTAATTTGCGATTTCTTAATGAGAAATCGCACAACTTGGGTGCTTCATACATAGCATTTAAGGAATCGCAATTTGCAATTCCTTAAATGCTGACGCAAAATTAAGGAATCACAAATTTTGCATTCCTTCATTTTGCGATGTGATTTTAATCATACATCGCATTTTCCGAATTTTTAGTCGCAAACACTGCTTTTTAGCGAATCGCAGCGTTTACGACAAAAAAAACGGATGATACATTTGCCCCTATGTTCTGGGATACATACGTGGAGTAGCGTCATTAAGTCACCATCTAGCGAAATAACACATGGAGAAACAAAGCATTTAGAGCCTCATGCTGTCTTCTTTATGGCTGTTAATATTTTCCTGGGGAAAAAAAACATTTGATCTTGTAGATGGTTTTCCTAGGATAATTTTACCTCGCCATTTCGAGTTTGCCTTTCAGAATTTGACATTAAGTTCTGTTCTGTTATCCTTTCACATTCCTAATGTATAAAACTCAGAATAGTGAGGAAATACCCAATGAAAATTCCCCCAGATTATATGATAGTAATTTGCCTAGGTATATGGGGTAATATTATATATCCAAGTTCAATTTGCACAGGCTCAGAAAAATGAACCCTCATTTTTGAGAGTCAGAAATAGGACCTAAGTGTTGCGACAGACAGGCTCAGTTATCTACTACTTGGGAAAGTCTTGTGAAGGTTGGTGGGAAGCAATAGCTTTTCCTGTTATTGGTAACATTGTACTTTTGCTGGAGACGTTTGGTGGTAAGAGGTCCATATGAGTTTTTTCAATATCATTCTATCATACATAAAAATATAATTCCAATTGTATTATATATTCTTGTATTTTTTGCCTGAAAAGCACAAGTTGCGCTCTCCTGGGTTTGGTGCCGTGCACAGGTATGCGCGTCCAACTTTTGCAGCTTAAGAAAAAGGGAAAGAAAATGCAGGCCCTCAACTTGCGAAAGATAATTTAAAATTTAAAATCCCATCTTTATTTAATTATGATCACAATAAGCCCAAAGCCAGCCACACATTCTGCCTTTACTGCCCTATCTCAAGACAAACACTGTTTGTCTTGGGCCTGTAATTATGGCACCAACTCATGAAACTTAATACAGGCTTTCTAGAATTAATGATCAGAGTAGATGCTACATGACTTCCTTATTTGAAATCATAAAGTGTATTCTAAATTTGGTGTCTGTAAAGTTAATGAAAGGAAACACAATCCCAGAGATATTGCCTCCTATACTTTAAAAAAGGTACTTCGAAATAAAAATTCTCTAAAAGGCCTTAGGGCTGAATTATGCCCTTTTTTGGTAAAAGTAAAAAATGATCTACTTCAGATCTGTCAGGCTCAATAATTGAAGGAGTGGCACCGATCAAAAAGTTTGTATGTCAGGTATTTTACTTTTTTGTTTCTTATTTTTATTCCATTCTTCTTACTTTGGTACCTTTTCTGTAAAGTGGGGGATTGTTTTCAAGATGTATGTGATCTGCTAATCACCCACCTGTTAGACTTTAGTGCAGCAGCCTTTAACCTTTTCAATAGTGAGACCTACTTCTGATCCGTGAAAAACACCCCAAACTACTGCCTATTTGAAGGATTAGCAAACCCCACAAACACAGATCAGGGCTTGTTGGCCTTCAAGGACCTTCAGCATCCAAGGAGACTTCATCCCCCAGCTAGCAGCGCACCAGGTGGCACGTTTGCAGAGTGGTGGAGAAAGGGGGTGGGGCCTCGGCGTCTATAAAACAGTTTTGAATTAGGGGAGGTAGGCTGCATGGCCTCCCTTCCCTGGGCCAATTTGGGCCCTGGGACTCCCTCCCCCAGGGCCAGGCCTTTTTTGAATGGGAAGTGGGGCCTCACGGCTCCCTTCCCCGGCTGATTTCGGCCTTGGGGATCTCATCCCCGGGGCCTGGACTTTATTTATATATTTTCGGTTTTTAAAAAAATGGTGGTGCGGCCCCCTCCCCCAAGTCAGTTTTGTTCTTCAGACCAATCCCGTGGAGCCTGGTTTTCTATTTAAAGAATAAGGGGAGGGGTGCTGCGCTGATAGATGATGCATGGATATCGTCTGAGAACCAGTATGAACCCAATATGGAATTTCCAAACTTCTTTTATAGGCCTCTATTTCTCAAATTATACAAACTCTGAACAGAAGCCAAACAAACCGAGCCAGGATACCTTTTGGGGAAGCACAGGCACTTTTATTCTTTAATTCTAAATCCAGCAAACCTGACTGGGCAAAATTCTGGGGAGACCACGGGGAAAAAGGTGTGTTTCCTATAGCTGCTTTAAATTGATGTGTGTTAAATAATGAAAACTTGGAAACCACACTTTAGGAAACCAAATCATGAAAAAACAATTTTAAGGAAAGACAATTTTAAGGAAATCCCAAAAATCGAAAATTAAAAGAAACATTTAGAGGAAAGATCATTTTAAGGAAAATCAATTTAAATATCTCAGCTGCTATTCATGCCTAATGGCTAAGTGAAATACTTGCAGTTGAAGGTGCCATGCCCATGCTATTTGAGAAATCCCTACTTGGGATCGCACATTTGCAAATTGTTAATATTGAAGAAGGGGCCTCTTCTGTAATATCAGAGTGCCATTGGGGTCACAAAGAGTTGGCACCACTAACTATTGCTGCCCCCAGGAAACTATTCATAATATGGAGCCTGGTATACTGTGGTTGCCATAAGGAATTCACTATACGTTTTCTTCAACACTTTGACATGATGAATGATAGTATGTCAGTGGAGAGCCTCGAGAGGGTATACCTCATTAAAGAAGTTCTCACATTTCATTATGTTTTTCCTGTATTTGTTCTTATGGAGAACTCCAAAAGAACTTCAATTTGAGTCACTTGGAAGGGAAGACCTGAATGGGTGCCCTCCCAGGTTATGTTTACAACCTGTATGTATAGAGGAACATTTGAAGTATTTTATTGCTCCTGTTGATGTATGCTACTCATCTTTCGTGGTAACTGAAATGATAAAAATGTGAGCACTGTGTACAGCCACTGTCTTAAAAAGAAACAGATTGACTTCTGCCATACACAATATAATGTCATGGGCAATGGACTGAACACCTTAAATGTACAACAGGGCCAAACGTTCAATTGGAAAATATTATACTTTATACTTTTCATTCAGCAGGGTAGAACATACACTGAAGGGGAAAAAGTTAATATTGCTGCAGAGATCTAATAACATTAGTGCCTGGGGTAATTACAGTCTCCTTAGTAATTCTTCATTTCAGAGGCTGCCCACAAGTTACACTTCCTAATCCTCCGCTTATTCCTATCTTTGGAGTTGCTGATGTTCCCCATACACATTTCTACTTATGTCTTTATTCTATTGTGCACAAGTATATCATTTAAACACTCTTTTACAAAGACCCCTTCCAACATTCAAACAACAAAATGTCATGGGCGGGAATGTTTCCAAAAGTCCCACCCACTGGCAATCGCATGCAGACACATTGCAATCCAAATCACAATAAATCATTATTGTATAGTGCCGTATATGTTATTTTGTAATCAGTAATGTTATCTTTCAACTATTTTTCAATAATATGCGAAAAAAAATATGTTACGGCGAACAAATGGCTAAGCAATAGTAGATGATATTAACCCCTTTGGTGTGTCGGACACATGGGAGCCATCTGATGCAAA
Source organism: Lissotriton helveticus (assembly GCF_964261635.1). Lineage (NCBI taxonomy): Eukaryota > Metazoa > Chordata > Amphibia > Caudata > Salamandridae > Lissotriton > Lissotriton helveticus. The sequence continues at coordinate 1,171,569,915 of NC_136070.1, forward strand.
AGTGCTCATGTGCGTTGGATGCCCCCGCGCGTCCGACGCCATGGCACAGGAAACCGCTCTGGTGTGGGCACTAGAGGTATTTCCTTTCCCCCAAAACAGCCTCTGAAGCTGGGGAAGAACTTCCCTAACTCTCAAGTCTGTTTTACCTTGTTCCACTGATATGACGATCAGCGCACACGTCACGCTGACATCATTTAAATGAAACCAAAAATGAAATTAGCAAATAGGCTCATTTCAGTTACACTTTCTACATGCTCATGGGGCTTTCTCAGCACCCGAGCACATAGAAAGACAGGAGAGGTATCATTGGAAAGGGTAGAATCTCCCCTTTCCAATGGTACCCTAATGGATCCCTGCTTAGGGATCACCTCAGGAGGGCGATCCCCAGCAGGGATCCACCAAAAGACACCAGGGAGGGGGGAGCAGCCCCTTGGGCAAGGGCCTTTGCTCAGCCCAAAATAATTTGAGAAAATCAGTCTTTCTTGCCCTCTGGGGGGCAGATGGGGGCAATAGCCCCCAATTTGCCCCCCTGGGGGTGGCAGAAAACACACTAGATGCCAGGGATTTTTTTTAATTGTATTTAGGGGTAGGTGATAGCCCTAAATGGGCATGCCAATACCCCCACCCTCCCAAACAACCTCCACAGACTATCTGCCCCACCTCCTAGGTGGCAGATGAGGTGTATTATCCCCTGTATGCCCTGCGGGGGGGACAGAATGCCCACTAGACACCAGGGATTTTCTTCTTATTTTTTACGAAATGGGGTGGGGACTGCCCTACAAAGGACAACACAATGCCCCCACCGGCGAGGGTAGAAAGCACACTAGATACCAGAGATACTTTTTGATGGTATTTAGGGGTGGGGGCTGCCCTAAATGGGCTTGCCAATGCCTCACCCCCCCAAAAAAATTGAAGTCTTTCTGCCCCTCAGGTGGCAGATGGGGGCAATAGCCCCTGATCTGCCCCCGAGGGGGGACAGAAAGCCCACTAGGCACTTGGGATATTTTTTTATATATAGGGGTGGGGGCTGCCTAAAATGGGCCTGCAAATTCTCCCACCGCCAAACAAAACTGCCACAATCTTTCTGCCCCCCAAGGAGGCAGATGGGGAAATAGTCCCTGAAGTGCCCCCGTGGGCAGAAAGCCCACTAGGCACCAGGGATTATGTTTTTTTTTATACGTAGGGGCTGCCCTGAATGGGCATGCCAATGCCCCACTTCCGATGCAGAATCGCCTAAAAACGTATTTTAAAATTAATATTGCGCTTAGAGTTTGCTGTGCTATCCCCTCAATTCCTTTGTTTTTGGCCCTTCCCAGTCGCAGGAACTTGGCCCTCCCACACAAGTGAGGTAACATTTTATCCCGGAGACTGAGGGGAACGCTGAATGGCAGAACATTTGTGCCGGCATGGTGATCCCAGACAGAAATGTGAGGAAAATTTGATTTTTTTTAGCTGTTTGAGGTTTGCAGGGGATTCTGGGTAGGAAAACGTTGGGGGATCTATGCACACCACACATCCTTGGTCTCCCCCGAGTGTTTAGTTTTCAGAAATGTGTTAGGTTTCCTTAGATGGACACCGAGCCCGGAGCCGAAAAACAGGTGACCCCCCTTGCAAAACTAGGTTGTTTTGTGATTGGTAATTTTGATGTCTCCACAATACGTTATGGGGCCTTCCCTGCCGTGGATATTTGGCCCACCCACACAAGTGAGGTACCATTTGTATCGTGAGACCTAGGGAACAATTTTCTCGCACAGAAACATGAGAGAAATTGGATTTTTCCAGCTAAATTTGAGGTTTGCAGGCGATTCTGGGTAGGAAAACTTTGGGGGATCTATGCAAGCCATACCTCCCTGGACTCTCCTGGGTGTCTAGTTTTCGGAAATGTCTGGATTTGGTAGGTTTCCCTAGCTGACCGTCAAGCCTGGGGACAAAAACACAGTTTACCCCCTTGCAAAACCAGGTCATTTTGAGATTGGTAATTTTGATGTCTCCCCAATATGTTTTGGGGCCTTCCCTGCCATGGGTATTTGGCCCACCCACATAAGTGAGGTACCATTTGTATCATTAGACCTAGGGGAACATTTGGTGTTGGGAAAATTGTGTCAGCCCAGTGATCCCACACATTTTCCGCACAGAAACATGAGACAAATTTGATTTTCCAGCAAAATTTGAGGTTTGCAGGCGATTCTGGGTATGAAAACTTTGGGGGATCCATGCAAACCAACCCTCCCTGGACTCTCCCAGGTGAATAGTTTTCAGAAATGTCTGAATTTGGTAGGTTTTCCTAGCTGACCGTCGAGCCTGAGGACAAAAACACAGGTTACCCCCTTGCAAAACCAGGTTATTTTGAGATTGGTAATTTTGATGTGTCCCCCAATATGTTTTGGGCCCTTCCCTGCTGCGTGTACTTGGCCCACCCTCACAAATGAGGTACCATTTTTATCAGTATCAGAAGACTTTGGTGAATGCTGGGTGGGTGGAAGTTTGTGGATCCACACAGATTCCAGAACTTTCCATCACAGAAATGTGAGGAAAATGTGTTTTTTTTTTACAAAGCTTGAGGTTTGCAAAGGATTCTGGGGAACGGAACCTGGTGAGAGCCACACAAGTCACTCCTCCTGGATTCCCCTGGGTGTCTAGTTTAAAAAAATGTATAGGTTTGCTAGGTTTCCCTTGGTGTCGGCTGTGTTAGGGTTCAAAATCCACAGCAAGGCACATTGCAAAAAAACAGGGTCAGTTTTCGCTTGAAAAATGTGATGTGTTCAAGTTGTGGTTTGGGCTGTTTCCTGTCATGGGCACTGGGCTTATCCACACAAGTGAGGTACCATTTTTATCGAGGGACTTTGTGGAATGCGGGGTGGGTGGAAGGTTAAGGATCCATGTGGATTTCAGAACTTTCCATCACAGAAATGTGAGGAAAATGTGTTATGAGGTTTCCACGAAATTCTGGTTAACAGAACCTGGTGAGAGCCAGACACGTCAAACCATCCTGCATTCCCCATAGTGTCTAGTTTTAAAACATGTATAGGTTTGCCATGTTTCCCTAGGTGCCAGCTGAGCTAGGGTTCAAAATCAACAACTAGTTGCATTGCAAAAAAAGGGCCAGTTTTCACTAGAAAAATGTGATGTGTCCACGTTGTGTGTTGGGCCATTTCCTGTCGCAGGCACTAGTCCTATCCACACAAGTGAGGTAGCATTTTTATTGGGGGACTTAGAGGGACACAGAATAGTAGAACAAGTGTTATTATCAATTGCCAAAACTGTGTAGAAAATGTTGGTTTTGTGATAAACGTCTGCCTGTCCCTGAAAGCTGGGAACACAGTGATTTCAGCACCACAAACCCTTTGTTGATGCCATTTGCAGGGAAAAATCCAGATGCGTTCATCTACAGCACTTTTTCCCCATTTTCCCCAAAAACCCACAATTTAGCTGTATTTTGGCTAATTTCTGGGTCTCCTTCAGGGGAATCCACAAACCCTGGGAACCTTTAAAATCCTCATTACGTTGGAAGAAAAGTACACACATTTTGCGTAGATACCTTATGTGGTCAAAAAGTTACAGGGGCCTAAGCACGAACTACCCCAAATTGCCAAAAAAGGCTTAGCACTGGGGGAAAAGGCCTATCAGCGAAAGGGTTAAACATATTATTTAGTGTCAGCATTGTTCGGTGATATCATTTGCAAAGTATTTTAACTGTAAACTACTGTCTTAAGCTGAGGAAGTACTTTTCCCTACACACTGGGGTCATTCAAAGTATGGTGTCATATGATAACAGACAACATTTTAGCACCTGTATTGTGATATTAACAGTTTGTTTTATCTTTCACACAGGTGAAACTAACCGTGAGAAGATTCTGTCAAATGCTAAAGAGGCAATAGCAGGGCACTTTAGTTTGTATTCCTTGGGCTTTGGTAAAGATGTTGATTACAATTTTCTGGAAAAGCTTGCTTTACAAAATGGAGGAGTAGCTCGCCGCATTTATGATGACTCAGATGCTGCAGTCCAGTTACAGGTACACCACCAAACAGCTACTTATCTTTAGGTCTTATTCTGATGTTTCTATTGCCAGCCAATATATTTAGTAAACATGCTCATTGGAAGATGTAGGGGGGGGTTTGTTACCAACACAAGGAATTCAAAATATCTAAGTTGATAGCTTCTGAATCACTGACTCATGAGTAACTGCTATCCACTGATGTGACAAATGCGTACGTATGGCATTCTGTCTGTGTGTAGAGGTAAGTGAAATAATTTTGAATTTAGGGGCCAATTACAGTGCGGTTGGAAAAGGCTACAACCCTCAGTCGAAGCCTTTATGACCTCATCGTAATATACCAGTCAGATTCCTTTCCAACCGCCTCATTACCATGGATGCAGTTGGAAAGGAATCCATCCGGTCATTCTGGTTGGCTTCGATGGCCAGTCGGATGCGGCCAGTAATCCCAAGGGTGGCTCTTTCTGCTCTAGCGATGTTGGGTTCCGGCAGCCTTTCCGTGCTGGCGTTTCTCACACAGAAAGGCTGTTGGAACTCGCATTTGGGGGCCCCCAGCAGTGCCCCCTTTGGTGCACGGCCTCCAGTTGGAGGCCTAGGGGTTCCTATGGGGCCCCTCTGTTGATCCATGCACCCCTGTGGCAGACCCCTTAAGGGACCTGCCATGGGGTGCAGGGATGAACTGCACCTCCCATTTTACAATGGGAGCATTCATTCCGGCCGGTTTATGGCCTGAATGCATGCTACCATTGTAAAATGTAGGAATGTGACCGAACAATGTCGCATCCTAATGGGAAGGTCAGGACCGCCAACTGTGTGTTGGTTGGTCCCATGACGAGACGATGTTGGGCGGAGCCAACTCTGCCTGATATCGTAATCAGCCCATAAATATTCTTCAATATTGTCTCCAGAAATGTGCTCGAATTTTGACTTCTATTCTTGTATCGAGACTCATGAGCCCCAACATGCAATTGTGTCAATGAATTCCCATAGAGGGCAATGAGGGGGAGAGACTGAGCTCTGTAATCAAACAGAGATTGTGCTTAACTATTTAATAAATGCCTGGAAGTACCTATTTGATCATACATACACCTGAAGGCCTTTGCCTTTGGACTGTACTGTTACCAAGCTATAAAATACCCGACATGGGGCGTTTGGCGGAGCTTAAGCCTCACCATAAATTTGCGGGGCTCCTACTCCTTGAAACACGTGCTTCGTACACCTCATTTAGAGGTGGATGACTCACAGGTTTCTGAAGGTAGAGACTCAGCTTCTCCACTGTCGGAAACTTCTGACCTGGCAGGTACCCACCACAGGGCAGACAGGTCCCAGTGAAGGTCACTCATCTGTGTTTAGAAAGGGGACAGCAGCAGATGACTCTGCTTTGGACTGTTATGTGAGGCGTGGTTGTTCTGGACCAGGAAATTCATCAATTACAACCCATGTTCAAGGATAAAACTGTCTCTATCAGGGCCATTAGTTCTTTGAGCTTCAGAAGAACTTCCTTCTTTGGAAGTTAGTCTTGAAAAGCTAACCCCAGCTCGGGATATGATTTTCCCACCCCCTGAGAGGGATGTATGGCTACAGAGACAACCACATACACTGAAGAAATCTTTGCCATTATAAAAGGGATTTCTCTTGCCAGAAACCTCTTTGTGAATTACTTACAGAAATAAAAAAGGTACATTTGGTTATAGACTTACCTTTGTGAGTAAGAGCATAGATTGTTAAATAAATAGTAATAATGCCAATCACAGGAACATAGAATACATAAGTAATCAAACCTACTGAAATCTGAAAAATTTGGCCTGACCAGAAATGTGTCCCCAAACTATTCAATAAATGAAGTGGTAGTTTTTCAGGAAACTATTGAATTGTTTCAAAACTTTGGAGCCGTGTCTCAAAATGATTGTCTCTGAGTCCTCACTTCCTCAACTATTGGACCTCTTAGAAGAGAAGATTTTTGTCTTCATCCTTTGATTTCTGTGATAAGTTGGAAGTTAATGTACAGGAATGGATTAACATTATAGGATATCATTGTGTTACAGGTGTAGCTCCGTATTGGCAGTCACCACGAGCTGTTGTCGTTGCATAAAGTGTAGCTCTCACGTTGTTGGTCATCGCTGGTGGTCGCTGGCAACACAAATAGCCGGCCTCTCTGGAGCTTTGTGTTGCCACCCGCCATGGATGGGAGGACCTTGGCAGGGACAGGCCCATTCACAGTGGCGAAGAGCTTAACATTCAGGATTAACAGGGTTAAAGTGCACAGAGTCCATATGCCACCAAAATGGGTTAAACAACAGAAAGCAAAGACAATCTGCGGGTTGACCTGCAAAAAGGGCCAGCGTGAACCCACCATAAAAACAAACCTCCTTCTCTTTCTCTGCTGTTTTATGCGATTCATTAAGCAAAATCATAATTGGTTGATGATGCTTTGGTGTGTGTGTGTGCATTGATTGGCCTTATGCCCATATGTTAACTTTAATTTCCATTGTGATTAACCACAAATGATGTACAACTCCGGAGCTGATTTGGAATGCACACCAATTCAGATTCAAAACTATTAGTCTGAATAAAATATGAAATTGTGATTTTACTATATGTCTACCCAGTGGCCAACTTTAAACGTAGTGCCCAAACAATATCCACAAATAGAAAGGGGGCAACCCACACTAAGGAGGTTAACAGGGACCGCATGGCGAAGCAGCCGGAGGTGACTTTAAATTATGCTATAAGCTTACCCCCGTTGATTTCGCCTACAGAGCACGCAGTAGTAAATCTTAGGCAGACAGGGGGTTGTGCTCCAAAATCAATAGACGACACAAATGGTCCGTACCCCCAAAAGTCATTAATCTACCCCATACGTTCTTGTACTTGCAGGTGTTCCCAAACTTAGAAAGGAGCAGTTTGAGTTCCACCAGGATCTGAAGAATAAGTGTGTCCATTGGTTGGCAAATAATTGCAATTTTAGATATGAGAATGTGGAGGAAATTCTAATGACACACAGGGTGGGTTGGCTCGGCAGTGCCAGAAAGACATAGTCGGGGATTGTATAATAATTAATTTTAGAAATCCGAGGATGACCAAAAGTATTTTATGCCAAGAAGTTGGAAAATGTTCTAGTTGTATCCAGGCCCTTCCACTAGGGTATTTCTACCCCCCCCCCCGATACCCATTTTTATGATTTTTGCCAAAGGGAACATCAAAGGAGAAACAATTGTAAAACTTCTGGACCAACACATCCACATTTGCATTGGCAGGGAAAGCCCACATACTCCATACCCACCGCAAATAGAATATAACAGTCTAGAGGGAGTAGATTGACTGAGGGATGAGACATCTACCACAATAACACAACTTGGTCTAGTCCATCCAGAAAATGATGTGAAAGGGGGAATAGTAGGGTTAGGCCTTTGCCCCAGAAGGGAACATGGCAGACGGAGCATGAGCGGCTCCCCTGCCTACCCAAAAAATGAAGGAGAATCTGCAAGGCAGACCAATACCCCAATTACACAAACACTAGTATCTAGACTTATGGCTGTTCTGGGGACTATAAAAGTAGGGAAACATCCTTTACAACACAACTTTTACCACGCAGTGCCTTTACGGCGCAACTTTTACAACGCAAACCATTACAACGCATTGCGCTGGGGGGCGCTCTAGGATAGGGAATAGGTTTAATGTACTATCCAGCACCTTCCCTACTATCCACGGGGACTGGAGTTGGAATAGTAAATTAAAGTATTCACTATCCAGCGCCCCAAAGCACTATGCGTTGTAATGGTATGCGTTGTAAAAGCATGCGTTGTAATGTCATACATCCATAAAAGTAACAATGCACCCACCCAGTGTAGAGCCCCCACCACTGAAACCTACTAACCCCCCAATGATAAGATTTGTATCATGGAACGTGGCGGGGTTGAGTAATCGAGTCTAAATTCTGGGAGAGGGTCATAGATTTCAGGGTCATCCAAAGATTTGATAGCGATCACTATGCGCTGGCATTGGATTTAAAGGGCTTTAATCAAGGGGCTGTCCATGTAAATGAAAATCTCATAGATCCCTGGGTGACCATTTCTAATTGCAGGCGACGAGTAAGATGGACGGATTTTAGCCGATCGCAAGAAAAAATGAGCGCACTCTACGAAGTTTTGGTCCCAGTGTTCCAATTTGCCTGCCTCTCATTAAATCAAAAGGGGGATGGCATTGATCTAGAGAAGGTAATAAACAACCATGCCCACCAAGAAGAGGTCACATTAGATTTCTTCTATCCAAAAAATCTAATAGAATAAGGGAAAAAACACTCCATCAGCGGTATAACGATCATTGCCGTAAAACGAAAAAAGCGCTGGTACAATCCATCAAGGCCAATGACCGTCAGTCAATTAAAATAGCAAGGGTGACATATAAAAAGGCAACTGCAGAAGCAAAGAAAAAGTGGGAAACTGAAGGATGGGAGGATCTGAAATATGCCTTGGGACATAAAGTCATTCTGGAGGGTAGTTAATTTGGATAGCTCTGGTCCAAGGAAGACGGTAGACCCTAATCTAGAAAAGGAAGTATGGAGGGAACACTTCCAATCCCTCTATTTGATAGAAGACATAGTGGTTAATGGCCCAGAAGGTGACAACCCGTTAGGGGCTGATCCATTGGTTGCCCCGGGGGTCACTAATGCAGACACCGATGCCCAATGCAATGCAACTATAACCTTGAAAGAAATAAAGGGGGCATTAGCTAAAATTGCACCCGGGAAAGCCCCAGGACTAGACAAAATCCCCAGGGATCTCTTTCGTAATGAACCCTCTGTATGGGTGCCATATTTCTGGGTTCTTTTTAATGCGATAATGCAGGGTATGAAGATACCACGGAGCTGGGCTGGAGCCGAAATAATACCGATTTATAAAAAAGGCTCCCCACTTTTACCAAATAATTATAGACCAATCAGCCCGATCGACATTTCACAAAAGGTTTTTGCCCATGTAGTGCTCTCTAGACTCCAGTCATGGATGGAGGAGCAGAACATACTCACGCCCCTTCAGGCCGGGTTTAGGGAAAAAATGTTCACTATCGACCAAATTCTTAGGCTCCAGATGCTTCACTGGAAGACCGTGTCTTTGGAGGGTGGCAGCCTCTATTTAATATTTGTTGACCTCCGGTCAGACTTCGACTTGGTCCCCAGGGACAAACTCTGGTCAGTCCTTTATGAAATGGGGGCCCCTCCCCAAACAATTCATTTTATTGAACTACTTCACGAAGAAAACTTTGCGCAAATCAGGTATGGTAAGGATGGGAACCTTACCGCACCAATCCCAATCAAGCGTGGAGTACGCCAAGGCTGCGTGCTAGCCCCCACCCTGTTTAGACTTTATATTAATGGCCTAATAGAGTATTTAAAAATAGCAAAAGATCTCGAAGCCCCTAAACTTGCATCCCGCCCAATATCTGCAATGATGTTTGCGGATGACACCCTGCTGGTGTCCAAATCCACTATGGGGATTCAGAGGGTTCTTGACAAATTTGAATTTTTCTGTAGACAAAGGGGCCTGGAAATAAATATGCAGAAACCCAAATTTATGGCGTTTAACTGCTCTAAAAGTACAAGATCTAACCCAATACTAGCAGGGAAACCCCTAGAAAGAGTCACTTCTTTCGATTATTTAGGGGTAACAATATCAGAAACAATGGAATGGGGGGCCCAAGAAAAAAAATCAGCTCTTAAATTAACTCAATCCTCAGGAGGTATAATGAAGGTCTTCTGCTAATCTAGTCAGAAATTACTGAGCCCGGTCATTGAAATTTATAAAGTACAAGCATGGGGTGGGGCATTATATGGTGCGGAACTCTGGGGGCATGTAAATCACGAGAATCTCATTAAGGTACAGAACACCTTCCTGAGACAGCTAGTAAACCTCCCAAAGAGCAGCCCACTTATCCCCTTACGTTTAGACCTAGGTCTCACAGCAATTACAGACGTGATAGCTCTGAAACCCCTGCTCTACTGGCGCAGACTCTGGGCTACCCCGGAACTTGCACCATGTAGAGCGGAAGTAAGGGAAATAATGCATTTAAGGGGGGCAGTGAGACTCCCGTGGTTTGCTTATATCAAGCAGTGGCAGGTCCGGCTTGGACTGGACGAGCTGTGGGACCATCCAGATACTTTTGGCCCCAGCCTTCCCAGCAAAATAATGAAAGCATACTTTGATGAGTATAAATCAACCCAACTCCATAGCTGCTCCCGAACTCGCCGACTTACTTCAGCTTTCCTTGAAATTAAAGATAGGTATAGTTTCAAACCAATTCTAGATGAAATCAAACCGGCAGCGGCTAAGAAGCTATATCTCCAGTTTAGATATGGGACTATCCCCTAAGATGTTTCACCTATAAATGGGGGGATGCGAAAACTGCAAATTGCCCAACGTGTGAATGTATGGAGGAGACTATCCCGCATGTATTATTCTCCTGTATCGCATGCCAAAAGGCAAGGAAACGTTGATTGGTCCAGATCTGTTAGAACCTAGGCACGAGAGGCTACACTGAGGCCCTCAGGATACTGAAATACGATACCAGCATACCGATAGTGTACTCAGTCGCAGGGTTCCTACATTCTATGTGGCACACTCGCCATAAATATCTGAAAGCGTGAGTGAAGAGGCACTGGGCCATCTCCTAGCTTGTATGTGACTTATCCCATTAGGAGCAGGATATCAATTATATTCTATAAGTGAGATATTTTAAGATAGGTTGTACTGACACTAGGACAAATGTTTGTGTGTCATTGGCCTTAGACCCTAGTGCAGGTAATTTTCCACCCCTGTGTCCCATGTTTGAGGAATATTAGAGCATAGATCATCCTCTTTTCAGTATTTTTGTAAAATACTTGTTTTTAGGTAATTTATTTATTTATTTAGCATATTTGCACTCCCCAAGTATGGAGTTCCATATACTGCTATGAACTAATCCCCAGCTATTTGTCCTTTTTTATGATAAATCAATTTGCTGTGCATTCTCTACAATTTTTCTCTGTCACAATTTTAAATGCATGTTAAGTTTTATGGATGTACTTTTTGAGGTTATGTTAACCGAAATAAAGTTTTTGTGATGATGATGATGATGATGATTTTACTATATGTCTACCCAGTGGCCAACTTTAAAGAGTTTTGGGGGAACAGAATCTTATTTTTTCGGGCAATCTATGGAATTGCATATAAGGCCTTTATTTTCTCACCGTGCTATTTTCCCAGGGTTTCTTCAGTGAAATTGCTAATCCTCTGCTTTTGGGAGTCCAGATGAAGTATCCTGGTGACTATGTAAATGATATTACCCAAAACACATTCATGCATTATTACGGTGGCTCCGAAATTGTGGTGGCTGGACGAGTTACAGATAATGAATTGACAATACTACCGGTGGAGATCAAAGCAGAAGGGGTAAGATAAAGCAATGCATTCCATAATATTTTATAACATTAGTGCCGACCCTTTGAATATTTTTTGTAGGGTGAAGTCCTTGCAGTCAGCTGATCAAGGTAGTGTTTGTGTTGGGTCATCCCCTGGTATTTGTCGCTCTGGTCAGTTCACATTTTTTGTAAAGAATAGTACACATTTGTGTTTCACATTTTCAATTTCAACTGCATCCTTTTCTAGATTATTATCAGCAAAAATGCCACATTGATATGTTTTAGGGAATGGTATGACCAGTATAAGTCTTTGCACCACATTTTTGAAGTTCTAACTCATATTTTTCTGGAATCGAAAATATTACAATTTTACTCTGAAAGCACTCCATTTCTGAGCTTCTGTTTATCATCCATTCCCTTGAATCAGAAATTCTATGGATTCTTGTGATTTTTGTGCTCATTTATTGTTCTCTGGAAGTGTTTTGCAGCGTTATTGCTGCTGGACGATTTCTAATGGTGAAACAACATCTCAGAAAAAAGGTAAACAATAGTGTCTTTGTGTTGTTCTGTCAACTGTAAGAAGGGTCAGATTTTGTATAAACCCATTTTTGCAATGAATATGCTGTTTTGTAGGACCCTTACTACTGATTGACGGGATATGCAAGACAAAAATCTATAACTACTTAAATTTGCAACATTATAGTTACAGGTAGAGCATTTCTTTCTATTAATGTGAATTTGAGGAAGTGCATTGACGCCAAGGGCACCGGATGTGGCAATGTGAGCTCCCATTGGCTTTATCCCCCAGGCACAATATTCCGGAGTCATTTGGCTCATACATGTCACTGCATTAATGGTCTGGCCATAATTAGTCCTAGAACCTTGAAGGGCTCCAGTGGTATTGAAGATTTGTGGCCTGATATCCAAGCTCCTAAAATTCAATATGGCAGCCGCTGATACAACCCTGGCATGAACAAAGGAGGCTTGTCTTCTGACATGTGTACTGCGTACATGCGTACTGGCGTCCTGCGGATACAGAGTAAACAGTCACTTCTAGGGGCTGTTATAAAGATAAGGGGTGATTGGCTGTTCTTGCCTGTGAATGATGCTATGTAAACATGGCTCGATCCATGGCATGCAGCAGGTAGTGGGGCCAATTATAGGGAGTACATAATCACGATGAGGAGCCCCTCTCGTGATGCGGTGTGTCTAGAGAGTGGGATCCCCTGGTGAGCAGTGACACAACAATAGCACCCGCAACCCCTGTGGTGCGAGATGGTCCCTCAGCTGCAAGGGGCCCCCTCTGGCACTGTGCATGTGCAGCTGGCCCCAGAGCTCCTGCCTGGGTCCTAGCATTGGAGGGTCTTCCTCCCTCCATGATCTTTGCAGTGGGTCCCTTCAAGTTTCGTTACATCACTGCTGACGAGGCCACCTTATGTTTTTGGGGTAGTAGAGTCGGATCGGGGATCAGAACACCTGTATCCATTGAACAATGTGCCATGCTCCAAGAGGCATATGATTCTTTCCAGGCTGGACTGCATCTCTTTTGTCCCCTTCCTCCCAGACCAGTTCCAGACTGGGCAAGAACCACTTTTCGTTGCTGTAAACCTCTGACTGCTGGGTTCTGTGAATGCCAACAAAATCATCTGCATTAACCTTGGTGGATTGCCATTATTATTATGCTTCCTGATTGGAGAACAGGATGACTTGTTCTTTAAAGCAAATCTGTCTGCTGTGTAGAGTTTATACTGGCCCCATGGTCCAGTATGGGGCAGTGGAACAAGTGAGTAAATGCTGAGGCCAGAGCTGCAGAGGTTTGGGCGAAATAAAAGCAGCTTTACAATTGCAAATTCGATGTGAAAAGTCTCATCTTTTGCCCTTCAGCGGGTCTCAAGGATTCAATATTTTTGTGGTTAGTCACCATGGGGTGCTAGACACCAGTGAGGATTGACCCCTCATCAGTTGATGACAAGGCTGTTGCTGAGTCTTTATGGAGTGATGAATCCCACCAAGCAACCCTGGATAATTTCTTATTAGCTGTACATGAGTCAAATGTAGTGTTTAAGCACAAAACTCACACCATGGCACCTGAATTAAATCTTCTCAGAGCAGAAGAAAATAAGACGGCAGAGAGAGAGAGAGGATGACACAGCTAGAGCGTGATCTTGCTCACATACAGCTAGTGATGGCTCCTCTGCTAAGGCAGAGGAGCGTTGCCCCACTGCCTTGAAGCAGCAAAAAGAAAGGAAAAAATAAAATGATAATAACGTAATGTTATTATCATTTTATTATGTCCTTCTGCTGCAGCAGCTTGCATGAGAGGCGTGGAGGGCTGCAGAGCAGGGGAGGAGTGGTAGAACACTCCTAAGTGCGCAATGACTCTTTGGCCAGCCTTCTCGGGCTGCCCAAAACAGTCATGCGCACTCTCCCTGTTCTCCAATGCTGGCTGTATTACGACCCGCGTGGAGAACATGCCCACCCCTCCAGCCCCTGGCTGAGAGTTGTGTCACATCGCTTAGACCAATCACAACGCTGCATTGCAGACTTGTGATTGGCTGCGGCGAGCGTGGGAGCCCTCATGCTTCCTGCTTCCTGTTTCTCCCAAGAAGCCGGAAGAGGACGCGGGAGTGGCGGCTGCAGCCGGCCAGCCGCCCTGCCGGAAAGTAAGTTTTTAAAAAAAAATCTTTAACACTCCCTTCCAGGTAGTAGTGGGTTGTCTGGGAGTGTTACATAAGCAAAAATCACCTTGAGGAAGGCCCTCAAGACCTGGCTCTTCGGCTAAACAGATCTGCTGACCCCCCTCCCCCAGCGCCTTGAGACCCTAACGGGTGAGCAGCGCGCTTACAATTCCCCTGATTGATTGATTGATTGATGAACACCTTAAGAGCTTGCACCAAGATCCTGGGGAAGAGGGTGGATGTCTAAGGGGTGTTCCTGCTGCAGGAACCTCAAAATAGTTGGGATACCTGAAATTTTGGAAGATTGGATATAGACGAGGGTTGCACCAGGGAGACTATCTCCATTATTTGTGGTGGTGTAGGCTCATAGAGTGCCTGTGGCGAGGCTGGCTCCAGGAGCCTTGCCCTAGCCTATTGTGACAAAATTACTAAACTGTAGGGATTGATACTTGCTGCTGCAAAGCTGATGTTAATTATGTTTATTACCACTTATGAAAGAAATCATTTGCCTAGTTTCAGACTGAAAAGAGAGCACAGCATGGATTTCCTTTTGTGCTCTCCACTGTTGATTATGACAGGAGTTTTTTTTAACTCCCATCAATATCCTCACTCTTTTCCAATCTGAATTGTGGTCAGTATATAGGTTTTGTGTTTTAGGAGCGATTATAAAGTTGTCAGTCCTTTTTTTTTAATCAAAACAGCAGTATTACATATTTCTTCTGGTCCAGTCAGTGGGATCTCATTTTGTGTTCTTCTGTGGTGGTGCGACTTCAACTATTTCCAAATATATGCCCATGAAGTTTCCCTCCAGTGAAGAGGAAAGTCTAATTTTAGTAAATGTCTCCTGTACAGTGTGAACCTCAGTATGAGCCCTAAGATATTTGACAAGCCAGACTAGGTTTGCAGTTTTTTGCAATTCATAAAGGAATATAACGAGTAGTATCTTTATGACTGTGGAGTCTCTGCACTTTTTGCAGAGACTCTGCACATAAAAAGATCAGTCATAAAGGTACTAATAAAATTCCTTTGTGAATTTAAAAAAATCGTAAACTTACACCAGGTGTTCCAATGTGCACCACATGCTTTCTTTTATTTTGGTTGTAATAAAAAAACATAAGTTACATTTTATATTGTACTTTGTTGATAGTTTGTAGGGGTTGAGGTCATTATGTTTGATTTTGTTTATAATAATATTTTTGTATATTTACTTTCTTATTATTTTTTTAGGTTTATGGTAATTGATGTTTTCATGTAGTTTATCTGTTTTCAAGTTGTAGTTTCTTTTAGGAGGTCTGTGTAAAAAAGATGAAAGTTGGACAGTGTGTTAATATTTATTTCCTATTTCATATTTTTAAGTTTCCTAACTGTGGGCCCGATTCACAGAACTAACTTAAGACAAAATCCTGAACTTACTACCATTTTGGTATGCACAGAAGGCACTTACTCATTTTGGTATTCACAGAAGGCACTTACTCATTTCAGTATTCACAGAAGTTAGGAGTCCTAACTTTAGGACTCCTAAATGCCTTCTGTGAATACCGAAAGTCTTAAAATTAGGATTTTTCTCCTAATTTTGAAACTTTCGGTATTCACAGAAGGCATTTAGGAGTCCTAAAGTTAGGAGTCCTAACTTTCCTACTACTAAACTGAGAAAATCCCAATTTTAAGACTTTTGGTATTCACAGAAAGCATTTAAAGAGTCCTAAAGTTAGGAGTCCTAACTTTACTACTACTAAACTGAGAAAAAACCCAATTTTAAGACTTTCAGTATTCACAGAAGGCATTTAGGAGTCCTAAAGTTAGAAGTCCTAACTTTACTACTACTAAACTGAGAAAAATCCTAATATTAAGACTTTCGGTATTCACAGAAGGCATTTAGGAGTCCTAAAGTTAGGAGTCCTAACTTCTGTGAATACCGAAATGAGTAAGTGCCTTCTGTGAATACCAAAATGGTAGTAAGTTTAGGATTTTGTCTTAAGTTAGTTCTGTGAATCGGGCCCAGTTAAATTTTAGTTTAAATATGTGTTACTTACTTGGTTATACAGTTGTGAAGATGTTGCTAAGATTAATATTTTTCTTCTTAAATGGTTTGTAGAAAAACTCGGTCAGAGCTTCCTTGTCTTGCAGTGTTTGTCTTTTTGGAAGTATTTTGTTGTTCTAATTAGTGTGCCATTTATATTGTTTATTTAATTGTTTCATTTTATTGGTTGCAGTTGTTTATAGTTTGTTTTATTGGGTAGTTCGTATATATATATATATATATATATATTACGGGGCCGATTACGATGCAGCCGGTTCGAGCCTTTACAGCCACATCGTATTGGGCAGGTCGGATTCCTTTCCGATGGCCTCATTAGGATGTAGGCGTTCGGTAATGAATCTGACCGGTCATTCCATCTGGCTTCCGATGGGCTTAGAGAGCCTGTCCGGCAGTCGGAATGCTGCAAGTAATATCAGGGGTAGGCCATTCTGCCCTTGAGATTACAATGCCGGTTTCCGACATGGTTTTCATGTCGGTCTGGTTGACATTGAAACTATGCCAGGAAGCATCTTTGGGGGCCCCCAGCAGGGCCCTCTTTGGTGCATGGCCTCCAGTTGGAGGCCGAGGGGGCACCTTGAGGTGCCTGCCATATGGTGCAGGGATGAACCGCACCTTCAATTTTACTATGGGAGCATGCATTCAGGCCAGTTTACGTCCAAAATGCATGCTCCCATAGTAAAATGTAGGAATGCCTGGTCGGGACCGCCGATCTGGTGTCGGTCGATACCATGACCGAGATGGTGTCGGGCGGAGTTATTCCGCCCAAAATCACAATGAGCCCCTCTGCATATATATATAGTCAAATTTAGGTTGGTGTTTAGTTGCTTGTAGTTAATGCTATGTTTGGGGTGGTATTATTGTATATATTTTAGATATGTAAATTTTGGGGGTGAATGGTAAATATTTTGTTGACGTAATACATTTTTATTGAAATAACCGCTTCGCCGTGGCAGACATTCCGCCGGGCTGCGGCCAAATCTGACGGGTGCGCAGATCGGACGGCCCCGGCCATCCTCCTCACATGCCCAATGTGATCAAAAAGGTTATAAATATGTGCAAAACAAATTCTGGGTTTATTTAAAGTAATTGTTTTATGTAACAAGTATTTTGTGAAATGTTTTATTAATGATTATATAATTATTTTGGTGCTAATATTGTACTCAATATTGTGGGGATGGATATTTTTGGCTTATTCTATGTTTATTTAAAGGTAACAATATTTGGTTTCTGATATTTTTGTTTTTTGATATATGTAACAATCGATGTTTGTAGCAACAATATTTGTTTTCCAATATGTGTGGTTTTTATAGCTAAGTATATGGAATCAATAATTGTGTTATCAATATTTCATTTCCGATATTTTTGTGATTCGATATTTGTTGGATCAGTATTATGTCAGTGATCCCCTTCATCACTACTGTCCCTTTTGAATTTAAATCTGAATTTCACAGAAAGCTTGCTATCCAGGTTTCCGCTTCATAGACACCATAGACTTCATAGACAAATACATGCAAACAACTTAAACAAATCCATACAATTATTCAATCGTTGCTCTAAATTGGTCTGCCTGCCCAAGTCAAAACCCCAAAGTGCATGCAACAAAATCTAATGGTTCAAAGTACGTAGAAGGGACTACTGTCACTGAGAATAGAGATATTAATGACAATTAGCTTCATTAACAAAGATGATCTCTGTAATAATGATATATTATGAAAATGATCATTGTACTGTTTTCATCAGGCAACCAACAACTTTACTTTCAACATGGAAGGAAAAGTAGGAGAAGCTTGGCAACCCCAGCAGTATATTTTTGGTGAATACACTGAGCGGCTATGGGCCTATCTAAATATACAGCAGTTACTGGAACAACAGTAAGTTATTATAAGGATCTTTGAGGTCATTGATGTATTAGATCTTATCATGTCAACAGAGTACACTTGCAGGCTGCACTGAATTTCTAGGTTATTACTCTCCTAAAACGTTATTGGTGCAATATGTTACCTTAGATGGATTGCAAAGTACCTTATTCTGTATAGGTTTCGCATGAAATGAAGATTAAGCATACTAGACTTAGTTGTTGGAAATATTGCATCACAAATAGGTCCTTGAGGATCTCCTTTGAAATTAGGAATTATCACGGAGTTCTGCAATTCTGCTTCCAATTCCTCTGGTTGGTCCTCAGTTGTCACTTAAAGTTTCAAGTAGAGATTTCAACTACTTTCATCAATGAAATGCTCCCGTTTTGAAACTAAACAGACTGGCAGCATTCCCATTGATCTTTTAATTCCAGTAGGAATAGTAGTTACTATTACTGGTCCCGCTGGAAATGACAGACCATATACACTTAGGGCTTTCAACTTTGGGAAGTGTTGAACATTGGCAATGCAAGTCAACATCTGACGAGTGTTAGATCTATCAGCTTTAGAGAGGTGTTCCCCAAATATTTTTGCCTCACCTCTGTCATTTTTGCTGCACTTATTTTTGTTGGCCTTAGTAGTCTGTGCACTTTGCCATTGCTAACCAGGGCTAAAATACTTGTGCGTCCATTCCTAAAACATGGATTAATTGGTTTATACCCAATTGGCATATTTAATTTACTTGAAAGTCCCTTTTAGAGTGTTATACCATACACCCAAGGCAAGTAAATTAAATGCTACTAGTGGGACTGTAGCACTTATTGTGTCAACCACTTAAGTAGCACCATAAAAACATGCCCCAGGTCTGCAACTGCAGCCTGAATGCAGCTTTTAACTGTCATGTTGACTTGGCATTAAAGCCCCCTTGCCAAGCCTTAATCTTTCCCTTTACTGCATGTATGTCACCCCTGAGTAGGCTCTGGGTAGCCCATAGGGCAGGGTGCTTTGTAATTAAAAGCTCGGGCATGTACTTTTAAGTTTTACCCGTCCTGGTAGTGAAAAACTCCCAAATTCGATTTTCACTACTATGAGGCCTACCCCGCCTATAGGATAACATTGGGGATTCCGTATCACATTTAATAGGCTGTAATTCCCAATTGGGAGCTGGAAGCTAGTCATGTTTGGTGTCTTTGGAATTGTAATGATAAACCATATTTAATGGTAAAGTCAGGTTTTTGTTTACAATTTTAAAGAGGCCACTTTTAGAAAGGTGGCATTTTTTTGCCCTCAGTCCTTTTGTGCCTACCCTCAGGACTTGGTCACATGACTGGGTGTAACTGACAGTTAGGTGTGCTGTGCCTCTACACAAAGGGCCTAACGATCCCACATTGCCAGCTTGGTGCCAGGGCAGGCAGGAAATTCCATGTACTTCAAAGCCCCCATCTAGAAGCTTCTCCCACCTTCCTGAACCAGGGCACCGGGGTATTAATATAGGCCTTCGGACACTAACTCTTCAGTACACATCTGGACCTATGGATACTCTACCAGGAAGAAGGACTACTGTGCGCCGGAAGGAATGGCACTCTGCTGGACTGCTGTTCTAAAGGACTGATGCCCTGTGCTCTGAGAACTGATACCCTGCTGGAGTGCTACCCTGTAGCCCTTCTGTTCTGTTGCTTGAGCCTGGGTTCAAGGACTGGAGCTTGATCTGTCCCTGGACCTCCAGAGTGACTCACACGGTCTAGTTTGCTGACCTCCTTTTCAGAGCCACAGGGAAACAAAAGACTTCTTCAAGCTTTACCCCTCGCCTGAACCTTTGGAAGTGGTGCTGAAGGTGCCCAGATAGCCAAAATCCAAAAGTGGGGTCAACTTTTGGCTACAAACTGCTATGAGAACCAAAAGGAGAGCAGGACCAACCTTCTTTCTTATCCGCCTGAGATGCATCGCTGGGCGGATTGACTTTGCGGCTCCTCCCTCTATGTTCTTCTCTGCAGCAGCAAATCCATTTCGCAGTCCTTCGCAGACCTCGTGGAACTGTCTTTGGCTACAGCCCTCTGCCTCGTCCTGCTGGAGATTTTCGACTTCCATATCAAAGACTCAGGGACTGATTAGGATCTTGGTCAGAAATACTTCGATCTCAGGTCGGACGCTTTCCGCTCGAGTTCATTGGTTTCACTTCTGATCGGCTAATTAAAATTAAGGCGGTCGGAAGTGAAACTGGCTGGTCATTCCAGCTGGATTCCGAAGGGACCAAAGAGACTGTTGGCCAGCTGGA
This sequence comes from Lissotriton helveticus, assembly GCF_964261635.1. Classification (NCBI taxonomy): domain Eukaryota; kingdom Metazoa; phylum Chordata; class Amphibia; order Caudata; family Salamandridae; genus Lissotriton; species Lissotriton helveticus. The sequence goes on from NC_136070.1 coordinate 1,171,590,153, forward strand.
GACAGGCTCGTAATCCCTATTGACGGCGTTTTACACAGTGCGTATTACGATGCTCGGTTTCCCGCACGCTTTCCATGCCAGTCTTTCCAACATGGAAAGCCTTTGGGAAAGCAAGTTTGTTGGTCCCTAGCAGGGCCCCCTTCAACTAGTGGCCTCCGGTTGGTGGCCGAGGTTCATCCCTGCACCATGTGGCAGGCACCATGAGGTGTCTGCCATGCAGTACAGGGATGAACACAAACTCCCTTTTCTGAATGGGAGCTTGTGCTGCATCCAGTTTCCGAATGCAACACAAGCTCCCATACAGAACAGGAAGCTTGTGACCCTACTATTTGCCGTCGTATTGTAATTCAGCGGTCGGGACTGCTGATCAGAGGTCGGTCAGATCCCGCCCGCAGCAGTGTCTGGTGGATGCAAGTCTGATTGACATCATAATAAGGCCATAAGCCTGAAATTAGAAATCTTCACTGTGGCTTCGACACAAGGTTATCGCTATCAGATGACTACGCTCCCTTCTCTGACATCCCCTGCTGAACTTTACCTTCTCAGAACATTTTTCTCAGAACTTTTTCTGAGTCTGAAGGTAAGCGCTGACCAAGCACAATCCACTTTTTGCATCTTTTACGGGGAACATTTTTACTAAAACCTTAAAAAATTAAAAACTCTCGTTCTCCTGATTGGATTTTTGTAGATTTGGTGTCCAATAATTTATAAAAATTCATTCAAATTCCAAAATTGGTTTGGAATTTTTCTTATGTTTTCACTGTATCACTGTTTGTGTACTGCATTAATACTTTCTACATTGTCTCTAAGTTAATCCTGACTGCTTTTTGTGCCAAGCTATCTAGGGTTAAGCACACATTAATTTAGTGACTTTTTATGGTTTAACCTGCAAGGTTTTGTGGCTGTTGCTTGACCAGAGCTCACACCCCAGTCTACAAGCAGCCCGATTTCTAACAATGAGTATACTGGAGAATGTTTTAAAAGATAAGATGAAAAGCAGAGAAAATCAGAGAAAATGTAATGTTTGACACATTAACATTTTGAGCAAGGGATTCCCTAGTTTGTATAATCACTGGACCAACAATGAGCAACCCAAATTTCAAGGTTATCAATGTTTGCCAAAACCACAAAGCTTTTAAGTAGTTCAGGCTGTGAACTTTAAGTGAGCTAATTGGCTCATACTCAGCATTCCGGAGAAAGTCTGTGGAGAGGAATGGGGGTCTGTTGCAAAGTAGTTTTTTCAGATTCCAATAAATAAAAGAGGCATATGGGTTGCTTTTATCTTAGTAGTAATTTTGCCAGTGAATTTAGAGATTTTTTTTTTTGAAGCAATCTAGAGAAAATAATTATTTGAATGTAACTTTTAACTGCATTTATCAAAAGGACAGGTCACACTGTGGAGGGTCTTTATGATGAAAGAGGTGATGAGACCTGCATTTTTGTTACTTTTAGATGTATATGTACTGGTCTAGGGTTGCTGGTTGTTGTTTGACATAATACATCTTGTTGGAGGCTTTTACACTTTCACTTATTTTTACAGTACTGAGAATGAGAACAGATTTTTGCGTACTTATGATAACTGAGGTGGGTGTTATATTCCTTGACACACATTAGCCTTTAACAATAAACAACAGGCACCTGATTGAAACGGGCAAAACACTAATTTCTTTGTAGGCCCAGTGCCGGGGGGCTACTACCTCAACCCAACTGCTGGTTATAAAACTTTACCAATCTTATTCAGTCCTAAATGCCCAAATGTTTCTATTACAATAAAAAGTTTGTTAGGCATCTCCATATAAACATACCCCCTACTAAGAAGGTGTGTATAAACAAGCAAGAACTTTCTGCAAAAAAATGTATATGAAGGTGAAAAAGTACCTCACGTGCGCTTCCCCACTGGGGCTACTGGTAGGTTCTCACCAGTGTGCCCATGCTACTCAAAATTTAAAAACACTGCATGTTGCAGACCATTTTATGTAGGTGCCAACATGTTCGATTGCCTGAAATTTGTTGCAGCATTTTCATCAGGGCTCGAGGTCGACAGACACCTCCCTGGACTCCAACCTTTACATGAAGGATGACCGGTGGGAGCCAATGTAACTCCTACCAGCTTCCCAACCCGTCTAGTGGTGTATTTTCATAAACGGTAATTCCACTTCCGGCACAATCAGTTGCCGATGGTATACTGCACTCGTCAGTATTCCCGGCGTTGAATCATCGCGGCATCCCGGTTGGAGTACAGGGAAGTGTCTGTCGACCTCGAGCCCTGAAGAAATTGAGGTACAAAAGGGGGTGGTGATGGACGGAGCATCAGAACCAATCAAACACTCTCACCCAGTCAAAAGATCTGGGTTTGATCCATCACCGTTCTTTAGCCCACTCTGCCACCCCAGTTCAGACATGGCTATGCAAATCAGTCTGACCCTGTGCCTCATGGGAACAGTCCAGCCCGAACTGCCAAGCCATGCCTTCCCTGGACCGGAAAGAACCTTCCGAGGACCGGTTTCTGGCATTCCAGCCGTCTTCAGCCCGGCTTGTTTGAATCCAGTGGCAAAGTGAGCAAGGGACTCACGTCTGAGCATACCCTGCCACCCTTATGGCGGCCAAAGCGGTACAAAAGGGGGTGGTGATGGACGGAGCATCAGAACTAATCAAACACTCACACCCAGTCAAAAGATCTGGGTTTGATCCATCACCGTTCTTTAGCCCACTCTGCCACCCCAGTTCAGACATGGCTATATGCAAATCAGTCTGACCCTGTGCCTCATGGGAACAGTCCAGCCCGAACTGCCAAGCCATGCATTCCCTGGACCGGAAACAAGCTTCCGAGGACTGGTTTCTGGCATTCCAGCTGACTTCAGCCCGGCTTGCTTGAATCCAGTGGCAAAGTGAGCAAGGGACTCACGTCTGAGCATACCCTGCCACACTTATGGCGGCCAAAGCGGTACAAAAGGGGGTGGTGATGGACGGAGCATCAGAAGCAATCAAACACTCACACCCAGTCAAAAGATCTGGGTTTGATCCATCACCGTTCTTTAGCCCACTCTGCCACCCCAGTTCAGACATGGCTATATGCAAATCAGTCTGACCCTGTGCCTCATGGGAACAGTCCAGCCCGAACTGCCAAGCCATGCCTTCCCTGGACCGGAAACAAGCTTCCAAGGACCGGTTTCTGGCATTCCAGCCGTCTTCAGCCCGGCAGGCTTGAATCGAGTGGCAAAGTGAGCAAGGGACTCACGTCTGAGCATACCCTGCCACACTTATGGCGGCCAAAGCGGTACAAAAGGGGGTGGTGATGGACGGAGCATCAGAACCAATCAAACACTCACACCCAGTCAAAAGATCTGGGTTTGATCCATCACCGTTCTTTAGCCCACTCTGCCACCCCAGTTCAGACTTGGCTATATGCAAATCAGTCTGACCCTGTGCCTCATGGGAACAGTCCAGCCCGAACTGCCAAGCCATGCCTTCCCTGGACCGGAAACAAGCTTCCGAGGACCGGTTTCTGGCATTCCAGCCGTCTTCAGCCCGGCTTGCTTGAATCCAGAGGCAAAGTGAGCAAGGGACTCACGTCTGAGCATACCCTGCCACACTTATGGCGGCCAAAGCGGTACAAAAGGGGGTGGTGATGGACAGAGCATCAGAACCAATCAAACACTCACACCCAGTCAAAAGATCTGGGTTTGATCCATCACCATTCTTTAGCCCACTCTGCCACCCCAGTTCAGACATGGCTATTTGCAAATCAGTCTGACCCTGTGCCTCATGGGAACAGCCCAGCCCGAACTGCCAAGCCATGCCTTCCCTGGACCGGAAACAAGCTTCCAAGGACGGGTTTCTGGCATTCCAGCTGACTTCAGCCCGGCTTGCTTGAATCCAGTGGCAAAGTGAGCAAGGGACTCACGTCTGAGCATACCCTGCCACACTTATGGCGGCCAAAGCGGTACAAAAGGGGGTGGTGATGGACGGAGCATCAGAAGCAATCAAACACTCACACCCAGTCAAAAGATCTGGGTTTGATCCATCACCGTTCTTTAGCCCACTCTGCCACCCCAGTTCAGACATGGCTATATGCAAATCAGTCTGACCCTGTGCCTCATGGGAACAGTCCAGCCCGAACTGCCAAGCCATGCCTTCCCTGGACCGGAAACAAGCTTCCAAGGACCGGTTTCTGGCATTCCAGCCGTCTTCAGCCCGGCTTGCTTGAATCGAGTGGCAAAGTGAGCAAGGGACTCACGTCTGAGCATACCCTGCCACACTTATGGTGGCCAAAGCGGTACAAAAGGGGGTGGTGATGGACGAAGCATCAGAACCAATCAAACACTCACACCCAGTCAAAAGATCTGGGTTTGATCCATCACCGTTCTTTAGCCCACTCTGCCACCCCAGTTCAGACATGGCTATATGCAAATCAGTCTGACCCTGTGCCTCATGGGAACAGTCCAGCCCGAACTGCCAAGCCATGCCTTCCCTGGACCGGAAACAAGCTTCCGAGGACCGGTTTCTGGCATTCCAGCCGTCTTAAGCCCGGCTTGCTTGAATCCAGAGGCAAAGTGAGCAAGGGACTCACGTCTGAGCATACCCTGCCACACTTATGGCGGCCAAAGCGGTACAAAAGGGGGTGGTGATGGACAGAGCATCAGAACCAATCAAACACTCACACCCAGTCAAAAGATCTGGGTTTCATCCATCACCATTCTTTAGCCCACTCTGCCACCCCAGTTCAGACATGGCTATTTGCAAATCAGTCTGACCCTGTGCCTCATGGGAACAGTCCAGCCCGAACTGCCAAGCCATGCCTTCCCTGGACCGGAAACAAGCTTCCGAGGACGGGTTTCTGGTATTCCAGCCGTCTTCAGCCCGGCTTGCTTGAATCCAGTGGCAAAGTGAGCAAGGGACTCACGTCTGACCATACCCTGCCACACTTATGCGGCCAAAGCGGTACAAAAGGGGGTGGTGATGGACGGAGCATCAGAACCAATCAAACACTCACACCCAGTCAAAAGATCTGGGTTCTATCCATCACCGTTCTTTAGCCCACTCTGCCACCCCAGTTCAGACATGGCTATATGCAAATCAGTCTGACCCTGTGCCTCATGGGAACAGTCCAGCCCGAACTGCCAAGCCATGCCTTCCCTGGACCGGAAACAAGCTTCCGAGGACCGGTTTCTGGCATTCCAGCCATCTTCAGCCCGGCTTGCTTGAATCCAGTGGCAAAGTGAGCAAGGGATTCACGTCTGAGCATACCCTGCCACACTTATGGCGGCCAAAGCGGTACAAAAGGGGGTGGTGATGGACGGAGCATCAGAACCAATCAAACACTCAGACCCAGTCAAAAGATCTGGGTTTGATCCATCACTGTTCTTTAGCCCACTCTGCCACCCCAGTTCAGACATGGCTATATGCAAATCAGTCTGACCCTGTGCCTCATGGGAACAGTCCAGCCCGAACTGCCAAGCCATGCATTCCCTGCACCGGAAACAAGCTTCCGAGGACCGGTTTCTGGCATTCCAGCTGACTTCAGCCCGGCTTGCTTGAATCCAGTGGCAAAGTGAGCAAGGGACTCACGTCTGAGCATACCCTGCCACACTTATGGCGGCCAAAGCGGTACAAAAGGGGGTGGTGATGGACGGAGCATCAGAAGCAATCAAACACTCACACCCAGTCAAAAGATCTGGGTTTGATCCATCACCGTTCTTTAGCCCACTCTGCCACCCCAGTTCAGACATGGCTATGCAAATCAGTCTGACCCTGTGCCTCATGGGAACAGTCCAGCCCGAACTGCCAAGGCATGCCTTTCCTGGACCGGAAACAAGCTTCCGAGGACCGGTTTCTGGCATTCCAGCCGTCTTCAGCCCGGCTTGCTTGAATCCAGTGGCAAAGTGAGCAATGGACTCATGTCTGAGCATACCCTGCCACACTTATGGCGGCCAAAGCGGTACAAAAGGGGGTGGTGATGGACAGAGCATCAGAACCAATCAAACACTCACACCCAGTCAAAAGATCTGGGTTTGATCCATCACCGTTCTTTAGCCCACTCTGCCACCCCAGTTCAGACATGGCTATTTGCAAATCAGTCTGACCCTGTGCTTCATGGGAACAGTCCAGCCCGAACTGCCAAGCCATGCCTTCCCTGGACCGGAAACAAGCTTCCGAGGACCGGTTTCTGGCATTCCAGCTGTCTTCAGCCCGGCTTGCTTGAATCCAGTGGCAAAGTGAGCAAGGGACTCACGTCTGAGCATACCCTGCCACACTTATGGCGGCCAAAGCGGTACAAAAGGGGGTGGTGATGGACGGAGCATCAGAACCAATCAATCCCTCACACCCAGTCAAAAGATCTGGCTTTGATCCATCACCGTTCTTTAGCCCACTCTCCCTTCCCAGTTCAGACATGGCTATATAATTGAAGCAACAAAGTTTTTAAATTTTGAGTAAGCTCACAAATTTGATTAAAATTGAGATTGGGTGTGTGTGAGTCCTAACCCAATTTTAATTAGAGGAATACTTCATCCTCGCATTTCACGATGTCTCTCTTTGATATACACTAATCACTGCTTACACCTCTTTCATAAGCAGCAGTTGGGTTGCGGTAGTAGCCCCCCGCACTGGTCCTACAAAGGAAATTAGTGTTTTGCCCTTTTCAATCAGGTCTTTGTTGTTTATTGTTGTGTCTGAGTGGGGAGCGGCCTGACTGATATTTCTCCCTCTTGAGCCTCTTGTTGTGATTTAACATATTAGCCTTTGACATGGCTTACTTAGCATTAGATTTTAGGTAGTAATGTTACCTTTGGGTGGGTAGACAACAGATATGGTTCTGGGTTGAGGCACGGAGGTCTTAATTTACTATGAGGTCCCAGAAACCTTTAACTGGTTGACAGTGAGTATTCACATGTGCAACTGCTGTGTGGTATAAATTTAAACCTGATGATTGTTTTGACATTTTGAGTACAACAGGTCATAAAATGGTACAGCTCTCGTATCAGGCAATTAAATTGCCTTTTCAGCAATTAACTTTAGAGAATTGCACACGATTTGTGGGTGAGTAGAAACAATCCTTACCCCCAAATTGCTCTATGATTTATCGCAGCTTGCAGATGCTCTTGTATCAAGCATTGGATATTAAATTACAGTATAATTTGTCAAACTATGTATTATTTTACCTATGATATACATATTTTGTTAAAATAAATAAGTTATTATTTACAATATATTTGATAAAATTGTTATGTTTATTAACTATTTAACAGTTATATAAAATGTTATAACAACATATTAATACATTTTTAAAATAACCTATATATATTTGATGTCATTTATTTGTTATGTTTGTGTTATTGCATGCCTCACTCCAGTGTCAGTAGTTGCCTATGTCTCGTGCTTGACTTACTCTAGGGTTCAGCTGGAGCTGATTTGTACCTGGTTTGTCAGTGGTACTACATCACTAGACTGAAATGTGTATTTTGCATATTGCTATTGTCTTACTGGTATGCAAAATTGTGTTTCACATTAGCACGCTCCATCCTAAACTCCTCTTTCAATTTTCCTTAACCCCACTGTAGCAAATGGGGTCCACCCATTTAATGCTCCTGGCTTTTTCCCTTATCGCCTACCTACTTTTGGACTTTTACTGTGAGTGAGTCTTACTATTAGAGTCTCATTCATTGAAAATTGTGTGTACATGGGCTCAGAGTGTTCACCGCCAGTGTCCACCTTTTAAGATAAGATCTGCTGCTGTGCAGCTAGAGTAAGAGGCTCTGTGCTGGTTACATGAGAATTCGTGAGCACGTGCATTGCACATATCATCTTGCGCGGCATGGTATCTGTGCACAGGTAACATGTCGCAGAGGGGGCTTATCAAGGATTGGTGCTGACCTGGGGTGAGTTCTTTAGTGCCTATTGAAAGTCATGGTGTTTAACTGAACTACACATTATAGGCGAAATATGTACCAAAATGAACTGTTATCCCCACATAGGCCTACAGCGTCCAGTCATATATCAATCTTATTGTAAACATGCATCCCGAATGAAAGTATACAAACCCTTTCATCTACCTATACTCCTTAAGAAACTTTAAGAATTGTCATATTTCAGCTCATGATCACATTTCCGGCCTTTGCCCTCCCTACTGTGCTAAGTTAATTACTTTGCTGGCCCATTTCCTGAGATAAGAAGGATGGGGAAGGATATCTGCATCTGTTAATTAACTCCTCACAAGCCACACGAGAAGCCCCCAGAACCAAAGGAGGAAGCTCAGACCTCTTGAACCAAGCACAGGAAGGGCTCCTCTGTGACATTTTAGTAGGAAGGGATCAGGCAGCTATGTCAGTTGGGGGCTGTGCTGAGGCTCCCAGAGGAAGTCTTTCCAAAGACTATTGAAGTCACCATCCACAGGATGCTGTGCAGGAGGGTTGGGAAGGGGTGGCGTGATAATGTGACATTTTAGGATTGGACATAAACCTGGCTTCTTGAACTTTTCACCCCACTCAAAATCCATGCACAAAGGAGAAAAACTTGAGAAGACACAGACCTTGGGCTGCAATACTGAAATAAGGGACAAGTCAAAGAAAGAAGACCTCTGACCCTCGGCAAGGATAGACTATGGGACTCTGAAACTTCAGGTGGCCCCATGACTAGGATGGGTCTCTATGAGGCCAGTGCCACTGGCTTACAAAGGAACAATTGAGGAATGGACCCGCTGGTGTTCACTGGATGGTTCCCTGGGGAATTCTGTGAACTGGCCCTGTCTCCGCTGACAAACAGATGCCCTGCAAGTAGGGATCTGTAGATTATGGCCGGCAGGGTGTTTGACTTTTTGTTTGTGGAGGCAATGTGAAAGATGCCCCTGAAGCAGGAGAGAACATGAGAAGCCTATGCAGGAGATAGCTCTGATGACGGGAGCCCTAAAAATCAAGTTCACAGAAGCAAAGCTTAGAGGCTAGAAGGCCTAAAGAAACTGCTCCTAGTGGCTAGAGTTATTCATCAGTAGCACAATTATGCCAGATAATACCTCCAAAGAAGACTGGTCCCTTGGTCGGACCAGGTGGAAACTGAGCACATAGTGGTCTGATGTTTTTTTTTTACAAATGCCATGTGGAGGTCCAAAAGGTATGGCACATATTCATGTTTTTCAATCACAATGGTGAGGTACGTGCCTGGGTCCCCCACCCCAAGATCACCTACGACCCATACTTGGGCGCTGGTCATCACTTGTCCCAGGGAGCCCTATACCACAGGGTCCAAATCTACTGTCTATGCCCTCTTCACACCCGTGCTTCTGTATTCAGTATTCAACAACTTTTATTCGATTATCATTTTGAATAATCATAAAAAGTACATGTTTAAAAAGTTTCAAGTACAAAGTTTTTAAAAAAACATCAGAGTCATAGAGAAATTAAATCGTTATAGGTGAACAAGGGGAAACGCATTTTAAAACAGTGGGAACTTTTCTTGTAGTTCATAGCAATACTGATTTAGTTAGGGATATTACGACGCGTTGTTATAACTGATTTAAGAAAAGTCACTATGCATTTGGCTTCGTATGGCGAATTTAAAGATTGTAAATAGAAAAGTGCTGGGTAGGATTGTCTAAGTCCACTGGAGCGAAGAATCGGGATGATCCACGACTTCCTTGCTAGTTTGTAATATTTACAAAAAAGGATGACATGAATCGTGGTTTGTGTCGAGACTCCGTCACAGGGACACCTCGTCAAGTTGTGAGACCAGTTCTGCATCTCCGGAAAGGATACCAGCCGAAAAAATAAATTGAAGCGTAGTCTTGTAAGTAGGTACTTTTCGTGGTTGGATAAAAAGTATGTCAAATAGGGCTGAATAGTTTTTCCGGTCTGCTGTACACATATTTTTTCATTTTGCGGTTTGATGATCTCTACCTGATTGCGGAGGCCTCTCAAATGACCCAAGCACATTTGCTTTAGTTTTTTCCTGGAAATATCTTCAACTGAAGACGGCTCGTCGAAGTAGTGGTCACATTATTAGGAGACAGGTGCATTTTGCATCAGGGTGCAAGCCCGCAGCTGGGAAAAGAAACATGATGGCTCTGACACCAGCACAGATTAGTACAGTCTGTTCAGGAGCCGGCTGAAGAGACCAGCAGTGGGCTCTCCTTGCTGCCCAGATGCATGAACTCACCAGTGCAGAGGCAAGGGCATTCAGCATTAAAAATAGAACAGTGCGGCACCAAACTGTACTGGTGAAAAAATAAAAAAGGATCATGGTTGAGGTGCAAGGGATCGCCCAAAAAGCCCCAGGACCCAGATAGCTAAAATGGCTTGTTACACAAGGCCCTGAGGCAGTTGTAACAAAATTGCATACTGGCCTTTTTGGTGCCCCAGGAAGCGCTCCACTAGTGGTTTAAAAAGTGTTATGGGGGCTGTCAGGAGTGAGGCAGAATCAATTTTACAGTGTTTGAGAAGTTCTAATTTGAGGGTTGCTAGTCTTATCAATTGAGTGATACTAAATTGACCCACAAACCCAGGAGAAAACTTTAGATGAGAGCCTGCTATTGACAGATACTTGGTGAACAAAAGCATTATAATTCACATTGCAAGCAGATCCCAGGGTACATAATCAATCAACTTTATTTTTGTAATGTGCCTTGGCCCTAACAAGATTTTGGATAGTTTTTTCTGTGTAACATGAAGGTCTTGCTAGAAACTTGGGAACGGACATGACTTGTGAATGGATGTGACTAAAGCTAGAAACATGAGTAAATGGAACTCTAAAGGAGCAACAGGAATATAAGCAACCAAAAGAACTATGCAGTGAGTTATTATATGCAAATTTATCAATAGGTAGTTTTGTGAATGGATTCATCCCATTTTCCCTTACGAGATTTTTTTGCTTTTTTCACCTGGTTTCTGGACATTTACTTTGGGTAAGTCTCACTACTGAGTCTCACTCATGTTAAATTCATTGCAATTGGATTGAGTGCATTAACCCCCAGTGTCCGCCTTCTAACATAAGGCTGCTGCGGTGCATCTAAGATAATGGGCTGTGGGTTGGTTACACAGTGGCACGTGCACATTCGTGAGAGCATGTGTGTGGGCTATGCACGTGAGAGTACAGTTGTGTTCAGCCTGGTAATTCCACACAGGTAACCTGGTCTAGAACAGACTCAGCAACGGTAGGTGCTGCCCTGGATCTAGGCCTTCTTATGTTTATGGGCATTCACAGATAGGTTAGTAGGATTTACTGGAAAATATGTTGTGTTTTCACTGGATCATACATATGAGTGACATCTGCCTTAATGTGCAGTTTCACTCCACTTTGGCTTACACAGTTCAGAAAAGTATAAAACATGCATGTTGAGTCAAATAACACACAAATACATCTTATGGGATGTCAATAATTGTCATATTTCTCAGGCTCAGATTATAATCAGATTCCAGGTCTTTGTCTCCCCTTGGGCCAAGTTAATTACTCTGCTTCCCAGCAGAGGAAACACAGGCCACCCAATGCAACAGGAGCAGTGATTGAACTAGTTCCTGGTATAGAAAAGGGGTGTGGGAGAAATCTGCATCTGATAACTAATTCCACACTGCACCTCGGCTAGGTAAGCACAGGACTATTTAACAAAGGAGGAAGCCCAGGCATCTAAAACCAAAACAGGAGGACCTTGCCTGTGAGGTTTTGGTGGGACGGTGTGTGGAAGTGATGTCAGCTAGGGGTGTAGCTGAGATCCTCAGAGGAGCTCTTGAGAGAGAAAACTTGATGGCGCCATATTGGTTTGCCCGAGAGTTCTGTGCAGGAGGGTTAGGACAAGGGTGAAGGATGATGCTGTATCCTAGGATTGGCAAGAGGTGCATGGCATCTAGAACTTTCCACCCCACTGATAAACCCTTGCACAAGGGAGAGACATTAAGAAAGATCCTGGACTCTGGATGCGAAAACAGCAGGGGAATGGCCAGCTGGAAAGTGGAGCCACCTGATGCCTCACAAGATGGAGTGAGGACTTTGTCCCTAGCTGACCCTCAGAACTAGATGGGTCTCTTGAGGGCTAGCGGTGTGGTACCTTTATGCCCCTTCTGGAACAGCTGGAGGCAGACATGTAATGAAATACCCTCAAGGTGTCCTTCCCAGCTGACTGGAGGCCATGGGGTCTGGGACTGCGGGCAGAAGGGTATGCTATAGTCTGGCAGTGGGGAGGCTGCGCAAGATGTCCCTACTAGCAGGAGAGGTGCACCAGGAGCTAGGTTGAGGAGAAGACCTGTGCATGGAGCCATACCAACCACCAAGCTTCTAGCAAAGTGCACCATTTTAGATGCCAAGAGGCCCTTGTCACCAGGACCAATTGGAGCCAAAGATCTTCAGAACGAGTCCAACGGGGCCTGAATTAGGCCACCTTAAATATTTGCTGTTTTTTAAATGAAATAATGAGCAGACGAACAGGTGGCTCTCCAAGCGATCTCTCCTTCATACCCCTGGGACGGGCCATTTCCCTGTGGTCCACACAGTCAACATTTTAAGGGAGGGGGTGTTAAAAGGGCCCCTCCCTAGGGGTGCAGAAATAGATGTGTTGGCTCCACTGCAGCACAGAAGCTACAATCAGGGAATCGGCTAGGTCGGTGGGGTCTTGTGTTACCAATGATGCTCCCCACCAAGTGTGGTTAGACCGGGGCACTGAGACATTAAAAACAAAAAGCAAAAGGATCACATCTTCCCTGTTTTGGGAAATCACTTATAAATATTCAATTATCAGGCCTAGGAGTGCCTTATTCTGACCCTGAAGGGAGCTAGAAGTTTACATATTTTCTCTGTTGTGCCCCAAAGAGGTCCTGGGTCCCCACCATTATACCTTGTAAGTGTTGGGGGCTGCAAGGAGCACTTCAACCCCCTAAGTAAGTTAGGAAAAAGTTAACCCTCTGTCTCCTGGGGCCTTATGAGCATGTCCCCAAAAGAGGCTCATCTGATTTTCAAGCACTCCCGGGGATGGAGCTTGTGCTCTTTGGCTCCGGAGTGCTGGGGCCCCTAGTGGTTGGCCCTATGGCTACATTGTGGGGCCTGTAGTTGTAAAAGAAACTCACTGTTACATGTTGGTGAATTTTTTTGAAATGCCTGATTTGAAATGCTTTTGTAGACAATGGCTATTGATGAATATTGCAATGCTTATAGTAACAATGAATGTATTTTAATAGGAGGTGGCTGTAACTGGTGTAATTGCCTCTAGCATACTTCTGTGTAATTAACACTAAATTACATATAATCACTCTTAATTCCAGCATTTAGCATCCTTTTCTTAGCACAGAATGCACCCTTATGTCCAAAATTGACCAGAAAATTGGCTTTGCTCTAAGACAATAGCGCTAAATACAACCAGACATGAACGGCAGAAGCCTGCTCCCACTCGTGCTCTCTAACTTTGTTGTTCCTGTCCTCCTGAGGTGATATTTGTGCTCCAAATTACACTTAATCACTTGAGCAGGTGTAATCACATACTTTTGTTACTTTTGCATCCAATTACTAAGGCAATAATTAAAAAAATTCCCAGGCATAATTTTAATATGGTTATTGAGTTGATTGATTTTAATAGTGAACCCTAACGTGCTTTCTGTTTTAATAATGTAGAGACACCCTGAAAAAGCTAATAGACTATCTTTATAAAATGACACCCCCTTATGGTATAATGTTTAAACTGGTCTAGATGGGAACAATATAATAATGGGGTTTAGCACCTACTGGGGTGAAATGTGATAAAAGGGTGTCACCAAAGGTTCTTCCACCCACCTGATGCATATATTTGTGATGTATGCATATTATTTAGTAGTGTCTGTGTAATAAATATACTTTCCGTTTTTCAATGGAAAAATACTGACTGGGGAGTCATATGTTGAGGGTTATTATTGAGTGCAAAAAAAAATGTAAAATGTAAATTGATACTTGTATAGCGCACTACTCACCCGCAAGGGTCTCAAGGCGCTTGTACGAATACCGCTGTGGAACCCATCCTGGCTTTCCCAGTGAGGTGTCCACTCCTGGGCACCCCCAAGGTGGAGGCCAGGCATCCTTAGCGTTGTGGGGGCCGTTGTGGAGATTAAGCAAGCTATTGCCCAGAGTTGCAGAGTGGGACTCCATGATTGGAATAGGCACCGAGGCGAGAATTATCAGGTCCGTGGAACTTTGAGCCCAAGACCCGCCGAGGCGGGGAATTGAACCCTGGTCCCGGGCTAGACCTCTGCATCAGGGTCTGCCGCTCTAACCATTGAGCCACACTTCTCCAATTCTCCAAAGTGCCAATGATTTGGGATTGTTAGCCCACACCAGCTTCACTGAGTAGGTCTTGGACTGCTCTGTTACACGACCCTGAGAGAGTCATGAGCTACAATAGGGTACTTAGTTCCCTGTAAGTATACAGTTATATTGATCTGTGTTCTCTTTTTATATATTGATGAGAAAACCCTGGAGTGTAGTCTGGGGGTGGGGCAGAACTGTTCCCTGCCTCACTTACAATTTGAAGGGGTGCCTTTAGCACACTCACAAAATAACCTCACACCAGCCTCTTGTTACCCTACACCACTTGGAGCCTGGCAGGGGAAGGAAGGACATTTCCGAAACTAGATGTGTGGGTGGTCTAGATGTTTCTCCCACTTCAAAGGCTTGCACCGGGTATACACATTTAACCCACAGACCAACTCTTCAGTATATTCCTGGACCTGTGGAGGACCACACGAATGACTGGTGTGCACCTCAGAGGACTGTCCTGCTCATTGAGGCATGCTCTGTATTTCATATGACTGCCCTGCTGCCACCTGAGGACGTCCCTGTGTCTTGCTGCTTGATCCCAGTATTGCCAGAGTGACTCCAAGGGCTAGTTGGCTGGCGTCCTGTATGAGCTACAGGGACATAAGAAGCTTCAGAGACCTTGAGCCCTGCACCTGGCCTCTGCCTGGAGTGAGTCCTGACACCCCCTCCCCTCAAGCCAAAACCTGAAACTTGGTACTTTGAAACCTTTCCACCAAAAATGGCCTGTGAAGCAACAGGAGACCAGGACCTACCTGCTCACTGATCCGTCTGAGGTGCCTCATTGGTTGGCCTGCCTTTGTGGTAGCTCCTGGTTTGTTCCTCTCTGCAGCTGCAAACACCTCTAAGAAGAGGGGTCCGGCCTCCTGGAGGCTGCATTGGCTATAGCCTTAAGCTATGTCCCGCTGCAGTTTTTAAACTTCCAAACAAATGACAATGTGCGAACTTGAAAATCTTCACCTTGACTTCACACAGCTGCTCCTGAATGATGATGCCACCTCAGACATCGCTGGCTGCCTTGCCCAACTGAAATGAACCTTCTCAGCAACCTTTCTTCAACATGTCTTTTGTCCAGTCCACTGCATGTAGCCAGCACATGCTTTGCACTGTCACTTTAGTGGTGGCACATAGGGTACTGCAGCCCACTAGTGACATTTAACTTATAGGCCCTGGTTTTACTTTGTCCCTTATTTTAGAGATGATAGGTAAAATAGGTAAGTTAAGTATGCCAATTACGGGTTTAGCCAATTTGACATGTATTAGGGCACAGAGCACAACCACCAGGCACGCACTGGACAGTAGTGCCCCAGTGTGCAGTTAAGAAAGCAACAAAATCTAGCGCTGAGTGGGAATGACCACACAAAAAGGAGTATTTTCCTACACCCATGTATACCATTCTTTTTCAAGCACTCTAACTGGGTTGTAGGAGCACAGTGTTGATAGCAGCAGATAGGTCCACAATAACTATGACCACCTGAGAGGCCTGGCCTAAATTGGCCTTTATGAATTTGGCATCCTCAAGTAAAGCAGCTTCCATGCTAAAACCTGAGTAAAAGCTGAATTGTGTCCTATGGAGTAGCTGATGCTCTTCTAAAAATTGTGATATCTGTTTGTTTACCAACTTTTACAGCATGAGTGAAATAGCTGGCAGAAGAGAAATGTATGTTATTTTGCTTGGGATCAGGAATCAGAATTCAGTTTCTTTAGAACGGGTAGTGTCTATGCTCTCTTCCAGATTAATGGAACAATCCTAAAAATGCTGATACTAGTTAAATATTATGTGTAGAACAGGATTTATTAGGGGGCAATGGTCGACAGGTGATCCTGACCTGCAAGTCATGATTGCCTGACCAGATTCCTCTAAGGAAATTATTTTAAAAGCTGCAAAGCTAGGTCCAGCCACTCTGCCCATCTCTTGCTGAGAAAAAGGCTGGGTTGGTCAAGAATTAGAGTCAACAAAATTAGCATAGATATTTTCTTCTTTTCTTTAAACTCGTTTTATTCAGTTGTACATATTGTAAATCAGCAAAGCTGTTATAGTCAACATGTACATCAACAATGCTGCATTTGTCAGGTTCCTTTATTTTACATATCTTCAAGGGCTCATTAGGTCTGCTTCATAGAAAGTGTAGACAGCTTTTCTTTTGTTACCATTCTACCAGCTCTGAACTCCCCTCCACTCCTCAGACAGCCCACTCCCAGAGTGTATATTGTAGCATACTCTTGCCCGACTCGCATGGGTTTCCCCTGTTTAAACCTTTGTATGCTCTCGACTGCCTCTACATTTTAACAAATGTATTCAGACAGGTGCTTACCTCATTAGTATAGATTTTTTCAATCTCATTGTAAAAATTATTCAATTAATTTATCAAAGTGTTAGAGACGGCTACATTTGTGTTGATACACAAAAGGAGCTTGAAAAAAGTAGACAGTTAAAACAATTTCCTAAGCACATTGATTGCACAGGAAATTTGAGCAGTGAAAGCTTTCGCCTGAGCTCTGAATGAGTTTGAAAACGTTTTTTAAAGCCTTGTTTTGGACCACTATCATCGAAATGTGAAAATGTTTCAGCCATTTCCATTCCAGCTGCTTACAATGGCTTTTACCCACTTTAACTTCTTGGGAAAAACAGAGAGCGGAAGGTTTCAATTTCTCATAAGATCCTATTTTTATATGAACCATTTGATTAATGTTTGGAGGAGGTTATTGTTAAAAGAGAGAACATCTACCTCCTATTGCCTCCTATGAAGAGAGTGTAGGAGGTGAGTAGGACTTATAAGTTAGACTCAGGTATTTTATGCCAGGGTATAAATGAATTTTCAGATCTCTTGTTGTACACCAGGATCTGAAATGTACCAGGTAATGGTCGGACCAGATCCAATGCTCTGGGCTAAAAGATCTACATCGAGGGGCAATTAGTAAAAAAAAATCTAAAGTATGGCTGGCCTTGTGGATAGAACCTGACACCACTTGGATAAGATTTAGATCCGCCAAAGCTTCTTCTAACAGACACACTAGCCTGCAGTTAGTGTCTTCTATGTGTACATCAAAGTCTCCCTGAACTGTGAGGTTAGAATACTGAATGTAGAGAGGAACCTTGGCATTAGGTAGCACTTCTGCATAGTTTGCTCAATAGTCAGGTTTTCGATAAATCAAGGCGTAATTCACCTCCAGACACTCAAGCTTTACTGTATTTCAGTGAAGTTGTGAGTGGAAGATCACAACAGGCTGCATGCAATATCGAGTCCTGACAATATACTGGATGTTGGTTCAAAGTTCTTTGCTGTTAGACCAATCCATTAATCTATGCTCAACAGAGTTGGTAGGCCCTGGCAGTATAATGTAGGCCACTGGTTACTGCCAGAGCCAGTGAAGGGTCAGACTGGTGAAACATGTGATAACTTGAGGAATGTCCATGCTGTAGGTCCTGAGAGAGAATCAAATTCTTGGAGTAGTGTCCTGAGCCAAATACCTCTAATGCAACAAGGTTGGTGTCATGTGTGACTCTGAAGTCAGCCACAAGACACCCGGACTGAGGAGGAAGTGAAAGCTGGCACTGCCATGTTGCAAGGTCTTCAATACCCAATTTTACCTTGCTGAAGAGTGTTCAACACAAGTGCCCACACAGAGAAGAATGGAGTGCACCTCTCACCTCTTTTGTGGAGTCACTGTGAATAGTGAAATAGACTGTATATGAGTGACAGATGGTTTTACTGGTGTGCTATTATACATTAATCTGGCAATCAGGGATCTGCATGCATGTTAGTTACTCATATGACCACCCAGGTGAAAAATCAACCAGCACTGTCATGAGGATATGATCCAACTGACGATGATCAGTGGGATCTGACTGCCAATTTATTAGAAGGGGTGTTCCATGCCACATAATTCCCTTGTATTCACCAAGACGGAGAGCTGCAAGCAACTATTATTCTAAACCCTGCTCAATGGCATGAGGCTGGACAGGTTTGAACCCCAGCTTTCACCCAATAGCAAATCACTTGCATTCACGTGGATGTAGCTGCAAAGAAAATATTGCCAAGAAAGTCAAGACAGACTGATATCAGATCTTTCTATTGAACAAAGTGAAACTAGGCCGTTCAGAAAGTGATTTCT
The DNA here is from genome assembly GCF_964261635.1 of Lissotriton helveticus. NCBI lineage: Eukaryota > Metazoa > Chordata > Amphibia > Caudata > Salamandridae > Lissotriton > Lissotriton helveticus. The sequence goes on from NC_136070.1 coordinate 1,171,608,522, forward strand.
AAAGTGGTGTTTAAGACCTCAAGCGCTCTCATCTGATGATGCCAATGCCCTGCTCCAGATCCTCCAGGACTCCACACTAGTACCTCGCAAAGGCATCCTACATGCTGCATCAGACTTCAGCAAGGGCCTGAAGAAATATAAATATGGCTTATTGCCACTCCCTTCCCCCGCCATTATGGAATTCTACTGACTCCCTGTACAAGCCTGCTGCATCTTCAAAAACTGTTACAGCAAACTAATGATGGACGGAATGCTGACAATGCAAATATTCTCCCCCAGTCAAAAGATCTGGGTTAAATCCATCGTTCTTTAGCCCACTACACCACCCCAGTTTGGACCCAGCCAAATGCAAATCAGTCTTGACCCTGTGCCCCATTGGAACAGACCAGAACAAACTGCCAGGCCAGGTCCTCCTTGAACCGTAAACAAGCATCCTGGGACCGGTTTCAGGGTATGTCACCCTTCTTCAGCCTGGCTAGCTTGCATCCAGTGGCACAGTGAGCAAGGGACCCACGTCTGGGCATACCCATCCCACTTAAGGCAAAAAGAATTACAGCAAACAAATGATGGACGGAATGCTGACAATCAAAACTGGAATGGCATGGTGAGCAAATAAACAATGGATTTAGGCACAGATCTCTGTACTGGGGGTGAATGCATGACATTGTTCTGATTTCTGATTTTCAATTGTTCTTTTTGCATTTGTCACCCGAGTTGGAATGATATGCCCAGACATGGGTCCCATGCCACTGGAGTCAAGCTATCCTGGCTGATGAGGGCTGAAAGCCCGAAACCGGTCTTAGGATGATTGTTTCCAGTCCAGGGAGGACCTGACCAGCAGTTCGGGATGGACTGTTCCCATTGGGCGCAGGGTCAAGACTGATTTGCATATGGCTGGGTCCAAACTGGAATATCATGGTGAGCGAAAAAACGATGGATTTAGGCCCAGATCTCTGTACTGGGGTGAATGCATGACATTGTTCTGCATTCTGTCCATCAATTGTTATTTGTGCCTCTTCAAAAACAGTTGCATCATATACAAAGCCATCATAACGGGGACATCCAACTATCTGGTTGACACGCTCACCACCTTGTGTGACTATTGGCACCTCCACAGCAAGAACAAAATCAGGCTTTGGCCAAAGAAGTAATAAAAAGCAAAGCAATTGTCCTTCTCCATTTATGCACCCAGAATCAGGTGCATCCTGAATCCTGCCCCAACCAAACATATACCTTTACATTCAGCTCACTGATCTTATATACCACCGCACAGGCAACACTACTTTAATCTTGAATTAGTGATGAATGGTTCTTAGGATTAATGTTAGTTGTAGAGATAGAATGTAGGGTTATAATTATGTTTAAGGTTGTTGTAGGTGTATACACAATGTAGTTGTGATAATTTAGTGCCTAATTATTTTATAGACATATATAGTTCATGTGATGACATGTCAATCCACTAACCTATATGGAGGCTGGATTAGTACTCTGCTCTTCTATATAGCAGAATACAGGCACCATTGCAGTTTTAGAGTTTCCTGGGTCACCTTCATGTGTTATACCAGCAGTAGAAAGATTTGCTGCAGTGTTTGCACACAAATGCTCAACATTTGTGCATACAACTGTTTGATGGCAAGAACTCAGGGCATCTGACCTACTAGTAAAAGTGGGGGAGAAAGGCTTATATGTCATGGCTGGCCTAGGTCTTTTAAGCACTGCATCGTTCCCACTAACGGTATCCCCTGATTCATCAACATTTATTTGGTTAACCAAGCATGAAGACTCTTTCAACAGCAATACACTGGAGAAAATAACATGCATAGGCCCAAACTAAGTTGCATTTAAAATTCGAACCATCGACTAATTTGAAATAATAACTTTTAGTAACATGGAATGTACACATAAAAAAAGCAAATTTGAAATAACAATTTTCGAGAGAAATTGAAGGGAAGAGTTTAAGATGTCATAAAATGAACAAAGGCATCATTTATAGGAGGATGGTAATGTGGTGTCCACCAACAACTGGGGTGTCCTCTCCCACCCTCATCTTGGTTTATCCACCTCACGTAGAGGCATTTGGACAGTTTTATTCACAGCAAAAATGACACTATGCTATGTTATGTTATTTCAATTTCTAACGCGCGCAGATACTACAAGAGTGTCCCGGCGTGAACCTTGAGAGAATGAGGACGAGCTAGATTTAGGGAAATAGGTATGTTTTCAGCTTCATTTTGAAAACACTTATGTCCTGAGTACATCGGAGCACGAAGGGCAGATCATTCTAACCTAAAGCGGCCTTCATAGCCAAAGAGCTGCCACCCGTCCTTTGCAAGAGAAACCGCGTGACTTGAGCCAGGGATTGGGAGGAGGAGCGCAGGTGTCTTGCGGGGTATAAAAGGAGAATCATTTCTGAAGATAGCCTGGCCCTGTGGCATAAAGGGCGCGGTGGGTGATAACTAAGGCCTTGAACTTCAACCTCTCTGCCACAGGCAGCAAATGTAGAGCTGAAGATGTTGTCTCATGCTACACCTGACAGGGATGTTCAAAAGAAGCCTTGCAGCCATGTTCTGCACCACTCGCAGTTTGTTTAGTAAGTAACTCTGGATGCCAATATATAGAGCATTGGCGTAGTCTAACCAAGAAAGAATAATGGCTCTAGTAACTGTCTCCTTGGCCGCCTGAGGAAGAAAAGGAAGGAATTTCATAAGAGTTTTTAGGAATTCAAAGCAAGTCCCTGACAGCTTCATGATCTGAGTCAAGAACAAGAGATTCTCCTCAAGCCAGACCCCTAAGTTTTTGACAGGATTCCCTGAGGAGGCCGGAAGCACAGAATATGAAGGCCAGAGTGTCTCCATAAACTGAGAGGGAAACTTTACAAATAGGAGGATTTCTGATTTGTCCTCATTATATTTCAATTCTGCTGCACCCAACCATTGGAAAACTGCGGTCAGGCAATGTTTGGAAGCAGAGATGGAGCACTCATTTTCCCCCCACGTAAACAGAAGCTAGGTATCGTCGGCGTAATCGATTACCTTCGCACCCAGGTCCCCAGCTAACTGAACCAAAGGAGTAATGTAAATATTAAAAGGAAGAAGGCTCAAGGTGGAGCCCTGTGGGATCCCTGTGGTCATTTTCTTAGGTGAGGAGGAAAACGGTGGGAGCCATACCTGTTGCGTCCTATCCTTCAAAATGATTCAATCCAGGCACTTCCTGAAACACCAATCTCCGCCAATCGGGTGAGCAGCAATGCATGAGGAACCGTATCAAATGCCTCTGAGATGTCCAACAACACCAGGGCAGCCCTCCCGCCGGCATCCAAACAGTCTCTGATGGCCTCAGATATTTCGACCACCTTTGGGTGAGCTGAGCTAGAGACAATACATCTAATTAATGAAGCGTTTCCTTCAAAGCTGCCAGGTCGAGATGAATATTTAAGTCACCAAGCATAATATAATAGGCAAAGCGGAGCGCTCGGGGGATGATAACTTCCCACAGTGCTTTAAAATATGCACTAGCCGGACCAGGAGGCCTATAACTGCGAGTAGCCTGGTGGCGCCGCAAATCTTAAGCGCTAGTGACTCTGTCCTTTACCTGTGATATTGCGTGCAACTCTTGTGATTTGTATTTTAAAATATGTAAATATTTTAATTGTTATATTTTAGTGTGTGAGTTTGTGGCATTGGGAACTACTTGCTGGGGGCATTCTAAACAATTTACTCCGCGTTGCCGACCCCGTTCCGCCGTGGCTGGTGTGCCGTTTGTGCTGAGGGCGGCAACCACTAGCCCACAGAATCCCTACTTCCGGCAGGACGCGGTCTAGTCGTCCACCGGAAGGAATGGTATTTAGCCACTCATGCACCAGACGCGCAGCGGACGAGTGCAGCGGGCGCACCTAAGGCAAGCCCGTCTGCGCCCGTCTGCGCCCGTCCGCGGCCGATCAGGGTCTAGGGCCAGAACCCCTGTTGGATCTGCGCTGCTTAACTGTAGGTCTTTGAAAAAGCACAATATGGAAGTGCGGGACCTATTGCTGGATAACAATCTAGACATTCTTTTTGCAACAGAGACCTGGCTCGATGGGGAGTCGGACCCTGAAATACTAGAGGCCCTGCCCCAGGGATATGGCATTTGTAGGCAGGACAGAACCCGCGGAAGGGAGGGCGGGATTGCACTGATCCACAGGGACAATATTATCTGCACTTTGAAGCTTGCTAGTATAGCGGGCAGTGAGACAGGTGCGTTCTCTATAACAGTGGCCAGTAAAATGATTGTTAAAGGCCTACTGATTTATAGACCCCCGGGCGGGAGCAGCAAGTTTGTGGAGAGCTTGATATGCAACTTGCTATCCCCTGCTATGAGATATGATAAATTCCTCTTACTTGGCGATCTCAATATGCATTTCCATGATGGATCTAACATGGCGGCCCAAGAGGTACGCCAAGAGCTGTCGACTATGCACTTCAGTCGACACTTCCCACTCATCGGTTAGGTCATCAATTGGATCCACTCTTTTGCAATTGGGAGGGCATTAAGGCCGAGCCCCCTGTCCCGATGGTTTGGACTGACCACTATTTGGTACCTTTTCGCTTCAAATTCACGGAGGGCAGCAATCCGAAGAATGGTGGTGACACTAAAAAGAAACAGAGGAAATGGGCAAAATTTTCTCTAGACACTTTCTATGCCAGCCTAAAACAGGGGGGTCCCCAATGGGCTAGGTGTCAATATTGATGAAGTTTGTGTTGCTCTTGACAAACGGATTGAGACGGCCATAGATCTGACTGCCCCCTGGTCGAGGAATGGCCCAGCGCGCCGTACTAAATCAGCTGTCTGGTTTAATGCTGAACTGAAAGAAGCTAAGACTGCATGCAAGCGCATGGAAAGAGCCTGGAGAAAGGGCTATCTTCCGGAGGAGGGTAAGGCGTATAAAGATAGCCTCAGGGGCTATCACCCCTTGATTAGGAAAACCCGCTCAATCTACTATACTGATCGCATTGATAAGGCTGAGTGTTCGACTAAGGAACTCTTTGTAGTCTATAAGGAGATTTCATTGCTGGCTTCAAGAAGCGAACAAGTTGATTCCTCTGTACAAATATGCAACCAGATTGCTGATTTTTTCTATAAGAAAGTGCAAGATATTTACACCACCTTTCCTAGTGAGGCCAGGACTGGCCTCAGCGGTGATCCACCAATGGAAGGTGCTATCTTGGAGGAAGACAGCATCAGTACTTTCTTGGTCCCGGATGAGGCTATGCTTATAGCAGTAGCGAGGGGGGTCAAATCTGGCTCCCCCAGGGATCTGGCTCCTGCCAGGATTTTGAGCGGTAGCATGGAAGTACTGGCACCTTATGTTAAGCATCTCTTAGCTCTGTCATTTGAATGTGGCAGGGTGCCGAACACATGGAAGCAGGCCGTTGTACTCCCTCTTAAGAAAAAGCCACAAATCAGCATAACTCAACTCAGTAATTTGCGCCCGATCTCCCTCCTCCCCTACTTCTCTAAAATAGCTGAAAAGCTGGCTAACCTTCAATTGACGGCTCACATCGAGGCGCACAGGCTCTACCAACCCTCCCAGGCTGGCTTTCGAGCCTATCACTCCACCGAATCTGCCCTTCTCTTCTCCACAGAGGCACTGAGGAAACATGTAGATGAGGGTCAGACAGCAGCGCTGATTCTTCTTGATCTCAGCGCTGCGTTCGACACTGTAGCTCATCACACCCTGCTACAGTGTCTGAGGAAACGTGGAGTGACTGGGAGAGCCTGGTCATGGTTGGAATCTTTCCTCCATGACCGCAGTTTCTATGTGGAACAGGGTGCCTATAGGTCAGAGGTTTTGGACCTAAAGCAGGGTGTTCCCCAGGGTTCCAGCCTCAGCCCTACCCTGTTCAATTTATACGTAGCTCCGGTGGCTACTATTAGTGAGCAGTATAGGATAGAGGTGGTAACTTATGCCGATGATACTCAGCTGGTTGTGGCTTTGTCGCAGCCAGCTGAGCCTGCAGCCAGCAGATTTGCATCCTGCCTACAAGATCTGGCAGGATGGATGGCCAAAAACTGTCTCAGATTAAACGGGGACACAACCGAGGTGCTTATTGTCGGCAAGTCCCCCTCGGTGTGGACCTCTGCCTGGTGGTCCCAGGCTTTGGGACCATTACCTGTCCCCAAGGATCAAGTGAAGAACTTGGGCATGTGGTTAGAGTCCAAAATGTCCTATGATTATCATACTCGGCGTGTCGCAGGAACGTGTTTTGGAATCCTCCGCAGTCTAAGAAAGACACTTGACCTACTCCCAGTGTCTGCCAGAAGAGCCCTGGTCCATGCCTTGGTTACTTCTAGGCTGGACTACGGGAATGTCCTCTACCTGGGAGCTAACGCGAGTTGCACCCTAAGACTGCAGCATATCCAGAATGCAGCCGCGCGATTGGGGCTTCAGCTTCCCAGGAGAGCTTCCTCAAAAAGAGCCTTGGAGACACTGCATTGGCTCCCTATCAAGGAACGCATAGAATTCAAAGCACTTTGTGTCAGTCACAGGATCGGCCATGGCAAGGGCCCGGGCTTTCTGCGTAATCTGCTTCTTCCTTACAAGCCCACCCGGCTCCTGCGCTCCATGGGCGCTGGCCTGTTTTCGGTCCCTAGAAGTAATAGGGCAAGAATGGGAGGGCGCTCCTTTCGTTTCTTAGCCGCACAAAGATGGAACTCCCTCCCACACAAGCTCCGTGTGGAGCCCTCGGAGGTGTTTTTCCGAAAGGAGTTGAAAACTCTCTTGTTTCCGAAGCCCTAATTCTTCGGCGCAGGACTTGTCTTGCGCCATCTGCCCAGGCTGCTGCTCAGTCCTTGATAGCGCGGGGACACACTGGCAAGTGTAACCAGGCGCTTTATAAACTCAGAATTATTATTATTATAAATCAGAGATCCACCTGACGTAAAATGAGGCCAGACATTAATACTGGAGTCCAGAATTTCCCAGTCCCCTTCAAGTGTAGAAACATCCTGTTGGAGGGACCACATGTCTCTATATATGATAACCACCCCTCCCCCTCTCCCTTGTAGTCTATCTAACCTAGAACTTATATAGCCTGATGGAATGGCCAGTGCAATAGTAGGATTAGAAAACTCATCCAACCATGTCTCTGTAATAAACAAGAAATCAAGTTTTTTGTCTTCCAGGAGATCAAAGATATCCTGATAGTGCCTCTTAAGTGAGCGTGCATTAATCAGGGCAGCATACATGGCTGGATCGTGCTTACCCCTTTTAGAAGCAGCCCTGGTTGGAGCAAGCCTGGCTAAGGCAGCACTAAATTTAAAGCCACAGGAAGGACAAACCATGTCTTTACATTCCATTACCTCCCATTTGCTAATGTGGGAACATGGAAGCGGGCGGAGTGAGTGGAGAACCTCGCTACTATACAGGCCCCTCTTTGCATACTGTGACACCAACCGGGCAGCATTGCTAGCGCTGGACGCTTCCAGCATGCTGACGTGCGCAGACGGGCTTGCCTTAGGCGTGCCAGAGGTGCGTCTGCGCATTGCGCAATTTTGTAGGGGGGACTACTCCGACAACTAGAGTGCGCACTGACCTAAAATGGCGTCTCTGGCTGTTGAGTGGCGAGACCCAGGAAGTAGTTGCCGGTCCGAACTTCCGGTCACGGACAGCAGAGAGAGCGAGTTGCCCAAATGCCACAATCAAATTCAAACAGTACAGGTAAAAAAAAAATCAAAATATTCTTTTAAAAGGCGAGTGAATTACATTTTAAAACAGGTGACACCAGACATAAAATGTATATTTAGCAATAGACGTTAACAGCAGATTAATTCTTTAAAAAGCTGGCAACAGTTAATGGCAGCGTCAGCACCAGCAACCTCTCAAGGTACTGGCGTCCACACTGCGCACATTTTTGTAGGAGCGACTAATTCGACAACTAGAGTGCGCATTGACCTAAAATGGTGTCTCTAGCTGTCAAGTGGTGAGACCCAGGAAGTAGCTGTCGGGCCGAACTACCAGTCCCGGACAGCAGAGAGAGTGAGTTCTCCAAATGTCGCAATCAAATTCAAACAGTACAGGTAAAAGAAAATCTAAATATTATTTTAAAAGGCAAGTGAATTACATTTTAAAACAGGTGACACCGTACATAAAACGTATATTTATCATTAGAAGTTAGCAGCAAAGTAATTCTTTAAAAAGCTGGCAGCAGTTAATGGCAGCATCTGCGCTCAGCAACCTCTCACTAGCCTAGCCAACAGGAAAATCCTTGCATCAGACTAGACACCGCTAGAATGGCATGTAATGGGCCAGCCGACTTCTTCCGGTGTCTGTTCTGTTTGTGTAGATCAAGCAAACCATGGCGCTCACAATAAAAAGTCCAGAAATGTGCCCCAGGCCAAAACATCCTGCAAAGAACTTCAAACAACTTAATATTCGTCAGCAACGTTTAAGTCATCGTTAAAGCAACAGTCCTGTGCTTTCACCTTAAAAACATTTTATTTTTGATCTATATAAAGTGTTGATGCTAATGTTTTCGCAAGACTTTAACCCTCATTTTACTCTCTAGCTTACCCCTATTTCTGTTCAGACACTGTGTTTTTTTTTAATTGATCACTTTTCTACGTAGCGATTACTTAGGTGATTATTTACTTATCACTTTTTGTTAAGGCTGGTTGTACATCTTCATGAACTGATTGTTTTGGGGTACGTTCAATGTTTTGAAATATTCTATCTCATTCCTGTAGATCTCCTCTTTTAGGAGGTCCATTTCAATTGAATTTAAAATGGTTTGTTTTACTTCAAATACCCTTCATGGTACACAAATGCCTAAGAAGGAGAGTGAGTTATATATAAGAAGAGAGGAAACATAAAACAACCACCTTTATTCGGCTTCAGGGTCTTCCTTTCTGTGACTAAAGTTAGGTTCAATGTCACTTTTTTGTTTCAATAGCAGCAATAACATTGAAGCTAACATCTGTAAAAAAAAATATCAGAGGGTTGTGAAAGTTTGCACTGCTGTGACTGTGCTGTATGTCTGAAGGGAAAGGTTGCACTGTCAATGAAACCAGTAAATATGGCTTTCAACTCCCAGATGTGTCTCTGGGGGTGCCATTAGGTGATTTGCCAGAGATGCGCTTTGACGAAGGTGTAACTACAAGCCCCTCTACCCCTGAAGATCATGAGGTAAAATTCTGCCTAAACTAAAATTCTACGTGTCAGTGATTAACCGTATGTAGTACGTGTTAGGTGGATACACAGTAGGTGTGCACCTCATTAATTCCTAATTGTAGGTTTGCTTAGGAGTGGCAAGCACGGGGCTGGTCCTCGTGTGGTCCTGAAGAAGAGCTTTGAGAGGACAGCTCGAAACATGTTGACCCAATACTAGGGACTCTATACTCATTATAGTTAGACTTTCCCTATTATTTACCCCTGATTTTAGTCACACCAACTAGGGGCAGGAATAAAATATTAGCCCACTAATGAGGTATTTTTTACATTTTGTTTTTCCACTCCACCTTCACTGGATGACACATTTTCCACAACTTAGTGCTCCTATGTAGTTCCACAAGTCACAGCCCGCCGCAATCTGCAGCAGATTGAGAGGACCCCAATGATGAAGCATGCCAACTAGGGGAAACACTGGTGGGTGAAGGGACTATAGAACAGATTTTTTCTTTCTGGAAAGAGGATTTACATACATGATCAGTGAAAACCTTGTTCTTCCCCATGGATAGGTTTTTTTATTCTGGTATTCTAGATTTTGTGAAACTACTTTCAGCTCTAAGACCCACCAGCGCCAGAGTGGAAACTAAACGTAGTGTTGGTGAAAATGTTTAAACCAGGCTGCTCACTTTGTCCCTCTTCCAGCCAGCCCCCTCACTCTCCTCGGGACTCCCTTCCCTCTGTCTATCCTCTCTCTCCTGAAAGACCTACTTTAGTTAACACTGAGAAGCTGGTGAAAGTGACAATGGTGACAGCCGCTGCCCTCTGCCCTCAAAAGCCCTCTTCCAAAGCCCTGGGGAAATGCCTAATTTAATAAATGTATAACATGGCCCTGTGCCCTCTTCTCATGATGGCTCATTGCTAAACTAAACAGGTTGTAAAGTTGTCACCCAGAGAGCATTGTTAAAGTTATGCTTCGCTACACTAGTTCACCTCAGACGCCTTCAAGTTGTGAGTCTTTGGGTGGTGAAAAGAAGAAAAGGTATATCAAAGGTAGTGATCGTGAAGTCTGCAATGCAAAATGGGACAACAAAGCGCAACCTCCCAATTCCAGGTATTTGGAAGTTTGTGTTTGACCATGGTAACTGTAGAATCTGAAAAGAAAGCTAAGGCCATGATGAGTCACACAATGACATGTGAACCACAGATGATATTTAATGACGGTCACATTTTAGCCTGGTTTGATGGTATCTGATGCCTGATGATGCAAGGGAATTCGGTATTTGGTGCTGAAGGATTTGGATGGCGTGTTATGTAGCACATTTATTGACTGGTGTTGTTTGACAGGCCCATATATTCATTATGACTACATTTGAGATCATGCGACAATATTAGAATGCTACACATATTTATGTCAATGTAACTTTCAAATATTATGATTTGTGGTGTGTAGGAGCAGACTCTTGAACCCCAAATTGTAATGCACCCCAACATTTAGACCACCCCAAAATTTACCTCTGGAGGTTCTACTCCTGCACCCTTTATCTTGTTATAAAGAACACCACCCACCTCAACATCAGGCCCAACATCAATTTAGCAAAATATAAATAAGTAACTGGGACCCCTTAATAACTGAGTTGTAGATCAGGGAAAAGTTACAGGGTTGTGCTACAAAAATCAAGGAGTACAGAATAAAAGTTAAACACCATGAAGACATATATGCAGAGTAGATATCAGAAATCAGTATATGTCTAAGTCTGAAATGAACTGCAAAATCATAACAGAAATCGGCAGTATCCCTAGAGGAAAAGTCGCTAAGAAATCAGTCAGAGAGGGTTTTTATACACATTTAATGAACAGGTAGTAAGCAAAGACTGGAAATTCAGCATGACATGACTAGTGATAACACATATTGGACAAATCAGAAGTATTGGAACTCTCTTCCTGTATCCATTAGAGGTATTCAGAATCATCTGGCCTTTCGAAAAGCCATAAAGACCTGGTTATTCCCGACTTAACCTCTTTCCTCCAGCTTGTCTTCTGCAACGTGTACCTGGGTAGCGCTGAGACGCCCAATCGCAAAGGCAGCCATGCGCTGCACAAATCCTTAACATAATGTAGAAGCGTCATAATAATGCACACAACACTAACCCCCTTTTTTCAAGAAAAACAATGAGCAGCTTCGGTGTTGCATCATCATAAGTAGTTCAACTCACATGCAATATTTCTAATCAGTGGGCTGTACACAGACAGTATTGTGCAACAGCTCTACAGCTGAAGAGGTCTTGAGTTGTTGCCATAGTATTAGAACTAGACAGGTTTATTCACAATACATGCACTCTAATGAAAATAACCAATTAAATCACAGTGTCCTGTGCTTTGCGAAGACTGTGGGGAGAGAAGACATGCACAAAGGCATTGATTAGGAGGTTGAATGAGCAGGAGCCTGATGAACATTACATCAGAACAGCATCCATGTTAGCTAAAATGGTGTCTTCATAAACATGAGGCACAACTAAATAACATTAATAACATACACTTCTAAATGTCTAAATAAAATAGTTTTAGGTGCAATGATATTAATTCAGCATTTATGTCTAGAATCCACTATAAAAATCATTAGCAGTCAAAATTATTTGTCAGACATTAACGGTAGCACTCTCTTTTAGCATTTCAGCTCAAGGGGAAGAAAAAGATTCTTTAAAGAAGAAAGCCTTGGACCTTTCACTCAAGTATAGTTTTGTTACACCTCTGTCATCTATGGTTGTAACTAAACCAGACAAGGAAGCAAAGAACGAAACCCTTGTGGCTGATAAACTTACAGAAGGTAGTATGTAATATCTGTATATGTCATATATATAACTTTGTAGGCTGTACATGTTTTCTGCTATTTTGGCTGCCTGTCTAATCCATGACATGCCTACCTAAACATATGCACCCTCAGACAATCTGTTTCGTATCAGAGATCAGGAATTTGAAAGATAAAGTTTTAGTGGGTTGAATTTTGGTTTATAGTTAAATGAGCATTTGAACAATCACATATCTAACAAATCCAATCTTATATATATTTCCATTTTTGGTATTAAATATTACTACATGGAAGAATATCTCCACAAAGAATTTTTTGTACTGATGCCATGTCATTGAATTTTAAGTTGGCCCACTAAAATACGTCATACCTTGACAAGGTGGATCAGGACATATAGATCCTTTTCATGCCCTTCGTATCTGCACATTTTCATCTGCAAATATTTAAAATATATGTATATGTTTGTATATGTATGTATATGTAAGATAAATGTATGACTTTTGGTTTATAGATGAGTAATCATTTCCTGTGATGTGCATTCAAACTAAAAAGTGTTTCTATAACTCTTCTAAGTACACCTGGTTGATACGAAGCACCCATAATGTTCTACTAAAATTAGCATTAAAACTAAAAAGGGTTTCTATATCTGTTCTAAGTACATTGCAATGTTCTATTCCAATTATAACAATTATAAGTGATGATATATATATATATATATATATATATATATATATATATATATATATTCACTGAAAAAACCATAGGTTATAGACCATATATAGTTAGGAATTAGCATTTAAAAAACCTTATTTTACTCACACAAAACCATTGAAATTCCATATATAGTTAGTTGCACTAACTATATATCGCGCACCTGCAATCCACTGCTGATCATGTCACATATTACATCATTCATGACATGGTCAGTGACATCACTGATGACATCACTGATGACATCTCAAATGACATCACTGATGACATCACTGATGACAACATCCAGTGACTGTATGTTTCTGTAAAGTTAAAATATATCTTACATATTGAAGAATGAGTGGATGTATAAGTGTCTGGATGAAGGATTTAGTAGGTGCGTGACTGACTGTATGAGTGAGTGATTAAATGTGTCTCACTGAATGCATGGGTTAGTGACTAAACTGTCTTAATTTGTGCATCATTATGTCTGTTGTTCTGTAAACTGCTGCATGTGTTGATCATTAGCTATACGAGAGGCTATATGTGTTATTAATTGCTTGCCCAAGTATTTCTATGGGAGATTGAGTTTGTGTGGGGGTGGCTGGAAGGTGTGTGACTCTATGCATAGATGTGTGAACAGTTTATTCACTAGGTGTATGAGTTCAAGAGTGCATGTGGAAACAGCTACATGGGCAGTTGACTGTGTGCATGAGTGTATTGATGAGTGAATGGATATCTCAATGCTACATGTCATAGTAAGTACATATGTAAAACACAGTACATGTGAGAGTTGGCATATATAAATAACTGTGCATGAGAGCCACCGAATGAGTGAGTGGTTGTATCGATCATTGTGAACTTGTATCAGGGATTGTATAAGAGAGTAAATATGTGTTAGTATATGTTTCAATAAGTAAGGTGTGTTTAACTGTATAGTTGAAGAAATGGAGATGAGATTGTTTCTTTGCATGACTGACTGGGTGTGTGAGTAACTCCATGGATGAGTGGAAGTGTGTGAGTGTCTGTATACACTGAGTGTATCTAAGGTTATATTAGAGTCTGAAGAGGTTTATCGTATTAGCACAAGAATGATGTCAAATGAGATGTCATCAGTGATGTCATCAGTGATGTCATTTGAGATGTCATCAGTGATGTCATCAGTGATGTCACTGACCATGTCATGAATGATGTAATATGTGACATGATCAGCAGTGGATTGCAGGTGCGCGATATATAGTTAGTGCAACTAACTATATATGGAATTTCAATGGTTTTGTGTGAGTAAAATAAGGTTTTTTAAATGCTAATTCCTAACTATATATGGTCTATAACCTATGGTTTTTTCAGTGAATTTTCAAGGTTTTGTAAATGCTAATTCCTAACTATATATGGTCTATAATCTATGGTTTTTTCAGTGAATTTCAATGGTTTTTTAATAGCAAATATCATAAGCTGTCGAATGTCAAGTACGTGGTAAGTGAAAACATTTTCGTGTTTATGCACACTGATCTGCTTTGAATGGTGCCCCCCCCCCTCATTTCTATTAGGAGTACTCTCTCTTTGCAGATAGTGAAAGGTAGTTAACGCAGGTCTTTGCCCCCATTGTAATCCGTCGTGCCTGCTTCTCTCTCCATTTGATTGATTGTTATCCAAGTATTTACTGTTTTAGAATTAGTTCTCTTTGGTTCATTCTCTATTTACAAACAAACACAGAGTCGCAATACTCTGTTTAGTCTTTGCAGATAACGAAAAATCGTGTAAAAAAAAAAGAAAAGGAATCGAGCAAAATCAGTAGGCCACTAATGGGATCTCTTTTTGACCTCGCTAAAATAGAAACATTAGGAACAACCCCTCATGACAAATACAAAACTAGTGAGATGAACTGAACTCCACACAATGATGGCTGCAAAACAGCTCGGCTCCGCCACCCACCCCGCCCAAAATAACGATAAAGAACGGCTGCCATGATTGGTTGCGGAATGACCACGACGGAGCTACGAAATGGTGCTGCTCTCATGCTAACCCCAGCTTCAGTCTGAAACATCCAGAAACACTGTAGACTACCAATTCGATCAGTTCCGGTAGCGCCCCAATGTAACCCGGTAGAGAAGAACTAGCTCTCCCCTCTTTGACTGATGGTTCTTGTTGCCTGTCCCTTCTGTTGTCATTTAACAGAACTATTTAGCCTGCTGAAAGGGGTTGTGTTCCGACCGCTGGTTGGTGGAGACATTTTGACTATATTCTGTACCTGCGTTGTCGCGTAATGCGTCATATGACGCGCCGCGTTAGCGCATCCGGAAGTCATCCGGGGCGCGCAGCGCGTAACGTAAGCATAACAAGTCATGTGACTTGTTAATAAAACTTTTCATTGGTTCATTTTACTTTTCTTATTGTAATGATGAAAGGCTTGGTCATATGACCTAAAAATTACGCTTTTCATTACTTCCGAACATTATTTTTTCTTAAATATATGTTATAATGTTCCAGGCTAATGTACTTTCCCGGAAATTTTACAACTGTCCTGCAAGTAAAATATATTCTTTTTTCGAGAAAAAGAGCGTTTCTTCGTCCCATGACGGAGCCGTTGAGCAAAAGAGGGTCGACCTGCTGTCTTAGTCGCCGATACGCCTGAATATGAGATTCTTATCGATCACTTTATGTTGCAGGAATAGAAAACACAACAGCCCTTGACCATTTATCTTTACTGCGTTCCTTCGTATTATACCTTTTACCCTTCATGTAATTGGTCTGCTTTATTTCACTTGCCTTTTAATGATTCTAAAACAGTCACTATTATTAAAAACTTTACCAATGTATATACTACTACCATGTTTTCTTTTAAAAACCTTTATTGAGAAAATTTCATTATACAAATACGAGCCTATAACCACGTGGGCCTGCCACAGAGCAAACTGTAATCGTATATGATGAATAGACATTTACACTGTAGAGGAACGTAACGGGCGGGCCATTAGGTTGCAAGAACTAAGGTGTCTAACAGTTACGGAATCGGTGGACGTACATTTTATAATTAAAATACGACAGGGCCAGTTACAATAAAATTATCTAGATATACATTTGCGGGCAAGTACCATGGGTGACGTTAATTCGAACTTTCAACAGTACAGTAATCAATAACACATCAGAACTTAATATCAATAGGGATGTCGAAATATTCAATCAATTCTCGTCCCCGCCCGCCATGTGCTTCAAAACTGCATACGTATCTCGTGATTTCAAGGTTCTGCAACCAGTACACAACAAGGAGTTACGAGTCCCATTTATTCTGGCGCCATTTTGGGCGAGGACGGGCAGGTCCAGGATATAGTCAAAATGTCTCTACCAACCATCGACTATGATGATGTTCATATGCTGTATTTATTAGAGTAACACTCATCTGTCCACATGAAATTAATTTGCCACAATCTAAACATGTCATTTTAATCTTTCCAAAGTTCTTCTAAATATTTGGGACCGTTTCCCTTGCCTCTGAAGCTCTCAGTGCCACTTCTTTGATGAATGTACTAGCAGGTCAGGGGTTCTCCTCCAAATCTCTCTTTTATGCAGCACTATAATTAATTGGTGCCACCTCTCCATATGACGATGCATGGTATAGTTACCACAACTATATTTTTTTTCGGTTCCTCTGGAGAGTTCATCGTGGCAGATGAAGCGTGTAACGTACCGGGCATTTACCTTTTTTTGCATGTACAGGAAAGGAAAAAAAAATCGAGCGTCCGAGTTCTAAGGTGTCCCAGGGCCATTTTGGTGGACCAGGCCCAAATCCAAAGAACAGCCATCTCACAGGCTAATGGGGCGACCCTCGCCGAGTTTCAGCATTGTAGGATGACCACACAAGTACAGCAACTTGCTAGACATCACCTCGGTGCCATCCGGATCTCGGCGCCCCACTGCAGATGAAGTGCCTCTCAACTATGAAACCACCACGGTGACATCCGGATCTTGGCGCGTTGTGCTGCCTTCGGCCTATTCGCACATCGGTCCGCTACTGACGCCATCTCACAGGCTAATGGGGCGACCCACGCCGAGTTTCAGCATTGTAGGATGACCACACCAGTACAGCAACTTGCTAGACATCACCTCGGTGCCATCCGGATCTCGGCGCCCCACTGCAGATGAAGTGCCTCTCAACTATGAAACCACCACGGTGACATCCGGATCTTGGCGCGTTGTGCTGCCTTCGGCCTATTCGCACATCGGTCCGCTACTGACGCCATCTCACAGGCTAATGGGGCGACCCACGCCGAGTTTCAGCATTGTAGGATGACCACACCAACTTGCTAGACATCACCTCAGTGCCATCCGAATCTTGGCATCTCAACGCCTAGTGGTATCTTCCATACAAAAAATATTGTTACGCTGCCTTTGGCCCCATTCGCACATCAGTCCGCAACTTAGACATCACCTCGGTGCCATCCGGATCTTGGCATCTCAGCGCCTTGTGGTGTCAGTCAGAAAATATTGTTGTGCTGCCTTCGGCCTATTCGCACATCGGTCCGCTACTGACGCCATCTCACAGGCCAACGGGGCGCCCCACGCCGACTTTCAACATTGTAGGATGGCCACAGAAGTGCGACAACTTACTAGACACCACCTCGGTGCCATCCGGATCTTGGCGCGTTGTGCTGCCTTCGGCCTATTCGCACATCGGTCCGCTACTGACGCAAACTCACAGGCCAACGGGGCGCCCCACGCCGACTTTCAGCATTGTAGGATGGCCACACCAGTGCGGCAACTTGCTACACACCACCTCGGTGCCATCCGGATCTTGGCGCGTAGTGAAGCTGCAGCAGCTGCAAATAAGCTTCAGACAGTGTTACAACCGCTGCTCAGAACTCTCAACTATGACACCACCTCGGTGCCATCCGGATCTTGGCGCGTTGTATTGCCTTCGGCCTATTCGCACATCGGTCCGCTACTGACGCCGCCTCACGTGCCAACGTATTTTCTCCGCATTTTATACCCTATGCCGCATAACAGGTCATGTGACTTGTTTATAAAACTTTTCATTGGTTCATTTTACTTTTGGTTTCCGAATGATGGAAGGCTTGATCATATGACCTAAAAACAACACTTTTCATTGGATGAAAACTTTTTTTTTCCCCCAAACGATGAAAGCCCCACCTTGTTTCTGGATGTTTCAGACTAAACTGGCGTCAGCATGAGAGCACCACCATCTCGTAGCTCCGTCGTGGTCATTCCGCGAGCAATCATGGCAGCCGCTCCCCACCAGAAGCCCGCAGGAGTCGGGGCCCCCAAAACTTTTGATGAATTCTCAAGGCGGAGGGGACGCTTTCGAGAATGGGGTCCAAGACCTAGCAGACAAGCGTCCGATTTCCAAGGTGTCCCAGGGCCATTTCAGTGGACCACGCCCAAAAAGGAAAGAGCCTGCCGCCATTTTGAGAGTCCTGTGGCAGCCGCCTATCGCTGCACCGCAAGAGTGGGCGCAACTCAGCTGAATGGCGGATTTTGACACAGTGGACCAAAAGCGGACGGAATGGCAACTGAAACGGTAAAGGGGCGCCCCACTAAAACAGATGAGACTCCACCTGGAGAGGCCCGTTCACGCCGCCTCCCCCGGGGCGCTCCACGCCGTTATTCGGAGCAGCATTGTAGGATACCAAAACCAGTGCGGCAACTTACTGGACATCACCTTGGTGCCATCGTTCTGCTGCCTTGGAACTATTCGCACAACAGTTTGCTACTGATGACCCACCCCCCGCGACGCCCCACGCCGTTATTTGCTGGGTGGCAACTTACTAGACATCACTTTCGTGTCATCTAGATTTCGGCGCGTTCTGCTGCCTTGGAACTATTCGCACAACAGTTTGCTACTGATGACCCACCCCCCGCGACGCCCCACGCCGGAAATCTGGACGTTGTGCTGCGTTGGGACTATTCGCACAGCCGACCGCTACTTCGTTGTTTTTCTCTAAAAATGTTTATATGTTATTACTATTTTTGTTTTCTTGTATATATTTATAAATTATTAAAGTTTTATAATCTTACTACTTTGTCGGAGTGCTATATATTTTTAATGTGACACATAATTGTAAAAACTTTGATGTACAAAGAGTCATCCCTGGAATCTTCCGCTTCACGCTCGGTCCCCTCCCCAATCACAATACAGGATGGTTTTCAGATAATAGCAACGCTTCTGCTGTGACGGATCTCATCGAGTGTGGGCCTTGATCTACTATAACTCCTTTGAAGAGGGGTGATTCTTTACAGCTGTGGCCATAAACTACATCTGCAGGGCTAGCTGATAGCCTAGGACCGGCCTGGACAATCGGACACAGAGGAAAAGGAGTGTCAGAGGGTGCGGTAGTGAATAGGGCGAAAGGGAGGTGTCGGGCGGGCACAGGGTGTGATTCTCAGGGAAGAGCAGCGCAGATGGGGGGAGGTTTATTACCCATGCATAAGACAGAGAGCGGGGGTGACCACTGCCTGGGTGAGATGCTTGCGAGGGTGGGGAGCCATGCTAAGGATCGACAGCGTGCACAGAGTGGGTCTGGTCAAGGCATCTAAAATGGCTGCCGTGCACGACAAAAGTGTGGCATTTGAAAAAAGACAAGATGGCGCACACAATGTTTTTCAACAATTCCTGATTTCCTTCGAATCGAACGTTAACAGACGTTGGGGCATATTACCAAAGTTAAGCGATATTTATCCCTAACGATGCATTGCAAAGATTTTTTTACCGTCAGAAATTATCGCAGATAAACCTTGCTATTATCAAGGTTTATCGCAAATACGATAAAAAACGAGCGCAATGCATTAATATCGCTGAAAACTCCGCGATATTCATGCATTACCGAGCTAATGCTCTTAGCCATGTTATCCACCTCCCATTGGATAACATGGCTAAGAACTGCTCAGGGCAGCTGTTACTTTTTGGAGATATTCGCGCTTATCTCGAATATTTCCAAAAGTTGATAATAGGAGATAGCGATGTTAGCGACTGTTTCCAGTCGCTAACATCTTGGCATGCCCACTTTGCATGTCATTAGTGATAAATATCACTCACATGCAAAGTGGGACCCAAGATGGTCGCTATCTCCTACTAGCCGTCGCTAACTGGTATTAGCAACAGCTAGGTAATACAGATATAATTTTATCTCCGCGAAGCGGAGCGCTGTTACAGATATATATCTTGTTTTTGAACGTTAATTTCTCAAAATGCACTGAAGCACATATATTGAGACATAGCAAAGGCACATCGGGCTACCAGTCCCTAATATTTTACCAAGTTTCGTGCAAATCCATTCAGCCGTTCGATTATTATTATTTTTTTTTTTTTTTGCCCCGCGGGGCCCTTTTAAAACCTCCACATCAAACCTAGGGGGTCAGCGAGGATCTACTATGCCCCCTTATGGTCATTTGCCCCTTCGCTTTGGCCTCCTCTTGTCTCTCGATCCTACCAAGAGACAAGATGGCGGCCGCTACGTACTGTTTGGAATGTTTACAGACACCGGAGAGCCAATCAGCTTCGCTTCGCAAAGCTCCGTAACACGAAAAGTACGCGAAGCGGTGCGCTGTTACAGATATATATCTTTTTTTGAACGTTAATTTCTCAAAATCCACTGAAGCACATATATTGAGACCTAGCAAAGGCACATCGGGCTACCAGTCCCTACAATGTTGCCAAGTTTCGTGCAAATCCATTCAGCCGTTCGATTATTATTATTATTATTTTTTTTTGCCCCGCGGGGCCCTTTTAAAACCTCCACATCAAACCT
This sequence comes from Lissotriton helveticus, assembly GCF_964261635.1. Lineage (NCBI taxonomy): Eukaryota > Metazoa > Chordata > Amphibia > Caudata > Salamandridae > Lissotriton > Lissotriton helveticus. The sequence goes on from NC_136070.1 coordinate 1,171,628,923, forward strand.
AGGGGGTCAGCGAGGATCTACTATGCCCCCTTATAGTTATTTCCCCCTTTGTTTTGACCTCCTCTTGTCTCTCGATCCTACCGAGAGACAAGATGGCGGCCGCTACGGACTGTTTGGAATGTTGACAGACGCCGGAGAACCAATCAGCTTCGCTTCACAAAGCTCCGTTGCGCGAAAAGTCCGCGAACCAGTGCGCTGCCCGGTCCGCTGTTACAGATATATATCTTTTTTTAAACGTTAATTTCTCAAAATCCACTGGAGCACATATATTGAGACCTACAAAAGGCACATCGGGCTACCAGTCCCTACAATTTTGCCAAGTTTCGTGCAAATCCATTCAGCCGTTCGGGCTAAAAGTGAGGCCAACCGCCCTATGGAAAACTCAATGTTAAAAACACGTTTTGGGACCCCCCTTTTTTCTCGGCCCCCACTGGACGAACCCCCCCCAAATTTTCAAGGGCTGCTCAGAAACAAAATGTGCCATTTTCCTGAAAATTTCAGCCAATTCCGTCCACAAACGCCAAAGTTATTAGACATAGAATTTTCAAAAAACCCATAGAGAAAAAATCCTAACTATATATACCTACTGGCGACCGCCAGTAGGTAATATATATATATATATATACTACTGGCAGCTGCCAGTAGGTAGTTATAGTTAGGGCCATGTTTCCATAGGGAAAGCGTTTTTTGACATGTCTATATCTTTGACGCCATTTGACAAATCTTAACGATTTTTTTTAAGTGTCTTAGGGCCAGATGTAGGTAATTTTTATTTACCGACCTCTTAAATACCGAGTCATACCGACTCGGTATTTAAGAGGTCGGAAAATAAAAATACCGAGATGTAGGTAATTGCAGATGTGCAATTACCGAATCGGAAACAGTCGGTAATTTCCGATGTGGTAAATACCGACCAGTCAATGCCCATGCATTCCTATGGGCTTTGAAGCCCATAGGATTGATTGGGCATATACCGGTCGGTATTTACCACATCGGAAAATACCGACTGTCACAAGGGTGCAGGGGGTGTCACTTTGACACCCTCTGGCACCCCCAAAAGAGGCTCGGGTGCCATGTGGCAGGCATACCTGCCCTAAGGGCAGGTCTGCCTGTCATATGGCATAGGTGTGCATGCACACATATGCATGCACACCAGAAACGGTATTTTACCATCAAGTAGTATTTGATGGTAAAATACCGATGTTGTACTGCTTGTGGGACTCAGAAGAGTCCCACCTACATACCAATTGTCCGGAATCAGTAATGATACCGACTCGGTATTTTACATACTCGGTAAATTTACCTACCGGTAAATTTACCGAGTCTGTAAATTACAGGGACCTACATGTCAAATTGCTTTTACCGGGTGGTAACGGCCGAATTCGGCCGTTACCACCCGGTAAAAGCCTACCTACATCTGGCCCTTAGTGAGTCTTGTGTATGGTAAGTTTTTGGGCTGAGTCCCCCAAAAACGCCCAAAACTAAGGAAAAGGGGGTATGGCAGGAATGCTCTGATGCTGGCATCCACCCGGAGACAACATCAGGGCAAAAAAGCATTTAAAAAAAAACAAATTTGCAGCAACATCGCAAATATTTGTGAAGTCACACTAAAATAAACAAAGAATCAAGCACAGGCCCCCATGCTTGTTTACACTTTAGCCCCCGGGTGGGGCAGGTCCCAGGGGCTTATTAATATATATAATATTGCGAGAAGGGGGCATGCGCCCTCCCTTCCCATGGCCATTTTTGGCCCCGGGGACCTCCACCTCCGCAGGGCAGACCAATATCTATTTTGTTTGGAGGGGGGCCACGCGACGCCCTCTGAAGGCTCTGAAGTTCCCCAGGGACCACCACCTCCCTAAGGTTTTATCCTCAAAAAGTAATATCATCACACGCCTGAGCTCATCTGAGGCCCCACCCCCTTTCTCCACCACTTTGTAAACGTGCTACTTGGTGCACTACTCATTTGAGGATTAAGGCCCCTTTGATGCGGAGAGTCCTTGGGGGCCAAGGACCCCTCCTATTACCACTACTAATTCCCACACAGCAGGATTGCGGAGAGTTCATCGGAGAACCCCATCTGCTTTCTCTTCCACTCTGTAGACGCGCCTCCTGGTGCACTATTCAGTGGGTGATGAAGTACCCTTTGATGCTGAGGGTCCTTGGGGGCCAAGATTCCCTCCTGTTAACACCACTAAACACCACACCTCAGGATTGCTGAGAGCTTCAATGGTGGCCACCCTCTTTCTCAACCACTCTGCAAAGCCGCCTCTTGGTGCACTACTCGTTGGGGAATGAAGTCCTCTTGGATGCTGTAGGTCCATGGGTGCCAAAAACCCCTCCAGTTACCACCAGTGGGATTGCTGAGAGCTCATAGAGGCCCCATCCCGTTTGTCAAGCACTCTACCATGCATCTCCCGATGCGCTACTCGCTGGGGGGTGAAGTCCCTTTGGGTATGGAAGGTTGTATGGGGGCTAAGAACACCTCCTGATACCACCAATAAGTCTCACACAGCGGGATGACTGAGAGCTCATTGGGTTTCTCACCTGCTTTGTCCAGAACTCTGCAAGCATGCCTCCTGATGCATTGCTCATTCGGGGATGAAGTCGCCTTTGAAGCTGAGGGTCCTTGGGGGCCAAGAACATCTCCTGTTACCACCACTAATTCCCACACAGCGGGATTGCTTAGAGCTGATCAGAGGTCCTGCCCCCTTCCTCCATCCACTTTCCAGACCCATACAGCCACTGACACACCCACTCACAAACCAATACAGCCACTTACAAACCCACTGACACACCTACACTGGTACTAACGTACCCACTCACACAGCCACATACCCACTTACACACCCAGTTACAGACTCATACAGAAACTCATACACCCAATCTCAAAGGTTACAGGTTACAGTTAGGAAATTAAATTAAAAAAAACCTTTGAAATTCCATGAAAAAACGAAATGTTACAGGTAATTTATAGTTGGGAAATAGTATTAAAAACGCTTATAAATTCACTGAAAAAAACAATGTTTACAGGGACATTATAGTTAAGAAATAGAATTGAAAAAACCTTAAAAATTCCCAGAAAAACAAAAGGTTACAGGGACGTTATAGTTAGGCTCACATTTCACTCGTACAAAACCTTAGAAATTCAGCCGTTATACGTCCCTGAGCTAACTATAACTTACCTCCCCCAATGCACTGCTTATGACCTCACATATTGCATCACTCATGACATGGTCAGTAATATCACTCGTGACATCTCAAATTACATCACTGATGACATCACTTTTAAGGGCAGCCCTGAACCCAACTACCATAACGTCAAGGTAGTCAATGGAGATTTCCATGATCTTACACTGGAGGGCTGTACAGAACTAATAATATAGGAAGTGAACCCGCTCCTATTCAAGTGGGACAGGCACCATGTCTCTTGGAATACACAAATGTCATAGGAATCCAAAAGCAATTTGGAAATCCCTTCTACTTTCCACAACAATATTTTAAGCGATGGCAGATGGGACAAAGTCCTGGTGAGAGGATCTCCTGTCATTGCCTCATTGCCTGGTTTGTTATTTGCATAAACACCCTGCCCGCTACTCACAAGGGCCACCAAGGAGACCTTGAATGGTTCATATATGGGTTTATGGGATTCCCACCAGCTTCAGAGTGAAAATTAGATAGCAGGGGATCGAAAACCTGAGTGGACCGACCATCACCAATGGGTTTCTATACCCTTACCCAACATTCCAGGGCATTAAAAATCAGTCAGGAAAGACCTGTAGGGAACCCTCTATCTGTGCCCCTTACAGCGTGGGCAACACCACCTATGTTCAGATGCTCTAGCTTGCCTCCTGGGGTCTGGGACTACAAGTCCCACAAGGCACCTGGTCAACTTATGGAGCATTTTACAAACGTTGCTTCAAAGTCTGGAACTTCTTCCTGAAGTTCCTCTTGGGATTGTCCACAACACAAAGCTAAGGGACTAGACGCTCTTAGATGGTCCTTGGAATGTTGAGACTGCGTTCTCCAGAATGCACATTGCCAGCTTCGTCAAAGTCCCCTTGACATCTTCCCGCTGGGATCTTATTGGTGGAAATGGTGCAGGTGGAGCTCTTTTAACCTGTTCCTTTCAGGGAGTCCTGGAGGAAGGGGTGCAGCTGTGTACAGCCGCACTTGCACTTCAATAGACTGTGCCTCCCCTCTCACACAAAGAACTTCACTGTAACCTATTGTGTCTGCAGACAGACAGGGATTGGGGAAGGGAGTCAGGAAATTCCAGACACCTCCAGGAGTTTCTCCCACTGCAAAGGGGCACCAGGTATACAAACAGGACTCTCAGACACACTTTTCATTTCGCTTTCTGAACCAGTGGAAGGGCTCTCAGAGGAATGCCTGCCGTTATGGGTTGCTATGAACCTCAGAAGACTGTTTTACTGCAACGAAAAACATTGCTCTACTGATGCCTGATTTGAGCCCTCAGAGGTCTCCCCTGCTGCTTGAGCCCTGCTCTTCTATTTGAGCCCAGGACTTTCAGAGTGCCTTTAAGGGTTAGTTGGCTGGCCTCCTGAGCAAATACTCTGGGTCAGAAAAGGCTACAACCATTTTTTACCAGCACCTGGAACCTGCCTGATTGAGTCCTGGCCTTCCAAGTAGTGCACCCCAGTCCCGGAACCTGGGAAGTAGTGCTAAATATGCCCAGATAACCCATATCCAAAACATGGGACTTGGAAATGTTTTGCCAAAGTAAGAGTAGATCGGGACTTACTTGCTCGTCTGTCCTCCCAAGGTGCAAAGCTGGTCAGCCTGAATTCGCTGCATCTCTCGCTCGGCTAATCCTGTCAAACATCTCCTCACAGAAGGGTCATCCGAGCTCGTGGAGCCCTCGTCAGCTACAACCTGAAGCTTCAACATGCTGGAGATTTAACAATTCAAAACAAAAACTATGTCCGCATGTAGGAATCTTTAGCGTGACTTCATCCAGAGGCTCCCTAACAATAACATCTCTTCCTCTGACACTGCGACTGCTCTGCCCTGCTGAACTTTACCTTCTCTGACATTTTTCGCTCCAAATTTGTTGTAAATCTGAAGGTAAGTGGAGACCGAGCCCTATCCACATTTTATATTCGACCTTCTCACCATCATGGTTGGCCATCATTTTCGGCTTTGCCCCTGTCTAATGCAACTAGATAGCCAAAGTTGGCGCTTTGATCTTTTCGGAGTTATTTCACTCTTTAAAGTTTAACAGTTCATAACTCTGGTTTTACTGATTGTATTTTTTTCTGTTTTGGTGGCAAATTATTTATTAACATTTACTCTAATCTTCTAAATTGGTCTGGGTTTTTATTGTGTTGTTTTTTGACTTCATTACTGTTTAAGTGCTGCGTAAATATTTTATACATTGCTTTTAAGCTAAGCCTGACTGCTTTTGTGCCAAGCTATCTTTAGCATATTTTAATTAAGTGACTTTTTGTGGTTCTCCCTGATGAGGATTGTGGCTGTTGCTACAGTAGGGTGTTATCCCCTCAAACTTTCACCTATTTTTTTGAATTCATAAAATTCAATTAAACCCACAGAGTCCCATTTTTGGTTAGGCCTCCACCCCCTTCTGCAGTGGTTCTGGCTGGAAAGGGAGTGTGGTATACTGTTAATGCACTTGCCATGTGTACTATAGGTACAGATCTCATTTAGATCATCCATTGAAGCCCCAGTTCATAATCCATCTCTCCTCATGACTTTGATTGATTGAACCTCTTTTGAGCTCTGAATTCATCATTATACTTTAACAATTCTAGTTCGCCGAAGCTGATGCAAGCTTTCCTGATCATGTCTAAGTATTTGAAGAGTGCTACACTCCACTCAGGGTACTGTTGCTGTCCATCCATCTATCTTAGGCAGTACTTTTGGTCACCTGGCCAGCCCACATTCTTATGAATTGGACCCTTCTTTGCTATGTGATTCTCTGTGGAGCATTTTAAATATAGCAATATCAACGGGTCTAATACACACATGTAGAATCTAACAGAACCTCAAGACTGTCCTACTAAACCTAAAAAGCCTATAGAACTCTAATAAAATAATAAAGGAAATATCCTTTATTAGGACGGATTCCCATCACTCACCATAAGTGACATGCTTCATCGTCTGGGTCTCCTCCTAATGTCACGCTAGTGACACTAAGGGCTACTACCCTTACAAAAAGAAAAGGGGAGCTCGCAGATGTTTTCAAAGCTATGCAGATTGTTGTGATAGCGCTATGTTTAGACCTCAGTATATGAATAGAAAAATAGTGTGGGAATGTAAGTGCTGTGCAAAGATGTGTTTAAAGTGAATTAAAACTGACCAATTAGGGAAAAAAACTTTTATTATTATCCCTCTCCGATCAGAACTGGCCATTATACTAAATATTCATGATTATGGACCTTTGAGTTCCTTTAGAGACTGTACCACGGTTACATTGTAAGTTTTATTTTGTTGCAGATACTAATAACGGTCCGTACTTACAGAGGATCAGTTATTCCTGAGTACAGGTAAAGAGGTTGTATCAGTTCCAACCTTTTACAAACACTTTTAAGTATATATTTCACTGTTTGGCAGTAGCAATATTCCAGAGGTCCTTAAGAAGGCATAGGATAATAATCCACGTGTGCTGAAACATGTTGACCCTTCACATCTAGACAGTTATTTGTTAACACTGCCCTTTGCACTGTTTTTAGTTCTGATCAGAGAGGGATAATAATAAAAGTTTTTTTCCCTAATCAGTCAGTTTTAATTCACTTTAAACACATTTTTGCACTGCACTTACATTCCCACACTATTTTTACATTCACATCTTGAAGTCCAAACATAGCGCTATCGCTACAATCTGCATAGCTTTGAAAACATCCGTGAGCTCCCCTTTTCTTTTTGAAAGGGTAGTAGGCCTTAGTGTCACTAGTGTGACATTAGGAGGAGACCCAGATGATGAAGCATGTCACCTATGGTGAGTGATGGGAATCCATCCTATTAAAGGATATTTCCTTTATTAGTTTATTAGAGTTCTATAGACTTTTTAGGTATAGTAGTACAGTCTTGAGGTTCTGTTAGATCCTACATGTGTGTATTAGACCCGTGGATATTGCTGTTGTGTATTTAGTATATAGTGGGGGAGTATATCCGCATTCCCTCAGACCCTTCTCATATAGTGGTATTTACAGCATTTTAAATATATCCATCTACTTATCTGCCTGTATTTTCTCCTTGGTGCTTGTTAGACCCAGCTGTTTCTGACTGGCTAGCACTCATTGAAATCAGACAGAATTCACCGTCCTAGATAGGATGAATACACTGCACTTGTCCAATAACCTGTGCTCACCATTGGGTAGCTTGGCAGAGAGCAGGCATGCTTAATCTCTGAGTCCAAGTGTAAAGTATTGACACAAACCCCACCCTCACAACACACTGTGTACGCCACAAAGTGACTCAACACCGTATGTATAAAACACTGTTCTTTGTATTACACACACATTGAAATCAAAACAACATACACATTTGATATATACTTGACAGTTATATGCAATTGTCGAACTGTTCCATTAGCAGCAGAACAGCATGAACATAAATGTACTAGTCATAGGTATTCACTTGCTCCGTTATCCCCTCAGCCTTGTAAGCAAAATAAACCAATGTGCGTAATAACCCGAGGTGTTAATGATCCAGAAATCCTTCCACATCAAAAGTGATAGAAACATATATGCACGCTGTTCAGAGGTATTCCACTTTCCCGCTAATACATTAGCATAAAGCACGACGTTCCCGATATTGCATACCCTCTGCAGTTGCAATGGTCAAGAAATCACAGGTTTTGACTATACCTCATGTTCCAGCCCTTAAGCCAGTCAAACTACACCAGCTAATGATACACATTGCACCCTTTGGTGACACTTTGATTAGATTCTCTGGACCACCTAAAGTGGAAGGAAACAGTTACATGTTCTCATCCATCTTGATTAGGGCCTCCGTTACCCAATGGCACCTTCACCAGTGTGGGATCAGTATCCCCCAATAGGCAAAAGTCTGTGGCTCCAGAAGCTGGTGCACTTTCAATTTTGAGAATTGTTTTCCCTCTGGTGGAGGTGCAAGCTGCAGTTGCTCCAGGCAGCCAGCTGTGAGTGCACACAAGGCAGAACGAGACCGCTCAGGTCCAGTCATGATATTCTCATCAACAGAGTACCTAATGGCATGGGTGCGGGGAGAGGGAGCCTGCGACCTTGAACTGAGGCCGCGATGTCAGGCACCTTCACCTTCCCAACGTGGAGGTTGGAGACAGTCTAGGCTGCCAGCTTGGGTCTGGCCGACGCATCAAGCTTCCCCCAACACCCCTCGGACACCACACGCTATGGAGTTTGAGCCAGCAGAGGGTGTCTGATTGTAAGCTCAGGCCCCTTGGATCAGAAATCCTCCCCCACACTTCTTAAACTCCTCATGCTACGGCACCCCCAGGTGGAACACTGATCACTACGAGCACACTCCTCAGAACACTTTGATTACGGCATACAACGGCCCGTCCTTATCCCAAACGACGATCACTTCCACCAATTTTCACCATACCCTGTGTGGTCCCTCCAATCTCATGGAAATGGGGAGATCCTTTCTGTTCCTGGGATCTCGTGGACAGGAAGCCAGATAACCAGCCCTTGGAGAGTGCTTAGGGACCTGCGTCACAATAGTTGGCGATTCGCTGCAGGCCAGCAACATTCTGGCAAAATCCACCAAGTGATATTCCCCTTCCTAGACCATGGCAAGTCCCACATCACCACTAGTCTGCAGATAATCTAGTTGCAGTCCCCCCTGCCCCAATAGTTACTCTTGTTAATGTCCAGGTATCAAACCAGCATACTGGTTCCAATCCCATAAGAGTCTCTAGCTCCTGAGGGCAGAGCCTCAGTAGTTATACTCACAATGGATTTTGAAGATGAGATCAGTTCAAAAGGTCACTTTTGAAATGCATGGGCCCTCTATATATTTTGTCCTGTCTGCCATCCTACCCGTGAGGCTTGATCAATATCTTTAGTGGTGCCAAGACCCTGCCCCTTGGAATACAGGTGCCAATTCCACCCCCTCTTTTCCTTCCCAAGAAGGCCCCTCAGAGTCAGTGGTCTGTAGTTTTCCTTGAACCCCAAGTTTATGGCTGTTTTTTCAGGAATGCCCAGATGTAGCTGTCCCCCAGCACCCAGATGTGGATTGAAGACTAGCTGATAGGAACACAGAGCCACAAGCACATAAATGCCCACTTTCCCAAACTGGTAATTCCACCTTGGTAATGTCGGATCCACTCGCACCACCGGAGAGAATTTGCCAATACTAACTCATCAATATCAAACACTACCACTCAATAGGCTTTCCACAGATCCCTTATGTCAATCAAATGCGAGAAGCAGACCATACCATACCTTACACTTCATCTGGTGCCCTTCACGACCTGTGAATGTAGCACACCTGCGCACATGCCCTACCTCTTCCCAACACCGCACCCTGCCCCCAGGGAGTGCTCAGATGTAGCGAGAGACATGCAGAACCTTGGCAGGTAGCTTTTTAAATACCAAGCCATTGTAACAGTACCTGCACACTCAGGTCCCACCATGACAAATCTGTGGCATGTTTGGAGAGCTACCTCCTCGGGTGGCACAACCAGTGCTGTAGAGTCACAGAGGAGCATTTCAGTTACATGCCCTAGGTATATGTCTTAACCCTAGACAAGAAACTTACAGCTAACTCAAATCAGCCAATCATGTAGACACTAATCACCAGTATGGATATGATAAGCAGAGCGCTTTGGTACTGAATGGCAGTGTCAAAAACGCTCAAAGTTGTAATGTTAGCACATAGATCTGTGGAAAACCGGGAGGGATAAAAGCAAAAAGTTGAGAGAAAGCACCCTAGAAAGGGGTACAAAAGGGGGTGGTGATGGACGGAGCATCTGAACCAATCAAACACTCACACCCAGTCAACAGATCTTGGTTTAATCCATCACCGTTCTTTAGCCCACTTTGCCACCCCAGTTCAGAGATGGCCATATGCAAATCAGTCTGACCCTGTGCCTCATGGGAACAATCCAGTCCGAACTGCCAAGCCATGCCTTCCCTGGACTGGATTCAAGCTTCCTAGGACCGGTTTCTGGCATTACAGCCGTCTTCAGCCAGACTTGCTTTAATCCAGTGGCAAAGTGATCAAGGGACTCATGTCTGAGCATACCCTGCCAACTTATGGCGAACAAAGCGGTACAAAAGGGGGGTGGTGATGGACGGAGCATCTGAACCAATCAAACACTCACACCCAGTCAACAGATCTGGGTTTAAACCATCACCGTTCTTTAGCCCACTCTGCCACCCCAGTTCAGACATGGCCATATGCAAATCAGTCTGACCCTGTGCCTCATGGGAACAATCCAGTCCGAACTGTCAAGCCATGCCTTCCCTGGACCGGATTCAAACTTCCTAGGACTGGGTTCTGGCATTACAGCCGTCTTCAGCCAGACTTGCTTTAATCCAGTGGCAAAGTGAGCAAGGGACTCACGCCTGAGCATACCCTGCCAACTTATGGCGAACAAAGCGGTACAAAAGGGGGTGGTGAAGGACGGAGCATCTGACCCTTGAAAGGGCCATTTCCAGCACCGCTGATAAAAGGATGAATGGTGCTGCCATGCCTGTTTAAGGCAATGTCACATTTGTGCTAGCATGTGTCGCTGCCTTAAAATCCTTTTAAGTTTTTCCCTCCTCTTTCACTTGCCAAAGCTATTGGCCTTTTCCCTCATCTCCTGTATTTTCTACTTCCTTAACTGCGCTCGCATTTCTCTCTTTCCTTCTTCTTACTGTCTCTGCCACTTTTTTTACCTTGCATCCTTTTGTGTTGGTTACGTTATGACACAAGGGTCAACCCAAAAAAGTCACTGGGACCTGGGTATTAAGTGTTTATATTAGAAGGGGTCCCAGAACGGGAGAGTAGATAGAAAAGAAGTTCAAAAAAATGAACAAAGAAAATCAATATCATTTAGAGTACAGTGTTATTTATTCACAGAGTACTCCACCTTCTATTTGGTACTCCATTAGTATATAAAAAATTAATTTCTACATTTGTCATTCTGTGCCCAAAAGAGGAAGTAGGGGATTGGGAGGGAGTGTAGTGAAATGAATTGGTGTAGGATAAGGAAATTAGTGAAGGTCAAAAATACATTATTCACAAATCAAACAATTTTATGGCTTCTCATGGGAGCCAAAATTAAATGTCACACTTGGGCATAGAGTTTATAACACCATGCTTCAGTGATAGAGTATATACATCTTGCTAGGGTAGAAGCTGGTACAAGGGGTTGTTGTTGTCTACGTTTCGACCAAGGAATGCGTAGGGTAGTTGTCCCCATACAAAGCAGGTCTTCTTCAGGACAATAGGAAAGAGATGGGCAGATACCCTAAACAGAAGATATAAAAACACGTGTAAGTAAACGGTCTAAATAAGATCCGAGAGAAAATGATAACATACACAGAGGATCTTAAGTAATCTTAAGCATCCTTTTGTGGCATCACCTTTTCTGTCCCTTCTCCCCTCTCAAGCCTTCTTGTCAAAACCCAACACATGCACCTGAAACATCTCAACACAGTGATCTCGCATCTCCTTTTTCATTCGGCCAACCCCTTCCCTGTTGTCTGTCTTCCTCATGTTCATACCTCCACTGCACACCACACTACCCATCAGGCCCTCTCAAGTTCAACACCTGCATGCACTCCCTGTGTGCCCTGGCTTCTTTCCCATCTCAGTCTCTTCTCAACCCTGTCTCTGCTCTCCACCATTCTCCCTTGCAAAATGTGTCTCCTCTCTGCTTTGTGTTTCATTGTGTGTATGTTGTCTGCCACTTGCCTCTTTTTCCCTCCTCTTCTGACCATCACTTCTTTGTGAATCTCCCCCGTAATGTTCTCTGTGTTGCTGTGGCACCATCACTAATGTCAACTATTAACATTTACCCTTGCTGTTACCATATTCTACTGCTATCATCCTCTAACTTAATCTCGACTTCTATTTAGGATGACTTCCCTTCTTCCACCACATCCACCTCATATGCCACACAACCCTTCTGCTCATATCCAAAAGGGCTTCACGTCCCCATAACTGGGGTCAGGACTTCCTGACCTGCCTTTTTAAATTACCCCACTAACACAACTTTCAGTATTAAGTATTTTCCGACTACCAACCTTCTCCCCCCCTTTCGCTCCTCAGTTTTTCATCTTCTTTATGTGTGTGTGTGTGTGGGGGGGACTTCTAAAGTCCACCCTCTCTGCCCTCCCTGGTTGGCTACTCCTTGCTTCGAAAGTGATGTCACTAACTTGGGATTGCTCTCATGCAACTCTGCCCCTTCAGATGGGAATTGTGGATATGCTGCTACGCGGGTCCTCTCCATCTGAGGTGCCCTCCCTCTCTGGATATTTGCCTTGCACCCCAGGGATCATGCATCCCCTAGTAATTCTTGACTGGTTCCCACTGAAGATGCAACTGTGTGACTTTGGCCCAATGACAGCCTGCTCTGCTCCAGTCCCATAACGAAACTGGAGCCTCCCCCCTGCAAAGTGGATGGAGGGGGACCCCACGTTCCGGTCCGAATCAGGAGCGCCACAGGCCAGAGACCTTCTGCTCATGGAGAGTTTCAGAGGGGGCCCCTTGGAGCTTGGGCCCTCCTGGCATGCTGGGACTGACGGGGCTATTGTTACGGAACTGCTCAGCTCGTCATGTGCTCCCTCCAGTCCACTACTATTCAATCTTGCACCTATCTTGGTGTCTGTACTAGACGCCGTCACCAGCCCTTGGTGTCTGTACTAAACGCCGTCACCAGCCCTTGTGTGTCTGCTGTCTTTTTTCTGACACTGAGGCCCGTAGCCCTTTGTCCTTGGGGTTCAGCCTGCTCTCTGGGTCCACCTGTTCCTTCTCCAAAGATTTGCTGGACCCTTTTTCCTAGGATAACCAGCCTGTTCCTCACACTTCTTAGGGAAAACAAGTGAACGTGGCTTCGCTCACCCCGGCGGTTAATGCCCTTGATGGTCTACATCTGCCCTCTGGTGCACTGGGGTCATGTGTACCGCCACTGACAGCTTTCCCGGTCCCCTCGATAGAGGCAAGTAAAGCTGTGTTTATTTCATCCGTGGGTGGAGCTGGCGCTGCCATTCTGTCCACCATTTATACTTTTCAAGGCTGTGCAATGAAAATCCCGCAGCCATTTTAGCAGTGACGCAGCTGCCAGGCGGCGCACGCTCTAAGCTCTCATCTCCATTTTTAGTTTCCCCTCCACGGTCATGGTATTTTGCCTCTTTGAAATATAACGGATTTGTTAGATACTGCTAAGTAGATTTGAGGTACGCAGCTGTCACTAGGCAGAGGTACCCCCAAAATGAGGCTGAGGTCACAATTGTGAAAGAGCTGCAAAGTGTGGGTGCAAATCGAACACTCACTAATTGACATTAGCCATTGTGTGCTAATTAGGTAATGTGTAATACGGTGACCCCGATTTTGACTTTGAGCCTTGGAATGAGGAGTTATTGGCTCCTGCCTAGTCAAAGATTTCTAAAGTATTCATTGAGGGCTGACATTTGTGTTTGCAAAGTTGGACCTTGGCTGAAGCTTTCCTGAGAATTGGGCTGGCAAATGATTAACTTGTCCCCGATAACAGTTTTTTTAGCTCTGAAACCGGTGACATGATAATGCCCATGCAAAAACAATTCCATTACTGACAGAGGTCAGGATTTTAAACTTTCTTGTATTTACTTATATCTTTTGCCAAACTGAGAAGTTGCCTTTTTTCAAAAAGGGCAACATTCAATAATGGCTCGATCATAGTAGGGTAAGAGAGAAAAATACTTTAAAGGCTGGAATGCTCGCTCTCACTTCTCCAAGTGCGGGATTCATGATTTATTTGTGCCCCTTTTGAATTTCTTTCGTTTAGAAAATGATAAAATACTTCACAAATATCATCCAAGAAGTCTAAAATTGATATTGATTAAGGATTAGAGCATCAGAAGTATCCTTAATACTGATTTGCTTCTGCCTTTTCCACTTTAATACCTCTCTAATTAGACTGTTTTTTCTTTTCTGCTATAAAACTTTAACAGTTCCGCTCAGGTTTTCGCTGAGGCCTTGACTGAAGACAGATATGTACTTATTTAATGGTAGATACATTTACTTTTAACACAGTACTTCAGAGTGCTGTGGCACAGCTACCAGAGCAGCTGATTCTGGAGTGGAGGGTTCATGGTTCGATCCCTGGTGCCGGTGGCTGCTCAGCTCAGCACCATGTGACTCTGGGTACTAGCTCACTCAAGGCCAAGTGTATCCTTTTTGGAAATAACGGTTACCTAATTTGCGATTTTCTGCAAATCGCAATTAGGTAATCGTTATTCCTAAAGTATGAAACTCTTTTGAGTTTCAGTAGCGAATCCTAATGGGTCGCAAATAGACCTACCTCATGCGTATTAATGTGGTAGGTCGTAATTTGCAACCCATTCAGAAATCAAGGCCATCACCGGGATGGTGGCCTGCTGGGGTCAGCAGACCACTATTGCATAGTTGCATCAAGGTAAAATCCGCTCGCAAAGGGGCAGATTCTCTGAATGCATCATCCCAAATGCAAAAATCGCAAATAAGGAAATCGCAAAATTGCGATTACTTGCATTTAAGGAATCTCAAATTGAGATTCCTTAAATGCAATGCATTAAAGTAAAAAAAAATAGCGATTTCGCTAATAGGGCTCGCAAATTACCATGAAGTTGAACTTCATGGTAATTTGCAAAAACTTTGAAAAATGTACTAAAGTGCATTTTTCAAAGTTTCATGTTGCGCACTCACATGCCCTAAGAGCATGTGTGTGCGCAACATATGTGCACAGATCAATTTCAGGGGTGCAACAGGGTGTCCTTTTGACACCACTGCACCCTTGAAATCGCATTCTCAATTTGCGATTCACTAATTGCGATTCGCAAATTGAGAATGTCTTCCTATTCATTCCTATGGGCCTCGAGGCCCATAGGAATGAATGGGGAGGTATTACTTAATTGCGACTCGCAATTTGCGACTCGCAATTAAGGTATTTTCAGAAATCGCTATTTTTTTGTGATTTCTTCATGCATAGCATTTTGCTATTCCTTATTAGCGAATCGTTATTTTTCGCTATTAAGGAATAGCTAAATGGGTTCTTGATGCATCTGGGGGCTTGTCTGTGATTGCTCATAAATAAAGCAGTCTTTTTTAGGTCTTGTAGACCTGCGTTGCAGCGCGCATGCACTGCTCGCTCTGCGAGGCTTCTTGTAATCAGGATAGTTCAGAAGTGGAGTTGAAGCCCCGTCCATCATTCCTATTGGCTGGCCTCATTGTTTATGGTAAACGCTGCAATCCCATTGAAAATGAGGCTTCTTTGTTACCGCCCTGTCTACTTTTGACCCCGCCCATCCGGACTGGATGGTTTACTTGTGGCGTTACATAGGATGCTTTAGTTAGTCAGGGAGCACTATTTTCTTTAATAAATAATGTGGGACAATGGCGGTGCTTGAATTTGCAGTGCGCACACACAGCACTCGCAGGACAACGGCGGGCGCTACTTGCATGCGGATGCTGTTTCTATGGTGCAGCGTGAGCACGTTGATGTGATGCGTACTTCATTGCCTAGTCAACCAAACCTTCTCAGAATAAGATCTAACTCAGCCAATGAGAAGAGGTGTTTATAGAAGGTTGTCCATTGTATTAATCTAGTGTTTGTAAAGCTATCGTTAGAATCGTACTTGTTAGCGCTATACTAAGTGAAAGCAGTAATATAAGATTGGGACTTGTGATTGTGCAGAAAACGCAGATAGCTGGCTAACAGATGGGGCAATTTAGGTGCTATCTGGGCATCAGAGGGAGTAGGACTTCAAGGAAGCTAATTCCGGTTGGGGACACCGATACGGAACAACATGCGGGAATCAGTGCTTTCGAGCTGAATCAGGCACATTATTTGCTAATTGTAACCAGAATATCACTCTGACATTTTGTTTGCTTTTTATTTTTAACTTTACTTATCAATTTATAACATGCATAATAAGATTAACTCCAGAAACACATGTGAATGCTGCAACACAGCATTTTAATAATCTAGACAGCCGTGAAGCCTTGGTTTTTTGTCACTGGAGTAGTTTTACTAAAAATGTTACGGAACAGGAAGGTAAAATGCTTAGAAACCAAAAACATAACAAAAAAACTTTGGGGCATATTACCAACAACTAGCGATATTTATCGCTAAAGAAGCTTAGCGACAATTATTTTATCTCCAAGCATAGCCGGATTTTATCGCAGAGATAACGTGCTATTAGCAGCGTTTATCTCCAATGCGATAAAACATCCGGCGATAGCGGCGAAATGCGTGAATATTGCTGGAAAACAAGCAGCGATATTCACGCATCATCGCCAATAGGGTCTTAACCTGAATATCCACCTCCCATTGGATATACAGGTTAAGAACTGGTCTGAAAAGGCGTTAGTTTTCAGCGATATTCGCGCTTAGCGCAATTTTTTTATCGCTACACCTGCCTTGCTAATAGGCGATAGCTACGTTAGCGACTGCTTTCAGTCGGTAACTGGTTGGGTACGCCCACTTTGCACGTTATTAGCGATAAACATCGCTGACATGCAAAGTGGGCCCCAAACCGCTCGCTATCACCTAAACGCTGTTGCTAACTGATGTTAGCGACAGCTTGCTAATAGGGCAATGAAATTATCGCAGCTTTGCAGCCGAAAACGGCCGCAAAAGCGGCGATAATTTCATTTCGCCTGCCTTGATAATATGCCCCTTTGTCATTTACAGCACCAATAGCTCTAACTTCCTCAAAAGCGAGACCTATTGCATTGCAAATGCTTGTTTCTAATGCTGCCCGTTTTCCTTAAAGGAAAACGAGATGCATTTAAAAATGAAAAATTAAACTTTGCAGTTTCATTTTTTAAGAGTAGGCAGTGATCTGTGTAACCACTGCCTGCTCTTAAATAATATTTGTTTACCATTCTCAAAGGGGAATGGGCCCCCTAGGGACTCCTTCCTATTTGTGAATGGGTTACCACCTCCTTCATGGAGTCTGTAAAATATGAATGTTTTGCGACCGTAATTTGGTCGCAAAACATTCATACATCCCATTCAGATTAGGTATTCAAAGGGACGCCATAAATACGCCCCTTCCAAATACCGAATCGCAAACACAAATTGCTATTTGGTAACGTGTTACTGATTCGCAATTTGTGTCTCATACACATGTGAAAGCATGTTTTAGGTCGGAAAAGGACTGATCGGCTGTTTCTAACCGCAAACATGCATAATACATGTGGCTCTTAATCTCGGCCTCTAGCGCCTTGAGATCCTTAGGGGTGGGCAGTTATCGCTATAGAAATACCTGATTTAGATTTTCGATTTAGAAATAATTCCTAATTGGAGCCCCACCCTCTGAGTGGGAGCCTTGACAGTTTGGTTTATGTTTTGAGGTTAACCAAAGACTGATTGGCATACACAAGATGGCACAGATCATGACATACATGCTTTAATAACACTTACATCTTGAGTAAAGTCTGACATCAAGGACCATTTGTTTAGTTTATTCCACAATATTTATTCAGGATAACATTCATAACCACAAATGACATCACCCATAGCATTAAAAACTAGAACACCAAGGGGGATATGTACAATGAAGTGGCGGAGGGTGTCGTTAGCCTCCTGGGCTTAACAACACGCTCCACCACTTTGGAAACACATATTTACAAAAATGTAGTGCAGCCTTGCGTTTCCCACTGCGATGGCGCTAAGTTGAACAACTTAGCACCAACGCAGGCACCCTTGCACCAGAGTGCAAGGGTGCCTGTGTGCAGTAGAGGATTGGTTATGTATAGGAAGGTGTCCCTTCCTGCACATAAACAATCCTAAAATGCCATTTTGTACGCAGCACACATGATAGTTAGAAAATGCAATTTTTTAAAAGGTTTGTTTATGTTCAGGAAGTGGCACCTTCCTTTACATAAACAAACAGTGACATTTTGCTTTTTCCATGTGTGCTGCACAAGGCAGCACACATGGAAAAAGCAAAAACGAGGAGAAATAATGCATTTCTCCTCGTTTCCCCAACTTAAGACCAGTATTTTCCTGGTCCTAATATTGCCGCTGCCTCCTATATACACCACCCTTGTACATAGGGGGCAGCGTCAAATGCAATGAGTGTTGTGCTGGCACTTCCACCACAACACCCACTGCATGCACCTTTCACGTTCAACATAGTATGAAAGGATACCTTATGTACAAGGCAGCTTTATATCCATGTTAAGTGGCTTAATGCTGCCTTGTACATAAGGCAGGTCCCCTATCGCCACTGGAACGTCACAAAAAGTGGCGTTCCCTTGGCGATAGGGGCTTGTATATATACCCCATTTTTTTTTACAATCTTTAATACATGATAATACACATTGAATCTAGGTGCTTTCAAACTATCACCACACATTGTGCGCTAAACCAGGATAGTTTTGAGAAAAGGACTAAATTAAAGATTTGTATTCTACTCATTTGATTGTAATGTTAGCATTCATTATATTGTTTTGGGGATCAAGTAAATAATTAGAGAACAAAAGACCCTTCTTTTGAGAGCCTCTCAATAAACAGGAATTCATAAATACTGAAGACGTTGGGGCTCTGCCAAGGTCACATAAATGTTGAATATCATAAAGGAGGGCTGCTCTGGAAAAGGCCAGTTCATAAAAAGTACGGGCCATATTATCAAGGACCGGAGTTAAAATGATCGCCGTTTTATCGGCAGGAAACTGCAGATAAAACGGCGATAATGGGCTTGATTATACGCCCTTGTTAATTCCCATAGAAGCCCATGTTAACACCAAAACATGGGCTTCTATGGGAATTAACATGGGCGTATTATCAAGCCCATTATCGCCGTTTTATCGGCAATTTCCTGCTGATAAAACGGCGATAATTTTAACACCAGTCCTTGATAATATGTCCCTACATTCTTTAGTTGAAAGTTAATGTATTTCAACTTTTGTAATTGATAAGTTTAGGTTACTGGTAGGGTGTATTCATAGGGACTCACTTGATCCACAAACAACAGTGTTTTCCTAGAGAGAATGAAAATTGTGTGAGAGTTAGTGGTGTGGCAGGTAACACGCAGGATGGTTTTGGTTCAAAATGCTATTGAAAAAGTTGTATTACTCAGAAGAGATGAAGTTATAGCATATCTTTAGTCTAATAAACTGGACAGAAAATGAGACAGAAAACTATGACACTTAGGGGGCACATGTACAAAAGAATGTCAGAGCACGACTTTAAGCCAAAATAGCTAACGCTGCTCTCTGTCATTCTTAAAATGCAGGGATGCACCGTATTTACAACAATACGGTGCCTCCCTGCATTTTCCCTAGTGCTGGCGCTGAACTCAGCTGCCTAATGGCAATGCAGGCACCCGTTGCCTGCTGTGCCTGCATTGAGGGAATGATTGTTCATGTGCAGAAAGGTGCACATAAACAATCCGGACTGGCACACATAGACGTTGCAAATTGTCATTATTTAATTGATTTGTTATGTACAGGAAGGTGTCCCTTGGCGTCCCATGCTGTTTTGCTGTTTCTATGTGTGCTGCTCAATGCAGCACACATAGAAACTGCAAAAACGAGGAGAAATAAAGCATTTCTCTGCATTTCGCCATGTTAACACCAGGTTTTCCCTGGTCTTAATATTGGCACTGCCTCCTATTTACACCACCCTTGTAAATAGGGGGCAGCGTCAAAATCAATAGGTGTTGTGGTGGAACGCCCAAGCAACACCTATTGCCCACCCCTTTCACACTATGCTTAGCGTGAAAGGGAGCCTTATTTACAGGGCAGCATTTAAGCCACGCTAAGTGGCTTAAAGCTGCCTTGTAAATAAGGCGAAGAACCTCTTGCAACACAAACGTCGATAAAAGTGATGTTCTTGTGGCGATATGGACTTGTAAGTAGGCCCCTTAGTACATCAGAAGTGTCGGGAGTCAAGAGTGTTATACACAAGTCAATAAAGTGCTCACATCATAAGGGTGCTGATTTGGCAGACAGGTGTCCTGTGAGTGGTGGAATAAAAAGGCTGAAAAAAGGGATAACAAATGGGCAGGTGAGTTGTCCTGTTGTTAACTACTAACTTCTCAGTGTGGTAAAAACTAGCTATGAAGTGAAGGGCAGCATTATTCAGCACAAATACAGAATCTGATGCATGAACATGTCAACAACAAGGGGCAATTTAAACAAGGTGATCCTTATAATGGCTAGGGAATAGTAAGTAGATCTCACGTCACCAGCATCAGTCTCCCAGCCCAATCTTGTCCGTGTCATGGCAGTTGCTGCACTCTATATCCTGGATCTTTCAATAAGAATATTACCAATGCACGAGACCTCATAGCCCAGTCATTCACGGTATATGTACCATGTCCTGGGATACCTATATTATATTGTAGAGTAGCATTTGAACATATAACATTCTGTGCATGATAGGAAATGTGTGACACCTTTTTCTGCTGCAGCCAATTTCCAATGAGTGTGCAGTGATGGTCTTATCTAGAAAACTCAGATATGTGTGGACAGCGATAGGGCCGAGGGGCCGTAGACTTTATAATCTATCTTAGGTGATGTCATCACCTCTGTCAAAGAGAGGGGGCCTCCTGATTGTGCACTGCAGAACATGTGAACTCTACCATAAATCTCAGAACAACCCACACTGGTGAGGCACAGGTTAGGTTTCTCTTTCTCAAAAAATGAATTGATACAGGCAGGGTATGTCTTTGTCATTATTTTCACAGTTGACCATTTAGGAAATACCTAGATTTTAACAAAAGTCACTGGACCCTCACCCAAGACAATTTTCACTAGTCCTTAGAGCTCAATTTAAGAAGAGATCCTGTTAGTGAGTCATTTACAGGCTCATTTACTAAACTTTAATGTAACTCAGTGCAACACTGGAAGTTGCGCCAAAAACACAAAATCGTAGAACATCAGGGGCCTCATTTATGAGAAATGACGCATCGCTGCGTGAAAGCAGCGATGCGTCACTTCTCAGTGCGCACTCCTTGCGGCATTCCTGATGCGTCATATTTAATGTATGACGCATCATGTCGCAAGGAGTTACAGATGCATCAGTATTTCTGACGTATCTGTAAGCGCTAAAGTGACGCATTGCTGGAGTGTGTCAGAAAAGTGACGCAACTCCAGCAATGCTTCCTTTCACATGGGGCAAGCCCCATGTGAAAGGGCTTGCATCAGTCTTACGCCTGCTGTGAGGCAGGCGCAAGATTTTGAAGCAACGGCGTCCTAGAAGTGACGCAGCGTCACTTCTACGAGGCTTTTTGCGGGAGAACGCCCCCCTGCATACATTATACCTGACGCATGTATAATGTAGCGCAGGGGTTTACAAAGTGACTCATCTGCTTAGATGCGTCACTTTGTAAATAGTGCGCAACAGTAGGCATGTTTTACGTTGCCGATGCGTCACAAAAAGTGACGCATCGGAAGAGCAAAACTGACGCAAGGCCTCATAAATGAGGCCCCTGGTATGTAATGTTTAAATGTTTTCTGTGTTTTTATGCAATGGCTCACATTATTTATTCATTTATTTAGCATTTTCATAGAGAGCAGTTCCACCAGCAAGATGCTAGAAGAGTGTTTGAATCTGTATACAAATATTCCATGTAAAGTGCTAGTGAAATATATAATAATAGAAGAGAAGGAACGAGACTTAATTTTAGCAAAAGATGACATCCAGGAGGTTAACCCACAGATGAAAGCGAGAAAGTGATGGTCAGCTTTTCAGGAGGTCGTCATAAGGTATTTGCGGGTGTCGTCGGAGGCACAGACTTTGGAACATGCGGACCTTTGTTTCCTGCAGGAATATATGACGTTACAACTCAAACAATTTCAACGCGTGCCTTTACAACACAGCATCGCAACTAGCATTACAATGCATGATTTTACAACGCATGCCACTACAACGCATTTTTAGAAACTTCAATTACAACGCATACCATTACAACACATACCATTACAGCGCCTACCATTACAACACCAATTCTTTTGGGGCAACAGTAGGGTGAGTGTTGGATAGTGTAGGGGTAACAATTCATATTCCCACTCCAGTTAGTGCAACAGTTGGGTAAGTGTTGGATAGTGTAGGGGTATAAATTACTATTCTCACTCCAGTGAGTGCAACAGTAGGGTAAGTGTTGGATAGTGTAGGAGTAATAATACTATCCCCATGTACCCCAGACCCATACTCAACCTAAAACTAAAATAATCCCCCTTATAATGTGTTGTAATGGAATGCGTTGAAATGGTATGCGTTGTAATGGCATGCGTTGTAGTGACAAGCATTGTAATGGCATGAGTTGTAAGGGCATGCGATGTAAAGGCAGCTGCGTTGTAACATCTGTGTTGTAACGGTAGTGCGTTGTAATGACTGCGTTGTAATGGTTGTTTCCTTTCCTGCAGTGCTTGTTAACTTTTATACTGAAAATGTATGTTATCGATGTACTCCAGTTGTAAGTTGTACTTTTCAGAATGAATCTGCCTGAAAAGACTATCAGAAACTTTCAGTTAAATGCTAACTCCATTGTTGCCAGATCCCCCCACACTACAGAACATACAGGACACATTGCTTCATGTTCTTGATTAATGGAGTAGCCCATTTGGGAGTTGTAGTCCTTGTCTGCTTCCATTGCACAATTTCAAATATTGCACCTAAAATAGGGGCTCATTAGGATGGCGGACGGACTTGCGTCCGTCCGCCACCCTAGAGTAGGAGGGACCGTCCGCATGGGCTGCGGCGGTCCCTCCGTGCAAATTAGGATGTGACCGCCACCCTGGCGGTCAAATCCTGGATATTTAACATTGCGGCGGGTGCCGCTTCAAGCTGCACCCGCCGCAATGTTAAAAAAGCATACATTGCATATGTATGCAGCAAGCAGCAGGCACCGCTCGGTGCCTGCCGCTTGCTGCATACATATGCAGGGGGTACCATAGGTACCCCCCATGTGCACCCCCCACCCCCCCTTCACCCAGGGGGCCCGCAACGGGCCCCCGCAGTGAAGCACCGTATGCTTTTACACGGCGGAATATCCGCCGTGTAAAAGCATTTCTTTCTGTGCATCCTAATATGGTGGACGGTGTCTGAGAGACACCGTCACCATATTACAGCTTTTCCGCCGCGGTTGTAAGCCAACCGCGGCGGAAAAGCTGCGGACGGAAACCAGGACCCACCAGCCATCCTAATGTGGCGGTGGGTCTTTGGTCGGTCCGCTGCGGTTTTTCCGCATCCTCCGGGCCGGCGGTGGATTCCGCCGGCCCAGAGGATGCGGAAAAACCGCAATCCTAATGAGCCCCATAATTTGTAAATTGTCAGGCCACGGCTACTAAAAAGATTTCCTTGTGACATTGGCACAGACTAGGAGCTCAGCTTCTACGTTCAGTGACTGTGTCAGTGAGTAGACATAGGCTGTCTTTACTTTTGAGTTTTTATAGAGTTTTGCAATTGTGAACAGTCATGGAGAGCCACCACTGAATTCACATGTCTAATTCAATCAACTTATATTTTCCCATAGCGCAACGAAGTGGTGGTGCTCAGACCCAAGCTTTTAACTGTAAGTATTAACTCACTAAGTTTTATCATCAATAACTTGCATAATGCATACCACAGTCCAAATATCATTCAGAATGTGCTGTAACTTTTCCAATTTTATTCACCGAAAGTGCTGCATTTTTATGTATTATTCAAGATAGACTCTGATATTGTTCATGCAATAGGAGCCAAAGTCCAATTTTCTTTAATGTACTAAGGGACAGACTACTTACGTTTTTTGTAACGTTTGCATCACAAAAGTGATGTGAACTGAAGCATTTGGGGATTCTTTTCCAGTGCAAAACTTTTATTAGAGCTACTTTGCATTGCTTCGAATAAAGAAGGTGTACCAAGTTGGTACATCA
Organism: Lissotriton helveticus; assembly: GCF_964261635.1. Lineage (NCBI taxonomy): Eukaryota > Metazoa > Chordata > Amphibia > Caudata > Salamandridae > Lissotriton > Lissotriton helveticus. The sequence continues at coordinate 1,171,652,947 of NC_136070.1, forward strand.
AGGTCCCATGCGACGAAACCTGGTTTTTGATGCAAAGCCCTATGTACTAATATTTGTAGAAAGGGTTTTGCAACAAAAATACATCTCTTTGAGTCTGGCATTAAAAAGGAGAATGCTTTTATTTCTCCAAACGTATTTGACTTTGCAGGTGCCCTGCACTGTACAGCACACATTCAAAGTGGGAAAAGTTTTAAAGGTTGTATAAGCATGATACTGGAAGGCTATCCATGTTTGCATGGTGCTAGGCAGCCTGCTTGTGCGCCAGCACAGGGAAGGAAAGCAGGATTGCCATATCTTAGTAGATATGGTGCTGTCCTTCACTCACTCTTTCACTCAGCACAGCGCAGTAACCTTGGTTGCTAGGGTGCGCGTTGTGACAGCTTTGTAGATCTGCCCAGCAGAGTCTATGTATTGTATTTCACTGTACTTCACAACCAGTCTCCTCTCATCAGCGAGAACATTTCATAGCCTTCCATTCCCTTTGCCACTATTGCTCACATTTAACCTTTGCACAGTTTGCCCATCCCCATCTTCCAATTATTCATTTGCCTTTATCCTTCTGTTTTCCCCAACATCTCTGAGACCCTAAATATCTGAAATTCCTTTCTTTTTAAATCATTTCACCATCTCTTTTCCCTGTTCCTCTGAAAACGCCATGTCACTCTTTTTGAGCAGCCCCAGATCCGTACGTTTCTTGGGTGTTAGAGCCCTAGACTCAGATCAGGGATTAAAGATCATATACAGTTGGGGCTCATTGTTACTATTCTCATCAAAGGTAGAGTGCTCAAAGAGGCAGAATGCAAACATTCAGCTTTTGGATTGGTGACGCCCAGTGCGTCAATCTTTGTTGACGCCCCCCATTACCTACTTTTTCATAGATTCTTTAACTACCACGCTCCAATGGTGCTCCACATCTCCCCTTAGCCCTACTCTCACATTTATTTACTTTATACCGCTGTTAAGCCCAATATAGAGTGCCAGAGCGCTTTACATCACAAACGCATTATACAGAGACAATAGGTGATACAAGTGTGTAAATCAATGTATAGGAAATGTTATTTAAGACAATGAGGACTACACGGCATATGAATCACATATCATCCATATGTTAAGACTTCTTGTGTTGGAGTAACAAAGGGGAGGGTTTACTATGTTTTCACACAGCACAGTCCTCAAGATGTTGTGCTGTGTTGCGTGAAAAGGAGAGTGTAAAACAGTACCATATCTACTCAAATATGGTGCTGTTGCTCTCTTTCAAGTGCCAACTTACATAATGGTTGCCTTTCCCCAGTGCACACATCAATGCACAATAGTGCAAAGGCGTGTCTATGTGATCAAGCATAGGCTTTATACTGAAAGTTTACCCTTTCAGCACTAATTCTATGCTTTGACAAAGTTTAACACTTTACCACTTTTCAAGTGTGCTGCACTGTACAGCACAAATACAAAGTTGGAAAGGTTTGGAGAAAGTAAATCTGTTCTCTAACCTCGAGGATGTGTAATTGTTAATGAAAATCTCATTCTAAAAAAGTTAGTAGAAAGGGATTTGAGTCAAAATCAATTGGTGGGGCCATAGGAATGTCCATGTAAAACCCCATGACATGCCTTCTGGACACAAAGAAGCATATATTACTACTTATGTTACCTTGGTGCAACATTTGAACACAATTTAGATTTTGCACTGGAAAGTAAACCCCCTAACAACACTTTGCATCAGGTTTGCTTCACTTCTATGATGAACACCAGGCACAACGTGTTAGTAAGTCTGACCATTTGAAATGTAACACAATTATTGGGGTGTCATACTAATAAAATTGAATTAGTACCTAGAGGGACCACTTTTATCAATGTTAGAATAGTGAACGCTTGAGGAAAAAAGCAATACGATTTGAAACCTATGCCAATCAATTTGCATGCCGTGCTTTGGTGCCAATTGCTTAATGTGCTATAGTCGAAGTCTTGTAACTTATAAAATCCAAATAACAAAACAATCTCTGTGACAAAAGCTGTAACCCTCTGAGCAACCTACACAAGTACAAATGTGTGGTTTGCAGCGGGAACATTAACCCTCTATACAGATCATAGCTTTCTCCAATAAGTGCATATGCAACCAGAGATACCATGTTATTAGTCTCTGAAAAATGACAGGCACAAAAAGACCCCAGCAGGCTGCTTTTAGTTTGCCTCAGCATGTCAAAGGGCAATTCTTCGACCTTGACACCCAGTGCAATGACATGTCGCACGGTCCTAAAAACAGCACTGACCGTTTGAATTATAAGACAGCAATAATCAGGGTTCAGAGAGCCTCTCTGGCCTCTGGGATTGAGAGCCCCTAAGGCTCCCTGAAGCCTTTGTTCACAACCAGAGCTGTGAACAAAGAATCATTGGAATGTTGGAGCTCCGGGTTTATACCAGCCATTATAAGACCGCAGCACTCAATTGTTTTCAATGGAGCTACCAATATTCCAATGTTCTAATATGGAATACATTGGACTTTGAAAGTGTTAAATGTACTATTTCCACTCCAGTCTGTACAACAGTAGCGAAACGTTGGACCTCAGAAAGGTAAAATGTACTATTCCAACTCCAGTCTATGCAGCACTAGGGAAAGCACTGGGCTTCAGGAGCTAAAATGTACTTTTAACACTCCAGCTTGTGCAGCAGTGAGAAAAGTGTTGGACTACAGAGGAGTATATTCACTCTTCCCACCCCTGTCTGTGAAGCAGTAGGGTAAGTACTTCACTTCAAACACGTAGCGTAATTTACAAATACAACAGCTAGCGTCAAATATACAATGTAAAAAAAAAACATAACTATTAAACAACTTACATAATTTTTAATCAATTGAATAATTTGTAATCCGTTATTCATTATTTGGTACTTAATGTACTTCCCACACTGTACCCCTACAAATCCAAAACCTGCACCCAAACTATAACTTAAAAAATATGATAATCACTTAATGTATGTAGTTAACAATCAACTAGATTTAATACATTAATAATATTGTTTCATCAATGATTACTTAATAAACTTCCCAACCTATACCCCTACAAACCCAACATCCTGCACCTAAAATATTACTTAGAAAATAAAACTCTTACACCATTAACAATCAAATACATGGTTATTAATACATTAATAATTAATAATTAGTTAATTATTACTTAATGAACTTCCCACCCTAAACCCATACAAACCCAACACCTACACCTACAATATAACTTAGAAATATAATAATTACATAATTTAGATAATTAATTATCAATTAAATAATACATTGGAATTAAATATGATAATGACTTTAACTTAAAAAATATTCCCCAAAAAATATTGTCAACAATTATACAAACAATATTTATCATATATATTAATATATAAACGAAAATGATCATTAAAAAACAGTATTTTATAAAGCTGCATTATTGAAAACCATATTAACAGCACAGATATTACTTACCTAAAACGTTGATATTTTTGGCAGTAATATTTCTGCATTATGATATTTGTGTGTCACAATATTTAAAACTCAATATTTCTGTAGTACAATATTTTTATATGGACATTTTGTTCAAATACCACTGCCCCTTCACCACTGGTATTTATCAATGCCATTGTGAATGCCAACCACTGTGTTTGGTGCTGGCACCACAGTGCCTTTTAGTGGTCCAGTTTGGTGAGAGAAGGCAGTGGATGGAAATGACTCATTTGCACCAGGCATTCCAGTACTTATCTCTGGTCTGAGAAGACCAGGAATGAGCTGCTCCCTCACACTGATGTCACAGTAGTCACATCTTTATGATGCAACATCAGTGAATTGCAGGGATCTAAATTGCTGATGTATGAGTGGATTTCCATGAAATTAATATAATGACAACTATCCCCCAAATTTCAACATTGGGAGACAGCCAGGTATACTGTGTCTGCCTGCTTTATGTCTCTGCTTCACACTCCGACTGAACTGAGACAGAATGCAAACAAGAGTAGTTAACACCAACACAATAAACTACTTACTACTGTATTAAATACTTTCATTGATTTGCAGTCACACACCCTTCATTTAAATAAGGTGTCTTTGTATAATTTAAGCATTCACAGAGTGAGAGACAACAAGGGAGCTAATGTATCACAACTTAGGGGTCGATTCCGATGTCGTTCGGAAGGGTTCCAAATCGGATTCAGGTTTGCCGTATCCGATCACAGACCGAATCGTACACAGTTCCCAATGACCGATTACGATGCCCGGAAACTGGTAGGGCTGTCTGAATCGGTTCTGAAAGGCATTCAGATAGGTCACGTCTTTCCGAGCCGAATCGTTCAGTTCTATGGACTCGGTTTCCAAGCGAGCGAGTACAATGACTGATTTGGGGAGCCGTTCCGATTCAGTTTGTCTGGAATGAATCGGCTGCTGGAATCTGTCTGTGGGGGCCCAAAGTAGGGCACTCTTCACCCGGTGCCCTCCGAATAGGGCCCGTAGGGGTACCCATGGATCCCCTCTTCTCAACCATGCACAGTGTGGCAGGTTTGTTGGGAGGCCTGCCACAGGGTGCAAGCTTCTCCCAAGCGAGCCCCCCTTTCTCATTTGGAACACATGCTCCTATTAAAGTCAATGGGAGTCTGGCCGAATCGTATCCGGAAGCATCCGGATACATCCAAACCGCTCATTCGGACAGTCCCGATCTGAGTCCTCCCGAAAGCATTCCGGGACCGATTCCAAATTACATCGGAATCAACCACTTAGGTGAAACTCTATGCAATTGATGCAAAATAGAGGTAATTGATAATGCAGCACCAGCATCATGATGCTTCATCTACTTTTATTGTTAAGTATACATTCAGCTTAAAGTACCCATATCAAAATGTATAAATTCTGAAGGAAATATAACGCAAGTGAAAGGAGACATGCTGCTGCTGGAAGTAATCTGAAAACCAAATCATGGCCTACTAATGTCATTTGCCTACTATGTCATTATTAAACCAAAATGGTTTTGAAACTTGTAATTTTGATGATAAAATGTTAGTAAGTATCGAGGGATGAACTTCTTAGAGGTCAGCCTTCTTTGTGCTCCATGTTCCCCACTGATCTGGATCGCATTAGAGCGTGACTCATCATAAGGCATGCTCCACCATGTGAAGATGGTTGACCTAATTCCACAGTGGCATTGTCAGCAAGGTTAGGAATCAGTGGCATAAATTAAGCCTCCGCAGTCCCTGCAATGCTGGGGGCCCCTGACCGTGAGGGGGCCGGCACAGCAGAAGTGGTAGGTGATGGGCCAGGGAGAGGAGGCCTCCTCCGTATACTGTGCTGGGCCCACCCCTCAAATTTCATTACGCCACTGCTAGGACTCAGTGTTCCTTTCTCTGCATTGCAGTATTTTAACCCTAGGAAGGGGACACAGTCGATATGGCCCATGGTCCATGTGGCTTGCCACCTTGAACAGATCTAGAGAGAGAGAAACAGAGACAGAAATGTCATCCCCAGATCTAGCTACAGGCAGGAGTCAGTCAGCAGCATGCAGTAGACAGGTACCCTCCTTGAAATTAATGGCCAGGCTTTTTGTCAGAGGTTCACAGCAGTATGCAGTGATTCACCATGGTGCCAACAGTCACCAGTAATTCATCAAGGAGCTGGTGTGGTATGGCATGCTATTATGTTGCTCGATTTCATTATACAAGCTTATAAAATGTATTTTTGATATTCTTATACATACAATTCTCATAAATGTGAATCAGTAATACCATTGCAGTAGAAATGTTATATGCACTATATACCAAACTAATATTTTAAGAAATTGAGAGCCTTATTTATGAAGGCCTAGCGCCACCGGTGCGTCACTTTTAAAATGGAAAAAAAGTGATGCACGGGTGGCACTAGGCCTTCATATATAAGGTCCTGAGTCATTAGTTGACAAGTATGTGGGTCCTTCCCAAGTGATAAGTTCAAAATCTTGTCATGTTCAAAATACAAGTGCATTAAATAATCCTGGGCTCAACCCCTGGTAGCTATGTCACAAAGCAGACATGCTTAATATAGGGAACATTTTATAAAGTACTAGCAACCAGTCCCAACGTTGTCCGGATATGAAATAGAATGTGTGTAATGTGTGTATTTGGCAAGGGCAATTTATTTTAAAATCTCAAGGTAGACAACATTTTTTGTTTCATTAGATTAGGGACGGAGAAGGCCCAGCGGCAGCCCTGGTTGATGTTAGCAGGCGCTTGCAATTGGTGTAGTGATCCGCCGCCTGAGCCCGGCTACAGCCCTGGTTGATGTTAGCAGGCGCGTGTAATGTCGTTGAATGAGAGAGTTATCAGCCGCGGGTAAATCCGTTTAATGAGAGAGTGAGTGACAGCGAGTAGGAGAGGCTGCAGAAATTGTCCCCACAGACACGCTCATTTGCATGTTCCTCCACTTGAGGCCCAGATGCAGGCCTGTTTGATGTTAGCAGGCGCGTGTTCCCCCGCTTGAGGCCCAGCTGCAGCCCTGGTTGATGTTATCAGGCGCGTGTAATTAGTGTACTTATCTGCCGCCTGAGCCCTGCTAGAGCTCTGGTTGATGGTAGCAGGCACTTGTAATTTCGTTGAATGAGAGAGTTCAGTAACAGCATGCAGGAGAGGCTGCAGTAACTTTACTTACCAGGCCTCGAGGTGAATGCGTTTGTTACGCCCCCAGGACATGGCCACAGCAGACGATCTTCTGATTAATGTACGACCCACATGGCATGAAGGGCGGAACGTAGCACACGCCCCCAGCGTTTCTCACGCCCCCAGTGTGCCCCTTGATGCGGCGCAATTGCGTTCACATGGCATGAAGGCCGGACACACGGCCCCAGCGTTTCTCACGCCCCCAGCGTGTCACGCCCCCAGCGTGCCCCTTGATGCTGCGCAGCAACATAATTGGCGCTTGTATGTACGACTCACATGGCATGAAGGGTGGACACACGCCCCCAGTGTTTGTCACGCCCCCAGCGTTTGTCACGCCCCCAGCACACGCCCACTGCCCACGATGTGATGGCCGTACCACACGCCTCCAGGCCACGCTGGCCTAACGGCTAAGGCGCTCGACCTCGGACCTGGGGATCTCTTTCGAGTCTTGGTAACGACGCCATACATCCTGTGATTCTGTGCAAATCACGTAATCTCCCCGTGCCTAACAAAAATGAATGTGTGTCCTCATGTAACGTAACTGGTGCTATGTAAAGCGCTCTGATACCTGATTCAGTTCGGGTCAAGTTCGCGCTATATAAAACTCTGCTAAAAAATAAAATATGGTGGCCGTCTGCATAGCCTATGTCCTTCTGCTGCAATTGCCCTTTCCAACGCTGTATTGGGTGTTGTGATTGGTGCTGTGGTTACTGAGATTACCCGCCTAAAAGGTTTGGTCGCTCTCTTTATAATTTTAGTATGGATATGGATGGATAGCAGCCCGTCCCGACGTTGTCCGGGTATGAAATGTGTGTAATGTGTGTATTTGGCAAGGGCAATTTATTTTAAAATCTCGCGATAGACAACATTTTTTGTTTCATTAGAATAGGGACAGAGAAGGCCCAGCTGCAGCCCTGGTTGATGTTAGCAGACACGTGTAATGTCGCTGAATGAGAGAGTTATCAGCCGCGGGTAAATCCGTTTAATGAGAGAGTTGAGTGACAGCGAGTAGGAGAGGCTGCAGTACTTGTCCCCGCAGACACGCTCAATTGCGTGTTCCCCCGCTTGAGGCCCAGATGCAGGCCTTTTTGATGTTAGCAGGCGCGTGTTCCCTCGCTTGAGGCCCAGCTGCAGCCCTGGTTGATGTTATCAGGTTCACAGAGTGAGAGACAACAAGGGAGCTAATGTATCACAACTTAGGGGTCGATTCCGATGTCGTTCGGAAGGGTTCCAAATCGGATTCAGGTTTGCCGTATCCGATCACAGACCGAATCGTACACAGTTCCCAATGACCGATTACGATGCCCGGAAACTGGTAGGGCTGTCTGAATCGGTTCTGAAAGGCATTCAGATAGGTCACGTCTTTCCGAGCCGAATCGTTCAGTTCTATGGACTCGGTTTCCAAGCGAGCGAGTACAATGACTGATTTGGGGAGCCGTTCCGATTCAGTTTGTCTGGAATGAATCGGCTGCTGGAATCTGTCTGTGGGGGCCCAAAGTAGGGCACTCTTCACCCGGTGCCCTCCGAATAGGGCCCGTAGGGGTACCCATGGATCCCCTCTTCTCAACCATGCACAGTGTGGCAGGTTTGTTGGGAGGCCTGCCACAGGGTGCAAGCTTCTCCCAAGCGAGCCCCCCTTTCTCATTTGGAACACATGCTCCTATTAAAGTCAATGGGAGTCTGGCCGAATCGTATCCGGAAGCATCCGGATACATCCAAACCGCTCATTCGGACAGTCCCGATCTGAGTCCTCCCGAAAGCATTCCGGGACCGATTCCAAATTACATCGGAATCAACCACTTAGGTGAAACTCTATGCAATTGATGCAAAATAGAGGTAATTGATAATGCAGCACCAGCATCATGATGCTTCATCTACTTTTATTGTTAAGTATACATTCAGCTTAAAGTACCCATATCAAAATGTATAAATTCTGAAGGAAATATAACGCAAGTGAAAGGAGACATGCTGCTGCTGGAAGTAATCTGAAAACCAAATCATGGCCTACTAATGTCATTTGCCTACTATGTCATTATTAAACCAAAATGGTTTTGAAACTTGTAATTTTGATGATAAAATGTTAGTAAGTATCGAGGGATGAACTTCTTAGAGGTCAGCCTTCTTTGTGCTCCATGTTCCCCACTGATCTGGATCGCATTAGAGCGTGACTCATCATAAGGCATGCTCCACCATGTGAAGATGGTTGACCTAATTCCACAGTGGCATTGTCAGCAAGGTTAGGAATCAGTGGCATAAATTAAGCCTCCGCAGTCCCTGCAATGCTGGGGGCCCCTGACCGTGAGGGGGCCGGCACAGCAGAAGTGGTAGGTGATGGGCCAGGGAGAGGAGGCCTCCTCCGTATACTGTGCTGGGCCCACCCCTCAAATTTCATTACGCCACTGCTAGGACTCAGTGTTCCTTTCTCTGCATTGCAGTATTTTAACCCTAGGAAGGGGACACAGTCGATATGGCCCATGGTCCATGTGGCTTGCCACCTTGAACAGATCTAGAGAGAGAGAAACAGAGACAGAAATGTCATCCCCAGATCTAGCTACAGGCAGGAGTCAGTCAGCAGCATGCAGTAGACAGGTACCCTCCTTGAAATTAATGGCCAGGCTTTTTGTCAGAGGTTCACAGCAGTATGCAGTGATTCACCATGGTGCCAACAGTCACCAGTAATTCATCAAGGAGCTGGTGTGGTATGGCATGCTATTATGTTGCTCGATTTCATTATACAAGCTTATAAAATGTATTTTTGATATTCTTATACATACAATTCTCATAAATGTGAATCAGTAATACCATTGCAGTAGAAATGTTATATGCACTATATACCAAACTAATATTTTAAGAAATTGAGGGCCTTATTTATGAAGGCCTAGCGCCACCGGTGCGTCACTTTTAAAATGGAAAAAAAGTGATGCACGGGTGGCACTAGGCCTTCATATATAAGGTCCTGAGTCATTAGTTGACAAGTATGTGGGTCCTTCCCAAGTGATAAGTTCAAAATCTTGTCATGTTCAAAATACAAGTGCATTAAATAATCCTGGGCTCAACCCCTGGTAGCTATGTCACAAAGCAGACATGCTTAATATAGGGAACATTTTATAAAGTACTAGCAACCAGTCCCAACGTTGTCCGGATATGAAATAGAATGTGTGTAATGTGTGTATTTGGCAAGGGCAATTTATTTTAAAATCTCAAGGTAGACAACATTTTTTGTTTCATTAGATTAGGGACGGAGAAGGCCCAGCGGCAGCCCTGGTTGATGTTAGCAGGCGCTTGCAATTGGTGTAGTGATCCGCCGCCTGAGCCCGGCTACAGCCCTGGTTGATGTTAGCAGGCGCGTGTAATGTCGTTGAATGAGAGAGTTATCAGCCGCGGGTAAATCCGTTTAATGAGAGAGTGAGTGACAGCGAGTAGGAGAGGCTGCAGAAATTGTCCCCACAGACACGCTCATTTGCATGTTCCTCCACTTGAGGCCCAGATGCAGGCCTGTTTGATGTTAGCAGGCGCGTGTTCCCCCGCTTGAGGCCCAGCTGCAGCCCTGGTTGATGTTATCAGGCGCGTGTAATTAGTGTACTTATCTGCCGCCTGAGCCCTGCTAGAGCTCTGGTTGATGGTAGCAGGCACTTGTAATTTCGTTGAATGAGAGAGTTCAGTAACAGCATGCAGGAGAGGCTGCAGTAACTTTACTTACCAGGCCTCGAGGTGAATGCGTTTGTTACGCCCCCAGGACATGGCCACAGCAGACGATCTTCTGATTAATGTACGACCCACATGGCATGAAGGGCGGAACGTAGCACACGCCCCCAGCGTTTCTCACGCCCCCAGTGTGCCCCTTGATGCGGCGCAATTGCGTTCACATGGCATGAAGGCCGGACACACGGCCCCAGCGTTTCTCACGCCCCCAGCGTGTCACGCCCCCAGCGTGCCCCTTGATGCTGCGCAGCAACATAATTGGCGCTTGTATGTACGACTCACATGGCATGAAGGGTGGACACACGCCCCCAGTGTTTGTCACGCCCCCAGCGTTTGTCACGCCCCCAGCACACGCCCACTGCCCACGATGTGATGGCCGTACCACACGCCTCCAGGCCACGCTGGCCTAACGGCTAAGGCGCTCGACCTCGGACCTGGGGATCTCTTTCGAGTCTTGGTAACGACGCCATACATCCTGTGATTCTGTGCAAATCACGTAATCTCCCCGTGCCTAACAAAAATGAATGTGTGTCCTCATGTAACGTAACTGGTGCTATGTAAAGCGCTCTGATACCTGATTCAGTTCGGGTCAAGTTCGCGCTATATAAAACTCTGCTAAAAAATAAAATATGGTGGCCGTCTGCATAGCCTATGTCCTTCTGCTGCAATTGCCCTTTCCAACGCTGTATTGGGTGTTGTGATTGGTGCTGTGGTTACTGAGATTACCCGCCTAAAAGGTTTGGTCGCTCTCTTTATAATTTTAGTATGGATATGGATGGATAGCAGCCCGTCCCGACGTTGTCCGGGTATGAAATGTGTGTAATGTGTGTATTTGGCAAGGGCAATTTATTTTAAAATCTCGCGATAGACAACATTTTTTGTTTCATTAGAATAGGGACAGAGAAGGCCCAGCTGCAGCCCTGGTTGATGTTAGCAGACACGTGTAATGTCGCTGAATGAGAGAGTTATCAGCCGCGGGTAAATCCGTTTAATGAGAGAGTTGAGTGACAGCGAGTAGGAGAGGCTGCAGTACTTGTCCCCGCAGACACGCTCAATTGCGTGTTCCCCCGCTTGAGGCCCAGATGCAGGCCTTTTTGATGTTAGCAGGCGCGTGTTCCCTCGCTTGAGGCCCAGCTGCAGCCCTGGTTGATGTTATCAGGTGCATGTAATTAGTGTACTGATCTGCCGCCTGAGCCCAGCTAGAGCCCTGGTTGATGGTAGCAGGCGCGTGTAATTTCGTTGAATGAGAGAGTTCAGTAACAGCGCGCAGGAGAGGCTGCAGTAACGTTACTTACCAGGCCTCCAGGTGAACGCGTTTGTCACGACTCCAGCACACGACCACAGCACACGATCTTCTGATTAATGTACGACCCACATAGCATGAAGGGCGGAACGTAGCAAACGCCCCCAGCGTTTCTCATGCCCCCAGCGTGCCCCTTGATGCGACGCAATTGCGTTCACATGGCATGAAGGCCGGACACATGCCCCCAGCGTTTCTCATGCCCCCAGCGTGTCACACCCCCACCGTGTCACGCCCCCAGCGTGACCCTTGAAGCTGCACTGCAACGTAATTGGCGCTTGTATGTACGACTCACATGGCATGAAGGGCGGACACACGCCCCCAGCGTTTGTCACGCCCCCAGCCCGAACCCACAGCACAACGCAGACACGCCCACAAGGGACTACTTTGCTGGCACAGTTCTTTTACCTTTTAAATGTATAGAGGAGTTGGCCTAACGGCTAAGGCGCTCGACCTCGGACCTGGGAATCTGGGTTTGAGTCTTGGTAACTTGGTAACAAATCACTTAATCTCCCCGTGCCTAACAAAAATGAATGTGTGTCCTCATGTAACGTAACTGGTGCTATGTAAAGCGCTCTGATACCTGAATCAGTTTGGTGCAAGTTCACGCTATATAACACTCTGCAAAAATATGGTGGCTGTCTGCATAGCCTATGTCCTTCTGCTGCAACTGCCCTTTCCAACGCTGTATTGGGTGTTGAGATTGGTGCTGTGGTTACTGAGATTACCCGCCTCAAAGGTTTGGGCTCTCTCTTCATAATATTAGTAAGGATAAGGATAAGTTACCCCTAAGTTAGGTCCTAGGGATCCCTAAGGGCAGGGTGCTGTCTAATTAAAAGGTAGGTCATGCACTTTTAAGTTTTATGTGCCCTGGTAGTAAAAAACTCCCAAATTAATTTTTCCTAGTTTGAGTCTTACCCTTCCATAGGTTAATATTGTGGATGCCTTATTACATATAATAAGCTATAATTCCTAAATGGAAGGAGATACATCAAAAATGTCTAGTACATATGTAATTGTAATGATAAATTCCCTTTAATGGCAACGTTGAATTATCATTCCAATTTTAAAAATGTCACTGTTAGAAAGATGGCATGTATCTGCTCTTAGCCCTGTGTGCTGGTAGCCTGTCGCAAATACACATCAGAGGAACGGTGACAGCTGGGCTTTTTGCACTCCTTCTAGATAGTCACACAGAGTGGGAGCTCAGGTGTGACTTAATGGGCCACCCCGGGAGGATGGGAGAGAGAAGCTTGTCACAGCTTCACACTTACACCTGAATATGCTGTGTTCTGTCCTCACACAAAGGACTGCTTGCCCCATGTAGTGAGTCTGCTGCCAGGGCATGAAGAGAGGACATCTGTGAACTTCAAAGACCCTTCTTTGAAGTCTCTGCCTCTTCAAAGGCACCAGTAGGTATTAGAACTGGACTTCTGACCCTACCCCTTTAGTACACTTCTGGACCTGTGAAGACTCTGCCAGAAAGAAGGACTGCTGTGCCGCTGAAGGACTGCCACTCTGCTGGACTGCTGCTGCTCTGGAAGAACTGTTGTCTTGCTGTGCTGATCTTCTGCCTGCTGCTTCCTGACCTGCCTGAGAAGGACTGGACCCATGTCACTTGAATCCAGAGCAACACCAAGGGCCTGCTGTCTTGCATCCTGATTGAAGTCTCAGCTACAAAAAAAGTTCCTACTCACCTGCTACATCACCTGGACCCTCTTATCTTTGAGTCTGCCCTGCCCAGAGGGTCTGAAGTGCTGCTCCAGATGAATCCACACCTCGCTGTCTTTGCAGAACTCGGAACCGGTGCATCTATTCCACTGCATCGCCACCATTGTGAGGATCGACTCTGACACATCCCAATGGCGCATTGGCTCCATTTTGGACGCATCATACAGCTGTGTGGCCAAGAACCGACACATCGCCTCCACTTAGTGGACTATCTACGACACATTGCCTCGTCTGCACTCCGCATCTTGTCTTTGACGATAACACAACAAAGGTACTTTGCAGCAGGCCAAGTCTGTTCCTAGCTGACCTATGCTCCATTGTGGTCATCTGAACTTTTGACTTTGCCCTGGTTCCCCACAACCAGATATCCAAAGTTGGTGTTTTTTACTTTTAAGCACTATATTACAATTTAATCTTCCAAATTCAAAGCTCCGATTCTACTCATTGATGTTTGTCATTTTGGTTTTGTGTTATTTACTAAATAAAGCTCTATTTTTCTAGTCATGTGGCCAACTCGAAGAGGGAGAACTGTCTAAAACTCATTACGGACAAAATGGAGATCCTGATCTTCAGAAACAAGATCTCCCCATGGGGCTCTTCCTGGTGGCCAATGGTACTGGGACCCACATCCACCCCCACAGACACACCAGAAATCTTGGTATCATCCTGAATGACAAACTCACAATTACTAAACAGGTAAATTCAGTGACCTCATCTTACTTCCTCATACTCAAAATGCTCTGCAAGATCTGCAAATGGGTCCCCAAGTACAAGAGATGTACTTTGTGCCAGGTCCTCATAACCAGCAGACCGCACTATGGCAAAGCAACCAAGCCATCCAAAACACTGGGCCAAACTCATCCTAACACTCACATCACTCCCCATTTCATAGAACTACACTGGTTACCCATCCAGAAATGATGCCAATCCAAGCTGCTCGTCTACTCCTACAAAGCCCTCCACAATAAAAGACCTGCATACCTGAAGGTGCGACTTCAACTCTGCCATTCAAGCAGACATCCACGCTCAGCCTTAATTGCCTCGCACAAGTCTCCCACATCTGCAGAAGCAAGTCATGAGGACGCTCTTCCTACACTGCGACCAAGACCTGTAATGACCTCCTGCAACACATCACTACTCAACTTCCATGACAACCTGAAGACCTGGCTTTTCAACTAGGAGCTCTGTCTGACCTATGTTCCTGCTCCAGTGCCTGGACACCTTCAAGGGTGCTAAGTTGTGCCCTACAAATCGACTTAACATGACATAACATAACAGTGCTATATACCACACTTCAGTCCTCTGTCAAGTCTTAGAAGAACAGTATTTGTTTGGCATGTATCTCTCCTACTCAGAATTTAGCCACTCATTTTGATTTTGACTACATGCATTGAGACATTGAGATTGGACACCCCATATTTTTCACTTTTTCCTTCCTGTGGTCTACACACTCTCCCATACATTTTTGCATCTGCTCATTTCACTGTGCTCCTGTTTCCAGTTGTTTGCATTTATTTACCAACAATTTCCATTCCGCCCCATTGCAATTATTTGTTAAATTCCATACCCATGGCCACATCAATGACATCTGAGAGATAGAGGTGACTGTCTGACCCTTTTTTTTGTAAGGTAGCCTATATTCATAGCGCATGACCATTGATACAGGCAATACTCATCCTGGCAAACAGCATAGTTTTTAATTTTAATCCGGATGAGCATTAGATGTGAAAGGTGAGGTGCATAATTGAAAATTAAAAAACTATGAGGCTTATTTGGAATTTGGCCCATGGAAAACTCTGTCAAAATGTGGTGGATATCCTGCCCACCATGTTACAAGTGCCATAGGCCATTATGCAGTTGTAATACCGCATATTATCACTTCAAATATGAGATAATATTACAACCACAAAACTCTAAATTTCACTATATATTGTTCAGATCTACTTTTTATGCTGTGTACTTTTATTTACATTTTCTTCTATGCAAAAGTCACTAAATAAACCTTAGCTTAACCCTCTTGTAGCTTTGGTCAAAACAGTCATTATTAACTTAAAGGTAACCTGTACAGCATTTATGTAGCACTCAAACAGTAATAAATTGAAAACACAAAACAAGAAAAATCAAGTACATTTAATAAATAACATGACACCAAAATGGCAATAAACCAATCGGTACAGCTGGAGTTATGAATTTTTAAAATCCCAGGTAAAATTAGCACCAAAAAACACGAAGTGCCAGTCGCGTTTATCTGGTCGTACCAGACTGGGTCAAAGTAATAAGGTATTTATTTATTTTCACTGAATCAAATCCCATTTATTACAGATTACACCTTGCTCTAGCCCTGCCGAAAATCCCTTAACATAGCCTGGGATTGGAAACATATCGGCATTTCCTCTTATCCAAGAAGAGGGCAAATTTAATTATTCACGGTTTCTGAAGAGGGATTTTATACACAGATATATCCCCACATATATTTATTTTCTCCCCCATGAACAGCATTTCTCTTTAACAATCTAACTATAGGGCCTTATGAGAGTGCTCATTGTTTTAGTAATGTGTTTCAAGACATACTGGTGTAATTTCTCACAATTGATTGAAACGTATTGAATTTATGTTTTTGTTGTTCTTTATTTTTTTCATTTTCACAAGTGTTTGTTTAATGTATATTAGCACTTTTGGAGCTATGTATCTTTGAATGTCTCAGACAAGATTGAAATGTTTCATAAAAAGTTATTTCTAATAGTGTATATCATGGAGAAATGATTAACCAGGCCCAAAGACTAAATGTATGGGCTTTTAGTCTGCTGAAATAAATGGCAGTAACTAAAATTGGTAGCCAGGTCTCTTGTTCTTTTAAACTTCCTAAAAGTGGCATTTTCAGAATGGTAACTTAATCCGAGTTTACCACTAAGGAGGATTTTAAATTATAATTAAACTGATTGGAAGGTGCATTTCTCTATCTGAAACTGAAGTTGTCAATTATTAAGAATAATATGGTAAGCTAGTGTTAGTTTATGGGAGATATAGCCTTGTTGTAGTGAACACAACTTTTGGAGTTTTTCTCTGTCAGGACATGTTCAACTTATATGCACACATCTTACTTTTTAAATACCATGCCGCCTGCCATATAAGTCTTTAGGGCCTGCCTTAGGGGTGACTTGTACATACTGAAAAGGAATGTTTAGGCCTAGCAAAAGGTGCATTTTGCCAGGTCAAAATGGCAGTTTAGAACTGCACTATAGGTTGTAGCATCAGGCCTGAGAAATGCTTAACAGTGCTACCTAAGTGGGTGGCACAATGAATGCAGCAGCCCACTAGTAGCATTTCATTTATAGGCCCGGATACATGTACTACCATATACTAGGAACGTATAAGTAAATTAAAAGTACCAATCACATGTAGGGCCAATTTTTTGTTGGTGCCGCCACTTTTTCATGGATTCCCTCCCTACCACTCTTAAACAGTGCCCCTCTCAAGTCTCCATATTCATACCCCGGTGACAGGATTTTAACTAAAAAACTGTAAGTAATAAGAGGATCTATCTGACAAAATCAGTAACCCACTGAACTATTCACATTAAAAGCACTTCCGTGTTAAACATTTTTTGCAGCAGGCAAATTAACCCACTGCACTACTTTATGATGAGCCAAAACTTCCACTAGGAAAAACTTTACCTCTCTCCAGCAGGTCCATTTATCACTAGAGTTATCTTGACATTAGCAAGAATAAAGTGTGCCCAGTACAAAA
Source organism: Lissotriton helveticus (assembly GCF_964261635.1). Classification (NCBI taxonomy): domain Eukaryota; kingdom Metazoa; phylum Chordata; class Amphibia; order Caudata; family Salamandridae; genus Lissotriton; species Lissotriton helveticus. The sequence goes on from NC_136070.1 coordinate 1,171,670,072, forward strand.
AGCCAACTTAAACGGGTTCAGCAAAACAAGGCAAAAGTCCTACATGTACTACTACTTTCTTTTGTTAAGAGACTCCTATTTCCGACTGAGTACTCTATTGTTCCGTTGATGAAACACTATAACCAGATTGAGAGTGGGTGCCATGAGTTTGGAGTTGAAAAATGAGATTGGAGAAACCAAACAGCAATAATTAGACCTGACCTACATCAGTCCCAACCAGAAGGATGCCATGCAGGTCCAATGAAAGAATCTCTGACAGAATATCGAGGCTGAAAATATCGACAGACAAAATATCGATGCTGGAATATCGAAGGCAAGTATATCGACACCCTATCTACAACATGGTAAGTACAAAAATATCGAAACTAAAATATCGATGTTAAAAATATCGTAATTAAATATATCGTTTAAAAAAAAAAAGTAAAATAAAGTAAATAGTACTTATATATATTTTAAACTTATGTTAAAATGTGTTATAATGTTTAAAATGAATAAATAATACATATTTACTTTTAAACATTTAATTTAAAATAATAAAAAATATAATATATACTTAATTAATTATAATATATACATAATTTTTTTAATAAATATAAAATATTAACAAATACTACAATTTAAAAATAAATAAACACTCATAAAATAATAACATAAATAATAATAAATAATTATATTTAATAAATAACAACAATTAAATATACTTTCTATATTTTAAAAATTAATTAAATACAACATTATGTAACATCTTAATTACATAAATAAATATAAATAATATTGAATAGCATAAGGGTAAAAATTACTAATCAAACTCCAGAGGGTGCAACAGTAGATAAAGCGTTGGATAGCGTAAGGGTAAACATTACTATTTCAACTCTAGTGAGTGCAACAGTAGGGAAAGAGTTGGATCGCGGGTATGTAAAAATGACTATTCCCACTCCAATGAGTGCAACATTAGGGAAAACGTTGGATAGCGTAAGAATAAAAATTACTATTCCCACTCCAGAGAGTGCAACAGTAGGGAAAACTTTGGATAGCGTAGGGAGAAAAATTACTATTCCAACTCCAAAGGGTGCAACAGTAGGGAAAGCGTTGGATAGCGTAGGGGTAAAAATTACTATTCCCACTCCAGTGGGTGCAACAGTAGAGAAAGTGTTGGATAGCGTAGGGGTAAAGATTACTATTCCCACTCCAGTGGGTGCAACAGTAGGGAAAGCGTTGGATAGCGTAGGGGTAAAATGTACTATTCCCACTCCAGTGGGTGCAACAGTAGGGAAAGCGTTGGATAGCGTAGGGGTAAAAATTACTATTCCAACTCCAAAGAGTGCAACAGTAGGGAAAGCGTTGGATAGCGTAGGGGTAAAAATTACTATTCCTACTCCAGTGGGTGCAACAGTAGGGAAAGCGTTGGATAGCGTAGGGGTAAAATTTACTATTCCCACTCCAGTGGGTGCAACAGTAGGAAAAGCGTTGGATAGCGTAGGGGTAAAAATTACTATTCCCACTCCAGTGGGTGCAACAGTAGAGAAAGCGTTGGATAGCGTAGGGGTAAAGATTACTATTCCCACTCCAGTGGGTGCAACAGTAGGGAAAGTGTTGGATAGCGTAGGGGTAAAATTTACTATTCCCACTCCAGTGGGTGCAACAGTAGGAAAAGCGTTGGATAGCGTAGGGTTCAAAATTACTATTCCAACTCCAAAGAGTGCAACAGTAGGGAAAGCGTTGGATAGCGTAGGGGTAAAAATTACTATTCCCACTCCAGTGGGTGCAACAGTAGGGAAAGCGTTGGATAGCATAGGGTTAAAATTACTATTCCAACTCCAAAGAGTGCAACAGTAGGGAAAGCGTTGGATAGCGTAGGGGTTAAAATTACTATTCCCACTCCAGTGAGTGCAACAGTAGGGAAAGCGTTGGATAGCGTAGGGGTAAAAATTACTATTCCCACTCCAGTGGGTGCAACAGTAGAGAAAGCGTTGGATAGCGTAGGGGTAAAGATTACTATTCCCACTCCAGTGGGTGCAACAGTAGGGAAAGCGTTGGATAGCGTAGGGGTAAAATTTACTATTCCCACTCCAGTGGGTGCAACAGTAGGAAAAGCGTTGGATAGCGTAGGGGTCAAAATTACTATTCCAACTCCAAAGAGTGCAACAGTAGGGAAAGCTTTGGATAGCGTAGGGGTAAAAATTACTAATCAAACTCCAGAGGGTGCAACAGTAGATAAAGCGTTGGATAGCGTAAGGGTAAAAATTACTATTCCAACTCCAGTGAGTGCAACAGTAGGGAAAGCGTTGGATCGCGGGTATGTAAAAATGACTATTCCCACTCCACTGAGTGCAACATTAGGGAAAACGTTGGATAGCGTAAGAATAAAAATTACTATTCCCACTCCAGAGAGTGCAACAGTAGGGAAAACTTTGGATAGCATAGGGAGAAAAATTACTATTCCAACTCCAAAGGGTGCAACAGTAGGGAAAGCGTTGGATAGCGTAGGGGTAAAAATTACTATTCCCACTCCAGTGGGTGCAACAGTAGAGAAAGCGTTGGATAGCGTAGGGGTAAAGATTACTATTCCCACTCCAGTGGGTGCAACAGTAGGGAAAGTGTTGGATAGCGTAGGGGTAAAATTTACTATTCCCACTCCAGTGGGTGCAACAGTAGGAAAAGCGTTGGATAGCGTAGGGTTCAAAATTACTATTCCAACTCCAAAGAGTGCAACAGTAGGGAAAGCGTTGGATAGCGTAGGGGTAAAAATTACTATTCCCACTCCAGTGGGTGCAACAGTAGGGAAAGCGTTGGATAGCATAGGGTTAAAATTACTATTCCAACTCCAAAGAGTGCAACAGTAGGGAAAGCGTTGGATAGCGTAGGGGTTAAAATTACTATTCCCACTCCAGTGAGTGCAACAGTAGGGAAAGCGTTGGATAGCGTAGGGGTAAAAATTACTATTCCCACTCCAGTGGGTGCAACAGTAGAGAAAGCGTTGGATAGCGTAGGGGTAAAGATTACTATTCCCACTCCAGTGGGTGCAACAGTAGGGAAAGCGTTGGATAGCGTAGGGGTAAAATTTACTATTCCCACTCCAGTGGGTGCAACAGTAGGAAAAGCGTTGGATAGCGTAGGGGTCAAAATTACTATTCCAACTCCAAAGAGTGCAACAGTAGGGAAAGCTTTGGATAGCGTAGGGGTAAAAATTACTAATCAAACTCCAGAGGGTGCAACAGTAGATAAAGCGTTGGATAGCGTAAGGGTAAAAATTACTATTCCAACTCCAGTGAGTGCAACAGTAGGGAAAGCGTTGGATCGCGGGTATGTAAAAATGACTATTCCCACTCCACTGAGTGCAACATTAGGGAAAACGTTGGATAGCGTAAGAATAAAAATTACTATTCCCACTCCAGAGAGTGCAACAGTAGGGAAAACTTTGGATAGCATAGGGAGAAAAATTACTATTCCAACTCCAAAGGGTGCAACAGTAGGGAAAGCGTTGGATAGCGTAGGGGTAAAAATTACTATTCCCACTCCAGTGGGTGCAACAGTAGAGAAAGAGTTGGATAGCGTAGGGGTAAAGATTACTATTCCCACTCCAGTGGGTGCAACAGTAGGGAAAGCGTTGGATAGCGTAGGGGTAAAATGTACTATTCCCACTCCAGTGGGTGCAACAGTAGGGAAAGCGTTGGATAGCGTAGGGGTAAAAATTACTATTCCAACTCCAAAGAGTGCAACAGTAGGGAAAGCGTTGGATAGCGTAGGGGTAAAAATTACTATTCCCACTCCAGTGGGTGCAACAGTAGGGAAAGCGTTGGATAGCGTAGGGATAAAATTTACTATTCCCACTCCAGTGGGTGCAACAGTAGGAAAAGCGTTGGATAGCGTAGGGGTAAAAATGACTATTCCCACTCCAGTGGGTGCAACAGTAGAGAAAGCGTTGGATAACGTAGGGGTAAAGATTACTATTCCCACTCCAGTGGGTGCAACAGTAGGGAAAGCGTTGGATAGCGTAGGGGTAAAATTTACTATTCCCACTCCAGTGGGTGCAACAGTAGGAAAAGCGTTGGATAGCGTATGGGGTCAAAATTACTATTCCAACTCCAAAGAGTGCAACAGTAGGGAAAGCTTTGGATAGCGTAGGGGTAAAAATTACTATTCCCACTCCAGTGGGTGCAACAGTAGGGAAAGCGTTGGATAGCGGAGGGGTAAAAATTACTATTCCAACTCCAAAGAGTGCAACAGTAGGGAAAGCGTTGGATAGCGTAGGGGTAAAAATTACTATTCCACTCCAAAGGGTGCAACAGTATGGAATGCTAATTAATAAATATTTACAAAATATATTACACATAAAAATATGTAATTATTTACAATTAAATTACTTCCCCTCCTATTCCCCTATAAACCCACAACCCACTCTGGTACTAAAACATAACATTTAATAATAATTAACATTAATTACCAATTAAATAATTATTTTTCAACTAAAATAATTAATTGCCAATTATTAATTAAATCAAAAATTAAATATTTACGATTACATTACTTCCCACCCTATTCCCCTATAAACCCACAACCCGCTCTGGTACTAAAACATAACATTTAATAAAGATTAACATTAATTACCAATTAAATAAATAATTTATCAATTAAATTAATTAATTGCCAATTAATAATTTATTTTAAAATTAATTATTTACAATTAAATTACTTACCCACCCTATTACCCTATAAACTCACAACCCGCTCTAGTACCAAAACATAACATTTAATAAAAATTAACATTAATTACCAATAAAATAATTAATTGATCAATTAAAATAATTAATTGCCAATTAATAATTAAATAAAAAAATAATTAATTACCATTAAATTACTTCCCACCCTATTCCCCTATAAACCTACAACCCGCTCTTGTACTAAAACATAACATTTAATAAAAATTAACATTAATTACCAATTAAATTATTAATTTATCATTTAAAATAATTAATTGCTAATTATTAATTACAATTAAATTACTTCCCACCCTATTCCCCTATAAACCCACAACCCGCTCCGGTATTAAAACATATATTTTACTTAAAAATAAATGTATTAATATATAAAAATAATACACATATAATATAAATTATTTTAAATACTTAACAAAAACATATAATACATACATAATAAAAATCAAAAAATAATACAAATTTCGATATTAGTAACATCGAAATTAGTTATATCGATATATATACTATCGATATTACTTACCTCAGGGTCGATATTCTGTCCTACGATATTCTTGACATCGATATTCTGTACCTGCGAAATTTTAAACACGATATTTTTGTAGGTCGAAATTTTCAACTCGATATTTTGACTGTGCACCCCAATGAAATGCAGAGTTTACAACACTATCCACCTACATCATCATTTATTATATCAGATCTGCATCACATAATGCAAGCAAAATTAAAGGCACTCATTTTGATGGACAAATGCATACTTGGCATAGATATGATAAGGAGTTATTTTAGTGTTTATAATATGGCCAGACAGAGACAGGTACTGTATTATGCTCCCCATTGAATGAGGAATCAATCACCAATTCTAGACCCACATTTATGTTTTTGGAAGATTTGCTGACAGTCTTGCAAGTGCCACTGGGGTACTGTCCAGAATGACTGTAAATGTACAAGTCGCATTGAGCCACTTCAATAGTGAAGTAGTTAAGGGGTTAGGGCAGGTCACACCTTCATTAGGAGTGCTACAAACTGCACAAGTAAACCTCAAGAGAGTATGCAGAGGCTGCTGAGAATGACAAGTTCTCAAGGCTCAGTAGAATGGCAGTAGTGGAAACTCCATGCGAGGCATCAGAAAGGGCCACAGTAGCGGAAAGAAGCTTACGTATTAGTATTTTTATTTTATTATAAAATATATTTCTGTAAGTTGATGAATGCTGGCAGAGAAAAATGAACCATTAAATGGAAGACAGAACTGCCAGGTGATGATTGTATTATGATGTTTTGCAACCTGTGACTTAACAGATTTTTATCTTAGTATCCTTTAAAAAGTTTCCTTCTGTATTATAAGTGTTGAACACAGTTCAGTAGCTTACATTAGAAGTGATCATTAGTTGTGTTGGTTCAAACTCTTGTAGCAGTTCTATGAATGCTCTGACTCATGTTTGGTTTTTGAAATCGGTCTTCATCATTAGAATCATCTTTGCTAGGATCTATGGGTAGGACTCAGGCCTCGCTATGTTGCTATGTTGCCATGCTATGTAAGAAGGCACAACATGTAATAATCTTACAACAGGTCTCTGGAGGGCTCCATCACTTTTGTGTAGGCGCCTCAATCTGACTTTCAGTAGATCAGATCTATACTCCACCTCTGAGCATGTTCTCTTGTGGGCAATGTTGATCCTACTTCCCCTTAAGGCGTGATTACGACTTTGGCAGTGCCCCTCCGAGTCCACCCTGCCGCTGTATCACCAAAGCTGTGGTCTGACTGCCCACCAGATTAGGAGTTACCTCCTCTCTGGCAGGCTTTGTTTGAAAATAAGAATTGTGCTGTTCCTGAATGATCTAGAATGTAGCAATGCACAAAAGACAGTAGGCTACTGAGTCAAAGAGATGGGAATCCATTTCTTTGGAATATAATGCCCTCACACACCCAGTTGGGTATCATGCTTCATCCTCGGGCTGCTCCTCGTCTGGCCGGCGCTGCAATGGCTGACAGGCTCCCGATGAGGGGCACTTTGGCGGGGATCTTTTTTCAAATAGCTGTTTGGTGCCGTGGGGGTGAGAGATTTAGTTAGTGTAGATAAATGAGTGGTGTGTGATGTTTATGTGAGTTAAAACAGGGTTGGGAGTACCAGCAAAATAATTTTAATTGTGGGGTCTCCAACCCTGATCAAAATAAAGAGGAAAGGCTAAGTTTTTTTTTTTTTTTAAATTTTTTTTTTTAAAACCTTTATTGACATCAAAAGAAGACAGGTCGAGGCCCACAACCAAGCCGGCCGGCCGCAGTGTACAAAACAATCAGGAGTCAACAGGCAAATAATACATAATCAATCAGCACAAGCAGAGGCCGTACAATCGCAATAGGGGAGAAGAGATACAGAAACTAAAGGGCTAAAACACAGGAGTAAATAAGGCTTAATTTTATAATATGGGGAGAGGACGTATGACAGGCTCACTTGCAATACGGAGGCATCCGACATCCCGTAACCAACCTCAACATTAAGAAGGGGGCATGGGGCAAAATATCAGGGGGACAACACAATGCAGTCAAGAAATCAGGATATGTGAGACACAGTCAGCCCCTGAGCATTATCCTCGTAACACGCCCGCCACCCGAGACACTACCAAGCCAGAACAGAGGGATCGGAAAGATAATGCAGCAAACCCCGCCCGTCATAGTACCCGTCTGGGACACAGAAAGGAAAAAAAAAAGGGGGGGGGACTAAGCAGGGAGGGGGGGAGAGAGGAAGGGAAAGGAAAATGAAGGGAAGAAAAACAAAACAATAAAAAGGGAATAAGGAAATATGAAAAAGAAAGGCAGAAGACACGCCGACACAGGCCCCCCACGACGGGAAGACAGGAGACAAAAAGGATTAGCGGCCCAAGTGGGGGCATGGCGATCGGGAAAAAAGACAGCCGAAATATAGCAGGATGAGTAACGACGCCATACCCCCACCCGAAACACACCATAGGAGGTCGGGACAGACGCGGCCTCATGAAAAAGAGATACAAAAGGGCCATAGAACCAGAAGACAAACAAAAAATAGAACCCAACCCACCCGTCCCACCCTGCACCCCTGTAGAAGGCTATGGCCTACCCTTCAAACAGCGTGCCTGTCGCCCTAAACCAGAACCCGAAATATAGCGAGAAGAAAGAAAGAAAAACAAGACAAAAAGGCAACAAAAGCGGAGAAAAAAAGGACAGGAGGGAGGAGCAGAATAATTATAATCCTAACAGTCGGCCGCAGCCCCCCGCCCAACCCGACAAGCACAATCAAAAACAAACCAGGACGACACCCCATCATGCACCACAAAATATTAGGAGAAGGGGACCTCCCACCTTCCTACGATCATAAACAATTGTGCAACGAAATCATATACCGGGAATCAAGCAGAAGTCGTACATTTCACCCCCAACCCTTTCGAGCGACAAACCCCACCAACCACATGGCAATGTATAACCACATACTAAATACGAAATCAGCATATAATCGAGTGGAATGGTGACTAGCATAGCTACATGGGGGGTAGATAGATCCACAAGTGAGCAGTAGTCCAAACTGAAAGTATCGATTCATCAACAATCGAAGCACGAGCCATGAAAAACAGGAGTTCAATTGTGCCACTGGAGCGGGCGAGGTGGACCCAATTATAGACACAGGCAAAGTCATCGAAACAGGCACAGGAGGAAGTCCACCCATAGTTTCAGGCAACAATGTCGAACAGGGTCGCAGTACAGCATCCAAGTCCCCGGGGCCCGAACCTTGAAAAGCAGGGCGCCCCATAGTTACCAGCACACTACACGATCCTCGATCAGTGGCAGAGACACTCAGGTCAATCGAGGGGGGTGAGGCAATGAAGTCATCGAAACAAGAGGGCGACAAGAAGAAACGGCCGTCCAAAATGGCGGCAGATTGTGGCGGACCCATCGAGACGCCCAGGGCCAGGGAAGCGTGCAGGGATCTCAGGGCTTCCAGGACATCTCTGACTGTCGGCTCACGCCCACCAGATCCGATCTCCACACAATTAGGCACCTCGAGCCCACCGCCACAGGGCGACTCTCGTTCCGGAGGGCCGGCCGCCATTTCGTGAATCAGCCCAATCGCCGCCCACGAGGACCCCCGGAAATAACAGTTCTCAAATGTAGGACTTTACAAGCGCCGGGGGTCCCAGCAAGGGCGGCCTCGATGGCAAAAGGATGTCCGCCCAAAACGGGTCTCCGCCATCACCAGCACCGGCGCCCCAAACAAGCGGAGTCCGGGCCCCGAGGACCAGGGCCGTCGGACAAAGCAGCGGCGGGGGGAGACCCCTTCTCAGAATCAGGTCCCGGGGCTTCTCACCCACGTCGGCCGCGCGGCCACCAGGGCAGGCCCGGGTCAGGATCGCCGGGATCTGCGCACATCGGCTCCCAACACTGGTTCTCGCTCTCGGCCGGGGCCGAGAGCCATCGGATCCCACCAGCCAGGTCCCGGTCCAAGTCCCGCGGAGGCCCCGATCCTTCGGAGGACACAACTCCGGAGCCACTGCACGCCGAGACCCCGGGGTCAGATGGTAAGTACAAACAAGCCGTTATGTTTCCAATTCCCCAAAAATGTGCCGTCCCGGGACAGGGTAAAAGACAGGATAAGCAATCAGGATGGAGGGCTGCGGGAGCCGAGCTAAAGGGCGACCATTACGGCCGCGAGCTAGGCTCCTCCAGGAAAGGCTAAGTTAATGTCTTAGGCGCTCTTCCGTGTGGTTAGTCAACATGTTTCTTCGCAATTCTACAAGTCTAGAGGCGATTCGTCAGGACCTAAAGTTAAAAAACTATCTACACTAAGGTGGACTGAAAAACAATAATTAACTAATGTTTGAGATTTATGCCACCATGACTTACTCTGTCTAATGACTGGTAGCACTGGTTCTACCCTATTTGAGATATACTACTGCTTCATCAATCCCCGGCAGGTCAGGATATGAGGAAATTGCCCATTTGTTTTTGACATTCCCACAGTAGTGCCCTAAAAAAGGGCACCGCAATGGGAACTCCGAAAACAGTTCCTGCATGGCATGGAATGAAAAAAGTCCATGCCGGGCCAGACCTTGAGTGCATGCACACAGGGGGCACATGTAGTGCCCCCCTGTGTGTATCTACAGAGTATGAGGAAACCATGGGGCCCTGTATGGGCCCCTTTGTTTCCTCTCCCCCACTGTTTTCATGGCAAACATGTAATATGGTTGGTGGGAGCACAGTGGTTCTGTCAAGCACATTACTGCCTCTTGACTGCTGCAACACCACTGGAGAATGGTGGTTCCCTGGTGGCTGTGGCAGGGCAGTGGTGGTTCCACTGCTGATATTGTAATAGGGCTGTTGGGAAAGTGCCAACGCCACGCTCCTGCGAGTCTGGCAGTCCATGGACCACCAGACTCGTAATCGGGGCCTTAGTATTTAAGGATGCAGATATGGTGTCATGATCCAGGGTCTGATAGCATTCAAAAGTTGTCACTACATCTCAAATTTGCATTGTTAATATATCATGTGAGATCATGCATTTAAGATTGTGTGATCATGCGTTTAAGATTACCAAGGACCCATTTCAAAGCTCTCCTTTGACAAATGCTTTTACAGCCCACTGTGGCGGGATATGAATGAATCATGTGTGCTGCCAGATATCATGCAATCAGATCTGCGATCATGCATTCTCAATTGCACACCGCCTGTATGTTTTGAGAATGTTGGCTTTTTGTGTTGTGGATCAGGTACTCTGTTGCTGATGGGGGCATAACAGTACAGCACAATATGCAAACCTAATGAATGAGGAAATTGTGCAAGGTGATAAAAACACACTGTTGTGTCCTGCAACACCTCTATGGTGTTTGGAAAGAAAATATGCTAATGTATTTTACTCAACAAAGCATGCAAAATCCTCTTAAATCAAGGGAAAGTGCACTTTGAGATATCTCATCTGCCACTGCAACAATGTCCTGTTGCCAGCAGATGTAGAGAGCACATGACCTGAACATGGCTTCGTATAGCTTGATTCCCTAGTATGCAACTGAAAACTGGATTCCGGTTGTCTGTTAGTTCCAATGTGACCCACTTGCCAAAACTATATTTCCTATATATTTCCACCTCACTTTACTAAACAGTTTACTCCCAGACGTTAAATGTTCTCCTTGCTCCTTCACCTTGCTTCTACTTTGCTGGGTATCAAGTATACTATTCCCCACACCATTGAATAAAGGGATGCCCATCTGAAAAAAAGGATACAGTATTCTGGGTCGTCATTTTATACTTTGCACCTATTTACCACCTGTTTCCACTGGGTGGCAAAATGTTTGTGCAAAACATCCGTTCTGTGACTATTTGCTAATTACTAATGTTCTGAAGTTTTGATTTTCAAATTGCTATTTGATAATAGCTTTTTGCGATTCGCGTTTTAAGATCCAAGGGCTAGATGTACGAAGTATTTTTGAAGTCGCAAACAGCATGATTCAGACTCAGGTAATTTGTGACTGTAAAAATTCAGTTTCTTATGTACAAAAACCAACTTGCAATTCTACAGAATCGCAATTTTGTTTTGCTATTCTGTATTTGGAAGGGGCGCGTTTAGAGTGCCTATTCCAAATACTGAGTTCCAGTGGTATGTATTAATCTTTTGCAACCAAATTCCAATCCCAAAACATGAATAGTTTACCACCAATTCAAACCGGGTGGTAGTTCTTTCGCAAATGGGAAATGAGAATGTTAAATAAATGATTTAAAAGCAGGCGGCGGTCCCACAAACATTTGCCTCCTCATAAAAAAAGAAAGTTAATGTTTTATTTTTTTAAACCAATCCTGTGTCCTTCAAGAAAAACAGGCTGCATTAAAATTAATTAATTAAAATCTATAGTAGACATTGCAGTCTGCTGACCCTAGCAAGCCACCATCCCTGTGATGGCTGCAATTCCTAATGGGTTGCAAACTGCAACCTAACTCATTATTATTCATAAGTTAGGTATCAGTAATTAGATGAACAAGTATCCTACATTAGGAATAGTGATTTTGTAATTTTGATTTGCAATTTAGGAATCATTATTCCCAATCTTAGTATATATGGCTACCAACCTGTACGGATTCCATTTGCTTGTGCTAAACTAGTGAAAGCATGGATTTTATGAGTGCATGCATGCCAGCCATGACATTTTGTGATTGGTTACCATTTTTCAACTGGTTACTGACTGGCAACACATTGAAAATCAGGGCTTAGCTTCTCATCGCACAGCCACCTACTTCAATAATACAAGCAACAATATAATAAGCATCATTTAACTTCCAAAAGTTTAAAATTAGGAACCACACATGTTCCATGTTATCAGCATGTACGCAAAAAGTGCTATGCATTCTGCAAGTTTCAACATGCAAAATAGTCCAAATTTCAGTCTAGATACTTATCTGGATTTTAGTGTGTAACAATCAGTTATGTATATGACACTATTTGCACAGAAGTTGACAACACATACCTTTTGCGCTGATTTTAAACTTTTAGGAAATAAAAGATGTTTCATAGATTTTAATGGATTATTGCTTGGAATCTTGACATATTTGAATGTGTGGTGTCAGTCAATTGCAATTAGGTAATGTTGGTAGAGTTACGCTGTGTGGGGCTGTGCAGAGACTTCTGGTTCTCCCGCTTTCCTCCTGTGGCCGGGCTTGGCTCCGCCACCTGCTTCACCGCTCCTGTTCATCCACTGGCCGGGCTTGGCTCCGTGGGTCCCGTTGGTGACTACAAGACCCAGGATCCCTTGGGGCAAGGACGCAACTGCAACACGCGCCAGGAGGCGCATAAAGCCCCGCCTGGGGCCGAGGCCCTTGTTGGTAGAGCGGTACAAAAGGGGGGTGGTGATGGACGGAGCATCTAAACCAATCAAACATTCACACACAGTCAAAAGATCTGGGTTTAATCCATCACCGTTCTTTAGCCCACTCTGCCACCCCAGTTCAGACATGGTCATATGCAAATCAGTCTGACCCTGTGCCTCATGGGAACAGTCCAGCCCGAACTGCCAAGCCATGCCTTCCCTGGACCGGAAACAAGCTTCCGAGGACCGGTTTCTGGCATTACAGCCGTCTTCAGCCCTGCTTGCTTGAATCCAGTGGCAAAGTGAGCAAGGGACTCACGTCTGAGCATACCCTGCCACACTTATGGTGAACAAAGCGGTACAAAAGGGGGTGGTGATGGACGGAGCATCTGAACCAATCAAACACTCACACCCAGTCAAAAGATCTGGGTTTAATCCATCACCGTTCTTTAGCCCACTCTGCCGCCCCAGTTCAGACATGGCCATATGCAAATCAGTCTGACCCTGTGCCTCATGGGAACAGTCCAGCCCGAACTGCCAAGCCATGCCTTCCCTGGACCGGAAACAAGCTTCCGAGGACCGGTTTCTGGCATTACTGCCGTCTTCAGCCCGGCTTGCTTGAATCCAGTGGCATGGTGAGCAAGGGACTCAAGTCTGAGCATACCCTGCTAAACTTATGGCGAACAAAGCGGTACAAAAGGGGGTGGTGATGGACGGAGCATCTGAACCAATCAAACACTCACACCCAGTCAAAAGATCTGGGTTTAATCCATCACCGTTCTTTAGCCCACTCTGCCACCCCGGTTCAGACATGGCCATATGCAAATCAGTCTGAGCCTGTGCCTCATGGGAACAGTCCAGCACGAACTGCCAAGCCATGCCTTCCCTGGACCGGAAACAAGCTTCCGAGGACCGGTTTCTGGCATTACAGCCGTCTTCAGCCCGGCTTGCTTGAATCCAGTGGCAAAGTGAGCAAGGGACTTACGTCTGAGCATACCCTGTAACACTTATGGCGAACAAAGCGGTACAAAAGGGGGTGGTGATGGATGGAGCATCTGAACTAATCAAACACTCACACCCAGTCAAAAAATCTGGGTTTAATCCATCACCGTTCTTTAGCCCACTCTGCCACCCCAGTTAAGACATATGCAATCAGTCTGACCCTGTGCCTCATGGGAACAGTCCAGCCCGAAGCTGCCAAGCCATGCCTTCCCTGGACCAGAAACAAGCTTCCGAGGATCGGGTTCTGGCATTACAGCCGTCTTCAGCCCGGCTTGCTTGAATCCAGTGGCAAAGTGAGCAAGGGACTCATGTCTGAGCATACCCTGCCACACTTATGCCAAACAAAGCGGTACAAAAGGGGGTGGTGATGGACGGAGCATCTGAACCAATCAAACACTCACACCCAGTCAAAAGATCTGGGTTTAATCCATCACCGTTCTTTAGCCCACTCTGCCACCCCAATTCAGACATGGCCATATGCAAATCAGTCTGACCCTGTGCCTCATGGGAACTGTCCAGCCCGAACTGCCAAGCCATGTCTTCCCTGGACCGGAAACAAGCTTCCGAGGACAGGTTTCTGGCATTACAGCCGTCTTCAGCCCGGCTTGCTTGAATCCAGTGGCAAAGTGAGCAAGGGACTCACGTCTGAGCATACCCTGCCACACTTATTGCGAACAAAGCGGTACAAAAGGGGGTGGTGATGGACGGAGCATCTGAACCAATCAAACACTCACACCCAGTCAAAAGATCTGGGTTTAATCCATCACCGTTCTTTAGCCCACTCTGCCACCCCAGTTCAGACATGGCGATATGCAAATCAGTCTGACCCTGTGCCTCATGGGAACAGTCCAGCCCGAACTCTTGTTGGTAGAGTTACGCTGTGTGGGGCTGTGAAGAGACTTCTGGTTGTCCCGCTTTCCTACTGTGGCCGGGCTTGGCTCCGCCCCCTGCTTCACCGCTCCTGTTCATCGACCGGCGGGCTTGGCTCCGCCGGTCCCGTTGGTGACTACAAGACCCAGGATCCCTCGGAGCAAGGACGCAACTGCAACAGGCGCCAGGAGGCGCATAAAGCCCCGCCTAGGGCCGAGGCCCTTGTTGGTAGAGTTACACTGTGTGGGGCTGTGCAGAGACTTCTGGTTCTCCCGCTTTCCTCCTTTGGCCGGGCTTGGCTCCGCCCCCTGCTTCACCACTCCTGTTCATCGACCGGCCGGGCTTGGCTCCGCCGGTACCATTGGTGACTACAAGACCCAGGATCCCTTGTGGCAAGGACGCAACTGCAACACGCGCCAGGAGGCGCATAAAGCCCCGCCTGGTCCCTCGCCCCGTGAGGTCGCGTGTGAGTTGCGCCGGGCTAAGCCCGGGCAAAGGGCGGGCTGTCTGTGGCCGTCGGAGGCCGGAGTAGGCCGGGCTGGGCTACCCCCCTAACCTCCCTTCTATTGTTTGGAACAACCAAAAGGTATTTGGATAACTTGCACTGACTTCTGCATCATATTCCGCTGTTGTATCATCGGGACTTTGAGTCATTTCTTGATACAAATATTGCTCATGTCAATGTCCACATGCTCTGGAAAGGGTAGGCGGGGGGGGGGTTGCGTTAGTGGTACGCTTGACCAGTTCATCACCCGAGCACACTCGGTTCATGAAAAAGAACTTGCCATCACTGAGCGCCACCTTTCTTTAGAACCACTAAATCGCAAGCCTTCTTCCTTGGGACCACTAGCGTTGGCAGTTTCCCCCGCTAACATCGATGCGTGTGCTGAAGGTGTTGTGTCTGCAAAAGCACTGCCCAGCCCACGTATCATAGGGGTTAACCTGGAAAGGTCTGATGTGCTAGAGCCTCCAAACCAGCTGGATCTTCTGTCTGTATCAGAGTCAGATACCTTAAACAGAGAACACGATCTTATTAGCAATTCCACACCCCACAGGGGCAGCTTAGTGCAGCCAGAGCCAGCGACTGCCACAGGACCTAGAACAGCGCCAAATAAAAGGAAAAGAGTTGGTAGTGGGCAGAGGGGGGGACGCCCCAAGTTCTCAAAGAAGTTCAAATCAAAAACCCATAAATCAAGCGAGCAACCATCGGGTTTAGGGAGGCCATCGAAACCCTCGCCCACAATAGCAATAGGTGAACTTTTGGCTGGTAGCCAGGCCCCGTGTAACCCATTTGAGCGGGAAAACCCTTGCCCAAGGTTACCCTCTACTATAGGCACTTTGCATCAGACTCTTCTCTTTGCCCACATAGAGCAAATTTTGAAATCCCTGATACTCCCGGTACTTGAGAGGGTAAAGGTACTGTCGGAGTTACACTCTAAGAACAGACAGGATGTCTGTGAACACAAGGAAAACCCGTTGGTGGATCCCATAATCACAGTTGCGATGGTGGCCGCAACGCCCAACTTGGTTTCTGGACCCTCGTCCGGAACCAACCCAGTAGCAATAGTCACTCCACCTCACTGTGTTCAGCAAACTACAAAAACCACTAATACATCTACGGATAAAGGGGCAAAAGGACCCTCCCAAAGCGTACCTGTTCAGGGCCAGCAAATTAGCACCAACCAAAACAAAATAGCGAGACACAGTAATAATTTACCTGTACTAGCCCAAAATCCCAGCAAGGCACCATCAGGCGATATTAAACCAACTCATATTAACCTACCGCCCGAATGTCTGCCCTACGTAGTTGTGCTTACTGGAGTTCCACATCTTAAGCCTGGTAAACTGGAATCCTTTCATGACCTCAAAAATAAAACCACATACTGGCTAAACAAGAATAGACCCCTTCCAAGTGAACTTGATGGTCAGGTTCTTTTTGTAAGAAGGGTCACTTGGGTTGGCAACAGGTCCAAAGATATTTCAGGGGATTGCATCCTTGTCAACTTTAGGGATGCTCGAGTTGCAAGGTCTATATGTAGCCGACAGTATGGTCTTGTTAGTGGAGGAATTGGTACATATGACCTGAGCCACTTCCATTTGCAACCTGCTTACACACAACACACACAGAATGTCTGTCATCCATCTTGGGGGGGGGGTGCAAGGCGGTCCCATCCATAACAAATACCACACTCACCCTGTCTTTGCTCCCAATAGAGGACCAGATTCCTGTGGGATAGATTGTGGCTATTGATATGATGATCACCTCCCTTATAAATCCTCATCAAATGTAGCTGATATGACCCGGTCCAAAGGGTTGAGGACGTTTTTGAGTCACTTGGGATTACCTCCACCTCTGACAGCGCTTTTCCTCCAAACGTTCCTAGCCCCATAAACAGGCTAGTGTCTGAACTTCCAACCACTCAGTTCAGCTGTAGGATCGCTGAGACCGAGGGACCACTGCAAGAGATTACAATTGGGACCAGTATGCTTGGCATACAGGCCGCCCAGGGGGGTCTTATTGACACCAGTTTGACCCCACCAGAACAACCCACCAGGTTGGGAGATACTTTTGGTCCATATCTTGCTAATCTGTTGCATTCGCCAACAGAGCTCACCGGGGGCCGAGATGGTTTACCTTTAACACTAAGACACCCATCCCAAGAGCCAGCTGGTGTAGACATTGATGTAAAGATTCTCAGCTGGAATATAGCTGGCATCTCCAGGAAGCTAGACTTGCCAGAATGGAATACCTTGATCGAGTCCCACATGATCTGCATTTTCCAGGAGACCTGGAGTCTGGAGCCTCACCATAAGCTCGGCTATACCACCTACTTTTTACCAGCAGTTTCCCCCCCTACAGGGAGAGGTCGCCCTTCAGGAGGGCTTCTAATATGGGTTAGTATTTCTCTCAGATGTTACATCTCACAAAAGCAATCTAACTCCCCAGATATTCTAAGGATCTCTGTAAGGGGGTCACGGAGAGGGCAAACCGTGGAAATATTTAATATGCCAGGGGCACCAAAGGTGGCTCCCCATCCCCCATAGTTACAATTCTGGCAAACGAACTCAGACAGTGCCACGATAGCATGCATGTCCTGGTCGCGGGGGACTTCAACTGTACATTTGAGCCCCTCGCGGCAGAGGACATTCTGGATATCGCCGAGGATGATGCAAGGAGGGGTATACCAACTCTAGCAATCCAACCAATAAAGAGGTGGTCTCAAAGGGCTATACAGTTGAACACCTTAGCTATGAAATTTGGCCTTCGGGCGGCAAATGGCAGGACTACCTCGGACCCATCTGGGGCCCAAACGTACAACAGGGTCAACCATTCCTCAAGGATCGACTATATCCTCCTAGACTTTAAGCTCTGACGCTTTATGCAGGATATGGAGATCCTCGCTACCACAGATAGTGATCACAACCCGCTCTCTTTGAGTTTACACCCCTTATGGCCGCATGCAAGCGGACTGGCTGTACCAACTAAAATAATATCAACCTCAGAAGTTTGTCCCTCTAATTGCGGGAGGCGCCTTAAATGGTGCAAAGTTGCCCTGGACGAGGGGAAAGTCCAGAGTATAGAGGTCCTTTTGGTAGCTGCATTGACTAAGTTGGACACCACCAATCTGGATCCATCGGGGGTATCTGTAGTCTTTCGAGACACTGTTAATGCGCTGGGCGACCTATTCCTAGTACAAACTAGAGGCACAGTACAAAAGGAGCGCCAAAGGCCTAAGGGCAACCAGGCATGGTATTCAATAAAATGCCGACAAAAGAAATCTGCACTAATTAAAGCAGTCAAATGCAAATCCCCTGAGCTGATCCAGCTAGCTAGGAAAGAGTATAAGCTGACTGTAGTGGAAGCGAAAAAAGAGTGGGAGGACCAGTATTGGCAAGCTCTAAAGGAGGCCAGTGCTGGGAGAGATGCTGGCAGTTTCTGGAATATTATTAGAGACAAGAATAGTTCTGTTAATGATCTTATTACGTGCAATATTACTGGTCAAACGTGGTTCGACCACTTTTTGAAACTATACACGAACCAGTCAGATGGCCCAAATGACCCTACCCCCCTAAACTTTCGGGAATCCCCAGGGGAACCCGAAAGGCACCCATTACACAAAATGAAGTGGAAAGTGCGATCAGAGGTATGGTGCCACATAAAGCAGCAGGCCCAGATGGGATCCCTGGGGACCTGCTCCGTTTTGACCCTATTCAATGGGGAAGGATCATATCAATTTTACTCAATGCCATTAACAACGGCGCTGCAATCCCAGATTCATGGAAGGGGGCAGAGGTCGTCCCAATCTTCAAAAAGGGGCGTAGGGAAGACCCTGCGAATTATCGTCCGATAAGTCTAATCGACTCCACCCAGAAGGTTGCCGGAAAGGTGGTACTCGGGAGACTTTCGCAGTGGGTTGATGAAAATAAAATTCTATCGGACTATCAAACAGGATTTAGGGCTGGCACTGGGACTATAGAGCAGGCTTTTAGATTGCTACTCATGTATTGGAAAGTGGTTCTGATAGGCAAAGGCAGTCTTTACCTCAGGTTTATAGATTTAAAGACTGCCTTTGACCTGGTGCCCCGGGACCGATTATGGGGTGTATTAGCAGAAATGGGGATTCCTTCGTACATCTTGTCAATATTAGTGAGGCTCCATGCTGGAAATTTTGCCCAGGTGAGGTGGGGTATACAGGGGCAAGCAGAATTCCAGTGAATAGGGGTGTCCGCCAGGGTTGTGTTCTTGCTCCCACCCTATTCTCACTTTATGTGAACGGTGTGGTGGAGCACCTGCTGAAAAAACCATCTGATGCACCTTCCCTGGCAGGAGAGCGAATTCCAACTCTCCTATTCGCTGATGACACCCTGCTCATCTCCAAGTCCCCTGTGGGTCTGTAGAGCCTTTTAGACAGCTTTCAGTCCTTCTGTACTCAGAGAGGGCTTATAATTAATACTGACAAGACCAAATACCGGGTGTTGAATCCCCCTAAAAAACTCGGGCGATCCTCAGTCCTGAATCATGTGTCCTTGGAAAGGGTCACAGAATTTGATTATCTAGGCATACGCATTTCTGACACAATGCAGTGGAACCCACACTTACAGAAGATGTTATTAAGCCACAAAAGGGTAGCGGGGCGCTCCTTAAGGAACAGTGCTCTTTCTCAATCAGACCCATTGCCCCGGTCATTGACATTTACAAGGCGAGAGGAGTTAGCTCGGCCCTCTACGGGGCGGAACTGTGGGGTACAAGTAACATAGAACAGCTATCTAGATCCGAAAATAAATTCCTTAAGGATCTAATGGCACTCTCACAGAGCACCCCCATGGTACCATTGCTACTTGATTTAGGGTTCCACTCGATTAAAGACCTGGCAAAGGTCCGACCGCTCCTGTTTTGGGCTCGGCTATGGCGTGTGCCAGAACTAGCAAAGTATGCCGAGGGTTTGGCGGAAGTAATGTCTATGTTGGGTTGGCACAAAATTAAGTGGCTCAAAGATGTTAAATCCTTGCTTGGCGAGTTGGACCTTACTGATGCCTGGGAAACCAGATCTGCTCCCCCCAAAGCCGCTCTGAAGAAACTTTACTGGAGATGGGTATCCAGTAAAAACAACTCTGATCCCAAACTTGGCAGACTAACAGATGACTTCTTGAGGATCAAGGATGTGCCATTCCGGGAAACCTACCTTGATATTATTCTGAAGCCCGTTGATTGGGCTTTGTATTTTAGATTCAGGGTTGGAACTCTTCCAGCCCGCGAACTGACTGCCCACTGGAAAGTTCCATTCCAAACGTCTCCCTTTTGCCCTATCTGTGAGTCCAGAGTAGAATCCGTTGCACATATCTTGTTTGCATGCCCGGCATACAAATCACAGAGGGATTGTTGGCTAAAACCATTATGCAAAGAAATGGGAACTAGACACCACACTGTAGCATTGCGCATCTTGATGTCAGATACTCGGTCACTGTATGTATGTATGTGGACTGTCGAAATTCTTAAGATGGGCTTGGGCCATCAGATCCAAAAGGCTCAGTGATAATATTTAATTTGTGATTTTATTTCCATGTGTATACAGTCTTTTATCTCTTTTGTATAGTATTTTGTATCCTATTTGCAACATGTGTATTCAATTATCTTTTGTGTTGTTAAATTATTGTATATTGCTATGCTTTTAAGATATGTTTTTATTGCAATCAAGCCTTATACTACTAATTAGGTAATGACTCTTTCTAATGTCTGAAATACATTTTTTTATTACTGATTCTTAGAGGGTTGCAAATCGACCTAACTCATAAATATTAATGAAAAAGTGAAAGTGAAAGTGAAAAATTCTTTATTCTATAGTTAATTAAAACCAACACAATATTCCAGTACATAAGATATAAGCAACATGATACTCTTGTGAATATCTCAATTTAAAAAAATAATGACTGATATCACTGTGTTTTTAATTTCTTTTGACAAATACATTTTTTATCAGTTGGCAGATTAACTGTGGGTCCTTTGAGTCCAGACTTTTTAGTATGGCAGATCTGCAGGTGCAGATGCTTCTTTCGTTAAAATGTCTCCCAGCCTTAGTGTCCTAAGGCTGGGAAAATACATATTAGATGTAAAAGGTCCTATGTTAGTGCCCACATAGGCTACATGCTTTTGAGCCTTACTTGGGGGCGTGGTTTCAGCGCCGACCGGGATGGCTGCGTGAGCGAGTTGCTCCACGCCGAGTCCCGTCTTTTCTCCTGTAGAACCCAGCCCCGTGTCACCTGGCGGCTGAAACCGAGGTCCTGGAGGGTCGCTGACCCAGTGGGGTGCATCTGACCCCCGACGAGACCCTGGGCGCTGCGTGAGGCGGACCTGGCGACCGGATCGGCTTCGCCAGAACACGGAGGCACGATGGCGGCGCCGACGGGGTGAAAACACCGGGGGCTGTGCGGTGAGAGGTGCGGGGCCGTCTGAAGGCGCCTGGAGGGCCCTCGCGCGGCGGTGAGCCGAGGTGCGGACAGTGGATGCGGGACCTGAGCAGCGGAGGAGGCCGGTGCGGAGAACTGGTGAAAGCGGCGCCCCTCCCCCACCTGGTCCTCCGGCCGGCTGGAGCGCTGGGCCCTGGCTCGCGCTGCGCGGGCGGCGGTGCTGTTGGTGTGTGGGGCCGCTGGGTGCACCGCAGTGGGGGCGACTGAGGTACAGAGGAGTGCAGCAAGTCATCGGAGCGCTGGAGGTGCGGCCGCCCACGGCGCTTGGGCACCCCGAGGAACGGGCGGACCGGGCGGCGGTTGGCTCGGTCTGACTGATCGGTCGCCGGGGGTGGGCCCGCCCGGTGAAAGGCAGGGGAGCGCCGGACTGGCGCCGCGGTATTTGGACCCCAACGTATGCTGAGATTGGGGTGGCCAGGATTTTACAGCTAAAACAGGGACGTTTCACAAAAATAAAAGAAGGACTACATTTTATTTTAAGCGCTGGAAACGCTCCTCAGCAGAGACTTACGGGACATGCAGTAAGACCATACCTACAATGCAATTTTTAGGCCCAGTATTTTGCCTGTTATTTGACTTGCTTTCTTGAAACAACAGCTAACTATCCCTGCTTTGTGACACATAACAACCACCTCCCACCATTTTCAGTCGACCCTCTCTAACAACGGGGTCATGGGCTAAATGTTTTTGAACTTTGCCGGAACAACAGGTTAAAACTGGGCACGCCCTGACACAACGGGGACGCCTGGTCGCCCTAGCTGAGACCCACAAGGAACGGCGCTACCGGGGGCAGCGGGCTCGGTCTGCCCGGGGACAAGAACTTCCAGCTGCCCGCCTGTTCGGCGGGGCTTACACCCCCTGGGCTTGGTGGGCCATGCAGGCGCACTGAGATTGTCGGTGGGGCGGCACGGAGTGCACATCTGGACCGGAAGCTGACGGCTGAGCGTGGAGGAAGGACGGCTGGCCCCGCGTGGTCACGCTTGACCTGGAGATCGGAAAGCTGCGCTCCTTCAGATATCCCATTGGGCGACACCGGGTGGACCTAGGATCGGAACGACCGGAGGGGCTGCCGCCACCGGCCTTCGTCAGTAGGGGCTGCTCGCGCGGCAGGTTTCCTGTGCTCAAGATGGCCAAGCAGGGAAATGGCATCGCCGCGCCGCCTGAGCGGGGAGACAGGAGGTCAGAGGACACGGATGGCGGTTTCTCGACAGGGCCCTCGCCACAGGAACAGAGGCTAAATCTCCGCCTTGATGCAATATTGGCCGCGATCACTGCTACAAAGGATGAGCTGCACCAGGACATAGCGCAGGTGGCGACGGGGCTTGGCCTGCTGAGAGCGGACCACGCCAAGCTCTCTGACAGAGTGAAATCCAACGAACAACTGCTACAGGAGTTGAAACCGGCCGTGGTCACTGCGGAACATAAACTTGAGGACGTTATTCACCGACTGGCGATCCTGGAGCGTCGAGCAGAGGATGCGGAAGGACGCAACCGACAGAACAACGTGCGGGTGGTGGGGCTTCCAGAGAAAATCGAGAAGGGTGACGCGGTGGCCTACATGGAGGACTGGCTTCGGACAGTGGTAGCGCCGGAGGGACTATCCCCCTTCTTCTCACTGGAGAGAGCACACAGGGTGCCCGCCAAGCCGCCCCTGGAGGGCAGACCGCCCCGACCGATGGTGGTCAGACTGCTGTACTACAAGGATCGGGATCTGCTGATCCAAAGGGCGAGATCCCAAGGGCCCTTCCAGGTGGATAACAGCAAGGTGACAATCTTTCCGGACTACACGCAGGAGGTGCAGCGGGGCAGAGCTTCTTTTCTGTCGGTGAAGAAAGAGCTGAGAGAGGAAGGGATTCAATACTCCTTGCTTTTTCCGGCAAAGCTGCGGGTCATCGTTGATGACAGGACTCACTTTTTCCAAACACCCAATGAAGCATGGTCTTGGTTGGAACTATATCGTGCGGGGACGGATCGTGCACACAGGCCTGCCAGGGATCGGCAGCAACCGGTCAAGGTCAGGAAGTCACAGCGCATCCGCTCCCGGAACAGGTGCCAACGGGCCGAACGTGAGGCACAAATGCTGGCCGATAGACAGAGTGCGTTGGAGGCCACGGCGAGCATCACGGGATCGCAGCAGGAGGACGCTTCCAGAGGCTCGGCTTCGGAGGGAGAAGGGGTGAAGACCGGCGATGATGACTCGGAGGTGGGAGGAGTGCAGGGGCCGGAGGTCACCCCACAGACATCTGATGGTATATTTAATGGGTGAGGCTCGTGGCCGCTGAACATTTTGGTAAGACCTGGGGGCGCTGACACTCCTAACTTCTACTGGACTGCCAGGTATGGGGCTGCATTAGCAGTGTGGGGCTACGGGCGCGGGTGGTTGCTCTGTCGTCCTGGTTTGGGGCTCCATAGCCCTCATCAGACCCTTAAGGTCTTCTGTGGTGACGACCACAGGTTTGTGTGATGTGTTGGGTGTTTACGGTTTGGAACGGGGCTGAAGCTGGGTTATTAGGCCCTGTCCTGGGGAGGGGGTTAGTGGGAATTGAGGGACATGTTTTGGAGGGGTTGTACAATTGCTGCAATGCGGGTCACATTTATTGGAGGGCGCCACTGTTGGGATTGATGCTCTATGGGGACGTTACCTAACCTGAAATGTGTCACATGGAATGTCCGGGGTATTTGGACTATGGTGAAGCGCCACAAGGTACATGCCTACTTGGTGAAGCGGGGCATTCAGATAGCGATGCTTCAGGAGACTCATTTGACGCAGCAGGAGTGTGGGGCATTACAGAGGAGGTGGCGAGGTCAGGTGTTTGGCACGACTTACTCGGCATTCGCCAGAGGGGTGTTGATATGGATTAGGGCGGGCACACCATTCCAAGTCACGAGTCAGAGAATAGATCCAGAGGGTCGATATGTGGTAGTGGAGGGACGGCTATATGGTAGGGAGGTGGTGCTGTGTAACATCTATGCCCCCAACGCTGATCAAGCACATTTCTTCGAGGGTTTATCGCGCTCACTGGCGTATTATTTAGCAGGCCCTGTATTGCTTGCGGGGGATTTTAATTCCATTTCTGATGTGCTGTTGGACAGATCGCACCCACCTTTAGTGGACTCCCCAGTGCGCCGACTTGCGTCCCATAGGCGGGACTGGCAGGAACAATGGGGCCTGGTGGATGTATGGAGGGCGCAACACCCCGAAACTCGAGATTATTCTTACTTCTCCACGCTGCATGATCTGCATGTTAGACTGGATTCAGTACTGTGCAGCGAGTCACTGGCAACCGTGGTGACTCACTCTGAGTATTTGTCCAGGACCATCTCGGACCATAACCCCCTGCTGCTCTCTATGCAATGGCAGCTGGCGAGATCGGCAGTCCCTACGTGGCGACTTCACCCAGAGACACTGGATGACCCGGCGTTCTGCGACACGGTCCGCCAGGGCATAGACAGCTATTTTACGGATAATGCTGGGTCGACAGCGACTAGAGCGAATGAATGGGATGCAATGAAAGTGGTGGTGAGAGGGGTGTGTATGGGACGGTTTCTGACAGTGAGAGGAACAGTGCTGAATGACCTTGCGAAGGCGGAGGAAGTGCTGAGAGGGGTGGAACGGCAGAGACCCGAGAGGCCGGAGTTGCAGGACCGATTGTTGCAAGCTAAGGAGGTTGTGGCGACTGAGACGGAGAGATTGCGGTGCTATGATTATAAATTGTATGCTGTGAAAGTGCATGAGGAGCGAGATAAAGTGGGCACGCTCCTTGCGAAGCTGGCTGATCCGAATCCTAGAGGTTGCCCGGTCATGAGTGTGCGACAGGAGGATGGGGAGGTGATCTATTTGCAGTCAGCGGTCCTGGGGCGCTTTCAGTCCTACTATACGGGACTATATGCCAGCCACCTCGAAGCAGCAGCTACGGAAATAGGTGATTACTTAGATCAGATCCCTTTACCGTTACTGGATGGGGAGGAAGCCCGGGATCTGGGGGGCCCCATCACCCTGGCAGAGATCAGAGGGGCAATTAGTCATATGGCACGGAACAAAACCCCTGGGGTGGACGGATTGCCGATCGAGTTCAACGCTAAATTTATGGAAGTGTTAGCACCCAGGCTGCAGATTGTGTATGCGGAAGCGAGACAATTGGGGCGGTTGCCTGACTCTATGAGGGAGGCGCTGGTAGTGCCGCTGCCGAAGCCGGGCAGGGATGCTTTGGATGTCTCTTCTTATCGTCCATTGTCTATGCTAACCGTAGATTACAAGATCTTGAGTCGTATCCTAGCTACCAGGCTCCTACCGCTGATGACCTCCTTAGTGCATAGGGATCAAGCGGGGTTCATCCCCTCTAGGAGCACTTCGATGAATATCCGTCGGCTGATTGGGGTCATTGATGGTGCTGCTACGGCGGAACGGGGCCCGGTAGTGTTGACGGTTGATATCGAAAAGGCGTTTGACAGCTTGGAGTGGGATTTTCTAGATGGCGTGTTGTTGAAGTTCGGAGTTGGGGAAGGGTTCCGGGGTTGGACGAGAGTGCTTTATTCCTCGGCTAAGGCGCGGGTGCGGCTGGGGACCATGGTCTCTCCGGTTTATCCGGTCTGTAGGGGCACAAGGCAGGGCTGTTCGCTATCCCCTCTGCTCTTTGCTCTAGCAATGGAACCGCTAGCGGCGCAGGCAAGATCGGGCGTTGTCTACGACGGGATTGCACAGGGACCTGAATCGCACTATATATCGTTATATGCCGACGACCTGTTATTGTACCTAGCGGACTCTGGGAGGGCATTGGAAGGCGCGGTGGACATGTTGGGCAGGTTCGGGAGGCTCTCAGGCCTCAAGGTGAACTGGACTAAGACTTGCGTGTTTCCATTGCGGAAGACCACGCTCTGCCCGCGGCTCACGAGGCCGGTAGTGTGGGAACCCTCTTGTTTTGTGTACCTAGGAGTGCGCATCTATCATGACGCAGCGGACCTCCTTGAGGGGAATGTGGGGCGCTGCATCCGAGCATTGAGGGGCAGCATGGACTTCTGGGCCTCCCTCCCGCTGTCCGTGCTGGGTCGTGTTGCGCTGTTGAAAATGGTGGCACTCCCGCGGCTACTCTATGGGTCCGATTCACAGAACTAACTTAAGACAAAATCCTAAACTTACTACTTTTGGTATTCACAGAAGTTAGGATTTTGTCTTAAGTTTGTCTTAAGACAGACTTAAGACAGACTTAAGACAAAATCCTAACTTAAGTCTGTCTTAAGTCTGTCTTAAGACAAACTTAAGACAAAATCCTAACTTCTGTGAATACCAAAAGTAGTAAGTTTAGGATTTTGTCTTAAGTTAGTTCTTTGAATCGGGCCCAATTACTTTAGAACGTTACCGGTGTGGATCCCGCAAGGCATCTTTAGGGAGCTGAAGACGTTGGTGACTGGTTTTCTCTGGGGCCAGGGTCGCCGAAGGGTGGCATTGACCACCTTGACGAGACCCAAGTGTGAGGGGGGGATGGCAGTCCCCGACTTTGAGTTATATTATCTGGCGGCGCAGCTCCAGGTCCTGACACAGAACGTGGCCAGAGAATTTAGGGGGCCTGATAGCGGCCGAGGGGTCGGCATTCAGAGACATGTCTTGTCGTCTATAGTGATGCAACAGAGTCTAGCTAGTAGGGATCTTATGATGGAGGAAAGGACACTTAGATTGTGTTGGAATAGGAACCTGAAGAGGGCTGGGAAGCGCCGGCCATATGCACCGGAGATTCCGCTGGGAATGCTGACGGCCTTACCGCACGGAGGTGATTGGTCCCATTTATTAGCGTGGGAAGACCTGGGTTTGCAGATGGTAGGAGACCTCTATGTGGACGGAACGCTGGCCCCGTTCCAGACGTTACAAGAGCAATTCGGCCTGCCGAGTGGTACCTTCCTGTTGCATGCGGCGGTTGTCGCAGCGATACAGCGGCATTGGGGAGGTGGACTGGTGGAACCGGAGGTGACAATGGTGTGCCAGTATGTGGTGATGGCCGCGGGCACCGTCAAGGCGGTGACCTGCCTCCACAACAGAATGTTACATGAAGGACTGGTACCGCTGGTTGAGTTGAAATCGCGGTGGGAGGCCAGCATAGGTAAACAAATCCCGGACTCCGTATGGGGTCAGGTGTTGCACAGGACCTGGAAAGGGACGAGGAATGCGAGGTTTCAGCAGGTGCATTTTTTCGTTCTCCATCGGGCGTATTTGACCCCGGAGAGGTTACGTCGACACTTCCAGGTGCTCGATGTCATGTGCCCACGATGCCTAGAGCCTGAGGTTGATCTAGACCACATGCTGTGGGGATGCCCGAAGTTAGGGAACTACTGGCCTGAGGTAGGGGAACTCCTGAACGCTTTCACGGATCGGGAGGTAGACTTTGACATGGCTGCATGTCTGCTTCTTTGGTTTCCGCACACCAAAAAGACCAAGGTAACGAGCAAATTCATTGGGTTGGGTTTAATGCTGGCACAGCGTGAAATCACTTGGCAATGGAAATCTAAAGAGGGGCCGTCTGTGCGGAGATGGAGGAATGAATTGGTGAAGTGGTCGGGCTGTGAGAGTGTGCTAAGGTTGCGTCAGGCGACTAGAACTGGCAACGAGAAAAGTTTGGAACTGGCGCGGTCCTGGGAGCTGGTAGTGCAGGCTTTAAGGGACTACTTAACTGGAGGCAAAGAGACCGATCAGGTATAGGCAGGGATTCCATGGGACTACTTGATTGTCAGAACTTCCTGGTAGTTGTCACTCTAGAACAGGAGGGGGATATTGACACCCGCATTAGCAGCAGTTGGTGGGGGGGCGGGGGTACTGGGAGGGAGTCGGAGGTAGGGGTGGTTTGCCGGCCAGCGGCAGCCTCCCGGAACCGGGTGGCCCTGGGAGGTCGTAATGACGACTTAGAGAAGCGACAGTGGAGTGGCCTAGGGCTAGATGGAGCGGGATGGGTTGGGTGTTCTGGGGTAAAAGCAGATACGATGTGTTACAATTGACCTATGGCCCGAATAGGGCACGCACTGAGGTACCTCCAGCGAACTGGTTCATGGAAGCGCCGCCCAGCCTCCGGGATGTGGGCTAATCGGCTGTGTATTGTATTGCTATCATACTGAATGTTGGGGGCCATCGGTGTGTAGGTTGGCCTGTTGGACCTGTTCATTCCTGATTCTGCAATAAAAATATATTTACAAAAAAAAAATGCTTTTGAGCCTTACTTCCCAGCTGGGAGAGTCGGCGTTCGAGGGCTACTTACCCATGTGCAGTTCTAGGAATTTGTTTTTTAAATGAGGGGAAAAGGTAAGGCCCATGTAAGCCGCTGGCTCTGGTTTAGTGTAAGACTGTAATACCATCCATGAGTGAGCTCGTCGACTTAGCGTTACTTTGTCGTCCTGTAGCTAATGCATTTTTGCCACCTTTTTCATGATTAGTTGGAATGGTGCTGATAGAGATCGTGGGTCACCCGACCAATAATTTCACCATATATTTTTCCGGGCCCATAAATTCCAGTTCAACCTATTCATTAATCAGATGACCTCACGATTCTACTACCAGTAACCCTGATTCCTTCCTATTTAATTCTAGTGCACCCGACTTACCATCCACCGCTACGGGTACCTATGACCACAATAGATCAGGGAGCTAGCTGTGAAAGAAAGGCAGGCAAAATACAAATACCAAATTTTTATATCTTACTTTGTATTCATTGAAATGACCACGGACAACTGGAAAGTTTTAAAAGTTTATCTTAAATTTCAGACTCTGAGATCATACAATTTATAGTAATGAGGCAATCTATAATCAGAATAACGAAGAGCACATAACCATATAGGAAGAATATACAGGCAATCATTTAAGAATCTATAAAGAGGGAAACAGATATTAACGGGCAACGAAATTCAAGGGTGTATACTTAATGCTAGGAATTATTATGCACGTATTAGAATTTTACCATTGGGACATATTTCATGAGTAAGACTCTAGGGAAACCTATATATCTATAGGAAGGGTAGAAAAGTGGAACACGCTATAGTCTAGTACCATTACTAGTTCAATTCAGTATTTTAGGAGAAAATTGTAAAACACATCAAAATTCATAAACAATATGGAGAGATTTGTGCTCTAAAAGGTAGAGAAACATAGGAACATGCTATTGAAATAAATGCATAGACTTTTCATTTAGAAGTTTTGCAGAAAGCATGGAAAATTACGTATGCAAAGGTATGTCTTTATTAAAGCAAAGACAGAAAAATAGAGAAGTGCAGCATAGAGTTTTCGCACTTAATAATTAC
The DNA here is from genome assembly GCF_964261635.1 of Lissotriton helveticus. Taxonomy (NCBI): domain Eukaryota; kingdom Metazoa; phylum Chordata; class Amphibia; order Caudata; family Salamandridae; genus Lissotriton; species Lissotriton helveticus. The sequence goes on from NC_136070.1 coordinate 1,171,699,720, forward strand.
CTAGACTGGTGTGAAAACCAACCCTGGCCACGGGTCAGTTAAGGACAGGATAAATCCCAAGGAAGGACAGTCATCAATGAGACAGCAGATGCAGAATGGACACCCCAGGACAGGACAGGAAAATCAGATTAGGATCAGGACAGGACCACCACGGCACGACCAGCACCCGCAGTTTGGAAGCAACGCCTGCGCTCCATCCTCTCTGCAGCTATATGTCAGAACCCCGATTGGGTTAGCGAACTCCCCAGCAAAGTGCTCCGCCAGCACTTAAGGTTTAGTAAAACCTTTGAGTCTATGGTCAAATTTGGACAGAGTGCTCCGCAGCACCTCTGTATATGTCACCTATTGAGAGCGTTGGGTCAGTGACAGGTCAGCTATTCAGACAAGTCGGACAATTTCTCTAGCTGAACCTAGGCTAGATATACTGTTTTCGGGTCAGTGTACCACCCCCCAAATGTTGCAAAGTGTCAGAATCCCCAATTTCGATTGGTCCAGAAGTAGGATAGGTTAACACACCAATCGGAACAGACCTCTGCAAGTCTCATTTTACATATTTTGGTACCACCTAGCAAGTTTAGGTTCCCATGCGATAATTTGCAGAAGACAATGAAAGAATAACATATGTATCGATTGTGGGACAGTCTAGCTCCATCCCGCTGGGTCACAGGTCGCGTTCACAGGAGCATCTTGACTGTGTCTGCCAGCTGGCTGAGTTCCACTGTTCAAGGCTAACTTCTCCCTGACTGCGTGACATGCGCAGAAGGGACCTTCAAAATGGTTCTCGTCTCATTCAGACCCCCCAGTTATCGTGGTACATGAAAAGTAAGCGGAAACAAATTAAAACATAGAAATAAATGAATGTACTACATATCATGAGTGGGTACTTTATATTTCTTACTATAAAAATATACTATGCGATTTATAGATTAGTGCAAATACACAATAACACAAGAGCATCTGCGCAAGCTTCACCACGTTAATACATTAGCAGCCATCTTGTGGCTATTACGCATGCGCACCTTTTCCCACCAGATTTCCAACTACGTCACGTCACGTGAGTGTGACTAACGCATGCGCAGAAGCAAATTTCAAAGCAGCGGCCATTTTAAAGACGAGAGTTAAGTGTTTTAGTAAAACACATAGGCAAGCGTCTCTAAGACACACGCACATCCAAAAATAAATGAAATTAGTAAGACGAACAAATTTGATTACCGGGTTATAACAGATTCGAGGTTCATGACTCAAGCAAGTCGCGTAATATGCGAAATCTTGCTCTATCAATCCCCTCTTTGATGATATTTACTATCATCACAAACAAACAATGGAACCAGATGCCAACTTTTCTCACACTTTGTACAACTCTATTTCTTCCAACATTTGATTCAATTTTTCTTTCACATCTTTATCAGGGTGAGAATTTTTCACCTTTTTGTAAATCTTATTATTTAAGTCTTCCAATTCAAGTTCATCCACACTCCGTTTCACACCTCTCCGATTCATAGTGTATTTCTTTGTGTGTTTACATTTACAACAGATAAATATGAGGAAAATGATGAAACCTATCACTCCAATTGGCATCAGCACCTTAAACAATAAACTTTTACCTAAATGACCTACATTGGAGAGACCATCAACAAGTCTCTTCCAGGCACTGTCAACCTCCAGTGGTTTGAGTTCTTTTTCCAAATTAGTAATGTTTTTCACATACTTTTTGATCTGTACACTTTTGTCCGGTATGTAAGTGCAACAATGTTGCGCCTTCAGCATCCGGCAGACTCCGCCCTCTTTTGCTAATAAGGTATCAAGCGCAAGTCTGTTCTGCAAAACCATTGATCTGATCGCAACCATTTCGGTATTGACCAATAGAAATCCATGAGCTGTGTCAGTAGACAGCACATCCACTATTGTGGATAATTTGCAAATTCTGTGTGTGTTCAGAACCACTCCCACTCCAGGTATCAGTGCACTAAAAATACTACCCATTATTTCACCTACGCTTTCTCTTTTACTACGCACTAAGCCATTAGTGTTTTCATTGCTTCCAGCAATTTCATTCACATGGTATATTCTCGGGAAGACAATGCCAAAGTAGCAGCTTCCATACCAGTGATACGGCAATTTGAAATAAGCCTTGTTTCCACATATATAATAAATTCCGGGAAACACAGGTTCTGACCCATTTTTGAAACCCCAACCTCCAATTACCTTGTAATTATGTTCACATTGACTGGAACCAATGAAAATGTTATTATAATAACTAGTCCTTTCGCGGTGAAGACAGAGTTTCCCTTTCCTTTCGAAATCCAGCAACAAAGAAGGACCAGCCCCACCATTTGAGGTGCTTTCCATGTTTTCAGCCCATTTAGGAGTTTTATGTCTCTTGTCATTTGCCTTTCTTTGGAAACTCTCCCTTCTTTTCTCTGCCATGTTTAAAACTATTTTCTCTTGTTCATGTAATGAACAGGTCAAGTTGTCTCTGTGTGCTTCATTTAAGTCTATGGTACCTATAGTCAGAAAGTATTCTCCCATATAACGTGTAACGTCACTTTTAGTATGTACAGGATTCAGATTTCCACGTATAGGAAGTTCAGAAAATATTACGTCTGCGTTAGAGTAGTAGTACTGTAACGGTCCTCTTTTGTAAAATAAGCTTGCTAAAATACTACAGGAAATTCCATAAGTCAAGGGTAGGTGATTATAAGTCACGCCTTCAGCTACAGAAGTGGGTAGCTTCATACAGACATAGCAGTCTTCTATTTCCATAGTTTCTACATAATGCACTAACAAGTTTGCGAAAACATTTAAATTAGTCTGGTTCTTAACTCCATGGTAATGTAGTCCTTCCTCATCTGATGCTTCTAAGTCTCGTTTTGTCTGTCTAAGTGCCTTTTCATGTCTTTCTACACTTCGTGTTGTCAGTTCTTCAGTGTCAGTAGTCACAGTCTGTGTAGGGTCAATATTAGTATTTTTGCTTACCATAAAAGGAATGAAAACTGTTAGTCCTATCCATATTATTATCACTATAGCTATACTACATATACATACTTTGCAGCATGTTTTGCAACAACTGCGTTTAGGCCTTCCATTCACGTTTGAATCAGACATTTTCGTTCAGAAGAAGTTTCTCAACCCCTCTTTGTAACTTTTCACAGGTAGCTTACTCTGAATGACTTCAAGTGAGTTCGTCTTCTTCGGCAGACAGATCAGCAATCTGTTCTTTGTCAGTTATATCAAGATCCTCAAATTCTTCCAAAATTAGGTATGTCCATTCAGGATCTTGGTATTTCTCGTTCAGTCTTTTTATTCGTTCACTCCTTCTCTTGGAGTTTTCTCCAGCTTGCTCTGAAATACGGGAACTTTTCCTTCTTTCTGCAAGCTTTTCTTCTACTGTTTTTATTCTCAGTCTCAGTTTCTTAATATATCCTGGTTCAATATTTTTCTTTTTCTTGAGTCTTTTAGCCGGCACTGTGATTTGGCTTTCTTCTAATGCTCTTTTATTTTCGTTTGTTTGTGGCACTTCTGCTTCTGTCTCTTCCCTTCCTGTCTGACTAGTCCCAGGTCTTGTATTTGTTTCTTCTGCCTGGTTACTAAGCTGGCCTGGTTCAGGAGAATTTTGGTTTTGGCTTTCAAATGTCTCTATTTCTGAGTCCTGAACACGTTCTTCTAATCCTATCTGATCCTGTTCAAGCACTTCGATCTCTTGATTTTCTTCTGCTCGAACTTTTGGACTTGTTCTAGTCTGTCCCTTTTCAGTTTCAGGAGTTTGTGGAGGTGTATCGATCACCTGTTCTGTCCCTGTCTGACCTTCTCCTTCCTCAGACTTGACGCGAATCTCAATGATCTGAGGCTCTTCGCCTGTGCCTATCTCCTCCTCTCTATTCCACTCACTATCTTCGTAGGTTCGCTCTCTTGTTCTGATTGGATCTTCAGTTAGGTCGATTATGGGTATCCAATCATCTTGACTGGTGCTCGGTTGTTCGTCATCAGCTACTTCAGGACCAACGTCTGTAGACCCCTCAGCTGGACAACCTTCAGCTCCAGGTTCCTTGTCCGGAATCACCTTCTGTGTATGGCTGGCATGGATCCACTTGGAAACGCCTGCACACTTCACCGCTGTCGTGGTCACCAGTATTATTTGGCGGTTTTCTACCCACCTCGGTGCAAGGCAACTCGAGCGAGTATGTTTCTTGATTCTGACCCAGTCACCAGGGACCAATTTGTGGACTGGAGTCATTGGATTGGCGACGGCGTCTTCCCCAATCTGGCGAGAGATAGAACGCACCTGGTCACCTAGTTGCTTGCAGTACTCAAGTACCAAATCATCAGAAATGTTTAACAGTTTGTATCCTGGTACCCATGCTTGTCTCATCACTCTTCCCATCAGGATTTCATGGGGGCTCAGGCATGTTTTTCGGTCTGGAATGCTCCTGAGTCCCATCACAACAAGAGGTAAGGCATTTATCCAGTTCATGCCAGTAGAATTACCCATCTTTGCTAATCTTGATTTTATAGTGCCATTTATTTGCTCTACTACTCCAGAAGCCTCTGGACGGTATGCACAGTGCAGTTTTTGTGTGATCCCAAATGCTTTGCAGAGCTGATCGATTACCTCATTCTGAAAATGTTTCCTCTATCTGATTCAATAGTGACTGGAACCCCGAACCTAGGTATCAATTCCTTTAATAACAATTTGGCTACTGTTATGGCGTCACTCTGTTTGGCTGGGTAGGCTTCCACCCATTTTGAAAACAGGCAGACAATGACAAGGACATATCTTTTTCCCTCACAATGAGGCATGGTGATGAAGTCAATCTGTATTCTCACAAAGGGACCCCCTGATTTCCCAATCTTCCCCAGTTCAACTACTGTTCTTTTGCCAGCGTTGAACTGCTGACATGTCAAGCACCTCTGGCAGAGTGATTCTGCTACTTTCCTGAACTTCGGATTGTACCATGTTTGTTGGAAAACCAGAACCATGGCGTCCCTACCAGTGTGTGAATTTCCATGTATCAGTCTGGCCATAGAAGCAAGCAGATGTCTAGGCAACACAGGCATACCATTTGGGCCCACAATGACACCATCCTCACTTCTCGGTCGACAACCAAGTTTTCTCCACTTCTCTTTCTCTTCTGATGGCACAGCATGCTGCCAGTCTCTCACCTCCTCCCAGGTAGGCACTTCTTCAAACACCATAAGTTGGCAGCTGTTTCCAGTTCCACCCAATTTAATATTTACAGACATGCGGCTTTTTGCACAATGTCTGGCCACCTCATCAGCAAAATTATTTCCCAAAGTTACATGGTCAAGGCCCTTTTTATGAGCAGCACATTTGACCACTGCCAGTTCTTTTGGTAATTGGATTGCCTCCAGTAAATCCTGTACCACCCTCCCATTTCGAATGGGAGTACCTGAAGAAGTCAGGAACTCTCGTTGTAGCCACAATTGGCCGAAGTCATGCACAACCCCATAACAGTACTGGCTATCAGTATACACTGTTATTCTTTTGTTTTTCCCAATTTTGCAGGCTCTTATCAATGCAATCAATTCGGCTACTTGTGCAGACTTCACCCCAAATAAACAGGAGGCCTCTGTAATGCTGTTTAGAGTGACTACAGCATAAGCAGCGCTTAGGCCTATAAGTTCGTGTCTTATACATGAACCATCCACAAAGAACTCCTCATCATTTACAGGCAAAGGTGTTTCTTTAATGTCTGGGCGTGGTTTAGTACTGAATTCGGTCAGGTCAATGCAGTCATGCTCGTTCTCTCCTTCATCTTCTACAATCATTGAGTCAGGGAGTAAGGTGGCTGGATTCAGAATATTACATCGAGCAATGACTACATTTGCAGCACCCACGAGAATCCTCTCGTATTTAGTCAGCCGACTAGGGGTGAGATACTGAGTCTTAGTTCGAGTCAACAAAATCACAACTGAATGAGGAACATACACAGTTACAGGATGTCCCATCACAATGGATTCACTCTGCTCTAAACTTGTGCAAGTTGCAGCTACTGCTTTCAGACATCCCGGTAATCCCGCAGCCACTGGATCCAAAGTGGCAGAAAAATATGCCACTGGACGTCTAGTCAAACCATGCTCCTGAGTTAAGACCAACAGTGCACAATTGTCTCGTGTGTCACAGAACAGGGCAAACTCTTTAGAATAGTCAGGCATTCCCAAAGCAGGGGCTGTACACAGACAATCTCGTAATTTAGTGAATGCTGTTAGGCTTTTATCATCCCATTCTACTGGGTCCTTTGCTCCTTTCTTCGTCATGTTTATCAAAGGCTTTGCCAGGACTGCGAATCCCACAATTCATTGCCTGCAATAACCTACAACCCCAAGGAACATTCTGATCTCTTTCTGAGTACGGGGTAACTGCATTTTTTGAATTATTCTGACTCTTTCGGAGGTGACTTTTCTGATGCCTTTTTCTATCTGGTGCCCCAGATATTTCACTGACTTTGAACAGAACTGCAGTTTTTCAGGGGCCACTTTATGTCCCTTTTCACCTAGGTGATTCAGCAAGGCAATGGTGTCAATCACACAATCTCTATGACTTTTAGATGCCACCAAGAGGTCGTCTATATATTGCACCAATACAGATCTTCCAGGTAAGACTAACGATTCAAGGCACTTTTTCAAGATCTGATTAAAGATAGAGGGGCTTTCTGTGTACCCTTGGGGAACACGATTCCAAACATACATGTGACTGTTGAAAGCAAATGAGAAAATAAATTTGCTATCTGGATGCAATGGGATCGAAAAGAATGCATGACATAGATCTATCACAGTAAACCACTCAGCATCCCAGGGAATCTGATACAGGATCACTGCTGGGTTCGGGACAATAGGACAGCAAGGAACCACAATTTTGTTTACCTTTCTCAGGTCCTGTACTACTCTGTACTTGCCACTAGGTTTCTTGATTCCAATTATGGGAGAGTTACATGGGCTACTCATCACTTCTTGTATGATGTTTGCTTCTAGCAATTTTTGTATTTCAATGGCAACCCCTGCTCTCACTTCCGCACTCATTTTGTATGGCTTAGTATTGGGGTAAACTGCATTTTCTTTCATGGTTATTTGTATTGGGTCTACATTTGCCATTAATCCTACATCCTTTCCAGTAAAGTCCCATACTTCTGTTTTACTGTCTGTTGGAGTTCTTCGGGTAAGTCTTGTATAGTCATTCGTTTAATTTCTGAGTCAGGTCTGATTAACATTAATTTGTAGATGCCATCTTCGTCTGGGGTCTGAATTTCGACGCCTTTTGGTGTGCAAAAGATGGTACAGTTCATTTTGCACAACAAATCACGTCCCAGTAAGTTTACAGGACTAGTATCACAAACGACAAATCTGTGCATTTCTTTAAAATTCCCTATTGTGATCTCCATGGGCTCGGTAACGGGGGTACTAATCAGTTGATTAGATATACCCACTACTTGGATTGCTTCTCCCGAGAGGGGTAGGTTTGGAACGTCCACTGTTCTCACAGTAGAACGGGTAGCACCAGTGTCCAATAGGAAGGTGACATCATTTCCAGCAACCTTTCCTTCAATGTATGGCCTTGACTGGTCTACCGGCAAGGAGGCGCCAAGTACACACTCCTTGTCCTCCCCTCTCAGGCCCCGTCAGTACTGGTCGTCACAGAGAAAAGTGTCATTCAACAGAAACTGCGAAGTTGCTGCATTTCTATTTTCATTTCCTCCCCAGATTTCTATGTCGTCACCCTGCGGTGATTTTCCCTTGTAATTTGGCTTTGACGCTCTGGGCAATTGACTTGCTTTTACCTGTTGCTGGGTCTTTCTTGGTTTCTCATTCTGCGTATGTGGAATTAAATCAGGGGTTTGGGCATTATCATGCTGTAAATATGGACACTCGTCTCTCCAGTGCCCGATTTCTCCGCACTGGTGACAGGGAAATTTCTTTTTAGCTTCTTCTCTACTCATTTTCCCCTTGGGCTTCCCTCCACCCCCAGGACCTTGATTTTGGGTATTCTTATTTATTTTACTCAATTGCTTTTCCTGCTGTTCTGCTAATTTTACTTGTGCCCACATTACTTTTTCCTTTAAAGCCTTTCGCTTATCTGCCATCTCGTCCTCACAGTACTTTGCGTACCGTAGGACCTCATCCATTTTCTTAGACTGCCAACAAATTTTATTATCTTTGATCCACTGGCAAATTTCTGGTCTTAAACCGTTTACAAACCTGTAAATGAAGTGGGTCATGTCCTTCATCTCGATGTTATCTATACCACTGTACGTTTTGAACACCTGTAACAGTCTTTCATAAAAAGAGTGCACAGTCTCATCCCTTTCCTGCGTGGTTCTATCTATCTTAGTCCAATCAGTTTCCTTTGCAGGCACCTTTTGCTTCAGATGTAAAATTACCTGATCATATTTTTTCATTACTTCATCAGAGGGTGCTCCGGTGTTAGCATCCCTCGGGTATTCCTCACTAGGCCAAGCTATGGCAATCTTACACTCGGTCCATAAATCCACAGGGACCACTATATCAAAGAACCCATCCAGATCCTTCCACAGGCATTTCTGTACCTTTACAAACCTTTCCACCTGCCTGTACCAATCCACAGGTTTCTCTCGTAATTTTGGAAAGTCATTTGTAAAGGACACAATATCCTGTCTGGACCACGGAACATGCACGTATTTTCCACCTGGCACTTCTCGCATAGGATATAACTGTTCTGGTTTGTCAGCTTCTTTTAAAACAAATTCGGGAGTCGCCTGCTTGGATCTGGCCTCCTCTTTCTTTTTAGCCCACCTGGCTTTCCATCTGTCCACATCTCCCCATTTCTGCAATACTGACAATAATTCTTTGACCTGTACCTTTTTCCCTGTCTCATTCAGGTTTTCTAGATCTTTGTCTGAGAAATCTGCTCTGTACGGTTTCTGCAACGGTTTCGATTTCGAGATGTCTATTCCCATACTAGCTGCAGTGTCAGTTAGTTTTTCATGGAGTACTCTGGCATTTCGAGTAAGACTTTTGCAGATAAACAACAGCTCTTCTTCTGAGTAGGTATTTAGTCTATCTAATCCCACATTTCCGGCCAATAATTCTTCTATCTCTACTCTCAGTTTGTAGAGGTCTTGGTTCTTCCTCATATTGAGGGTTTAGAAACGGCATTCCTGAACTTAATGGTCTTTCCTCACCTTCATAAGGAAGTCTAGAGCAAAAACCCCTTTCTCGCGAGTATCTTGCCTCCCCACTAGTGGGTCTTCTTGGATAAATATCTCTGGCATCTATGGGTCCTAGGCTTTCAGTATAGGGAGGTATATGACAACCCCCTCCTACACTTGCAGATCTGGCCTCTTCCTGAGGCGGAGGTCTTCGAGAATTATCCCCTTCACTAGAAGGTCGGTGTCCTTCATTATAAGGAGGCGGACTTCTTATAAACATGTCATCTAACAACTCATCATCCGACTCTCCAATGGGCACCCAGTGTTTGCATTTTTCTGTTTTCTTTTCCCCCTCGGGAGGACCACCCACTGGCATCATTGGAAACAGTCCCTCTACAATCATATTCTGTCTCCACTGTTTCATCTTTTTGTCTCGGGTCTCTTGCTTCAATTTCGGATAAAATTTTGTTAACCCTTTATCCATTCGGGGCTTATCCCTTTCGAAAGCCTCGATTTCCCATTCCTCTAGTGCTTCATACTGCGTTAGTCTAGGTCTGGGATGTAAATCATTCATTCGGGTTCTTAAATTAACTAGAATCCTGCCGTTAAATGTACCTTCTAACGGAAAAGCTAATACTCCGTCATCTTTTGTGTATTCCGCCCAGTTTTCCAACCATACACATGAGTGGTACCCTTTATCAAACATCATGAATGATGCGGGAGTATTAGGTGGCGGAATGACAACACCTTCTCTGGTTCTAATTGGTTTGTCTTTTTTGAAATAATTTTTCACCTTCTTTACAAGGGATATTTTTCTCTTATTTCCGTACATAATGTCGGTTTTATGCCCTTTCCACTGATCGTTCTCAAACCCTAAATATCGCGGATCAGGTCTAGTATGCGGTCTATACGAATGCCACATATAATTTCTGCTAGTAACTCTGTTTACAAATTACTTCCAATCCAAACACATCTTTTATTTTCCGTGCGACCAATGAAATGCACAAATTCAAATAGTCTCAACCAATGGGTGCACGGCCTTTTCGCGAGACAGGTTTCTCACGCTTCGGCACTCACCCCTCCTTTACAATTTCAGTTCCGTTACACACCCGCTGCGTTTACCAATCCCAGCGCGTCACGGAGTGACGTCAGAGCAGCTTCGCGACCGACTCCCTCCTTCACAAGGTAACGGCAACTAAATTTCTCCCTAAAGTGCTTGTGCTTGGTTATTTAACAACAAATACACATTCACCACTGTACTCAAGTGTCTAGACAGAAAAGATTTGTTTCACTGCAAGTAAACTACTTCCATTTACTTTTCACTCACTACGGATAGATCTCTTCCGCCTACCCTTCACTCAAGCATTGGAGAACCTGTTACTTCCCTAGACTCATCCACTTTCTGGGATATATGCTAAGTCTAAAGTTTCACCCGCGAACCCCTTTGCTATCACCCAAGCTTCAACGAACCTGCTACTCCTTCCGATGTGACCCTTACTGGGTTATATCACAATTGAATTTTCGCCAGCGTTCTCGTTGCTATCATTTATTCATACATACATTCAGAAACCCTAGTTAGTGCTTCCAGTTCTGCCTAACCTGCACCAACTTTCCTAGAGCCAGTGACCTCACTGCAAGTGGATTCTCTTCACCACTCGCTATTCAATTCCCCGGGGATTCCCAACAAACATATAACGCTTAACTTACCAAATGTGTTAATACATATATCAGTACAATAATAGGAAAAACAATTTAAAACATTTCATAATTTACCAAAACAAAACATTTCATGTGAGTGATCAGTTCACAGGAATTGTTTCACTTTTCGTAACAGCATAAACACAAAAAACTTTTTAGCAGCATCCAACTTATCTAGCTTAACTAGTCCTACCTAACTTTAACTAGTCCCTAACCATTACCTCTGCTACCAGAAAATTACTGATAGAGATCGTGGGTCACCCGACCAATAATTTCACCATATATTTTTCCGGGCCCATAAATTCCAGTTCAACCTATTCATTAATCAGATGACCTCACGATTCTACTACCAGTAACCCTGATTCCTTCCTATTTAATTCTAGTGTACCCGACTTACCATCCACCGCTACGGGTACCTATGACCACAATAGATCAGGGAGCTAGCTGTGAAAGAAAGGCAGGCAAAATACAAATACCAAATTCTTATATCTTACTTTGTATTCATTGAAATGACCACGGACAACTGGAAAGTTTTAAAAGTTTATCTTAAATTTCAGACTCTGAGATCATACAATTTATAGTAATGAGGCAATCTATAATCAGAATAACGAAGAGCACATAACCATATAGGAAGAATATACAGGCAATCATTTAAGAATCTATAAAGAGGGAAACAGATATTAACGGGCAACGAAATTCAAGGGTGTATACTTAATGCTAGGAATTATTATGCATGTATTAGAATTTTACCATTGGGACATATTTCATGAGTAAGACTCTAGGGAAACCTATATATCTATAGGAAGGGTAGAAAAGTGGAACACGCTATAGTCTAGTACCATTACTAGTTCAATTCAGTATTTTAGGAGAAAATTGTAAAACACATCAAAATTCATAAACAGTATGGAGAGATTTGTGCTCTAAAAGGTAGAGAAACATAGGAACATGCTATTGAAATAAATGCATAGACTTTTCATTTAAAAGTTTTGCAGAAAGCATGGAAAATTACGTATGCAAAGGTATGTCTTTATTAAAGCAAAGACAGAAAAATAGAGAAGTGCAGCATAGAGTTTTCGCACTTAATAATTACCTAGACTGGTGTGAAAACCAACCCTGGCCACGGGTCAGTTAAGGACAGGATAAACCCCAAGGAAGGACAGTCATCAATGAGACAGCAGATGCAGAATGGACACCCCAGGACAGGACAGGAAAACCAGATTAGGATCAGGACAGGACCACCACGGCACGACCAGCACCCGCAGTTTGGAAGCAACGCCTGCGCTCCACCCTCTCTGCAGCTATCAGTCAGAACCCCGATTGGGTTAGCGAACTCCCCAGCAAAGTGCTCCGCCAGCACTTAAGGTTTAGTAAAACCTTTGAGTCTATGGTCAAATTCGGACAGAGTGCTCCGCAGCACCTCTGTATCAGTCACCTATTGAGAGCGTTGGGTCAGTGACAGGTCAGCTATTCAGACAAGTCGGACAATTTCTCTAGCTGAACCTAGGCTAGATATACTGTTTTCGGGTCAGTGTACCACCCCCCAAATGTTGCAAAGTGTCAGAATCCCCAATTTCGATTGGTCCAGAAGTAGGATAGGTTAACACACCAATCGGAACAGACCTCTGCAAGTCTCATTTTACATATTTTGGTACCGCCTAGCAAGTTTAGGTTCCCATGCGATAATTTGCAGAAGACAATGAAAGAATAACATATGTATCGATTGTGGGACAGTCTAGCTCCATCCCGCTGGGTCGCAGGTCGCGTTCACAGGAGCCTCTTGACTGTGTCTGCCAGCTGGCTGAGTTCCACTGTTCAAGGCTAACTTCTACCTGGCTGCGTGACATGCGCAGAAGGGATCTTCAAAATGGTTCTCGTCTCGTTCAGACCCCCCAGTTATCGTGGTACATGAAAAGTAAGCGGAAACAAATTAAAACATAGAAATAAATGAATGTACTACATTTCATGAGTGGGTACTTTATATTTCTTACTATAAAAATATACTACGCGATTTATAGATTAGTGCAAATACACAATAACATGAGAGCATCTGCGCAAGCTTCACCACGTTAATACATTAGCAGCCATCTTGTGGCTATTACGCATGCGCACCTTTTCCCACCAGATTTCCAACTACGTCACGTCACGTGAGTGTGACTAACGCATGCGCAGAAGCAAATTTCAAAGCAGCGGCCATTTTAAAGACGAGAGTTAAGTGTTTTAGTAAAACACATAGGCAAGCCTCTCTAAGACACACGCACATCCAAAAATAAATGAAATTAGTAAGACGAACAAATTTGATTACCGGGTTATAACAGATTCGAGGTTCATGACTCAAGCAAGTCGCGTAATATGCGAAATCTTGCTCTATCAGTGCCAAGGGTAATTTTCAATGCCAGAGGTCGGCCGTCCTGGTTATTTGTAGTGAGGCATCTAGATACTTAGCGTGGTGAGTCTTAGGGTCATTTTGCAGGGCGTCCCAGAGTGCTTTGTTAATTTCCAGCCCACGATTCAGCCAGATTTTGTACCAGGTTTTGATTGCCTCATAGCAAAACCAAAGGGGATGATGGACGGAGTGTTGAACAATGTTTAACATGTGCACACAGGGTATGGGGCAAAGACGACTGCACCTATCCACTAAATTGGGTATGGTGATTGGTTTGGGTGCCCGGGACCTGAGACGCAATACCCTTCCGTCTCCTATGGAACACTCCACAAAACAATAATTTAACACATAATCCAGCTCTCCATTTAGGGCTAGATGTAGGTAAATGATATTTACCGATTCATAAATACCGAATTTTACCGATTCAGTATTTATGAATCGGTAAATATGAAGGGGGGAGATGTAGGTATTTCCAGATGTGGAAATACCGAATCGTTAAAATTCGGTAAATACCGAATCGGTATTTCCTATTGATTCCTATGGGCTGTGAAGCCCATAGGAATCAATGGGATATACCGATTCGGTAATTACCGAATCGGTAAATACCGAATTCCAGCAAGGGTGCAGGGGGTGTCACTTTGACACCCTCTGGCACCCCAAATATAGGCATGTGCGCCATGTGGCACACAGACATGCCCTAAGGGCATGTCTGTCTGTCACATGGCTAGGTGTGCATGCACACCTGGATTCGGTATTTTAACACCCAATTGGATTGAGTGGTAAAATACCACATTTGTAGGGCCTTTGGGACTCAGAAGAGTCCCACCTACATCTGAGATTTACCAAATCGGTAAAAATACCGATTCAATATTTTACAGAATCGGTAAATTTACCGAATCGGTAAATTTACGATTCTGTAAAAATATGCCCCTACATGCCGATTCTTAAATACCGGTCGGTAACGGCCGAAATCGGCCGTTACCGACCGGTATTTAGGCTCCTACATCTGGCCCTAAGTGATAAGAATATTTATAAACAGATACATTTTCAGAAACAGAAGGAGCAGGTCGTAGTATGACTTCTTTATTCAAAAGCCTTCCTTTTTATAAAAACACGAGATAGCCAACGCGTTTCGTCCTTATGGACTTCTTCAGGGCAAATTTGTTCTTAAAAATGTTCTTTTCAATCGTTAGATAGGATCATTTTCGCATGAAAAAGCGGTGAGTGTATCAAATGTTTCCAATAGTTTCCTCAGTAAAGTAAAAAAGAAGCCTTGTAAACACTGATGTTGGATTCATAGGTCACATCCATTGAAGTTAGCAGTGCTATGTTTATGTATTTTAAACCTTGTAGATCAGGACCCTTATCGATCAACGGTTCAGCGCCACGGCGTCATTTCGCTTGCTTCGTTAGAAATTATCTTATCTAACGATTGAAAAGAAAATTTTTAAGAACAAATTTGCCCTGAAGAAGTCCGTAAGGACAAAACGCGTTGGCTACATCGTGTTTGGCAACCTCGTGTTTTTATAAATAGAAGAATTTTTAATAAAGAAGTCATACTACGACCTGTACCTCTGTTTCAGAAAATTGGTGTGTTTATAAACATTCTTATCAATAAATGGAGTGCCGGATCATTGTGTGTTAAAGGAGTGTTGAACAATGTAAGCACTCACCCCCACTCAACTGATCTGGGTTTAATCCATCATCATTCTTTAGCTCACTCCGCCACCCCAGTTCAAACATGTCCATATGCAAATCAGTCTGACCCTGTGCCTCATGGGAACAGTCCAGCCCGAACTGCCAAGCCATGTCTTCCCTGGACCGGAAACAAGCATCCTGGGACCGGTTTCTGGCTAATCAGCCGTCATCAGCCAGGCTAGCTTGAATCCAGTCGCAAAGTGAGCAAGGGACCCACGTCTGGCGAACAAGGCAAAACCAAAAGGGATGATGGACGGAGTGTTGAACAATGCGAGCACTCACCGCCATACTCTCATATCTTCTGTACAGTTGCTGTTGCTGCAGGCCAAACTCTAAACATACCTGGGCTGATGAGGCGTTGCATGGCAGACGAAATACGCTTTTATACACTCGCGTTTGGATGTTTTCCTGAATGACTGCTTTGTTTCCGTGGTGGACTACACTTCCATATGAGATGGTTGGAAGCAATTTAGCTTTGATGACTGCCATTAGTGGGGTAAACAGTGGGCCTTTTAAAGTTTTAGATAAACTACAAATGCAAAAAGGAGAGCATTACCTTTTTATTTGTATGCCCTCGTACTGCATTGTAAAGGAGAATCTTCGATCCATATATATCCCGAGACATTTGTAGCTGTTAACTACTATTAACCTTGAGTTATTAATTGTGTATGTTATTTGTTTATGAAATCTGCGAGTTATGATCATGACCTTTGTTTTAATTGTATTTATTTCCATCAGATTTGTTTTGGCAAAGTCAGCTAACTCATGGATAGATCTTTGCATGCCAATTCTCGTGTGACATAAGAAGACAATATCGTCTGTGTAGGACAAGTGTATCAATGGCAGTGTGCCCAGAAGCAGTGGGTGTGAATTGACCCCATCTAGCCTTGGTGTTAAGTCGGCCATAAATAGATTGAACAGATGAGGGGCCAGGACACATCCTTGCTTTAATCTCTTGTTTGTATAAATCTTTCTGCAAAGCCTTTGGCCATCGACGATTTTGACCTGCATCCAAGTTTCAGTGTAGAGATTCATCATTGGTTTCAGGATTGAATCCGGTAGGCCCTGCTGCTTTAGTTTGGCCCACAGCGTACTTCTACTGACAAGGTCAAATGCCGCTTTAAAGTCCACGAAGTATAGATTAAGTTCTTGTCGCTGTCGTAGGCTTTTATCAGTGATTAGCCCTATCGCTAGTGCGTTTGTGACTGTACCTGTGCCCTGTCAAAATCCCCACTGATTGAGGGGGATTTTTTTGTTCGCATCAGACCAATTTATCAGGCCTGCTAAGATCAAGGATGCATAGTATTTGGCCTCAGCATCTATTAACATGATCAAATGGTAATTAGCAGCGTCTGTACGCTCTCCTCTTTTGTATATTGGATTGATTATTGCATCTCTCCAACTCTCCGGGAGGCGACTGGATGCGCCTATCAATTGGAACAGGCAGTACATCTTGCTTGCCCAATAATTGGGATCTTGCATGTAAATTGCTTGTGGTACGCCGTTAGGTAGTTTGCCTTTGAAGCTATTTGCGGAAGTGTGTCACTTGTCCATCGCAGGCGTTTTAAATTTATTGTCGATGTTGACCCCTCCACTACTGGGGCTTCTATGTGTCTTTGAAATGAAATTACATTTTGAGTTCGATATGCTGGGCCAAGTGGTCACTGTCGATGGAGCATTTGATCTGAAATCTTTCTATTTGTCCTAGGAGTGGGAGATTTACTATTGTGTAATCCAGAACTGAGCTTGAGCGAGGGCCATTATACGTGCAAGCGGCGGGTCTATTCTGTTTTATTCTCCCGTTTAATGTACGCATCCCTAGATGTTCAATATCCATTGCGAGTTACCGTCCTGCATTATCCATACATTTGCTGCAGTGATATTATCTTCCTCTTCTTGGGTATAGAATAGATTTGAATTAAAGTCTCCCGTTAAAATAATTTCCCAAGTTGGTTGTTCAAAGCAAAATTCTGCGATACTAGCAATGAGTTTTTTAAATAGATCTTTTTTGCTCTTTTGTTGCGGATGTGCGTAGATGTTAATTAGGATAAGGGTACTGACCCCTGATTATGAGCCCAGCTCCATTTTTAATATTTGCGTCGCTGATGTGGTTGTTAACAGCTGAGCTTAGGACATTTTTTGTGCTGTTGAGATAAAGACAGCTAATCCGCCTGTAGGTCTTCCGTGTTGCCGTGTTCGTATTGCGTTCAAATGATGAAAGATCCTGCGTGGGACCTCTAATGGAGCTGTCAACCATGTTTCATGTAGTGTGACAATTTCATAATCATCCCAGATTTTAGGAGCCCCTTTCTCCTGTAGGAATCCCTTTGCTCCTGCTATATTCCACGGCAACATTTTAATTTAGGAGTGCTCTGTTGTGCATGAAGTAATAGTACGTCATTCTCCTTTCTGACCGGATGCTTGGGGACTTTGGTATGTTTATATTAATGAGATATTAATGAGGTAGATGTGTTTTAAAAAAAATAAACGTTTAAGTTTAATTTTTTAAGAACAGACAGTAGTTTTGGTATGTAGTTGCAAACCCAAATTGCAATTCGGTAGCGTGTTACCAATTTACAATTTGGGTTTCATACATACCAAAAGGCCTTTTTGCAGTCAAACATGACCTAATTCTGTGAATTGTGCTGTTTGTGACCTCAAAATGCTTTTTACATCTGTCTCTATGTTTGTTGCTGTGGTTGCAGTTCAACACATGCAAACAGTTGCATCATTCTGTATTTGTTAAAAGCAAATGTCCTATTTTTCTTCAATCTCTCACTACCATTTTTCTGTAAAAATAATTGCAAATATATTTTAGAGCATAATACATAAAGCAAAAATAAACAGTCAAGGTACATGTTGTGCGTTAAAAAAAAAAGTAGCAAACGAAAATGCTTTTAATACCATGAAATACATAATAATATAATCAACGTTTGATCCTCTTGCACTTTATGCATAACGACAATGCTGGAATAAGAGTCATTCATGAATCACAAGATTAGGGAGTAGGATGTAGCTGTGCCTGAGTAAAAAGTTCAAGGTTTATGTATGCTGTGCCTACATCATTCGTTATTGTGTGCATTACAGTGTTTTGACTGCAGTTGTTCATTTACCCAATAAACTTTAAATATTTCTTTCCTCAGCACGTCAAACAAATATAGGCAGATCACAGAGCTTTGGTATGTATCATTCAAATTTTAAAATATTTGTACTCCTGCATATAATTACTAATCTTGTTTATGCAATCTCCTGTATACTAAACGTTATTGAATGGCTGTGGATTTGTTCAGAGTAAATGATTATTTACCACACTTGTCAAAACTCTAACCACCTGTTACATAATTCGAACAAATTGTTTCTAGATCAAATGGATCATGAGTTACCAGCAAAAATGTACCATGTGTGGGTGGCACAGTGGCAGACACTATGCAAAGTATAACACACATATTGCATTCAAGCAGCACGAATAGCTTGGATAATAACATTCTTAAACATCAACGACTGCTTTGAAGACTCTGCACTGCAAGTAGATACAGCCACAGTTGGTACACCATGTTCTCTATGTGCCTTCAAGTCACACTATATTCAGACCTTCCTACCTCCCACTAGATACTATGGGCCAGATGTAGGTAGGGTTTTACCGGTCGGTAACGGCCGAATTCGGCCGTTACCGACCGGTAAAAGGATTTTGACATGTAGGGGGCAGAATCGGTAAATTTACCGTTCGGTAAATTTACCGATCGGTAATTTTACCGATTCTGTAAATATACCGGTCGGTAAATTTACCGACCGGTATTTTTACAGAATCGGTAAAATTGATATGTAGGTGGGACTCTTATGAGTCCCACAAGGCCTAAGAAATCGGTATTTTACCATCAAATTCAATTTGATGGTGAAATACCGATTCAGGTGTGCATGCACATGTGTGCATGCACACCTGTGCCATATGACAGGCAGACCTTTGGCCTCAGCATCTATTAACATGATCAGGTATGCCTGCCATATGGCCCCCGACCCTTTTTTGGGGGTGCTAGAGGGTGTCAAAGTGACACCCCCTGCACCCTTGTCAAAATCGGTATTTACCGAATCGGTAAATACCGACCGGTAATGCCCCATTCATTCCTATGGGCTTCAAAGCCCATAGGAATGAATGGAGCATTACCGGTCGGTATTTACCGATTCGGTAAATACCGATTTTTACCAAATCGGTAAAATACACATCTGGATGGACCTACATGTCCACCCTTCATATTTACCACTTCTTAAATACCGAATCGGTAAAATTCGGTATTTAAGAAGTGGTAAATAAGAATTACCTACATCGGGCCCTTTATTCGATATGTCACTTTTCTGTGAAAGTTTACAACTATAAACACAAATGAAATGACAACCGTAGCTGACTTAGGGTAAGTAAACTACCTTAACCCAACCCAGTATCTACATCAAAACATTTAAACAGTACCTTTATCAGGTGCATAATACATGGGAAGGCTGAACATATACTAATAATTTTGACTATCCCACCCCAACACTTTGTGCATACACAGTACATTCTAGTGGTTTACATATAATAGAAACAGTAAATTTTCACTCGCAAACCGGGGTCTCAACCCTTTACATCTTTATCCACAATATTAGGGGCTTGAATTAGAGTTTGCTGAAGGGGGTGCTCAGTTGCATTTTCAATCAATGTATTTAATCTGGTTGAATTTAATTCTATGGGCAATTAATGAATTTGCTACAATGCATTAAAATTAGGGAAGCAGTTATTATTAGGGAAGAGATAGGTTTGAGTGTAGGACAAAGTCAGAAAAAGTTAAGGAACAAATACAAATTTGGGCCGAAATATGTGTGAAGTATAGATAGGAAGAAAAAAAAGAGGAGACAACGCAAAGATGAGGAAAAGAAAGGTTGTTGAAGTAAAGATTTTCAAACGTTAAATCTATCTAAATATAAATGATGTTACATGTAAATATAAGACATAGCAGGGCTTGGACAATTTATCTTTATTCCAATTCTTGTTTCCTTGTCATAATTTTTAAGTTTAGAGGTGAGGTCAACTCATGAATTATAATGCCAAAAATAAATGTATTTCTCCAAAAACCTCAATTACACTATCCGCCGATGGTCACGTCCCTGCCTTAGAGTGTCCCACAGAAATTATATAACATTTCTTTGAATGAGAAAACCTTACCTTGAGGCAGGAGCAAGGCTTTTAAGTCTAGGGACAAGAAAGGGAGTATTTTAACAAAAACACCACTTGTATGCCAGTAGGAAGTCTGAATAATGCCTCCCCATTCCTTTTTAGGTTTCGCCTGCACAGCACTTGCGCTCTGCTTGTGAAACCTATTGTATTCAATATCAATCTTAAAAGAGGCTTACATCCCACCCCCTTGCTTTTCATTGGTTCCTGTACTTGCCACTTACTTTTCCACTGTTTATATTGACTATAGCATCCTATTTTCCTGTTGTTCCTATGTTCCTGTTGTTTGCTCTTATCAGCAGCCCTAGGCCCAAGTACTGTTTCCCTCCACTTTAGTGGAACTTCTTGAGAATGTCCGAATCGCAACACACACTCAAAACTCTCCCAGGGCGAAGCAGGGACACACTCTAGTGCTCCTTCACTCACCATTCCCCATGGGGCCATTGTTGTTAACTAATTATATCCTTATCATTGTGTTTGGAAATACCCAGGTTAGAACCTGCGATATAAGCAGCTAGTGGGCGCCACTGTTATGGTGAATGGAGCGTTTGGGTTGTGCAGGTGTTCATTAGAGCTTGTTTTCTAGCAAGATCAAACTGCATATTTGGACGGCGTGTGTAGGAGCTCCCTTCTTCACCCCCCCATAGCTATTATCATGTACTCTGTACCCCAGGATATAGTTTGCCTATACCATGCACCCCTGGAAGTTGCTTTACATTTAGCCTCTTACACAATGAGCTTTTTTGCACAGACATCAGCCACCCTTATGCTAGTCCTATTCATATTTATTTATTTTATATTGTTTCCCTGACGCTCCATTGGCTCCTTACTAGTCTGTACTGCTGTTTTTCTTTCGGAACACTTCTAGTGTTAGTAGCAGCTCAGAGTCATTCATGTCAAAGGGCACCCATATTGTAGGTAGTTAAGTTCACCTGTTTTGGACAACCGCATGTTGCAGGTCTTAGTAACTCTTCATACTCTTGGCACTTACATGAGACCCAAAGTTTCAACCTGTGATGCACATTATGTTCTGATGACATTACATTGTCTTTTCTTTTTATCTACAGAACTAAAGGATGGTTTGCTCTTCTCCCAGATTGCAGGACATATCAAAGCTAGTAGAAGTGCGGGCTGCTCACCCACCACTCACACAGGGCTTACTCTGCACTCGCACACCATTGACATAACTGTCACCTAATACTTACATTCCTCTCACCCTCTACCCACACCTCTCAACCTGAACTCAAACTGCTCATCCGACACTTATACTATTGACATACCGCTCACACTACACTCACACACCTCTTACCTTGAACAGGGTAACATCTCTCACCCTGTACACTCACACAATTCTCATTCTGCACTGAACACACAACAATCACCATATATTGAGACACTTTCACCCTGCAGTTACAAAGTTATCAACCTTCATTCATGCCCCACTCACCCTGCACAGAGATCACTCACGCCATTCAACCTGCACTCAAGACACTGCTCCCACACCTCTTATTATATATATATCATAGGTGAAACCTAATTCATTTGCCTAAACTTGTTGTAATTCTAGTCTGTACATTTAGATTGGTTTTTTTTCACGGCAATGAATACAACCTGCTTTATTTACTTGCCACTTCCTTGCTGAGTCCCACATCTTTAGAAGTCTGGGAAAGCATTTCTGCAATTTGGATGCGCTGGACTATGGCAATAAAATGACCCCATTATTGCCCTAAATTTTGTGTCAGTGAACTCCAACACTTACTTTAGGAACTCAGGACTTTTAGACATTCAGGAGGAATATGAAGACTGACATATGGGAAAAAAATCAGCTATGGCATGCATCATTTTGGTTACTGAAGGTTCATTGATAAGTCAGACTTATAGATGGAGTGAAGCATAAACCCTCAGTCATGTAGTCCCACAACCTTGTAAAACCAGGGGTAATCTCTCCTTCTCCCTCATCATAGTATGCCATACTGGACCACAACAATGCAGAGGATGTGGGAAAGGGCAAAGATGATGTTGTAGGAAGGCTGCATCTGTTCCTGTTTTTAGGATCGCCAAGATATACATCTGTCTGTGGAAAACCAGCAGGCTGTTGATCTGATATGTAGTTTGCTGGACTGATACTTCTGCCTCTTTTCCTTTCTACACCTGTGGCTACTAATATACCTCTGAGGTGGAATGGGAGGCAAAGTGGTACAGCTTCTAGGTGTACCTTTGGTGTTCCATTAATAATATCAAACTTAATTAGAAATTAAAATTAAGGCTGGTAGGAGGATGTCTGCCCAGAATTATTAGAATTTATAATAATTCTGGGCAGAAAGTCCACCTACATTCTTTTGTGCATCAAAGCCACCCTTCATTAAGTAATAATAAAACTCCATGTCCTGGACCTATGTTCAGCTATCAGTGCAAGAGGCCCTGTTTTTTGGTATGCACTATATCAGTAGTGCATTTCCTTTATTTTGTATCCAGGAGAGATGGAATATCTTCTGTCACAGGTTCACTTGAGCAACCGCTTGCAGGATGACTTTGCACTCCTCAGACTCAGACACAGACATGGAATCAAGAGATGTGCACCAACTCATCAACTAGTACACCAAATGGAATTGCCTTTGTCACAACCTGGAACAGGGCATTTTGTGAGAAATGAAAACACTTTACTTCCCAAGCACCATGTCCAGCAGTAGCCCACATGAGTTAGGTTCCTGTACATGTCAACAACAACCCTGTAATATTGGCGTATTTACCTAGCCTTTGTGTCTTTCGATCTTTCAGCACAGTCTGGGCCTACTAGTACCCAAAAGGGCCCTATCTAATATCCATGATATTGTGGGTAGGATCTGATTAATAATGCAAGAATTAAGTGACAAAAGGAAGAGAGTCTACTAGTTTTCTATTGGGTTTGTATTATTTTAGGCTATTTGTTGTCTCTCCTGAGACCCTGCTTGTGATAGACTTGGGCTCTCAGAATAACTATTAACTGCCGAGTTCAGTAATTCCTTGCTGCAGATTTAGATGGCCGCTATATGTTGCCCCTCGAGAAAAGTGGAAAGACATATGATTCTGTGGTTCTGGACCTCTTCTACATGTTGTTTTTCCATTTTGGCCTATTTTGCCTAAATGTAAGTCCTCCTGCAAGCAAAATCTAAGAGGAGATGAAGCATGATAAACTGTAAGTTCACGACATTTCTATATATTAAATGCACTTCCCTCTTTAAGGTTGATGTCATATCACCATTATAGTTCTTTGAAATATTGTACTAGACAAATGGAAAAGCACTTTTGCAACAAAAAATAACCAATGTGTAATCATATTTTCTAGTTGACGGAGATCCTCACTTCATTATTCAGCTGCCACGGCACAGGGAATCATTTTGTTTCAACATACAGGAGCAACCAGGAGTGATACTGAGCCTGGTGTTTGATCCAGTAACAGGTAGGCTACTGGTTTCTATATAAGAACTTGATGTGACCTCAGTTTCTGTTTGCTTTCCATGGATTCAAATTTTACAACTATTAGCACTCCAATAGTGGATTTAGGTAGTAAACTCCGGCATACGGCCAACCAGAGGTAAGTACATAAATAAATAAGACAAATTACATTGCACGCGCTGCAACGCGTTGCAGCCGTATGCCGGAGTTTCGTACCCCCCCCCCACCCTGCCCTACCCCGCAGCACTCTGACTATGAGCTGCTACTGATGTCTTGGCAGATCCACAATAAGCCTGGCGGCCGTCGTCTGCACTCTTTGTAATCTATTGATCCTGCCCTGTGTCGCTCCGAGGTATAACACATTACAGTAGTCTAGCCTTGACACTATCAAGAACCTGAACCACTGACTTTGTGGATGCGTCAGGCAAGAAACACAATATTTTTCTCATAGGGACAGCTTCAGAAGTTTTAAAAGCATGTTGGAATTAAAAGACCATAACAGTATACATATGCACACACATACAGGGGCTGCCGGTCAGTCCTTTGTATTCACTGCTCTTTTTAACTGTCATTCACACATTGTTTCCGCCCATGACCCCATACAGCATGGCAATGGGTCAGCCCACTTCAGCTAGCGGCTCTCCTGCACTGTGATCAATGTCATTTCGCCTGAACACATGTGAGCATCCGCTTTAAAAGAAATGCATTTTAATGGCACAAAATGGTGGGCTAATACTGTCATTTGCGGTTTTGTCCATTCTTTGTCATTTTTCATTATTTTTTCTTCATTCTTGTGTGTTTAAACTGTATATTCAAGTTTAAATCACAGTAATTGATAGCCAATAGTATATTTTTTTGCAACAATAAGACTCATATGTAATAATTTGAATTATCATTTCACGCAGTTGTATTTTTTGTTTATGTAATGAGACCCTTTACATATGATTCTAAAGTAGCTGAAGCTTTGTTATTGGGTTTTGCTTTCTATGAGGTGCGTGAATTAAAACTTTATTATGATCTCAACGAAAAAGGAATGGAAATCACAATAACAAACTAGGTTAGCCACTGAAAAAAGTGATGTAACTGTAGCAGCCTTAAATTATGGGAACTTTCAGCCTGATTCATGAAGCGAAATAGCGCCCGCAATGGCTGCGAAAACGCAATTGCGGGTGTAAAACACGGAATCGGCATTCAAGTACGAAATAGCGAAATCGCTAAAAAATAATAGCGAGCGGAATAGCGATTACGCTGTAAAAGTCGCAGGCTCCGGGAAGTCGAGCATTAGCGATAATGAAATAGCGACCAACCACGGAATCTGCGAATTGAATAGCGAAACGCAATATTGTCTCAATCGGCATTCATGAAAGAAATACATTAGCGAAAAAGCGCTAAATCGCACATTAGCGCGGCGCAATTTAAGGACAACTCAAAGCAGGTGGTAACCATAAAAGCCATGATTAACCAAAATTTGAAAAACTGTTAGCCAATCACCAACAGGTCCAGGCCTGACCAATCACACATAAGGACATTCAGCAGCAGCAATAGGCGTTCCACAATGCCTGGGATGTACATGTTGGTGAGGCGGCGAAGGCTACAGCGAGCAGCACGGAGGAGACGCATGAGGCAGGCAAGGATTTACCGGCAGCGGGTCACCTTGCTGGGGCAAACCAGAGAACAGATTTTTGCTAAATACAGGCTGAATGGGGAAATGATCACCTGGCTGATACAAGAACTGGACCCCATCATGCAGCACCCAACAAGGCGAAACAATTCTGTGCCCACACATGTGCAGGTATTGTGCAGCCTGCACCTCCTGGCATCCGGCAGTTTCCAGGGCATAGTAGCCGCTGCTGGGGGGATATCCCAGCCAACCATGTCACGCTGCCTCCACACTTTTGTTGACGCCATGCTCACCCAGCTCCACCGGCACATCACATTTCCCACGAGCCAACAGGATTTGGACCTCACAAAACTACAATTTTATAATGTTGCCCATTTTCCCCATGTCCTTGGCTGCATAGACTGTACCCACGTCGCCATCTGCCCACCAGCTGGCACGGAGTATATGTACCGCAACAGGAAGTCGTACCACTCCCTCAACATACAGATGGTCTGCAATGCCAAGACCATCATCACTGACATTGTGGCCCAGTACCCAGGGAGTACCCATGACTCCTTTATCTTCAGGCACAGCGGACTCCACACACGACTGATCAGGGGAGAGTTTGGGGAAGGACACCTACTTGGTAAGTACACTTTGTCGACAATGTCACATTGCTATGAAGTAACTGCG
Organism: Lissotriton helveticus; assembly: GCF_964261635.1. Lineage (NCBI taxonomy): Eukaryota > Metazoa > Chordata > Amphibia > Caudata > Salamandridae > Lissotriton > Lissotriton helveticus. The sequence goes on from NC_136070.1 coordinate 1,171,725,570, forward strand.
CTGCACAGGCAATCAACATCTGCTCCTCTCATTCAGGTGACAGTGGCTACGCCCTACGGGAATACCTCCTGACCCCTTACCTCAACCCTGCCACACCTCAGCAACGCCGCTACAATGTTGCGCACATCCGGACAAGGAACTGTATTGAAAGGACATTTGGCCTGCTCAAGAGCAGGTTCCGTATACTGCACAAGACAGGTGGGGCCATGTATTACAGTCCTGCAGCGTGCTGCCGCATTGTGGCTGTCTGTGCAATGCTTCATAACATTGCAACCAAGCGCCGGATACCAGTTGACATCTCAGGCAGTGAATCTGAGGGGGACGACCGGCCACCAGCACATGCGCACCATGCACGCGGGGAGAACCCAGCTGAAGGCCACAGACGTCGCAACCACATCACAGCTAACAATTTCTAGCCCACCCCCTTCCCCCACCCCACATATCACAATTGCATGCAAACTGTAATGATTACACAAGGCGTATGTGTGCACCAAAATAAATGTATTTGTTATAATCACAAAAAAAAAGGGTCTTGGTAACAACTATTTACAAAATGCAGTATTCATGCAAACTGCATGAGACGGTCCATGGCAGGCTTAAGTTCAGCCTGCGCCTGTGTCCCTGACACAATGTCATTGGCGCCTCCGGCGCACAATTCCCAGGCGCCTGTGAGGCTCTTCCTCATCCTGGGCAGCTGGAGCAGGCGTAGCCCTTGTGCTGCGCCTAGGTGGGGGGGCCTGCGTGGCAGAGTGGCTGCTGACACTGGAGGCACCCTCACTAGCATCATCACCCCCCACAATTGCCGGTAGCACAGGTGCGTGCAGTGCGGTGACGGCGGTGGTCAAATGCTCCAGCACCCGGGTAATATCCTCGCAGCACTGGACCAGTTGGTGCTGCTGGGTCAACGAGCGCCGTGCAAGCAGGGTGGTGGCATTTGCCGAGACATAATTGGAGCGGCTATAGGTGGACAGCCGGCTCAGCAACTGGTGGTGGCGCCTGCTTGCAACACTGCGGTGCTTCACCAGCGCTGCAGTGTTGTCTTCCATAGCCGCCGTCATGCGGTCCATGGCCGCCGTCATGCGGTCCATCCTCTCCCCGACTCCAGCCACATTGCGGCCTATCTTATGAAGCTGGAGCTGGATTGCTCCTTGCTGCTGGGACTGCCGCTGGTGTATGCGGAGCATGCGCCGCTCCACGCTCATGCAGGCATGGAGATGCCCATTGCCCCGCCTGCTGTTGGGCCGCTGTGTAGCGGATGTGGCTGGCCCAGATCTTATTGGACGTGCTGCAGGTGTTGTAGCAGCTGGTGTTGCAGGTGCGGCAGCCACTGGAGGCACATTGGTGGGGTGCCTGGCTCTGGCAGACGGTGGGCCTGCAGGTGTTGTAGCAGCAGAGGCGGGGGGCCTGGCCTTGGCAGACGGTGGGCCTGCAGGTGTTGTAGCAGCAGAGGCGGGGGGCCTGGCCTTGGCAGACGGTGGGCCTGCAGGTGTTGTAGCAGCAGAGGCGGGGGGCCTGGCCTTGGCAGACGGTGGGCCTGCAGGTGTTGCAGCAGCAGAGGCGGGGGGCCTGGCCTTGGCAGACGGTGGGCCTGCAGGTGTTGTAGCAGCAGAGGCGGGGGGCCTGGCTGCTGGTGTTGGCGCTGCTGCAGGGGCTGGTGGCTGTGTATCAGGTAGGGATTCCTCCTCCTGGGCCTCCTCATCGATCAGCAGCCTCTCACTGTCACTGCTGTCACCCGCACCTGTGAGGGTAAGTGGATACTCATTAGGTGCATGTGACTGTCAGACGTGCAGATGTTACATGCATGCTGGGTGTCATTCCCTGGGTGGCTGTGTATTTGCGCACTTTGGAACCTTTATGGGCGCATTGTGGTACTACTACATTGTGGACATACTACGTCTCCCACAATGCTTCAGGGCATTTCCTGATGCACAACATAGGCATGACTAAGGGCCAATGAGTGAGCCTATTTGGTCAGGGGCGGTCATAGGGGACAGGGTCGCAGTCGCATGCCACTTACCTTGGGTGTCTTGGGTGGGGCGGGAGGAGTCCAGAGGGGTCACGCCAACACACGCCTCCCTCTCCAAGGTGTCCTCTACCTGGTCCTCCAGGGGGGTGTTGGGTGGGACAGTCGGTCCACCACCTCCGGTGCCTGATGCCTCACCAAGGCGCTCCGCCACCCTCTCCTTGGCACGGCCTCGGAGGTCGTACCACCGCTTTTTAAGCTCCTCCAGAGACCTGTCCGCAACGCCCACAGAGTTCACACTGGAGGCAATCCCCACCCATATCCTCCTCTTCTCCTGCTCTGGGACCCTCCGGGAGTTGGCACCAAACAGCTGGTCGTGGTTGGCCACCACCCCTTCGATGAGGTTCTCCAGCTCCTGTTCGGAGAATTTCAGTTTGCGCTTGCGGCCAGCGCTGTTGCTGGGGCCTGGCTGGGGTTCGTCCGACATGTCGGTCGCTATTTCGGCGGGGTTGTGAGTCGCTAACGGCGGTTTAGCGGCAGCTTTCGGTCTTCAACACTCGACTGATAGCGTCACTGTGTTGTTTGGGGGTGGGATTTGGTTGCTTCCTGGTTGTGATGTCATCACGGTGCTCGTAATGCGTCTTCCCGTTTTCCAGATCCCGCGAGATTGCGACTCGCATTCCCGATCGCACGGGATTGCGAGTCGCTATCCCGTGCGATCGGGATTGCGAGTCGCTATCCCGTGCGCTCGGGATTGCGAGTCGCTATCCCGATCGCAGGTAGCCGGAAATAGCGATTTTTCTGCGTTTTTTGTCGGTCGCTAACGGCTTTAGCGCCCGCGTGCGAGTCGCTATTTTTTTCCCGAAAAGTACATGAATGCCGTTTTGCGTTTCCTCAATAGCGAGTCGCTATTAATCGCTATTAGGGACACGCAAAACGGCCCGTACATGAATCAGGCTGTTAATGTAGAAATAAATGCAGTCCAAAATAGTTCAATGCATAAATCCAGCACATGAAGAATGATTTCGTCTACATTCCCTCTGAGCCAATACAGTTAAATACGTAGGTTTAGATCATGAAGAATTAATTTCGTTTACATATCCTCTGGGGTCTTTTATCTTTTCATTTAAGAACATTTTCTATGCATTTAAATACCAAAATGTGGCAGACAGAATGAATGCATTGTTGACATGACAGTATAATTGCTCTTTTGGAGTTGGCTTCAGCTTCACCTCTAATGTATTGACTTTGGAACATTCCCTCAAAGTTTTCATAATTTAGTTATTGTTCTTCTCGTCTGGTTTGAATCACGATACAATTGGTAAGACATTTGTTTCATTAATGATTTGCCCCAAAATGAAATGAAATGAAAAGGGGACTTGTATAGCGCGGTTGCTGCCCTGGGGCGTCCAAGCGCTGCAAGACCGAGGTGCCGCTTGTCGAGGAAGTCCACTCAGGGGCTAATCGGAGGCTTTGAAGAGGAAAGTCTTTAGTTCCTTGCGAAAGGAGGACAGATTGGGGTTGGCCCTGAGCTGAAGGGAGAGCGTATTCCACAGCTTAGCCGCATTGTAAGAGAACATCCTACCACCAGCTCTAGTCCTCTTGATTCTGGGGACTACAGCCAAAAAGGCATGGCTAGAGCGGAGATGTTTGCTGGGAAGGTATGGTGTAATTAACTCACGGCTGATCTCCGGACCCTTTTGCCAGAAAGCTTGATGAGATATACACATGGCCTTGAAAGAAATTCTTTCCCGCACCGGGAGCCAATGTAGGCTCCTCAACCCGAGTTTTGCTGATGTTCTGCGCGGTAGCTGGAGCAGTGTGCGGGCCGCGCAGTTCTGAATGATCTGTAATTTCTGCAATGTATAGTCAGGAGCACCCAGGTACAAAACATTACTGAAATCCAGTGGCGGCTGGTGACTTTTGAAAAAGGTGTGGCGTAAAAGTTGTGCATGAGTTACCTGCGGCGAGAGAGACTGACGGCCAAAAGAGGGGTTCAGGGAATTTCCCCCTGAGAAAATTTTGAAAAAAGAGTGGCCAAATGGTGCATTTTCAAGCAAATTTGGGAAAGCAAGTTGGTTAATATATCAATCAAAAGATTTCATATGCTTATCCAGTATATCCACAGAACTTCATAACGGATTTTGCGATAACACCTCTGAATATGCTAGTGAAGTATCTTACATCTGATGCTGTGATGGCAGAAGTGCCTCGTTATAGGAGCAAGACTTACTAAGTGTCAGTGGTGGTTGGTGAAGTCTGAGAGTGGTGAGCTGAGAGGGGGCACAACATTTTTATGGAAGTCCATGGCGATTTACTGTGTATTTTATTATGGGGTTATATTAGTTCTCAGGCTAATTGACAGAACGGAGTTACACATGTAGGGGGGGGCAGGCAAAGTTATTTTCATTTTAACAGTAGAGTGCACTGTTTACAATATATATTTTGTTATTGGGGGAGATCAACGCTGACTTATTCATAGGCCTAGCGAAAAAGTGCCACTTGCAGGCAAGTTTGCATCTGCAGCGTCTGAAGAGGAGACTCCCTTGGCCTTTCCATAAATAAAGTCAAAATCCGTGGGAGTCAGAGACTTTTGGCACATCAGCACACTACCATCTCTCTTAAGATAAGGGCCTGCACTTACCCAATTATAGAGCATATGTAATTGTAAAGCGACAAAAGAGAGTTGATCAGGCCCCATAACCACAGAAGCTTGATAACACTGGAGTTTACAGTCCCTTTTGATTAATGGCAAGGCAAGATTCCCTGCCTTCACAAGGGTGAACAAAGCACACTTTTTTACTGTTCGCTCATTGAAAAAATTAAACTAAATTCAGTCACACTTCATCCAAGGAAAAGGCCAGACATTCATTGTAATCTAAATAGTTTGTAATCTGCAGTGTGTCTGAGTCATGGCCAGCAATGCGTGCCCTAATGCCTAGTAGCAAGAAAAACACAAAAGTCACTTTTCATATCAGGGTGTAAGATGGTTGGAGTGCTTACATGAGCACCAGTTACGTTGCACAAAGACACATACATTTATTGTTAGGCATGAGGAGATTTGATTACGATTTGCCCAGGATGACAGGAGGTTGAGCGAACGCCGAGACTCAAGCCTGGTTCCCCTGCTTGTTATTTATAAATAGTCACAAACACAATGTATTATTAGCAGCCAGCACCCTTAAAAATAAACAGCAGCACTAGCCTACAGCCGCATATTCGTTCGAACACTGGCGACGGCGGCATTGGCATACCATAGAAACACTTGAACATAAAACAGAGTTTACCTTTGGTTTTACTCTGTGGCCCGCCGGTTCTGTGACTTGGGGAATATGCTTGTAATTTCGGCCTGGGACATGTCCAGTGGCGAGGGGACTCACAAGGTGATTAAAGGAGGGGTCTTGCTTGCAGCGCTCCCTCGTGTGCAAAACAGTGGCAATGTGCACATTCACAAGTGAGAAGAGAGGCAAAACTCTTAAGTGTGCTCTGGGAGTAAATACGAGCAGGATGATCCCATTTCGGCTGTACTGCAGATTCATAATCTCGCCACAGTAAAGTTTGAATCGAAATTTGCATTGAGCAACAATGCGTCATGCCGGATGGTAAAGGGCACATCGAAGGAACGCTGCAGACAGCTTAACTCCCGTACCAGCTAACCAGGCAGAGCAACAAAAAAAAACGAATGGTAAAAAAAAAAAAAAAAACAGTTGCCGATCTGTATCGTGACCCCGCGTGTGAAACCTCTCTCAAGCAGGTTATTAATGAGCCAGAGGAAGGTTCAATGCTATGGACAGCCGCCTAAAGTCAGCCAATCCTGGCGCAGTATTAACATCGCCACTGCGCCAGGATAGGCTAAAGAGCAGGGCTAATACTGCCCATAATAATACCCGGCTCCCCCGGGTCTCTGCCTGTGTGAGTGCTAGGGGAGGAGGAGGGAAGGGGCTACTGCGTGTGTGCGCATGCGTGGGCAAGTCATAAAAATGACTTGTCCTAAATGCGCACACACTGCTGCTGCCCCCTGCCACGTTGCTGCTATCTGCCAGCCGCCCACCCCCACACCCGATCACGATGACGTCACTATAGTTAGTGACTCCGGACCGACCTCAAAATAAATGCATTCTGACTCGGTAATTTTACTTTTTAGTATGTATGCAGTGACGGTCGTCCATGGCTAGTGGGGCAACGCCCCAACGCCCCCAATGGACGAACCGCCACTGCTGAAATCCAGTCGAGACTGGATCAGAGCTTGCACTGCTATATGCTTAGCTTCCATAGGTAAAAGAGGAAGGACTTTCTTCAGCATCCTGAGAAGTCCGAAGCAGGTTGCAGATAGCTTGGTAGCCTGGGTATTAAGAGTCAAAGCTTTGTTCAGCCTTTGCATGCCATTTTTGAGGGAAGTTCCTTCTATTTGAAACCTTTGTATTGTACAATTCAAGGAGGAACGACTGACAGGGCAAGCATGCTAAGATCAATTATAATGGACGCTTGCGTTTGGAACTTATTTTGGGCCTCATTGGGTGGCGTTAGATTCTGACGTATTTCCAGGTTTACGATCTCTTGTAAATACGGGAATGCTTCAGATTCCATGGGTGTTGTGTGGCAACACCCATGGAACGCCCCTTTCACGCTGCGTTCTGTGTGAAAGGGGCACATATTTACAAGGGCAACAAAAGCCACGTAAACAGGCCGGTACACATTGCACAAGGGTCCTCATGAGCCCCTATGTTTCCATATTACAGAATGTGTACTTTGCATATATTTACTAAAACTCACGCAGTGCTGCATCGCGTAGCGTTGCATGAGAAATCATTAAACCTCGCTGCTTTGTTGCCTCATTTAAGCGCCATATTTACTATAAGATGCTGCACAGTACAAGAGCAATCCAAGAGCTTATTGAAGCTCGGCCTTGGAGTGCAAATTTGCAAGTATTTACACATGCTTAGAAAAGATCAGTACACTTTGTAGCCTATGTAACCCTGTAAAATTCTTCAGTATCTGAATATAAGGTTATTATGTCTCTTTAGGCGTTGGAGTTAATGCGCAGGTAGTTGGTAAACATAAAGATGGCAGCAAAGGTAAAGCTGGAAAAACATACATTGGAAAGCTTGGATTTATCAGCCAGAAGATGGGTATCAAAGTTGAAGTGACAACAGAGATCGCTACGGTGTACATTCATCAACAGAAACGCTCTTTCCACTGGAACGAGTCAGTCAATGTGACTCAAGACGGGTAAGAGGCCTCATTAAATTGATTAAATGGCTGTGATATGCAACTGTACATGTCTAAATCCAATACTTTGAACCATCACTTGGGGACGGTTTGTAAGAAGTTTATACATCGCACAAATGTGTCCTTCAATGTCTACATACTGGAATCCCTTGGAAAATTGAAGTGTCCGATGTAGAGATTTTCATGTTTGTGGCACTAGCCTGCAAACTAGACTGAAAAACCGAAATTTAATTTGGAGGACCTGTAGATATGGGAGCAAGTGACAGACTATGTGGATTGGCATAAAAAACACACTGATATGCTTTCTGTGGGGATGGAGGATTTGACTGTGAGGGATATGGATGACAGCTAGTTTCTATGCGCTCTTACAGGCTTGTGTCAATTTTGTGTGGGCAATGTATGGGCAATTTAGTGTAGCTATCTTTCAAAGATACAAAGTGTAATGACCGAGCCTTCTGTTTACCTTCCTCTTGTTTATGAAACTTCCTTACATTTTAGAAAACAAAGAAAGCATTGATCAGAAATACTTACAAATAGTTGCTGTTTAATAAAAGGCAAGTAACAAATACAAAACAGAAAAAAAATGTTTTTAACTACTTCCTTCCTGAATGTAAATTAACAAAGCGCAAGGTAAGAGGATTTAACTATTTTTTATTTAATTTGACATATTCCCCCACCCCACCCAGCCCCACTGCTCTTACATGTACCGGCCGCGCCTGCACCCTAAATGAGAAGGTGGAGATTCTTTTGAATGAAATTACATCCTGGAATATGTCTGGAGGCAGAGTGCTCAGAAGGGGTGGCAGAGAACTCTGCTTATGCTCTGTAAAACTCCAAATGAAATTGAATAAAGGAAGAGTGGGGTATATTATCAAGGGGTTTATCTCCGCTTTTTTGGCTTTAAAAGCCAAGAAAGCGGAGATAAAATTATCTCCCTATTACCAAGCTGTCGCTAACACCAGTTAGTGACAGCTAATAGGAGATAGCGACCATCTTGGGCCCCGCTTTGCATGTCAGTGATATTTATCACTAATGACATGCAAAGTGGGCGTGCCAAGATGTTAGCGACTGGAAACAGTCGCTAACATCGCTATCTCCTATTACCAACTTTTGGAGATATTCGCGCTAAGCGCGAATATCTCCAAAAGCTAACACCTGCCCTGAGCAGTTCTTCACCAGGTTATCCAATGGGAGGTGGATAACATGGCTAAGAGCATTTGCTCGATAATGCATGAATATCGCTGACTTTTCAGCGATATTCATGCATTGCGGCCGTTTTTTATCGCATTTGCGATAAACCTTGCTAATAGCAAGGTTTATCTGCGATAAAAATCGCCGATGTGCGGCGATAATTTTTGTCTCTAAACAAGTTAGAGACAAAAATTATCGCTAGTTGTTGGTAATATAGTATTCTTTTGACATAAATCACACACACAGACACCTCACAAACATCATAAACATAAATCCCCCACCCTAGCCTCTGCCCTCTTCCCCTTGGACTGCATGACTTTGCAAACAATACACAATTACAATTTATGGCATGTAACTCATCCTCCTCAAGAGGAAGTGGAATTTCACTTAGGCGACTGACATTGTAGAGAATTCTGTTTTTGCTTTCCTTCACCTTCAATGGAGTGAAAAGTGTGGCCAATTGTCAAGAACTCACAAACTCTGTGAATGCATTAGAGCTAGAGGTGCACCCTGTGGGAGATCTCAAATAGAAGTGGCAGTTGAGCGGAAGTAAGCAAAGGGATACTTTTCTAGGATACATGTGGTCCAGGCTATTTACGGAGGCACCCACATCACTGACAGTATCCTCTCCACCATAAACCATGCACTCTTGACAAAGGCTCCCCCAAACTCGGGGGAGCTGCCCATACGGCAGTACGCCAGGACCAGAACTGGGCGTTGCGATGCACCAGAATCACTTTTAGGGCTTCCGAGTTGTTCCATTGCATTGTGCTCCAAGCCCCACCAATAAAAATGTCCACAAAGCTGCAAGCGGGTCGCTTTTTTCCTGCGTGCTGCTTCAGGAAGGACGCCGCTCCCCCAGGGCCCGTACTGCTTCCCCAGGAGTGTTTTTTTTTCTCTTTTCTCTTTCTCAGTAGATGGCAAGAACGAAAATCACCAAAATGGTTAAAATATTTTTGGCTCCAGCATGCTTTTTTACATGTGCAAGTCTAAATGCTTCAAGCTTGTTTCACCTGGTGATAGATGTGGTGGCGTCAGTGCTGTTGAGTTCTCTTCCCCTAGCATTAGCAGGTGTGTTGAATGTGAGTTAAGCCATGTTTCTGTATGTGTAGTCTACTAATTCTAGCTATGTTTACTGTTAGGTGCTTGTGTTTATATTAAAAACAATTGCATAAAACATTAACAATAAAAAGAGCTAACACATTCTAAGACTTACCAAATCTCTCCCCTTTATTTCAAAACTAGGGGACATAGATGTGTTATTACACATTTTCCAGTTGGAGTATGTCACTCACTTTTTTATGATTTTGGGTCTATTTCTTTGTTATGCATTACCCTCTGATTCGTTTTATTCATTTACTAGCAGCCCGTCCCGACCTTGTCGGGGAGCAATCAGGCTTCCCCGACCCCCGCCCGCCCCGACATTGTGCAGCAGCCCGGCCCCCCTCCCGCCCCGACATTGTCAAGCAGCCCGGGCCCCCGCCCGCTCCGTCCACCGCCTGCCCTGACCCCCGCCTGCCCGGAGCCTTACCTCAGCTGCCGCTCCTCCCCCGCGCTCCTCATTTCACCGCACATTGTGCAGCAGCCCAGCCCAGCCCCCCGCCCGCCCCGACATTGTCAAGCAGCCCGGGCCTCCGCCCGCCCCGTCCCCCGCCTGCCCCGACCCCCGCCTGCCCGGAGCCTTACCTCAGCCGCCGCTCCTTCCCCGCGCTCCTCATTTCACCGCTCCGCCGCTCCTCGCCCCTTACCGCTCCTCCCGCCTGTCCGCCGGTCCTCATCGCCATTCACCGCTCCTCCCCCGCGTTCCTGGACGCCGCTCCTCCCCGCGCTCCTGACGTCAGCACGCAGGTCACGGCCGGCGCTACTTCGAAGGGACTACTTTTTTAAAATTTATATAGCCTATAACCATCAACACACCCTGACGATTCCAACGGTGTATCGGGTGTGTGGATTGGCGCTGTGGTTGCCGAGTTTACCCGCCTCAAACGTGCAAAGTTCTTCCTTTATAATAGTAGGATAGATGCGCTGGAAGTGTTAATCTCGCCTCCACTGATTTGTATGAGAGTGCCTTGCAATACCTGTGAATGGCTCTTTGTGGTGTGTGTCTTTCTTCAACGTTTAGCTGGAGTAGAATTTAGCCTGTTTGTTAGTACATCTGCTTGTACATTTGGGGAATAGCAATTGCCTTGTAGATTGATTTTAGTTTTGCACATACCTCTCTCAGCCTACCTTTGACTTCTCCTTAACTCCTTACAGTCAGCAGTAGATATTTTCTCACCACTCCCCTGGTCCCTTTAACATTTACTCCAAAAATGTATGCCTCCACTTGCAGAGTTCTCTTGTATCATAGTGGAGAACTCTGCACATAAGAGATAGGCCAAATGTAGGGAGAGATCTCCAACCACATGTTTGTAAAAAGCATTTGTAACTATGGCCTGTTTATGATGGCGGTCGGACCGCACACCGACAGACCGTCGGTGATGGTCGGACCACCCACAGACCTTCGGTCTAACCGCTGCATCACAATGCAGGCCTCGGACCCTAATAGGTCAGAGTAAAGACCGTCACCTGTGAAAGGATCATCCTATCCCGACAGGGCATCAGTCGGAATCACAATTCTGAATGGAGGCGGTGCCAGATTTTGTGGACACCACATGATGCATGGCACACAGAAAAAGGAGCACTTTCCAACTGTCAGCCTGGTGGTCACATCGTAATGCTGCAGTCGAACTGTCAATTGTTTGTCAGGTGGTTTCCTAAATGCCGTGATAGCGGTCATCGGTCCAACTGACCACCATTGCAATCAGCCCCTTTGTAACATTGAACAACTGGAGATATGATTTATATACTTAAAACTGCTTGGTGAGTATGCTCCTATGTTCTGACAATGGAGGCATTCGAATCGTCAGATAATATAATATTTGTATGCATACCATGATGTTTAAAGTTATGTTTTCAGTTTTGAGTAATTTTGAGCGGTTTATAACTATAATGCAAACAACTGCCTTGTATCTTCTTACAGAATCATATTTTAAGTGGCAAGACAGTAGTTTTCAGAAAGCTGGAAGTTTCATGCCCCCACCATGGATGTAGGAGAATTGTAACTTGTAAAGTCCTGTTTGTTTCATACTTTGTACGGCGATGGAACAAGCTTATTTGATGTTAAAATAATCAAGCAGAAGACATTTTGAGTGATTGACTCTTTCTCATGGCTATCTAGGCAAATGTTTCATGTTACGTCGTGAAAACTATATTTGACTAGCTTACCTGATACAGTGACCAAAATGACATCTTGAAAGAGCAGTATAACGTCTCCTAGATTGAAAGGTCAGAGGAAAACAACCTTCATTGTAATGGCACTCTCAAGGATTGTGGTGCCGTAAACCGTAAACCTGAAAAACAGCGTGTAAGGGGTGGCCCGTCAATAATGTATGTTTTTCCTATGCTAGACGCCCATTAGGACTGACAAATGAAAGGTGCACTCTGTTAAGGCAGCTGTTTGTGAGCAGATGCAGAACATCATTGTCAACCCCAATATGACATTTTGGCTTTGTCAGTTGCTTTTATCAATGCTGCACATCATCCTCAAAGATGTTCAGCATGGCTAAAATAAAAGAATTAAAAAAATTCTATAGGTCCACCTGTATCATTTTATAGGAACGCAACATGCATGTGCAAACATACAAAAAGACCCCTGTGCTTTTTGATATTTGAAGTTAGCAATCCGAGTCGTATCAGTAAATAGAAAAAAGAAAACCTACAAAAGCATGTTTTTATCTTTTTAAAGCTGGTGGGAGAAGTATAAGCAGTAGGGGCAGAAACTACAAGCGGGTCAGAAGCAACATGGAGGGGTGTGGGGACACAGAAGCAGCATGAGGGAAGATGGGATACCGAAACAACACAGGGTAGGGTAGGGGATATAGAAACAACAGAGTGATGGGGGACACAGTAACAACAAGTAGAGGGTGGGAGACACAGAACCAACATGGTGTCAACAGGTGGACATGGAAGTAACATGAGAGAGGGTGGTGGGACAGATGCAAAATAGAGAAGCACACAGGCAAGTATAACTGGAATATGGTGGGAAGAAGAACATAAAAACAGGCAGCAGCACAAGGGGGAGAGAAGCACACAAGGGAGATGGCTCAAAAACATGTAAACATGTGCAATGTCTGTGAGTGCTTGCACAAAAAGTTCCCTCGAATTGAGCACAGACACCGGGGAAACAATCACATGGTAAAAAGGCAATGCTCTGTGGTAGGGTCGGATGAGTGACATAATATTGATGCATACAGTATTGACATACAAAAATATCAGAAAATAAATATGGCTAAAAATATTGCCTTCTTATACTTAACTAAGAAACCACAAATATGGGGAACACAAATATAATTGTTAAAAATATAATTTTTTACTTATATGAAAAACACTAATATTGTAAACAAAAATGTTGTTACCTTTAATTAAGCATATAAAATGTCAAAAACATTTATTCACACAATATCAACTACAATAATATTGCCAAAATAATGACATTACCATTAACCCCTTCCATGCTGGTGACGAACCCCAGCCGTCACGCTCCACGGTGCTCATGTGCTGATGACGGCTGGGGTTCGTCACGGCCCCGCCCTGTTCGTGCGGCTGCCGCACACTGGGGGAATCGCGGCCACACGGAAGGGGTTAATACATTTATGTAAAACAGTTCTTTCAAATAACCACAAAATATTGTATACACATTTAAATGAAAAAATAAATATAATACATCACCAAAATAGTTACAATTTACCCCAAGAAAATATATACCTAAATTCATAAAAACATACCCCCAAAATACTTTTCTCTAACTGCAAACATTTACACAGCAATTTAAATAATAATAAAAAATATATATATGAATAAAAATATATGTCCCTAGAAGATACCAAGACATAGAAATACCTAAACAATAAACAATCACACATAATGAGGATTTCCCTTTATATGACAACCTAAACAATAATTAGCAAATCCTAATATTGTCTACCAGCGGATAACTTACCTAAACTAACCCATTGTCAAACCTGGATGATGGATGGGACCTTCAAATGTGTCCCATACCATTCAATTAGATATACATCATACATGGTGAATATCAAAACACAAATATCTCTTTTATATATGCCCTTCTATTGAATAAAGAATCAATCTATCAATAACAATTTGTAGAGCTCGGCTAATCACCCATGAGCGTATCCAAGCACTGAAAAGCAGCACTTACTACGATCTCTTAAACCATATTAAACATAAAACAAATACCTACTACCCACAAAAAATAATCATAGACTGTGGACAATTTACCCCTACACAGGCATACAAGGCTGTTACTATCATTCAAATCAAAGCATATGAAGACACCTTCAACAATCGGTACTAAGGGCCATTTTATGAGGACAGTGGTCTCAGAAAGGCTGTACGCGTCGTGGCTGTCCAACTGCCACAAGCTAGGTTTTCTTACCATCCAATTACAAGTTTGCGGTTGGACCGCCATCGGCCTGCAACAACTCTGCCGACACCGGCAGGTTCTTGGGTCCAGACAGTCCAGCAGAAGGGAAGGCAGCTGTGAATGGCGGCAGTGCAGAGTTAGGCAGCACCATCAGGGATATGACTTCCATTTTCCAAGGCTTTTTCAAGGTGAGAACCCAGTTATGAAAAGGATGGCAGACAGGGGAGGAATGTGCTTGGGGGTAATGCACAGGGGCACCCTCCACATGCACTGTTGTGGGTGCACTGTGTGCCATGAATGACATGGTGCTTGGCACACAGTGCACGCACATGCAGAAGGCACTGTACGTGGAAGCATGTGCTGTGGCCCTTCTCAACGGCTGAGCCATGCCGCCACCGGTGGGACCGCTGACTTGTGACTCTGGGCCCGGCGGTCCACTTGTAATACAGCAGTGTGAACACCGCAGGCTTTGTGGGTGTTCTCCTGACCGAAGCATCAGTGGTCTGGCAGATGGACGACTGATGTCATAATCAGGCTTTAAGTGTAGAATATGTTACAATAAGCTAATTTGTTTTTTAAATGTATAATATTATAACACAAGCATACGTCCCTGTCTCAGAGGTTGATAACCACTGCACTTTACTAATAGAAAACCCTTTCAACCAACAAAATGAAGACAAACTAAGCCCCCTAATGGATTATTTCTAAAACACTTGGGTTGCAAGATGCCAACCCAAATTCCAAATACCATGGTGAAATGACTATACCAGCACAGTGGGACATGAAGCCACAACAAGCAACACAGGGAAGGATGGTATACAAAACCTTCCGTTCCACACTAGTCAGAACCCATCCTAAACTCTATGGCCCCGATTACGAGTCTGGTGGTCAAAGGACCGGCAGGCCAGTGTGGGTGCTGCAGTGATGGTCCAGCCACCGCAAACACAAGGAGATGATGGAGGGAGTGCTAAAACTTTTAAGACACTCACCTCCTGTCAAAGATCTGGGTTGAATCCATCATTGTTCTTTAGCTCACTTTGCCACCCCAGTTCAGACCCAGCTATATGCAAATCAGTCTTGATCCTGAGACTCATGGGAACAGTCCAGCCTGAACTGCCAAGCCAGGTCCTACCTGGACCAGTAACAATCATCCTGGGACCGGTTTTGGGGTAACACCCCTCATCAGCCAGGCTAGCTTGAATCCAGTGGTAAAGTGAGCAAGGGAGCCACATCTTGACATACTCTGCCAACTTAACACTAACAAAGGAAACACAAGGAGATGATGGATGGAGTGCTGAAACTTTTCAGACAATCAACCCCAGTCACTGATCTGGGTTGAATCCATCATCATTCTTTAGCTCACTTTGCCACCCCAGTTCATACCCAGCTATATGCAAATTGTGATTCCCCTATTACCATGACTAGAGAATCTAGATTTCATTAAAGACACGGAGGCTGACATTATGCATATTCTTTTAATGCAGTCTCTAAGCAGCCACATACATCACAATAAAAAGGTTCCATAAAAGAAAAGTGAGAATACATAAAGGGCATGAGCCAACATCATTCTGCCTCTTTTAAATGTGGAAATACAAAGAAGAATAAGTCCATGAAATACAGAAAAGACTTCAAAATGTCCAAAGAACTTCAGAGGATCCTCAGGTAAAAACTGCGAAGATAGAAGAAGTGAAGAAGGATCCAAACGTCTCGTAGTTAGGAAGGGTTATCTGAAAAGAAAGACAAGTACATCTTGGAGGAAATCCAAAGCAATAAAACAATGCAAATTTGCGCAGCACTGAATAATACAAATTAATATGCTTGAACTGTAAATAAGGTAGCAAATAAACAATACAAAATAATATGCTAGAACTGTAAACAGAAGAGCAAATAAATACAATAGAACATATCCCAGGGAGGGATGAGTGGGATAATGTCAGCCTCCGTGTCTTTAATGAAATCCAGATTCTCTAGTCATTGTAATAGGAGAATCGCAATTTCATTACAAGAACGGAGGCTACATTATGCATGTTGATAGCTTTGTAAGACTACATCAGACATATGTTTGATAGGCTTGCAATAATGTCGAGCAAAGATGCTAGCATTGGACCAGTCAGCAGCTTTAAGAATGTCATCCAACTTACCACCAGATCAGAGGGATATGCTGGCCATGGCACCTCTAAGAGAATGAGCTTGATATTTACGTAAATCAATGCCAGCTAAGTTCATAGCTGTTTTAACCCACCTAGCAATGGAGGGTGAGGATATAGCTTTATGTGGTTTAATAAAGGAAATGAGTAATTGGTTGACATCAGGGAGTCAAAAAACAGACATTCTGTGATCGTACTCTCTCAAACAATCAACTACCAAAGTTTAGGGCAGGAGTCAAAGCGAGGGTAGAAAATTGAGTCGGACATAGTCTTAGTTCTTCCATAAATTTCAAATTTAACACCAAACATGTTATAGGACCTATTAGAAATCTCTAAAGCTTTGACGTCGGAGACTCTACGACAAGAAATTAGACATAAAAGAGTAGCAAGTTTGATTGAAAGGTATTTTCTGTTTAGGAGAGTGTTATCAGGCCAATTAGTGAAAATATCTAAAATTAGCTTAACGACCCAAAGAGAATCATATTTGGGCTTAGGAGGTCTTCTTAGACGAATGCTCTTCATAACTCTATACATAATAATGTTTTTACCTACCATGTTACCATTCACAAGGGTGTGACCAGCAGAGATAGCTGACCTATAGCAGTTGATGGTTCTATAGCTAAGACCTCTATCAAATTGTTCACAAAGGAAATTAACTATGTCAACAATAGGTGCTTTAAGGGAATCCAGGTTCCTTTCCAGGCACCAATGACCCAGCTTCTCGAAATGTTGTTGTATCTGTAGTGTGTGCCTGGAGACCAGGACTCTCTGAAGAGAGTAGAAGCTGTAGACGAAAGTCCTGAGATTTCATTGGATCTCGTGACACTTTCCAAGCAGGAAGGTTCAAATTCCCTATCTGGATTAGGGGGTGAATTCCGCCATCTACGTCTGTTAGGAGATATTTGAGGAAAGGGATTAGAAGGGGGGTTTCGCATGCCAGTTCCAGAGCCGTGGGGAGCCAAGCTTGAGATGGCCAGAAGGGAGTTACTAGAACAAGGAAGCATTGTTTGAGTCTCACTTTCTGTAAAACCCTTTGGGTCATGGCACAGGGGGAAATGCGTAGGCACTGAGGCCCTTCCAAGATTGGAGAAAGGCGTTCTCTGCTAGAGCTCCGGGATTGAGCATCCAGCTGAAGTATTTGTCCAGTTCAAATGTTAGTCTGCTTGCGAATAGATCTATTTCCAAGGGACCGCAAATCTTGTCCAGAGACCTGAAGATGGAAACGTTGAGTTTCCAATCGCTGTGGTTTAGGAGGAATCTGGAGTTCTAGTCCGCCAAAATGTTGGATTTCCCGGGAAGGTATTCTGCTTTCAGAGCGATTTTGTGTTCCAGACAGAACACCCAAAGTTATTTGGCCAAATGTGAGAGGTCTGCAGATTTGGTGCTGCCCAGACAATTTATATAGGCTACTGCAGATATGTTGTCCATCTTTAAGATGACCGACCTGCCATGTAGAGAGTGTTTGAAGCTCACCAAAGCGTAAAGACCAGCTGTGAGTTCCAAGTAATTTGTGTGTTGAGAGGATTCTTCCAGAGACCAGAGGCCACCTGTGTTCTGATCGAGAAGGCAATCTCCTCAGCCATGCAGGCTTGCATCTGATTCCAAAACAAATTTGGGTTTTAAATCAAAAATCGCTTTGCCTTGCCACTCGTCCAAATTTTCAAGCCACCAAGTCAGTTCCAACTGGGCTTCTCGGTCTAGAGAAACGCGATCTTCGTACCAAAGGCCCAACCTTAGGGCTCTCGCTTTCACCCTTTGGAGGGCCCGATAATTTAGAGGACCAGGAAAAGCCGCTTGAATAGAGGAGGAGAGGAGACCGAGTAGTCTGGCTAGTTCTCTGAGGGGAAAGTCTTGTTGTTTCAAGACATGACGAATTTCCTTCTTGATTTTGGTTATCTTCTTAAAAGGGAGCAGGAGGAGACATTTGGATGTATCTACAGTGAATCCCAGAAACTCTAGGGACCTGGAAGAAGTCAGGACCAATGTTTCTTTGTTGATGATGAAGCCCAGGTTTTCTAGAAGGTTCATTACTGTCTTTAGATCTTGAGATATTTGTGAACATTCTTGCGACATAATGAGAATGTCGTCTAGATATATGATCAAACGGATACCTCTTTCCCTTAGGTATGAGGCGATTGGTCTCATAACCTTGGTAAAGCACCAAGGGGCAGAAGAAAGGCCGAACAGGAGGGCTTTTTAACTGGTATAATCGGTCCTTCCAAAGGAGCTGGAGAAAGGGTTGATGGATTTCAGCCATGGGAATGGTGAAATAGGCATCCTTTAAGTCCAGTTTTACTAACCAGTCTCCTTCCAGAAGAAGATCTCTTAGAAGATGAATTCCTTCCATTTTGAAGTGTCTGTAGACCAAAAATTTGTTGAGATGTCTTAAGTTTATCACAGGTCTCCAACCCTTATCTCTTTTCTCTTCGAGGAAGAGTGTGCTTAAGAATCTGAGTTCTTCTTAAGAAACTTCTATAATTGTACCTCTTTGGAGCATGGAGGAGATCTCCTCTTCTATTATTTTCTGTTGTTCTGAAGGGAGTGGGAATTTCCTTGGAAGAGAGGATTGAGTAGGGGTTTCTGTAAAGTCTATTCTAAAACCCCTGACAGTATTTAAAACCCATGCATCTTGAGTGATCAGTTTCCAATTCTGAAAAAAGAATTTGAGTCTCCCTCCCACCTTTTGGGGGAAAGAAGGAGCGGTAGGAAGGGGAAGAATACTCACTTGGTGGGATGGTATTGGTGGATTGACCTCGAGATCTGAATCCTCTGGAGCGCATGCCTCTCCCTCTCTAGGGATAGAACTGCAAGTTGTTGAATTGCTGAAAGCCTCTACCGAATCCGTGTGATCTTGAGGAGGTCCTTTTGTTAAACTGGCCGGAAGAGAGGCCCCTTCTTCCGGCCCGGCCAAAAAGTTTATTATTAAAGACCTTGCGCATGTTCTGTTGGGCCTTATCCAAAGCCGTAAAAATTGCAACGTATTTGCCAAGAGACTTTATGAGATCCTCTCCGAAGAGGAAGCCCATAGGGTTCTGAGAGGTATCTTTGTCAGCCATGTCTAAGAGTTTCAGGTTTATTTTAGTTAAGACAACTCTCCGTCTCTCCTCATTTAAGCTAGTATTAGCATTGCCAAGCAGTATTAGGTCCCTCTGGCTCCAGCCCCTGATCAAGTTAGTATTAAGGGGAGTGCCATTAATATGGCTCTCCTCCGCTGCATCGATAATCCTAGCTAGTGGGCCTAGGATGTCTAGGAGACGATCTTGACATCCTTTAAGGGACATTTCCATGCCTTTACGTAGATCTTGGCCAAGTTTGAAAAGAAATTTAATCAATTCTGGGTCTAAGTTTGGATTTTGGAATACTTAATTATCAATAGAACGTCTGGAGCACTCAGATCTGATGATATTACGAGTATTACGCTCTAATGGGTACCTCAACCACTTATTGATGAATTTTGACACGTGGTCTTGAGGCCACCACTCAGAGCTTCTGGGGTGTTTAAGGTTTAGGGGAGAGAACATTTCTTCTCCCAGGGGGTCCAGAATGGTATCCTTTAAGGCAGAGGTGGGTTCAGGGGGTTAAAAAGTTCTTGATCATAGTCCTCATTTAAATCAAGGATGTATTTGTCAGGGGTATCTGACGAATTATCATCACAGAATTCATTCTCTCCCATAAGGTCATGAGGACACCCGGATATTGTGTGCGGCGAGTGGCACCTGGATAGGTTGTGCCTCAAGAGACACCCATGGAGTTTGAGGTGCGAGGACCTCCATTTATATTTGAGGTGCTAAGACCTCCCGGATTTTGTGAGGTGCTTGGATCTCCTATAGTGCTCCTAGGGATTAAATGCTCTAAGTTTTTAATTTTCTTTGATCTTTTACCCCTTACATTTTCAACATTGAGAGTTTCAGCAAACTCATCCTCCTCGGAGGTAATTGACCTTTTTGAGGACATGACCTCAAACATACAGGATTGCATTTCACTAGGTAGGAGATTTTTGAAAGCTTCATTTTCCATATTGGCTGTAGGGGCAGAAGCTCCATCAGTGTCAGACATGGCACGTGGTATAAAGTATAAAATAAGGAAGGAGAAGAAAAAACTTTAAAGAACTCAAGTAGTAAAGAAATAAGCGTAGGGGGCAAAACAAAAGTCCAGCTCAAAGAGTTAAATCAAATGACCTAAAAGTCCCTTTTTTAATTATTATTATCATTATGGGCCCTCAAAGGGTTAAATTAAATGGATTAAGGGACCTCTCTCTCTTTTTTTTAATATATATATATAATAAGGGCTTGAAACTTGTGGTTGTGGCCGGGAGGCAGCAGCTGATCGCGTAGACCGAGGAGTAACTGATTAGATTGAGCTTGCAATCAGCTGCTGCCCTTTGTTAGCATGGTAACCGGTGATTTAATAACAATCAGCCCGTAGCGAAGGATAAAGAAGAAAGGACCTTGGCAATATGAATACGCGACGTTGCGGTTGCCAAGGTTCATTTATTTAAGTTGTCAGCGTTACACGACCCCGCTCGAGGAGCCGCGTGCATCGCAAAGAGACAGACTAGTAAAAGCTTCGGTTTAAGCAGAAAGGGAATAAAGGGCAAGGAAAGGCGATTGGCGTAGAGGCAAGGTGAGGACTGATAAAGAGAACAATTTTAAATGAAGAAAGTGGATAAAAGCAAAATACTTACCGGTACTGAATGGAAAAAACGGTTAAGAGAAATTAAACAATACATAAAGTAACTAATACACGATGTGGTAAATCATGAAGTGAATAAATATACAATATGGCAAAGAATAGCCATAGAGGAAAGAAGAGAGGGGGATTTCCATAAATTGGAAATCGGTGTGGAGGCAGAGAGTAGGAAGGATAGGGGGAAATTAGACCAAATCATTAATAAATATGGATGTAAGATTAAACAAAGGAATAGAGGAAACACAAATGAGGACCACTTATCTGCGCAGAGACGCATTTAAAAGAGGCAGATTGATGTTGGCTCATGCCCTTTATGTATTCTCAATGTTCTTTTATGGAACCTTTGTATTGTGATGTATGCGGCTGCTTAGAGACTGCATTAAAAGAATATGCATAATGCAGCCTCCGTTCTTGTAATGAAATAAGTCTTTACCCTGTGCCTCATGGGAAGATTCCAGCCCAAAGTGCCAAGCCAGGTCTTCCCTGGACCTTAAACAAGCATCCTGGGACCGCTTGTGGGGTAACAACCCTCATTATCCAGGCTAGCTTAGATCCAGTGGCAAAGTGAGCAAGGGACCCATGTCTGGGCATATCCGTCCCACTCGGGGTAACAAATGCAAAAAGAGCAATTGATGGACAGAATGCTGCTCAATGTCAAACATTCACCCAAGTACAGAGATCTGGGTCGAAATGCCCCAAAAAATGTAACACTCAATACCCACCGGACATGTTTGTAGATAAAAACCCATAATGTAAACAAGAAAACCCACCCATAAAACACATTTTGTTTCTAAAAATACAGATACATTACCCTTGATCATCATAAATAGGTAACATAAACCAATATAACAAAACATTACGATACATTACTAAAAAAGTTTACAAACCCCCCAAACTACACATTAGTAAAAGCACTACTAATATTAAAACCTAGGGCCTCATTAGGATGGTGGTGAGACTGCCAACGACAGCCCGTTGGTGATGGTCTCACCACCATCCTAAGCAATATCCCCACCTGCCACCGTGTTGGCGGTTGGAAAGACCGACAGCCATGCATCCAATGGGCTCCTTGAGCCCACCGGTGCGTCACAGGGAGTTGATTTCCCTACAATGGTGACGGTGCCTGCCAAGCACTACCGTAGGGATTACAATGTCCCTTTCCACACACCTTTTCATGCCTAAGCAGGCCCCCTTTCTCCCCTGCCCCCCAGACATGGGACCAATGGTCCATCCTACATAAGCCTGCACCATGTAGCAGGCACCACATGATGCCTGCCACGTTGTGCAGGGATTGAGGCATGTGCTGCAGCCAGCAGCACATGCTGCAATACAAAATATATGCAAAAACACAAGAACACTTGGTATCCTACTTAATTTAAATACAGCAACCACACTTTGGGGCATATTATCAAGGGGGTTTATCTCCCTATTACCTAGCTGTCGCAAACACCAGTTAGCGACAGCTAGTAGGAGATAGCGACCATCTTGGGCCCCACTTTGCATGTCAGTGATATTTATCACTAATGACATGCAAAGTGGGCGTGCCAAGATGTTAGCGACTGGAAACAGTTGCTAACATCGCTATCTCCTATTACCAACTTATGGAGATATTCGCGCTAAGCGCAAATATCTCCAAAAGTTAACACCTGCCCTGAGCAGTTCTTGGCCATGTTATCCAATGGGAGGTGGATAACATGGCTAAGAGCATTAGCTCGGTAATGCATGAATATCGCTGACTTTTCAGCGATATTCATGCGTTGCGGCTGATTTTTATCGCATTTGCGATAAACCTTGGTAATACCAAGGTTTATTTGCGATAAGAATCGCCGCAGCTCAGCGGTAAATTTTTGTCTCTAACCAAGCAATAACGATAATTATCGCTATTGCTTGGTAATATGCCCCATATATTCCTTTGGTGGTGGGGTTGTTTATTCACCCTAATTTCTCAATGGCTCTATTTCTTATTGTGGAAGGAAACTCATATCCTTATAGAAAACACATATCAAATGACGTACACAATTTATACAACATTTAGATTGTTCACCACAAATAACATTGACATTAATTTGACATCATAAACATAAATATAACACAATACCAATATGTCATAAACTTCAACATAACTGTAACACAAAACAAATATGACATATATGTACAAAAATATGCCACAATCTTTTCTTTGGCGTTTCTTATGTCCTGAATTCATCAATTGACTATGCCTATACGTGCATTCAACTATTTGTCATCATAAATTGACATTGCCGACGTGTTTCAAGCCCCACTGTTTTCTCTACGGGCTCTCATCAGGGCTCCTTAGTAACAACACATTGGAAACATCTATAGGACAAGCGAAATGGGAAATCACTCTTTTAGCCTCTACCTTTCTCACTATTTCTGGGATATATATATATAAAAAAAATTGAAATGTTAAAAAAAATGTTAAACAATAGAAACCTATTGAGGAAAATGTACAGCATACAATACTATTTAAATATGATTTATATTATTTACATTATAATAAAATGAATTAAAAAATGTTTCATTTTTCTATATATACATGTTATTTTTAAAGTTGAAATATATATGTTTAAATATGTTAATATATATACATTACATAAACTTTTAACACATAAATAAAGCTAGAAAAATGTGTTTTATGTCTTTATTCTATAAAATATGTAATTAAAAATATTATATATTGCAAATACACAACTATTTTTCATTATAATTATAAACATTAACAATTTGAATTGAATAATACAAACTAGTTCTGGTATACCAATTCAATTTAAACAAAGGATTTCACACTATAATTATAAAATAATGTAATCACAGTTCAGCTTAAACAATTTTTAAGTACGTGCTGGACACTAAAGGGATATATATAGTATCACAAGTAAGGGTGGGCTGCAAATTCCGCTCTGCTCGGGGAATTTGCGAAATTTCGGCAATTCCGCGTTCCGCTTGGAATGCGGAATGGCTGAAAATTCCGCGATCCACGGCGTAGCGGAATTTTGAGCATGGTGAGTAGAGGTATTGTACAAAACTGTGGCATCTTCTGGAACTTTACGCAGCTGTAGTGTAGGAGAACCCCTATACATTTACCCAACGAGGTAGCACTTACTGATTAGCCAGTAGAAAGTACTCCTGTTGAGTAGAGGTATTTCACAAGACAGTGGCATCTTCTTGGATAAATATGCAGGGCAGTATTCACTCTGGCACGATGCTTCTGTCACAAAAATTAAACCTCAACAGGAAGCACTTACAGATATAAATAAAGCAGATGCATTAATCAGCCCAAAAACAAAGTTTGTGAGCACGGTCGAGGCTGGGCAGATGTGCTTTCTCGCCACATCTACTGTCTAAAATGTGCTGTGATCCTTGCATCCATGAGTTTCTCAAGCTCAATCCCCATATAGTTCCTGTGACCAGAAGGTTCTTTCTCCTCATCTGCTGCTCTCATCGTTCTCTGACCTTTTATAAACAAGAGGCATGTGAACTCGCATAGAAGCCCCGCCCAACATACACGAGCGGTATGCCACGTCTTCCCGCCCTTTACCCACAATCATGGACAGCTCACTCAAGTGACCCCAGCTCCTTTCAGCGCGGTGGCAAAGTACAAACACACATGGTCACTCACTGGAGACAACTCTTTTGGCCCGCAGCTGTAGTGTAGGAAAGGCACTATACATTTACCCATCGAGGTAGCACTTACTGATTAGCCAGTAGTACTTCAGTTGATTAGAGGCATTGCACAAAATGGTGGCATCTTCTTGGATAAATAATATATACTGGGTAGGATTCATTCTGGCACGATACTCCTGTCACAAAAATTTATTCCGCGAGCTCGCCGAATTCTGTGTGCTTGCTGAGTTTTTCGCCGTTTCGTGGAACTTGCGTAGCACGACTACGCAAATTCCGCCCACCCCTAATCACAAGGAGACCCCAACTTTTTTAACCAGGGGTATTAATAGTCAAGGAAAACAACAGTGCTTCATGTAAGGCCAATGGATCCTGATAACGATTAGTCATCCAAGACAAAAGAGGGCACATTTTTCTTTTAGCCCACAGCATCACAGAATTGTTTTTTTTAAAAGGTATATGACAGGACACTTATGGGCATTTGTCAATTATTTTATTCAACTATATCATATTTCTTCAAGGGAATATAGCTACAGTGCTCACAAGAAGGTGAAAAAAGGGGTGTGTGCTGTGTTGAATAAAGGAAAAATTCTAAAAATATTCATCACACTGACAACATAAGCAAACTCCTTTTGAATAATTTTTGCATATTGAAATAGGAGTTTTGTTGTACTAAAGTCGACGGCGTTTCGATCTTAATCATTCAAGATCATCATCAGGACTGGTGTGTGAGCATCAGGTAATGGTGTCAATAGTGGATGGGATCAAAATTAATGGCATGGAGGGTTGGAATTGCCCAAAGGGAGTTTGTCCTGGAGAGTAGGATTAGAAGTAATTTGTAGAAAGCTCAAACGGATGGATCCTTTTAGTTTTAGGAGTCGAAGGAAGTGAAGCCCCATATAAGTTCCTGGGGTCACTGTGTAGTCAGTGAAAAAACCTTGGATTTGATCGAGTATACCACAGAAGTTGGTAGAGGCGAGGACGGGCTGGGAGCTCCGGAACCTGCTGGTGATGAATGCACGATCGGACAATAATGGGATGACATTTACTATTTCCACTCCACTCCAAACAAATTTGGTAAAGGTGTTGGACACTACAGGGGTGACATTTATGATTCCCATTCCAATTTGTGTCAAGTTAGAGAAGGTGCTGAACACTAAAGAGGTGACATTTACCATTCCCACAATAGTCTAAAACAATGTTGGGAAGGTGCTGGACTCTAGAAAGGTGACATTTACTGTTCTGACCCCAATCTAACAACCAATTTGTGGAAGGTGTTAAACACTAAAATTGTGGTATTTACTATTCTCACTCCAATCTATACAATCTATACCAATTTGTATAAGGTGTTGACACTAAAGAAGCTACATTTACTAATGCCACTCCAATCTAAAACAATTTAGGGAAGATGTTGGACACTAAAATAGTGACATGTACTAGTCCCACTCCAATCTATATGAGTTTTTGGATGGTGTTGGACACAAAGGGATTATATTTACTATTCCCACTCCAACCTTATCCAATTTTGGGAAGGTTTTGAACACTATAGGCGTGAAATTGATTATTTTCACTCCATTCAATACCAATATGGGGAAGGTGTTGTACACTAAAAAGGTGACATTTACTAATCCTACTCTAATCTACTCCGAATTGGAGAGGGTGTTGGAAACTAAGGGGCCGATTAGGATGGTGGTTTTTCCGCATCCTCCGGGCCGGCGGAAGTGTCCGCCGGCCTGGAGGATGCGGAAAAACCGCAGCGGAGACTCCAAAGACCCACCGCCAAATTAGGATGGCTGGTGGGTCTGGAATTCCGTCCGCCGCTTTTCCGCCGCGGTCGGCTTCCGACCGCGGCGGAAAAGCTATAACATGGCAGGCGGTGTCTATGAGACACCGTCCGCCATATTATGATGTGTGTGTAAATATGCTTTTCCACGGCGGCAATGCCGCCATGGAAAAGCATACGGACCTTCACTTCGGGGGCCCGTTGCGGGCCCCCTGGGTGAAGGGGTGGTGGTGGGTGCACATGGGGGGTACCTATGGTACCCCCCTGCATTTGCATGCACAATGCAGCAGGCACCGCGCGGTGCCTGCCGCTTTGTGCACGCAAATGCTGTGCATGCATTTTTTACATTGGGGCGGGCGCAGCTTGAAGCTGCACCCGCCGCAATGTTAGAGATAGAGGATGTGACCGCCACCCTGGCGGTCACATCCTAATCAGATCGGAGGGAACGCCGCAGCCCATGCGGACGTTCCCTCCTCCTCAGGGGTCGCGGACGGACTCAAGTCCGTCCGCGATCCTAATCGACCCCTAAATATGTGACATTTACTATTATTATTGCAATCTAACCCAATTGGAGGAAGGTGTTGAACATAAGAAAGGGTTACCTTTACTATTCTCACTCCAATCTAAACCAATTTACTGAAGGTGTTGGCCACTTAAGGGGTGATATTTACTATTCCCACTCCGAAGTAAACTATCTTGAAGAAACTATTGGACACACAAGAGGTGACATTTACTATTCCCACTCCAATCTACCAATTTTGGGAAGGTGTTGAATATAAAAAAGGGTGTCATTTACTATTCTCACTCCAATCTAAACCAATTTACTGAAGGTGTTTGCCACTAAAGGGGTGATATTTACTATTCCCACTCCAAAGTAAACTATCTTGAAGAAACTATTGGACACACAAGAGGTGACATTTATTATTCCTACTACAATCTACCAATTTTGGGTAGGTGTTAGACACCGAAGGGGTGAATGTACCATTCCCATTCTGCTCTAAGCCAATCTGGGGAAGGTGTTGGCAAGTACAGGGCTAAAATGTTTACATTAAATTTACATTAAAATATCCACTTTTTAAAAATCTCCCCACCATTATTTCTTAAAAGCCCAATATCCATCTTCTAAAAAATGTATTAATCCATTGTTCTAATACATTAATGCAACTCAAAATACACATTTCAACAATTTCGTGATTAATAGATTATTTTCTAAAATAAGGAATACAAAAAAAATCAATAAACATATAGAATCAAAAACATCAGCATTAATTGCATGGAAAATAACACGTACAAATGATATACAACAATATTTTAAAATTTATATTTTTTACAAGGATATTAAAAATAACACTTAAAATAATATTTATACCTTTGATATTCCTGTTGATAATATTTTCAACATCCTGATATTCTTGGCACAATATTTTTGTATCACAATATTTTTATTTCGTTTTTTTGTCCAAATATCGATCGGGACAAACACAAGGTTGAGAAGCTGGGACATGAATAAGAAGCAGGCAAATGAGAGTTACAAGAAAAACAAACCAGTGGCAAACAACGGGCAGGCTCCAAACCCCTATATTTTCATGGTATGCCACAATATGCCTACAACAAACAGCGCATGCACTATCTAGTAGGCTCGACCTAAAAATACATTTGCTCTGCATATCAATTAATGAAAGAGAAGTACAACACAGTTACAAAAGTCAGAATAAATGTAAGTAGGGGGGCCTGAAACTAAGTGGCAGTTTTAGATCCTGGCAGGTGGCTTGTTTCTCTACCAGGGGGATGGACCAATTACTCCGTTGCCTTGAAGGAGATGATACCTGCTAGATTTCTAAATGACCACCAAGCTGGTAGTCTTTTAAAGCAGTGTCAGGAACTGCCATCACAGCAGTTCCTTTCTATGCATTTCACTGTTTGGTACAGTGATCCATCAACATGACAGAGTCTCACACCAATTTCTATTTTCAAAAAGAAATCCCAAAACGGGATTTTCTTTTTGAAAATGAAAAAGGTAATGCCTCCCTTACCATGAGAGTCATATCCCATGGTGAATGGGGCATTATTTCTTTTTTACTGTCTCTCAGCGCCAGGGAGTGCCTGGTGGTGACAGACAGTAAAAACACTATGTGTGTGCCCAGCCTAATTGGTGAATGGACATATAGCCATTTTTCCTATTGTTCTTACTCCGTTGGACTGTCGGAGAAGTTTGGCCTCAGGGGTAACAGAGTAAACACCACAGTTGCCAAACTTAAGGTCTGCCAGCATCTAAATTAGGTGGTCGGACAACTTTGCTGGTGGGGAGGTAACTCCTGCTTCGTTTCGATGGAGTTCCCTCTCCGCCAACATATAAATCAGGCCTAAAGTCAGGCAAACAATGAAGGAGCACACAATAAATAAAAAAATGTATAGTGAAAAACAGCCAACATCTATAAGAACTGGTCATCGATCAAACAATTATAAAAAAGTTTCAGTTTGTAGATTAGTAATGCCCGCTACTAAGAAAAAGTGCAATGTGCAGAAATACAAATAGGCATTCATATTTAAAACAATCTTCAATTAATGGATTTCTGAGAAACATTCTAGATCACTTGTTTTTCAGATAACACCATCTATAATTCATGACTCGAACAATCAAAGGTTTATTGCTTTGTAGAGTGCCCATTCCTTTCACTAAAAAAGGCAACTGTTTAGAGGGCATATGAGAGTTATAAATAGGTCTATTCTTTATATGCTACAGAGTGTTCACCCCGGGTATTTACCAAGAAGTTTCCATTCTTGATGTTGACACGTTTGGACCATGCTCTTTTTCTCAGGCCACTTCAGGGCTGTACTGAGTCTTGAGGCTGAGGAGTTTTAATTGGTATTATTGGGTAATCGTGACTCAAGGATTATTTCTGGTTGGTTCAGGTTACACATTAGAAGTATTTGTCCAATAAACTGAGAAGTGTCTGTGCGGCTCGACCCCATACAGTGTGACGGGAGATGCAGCACAAAAGCATATACATGAGACATCTTAAGAGAGGACTTTTTTTGTCACTTAATAGGCCTATCACCCTGTAGATTTAATGGTGCCAACTCCCTTTGTTCTTTCTGCTTATTAGGACTGCGCTCATCTTTATGATCAATATGAGAAGCTCACATGCTTACTTCATCATCATTTGGAATGGTGAAATATCCTGCCCTTAGGCACTACTTGGGCGCTTTTTTCAATTAACAGAATGGAGATATGCCTCAAAGGAAAGTCCATTTGAGAGGATGGAGTTGATCTCTTTATGTTCAAATTCTTGGATTGACTTCAAATATTTTCACAGCAGTGTCTTTTTAATGAGAAAATTGTTCATTATT
Organism: Lissotriton helveticus; assembly: GCF_964261635.1. Lineage (NCBI taxonomy): Eukaryota > Metazoa > Chordata > Amphibia > Caudata > Salamandridae > Lissotriton > Lissotriton helveticus. The sequence continues at coordinate 1,171,755,050 of NC_136070.1, forward strand.
GAAATAAAAAGGGCAGGTATGAATTTAAAGGTGTAGAATAAAAATTGTGTAAAAGCAGATGTCAAACAACTGCATGCAGGCTATACAACGTATCTTTCTTTATACCCCTAGGTTTAACCTTTCCATTTTAAATGGCTACAAGATGATAGTTACCATGGGCCAAGAAGCTACCTTTGAGATTGTTCTTCATCGGCGACCAAAGAAGCATTCGGATCAGCGAGATTTTTTGGGTCTATATACTCTGGACAGCCATCAGCTTTCTTCTCAGACGCATGGGCTGCTGGGTAAGGATCTATCTTCCATGTTGGACCACTGCAATTTTTTGTCTCTTTTAAATCAGGAGAATTACTTGTGTAGGCCTGCCTCATAGGGTCATCAAACCACTTTACAGGGCACATGATACTGGGACAGTTGAAATCATGGTGTAGTATAAAGAAGGGTTTCCCCTTGGTGGCATGGTTAATCATTGGGCCCTTCCCGTTTCACTGCAGAACAGGGCCTGCTGCGACCTACGAGTTATGTGGAAGCACATTTTTAGAAGAGAGTAGATGAAAAGAGATGTAAAGAAAATAGGAACAATCCTTAGTCCTGATGAAAATCATTGTGGTAGGGCTTGAAACATGTAGACTTCTGAAACTTAGGAACATAATTTCATTATGTTTAACTTTCTCCCCATTTTTTAACCATACAGGTTAGAGGTACAAATACAATTATTTTTCTACTAGACAAGAATTTTAATCTTTCTCAACCGCCCCCCTCATATTTCTTTTACATCTTTTTTTCATCTATTAAAAACAACAACAAAAAGTAATCCCGCGTAACTCGTAGGTCGCAGCACTTCCCATTCTGCAGCAGAACAGGAAGGACCCAATGATGAAGCATGCGACCAAGGGGAAACCCTAATAGGTGAGGGTTATCTAAAGGAAATATTCTGTTTTCCAAACCAGAAGTTGAAGTCAAGTCCAAGAGTGATGGACAAGCTCTCTTTGTTTATGGTTTATTTCAATAGGAGGACAAGTTATTTTTGTCAGTCTCCTCTACCTCCCCCCTTTGATTTATGTATATGTTATACACAGAAGACCAATCTAGATCAGATTGTAAAAGTCAAGATGTGATGGGAGTCAGATTTAAATGAGACAGTCTGCCATGTAGTTGGCCTTTCATACATACAGATTGTATTATATATATTAACATTTTGAGGTGCAGGAAGATGGATTGGCACGCCTAAATGCTGCAGCCAAAACTATAACGCTGGTGTCATGACATTTTATAATGGAAGCATCCAGATAGCTCTCCATACACCTGAAGTGGTGTTGAAGTACTTTCAGAACATGTATCTCCTTCATTGTAGATTGTGCTTGGTTGGAAGTGTGTAAGTTGGCAGTGAGAACTATCTATTCAAAATATTGTTTGCTTACATTGGTAAGACTGTGGATAAAGCAGAATTCAAGGAAAAGCACTATTTAGCTGGCTATTCGAAGACATGTTTTCCATTTCTACAGTTTATTTTTGTTATTAGGTAGCATGACAAATATAAATAGCACATAATTTGACATTCTGTAATGTATTAAAAAGATAAACAGTAATCTCTGATCATATAATCTTAAACTAGAAAATTAATCATAAATTTAGACTGAAAAATATTTCAAAGAAGTAAATATATTCCTGCTAAGCTATATAAACTCCTCTCAACACGAACTCTCATATAATGCAGAAATTCTGTTACGGTACATGGTATTAAGCCACCTGATTCATTCTTCTTGCAGAAAGTATTAAAAACAAACTCAATTCTTTTTTAATTTCAAGTGAACTAAGAGTAGTACATCAGTAGTATTCCTATGCAGTGAAGTAAAGGAACGCGCTACCCACATAATATTTTAAACACAGTTATGTTCTGAAGCTGATAAAGGACCATCATCTCTAATTAATCCAAGCAAAATTGTATGTATCAAAAGAAACATAGCCATTAATTAGTCAATTAGGGCTTCATTACAAGTTTGGTGGTCCTCCATCGGCGCTGCCACTGTGCCATCCGCTGGAGGACTGCCAAAGCCATGGTGTGCCCACCTGCCAGATTACAAATATAACCCAGGTTGGGTGTGTGGTGCTGTGGTGGTCCCACAGCAGTGGTTTGTTAGGCTCATAGGAGAGCCTAACATGCAGACTGCTACCGTGAGAGCACCAACTGCAGATTTCTGCATGGCATGGCATGCACTGGGTTGTGCATACCACTACATGTGGGAAAGGGGATTCAATTCCAGGGGGGCACAGCATGTGCCCACCCACATACATCCCCTGACCCAGAAGAGGTATAGGGCCCTGTTAGGGCCTGTAGTGTAGCGGTGGTCAGACATTTGTAATAAGGCCCTTAGTGAATGAGAAAAGCTGATTAAAAAAAGAGAGAAGGCATATGGCTATAACATGTTGCCTGTCCCCATCCTCGAACTGACATCTAAATCAGTGATTTTGGGAAGATGGTTAAAACATATTAATCATCTTTAGACTATAAACTGAAAAACTATTTTTTTTATAAATTTAGGAGCTCTGACCAACTTATAACTGCACTGAGATACATTCCTTCACTTAGTTCATGTTGTTCTAAACCAGTTCTCTCTCAGAAGCCAATCCCTCTGAGTTTTTATTTAAAAATAACTTTTAAAATTGTACAGGACTATTCGTCATCCCAAGCTGGGTATTACTGCCTAAGATTCCGTAGTTTCTTTATTTTTTATTAAAAAACACAACACGTCTCCCTCAAAAGTACCTAGAAACCCAACTGCCCTCATGATTTCCATTCAGAGATATACTTAAAATCTGCTACCGTTAGGTATCACAAGCTGTTTCACTTTAGAATCTCAGTATTTGAAAGAGATAAATCAAATTCTGTGCAATCTTTTAAGGTCTAAAATTCAAATTCATGACAGTCTGTGATAGTGTGCTCCTTTAAATGTTCATTCTTGTGAGGACCATAAATATTTTGAGAAACATGGTAAACGAATCCCTCAGGCCTCTATCTTGGAACACACAGTTGTCTAAAACTGGAGCAGAGTGTACATCATTCAACCTGGAAATAGTATCCAATATGCCCCTGATAATAACGATGCAGGTTATGCAGGTGATGCAAGGCCAATCCACCATGGTCTTTATTTAGTTGTAAATAGCAGAGCTATAGACAAGAATGCCAGTAATTCTAAATGAATTTATGAATCACTGAGTCAGCTTCTGAAAAACCTTCTGGGCAGCTTAATAGGAGCTTTAGTGAATGATAAAATAAACTACAGCAATATACGGCCTGATTAGCATGGCCCTTTTGCAGACAGGACCGCCCGACAGGCTGTTGGCAGTTCCACAGTAGGCATTACGATGCGACCACCACAACGGCTGATGCAATGCCTATATTTTCCATAGCAGCAGGTCCTGCTGGGTGTAGCACCCGCGGCAATGCAAAAATGGAACACTGTACATATCCCTGCACTACGGGGCAGGCACCATGTGGTACCTGCCACATTGTGCAGGGATATGTATGGGGGCACCATAGGTACCCCCAGTGCCCAAGCCGTAAGGCCTGGGGTAAGGGCCCCCAAAGTCCCTTTCCGTTTGCCTCTTTGAGGCGGGTTAACCCCCATGAACAGGCAGACGGAAAGGGACATCGTAAAATCTAAAGCAGTGCCTGGCAGGCACCGCCACCATTGTAGGGGATACGAGGCCAACCGGCGGGCTCAAGGAGTCCATCTGATGCATGGAGGTTGGTCTTTCCGACCACCACACATCCACCCGCCATTGTAATATGGCAGGCGGATGTGGTGGGTCTGATGACGGTGGGACCGCCACTGACGGGCTGTTAGTGGCGGTCCCACCGCCATCCTAATCGGGCCCATAGTCATCTTTAGCTACACTACTCTGTCGAGATTGATAAAGGCAGCCTTTTCCACTTAGTAAAAAGATGTCACACTTTTGCTAATGTAGCCATATAATTCAGTTTAATAGTCACCATATTTAGAAGTAATATAATTATCAAATACCTAGTGGGATGGGATGCCTAACCCCGAAGAAAGAACATCAATAGAAGCATTAAGTAACAAAATGTCAAATTTTTCTTGATTATTGTAATACCCCTAATTAAGGCAACTTCATGAATTTTGTACAGCAGAGTTTAGATATTGGATTTTTCCACTCTGAGACTAAAGCATATGCATGCATTTTTAATTTTAAAATCCCCTGAGCAGGAGGACAGATCAAATTTTTTGTTACGAATACCAATAGTCAGCAGCTTGATAAATAAAGCAAATAAAATGGGAGATATTGGACAGTTTGACGGGACCAGTGGGAAATATTGATTTCACCCTCTTAAGTTGAATTTATTTTTATTGAAGCTGAAGCACCTACATCAAGATCTTTTAACATTAGGAGTGGCAAACGAATACACCTCCAAAATTCAGAATACATTTTTTGTAGTTCTTTTGTGAAAAAAAAAACCAATTGCCTATAGTGGATATTTGCTGAAAAAGACCTATTAAACAAACAACCATTCTGATCCTGATGTATTAAACTATGCACTACCACCATAACCGTATTAGCAATTGAAGAATTTATAATCAGCATTAAATGTATGGGATTAAGGGAATTAGGATTCAAAGCAGGTTTCTCCTTTTTTTAAGTACTAACAACTATGGCATCTAACAAAGAACCTGGCACCCCGCATAAAATCGAATTAAATATCATTACCATAACTTCATGTCATTCAGGAAAATGTTTTTAAACAACTCTGTCAGTATCCTATTGCTGCCTGTGGCTTTTCCATTTGTGAATCTGTTTAATACAGTTTCAAATTAATCCACTTTAAAGAAGTTGATTAAGTTCAATTTTTTATCAATAGAAAGACTTGGAAAATCCATTTTCCCTAAGAACTCTGTAATGTGATTATAGTCAAAGACCCCATCAGACTGAGGGATAAATGGGATTATAATGATTATGAAAAACCTGTTGGATAGAACTCTGATCAAGAACAGATAACTTTGTTACAGGATGAATAATGCCTTTAATAAAGTTTTATTTGGCCCTCATTTTTATAGACCACACTAGCATCCTGCCCACATGCTCATTCTTTTCATAGACTTACCCATAGACCTTTTAAAAGGACTGAAGCTATAAAATGGTCCCTCAAGATTAGGTTGGTGTGAACCAAGTTTTGAAGGCTAACTTTAGAATTAGAAAAATGGACTGCGACAGTTGCTCTTTCTACTCCCTTTTGATATAACATCATCACAGCTCTCCGTCCCCTAAGCAATTTTGCTGAATGGACCGTAACATGCCCTCTAAAAACAGCCTTGAAGGTATCACAAACTATCAAAAATTGGTGCAGTTCCAAGATTTAATAAAAAACTCTATGATGAAATTGTGAGTGGATGACACCCATTCTGACTAAAAGAGCATTCATTTGTTGAAGTACCACCTTCTATGTGGTGTAGGGCCTAAGTTGAGATCAGTCTCTATGGAGATAAGAGTATGGAGTAAAAATCTGTTATATATTATTGAAGAACCTTTGCAGACTGAGCACGGAGAGATTAAAAAGAAATATATGCTAGATGCCCAATTGAATCTTGCTGAAAAACATGTAAAATGCTTTTGCAAGGGAAACTGTTCCCTCTAATGGTCTATTAAACCAAAATCTTATTTAAAGGTTGAAATAAATGACTCCGTTTTTGGTTTGCATTGTTTCCCACTTCTCTAGGCTTCTAAATCTGGAGCCTGGATAATGTTAAAATCACCTCCAAAAATATTAGGACCATTCGAATGTAGAGACAAAGAATTTACATGCTGCAGAGCTTCAACCTGATCTTTAACAGGGTCATAGTAACTCACAAAGTTATTGTTTTGAAAACCTACAGCAGGTCATAACTATCTCCCTAAATTATCATTGTTTTAATCCTCTAAATTCCAGTTTAATGAACAAAAGAGAGAGTCACCACTCGATGGACCGTGAATAAGTTATATGAAGCCAAGGGATGGAAATCTTAGAATTATTGGATTTCAGAAGGGTCTCTTCAAGAAACAATACACCTGATCCAAAGGTGCTAATCCACTTTACTGCTGTATGAAACTTTTGATGACTGTCTAAAAGAAGAAAACCTCTGATCACTACCAGTTTTTGTCACATCTCATGTATCAATCCCAATTCACCCCTTCCATCCATACCCTCCCTCTAGGGCTTCTATGAGGGCAGTGATTGTCTTACCCCTTCAGCTACAATAGCCCCTTCCTTCAAATGTGGTGCTATTTGCACAAGGGGAGTTGTGTTCAATGCTCAGCTGCTCTTCTTTAATTTTTAATTGTATTTGGGGAATCGTGCTGTACTCGGGGGAAGGGACAAGAACAGCGCAGACACATTAGGTTAGCGTTCTAGCCTCACCTCCTGCCACTCAGCCGACGCCGATAAAAGCATCTGATGTCGCGACCGCGCAGCGGATGCACGACTTTGGCACGCCAAAGGCGCGCCTAGGGCAAGCTCGTCTGCGCCCGTCCATGCCCGACTGGGCCCAGGGGCCAGTACCCCTGCTCCCACGCACTCCAATCGATGCGGCTACACCAGCACCCAGTTGTGGCAGCTGAACAAGCCTCTAGGGCCACAATGCGCTCAATTGATCATGCCAGAGGACCCAAAGCACAAATGTACACACTGCCACTTTGAGCTTCTGGCCTCCCCCCAGCCCTCGGCTGTCACGGGAAAATCTTTTCACCTACTACTTCTCAATTGTAGATCTCAACCAAAACACTCAATAGAGATCTCACTGCTGCTGGCAGAGCTTGAACCAGAAGTTCCGTTCCTGACCGAGACATGGCTCTCTGCAAGTTCAGAGCCTGATATAGTCAGAGCCCGTCGCCGGGATATCTAATCCAAAGGCTAGATAGAACGACAGGTTTGGGCGGTGGCATCCCCATTATTTATAAAAATGACATGACCTGCCGTCTCCTTGGCAGCCCAACAGCAGATTGTGAGAATGCTCTGTTCTCCATCAAATTCTCCCCCTCATTTACTTTTGCAGGTCTTCTCATATATCACCCCCTGGTGCCCTAGGCCAATTCTGCAGCTCCTTGTTAGAAGCAACTATGGCCTCTGCAAATTTTACACTCTTAGGCAATCTTAATATACACTTCGACGATCCATCCATGGCGATCGCCAGGGAGCTTGTCCAAGATCTTGCTTCCTATCATCTTCAGCAGAAGATCTTCCGACTCACCTATATCAAAGGGCATTGTCTCTACCCTATTTTCTCCAGTCTGGTAGATTTAGAAGGTAAACCTCCGATCCCCCTCCGCTGGTCGAACCATTTCCTAGTCCACTTATCCTGGTCCCCCGCTATCACAAGATTTAACACTCAGCTGACTCAACCTACTAGTTGCCCCTAGGCCAGACTCCCACTAGAAGACTGGTCCCATGCACTTGGACAGTTCCCACCTGCCCCGGACCCCAACCCTGCGACAGCGTATAATAGCTTCAATTCCTGGATCAAGGGTACACTCAATCTAGTACTCCAAAAAAAATTATACGGAAAAGGCTGGATCTGATAAATCAGCATGGTTTACCCCTGACCTACATCTTCTGAAACAGCATTGCAAAAAGTCAGAGAGGTTATGGAGGAAAGACTTCTCCCACACCAAGAAGCTAGAATATAGAGAAATGTTACGAACCTACAAAGGGAGATTAAGAAAGCCCAAGCTCTGTACTTCCAGAATAAGATCGCTCTGGCCGCAAATTACCCCAGGGAAACTTTCCAGATTGCAAAAAACGACATAAAGTCCCTGACCCACCGATGATTCCTGACACCTCCGGTCACCGATGTAATGATCTTGCACTATTTTTCTTCACCAAAGTGCAAACTATTCTCAAGCTCCTCCCCGTAAAAGATAATGTTTTTATCACTAACAGTATAGCCTCCAGTCGAGCTGAGAATGCCCCCCTCTTGGAGACCATCACTCCTTTGACCCTTGATCCCTTTCTGCCTATTCTGGCCTCGGTGAAAAGTGGATCACCCCTCGAACCCTTACCCCTTAATGTGTTGAAAATGGCTGCCTCAATAGTTGCCTCCCCCATCCTGAGGATAATCAATGTCTCCTTCGCCTCGGGCCTGGTCCCCCCTGAGTGGAAGAGAGCCATGATTAAAGCCCTCATAAAGAAACTTAATTTAGACCCTAACAATCTGGGCAATTACCGACCCATCTCACTCCTTCCTGGAGTAAGCAAGATGGCGGAAAAGCATATGAACCACGTACTTTCTACCTTTCTCGAGTCCTATGTCCTACTCCATCCATCTCAGACTGGTTTCCATAGGTGCCAAGATACCAATACCGCTTTGTTAAGAGTGGTAGAGGAATCAAGAAGGATCCTTGACTCAGGAGGCTCAGCCGTGATCATTCTCCTTGACTTGAGCGCAGCCTTTGACATGGTGAACCATCAAATTCTGGTCCACCGTCTCAGGGACAAAGGAATGTCAGGCCAAGCTCTTGCCTGGCTTCAATCCTTCTTGGAAGGTAGGTGCTTTCAGGTGTTCGAAGATGACATCACTTCAGATCCCCTACCCTTGCAGTGTGGAGTCCCCTCAGGGTTCTTCCTTGAGTCCAACTCTTTTCAATGTGTATATGGCCCCACTAGTTGACGTTGTTGCCCCTTTCTCATATGTTGACGACATGCAGATAGTTGCAGCACTAAATCAAGCTGGTCAGTCATCCACTGACCTCCTTTCCTGTCTGGAGGAAGTGGCTAAATGAATGAGCCTCTCCCTTCTTAAGCTCAACAGCGACAAAACCGAGCTGATGTTGCTCAGCAGCTATCCAAGCTCTCGCCTCGATGACCTCTGGTCAGGTTGTATGGAGCCAGCACCGGTCTCAAAGCCTGAAACAAAAAGCCTAGGCGTATGCCTTGACCAAGATCTTTCCTTCAGAACTCAAGCTAGGAGGACAGTAGCATCTTGCTTTGGCCTGCTTAAAATGCTTCGCAAAGTCCTGCCCCTACTCCCCCCACCTCCAGCTAAAAAGCTACTGACACAGGCCTTGATTCTATCGAGGATAGATTACTGCAATGCCCTTTATCTGGGAGCCCCCACTTCAGTGTTTGCTAGGCTCCAGATTGCTTAGAACGCGGTGCACGATTGCTTACCGGCACCAGCAATCGTCGCTCTGCGCACCTTGCACTGGCTCCCAGTGCAGGAGAGAATCCACTTTAAGGCCTTATGCATAGTCCACAAATCTCTGGGAGGTAAAGGTCCCCCATCATTAAAGATATGATCCGCCCATATAAATCCTTCAGAAATCTTTGTTCCAACTCGCTGAATCTGGTAGAAGTGCCTAGAATTAAAAGAGCAAGAAGTGGGGGCAGGATTTTTTCACACATGCCACCAAGCTTTGGAGCACACTCCCACTTTCCCTCCGTAGGGAACCTTCCCACTCCATCTTTTGGATACATTTCAAAACCTGGCTCTTCCCATAACTCCAAATCCTTCCTCTGGATCACCCACCCAGCGCTGGGATGCTTCCGAGTAAGCATGCGCTTTACAAACGAATTTCATTCTATTCATTTCAGTCATTCATTTAATTTCATGGCATTGCACTTTGTGCATCTGTGGAGGCAGGTATGGTGGACACGATCCTTACAAACATTACTAAATGTTACCTCCAAATACTACACCAGGGGCTAGATGTAGGTAAAGCATATTTACCGACCCTTAAATACCGAATTTTACCGATTCGGTATTTAAAAGTCGGTAAATATGAAGGGGGGAGATGTAGGGAAATCCAGATGTTTATTTACCGAATCGGTAAAAGTCGGTATTTACCGATTCGGTAAATACCGACCTGTAATGCTCCATTCATTCCTATGGGCTTTGAAGCCCATAGGAATGAATGGGGCATTACAGGTCGGTATTTACCGATCGGTAAATACAGATTTTTGGCAAGGGTGCAGGGGGTGTCACTTTGACACCCTCTAGCACCCCCAAAAAAGGTTCGGGGGCCATATGGCAGGCATACCTGCCCTAAGGGCAGGTCTGCCTGTCATATGGCACAGGTGTGCATGCGCACATTTGCATGCACACCTGAATCGGTATTTCACCATCAAATTGAATTTGATGGTAAAATACCGATTTCTAAGGCCTTGTGGGACTCATAAGAGTCCCACCTACATATCGATTTTACAGATTCTGTAAATATACCGGTCAGTAAATTTACCGACCGGTATATTTACAGATTCTGTAAAATTACCTATCGGTAAATTTACAGAACGGTAAATTTACCGATTCTGCCCCCTACATCTCAAATGCCTTTTACCGGTCGGTAACGGCCGAATTCGGCCGTTACCGACCGGTAAAAGCCTACCTACATCTGGCCCCACATTACTGATAAACAGCCAAAGAATTAATAATCCTAAAAGAAAAAAAACAATGAGATAAAAATCAGCAGAAGCTATAAAGCAAATAGCCGCTCAAGACAAACATGAACATCCAGTTGCCGGACCAAGAAATCCTTAAAATGTCCTGAGCCAACTCAATAGAAAGAAAATAAATAGAAATCTGCCCTTATAGTGTAATTTAAGCTTAAAATGCGGAAAAGCAGACGCCTGTGCTCCTACCACCATGGAAGAAGCACACATATTCTTAAACTATTTCCCCTTCCAAGCTTAAGAAATAGCTATGTCAGAATTGTCCTGGAATTTAAAGTCTTCTGTTGATCCAAAAGATTTCCAATGTATTACCTTAGTTAATATCTGGTCTTTAAGATGGTAACCAGAGAAATAAACCAGAGTTGTGCGTGCATAATTAGACTAGGAATGTTCAATGTGCACAGGAGTATAATGAGCACTCATGATTGAAAAATCTGAGTTGATTTTAGCAGAATATATCTCTGTATCGATCTCTTTATCAAAATATTATTTCACACTCATTCTTATGGGTTCCAGGGACTTCAAGATTGAAGTGGCACTAATGATTTTCCAATGTTTTTTGTTTTGTCTTTTAGTCTTGAAATTTCATTATGAACTTAGTAGAATGCCTTTGAAATTGATAACTCCAATCCATCCAACTTTGTCAGTAACAAATGAACGTTTCTTATCAATATTGCTCAAATGGCTCTGTAGCTTTTCCATTGCCATTGGTTGAGATGTGTTGAATCCCCTAATCGTTACGCAAATAATCTCAAGTAATTGATGAACAGGTATCTGTGATGGGGAGGGGGGTCTTTTCTGGTAAATTCTGAAGAAGTGCATGGTGATATAAACTCTTCGGCCCCACCTGGAATGGAGAGGCTATCTGGTGAATTCGATCAAAAAGTCCTTGTGATAACCGAGACGGCAATAGAGTTGAGCTGTCAGATAGCTGGATTAGAACATAGAGCATCAGAAGAAGTAAGAAGAACAGGAAGGGCTGCTTGAGATTTACTCGGCAAAGTCACGGAAGCAGTGATTTCTGTGCCTAAACCTCCTCGGGGCTTAGGCATCACAAAAAGAGGATATGACTGTCACCCTCCTGCCTGAGTTCGATGATATCTCTTCACTGGAGGTCTGCACTGGGGGAATCTCAACATGTTCGCTATATTCACTACTTGCGTCAGCTAGATTTGCATACTATAGTTAATAATTGTTAGTCAGTCTTTTAGGGTCCACCTTATTTTCTACCATATTACAGTTAAGCTCAAGACACACTGACAAACAGGAAGGCTTTTTCTTTGGCCGAAGGAGAGTTATGCAAACTACATGGCTTCATTAACACCTTGACCGCGGCGCCGAAGCCGCGCCCTGTGCTGGACATTCCAAAACAGGGCACGGTCATGACGGAACGGTTCCGTCATCAGCACAGCTCAGCCGTGACTGATGACGGAACGGTTCCGTCACCAGCATGGAAGGGGTTAAGCAGGCTTCCAGACCCATCTGCCCCTGCTGGCACTTCAACCTCTTTTGCACTCTCAGGACCGTTTAGCTGAACCCCAGGGGCAGGGGGGGGTAAGGTATTTGCCAATATAACCTCCCATGGTACTGTGCCATCCCTCCTTCCTACTCTAGAGAGAACTGGTTTCACGCTTGTAACCCCCTGTGAACCGCCACAGTCATATTCTATGTCATACTTTCCAGTAAAGGGCTGACATCACGAATAATGCTGATGTCCAATCCTCCAACAGAGATGCTCAGCTAAATCACCTCCCCCTTAGTTCTTGGCGCTTTTCTCCACAAATGCAATTTTAGGCTGATAGAGCCTCAAAAAAGTGGCAGTTCTTTGGTGTAACATTGTACTCCTCCTTCCCCACTCAAACACTGTGTATTTTATAGCTGCTTTAACTGTGCTGCTGAACAACAGTATTCACAGCACTACCCCATGTCTTTGCTCTGTCTTTTCCTTTCACCTACGCAGTATGGGGACGTTTTTTCCCTTTTAGCTTAGGGCCTGATTATGTACTCCAGTGGTGCCACCACAGTGCCTTCTGCTGGAGGACCACCAAGGCCGTAGTGTGCCCACCTGCCGGATTACGATTGTAATCCATCGTGGGCAGTGGTGCAGCAGCGGTCTGACAGCGTTGGTATGTTAGGTTCATAGGAGAGCCTAACATGCAGACTGCTACCATGACAGCCCGACTGCTCATTCCTGCATGGTGTGGCATGCATGCCACACCGTGCAAGAACTGGGGGTTTAAATACAGGGAGGCACAACATGTGCCAGCCTACATGCACCTCCAGACCCAGGAGTGGCAGGGATGCCTCTCTGCCACCCTTTTTATGGCGAGCTCTTCACCATGAAAGGGGCGGTGGAAATCTGTCTCAGGGGGGGGTTTGGAGGTGCCGCCAAGCTCTTTGCCGGGGCCAGTTGTCGGCCGATTTTGGTACAGGGCCGATTTTGCAGCAAAAACAGCCATGTAACAAAAACGGCCCCCTGGGGTCCAAAAACGGCCCCCACCCGTGCGGCGCACTGGGGGATTGCCCGGTGTCCGCTATGGCCTGACTCACACTCGACTGTCAGGATCGTCTTCACCGCTGGAATCAGACACTAGTGTCGTTCATCGCATGCCGAGCTCCTATTTTTCTGGTTTTGTAGATTTACATTTTTAGAATATGCATGAAAGCTTTGAAATAATTGTGGCGTGCCTGGCCAGGGGGAAAAATGTGGGGAATGAAAGGTAATGGGATCTGTGTAAACATTACCATGGTATTGTAGATGGATTGGACTCCGGAGACCAGGTGAGTAAGGAACAGCAGGATTTATTGAAGTTTGAAGGAAGTACACAGCCTCCTGCCTCAGCAACCGCCTAGTCGGAATGGTCGGGATCTGGAACCAACTGCATGCAATGCATGATTCCAGATTCCACATTCCACAGCCCGAGGCAGGGCGACATAGGATACAACATATCTTCTCTTCTTATTGAACAAAGACAGATCATGTGGTCACAAGGTAAGAAGGTGAGGGAGAAGTAAATAAAACTTCATAACTGAAAACAGGAGCACATTGTAGAACAAAAGCATACTGGGAATGTGTGCATATAACCAATTCAAGAAAAGCAAACAATGACAGGAAAGAAGTATAATTAATACATTACAAAATTATCGTACTTCTAGGATAACGTGCGTAAAATCAATTAAGAAGAGCAATCAAGATAAGCAAAGAGAAATATGAGATATGATTAATACATCACAAAGTCATCGTACTTCTTGGGAGTACTACGCTGTCTTAAGGAACGAGAATCTTCTTGTACAGGCACATTTACTCGCTCATTTACTCGCCCAGGCCTACCAGGGATGATTTTGGGATTGCCAGTGGTTCCGGAACTATTGGGACAAGAAGCACTCTCAGGATCAGGCTTAGCATCAGCAACCTTACAACTAGATACATCCTTAGCAACATCACTATTCCCTTTTGCAAACAAAGCAATCCTTCTGAAGTTCCAATTCTGCCCATTCTCGAGAACAACATGCCACTTATGCACCTCTTTGACTTTAAGAGGATCTGAAAACTTGTTCACCCCGGACTCTTTCCTACCCAACTTTATCTTGACGTAGTCACCGACATCGACTCTACCAATCTTCCCTTTGAAGTAACATCCGTCATTCATGGAGTTGGTACTAGGACTTTCAATTCTTTGAGGCTTAAGCTCTAACAACCACTGAGGGACCATCTTAGTCTTGGGGACTCTACCTCGCATGCTTTCAAAGGGAACTCTATTAGTAACACTATGAACAGTGGTATTATAGGACCAAACAGCCTCCTCCACAGCACTACGGACATTACGTTGACTTTGTATAGCCAGTTGAATGACGCCTTTGATTAGTCTGTTCATGCGCTCCACAATGCCGTTCCCCTGTGGATTGTATAAAGAGGTATGCATGTGCCTAATGCCGTGGTTGGATAGGAATGTCTGCATGGAGGAAGAGGTCAATTGTGTACCGTTGTCTGTCAACAATATACTAGGAAAACTTTCTTTCATAAAAACAGACTTAAGATACCCAAACACATTTTCAGTGGTTATGTTTTTCATGATTTCAAAACACAACCATCGTGAACACACATCCACTAAAACAGTCGCAAAACGACAATCAGCAGACAAGTAGTCCATGGGACCAATAAAGTCCAAGCAAACTTTGCTCCAAGGTAGATCTCCACAGCTGGAAATCGACCCTAAGGGACGTGAATGTACTTTTAATCTCTTTTCACTCTCTTTGCACATTAAGCAGTCCTCAACCCATCGTCTTACATCATCATCTAGACCTGGCCACCAGAAGTTAGTTTTGAGATGTTTACTAGTCATGCTCTGACCAAGGTGACCTTCATGGGCCAGAGTAAATAATCTCTTCTTAAGGGGATTGGGAGGTACAAACCGTTCACCTCGCAAGACAAAATCATCAGAACTACCCACACTGAGTTCTTCCTGTACCTTCACAAAACTATGTAAAGAAGGTTTAACGTCACCTTCACGTTTCCACCCCAAGCGAATGGCAATAATCAGCTCTGCAAAATCTGAATCAGCTAAAACAGCCTGATGCCACTCCTCTCAAGAGATGGAATTAAAACAATTTGAACAAGCATCATCAAAATCAGCAACTAAGCACACAGTCTCATCATCAAAATCATTTCATTCTTCACAATCAACAGGGAGGCGAGACAAGCAATCGGCTTGAACATTCTTCCAACCAGAAATGTGTTGTAATGAAAAATCATACTCTTGTAACTTTGCCGCAAATCTCATGAGGCGAGGGGAACCTTTACTGGCACCCCCAGATGAAAGTATTTTGAGGAGAGGCTTGTGATCTGTTCTTAGTGAAAAGTGCGTGCCCCATATGTATGTGCGAAAGTGCGACACGCCCCAAACAGCAGCTAACGCCTCACGTTCTATGACCGCATAGTTGCGTTCCGAACCCGTAAGGGTGCGTGAAGCGAAAGCTACCGTTTTCTCTGTGTCACATTTCTTCTGGGACAGGATAGCACCAATGCCATATGCACTGGCATCAACAGTCACAAAGGTATCTCTGCCCGGTTCAAATGTGGAGAGAATACCTGCATTGACAATCTCAAGTTTGATAGTTTCAAACGAATCAGATTGTCGTGGACCCCAGTCAAATTTCACACCTTTCTTGAGAAGTTGTCTCAATGCCTCAGTTTTGTGAGAAAAATTATGTACGAACTTGGAATAATACTCCACTAGCCCCCGAAATGATTTCAATTGTTCCTTGTTTGAGGGAAGAGGAGCACACCTGATGGCTTTTAATAAGTCTTCTTTGGGTTTGACACCTGAATGTGATATAGTATATCCTAGATAATCTACTTCTGTTAACATGAATTGGCACTTATCTTTTCTAAGGGTGAGGCCAGCATCCGAAAATATATATAACACTTTGGCTAAATTATCATTGTGTTCAGATTCACTAATGTCTGTTATCAAAACATCATCTTGAAAATAATGAACTTGTTTTAAGCCTCCAAACAAGGAATGCATCATGCGCTGAAACACGCTGGCCGCAGACAATTAATTGATCCCTGATCATCTGATCGGTCATGGTGCCAAAATCACACTTCAATGAAAGTTCCCTCAGTCGTGTAACCATTTGGTCAACAGATTCTTTGTCTTTTTGAGGTATAGTATAGAACTTATGTCTCTGTATGACGATATTGACCTTTTTGCCGAAATACTTCTCAAGTCTCATTTTCGCTTCGATATACGGATTATCAACCAGCTCACCATCTGCACCACGTAATTCAGGTAGAAACTTGAAAGCATGTTGACCTCCTTTCCTTAGAGAGTTTAGTAAGATTGCTTTCTTCCGCGATAAGGGAAATCTAAGGCCATCAATAGCTTCCAGGTTATTTTCAAAAACACCTATCCATTCTTCCCACTCTAAGATAGGTGTATCTCCCTCGGCCAGGAATGGGGGAGGTGGTGCAATGGTGGAATTTGCTGTCGTGGCCATAGTAATAAGTAATTGTAAAATAATAAATGCGGAATTAGGCTGAGGCAGGATACGTTGGCAGGTCAATGTATGTAAATAAACAGATTATAATGTAATATTTCCTTGTAAAAGTACAATTTTGTGGCAAGCTTGAAAATAGGAAGGAGAGGGAAATAATAAAATAAAAACAACAAAAAAACAACAAATTTTTTATTTTTTAAATTTTTTTAATTTTTTTTTATACTAAATGTTTTTTAAACTTCCTAGAAATAAACAATGACTGATAGTCAAAGTAGCTTGCGTCGTATCTTTTAACTTCCACAGTGGGAAAAGCAGTATAAATGGTCTTGAAACGAGAATTGCGTCGTGGTTGGCAGGAGAAGTATTCGTCGTGGTTGGCAAAATTGAAAATTGTAGAAAATGGCCACCGTGCGTGCTGGTTGAAGACGTAGTGACGTGATGAGTACACACAGATGCGCGCGTGAACAGGGAGTTGCAGCGCGCGTAGGAGTGCGCGCGATGTCTCGTGGTGCCTAAGAACAAGCGTTCGAGAAAGGCAGTTACGGGCCGATGACTGGGTTAATTTATTTCTTTTAAATAAAAAAAAAGAAAAGAGTGCGGACTCACGGCACCATCCGGACAGCAGTAGTGGAGTTCGGAGATGAGCCGCGGAGTCGCTGAAGAAGCTTTTAAAGGCAGTCTCGAGTTCAGCGTCTGTCGTGGAGAAGACGCGATGACAGAGGGCTGGCAGCGGAAGAAGGGGTTCGCAGGATCGTCGCCAAAATATTGTAGATGGATTGGACTCCGGAGACCAGGTGAGTAAGGGACAGCAGGATTTATTGAAGTTTGAAGGAAGTACACAACCTCCTGCCTCAGCAACCGCCTAGTCGGAATGGTCGGGATCTGGAACCAACTGCATGCAATGCATGATTCCAGATTCCACATTCCACAGCCCGAGGCAGGGCGACATAGGATACAACACATGGCATGATGTTGTATTGAGGAATTGTGTTCTTTGGATTCCTCACTAGAGATGCTTGAATGAAAACATTATCATGCTGGACATTCTAATTACTAAGAAAGAAGTCATTGTGACATGATTTCCTAGAACTAACTGTAACTTGATAAGAAAACTCCTTCAGTATCTGTGGTTTAGAGTCACAGTGGACAATGTAGATGAGGTTCCCCAAAGAGGTATTTGTTATTTTTGGTGCTTTTTTTCTAGTCAAGTGAATATTCACTGTTTTGTTTTTCCCTATTCAATTATTTGTTGCACCTAGCAAAGCTATACAATGCTCCTTATCCGAGATAAGGCAGCTCTAGACACTATTATAAATGGGCTGTACCATGAGGCACTTTTTACGTTCGTTAAAGGATGTAAAACTGAGCGCAGAGCAGACTTCTGCCCCCCTTTTTAGTGCTGGCTTCACAGCGCAATTGTGCTAGACTTTTTTTTGATCAACAAAGATCATGCTCAATACAGTAGGCTTGATTTGATTATAGTAACACCCCATTAATTGAACCTATAGGCCTGATGTTTTCATTTGTAAAGGTTATGTCAGATGCCATAGTTTATGAAAAGATATGACAAAGGAAGTGGACATGATTAATTATTCCGAAAAGTCGATGTTGAAACCTGATGGTCTTTAAAGGTCAATGGGTGTTACACTGTGGTAAAACTTGTAAACAGATATTTTGTTACATGGAATTCCACAAATTAATGTAGTAGGCAAGGGCCTTGGTGGTGGTTGCCTCTTCTGAAAAACCCTGTGTTAATATTTGCTAGCCCCTCCGTGTAGGTATTGTATATTTTTTTGCCAACTGTAATTTGTACATATCTGCTGTTTCATATATAGCATTTGGATGTGTGTGTGTTAAAATACTTTTTTGATCTGGCCTGTCAATTTAGCCGTTTGCCACTCTCTCATTAAAACATGTAAAATGTTGGTCACCCTTGTCAACCATTGGTGTTACTGAATGTTCCATCCCTGACAACATGCAGGGGGCAATGGATCAGCTTTTTTCAGACATTAATTGTGTTGCCCTGTGAAAGACAGCATTTCATATTATCAAGGATGCAAGAAGCAGACCTGGCTTTTCAATTAACCAACCTAGCAAAGGTAGGTCTAGGCACACACACATGCTCAGCACCAGGATACCCTTGAGGGTGATTGTGTGCTTACAAATAAACATAAAGTAACATACCATTACATGACATAACATGACATCATCTGAAAATTGGATGAGTTTCATTGCCAGGGCTGATGGGCCAAGCCATAGTTTTCAAGTGCTTCCTTTTATACATGCCCTTCATTTCATTTCATTCCCTCTCCTCCTTTATTTATTTTTTAGGGAGCCTGGCTGTTCCCCAGAGACTGCTACTGTGCCATATGCTCATTTCATCTGCAGTGCACCACCTCCTGTTTAGCCACTGCTTCTAAACCAGGCAGCCATCTTGGAGTGGTATTTTCAATAGTTTGAGCCACTGCACTTTGACTGGATAACATCCAAACTGCCAGACAAGGTCCCCTCCAAAAGACAACATAATTCCAGTTTGCTTCCTCCCATCATCATTTTGTGTGTGTGGTGTACCACTTTGAGTGGCCAAGGCGATATCTAGGAGTTGGTCCCTTGCTCACTGTGCCATACGATCCAAGCTATACTTCTCTGATGAGGCCTAAAAACGCCAAAACTGGCCTGGGGTTTGCTAAGAAGGAAGGAAGGAAGGGAAGGAAAAGGATACTTTTAAAGTGTTCTGCATTTCCCAAAGGAACATACTGGTGCTGTGTGGAAAACGAAATGACTGAAAAACATGAGCTGCAAAAAACCAGGTCTTCAACTGCTTACTGAAAGTTGCTTCAGATTCAATGAATCTTAGAGGACTAGGGAGTTCATTCCAAGCCTTAGTACCCTGAACTGAGAATGAGTTCTGAGTCTGAAAGAAAGAGGCTTGAGGAGGTTTGTGTGGGAATATCTCAGGGTCCTTTTAGTAATATACTGGGTAAATCTGGTCATTAGGTAACTGGGTCCAGTGTATAGATACATTCTGAAGGCCAATAAGAGAATTTAAAAAAGGATCCTCTTATGCAATGGAAGCCAGTGTATAATCTTACGTGCTGCTGTGGCAGATGATCAGCTGAAAAGTGTTAATACCAGTCTGGCTGCAGCAGGCTGCATGACCTGGAGTTTCTGAATAGTTTGTTTTGAGGATCCAGCATACAGTAATCAAAGATGAAGGTTATCAGTGCGCAAACAACTGTCTTCCTAGCTGCCACTTGGAGATCAGTCTCAGTGATTTTATTAAGTAAAAACACATACCTGCTACTGCAAGGGCTTGTGGGTGGAAGGACAAAGATGCATCAAATTTTACACCCAGATTTCTAACGATATCAACAGTGGCAGGAGGAGGTGCATCTAATTCTGCCCCATTGGGTTGGGAGCAAAAGAATTTGACTTGCCAAGCAGCATGGTCTAGGTTTTATTGGTACTATATTTTAAATGATTGAATTACATCCACTGGATAATTGTGGTAAGACAGATTTTAACATTAAAAATGAAATAAATCTTGTGGTGCTTTAAGGAGGGGGCCTGACCTGGCAGTTCAGGATGGACTATTGATTATTATAATAAAAGTGTGAGAAACCAGGATTTTTTGCAGTGTCCCTCCACTGTATACCCCCATATTGACTATTAGATGCTGGTTTTCTGGGTCTGATTGTGCCATGGACTCTGCTACCAGAACCAGGGCCTGTGCTCTGATCAAAAATACACAGTAATTAGATATAATTACAATTGGTACTGCCAACCTACCTGTAAGTCCCTAGTATACAATAGGCCATGTAGATTTAGAGTCCCAATAGATTTAATACACTTAAGAGAGCACTCCTGTGTTTCCTGTTGTCATTTTATGTATTAAATCTTTTATTGAGCAAAAATAAGCGCTATGCACCTCTCAACATCGTCCGTGCCGGCTCCGATAGGAGGCAGCCTAGTTCCAAGGCATCGCTGGCGCCCAATGTGCCCCTACCGGGGTCTGCTTACTTAACATAGCAAGCCGCCTACAACCCAGCAGGGCCGGCCGCGTCAAAAGAGGTGCTATAGAGGTGCAAGCTAAGCCAATAATAATGCAAGAATGAACAGGAATCCCCAACTCAGGACTTAAAACATCCCCTAGGGTCCCCTCCCTCCCTCTCCCTCCCCTCTCCTTGTCCATTAGTGAAGTATAGGCAGTAGGTCATCGCTGACTCTCTACAAGTCAGTCGGCTCAGCACGTGTTGGGGCTCTGCGCTTGTGCGTGCGTGTCTTGGGCTCCGGGAGTGGGGTCTCTGCAAGGCGCAGCAGCCGGAGATAACGGGGACAGCTCACCTCCCTGAATTCCCCGGTCAGCAGGGTAAGGAAGGGCCGCCATAGCGCTGCAAAGTCCGCCCCCCTCCCCGCTGAGGCTAGCGACAGCTTCTCCATGCCCAGGATTGCCCAGAGACGATGCAACCAACCCAACTGATGCGGAGCATGGACGGCTCTCCAGTGGGCTACAATGTTCTGAACTGCCGCCCCCAGAGCCAGCGCGATCAGTTTCCCCCTCCAAGATTTCAGGGGGTACATGAGGGCGTTTGGGAGGCCCAGTATGATGTAGGCCGGGAATCGGGGTAGCTGCGTGTCCAGGTGGGAGTCTATGAGATCTAGAATAGGAGTCCAGTATGAACGGAGCTTGTCGCAGCCCCACAACAAGTGTTCTAGTGTCCCCAGTTCTCCGCAGCCCCTCCAACATCTGTCGCTAACCCGGGTGTCCCACCGATGTAGCCTCTCGGGTGTGTGGTACCAGTATGTGGCGACTTTGGTTAGTGTCTCAGTGAGACCCGTGTGGTGTGCTGAGTGTCTGGCCCTGTAGTAAACCCCCTCCCATTCTTTCATTGTGAGTTGTCGCCCTAGGTCTCTCTCCCATCTAGCCCTTCCTGCGCTGTATGTGTGAACATTAGTGAGGAGTAGTTGTTGGTAGAGATCTGAGATTAGTTTTTTATCTGATGTGCGGGTCAGCAGCCACTTCTCATAAGGCGTGAGATGTCGTCGGGCTCCCGGTTGGATTGAGGGATGAAGCACCCAGTGTCGCACTTGCAAGTATTGTAGGCGATCTGCCTCGGCAATGCCATAATCTTCTTTCACCTTGTGGAACGGGAGGACACCCTTGAGGTCAAACATATGACCCGCACCTCTGCAGGGAGTCGCTCTCCATGCCGCGTACGCCCTGGTGTCCAGACCTGGCGTAAAGTCTGGGTTGTCGAAAATCGGGGTCATCGGCGAGGGAAAGGAGGTCAATCCTTTCGCCACGGCCACCTTGTCCCACACCTCTAGGACTGTGCTCGTGATTTTGGAGGTGTAGAGGTTAGGGGGTCTATGACGGCGTGGCAGGAATGGTATACCCTGCAGTGTGCGGCCGGCTACCGCCTGGTCTTGGAAGAGCCAGTGTTTGCCCGACTCTAATTGATGCCACTCCACAAGTGTGCGCAACTGCGCCACTTGAAAGTATAACGTGAGGTCGGGTATGCCAACCCCCCCGTGATCAGGAGGCAAAGTGGCGATAGTATGTTTAAACCGCGGGCGTCGGTCGTTCCAGATGAACCGCGTTAACTCTGCTTGGGTTTGTTGAAGCCACCCGGTCGGTGGTCTCAAGGGAAGCGTCTGGAACAGGTATAAAATCTGGGGCAGCAACGTCATTTTGACCGCCGCGATCCGACCCAGCCAGGATAATGTGAGGGGCTTCCAACGCCGCAACTGATTGCGAAGTTTCTCCGTGAGCGTCTCGTAGTTGATCCGTGCTGTGCCCTGCACCGTCGGGGTCAGGCGGACGCCCAGATAGGAGATGGAGGCGTCAGACCACTGCACTTTGAATTCCGCTTTGACCTCCTCCAGGGTGTCAGGCCGCAGCGAGATGTTCAGGGCCTCCGATTTCGCCTCGTTAATTTTGAAACCCGACGCCAGTGCGGAGGCACGGATTTCCGCAAAGAGTGCGCGTAGGGACTGCATCGGATTGGTGAGGGACAGTAGGATGTCGTCCGCATACAGACTAATTTTGTGTGTATCTCCGCCAAAGGGAACGCCAGAGATAAGGTCGTGGTGTCGCACTCTCTGCGCCATCGGCTCCATATAGAGTGCGAACAGGAGTGGAGAGAGCGGGCAGCCCTGACGGGTGCCCCTGCCGATGTCAAATCTCGGGGAGGTATGGCCATTAACTCGCACCGCTGAGTTGGGTCGGCGGTAACAATTAAATATGCAGTGGCGGAGGGTGTCTCCAAACCCGAAGTGCTGCAGTACTTGGTCAAGGTAAGGCCAGTGCACCCTGTCAAATGCTTTCTCAGCATCGATAGTGAGAAGCATGCAGCCCGGCCTCGTACGCGAGCCGGCCTCAATGAGGTGGAGGACTCGCCGTGTGTTGTCACTGGTCTGTCTTTGGGGGATGAAGCCTGACTGGTCAGGCTCTATCAGTTGCTGCATGTACGGCGCCATGCGACTTGCGAGGATGCCGGTGTAGAGCTTCAGATCTATGTTTAGCAGAGAAATAGGCCTGTAGGAGCCGCATTTGGTTGGGTCGCGGCCGGGTTTGGGAATCACGGAGATGGACGCCTCGAGCAGGTCTGGGGAGATGGTACCGGGCTGATCAAAGGTATTGAACAGGTCCCGCAGGATGGGGGCAACCTGTGGGCAAAATGCCTTATAGAAGGCCGCTGTGTAGCCATCTGGTCCCGGGGATTTCCCCACCTTGAGGCGAGATATCGCCGAAATGACCTCCTCTAGGCCTATGGGCCGATCTAGGAAGTCCGCTTGCGCCTGGTTTAGGGTGGGGAGTGCTGCGCCTCGCAAATAGTCCACTCCGGCATCCAGATCTAGGCGGTCCGCATCATAGAGGGCGGCATAAAAGTCACCGAAGGCCGCTGCGATGGCCGCGTCCTCCGTGATCTGGGCGCCACAACTAGACTGGAGAGAGCGTACCTGCTGCCTCTGAGTCTGTGCCCGAAGCCTACTCCCCAAAAGCTTCCCACATCTATCACCCCCGGTGTAGTATGCGTGCTTGAGGCGCATGGCGGCGTACTCCGCCACATCCTGGTCTAGGGCAGCCAGCATCTTCCTCTCGGTGCACAACTGGCGCCACGCCCGCGCGGCCCCAGTGCGCTGGTGCATCTGCTCCAGTTCTGCCACCCGTTGGGTGAGTTCGGCCCTTTTCAGCGGCCTTTCCCTATTGTTAGCGGCGGCGATTGAGATGATTTCACCGCGGAGGACCGCCTTGAGTGCCGCCCACTGAGTGGCCTTAGTCGGGTCCCCATTTGCATTATGTGTCAAAAATTGAGTGATCGCAGCTTTAAGCCTGTCTTGAGTGTCTGGTATCTGCAGAAGCCCATCCCGAAGCCTCCAGTGTCGTTGGGGTGTCGGTGTGGGCGCCACCTGAAAGGTTGCCACCACTGGTGAGTGGTCCGACAGTGACGCCGGGAGTATCTCCACGTCTTTGGCCTGTGCCGTCAGCTGGGAGGAACACAAAAAATAGTCCAACCTCGCGTAGGTCTTGCGTGCCGCTGAATAGTATGTGTAGGCAGTTGTATGTGGATGAACGTGTCTCCATAGGTCAATGAGGCCTAAATCAGCAATATGTGTGTGTCCTGATGTCAAGAGTGCCTCCACCTGTCCGAGTCTCTGACCTGAGCGATCTGTTGTGTTGTGGAACACTAGGTTGAGATCTCCACCAAGTAGCAAATGTGGGTGTGCAGTAGCTGTGGCTGTCTCTAGTGCTGTGTGTAAGAACTTTTCCTGGCCTTCGTTCGGTGCGTAGACAGAGCCCACTAGTAATGTTTGGCCCGCAACCTGGAAACTGTGGAGGAGGAGCCGTCCTTTTATCTCAGCCTCCTTCTGTATGATCCTCCCCTCAAAGGACTTGGCTACTAATATTGCTACCCCGGCTACCTTCTTCTGGGAGGAAGAAAAAAACTGCCAAGGAAAGGAGCGTGATTTAAGTCTGTGTTGGTCTTTAGCTACGAGGTGTGTCTCTTGTAGGAGGCAGATGTCTGGTTTCGAATGTTCCAAGAAGGACAGTATCGCTTTTCGCTTGATTGGGTTGTTGAGGCCCCGCACATTAAGTGAGAGTATAGACAAGTGACGTGTCATGGCGGGAACAATACGGAAGGTGCTGGGCCTCGCCTCCGGGTTGCGGGCCCGAGCCATAGAGCAACATCCTGCTCGGCACGGGTGTGCCCGCCGACCTCATCTGCAAGGCTAAAACCCCCTGGACAAGGAGAGCCCTCCCCCCCCACCCCTCTTCTTCTCAACCCCACCAACCCCAACATACACAACTCCCCCCTCCCGCCCCCCCCCATCCCCTCATACCAACTATGAAGAAAGTTCGATCAAACACAGTCCCAGGTCCAGGTAACAGTCCACTAGACCCGTGGTAAGTCGTATCCTTGGTGCGTAGGCAGTGGCAACGGTGTGGGTGGACAAAGCTTTCCCCCAACTGCCGTTGTGGGTGGATTGTCAGGGCTTCAGCAGGGGAAGTGTGTGGAGTCCGAGGCCTCCGCCCCCGCCGCCGGCTCGAGCAGTGCCGGCCTCATCGAATCCGTCTGTGCCAAAGCTCCATCAGGCTGGGGGTCCGCCAATGTCCGGTTTCACCAGGCCCTGTGCCACGGTTTCCACCGCCGCTCGTTGACCCTCTTCGATTTCCGTTGCTGCGGGGCGCCGCGGCCTATGTCGGCGTCGCTGCTGCTTCCATCGCCCGGCTGTGTCCTCGCCGGCAGATCCCCCACCCGTGGGGTCCTCGTCCACTGTCGGCACCTCAATGCCCAGGAGATTACAGGCTTCCCTGAGGGAACGCAATTGGTGGAGGTTGTTGCCGAGCTTGAACACCAGGCGGAAGGGATGCCCCCAGCTGTAAGAGATATTGCGTTTTCTTAGTTCCGCCGTGACCGGCCGAAAGGTGCGTCGCTTCTCCAAGGTAAGGGCCACGAGGTCCTGATACAGGGTCGGGGAGTGCGTGCCAAAGGTGACTGGTGCCATCTGGCGCGCTTTGTTGAGGATCTCTTCCTTGGTTCTAAAGTCTTGCACACACACCAGGATGTCTGCTGGGTGGGCCGCGTTAGCTCTAGGCGGGCCAGTCCGATGGACCCTGTCCAGTCCCAGGGGGGAGCCCGCCGGCCGGCCCAAAATGTGGTTGAACAATCCCTGGGTGAATTGAAAGAGATCCTCTGTGTCCGGGGATTGCTTCACTCCCCTAATCCTGATGTTGTGCCTCCTGGAGCGGTTCTCCAAGTCCTCAGCATGAGTTTGGAGGTCTACCTGCTGATCATGTATGCGTACCAGTTCTTGCCGCAGTGCTTCAATCTCCGCATCCCTCGTGTCGCTTTTCGACTCTAGATCTGCCACTCTCTCTCCGATGGCGTCGGTGTCGCGGCGCACCTCCTTTATTTCCTCCTGGAATTCCTTCTTCAGGGCGTGGATGTCCTCGCGCAGACCGGTAAATAGGGACTCCAGGAAGGAGCGCGTTACAGGGCCCTCTGGGTCTGGTTTCCCCAAGGACGGCGAGTCCGAGGCTTTTTTCTCGGAGCCCACCCGGTGGCTGGCCGCCGCGACGTCCGTCCGTTTCCCCATTGTGCCAGGGGTGAAGAGCTCTGTGATGGTGCGATCTTTCCGGGTCCTCCCGTTAGACATGACTCCGTGGGGCCCACCCCAGTGCACCGATCAGTCGCCACTAGCTTCAGTGGCCTGCGAGGCACAGAACCCCAAGCTCGCCAACGTCCCGCAGAGTCAGGCACCTGGGCGGCCCAAGGACCAGTGAGTCCAGAAACTAGACGGCGGGCCACCACCGAGGTGTCCGGGCGGGCACGGGGCCGCGGGCCGCCGCGCGGGCAGGAGAAGTTCTAGGCGCCGGTCGTAGCACCAATGCGTGGACTCTAAGCAGCTTCCAGCCACGCGCTAGCGGCCTCTGGGCAGGTTGGGCCACCGCTGCCCGTCGCCCGCTGCCAAGTGTGGGTGAGTGTCTGGCCTTGTGCCTGTCTTCAGGGGTGCAGTGTGGTGGTATTAGGCAGCGGAGGAGGGGAGCGCAGGGCCAACCGAAGGCGCCGTCCAGGGCGCGGCAAAGAGCTCCTCAAAATGGCGGGCCCCCGTGTATTCAGCCGCCGCCGGAGCGGAGGGCAAAGTGGGTGCTCTGCAGTGTGGGGTGTCCGGTGCCACCGCTGAATTTCCCTCGCTACCCCCTCTCCTCCAGTTCTGCCCCGGTGGGGGCCGGGGGTCGTCCGCCCACCCCCTGCACCTCACCTCTCTGCGTGGACCGGGTTCCTCAGGCGCCGCTATCCTCTCCGCCGGTGTATCCCGGCGGCCCCGGCAATTGTCAGGGCCGGGGCAGCTCCGTCATCCGGGATTGACGGCAGGCCCGCAGAAACCTCCGCTAGGGGGTTGCAGGAGGCCTCGTGCGCCGCCGCGCGGGCCGGACCCACCGTCACCACATCTGCCCGCTCAGAGCGCCACCAGGGTGGCCCTGGGGCTCCGCCCTCCACGGCCTCGCTGTCGTTGCTCCGCTCCCGCTAGGCCCCAACGGCCGCAGCAGCGCCGGGCGGTCTCGGCGGGCACCGTCCGCTGTCAGTCGTCAGCTCTCACCGCTAGTGCCCCCGCCACAGCAACGTCGGTGTCAGGCACTCCAGGGGACCTCCGGGGCCGGGACAGGTGCTAAGATAGTGCTGGAATACGGTGACCGGTGGCGGGAGCTCGGCAGAGCACGTCCACTCACACCGCCATCTTGGCCACGCCCCCCCCTGTTGTCATTTTAAAGGCAGCCCTGCTTTGCAGACTGCAGACTGCAGACTGCTTTTAAAATAAAATTATATGCAAATTCGACTTTGGAATTTAAGGTACCTCCAAAGTCTTAAACTACCTTATTTTTACATATAGGTCACCCCTAAGGTCTGCCCTAAAAAGATGTTTTAAATATGCCCTGGTGAGGAAAAAAGTGCAAGTTTCACTTTTCCCCATTGCAGTACATTGGCTCCATTGCCAACATGGCAATACTTTAATAAAGTGTCATTATTGACAAGTGTGAGCTCAAATATACTTCAAAGTATTAAAAGGATAGAATAAATCCAACAACTTGCCAATGTTGGTGTTATTATAACT
The DNA here is from genome assembly GCF_964261635.1 of Lissotriton helveticus. Taxonomy (NCBI): domain Eukaryota; kingdom Metazoa; phylum Chordata; class Amphibia; order Caudata; family Salamandridae; genus Lissotriton; species Lissotriton helveticus. Next base: position 1,171,782,603 of record NC_136070.1, read on the forward strand.
ATCACAGAAAATGAGTTGTCGAACTTGCTTTTGTTATGAACCAATGTCCTGCTTTCCAGCATCCTCTCCTGATTCACCAGCCTTTGTCGGGCTGGGACAAACTGCTCTGAAAAGGTGGTGGAGTAGCCGAACCACTTTTCAAAGAGGGAATAACAGTTAGGACAAACATACTGCACGCCTAGCCAGACAGGAGCCCCAGTAATTGAATTAGCATAGAGGCTGAAAGGAGATAATTAGGGAACGTTAACCATGCCAGTGGGTTGGATTTGCCAGATCTTAAACTCCAGGAGACAGTTTCTTCATTGTGGATTTTAAAAGGACAGTGATTTCTGCAACAAGAATATACCACACTTTGAAGGAAGCAGTCATACTTGTGGGTGGCACCCTGTACCCAATCGGTCAATGTGTCCCCCTGCCTGCCACCCAAAAACACTGGATAAATATGGGAGAGCTGCCCTGAAACTCAGATCCCTGCCTGAAAATACAAAATGAAGAAGGACTGCCCTCCTGGAACTCTGGCCTGCATCAAGAGGATTGCATTATGAATGACTGCATCTGCTGCATACTTTGGAACTACGGCCCATAAGGACTTAGCCTTGATTTGAAAAGTGAAGGAGAGGACTCCCTAAAAGCAACAGGTTTAAAAGAGCTGCACCTGCACCATCGCCAGCAAAAAGAAATCAGCTGACCACCTTCAACTGCACTTTGGATTTGGCCAGGTGCATTGTGGGAGACGTAGCTCCAACATCTACAGGAGCAACATCTTACAAGTTTCCTCAACAAAAGAAGAAACAAAGGGGGCCTTACTGTTGCCTCATGGCCATGTGGTGCATGCAGGGGGAAACAGGTACATCAGTACCTGCACAGCATAGACTGCAGCAGTCCATGCCATACAGGTACTGATTTTGACGTTCCCATTGCGGTGCCTATTTCATATGCACTGCCGTGGGAACTCCAAAGAACCGCATGCCAGACAGAAGAAAACTCCTAATCTGGTGGGTGAGTCAACCACAGGTTTGACTGTGCAGGAGCAGGGCAGTCCCACTTCAGCACTGCCAAACTCATAATGAGGTCCTAAACCCAAAGGTAAAAAAACTCAAACTTTGACTTTGACAACCAGATATCTCAAGTTGGCACTTTTTGTTTTTAGGCAATAGAAAGTATGTAATCTTTACAAATACATATCTTCGGTTGCCTACATTAGATTGTTGTCATTTTGGTGTCATTTTAATCATGAAAATATGTCCTATTGTTATAAATTGGTATTGGGCCGTTATTGTGTGTTGTGTCTTACCTATTAAATGTATTGTTGTTTTTAAATGCTTTACACACCTGTCTCCTAAATTAAGCCAGCCTGCGCATTACCAGCTACCAAGTGTTGAGCAAGGGAATCATTTATTGAGGCCTTGACTAGGCTTTATATTGTGATTTTGGCCTTATTACTAGTGGTAGGTACCTACCTACACCTATTAATAAACCACATTCCAACAAATGTGAGGTCGATGGAGCTTCAGGGATTAAACATTCATAGTGATCAGAGCCTGGGTAACCTTTTTGCTGGCTGACTCAGACAGGAGAGGTAGGAATCTTTTCAGCATACAAAGAGAGCTGAAACATGAACAAATCAGTGATTGTATCTGTGGTTGGAAGGAGAGGGTACTGTCAAATTTGATACCGAGATACCTTACCGAATTTTGGAGAGACCCTGTCTGCAGCGCATCCTTAGGCCAGCAAGTCCTCAGAAAGTTAGTCAGAGCATCTCCAAAGATCACAATCTCCATCTTATCCGGGTTGCATTTCAGTTGGTGCAGGGCCAACCACTGAAACCCCTTAGTGAGACATTTTGAGATGAGCTCCCTGTCCAGCTCCTCTCCACCACAGGAGAAGAGAAGCTGCGTATCATCCACATATGAGATGACTTTGGTGCCCATTGACTCTGCTAATGTTGCTAAAGGCGTAAGGTGAATCTTGAACAAAGCGGGGCTTAGGGCAGACCCCTAAGGTACTCCCACAGTCAGAGTTCTAGCTTGAGATGAAAATAGACAGCCATAGTTCTTGGCTTCGATTGCTTAAAAAAGAGGTAAGCCATTCCAGGGCACCGTTTCGGATCCCTATTGCCTGAAAGCATTCAAGTAGTTTTAAATGAGGAACCATGTCAAAAGGCACGGTAAGGTTCAATATGATCAGGAAGACCTTGCCTCCCTTATCAAGGGTGCTTGTGACATGCTGTGCTACTTCCAGAAGCTCTGTCTCAGTGCTGAAGTGAGGTTGGAAACCTGATTGACTGGGATGGAATAGTTTGTTTCCTTTCAGGTATTGGGATAGTTGACGCTTAGGTGCCTGCTCCAAAACTTTAGGGAAGGCAGGGAAATGGGAGATGGGCCTATAGGTTGCTGATTGCTTCTGGTCAGCTGAAGGTTTTCTAAGCAGAGGGAGCCCTTGTTACCTTTTCCAGCATGCAAGAACCATGCCAGTCGCCAGCGAGGTGTTTAGTATATTATTTACTATTGGATTGACAATTTGGGCGGCCAGTTAATAGGACATGGATCCAATTGGGGAGCAGGACTTCAGGCATTCGATAGCTGTGAGTGACAGTTCGAGGGGCAGTGGATAGAAACCAGTCAGGATTTAGTTACAGGTGGGAGAGATGTGGTTATCCTAGAGGTCAAAGGATGTCTGGTCAGATTCTAGATCATTAGGAAGATTGGCCTGAATGGATGTGATCTTTTCATAAAAGAATATATATCAGTTGATCACGTGTCCAGAACTATGGCTGTCTGATTCCTCCCAGACAGCCATAAAATACAGGGATTAGTTGTGCCTTAATGGGCCATCAACTGACAGGATGGACACTTCAATGGGAATTCTCTAGAAACCTCTTGTACTTCAAAGAAGGTTACAGGTATAAAAATAGGACCCGGTGACCCACTCTTCAGTACACTTTCTGGAAGTGGAGAAGGACTCTCAAAAGACTGCCTGCTGCTTTGTACTTCAGAAGACTGATGTGCTTCACCTGGAAGGACTACTTTGCTGCTTGAAGCCTGCCTTGAACCCTCAGAGGCCTGCTCTGCTGTTTGAACCCTATTCCCCTCCTGAGCCAGGACTACAAGAGGTGTTCCAAGGGCTAGTTGACAAGCCTCTTGACCAGAGCCTCAGGGTCGGTAAAGGCTCCAACCATCTGGAATCCACCCTCGAAAGTCCATACCATGCTCTAACTGGTGTGGATGCTCACAGGGGGGCCCATGTTGAGCCCTCTGAGCGCATACACAGGGCATGAGGCACTTTGTTTCCTCTCTTGCCATGTTTCATGGAGGAGGAACCGCCATGAAAACCCTGGTGGAGAGGAAACTCGTAATATGCTTGGCGGGACCACGATGTATTGTCCATCCAAGCATCTTGCGGCCTCTGGACCACCATGTCACCTCCTGGAAATGGTGGGTCTGGGGGGGAGAGTTGTAATCAGGCAGTTGGGAGACTGTTACTGGCGCGCCCCTGTGAATCTCGCGGTCCGTGGACCACCAGACTCGTAATTGACCCCTAAGTTTGAATGTAGAACTCTTTACCACACCTTAGTCCAACAGTTCCCCGACACCTACACTTCCTCCTCATTCATCACACAATTTTAAAAGGACCCCCCCAATACAAGGTATTATACAAACAGCATCTCAATAATTGTCACATGGGAGTCACTAAGCCAGAGCTGGCAACCTCTCATGTCTTTGAGCATGTGTAATTGATTTACAGATTATTCAAAATCAATTCAATATGTATGCACATACATCAAGTTCATAATATAACTCCTGTACAAATGTTAGTTCTGGACATGTGATCGGTTGATATATTCTCTTTCATGAAAAGATCACATCCATCCATGCTAATCTTCCTAATGATCTACAATATGACCAGATACCCTTTGGCCTCTAGGATAATCACATCTCTTCCACCTGCAACTCCATCCTGGCTGGTTTCAACCCAGTGCCCCTCGAAATGTCACTCACAGCTATCGAATGCCTGAAGTCCTGCTCCCCATCAGACCCATGTCCTATTTAAGTCTGGGCCGAAAATTCGTTCCGCTCGCGGAATTTGCAGATTTTCTGCGATTTCGCGATCTGCGAATCTCGCGAAATTGCAGAAAAATCTGCGAATCCGCGAGCGGGACGAATTTTCAATGAAGCACATGCAGGGTTATAGCAGCAGGTGCCCAAGTTGAAGCTAATTTCTTTGTAACCCTTTACAAAAGGGTTACAAAGAAATTAACTTCAACTTGGGCACCTGCTGTAACCCTGTAAGTGCTTCCTGAGCGGCGCCTCATTGCCTACTTGCAACTATTCTCTGACCCTGCTCTGACCCTCGAAGCAGGGTCAGAGAATAGTTACAAGTAGGCAACGAGGCACCTGTCCCAAAAATTAAACCTCAGCATGTAGCACTTACAGATACGAATAAAGCAGGTGCCCGATTTGAAGCTCAAAGTCAGTTATGTTTTAATCAGCCCAAAACATTAGCACGGTCGAGGCTGGGCAAGTGTGCTTTAACCCCATATCTGCCGTCGAAAATGAGCTGTAATACTCAAGGGAGGTCTTTGCATCCATGAGTTTCTCGAGCATGATCCCCGTGTAGTTCCTGTGGCCAGGAGGCTGCTTTCTCCTCACCTGCTGCCCTGCTCGCTCTCTGACCCTTTACACAAGAGGCATGTGAACACGCATAGCATCCCCGCCCGTTCGTCCCCGCACCACACAATCGCGGTACCAAACGTCTTCCCGCCCTTTCCCTACTATGATGGACAGGTTCGTCCATCATAGTGGCATCTTCGTGGATAACTATGCAGGGCAGGATTCCTTCTGGCACGAGGCTCCTGTCCCAAAAATTAAACCTCAGCAGGAAGCACTTACAGATACAAATAAAGCAGGTGCCCGAGTTGAAGCTCAAAGTCAGTAACGTTTTAATCAGCCCAAAACATTAGCACGGTCGAGGCTGGGCAAGTGTGCTTCAACCCAATATCTGCCGTCAAAAATGAGCTGTAATACTCGAGGTAGGTCTTTGCATCCATGAGTTTCTAGAGCGTGATCCCCGTGTAGTTCCTGTGGCCTGGAGGCTGCTCTCTCCTCACCTGCTGCCCTGCTCGCTCTCTGACCCTTTACACAAGAGGCATGTGAACACGCATAGCAGCCCCGCCCGTTCGGCGCTGCACCACACACTTGCGGGACCAAACGTCTTCCCGCCCTTTCCCCACTATGATGGACAGCTTCGTTGATCATAGTGGCATCTTCGTGGATAACTATGCAGAGCAGGATTCATTCTGGCAAGAGGCTCCTGTCCCAAAAATTAAACCTCAGCAGGAAGCACTTACATATACAAATAAAGCAGGTGCCCGAGTTGAAGCTCAAAGTCAGTAACGTTTTAATCAGCCCAAAACATTAGCACGGTCGAGGCTGGGCAAGTGTGCTTTAACCCCATATCTGCCGTCGAAAATGAGCTGTAATACTCGAGGGAGGTCTTTGCATCCATGAGTTTCTCGAGCGTGATCCCCGTGTAGTTCCTGTGGCCTGGAGGCTGCTTTCTCCTCACCTGCTGCCCTGCTCGCTCTCTGACCCTTTATACACAAGAGGCATGTGAACACGCATAGAAGCCCCGCACCACACACTAGCAGTATCAAACGTCTTCCCGCCCTTTCACAACTATGATGGACAGCTCACTCAAGGGACCTCGGTGCATTTTGTCGCAGTGGCAAAGTTACAGGCACACAGGGTCACTGAAGGCAAATCTTCTGGCACTTTACGCAGCTGCAGTGTAGGAAAAGCAATATACTTTTAACAAATGAGGTAGCACTTACTGATTAGCCAGTAGAAATTACTCCAGTTGAGTATAGAGCAATTGCAAAAAAATCCGTGATTTCGTGGGAAAATCTGCAAATTCGTTGATTTTTTTGCGAATTCGTGGACCGCAGATCCGCAAAATTCGCCCATACATAGTCCTAATAACTTGCTGTTCATGGCCCCCCACACTATTAATCCAATAGTAAATAATATACTAAACACCTCGCTGACGCCTGGCATGGTTCCAGCATGCTGGAGAAGGGCAAAAGTGTTCCCTCTGCTGAAAAAACCTTCAGCTGACTTGAAACAACCAGCAAATTATAGCCCATCCCCCCTTCCATGCCTTCCCTAATATTTCGGAGAATGCACCTAATCGTCAACTATCCCAATGCCTGGAAGGAAATAAACTATTACATTGCAGTCAATCAGGTTTCCAACCTCACTTTAGCACTGAGACAGCGCTTCTGGAATTAGCAGAGCATGTCAGAAGCACCCTTGATACAGGAGGCAAAGTCATCCTGATCATATTGAGCCTTACCAAACTACTTGAACTCCTTCAGGGAATAGGGATCCGAAACGCTGCCCTGAAATGGCTTACATCTTTTTAAAGCAATCACAGCCAAGGACTATGGCTTTCCATTTTCATCTCAAGCTAGAACTCTGACTGTGGGAGTACCTCAGGGATCTGCCCTAAGCCCCGCTTTGTTCAATATTTACCTTAAGCCTTAATCAACATTAGCAGAATCAATGGGCTCAAAAGTAATCTCATATGTGGATGATACGCAGCTTCTCTTCTCCTGTGGCAGGGGAGAGGAGCTGGACAGGGAGCTCATCTCAAAACGTCTCGTTAAGGGGTTTCAGTGGTTGGCCCTGCACCAACTGAAATGCAACCCAGATAAGACGGAGATTGTGATCTTTGGAGATACTCCACATACCTTTCTGAGAACTTGCTGGCCTAAGGATGAGCTGCAGACAGGGTTTCTCCAAAATTCGGTAAGGTATCTTGATATCAAATTTAACAGTACCCTCTCCTTCAACCCACAGATACAATCACTGATTTGTTCATGTTTCAGCACTCTTTGTATGCTGAAAAGATTCTTTCCTCTCCTGTCTGAGTGTGCCAGCAAAAAGGTTCTGATCACTATGAGTGTTTGAACCGGGTAGCTCCATCGACCTCACATTTTATGCAGCTCCTGAGCTGACCGTTGTTTAACCATCTGTGAAGTCTGGCCAACATATACAAGTGTACAATGGCATTGTATTATGTAAATCACATTACGAGTCCTACAGTTAGAAAATGCTTTCAAACTGCACATGTTATCATTAGTTCTCAACTCTTTTGTGTCACCTATAAGTTCACGCAGTGAGCAGTCACCACATCCGTAGTCTCCTACCACCGCTGGGAGCTCCCACAGGACACCAATATCATTCCTCTTGGTTGACTCCCTGAAGGCTACATGAGCTCAAATGTTTTTATTTCTCTGAAATCCGTCCAGTGCCTTAGTACAAGTGTCTCTCAACATTGGCCAATGCCATAGGATGATTTTCTTGACCTCATTACTGACAAGGGAGAAGGTACTACCCACCTCTGTTTGGGTTCCAAAAATTCTTCACGTTGGCAAAATCAAACCTTTTTTGATGGCCCTGGAAATTACTATTCCTTTGTGTAGATTCACTGGCAAAATATCGACCCCCAGAATATCACCGTACATAGATATTGTGACATAACTATTGATGTCAAAAATATTGTAATGCTATACTTATCATGTAAATTATAAAAATATTGATGTCAATAATATTGTTGTACAGCATTTCATGTTTTTAAATATATACATTTGAATAGTAAACATTGAATATATTAAATAATCACAGCAATGTAATAAAAATAAAATATATCTAATGGTTTTAAAAAAAACTCCAGTCAATGCAACAGTAGGGAAAGCATTGGATTGTGGAGGGTTGTAGTTTTCTATTCCAACTCTAGTCAGTGTACCATGCGGAAAGTGTTGGATAGCGGAGGTGTAAAAATTACTATTCCCACTCTAGTCAGTGCAATTATAGGGAAAGTGTGGGATTGCGGAGGGGTAAAATTTCCTATTCCCGTTCCAGTCAGTGTAACAGTAGGGATTGTTAGATTACATAGGGATACAATTTACTATTCCCACCCTAGTCAGTGCATCAGTAGGGAAAGTGTTGGATAGTGGAGGGGCAACATTTACTATTCCCGCTCCAGTCAGTGCAACAGTAGGTAAAGTGTTGGATTGCATAGGGGTAAAATTTACCATTCCCACATTTGAGTCAGTACAACTGTAGAAAAAGTATTGGATTGCGAAGGGATTAACATGTACTAATCCCTCACCAGCCAGTGCAAGATTAGGGAAAGTGTTGAATTGCAGGGAAGGGGGGGGGGTAATATTTACTATTCCTACCCGTCAATGCAATAGATGGGAAAGTTTTGGATTGCAGAGGGGTTAATAGTTTCTATTCCACTCCAGTCAGTGCAACAGCAGAGAAAGGGTTAGATTGCAGAGGGGTAACATTTACTATTCTCACTCTAGTCTTTGCAACAGGAGGGAAAGTGTTGAATTGCCGAGGGGTAAAATGTACTATTCCCACTCCAGTCAGAACCAGACTAATTATTTAATCAAAATAAAATAATTTCAAAAACATACTTAATACAATAGATATAAATGTATAAACATAACATTTTTTTTAGTATATATAAAAATAACTACAAATATTATTCTAATTAAAATACAAAACTATATTCTAAAATTATATTAACCAACTAGCAGCCCGTCTCGACGTTGTCCGGGTATGAAATAGGCAAGGGCAATTTATTTTAAAATCTCGCAGTAGACAACATTTTTTGTTTCATTAGAATAGGGACGGAGAATGTCCAGCTGCAGCCCTGGTTGATGTTAGCAGGCGCGTGTAATTGGTGTAGTGATCCGCCGCCTGAGCCCAGCTACAGCCCTGGTTGATGTTAGCAGGCGCGTTTAATGTCGTTAAAGGAGAGAGTTATCAGCCGCGGGTAAATCCATTTAATGAGAGAGTTGAGTGACAGCGAGTAGGAGAGGCTGCAGTAATTGTCCCCGCAGACACGCTCATTTGCGTGTTCCCCCGCTTGAGGCCCAGCTGCAGCCCTGGTTGATGTTATCAGGCGCGTGTAATTAGTGTACTGATCCGCCGCCTGAGCCCGGCTAGAGCCCTGGTTGAAGGTAGCAGGCGCGTGTATTTTCGTTGAATGAGAGAGTTCAGTAACAGCACGCAGGAGAGGCTGCAGTAACGTTACTTACCAGGTCTCCAGGTGAACGCGTTTGTCACGCCCCCAGCACACGGCCACAGCAGACGATCTTCTGATTAATGTACGACCCACATGGCATGAAGGGCGGAACGTAGCACACGCCCCCGGCATTTCTCATGCCCCCAGCGTGCCCCTTGATGTGGCGCAATTGCGTTCACATGGCATGAAGGCCGGACACACGCCCCCAGCGTTTCTTGTGCCCCCAGCGTGTCACACCCCCAGCGTGCCCCTTGATGCTGCGCAGCAACGTAATTGGCGCTTGTATGTACGACTCACATGGCATGAAGCGCGGACACACGCCCCCAGCGTTTGTCACGCCCCCAGTACATGCCCACAGCACAGGATGTGATGGCCGTACCACACGCCCCCAGCGTTAGTCACGCCCCCAGCCCACGCCCACAGCACAACGCAGACACGCCCACAAGGGACTACTTTGCTGGCACAGTTACCTTTTAAATGTATAGAGGAGTTGGCCTAACGGCTAAGGCGCTCGACCTCGGACCTGGGGATCTGGGTTCGAGTCTTGGTACCGACGCCAAACATCCTGTGATTCTGGGCAAATCACTTAACCTCCCTGTGCCTAACAAAAATTAATGTGTGTCCTCATGTAACGTAACTGGTGTTGTGTAAAGCGCTCTGATACCTGATTCAGTTCGGGTCAAGTTTGCGCTATATAAAACTCTGCAAAAAAAATATATATATGGTGGCCGTCTGCATAGCCTATGTCCTTTTGCTGCAACTGCCCTTTCCAACGCTGTATTGGGTGTTGTGATTGGTGCTGTGGTTACTGAGATTACCCTCCTCAAAGGTTTGGACTCTCTCTTTATAATATTAGTATGGATAAATACAATGTTATTTACATTTAAAAAGCACAACAAAATGTACACAGACAGTAATAAATAACATTTATAAAACCTTAATTAACTAATTTTAAATGTATGATTAGTTGAATAACTTTCTAACCTGTATTTCTATAAAGTACACAACACATATCTAAAATTAAATCTTTAAATGGTATTATTTACACGTTACACAATTCAATATTTATTAAATTAATAATAATAATAATAATAATAATAATAATAACAATTAACTATTACAAAAGTAATGATGTGTAATTACCTCCCTACCCTTTATCCATGCAAAACAAGCAACCCACACCTAATATATAAAATAAAAAAATATTAGTTGCATAATGTTTATAATTAATTTTCAATTAAACTAGTATTATTAATAACTATAAAAAATGTATTATATTAAATTAGCTTCACTTCCTTTAATTCTACAAATGCCACAGTTCACACTTACAATATTACATAAATAATATTTTAATTGCATATTTTACATAATTAGTAATCATTTCAATAATCATTATAAACTAGCATTATTAATTAATTTGTATAATGAATTATCTACACACCCTTTACCCATACCAAAACACAATTAATTGTCAATTAAATTATTAATATTACTTGACAATAAGTTATTAATGGATCATAATTCATTTACTTCCCACCCTATACCCTAGAAAACACACCACCCGCACCTGAAACGTAATAAAAAGAACATGAACTATACAATTAACAAATAATTACCAAATAAATAAATAATATTAAGGACAAATTAATTAATAATATGAAATTTACTTCCCGCCCAATACCACTATAAACCCCACACACTGCACTGTGTTAATATGCATGTCATTTACTGTATGCTCTTCTATCCAGGGAATATTTGCTGGATGCATAGGTCCACAATCAGGGACTCTGGTCTAATGAGGACTGCTTTTACCAGACATGTTGATAGTTGTGATTTATCCACAGGGTGAGACCCCTCGATACTTTAAAGAACCTTGTTTCATGTTGATTTGACATGTGATACGATGAAAGGCTCTGTGATACATGTTACCATTACATGTAGGTTATGCCCACACACACTGTTAATCTGTCTGTTTTTTGTTACATGTTCTCACACCTGGTAACTATATTGGACCAGTTTTATGCATTTGTCCACAATCTGGACACTCTGGTTTTAAAAGGATGTCCTAAACCAAATATGCAATGTTTTTTCTAATGGTTTCTAATATTGTTTCTTTTATTCTCTTGGTTGCACAATCATTTTGATTCTGAAAAAGTAGGTAACTCCCTTTTGGAGTGGGCCCTCTTGTAATACAATATAGGTGATGGGTAGGTTCATTACCCTTCCCAATATGGTCCTGAAGTAGTGCCACAGATCATGTTCAGACTACCAGGACACAAAAGATGTTGACTCAAGTATCTCACCCACACATACTGACCTATACAGGTACATTATACCCCTATAGTAATCCTAACCATTTAGACTTTTCACTCTATCAGGAGAATCTTTAAATTAAAGAATGATTTGATATCCCCTACACATTTTCAATTCACCTTTTTCACAGTCACTGCCATCCTACCTTTTAGACAACCTCATACTCGCACCTTTCATCAAATGGCATCACAACAAAAGCTCTTTGCCAAAGTGACCCTTTGGGGGACACGTAGGGTATTCTTCTATTCTTCCGCATGTACAGAATGTGTTCTCTCCAGGTGCCTTGTAGTTCCACATTTATGTTTGGCACCAGCTGTTGGGGTAAAAGTTTCCTGGGGCAACCCGATCCTCATTTCCAGTAGTTCCTGTTTTCATTACTTCAAACAGACCAAAAATACAATGTGTCAGGGCATTTTTAAGATGGTAAAAGCATGCTGCCTCAGTAAAGTTGGGGTCTGAGTGTTGTGGGTGTATAAGGGGGTACACTATGGTAATCACATCGGCCCTCCCGCAGCTAACACTAAACTTCAGATTGAAAAAGGCACTGTACCCAGGGCACTTCCTCAACCATGTTTCAGTCAAGACAAGCAACTGGGGCCTCCTGCAACAGTTTTTTTTTGATAACTCGCTTTGCTTGGAAGATTTATGCTATCACAGGGTAGTCGAATTTGGAAACAAAATTATCTACTTGATATATTTGGCTTATTTGTTTTCTCCCAAAATAGAAAAATATCAGACAGCTACTTTGATTCCAACCTATATTTTGTTGCCCATATCAGAACATGGCCAGATGCTTCCACGAGTTACACAAATTATGACATGTTCTACTCAGTGGTCCAAGCAAAGATGTCAAGGAGCCATATGGAATTCTCTAAATTGTCTATGCAAATATTACTCATGTCATTCTCAGAATGTATACTGTCATTGGTCAAGATGTGTATACCAGTCTTTCCATGTCAATCTTGAGATTAGCATAGCTGCGTTCTTCTACCAAATCAATTGTTTTGCTAATTTTTTCCTGAATACTGCAAGGACTCTTGTTATCCTTCGTATTCAAGAAAGCCCTCTTCGTTTGTCTCTGGTGAGCATCATGTAGTTCCAATTCAGCTGACTCAGTATTGTCAGATGTAAATGCTAAATCATGAAGAAACAAAACTGAAGGAGGACTAGGGCCACATGTAAATACTCTCTTTGGCCAAGTTTCTATTTGCCTATAATTATTGTACTCAGCACCATCATTTACCTCTCTTGATGGGTCACACTGACAAGTGCCATTAAGTGGTTATGAATATGAATCAAAATAGTAAATGTGAGTAACACATAATAATTTGTGCTTAATTACAGGACAATTCTATCATCTCCTGGATGTTGAGGTGCATGATATTCTTGTCTCTGATGAACGGAAGCCTAGAGCAGTAGTGGTGATGAAAGGAAGAGAAGTAGTGGTGAAGGGGTAAGAAAACAAGGTCCTTTTTGATATTTTTCATATTTTCTTCTGATGTAAATTCTCTTTTTTGATGTATTATGAATAATTCAGAATACAAATATGCAATTTTATTAATCTTTCAGCCAATGGCGTGAGGATTTTCGAGAAGACCCTCAAAAAGCTGTCAGCACATTTTGCTGGTTTGCAGATGATAACGGAAATGGACTGATTGATGGACATGCAAAAAATTACATAATCCCTGGCCTTTTTGACATGATTGATCCATCCAAGATACCTATCTGATCACCCTGGAATACCAATAGTCTATGGGTTATATAGATGTCCAATTAACCAAGTCTCTAGCACACAGTCTGTTTACTCTTTGCTACTAGCATGATGAATGTCATATTGTTTGATTTATTACAGATTGCATATATTAATTGGGCAATTTTTATTTGATAACTGGAGCACACATATGGAATATTGCACCAGCCACATAAATTAGGTAGTTAATGTATTGTGATAATTTATCACCACCATGAATGTGCTTCGGATCAGAATTATTAATAATTAGTAGGAGGGGAGCAACACCATCCACACACAGGCCTATTTTTACTACAGAAACCAACCATTTAGCAGCTGTTAGGTAATCTTAGGAAAGCCTACATGAACATTTTGATCAATTAACTGGTGTCACGTTGCTATATTAAAGCCATTGCTGCGCTGAGGCTTGTAATGTCATATAACACACTGCATTATATGACGGAGACATATAAGGTTCCTACCATGCAATGTGAGCATGGGATTTCTGCCTTTTGTACTGGTGTTTATGCCACTCGCTAGACAGATATCTCACTGCCTGTATTCTTAATTTTCCAACTGTTCTCTTGAAGTACGCACTCCATAGATCTTGCAACAACACACCGCAGACCATGGAACTGATGTTCAACTGAATCAAGAACCCCAAACGAGTTTGTATGTACCCAAACATTGCAGCATGGATCTAGGATTCCAGACTGCAGACTAAACAAATCTAGAAACCCATATCGCAGACCATGGAACTGTTGCATCTAAGCTTCAGGCTAGTTATGAAGGATAAACATACAAGGGGATAGTTCTTCAAGGAAGAGAAAAATTGACCCTCTTACAGTGCAATCAGTAGTCCGGCCATACATATCACATGAGATCTGCGTGGTTAGACCAAAGAGCCCTCACAGACCTGGTGGGTGTCATGATTCATCATTGGATGTTCCTCGTAAGGCCAGCGCTGCAATGCCGGACGAGCCTGAGGGCTTTTTAGCGGAGATCTTTTTGATCATGGTAAGCTGTTTGATGAGTGCAGGTAAGGGGTTGGGGATAGGGTGGTGAGTGAAGTGATGTAAAAAGATCTAAGGGAACCAGGTCAAATGTTTATGAGGTAATTGTTCCCATAACGTATTAAAAGCAACAGTGAAGCTATCTCTGGCTATGATGTACCTTAATAGCTGAAATGTGAAAGGAATATTTTAATTATATATAGTTTCATACCTAAACTGCCTGGAGGGTCAAATGCCATTTCATTAGGACCGACGTTTTTTGTACCCTCTGTAACATGGCAATTATTACATTGAGGAAAATGCACATACTTTTATTCTAGTGCTTCTTTCTTCTTTTGATGAAACTTTTATTGGCACAACTAGCAAGGGAAGACCATATGCATTCATTAAGCATGGATCAAATGCATTTTTATTGAAACCATTTCGAACTACTGTAATGCAAAAAATGTTTTGTTTTTTTAAGTTCAAAATGATTTTATTGAATTATTTTGTAAACAGAAGAAATAGACAAATACAATACAAAAAGAATAAATCTTACATGCGTAAATGCTGAAATTATGAGCATAAAATGCAATAAGCCAAAAATGAATAGGAAGGGGGAAAAGAGGGGGGCGAGGGGATGCACATATCATAGAATCATAAAATAAAACAATATAGAGTCACAATTAAATTGAAAACAAAAAGGATGGTAAATGAGGGTAAATTAATCAACAAAAGACATAAGAGAATACTTAATCATATCATCGCATAACATACGAGTCAATAGGAGACCAAAAAGATTGAAATGACTGCGAATAATACCTTTAAGAGAAAGCTGAGCACCTCTTCTTGTAAAGATAATCCATGACCACCAAGCATGTACTGAAAGAGAAGAAGCATCTTTCCAACAAAAAGTAATGGATTTTAAAGCAGCTGTAATAAAAAAATTAAATAACTTTGCCTCTGACTCACTAAGAGGAAGGGAAAGGGCAGCTGATTTACATATTAACGTAGTATAAGAAATATCATCGTGTAAAGGTAAAATTTTCAGAATGACATTCCAAACCTCTGACCAGAATTTCATAATAACTGGGCATTCAAATAACATATGACAAAACAAACATCAGATGGTAACAATTTTGCATGGCATAATCGAGATGGGGTCCATAGGGCGTTAAATAAAATATAAGCATTAGTCTGATAAAGAGACACCGGAAGCCAACCAGAGATACTGTTAAGCCATATGGAGGAGCATGTGTCATCTGATAGGGATATGGAAAGTTCAGTATTCCAAAAAGATGATATTGCACCAACATTAGAGCCCTGGGAGGAGGTCAATTTTTTATAAAAAACAGAGACAGCTTTGGGGGAAGACATAATAGCTGTAAGGTAAATTAATAGGTCATTAGTGGTGGAAGAGGGAATACCATTGGGAAAAGAATCCAAAATTGAATTACATAAAGATTGGTATTTTGAGAAATCAGAAGCTGGGATATCAAATTTCAACTGCAGTTGCTCAAAAGGAATAAAGGTATTTCCACAATATACATCTTTAAGATAAAAAATTCCCTTTGAAATCCATGAGGACCAGAAATTAATGTTTCTGTTTAGTTTAAGTAAAGCACTATGCCATAAAGACAAGTGGACTGTAGAGAGTAAGGGTAAATCAAAATTAGAATCCAAATCATTAATTATTAATGTAGAGGATTTGAATATAGACGACAGACGCACAATCTTAGATGCAGAAGACATTGTCAAAGAGGGCAGTGAAAAGGGTCGAACTATTGAAGATTTGATATCAAACCAAACTGGAGGTTTGACCACATGTGAGTTTGTGAACCATAAAGAGCTTTGTTTTAAGATAAAAGCTTTATGGTAGAGGTAAAAGTCAGGAAGGGAAAAACCAGCGTGGGACTTAGGGAGTTTTAATTTCCTGTAAGCAATACGAGGGACCTTGTTAGACCATAGAAATTTAGATACTAGTTTATCAATATCTTTATAAAATTTGAGAGGAAATTGAGTGGGAATCATGGCTAATGAGTAGAAGATTTTTGATGCAATATTCATTTTTATAGCTTCCATTCTACCCCACCAAGTGAGATAAAGGGGAGACCATTTGGACGATTTGTTTTTGATATAGTCAAGTATAAAATCACTATTTAGTTTTAATATAGCTGGCAACGAGGATGCAAATAGGATACCTAAGTATTTCAACTTACTGTTCTGCCCAAGAATATCGGTGGTTGGTAGCATATCCGGGGTACAAAAAGCATTCAAAGGAAAAAATTCAGTCTTACTTACATTTAACTTATAACCTGAAACCACTGAGTATTTTTCAATAATATCTAATAAGGAGGGAACAGAGGAAAGAGGATTACTAATAAACAATAAAACATCATCTGCATAGGCTAAAGTTTTAACTGTGACATCATTTATCGCAATACCCTGAATATTATCACTGCATCGGATATAATTAAGAAAGGGCTCAATTCCAATTAAAAATAACAGTGGGGAAAGGGGACACCTCTGCCTCCATAGGGAAGATTGAGTGGAAATTTGTCCATTAATAAACAAACGAGCAGTAGGGGCAAAATATAAAGCAGATATCATACGAATAAAATGGGCACCAAAATTAAAAGATAATAAAGTTTTAAATAAAAATTGCCAATGAATTTTGTCAAAAGCTTTTTCTGCATCTAAAGCCATCACTCCCGCAGGGGAAGCAAGATGTGGACTTTGTTCAATAACGTGTAAGAGTGATCTAGTATTATTAGCCGAGTACCTATTTTTCATAAACCCAGATTGATCTGGATGAATGATGGAATGAAGTATGGGAGCTAATCTAGTGGCAAGGATTTTAGCATAAATCTTACAGTCCTGGTTAATTAGGGAAATGGGACGATAATTAGCAACCAGGGAGCGTCCGTAAAGGAGACCGAAATAGTGCCAGAGGAACCAAAATGAGAAAAAAGTGCACTTAAATAAGGTAAAAGGTAAGACTGAAACTCTTTATAAAACTCAGCTGGGATACCATCTGGGCCTGGGGATTTATTCTTGGGAAGTGACTTAATAGCAAGTAAAATCTCATCACAAGTAATTGGAGAGTCTAAGCCTATTCTGTCTGAGGGAGAAACTTGAGGTACATTACACTTATTTAAAAAGGAATCAATTAAAGAATCATCACAGGGGGCTGGTTTACTATATAGGTTAGAATAAAAATGTAAACATTCTTGGACAATATCATTATGGGAAATAGCAACTTGACCCTGAGGACCACGTATTGATGTTATTTGAGTTTTATCCTTCTTGATTCGTAAATAGTTTGCAAGAAGTTTTCCAGATCTATTGGTATTAAAGCGAAATTTAGCATTAGATTTTGTAAGTTGGAGTCCTGCTCTAGTACTAAGTATAGCATTAAATTCATAACAAAGCTTTTGTAGTTTAAATTTGAGTTGAGGGTCACTAGAGGAAATAAATAACCGTTCATATTTAGCAATTTGTTTTTCCAAATGTTTAACATTAGAGTTAAATTGCTTGTTCTCATGGGCCATAATAGAAATAGTGGCACCTCTAATGTAGGCCTAAAAGGCATCCCATCTATTCACAAGTGAAGTTGAACCTTCTGGGTTGAGTATAAAATAGTCTTGAATAGCTTGTAAAAGTTTAGACTTATGCTTATCATTAAGTACTACATTTGTGTTCATATGCCAACGACTTTGCTTGGCAAAAGTAGAGGAAATATTTAAAACAAAGGAAATTAAGGCATGGTCAATATTACCTATAACAGGGTTGGTGGCTGATTGAATTAGTAAAGGCGAAAGCAAAAAATAATTTATCTTAGAATGAGAATTATGGGGATTAGAGAAAAAGGAAAACCATTTATCAGTAGGAAAATGTAACCTCCAAATATCAGCTAACTTGGTTGTGTGAAGGAAAGATTTAAAGGCATGAAAAACTTTAGGAGGTCGGAATTTTGTAGTGGAAAGCCTATCTAGTAACGGATCAATAATCACATTAAAATCCCCCCCAACAATCAAAGGAACCTGCCCCAACTTCAGAACTTCAGAAGTTAAAGTGGACCAAAACGAAGGGTCGTCAGCCGTAGGACCATAAATATTAAGCAAGAAGAAGGTTGAGTCATAAATTTTAACCTTAACCACTACATATCTACCTTCTGTGTCTGCGAATTTACTAAGAATCTGACAGAGCAACCTCTTTGCAAATAAAATTGCAACACCATTTTTCTTTCCCTGTGCAGGAGAGGAAACAATATTATCTACCCACTTTTTTTTCAACATGCGTTTCTTGGATGAAACAAATATCAGCTTTGCACGCACCCAGGTAGTTCAAGATTTTAGTGCGTTTAACTGGATGCCTTAAACCTTTAACATTAAGTGAAACAATTTTAACATTATGAGTATTAGCCATTAGGAATTAGGAGGAAGGGGATAGAAGAGTGAAGCAGAAGAAGAGGAAATGAAAAACAGCCATGGGAAAGAGTGACTCTATGTAGAGAGTAAGAAAATGAAAGACACAATAGGAAGAAACACAAAAGGAAGGAAAAATGACAAACAAGAAACAGAGACATAAAGAAGAATACAGAGACGCACACCCGTTCCTCAAGCATGGCCATAAAACCGATGGAGCCTGTGAAGAGAGAAATATTTAAATGCCAGGATAAAGTAGATTATAAACGTTCAAGTAACAGGATCATGAGTGTCCATTGACGGCGAAGCTTGTTGTTCCAGAAAAAGACGAAGATCTTCAGGACGATGAAAAGATTTAGAGAAGGTATCTTTCCAGACTCTCATCGTAAAAGGATCAAATAGACCGTACTTAAAACCAAGGCTTCTCAGTTGTGGACGATAAGAGGGAAATTCCTTGCGAATAGCAACCGTTTCCTTAGCAAAGTCTTGATGGATAAAGATTTTACAACCATTCATGGAATGTCTCTTGCTGCTTTCCTGATAAGGACCAAGTGATGGTGTCGCAAAACTTTAAAAATCATTTGCCTGGGTTTAGTGTGGCGAGGATTTCTATGCGAGGGAATTCTGTGAGCCTTATCCACTTCAAATTTTTCGGGGAATTTGATATTCAGGAGGCCAGGTAGTAAAGACTCTAGATATAAACGACAATCAGATCCCTCAATCTCTTCAGGCAGGTTGAAAATAATGAGATTGTATTGTCTATTATGGTTTTCCAAGTCCAACATTTGAGTACACATTGGCACAATTTGACTCACCAAGGGTGTAAAAGAGTCCAACTTATTTTTATTGTCCTGAATTTTGATAGCATTATCAGATATTTTCATGGACATAGAAGCCACATCTTTGCGAATATTTTTCACTTCAGTCGCAATAGTATCAGTATTCATGGGCAGCGCTTGAGGTGAAAAAAGAACCTTTTGCGTCAGATAAATACAAAATATGAAAATACACCTCAAAATTTTATAAATGTGAGGGAAAAAGGACATAAAATTCCCTAAAAGCTCTTGAAAAGAACTGGTGCAGCAGCTAAACTGGGTCGTGGGTGTGGCCAGGCCCAAGCCAGGCCCTCTCTTTGTCAGCACTCTGCCCCCTATGCAGAGCAAACCGGCAGAAGTTGGAGCAGAGGCAGGGGAGAGTAACCAAGGAGCCAGCTGAGGCACTTCCCCACAGCGAAATCGCCCGAAAATCAGTCAGAAGGGAGGAAATAGTTGAAAAAGAAAGCGCTGCTATTAAAAGAAGATTCCTGACAGGAAAATCGTCGTAAAGCAGCCAATTAGGCCAGTGAACTCACGGAGCTCCGGTGGCGGCGGCCATCTTGGTCGACGCGCTCGCGCGACTCCCGTAATGCAATAAATGTTGATGTGTGATTCATTGGAAAATAAATACATTGTTTTTATATCATTGTATTTTTACTTGTAATTTAACAAGGATTATAACATTCTAAACAAATAGAAACATACAGTTATATTTAATAAAATGCATTCAGTCATGTTTGTTCCTTGTCTCTAGGGAAATTTCAACGCTGGATAACAAAATGAACTACAGTCAAACATATCAATATATATTACAAAAGTTCAGCAAATGTCATTAAAATAATGACCTTTTTCACATAAATCAATTCCATATAATGAAGTGTGTTCAACAGTTTACACAAGTAGTACCAGAGCCAATAAATCTGTCCATTAAAGTACAACTCATTTATTTATTAGATAATTGGTTGTGTTTAATTTGAACTGGTGGTTTCCAGTGCTCGGCACCAGCAATTAATTGTCAACACCAGAGATTATGACATTCTGACACATTGTGGCACTGGTAGTCTAATTTAGAGATTAACACAACAACAGATGTTTAATAATTTAGTATGCATTACATAAATTACTAATACATGCCACCCAAGCCATTCTAACAGTTTTAGGGGCATGGAATAGTCTGAATTGTCACATTTGTAGGAATGTGTTGGTAAGTAATTTTGTTGGTATAGTTATTGGCAGAGCTGGCACAGGCAAATGGGTTATGCAAGCTGCAGTGACTTCCTGACAAGGACCTGGCACTTATGTTTTTCACGAATTAAGCACTGCTAATTGGTGTTTGGTGCTCTTGATGGGTGAATGCAATAACAAGCCAATCTTTGGGTGATTCGGTGGATGAATGAGAACACAAATAGATGAATTTATGGAGACAGCATGAATGATTCAGTCAGTGGTTTCAGAGATGAGTATTTGGGAGAATGAGTGCAAGGGTGGAGGAATGGCTGAATGCATGACTGTTATCTATCTGCAGGCACAAAGAGGAGCAAAATATCATTATCTTTAGCTGGTTATGAATATAAACTTTATTTTGAAGGAATACCCAGGAACATCTGATATATGGTGGAAAAATAATACTGTACTCTCAAATTGGATATTTTCCTGGTTTGCTGAATGTGATTTTGTTTTGATCAACATTGCCTATTTGCTATAAAATCATCATTGTGAAATATGTATTCACAAAGATAGGACTATCCTGAAAATAGCAGCATGATCCCCGCCAATGTATAGAAAATCATCATTTATAATACATCAGAATATTAGAGGAAGCTTCATAGCTACCACTGAGATAGCGAGGGTAGTGGGACTTTGTCTTCTATGTAAGTTTTCTTTGATACACAGCAACTCATTAAAAAACACCTACCCCAAGTGTACTGCTGCTGCACACCATTTGCTACCCTAACATGACTGCTGCTCAAGGCAATATGCCAACCTTTTCCTGTTTCATAATTGAGGGCACTGAAAAATCACAGGGCAGGTTGTAACTCTGTAAGTCTCATATTCTCAAGAATCCCTCAATTCATTTTGGGGCAAGTTTACTCATATTTCACATAATCAGGAACACAACTTGCTGCTTTGCCTTGCGTGAAAGGGAGACAGTAGAAATGCACCATATCTCCTAAAATATATTCCGCTGGAGGATGCATGGCAACGCCCATGCTCCACTCATGGAACGGCTACCACAAATAAATGTAAGCAGTTCTTTACAAAGTCAAGCAAGGTGCCTCAAATAGCCCCTGCGTGGCTTTGTAAATCCCATTTAAGGACTTGCATCGCCTTTCAATGATGTGCATCATGCAATGACAAAGCAAGTCCTTAGTAAATATGCCCCTCTTTACTTTAAAAGTTAGCTGGTAGAGCAAGCACATTGATTGGAAAGATAAATACAGGATTGTGAAAAATGCTATGTATATGCAAATGTTTACTTTTTAATTTTTTTCAATTGTTTATGCAAAAAAAGATTCTCATATTTTTTCATAGATTTTAGTGAATGAAAGGCTTGATGATCGAGTTCAAACAGATTCATTTAGGTAATCTGCTTGTTAAAAAATGGGTCCACAAAAGCTAGATGAAGAAGTCCTTTAAACAATCCTACAACTCTATTTTTCTCATGGACAGTGCAGTTGTAGAATGCAAAGGAAGAGAAAATAGAGAGCTTGAGTGCAATTGCAAAGAAGTCCTCCGTCCAAAGATCGGAAACTCTTCTAGGACCTGGGCTCTGAGAGGTTTCCAAGCACTTGCTGGCTTCAGGACTGCCTGAGACACAGTACTGCAGACATTGGTGATGGAAGAATACTAAAGAGCTTATGCCCATGGCCTTGGGCTGGACACTCGATCTACCTTGGACAGGAAGGACTGAACTCCAAGGTATTATATAATTCTAGGTGATATAGGGGTGATTATGGCTGAAGAGCCACATGATACCCCAGCCCGCTGTGGAACTTTATTGCTCAGGAGGTTGCAGTGGGAGTAGGTTGTGCCTTCTTAGAGATTGTGACGCTTTCCCTGGGTACAATAGAAACCACAAAATGGGGTTGATTGGTGCTGTGACTCAGTGCCTCATCCATGCTGCTAAGGCTGACACACACTGCACCCTCAGGAGTTCAGCACTGAGCATGAATGGCAAGTTCAGTCTCAGCAGCAGTCCATCTACTGCCCCACTCCAACTATATCCATTGAGTGCAGGGCCTACACCACAGAGACATGCTTGTAAGAGTATGAGGAGGCCAGGAGAGAGGGTGAGGAGTACAAATGTACTAAACTTTTCCACCACACGTGCCATTTTCTGTGGTACAACTCGCTTCACCTTGGTGGGGCAGAGTAGGTCAAAGAAGAGCAGCAGCTACCACCACCACCACCTGAATCATCCATGGCTCAAAATAGGTGGTTCTATGCTCTTTCATAGACTGTTCTGCAGATAAAAAATTAGTGCATCTCTCCCTAAGCAGTCTGATCTCACAACTTCACAGTGAAATTGTTGGATATTGATAGAGAGGAGAACTTCAATCCTTCATGACTGACCACTTATGAATGAGGAAGCTGATATTCTGCCCCTTTTCCTGTATTATATATTTATGGTGTAATGTCTGGGATAATGCTGCCTCAAGCCACACTTACAAATATAGTGTGTCTCTAAGCAGACTCATTTTTGTAACAAGTATAGAAGTATGTATAGAACATCCTCCATGTATAGTGATTAAAATTACAACAACCAAGGGATATGGCTTTGGTTGAATCCATAAGTAAAAAAACAGCCAGTTGCTGATGGGGAACTAACTACTGACTCCCTACTATGTATTATGTATAAATGGTATACGCTCTGCATAGCATTCATCATACAGCCTAAACCATAATAGGACATCTTGAAAGAGACCATAGAATATTCCTCATTCCCCAATCAGTCTAAATTGACATTTAGGGATAAGTCAGTAGGAAAAGTATAGCAAATCATTTACAATTAAAAACAAAATGATATAAATGAGACCCCTTGCTCTGGCACGTTATAGATTGTAAGAAAGTGGTAGCATACAATTAACCAAATTTATCACCATATTGTCAGATTACGTTTCACATATGAAGAACTAAAAAGGATCCATGCCTTTCCAAGAGTTAATAAACAAACACTCGCCCCCATCAGATGAAAAAAAATACACATATATATATATATATATATATATATATATATATTACCTACTGGCGGTCGCCAGTAGGTATATATAGTTAGGATTTTTTCTCTATGGGATTTTTGAAAATTCTATGTCTAATAACTTTAGCGTTTGTGGACGGAATTGGCTGAAATTTTCAGGAAAATTGAACATTTTGTTTCTGAGCAGCCCCATAAAATTTGGGGGGGTTTCGTCAAGGGGGGGCCGAGAAAAAAAGGGGGATCCCAAAACGCGTTTTTCCCATGTTAATTTCCATAGGGCGGTTGGCCTCACTTTTAGCTCGAACGGCTAAATGGATTTGCACGAAACTTGGCAAAATTGTAGGGACTGGTAGCCCGATGTGCCTTTGCTAGGTCTCAATATATGTGCTCCAGTGGATTTTGAGAAATGAACGTTCAAAAAAATATATATATCTGTAACAGCGCTCCGGGTAGCGCTCCGGTTCGCGTACTTGACGCGTAACGAAACTTCGCGAAGCGAAGCTGATTGGCTCTCCAGTGTCTGTCAACATTCTAAACAGTCCGGAGCGGCCGCCATCTTGTCTCTCGGTAGGATCGAGAGAAAAGAGGAGGCCAAAACAAAGGGGGAAATGACCATAAGGGGGCATAGTAGATCCTCCCTGACCCCCTAGGTTTGATGTGGAGGCTTTAAAGGGCCCCGCGGGGCAAAAAAAAATATATATATATTTTTTCCAGACGCCATCTTGTCTCTCGGTAGGATCGAGAGACAAGAGGAGGCCAAAAAAAAGGGGCAAATGACCATAAGGGGGCATAGTAGATCCTCCCTGACCCCCTAGGTTTGATGTGGAGGCTTTAAAAGGGCCCCGCGGGGCAAAAAAACCAAAAAAATAATAATTTCGGACGCCATCTTGTCCCTCGGTAGGATCGAGAGACAAGAGGAGGCCAAAACAAAGGGGGAAATGACCATAAGGGGGCATAGTAGATCTTCCCTGACCCCCTAGGTTTGATGTGGAGGCTTTAAAAGGGCCCGGTGGGGCAAAAAAAAATGAAAATCGTTTTTTTTACGTGGGGAGCGCCCGGTACGCTTTTGTGCAATGGGCGGTGGTAATCTAAATGATGAGGGGGGGGGCAGCGTTCAAAGCACATCAGCGTGCATAAACACGAAAATGTTTTTATCTACCACGTACTTGACTTATCTCTCTGAGATGCATTCCCTTGTGTCTCGGCAATGGTAGTCTGTTCATTACATAGATCGCTCGAGGGCGGTAGTACAGACCGCGCGTAGGAAAGGGTAAAAAGCCAGGGGTATAGGAGTATGTAACAAGCGAGCCATTTAATAGAAAAAACTAAACGTGACAAACGGTTGCAGGATCAGTGAAGGTTGATTTTATAATTGAAAGTATAACAGGATCAGTTACAATAAAATCGTCCATACGCACACCATGGGCGAGTATCATGGGTAACATTACTTCAAAGCTTTAATAATACAATAATCAATAATGAAAAATCAACATCAATAGGGTTGTCCGTATGCCCAGTAAGTACCTTTCCCCGCACGCCATGTGCACAAAGGCCGCATATATCCCCCATAACGTCAATCCTAAGTAACTAGAACGTCATAAGGAGTTGCAAGTCGCTATTTCTATTTCTATTTAGGGAGTTTTGTAAAGCGCTTGGTGACGCCCAGAGGCGTGTCCCCGCGCTGAGGAGCAGATACTTACTGGAACCTACAAAGTGGAATACCCTACTGTTCGAAAAGTGCAGTTTTAAGCTTAGCCCTAAATATTAGTTCTGATGGTTCTAGTCGTAGTGCTGTGGGAAGTTTGTTCCATCTAGAAGCTGCAAGGTATCTGAAGGATCTTCCTCCCATCCGTGCTCTAGACACCTTGGGGATAACCAGGAGTCCTGAGCCGGAAGATCTTAGAGAGCGGGACGGCTCATAAGACGTCAACAGTTCTTTCAGAGGGAGAGGGGACCTCCCATTGATGATCCGATGGCACGTGCATAGTGCTTTGAATTCTACCCTGCTTCTGATCGGGAGCCAATGCAAGACCGGAGGGCCGCTGAGGATGCGGCTCTTCGGGGAAGTTTAAGCACTAGCCTGGCAGCGGCATTCTGCAGGACCTGCAAGCGGCTCAGATTCTTCTCCAGGGTCCCTAAATAGAGAAGATTGCCGTAGTCCATCTTTGATGTGACCAGTGCATGCACCAGGGTTTGACGGGCTCTTATAGGTAAAAACTTCAATGCCTTCCTGAGACTTTTGAGAGTTCCGAAACATGATCCTACCACCTGATTGATCTGGGGGGCAAAGGTCAGATCAGAGTCGAACCAAATGCCCAGGTTCTTTGCTTTCTGGCACGGGATGGGAGTTGGACCTAGGCAAGGTGGCCACCATGCCGACGTCCACGCCGATTGGCCTCCCCCCGCGACCAGCACCTCGGTCGTGCCTCCGTTAAGCTTGAGGCAATTGGCGGACATCCAGGCAGCCAGATCTTGCATGCAGGCTCTGAAGATGTCCGCCGAAAGACCGGGTGCGCGCGACAGGGAGATGACCAACTGCGTGTCGTCGGCATAAGACACCATTCGGAGGCCGTGACTCTCTACTAAGGTGGCAATAGGGGCGACATAAAGATTAAAGAGTGTTGGAATCAGGGATGAGCCCTGCGGCACCCCCTGGTCCGAAACAATTCGCTCGGAGTAAAGGTCACCTTGCCTCACTTGAAAGCCTCGGCCTACCAGAAATGAATGAATCCATTTCAGCGCTGCCCCCTTCACCCCACCTTTGTTCAGACACTGTAGCAAGATGGAATGAGCTACAGTGTCGAACGCTGCACTGAGGTCTAGGAGGATTAATGCCATGGTTTGTCCCTCATCAGCACCCTGCCTCAGGGTTTCGGTAGCCCTGAGAAGGGCGGACTCCGTGGAATGACGAGGCCGAAACCCAAATTGGGTAGGGTGAAGGAGGTTGCTTTCCTCCACATGTTTCATTAGCTGTTTATTTACCACCTTCTCCGCTACCTTAGAGAAATAAGGCAGCAGAGAAATGGGGCGTAAATTGTCCAGCTTCTCAAAGCTAATGTTGGGCTTCTTGCGGAGGGGAAGCACCACGGCCTGTTTCCAATCCTCAGGTATAGAACTAGATCGGAAGGAGACATCTAACAAATGCCTGATGTAAGGTTCAAGTGTCTCCAGGCTGTCACTCAGCCTTTTTGGAGATGCAGGATCTCGAGGAGAGCCGGATTTAACAGATCTACAAATTATAACTAGATCCTCCGGTAAGGGGATAGTGAACTGGAGTAGCAAGTTTTGATCGGCTTCCTCTCCTACTGAGTCAGCCGGCTCTTCCGCTGCAGGAGGTATATCGGGAAACGCAGAATAAATCTTAGACACTTTGTCTCCAAAGTAATTAGCAATGCGGTTGCATGCCATTACTGAGTGATCCTCATCTTGAGTAAAGGTTTTTGGGGTGGATAGGGACTTATATATGCTGAACAGTTCCCTGGCGGAATTTTCCGCCCCGTGGATTCTGTCTGCGTAGTATGTGGCCTTCTCTATCCGGATTTTGTTATGATAGATACGCCTCTTAATAAGATAGGCCTCTTTCAACCGGTCATCATATGCCGCTCTCCATTGTCTTTCTACTCGTTTACAATCCCTCTTGGCGTAGCGTAACACCTCACTAAACCAGGGGGCAGTTCTTTGTCTGCGAACACCTTTGGTTGGCTGACCCAGTGGGGCAGTGCAGTCCAGAGCAGCCGTAATGCGGTCATTGAGCAATTTACTTGCCGTTGCCACGTCATTGCCTCCTGGGGGCCCTTCCGCGATAAGAGCCTTATTAAACTCTATCAGGGAGAATCTTGCCCACCTGCGACGAGGATAGTTAAGAGGGGTGGGAGCGCTAGCTTTGTGCTTGGGCAAGTGAATAATAAATGGAACAAAAAAATGATCTGTCCAAGGCATGGGCACCGGGGGAGCGGCTAAAACATCCTCCCAGTTTGCAAATATAGGGTCTAGCAGATGCCCACGATTGTGTGTTGGAAGCTGCCCTTTTAGCTCTAGCTGTAGGGTGTGAAGTTCTTCCCGGAACTCCACCGCTCCTCTGTCTAATGAGTCTTGCAGGTGTATATTTAAGTCTCCCAACAACAGAAACTTGTCCCTCCTTATCGCTGTTTCTGTAATCCACTCTAAGAGATTACCTTTAAATCTGGACATAGGTCCCGGTGAGCGATAAACTAGCAGGCCCTTTATAGTCATGCTTCCGTCGATTGTTATGGTGAAAACACCCGCCTCACATCCTGTCAGATCGACTAGTTCTAGTTTGCAGGCCCATTGCTGTTTGAAAGCGATCGCAATTCCGCCTCCTCTCCCATACTGGCGCCATTTTGGTCAAGGCCAGGCAGGTCCAGAGTATAGTTCAATGTCTCCAATAAGTAGCGGCAGGACCAGAATCCCTTTCGGCAGTTCAAAAAGTTCGTTAGCGCCAACAGAAAGAACAGGCAGCATGAACCATGACTCAAAGGCGAGG
Source organism: Lissotriton helveticus (assembly GCF_964261635.1). Classification (NCBI taxonomy): domain Eukaryota; kingdom Metazoa; phylum Chordata; class Amphibia; order Caudata; family Salamandridae; genus Lissotriton; species Lissotriton helveticus. Next base: position 1,171,810,680 of record NC_136070.1, read on the forward strand.
GAGGCAAATTCTTCCCTACCGGGTCACGCTGAGGTCCCACCGGAGCTGATCAAGTTGACAGTCTACAGTGTCTCTTAGTAATTCGGACAAAAACTGGCATCAGCATGAGAGCACTACCATCCTGTGACAATGTTGTGGCCACTTCCGGAGAGCGGGACAGCAGGCGTATCCCTCCGCCGATGCACTGAATCAGCCTCCCTCACGGCACCAGATGTGGATAAGGTGGCGGACACCCGTGGCAGCGGTATATCCATGGGGGATAGTCGAGCAACAGTGGCGGTTGCCCCCATCGGAGCGGGTGAGACTCAGCTGGCCGAGCGAGGCATTGTGCCGCAAGAGGGGGCGCAACTGAGCTGGCCGAGTGAAGCGCTGGGGTGCAGCTGAGGAACCTCCACCTGGGGAGTTGGGGGAGGCTCGTTCGCGCCGCCTCTCCCTCCCAGTGCATCCTACGCCGTCTCCTGGCGCAGGTATATGTGATGGTCGGACCAGGCAATAAGAGGGGGGGTCATCAGGAAGGCATTCACCCCCCCCCCAAAAAAAAGCTTCAATTAAGTTGAATGGCTGCAAGAGCCCCGATTACACCAGCAGCCCTGTTAATATGACGATCTTGGGAAAAGTTCCTCTGTTGGATTGCAATGGCTGCAGTGATGGTCTTGGGAAACTGCTTCCGAAAACTCTAAAGGCCACGAAAGCTTGCTATGCTGTTCCTTTGGAAATGCGGTGCTGGGTGATGGAAGTTATTGAAGAGTTGGCAGTGGTGTTTTTTGTGGATTTTGGACGCTCTGCCACAGTCCATTCGAGTTCCAGGGTAGACCAGAGTCGTTCTAGTGGACCAGGCCCAAATCCGGGGAGTCGGCCGCCATTTTGAGCGTTCCGCAGCAACAGCCGCTCTTCACCCCGGACACCGGAGCGGGTCCCCGGCCATCCAACCGAGTGGAACGCCAATGGCAGTCATGGTGCAGCTGACCGGGGAGTGAAACGCTAAGGCTCGCCCTGCTGCAGCTGACCGCGGGGACAGGCCGGACTATTTGCACAATGGTCCTCCACCCCTAGGCCGCCACCTATGCTACCTCGACAGGAACAGCGTCATGCATTTGGTTCGATGTTGCAGCAGGCTGCTATGTAAATAGTTATTTAATAAAAAGTTTTACCGTGTTACTTTGCTGGTGTGTTGTATATATTTATAATATTTGCATAGGGTTTGTCGTTATTTTGGGTGGGGTGGGCGGCGGAGCCGAGCTAACTTCTCTTATTTAGTCAGCACATAAATTTACTTACTGGTGCGCATTATTTTGGGTGTACATTTGGGATATCGGTTGGGGTCGGGTTCGTCGTACTGAAATAACACTTCAAGTTTCTGGTGTAGGCTACTCTCCCATTCACTAGCTCCAGAGAGAGTCGTTCCTAAGTAAGGAAAGTGCTATATTTTTTTTCGTCCTTCACATGCGGATACCATGTTTGGGCTTATTTTTCTCATTCCATTAACCGTTCGATCACCGCCTCAGTCATACAAAAAGCATTTTTTTATTGACCCAGTCGTGCGCCACACATACTCATTCAAACCGTACAAATCAGGGCCCATGCGCACATTCATACCATACAATCTTTCACGCTCCCAGTGATGGTCTGCACTCCATGCAATATCTCATAGCGCTTGTCTATGTCTTTCCCTACATGGAGCACGGTGTGGTCCATGTCCACTCCATTCTTCAGTCGGAACTCCGATGTAACCTACAGAGGAGAAAAGAAAGGGGGGGGGGGATACAGCATTCAGAGCATGTCAGCGCGCGCAAACACGAAAAAGGTTCTACTTATGTATCAGACTAGCTACAGGAACGTGTGATACAACAGATCTTGGCTATCCCTTTCGCATTATTTTTCTGTGTAACATATCCTCCCCTTCTTATGATGCAAACAAATGTTTCATTTTGTTTGTCTCTAAATTCGAGTTCCCTCTTCGTGTATTTGTTTCTCAATTAGTCGTATTTTATGGGACAAAATACCACACCTTACATTCGGCAGATACCTTAAGCTACGGTTGACCATTTTCTAATAATTCTGGAAAAAGGGCAGGTGTGATGGATACAAATTTCAATCAGTCCAAAATTCAGGCAAAGGGTCTGCGTTATCTGTTTTCTATTGTTTGGGAATAACAGCCACTATTCAAAAACCCAACAACCTAGACGATTGTTATGACGCTGATTCCATACTTCCTTCGAAAATTGTTTATTGCAAAAATGTCAGTATACAAATACGGGCCTACAACCACGTGGGCCGGCCACGGAGCAAACTGGAATCGTATATGATGAGGGGACATTTACACTGTAGAAAAACTTAACGGGCAGGCCATTAGGTTGCAGGAATTAAGGTGTCTAACAGTTGCGGAATCGGTGGACGTTAATTTTATAATCAAAGTACGACAGGACCAGTTACAATGAAATTATCTAGATATACATTTCCGGGCAAGTACCATGAGTAACGTTAATTCGAATTTTTAATAGTACAGTAATCAATAATACATCAGAACTTAATATCAATATGGATGTCCAAATGTTCAATCAGTACCCGTCCCCGCCCGCCATGTGCTCCAAAACTGCATACATATCTCGTGATATCAAGGCTGAGCAACCAGTACACATCAAGGAGTTGCCAACATGTGGGATACATATTATCCAAATAGAAGCAGTTACCTCGAGAATGTTTGTCTGTATGAGGTTCTACAAAATTACATATTCAAGAGGAACATCAAAGAAGATATTGATAAAGGAGTGTATGCTGTAATTGGAAGTGAGGGATGTCTGGTCATTTTGGGGAGGCCGGGCAGGTCCAGAATATAGTCAAAATGTCTCCACCAAGCAGCGGTCGGACCAGAACCCCTTTGAGTAGTCCAAAAAGTTCAGTTAAATGACAATAGAAGGGACAGGCAACAAGAACCATCAGTCAAAGAGGGGAGGGCAAGTTCTTCCCTACCGGGTCACGTTGGGGCTCCACCGGAACTGATTGAATTGGTAGTCTACAGTGTTTCTGGATGTTTCAGACTGAAGCTGGCGTCAGCATGAGAGCACCACCATTCCGTGGCTACGTCGTGGCTATTCCACGAGTAATCATGGCAGTCACTCCTCACCAGAAGCCTGCGGGAGTCGGGGGCCCCGGTGACTCTTGTAGAATCTTCAAGGCTGAGGGGACGCTTTCGGGAATGGGGCCCATGCCCTATCAGTCAAGCGTCCGAGTTCCAGGGTTGCCCAGAGCCATCCTTGCAGGCCAGGCCCAAGTCTGTGGAGGCGACCGCCATTTCGTGAGCTCCGTGGCAGCCGCCTGTCGCTGTTCCGCAAGAGTGGGTGCAATTCAGCCGGATGGCGGGTGAGATGCTGTAGCCGCAAGAGTAGGCAAAACTCAACCGGCTGAGTGAGGCACTGTGCCGGAAGAGCGGGCGTAACTCAGCTGGCCGAGCGAGGCACTGTGCCGCAAGAGCGGGCGTAACTCAGGTGGCCGAGCGAGGCACTGTGCCGCAAGAGCGGGCGTAACTCAGCTGGCCGAGCGAGGCACTGTGCCGCAAGAGCGGGCGTAACTCAGCTGGCCGAGCGAGGCACTGTGCCGCAAGAGTGGGCGGAACTCAGCTGGCCGAGTGAGGCACTGTGCCGCAAGAGCGGGCGGAACTCAGCTGGCCGAGCGAGGCACTGTGCCGCAAGAGTGGGCGGAAGTCAGCTGGCCGAGCGAGGCACTGTGCCGCAACAGTGGGTGCAACTCAGCTGGCCGAGCGAGGCACTGTGCCGCAAGAGCGGGCGTAACTCAGGTGGCCGAGCGAGGCACTGTAGGTCTTCCTCTCACAAAGATGAAAGTCAGAGTGAGGAAACAAGGAGGGGTTTCATCATTTGGGACAAAAAAAAAAGTTCTAAACCAATGAAAAGTGTCATTTTTAGGTCACATGACCTAGCCTTACATCATTAGGAAACCAAAAGTGAAATGAACCAATGAAAATTTTTATTAAAAAGTCACATGACCTGTTATGCTTACGTTACGCGCTCCGCTCCGCGCCCCGGATCGCTTCCGGGAAGCTGTGCTTCGCGCATCGGGTGCGCTAACGCGGCGCGTCATATGACGCATTACGCGACAACGCGATACTACAATAATTCTGGATGTTACAGACTGAAGCTGGCGTCAGCATGAGAGCACCCCGTGGCTACGTCGTGACCGTTCCGTGAGCAATCATGGCAGTCGCTCCCCACCGGAAGTCTGCGGGAGTCGGGGGTCCCGGTGACTCTTGTAGAATCTTCAAGGCTGAGGGGACGCTTTTGGGAATGGGGCCCATGCCCTAGCAGTCAAGCGTCCGAGTTCCAGGGTTGCCCAGAGCCATTCTTGCAGGCCAGGCCCATGTCTGTGGAGCCGACCGCCATTTCGTGAGCTTCGTGGCAGCCGCCTGTCGCTGTACCGCAAGAGTGGGTGCAATTCAGCCGGATGGCGGGTGAGACGTTGTAATAGCAAGAGCAGGCTCAACTCAGCTGGCCGAGAGAGGCACTGTGCCGCAAGAGTGGGCGTAACTCAGCTGCCGAGTGAAGCGCTGGGGTGCAGCTGAGAAACCTCCACCTGGGGAGGTGGGGGAGGCTCGTTCGCGCCGCCTCTCCCTTCCGGTGCACCCCACGCCGTCTCCTGGCGCAGGTAGGCACTGTGCCGCAAGAGTGGGTGTAACTCAGCTGCCGAGTTAAGCGCTGGGGTGCAGCTGAGAAACCTCCACCTGGGGAGGTGGGGGAGGCTCGTTCGCGCCGCCTCTTCCTTCCAGTGCACCCCACGCCGTCTCCTGGCGCAGGTATATGTGATGGTCGGACCAGGGCACCGCAGGACGTGTCTTCAGGTCAAACGGATTGTGGGACAAGGTCCAGAATGGAAGAGTCACCAAAAGGCAAAAAGTTCCGCCGGACCCCGGGAGCCGGCCGCCTATGTCGGGGGCGATCTCAAGCTACACCAGGGCAACAAGACTTGGGGAGGGGGCAGGAGCCAAGCGCCCCTTCCGAGTCCGCGCCACCACACCGCCCCTCGGGGGCCTCCGTCAAGCGGCTCAGGGAGGCACTGCAGGCAGCGGTTCTTCAGATCAGTGGTCTCACCGGCAAGGCTCCCCTCCGTCAGCAGCGATCGTTGGCGCTGTGGTTGCGGCCGGAGGCCCCGCATAGTCAACGCCCCGGCCTCTCGATCTCGTAGGCCGCAGAGTAGTCGGGGAGAAATCCCGGGAACGGCGGCATGTATTTGGATCGATGTTGCAGCAGGCTGCCATGTAAATAGTTATTTAATAAAACGTTTTACCCTGTTACTTTGCTGGTGTGTTGTATATATTTATAATATTTGCATAGGGTTTGTCGTTATTTTGGGCGGGGTGGGCGACGGAGCCGAGCTGTCTTGCAGCCATCATGGCGTCGAGCTCGGTTCCTCTCACTAGTTTCATATTTCTCATGAGGGGTTGTTCCTAATGTTTCTATTTTAGCGAGGTCAAAAAGAGATCCCATTAGTGGCCTACTGATTTTGCTTGATTCCTTTTGTTTTTTCTAACGATTTTTCACTATCTGCAAAGACTAAACAGAGTATTGCGACTCTGTGCTTGTTTGTAAATAGAGAATGAACCAAAGAGAAGCAATTCCAAAACAGTAAATGCTTGGATAACAATCAATCAAATGGAGAGGGAAGCAGGCACGACGGATTACAACGGGGGCAAAGGCCTGCGTTACCTACCCTTCACTATCTGCAAAGAGAGAATACTCCTAAAAGAAAAGAGGGGGGGGGGGCAGCGTTCAAAGCACATCAGCGTGCATAAACACGAAAATGTTTTTACCTACCACGTACTTGACATTTTAAAGCTTTTGATATTTGCTAATAAAAAACCATTGAAATTCACTGAAAAAACCATAGGTTATAGACCATATATAGTTAGGAATTAGCATTTACAAAACCTTGAAAATTCACTGAAAAAACCATGGGTTATAGACCATATATAGTTAGGAATTAGCATTTACAAAACCTTATTTTACTCACACAAAACCATTGAAATTCCATATATAGTTAGTTGCACTAACTATATATCGCGCACCCGCAATCCACTGCTGATGATGTCACATATTACATCATTCATGACATGGTCAGTGACATCACTGATGACATCTCAAATGACATCACTGATGTCAGGGGTTGATTCACTTTCATCGCTTCCAGCTTTCCTAACCAGCGTTATAAACGAAGTAAAGATGCTGAAAGGAGACAACTTTTATACAACTCCCTGCCCGCAACAGCAAAATTCGTCTGGAATGACCCAATCTACAGACAACTTGAGACCCACCGCAAATAACAGAGCCAAATTGATCGGCTTCAGATGACATAGAATCTATCGAATTCCTTCCTCCAAGAGGTGCCCAACCGTCGGAGGTAACCCTGGTGACCCTCAAGTCGCCCAGCTGGGTAGGTGTGTTTTTGGAACACAAGGCCATATTGAGGCAATGGGGCATTCGAATGTCTCAATACTCCGCGCCAGGCTACCCAACCGCATTACTAAACCTGCCAACAACACCCCAAAAAGCTGGAACTGTAAGACGGAAAGACCACCCGAAACCATATTCGATATTAAAAAATGCGTTGGGACCGGAAGAAGACCATAAAACCTCGCTAAAAGCGGTCTCAAATAAAGACGTATGCCAATCATGGGAATGGCTCCCATCCATCCTGTCAACAAGTACAAAGGAATGACCTCTTGTACCATCAACAATGGGTGACAACAACAAACACCGGACCAAGCCGATCCTCCCAGCAGCTGCACTAAGAACTGTACTCAACCCACCAGCGGATCCCATTTTCCAAATCTGTTCATGGAACATCAGCGGCCTCCACCAAAAAATTACTAACCCGGACACCTTAGCCTTCCTGTGTGACCATGCAGTAATAGCCCTGCAGGAAACTTGGGCCACAAAGGGATGCCCAGTCACAGGCTTTTTAGAGCTATGGAAACCAGCTCTTAGGGACAGCCTCTTTTGTCACTCTAAAGGTGGGCTGTCAATATACATATCAGACTCCATAAAAGGTCCAAATTCACGTATACCCCTCGAGGAGGACTGGCTACTCGGGGTAAAAATCAACACATGTCGGAAAAACCGCCCACTTTTTATTCTAAACGTGTACATTAATCCTAGTGCACGCACAAAAAAAGCCCACCTGGCACGTCTAACGGAAATCATGAACGAGTTAGTGGTGGATTATCCTAACTCAGATTGTATCGTCACGGGGGATTTTAACACCAACCTATTCCAAGGGGACCCAGCAGACCTAGATGGGCCTTTCTTATTTCCTATCACTGAGTTTAGGACTCAAACCATCCCACCCAACCAAGCCCAATGTGGGCTGGGCGAACTCTGTGCAATGAGATTCTACAGCGCAGGATTTCTTGTTATTAATGGTAGGTCAGTAGATGACACTCCACCAAACTGGGCCTCGACAAATGGCAGAAAACAATCTTATTTGGACTATTCTCTCTGCAACGCCACTCTGCTTAAATGTTTAGCCAATTTTCACATTAGTCCACAAACTGAAAGTGACCATAGGCCCCAGGTCATATCCCTTAATATAAGGCCAGCTACTCATAAACCTGCTCCCCCAACCTGCCGGGGCATACACATGGAAAATCTAAAGCGCCTCAAGTGGAGCGAAGCCATCAGCCCGGATATCCTCCACGTAAGCATGGGCACTATAAGTGAAGGAATCAAGCAAGAGGCTTCTCCTACCGCAACATGGTCGACGCTCTGCTCGCACTTGACCAACCTCTTTCCCGCAAAATCTCAACCCCAAAGGGCAACCCACGCCCGTCAGTTTGCAATTTCACCTCTAACCAAGTCATTCAAGAAGCACAGAAATAACGCCCTACGTGCATTGGCAAAATCCCCGGGGAACAGTGATTGCTTAATGCTCTATCAAATGGCCCAAAAATCGTTCAATTTGGCTATAAGAAAAGATAAACGATTACACGACAACCAATTCTGGTGTACGTTGGTATGGGAGAGTAAGAGCAGAAACTCCAGAAAATTTTGGGCCCTAATCAATCGGTCTAATGGCAGTACATCCATGTTGGGATCCGCAAACATCCAGGAATCAGACTGGGTCTCATTTCTAACGGACCACTTTAAGTCTCCTGAACATCCTGGGCTCACTGGTAGTAACACCCCTAACGATATTGATACGGGCCCTTGTATTAAGCGGACCAACTAAGTCCACTCACCCCGCTTACGAGGACCCCGAAGCGAAACAAGAAGGGGTTGCCAAAGCAATAACAAAAGCAAGAGCAGATGGCGCGCCAGGCCCTAATGGACTGCCACAGAGCCTGTTTAAATCGGACATTCCCTTCTGGTCAAGTACCCTAACAAACCTCTTCAACTACGCTCTGCGAACATCCACAATTCCTGACTCATGGCGAGGCGCCATTATCCACCCAATTTATAAATCAGGACCACGTGCCTCACCCAACAACTATAGACTCATCGCCCTTTTGGACAATGAGGCAAAGCACTACGCAGGCCTACTCTTGGAACACTTGAGACTATGGGTAAAAGACCAGAACTTAATGCCGATGACCCAAACAGGGTTCACTGCCAACTCAGGGACTAGGACGTATCTGCTAGTAGTATCAACCATTGTCGACAAAGCTTTTTTAACATCCAGGTCAGTGTTTAGCTGCTTTGTCGACTTCAAAGCAGCATTTGATAGTGTCCCCAGGGCTGCCTTATGGGTAAAATTAAGGAAGTGGGGGATTCCAGAGCCTTTGTTAGAGGCCATTATCCAACTACACTCCCGTACCTGGGTCAGGGTGAAGTTGGGGTCCGGCACACATCTCTCGCGGAAAATAATGACAACTAGGGGCGTGAAGCAGGGATGTGTTCTGGCCCCCCTTCTCTTCAACCTGTTTATAGCTGACCTCCCGACAACCTTGGACGAGACAAATAGCCACCCCCCAAAGGTGGGAGGCCAATCGCTAAGCAACCTACTGTATGCTGACGACTTGGTTCTCTTTAGCCTTACGAGGGTCGGGCTACAAAGGCTCCTGGACAAACTGCTCAGTTATACGAAAACGAACCAGCTAGAGGTAAATTTAAAGAAAACGCAAGTTGTCCCCTTTGGCAAAAAACGTTACACCGGCGGTGGGTGGTCATTTAACAACGCACCCCTTGTCATCGGCCAATCGTACAAATATCTGGGTGTCCATCTGGACTCTAGACGCAATCTCTTAAAGCAGCGTTGAGAGATCTTAGTTAAAGCCACGACCTTAGCAGTATCACTAAGCAAGCTCTCTAAAAAACTCTCAGGTCCAACTCTAATGCCCTTGTTAGAAGTAATGAGAGCTAAAATTGGCCCCACCTTATCATACGGCATGGAAACATTCAGGGGTAAACTGAACACCGCTTTGAACAGGCACACGACGAAAATCTATAAAAAGATCCTCCAGTTGCCAATGTCCGCTCCTGCTGCTCAGATAAGACTAGAGTTGGGTTTACTAAATTACGATGCCTCAGACACTGGGGTATACCTGAACCTCTGCCACAAACTGAGGCAGGCGGATCCAGGCACACTGGAATCCTTAGTCTGGTTAGAAATCTCCCGGAATAACTCAGGTGGAACGTTCGGTCGCCTCCTCAAGGACGCAATTCAGCAATTTTCAGCGAGTGAACTATGGGCGCTTAACCCCGGTCAGACAGCTTTTAAAACGGGTATTAAAAAATGTGTGAAAATGAAATTTCTTAGTATGGACAAAGCACACTTTTCAAAACGTAGCCACGCTTGGGCCCTGTTAAACTCATACAGCCGGTTAGTCCCTGCCTCTTACTTGGGCTGCACATACTCGTTATATCTTAAACGCAGTTTTACCGCTATCAGAATGGGTAATTGGTGATTCCTGCAAGATTTACCTGCATGTCGATGTACGGCAGAGGTCGTAACTTGCAGAGGATGTGGCAAAGTAGCTGAAACTCTGACACACGTGGTCTGCCTCTGCCCAGCCTTTAACTCCGAACGCAGGTCCAAACTTAAAGCTGATTGGAATAACCTGGGCGTCCGATCCTGCAGGCAAGTGATCATAGTGGCCTTGAACCCCAAAAATACCTCCTTAAACATAAAACTCACAAAATTCATTCAGCTGGCCTACCGTAACCTTAACCAAATCGGGTCCAGCTAACGCTCCCCCCCCCCTATATTTTTTTATCCTGATGTTCCTAACAATAGCTTTTAACTCTGAGGGGGGACAAAATGAAACCCTATCATTGAAATAGGACTGATGGCGGTTCTGCACATGTACGGCATCATGGGCAACGTGTATTTTATAAAAGGGTTGACGGGAAAAGCATTTTCGCCATGTGTATTTATTTTTCTTTTAAACAGTTCTGAATTAAGGAGGCCCAAGATTGAATTACCTCTTCTTTTATACTGCCGCATATTAACTGCTACATGCTTTCTTCTTGTTTTTAACAGTCGCTGTACATTGTGACCTATGTAACTTCTTTTAAAGATATATGTTTATATCTAAATAAAGATTTTTTTTTATTTGATTTTGATGTCAGGGGTTGCTTTTATTTATTTCAGGTTGGCTTGGATGGTATTTACCAATCCAAAGCTGTAATATTGTGCCTGGAGTGGTAAATGGCTTTTGTCATTTTACAGCTCGGTGTGGATAGCACTGTGCTAATCCTATGCTTAAAAACTTTGATAGAAAAGCAGACATTTGAGGTGAGCAAGTTTAGAGTGTCGCTGGTGTTGAGGGTGCGCTATACAGGAGCTGCCTTCCACCTAAACTTGGGAACTACCTAAAGTTCTCTCCCCCTTTTCCCCCGTTTCCCCCTTTTTTGCATAATCTATGCGTCACTCTATGCCTGCAAGGGAATTGTTTTTATATATATATTTACTAGCAGCTCCGTCCCGACGTTGTCCGGGTATGAATTGCTGCAGACCATTAGTATATTGTTTTGTAGGATTTCGTTTTGATAGCATTTCTTATCTGTGACAGGCCTGTGAAACACTCTGATTCACAGTGCACTGCTGATGCACTTAAGAGTGCGCGTTCAGTAGTGTGTGAACTTGAGTTTCCCTACTTTATTTTTCCTTGCAATATTATATAGCGCGAACTCGACAACATGGCATGAGCACAATTTACATTACAGAAGAACATATACATTTGTGGTAGGCACAGGGAGACAAAGCGATTTGCCTGGAATCACAGGATGTTGAGCTGATCCCGAGATTCGAACGTAGCTCCCCAGCTCTAAAGTTCGCAATTCTAGAACTTGTGGCGGGAGGTGTGTCTAAAAGTGTATGTCGGTGCTGGCCATCAATGAGAGAGACCAGTGCATTTTTGAAATCGGTGGTGAAAAAATATGAGTATGCTGCTGGAGATGTGGTCCGCCGTTCCACCAATGTACTTACCGGGGGAGGGTAAACACCCATTATTCCGCAACTTTCTTTCCGCATACCATCACTCCTCATACTTTCATTACAAAAGTACCATGACTCCGCAATGCCATTATAAAGCATGGCATTACATTTTATATTCTTTTACCATGCATACATTTACAACGAAATTCGTTGTAAATGCATGAATGGTAAAAGCATGTTTTTTTTATGTTTGGATAAGGTAAGTATGGGTATAGGGGTACATGTTTTGGGGTACTGAGGTATATGTTTTGGGGTGTTTGGGTATTTTAAGGGTTCAGGGCTAGATTTGGATTTTGGGGTACAGGGGTATTTTTAGGGTTCAGGGGTAGGTTTGGGTTTTGGGGTACAGGGGTATTTTAAGGGGGTTCAGGGCTAGGTTTGGGTTTTGGGGTACAGGGGTATTTTAGGGTTCAGGGGTAGGTTTGGGTTTTGGGGTACAGGGGTATTTTTAGGGTTCAGGGGTGGTTTGGGTTTTGGGGTACAGGGGTATTTTTAGGGTTCGGGGGTAGGTTTGGGTTTTGAGGTACAGGGGTATTTATAGGGTTCAGGGCTAGGTTTGGGTTTTGGGGTACAGGGGTATTTTTAAGGTTTAGGGATAGGTTTGGGTTTTGGGGTACAGGGTATATTTATAGGGTTAAGATGGGTTAGTGCTTAAGGGTGTTGGGGTATTTTAAGGAGTACGGGTGGGTTATGATTATGGGGTGCAGGGGTATATAAAGGGAGCAGGGTAGACACCTGGAGCTGGAATGTACAGAACCTGGGAAGAAAAAACAATGAAATATTGGGAACAACGCCGTTTTTTTTTTCCTAAATCCCGCGCCCCGCACACGCCCCCAGCACACGCCGACAGCACACGATATGAGACATGGCACACGCCCCCAGCGTTTGTCACGCATCATTTTTGAGCTGCCTCTGAAGAGGGGTCTCGGACCCTGAAACGCGTCAGGCAAAACTACTTTGTGAAGCAGAAAGGCATGTAAATGAAGAGAGGCCGGATGGTCTGGAGCACTGTGAGTGTTTTGGCGAATGCTCAGGGCATTTTGTGGTACGATATATATATATATATATATATATATATATATATATATACCCTTTGCAATATTTCATCCTATACATTTTGGGAAAAGCTGCAAAACTTCAGCAGTTAGCCTATAAAGCCACACACCAAATGCTTGGACAATGACAATCTATATTTTGGATAAAAAGCTGTCCAGCAATCCTAATGTCCTTAGATATCAGAGCTGCTTCGGATGCCCTTGTGCACACCATCACAATGTATGCAGCATAACTGTTTGCAAGTACTAGATGTTCCAGGGCAGGTGGAAGTAGTTAATTCATAAAAATGTGTAGTCGGATTCTCTGGTCTGATTGAGTGGCATATTGAATGGTAAGTACAGATGGTTCATCATTTTCCATTATCTGAACCTACAGAAGGGAAGTCTACAATATGACCCAGAGCAATTCTGATTTACATTAGCAATTTCACAACTTTTGTACCAAACTGCACATCGCAATAATCCAGGCAAGGTCGGAGATATAAGTTTCATTGTTTGATGACACTTCTGCCAATCTACAATTGCACAACATTGCCAATTGAGACACGGCCACAGAAGCTAGTCTTGCGTGGCTTGATAAATCAACTTAAAAGTTGCATCGCTCTTGTGCAAGGGCAAAGCAAGTCTTTAATAAATATGCCCCTTGGCTCTTTACTCAAGATCACAATGAAGAAAAAAGGTTGCATGGCAGTTGGTGGAGCCCACATGATCTGCTGCTATCGAGCTCTTTGTTCCTCCCCTGTTTGCATCATTTCTAGATGAGGTCTGACACTCGCAAGCTGCTCCTGGGGTGTATCAATGTGCTGAAGCAGCATACATTGCTACAATGGTCTAAGAGGTGCCAGCATTACAGCAGTATTGTTTATTAGTCAGCAATGGTGCATCATGAGGATAGTAGAGGAGGCAAGTAGACACCGCTGGCTGACACAGCTGGTTGTTCTGATTTGCCGAGGAGATGGTGCAGCTACCATGGTCTGGAAGACTTTATTGCTTGAGGTCACTGATGATCCAAAGAACCCCCCAATGCCGGTTTTTCCAGTGTATGGTGCAAGCCTTTGTTGCTATGTCATTTTAGAGCCCGGAGAATTCGGGTGGGTGGTCACTCTATGCAACCCAGGGGGCTTTGTATGCTTGCTTTTACTGGGCCATGCACCATGGATAAGAAGATGGCTGATGGATGGATTACAGCAGTTGTAATTTTGTGTGGCTGGCTGAACTGATTATTTTTTTTATACAATGCAACAACTATATTCAAGAGGCTCAGCTGCCAGTAGCAATCTAACACCATATCCCCAGAAAAGTAATAAAACAATGGTTACAAAAGAATGCAGGGCACCTTCACCAAACAAAGGACTCTACAAACGCAGGGTTTCGGATTGGCCTCCGAAGTCCTTGGGGTCTAGTTTGAAAAACCCAGAAGCCATGAATCAAATTTGTATCAACAAGATAATTTGAAGGTAACAGTGTTAGATCACAGGCCAAGTAGCCCTGTGGGATTAGGACAATCTGATTAGTTAAAGTTTTTATTGGAGACAACAGTGTCTAAAATTTGAGATTTGAAAAAAATACAAGCACAAGAGATTGCTGCCCTGCATCAGAACCTTGCAAAAATTTAAGAAAGTGTGGTGCAGATGCCAATAAGATTTCAGGAGGTAGAGGCAAGAATATCAGACCCTGAGTACAAATTATTGTCTTTTAACAAAGAAATTGTGTGTAAGCAGAAGAAACTGAATCATCTTGTGAACACAATCAAGATGACAGAGAATTTTGGAAGATGATCCAACCACGATTTACCGGTATTCTAGAGGAAAGTGACATTCAAGGACATTTTGAGAACACACTCCAATTGGATGAATCTTTGAATAAATCCCACATTCTACTTGATTTTTCATGTGACTTTTCAATTATGAGGGCCCATCGGGTCCCAGCATAGCATGCAATCAACTCTAAATATTCATGTAATACTCATTAATTTGGCAGACCATTGTATCAAGGAGGAAATATTATCTATAGCCATTCAGAAGAAGACTTTTTCATTCTTAGGGAATTTTCCCTTCCGTATCATTTCTGATATGTCAGTTACATCTGCACGATGTTGTAAGGAATTTCAAAGTGTTAAATCTGCATCAGCAGAGCAGCAGTCTAAATTGAAGTTCTTATCAATGGACAGTCCATCTTCTTTCAATTATTGAAGAAGCCCAAGATGTACTCCTTAAAGTGTATACGTTCGAAGTTTGTGACAAGGATATAGTAGTATTCCGAGCCGGGGGTATACTCCCATCATAGAAGCACGAGAGCGATGCTAGGTGCAGTTACAAGGCACCAGCTACACTGGGTGGGGGAAAGGGGGGAAGGTGGGCAAATCCCTCTACCAAGGGTTTTCTGGGTGGTGGGCAGTAGTTTAGCGCACAGGGGGTATGGGAGGCATGGGGGAACACAAGCATAAAAAAGGAGCAAAGTAAAGAGAATGTCAGCAAGTGCATACAGTAAACGAGACAGAAACTGAGGCAAAAAGGTAGCGCTAGGAGCGAGTTTTGCTCTAAGGATGTCAGTCCTCAAGTAGCTGTTTAATGGCCGGAAGTATTAAGATAATTATGTGTATTGCCAATAGTTTCCTAAACAAATGTGTATATGGTGCTATGAGTTGGTTGTCTACACTTGGGGCCAATGTGATAATTTGTCTGGAGACACGTTAATAATATTAATGCAAATCTCACCATTTCCAGAAGAAGATTATTTCATGCATATTTTTCATTCACATGGTTTGGAATGAGGGGAGTGGGGATATATGTATCAAATACCATTAATTGGCACATTTTGGCTGTTGAAAAGGATGAATAAGAAAGATGGATCTGGCTTAAGGTTTCAGCAATAGGCTAAGTTTTGAATTTTAGCAACTATTATGGTCCGATTCCAGATGATGTAGACCCCTGAAACAAATGCATAATCTTGCGGTAGGGGTAGAAGGGGGTTTAAACTGTTGGTGGTGACTTTATTCTCATTCAGGATCTAAAATTGGATACTCTTAAATGGGTTAAGAAGCAGTTAAAGCCTAAAACAGATAGCATCCTGTCAGATATCAAACACGATTTTGCTTGCTTGATTCCTGGCACTCTGATCACCTGGATAACTTGCTTTTCACACCAATTTAGCACTGCTTCATGCTTAGATTTCTGCCTGTGAACATGTATGATAGAGCGGAGAACACCAGTTATCTGGGCAAAACCTTGTTCAGACCACTTGATAATCTCTGTTGAACTAAAATTAGATATTGTGTCAATGGAAAGAGGTAGTTGACAATTTGATAAATCCTTATTATCAGACCTCACTTAGGGTCCGATTAGGATTGCGGTGAATCCGCATCCGCCTGGCCGGCGGAAGCCACCGCCGGCCCGGAGGATGCGAATTCACCGCTGCGGTGGCTACAAAGACCCCCCGCCAGATTAGGATGGCGGTAGGATCAGAGGCGGACGGCAGGTCCGTCCGCCGCTGATCCGCGGGGTGTAGCCTGCTATTTGGTGGCGGTGTCTGCAAGACACCGCCAGCCAAATTAGGAAGCATGTTTAAACATGCTTTTCCGCGGCGGTATTTCCGCCATGGACAAGCATGTGGACCTTTGCTTCTGGGGGGCCCTTGTGGGTCCCCAGGGTGAGGGGGGTGTGTGCACATGGGGGTACCTATGGTACCCCCCCTGCATTTGCATTCACAAAGCAGCAGGCACCGCACGGTGCCTGCCGCTTTGTGCATGCAAATGCAATGCATGCAGTTTTAACAATGCGGTGGGTGCTGCTTCAAGCAGCACCCGCCGCAATGTTAAAGTTACAGGATGTGACCGCCAGGGTGGCGGTCACATCCTAATACGCACGGAGGGACCGCCGCTGCCCCTGCGGACGGCCCCTCCACCTCTGGGGTGGCGGATGGACGCAGGTCCGTCCGCCATCCTAATAGGCCCCCAAGTTAGGTGAAACATGAATTTTTGTAACTGAATTTTTTCAGATGAATCGTAATTCTGCCTCAGACTTTGTAATGTGGCAGGCCTTCAAAGCCACTTTTTTTTTAGGAAGGATAAGACTGTATACGTGCAATTTAATTAAGATACGAGCCATGAGAGTACAGGAGCTGCAATATCTGATTGATCTAGCAGCAAGTACATTAGCAGCTCTAGTAGACATATCCAGTCACATTCAAGAAAATTGAAAAAGGATCAGCTCGCTAGGGCAATACAGAATTTTCGAGACTCATTTTTGGCTGAGGAGATCTGTAATCTTATAACATATGAACAGAAAATTAACCACATTACAACATCCCACACCAAGGCCTGAGCAATACTTTAGTTTACTTCACCAGGAAATTCGACCACATCTCCCACACATGAAGGCGCTGAACTGGCTCCCTTTAGAGGCCAGAATCCAGTTGAAACTGGCATGCATTACACACAAGGTTCTTTACACAAACTCCTCTGCTTATCTGTCACAGAAACTAGTGGTATCTGGAGGAAGCCGGAACTCCTGATCCGCTAGAAACCTCTTACTCCAACCTGCCTTCTTTCAGAATAAAAGAACCTACAATAGGCCCTTCACCGGAGCAGCACCAAGAATTTGGAACTCTTTCCCACCCTTCTCTAGCACGTTTCAAAAAAGAGGCCAAAACCTTCCTCATAGGTAAATTCCACATCTAAGGCCGGCCCTCATCTACCACATTGTGCCAGATGAATCTAAGATTACCGCCTCTTCCCCAGATCACCAATTCTCCCCGCAGAGAATACGTGGGACCTTTGTTTTTACTGACTCTAACGGTGATTGTGACCATACACCTGTATGCCCCTCTTTCCCTATGTGCTCAGCACCCCGTCCCCTCGCCATCCTTTCTGTTGATTATGTATATTTCTGGACTTTAAACTTTGTTTTGTTCACCACTGTATACCTTGTAAAGCGCACTGATACCCTCACAGGTCAAGTTCACGCTCTATAAAACACAAAAATAAATAAATAGATTGTGTTGAATGACATACCAGTGTTAAGATCTAGCCAGAGGGAAGATTGGATTGATTTAAAAAACAAGGTCTTCCAATGGATAACGTGGAAATGGGGCTCAGGTCTGTGCAGATACGAGGATATCTTAATGGTTAAAAGAGTACCTTGGGTGGGAGGAGGTTGCATGTAGACACAACGAGAATGTGTTGTAGTAAATTTCAGGGACACTTTCTTAATCCCCACTGTACTGTATAGTTTATATAGACTGGAGTTTTGGATACATCAAATCAATCCCTTTGGGTTACTTTTTTCAGACCCCCAGACCACCAGTGGATCTGCATCCTCATAACTTGATTAAGTTTGCCAAGCACACACCTCATTATAATGCCTTCATTTAAAATTCTTTTATGTCCTTACAGTGATTAGATAAATGTTTGACCTTATGATCCTGACTCTAATGGTGGCAATAAGGGGGTAGGACATGCACATTGTGCTAAACCAGATCGTATCCAAGTATTCACTGGAATTTGGAAGTAATTAGTACTGAGCTAATCATTCTAGATTAGATAATTACTTATTAAAAAAACTGTTAGTTTATATTCCTTCAAGAAACCTGGGGGCAGATTACACAATGGATTGCACTAAGGCAACTTGGTGCACTGCTTTACGTGAAAGGGAGATATCAGAAATCTGTCATATTTACAAAGATCTGATGCATTTCTGCTGCCTCCTTGCTCTGGCACACTGTGTGCTGTCCAGCTCCAATGCACATACTCTTGTTCCATGGTGTAAGGGTGCCTGCGTTGTGAGCAGGATTGTTTTTGTGCAGGAAGGCACACCTTCCTGCACAAAAACAATCCGTAACCCCTTGGCTGCCGGGCACATTCCCCTGCTGTGCTGGGGGGAGGGGGGGGCGCGCATAGCGCCCCGGTGCTCATGACGAGCTCAGCTCGTCATGAGCCACGGTTATCGTGTGCTCATGACGAGCTGAGCTCGTAACGACCACGCCTGTTTAATGGAACACTCAGCACAGCAGGGTAATTAGCCCCACGTGTGAGCGTTCCAACGGTCATGACGAGCTCAGATCGTCATGAGCACATCGGAACCGTGGCTCATGACGCATGGGAGGGGTTAAGGGCATTTTCCTTTTTTCTATGTGTGATGTGGAATGCACATTTGTTCATTTGATATAAATGCTTTAGGGTTGCTGATTGATGACATTTATTAGCTGTGTTTATCATGTGATTCTTTGTATTTTTATGTTTTTTGTTGAATACATGTTTTCTTGACTTGACACACCATTCTAATTAAAGGGTAAGTGAATTGACATGAACTGTTAATGGTCTTTTGGCCCCATTAAAAGGTAAACAGATTACGGTGGAATTATAGTAAATGTGCCCTAAAATTCTTTGCCTTCAAAACACTCATTTGATGGTCAGAGGTTAGTGTGTAGCAATCACTGGCATATCAACTGGCTTTCAGCTCCATACATAGTAGCACTAGTAGAGGAACAGCCATTTTCACCGAGTAAGCAGTCGCTATATTTAAAGGCATGCTTGACCATTTCTTATCAACTGCTTTTGCGCCATGCAGATTGGGATGATTGTAATGCCACAGCCCATACGAATTTAGCACCAGATCTTTCTGTGTGGCTGATAGCTTAGATATCTCAGCCAGGATAATCCAGTTGGATAGTGAGAAATAATTCCAGATACTAAGAGAGAATTCCTCAGGGTCTCTGACCATATTTATTGAAGATTCTAGCCTTCATCAGATTTGTGCAAAATTACTTGCCCCCATACTAATGCCACATATTGATTTGTTAGCAAAGGGAATGTGCATGGGCAGGATTCTGAGCACAATACACATAACTAGGGGGACCCGCTTTCAACACAACTATTCTCATTATAGTTGGAACATATCAATTTACTATGTCTTACTTGTCACTTAAATTAATGTCAGCAATAATGAAAATAGCTTTATATGCGGATGACATAGTAATAGTTTCTAGCTATTCTACCTGTTGAGAATGAATCCTCATAGTTTTTTGTAGTTCTCCATCAAAACCGAAATATTCATCAGCCTAGACCCCAGAGGGATACAAGATTTGGAGAATCAGCATCTTATTTGAGGATGTAAATTACAGCACAAATTGAGACAGTAAAATCACTTAATTATGATATACTGATTAGGGAAAATAGGCAAGCTCTTGAAAAATGGAATGGATTATCAATTTGGTATTCTTAATAGGTGTAATCTTATTAAATTATTATATTCCCTTGATTTTTCATATATGGTGAATGTGCTCTACAGATGTCGAGACCCTGAGAGGTGAGTAGCATGCTTAATAAACCCCCTGATTGATTGATTGATTGATTGATTGGAAGGTCCATTACCTAGCTCCATTTGCCGGCCGAGTATCCTGGCTCTGTCCCTGTGTAGAGTGAGCCTATGTATTCTGATACTGTACTGCTTCTGTTTTTTTTTTTTACACATCCCATTTTAAGTGCACTGCGGGGACGAGCTATAACTATAACTGCTGAATTTCTCTGGTTTTGAATGAGTGAAATGCCAGCCTAACTATAAAGTCCCTGTAACCTTTGTTTTTTGCAGTATATATATATAGCAATTTGCCAAATTTGTAACGCCCACCAGAGGGAAAGAAATAAAAAAGGAAATAGCAATCACCTAGTACCCAGAGGCGAAACCGGATGCTGTCTGAAGAACTTTTCCCCCGAAGAAGGCCGAGTGAATGGCCGAAATGCATTGGGACAATGAATTTTAAACCCTGAATAAATAATGAAAATGTCCGTGATGTTGTGCGACTCGCTTCTTCCCAGCTGGGTAAGATGTTAAGATGTTATTCACGGCTTTGTCCTGCCGCGGAGTTACGCACCTCCTGAAGAGCGCCATGCCTGCCCGACAAAGGACGACTGTGACAGAATAGCGGAAAGCTCAAGGGCAGCGGCTGCCACCAGAAACTGGTTTCTGGTTCGAGTCCCTATCACTCATGAAAGTGGCATGTGGGGAAATCACGGCATTGATTTTAGGGACAGACATCGTCTACTTGATGTGGGATGCAGCCTACGGATACCAGAAAGCCTAGCAGTTTGCCAAATTTGTAACGCCCACCAGAGGGAAAGAAATAAAAAAGGAAATAGCAATCACCTGGTACCCAGAGGCGAAACCGGATGCTGTCTGAAGAACTTTTCCCCCGAAGAAGGCCGATTGAATGGCCGAAATGCATTGGGACAATGAATTTTGAACCCTGAATAAATAATGAAAATGTCCGTGATGTTGTGCGACTTGCTTCTTCCCAGCTGGGTAAGGTGTTAAGATATATATATATATATATAAATATATATATATATATATATATATATATATATTTATTGCTGTTTACCTGTGCCAGTAAAAGATCTGTTTGGCCAGATCCTGTGGTCCGTCTCCTGTTTTGCTTCGCCAGTCCGTGGGATTGGAGGTAGTGTTTTCCTGTATATATATATATATATATATATATATATATATATTATCTCCAACACTTCTCAAATCAAGAAGTAAACCCGGACACCCAGCGTCTGCAGTAAATCCTTTATTCTTTTAGACAGGAAAAGAAGTCGACGCGTTTCACCTTTACGGCGTGATCAAGCCGTAAAGGTGAAACGCGTCGACTTCTTTTCCTGTCTAAAAGAATAAAGGATTTACTGCAGACGCTGGGTGTCCGGGTTTACTTCTTGATTTGAGAAGTGTTGGAGATAATTTTGAAGGCTGGCCGGTAACCTTACCTGGACCGCTCAGGACAGCGGCATCGCTCTGACTGGCAAAGGTGGAGTGTATATATATATATATATATATATATATATATATATATATATATATGTATATGCCACAAACAAAGAGTTACCCCCTTAGAAGAGCCATCACGCAGGTAAGTATTGTCATAGGAATTTTAATGAAGGCTGCTCAATTGCAAGTACACTCCACACAGCTTAGTTTCAGCAAGCCTGACGCGTTTCGTGCGCTCTGCACTTTGTCGAAGGCTGTCATCAAGTAGGAATCCGCAGCAGCAGTGCACTTCTATTACTTATGGAAATCCCGCCCCAGTGGGCGTGGCCGCTTCGCACCGCCTCCTGGACTCCGAAGTTCCACTTAGTATTGCTTCAGTGAGCCTGTCACGGAAAACCCCTTTTAATAAAATTATCATTCACAGTGGATTGCTGGAGCAGGTCATACTCGCAAAAGCAGCACATGAGTGCCTCCAAGTCCGGCACCTGCTCACCACATGGCGTCGCTGGGTCCATTTTTCACAGACGGGCTTCTTCCACGGCCGTGTCAGCCGTAATTCATGCCACAAACAAAGAGTTACCCCCTTAGAAGAGCCATCACGCAGGTAAGTATTGCCATAGGAGTTGTAATGAAGGCTGCTCAATTGCAAGTACACCCCACACAGCTTAGTTTCAGCAAGCCTGACGCGTTTCGTGCGCTCTGCACTTTGTCGAAGGCTGTCATCAAGTAGGAATCCACAGCAGCAGTGTACTTCTATTACTTATGGAAATCCCGCCCCAGTGGGCGTGGCCGCTTCGCGCAGGTAAGTATTGCCATAGGAAATTTTAATGAAAGCTGCTCAATTGCAAGTACACCCCACACAGCTTAGTTTCAGCAAGCCTGACGCGTTTCATGCGCTCTGCACTTTGTCTAAGGCTGTCATCAAGTAGGAATCCGCAGCAGCAGTGTACTTCTATTACTTATGGAAATCTGGCCCCAGTGGGCGTGGCCGCTTTGCAAGGCCTCCTGGACTTCGAAGTTCCACTTAGTATTGCTTCAGTGAGCCTGTCACGGAAAACCCCTTTTAATAAAATTATCATTCACAGTGGATTGCTGGAGCAGGTCATACTCGCAAAAGCAGCACATGAGTGCCTCCAAGTCCGGCACCTGCGCCCATGTTGCGCTCACCACATGACGTCGCTGGGTCAATTTTTCACAGACGGGCTTCTTCCAGTACTACCCAGATTCAGTTCTTAGATGTAGAAATTTACATCTCTGAAGGAAAACTGCAGACCCGACTTAATAGAAAATCTACAGCGGGCAATGCGATTCTGCACGCTAGAAGTTCACATCCTGGTCAACCTGTCAGAAGTATCCCCTATGGGGAATATCTGCGGATACGCAGGATTTGTAGTTCTGAGTCAGATTTGGAGAGGTGCCATAATAAAGCATTTATGAGATTCTGTGCGCGAGGCTACAGTGTCTCGCTTCTACAGGAGGCTAGGGAAAAGGCTAACAGTTTCAGCAGAGAGGAGTATTTGACTACTGTAAATGTGAATTCCACCCAGAAGTTGCCAAATTCAATAGAGGAATCCAATGACAAAATCAGCCTTATCACTACTTTTAATGGTGAAGAAAGGAAGGTGAGGGGGATATTTAAGAAACATTGGCCATTGCTAAAAACCGATATCAGTTTTGCTCCACTGTTACCTGATGAACCATCTATTGTTTTTAGAAGAGCACCCTCTATGAGGAATGCTCTGGTTAAATCAAGCCCTGAGGTGGTAATAAAGAAAAACTGGTTATCAGAAAAATTTGGATTTTTCAAATGTATCTCTTGCAGAGCATGCAAGTTTGGTATGAATACCAAAGAATACTGCTCTGCATTTGATCCTAAACCCATTCAGATTAGGGGTCATTTTACTTGCCATACTGATTTCGTAGTGTACATGCTCCAGTGTACTTGCGGGCTTAAGAACATTGGGAGCACAAAATTGCAGGCCTTTAATCGCATCCTCCAACACCTTAGAGCGATTGTCAATTCGGATGAAAGTTATCCAGTGGCACGCCACTTTGAATTGGTCCACAAGAAGAATTTAAATGACCTCAAATACTTTATCATTGATGCAGTGCCCAAAAACATCAGGGGGGCAACAGAGAGAAAACTTTGAGGCAATTGGAAAGCAAATACATATTACTCTTAGACACAAGGATCCCTAATGGAATGAACACAGGGGAGGATCTGCATTGTTTTTTATAAACTAGAAGATAATAGGAGTGTGGCAGGCTCCTGGTCTTTTGAGTGAATCTTGACAGGTCCTACACCATTGTGACCCCTGGCTGTCTTTAACCTTCTTGCTCCAGTTGCTGTTGCTAATAGTTAGGCGTTTTTTCTTATCTCTGTTCCCCATCAGCTTTTAAGAGTATGATTTCCCATCTGGGGGTGGCGAATATCAGCATTTCACCAATAGTTTTTCTGGTAATTTCCATAGTTTATGGCAACGTACGATGTATTATGAGCTTCGTCTGACAATATTGCATATAGGGGGAAATGGGCACTATGCCATAATGTTCCATCCAGAGTAAACTGTCAAGTTAATATCTGATGTCATATACTCGTATGTAGTGTCGATAATGTTTGTTACATATAAAACATGTAAACCTTCATAATAAGGGTTTTTAACATGCTTTAGTGCATTGCTTTCCTTATACATTAAATTCACTGTTAACTTAAGAGTATATGAGATAGGCGTATTTTCCATCTCTAAGTTACAGGCGCACTTACAATTTGCACTTTGCACGTTTTGCACTTTATTATAGATTGTTGCACTAGCACTTTTTCAAATATGTATGGGTTGTCCTTACACTTATGCCAACGTTGTGTATATATATTTTTTTAACAGTATAGCTTAAGTTTTAATATACTTTCCAAGTGGGGTAGACATGATAGGACATTTATATCATTATTAAAGTATCCTTCATCAAGTTTAGTAAGGAGAAAAATTATATGTATCATGTCTTAGATAAAATGGATTCATCTTTAGATTGTACATTTTAAAAGTATGTCTTCGATATCTATTGACTGTTAACGCCCATTTATTTGATTGTGCACATTATTTAAACACAGTTATTGGTTCCTAATGTCATGTGATCAAGGCTACTGTGACGTAGCCGAAACGCGTCATGCTGGCGTCAAGGGGTCAATAAACCGCCTCTGAAATCATCTACAGCGCTGTTGTGTGGTCTGTACCTGTGTTGCTGTGTCGGAATCCAGATCCGAGTGGCAGGAGTAGCAGGAATTTGGAATATATATATATATATATATTCGGAAGGGATAAGCTGGATTATCAGAGGGGGCACATTTTCACTTTTTCCAAACGATTTGAGAATATATGGCATCAGCAAATGACTGATGGTTTTTGGAGCAATGCTGCTCTCAGGTGGGGATGAAGTCAGGATCAGAGATTAGTTCGGAAGCTGACACGGACAATGAAGATACACGCCAAACCATGAATGTACCCTTTGTGGAAGCCGAGTTGCGTTTTTTACAGTGGGACAGAAATACCAGTTTGAGACCACTAAGAGGACAGGCAAGAACTTTCCAAGGGGAGGAAGAGGAAGAGGTAAATGCGTAGGTCAAGAGGATCAGGCAACAAGGAAAATGAATACCAAGAGAAAGAACCAAGTGACTGACAGTGACTTTAGTATAATCAATCTGTCGTACCTAGAATTAAATGCAGATGAAATCAACATTTTGTCACATGGTCTTTTCTTATTGTGTTCCTGAAGATATGGACTATGTCAAACTCGAATTGATTGTTTTAGATAGGCTAAGTATTTTGCTGTGGGCAGGACAATAGAAGGGCGAAGGGTAGAGGCCATAGAGAATATTACTGGTTTGCAGGTCTCTGATATTAATTTATTAAGGGACTTAGATTGCCTGGAGAGGGGAGGGATGCAAGAAATTACAGAAGATGCATTACTCAATGACCAAGGTTTCAGTGTATGTGGTAGACCAAATACCCCCTTTAAACAGCGATCAGTATTTCTACCCATGGTGCCCAAGGATTCTATTGACTGCTTCACAGAGCTAGTCGTTCATGATTTGAAGCAGTTTTATGCAGACCAGCAAGCCAAAAGTCCAACATCAGCAGTAGACATAGGATACAAAAATTTGGTGAAAAAATTACAATCAAGACCAGATATAGTGGTGAGACAGGCGGAAAAGGGAGGAACTATTGTCCTGTGGCTGCTTGCCATGTGGCAATCTGAGGCAATGCTGCAATTTAGGTACAGACAGTGTTATCTTAGGGTTGACAAGGAAACTTTGTCAGCCACCACTGTCAGGTTTCACTCAGAATTGACCCAGTGGAGATGAAAGGGTCTCATTTCACAGGCAGTGAATACGTTTTTTAAAATCGATATGCCAGTGACTCCGGTTTTGTATCTCATACCGAAGGTACACAAAAATGTAAATGTTCCACCTGGTCATCTGATAATATGTGAAAAATTTGACATATACCAAGGACACGGGAGATTTCCTCAGAAAGATCTATGGCATTGATTGGGAGGAGGGTTTTATTATGTTGACTTTGTGCAGCTCCTCCCTGTACACCAGCATCTCACATGCCGATGGCATGAGGGCAGTGCAGTACTATTTGAATACACGACCAGTAACTTTATATCGACACAAAGAGAAGCTGGTGGACATGTTAAATTGGTGTCTAAAGATTACATTTCTTTCTTTTTGGCAAGGACCTGTATCAACAGATCAGGGAAACTGCATTGGGCACCTGATTCACCCTCAGGTTTGTTAATTTGCATAGGGGCAGGTGGGAGGAACAGGTGCTCAATATGCAGTTTGCAAAATACATTTCTGAGAACATGGGGGCATATTACCAACAACTGGCGATAATTATCGCTATGTTGGCTTAGCGGCAATATTTTTATCACCGAGCTGCGGCGATTTTTATCGCTTAGGAAACTTGCTATTATCAAGGTTTATCTCCTAAGCGATAAAAATCGGCCGAAATGCATGAATATCGCTGTAAAGTCAGCGATATTCATGCATTACCGAGCTAATGCTCTTAGCCATGTTATCCACCTACCATTGGATAACATGGCTAAGAACTGCTCAGGGGCAGGTGTTAGCTTTTGGAGATATTCGCGCTTAGCGCGAATATCTCCAAAAGTTGGTAATAGGAGATAGCGATGTTAGCGACTGTTTCCAGTCGCTAACATCTTGGCACGCCCACTTTGCATGTCATTAGTGATAAATTTCACTGACATGCAAAGCAGGGCCCAAGATGGTCGCTATCTCCTACTAGCTGTCGCTAACTGGTGTTAGGGACAGCTAGGTAATAGGGAGATAATTATATCTCCGCTTTCTTGGCTTTTAAAGCCAAAAAAGCGGAGATAAACCCCCTTGATAATATGCCCCATGGTCCTTTAGACTTACTACATTGATGATTTATTCATCATTTGGCGAGGAGTTGATATGTCTGCAGAGACGTTTGTCAAGAGGCTTAACCGAAATGATTTAAACTTACATTTTACATCACTTCTAAGTGAGAACAAAGTGCAGTTTTTAAACCTCACAGTGTACATTGAAAACAGAGAGATAAACACCAAAACGTACCAGAAAGAAACCGCTGGCAATACAATACTCCATGCCCACAGCTTTTACCCTCCAAAGCTAGTGAACAGTATCCCAATCGCTGAATAATCTGAGCATGAGGCAGAATTGTAGCTGCCCAAGGCAACTTTATCAAGCGGTTTGAGCAAAGAGGGTACGTCAAAACCTTGTTAGGTGCAGCTAGAAGGCAGGCCAATTTGAAATCTAGGGGACAACTTATTTTTTCCAGCAATTCAAGTTTAAGAGCATCTTATGAGAAAACAGAATCAAAATTTCGGGTCATTACAGTATACAACAGGCAACATCGAGACATTAGAGCCATAATGCAGAGGCACTGGCATGTGTTACGAGGTGATCCCATTCTGAAGCAGAAGGTAGGACGTGGGCCTCTAATTACCTTTCCCAAAGCTGGATCATTACGACAGGCCGTTGTAATAAACAGAACAGGTACCCCACAACAGACAGCATGGCTGAGTGCAAGCAAGGGATTCAGGAGATGCCAAAAATGCAAGGCATGTAAACTTGGTGAGAACACGACAGAGGTGCCCCTACCTTTCATAGTTAAGAAGTGGAAGATTATGAAACCACTGAATTTGTAGGAGCCAATATGTTGTGTAAGCCCTTAGATGCACCTGCCAAAAATTATACATAGGTAGCACGGTTTTACCAGTTCACCAACATTTTTTACAGCACATTAGAGTCATTAACAACAAGGATCAATCAAATCCAGTGGCTTGGCAATTTAAGAAATGCCATAAAAACAAAGTGGAGGATCTAGTGTATTTTGTACTGGACCAGGTACTGCAAAGATTGAGAGGGGGCAACAGAGAAAGGTGCAGAGGCAATTAGAATCAAGGTACATTTTACGCCTCAATAGTAAGATTCCGAATGGCCACAATACAGAAGAAGACCTATATGTACATATATAAATAGGATGGAAGTAGTCATTTGCTATAATACATTAATGTTGAATTGGTCTGTGGTATTTGTGCATGGTGAACGTTATAGTGAATTGCTGAACAGAAGAAGGAAGTGAATAGAGTATAATGGTTTAACCAGTCCATTGGATATGTATGAATCACCATATAGATTGTTTAGATTTTCACAACACATTAGTTTAATTATGATTTTTAATCATCTTTTTCAATTCAAAGTGACTTAACTTTGTAAATACAGAGATCGGGCTTATGGACACTGGTCGGACATAGAGAGCCTAATGAAGTGGGAGATGTTTGTAAAGGCATTAGCCTGTGGCATTACGGTGTACCGTCAGACACTTGAGAAATGGAAATCATGTCAGTATATGATTTCAAGATTGTACTCTTTGTACAATGTATAAGTCACTTCATTTTGTGAGGGATAAATGCACAAGTCACTTTAATGTGGAGTACCTGAACCGGGATGTGGTCATTGAAGTACTAAGTGGCATCGGGCACTGGCCCTTGATATAGTATATCGCTGTGAATAAGATGCTGCCATATTAAATATTATTGTATAATTATATCTGCTATATTTTAGAGTCAGAAAATGCAATTATGCACTTTAAGGCAATGCTGCGTTTGCACATAGCGCAGGTCACTTTACCCTCAAGTGGAAATTGCACTTGTCACTTTAACTTGTTTAAGATGCACGGTCACTTTAATGTTGTTGAAACTTTAATGGTGTATAAAAGCACGAAAAGATGGCTGCAGCCTAAGGTTTGACAAAGACCGCTTGGCGCCTGAAATGAGTTACCTGGTTGTGTGATCACAATACAAAACTCTTACCTAGCAAGCCCGAGCGTGCTGGAGTCTGTTTTGATGGGAAGCAGGCTGTTGGAGTAATATATACACATATATTTATTTTCAGAGACATTATAGCGAGGCTTAGATTTCACTCATACACTTGTACAAAACCACAGAAATTCAGCAGTTATAGTTACCAGAGCTAACTATAACTTACACTCCAGCAATGCACTATTCTCACATTTTAAATCACTCATGACATGGTCAGTGACATCACTGATAATGTCACTGCTGACATCTCAAATGGCATCACTGATTATATCATCTAGTGCGTGTAAGTATTTTCTTAGTGTTTATGATTTTTAAGCGTATATACTAGCTTCAATAAAAGTTACATTAGTATACTAGGTATGCTACTACTGAGTGATACTACTTTTAACATATATTAAGTGAGTGGCTGTGTGACTGTATGCATCCTTGTGTATATGGGTGTCTGAGTTGCTGTATGGGTATATAACTGGGTGTTTGAGTAGCTGTGTAGGTGAGTAAGTTGCTGTGCCAGTGGCTGTATTGGTGAGTGAGTTGCAATGTGAGTGGCTCAGTGAGTGCGTAAGTGGGTGTGTAGTGACTGTACAGGCAATTGAGCGGGTATCTGAAAGGCATTCTGAGTGAGTGACTGGGTATGTAAGTAGCTGTACAAGTGAGTGAGTGGCTGTTTGAGTGGGTGTTTGGTTAAGTGAGTTGGTGTGCGAGTGGCTGTATTGAAGAATGAGCAAATGTGTGAGAATCTGGATGGATGTGCGAATGGTTATATAAGTGGTTGTGTGGGTGTGTGAGTGAGTGTGTGAGTGCTTGTATGGGTGAGTGAGTGCCTGTGTTGAGAGGCTGTGTAGGTGAGTGAGTAGGTATGAGAGTGCTTATGTGGGTTAATAAGTGGGTGTGTGAGTAGTTGTATGGATGAGTGGGTGGCTATGTGACTAGCTGTACGGGTGAGGGACTGGTTATATGAGTGGCTGTATGGGTGAGTGAATCGTTCAGTGAGTGAGTTTCTGTTTGTCTCTATGGAAGAGTGAGTAGATCATGTCATAAGTGATGTACTATATGAGGTCATAATCAGTACATTACAGGGGAGTAAGTTACATTTAGCTAAGGGCACCTGTGATGGACTTATCTTTGACAACGTATCAGCATACACTGGTGAACGTTAAAAAGGATGAAAGTGGGTAATGTAAGGGACAATAGTATAGCTATACATATTGCTTCAGATTCAAAAGTAGCTTTTATGAATTCCTATGCCTGAATGCACCTCATAAAAAGCTTTTTTTGCAACCGAAATATATTTCCTTAAGGCATACCATTTTAAAAAATAAAAAGATATATCGAGGACATACCGGCCTGCTACGACAGACCTCGCCGCCATTTGGGGCCCTCTTTCACGACTAGAGGAGGCCTGCTACCAGCCCTGCCTTCCTACAGGCATGCGAGGACGCCGCTGGATACCCCAAGTTGGTGCATGTTGACCATTGACGTCTGGGCAGTCCCTACCTGATTATGTGCGTCCCTATAGCAGACGGTGATGGCAAGCAGGTGGGCCCTAGAGAAACCCTGCAGAGAGTTGAGGTGGGTGCCTGCGGCCGCTGTCTGTGTTCCTGATAGGCCCAGGAGGACTCTTAACAAAGCGACCACCTCAAATCCACCTTCTTGACCATAAGTGAGCGTTTCACACTCCTGGGGGTGCCGGGCTAGGGGCGCGCTGGACTAGGATTGCAGCTCTGACTTGTAGTAGACACATTAGGCATCAGCCGCAGAGCCCCCAATCATCTAAGGCCTGCTGGCGCAACACCCGGCACCTGCCTTCAGTTACTGGTCAGACTTTTTCTTCTGGCATGCTCCCTGGGGGCTTTGATACACCATCTTCTGACCTGGGATGTGATGATGCCTGCCAAATTGGTCCTTTTTGGGTCCGTGCTGTGAGCTGAAGTTGGACACTGGGTGGTTGTCCCCCCTTCCTACTCTTGCCCTATGGTGGGTACATGTGGTCAAACCCATTGTGATCCTGCGGAGGGTCTCCTGTTCGCATCACTTGACTGGACCGGGATCTGATGCCTGGTGGACTTGCACTGCCCCGGCCTGTGACCTAGATCCTCTCTGGTGGTTGGAGAAGAGGTTGGGGGGCTTGAGACATTGAGGGACGGTCCCCCCTATTGCTCGCCCCTCGATTGGGGAGCGCTCTGTCACTGCCCCAAAATCCACTTGAGAAGCCATCCGGCCCCCTACGGCATTTTCTGGCCTTGACCTCCTGCTCAGCACGTGGGATCCCAAGGTGCCATGACTCGCTCAAGGGCTGCGAAGGGTCCCGCAACATCCCCAAACGACAACCCTGTGACTGCGCTGTAGAGCAAACTGGGCTCCGCTTCAGCTGTGGAAATGGCAACGCCAGCGGCAGGACCTCTGATCCTGTCACCTAATTTCATGCAGGAACTAAAATCTGGAATGTACTCCCTCCGGACGGAGGTACAATTCTGTGTCAGGGAGCTCAGGAGGGATGTTGTAGAACTTGGAGGAAGAGTGGACGACCTCAAAAAGACAGTCAATGCTCGCATCTAGGGTCAGCACTTGGCCACCTTGAAGGACCAACACATAGAGCTACAGCTCAAGCAGGAGGACTTGGAAAATCGGGAACGCCGCAACAGCTTGCGCATAAGGGGTGTCCCTGTTGGGGCAGAGGGTTCGGACATCATGACCCTCATAGCTGACATGCTTCACGAAATTAGAGGGGACGAAGATGCCTCCCCACCGGGTCTGGACCTTGCCCACCGAGTATCTGGTCCTCCTGGCCGCCCCGGCCTTATCCCTGACATACTTACCCGCGTCCATTTCTTTACGGAAAAAGAAGCCATTCTCAGAGTGACGCGCTCCAAGCTGGAGCTCACCTACAAAGGCGCCACCATCCAGCTGTTCCAGGACCTCGCCCCTACCACGTTACGTCGCCGCAGGGACTTCAAACCCATCACTGTCAAGTTTAGGAAGCTGGGCATCCAGTATCAATGGGGCCATCCATTCATACTCATTTTCCAATGGGACTCAAAGCGTTGAATGCTGTGGTCCTTCCGAGATGCTGTATGGCTGCTTCAACTCCCGGTTACTCTGCCATCCAGCCCCTCCAGACTACCATCCCTGAACAGCGAACCTTGAAAACCTCAAAGGGCCAGAGTGCATCGATCCAGACGTCCATCTCACCAAGGGGAACGTGCCCCCTCTCAAGCAAAACAGGACATCATCCAGAACCTCTGCTCCTTGGATGGGGGAGTTCCCCCGAGCTCCCAGCCCCTCAGGGAACTAGCCTTTGGACACCCCTCTATGCCTCAAGGATCTGCATCATCTTCACCGGCCTTCTGCGGAGGTGGGGGCTCAACCCCCACTTACTCAGCATTCTCACCCCTTGCCCTGACTACATCCTGGCAAAGGCACCAAAGGGTGCTCCTCGACGGCGGTGCCGATACTTTGAGACCCGCTTCCCCTCCTATTCCTCGGAGAGTGAAATCTCTGGGATTGCTTGTGCCATTGAGCCTGGCTTGTTCCTGGACTGAAATAGGTCTTGTTGGCCATGTTGGCCGGTGTTATACTCAGACATTTTGTGTACCTTCTCTCGCTCACCTTTCCCTTTTCTTCTCCTTCTCTCTTCTCTCCATGGTGGAGGGGTGGTCCTAACTCCAGTGAGTGAGTCGCTCTATGCGAATGCAGGTTCTTCCCCTACCTGTTTGGCGTTGGTCTCTGCGCAATGCCTCCACACTGCCGGCTTACTCTGGAAATGCGCCGGGGTTGGTGCGGCAGTGCTGCATTCTGCCCTAATTCCTTTGCTTGTGCTGGCGTTTGCGCCAGATCTACCTGTGACATGACTTCAATCCCTGTCTGAAATTCCTTTCTCTCAATGTAAAGGGCCTTAACTCCCCCAACAAATGCTGCCAGAGATGGCAATATCTACTACAACAGAACCCGGACATTGTATTCCTTCAGGAGACCCATCTACTGAGTGCAGATACTCCTCGCATGGTCCACCCCGATACCCCATTCAAATATGGGCATCTGCACCCACTAAATCGGCTGGAGTGGCTATCCCCTGTAGGGCAGGCATCCACCAGGGAGACCCCAGAATAACTGGTAGTAAAGATGGCAGATTCCTCAGGCTGATGGTCAAGATCGGGCAGCGGGCTCTCATCCTCTGTAACGTTTATGCTCCAAATCAGACTCAAGACCTCTTTTTTGGGGCCCTCCTACAAGAACAGTTAACATACGATGACTCCTACCTCATACTAGGGAATGATTTTAACCTGGTCTGGGATGCGGGCCTTGACCGTAGTGACGGCTCGTTTCATGGGGCAGGGGCTATATCCTCCGCCTTAAAGAGGCGGTTAACTGATCTTGGCTTAACAGACATTTGGTGCTATCACTCTCCGGCCGCTCAAGACTATTCTTGCTATTCTCATGTCCATCGTTCTTACTCACACATTGATTATATTTTCGTTTCCCACTCGCTGATCAGCGACAATCTCTCGGCGTCTATGTCTGACATCTCCATCTCTGACCATGCTCACTTGGAACTTCTCATACAGAGACACTCCTCTCGCTTACACCGTCCCCCCATGTGGTGCCTCCCACCACAACTTCTTCGAGATCCCGCAGATGAGACAGAAATTCAGGACGCTATCACCTCTTACTTCGTGTCCAACTATCTCCCTGTGACACCCTTTCCCGTGGTTTGGGACATGTTTAAGGCCACGATACAAGGCTGTATCACATCCATTGCCATAGCTCGTGAAGCCCGCCTTTTTGATGAAAACCTCTCGCAGGATATAAAAGCACTTGAAAGATTTGGACCAGGAACGCCCTCTGGCCCTCCACAAGAGGTGACAAGCCATGCTTAGGGGCCAACTAAGGGCGCATAGAACCAATATGGTAGATCATGCTCTCTTAGCCTTGAAAAAACGGTACTCTGAGGGGGGGAGGTAAGGTGGGCACGGTCCTGGCCCATCGCCTCCAGACACGGTTGTTAAAGCACACATCGCCAAACTTAAACTAAAAGATGGCATGTAGGCCACTACCGAAGCTTTTCATGAATGATTCTCGTCCCTCTACACCAGGGAATTGCCCAGTCCAGAACAGATACAGGCTATGTTGGGAGACTGTACCAGGTCTCCGATCTCCCGCTATCATGCCCAGCTCCTGGAGGACCCGTTTACCTCAGAGGAACTCTCAGGCGCCTTGAAGGACCTTCCTCTCAGTAAATCCCCAGGACCGGATGGCCTTCTGATTTCATTCTATTGTGCTTTTCTCCCGCAACTCAAACCCCACCTACTTCATCTTTTTAACTCTTTCTCAGACACTGAGGACCCTCCGCATCTATGGCCATGGCCGAAATCGCCTTGATCTCCAAACCAGCGAAGGATCATACCTTATGCTCCTCTTTCCACCCTATTGTGCTCCTAAGTACGGACCTTAAACTCTACACCAAAACACTAGCCAAGCGACTCCACCCGCATCTCCCCAGACTTATTGAGCCTGATCAGGTAGGTTACATTCCTCAATGACAGAGCGCGGATAATGTGCGCCGTATCACGCATTTAGTTGGGAAGGCTCCGCACTGGAAGATACCCTCCTGCTTGTTGTCCCTTGATGGTGAAAAAGCATTTGACCGGGTGGATTGGGTATTTCTCCAGGCTGTCCTGCACAAAATAGGGCTGGGTCCCCAGTTGATCACTAGGATCATGGCTCCCTACCTCTCTCCACTGGCTCAGGTATGGGTCAACGGCCAACTCACTGAGACCATCTCGATCCACAGAGGCACCTGCCAGGGGTGCCCTCTCTCCCACCTCTTATTTGCCCTGGTGGTAGAACTCCTCGTGATCATGATACGCCAATCTCCCGATATTCATGACATCACGCTGGGTGGGTTAGATCACAAATTTGCCTTGTTTGCAGACGATCTCCTTCTTACAGTATCCTGCCCGAGAGCCTCTTTACCTGCTTTGCATAGAGTGCTCCAATTGTTTGAACTAGTTTCAGCCCTTAAAATCAATCATGCTAAATCGTAGGCCCTAAATCTCACAATTCCCGAGGCGGACATCCACGCGCTCCAGTCTCTTGTCCCACATCAATGGGCATCCCATACCATTCGATACTTAGGACTTAACTTGACCCCTGACCTTGCCATGTGGTCACAAGCTAACTGGCAAGAGTGTAAAAAGGCTGTACTAGAAGATTTGAGAGCGTGTAAATCCCTACCACTATCCTGGATGGGGAGTCTGAACACAGTCAAGATGTCGATCCTCCCAAAGATACTCTACCTGTTTCAGACTCTTTCCACGCCCTTTCCACAGCATCAGGTCCAAAGCCTTCAGCGTGCAGTCACCACGTTCATCTGGGAAGGGTACCGACCGTGCTTCTCCAACAAGATTCTGATGTTGCCACGGGACAGGACGGGACTGGCTTGTCCTAATTTGCTACAATATTACTGGGCATCTCATCTCCATTTTATTTCAGAATGGATGGCATGGGAAAGTGAGGTTTCACATGCAAAGGGCGGTGACCTGCCAACCCATATGGGATCTTGCATGGGAAGCCCGCTTTCGTGGAGCCTACATAGCTATCCCCGCAAGGACGGTGCTTGATTTCTGGGATAAGTTAGCATTGTCCAGAGGCCTTACAATATTCCCATCCCCGCCACACTCCTATCAGCCGCAACATCCATTTCCCGCCTGACCGTCACCCACATTTCTTCTCGGACTGGTCAGATGGGGCCTGCCAAATGATTCGGGACCTCTTCTTGGGGGAATCCTTTAAATCTTTTGATCAGTGTAAAAGAAACTTCCAGCTCTCGGAGGGGGTTAGGTTTCAATATATTCAACTCCGACACTGGGTTCAGGCATCATCTTCGGGGTGGGCGGGTACGCGCCCCTTTACCCCATTTGAGCGGTTTGTACTCTCCTTTGACAACTCTAGGGGACTCATTTCTCGCACATAGCAAGTCCTCCAACACTCGCAACGGGTTACCCCACATGCTTATCAGTAAAGGTGGCATTCGGAGGCAGACTTTGACATCATGCCCTCACAATGGGATCATCCGTGGCGCAATGTCCCGAAGGTCTTCCGTAGCATCTCCCAGCGGGAAACCGTGTACAAGATCATGACACACTGGTACTATACCCCGCATAGACTACACAAAATGTTTCCTACCTCCTCATCTCTCTGCTGGCGATGCATGAGCGCCCCTGGAGACTTTCTCCGCATCTGGTGGACGTGCCCGTTCTTGACCATCTACTTGAAGGAGATCCTTAGTCATATTAGACTGCTAATCTGCTACCCGTTGCCCGAACACCCAACCACAGTCATTCTAGGCCTCCGGCCAATGAACCTGAGTGCCATGACCGGCCGAGACTGGCACCAAAGCCTCCATATGCTTGGCGCAGCCAAATAAATCATTGCTCTCTATTGGAAAAAGGCTGAAATGCCTCTGGTCAATGTCTGGTTCACTCGCATGTGGCATACTATGGCAATGGAGTTACTTACGGTGCGCCTGCAACTTCGAGACACCAATTTCACCAAAATTTGGCAGCTATTGGTTGATTACTTCTGCAAGCTGGAACATGCTCGTCTCCAGCCCCCGAAGCTCCAGGCTTTACTCCTATTTGAACACTCTGTGACCCCTCCAGATACTGATAGCCTCTGGGGGACCACTGGCAGTAGAACTTGACCCCCCATGGTGGGACAATCTCCACAGGTCCCTGGCGCCCTGCTCTCTCCCCCAGTCCAGGCAGGTCTGCCCTCCTTTTAAGTGACACCCACAGCACGTACTGGTGGTAGATTTCTCAGTGCCCCTGCATTGATAGCCCATGTTCTCCGTGTTGGGAAGATGCTGATCACCCCACACCTTATCTATCTTCTATCTCTTCACGTGCTTTTCTCTCCTCACTTCTACTTCTTCTCCTCCTCTCAGTTTTATATTGCTTTTATTGGCTTTATTGTTCGCAAGTAGAAATGTAAACGCTACTGGCAGACTTGAAGCATAAGACATTGAATGGGAGATATCTATCTTGGAACCCCTTATTGAGATAAGTTGGATTGTAAGCTGCTTATCGATGTGCCCAGTATGCACAGTTTGGAGCTTAAGCTCTAGCAGGCACAACTTTATTAATACAGCAATGCTTAGGAAGCTTAAACTTTACTGTATATGATGTATTCAATATCGCCTTAGCTGCACCTGGTAGATGCAGATTCTGTACACTGGACATTGAACTATCATATACTGCTGATATGATGTTCTGTAATACACTGGAGGATCGGTCGATAGTACAGCCTGTAACTGCTCATGTGTGATTACTTTAAATGCCAATAAAAATATGTTTAACAAAAAAAAATAAAAAGACCTGTCAATGAAAAATAAATTATTTAACCTTCTCATCTATGGCAAATATTCTGACCCCGTGTGGGTTAATATTAGTTCTCTTGTGTGAACTTGGTAATCCCTCTTTAGGGGTATTCCATTCCCACTTTTTCACATTCCTAATTTATTGACCTTGCTCTTTCTTTTATTGCCCTGCTTTTAAAAATATTATTTTATATAAAAAAAATGTATTTCTGTCTCGCATTCTCCCTATCACCATAGGGGATCACACTTTTTTAGGGTGTCAGATTATATGACTTCCAATTTACGTTCCATGTTTACATCTTAGCGCTATCTCACATTTGCTATCTGCCTTGAAAATGGAGAAAAATCTGAGATCATAAGAGTAAGATAGGAATCCCTGATTGTAATGACATGTGGGCATATTTTTACCCTACGTGCCTCACACTAATTGAATCCAATTTTCACAGCAACAAAACAGAACCTTTAACAACAGTGAAAGTGCACAATATATAGTAGGCACATTAAAAAGTTACATTTCAGCTATATAAATACATTTTCACTGAAAAAACTTCAGATTTCAGGGACGTTATAGTTAATTGGACATTTCACTCGTACAAAACCAGAGAAATTCAGCCGTTATAGTTGGTTTAGCTAACTATTACTCACGCCCCGGCAATGCACTGCTGATGATGTCACATATTACATCATTCATGACATGGTCAGAGACTTCCCTGATGACATCACTGATGACATCTCAAATGACATCACTGATGACATCATCTACTAACACCGACGACACCCTCACCACCGCCGAACACATGCACTTCAAGATCCACACGGACCCCAAGACCACCCTCAGAGGCACCCTCGTCTACAGACCACCTGGCCCACGCCCCCAATTCTGCAACTCCATCGCCGACTTCATCAGCACGCACGCACTGACCTCCGCCAACAACATCCTGCTCAGCGACCTGAACTTCCACCTGGAAAACAACAACGACAGCCACTCCTCCACCCTGGTCGACAACCTCGCCACCCTCGGACTGAAACAGATCGTCACAACCCCGACCCACACCGCCGGCCACACGCTCAATGCCATCTTCTCCAGCCCACATGTTGCCTTCGGCCACGCCTCCAAGCTCACCTGGACCGACCACCACTGCATCCTCTTCACCTTCCAGAAACCCGTCACTCACCACCGTACCCCACAGATCCCCCGCCAAGCTGGGACAAAGTAACCAAGGAATTGCTGGAAAATCACCTCGCAATCAACCCACCGACCAGCCCCACCGACCCAGAGGAGGGGGCCGCACCCTCAGACTCTGGATGGAAAACTGCGCCAACACCGTAGCACCAGTGCGACTACCCGCCGACAGAGACACCAGCCAGAGAGCCAGCTGGTTCACCCCGGAGCTCCTGGCCTCCAAGCGCACCTGCCGGACACTCAAAAACATCTGGCTCAGCGATAGAACACCCGCCAACCACGCAGCCCACAAAGACGCCAGTCGCAACCATCACCGCCTCATCAGGACCACCAAAAGAGCCGCACTCAAAGACCGCCTCGACAACAACGCACACGACAGCAAAGAGCTCTTCAACATCGTGAAGGAAATCTCCAGTCCCAGCTCCTGCACCAATGACATTCCGCCGTCGCAAGCCCTGTGCGACACCCTCGCCGCCTTCTTCCACCACAAAATCACCAACATCCACAACAGCTT
Source organism: Lissotriton helveticus (assembly GCF_964261635.1). Taxonomy (NCBI): domain Eukaryota; kingdom Metazoa; phylum Chordata; class Amphibia; order Caudata; family Salamandridae; genus Lissotriton; species Lissotriton helveticus. The sequence continues at coordinate 1,171,849,393 of NC_136070.1, forward strand.
CAACCCCCAGATGAACCCAACAAACCCCACTATGACGAACACACCCAATCCCACCGACCACGACCTTCTGACCACATGGACCAACAAGAGCACCGAAGACATAATCAAGACCATGAGCACCATCCACTCAGGCTCACCTTCGGACCCTCTCCCCACCAAATCACCAACAAAGCCAACAGCCTCACCGCACGCCACCTGAGTAAACTCATCAACCTCTCCTTTGAAACCGCCACTCTGCCTTAGAGCTGGAAGCACGCCGAGATCAACGCCCTACTAAAGAAGCCCAAGGCGGACCCGAGCGACCTCAAGAACTTCCGTCCCATCTCCCTGCTCCCGTTCCCAGAAAAGGTAATCGAAAAGACCGTCAACACCCAGCTCACCCGCTACCTAGAAGACAACAGCATCCTGGACCCCTCCCAGTCTGGCTTCCGCAGCAACCACAGCACCGAGACCGCCCTCATCGCCGCCACAGACGACATCAGAATCCTCCTCGACAACGGCGAGACAGCAGCCCTCATCCTCTTGGACCTCTCCGCCGCCTTCGACACCGTCTGCCACCACACACTTCGCACACGCCTCTTCGACGCAGGGATCTGAGACAAAGCCCTGTATTGGACCACCTCCTTCCTCACCGACAGAACTCAGAGAGTCCTCCTCCCCCCGTTCCAATCCGGTACCACCAAAACCATCTGTGGCGTCCCGCAGGGATCCTCCCTCAGCCCGACGCTGTTCAACGTCTACATGGCTCCCCTCGCTCGTATCGCCAGACTACACAACCTCAACATAATCTCCTACACCGACGACACCCAGCTGATCCTCTCCCTCACCAAGGACCCCCTCTTCGCCAAATCGAATCTGCACCAGGGTATGAAGGCCTTCGCAGACTGGATGGAGGCAAGCAGGTTCAAGCTGAACATGGACAAGTCGGAGATCCTCATCCTCGGGCCCAGCCCCTCGGCGTGGGACGACTCCTGGTGGCCTCCATCCCTGGGAACCCCCCCAGCACCGACCAACCACGCACGCAACCTAGGGGTCATCCTTGACTCTATGCTCAACATGACCAACCACACCCTCCGCATGCTCCGCAAGATCTACAGATGGATCCCGACAAACACACAGAAAACAGTCACCCACGCCCTCATCAGCAGCCGACTCGACTACGGAAACGCCCTCTACGCCGGAGCCCCGTCCAAACTCATCAGCAGACTCCAAAGAATCCAGAACGCTTCCGCACGCCTGGTCCTAGACGTCCCACGCAGAGACCACATCACCCCTCACTTGAGAGACCTACACTGGCTCCCCGTCGACAAAAGAATCACTTTCAAACTCATGATCCACGCACACAAAGCACTCCACAAGACCGGCCCAGCCTATCTCAACAGCAGACTCTCCTTCTACGTACCCAACAGGATACTCCGCTCCGCCGACCTATCCCAAGCCGCCGTCCCACGCATCCACAAAACCACCGCCGGGGGCAGATCCTTCTCCCACCGCGCCGCCAAGACCTGGAACGCCCTCCCCCTCCTCCTACGACAGACCACAGACCTCCCAGCATTCAGAAGAATGCTCAAGACCTGGCTCTTCGACCACTAGCTGCAGCTACCCCCCTCCCCACCCAGCGCCTTGAGACCCTAGCCGGTAAGTAGCGCGCTTTACAAATTCCTTGATTGATTGATTGATTGATTGATTGATAACCTGATACAACTCCTCACACCCTAATATAACCTTTGATACACCCACTCTAAAATACAGACTACCATTTTTAAACCATAGATATACCAATACCAGTTACTACATACCCACTCACTAATTCCTAGGTCTACACATACATCCACTTATTCACCCATACAGCCACTCATACATGCAGTCACTGATCAATACAGCACTATCATATGCACTCATACACCTATACAGACACTCACACACCGTCATTCACCCATAGAGTTACTCACACACCTAGTCAGTCGTACAAAGAATCAATCACACTCTCATTTACTCACCTATACAGTTATACACACACCACCTCACTTATTCATACAGATACTAACACATATAATTACTCTCTTATAAAATCACGTATACAAGCACATACTCATCCGTACAGCCACTCTCACAATCAGTCACTCTAACATATGGTCATTTATATACTCCAACACTCATAGATACTGCCTTTTACATATGTAGTTACTCATACATGTACCACTGAGACATCCATTCACTCACCAACACACCCATACACACACTCACCCACCCATACAGTTCATCACAGATGCACTCTTGAACCCATACACCCAGTGAATCACCCACTCATACATCTATGCACAGAGTCCCACCCCCCACCTACCCACACAGACACGGAGACACCCATACAGATACTCAGACAACCAATCAATAACTTATATAAACACTCATTTAGCTACTCACCAACCTTTGCAGCCGCTTACACACTAACTGACAGACTGATACTGACATTTACACAGTTTAGTCACTAACCCATGCATCCACTAAGATACTTTAATCACTCACTTATACAGACAGTCATGCACCTACTAAATCATCCATTCAAACTCTTATACACTACTCATTCTTCAATACACCTTGCTGTGAGAAATTGGCCTGGCATATGCTGTCCACTATTCTAGTGGGCACCTTGCACCAGTCTAAACGACCCTCATTGATGGTAGGTTAAAGACAACCTTCATTGAAAGCTATGTAGAGCAGCCTTCAGGCTAAGTCTTGGAGGAATTTAAAGCATCTTGTTTTACCAGTCTATAATCTCGTGAATGACCAAATGAAAGGAGAACCACACCAGGTATATATATATATATATATATAAAATATATGTATTGATTATAAACACATCCCTCTAGTCCCTTTATGAGGCTAGAGGCAAAAGTACATACGGTAAACTTAATATCACACAGTAAATTAGCACAATATACGTTGAGCCCTAGGGGCGTACCAAACCATATATTAAGAAAGTCGTATAAGAACCACAACTTGACTAGACACAAGGCCTAGAGCCTGTAGAATCGCTGGGGCCACAAGGAACCGCCCAAGGTAGTAACACAGGGGACTCACAGAGAACGCATGCAGTGTGAGAACACAGCCGCAAATCACCATTAGCTTCCATGGGGAAAGTTGCGGTTGGAAATTTAAACATAAAGGGCACTTAGGAGAGGACTTTGAGCCAACCCCTTTAGGCTTAAGGGATTCTAGGGCCAACACCCACAGGAGCACTGGAGTACTCAAATTACCTCACCCCGGGAAGCCGGGTGCATAGATGTCTTTTGGTGTCGGGTTTCGTCGTCGTTTTCAGTGGCGATCTGCTGCAAAGTGCTGCTGCCATCCAAGTGGAAAGTGTCCGGTGTGATCCAAGCCTGGATCGAAGATTAGAAGAACCTGAAAGCAGAGGGGACAGAGTGTGGGTCACTTGCCTGTGACCAGGAGCATGACAGTCGAATGCCCACCGATGTCGGGTGATTTCAGGTGAAAGAGGAGAAGCTTGACTCTTCAGCCATGAGGACCAGGAGGCATCGACGACAACCAGGTACTGGAATTGAGCTATCCCACAAAGGATGTCGAGTGCTGCAGTGTCGGTGCCCAGATTGGACCTAACAAGCCTTAGCAACAGCAACCCATGCAGGAATCAAAGAAATGCTTAGGTGTAGACCTGCAAGGTCCGAGGGACTCACCACATGGTGGAGACTCAGGGTACGTCTGAAGCAACCAGGGAAGCCCAAGGAAAATCAGAGTGGCCTTCGTGGGGACCCACCAGTTGACAGACCAGGGATTGCAAAGGAGCCTCAAGCTGAAATGCAAGAAGCATTCTCACGGAAAACTCGTGGAGTGTAGACCCACAATCTTTGGTGCAAAAGGTGATCGGGCGTGGGCTACAAGGAACCCAAAGCACAACTTCAAGAGACGTTGAAAAGTCAATGCACAAGCAAATGTGCATGGTGTCCAGGGGTTCCAGTTCCACGTCACTCGTGAGGGTTGTGGGTCTCAGCTTTGCTGAGGACTCGAGTCGGCCTCTGAGAAGTTTGGAAATCCTCTTTCTGTATTGCAAATACTTCGGAGTCTGGCGGCAGCTTCAGAAATGCATACCAGCAAGATGCTTTGTTGGTGCCTGCAAAGCAGGGGAGTCACTCCTTGACCCCAAGGGAGATTATTCTGTCTTTTAGTCTTTAGTAGAGCGTCGAAGTTCCAGGAGTCCTTTGTCCAGTTTCGTGCCAGAGCAGGGGCTGGTAGACCCTGCAACCGGTTTGAACTGGGCTATGTGCCCCCAGTGCAGACTTCACAGCACTCTCAGAGTGCACTCACCCAGCCCCAATACATTAAAGCCTGTCTGGGAGGTGGTTACACCTGCCTGTGACAGGAAACCTATTGTCCAGGCCTCCCCTGCCGGACTTTCGGTCAGCAGCAGGAGGCCCGACTCGTGTCTGTGACTGCAGCATCCATTTTGTCATGCCAGGGCTCTTTTAAACTATTCTTGGCTAGACCAGTGTGTACATGTCTATCCCTCTAGAAGGGTGGAATTCTACCCCTGCCGCCAGGACTGGCGAGGGGGGTAGGATTCCAAAAGTGTTCCAAAGATAGCATTTACCTCTTTTCACAGAGGCATATTTTTCCCACCCCTGAGGCATTGCAAATAGCCGTTTCTCTATTTGTTTGGGCACAATGGCATGATTATGTGACATGGTGAACGTGGTAGTCACATTATTTTCTTGTTGTTGAGTTATTTTCCTACTCGCATATACGTATATAATAAGTGTCAACTTATTTGTTTACAGACGTGCCACTGATGAAGGGACCACCCATGTCCCGAAATGCATAGGGCTATTTTCTTACATGTCTGCCAACATAGAAAATGATATCTTCATGTTTTGTAACCAAAAACTGTTGTTGTACATCAAATGTTGGAATTGTTTTTTGGAAATATGCGTGGAGCAGTAATCCACAATTGTATAATGTTACACATTGTTTGCTTTATAATTCTATGTATGAACAAAAATGTCTAATGCTGTGAGTTCAATACAGACATTAGCACATAACAATTGGTGGTTTAATTTTGTTATAAGCTTGTTGGTTAAATTGTGTACACTGTATAATATTGTGGCAATAGTTGCCATAGGAACAGTGCTACCCACATGCAGGGTTTTCTTCCTGTTCTAACAGTATTCAGTTTAGCCTGAGTGGTCACTACAAGTCACTACAGGCAGTGGGTTAGCACCCTTAGTTATAAACCACAGACTAACATATTATTGTAGAATACTAAGAATAATAGGCAGTGCATTTCCCATTCATAGTATCACCCGGAGGGACCGCACCGCCAACCAGATGGGAGGAGGCATCGCCATCATCCACAGGGACACCATCCGCATCACGACCAACACCGACGACACCCTATCCACCGCCGAACACCTGCACTTCCAGATCCACACCGACCCGAAGACCACCCTCAGAGGCACCCTGATCTACCGACCCCCGGGACCACGCACACAATTCAGCGAGGACATCGCCGACTTCATCAGCCCGCATGCCCTCCCCTCCGCCGACTACATCCTCCTGGGGGACATCAACTTCCACCTGGAGAACAACAACGACCGCAACACCACCACCCTGCTCGACAACCTCGCCAACCTCGGTCTCAAGCAGCTGGTGTCCACCCCCACCCACCTCCCCGGACACACACTCGACGCCGTCTTCTCATCCAGCAAAGACATCGCCTTCAGCCACGCCACAGGACTCCACTGGACGGACCACAGCTGTGTCCACTTCACCTTCAAAAGAACGACGATCCACCACCACCAGCAACAGGTTGCCCGAAGAAGCTGGAACAAGATCACAGCCGACCAGCTCACCGCTTCCCTGAGCCAGCACCCACCTGCCGGCTCAGCGAACCCCAGCCAGGCCGCCGACAACCTCACGAAGTGGATCAGCAACTGCGCGGACGAACTCGCCCCTCTGAGGACCCCGCCCAGCAGACCCAGCAGCAGGAAAGCCCCATGGTTCACCGACGAACTCAAGAGCTCCAAGAAGAACTGCCGAGCCCTCGAGAAAGTATGGAGAAGGGAACCAACAATGGACAACATGACCACCCTCAAGCTCGCCACCCGGAAACACCACCAACTGATCCGCGCCACCAAGAAAAATGCATACAAGGACCGGCTGGACAACAACGCACACAACTGCAAGGAACTCTTCAACATCGTGAAAGAGCTCTCCAACCCCAACGCCGGAAACAACGACATCACCCCATCGCAAGACCTCTGCAACTCCCTCGCCTCCTACTTCCACAACAAGATCGCGGACATACACAACATCTTCAGCATCCAACCAACGCACGCCACGACCGCAGCAACGTCACCCACCACCACCCTCCGCGCCTGGACTCCGATCAGCACCGAAGACACCGTCCGCACAATGAACTCCGTCCACTCCGGATCTCCGACCGACCCCTGCCCTCACCACGTCTTCAACAAGGCCGACGCTGTCATCGCACCCCACCTGCGGGACATTATCAACACCTCCTTCGACACCGCCACCTTCCCTGAGAGCTGGAAGCACGCCGAACTCAGCGCTCTACTCAAGAAACCTACAGCGGACCCCACCGAACTCAAGAATTACCGTCCCATCTCGCTCCTCCCGTTCCCGGCCAAAGTCATCGAGAAGACCGTCAACAAACAGCTGGTCGCCTTCCTCGAGACGAATGGATCCCTCGACCCCTCACAGTCTGGCTTCCGAGCCAACCACAGCACCGAGACCGCCCTCATCGCTGCCACCGATGACATCCGAGCCCTGATGGACAACGGAGAAACAGCGGCCCTCATCCTCCTGGACCTCTCCGCGGCATTCGACACTGTCTGCCACCGCACCCTTGTGCAGCGCCTCGGCAACGTCGGAATCCAGGAGAAGGCACTGGAATGGATCACCTCCTTCCTCGACGGAAGAACACAGAGAGTCCGCCTACCACCGTACAAGTCAGAGGCCACCGAAGTCATCTGCGGCGTCCCTCAAGGATCCTCGCTGAGTCCCACCCTCTTCAACGTCTACATGAGCCCCCTCGCGGCCATCGCACGCCAACACAACCTCAACATAATCTCCTATGCCGACGACACCCAGCTGATCCTCTCCCTGACCAACGACCCCGCCGCCGCCAGAGCCAACCTGCACGAAGGGATGAAAGATGTAGCCGAGTGGATGACGACCAGCCGCCTGAAACTGAACTCAGACAAGACGGAGGTCCTCATCCTGGGCTCCTCGCCCTCCGCCTGGGACGACTCCTGGTGGCCCCCCGCCCTGGGCACCGCACCCAAACCGACGGACCACGCACGCAACCTGGGCTTCATCCTGGACTCCTCCCTCTCCATGACCAGACAAGTCAACGCCGTCTCCTCGTCATGCTTCAACATCCTGCGCATGCTACGGAAGATCTTCTGGTGGATCCCCACCGAGACCAGGAAGACTGTCACCCAGGCCCTCGTCACCAGCCGTCTGGACTACGGCAACGCCCTCTACGCCGGAACCACCGCTAAGCTCCAGAAGAGACTCCAGCGGATCCAGAACGCCTCAGCCAGACTCATCCTCGACATCCCACGAAACAGCCACATCTCCGGACATCTGAGAGACCTGCACTGGCTCCCCGTCAACAAAAGAATAACCTTCCGTCTCCTCACCCACGCACACAAAGCCCTACACGATCAAGGCCCGAGCTACCTCAACAACCGAATCAACTTCTACGCCCCCAAGCGCCACCTCCGATCAACCAGCCACGCCCTCGCCGCCGTCCCCCGCATCCGAAGAGCGACAACAGGAGGAAGGTCCTTCTCCTACCTGGCCGCCAAGACCTGGAACTCCCTCCCGACCGACCTGCGCCTGACCCAAGACCACCTCTCCTTCAGGAAGAAGCTCAAGACCTGGCTGTTCGAGCAGTAGCGGCACCCCCCCCCCCCCTAGCGCCTTGAGACCCTACGGGTGAGTAGTGCGCTCTATAAATGTCTTTGATTGATTGATTGATATCACTTAGTACCTAGTGTACCATATACTAGGGACTCACAAGGGTACCTCAGTAACCAAACTAGAGTGTACCTAAACTACATGTAATCAATTTAGAGAGGAAGCAGCTAGGCTGGGGTCCTAGATAGCAGGGCCCCAGCCAGACTAAAGTCAAAAAACAGTGAAACATCAGCAAAAAGTGGAGGTAACCATAGTAAGCAGATCCTACTCTCCTACATAATCCTCCCCCCAAACGCCGGGACATTAAACTAACCTTGAATAGTTGAGTCTTCATGTTCTAAGTGGAAATATCTGGAGAGTCCATCTGCATTGGCATGGTTACTCCCAGGTCTATGTTCCACTGTATAGTCCATCCCCTGTAGGGAAATGGACGAACTCAAAAGTTTGGGGTTTTCACCCTTCATCTGTTTTAGCCATAAGAGGGGCTTATGGTCAGTGTGAATAGTGAAGTGAGTGCCAAACAAGTATGGCCTCAGCTTCTTCAGAGCCCAAACTACAGCAAAGGCCTCCCTCTCAATAGCTCACCAACGTTTCTCTCTCTAGGGGTCAGCGTTCTGCTAATAAAAGCTACTGGCTGGTCCTGACCTTCATCATTCATTTGTGACAACATAGCCCCTACCCCCAACTCAGATGCATCTGTTTGGACAGTGAATTCTTTGGAGTAGTTAGGACTTTGCAGAATTGGTGCAGTGCACATGGCCTCCTTCAGGTCATCAAATGCCTTTTGACAGCTGACTGTCCACTGAACTTTCTTAGGCATTCTTTTTAAAGTTAAGTCGTTCAGGGTGTACAATGGATCCATACCCCTTGACAAATCTTCTGTAGTACCCATTCAGGCCCAAGAAAGATTTGACCTGAGTCTGGGTAGTTGGAGCAACCCAGTCCATGATGGTCTGGATTTTGCTCTGTGATGGTTGAACCTGGCCTCCACCTGCAAGGTGGCCCAGGCACACAACCTGAATCTGCCCTATCAGGCACTTAGTAGCCTTGGTAGTTAGGCCTGTTTCCTGCACTTCATGAGTGCACCAGGTAGTCTGTCTTGGAGTCAGAGAGAACATGTCCCTATACTTATTGAGCACCTGTCTACAATCAGCTTGTTGCTGAGCAGTGAGGCTGCCTGCCAAGGCTACACCATCAACTGACCCATCATCAGGGTTCTGTGAGAGCAGGTCAGGGTGTGGATCACTCTCTTCATCCTGTCCCTCATCCGTAGCCATGAGCAAGCCCATGTCTGCCCTGTCAACATAAGGTTTCAGTCTGTTGACATGAAGCACCCTATGGGGGCTCCTGGGAGTTTCAAGGTCTACCAAATAGGTAACCTCTCAATTCTGTTCAACAATTGTATGGGGGCCACTCCACATGTCTTGGAGGGCCGCTGGGGCCAAAGGCTCCAACATCCACACTTTCTGTCCTGGCTGCTAAACAGTCAGCACAGCCTTTTGGTCATGCCAGGCCTTTTGTAATTCCTGGCTAGGCTCAAGGTTTTTGGTTGCCTTTCTCATATACTCAGCCATCCTGGAGCGGAGACCAAGTACATAGTCCACTAAGTCCTGTTTAGGGGTTTGAGAAGTAACTCCCATCCCTCCTTCACCAGACACAGTGGGCCTCTTACAGGATGCCCAAACAGAAGTTCAAAAGGGCTCAAAAGGGCTGTAACCAACCCCCTTCTGAGGAACCTCCCTGTATGCAAACAAAAGGCAGGATAGTAGGATGTCCCATCTCCGCCTAAGCTTTTCTGAGAGACCCTTGCTCATACCCTTTAAGGTTTTGTTGAACCTTTCAATTAAACCATTGCATTGTGGGTGATAGGGTGTGGTGTATTTGTAATTCACTCCACACTCCTTCCACATTGCAGTCAGACATAACATTTGCATCTCTGTCTGAAACTACCTCCTTAGGGAAACCCACTCTTGAGAACACTCCCAAGAGGGCCCTTGCCACCACGGGTGCTGTAGTGGTCCTAAGGGGAATGGCTTCTGGGTACCTAGTGGCATTGTCCACTACCACCAGGATACATCTGTGCCCAAATGCTGTCTGAGGATCCATGGGAACAACTATATCAATCCCAACCCTCTCAAAGGGAACCCCCACCACAGGTAGTGGTATCAGGGGGCCTTTGTTGTACCACCTGCCTTACCACTGGCTTGACAGGTGTCACAGGAGCGACAAAACTCCTTGGTGTCTTCAGACATGTGGGGCCAATGAAAGTGAGGGACAAGCCTGTCCCATGTCTTGTTTTGGCCCAAATGACCTTCTAGGAGAATATCATGGCCTAGTGTCAATAGGAAGCCCCTGAACTTCAAAGGTATAACCAACCTCCTGGCTGCACCAGGCTTGGGGTCTCTACTCTCTTAGTATAGGAGTCCATCATCCCAATAAATCTTATGGGTTCCACATTACCAGCAGCCTCAGCAGCAGCCTGCTGTCTGAGGTGTTCAAGAGAAGGCAGCTCAGCTGCTCCTGACTCATATCTGCCCTGGAAGGGCCCCCTGTACCGAAGGACTCAACCTAATCAGGCTCAAGCTCATCTGGGACAGTTCCTTCTTCAGGACTACAATCATCTCCTTCAAGAGACTGATCTGTATTCCGAGTCAGGGGGAAGGCACTGCCTTAACCCTACTGCTCCTTTTCTTGGAAGGCACCTGGTCCATTCTTCCAGAATCCAGCGCCTGTTCAGTGTTAGACATGTTGGCCTGTGACCTAGTCACAGCAAACACATGTGCAGAGATTCCTAACATTTCTGCATGGGACCGGACCTCCTCTTCAGCCCAGGCTGAAGTTTCCAAATCATTGCCAGGCAAGCATTCAACAGGGAGGTCGGCACTTACCACAACCTTCTTGAGGCCAGTTAACCCTCCCCAGTAGAAATTAACAACTGCCAGGGCATGGTTAGTCCTGACATTGCTAGCATTGGTCACTTGGTAGAGTTCACCAAGTATCATCTGCCCAGGGGCCACAAGGTCTTCTGGCACCATTGTGACACTTGCCCCTGTGTCCCTGCATGCCAAAGCCTCTTTTCCATTGCTTAAAGGCTGCTGCCTGTATTTCCCAGATTACTGGGACTCACAAAGGAGGACATATCCATGCCTCCATCACAGATCAGTACAGCCTGAGTTGGAACTCTGACTAGGCCAGAGTCCATCTCAGAACCCAGGGTTAACCCTACTACACCCTTATTCTCATTACCACCACTTGGAGCTGAACTAGGGGAAACAGTTGCCTTAGGGGCAATGGTGGCTGGAGTTGAGTCTTTGGGCCTAGTACAATCACTAGTCCAATGGGTATTCTGTTTACAGATTTTACACCAAGGTTTCTTTTGGCCTTTCTTCTTGGATGATTGGGATTCCCCACTAGATGCAGATTTTTGGGGACCTCGAGAAGACTTCTGGTCTTTGTCCCTTTTCCCTACCCTTATTAGAATCTTGCTTCTTCCGGTCACCACCTTGGTTCTGAACCTTCTGCTTTACCCTGGTTCTGACCCATTTGTCTGCCTTCTTTCCCAATTCTTGGGGAGAGGTCAGATCAGAGTGTACCAGGTGCTGATGCAACAACTGATTTTGACAATTATTAAAGATCTGCTCCCTCATAATTAAGTTGTACAATCCTATATAATCACACACTTTACTGCCAGGTAACCAGCCCTCCAGAGCCTTAGTAGCACAATCAACAACGTCAACCCAGTCCTGAGTCTGAGCCTTTTGGTTATCTCTGAACTTCATCCTGTATTGTTCAGTGGTTAGGCCAAACCCTTCAATCAAAGCACTCTTCAGGACTGTATAATCATCAGCATCCTCTTCTCTAACAGTGAGGAGCTTGTCTCTACGCTTGTCTGCAAAGGAGAGCTACAAGATAGCTGCCCACTGCTCCTGGGGACCTTCTGAACTTTGCAGGCCCTTTCCAGTGCAGTTATCCATTTGTGGATGTCATCCCCACTCTGGTAGGGAGGGACAATCTTGTTTAAATTCTTATGGTCATGAGATCTTTCTCTACCACTAGGAAAGTTGCTGCCTCCACTGGACTCTAGTCCCATCTTTTGTCTAGATCTTTCAAGCTCTAAGGACTCCCTTTCTAGGGCTACCTGCTATCTTTTAACCCTCAGCTGGGTGTCCTCAAACTTGAGCTGCCTTTCTCTCTTCTCCTGGGAGGATTTACTCCTATGAGAAGAGACAGAGGTCCCTATAGATACACCAGAATAGTCAGACTCCACAGAAGGAGATCTGGGCCTTCTAGGTGTACGTCCAACTCTTCCTGGGGGGACAAAGATAGGGCTACCTTGGTCTTCCTCTTCATTTCGAGTAGGAGCTGCATGGTCCAGGCCAAGGTCATTGTTACCTTCCTGGTCAGCTTCAGAGTCAGAGTCCTGGTGGTTTGTACCACTGGGCTCTGCCTCCTCTGCTGCCCCATCCCCACTGCCTGACCCTTCAGGCTCTGATGCCTTTCTAAGATCATCTAACAGTAGTTCTTCCTTGAGGTGTTGGGTGTTGGCACTTTTACCTGTCTTCAATTTCCTCATAGTACACAAGGCCCTCAATTCTAAGAATGGCAATGTGTCATACTTGGATGCCAGTGACTAACTTACATCTGCAGGGACCCACTGGTTCCTGGTCTTGAAGACATTACTAGAGAGGTGTGGTGTATGCACCTACCTACTCTAGTGTAACCTACTAAACCTTCGTGAGTTGTAAAAAGAATGTGCTAAGCCCTTGACACATAACTCTAAGTTCAGTAGAACTTACTGTATTTTAAGCTTGTATTATATGTAACTCTGGTACCTTTCGTGGTTTTCAATTAGTCAATCACTTGAGATTATCTGGTAAAACAATGGCAAGCTGGAATCCCACACGCCGCACACCAATGTGAGAAGTTGACCTGGCATATGCTGTCCACTATTCTAGTGGGCACCTTGCACTGGTCCAAACGACCCTTATTGATGGTAGGTTAAAGACAACCTTTATTGAAAGCTATCGTAGTGGTAGCTATGGAGAGCAGCCTTCTGGCTAAGTCTTGGAGGAATGTAAAGCAGCTTGTTTCACCAGTCTATAATCTTGTGAATGACCAAATGAAAGGAGAACCACACCGGGTATATATATAAAATATATGTATTTATTCTAAACACATTCCTCTAGCCCCTTCATGAGGCTAAAGGCAAAAGTACATACAGTAAACTTAATTTCACACAGTAAATTAGCACAATATACGTTGAGCCCTAGGGGCGTACCAAACCATATATTAAGAAAGTGATATAAGAACCACAACTTGACTAGACACAAGGCCTAGAGTCTGTAGAATCGCTGGGGCCACAAGGAACCACCCAAGGTAGTGACACAGGGGACCCACGGAGGACGTGTGCAGTATAAGAACACAGCTGCGAAACACCATTAGCTTCTATCGTGAAAGTTGTGGATGGAAATGTATACATGAAGGAACCTTAGGAGAGGACTTTGAGCAAACCCCTTTAGACTTAAGGGGTTCTAGGGCCAACACCCATGGGAGCACCGGAATACTCGAGTTACCTCACCCAGGGAAGCCGGGTGCATAGGTGTCTTTTGGTGTTGGGTTTCGTCATCATTTTCAGTGGCGATCTGCTGCAGAGTGCTGCTGTCATCCAAGTGGAAAGTGTCCGGTGTGATACAAGCCTGGATCAAAGATCACAAGAACCAGAAAGTAGAGGGGACAGAGTCTGGGTCACTTGCCAGTGACCAGGGGCACGATAGTCGAATGCCCACCGATGTTGGGTGATTTCAGGTGAAAGAGGTGAAGCTTGAGTCTTCAGCAACGAGAACCAGGAGGCGTCAATGAGAACCAGGTTCTGGAATTTAGCTGTCCCAGAAAGGATGTTGAGTGTTGGGTTGTCTGTGCCCAGATTGGACCTAACAAGCCTTGGCAACAGCAAACCATGCAGGAATCAAAGAAATGCTTCAGTGTGAACCAGCAAGGTCCGAGGGACTCACCACACAATGGAGAGTCAGGTCTCTGGAGAAACCAGGGAAGCCCAAGGAAAATCAGAGTGGCCTTTGTGGAGATCCACCAGTTGACCGACCAGGGATTGCAAAGGAGCCTCAAGCTGAAATGCAAAAAGCGGGCTCATGGAACACTCGTGGAGTGTAGGCCCACAATCTTCAGTGCAGTAGGTGCTCAGGGCTTGGGCTACAAGTAACCCAGAGCACAACTTCAAGAGATGTCGAGAAGTCAATGCACTTGCAAATGTGCAAAGTGTCTAGGGGTTCCGGTTCCATGTCACTCGTGAGCGCTGTGGGTCTCAGCTTTGCCTCTGTGAAGTCTGGAAATCCTCTTCCTGTGTTGCAAATACTTTGGAGTCCGGCAGGCTCTTTGAGAAAGCAGACCGGCAAGATGCTTTGTTGGTGCCTGCAAAGCAGGGAGTCACTTTTTGACCCAAAGGGAGATTCTTCCATCCTCTAGTCTCAATAGAGCATCGAAGTTCCAGGATTCAGTTGCAGAGTTTTGTCCAGTTGTAATCTAAAGTCCTGTTGCCAGGGGTTCCTTACTTATACCTAAGAAAGGGGTCGGACATACTCTGGGGGCCCACAGATGGGAGGGTCTGGAAAGAGGGGTGGCTACACCCATTTCCTTTGTCCAGTTTCGTGCTAGAGCAGGGAATGGTAGCCCCTGCAACCGGTTTGTACTGGGCTATGAACAGGGACGCTAAATGTGCCCCCAGTGCAGACTTCACAGAGCTCTCAGAGTGCACCCACCCAGCCCCAATACACTAAAGTCTGTCTGGGAGGTGGTTATACCGCCCTGTGACAGGAAAACTATTGTCCAGGCCTCTCCTGCCAGAGTTCCAGTCAGCAGCAGGAGGCCAGACTCGTGGCTGTGGCTGCAGCATCCAGTTTGTTGATGCCAGGGCTCTTTTAAACTATTACTGGTTAGACCAGTGTGTACATGTCTCTCCCTCTAGAAGGGTGGAATTCTACCCCTGCCACCAGGACCGGAGGGGGGTAGGATTCCAAAGTGTTTGACACCAAATACGACATGTTTCCATGCAGCCATTCCAAAGTTAGCATTTACCGCGAGATTATAATGCACTTAAGAGTATATGGTCTGGCTGCATCACAGAACAGCCTCAGAGAATAGGCTCCGAATGCTGCAGAGGGGCCCAGCTCATGCATGGGCACACTCTCACACAAAACCAAGCACTCTGCCTTCAGGATTCATAAGGCCTGCCATAGGAGTGACTACTAGGTTTATATGTGTCTGTGATTAAAGGTTGATATAGGTAACCTATATCTTAGTACGGGGTGCATGTACCACCTTACCCAGGGTGCAGTAGCAGTCCTGTGGTGTCATTTTGGAATACTTCCCAGGGGTGGCATAATACATGCTTCAGCCCCTGGTAGGCCTCTGGGGTACCTATGCCCTTAGTACCTAGTGTACCATATACTAGGGACTTACAAGGGTACCCTGGTGACGAAACAGGAGTGTATCTAAAGTACATGCAATCAATTTAGAGAGGAATCAGCTAGGCTAGGGCCCTGGATAGCAGGGCCCCAGCCAGACTATAGTTGAAAAACTGTGAAACACCAGCAAAAAGTGTGGGTAACCATAGTAAGCAGATCCTACTCTCCTACACTAGCCATATATATATAAAACATATTTAAACTTTACAGAAACACACAGTCACTGGATGATGTCATCAGTGATGCCATTTGAGATGTCATCAGTGATGTCATCAGTGATGTTACTGACCATGTCATGAATGATGTATTATGTGACATCCTCAGCAGTGCATTGTGGGTGTGCGAGTTATAGTCAGCTGAACTAACTATAATGGCTGAATTTTCCTGGTTTTGTATGAGTGAAATGTCCAACTAACTATAACGTCCCTGAAACCTGTGGTTTTTCAGTGAATGTCTAAGGTTTTTTCAATGCTAATTTCTAACTATAACGTCCCTAAAACCTATGGTTTTTTCAGTGAATTTCTAAGGTTTTTTTAATGCTAATTTATAACTATAACATCCCTGAAACCTATGTTTTTTCAGTGAATTTCAAAGGTTTTTTAAATGCTAATTACTGACTATGCCTACAGAGGTAGGACATGTGCATAAAGAGGAAGAAAAGAACAGAAAGAAACAAGATAAATGCAGAAAGAGGCAACAGAAGTCCAGAAAGACAAAAAAAGGTGCAGAAAGAAGCACGAGGTATGCAGAAAGAACCAACAGAGGGGCAGAAAGAGGCCTTATTGCAAAGTCATCCTGTGCTCATAACTTTTTGCTGACTGGTACTAGTGGTAACTGACTCTGACTAACCAGGCCTGGTGCCAGTGCTATGCTGAAAGACACTAGGAATAGAGTGCAAACACCTACATACAGTAGGGTATACTATGGGTTGGGGTACCCCTGTGATTGGCATGACCTCGCCTGTAGGGCCTTAGTACATAATAGGGCAGGAGGTTAAAACGGCCTCTAAGTCAGAGGTGCAGAAAGAGGCAAGAGAAGTGCAGAAAGAAGCAACAGAGGTGCCGAACGAGGCAAGAAACATGCAGACACAGGCAAGAAAGATACAGAAAGAGGGAACAGGGGTACAGAAAGATGTAAGAGGGATACAGAAATTTGCACGAGAGGTAAAGAAAGAAGCTAGAGCAGTGCAGACAGAAGCAAGAGAGGTAGAGAAATAGGGAAGAGGGTGTAGAAAGAGGCAAGAGGGATACAGAAATATGCAAAAGAGTTGCAGAAAGAAGCAAGAGCAGTACAGAAAGAACAGAGGTGCAAAAAGAGGCAAGAGGGGTGCAAAAAGAGCTAGGAGAGGTGCACAAAGAGGCAAGAGATGTACAGAAAGAGACAGGAGGGTTGCAAAAAAAGGAAGCGAAATGCAGAAAGAAGCAACAGAGGTGCTGAAAGAGGCTCGAAGGGTACAGAAAGAGGCGAGAAACATACAGAAAGAAGCAACAAAGGTACATAAAGAGGCAAGAGAGGTGCAGAAACAGACAGGAAAGGTACAGAAAAAGGGAACAGGGATGCAAAAGAGGCAAGAGAGGTGCGGAATAGGGAAGAGGGGTGCAGAAAGAGGCAAGAGGAGTACAGAAAGTAGCAAGTGAGGAACAGAAATAAGCACGAGAGGTGCAGAAAGATGCAAGAGAGGTGCAGAAACAAGCAAGAGAAGTGCAGTAAGAGATAAGAGAATTGCTAAAAGAAGCAACAGATGTGTAGGAAGAAGCAAGAGAAGTGCAGAAAGAGGCAAATGAGGTACAGAAAGAAGCAAGAGCAGGGCAGAATGAACCAACAGAGGTGTAACAAGAGGCAAGAGAGGTGCAGAAAGAGGTAGGAGAGGTACAGAAAGAACCAACAGAGGTGTAAAAGGAGGCAAGAGGGGTGCAGATAAAGGTAGGAGAGGTACATAAAGAGACAAGAGAGGTACAGAAAGTGGCAGGAGGGGTTCAGAAAGAAGAAAGAGAAGTGAAGAAAGAGGCAAGAGAATGGCTGAAAGAAGCAACAGAGGTGTGAAAAGAAGCAAGAGAAGTGCAGAAAGAGGCACATGAGGCGCAGAAAGAAGCAAGAGCAGTGCAGAAAGAACCAACAGAGGTGCAAAAAGAGGCAAGAGGGGTGCAGAAAAGGAAGGAGATGTGCACAAAGAGGCAAGAGAGATACAAAAAGAGGCAGGAGGGGTGCAGAAAGAAGAAAGAGAAGTACAAAAAGAGGCAAGAGAGGTGCATAAACAGGCAGGGAAGGTGCGAAAAGAGCGAACGGGATGCAGAAAGAGGCAAGAGAGGTGCAGAAATAGAAAAGAGGGGTATAGAAAGAGGCAAGAGAGGTGCAGAAAGAAGCAAGTGAGGTTCAGAAAGGGACAACAGAGGTGCAGAAGACGCAAGAGAGGTACAGAAACAAGCAAGAAGAGTGAAGAGAATTGCTGAAAGAAGCAACAGAGGTGTGGAAAGAGGCAAGAGAAGTGCAGAAAGAGGGAAGTGAGGTACAGAAAGAGGCAAGAGAGGTACAGAAAGAGGCAAGAGGGGTGCAGAAATGTGCAAGAGAGTAGCATATAGAAGCTAGAGCAGTGCAGAAATAACCAACAGAGGTGCTGAAAGGGGCATGAAGTGTGCAGAGAGACAGGAGAGGTGCAGAAAGGAGCAACATGGGTACAGAAAGAGGTAAGAGTACTACAGAAAGAGGGAAAAGAGGTGTAGAATGAGTCAAGAGAGGTGCAGGAAGAAGCCAGTGAGGTACAGAAAGAGGCAAGAGTGGTTCCGAAAGAAGCAACAGAGGTGCAGAATGAGACAAGAGGAGAGCAGAAAGAGGAGTCCAGAATGAGGCACAAGTGTTGCAGAAAGAAGGGACAGTGGTGCAGAAAGAGGCAATAGAAGTGCAGAAAAAAGCAACAGAGATACAGAGAGAGGCAAGAGGAGTGCAGAAAGAGGGAAGAGTGGTGCAGAAAGAGGCACAAGGGTTGCAGAAAGAAGGGAAAGATGTGCAGAAAGGAGCAAGAGAAGTGCAGAAAGAAGTGACAGATGTGCAGAAAGAGGGATGAGTGGTGGTAAAGGAGGCAAGAGAAGTGGGGAAAGAAGCAACAGAGATGCAGATAGAGGGAAGAGGGGTGAAGAAAGAGGCAAGAGGGAAGCAGAGAGCAAAAGAGAGGTGCAGAAAGAAACAAAAGAAGTGCAGAAACAAGGAACAGATATGCAGAAAGAGGCAAGAGGAGAGCAGAAAGAGAGAAGAGGGGTACAGAAAGAGGCACAAGGGGAGCAGAAGGGCAAAAGAAGTGAAGAAAGAACAGAGGTGCAGAAAGAGGCAGGAGGGGTACACAAAGAAGCAAGTGAGGTGCAATAAAGAAGCAACAGAGGTGCAGAAAGAAGCAAGAGAAGTTCAGAAAGAAGCAAAATAGGTGCAGATAGAGGCAACAGAACTGAAGAAAAAGGCAACAGAGGTGCAGGAAGAAGCAAGAGTGGTGCACAAAGAGGCAAAAGGGGTACAGAAAGAAGCAAGAGGAGTGCAGAAAGAAGCAAGAAAAGTGCAGAAAGAAGCAACAGAGGGGCTGAAAGAGGCAAGAGGAGTGCAGAAAGAAAAAGTGGGGTGGACAAAGAGGCAAGGGATGCAAAAAGAAGCGAGAGTGGTGCAGAAAGAAACAAGAGAAGTGCAGAAAGAAGGCACAGAGGTGCAGAAAGAAGCAGCAGGGGAGCAGAAAGAGAGAACAGGTAATCAGAAAGAGGCAAGGGGGTGGAAAAAGAGGGAAGAGGGGTGCAGAAAGAGGCGTGCAGAAAGGGGTGCAGAAAGAAGCAAAAGAGGTGCAGAAAGAAGCAACTGAGGTGTTGAAAGAGGCAGCAGGGGTGCAGAAAGAGGGAACAGGTATGCAGAAAGAGGCAAGAGGGGTGCAAAAAGAGGGAAGAGGGGTGCAGAAAGAGGCACAAGGGGTGCAGAAGGAAGCAAAAGAGGTACAGAAAGAAGCAACAGAGGTGCAGAATGAGGGAAGAGGGGTGGGGAAAGAAACAGGAGAGGTGAGAAAGAAGCAACAGATGTGCAGAAAGAGCGAAGAGGGATGGAGAAAGAGGCAAGAGGGGTGCAGAAAGAAGCAAGAGAGGTGCAGAAAGTAACACAAGAAGTGCAGAAAGAAGGAATAGAGGTGCAGACAGAAGCAAGAGGAGTGCAGAAAGAGAGGAGGGCTACAGAAGAGGCACAAAGGGTGCAGAAAGAAGCAAGGAGGTAGAGAGATGCAAAATAACTAAAGAAAGAAGCAACAGACATGCATAAAGGGGGAAGAAGGGTGGAGAAAGAGGCAAGAGGGGTGCAGAAAGTAGAAGAGATGTGCAGAAAGAGGCAAGAGAAGAACAGAAAAAGAAAGAAAGGTACAGAAAGAAGCAACAGAAATGCAGAAAGAGGCAAGAGAGGCGCACAAAGAAGCAAGAGAGGCTTGTACACCATTAGTGCCAATTTAACACACACATTTAGCAATAAGTAACAGGTGACCATTCTAGGTTTACAAAGGACCTTCCACCATGCTCTAACACTTGTCGCTGCATTTTTGGTAACGTTTGATCCATTTGAGCTAGAAACAATTCTTATTTTGTTCAAATCTGCAGATTAGGAAGCCGATGATGAATGATGTGGCTAATGCGGAAAATGTATAATTGTGCAAACGTTGGTGCAGTTAAACAGTCGCATAATTCCAGTGACCTCTGACTAGGTCCAGAAGTGCTCCTCAGTGATTCCTTCTTTTTTTTGTCTCATTGAGTTCATAGTTTAGCTTCTATGGAAATGAAGAAGACTAAACCTGAGGGTACCACTCCACAACACTGCCTACCATACCACACAATTACTCTCCATAAAGTATAATTCCACTCTACATAATTCCTATAAAATAAATACCACATACTTTCTATCCACATAATTTCACTGCACAATTTACCACATTAATCCACTACACACAACGTACATCCACTCCACTCTGAAAAACATTATTAAAAAACCTTTACATTCACATCGCCAATAGCTGGAACTCTCGCAAATGCGAAACCTATTACATTGCAAACACTTCTTTAACTAGTAGTTGTGTTTGCAGAGTGGTGGAGAAAGGGTGCTGGGCCTCTCACCAGCACTCCGGAATTCCGCAGTGTAGGGCTTACAGGAGGTACTAGGAGGGCTTCTTTGCCCCCCAAGTCCCTCAGAAGTAAATTGGACTTCATCCCCCATCCTGTAGTCTGCCAGGAGGCGAGTTTGCAGAGTGGTGGAGAAAGGGGCCATGGCTTCCGAAGACGTCTTAGCAATACCACTGTGTGGCACTTACTGGAGGTAACAAGATGGGTAATTGGCCCCCAAGGACATCCTTGTGGGGCAATTCCTCCTCCTATTATCTCCAGTAAGTCCCACACAGCAGGAAAGTTGTCATAGTAGGCCATGCCCCCTTTGTCCACTACTCTGCAAACGCGCCTTCTGGCGCGCTCTTGGTTGGGGGATTTAGTCCCTTTGAATACTGAGGGTCCCTGTGGGCCAGATAGCCTAACAGGTACCTCCACTACGCGACACACAGCTGGATTGCTGAGAGTGAACTCAAACCACGCCCCGTTTTTACACCACTCTTCGAACGCGGCTCCTGGCACACTGCTATTTGGGGGATGATGTCCACTTTAGTCCTGAGGTCCTCAGGACACAAGAGAACCTCATCACCCCACCAGCATGGCATTCTAGATTTGATATTTCCCCCGGGCCTGGCCTCTTTTTTTATTTTTTAAAATAAATAAGGGGATGGGGCCATGTGGCCATCCTCCCCGGCAATTTCAGCCCCAGGGACCCCATCCCCTCGGGCCCAGCCGCACTTGTGGGTGCCCTGGTCCCACCCAGGTCATTCACTCCCTTGGGTACCATGGGGGGAGCCTTTAGGCCCCCACGGCATCTGTGGCCACTGCAGGTAAGAGCGGTGGGGCCGGCTGCGGGATTTTGAGAGACGAACACATGAGAAAATTATTAATTTATTTAATTCCCCCTTGTGGTCATCTCTCAAAATCCCCCCCACCCGGCCCCACCGTTCTTATCTGCGCAGCTGCTGCACGGTCCCTGCCGACTCCCCGCCTCCTGTGGGAGCCGGCATTGATTTCACAGAGACAGAGCTCCTGAATATGCAGCTCACTCTCTGTGAAAGCAATCTGCTCTGCTTCCAGCAAGTGCGAGCATTTTAAATATTCTCTTGCTTGCTGGAAGCGTAGCACAGTTTACTACGGCTTCACAGGAGCTGTATAGCCACAGCCAAGCCACAGCAAACAGTTTTGTCCTGGGGTGAGCATCCTGGGTGGGCATTCTGGGACATAGCAAGAGCTGTCCCTCGGAGGGTTGCGGTCCCCAGGGCCATCTTTGGCTCCAGGAGGTGGGCCCCCTCCTTTCTTGGAGTAGAGCCTGCCCTGTCGACGTGGTGGTCCCTGGGGCAGAGAAAAGCCTTGGAAGGGGGCAGTGCGGCCCCTCCCATTTAAAAAAACCTGTGATTTTGGCACTGGGGAGGTGGTGGTCTCCTGGGCCTCGGGGTCCCTGAGGACCCCAATTACAGAATAAACCCCCCGGGGCATAAGGGGTCTGAGGTCTTTAGAAATGTTCAGCGGTTCAGGCTGTAGTTGCGTTCAAAATACCTATGGGAAAATGAAATGTGAAAGATCATCTGAAACTGTCAACACAGCAGCTGAACTGACTAAAGTAAAAGTTTTGAAAATGTGATGCGGATTCGTAAAGCGGTGCCAAAGTTATAGGCAAAAAGAATGTGCTTTTCCTATGGAAACGAGTTTCTAACTATAATTACATACCGGTGGTTTGCTAATAACGTTTGTGTCATTTGAAAAATATTCACAAAGGTTTCCTAAAATAAATGTATTCCAACTCAGCTGCTTCCTGGAAAGTTTCAGGGTGATCTGACGTTTTAAACTGAAAAGAACGCTGAAATTCACCAGATATAGTTAACTGAAGTAACCATAACTCGGGCCCTTGACATGCACTGTTAATGACCTCACATATAAAATCACTCATTACATTTCTATGACATCGTTGAAATCATCACTCATGACTCCTGAAATTACATCTTCATGACAATCGTCAAGTTGCCAAACATCTGACACATCACCTCATAGGAGTTTAAAATAATTGAAGATCATAAATCATCACCTTTTTCCTGTGTGAGCTCACAGATATTTAAGAAAGAATTCATGTTTGCCCATGTAGCCCTTTATTTATTATTCTACAACCACTTTGTTATATCCTCAGTATTACATTTACATGTAATCAGCCTAGGTTCTACCAGCTACTCAGCCAGAGTGAGAGATGGCAATGGAATGTTGGTGTGACTGTGATGAATGAAATGCCTGGGTGCCTGTGTGGGTGAGTAGTGACAGTTAGAGATGGGATGAGCAGCTAGGCAGGCTGCTCCTGGTGAGGCTGGCACATGGCTAGTACCAGACCATAGCTGGCTGGACTATGATTGATGCTACCTTGACATGGAACCAATAAAGAACACTTGAAATATACTACATGGCTACCAGTGTCTCTATGTACAGGGTACAACACACTTCCTCCTGATTAACAGATTGATTTTGAATACTTTCCATAGCTCTAAGAGACAGGATTAGAGTGTTGTGATCATTGGCACACTGAGTAAATACCTTAAAATGTTTGACAAGTTAGCGAAAATCCTCTGAAAGGACTATAAAATTTATATTGGAGGCAAAAGCTCTTCCTGTGAACATAGGAACTACCAAAAAATAGGATTAAAAACATCTAAAAACAGAATAAATCTAATTGATAATATTGTTTAAAGCTTCTCTCAATACACTGAGCCCAAAGTGAGCCATTCATTGATTTGAAAATTAGTCAGTCCACAGACCCGACTGGAGTGGAAGGTACAGAGGCGCACGCTAAAGACACTCAGCAATATTAATGACCAAACTCCACTTGTCTGAACATGAAATTTCAGTAAATCATTGCCTTGTGCTTGAATCACTTCTGGGTTTGTATGGGTAAAGTTATTGTTATAACAGTTAACCCCAAATGTTTTTGTGTCCAAAAGCCTCCACACAAACCACCTGGTAATACAAAGACATGGATGCTTGTTTCTTCTGTGGGACGGGACGGGAAGAACTTGATGATGAAGCATGCCACCAAGGGACCTTTTGGTGGGTGAGGGTTATTTTAAGAAACGTTACTGTTTCCCACGCTTGTAACCAAACAGTTCACTTGGGTTTAGTCACATTTTAGATGGTTAGCAGTTTATTTCATAAATTCTGAGTGGACTATTTTTGTTTTTCCATAACTTCTAGAGGAGATTGAGTCCATGACTGACACATCTCTTCACTCCCTTCTTTGTTTTTTGACCCACAGAGTCCCTCAGGAGTAAGGTGGATTTCATCTCCTAACCAGTAGTGCACCACAAGCCGCGTTTTCAGAGTGGTGGATAAAGGGGGCGTGACCTCTGAAAACATCTTGGGAGTCCTGCGGTGTGGGACTCACTGGAGATAACAGGAGTGGTAGTTGTAGCCCAAGGATGTCTGTTTAAAACTACTATTTTGAACAAAAAAAAACCTGAAATTTATCACTTATAGCTTATTGAGCTAACTATAACTTGTGCCCCCTGCTAAGCACTTCTTTGACCTCACATATTACATCACTCATGCCATGTTCAATGACATAATTGATGACATCACTGATGACATCGGGAATGACATTAAATTGAATATTTTCCAATAATACTGTTTTCCTTGACAGGGTTGTATCCATTAGTCAGGGGCCCCCTTGTCTTATCCATAGTAAAATATTAAATTGAATATTTTCTGTGTTGGGACACAGCCCAGAATTATATCTATTAAGGTTGTCCCCTTGCTGCAGTCTTATTCTGTGCTCATGCCTTTAAAGGCGCCTTGCATGATGCACAGCTTTGCAGCCAAGAGTAGGAGCTGTCTAGCATAGAGTCTGTATACCCTTCCAATACAATTGCCTGACTAGGATCCCACACGCAGAACGTATTCAACACACTTTCAATGTGTGTTTTGTTTGAGAAATGAAAACATTTCTCCTTGTTAGCACTTGCTTCAAGTCTGCATTAGCTTGTGATGAAAAACACAGGTTGGCTATGGTAGTAGACAGGGCTTTGCAACTAAAACGAACAAGTGTTTTTGCACCACGACGCTAAAGGACGACCCCTTAGTGCAAAGTGGGGCAAACCAGTGCAATTTCCTTTTCATGCTGAAAAAAACAGCACCTTTCGAGCATAAAATGCCTTGCTCAGGAAAGTAAATACCAATATATTGCATCACTTTTAGATGGTGCAGTTTTTGTAAATGTGAGCCAAGGTTTCCAAAGAGATGACCTCTGAACTCTGCCTGTATTTGTAAAATGTAACATAACTGCCATTTGTAAACATCGCCCAGATACTCTTTTGCAACATGCGCACATCTTACTTCACCCTTCACATTACTGCCTCGGGCGGCGCCTGTCAATGGGCCTCTTTTTACAGGAATGCTCACGTAAACAGTACCTAAGGCCATGAGTATTTACACAGAATCCTCTTATTTACTGATATTGACATGAACCACGGGCTTCTGGTTTGAGGGTAACTACGCATTGCACGTCGCTTAAATCAATGTCCTGTTGTTTTACGGGAGGGCCAAAAGGGGCCACTGCAAACAGTGGGATTAATGTTTAAACAGTATTTGTACACCCACGTCACTGATTGATGTATTTAACAAAATAGCAGGATCTGCAACAAGAAGCCTACATCTGAAAATGGAGGGCCACACGTTAGGACTGCTGCTTTTTGCCACGTTCGTCCTGCTGCCATTCAGTGCTGCTGCTCCTGAGGTACAGGCTTTCTGTTTTTGATACGTTCATTGTGTGCTCTTAGTCGAAATGTAATCTGATCAATTATGATCAATAGCTATCGATGGGTCAATGAAGAATCCTGTTTTTGCTATCCATTTAAACGAGAAGATATACTTTGCTTTGGGATTCTTAAAATAATATACCACTATTGTATGTCACCTAACTCCAAACGACTGTTCAAAATGAGAGTATTGACCTATCCAAATATTTCTAAAGTATCCTTGTTAATATATTCATTTTTGTTGAAGTTGATTGGAGTTCTTCCTTAATGATTGTTTGCAATCTTTTCTGCTTAAATTTCTTTGGAAATCTTCTTTTCAACATAAATTTGGAATGTTCCACAAAGGATGCCTGTGGGGTTACAGTGTGCTTTGCAAGTATGCATAACATTTAACATTTGGTAGATCATGTATGTGATAGGCAATGCACAATTGTTTTGAGCACTGTATAATTCAATAGTATGAAGTAGAAATCAGGCCTAGTTTAACATTACCAGCCATCGTCTCGGCCATAACATTGGCAGAAAACACCAATAGCATCTTTATTATCCTAAGCACATAACAAAGTGAACTCAGACATGAGTACATTTAATGTGTGGTCCTTGAGAGAGCAGAACATGGCAGCAGGTCCAAACATTAGAACCAAAGAATATTTGTAATCATATCCGGATCATGATTTGAAGAACAGAAAAGTGAAGTGATTTAACTAGAGTCAGATAGTTTGGGTCAAGAATCGTCAGTAATCAATGCTTATGTTCTTTGCTGGATTCTAAAATTGCTAAATAAAATGAATCACAATTCTGCTACCAGGTGTGATTTAACTTGGATTTGTGGAGACTATGTCCATTGCCTTAGTGGATAAAGCGTGTTTACAATGTGATCTTTAAGTACAGGGTTACTGGTACTGTTACTCCAGCATAAGAACCCTTACTCTCCTATAATGAAAGCTATGCCACACAATTGTATTCATTGTAGTTCTTAAAGCCAATTAAATATGCAAGAAAGTACCCTCTACCGCACAAGAAGTCAATGTTTTGACTTCTAGGGACCCCCAATTAATCATTAATGGACCCCCCTCTGAATCATGGCTGTTAGCCAAGGGCCCCAGCCTAAGCATTGTCAATGATTTGAACCGCAAAACATGCCACATAAAATAGAGGAAAAAAACCTTCAAACAGATGCACAACTGATGACACACTTTACTTAATTTGCAAGCACATATAAACAAAAAAAAAGGTACATTTTAATATGAAGGTTGCAACTTTTCTAAATTCAATTGAAGCCCCTCATCATCCATACTATATTGTGCTTGAGGCGCTTGCACTGCTCCCACGTATCAATCGGATGATACTTATTACATTTTTAGTCTCCAATTTCAAATTCCTTCACATTTACAGTACGTTTTAACATTTTCAATTGTGCAATTAGCTTCTTTATTTATATACAGTTCATAAATCTGTTAATATTATCTAATTTTCTAAGTAGTTGCAGACCCCATGTGAAGGATTCAAGGACCCCCAGGAGTCCCAGAACACAGTTTGGGAACTACTGCTCTACGGTATACTCAATCAATATCAGTCAATTCCTTTATTCGGTTTTCGTAATATATAAAAAACCCATAAAAGTACAGTAGTGAAAAAATACAATTTACATTTCAAAATTGCAATACGTTCGCTATATACATTAAATATTTTAAAATATCTGCTCATTCAGGAATTGAAATTCATTCAAGCGAATTAAAAACATGAACAAGATCAGGAGAACGACAATTAAAAGGTGATAGCATTTGATTTAAAAAGGACCTTATTCGCAATTTAGATATATACAATATGCCTTACTATTCAAGATTTTTCCTATCCCTAATACAAATTTTCAGGAATTGCGCAATATTTTTCATGAAACACTCTATTTCCAGACATTGTAAGGCTGGGCGACATAATCTCAGGCCAAAAATTCTTAAAATTGGTTTTATCCATCTTCCCTTTCACTCCTTGTAGAACTTGCAGAACAAGACCACATGCATTGTTGACTGGGCAGAAATGCCATTGCAAGGGCAAAATGACAAAACCTTTGTCCAGTCATTCTCTTTCGGAAAGGATATCATGTGATGGAATATGTTCATCCTGAACCGTATTAGCACAAATCTCTCATACCCATTTAAATTGAAAGTCAGATATGGTTGTATCGTTAGAGTGGTTTGGATCATTAGATTGTATTGAACTGAGAGCTTGTTAATTTCAGTAAGCAATCTAAGCCCCTCCAAATGCCCCATGCACTGCTTTTTAAACTGTTTCCTCGGGATCTGAGCTATCAACGCTGGATTGGAATAGTACGCTGAGAGGCCCAGGTCAATTAAGAACTTTTTCACGTACATGAGCCACCCAATCTTATCGACATGATCAAGGGCGAGGCAGTCTGTCAGTATCTCCCGATTGAATTCAGTTTTGGGAGACGACCAAATGCGATGCCATAATAGAATGGGTTGTGCTTTTATTATGTTAGTAATATAGGGTATTCCTAGTTCCACATGGCAGTTATACGTTGATGTCCCTCGAGAAACTGCCAGCAAATACCTCAAAAAAACATTTTCCACTTTCTGTATAGCATCTACCTCACAGAAGCCCCAGATTCCAGCCCCATATATTGCCGTACTAGTGCCTTTGGCTTGGTACATCTGAAGCATTTCTGCCGGGGGCCTCCTGCCTAGCCTCTGGGCAAAATTGACCAATGAGGTAGTTGCCCTAACAAAGAGGAGTTTCCTGCCGATCATTGCTTGTCTCCAGGAACCCTTATTGTCAATTAGAATGCCTAAATAAGGGTATGTAACAGTTGGTTCTAATTTCGCGTTTTCTATGAAGATGTCCTTCTGCTTCTTATGCCCAGCCCCACAGCTCATTACAAATGTCTTTTTTATGTTGATTTTTAGTTCTAATTTAGCCATGAATGCATGATACCTATTAAGGGCGCGTTGTAATTCTAGGGAGGTTCTTGCTAAGATCACAGCGTTGTCCGTGTAGAGTAGGGCAGGTATTGGATGCTTCTTTAGCAACGGCAGGTCCCGGCTCCCCTCTAACATGGTTTTTTCCAGACCATTGGTATAGAGTGTAAAAAGGAAGGGAGCCAGGACACAACCCTGCCTAACCGCCCTCTCTACATTGAACGGTACCGTGATCTCCCCCCCTGCGCCAAATTGCGCCCTGGCCGTAGCATTTGTGTAGGAATCTCTGATAAAGTTAACAATAGGGATATCCACACCCATTTCTATTAGGATACTCCAAAGTTTGACGTGACTAACACAATCAAAAGCAGCGGTCAAATCTACATAAGCCATGCAGAGCTTGCCCCCCTTAGCTTTCACGTATTTACCCATAAGAAGTGACAGATTTAGACCTTGTTCCATGGTGCCCAGACCTTCTCTAACCCCAAATTGGAGGTCAGACAGAACATTACTAGCTTCTGCCCATTGCTGTAGGCGTTCAAGAAGAATACGGCCTGCCACCTTTCCCAAGGAATCCAAAAAGGATATGGGACGATAACAGGCCGGATGCTGTCGATCTCCCTTCTTAAAAATTGGGACTAAGATTGAATTTGACCATGAATCAATAAGACCCTCTGAACAAGTAGCTTGTAATACTCTTGTCAATAATGGTGACCATAAGTCCATATTGCATTTGAATAAATCCACTGGAACCCCATCAGGGCCCGGGACCTTTCCTCCTTTGCTGGACAGTAGAGCCTCTTCAACATCTGATAAGTTAATATCAAGATCTATGGGGAAAAATACCGGACTAGAAAAGGACCTTGTCATGGAATTATTGTATGTCACAGAGTTTGCCTCCATGTTTCGGATAAAAATGTTGGAAAAATGATCTATCCAGTGGCTTCCGTCAATAGCAATTTCCACTGTCGGCCCTAGACTCCCTTCTGAAAAGAAGGGAGTTTTAAGGACTCTCCAAAAGGCAGCACTGTCCTTATTTCTACAGCTTTTATGTAGTTCATCCCAGAGTTCTTTTTTCAGCTCTAATTTTCGCGATTTTATGGCCTGATTATATGCTCTTCTTAGCTTTATAATGCTATTTCTGTCCCTCACCTCAGCATGTAGAGCGTTTTTTAGCTCACGATATGCTTTATTGCAAGTCTTATTAAACCAACCTTTGCTTTTCCCATTATTGTTTTTCTGTTTGGCAAATAATATTTTGTTTATCTCCTTGGTAATTACCGAGAAGTTACTTAGAACCTCCTGGTGTGTGTATGAGGGCTCTAAACATTTAATTATCGCAAAAAAGGCTGCAGCGCAAGATTTGAAAACAGTGACGAGGAGCTGGGAGTAAGGGAAGGGATAAGAGAGGCAGAAGACAAACAGGTTGTTAAGTGCTACATCTGAAGAACAACTTTCCCTGCGGACTCCCTGTCCGGTATAGAAAATCATGGGCTCCGTTGGCAGCAAGCAGCCAGTCACCCCAGCCAGACCTCTGCGCAACAAGCATCTCTCTCATGTGTCGGATCCTCGCTCCCCCATATCTGGCATCCCACGCACTCCTATAGAGGTTGAGCAAGCCTCTGCTCGGGCAACCCCACAGGCTGTTGGTGAAGATGGACAGGCTTCTCTTTGCCCACGCACAGCTGACCCATGCTCCCCCACCCATGGGGTCCCTCGCACACCCTTAAAACCGACTGTAACAGAAGCCCTGCATAGCATGGTCAAGCAGCTCAGTCAAGCGTTCAGTTATGACGATGGAGTCCGCCCAGGTATGGAGCAAGAACCCACACAAGGGGCAGAGGAAGATGCTGAGCAGTCCTGGACACCCCTGCTGAGGATGGAAGATGAAGGTGGTAGACTTGTGCAGGAGACCAAGATAGGGGAGCAGGCCCCAGACCACATTTCAGAAGCTGAAGAGATGGCACCAGCCCAAGAGCCTCTGGAGGCTCAGGTTGAGCAAACCCCTGAGACACTGGAGATTTCTGACAATGAGTCAAGAACTCAAGTGAACGGGATCTCCTCAGAGAAGGTAGAGCTGGCAATAGGCCTTTTGCGACTGGTTGACATAGGTCTGCCAGCTGAGGGCACTGGGCAAAAGGACTTACCAATCCTAGATATGGGTCTACCACCTCAGAGCTTGGAACTCTTGAAGCAGGCCGATTCTGGACTACCGGTTGAGGAAAGTCATTACAAAGTCTCAAGAGAGGAGGAGATGGAGTTTGCCCTCGGCCTTTTGAGGCTCGCAGATGTTAGCGACACTGTTAAAGAAAGAGGGCCAGAGGATTCTGCAGAGGAGGTTATGGCTCACGCTGAAGGCATATCTGAGGTCACCAGGAATTTCACTGAGATGCCCAACTCCTCAGCAGAACCTATTGTGGAATCTCATTGCGTGAATGATGCAGAGAAGGAGTATCCCAAAGCAGAACGCTTGAGAAGTGTGCGCTGCGATGTTCCATCGGAGGTCCAGATTAAGACTGAAGCCATGCCGAGAGCCCGTCTTCTGTCTTCGCCTGCCAGCAGACCTACAGGTGTCAGGGCACTCCTGCAGAAACCACGAAAGGCAACTGGAAAAGGTCTTACAGGACCAGCAAGCCACACACGGTCCCCTTTGAAGACCCTTGGAGACGATAACTCCCCTAGCAATATAACCTATAGACAGGTGAAGAGGCACCCATTGTTGTCAGACAGTTCAAATGAGCGTCTGGCGTCCACTAACAGGCCCCTGAAGCTGGTCCGCGGCTGGGAGGATGCCCACAACAAGGAAAATGCGCAGTACCCCATGGTGGACAATTAGGAATTGCTGCCATGTAGGAGAGGCAGATCTGGAGACATGTGGCAGAGACCCATCCACCTGCTTCTACTGGGGTTTGACAGCCTTCCTTTCTGGATCATTAGTCTGTCTCTGAGCTCCATTTGCGCCTCAGAGTAATATAGCAACTGGATACTATCTCTTGCCAGTAGACTTGGACTTTATTCAAGCCAGTCTGTGCCATGAGCAGCATCATGTTGCGTCCTCTGTAAATAGTACATTTGTTCTGTAAATAGTCCTTATGTTGTCTGCATCTGTGGCTGGAGCACTGTCTCCCTCTTTGGTTTTCCAAGCAGTGTGCCCCTCTGATCTGGTGCTGTCTTTCAATGTGTTTCTGATTCACAAGGCCTCTGGGCGTCTTGGTCAGCTGTGCTCTGTAAATTCTTCACATATCCCCTGACCCATTTCCCCCACCAAACCAGCCTCTTCTCCTGACTGCTTGATTAGCTGTCGTTCTTTATTCCGTGAGCTATCTTAACGCTTGTGTGTATAGTCTGTTCTCCTCTCTCATGTCCTTCTGTACACCTTTTTTGCTGTCTTGCTTCACGCTCTTCAACCTTCAGATTCTAAGTACCTGACATATTGATCACTTTATGTATAGTTCGCCAAGAGGGGGCAATTTTGATCTTAAATGGTTTGACCTATAAATTCTTAAAATAAAAAAAAACATTTTATGTATTGAAAATGTTGTTTTAGAAATGAAAATGTATATGGAGACGAAACAAAGGAATTCACTACCACTGTTTTCGTGATTTGATGTGGGTCAACTTTTGCCCACCCGAGAGAATATTCATTTGTTCTATCAATGGACAGATTTAACGACCCTAACTTTCTTTTGGACTTATTGCTATCCGTATTAGAGGGGCAGAAAAGAGAAATACTATTTGGAAAATGGTCACTGGTTGCATTATCATGGGTCTGAAAGTTAGTCAGACGGGTGGCATCCCTATCCGTAATGAAGATGAAGTCTATGACGGTACTGGCGCCTCTCCCGTTGAATGTTTGCGAGAGAGGGATTGGTGGTGAAATTAGTTCGTTTGCAAATCCCATTTCAAGTAAAAATAATGTCTCATTTAAGCATTCACCACTTATAGTGTGAGTGAAATTAGTTAAGTTAACACTGTTTTCATCAGATATACCACATGTTAAGTTACTACTTTGATTGCATGGCGCCGCTCGTAGTCGTGATTCAGGACGCCACTTCGAACTGATGGATTTTAATCACTCTTCATTTCTGCTCTATTTTGGGACTGCTGCTGCTGATTTAAGAGCCAGACTCTACCCTGCCCTTTGAACTGCTGCTGGATTCGGGGGTGCGGGACTGCGAGGCCCACAGGTCTTTGCGCTTTTTCCACCACGCGCACCTGGTGCCTCTTCCCGCCCCTTCTCCCTGCTGACCTTGCTGTCTTCAAATACGACGCGCGGCCCCCGCTCCGCGGGAGCCGCTCGTAGTCGTGAATCAGGTCGCCACTTCGAACTGCTGGATTTTAATTACTCTTCATTTCTGCTCTATTTTGGCACTGCTGCTGCTGATTTAAGAGCCAGACTCTACCCTGCCCTTTGAACTGCTGCTGGACTCGAGGGTGCGCGACTGCGAGGCCCACAGGTCTTTGCGCTTTTAACACCACGCGCACCTGGTGCCTCTTCCCGCCCCCTCCTCCTCCTACTTAAGGAACGCCCCTCTCACCACCGCGAAACGCGCGCGGGACAGAGCACGGGGCGAAGCACGGGCAAAGGGCGTTTAAGGCCGGGTTTGGGCCATCCCTCTAAGCTGGTGGTGTGTAAACTTTGTTTTGTACTACTATTTGTGGTTCTTCTAATCTCGTAGCACTAATATTGCTCATAGTTACTCCCAACATGCCTTTACGTTCGGGTAAAGAGAGTACTGTGCAAGTGTCGACACAAAGTGGCATGGTTTCTGGGACCCTTAATGCTTTTTTCAAACGGGCTACAGGAATCTTGGAGAAGGAAATAGCCTTCGCTGAGAAGCGCTTATCCCTGGACGTTATTTCCGGAAAACGATCTTCCCTAGGACATATTGGTTCAGTGGTATCCCCCGCTATTCAAGCCCCCATAATGAGTCAGGAGTTACATCAAGACTCTATGCTGGTAGAACTAAGTCAAGAGGTTGATTGCTCAATATTAATTACAACCGATGGTGGCACGCCTTCTAGCATCATCAGTCATAGTGGTGGCGAATGTTCGATGTCTTCAAGTTCCGAACCTAATAATTCAAATAAGGGTGGAACTCGAGACTCCAAGTGTGGGAAAAGGAAAAGGAGGGATGGAGCCGTTAAGGGGGGTACTTCCAATATTCCCAAATTAAACCCCACATCCCAGCCCCCTCAGGTTCTAATTAGTCCCCCGCCTCCCATACTGGTACCTTCTGACACTGCTGGTCAATGCCCAACCTGTAAATGTAAGGAGGATGCTCTTTTGGGTAAGATGGAAATCCTAATTAAATCCCTCATGTTACCCTTAATGGAACGTGCTAGGCTAACGAACCAGAAACTTGATGAGTTGGAGAATCTAGTTACTGCCAACACCAGCACACTTAATAAGTTAGTAAACACACCGAATAACCCCAAAGCTACTACCATTGCTGCTAAAGCAGTGGGGTCTGGTGCGACTACTAATAATTCGGTTCCCCAAATTAGTGCTAAGCCAACGAACAAACAGCAAGGTCGAATACAGTTGGAGAAAGCCCCCGCGAGTAATAACTTGGTGCCTACTATTAGAGGAGGGCCCCTGAAGGAAGGCAGTAGGTCCATCCCACAGTCATCTTTAGGTATACAACCAAGGGTTGGGCGGGCTAGTCAGCTTACCCTATCGGGGAAGAAGAAGGTCCCTAAACAGAGCCCCCCCAGTATTGACCTTCCCCCGGAGGCCACCCCTTATACCATCATATTGACGGGTGTTTAATCTATTGGGGAGGATAAAACCGAATCATTTAGGGACCTGAAAAACAAAGTTGTTTTTTGGTTGAATAAAAATAGAACACTTCCCCCCTCCTCCAACACAGAGATCTTAAGTGTTAGAAGAGTAAATTGGGTGGGACACAACCCAAAAGACCTAGAGGGTGATTGTGTCATCATCAACTTTAGGGACCCCTGGGTGGTGGACTTTGTGCGTAGAGAACCGAGATTTAGCAGGATGGTCACTGGGCCTTCAGTACTTCTATCCTAAAAGGATTAATGAACCCCCTTATAACCCGATTAATCCCAGTTATAGAAGACCCTTCGGCAGATTTCCTCGTGAATTTACTCCACACATTCCACCTTTCCCCCACCTGTACAATGGCTTTGAACCATTATATGGTTTGGAGTGTATTGATTGACTTTCTTCTTTGGCTGGTGGGGACATCCAAACTGCAAATTATGATAGTGAAGACGCAGGACTCAGTATAAGTGAGGAATGTGGGGTTGACTATAGTAAGGGTCCCGAAACTGGGCCTTCGGAAGTGGCCTTAAAGGGCCAGGAAGGGGGTTATGAAGTGGAAGGGTTTGCTAGGTGTATTATAGAATGTGACCACCCAGTTAGTACAGCACCGATAGGGGGGGGTTAGGATATAATCTGGGAGCTACAATCCAATGTGAATTGACCACTCAAGATCCCATGCTCAAATTGGCCTCATGGAACATCGCAGGGCTCAGAGGGAAACTTGAATCAGCTGATTGGGCAGATTTTATAGACGAGTTTGATATCCTGATTTTCCATGAAAGTTGGGCTATTGACCCGATTTATCGGGCAGGTTATTTACATTTTTTCAAACCAGCAACCCGGGGAACCAAAGGCAGAGCATCAGGTGGATTAACTATATGGGTAAGGCAGTGCATTAGTTACAGGCCAGTAGAAGTGTTAGTCCACAACCCTGATATCCTGGGAATTAAGCTGTGCAGGGAAAATTATCAGGATATTTTTATTATTAATATTTATGCCCGTGGATTACCTGGAGGACGGAGTCCGGCAATTATTGATGAGTTAGATTCTTACCTGGAATCAATTGGGAGGGATACATTTATAATTGTTGCAGGGGACTTAAATTGCACTTTTGAACCTTGGTCGTGTGAGGGTGGGGACATTTGAGCTGAGGAAGACGCTGTATGGAATGTCTCAAACCTGTCATTGAATCCCATTAAGAAGGGTACGGAGGCAGCCTTGCATTGGTTGGGCCTGTGTCTGGAGTGGGGGCTAAGAGCTGCCAACGGCCGCTCAATCTCCGACAAAAGTGGACAGTCAACTTTCGACAACGGAGTAAGCAATAGTAGAATTGATTACTTCCTAATTAAAATAGAGTATTTGTCATTTTTGGATGATATGTTAATTTCCACTCGGCCCGAGAGTGACCATAATCCGTTGATCTTAAGTTTGAAATTAAAGAATGACCCTGGCCGGGCTCGTACAGCCAAGAGCCTTACAGCAGAGGCTATCTTAACAAATGACAGACGTAGGGTGCGTTGGTGTAGGGTTTTGGAGGATTCCTATCTCTTAGACAGGATCTCCCATGTAGTTTCATCTACCTTGGGCGTTGTTCAGGAACTGACTCCTATTGGCCCGGGATCACTTGAGCAGTGTAGTGTCCATCATGAGCTGCTCTTTGATAATCTGAACGCTCTACTAACCAAAACTGGCAATAATGGGAAAGTCCTGACTCCCTTATTGTGCCAGAAATGGTATAACAAAACCTGCCAGCAGGCGCATAGTTGTCTGATCAAAGCTATTAAATCTAGAGTTACTGCAGACATTAAATCGGCCAGACTACAGTAAAAGAAGGCCCAATGGGAGGCGAGGAGAGAGTGGGATGATAACCATTTGCAGGACTTATATGAAGCTAGTCTGTCCTTTAACCAAATCAAATTCTGGGAGGTGGTGAAATGGGGCAGGAATCCGGATATGCAAATTCCGGAAAATCACGTCTCAGTTGACGTATGGGTGGACTATTTCTCAACCCAGTTTAGAGGTCTTAAGCCAGTACCCCACAATGTCCTGGACAAACAGTCATCTTTGTCCCCTCCAATACGACAATCCCTAGTGTTTGATATTAATGGCACAGTGAGCGCACTGGGACTTGTACAGGCTGGTAAAGCTCCTGGCATGGACTGCATTCCGGCTGACTTATTTAAGTCTGACCGCATGAATTGGGTGCCTTATATCATGATGTTTGCAAATGCTATTGCGAATGGGGCTAGGATTCCTGACTCATGGAAAGGGGCAGAAATCCTTCCTATTTTCGAAAAAGGTGATCGTTCGGCCCCAGGGAATTATCGCCCCATTAGCCTCATCGATGCCCTACAGAAAATTATAGCAAGGATGGTGCTTGCTAAAATACAGGGGTGGATGGAAAATGAGAATATTCTTTCCCCGATGCAAGCAGGCTTTAGATCATTCACCAGCACAATCGACCAAGTGTTCAGATTTATTCTGATATACTGGAAGGTTGTGCTTCTGGGCGGAGGATCGATATATGCTGCGTTTGTGGACCTTAAGTCCGCATTCGATCTTGTTCCCAGGGCAAAGTTATGGGCTGCATTAGGCAATATGGGTATGCCCCCTGAACTCTTGGAATTAGTGGAAAGATTACACGAAGGTAACTTTGCTAGGGTCAGGTGGGGTGGACAGGGGCAGGTGACGGAGCGATTCCCAGTTACACGTGGCGTTCGCCAGGGTTGTGTTCTGGCACCCACTTTGTTTTTATTGTTTA
This sequence comes from Lissotriton helveticus, assembly GCF_964261635.1. Classification (NCBI taxonomy): domain Eukaryota; kingdom Metazoa; phylum Chordata; class Amphibia; order Caudata; family Salamandridae; genus Lissotriton; species Lissotriton helveticus. The sequence continues at coordinate 1,171,886,192 of NC_136070.1, forward strand.
TTAACCAAGTTGTGCAATACTTAGCAGATACGCCGACTGACGCGCCTAGTCTGGGTGGCTTCAAGTTTCCATTGCTCATCTTTGCCGATGACACCGTAATTCTCTCGAAAACACAAAAGGGATTACAGACAACGATTAAAAGGTTTGAGGCTTTCTGCAAACTGAACGATCTGCAGGTAAATGTGAGCAAAACCAAATTTATGGTTCTAACTAAAAATAGGCCACTAAAGAGTCACGTTAGTATGAACGGTGTGGAATTAGAGCAGGTGGAGGTTATGACCTATCTTGGGGTGGTCCTGGATTATAGGCTGCGATGGAAACCTCAGATCGAAGCACTTTGTTTGAAATTTGCTCGACTAACGGGGTGCCTAATTCAGGAACAAAGAAAGTCACAAACCAAAAGGGTAATGCCTGCACTAAAAATTTATGATGCCAAAATTAGATCTGCTATTCTGTATGGTGCTGACCTATGGGGCTTTACGGACCTAGCCCCTTTGGTTAGAATCCAAAATAAGTTTCTGCGTAATTTGGTAGGTCTTCCGCAATCCACCCCAACCAAACCATTACAGCTTGATATGGGGTGTCAGACGATTAAAGAGCTAGCGCAGTTTTGGATGGTAGCTTTGTGGAGGCGAATTTGGTCAACGCCGGAATTAGCACGCTTTGCTAACGAAATCTCAGATGTAAGATCGATCATGGGATCAGGTAATATCCCTTGGTTTAGAGAGGTGAAGCTAATCTTGGAAAATATGGGACTTAGCTCACTGTGGGTAGCCCCGGGGGAAAACATCTTTCCATCTAAAAAAGGATTTAAAATGTTGTACTGGGCAACTGTAAGACGTCATTTGGCTTTGCAGTCTGAATCTGTTACTTTGACTGGGAAGTTCCTGGCTCACAAACTTGATCACCATTTGGAGGATTATTGGGATGTCATCACCAGGGGTATGGACAGAAAGCTGTATCACCAGTTTAGAGTTGGGTCACTGCCTGTAAAGTCCTTTACCAGTAAATGGCGAGGCCAGTCATCTGAGCATTGCCCCTGGTGTAGAGTCCACAAGGAGACTATTGGTCACATCTTTTTTGCCTGCCCTGCTTACTCCGCCCCCCGGAGTAAATGGCTAAAGCCCATTTGCAGGATGTTGAACACACGGGTGAGCACTGAGGCACTTTGGGTTTTAAGATCTAACACTTCAGAGATTGTGATAATAGGTGTGGCAAAATTCCTGGGGTGGGCATGGATCATTAGAGCAAGATACCCACATGTAAGATGATCAACTGTTAGTTTTAAATGATTTTATATTAGTACGTCTCAATAACACAATTTAATCATGTTTTAGAATGTTTTAATCAGGAGGAAAGAGAATTGTTAGTTTGTTGTGTATAGTGCTTTTATGGATGTTTTGTTACGATGAATTTTTTTTTAATGTAAATACTCGAAATAAAGACGTATGAAACCTGAAACCTGAAACCTGATTGCATGGCGATATATTAAAATCGCCCCCCCATACCACCAAGGGTGGATAAGTGTTCCTACTGAGAGGTCAGCAGTGAGCCATGAGCTGAGCTGAGCAATCGCCGAGCAACTGCTGGTTGAGGGAGCTCCCTGTAGCCCGCCGGAGCAGATCCCGGTGGATTTCTTCTTTTTTTCTTCATGCCTGCCGTGGAGCCGGGAGGCAAAAGGCAAGAGGATGCTGGAGGGGGGCTCGAGAAATTCAATCTGCTCTGAGCCGCTCCCGCTCCCATATCTCTCTGTCTGGTCTCTCTCGCGGCTGCGGCGGTAAACGCGGGAACGACCCGGTGGGAACGGGAACCCCAGCAGATCTCAAGCAGAGCCCTCGGCAGACCAGGGGAGGACGGAGAAATTGACAACTAGCGCACTTGGGCTGCGTACACTGCGGCGTCTCCCTGACTCCCTGATTCCAGTCTCCCGTTGTCCTCTCGGTTGTTTAGCCCTACGGTGCCTGAGGGGGGGCCAGGCTACGGTCAAAGCAGAACAGGATCCACAGGACCTCAGCATACAGTGCATACAGTGCTACTGGTGAGAGGGGCAGCATTGGTGTTTCGACAGTATCGGCGCATTTATTTTAAAGCATTCCCAAAACATTTAACAAAGCGCCAGCAATTGCCCATTTCAAACGACTAACTATGAACTTTATGAACTTTATGAATGTTGGATAAAGTTGATTAACGGTATTTCCTGGAAAGTTGCATGGCTGGTGTGTAACACTTGGAGCGCTAGAGAGTTGTGGGAAACACGCTGTCGAAAACGCCATCCAAGCCGTTCAAGCCGGAGCTGGGCGCCTGCTGCTGCTGCGGCGCTGTGGTTGCTGACCTGTAGGCCAACCAACGAGACCCTTCAACATTCTGATATCTCGTTGCGCCGTGGGGCCCGGTGCTCCTGGGGATAGTACGAGCTTGAAAGTCATGGAGCAGTGGGATTGATAACCCAAAGTGAGGCCAAGCCAAGCCAAGCCAAGCTAGGAAACGGATACAGCTGGCTACTGCACAAAACTAGTAGGCGGAGGATAATCATCACCGGGCATTGGCAGTGGCCGGTAAGAAAAAAACAATTTACTCCAGCGTGCTACATTATTATAAACTATAAACACTCCTTGTAAATTCACTACATAACTATAAATATAAGTCGCATCCTTTCGAAGCGTAGCACTGATAATTCTGAATCATCGTGTATTGTCAATGCAGTAATTCCGTGAGATAAACTTGATTCCCCCACTGCTCTATTGCTCTGCCTTCTACTGGAAACTGGCTATCCCGCAATCACTGTAACGTGGCCTCCCTGACGGCAGCTGCACCAGATCCCCTAGTTTATGCCTGGTGTACGAAGTGGCTACACGGTAGGGAACGAAGGGTGCAGACAGGCTTGGGAGGGCGTGTGGATTGCGTGTGGACTGCGCAGCCTTGTACCACCAGGCTTGAGTTATCTCGTGAACACCTTGCAGTAAGGGGTCTGTTCAATACTTGTATTGCCTGGGCTAGGGCGACACCTAAGGTCCAAGACATAATAAAGCCAACGACCAAGACAAAGTCAAGGATAAAGATCAAGATAAAGATAAGTCAATATAAAGATTTTTTCTGGTTATATCATGAGGTCTGGGAAAGTGAGGAAGGCTCTAGGGGACAAGACTCCAGCCTCACGAGGCACCCTCAAACAAAAAAGATTGGAAGAACAGAATGCCAATAAAGCAAATAGTTCTATACAAAATCCACTGATCTCACCAATCGCCTCTCTGTTTGAAAAATCAATCCAAAACAACATTTTGTCATGCGCTCGATTCCAGTACTTGAAAGACCCGGGGGATGTAGTGTTTTCATCAACAGAAGGAGTCCCGGGCCTTTTAACACCGATAGAGCCTACAACTGAGATCCACCACGGGGAACATCGGGTGGGCACCCCAATCAAAGCCTCCTCAAGCTTTTTTGTGACTCATAGTAATCAATCAAGTGATATATGTAAACATACTGATCAGATGGAGAGCTTATGTAATAAGGAACAATCAACAAGAGTGTGGGGAAAAAATCATGAAGTTAAAACAGCAGCATTAGTCCACAATACCCTGGTGACCAAACCAATGACATCCATAAACCCGCAATCCCCAGATCTGTCAACAATTGTAAGATTGAGTCAAGCTTTTCCAGATCTAACAGAGCCTACAGCTTTTGGGGAAGTCTACAGCACGGGTACAACGGAAGTGGCCAGTTCCAGTCACAATACAAGCTCATTGTCAGACAAGGGTGACTGGAAGGATTGGGTTCTTCCCAGGTAAAGGGGAGTCAGAGGGGGTAGGAACAACCGAGAGTGTCATGGAGGTCAATTATCTGGCAGATGAGGGTCTCATGGAACATCTACAGAGACCAATGGGTCCCAGGGTGTCTTTGTCTTTACCACCAACAATTAACACATATCACACAAACCACAAAAATCCAACAAAGGAGGAACCCATGACTAAATCGCAAATGGATATGGCCTTCGTGAATTTGGTTGCCCCTCTCCTAAAAGTCTTGCAAACGTCTGTAACAACTATGACAATGCAATCAGATAAATTGGACATCCAAATCGACTTAATGAGCATTATTGCGACCAACATTGCCGGGATAGATACAAAGCTGGATAACTTAAATAGCCTAATATCAAGAGCACAAGCACATACGTATCAGGTGCAATCCTCCTGTTCCTGTGGCCCAGTTTTGGATAAATTGCGCACTCTCCCAGTCATCCTAGAACAGATTTTAACCCTAAATCAAAGATTGATTAATGCAGATGAGATGCAGGTGGGTAGGACCATTGCCAAGCCTGAGTTAAACTTACAGGACGATGAAAATACTACAAAAGTGTCCTGTACCAATGAGGTTAACATGGCCTTGGCTAGATTAATACAGGTGATGTCATCGACATAATAGCTGTGAACGACGCTGGAAATAATGAGACCACAAAGCCAATGGTAACTAAGAGACAGGTGATGTCATCGACATAATAGCTGTGAACGACGCTGGAAATAATGAGACCACAAAGCCAATGGTAACTAAGAGACAAAGGAAAAAAGAGAGGAAAGCCAGAAATAAGAAAAGTGGGGTCGTTCCAAACAAGGATAGTGGATTATATCTAATCTTTTTTAATTTGAACCAACGTTTGCCAAAAACAACTGGTAAATCCGAAAGCTACACAGAGTCAATAGCAAGTAATGAAACGGCTAAAGGAGGTAAATCAGTGTCCAAAAATGCTGTCAAAAACCTCCAGAAATCCGACACACTTACTAATTCTATATCTGTGAAAAAAATACAGCAAACCGAGATGGCTGGCACAAATCATCCACCTATTTTAAAACCTGAAAGAGATTGCAAATATACTGGTAATCAGAGCATGCAGCAAGAAGCAAATTACAACATTAATCGTACTGAAGTCATGGTCCCAGGTTCAAATAAGGATGATAAGAGGGGTCATTTACAACCTAGTGGGAGTATAGTGGAATTAATACCAACAATACCACAGGTGGATGATCAGCCAATGGAAAAAAATACTGCCCCTGAATGTTTAATTAACCTTGCACAAATGTTAACTCATACTGATGAGGGTCTAAAGGGAATTCCAGCACCTTCAACTCAACCAACAACGGACAGGGCAATCATAATCAGAGAGGTCTCATCCTATTACGAAAGTCAAGGACTGAATGTGGACTCAAGCTCCCCGTCGCAGAGACCAATAAAACTCTGCGTAAAGAACCCAGAGGTTGGTCAGGTAAATACGGAATCAGTCATCCTGCCACGGCCACTCAATCATAAAGCCGGTGTTGAGCTGAACAAAGTAATTTGGTCACCAGAGTATAAGTCCCAGGGGACACATGACATACTAAACAGGAGCAATATTCTGAAGCTACTGACAGAATCTGATGACCTAAAGGAAATCAACACGGCAGATCTTGAGCTGGTACGATTTCTTAAAGGCCCTAATGAAACATCAGCTGAACATACTCTGACAACCTGGAAATCAACAGAAATAGCAGAAGCAATCATGAGGAAAGTGGATATCTTTCAATTGTGGGGCATTCAAATATCTTATCAGATTTCCCCACGATACCCGCCGCCATTGAAGAGGTTGTGCGGAGTTCAAGTCACTAGGAAAATTGACGACGCACATGAAAATCAAAAGAAACCAGTTTATTCCATCCTATTTAATACAAAGGGTAGAACGAACTTCCACCAATACGTGAAGAATCAAAACGGGCAAATGAGGAATCACATAGTACAATAGAAAATTGGAAATGGCTCCCTGGTACGCTAAATGCAAAACGACAGGTCTGACCGTTCAAAACTATACAGAAACAAGATATTAACAAGGACATTCACCTAGTTTCATGGAATATCGCAGGTGCTAAGAGACTGCTGGAAGGGGGTCTTCCTCTGGAAGAATGGCACGGTTGCGATATAATTGCGCTGCAGGAAACCTGGCTCCAAGAAGATATGGCACTTGCTGGGAGTATTCATTATAGCGTGGCAGCAGAAAAATGTAAGATCTATGGCCATGCAATTGGTGGCCTTTCTGTATATGTATCCTCATCTCTAAAAATTAATTCAGTACAACTACAATCACCGGATCCCAGTATTCAGCTAATGAAACTAACAGATCAAAGCAATAACTGTAATAAACCAACAATCCTGGTTAATTATTATACGCAACCAAAAATTAAGGCAAAAAAGCTAAAGAATGAGATGTTGTGCAAAGTCATAATGGACCTATGGTCTACTGATCCACTCTCCAACCTCATACTAACGGGTGACTTTAATTCCAACTTGATTTTAACACCTGAAGATGATGATAAACTATTATCAGATAACATCTACTGGGGAGTCCCCCAACAGTTGCAAGGAGGTACTGGTCCTCGCGAAGACAGTCTAGCAATCCAATTAGTGACTGAACTGGAGTTTCTGGGATTGCGTGTATTGAACGGGAGATATTCCGAGGATCAACCCCCCAGAAAAACATACTATGGTCTTCATTCTCAAACCACGTTGGACTTTACAATGGTTAGTCTGTCATTAATCCCCCTGGTGATCAATTTTAAAATCGAGTTTACCCTGTTGAGTGACCATGCATTGCAACATAGCATTTTTAACCTGAACAAGGAAAGACTGCAACCATCACACTTACCAGAAGGCCAGTTAAGTACTGTCAATTTGAAACGGATAAATTGGTCCAACACAAATGATTATGAGTGGTTCTCTACAATGAAGGACACACTGACTGAGATAAGGATTTCCTCAATGAACGCTATTCAAGGATGGTCTCTTTTTCTGTCAAAATTAAAATCAAAGATGAAGCCGCCTGTCATGAAACCCGGCCCTGATGGACCAGGGAAAAAACACCCGAAAGAGCTACAAGACCTGCGAAGACACCTTAGAAAAACTCAAAGGAAGCTAAAGTCGTCAAATCATGGTCCAAGCCAATGGGCCAGTTTCAGGGCTCAAAGAAAAGAATATAAAAACATGATCTGGGAACATAAAAGGTCAACAAATGAGAGCTTTTGGTTAAAACTAATCTACAGCTCAAAAGTACAGAATTCTAATATATTCTGGTAAACAATAATCCAGTTAACGAGACCTTGTAACGTCCTGAGTTATAATGTGCAGGAATCGGAGTGGGCAGCATTTCTCGCATCTAAATTCTCGGACACTCTGGTAAAAACACAAAGCAGTGACCCTTGCACTAAAAGTCAAAACAAACTGTGCCATGTAGAAGAAAAAGGGGGTAAATCGTTGTTCAGAGACCATAGTGATGTAATAAGCTCGGACGCTCAGAATAATCCATACACGGCGGAAGAAATAATTAAAAGAATCAAAAAAGGAAAAACAAGCGGGGCGCCAGGCCCGAATGGCATCCCACAAGTGGCGTACAAATATGCTCCGGAATTCTGGGGACCTTGCCTGGCGGAACTGTTCTCAGACGTACAAAACATGAACCAAGTACCAGAGAGCTGGAAAGGATCAATATTCACGCCGATTTACAAAGGTGGGGAAAGATCTTTAGCAAACAACTATCGTTTGATAGCGTTGCAGGACATCAAGGCAAAATATTTTGCTTCTCTACTCTTGGATGATTTGGCCGCATGGTCAAGTGAGAAAGAACTGATCCCCATAAATCAAACGGGGTTCAGGAAGGGGATCGGAATGACAGCAAATATCCTATCCATAACTATGATCGCGGAGAAGTGCATGAGTAGAAAACAGGATCTGAATATGTGTTTTATTGATCTTCAGGCGGCCTTCGACAGTGTGGATCGTAATCTCCTGTGGGCGAAATTGAGATCATGGGCAATTCCTGAGTGTATCCTAATGGCTTTGCTGCTATTTTATTCTGATAATTGTACGCAAGTAAAAATTGGTGATGGAACACGACTGTCGAGTAAAGTTCCCACAACAATCGGCCTCAAACAGGGGTGTGTTCTTGCGCCACACTTATTTAACCTTTTCATCTCAGATCTCTCTGCGAAATTGAACCACTGCAATGCCCACCCACCAAAACTTGGTGATTTACAGCTCACTCATTTGGCCTATGCAGACGACATTGTCCTCTTGAGCCTAACAAAGGTGGGGCTAACCAGATTAGTAACGGAACTGTCGGAATTCTTGTTGGCAAACAAGTTGGCATTAAATGTCTCAAAAACTAAAATCATGTTGATTACTAACCGCCGTGGATTGCATCATGATATACGGTTAAAAGGAAAACCACTAGAGAAAGTCTCGGCTTACAAATATTTGTTTTTTTTTATAGATGACAAACTTAACCTAAAAGATCAGAAGAATTATCTGACCCAAAGAGCGGGTGCTCTGCTATTTGGACTAAGTACCTTGGCAAAAAAATTGGAAGGGCCATCACTCAAACCCCTTCTAACCGTGATGGCAAATAAAATCCTCCAAACCCTGACCTATGCAAGTGTGGCAATGCACGGAAAGGACGTCGACCTACTAAACACCTTGACAACTAAAATGTACAAAAAAGTATTACGACTCCCACGCACGACATCACCAGCTCAATTGCGACTTGAATTCGGACTAAAAAATGAAATACCGGGGAGACTATATTCTCATATTAAGGTGTGGTATCAGATCAAGCAAAAAGCAAGTAATAACAATCTGAATACCTACCTATGGCAAGAGTTTAAATCCCCAAAAAAATCCAAAGCAAATCAATTTCTCATGCAAGCTTTGGAGACAACCTGCTCAAAAACCTTATGGGATAATAATCTGTCATTTGTTGTACTGAAACAGACCCTAAATAAAGTGGCCAAAACTCCACTCGTTAATTTTGGACAGAGAAATTTTCTCCCATCGTTCGCACTCATGGGCTGTGATGAATGGCTATAAAACATTGACAGCTGCACAATACCTGGAAACAACTTACTCTATTTTTATTAAGAAAAAGCTGATGGCTTTGAGACTTGGCGACTTTCCGACACGAGCCAATGAACCTGCCTGGAAACTGCTTGATGATGTTTCTTGTCGACTGTGTGCTAGCCCTAAAGAGGATCTAACATACATAATTTGTCACTGTAAGATGCTATCCAAGGAACGGTCACACCTAAAGAAAAGTTATCGGTCCATGAAACTACGAACATGTAGATCAGCCATTATTGGAAGCCTGGACACTACCGCTCCAAGAATACACTGCAAGCTGGTGAAGTTCTTGCAGGCATTTGAGAAACATATAAAAACAACATGAACAATTAATGCTTTGAATTTTTTAACATTAAGTCTTTTTATCAATCATTTTAGCGATACATTTATACATTTTATATCTGTTGTGTGACATTCATCAAATTGTTATGGTTTAAATTAACTAAACATTAAAGTTTAAATTAAAAAAAAAGTGTTCCTACTCCGAATCTCCAGAAGAGTGATGCGTTTTTTTAAGGTTAAAATCAAATGGTCCTTATGCATGTTATTATAAAAATTTATCAGAACTAACTTTTCTCTCTTATTCATATGAATGATTACAATTTGGTAATTGGGATCAGATTTCGTGTAAGTTATAGACCTAGACACCAGGAGATTTGAAATGTAGACTATCAGGCCTTCTCACCCACGCACACAAGGCCCTCTACAATCTAGGACCCGAATGCCTCAACACTCGACTGTCCTTCTACAAACCCACCCGTCAACTAAGATCGTCCAATCAAGCCCTCGCCGCAGTCCCGCTCATCCGGAAATCCACCATGGGTGGCAGATCCTTCTCCTTCCTGGCTGCCAAGACCTGGAACTCACTCCCCACCCACCTCCGCCTTACTCAGAACCACATCTCCTTCAGAAAAGAACTAAAAACCTGGCTATTCGACAAATAATGAACCCCTTCCTCTAGCGCCTTGAGACCCTCTGGGTGAGTAGTGCGCTATATAAATGCCCGAACTTGAACTTGAACTTGAACTTTAGCCCTACCAGAAGTCCAGGGAATAGCGGGTGAAAAATAAGTCTTATACCCCTCCATATACATTGTTGTACTGGCCCATGTCCCCTGTAGACAGAGCACCTGAAATTTAACAGCTAAAGTGAGCCATATATCATTTGGGATTTTTGATCGCAGCCCCGCTACATTCCAAAATAAGATATTACATATTTCTGCATTCGTTGCTTCCACGTTGTTACAATCTAGAAGATCCTGCCTTTGAACAATATCTGAATCAATCCCTGAAATTTCTGAACCATTCACCCTAATAGTGTGCGGGGCCAAATCTACATCCATTAGTGTTCCATTTGCGAGAAGGGTCAAGACTCTGAGGAATGATCCAATGCAGTATATGACACACGTGTACTGGGGTTTGTAGTGCTCACAGAGCTATTCGGCCTGCAGAAAGCAGGTAGAACTTGTTGTTTGGATGACATTACCAGCGATGGTGGTATATAACTCAGTCAGTCTATTTCCTCCAAATTTGAGAACACAGTTTGGGAACTGCTGCTCTACTGTATAATATAAGCATGTTGTAAGTCACCATGCAGTTCTGTGATCATACAGAGGAACAAGGCCATTAGCTCAGTCCCTTTATAAGGTCATGCATCTCTGACATGCCATACAACAAAAATCCTTTTAATATATTACAGAGGACATTTTTCTATATAATACATTTTCTGACCACCACAATTCCCTCAGGCATCATAAATCCTTGTTCCCTTGCTCCTCCATGGAAAAGATGTAGTATGGTTGCAGATTAATAGAATAAATGTGGATTCTGTAAAAAAAACCTCCATAGTATGTAAAAAAAATTTAGTCATTTTTGAAAGAATATTTTTAGTATTTTAATCTATACAGTTTAAAAAAATGTCTATAGTTCAGAATGAGTCGCAATTTATAAATGAAGCTCCATCTATTAAAAAACACACTGCAACAAATCTCTCTTTTGGAGCTAAAGGAGGTTTATTTCCATCATAATAGTACAGAAGGACTTGCAAGCTAGGTCTCTCTTTCTTTGTTTAAACCAAGGATGTAATTCTGCTTCATAACCTGCCTTTCTGCTTGGCTACTGGCTCTAGTGAGACAATATGGCATCACACCTCATATGCAATAGCTCATTAAAGTATAGCAGTTACATCATGTCACAACTCTACTGTAAGAGGAACATTAGAGGTTGGATGCAAACTGCAAACTGAGGTGGCATGGTGTATAAAATAACGATGGACTGGGATGCAGATAATTACCAGTGTCTGAGATTAATTCAAGCCTTCCATCCATCACTTTTTTGTACACTTTTATGTGTCACTCTAAGTGGGATGGGTCTGTCCGACATGTTTTCTGTGCACTCTCTGTCACTGGATGAGCCCTAACTAGGATAAAACTGATCCTAGCTTGCTTGTGATCCAGTACAGGGAGAACCTGGCCTGGCAGTTCGGACTGGACTGTTCCCATTGAAACATAGCCAAAACTGATTTGCATTTGGCTGGGCCCAGGCTGAGGTGGATGGTGTGCAAAATAATGATGGATTGGGATGCGGCCAGAATAATTACCAGTGGCTGCAATTAATAAAAGCTTTCCATTAATCACTTTTATATATTTTGGTGTGTCATCTTTATTGGCACTGTATGCCCAGATGTTGGTACTGTGAACAGTGTATCACTGGAATAAAGCTATACCAGGCTGATGAGTCCTATCTAGTGGGAAACTAGTCCTGGGTTGCTTGTGTTCTGTTTCAGGGAGGTTATGGTCTTGCAGTACAGGATCAGCTGTTCCCACAATCTGTTGTTACTTTGCCACCACTCACCACCTCTTTCCATTCTCACTGTTGCTTAGTATCTGTCCACCCAGCCTCCTTTCCCAGCATTGCCACTTTTGCTTTTTCTCTGCTCACCCTCTCTCTGTTCCCTTCATTGCCACTCTTACCTTTTCCCTTCCTCCCTCCATTGCTGCTGTTCTTTTCCTTTCCCATCCTCTGTCCATTGCCAGTATTGCTTTTATGCCTCAGTTTCTGCTGTTTTTTTTCTCCATCTCCTTCTGTTCCAGCTTTTGCTTTTTCTCCGTGAGCCCGGACACAAACAAATGGGGGAGGGTGGCTGCAAGACCCAGCCCTGCCCTGGCTGATTTCGCCAGGGGGGAACCCATCCCCCGGGGCCAGCCACTACTCCCTGGGTGCACTGGAGACCACCTAGGGCACACTAAGATCACTGTAGTGGACCGCAGGTGTAGCCTCAAGGCACCCGCAGTCACAGCCGGCTTCCCACCTCCTGCAGGAGTTGGCATTGATTCTGCACAAATGGAGCTGCTGGAAATGCAGCTCCCTGTGTGCAAGAGCAATAGTTTCATCTCTTTCCATTTCCGCATGCCTAGGGAAAGGGAAATGAAACGAAATACCAGCATTTCTAAAGCGCACAGCTACCTCCAGAGAGGTGTCCCAGCATTGGGGACCGTCGGGAAGATTAAGCAAGCTATTGCCCAGAGTCACATGGTGCTGGGCTAACCTGCCAGCAGCACTGAGATCTATCGTGAACCTCCTCAGTCTGGAGTCAGGCACCCTGGCCACCGTGCCACACCTTTGCTGAAACCTCTGCTTACAGCAGACAGCGACACTTTGAGGGCTCCCGCTGCTGGAGCTAGGGTTTTTAGTTTTGCTTGGCGGGAGCTGTCAGCAAAAGCAAACAGCTGTGTCCTGGGGGTGGTCACCCCGGAAATAGCAGGAACCAGCCCTGGGGAGTGGTGGTCCAGGAGGGGGATCACGCAGCGCCTCCCCCATTATTTAAAAAATATTTTTCCCCAGGAAGGTGGTGGTCCCCTTGGGCCAACGGGAGCTGTGGAGCCCCCATTAGCTGTTATTTAGCCTAGGGTGGTGGTGATTCCCAGGCTTGGTGGTACACAATGCCTCAACCACTGTTTCTTTAGTCCCGGGAGGTGGTTGTCCCTGAGATCATAGAGCCTCAAGAAGGGGGCTGCAATTTTTAGCAAAAATTAAAAAACAAATATGCTTTATTGCTCCTCTGGGACTCCAAAAGCAGAGCAAAGTTGTCAGGGTATTACTACCCTTTTTCTTCTCTTTAGCATTTTGTCATGGGACTTGCCTGAATCCGAGCCCAAGATGGCTGCAAACACAGCCTACTTGATGTGCTGGCAACCAATCAGATCTCAGCATGAGATCGGGAGGGTTTGCTGAGCCTTCACATTGCTATATATCCAAATTTGTTTTTTCTTTAATATCTCCCAAGCTACGAAACGTATTTAAACCAATTTACAAAAAGGTAACTTTCCGGACCAACAGCGACCTTTCCGCCAAATGTGGTGTGTTGCAGGGATTCTGTGAAATCACAGAACTATGCTTGGAAATATGGGACCTTAGTAGGCGGGGACTGAGTCATCCTACCACCTTGGTACCCATGAACCCGGGACCGACTAGCTACAGTGTCTCACTTGCCCTCCTACATACTCACAGAGGAACAAGTGGTTAGACACCCCAGAACACAACACTCCTGACCCTCTCAGGAATTGCGGTTGCAAGACACACCCTTTTGCTCATGCTCTTGTACTCATCCACAATAAAATCTGACAGAAACACAAGAAAAGTTAAAAATATTTATTTTAACTAACGTGCTCTAGTATGCAGTATAAGTGCCACAAGTGGAAAAATGGCACACAAATACGGTCAGTATTGCAAAAAACAATGGTCCTCAGCATGCAAGGAATAAAGGAATAAATAATATAGACTTAGATAAGTGCTATATATATTTTTCTCATGCGCAGCCGGACATGGAAATTTATTAGTTCAATTGTAAAATAGGAGCAACAATAGACTTACACACAATTATAACAAGGCACAGTCCTGTACCTAGTATGAGGGAAAGGTAGTGAGGGAGAGAAATACTGTGAGACAAACAATCGACAGGCAATAACTTGGAGCAAAGGTGGCTTGTACTTAATTTGAAAATAATACAACAAGCTCTAACCAACAAAAACCACAATCAGTATACACAATGGTCAACTTGTGGCTTTTTTTGAGAAAAGTCGACGTTTCGATCCTAAGCTCCTAATAAAAGGGGATCATCATCAGGACTAATAATACAATTGCCTGGTGTTTATGGAAGATGACAATGTCCATATGGGCCAAGTGACAGGTGTAATGACGTTAAGCGGTTCGGGCTGTAGTCATGTCTAAAATTCCTAAGGGAATTAGCATGGGAAACACACATTTTTTACCCTCCTTTTTCTCAGCCCCCACTTGATTGTCCACCCGAAACTTTCCATGCACCAAAAAAAATTACAGGCACACTTTTTTAGAACATTTCGTGAAGATTCTTAAAAAAAAGTAAAAGAAATAATTTTTCCTATGGAAAGTAAGTCCTAATTATAACTACCTACTAGTCCCTGCCAGTGGCTAATATATGTATACCACATGGTGGGGGTCGGGGCTCAAATCCCATTCATTTACAGGAGTGCAGCACCTATTGACGTGCCATGCCAAACACAACACTACCCAGAAACAGTGACACACTTCTGCATCTATGGTATGCCATGTCATACAGAGAAATATACCCAGCGGTGAGAGGTCGCTGCTTCCTCCATTCCTTCTGTGCCTGCTGCACTCCCCTTGAAATCTGAAAACTCCTCCAACTGCCTGGGTTCTACTGTTCAGCACCCTTTGTCTCTCCTACACTGTGAGCCCTGCTTATTTACTCCACTGTCCTCCACTGGATGTCCTCCACTGTGAGCCTGCTTATTTACTAAATCATGCACTTAGTCTCTTTTTCAAAACTTGGAATCATTCTGCGGGGCAAGGCTGCAGGATGAAACAAGCGATAAGTTCCATGAGGCATGATACCTTCCCCCCGAGTCCCCACTGAATAAGATTTGCTGCTGCAAAGAAGCTCCCAACTGAATAAGCACAGGAAAGGCTGTCTTGAGAGCATACAATGGGATCATACACCCAAATCCTCTGGAGTTCTAGAGGTCTAAAATATTTCTAAGCCCTAACTTTTTGGAGATTGTAGTAGAAGACCAGCTAGACACAACCAAGGGTCCCAAAACCTTTGGAACAGCACTTGAAGGTTAAGACTCACTCGAATAAAGGTCATCACCAGAGCCCTTGTCAGGTCCAGTTGGTAGTAGTCAGCTATGTACTTCAGGAAGAAGGTCTCTTGCAAGCTTGTTGTGGGTATGTAACTATACTGGAGATCAGCCAAACGACCCTCGGAGTCCACTTCTTTGTCATGGATACAAGTGGGGGAGGTCCAGTCCCTCAGGGTTCCTCTCAAGCCACAGACAGGAGGACCAAACACGTCTGTTCTTCCACAATGTCAGAAATTGTTCTTTGGCAGGTGCCACATTTGTGAGTGGCACCAGCTAGTGGGAGGAGGTGACTCATGTATTCTCCAAAGCCAATGGAGGAAAACGTCCCAGGAGTAAACCTACACACCACCTACTGTGAACAATCCCTTTACTCTCAAAATCCAAGAAGGGAAACAATTCTCTCCTTGTTAAATGCCTGTACACCCACCCAAAGTTGTGGCCAGGGTGATGTGGACCCTTTAAACCTGTTCTGGGGGTATCTTTCACACTACTAGGTTTGGGACTAGCTTGACATGGGGGCAGATGTATCATCCGTTTTTAGTCGCAAACGCTGCAATTCGCAAAAAAGCAGCGGTTGCGACAAAAAAACAGAAAATACAATGTATGATGAAAATCGCGTCGCAAAATTAAGGAATCGCAAAATTTGCGATTCCTTAATTTTGCGGCAGCATTTAAGGAATTGCAATTTGCGATTCCTTAAATGCTATGTATGAAGCACCTAAGTTGTGCGATTTCACATTAAGAAATCGCAAATTACCACCTACTTGTAGTTGGTGGTAATTTGCGATTTCTGTCACAAATACACTTTTTGGCATTTGTAAAGGTGCCATGTGGCGCTCATACATGCCCTTAGGGCATGTATATGCGCCATATGCGCACACATGTAAATTTCAGGGGTGCAGCAGGGTGTCCTCATGACACCCTTGAAATTATTCTCAATTTGCGATTCTCAAATTGCGAATCGCAAATTGCGAATAACTTCCCATTCATTCCTATGGGCCTCCTGGCCCATAGAAATGAATGGGAAATTATTCCTTAATTGCGATTTCGCAATTTGCAAATCGCAATTAAGGAAAATTAGGAAATCGCGAAAAAATTCTGATTTTTTTACATACATCCCAATTTGCAATTCTCAAATCGCTATTTGAGAATCACAAATGAGGGTGTTGATACATCTGCCCCTAGGAGGACAAATCCTAGGGCCTTTCTAAGTGTCTCCTAACATTTACATGCAACATTGAATGCCAATTTGAAGTCGATGGATTACCTGGGTCTACCCATCAGGTTTTCCTCACAAGTGAACAAAAATCGTTTCTCTAAGCCCATATCTTTGTCACTGCTCTGGGAGCAGTTTTCACACGTCGTCAGGTCTAATCCTGGTTGGGCAAATACTTGAGTTATATTGCGAATTAGCCTGCAGGAGATTCAGTTAGGAAAATGGTAACTTTCTAAATGTTACATTTCTTTTATATGTTTTATTAATCCATCGTCACCATTGTGGGGGGCTTTTAATAAATATTAGAAATAGTGGTTCAATCTATCTCTAGCTGCTCCCAACACGGAGATATCACAATTAATATTTAATCTTGCTTCCCAGTGTTTTTCTATGAAACAGCCAAATCCTCTTTACAGTGAAAATAGCTTTTATCATCTTGTCACTGTAGGAACATGGTAACATTAATTTACTGCCTGGCCCACTCATAAATAGCATGCACCCCACATTGTGGCTACAAGGCTAACATAGGTGTGACTTTATAATAATACAAAGGGAGGTTTCTATCTGCCAGACAGAATTATTTTAGCAGGTTGTACTGCAGGTTTTACACTGCACCAGAAAGGCTACAGGGTCAGGTCTGAAGTCATGCTTGCACTGCCACTCTAGTGGAAGGTACAATAAGTGCTGCAGTACACATGGGGCATTTAACTTCTAGGCCCCAGAAGCACTATGTACACCATGTGTTAGGGTCTTACAACTGGGTTAAAGTACCAATTAAGAATAAGCTAATTTACCATGGGGGAACAAAGAATCAGAAAGACCGACCACCATGCATCCCGCGGGCTCAAGGAGCCCGCTGGTTACCATGGTGGCGGTGGCTACCAGGCACCACCGTAGGGATTACGATGTCCCTTTCTGCACGCCTCTTCATGGCAGTTAACCCGCCATGAACAAGCAGGTGAAAAGGGAATTTGGGGGCCCATTGCAGGCCCCGCTTCCTCCCTGGCCTTCTGATGTTGGCACTGGAGGGCACCTATTGTGCCCCCAACATATCCCTGCACCCTGTGGCAGGCACCGCATAGTGCTTGCAATGTAGTGCAGGGATATGTACAGGGCGCATTTTTAACTTTGCGGCGGGTAGCTGCAGCACCCGCTGTAATGCAAAGAATAGACAGTGTGACCGGCTTGCAGGCAGTCGCATCGTAATCCCTATGGCCGGACCACCGACGGCTATTTGGTTGATCCTGCTTCTGATAGGGTGGTGGGCGGACATAATTCCGTGCACCATCCTAATCAGGTCTACAGTGATTTATAGATTTGTAGAGGTAAAGATTGTGAGAAGGATTTCAGGCAGCTACTCGGGAGCAGAAGAACAAAAGAAGAAAATGACAGCAGGTGAAAGAACAATAATAGATATAGTACAAAGTACACTTTACTGGTCTATAGAGACAGTACTAATTTCAGAAGAAAATATGTGCATGGAAATTGTATGTCATCAATGTAAAGATGTCTTTAGGGTACATAAGAGGGTAAAAGCATGTGACAAATAGGAGGTGATCTATTACCCACAATTCTAAATTTTATACCAAGAATGGGATACAAAACACAGCAGGCAGGCACAATTAGTGCCCAAATTACAATCCTGATTCAGGTGCAAACAGGAACTTGCTTCCGTATAAGGATTTGTAGATTGGTGGGAATATTGGGCTAAGTGCCTATTTATCTTGGTATCCATTGAAATGTTAGAGATCACAGGCCAGATTTATCAAAATGTAAGGCAACACAGCTTGTTTGGGGGCAGAGCGTTCAGAGTAATTACAGCTAAACTCTGGAACAGCCTCCCATTGGATCTGAGGTTCAGTGAGTCGGAACCATTGTTCCGATGCAAACTCAAAACTTGGTTGTTTACCACTCTTTAAGCTACATTCCTCTCTTAGCATGTAATCAGTTAGCGCTGAGACACCCCCTTTTTGGGGGTAGCTGTGCGCTTTATAAGCTTCTTAAATAAATAAATAAATAATTGTTTTGCTGCACTGTGTGAGGGGGGGAGAGAAGGAATGCGCCATATCTACTGAGACATGATGCTTTTCTGATCTCTCCCTAGCGCCAATACAGGTACCCTTGCGCCATAATGCAGTGGTACCTGTATTACAGATAGGATTTTATTTTATGCAGAAAGGGACACTGAAACATTCCTCAGAGGCAATTTCCTCTTTATTTGTGTGCTGTAGGATGCAGCACACGTACAAAGAGAAAATGCCAAGGAGAAATGAAGATGTTTCTCTTTGTGAGGCACACCATTTTGGTGCAATCCCAGATTTACAACCCTTAATAAATCTAGGCTTGCTTCAAAATCCATGAGTAGATGCATGGAGCGCCACCCCAATGCAAAGTGATGCAAAGCAGCAATGTGCGCTGGCTTGGGTTATTCTGGATTTACTAAGCTTTGCAGAGCCACTCAAGGTGGCTTTGTGTGGCTCAGTAAATCTCCATTGTGTTGCCTTGCTTCGCTTGGAAGGGCTTAGCAAATCTGGCCCCACAGTTTCTGTATTCTCTAATCTCTTCCCTTTAAATCCTTATGTGGGGGCATTCAAGAATCCTTAGTTTAGCCAATGAAGGAGAGTTGTGTCTCTTAATTATATAATCTCTTTTTAAATGTATGTTAAAGATGTTCTATAATGCTTATGCTTGACCAATTTTTTTTATTTTCTGGTGATATTTTCATTAAAATCAGTGAATGTCAAATCTATGTTTTCCTTAGAATGAAGAGTTGTTAAATTCATCTACTTTTTCTCCCAGCATGGCATTGATATCTACAGCATGCATGTGGACTGCAAGGTGACCTCTCGATTTGCCCATAACATTGTTACCAGCAGAGTGGTCAACAGGGCTAATGGCTCCAGGGAGGCAACATTTGAAGTTGAATTACCGAAGACTGCTTTCATCACTAATTTTACAATGTAAGATTAATGTGTATATTTAAATATTATTCTTCTGAACCTCATCGATAAGAAAGGCATTGATATGTTTTTGTTTTACTTACTGGAGCTATATTACAGTATCCTGTTGCAGATCCATCATCACTGGAACAAATCATGAACATGTATTCAAAATAGCACAACAATTAAAAATCATTTAGGTTGAGCACACAAATATTACATAAGATAATTTAGGAAGGATTAGATCCCACTACAGAAAAACGTTGTTTCTTTTGTGTTTGTGTTTCTTTTAGTGGCTACCATCAAGTATACTACATCATGGGACACTAAATCACCAAAATACATTTTTAATAGGTTTTACAACTGCCTGAAATCCATAACATCATCCTTACAACTATGTAATTTATTGCATTCTGTTAATTAATTTTCTTCCTTAATTGTGTCTTTTAATGCAAATGTTATGTTTTTTAAATGATTGCTTTTTTATCACTTACCCTAGCCTTCTATTTTTTATTTTTATTAATTTTTATTTATTTCACCATTTAACCATAAAACTGTCAAGGGTGGTAATACTGACGTAAACTATTTTAACCTAGAATCAACCCTGACCTTTAGTGTTTCTGCATTTGTACTAAATTAATTATATTACGTATTTTCTTTTAGCTAACTGTATTTCTTATTTGTAATGTTTTAACTTACAATCATTAAAACAAAACTAAAGTAAAATAATCCATTATCATTTGTAAAGAACAATACCATTTTTTAATATCAATAAATACCTATTGTTACAAAGTTTGTAGACTATACAAAGTCTCAACTGTGGCTCTGAAAGATGTGAGAGAAGAGTTTCTCTCTCACTTCACCCTTTTGGCTGTTTGGTATAACCATTCCACCACCTAGGAAATGCTTGAACTGCAATGAATGCAGGACATGTTTACATCTCAAAATCCAAGAAGCAGCACACATTACTGACTGACTCCGGTAGCTGGGGATCACGGTTCGATCCCCGGGGCCGGCGGCAGATTAGCCCAGCACCATGTGACTCTGGGCAATAGCTCGCTTAATATTCCCGGCAGCCCACAGCGCCTAGAGACCCTTACGAGTGATTGTTTGCGCTTTACAAAATGTGGATTATTATTATTACATTTTTCATGCCATAAATGCATTGCATAAAGAAAACAATTATTTCTGTTATTATTTCTAGCAGCAGGTTTAAAAAAAAGTTCCAGTCAGTTCTATAAATGCAGATCAGACCTATTTGGATTGGTAAAGCTTGTTTAAATAGTAATTTTTAAAAATTAAGTTAAATTAATGACCACTTAAAATGGTTCATTTTGTCATTAGCTGTGATCATTTTGGGCTCTCGTTTAGTCTTTCTCATCTCATGTGGAAGGAGGAAATAAATTACATCCTGTTGCGTGTCTGCCCTCCATGTAATTTCCTACTTTGCATAGCACAAGCCACTTATATCTGCAGCACTATTTTTATATTTTAATTGAGAATATTTTTTAATTAGTTTAATGTGTGTTTCTAGAAATTCAAGCTTAGGCAATTTCCCTGGGTATCTCATCAGGCTTATCTTTACTTTGGTCTGTTTGCTTATTGAATTGTGCTGAGGCAGTGGCGTTGTGGGGACCAGCACTTGACTGGATTACTTCCATCCTAAAGGACCTTTCCCAATCTGTCCGTGTGACCCCCATCAACTCATCGAAAGTCCATCCAGAGTGTGGAGTCCCACAGGGCTTCTCCCTCGCTCTACATCTTTTTAATTTATTAGTTTTCTAGTTTACATGCTAAAATTAGGAACTGTACAATTTACAAATATGCGAATGAAATGCAACTACTCTTTAGTATTGACAACTCTCCTGAATCAAAGGAAATCTTCCAAAACACAATGCAGTTCATCCGCAACTGGATGAGCAGCAACCACCCAAAACAGAAATCACCATCACCAAAAACAAGATTCATTACTGGACTACATCTTCTTGGCCTCCCGAGATGGGAGCGCTCATGACCACCTAAAAAATCAGTACAAAAATCTCAGCGTGGATATTGATGATGAACAATCTATGTAGCCCCAACTCAGATCTGTGATCTCCTCATGCTCTCAACTGGTCTGTGGAATCAGGGTAATTTCCAAATTCCATACTCCTACGGCTCTAGATCAACTCCCTATATGTGGGCCTACCTAAATCAGACAGCCTGATTAATATACTGACAACTTACATAGTACCATATCACCCCCTTGATGAAAGATCTACATTGGCTGCCTGCGGACAAAAGGACTAATTTCAAAACTTGTTACATTTTCTTCTAAACTCTTAATGATAAAACCCCTGACTTTATCACATATCTAATCCAGAAGTACACTCCAAAAGGTACACTGTGGTCCGCTCTCATGAACTATCTGTTGGCACTTAAGTTTAAAAAGACGAGAATGGGCAGCTCCAGATTCTCAGTCCTCTTGAGATCAGAACATCCCCATGCTACATGAATTTCAGAGAACATTTTAAAACCTGGTTATTCAGACAAGTATATGATCATTGCCTTGCTCAAGAGTAATGTAACCAACTAGACCCCACACCAGCGGCAAGAAACCAACAAGTGATCGTCGACTTAACAAATACCGGTAACATAACATAGCATAGAATAGCATAGCATAACATAACATAACATTGATAGCAACCATCTTGGATTCCCACTTTAGCTTTATTCCTCTCATACGGAAGGAGGAGGATATAAGAAAGGTCCACAGTGCGTCTGCGACACTGATCATTTGCTACTTTCCACAGAACAAGACTCTTTTATTTGTAGCATTGGTTTCTGTATTTTAACTGTGTGTTTTAAAATGTGTTTGTTGTGTATTTCTTCGGGACATTGCAATTAAATATGAAGCTGTTTCAGTTGGTAGCTGACCAGCCTTCCTTCTTACTTTGGTCCATATAATGATTGGCTGTGGGCCGCTTAGGCTCCTGCTCTATCTTCTTATACAGAAGAAGGTAGGTATAAATCACGTCCCACAGTGCATCCGCACAGTGGGCACATTGTTGGCATGCCCAAAGGCAAGGATATCCCCCCAGAGTAAGTCAACTGCAGTAGGTCATACTATATTGCTTAATCTGTTATAATATTTCCATGAATTGAATGTTGCCGCCAAACTGCATTAATTTCAAATGAAATGTTTGCTAAAAAAACTGTCACATGTCATGGGTTTCTAGGAATGATGCAACTTGAGAGAAGATCTCATTACGGTTTTCTCATTGATGTGGACTCAACAATTACATTCTTAATTATTAATTGGATATAGTCATTCTTAGTGTAATATCTCCACTGGTCTGAGATTAAATGGATTTTAGGGACATAATTCCACTGACTTACTCATTAATTAAAGCCCCCCACCCAGCCATGTAGTGTGGTGGTGTTGCTTTCTTGATTAATAACCTCTTTACTTTTTTTGTCAAAATGTTTTGCTTCAATAAAGCTCCTGAAGTTTTGTTCTTGTTTATAGAACACCATCAATCAATCAATCAATCAATCACATTTGTACAGCGCGCTACTCACCCGCGAGGGTCTCAAGGCGCTGGGAGGAGGGGGGGTGCTGCTATTGCTCGAAGAGCCAGGTCTTGAGTTGCTTCCTGAAGGAGAGATGGTCCTGGGTCAGCCGTAGGTGGGTGGGGAGGGAGTTCCATGTCTTGGCCGCCAGGTAGGAGCAAGATCTTCCTCCGGTGGTGGTTCTGCGAATCCGTGGGACGGTGGCGAGGGCGAGGCTGGCAGAGCGGAGCTGGCGGGTGGGTGCGTAGAACGTGAGGTGGTTGTTGAGGTATTTGGGGCCCATGTCGTGGAGAGCCTTGTGTGCATGGGTGAGGAGCCTGAACTTGATACTCTTGCTGACGGGGAGCCAGTGCAGGTCTTTCAGGTGGGCAGAGATGAGGCTGTGACGGGGGACGTCCAGGATGAGTCGTGCAGAAGCGTTCTGTTTGCACTGTAGTCTTTTCTGTAGTTTGGCTGTGGTTCCAGCGTAGAGTGCGTACCCGTAGTCCAGTCAGCTGGTGACGAGGGCCTGGGTGACCGTCTTTCTGGTTGCGGTGGGGATCCACTGGAAGATCTTTCGGAGCATGCGTTGGGTGTTGAAACAGGATGGCAAGACGGCGTTGACTTGCTTGGTCATCGTGAGGGAGGAGTCCAGGATGAATCCGAGGTTGCGTGCATGGTCTGTGGGCTTGGGGGCGGTGCCCAGTGCAGGGGGCCACCAGGAGTCACCCCAGGCGGAGGGGGACGGTCCGAGGATGAGGACTTCAGTCTTGTCTGAGTTCAGTTTCAGACGGCTGAGCTTCATCCATTCCGCGACGTCTTTCATTCCTTCCTGGAGGTTGGCTCTGGCGGTGGCAGGGTCGTTGGTGAGGGAGAGGATCAGCTGGGTGTCGTCAGCGTAGGAGATGATGTTTAGGTTGTGTTGGCGTGCGATGGCTGTGAGGGGGCTCATGTAGACGTTGAAGAGGGTGGGGCTGAGCGAGGAGCCTTGAGGGACGCCGCAGATGATCTTGGTGGCCGCTGAGCGGAAGGGGGGAGGCAGACTCTCTGAGTTCTGTCAGAGAGGAAGGAGGTGATCCATTTCAGAGCTTTTCCTTGGATCCCGGCGTGGTGGAGACGGGTTGTTAGGGTGGGGTGGCAGACTGTGTCAAATGCGGCCGATAGGTCGAGGAGGATGAGGGCAGCAGTTTCCCCATTGTCGAGCTGGGACCTGATGTCGTCGTTGGCTGCGATGAGGGCGGTCTCGGTGCTGTGGTTTGCTCAGAAACCGGACTGTGATGGGTCAAGGGAGCCGTTTGTCTCGAGGAAGGCGGTTAGCTGTTTGTTGACGGTCTTCTCGATGACTTTGGCGGGAAAGGGGAGGAGCGAGATGAGGCGGAAGTTCTTGAGGTCTGTGGGGTACGAGGTGGGTTTTTTCAGGAGGGCGCTGATCTCCCCATGTTTCCAGCTCTCCGGAAAGGTGGCAGATGCGAAGGAGATGTTAACGATGTTCCGGAGTTGGGGTGCGATGATGGAGTCGGCTTTGTTAAAGATGTGGTGTGGGCAGGGGTCGGCTGGGGAGCCGGAGTGGATGGTGTTCATCACGTGGGTGGTGTCTTTAGTGCTGACGGAGGTCCAGGTGCAGAGGGTGGGGGGCGTTGGTTCGGTGGTTGGGTGCGTGGTCTGGGCGCTGAAGCTGTTGTGTATGTCGGCGATCTTGTGGTGGAAGAACGAGGCGAGTGAGTCGCAGAGGTCTTGCGAGGGTGTGATGTCGTTGTTGCTGGCGCTGGGTTTGGAGAGCTCTTTAACGATGCTGAAGAGTTCCTTGCTGTTGTGGGTGTTGTTGTCCAGTCGTTCTCTGAATGCTGTCCTTTTAGTGGTGCGGATCAGCTGGTGGTGTTTTCGGATGGCGTTCTTGAAGGCTATCATGTTTCCTGTCGACTGATCGTGGCACCTGTCTTTCTCGAGGGTACGGAAGATTTTCTTGGAGTTTTTGAGGTCGTTGTTGAACCATGAGACTTTCTTGCTGCCGGGTCTGCTGGGAGGATTCTTCAGTGGTGCAAGGGCATCGGCGCAGTTGGTGAGCCACTGTGTGAAGTTGCGGGCTGCTTCGTTGGAGTCCGTAGTGTTGGTGGGAGGGTTCTGGCTCAGGAAGGTGGTGAGCTGGTCGGTGGTGATCTTACTCCAGCATCTTCGGGGAGCCTGTTGCGGGTGGTGGTGGGTCGTGGTTTTCCTGAAGTTGAAGTGGACGCAGCTGTGATCTGTCCAGTGTAGTCCGGTGGAGTGGTTGAAAGAGATGTGGTTGCTGGAGAAGACCGGCGTGGTGGGTGGGGGTGTTCACCAGTTGCTTGAGTCCGAGGTTGGCAAGGTTGTCCAGCAGGGTGGTGGTATTGTTGTCATTGTTGTTTTCCAGGTGAAAGTTGAGGTCCCCTAGGAGAATGTAGTCTGAGGAGGTGAGGGCAAGCGGGCTGATGAAGTCTGCGATGGCTTCGCTGAATTGTGTGCGTGGTCCCGGGGGTCTGTAGATGAGAGTACCTCTGAGAGTGGTCTTGGGGTCGGTGTGTATCTGGAAGTGAAGGTGCTCGGCGGCGATGAGGGTGTCGTTGAAGTTGGTCGTGATGCAGATGGTGTTTTTGTGGACGATGGCGATGCCTCCTCCGGTTTGGTTGACGCGGTCCCTCCGGGCGATCTTGTAGCCATCCGGGATGGCTATGGCGATGTCGGGGGCTGACGAGGCGTTCATCCAGGTTTCTGTGAGGAAGGCGACGTCCGGCGCTGTAGTGTCAAGGAGGTTCCAGAGTTCGACGGCGTGCTTGTGGACGGAGCGGGTGTTGAGCAGGATGCACTTGAGGTGGTTGTTGCTGGTGTCTGCCTGGCGGGTGCGGTGCCGGTCCGGAGACAGGAGAATTTGCTGCTTGGCAGGTGAAGGGTCCGTGGGTGCGTTTCCGGGTGGCTTGGTGGCAGGCGGGGGTACGGCCGGTGTTGAGTGCGTGGAGGGTGGCGTTGTCGTAATTCAGTCGGGTGGGCTGGCAGCATCGAGGGCCAGGGGTCCTGGCGCTGGGCGCGGTCCAGGAGCGGACGGGCGCAGACGGGCTTGCCATAGGCGCGCCAGCGGCGCGCCCGCTGCGCCCGGCCACTGCGCGGCTTCCATATGAGGGGGAGCGGGAGGGAGGAGCAGCTGGGAGGCGGGAGCGGGGTGGCCAATGGGAAGTGAGGGGGCGGGGCCATGGGGGATGCGAACGGCTGAAAAAGGTGTCACAGGAGGCAAGAGGATGGACACAGCGGTAAAAAATCAGCAATGAAAATAGCAAGGGGCACACAATAGAGAGGGGGACGTCAAAAGAGCAGTCAAACAGGAATAAGTGAAAAAAACGAGCAACAGACCAGTCTGCAACCTTCTGGCAGCAGACAGCACGAGAGGCAGCAGCAAAGCACAGGGGGTCTGCACGGTGGCAGAGGGAGCGCCCTGCCTGGTCACAGGGTCAAGGGTCACCGGGAAATGAAAGAATAGAACCATTTACTGCTATTCTAGCAGAAGCATGTCATATTATTAAGTAATTTAAATGTTTATTTTGACTTGCTAACTTCACACAAACTAAGAATTCCATGGAAGTATTTGCTTTATTTCATAACCTAAATACTTTTTCCTAAACTAAGGGCTAAATGTATCAAAATTGTAAGTTGTGAATATTCAATTGAGAATTTCTGAGAATCGCAATTAGGGAATCCCAATTTACAATGTATGAAACTCAAAGCGTTTCATATAGAGATTCCTAGGGGGTTGCAAATCGCTCTTCTTCATTAATATTATTGAGGTAGATCTCAATTGGCGACCCACTAGGAATTGGTAAAATCGCTGGATGGTGACCCTCTGGGATCAGCAGATCACCATGTCAGTGATTGCTTTTAAAGCAAGCAATTTTTTTTTCGGAATGCAACCCGTTTTCCTTTAAAGGAAAATGGGATGCGTTTCAAACAAAAAAATGTAAAGTTTTCTTTGAATTTTTTAAGAGCAGTCAGTGGTCCGTGGGACCAGTGCCAGCTCTTAAAAAATGCTGTAACAAACATTCACAAAGGGGAAGGGGTCCCTCGGGAGCCCATTCCATTTGCAAATGGGTTACCACCTAGGTGGTAAAATGCGAATGTTTTGCGACCGCACTTCGGTCACAAAACATTCCTAAATACTGATGTGATTCGGAATTAGGAAGGGACACCCTATAAATATGCAGTAAGACACAAAATCCAACGGCGGACTCCAAGTGCCGCACAAGACTTAATATATTAACCCATGTGTTGTGGTGTTGTGGTGTGCACAAGCTACTTCTGCATCTGCCGTTGAGGGATGCAATCCGCCTGCTCGGAAAACGAAACTGGGAAAGCAATGGAGCGGTGCACTACCAGAGTATGGTAACGTTCAATGATGAAGCAAGATCAGTTCCTTCGTTGGTATCATCCTTTATTTAAATTTATCCAAAATGAACAAAAACAGAACATCAGCCAACGCATTTCGTTCAGGAGATGAACTTCGTCAGGGCAAGAATATATGATGGAATGTAGCATTCATGATGGCAATGGGGTACGGTGTCCTCCCAAATCGTAAAAGATCATAGAAATGCGGCGTGGGCCTCCATAATAAGGGCCAATGTAAAGGAGCCTGGAGTAAAAGTACACGTGTCCCGGCTCTTCTGGGAGTAACAGAGAACCCACTACTTGCTCCTTTAAATATGCCCCTTCCTAATAGCAAATTGCAAACCTATTTTGCGATTCGGTAACAGGATACAGAATCGCAAAATGGGTTTTGAACATGTAAAAAGCCTTTTTAGCATTCTCAGATAGTCAGATTCTGCGAATCGGCCTGTTAGAGAACACTAAATAGCTTGATACATTTAGCCCTAAATGCCTTTTCCTTGAGTCATCTTCTGTTGCAGGTGACGTTCTAAATTGCTAATAAATTCTACAGTGTGGCTTGCTGTGTTGCTAACAAGCTTGCCCCCTTGATGGTGAAGCCAAAGAAAACATGTTGAGGGATACTGGTTTTCCTATGAGCTTGACCAAAGACAATTGGCAAACCATTTTTTCTATTATCAAAGATCTAAAAGGACCCCAAAGTCACACCTCATTTTGGAATATCAGCTGATTGGTTTTTTTTGGATGGCTGATCTCTTTGAGAATAAAATCACTAATATTTTTGCGACCGCATGCAATAAAGAGCAGTAAAGAGTATTGTAATCTGTAATGTAGGAAAAGCATATGTTATCAGTCTAAGGCTAAGTTTTCCATTTAGCATCCCCAAATATTTCTATCTTTGATTTGGCAAGCAAGGCAAATGTTTCACCAGAATACCCTTAACTGCAGAGCCTTGTTAAAACTACTTTTTACAAGAACGGATGAGATATCAGACCTCTTTAAAGTCTGATACAGCCCCAAAACATTTGAAACATGAATAATTTCTTGCCGTTACTTAAGAAACAATGTCTGGTCCCAGAGGAATTTTCAAAGTATTATCCTACCTACCGATTACCCTATTTTGCAAATTTGCTTGAAAAAGGCAGTTTTGGACTAAATATTGACAGTTGTGGAAAAGAATCATCTTTATATCTCTGCCAGATGGGATTACTTTCAGGTCGGAGTACGGAAATGATGGTGAAGTTAGTCGTGGGTGAGCAATTATGGTGTTTAGATAACACTCTCCCCAGCCACTCTCATTCTTTGGATTGGTCAGTAGCCTTCAACACTGTCCGCTATCAAGTCTGACTGTCAAGACTGCATGATTTTGTAGTTGAAGACCTTGATTTTTTTCCAAACTGTCTTATAAAATCTCTTTCTCATCTTTCGCAATCGACATCTAGACCATATTTTGTCGGGGCTTTTATTTAATCAGTATATTACACCATAAGCCTTTCTTATTGACACCTGAGGTTTCAGAGCCTACCTGTATACAGACAACACTTAAATCACTATATGGATATCCTGTGATGATCACAATTCCATACCCAACTACACGAGTGTCTTTGCAAGGTTTTTGGTATAAGGAACTCCCTTTATATCAAATGTGGATATTACAGTTAATCCAAAACAATGCCTTCAGAATTCTATTTGGGCTTAAAGCGCCATAACCTGTTGCTGCTGACATGTTGACAGGTCACTGGCTGCCTGTAAACAAGAGAATGTTATCTGAATCAATTTGTCAGGTTCACAAGGCACTCAAAACTCCACTTCTCCCCTTTTCATTCTGCACTCTAATGCTAGGATCTTAGCTGCCTGTTAAGGTCTTCCAACAACAAATTGATAATAGTTCTGAAGTTTTGTTGTAAAACTATTGGCAGCATAACTTTTCCAGTAGTTGCCACTATACACTGGAATATTTCCGCTCCCTCACTACGTTCTGAAGAAAGGGTCAGACGTACGACCATTTTTGCATGCGCAAACGGGTTTGCGAACCCGTTTGCGAATGCAAAAACAGCATGGGGAATGTACAAACCCTATTTGCTACTCACAATGTTTTGCGACTTGCAAAATCGGGTTTTGTGACTTGCTATTAGGAAGGGGCATTCCCTTCCCAATAGCGAGCGCAACCCTATGTAAGAATGTTTTGCATCTGCAAATGCGGGCCCCAAACACTTGCAAATTACCACCCTCTTCAAGAGGGTGGTAATGCACTTGCAAAAGGGAAGGGGTGCGCAAATGCTGGAGAAAATATTTTTTATGGGCAGGCAGTGGTCCAAGGGACCACTGCCTGCCTTAAATAATGAAACAAAAACATTGCAATTTTTTTTAAATGCATCTGCATAAAAAAAAATGCTTCATTTAAAAGCAGTCCCAGACACGGTGGTCTGCTGAGCCACGCAGGCCACCATATCTGGGAGGGCCTGCCGTTCCCAATGGGGTCGCAAATTGTGAGAGGGTCATTAATATTCATGAGCCTCTCAATTTGCGACCCCAATGGGAATCTCTAAAAGTGTGAAATACACTGTTGTACATTGTAAATAGTGCCTCGCAAATTGCGAGTTGCAAAAAACTCACAATTTGTGAGGCGCTATTTCCACGGACGTACATCTGGCCCAAAATCTCCTCAAATTTCTAAAAATGCTCAAATCTTGTCTCTTCAGTAAATCATACAATTTTAGGCAGCAATTTGTCTGTGGGGTTGTTCGTTTTCTTGCATTGTACATTGTATAACTGGTCTTTCTAGCATCATGAAGCTCTATATTGAGTGCCCCGGTCTTGAAAGAATACTATATATTTATATATATATTTAAATATTATTGTTAGAAATTGGGTCTTAAGTTGGCAGAAGTGTGCACCCTGTCAAAGTAGGAACCACAAACCTCCTCAGGATTAGTCAGATACATGACCTATATTAACCTGTGCTCTCCCTCTGGTAGCTTGGCACAGAGCAGTCAGACTTACCTTAAGAAGCAATATGAAAATAATTGTGCAATACTTAAACTACAGTAAAAAATTGAAAACATCACAGAAAGACTCCAAGCCGGTTGAGTACCAATAAAGAATATGTTAATGAGCAAAACGAGATCAAAATGGCAAAAATCCAATAAGTGGAATTTGAGATATGAAATTGTAAAGAATACACGGCAATGAATGGCTTAAAAGCAAATAGCACTTAGGGCAACTTTAGGTTGCTCTAGATGGGGGTAAATCTAAAGTTCAGGTGAACCGCGAAGAAGTGCGGGCCGGCTACAAGACCCATGCAGGTTTCACTGAAAAAGTACTTTGGGTGGGGCAAGCGTCTAAGTCGAAGATTCAATGTGTCGGTTCCGATCCATACAGTGGGGTAGATGCATTGTTGTTAAGCCTTTCAGTCGGGTACCACGTCATTGTCTCATTGCTTATGATGCAGTTGCAGAACTTCCTTTCAAGGTCCAGGACTGGATTGGCACTTCTTGGCAGGGCTGATCTCACAGTTGGCAGAGTCCAGCAGCTGAAGCAGAGTTGAAGGAAGTCTGTGATGGCTCTGAGACTTCAGAACAGGACACAAGCCATCAAAACCTTGGAGAATTTGGGTTCAAGGATGTAGAGAGCATGTCCAGTCCTTCTCACTCCCAGACAAGAACCAGCAGCCAGTAGGCCAACACACCAAACCAGGTAGCCAAGGAGCAGTCCCTCCTACAGCATGGCAATCAGCAGGCAGCAGGCCAGCACAGCAAAGCATTTGGCAGAGTAGCAGTCCCTTTTATAGCACAGAAGCTCTTCTTCCTGGTAGAATGCCCTGGGTCCAGCAGTGTTCTGAGTTGGTGGTGCCAGGAGTCCAGTACTTATACCTGGTTTGCCTTTAAAGGGGGGAGACTTCAAAGAGGCGTTTGAAGAACACAAGGTCCCTGTCTTTCCTGACTACAGACTCACTACAGGGGAGTATGCAGCTCTTTGTGTGGGGATAAGTCCAGCACATTTAAGGTACAAGGGTCCGCTCCAACCTCCCAATCTTGCTCAGGAAGGCACATCAGACTGGTGATGGGAATGTAATGCCTCAGCTCCCTAACTGTCTAGAGGAAATGCACAAAGCCCAACTTTCACCCACCCCAGACCTGTATTCAGAGACATGCAAAGGCACAGAATGGTTAAAGTAAGACAATGTCAACTTTCTGAAAGTGGCATTTCAGACTTACAATATAAAATTCGACTTTGCTATAAGTTGTGCTGTTAAATTGGGGAAACATCCTTAACAACGAAGGACTAATTCCGACTAACCTGAACAACGATGTCCGAACCACAACAAATTCCGAACAACGAAGTTCTAAACCACAAAGTCCTAAACCACAACTTTTCCCAGACTGCAATGCAAAACTATGCTTGGCATCTCTCCGCCCCCATTGTCTGCACGTCACTCTCTTCCCCCCCACTATTGCAAAGGCCTGACATTGATCTCAGAACCCGGACTGCTCACGTCACTCATCTCCGCCCCCACTCTTGTAGACTCACAAAAACAAGTGAACACCATCGTTCCGGGAGATGTTTACTCGAATAATCTTTGCTCGGACTATATCCAATCAGGGGAACATTCTTTTCAACGCGGATGTTACCCCGCAGTGCTTTTACGATGCGTCCTTTACAACGCAAGTCATAACCACGACTTGCTCTGGAGGGCGCTAAAGGATAAAGAATTGTATATTTACTATTCCAACACCTTCCCTACTATCCACGGGGACTGGTGTTAGAATAGTAAATTATACTATTCACTATCCGCGTCCAACAGCGCAAGTCGTAACGACTTGCATTGTTAAAGACGCGTTGTAAAGGCACGCGTTGAAACGGTACGCGTTGTACCGTCATACATCCATCCAATCAGTATTGAGGAGTGATAGAGCCATCCAATGTGCACAATTAATCCCGTTTCCTATTGGTAACAATGGTTTATCAGGGGCTAGATCACAGTGAGACGCCTCCTCAAAATATTAAGTAAATAGTTAAATTGGTTCCTGGGTACGTGATGTGTGCCCAGCTGGCACGCTCTGTTGTTTGTTCAGGGCACACTATGGTGCGTGATTCTCCATGCCTTAGAATTTGACGAGATAGCGCTCAATTCTTCCTGAATTAGGCTATGCACGTCCCCCACCCCCAACAAGACACTTGAATAAACATATCAGGCTGACAGGCTCAGAGCAAGGTTGGTAAGCAGCCAGCCTTCATATTGCCAACATGGTAATACGTTAGGGGAACCAAACAACACAAGTCTCTCCTCCTCCTCATCGATGTTGTCAGGTAGGTGATTTAATTTTAGATTGAATTGATTTAAATATTATTTATTTTATTCTTTTGTAAAATAATTAAATCAGAGTCAACATTTTGTAAAAAAATATTTTAAATAATGAAATATGAAATTATCAAAAATATGCTTAATCGATATTGTTAATGTTGCGTTTTTCTATACATTAAAAATTTTAAGCATAATATCAATTTCAAAAATTTACAATCATTTATAGTTTGTCAGGTTTTAGAAAATATAACAATAAATTAAAATATAAAATGAATAAATAAAAAATAAAATGGGTAATGAGCAATGTAAAAATATTTCGAAAAAGTATTGTAATTACAATAGTGCCATCTAATGGCCAGTCACAAAGTGTTTTTTTTTCGTGGTTTAGGAAGTCGTTGTAAAATATAGTAGTGGTTTAGCATAGCTAGTTGTTCAGCTTTCGTGGTTCAGAAAGTTGTGGTTTAGGAAGTCATTATTTATTCATACATTTGTTAAATTGTGAGTCCAGAGACACCAAACTCCACATTTCTATCTTTCACCAACTGTAAATGACACCTATAAAATGGAACAAAGTAATCCCAATCTTAACCTATGGGAGTGATAGGCCTTGCAGTAGTGAAAAACTAATGTAATTGTTTTTGCCTACCAGCACATGTAAATCTGAACAGTACGTGGCCTACCTTTTAAATGTACTGCACCCTATTTATAGGGTAGCCTATGGGCTACCGTAGGGGTGAGTTACATGCAATAAAATGGAAGATGATTGGGTACCGGCCAGGTCAAAATGGCAGTTTAAAACTGCACACACAGGCTCTGTAGTGGCTGGTCTGAAGAATGTTTAAAAGGCTACTGAAATGGGTGGTACAATCAGTGCTATATGCTCACCTGCCGCATTAATGTGCAGGCCCTGGGCACATAAAGAGCACTTTACTAGAGACTTATAAGTACACATGCCAACTGTGGATAAGAAAATGTTACCATGTTTAGAGTACAGAGCACATGCACTTTAGCACTGGTTAGCGGTGGTAAACTGCCCCACATAATAAAGCCAGCAAAAATAAATCCTACAAAACAGGAGGTCAGAAAGCAAAAAGTCAGGTGAAACCACACCAAGGATGCCAGGTATAACAAGTATTATATGCTGATGGTAAAATCTATACGATGAACACTGGTATAGTTTAATATTTTGTATAAAGATTGTGAGGACATACATTGAGAAAGTTTGGTGTAAATTCATAGGTGCTTATTCGCAAAGGCACATAGACCATGTAAAGTAATTTTCCTATAATACTCTTTCAGATACTCCTGCATACCTTCCTGAAATACAATTAGATATACAATTAGTATA
Organism: Lissotriton helveticus; assembly: GCF_964261635.1. Lineage (NCBI taxonomy): Eukaryota > Metazoa > Chordata > Amphibia > Caudata > Salamandridae > Lissotriton > Lissotriton helveticus. Next base: position 1,171,919,963 of record NC_136070.1, read on the forward strand.
AATAAAAAATATCTGTGATCTCTTTACACTTTTGGAAACAGGTTTTGGTGCTGATTCACAATGGTATGTAGGAGTACATTATAAAGTAATCCTGTAGTACAAATCATAAACGCTTTTGTGAATCAGCCCTTATACTTTTTAACTTTCTAAAAGAATGAATGAATTAATCAAAATGTGTCCTTCACTAAGGTGAGTTAGGAATGCAAGCCAGTCATACTTAAGCCTGGACTAAGAAACAATTCCTCATTAAAAAAAACTTTATCAATTGGTCCCACAGATACTATTATGAAAGTCTCAAAAGCAAATATAACATACTCATAATAAAAAACACCAATAAAACCAATGAAGCAAATGTACAGCTGATTTTCTTTTCATTTGTAAGCAGATTGATAAACATAAGGGGCTGAGATCACAACATTTTCTAAAAGTAGATGGAGCTTACTTCCACCATAGGTTGAATTGTCCATTTATATAGCATTCCATAACAGAATTTGGAAAATCCTATTGAGATTGAATGTCACAATATTTCTTGATACTGAAATATCAATGTCTAAATATCTAAATATCATCAACAATATTATCTTTCAGTACACCCTATAATATACTATAGGATCTGTCCATGAAAAAAATAAAATAAACATCAAAACAACATCAACCACAAAAATATAAAACACAAATAATTATTTACCAAACAACACAATGCAATTAAGCAAAATGTTCAATATTTGCAAAACCATTTCTTTTAAATAATCAGTATACAGTGATAACCAAATCCATAAGCATTTCAATCACAACCTGAAAACGATAACTACTTACTAATGTTAAGACACATAGTCACTGAACCAATCAGATTCAAACCTACAATGGTTAAAAAAAACTTTAATTTGTAATTAAGGGGTATAAATAGAATACATCATCCTGCCATGTGTGCAAGGGTATGATGGAAAACATTACTCTACTTGGGGGAAGCAACAGAAATCAATCTGGAGTAAGTTCACATTTATTTATTAATCATAAACATATGTTTAATATAACACCTCCTATAAAAGTCTTAAAATAATTTAAAGATATATTTCTAAAATAAACGTTCTCCTATTATATTTGAGTTACAGATACATTACCTGAAAGTCATTGTAATTAAAAATGCTACCAAGGAAGGTAATCATTAATTATAGAAACTGTGTAAGAAAATTAAAACATCAATAACCAAAGGAGAAGTCACAATTAAACCACATGTGGTGAACATATTTAAAAGAAACAAATGTAAAAAATGAAAAGCATCAAAAGTGCTAGCACTCATATGAAAGACTATATCCTCAGATCCCTATGCAACTAGCTGGGCAAATCTCACTTGTACAAAAGCGAAAAAGAATCATAAACAGTCAAAGAAGAAAAGAACAACTGGACATACTGTAACCAAAATCTTTAAAAAAAGTAATACCAATCTACCTCCTCCTCCTATTACAAACCAAACTAAGGAAGACTTCATACTAGTAGGCTAATATTAATGAAAACATTATAACCTTCATCACTGCCAATAACATACAAATTTGAATACTCAGATACCTATTTAACTAATGGAAGGGACTTTCATGTCTTGTCCCCCTCCTTTCCCAAATGTACTAAAATCAATGTTCAATAATAAATACCATAACCAAAACCTATTCTGATGAATGACTGCTAATGTAATTTTTATAAGGACGTTTGGTACACGTTGCAAAAATCCACTCTTATTGTGGAATATTCCAATAACAAGAAATTAGAATTTGAATAAAAAATCAATGAATAGCTTTTGCTCATCATTCAGTAGTAAAACATTATGACCATCTGATAGTCTCACACCACTACAAGGCTAATGACGAAAACAATGTTCTAAATTTAGATTATCTTGATGAAACCAGAGTGAGTTGCATGTACTTGTCAGGATTTAGGAATGCATTGTAATTCACCAGTCCTTTGTGTAATGTGTATGAAAGCACAATACATCTAATACAAATAATGGCACACTTTCCAGGAGCTCTAGGGACACATTACCTTCCCTTTGCCACGTCATTAAAATGAAGAAAATGCATAGCTGCCAAGAACCAAAACAAAAAAAACTCTCTGTACGAAACAATCTACGTTGTAGCAAACCATAATTCAATTTTATTAAACTATTTTAGAAATATTCTTTTTTTAAACTAAATCTCAAAAAAATAATACTCAACTTGTACCCAAGAATGTGACTACATAAATTATACTATAAGAGTGGGGGAGGGTAAAACTAACATTTAATTTAATTGAATATCTTTGAAAATATTAAATTAAAACCAAATAAAATACTGAAATTTAATTGTATCAATATATTACTTTGTATAGTAGGTATGACTTTCCCTTCTTACTATCATAGGCATGGCTAAATAGCAGTTAGAGAAATGTTGTTTAATAATTTAAAATGAATTGTCTTATCATTCGTGAAACTTTTCGATACAAAGATATCTTCAGCAGTGGCAGAGATCTACACAAACAAGCGGAAAGTTACATCTAGGTTCAAATCTACACTTGGAAATGGTGAATGAATTCACCAATGAGGAAATTATTTCACACGAGTAGATTTACACATGCAAACATACATTTGTACATAGGCCTGAAAGTAGTTGCATTTTTTGGAAGATCCATGAGACCTATGCACAAAAGCACTTCTGAGTCCAGGTTAGTGATGCACTTTGTATTTTTTCAATTGCTCACAAATACTATTCACAAACATATGGCCAGAGATTCTTGCCTATGCCTGCCCTATCTCATTTGTGCATAGATTTTCACATGTATGCAGAGAACTCCACACATGGAGAGATACATTTGTGTAGTACGTGTGGGAGAGACAACCATAATAATTGGAAAATGGGAAATGTTTGCTAATAAATGTGTTTCCTTAAGAGAAATTAAAGGAGGATTAAAGGAGGGTTATGCAAATACTTGAACACACACACAAAAAGTAAGACTATTGCTATTCACAAAAGGTACACCTAAATGTACTGCTGTTTCTGACAACATAATGTAAAATCTGCTTCTGCCAAGCCTTTTTGTAAATCAAGCACTTCCCATGGCCAATCACTGGTACTGCAAAACAGTCTCACAGAAATCAATGGATACAAACACAAAGAAAACATTTGAAAAAGTAAATTAAAAATATTTTTACATGTCTAAAAAATATATTTTAATAGTTTATATTTTTTTATTCTTTCTTCTTTCTTTAATAATCCTTATTCGGTATATGCCATAAAAGTAGAATACATAGTACATGCAGAACTTAAACAAGGAACACATGAAAGATTAAATTATGCATTTCAACAAAATCAATACAAAATAAATCAGTCTGAAATTAAATGAATATATTTTATTTTTATTTTCTTATTGTTAATGCCACTCTTATGAAATCTATCCCAGCATAACCAATATCTATTGTACAGTGTTGCAGTAAAAATTCCATGCCAGCCTTATATTGTCTTAGGATAGCACTATGTAGGATAGGGACCAAAAAGGAGGTCCGTGGGGCTGAATAAAGAGGACAGAACACTGTAAAATGAGTTGTGCATTGTTTAGAAAAATTGTCACATCAGCACGGAGGGGGTCATGTTGCCAGATCACTTGCAAGGGGGATATCTAACTATTGTTTCCTTGAACTGGGCCTTCTCCAATTACAGCTATGATAATCAAAGTATGAACATTTGACTGTTTGCAGGTAGCAATTATTGATTGCGGATTGGTAAATAATCCTGGGAAGCCTATTTCCTCAAAAGTATTCCTTAATTAGGTAAACCAAGGTAGCCCCTCCACATTATCGAGTGTGAGGCAATCACTAAAAACATTTCTAACCAATTCTATCTTCTGTTACCCAAACTCCTAATCCATAGCATTGATGGTGGTAGCCCCATTATATCTTCCAGGTATGTTAGCCCTAATTCTTCATGACAAAGGAAAGTGGCAGTACCCCAAGTTACTGAAAGTAGTCTACAAATGAAACTATTTTCACCCAAGGTTGCTATAGCCCCAAAGATCTGCTCCATGTTTTCCTGCTGAGATGCAGTCACTTTTTAAAATGTTTACCATTTCTTTCACTGGTTTGTGCTGTATTTATGCGCATATCTAAAAATGGCCTCAGCATTTCTACTGAATTGTTGCAGTCTTAATTTAAGAGGGCATTCGAGCTCAATGAGGATTTAAAGAGGATCCCCAAATAGTTGAAGGTTTTTGTCTTTTCGAGCTGTGTGCCCCCTATATACCAACATTTAGATTTATGATAGAATAGGATAGGATTTATAGAGTACACTAAAGCTCACAGGTGCCAAAGCGCTATATCAGGACAGATAGATAAACAAGAGCAGAGCAGCTGAACATAAAAAATTATGAGATGAAAAAAGCCAGGTTTTCAGAAGGACATAATAGAATCTGCTTCAGAAATGTAGGTAGGTAAAGTGTTCAATAGTTTGGTAGCAATCGCCGAGTGAGATACACACAACCCATCTGATCTTTTGAAATCTAGGGATCACACATTTTTACAGAATGAAGAACTAAGGGGCATATTATCAAGGGATTTATCTCTGCTTTTTTGGCTTTAAAAGCCAAGAAAGCGGAGATAAAATTATCTCCTTATTACCTAGCTGTCGCTAACACCAGTTAGCAACAGCTAGTTGGAGATAGCGACCATCTTGGGCCCCACTTTGCATGTCAGAGATATTTATCACTAATGACATGCAAAGTGGGTGTGCCAAGATGTTAGCGACTGGAAACAGTCGCTAACATCGCTATCTCCTATTACCAACTTTTGGAGATATTAGCGCTAAGCGCGAATATCTCCAAAAGCTAACACCTGCCCTGAGCAGTTCTTAGCCATGTTATCCAATGGGAGGTGGATAAAATGTCTAAGAGCATTAGCTCGGTAATGCATGAATATCGCTGACTTTACAGCGATATTCATGCATTTCGGCCGATTTTTATCGCTTAGGAGATAAACCTTGATAATAGCAAGGTTCCTAAGCGATAAAAATCGCCGCAACACGGCGATAAAATTATTGCCGCTAAGCCAACATAGCGATAATTATCGCTAGTTGTTGGTAATATGCCCCCATATGTGATCTGTCAGAAGTGTACCAATTAAAACAGGGCATTCATGTGGCTAAGGCCCTTCTGATGAAGAGCCTCAAAGAATAAGCACAAAGCGTTGAAGGATATGCTCCTCCTGACTAGGAGCCAATGAAGAGAACGTATCCTATCTCTGAGTGAGTGCTGTTTGGGAATGTTCAGAATAAGATTGTCTTCCGGATTCTGTACAACCTGAAGTTGGTTCAGGGAAGAGCTATTGATATTTAAGGTATAGTGATTTACAGTTGTCCAGCTATTAGGTAATAAGGGCAATAGTGAATGCCTGTTGCAGTTCCGATTGGATATAGAGAAAGATCTTCAGAATCTTAATAATGTAAAAACAGGTGTTAGTAATGTAAGTGACCTGTGTATCAAAAATTTAAACTCAGAGAACTATCAAAGATGACCCTGAGGTTTTCAGCTGAATTCACAGGAGTGAGGAGAGGCCCACAGGCTTCCAACCACCAGATGCTCTACCAAATGGAATTGGCACTTCAGTCTTGTTCATTGTAATCTGCAAAGAATTGCTTTTCATCCACCAAATAATGCCAGACTGCACAGGTTGAAACTCCCCGACACAGAGACAGGTAATTTGAGTACCATCTGCATATGACAGCACCTGAAATCCAAATGACCACAACAGATCAGCCAAAGGATCCTCATAAAGATTAAAGAGGGTTGGGCTCAAGAATGAGCCACAAGGCACCCCGCAGGGGAGGCTGTAAGCTTTTGTCTTGAAACAGCTGCAGCTAACAATTTGCACCCTATTAATTAGAAAAGAATGATGAAGCTGAAGGGTGGTCCCATTAAATAGGCATCCTTCCTGCCGATGCTGAACCATTCATGCAGGCGAGACAGTACTGAATGCTGCCGACAGATCAAGCATTACCGGGATAGCCTCCGACCCAGATCAACCTGGAAACGAATGCTTTCTGCAGCCACTATAAGGGCAGTCTCTGTGCTATGACCAGACTGAAACCAATTTACAGAAGGATCCAAGATCCCATGGGTATCAATGAATTTTATCAGCTCCTAATTGATAAACTTGTCTAAGATTTTGGCAGGAGCCGGCAACAAAGAGATGGGATGAAGATTTTCATGTCTTCACGGTCTAAATTAGCTTTTTTAAGGAGCGAAGATGCACAGCTTCCTTTCAGATAGCCAGAAAAATGCCCAATTGAAGCATACAATAAAACAACTCCTGCAAGAAATTAGCAATAGCATCAGGAGCAAGTTGTGATGTTTTGAGCTGACAGGGATCAGACTGGGACCCTGATTTTGAACTAAGTAATAAGTCCTTAGTTTGCTGGAAAGAAGTAGAATGGAAGGCTGAAAGAAGGATGACAGAAAGACAGAATACCATATTCTCAGAGAATGATTCATTTGCAACAGGCAAATGGAAAGTTAGTTAAGTTTTAAGACCAAAACTTAAGACAAAATTATCTTTAGGCTGTGATCCCGGGGGCTGGAGTTCTACGTAATCATGCAATCTCTCCTGCCAAGTGGTCATAGACCGAATCCAACATTTAAACTTGGGGGCCCGTCCTCTGCCCCATCAGCAGGCAATTAAGCGCTTGGCCAGTAAGAGACTGAGGGCCAGGAATTTTTTGTGAATAGTGACAACGGACTGTGTTAGCCCCAATAACGCCTGAAGCGGGCATGGAGCCAGGTCCACGCCAAGCATGTTTGAAATACCCGCGAAAACCTGTTCCCAAAATATAGCAACCTGAGGGCAGGACCAGGCAAGGTGCATAAAATCCGCACCAGCAGCGCCGCAGCGGAGGCAGCTATCAGACTCATGCAAGTGAAACCTTTTCAGTCTAGCAGGTGTGTGATATATACGATGAAGGAATTTATAATGTAGGAGCCTTAGTCTATTATTGCTAGTGATCGCGCGTGTTTGAGTGCAACTCATTTCCCATTGTTCACCCGACAACGGCACAGCAAGGTCTCCATCCCATACCGCTCTGGCCCTGACAAAAGTAGAGCTAGGTGTGGCCTGTATGTGTTTGTAGAGCATGGATAATACATGGCGTGGGACTTCGGGTTGCACTATGGCGTGAAGTGGAGCAAACGTGTCAGGCTCAGTGGGGAAAGACGGAGTGAGGGCTCGGACATTTTGCCGCAGTCTAGTAAATAAAAAGGTATCCATAACTGAGGGGGACTGCTCCCCAAAAAATTGTGCCGGTGTTCGGAAAGTACTCTGCACATATAAATCCCCCCAGCAGCAAATACCCAGTTTCTTAAGCAGTTTATGACATATAGCTTCGCAGGTGACTTGTAATCTTGGATCGTTTATCAAGGACAATTTGGGGGAATAGACGAATGGGCTGTCTAGGGCCCGCACCAGCCGGTTCCAGGCCTGCACCGTACAATCCACTGTGGAGGGATCACGGCTTCTTTGGCTCACCGGGATGTGAATGTAGCCGGTGGGAGCTGTGGGAGCCATATAACCCTCTTCAACGGCCAAGTGTGCCATATAAGGTGGTGGATGATACCAGTATACGGCGAAGTGCGCCTGGGCACAATCATAGTATTTTTCAAAATTGGGTACTTCAAACCCACCTTGGTTAAATGGAAGCAAAAGGGTATCGAGACTAAGACGTGCTTGCTTCCCACCCCAGATTAGTCTAGTGAGCTGGCACCTAGGGAGCGAAAAAAGAAGCTGCCAGGGTTGTACGGAATATTTACAAAAAGTTATAATAATTTCGGCAGCAATGTCATCTTTATTAGCGCTATGCGGCCCGCCATAGAGAGAGGGAGGCGCAGCCATTTAGTTACGTTGTCCGTGTTTTTATTCAGTGCAGTGCCATAGCTGCCTCGCATCAGTGCCTCCCTGTCCCTGGTGATGCGGATGCCCAAGTATGTCAATTCATCCTGCTCCCACACTAGTGGGTATTCGAGTTGGAATGGATGCGTGTTATCTGTGAGCGGGAAGATTGCAGACTTGGCCCAATGAATTTGCACTCCTGCAATACCCCCAAATTTCGCGCAGTACCGGATTTAAGTTATCACAGGGCTTCTCTATATAGAGTGTCATATCGTCCGCGTAAAGCGAAATGAGGAGTGTCCGGGTACTGTAAATGAGGGAATGATGGTTATGTTTTTGCCGAAGCGTAGCCGCCAAGGGTTCAATCGCAATCGCAAATAGGATGGGGGAGAGAGGGCAACCTTGGCGGGTGCCCCTTTGAACCATAAACGGGGCGGACCTAGAGCCATTGAGCAGTACAGTGGCTGTGGGCTCGTGATACAGCAGCTTCACCCAGTCTAGGAAGCTAAAGGGCATCCCCATATAATGTAAAGTGCCAAGCAGGTAATCCCGTTCTAGCGAGTCTAAGGCCTTGGTGGCGTCCAGGAATACTGCCACGGCATCGCACCTGGGATCAAGGTCCTGAAGCACGGCATGAAAGGTGCGGAGGTTGTGGGAGGTAGCTCGGTTGGGCACAAATCCGGCCTGGTCTGGCAGTACCAAACGTTCCATGAGGAGGTTGAGTCGTGTAGCCAGTACTTTGGCGAGGATCTTGGTATCGCAATTTAATAGGGACAGCGGGCGATAAGAGTCGCAATGGGAAGGGGCTTACCAGGTTTGAGCAGGGAGGTGATGAGAACTTCACGCATAGTGCGGGGTAAACTACCTTCCTCAAGTGCGGTGTAATATACCTGTTTCAATATAGGGGCCAGTATGGGGGCAAAGAGTTTATAAAAATCAATGGGGAGGCCATCCGATCCCGGGGCTTTGCCTGATCGCATGCCCATAATAGCTTCAGTTATTTCATTCAGTTCTAGTTCCACATGAAGGAACTTCTGCTGAGCCTCCCCTAGCCACGCTAGTGCAACATCTTCAAAATAGGTAGGGAGGTCAAGAGGGTCTGTTCTGTGTGAGGAGTAGAGCGACTGATAGTGGTCTCGGAATATGCGAATCAGGTCAGGGAGGTTCCTATGAATATTGCCAGCCTCATCTTGTATCTCAGTGACGTAATTAGCAAATCTAGACGGCTTAACCGTGTTCACTAACGTTTTCCCAGGCCTGTCGTCCTCACCATACACCCGGGCCATGTGAGGGCGTCCCAGGAATTTACTTTCCCTGTCCGCCACCTACGTGTATTCTGAGAGTTTATCACGCGTGCGGGCATGAAGCACGAGGTCTGCGGGGTGGCTATCAATAGAGTGCTCCAAATCTCTCAGATCAATCTCTAATTTGTGCAGATCATTACGTAGGGATTTTAAGATGCCTCCCCCCTTGGCAATGCACCATCCCCGCACAGTAACCTTAAAGGCCTCCCATACAGTGATAATGCTGTCCACATAGGAAATGTTGCGTTCAAAAAATTCCCGGATATCCTGTTCCATTTCGGCCTTGAAGACCGCGTCTCGGAGGTGTGCAGGGTTGAGTCACCAGGACAGGTAAGGGGAGCTTTCCTGAGGGATCTGTAATTTCCGGAGGACCGGGGAGTGATCGGAGAATGTGCGGGCTAGGTGGGATGCCTGTAAGAGCCAGGGAGTCACTCCCGCAGAGATGAAAACATAATCTAGACGCGCCCAGGTAGAGTGTAAGGTAGAGTAGTGCGTACCTTCCCGCAGTGTGGGATGAGCGTATTGCCAAGCATCCATCAAGTTATTACCCTCAATCACGTCACAAAGCGAGCGTTGCTTGTTAGTGTAGTGGTAGGGAAGTGGTCATAATCTGTCCAAACTTGGTCGCAGCGCCGTGTTAAAGTCCCCTCCCCAGATCACATGTGTGATGCCTAGTGTTTGGATCTTACTCCATAATGTAAGTAAAGCAGAAGGATCGTCTACATTGGGGCCATAGTAATTAGCGAACAAAACATCATGTGTATATAATCGCCCCCATACTAGACAAAATCTTCCCTCTCTATCATTGTCAATCTCTTGGGGTGAAAAAGCCACCCCACGCTTGATTAGAATTGTGACACCTCTAGCGTAATTAGAGTAGGACGAGAAGGTATGACTAGTGACCCATCTGGTAGCAAATTGCGTAGTGTGCCCAGGAGCAAGGTGCGTCTCCTGTAGGAGAGCTACATTTATGCCATGCCTGTCTAAGTACCCCAAAACTTGTCTGTGCTTTCTGGGATCGTTGAGGCCCCGAACATTCCAGGAGGCTAGTCTGATGTGCTGGCGTGTCTCAGTACTGTCCATAGTACCCATCAGTGTACATGACAAAAAACGGTGGGTAAGCACATGTCAGAAAGTTGGGCAAGGAGAAAGCCGAGGAATTAACTCCCTCCATGGAGTACAATACAAAGGTCAAAGATACTACGGAGTGAACATTACTATTATCCCCCCCCCCACCCACACCGGCTACCCCAACTTGCCAGGAAAGAATTACCCTCCTCCCTCCAAACAGTGCACTGGGACATTGCTCCCAGTCCAGAAACACCTAACTCTCAAAACACATTAGGGAACAATGGATAATGCCCTCAAGAGGGGCCGCTAGGGGCTCTCCCTATTTCACCCATCCACAACCACCTGGGTCACAGGGGGCTGATCTGACGGGATGGAGGTGAGCGGCCAGGAGTCATTTGGTGCCTTCAAGGCAATAGGAGCGTTATACATCACCAGTCAGTTGATCGTCTATGCGCCATCCAGGCCAGCTCCAGTCCTCGGTTGATACCATATAGCTCCCACTCCTCAGGAAGGTTCCGACAGGGGGGAGTGAGAGCGCGAATGGCGTCTCGCGGCCACTTCTCGTGAGGACGATCGCCTGTCACGTTTTAAATATTCTTCAGCCTGTTGGGGCGTCAGGAAAATGTGCTGTAGGCCTCGATGGTGGATCCGCAGTCTCGCTGGGTAGAGCATCGCAAACTGGATACTGCGAGATTGGAGTTGTTTCTTCACCACAAGAAACTTTCGGCGGGCTTCCTGAACCGTCTGGATGAAATCTGGATAAAAGGACAAGGTGGTATTTTCAAACTTCACATCTCCCTTCTCTCTCGCCAGTCGCAGTAATGTGTCCCTGTCACAGTAATTAAGGAATTTCATGATGATCGGACGAGGCATTGCTCCCGGAGGAGGCCTTGGTGCCAAGGAGCGGTGTGCCCGCTCGATGACCAACTGTGCAGAGAAAGAGTAGCGTCCAAAGAGATCACACAGCAGTCGCTCCATGTAGTCTTCCAGCCGGCCCATGTTGGTCGTTTCGGCAAGGCCCAGCATGCGGACATTGTTCCTCCGAGAACGTGCTTCCAACTCTTCATTTTTATCTGCTATTACTTTCAAGAGTTTGTCCATGTGCGCCATTTGTTGCCTACTTGTGGTCGCCCCATCTTCCAGATCTGACACCCTCTGTTCAGCTTCTTTAATGCGTTCTTCGTGCCAGTCAAGTTTCGCTACAACATTATCTAGTCGGTGATTCATGGAGTCAATTTTGGAGTCAATAGAAGTGAGGCTTTGTTGCATGCTCACCAGTAGAGTTTTCCAGCTGTCATCCCGCGTCTCCGGCGGGTCGTCATCCCCCTGGTTTTTTGAGTGCCCACCCGTTGTCTTGCGCTCATCAAACGGCAGTTTGGATTGTCTTGGGTCCGGTTTGCCCATTGTTGCGGGGTGCGTGGTATCGGGTTGTGTCGTAGGAGGGAGGCAGGGAGCCCCGTCACGCCTGCCCGGCTACTTTCGTAGATCCAGTGTATGTGAGCTTTCGCTCCAAGTCAACTCGGGCGCGCGTGGCCCCACCACCACTCAGCCATGGGGGTGTAAAATAGGCCCCGCTATACAGTCCGTGCACACCCAGTCGGCGAGGGTGTCCCCCCCGGCGCCGTTAATAGCCACTCGTCTCTTCAGCTTCTTGAAACGTCAGTGTCAATGCGAGGGTTCCTGCTCCAGTGGAAAAGGGTGAGGGCTTGAGGCCCGCCGGCGCGCAGCTAAATGAAAAAATGCGCCGCCGCGAGGATCAGCGTTAGCCCCCTCCACCCCCAGGAGACAGCCGTCCACGGGGGTCCAAGGGTCCCTACCTGAAAGTGATGACTGCAATAAGCACCGGCCTGGCAGTGCCACGGGCGGCGGGGTCAGTGATGCAGGGGCAGTATCACGGTCTGCTTCAAAATGGTGGCTATCCCCAGCACAGGTCTCTACAGTACGCCGCTCAGCCACCTCACACGTCCGGCCCGCTCCAGTTGGCGGCCTCCCACGCCAGCGCTCCCCTCGGAATGAGAGGGCCCACAGTTCGTTCAGGGCAGGCGGCACGTAGATGCCCCAGGAGGGGGGGGACTTACAGACCGGAGCAACAAAATGGCGACCAGTCCCGGCTGCCGCTCAGTCCCCGGCTCTCGCAGCGTACACCCCCCGCCCCGCAGCGACACCTGTGGCGATGTAGCTAGCTGCCCAGACCCTCCGGGAATGCGCCCCAGCGGGCAGTCAGGGGCCAAAGCAACGCACACAGCAGTGAGGGGCACTCAGCTGATGTCGGGTGGTCAGTGCCGGGCTTACGGTGTGTCGACTCTACGGCCCACAGTTCCCGACCTCGCGTTGTTCACCAAGCCGCCCGAGGGGACCAGCCGCCGTCCCACCTCCGGTCCGCAGCAGCTTCTCTAGCGAGATCGGGAACGCCCGGGCAGCTGCAGAGCCGAAATTTGCACCGAGTCTGCAGTGCAGGTTCTCCGTCCCAACGGTGATGTTTGCGGCAAGGTTTGGAAGGCAGGATGAGGATTATGGTGGTCTGTTCTCCCGGCTAGGTGAGAGCTTTACCCTGGAGCAGCCATTAAGGTCCAGCGCCCCCACAAAAACAAAATACTAACTTAAGACAAAATACTAACTTAAGACAAAATCCTAACTTAAGACAAAATACTATCTTAAGACAAAATACTAACTTAAGACACAAGACTAACCTTACTTCCAAGCAAGCATTCCAAGGCAAGAAGGAGTTCCCACATCCCCTCTAATTTCTTGCATGTTCCAGCCTTTATCTTGACGAAGCTTATGAAAGCCTTCCAGGGTACATTAAACAATCTCTCACAAAAACAATCCTTGAATGTTATTAACCCAAACAATTTGTGAGCCTGGCTGTGCGTGCAGATAAAGCTAAAGCCAGGCAGAGTCAGAAATCAGAATGACATGAGGCCATGTCAAAACCAATAGTAAGAAATTAATAATAATTATCAATGTACAACACAGTGCACATTTGTGCACCACTGCTTATAGCATCACATACATCTCTCAATGTACAACACAGTGCACATTTGTGCACCACTGCTCATAACCCTGCACTTCGAGACCAAAAAGTACATTCCACACCTTTCTCTCTCTCATGCTTTCAAATGCACATCCTGCATGTTCTGTTCTTGGCAAGACTGTCCTATTCCGTGACAGCTCCCACTCAAAGACTGCAAGATTACAAGCAAGAAATAAATCTTTTAAATAAACAAGGCATATGCAGGACGTTGTACATTCAGGCTAGTATAACATAACACACCAAAGTCAATTAAAATAGTGGTAGTCAAAGGTCATCTCTTAGTGTCAGACAATAAGAGTGCCTCTAGCACTACATTGAGGGAGCGGGCATTGATTGATGCCCCGCATTTATGCATCTGGTTGTCTGCTTCTCTGGCACTATCACTAAAAGATCTTTCCTCATCAAGCAGATAGGGCAAACTAAGGAATTCACTGAGATAAGGTGGGACATAAAATTAAAGGAAAACATACAGTTCTGACAGTGCCCTAATGTACTATCAACCCGATTAAGTTTAGCCGAGCAAGCCTCCTTATGGTTCCTGGGTTGAAGGTCCATAACTTGGGCATGCAGATATTGCCTTACCATAGCAGAATTGTAATTGAACTTACAACTGCCAACATCCCTTGTCTTGGCACCGTCCTGGAGCAGACAGGCTCAGATGAGCTTGCTTTTAGCATGCTTTTGGTGGCACTTACATGCCATAATATATGACTTTGAGATGTTCACCCTCAAGTGTAAATCTTCCATGAAGGTTAGGAAAGAATCCAATACAACCAGTAGACCATTTGCTGGGAGGGCAATTAGCACCGCATCATCTGCAAATAACAAAATGGGAATATGCTTCGTTCCCATTTGTGGTATGCCCTTTACCTTGGATAAAAAACATTTATTACCACCATTTATGTAAAGTAAAAACAAAAAGGGGGCTAATATCCCCCCCTTTTTTGCCACAGGTGGTTTAATTTGGAAGTGAGAGGCTGTAGCCTTACGGCTAAAGTGGTCAACCTCAAAGCTGAGAAACTGGGTTCAAGTCTCGGCAATGACACTCAACATTCTGTGATTCTGGGCAAATCACTTAAGGCTGATAGCGATGTTGTCAGGAAGGCCTCCAAATCAGATTTGGCTTTCCCAGACATGATTCATAGCACTTTTTTCCGTCCAAAACGTACACAGATCTGAATGACCAAGTACTATGTGAAGATCACATATGTGTCGTCTAAATTATTTCCAAACCCGATCCTGTCCGTATGACTTGTTTATAGCCGTATCGTGCCGGGCTATGGAGCCATAATATGACCGAGCGAGCATGATGCACAATTCAGACAGCTGCACCGTCTTGGTCTCAGCAAGACGAAATGACTGTCGGAATCATGCTTCGGGGGGCTCCAAATCTGTTACGGGGTGTGCCCATGGGTCCCACCGATCCAAGCATGCACAGTGTGGCGGACACCATAGGGTTCCCACCACAGGGCATATGTTTTTCCCCCACCCACCCCTTTTTGCTATGGGAGCCTGTGTACGTGTCCAGTATATAGGTTCCCATAGAGTTCAGTGGGAGTGCGAGCAAACCCAGTCGGGAGGCATACTGATGCATCGTACTCGCTTTTTCGGACTCCCGGACCACGGTTCACTCTGAAAGCCCTCTGGATCAGAGTCGTACAGAGGGCTTTCCTAGCGAGATCGTAATTGGCCCCTTAATCTCCCCAAAAATGAATGTGTCCATCTGTAATTAAACTGGTGCTTATGTAAATCGCTCTGATACCTGATATCTTCGGGTCCAGTTCACGCTGTACAAAACTCTGAGAAAAAACAAAACGTGCATTCACCTAAAGGGCCATAGCGGGCTTTGACTGATGCAACATTATGCAAGCGTTTTATTAAGGTGCACAGCTCGTTTTCACCCCATCTGTTCCATTAAGACAGTTAATTTCTAGCTATTTGCTAAATCAAACGCACTCAATAGGTCCATAAAGGCAAGGTTGACATATTTATTTGGAATGAAGCAGAGATTGAGGTACTTTTCCACTGTACCGATTACTGATCTAAAGCTTTTTTGTACCCTTGCGAAGATATTATTTTCAGCAGCCCAAACTTACAGACGGAACAGGAGGACTCGTCCCAGAATCTTGATGCTGGAATCTAGCAAGGAGATTGGTCTATAATATGATGGTGAAGATTTATCGTCTTTCTCGTAAATAGGCACAATAATAGCTGTCCTCCATGAATCTGGTATTAGGCCTCTCACTGTTGTTCTTATGAGATTTGTTATAGAGGTGCCCATAGGTTAATGTTAGTTTTAAAAATATCAGCTGGTAAACACTCTGGCCCAGATTCGTAGTCCCTGCACAGCACAGACTGGAAAGTCTATGCCATGCAGGAACTGTGTTGCATGCATACATGAGGGCATATGTTATGCCTCCCAGCATGCACTACAGGGCCCAGAGGCCCTCTCTGCCATGGTTGTTAGCCTACTGCTGCTTTTATACCCCCGTGCCACCACCAGGGAACGGTGCTTCCCTTGCGGCATTGATGCAGGGATGGTGGTCCGACTGCCCTAGTTGTAATAGGGCAGTTTGAGTGTGGGTGCGGCAGTGGCTGTTCCAACACTACCATGCCTCCATGAGTCTGATGGTCCCCAGACTGCCAGACATATAATCAGGGCCATAGTGTTTAACATGTACTATAGTCATGAGCATATCTAACCTATTTTCAATGTGGCAAGTTTGGCTGTTCCAAAGAGAAACACTGGAATGCAATATCAAATGTAATAATGCACAGGCCCCTTCTTTGTTCTCCTAATCAGTCAGGCTCTCAGTGGCGGCCGGTAAGTTTTGGGTGGAGGGGTGCGGACGGGACATACAAACACACAGCTCACATACACATAACACTCACAACCAGGCACACACACACAAACACATTCATTCACAACACTCTTTCCCAAACATTCACACATGCACGCATGCACGCACGCACCAAACAATGTAAAAAGAACTTAAATTCCACTTACCTTTAGCCAGCTCTGCTCTGCCTCGGAGGTTCCAGGAGGCTTGGGACTGCTGCCTTCCCTCATTGGCTGACCTTAGGGAAGGCAGCAGTTCTATCGTTATCACAGAGGGGGATGGGGTCAGGGAGACTACTGACCCCCACCCCACTCTGTGATGATGTCACTGATTGACACTTGATCCTGGGCACTTCAGGGATTAAAACTGAAGCGCCCAGGTGCGAGGCAATCAGTGACGCAATCCTGCATCACTGAGGAGAGGGCCTCAGCAACCTTTGCTGAGCTGAGAAAGTCACGCCCAACTGAGCTGTGACTTTCTCAGCCCAGCAAAGTTCAGTTCAAGCAGCCAGGAGCCAGCACTAAATGCACATGTGTGTCTCCTGGCTGCTTAAACTGAAAGTGAATAGTTTCTGTTTGGCTGACTTTTGTTCAGTCTGAAAAACACTGTTCCTATGGGGAAAAAGGGGGCAGGCGGGGCCCTTCCGCCCAAATGGACCAGCCGCTCCTGCAGGCTCCAATCCCAGCGGTGAAGGGGCTGCCCCCAGAACTAGCTTGAAGTGACCACAGAGGAAGCATTCTTAATTTCCACAGCAATATCTCTGGGGTGGTTACACAAGCTCTACACAAGTGGAGAAACAAATCACCATCTTAGATTTAGGCAAAGAGGTGCACTGAGGTATTGTTTGTAGAACGGCACATAGGTAATGCTGCAAAAATGGGTATGTTAACCCCAGGGAACTTCCACCCCATTGGTTATGGAAAAGCCAGGAGTCACCTCCACCCACACCTAGTGCCAGACGTAAATGTAGTTTTCCCAGTACCCTCCTCAGAGCACTCCCAGACCTGAGGGAGATTGAAAGAGGACTGTACTAGCTGGTTGAGACCTGAGAGGAGCCCAGAAGGACTGCATCTGCTCTCTCTCTCACTCTGTTGAGCCAAGGACAATGAAGTGGACTCCAAGGTTCATATGGCTGACCTGCTGTTCAAGCAACAGGGAAATAAAAACTGACAGGAGACATTTCCAGAAGATTTCCTGCTGACCAGTTCCAACTGAACCTGCACTGGATCTTACTGGTAGCCCCTGTTGCATTCCAGGATGTTCTGCACCCATTGGCTGGACCTGTATGGATGTCTTCTACCTCCCAGAAAACCTGGGACTTCAAAGCTTCGGCTACAAAGGCCTCCAGAGGACCCGAACAAACCTGCTAACTGAATTTGACCATGGTGTGTTGCTGCTGCACTGAAGAGTCAGGTTTCTCCCACTCAGAGTTTTTCTGTAGCAGCAAATCTGATTTAGCCGGACTTGTGGAGAAGTTATCCTGCAATGGCGCCTTCTTCTGAAACACCCTGCAGCCTTCACCCACCGTGGGCATCCGAGCTCCCAAAAAAGTTACCAAGTATGAATGAAAAAATTGTGACTGGGCAAAGGTGCCAAAAATATTCAACCAGTGAGAGACTTGGCCTCAATTAGCACATAAGTCCTGGTCTACCGAGACCTAAACCTGTCCCTGCCTCCCTTAAGCCCTTCTTCCTCCTTCATTAACCGCTCCGTGCAGTCAGTCAGTGTAGAAATTAAAGCTAAGTGAAAATGCATGACCAGGGGCTAAGAAGTAGACTCAGAAATGTGTTCTGGATTTTTGTAGCATACAAATTACTTGGTGGAAGACTTGTATCATATAATATTAGCATAGTCTATTTGGAGAGTCCTCATCTAATGAGGACTTCCACGTTTTGCTCTGTTTTACGTCTCAGTAAAGGAACAGTCAATGTAGGCAACTTGTTAAAGAAAATTAGCCCTTTATAATTTAGAACACTGGTGGTATCAGGGAAAAATTGCTTTTATTGTCACACCTAGATTCGTTACTTGGGATGATAGGATATGAGGTGTTCCAAGTTCTTCAGGTCCGATAGTCTTTATATTAAAGTATCTTTGTTCCTAATGTATCTTTATTCTTTATGTATCTTTACAGGTTTTTGGCCTTGAGATGAAGTAGGCAGCACAGGAGTCGCATAGTTCTTCTATGTGAGTGGTTTTTGATGCTTGGTTTGGCTTCTTGCCTCATATCAGACAGGATGAAGTGGAGCCTTACAAGATTCCTAACTGTTCCTTTTGTAGATATTCCAAGTTCAGACTGTCCTTCTGGCGGTTTACTTTTTTCCATTGCCTTCTAAATGATGGATTTCTGGTGTCATCCAGCTTGCTTTTCCATATTGTTTGGAGAGAGTAGTCATCTTAGTTTCAATTATGCTATTGTTGCTTAAGCTCGAAATCCCTTGGCAAAACAGAAACAGTTTGTTTAATTAAATGTTATGGCCGGTAGAACAATTACATGCACGAGATCTGAGGACTGTCTCCTTTTACAATCAGCCTGTGTCCTTCCTTTATACTAAACATGATGGGTTAGAAAAGTTTCCGGCATACCACATATGGTGAGGAATGTTGGTTGCTGGCTTTGGAGTCTAAAATTAGTTGTCTAATGGTTACTACAGGGGGTCTTGACCTCACGAAGACAAAATGTGGCCAGTGGATAACGTTTCCAGATGTCCAGCTGGCGGAGCATGTGATCACTGCATGTGCTAGGTCCTGATTGTCTGCGCCTATGCATGGGATGGATCAAGAGTTTCCTACCCGAGTGTTTGCCTGCCAGCTACACACCCTCCCACCTGTGACCCATAAATCAGCAATCATGAACCTACTTCTCGGGGCCTGCTTTACTACATATTTGTGAGTCAAGGTTGATATGGAGTTCACAATGGCCGTTTCTGTTAATAAGGAGATTTCATTTTCATTGATGAATACATCGATTTCCATATTAACAATATTATGTTTTTATCAAAGAATTAAATTAGTCTGATATGCAGCTCCTGAACCGAGATCACTGTGTGTTTAGACATTGTTGACTTGAGCTAAGGTAAGACAGTAGCAAACCAAGTCAAGCATTTAGTTCATACTATACAGGGCACCTCCCACCCCACCCCCTGGCATTCCCTAACACCCCTTCCCCTGCTCACCATTAACGCTTTGCTACAATAGGAGTTAGACAAACTCATTACTGTTGAGGTAAAGAAAGCAATACATGACCTAGCTTGTGATAATATCCCAGGGCTAGAAGGGTCTCCAACTGAATACTATGATCGGTTCTCTGTCAGGCTGGCTTAATGTTTAGTTGAGGTGTACAATGAAGCCATAAGCACTGGCATACTCCCAGCCTCTCTGAAGGAATCTCTTCTCTCAGCTCTGCTGAATCCTGATAGGGAGTTCACCCAACTCCCCTCCTAGCGCCCGGTGGTCATATTGGGCTCTGCAAAATCCTAGAGAATTAATGCTTGAGTTAACTTCCTGCCCTCATTCATCCTGACCAAACCTCGCTGCTGTACCCGCAGTCAGCATGCCTCATTTTGGACCTCAAGAAGGCCGATGATTCCTTGTCTTGTGTGTACCTGTTTGAGGTTGTACAGGCAGGAGGCCTGGGCCGGAACCTGCTGACCTATACGAAGTTGTACACAAACTCATTGTTTAAGGCACACATTAGTTGATTGATTTCACCCATCAGGACATCACTTTCTCCCCTATCCTATTCACAATCCTATTCACAATTGCCATGGAATCTCTGTCCCATTACCTTCACTTGGAGGGCCAACAGTTGGGGACCCCTCTAGACGGAACCACACATGCTGTTTCGCTCTATGCAGATGAATTATTATTATATATCTGAGATGCTTCAGCAGTCCTTAATATCAACTACTTTCTGGGACTTTGAGGAAGTAGCTGACCTCTGAGTAAACTGGGGAAAATAATGTGTCTTTCCATTTTGCAGCAATGCCCACCCCCTCAGGTAATCCAGATGGGTGACACTCAGCTAACCTGGAGGACAGCTGCAGTCCATTATCTAGGGGTACGTTTATACCACTCCCAAAAAGATCTGTTTGAGGGTAACATGAAATGTGCCTACATAAGATACATTAGATCCCAAATCCACTTAGAGTACTGTCTCCAACTTGCACTCACAGGCATGATAGGACTTTCTAAAATTATCATCCTTCTGCGCCTCCTATATTATTTTGTAAATGTTCCGGTGTTTCCCAAACGCAACATTTTCCCACACTTTGGATCAATTTTTGAGGGATTTATTGTGGGTTGAGGGGGAGCAACGTGTGGTTCTTCAAAAACTTTAACTGCCGATGGGTCAAATTGGACTTGTGGTACCATCCTTCGAAGCGTACTACCTAGCGGCACAGCGTCAATGGGTATCCAGATAGCTGGCAGGATCAAACCTTTCTGAGACACGCACAGGAGATGGTCCTCGCCCCTCCTATATAATATGCCAAAACTTACACCCCACTATCCTGATACGTTGCTCCTGGTCCCTACATATCTAATTAGGGTTTCCAGCTCACATGTAAAATCGTCCCATACGCCCCATAATTCCCCTCCAGGGCATTTAGATCTGCTTGCTGGTGTGCAGCTGTCAGAATGGCATGCACATTGCCTAGAAATGGTAGGAGACCTTTTCCATTACCTTTGAGCAAATTTGTCAGGACCAAAATATTCCCCCGGGACAGTTACCAACATATGGACAATTGCTGGCGGCACTCGATCATTATGGAGAAAACTAGATGAAGAACCGCCTACCTACGTGGTGATACACACTCTATACCTAAAGGGGGGGGAGATCAACTTATTAAAAAGCTAATTAGTGAACACACGGCCATCTCTCTAGTTAACCTTTGTGGTCTCTAGGAGGAGGACTTTACAAGGCCTCTTCATGATACTGAATGGTCTAGAGCCCTGGATACCTCTAAGACTGTTTTGAAGAATGCCCATATTAAGAAAATGCAATATATGATCCCTTGCAAGCTCTATCTTACACCCTCTCAACTTAATCATATGTTTCCTGCAGCCAACTTCACTTGTCCTAGATGTCTCCCCCAGGTTGCCAACCTTCTGCACATGCTTTGGTCCTGCCCCAGCCTAGCAGGTTATTGGCACATAATATATACTGCATTAACCACGGTCACAGAACTTACCACGTTAAATTCATGAGTAGCTGCTGCCTAAAAGTATTTTCCACGACAAAAAAAAATCACAGGGTTCACCAACCTCGCCCTCCTACTGGCCTAACATTTACTAAGCACGCATTGGAAAGACCAACACCCCCGCTCTCTCTCAATGGCGCAACATACTACTTCGATGGGAAGTTGCAGAAAGCGCTGCACTGCAATGGGAGGAGGTCCGTTGTATACACCAGCGCCTTAAAGCTACTGCCTGGGATACTATGCCTATTTAGGACAAAGAACTGGCTAACAAGGACATCTCTCACTCACAGGGGCACATTGAAAGGTCATAGGTCCCTGGCTACCCTCCCCCCTCCATCATAATATGCTAAGTAGTATATCATAATCGCTTGTGCTTTCCCTAGTTTCTTTTTCCAAGTTCTGCAACCCATCCCCATTTTTCAATGGGTTCCCCTCATCCTTCTAGGACACATAGGGAGACAATTTTGACAGGGCAGCACGTAGCCGAAGGACTCTGGCATTTTACATCATTATAAGCCAGTGAAATTTACTATTAGGCGATTGTTTGTGCTTAAAAAAGAATGCCACCCATGTGTTGCTCTCATCCTGCTACATCTGCTAATGTCTAAAGTTGATAAAACTCAATACAAATCATTTAATCATCAGCAAACCAAGTTATTTTAATGGTCTGACAGATGTTTTAGCCATGTGGTCATCGAAGTGGTATTGTGGGATGTTGAACTGAGTTGTGCCATGATCCCTTGGCATTACCAGCCCAACACACATTATATTTGCTGGTAAATGAGATAATAATAATTGGGGCAAAATATTGCATCTGAAATACATCAACTTGAGTAGTATGACTCGTAACTATTTTTTTCAGCAGTTACATGTTGGATACAACTGGAAATAGAGAGATATTTTTGTGAAACATGGTACTGAAGTTCCCCGCTATGCCAATATATGTTTTAACATGTTGTCTGAGGCAAAGTATACAAATAGGTCTGGAAATGTGAGATTGTAAGATTGAAGCTGTTAGGCAAAGTGAAATTAAGAGGTGAATGAGAGCATTGGACGACTGGAGAAAGACAATTGAGGATTCATTTTTAGTTGAATCTTCCATGAAACATAGGTACACCTCCTTTAGTATTCTTAGTGCTTGTATTTCCTATGAGCATTTTATAATCAACAAGGATAGATTAGTATAGGATAGGTCCAAAATTCCCTCCTGAGCTAGATATCAAGGATGAAAAGTAGGTCAATATCCGAGTTTGATAGGAGGTTGTTGATATCTTTGTTTGGTTTGGTTGCAAGATTTTGCATTAATGAGAAGAATGGAGAGTTGGTGTGCCATCTATAATGGACTAAGCATGTTTCTAGTTCGAGTGAAGACAAAAATATGGTGTAGAATCATTCTCTGAGTTCAGCAAGCAGAGAAATGACGTTAGAGGAACGGCGAGGGAGACTAAGGAGTTGAAGACTAGAAGGTTAGGTGTTGAGAGGGAAGAGATGAAAAGAGTGGTGAAATCATGAAATGATAAGCTGCTGGAGTAAGGATAGGTGCAGTGCTAAAATGATAGGAGTATGGGTATAGTAGGAGGAAGTACAAGATGAGGCTTTTGTCATGCTAGGTTTGGAGAGTGGGGGTTGGCAGTAAGAGATGGTAGAGGGAAAGAGATATTCAGTTTAAACATTTACATACAGGATTGGAGTGAATCAGAGGCTGGTAAGGAGAGATACCATGGGAAGAGGAGGAGAGGTAGGTTGTAAGCAAAGTGAGGGAGTGTGGCAAGGAGGGTGATTTCATAGGAATTTGTAATGAAGAGGGTTAGGTGTTAAAGTAAAACAAATTAGAGCACGTAATGAGAAGAGGATGTGAGACAGAAAGGAGAAATATAAGTGAGACATATCAGGATGAGGCATAGTTGTTAAGAAGATGCAATAAGAATGAGGTGCAAGGTGTTAGGTTTTGCTGAGGATGAACAGATCAACTGAGAGAAGTTAACTAGGTGTAATACAGTATGGAGATGGGTTGGGCAAGGTGGTGGAAACTATATTAGGTAGGAGGAACCTGGCATGCTAGGTGGAAGTGTTTAAATAACCTTTTGTCAGGATGTTGATAGGTTATATATTCTGTAGCAGAGAGGTTAGATTTAGGGTGAGGTGCTAAGCTTAGAGGGATTACTTCTGAGACAACATTTAGATGATATGGTTGGTTGTTGATTTGGTGTTTTCATTAGATCAGATAGGTTGAATTCTTGACATCAATATATATTCCATGGTTTGATTTAAGTGAAGAGTAGAGGACTGATCTGAAGCTGATGATGCAAGGTTACCAAGATCGAGGAGGATACTTTACATTTGATGTAGGTTGGAGTTTGGATGGAGTAAAAGAATTTAACTTTGAAGCAAACAGTATATCTATGCCACAAATTGCACAAAACGGACGGCAAAGGTCATTATATAGTTGTGGTTGCTAGAAATGGCATGATATAACTTTGTGGATGGTTTCATAGATAAATCATAGTTTCAAATTTGTGATGACCTCTTCTTGGTGACTCTGGTGTAATAAATAGTGTGCAGCTAAGCCCCAGGGCCAGCTAGAAATTTCATTTGGAATATAAAATGTTTCTTTCTGGATTTGGTGAAAGTGCATCTCTCATGAGCAGCTGTGGTTTGGTAGAGTAAATAAAAAGATGAACTTTCCACCAAAAGCTTGTGTATGTGGCAACTCTCAGGAGCAGACTACTGTGCAGCCATGGATATATTGAATATCTACCACTGCAGTGGACTAATGGGACAAATGTGATGGTGTTATTGGCAAATCCTGGCAAATATTATTATAAACCAAATGGCCACTGAAAATCCTTGAGAGATGTCTGTCCTTGAAGTTAAACAAGTGAATATTTTACCTTAGTGAAAATGTGAAAATGTACTCCTTTTTCCAAAACTCTAATTCTGGCATAAAATCGTTGTGGGAATGTTTCTTTCTGGTGTCTAGTGTACAGAGGTATCCTTCAAACAATCCTAAAGTTTGGACATTCTGATGCTGTAAAAAATTGTATTGATGATTTGACATACATACAATGCTTTGACATGTGATCAGTGGATCTATGTATGAGGTCAATCGAAGTGGAGTGAGGGCACAGCTCTTTAAAAATGAAGAATTTCCGGCCGTAGCAGATCTATGAGTTCAATCTAGTAGCAGTATTGATGCATCTCAGGAAATATTGAATTAGACCTATGTTGGGCTTCATACGCTGGCAATGCTCTTACCTGCTGTAACTCAAAAATATTATGCAATATTAGAACAATTTCAAATAATAATCACATGAATCAGTAATTATATAGAGTTTGCTTGTTAATATCGGTGAATGAGATGTCAATTTATGCCATAATATATGTACACATATCAATATCAAATTTGGTGAATGTGATGTCAATTTATGTCACAATATATGTACACATAACAATGTCAATTCCGGTAAATACGATGTCGGTGTACGTCATGACAAATGTATGCATAATAATAAAAATGTCAGTAAATGCAATATCATTGACTGCCATGTTATATACACACGTAATAGCAAACTCTTATTATTGCTGCTGAATACACCCGAGATGACATCTCCATCAACCCCTAGTCAGATGTAGGTGTTCAGACAGGTCTTACAACCCAAACCCGTGCCTACTGATTGGTTGGTTACAGGTGGGATTACACTTAGCCCGTAGACAAACACACAAACAGGGAAAAACCAGATCGATCCCACAGATAGGCAGCTACACCCTAACAGGTTCGAGGAGATTGGCCCCAATAAAACACGTTTGGCCAAAGGGGGGCACGTTCCCAAAATACCACAAAGTCAGATGCCACATGTAGTTAGGAACACTCAGCCAATCAGAACACAGCATGCATACTACACGCAGTGATCACGCGCTTTCTATGCCAGACGCCTGGACACACACACTTTGGCCCACATTAGGTTGCACAAAGTCGAGAGCCACCTATGCCCCCTTATCAGATAGTTGAATTTGTGGCTCATGACTTTGCCTAGAAAATGTGTAATTGGTTATTGCAGTTCAAGAACTATATATAATGCCGGCCAAAACCTCGGTATATCGACACATGCTTCAGACATGCCTCTGTAGCTGTTCTCCTGGCTGCTGCGTTTAATTAAACCAACTCATTCCTGTTTTGCCAAACGCTTCTTGTTTTTCCATTTTTCTAAATAAATTCATATCCGAGTGAGTTTAGATTTGGTGTAATTCATGTGAAGTATTCCTAAATATCAATTTTAAAGTATTTTCTCCAAGTAGTTCTGACTTACTCCAGGCATTGAATGGTTTCCTCCAAAAGATATGCAATCTAGTTGCTCGGTGACCACAGGGCAGACTCGCTGCAATTTCACCTACAAGTTTAGCACCAGAGACATAAAAGCTGGGGAAAGTATGTCCCTTTAATCTATTGATTCATTTGATTTCCAAATCTGCCTTGTCCTTTATTCATAGGACCATTGATGGAGTGAACTACCCAGGGACTATCAAGAAAAAAGAGGAAGCACAAGAGCAGTACAATCGAGCTATCTCCCGTGGGGAAAGTGCTGGCCTGGTCAAGTAAGGATCAATTTTATTGAGTAAAATACTTTTGTGTACGGGCTTAACTAAAAAGGTTCATGACGTGAGCTAAGCTGAGTTCCTTGTAGTCTAATATTTCAGATAACTTTAGATGCAAGATGTGGGTAGGTGTTGGGAGGACTTTATTTCTACCGAACTATATAGAGGAAAGTGTAATATCACAAATACATTTTGGAGAATGTAAAATTGTAGCCTTGTATTATTTTGTTTTCTCTTATGCGTATGTGAAGCAGCTCCGAGAAGTCAATTTTCTAACTAATGAAAGCGAAACTGAACATTGCATGGATATTCCCATTTTAAATATTTTGAGAGCTAATTCAAAAAGCTGTGTATGAGTACATTAAAGAGTACCACAGATGTATGTTTTTATGTACTTCAAAATGCCTCTGTGAATAGGACAGATGTTATTTATCCCAGTCACGTTCATTGCCACAACATTAAAGTTATTTTTTGTTAATGTAATCAATCACGCAACATAAGGCCGACATGACATAGCAAAACACACATGACTATTGAACTTCTTTCAGAGATGTCTGTCTTCGGAAGCAGAAAGTGAATATTGTACTTAAGTGAAAATGTGAATGTGCATTCATTTTGGAATGAAAACCCTTGCCATGGACTGCATTATTGTGTGAGTTGTGCACGTCTTTCAGTTTGGAAATACAGGGAACTAAAGGGCATATTTACAAGCCCCTTTCAGTGACCTTGTGATGGTGATAGGGGCCTCGCCTTATTTACAAGGCAGCGTTAAACCTCTTAACGTGGCTTAACGCAGCCTTGTAAATAAGGCCCCCTTTCATGCTATGTTTAGCGAGAAAGGGAAGGGCAATGGGTGTTGCTGTGGGCGTTCCACTGCAACTCCCATTGATTCTGACGCTGCCTCCTATTTACAAGAGAGGCGTAAATAGGAGGCTGCTCCACAATTAAGACCAGGGAAAACCTGGTCTTACCCTGGCGCAACGAGGAGAAATGTTTAATTTCTCCTCGTTGTTGCTGTTTTTGCACAACGCAGCACACATGGAAACACCAAAGCACCAATGATTGTGTATGAACAGCAAGGTCCCCCTTCCTGCACAGAAATAATCATTTTTTTAAATGCCTCTTTCCAACGTTTCTGTGTGCTGCATTAAGCAGCACACATAGAAGTTACTAAGCAGCATTTAAAGAATGTTTATGTGCAGGAAGGGGGACATTCCTGCACATAAATAATCTTCTCCTGCATGCAGACACTCTTGCACTATGGTGCAAGTGTGCCTGCATTGGCGCTAGGCTTTAAAGTGTAGGGGGTAAGCGCAGGGCTACACCATATTGTTGTAAACATGGTGCAGCCCTGCTTTTCAGAAGTGGCAGAGCATGTCGTTAAGCAAAAGAGGCTAATGACATGCTCCGCCACTTCTTTGTAAACATCCCCCTAAGATTGTCGACTAGACACACAATCATTGATAGTGACACATGTTGTCTTATATTTACGGGAGACAACATAACATATTTGTTGGGTATGCCAACTTTTTTTGTAGACATGTGCTTAATTTATGGATCTATTGATATTTGTATCTCCAAATGTCTTACTCATGCCTCTGGACGGTAATTTTATTCTTGCTGACCAGAGCAGAGATTTTGACAAGAATTGAACAGATTACAAAATAAGCAACGTAGGCACAGGCCTATGGGCCCCACTCCTTTTAGTGTTCCTGCGACAACGGTTCAAAATATGATTGATCTGAACTTGAAGAAAATTACAATCAAGCTTTCATAAATCATTTACAAAAGATAGAAAAAATTATTCAACTCAAAGACACGATAACGTTACATTAATGACTCTATAAATGGTTGGTAAAATAAAAAGCACATTAGGAGATAATATGCAAGGGGGCCCCTGAAATGTCGACTACCTAGGGGCATCAACTTATTTATTAATTTATTTATTGCATTTGTAGAGCTACCTGTCAGGGATCCTGGCGCATCCTGGCGCTAAAAAAGTGAATGAACTGGCCTACCTCCTTCAGGACCTTAAAAACCCCTTAGATCTTACAGGGTGTAATACAGCACTGTTGACAAGGAGGTGCTACAATAGAGAAAATCCCACTGGCAATGATTCTATTTGTATTCACTAGAGTTGGATCCTAAACAAAGAGAAAAATGTAAAGTGACACTGGAGTTGTGTAGACAGTTATCAGGGATTCAGATGGGAAGTAGCAAACCATGTGATGCCAATCCTTCAAAGTGTTATGTGACAAATGGACCCAAATGTATGTTTATTCTCACACTTGCATTACAACCATGTTGATCCTCTTCATATAAGCCATGCTCTGAGTGTGAGTGTAGGTCATCAAGACATGCAACCAACTTACTATGACCTGGTTATAATTATACATGTCACTAACTTTGGCAATCCAGTGAGGAGTTTCTGAAGGGCTTTAATCCCTACCAAGCATCACTGGGATTACCCCTCCAAGTGATGTCATTTGAGATGTCATCAGTGATGTCAGTGACCATCTCATGAGTGATGTAGAATGTGAGGACATGAGCAGTGCATTGCATGGGCATGAGTTATAGTTAGGTGCTGAATTTCACTGGTTGTGTACGAGTGAAACGTGAGCCTAACTATAAAGTCTCTGTAACCTTTGGATTTTTCTGTGAATTTCTATTTTTTATTTTATTCCATTTCCTAACTATAATGAACCTGTAACCTTTGTTTTTTTAAGAAAATTTCTAAGGCTTTTTAAATGATAATGCCTAACTATACTGGCCCCGAGGTCCCTCAACATCCCAGATGACTTGATTCTCCAACCAGTAGTGCACCAGGGAAGAAAGTGACCCACATGGGGACACCCGGGTCACTCAGGGGCATATGTATGAAAGTTTGTTTTTGCGATTCTCAAATAGTGAATTTTGGAGAATCGCTATTTGAGAATCACAAAACGAGATGTATGTAGGATTTGCAAAAAGATTTGCGAATTCTACATATTCCTTAATTGCGAATCGTGAAGTGCGATTCGCAATTAAGGAAACCCTTCACATTCATTCCTTTGGGCCTAGAGGCCCATAGGAATGAATGGGAGGACATTCTCCATTTGCGATTAGCAATTAGAGAAACGCAAATTGAGAATGCAATTTCAAGGTTGCAAGGGTGTAAAAAGGACACCCTGTTGCACCCCTTAAATAAGCATGGGTGCACATGTGGCGCACATAGATGCCCTAAGGGCATCTATGTGCGGCACATTGCAATTTGAAAAATGCAAAAAAATGCATTTTTCAAAGAAATCGCAAATTATCACCAACTTGAAGTTGGTGGTAATTTGCGATTCCTTAAGTCCAAATTGCACTTTTTCTGTGCTTCTTACATTGCATTTAAGGAATCGCAATTTGTTATTCCTTAAATGCAATCGCAGAATAGGGAATTGCAAATTTTGCGATTCCTTATTTTGCGAGGCAGATTTTCATTAATACATACAACTAAGCCGAATTGCGATCACAAACGCTCTGCGAATTTTGGCATTTGTGATCGCAATTTGGAATGATACATATGGCCCTCAGGCTTTCTGTACCAAATGAAGAGTCGGTGAGACAGTAGAGAATACAAACCAATAACTGTTTATTCATATGCACTCAGAGTGGAGCCTCATTTGTACAGTCGCTTGGAGTGCTACAGAGGGAACTGAAATCAACAATCATAGAGATACATTGTGTATGTTTCATAGCTGGGCAAAAACACACCCACTGTGGAATTTTACAAGCAGATGCAGCTGGGCAGTGAAATACAAAAAAAAGGTTTTAGCGCTCGTATGTTACACAAACTTACACAAACTTACATAGTGCAAGGTCGTTCTTGAACCCACCACCAGACAAGCGGGAGAGGGCCTCTATCTAGTGAGAAAGCTATGTGCTGACATGAACAGTGTACTCATTACTGAAACAAAACCTAATATTGCAAAAACAAAACTCAGGATAGGGTGTTTCTCGGAGTTGAACAAAATCAGTTTAGAAAAGCCTAAAATGGCGCCTAAAAAGAAAATGGTGCAACAAATGCTAATTTACATAGGTTACTACTTGAGCGCAAATGGGTACTCATTTTAGCATGGGCTAAACATTGTCTACTGTAGCTAAGGAAAAGAAAATTGCAAGCAATAATAATGTAGCAAATTAGGGTACAGTACAGTTATGAGCACTCCATACTATCAGCATCAGAAAGCGAAACAGCAAGGAGGGATGAATTCCTTCATCGACATTCATCAGATCATCAACATCCTTCTGAAGCATTATAGCGGCATTGGTATCATGGATTTATATCTTCTTTTTGGGTGTGAGAATAGTGGTACAATAGGAACAGCATGAAGGAAGATACTGGACAAGAACACCAAAAAGCACCAATACCACAATAAGATAAATCGCTTTCTCAAGAACCCAGCCCCCCACTACCAAAAAGGGACCAACTCCAATTTCCACTTTCCATTCCTTTGGCATTTTCAAGAATATCCAAAATGTGTTTGGTAATATTCTTTTCCATATTCTTGATCCCGACCACACACTGATTGCCAACTACTGCGAATACACCAGCATTCTTAGCTAGAATAAAATCCACTACATATCTAGTCTGTTCCGAATATATCTGCATACTCTCCAACTGAGTGGTGATGTCATACAAACCTGCTACTGTAGTATTAGAGAGAATTTGCAGCTTGCATCCAAAGTATTCTCTCCCCTGGCCATGGAAGTACCACCCAATGTGATGAAGGACGCAGCCCTCTAGGGCCACACGGGTACTCACGACCACCTGCTATGTCTTCCAGAATGAAGAGTTGGTCAGACAGTAGAGAATAAAAACTTACATTTATTACAGGTATATTCTCTGCAGAGTCAGACTTTCACACTAGGATGTCTGTTAAGGGGACTGGCTCCCCAACGTTCACTAATAGTTGAAAAACCTTTCAGGAGACTTCGGCCATGCCTCTGGTGGAAAAGTACTGGTCAAAGCCGGGCACGAACAAAGGAGGCACAGAGAGATGAGCTAACACCTGCTAGATGGACACGCTATCAGCGGCCCAAGGCCGCTGTGCCGAGTCTCAGCGCCTCCTAACGTGGGAGCAGAGCTACATGAATACAATGGAATGCAAAAGCAAAATAATTGTCCTGTTAGCAAGTCAAGTTGCAGCCTTGAACAGAGAAATATAATGGAATACATTGTTCTGCTGAGGCAAGTGATTCTGATTCTAAGGCTTAACACTGGCACAGTAGAGGCAGTCTAATAAGAGTTACGAAATACAAAATGGATTCACACTGGCTAATGAAAACTTGCATGTTACCGCGATAACTCAGTGGGCTGCATAACGTGAACATAATTACATGTATTTTAGTCACACATTGCCAACCTAATATAACATGGTGAGTGCAATATGGGAACTGGGAATTTTGAATCTAACAGACCCTCCTTTTAGCATGTGTGGCTAAAACCTTTATTGCTATCCGTAGGGTCTTTACAATTCTAGTGGTGGGGAGACAGTACATAGTCATCTATTGGTCAGAGCAAGGTGAAAGCAAAGGCAAGCATTTCAGTAATCAAACAGACCTTCATCAATGACCATAATTGACTGAACTTCCTGCAACATCATGTTGGAGACTTTATTATCATGACCAGAAATTCTAGGAGTTAAGCTTAGTCACACAGTAAGTGCAGCATACCAGGAGGCAGTGAATACACAGGCAACAAGTAAAGATAAGGGGCTAGTTTGCCCCAGGTTCAACCTTGCGTCCATTGGCAGTAGAGCCTTCTCTAATACCATCCCTCAGGCTTGGACCCGCCTACCAGCTGATCTCCGGATGGAAACAAATCTCCTCCCTTTTAGGAAGTATTTGAAGACTGTGCTTTTCCTGGAGGCGTGGGGACCTCTTTGAGCGGATAGCTCGGTGTTCTGCTGATGATGTATGTCCGCTGATAGCGCTTAGAGACCTCTGGGTGATAAGGCGCTCTACAAGTGTATGATAACATAACATAACATAATACCTGCAATACCAATCAAGACAAGTAGAATCTGCCAACCCCAGGACACTACTAGACCCCAGAGCCATCCTGTGAGGGACCAAGAGCCATTGTCCTCATGAATTTCTGAGGCAAGTTTGTGCAATTTCTTTATGGCAGAATAGAAAGTCAGGGCACTATCTGGTATGTATACACAGCAGCTGCTCCCTATGATGCGACAGACTCCACCCCTATCGGCTAGGATAACATCTAAGATCATTCGATTTAGAAGCGAGACAAGTCTCGTAGCCTGGAGCTCAACTGCAATATTAGTCAATATACCTGCAGTAGTATTAATGACTCCCTCAACTACTCTGGGCAAATGTCGAATGTTAAGGCTATTGAACATGGGACCTTAGAAAGGCAGCCCAGACTCTGTGTGACCAATGAACAGAGGCTTGGATAGCTCCTATTTCTAGAGGGACAGGCTCGTTCAAAATATTGTTGTTCTCCTTACCTCTCTGTGTCCAGGTCAACTTGGCCTCATTAAAGGGAACAAGCCTGGGCACTGGCTCACATTCGGCGTCACTGACACCCTCTTTGACCCACTGGTTATTCAGCAACGGTAAAGGAATCCTCCAGTAGTAGGTGGCATGCACTCAGTGCTTTCAACAAGCAACCTTTATGGACTTCTGTGTCACCAACAGAACATCCTCAGGACCTTTGTAGCATGGTTCCAGACTTTTCTTCCTCTGAAAATTTTGCACCAGGATAAAGTTCCCAGGCTGAATGTGGTGGCCGGGCCCCTCTGGTATGGAAGGTAGGGAC
The DNA here is from genome assembly GCF_964261635.1 of Lissotriton helveticus. NCBI lineage: Eukaryota > Metazoa > Chordata > Amphibia > Caudata > Salamandridae > Lissotriton > Lissotriton helveticus. Next base: position 1,171,952,699 of record NC_136070.1, read on the forward strand.
TCCCACACCTGTTGGGGAATAGAATGTAAACTTTCTGTTAACTGGCCAAGATAATCAAGCAACACGGGATAATCAATATCTGAAAATTTACGAGGATGTGGGATGCCCCAGACAATTGCCGGGCATCCAAACATGACCTCATAGGGTGACAATCCTGTTCTAGAATGGGCTGTAGTTCTTATTGACAGAAGAGCTAACAGTAGAGCATCTGGACATTTCAACCCAGTTGTCTCCTGAATTTTCGCCAATTTCAGTTTGAGAGTACCATTGTACTTCTAAACCAAACCTGCTGACTGTGAATGATTGGCAACATGAAATTTCTGTCTAACATGCAAACCATCACAAATCGGCATAATCACTTTCTCATTAAAATGACTTCCGCTGTCACTCCAGATAATTCGAGGCAAGCTGAATCGAGGAAAATACTCTTTAAGGAGCACTTTCACAGTTGTAATGGCCATATTATCTTTAGTGGGGTAAGCCTCAACCCATTTGCTGAACACACATATGACTACTAAAACATACTTAAGATTATTGCATCTTTCTAATTCAATGTAGTCCATTTGAAGGACTTCAAAAGGAAAATTAGGTGGTGCAAAACTACCAGGTGGTGTAGGGGTACCCTTCCCTGGATTATGTATCATGCAGCCCATGTAATGTTTCACCAAATGTGAAGCTGTCTTGGAGATGTTATTGTTATGCCATACAGGGGCTAGCAATTTACAAATGCCTTTCGAACTAATATGAGCTGGACCATGGGCCAAAGTAACCACAGGAAGTACATATGCATCAGGAAAAAATCCATTTCTGTTGTCCAGATTTATCAATCCAACACCCTTTCTCATTTACCTGTGCTGCACTCTCCTACCATTTCGCTAATTCCTCTATCTTGGCTTCACTTTGTATCTACTTCACACTTTCAATGGTGTTTTAAAACATAACGACTCATGAATCCACCTAGCTGGACCTGCGACAAACATGCATTTTTATTTTACTTCGGTTAGTCTCCTTAGCTACCTGATCTGCAAAGGCATGTCCTCTACCCACATCATCAGTAACCTTCTTATGAGCGCTTCACTTAATTATTGCTAGTCTCTTGGGGAGCATTAGAGCAGACAAAGGACACAGTATAAGGTCGTCATGTTGAATCTTGGTACCATGATAGGTCAGAAACCCTCTCTCTGCCCAGTGTCGCCTGTAGTTATGCACGGCCCGAATGCGTAATACCTTTCAATATACATAATGACAACCAACCCTTCACTCAATTCACAAGCAATGGCAGCAAGCTCAGTGGCTTGAGCCGACTGATAGAGGACCCATGATGTCTCTACTCCGTACGCAACATAGTGATAGCATAAGCCTCAGTGGTGGTGCCAACTGGTAATTTAAAACAGGAGCCACCGCCATATAGTTCCCCTTGAGGGTCAGATATGGGAACATCAGTCAGGTCTACCCATCCTTTTGTCTCTTCTTCCGTCCAGAAAATACAGTCATGTTTGTCAACTGTATCATTCTCGAAAGGGAGGGGAAGTAACGTGGCTGGGTTCAGAGTGGCACATCTTTTATTCGTAATATGCTTAGTAAACAGTGTCAATTCATAACCAGTAAGACGTGCACTGGTGAGGAGCTGTGTCTTTGTCTTATTCAAAAGTGTATCCACAGCATGGGGTACCATAACTGTGAGGTACGTACCAAGTACGAGTCCAGCAGATTGTCTGATTAAAGTGGCCACAGCGCGACCGCTCTCAGACAGCTCGGGAGGGTTCTTACGACAGGGTCAAGTACAGCGGAAAAATAAGCGCAAGGCCTCTGTTTGTCCCCAAACTATTGTGTTAAGACAGAAAGTGCGCAACTAGCCATCTCATGAACATAAAACACAAACAGTATTTTATAATTAGGTGTGCTAAGCACCGTAGCTGAACAAAGCGTAGTTTTTAATTGTTCAAAAGACTGCTGTCATTCGGACGTCCAAGGCAAAGGCTCATGCACTGCTTTTGTTGTTAATGCAAGCAAAGGTTTGATTAATAACAAATAATTTGGGATACACTGGCGACAGTAGGAAGTAATACCTATAAAAGCGTGTACATCTTTTTCAGTTTGCGGAATGGGCATTTTATTGATGGTACTGCTTCACTCAGGGATCAACCTCCTACCCTCCTTTGACAGGAGGTGCCCTAAATAGGGGACCTCCTGTCGACAATATTGAAATTTGGAAAGAGAGACCTTATGTCCATGGTGTGCCAAATGCAACAGCAATTTGACTGTACTGTCTTTGCAACCTTGTTCTGTATCAGAAGCAATTAACAAATCATCGACATACTGTACCAATACATTACCTGGGGAAAGTGAGAATGAAACCAACTGACTCTGTAATGCCTTACTATAGCTACTAGGACTCTCTCTATAGCCTTGAGGAGCGCAACAGAATCAAAAACGTCTGCCATAGGAATACTGAAGAATGCATTTTTCAGATCAATAACAGAAAAGAACGCCGCAGTCGTTAAGAGCGTAGTAATATCAGGAACCACCGGAAATTGCAGAACCACTACTTTATCAACCTCACGCAAATCAATCACAAAGAGATAAACATCAACAAGGGCCTCAGAGGAATCCGAGGGTGTCCCCTTAAGGATCCGAAGAATAGGACTATTACAAATGTTAGCAGACGTTACTTCAACTACTCCCTTTCGTATCAAATCCTGAATAATCTGAAGAAGGGCCCGTTCTCCTGCCTGCGGTATTTTTTATTGGTGAATATGGGGCACAATAGTTTTATCTTTAACCTGTATGGAAACTGGTGGTATATGCAACAAACCCATATCTGTATCTCCTGTGACCCATAGTGTGGGTTGTACCTCAGTGAATTCACTGGGGGGTGGGGGCACATCCTAAGACAAACATTGTCTAGTAGTCACATCTGGACCCATAGTAATGTAAACACCAGCAGGGGAGTAACTTCTTCAATAAGTCAAAACCCATCACAGTTTCACCACAATCAGATGTTAACAAAAATAGAGATTCCACAGTGAAAGGACCATCAGTTAATGCAAGGGGGCATGAAATGGGGCTGGCAACCGGTACACCTGAAAAACCTATCAAAACATTATTTTGGCCAGACAGGGCCACCCCAGGGACCATATGTCGAGAAACAGAACTCTTTGTCGCACCTGTGTCCACCAAATATTCCTTAGTCGAACTCTGCAAATCCGCTGTGACATAAGGACCATGCTGATCAACAGGTATCTGAACTGGACCCTCACCCCTCCTAGCTGTAAGACATGCCTGTCACATCATCAAACTCATAATCATCATGATAATACTTCCCATCTCTGGGGTCATCAAAATAATTATTATCAGAATGGCCCCTAGGAACCGCAGCATTCTGATTTCGATCAGGCCCTTGGCCTCTACCACCAGAACCCCCTGCTCTAGAAGATGCAACCTTCTGTAAAAACACAGGGCACTGGCTATGGCAATGTCCTTCCTCCTTACAATACGCACACTGAATATGCCCCAGAGGTGTTGTTGACGGCTGCCTAGTATGTGGGAGTTGTCTAGAAGGACCTCCCCGGCCTCTGCTGTTACCAAGAAATGCCTGCTGCTACAGCATCTTCACCTTTAAATCCTTATGTTTTTCGTGAGTTTTATCCTTTTCCTCTTAATCACAGTGTTCATAATATTGGACCATATTCAAGATAACAGAGGGAGGAGACGTGGACCAAGCACTTTCAGATGCCTGCAAATTAGTCATTATTTCTGGAAGAAGATTAGTAACAACGAACAAACAGACTCTCCCCTCAGTGGACATATCCTGCCCACTATAATCCAAAAATGTGTCTTCAAACCGAGTAAGAAATCGGACACATACTCATCCTTCTTCTGTTGGCAGGCCATTAATTGGTCCCAACTTACCTTCTTAGGTGTAATAAGTGTGTGCATATTTGTAATAATATGACCCGGCAAAGCAAGTACCTCAGCACAGGCTTTGATTACTTAATTAGACAACCCCGTGGTTCCAAGCAGAAAGCAACTGCCACACCTAGCGTTGCAGCTAGTGAAACTGATGCCTCATCTATAGTAAGTAGTGAGAGTGAAGAGGTGAATGGAGGGGCGGTGGCCGAACCAGGCACACGAGAGAATGATTTTTTAGAAGAGGTGAAGCGTCACAGAATTGGGAATCGGGACTCCACGATCAGGGGCAGAGGTGGCGGAAATACAAGACTAGGAGAGGATCCAGGGGCAGGAGGACAACAGGATGCAAGAAGGGGAATGAGGCTGAGGTCATGGAAGGATTGAATGATATGCAGAGCAATATTGAAAATGAGATTGAGATTATCAATATATCTGAATTTGAATTGACCAATGACATGATTAAACTGTTGAAAAAGGGACTAGGATTTTGTCCTAATGTTATCTCGGACTGGTACATGACCAAGATTGATGTTTATAAATTTGTGAGACTTTTGAAAATTAAAAAATTTTTTGTTCATGCACCATTAAAAGACAAAAGTACTACCTTACACAGTCAATTAAGTGACCTGACCATAGAAGGGGTTAATGCTACAAAACTGTTACTTTCATTGACAGAGAATGAGGAAGACCCTATTACACTGTCTAGAGTCTTGGAGGACTTAGAGATTAACAGATATCTCAGTCAAAGCAGCGGTCTAAAATTGAAATCTAAGTGGACTCCTCAATTGGGCATAGGCAATACTATAGATGCGTTCCACAAGTCTGTGGAATTTGAAATTGATAAACTCATAGATAAACGGTCTAAGGGTGGCTTCTACAAAAAATCAGACAATCTTACACAGGGAGAAAGAAAAGCACTTAAACTCCTTAAATCCAATAATGACATCACAATTCGAATGGCTGACAAGGGTGGCAACGTGGTAGTAATGGATACCATCAAATACAATGCAGAAATTATGTCACAGTTAGATGATCATAGATATTACGAGCCTTTATCCAACAATCCACTGCCATCCCTAATGATAATGATCAATGAGAGACTTAGAAATTGGTATGATATGTCGCTATTGGATTTGGATGAGTATAACTATTTGACAATCACGACACCTAAAGCTCCTTGTTTATACACCTTACCTAAGGTACATAAGAATAGGGAGAACCCACCCGGACGGCCAATTATCTCTGGTATTGGGGGTCCGACTGAAAAGATATCTGAGTATATTGACATATTCATGAGACCGTTTGTTGAAAATTTACCCTCCTATATTAGGGACACTAAGCATGTTTTGAATATGATGTCAGATGTGACCTGGCAAAGTGACATGTTTCTTGTAACACTAGATGTGGTCTCATTATACTCAAATATAGACCACACTTTGGGAATTCATGCAGTGGAGACCTTTTTCAACAGGAGACCAGCTGAGTACTATGAGCACACAAAGATGATACTAGATATGACACAGATAGTGCTTAGTAACAATGTATTTATGTTTAACCGTAATTGGTATAGACAGCGCCTTGGGACCGCGATGGGCTCCAGGTTTGCTCCGTCTTTTGCCAACCTGTTCATGGGATGGTTCGAGGCGGAGTGGATCTGGGGTCGTCGTGGGGTCAGGTGGACTGAATATATTCAATATTGGGGTCGTTTCATAGACGACTGTCTCATGATCTGGACCGGCAGTCTGGAGGACCTTCTGTGTTTTTTTGAATACCTTAACAGTAATGATGTTAATTTGAGGTTCACAACCCAATATGATAAAGAGAGGATTTATTTTCTCGATGTTGAGTTATATATAAAAGGAAATAAGTTGTGTTCCAAGATGTATAGGAAGGAGACTAGTTGTAACTCACTATTACACGCTAAGAGTTGCCACCCCAATTCTCAGATAAAATCCATCCCGTATGGAGAGATGGTCAGAGCTAGGAGGAACTGTTCGGAGGACGATGAATTTAAGGATACAGTACAGGATATGTCTTCCAGATTTCATGCTAGGGGTTACCAACGGGCTGTTATTGAGAAGGCAAAAATACGTGTCCATAAACTTGAACGATATCAAACATTAAAAGATAAGGAAATTACAGAGAAGAAAGAACGAGAGGTACGCCTAGTGACTAATTACAATACAGAGTCCAATAAATTGTACTCTATTCTAAATCGACACTGGCACCTGTTATCTTCTGATAAGGATTTATTAGAACACATTGGACAGAGACCGGCGGTGACCTTCAGGAAAGGGAGAACCTTGGCGAGTGACTTAAGCCCAAGTTATCCAATTAGAAATAGAGAAATTTGGCCCAGGAGTGTGACTAAGGGATTTTACAAATGTGGGCGTTGTAATTGCTGCAGATGGGCCTGTAAAAAGATTGTGAGTTTCAGCTACAATAATTCAGTAATGTATGAAATAGATACTTTCATGAACTGTGAAACCTCCTTTGTGGTGTATGTTATAGCCTGTTCATGTGGACAGATTTACGTGGGCAGCACGATAAGAAGACTAAGAGACAGAATGATGGAGCATATCAGGGCTTGGAAAAATGGGGACACTAGATACCCAATAGCTGCTCATTATGTCCAGAACATTGATAATCAGGAAAATCACCAATTTTGTTATCATGCAATAGAGCATGTACTTCAGGATCCCAGGGGAGGTAACAGAACTCTGAAACTCAGACGTAGGGAGGTACTGTGGATAATGAAACTGAAATCGGTCCAGTATGGGCTTAATATTGATAATGAATACCAGTACTTCTTGGGCAATGAGTAGAAATTGGGCTGATCTTTGACCTATGTGTTGTTTCTTTTGCAACTTTCTGTAAATATATTAATGACTGCTGTCGACACCTAGCAGATTTCTGGAACTAGACTGTACAGGGACGCACAGTCCCTAGGATTTAACTTTGCTTCCCTTCTAAATATTATATGTAAGATGATGAAATGTGATTGAGTAGTTAAGATGATATTGCACCCTCGGTTGCCTTACGTTTGGATAACTGGCTAACATTTACCCTTCATTAACTCTACTCACCCTCTACCATGGCACAATATGGATACTTAATATGGTTTTATTTTTGTGATCTGGCTACTTAGGTATGTATAGATATATGAATGGATTAGTACATTATCCCGGAGTTTACGGTTGATAAGCATAGGGTCTGAATTAGATCTATGAATTACTCTGGAAATCCGATCGTAATCGGATAATTGAATGGATCGCCAACGTGTATGGATATTATATGCATCATTACACTATGATGCCTGTTAACGTATCAGTGATATTAGTTTAGACCAGAAATATATATGGAGTAACGTGTGTTTACTCTTAATAATGTTACGAACATACTGAAAGATGGCGCTTACATACTATCGCATCTTAGCCCATTCCAAGATGGCGCCCATGTGTAATGCCGAGATTTCGTACTTTAGTTTAGTTAGCGTACTTAAAATACTATATAGTACGATTATAGGTAATTGTATGATTCTGGAGTATTGATATTCATTTGGCTTGAGTGCATATTTAATTTCTTGCTTGGGATTTTAGAACTAATAGTAACATGTTACAAGATGGCGCGCGCTGAAACAGCATATTTAAGGACACTCTAAGATGGCGCCCAAGTTAGACGCCAATACTTGGATGTGAACGTTTGACTTAGAAGGAAATGCTTATAAGCAGAACACAGGTATATTTCGAGTCGAGTTGGCGGTAGTTTTATGGAAACACTAAATTCTGAAACGGTATTGATATTTATATCCGTTTCCTTTTACATATATTTCAGGCAGTCGAGATATTTGAAGATAACGACGTTTGGTGAGTGTGGGCAAAATTTATCTACTCTATGTAACTAGAGACTTGATACGGGTTATCTTACTTTAGTCATTATTTTGATACAGATAACCGTATATTGACCAAGAGAAGACGACCCTGTGCATAATATATAATTTATAGTTACCGTTGGTGAGTATATGTAATTCTATCTTAATTATGGGAGGAGAGAATGGATTAGCGCATTAATATTTGGTGTTTTGACACTTACTGATCTCCCTCACTTGTATAGAAGTGAATGTGATATTGATAGTGGGGATGACTCAGGGCAACATTGTACATAAAAAGGGTTATGTGAAATAAGTTTATCTAAACTTGGTATATTGTTTACAGGAATATACATTGACACAGATGTTTGTACTCACAGGATGGTTTAATAATTTCATTTATGGCATATGGACCGTGAATTGAGGTGTGACATGTGCTATTTCTATTGTTTAGGATACTTTGGATGTTTGGAGTCTAAATGATAATATATTAGAACACACCAGATGATTTTTACTGGGTGAGTTTTGTAGGATACGCGTTAGGTTTAATTCTATCCAGCAATATATACTTGGTTTGCAACATAATTAATTTTGATTTTGGTAGATAATTATAGGTGTTTGGAGAGACAGACACTGTTGACATATTGCTGGATGAGTTACGAGGAGAATTTTGAAGGTAAACCCGATTGATTCATAACATAGGGGGTGATCGCTTAATTTTAGCTGGCATATTATTTCTGTTTGGATTCACTAGTGGGTCAAACAGGTGCCTTTTGGATAGAAGTGACAGGATATAAGGTATATATTATATGTTACGCCTCTGTTGTTACAGATTGATTGACTTGTTCGTGTTATGAGGACTATAATATAAAAGAGAGATTACGGAAAGATACAGAGGTGATTATTTACCCCCACCTTGCTTATATATCTTGGTAGTAGGGTTTTTTCTCTTTCGTTTTACACTGGGTGCTTATTAAGACTGGAATGGCTTTCTGTTATTTCATTTTTCTCACTTCAAACTCTTCACTCTGCAGGCCTTTTATCTTAATGGTTGGCGATTGGTACTATTTCACATCTAATTTTAGTTACATGAAAATATATTTTTTACTGATAGTAGGAAATGTTTTGTTTGATTACAGCCCTGAAGAAGTCGAGGTACAATATATACACGACGAAACACGTGTTGGCTGGTGTAATCAACTTGTGAAATAAATTATAAGGACTTCTTATACAGAAAGTGGACTTTTGTTTGCATTGACTTTGGAGATTATATTAATTTGAACCGACTCCTGAGGATTGGAGTTACTTGCCATATACACGTTGGAATTACTTGATTGAACTGTGGGTGTGCTCAGAGGATATTGTTTTCAGTATTGCTTCACATGAAGCCAGTTGATGTTGGATACGCATCATTCCTCTTGAAGCACCTTAGTGATTACTACAAATAATTATATTTTGTACCCTGATGTTAAGGTAGTGCGCCCATAATAGGTTGGTATCCACTTCTTAATTGAACTTTTTTGCAACTTGGAGCTGCCACCGGGAGGGTACGTTATACCTATCTTTATAATGAATAGAGATCAGGAAGCACAGGAGTTATTTAATAATCTCAAGACAGGGAAAAAGCAAGGCAAGACAGTCAATGCACCGACACCTGCTAAGACGGAGGGTCTGAAGGAGAAATTCAAAAGATTGGAGAATTTGAAAAGACAGGAGCTTAACAAGTGGTGGGACGCAGCTACATTGAAACAGTATCTTCTGCTTAATAGAATACCTAGGGGCTTGAGGTCTCAAATCATGCCCACATACGAAAACCTGGAACCAGACCTGTTAGCAAATTGGGAGCGAGAGCTCACAAATTCCTCCAGAAATCTTATTAACATTCTTATAGAGAATGCAGAGAGGAAGATTAAGAAATTGCTCGAAGAGATACATAAATTAGAGGAGGAAATTAAAGAACTTAACCAACCAGAAGTGATTATGAAAAATTACACTATTTTGGATAACTTCCTAACAGATCTCCAGGCAGATATAAAGCGTAGGAAGGCACGGAAGCTGCAAAGAGATGAGAATGATTATAAAGCGGGCCGCGTTTTCACCTTTGCTAAGCGCTTTGATTACTTAATTAGACAACCCCGTGGTTCCAAGCAGAAAGCAACTGCCACACCTAGCGTTGCAGCTAGTGAAACTGATGCCTCATCTATAGTAAGTAGTGAGAGTGAAGAGGTGAATGGAGGGGCGGTGGCCGAACCAGGCACACGAGAGAATGATTTTTTAGAAGAGGTGAAGCGTCACAGAATTGGGAATCGGGACTCCACGATCAGGGGCAGAGGTGGCGGAAATACAAGACTAGGAGAGGATCCAGGGGCAGGAGGACAACAGGATGCAAGAAGGGGAATGAGGCTGAGGTCATGGAAGGATTGAATGATATGCAGAGCAATATTGAAAATGAGATTGAGATTATCAATATATCTGAATTTGAATTGACCAATGACATGATTAAACTGTTGAAAAAGGGACTAGGATTTTGTCCTAATGTTATCTCGGACTGGTACATGACCAAGATTGATGTTTATAAATTTGTGAGACTTTTGAAAATTAAAAAATTTTTTGTTCATGCACCATTAAAAGACAAAAGTACTACCTTACACAGTCAATTAAGTGACCTGACCATAGAAGGGGTTAATGCTACAAAACTGTTACTTTCATTGACAGAGAATGAGGAAGACCCTATTACACTGTCTAGAGTCTTGGAGGACTTAGAGATTAACAGATATCTCAGTCAAAGCAGCGGTCTAAAATTGAAATCTAAGTGGACTCCTCAATTGGGCATAGGCAATACTATAGATGCGTTCCACAAGTCTGTGGAATTTGAAATTGATAAACTCATAGATAAACGGTCTAAGGGTGGCTTCTACAAAAAATCAGACAATCTTACACAGGGAGAAAGAAAAGCACTTAAACTCCTTAAATCCAATAATGACATCACAATTCGAATGGCTGACAAGGGTGGCAACGTGGTAGTAATGGATACCATCAAATACAATGCAGAAATTATGTCACAGTTAGATGATCATAGATATTACGAGCCTTTATCCAACAATCCACTGCCATCCCTAATGATAATGATCAATGAGAGACTTAGAAATTGGTATGATATGTCGCTATTGGATTTGGATGAGTATAACTATTTGACAATCACGACACCTAAAGCTCCTTGTTTATACACCTTACCTAAGGTACATAAGAATAGGGAGAACCCACCCGGACGGCCAATTATCTCTGGTATTGGGGGTCCGACTGAAAAGATATCTGAGTATATTGACATATTCATGAGACCGTTTGTTGAAAATTTACCCTCCTATATTAGGGACACTAAGCATGTTTTGAATATGATGTCAGATGTGACCTGGCAAAGTGACATGTTTCTTGTAACACTAGATGTGGTCTCATTATACTCAAATATAGACCACACTTTGGGAATTCATGCAGTGGAGACCTTTTTCAACAGGAGACCAGCTGAGTACTATGAGCACACAAAGATGATACTAGATATGACACAGATAGTGCTTAGTAACAATGTATTTATGTTTAACCGTAATTGGTATAGACAGCGCCTTGGGACCGCGATGGGCTCCAGGTTTGCTCCGTCTTTTGCCAACCTGTTCATGGGATGGTTCGAGGCGGAGTGGATCTGGGGTCGTCGTGGGGTCAGGTGGACTGAATATATTCAATATTGGGGTCGTTTCATAGACGACTGTCTCATGATCTGGACCGGCAGTCTGGAGGACCTTCTGTGTTTTTTTGAATACCTTAACAGTAATGATGTTAATTTGAGGTTCACAACCCAATATGATAAAGAGAGGATTTATTTTCTCGATGTTGAGTTATATATAAAAGGAAATAAGTTGTGTTCCAAGATGTATAGGAAGGAGACTAGTTGTAACTCACTATTACACGCTAAGAGTTGCCACCCCAATTCTCAGATAAAATCCATCCCGTATGGAGAGATGGTCAGAGCTAGGAGGAACTGTTCGGAGGACGATGAATTTAAGGATACAGTACAGGATATGTCTTCCAGATTTCATGCTAGGGGTTACCAACGGGCTGTTATTGAGAAGGCAAAAATACGTGTCCATAAACTTGAACGATATCAAACATTAAAAGATAAGGAAATTACAGAGAAGAAAGAACGAGAGGTACGCCTAGTGACTAATTACAATACAGAGTCCAATAAATTGTACTCTATTCTAAATCGACACTGGCACCTGTTATCTTCTGATAAGGATTTATTAGAACACATTGGACAGAGACCGGCGGTGACCTTCAGGAAAGGGAGAACCTTGGCGAGTGACTTAAGCCCAAGTTATCCAATTAGAAATAGAGAAATTTGGCCCAGGAGTGTGACTAAGGGATTTTACAAATGTGGGCGTTGTAATTGCTGCAGATGGGCCTGTAAAAAGATTGTGAGTTTCAGCTACAATAATTCAGTAATGTATGAAATAGATACTTTCATGAACTGTGAAACCTCCTTTGTGGTGTATGTTATAGCCTGTTCATGTGGACAGATTTACGTGGGCAGCACGATAAGAAGACTAAGAGACAGAATGATGGAGCATATCAGGGCTTGGAAAAATGGGGACACTAGATACCCAATAGCTGCTCATTATGTCCAGAACATTGATAATCAGGAAAATCACCAATTTTGTTATCATGCAATAGAGCATGTACTTCAGGATCCCAGGGGAGGTAACAGAACTCTGAAACTCAGACGTAGGGAGGTACTGTGGATAATGAAACTGAAATCGGTCCAGTATGGGCTTAATATTGATAATGAATACCAGTACTTCTTGGGCAATGAGTAGAAATTGGGCTGATCTTTGACCTATGTGTTGTTTCTTTTGCAACTTTCTGTAAATATATTAATGACTGCTGTCGACACCTAGCAGATTTCTGGAACTAGACTGTACAGGGACGCACAGTCCCTAGGATTTAACTTTGCTTCCCTTCTAAATATTATATGTAAGATGATGAAATGTGATTGAGTAGTTAAGATGATATTGCACCCTCGGTTGCCTTACGTTTGGATAACTGGCTAACATTTACCCTTCATTAACTCTACTCACCCTCTACCATGGCACAATATGGATACTTAATATGGTTTTATTTTTGTGATCTGGCTACTTAGGTATGTATAGATATATGAATGGATTAGTACATTATCCCGGAGTTTACGGTTGATAAGCATAGGGTCTGAATTAGATCTATGAATTACTCTGGAAATCCGATCGTAATCGGATAATTGAATGGATCGCCAACGTGTATGGATATTATATGCATCATTACACTATGATGCCTGTTAACGTATCAGTGATATTAGTTTAGACCAGAAATATATATGGAGTAACGTGTGTTTACTCTTAATAATGTTACGAACATACTGAAAGATGGCGCTTACATACTATCGCATCTTAGCCCATTCCAAGATGGCGCCCATGTGTAATGCCGAGATTTCGTACTTTAGTTTAGTTAGCGTACTTAAAATACTATATAGTACGATTATAGGTAATTGTATGATTCTGGAGTATTGATATTCATTTGGCTTGAGTGCATATTTAATTTCTTGCTTGGGATTTTAGAACTAATAGTAACATGTTACAAGATGGCGCGCGCTGAAACAGCATATTTAAGGACACTCTAAGATGGCGCCCAAGTTAGACGCCAATACTTGGATGTGAACGTTTGACTTAGAAGGAAATGCTTATAAGCAGAACACAGGTATATTTCGAGTCGAGTTGGCGGTAGTTTTATGGAAACACTAAATTCTGAAACGGTATTGATATTTATATCCGTTTCCTTTTACATATATTTCAGGCAGTCGAGATATTTGAAGATAACGACGTTTGGTGAGTGTGGGCAAAATTTATCTACTCTATGTAACTAGAGACTTGATACGGGTTATCTTACTTTAGTCATTATTTTGATACAGATAACCGTATATTGACCAAGAGAAGACGACCCTGTGCATAATATATAATTTATAGTTACCGTTGGTGAGTATATGTAATTCTATCTTAATTATGGGAGGAGAGAATGGATTAGCGCATTAATATTTGGTGTTTTGACACTTACTGATCTCCCTCACTTGTATAGAAGTGAATGTGATATTGATAGTGGGGATGACTCAGGGCAACATTGTACATAAAAAGGGTTATGTGAAATAAGTTTATCTAAACTTGGTATATTGTTTACAGGAATATACATTGACACAGATGTTTGTACTCACAGGATGGTTTAATAATTTCATTTATGGCATATGGACCGTGAATTGAGGTGTGACATGTGCTATTTCTATTGTTTAGGATACTTTGGATGTTTGGAGTCTAAATGATAATATATTAGAACACACCAGATGATTTTTACTGGGTGAGTTTTGTAGGATACGCGTTAGGTTTAATTCTATCCAGCAATATATACTTGGTTTGCAACATAATTAATTTTGATTTTGGTAGATAATTATAGGTGTTTGGAGAGACAGACACTGTTGACATATTGCTGGATGAGTTACGAGGAGAATTTTGAAGGTAAACCCGATTGATTCATAACATAGGGGGTGATCGCTTAATTTTAGCTGGCATATTATTTCTGTTTGGATTCACTAGTGGGTCAAACAGGTGCCTTTTGGATAGAAGTGACAGGATATAAGGTATATATTATATGTTACGCCTCTGTTGTTACAGATTGATTGACTTGTTCGTGTTATGAGGACTATAATATAAAAGAGAGATTACGGAAAGATACAGAGGTGATTATTTACCCCCACCTTGCTTATATATCTTGGTAGTAGGGTTTTTTCTCTTTCGTTTTACACTGGGTGCTTATTAAGACTGGAATGGCTTTCTGTTATTTCATTTTTCTCACTTCAAACTCTTCACTCTGCAGGCCTTTTATCTTAATGGTTGGCGATTGGTACTATTTCACATCTAATTTTAGTTACATGAAAATATATTTTTTACTGATAGTAGGAAATGTTTTGTTTGATTACAGCCCTGAAGAAGTCGAGGTACAATATATACACGACGAAACACGTGTTGGCTGGTGTAATCAACTTGTGAAATAAATTATAAGGACTTCTTATACAGAAAGTGGACTTTTGTTTGCATTGACTTTGGAGATTATATTAATTTGAACCGACTCCTGAGGATTGGAGTTACTTGCCATATACACGTTGGAATTACTTGATTGAACTGTGGGTGTGCTCAGAGGATATTGTTTTCAGTATTGCTTCACATGAAGCCAGTTGATGTTGGATACGCATCATTCCTCTTGAAGCACCTTAGTGATTACTACAAATAATTATATTTTGTACCCTGATGTTAAGGTAGTGCGCCCATAATAGGTTGGTATCCACTTCTTAATTGTACCTCAGCACAGGGTTTGTCTCCTGACTTCCTTTCCTGATCCCATCCCTTAATTACATCCTATGTACCGCCCAACTCTGCAACATGATCTTGAGTATGGACCTGCCACAAAATATCAACCGGAACAAGAAGACCAAAAAACATTTCAATATCAGCGAGAGTCATTACAATAGAAGAGGCAACCTCTGTTAGTTCCTTATAATAGGCAGTGGGATTTTTCCTAGGATCAAGCAACGTAGCCTTAAGAGCCAAAACTTCACTTCTTTTCCATGGAGTGTAAACCCATTGCTCCTGGAAGCGAGCAGCCACGGCCGGTCTAGTGACAGCTCCGTTCCGATCCATCAACTCAGGTGTTTCTGGATGATCAATTGGGCGAACTTCACGCATAGGGAAGTGAGTAATTTTAGTGGGACTCTTATCACACAACCAAACCTTTATAAGAGACTATAGTGGCAATATTTGCGAGCACCTGTCATGGAGTTAAATCAACTACATAGACACAATCTCTAATATCAAATACCACTTGTGGGGCCTCTATTTTGATGTGCGTGTGCCAAAGGTCTATCAATGTAGCAGACATATGTTGAAGAACGCGCTGCTGTAGAAAAGACTCAAACTCACACACAGCTTACCAAATATCCTCAGTGTTATAAACCACATTGCTAGCCCACTCCATAGCCTGTCTTGATAGTACTTCCTTCTCACCCTCACCTACTCCAGGGCACACCAACGGACTCACTCGTTCCCTTAATCTCATCCAATCTCGGTCTTCAAACACTCATACAGGCGTTTCAACATTCAAGGATTTCAGAGGATGTGTAACGATAGGAGGAGGAGTAATAGGAGTAGTGGGTACGGTTGTAGTCAAGGCTTGCAATGGAGGAGAATGGGCAGAGGACAGAGGAGTTAGAACTGTAGATGTACCAGAGGTCACAGTCATCAAAGATGGCGGGGTAAGAGAAAGAACGGTGGGCACCATAGCCAGAGCTGCTGAAATAACAGTCGTATATATGAGGGCTACCGGTGCAGACGAAACAGGATGCTGTGACTGTAAAAAAACTGTGCGGGGCATAAGGAGACGGGGGCACAGTATCTAACAACTCCTCTATAAAAGTGACATTTTCTTCTTTGGCCAGATAGGACTTGTCAATGTACAACCGAAATCTCCTATCCTCACATTCTATTCCTGTCTCCTGTTTTTTCCTATCATATGCTACATCTTTCTGCATCAATGTCTGCGTTCTCCCTTTCTGTGCTTCTTTCTCCATTTTTTACTGCCTTTGCTTAGCCTCCTTCTGCCAAGTTCGGAGAGAATCAAACATCGACTGTCTACTTCGTCTCTTAAACAACTGTTCCTGTAAAAACCCAATCTTCTGTTCATCAAAGGTGCCCGTCAAAGGCCACTGCAATTCGACATTGTCCCTCGTATATTTGGGCCATAACGTACTAAATATAATAGGGTCAAGGCAATGTTTCACATACATATCAACATTTTGGCTGCCCTCAATAGGTGCCGGCTGAGCTTCTCGCAGCTGGGCATCTGCAGAACAATGACAACACAAAGTCCAAAATTTGCTAAAGCCAGGCATGGAAAAAGAATACTAAGTCATTATTTCACCTGGCAAAGTATTTGCAAACACTTTTTACCAAAACAGTCCTTGGACCACAACAAACTCAACCAAAATGGTACCATATCCACATAGAACCAAAACAAACTTACCTAATATCAGTAGAACAAATTAACCAATTCTCCAGGGCTGACTCTTTGGACCAAACAGTCAGATCAAGGGTTTCGCCACTCAGGACTCAAGTCAGGATGACCACTGGGCGAGGTACCGTCCGGCAGGACAGAAGGAGCAGCTGCTAGTAACAGACACTCTTTTGTGCATGGATCCCTGAGCCGTCAGTCCGACCAGACGATGCCCTCGACCTCCCCTCCGTCTGTGGAAATGGGATGGATCAATCACCCGAAGGAGTCCCTGTTCTCGGGCGCCGTTTGAAGGAAGTGGCCCGCCTAGGGCCACCCGGGCCACTAATGACCACCTCATCTGTACCAAATGAAGAGTCGGGGAGACAGTAGAGAATACAAACCAATAACTGTTTAGTCATATGCATTCAGAGTGGAGCCCCATCTGTAAAGTCGCTAGGAGTGCTACAGAGTGAACTGAAATCAACAAGCATAGAGATACATTATGTATGTTTCATAGCTGGGCAAAAACACACCCACTATGGAATTTTCCAAGCAGATGCAGCTGGGCAGAGAAATACAAAAAAAAGGTTTCAGCGCTCATATTTTGCACAAACTTACATAGTGCAAGGTTGTTCCATCCTGAACCCACCACCAGACAAGTGGGAGAGGGCCTCTATCTAGTGAGAAAGCTATGCACTGACATGAACAGTGTACTCATTACTGAAACAAAACCTAATGTTACAAAAACAAAACTCAGGAGAGGGCATTTCTCTGAAATAAACAAAATCAGTTTTGAACAGCCTAAAAAGAAAATGGTGCAGCGAATGCTAACCTACATAGGGCACTGTGTGAGCACAAATGGGTCCATTCTAACACCAGGAGATGCGTTTGCAGAGTGGTGGAAAAAGGGGGCATGGGCTAGGGAGACCTCTTATCAATCCAGCTGTGTGGGACTTACTGAAGGTAACAAAAGGGGTTATTTGTCACCGAGGAACCTTTACAACCAAGGGACTTCATCCCCCAACTAGTAATGCACCAGGAGACATGTTTGCAGAGTGGTAGAGATAGGGGGTAAGCCAATAAGACCTCTCAGCAGTGTGGGACTTACTGAAGATAACAGGAGGAGTTTTTGGCTCACAAGAACATCCTTTTGGATGTGGATATTTAGAAAATAATACAGAAATCATGGAAGAACCATCATCTTAAAAATAGTAATTCCTGCAGCCATGGACAACGGAAGTGCAATCCATCTTTTAATTTGCGTCGATAATCGCTCAACTGCTGGTCCGTAATTAAGTCGGATCACCTCTGCTGTTTCGCAGAGTAGCTAAATTCCTAGATATTTAGGGGGCTCATCGCACCACTGGAGAGGGAACCCGAGAGTGAACGGGACCATGGTTTCCATTATTGGAAATATTTCTGATTTGTCCCAATTAATGCGTGATGTAGTGACGCTTTGCCTTGTGTCAAGCTTGCTCGCTGCACCTTCAGTCCAATTTTCAACTATGATTTGGCCTTAGCTTTGCTGTCCATGATGGCTTCCAGATCTCTTATCTTTACTTTGAAGGAGTGTAGCAAGTGCAGCCCCCGCTTAAAGCATAACTGTGAAATTAAATATTTCTAATCATTATTGAGTTACCCAATTTCTTTATATGTTTTTATCAGTCATTCCCATACTCTTTCTAAATCTTATTGTTTTGAAAACAAATCTAGTTTATCAAATATACTTAATGTTAAACATTTAGGCTCCACATTCAAACTACCCAAAGATAATCCCATAAATCGGGCTACTTAAAAAACATCATTTACCATGTCTGTAATACTATAAAATAAACGTATCATTTAATAAATTATTAGATTGAAAGCAAGCCACACTTATCTGTTTGGAGCAGCAAACAAAAGGGAAGCTAGATGGCAAGAGGAGAGCTTAAAATAGACTGTGGAGTTCTATGCACTTTATGTGGTCATATGTACTCCTTCTTTATTTTTTAAAGTGTTGCCGCTCAAAGAGGTGAAAAAAAGGATTATGCATAACCATAAAATCACAGTATAGAATAGGTTTATATGCAGTGTGATATACCTTGCTTATTTTGTTTCCACACCCACTGGATGTCTGAATGTGGAGAAAAGAGCAGAGTTGCCATAGCAGGGCCTTGTTTTATTGTGACACTGAGAACAAAGCTGTCTTTCCTCCACCAGCTGCTAAGACGTTTGATTGTTTATGTTCAAATGTCGGTCGCCTATGAACACTGTGCCGCCTCACGAGGTGTGTCATGGTCACCCCATCAGCCAATTGCTCATTTAACTGATTCTATAACAAGAAAGGGGACAAACCAGTAACCCAGGGGCCTGGTTAGGACAATTGATAAACAACACATGTGGTCCCTACAGAGAAAGTGTGGCCCCTGACTTCCACTGCAATACATTTAAAGAACCCTTCTTACAAGTAATTATTCTCCATTTTACATGAATAATGTTTCAAAAATAAAAAAAGACAACATTTCAGCAACAACAATAGCAAGACAGGGTGGTTCTGCAAAATTGGCTGATTAATTTTGCATTGTGAGTCGAAATATCGACAACTTCCAATGTGGGCTGTGTTATAATTTGATTAGGGAGTTCGCCACTCTCAGTACGTGTGTCGCAGATAACATCACATTATCCCTTTCGGTTACATGTACATATTACCAGTGTGTATAGCATCAGCGCACTTTTTAATGACTGTATCCCCTTCACTGCAATGTCATTGAACAGGAGCACGTCGTCTAGCTATTGATATTGCTGAAATCTTGTCTTTATTAATTTTGTAAATAATATTCCTTTAAAATGGAGAATACATGCCCAAAACATATCAGCAAATGTTACCTGTAAGAAGAGTTCTTTAAATCTATTGTCTTGTAAGTCAAGGGCCCCACTTCCCTCATAGGAACCACCCATTTAACAGAGGCCTAGAACATTGAAGTCAACATACTCTTCAGAGCCATACACAGGCTCACCAACATCCAATCTGTGTTGATTTTCAGTAGTTAGGGACAATCTCTCAACTCTTGTGAGATGCTGATGCTTCCTGCCTCACAACTTGTTTGACCCTTCGAAGCGGTCAGTCAAAAAAATCCCCGGTCCCTCTCAGAGTCTTAATTTATTAAATATCAATTTACTCACAATCTCCTCCTGCGTTTCTGAATCTGTAATTCCATTAGTCGCCAGTTATGCTACCTCAGAAAAGTGCAGAACACTTCATGAAGTCAAACAGCTGCTTTATTGAGAACATGGAGCTAGCATCTTCCTAATAACTGGCACCATGGGCATCCACCGATTCACAGAAAGTGGTAACACTTGGGGTTACATCATGTCATGTCATTGGAATCCAAGTGAGCATCACAGCACTTTCAGTATTGAAGGCTGAAGCTATATGACAACTATAGAAAGGCAGGTGTTAAGCAGTGATGGTTCATGCTAAATTGGAAATGCATACTTTATGCTGATGTAAGCTGATTCCTATCAATCAATGCAATTGATCCAGGTCAGAATTTTTGTAATGCTGAGCATTAACATACTTCAATAATGCCTGCCTTCAGTTATATGATGAAGATGCAAGACCTCCAGCATTCAGCAGAGTGGAACGCTGAATGGCTGGACTCTTTCTGGGTTCAATGTAAACGATCCCTACCGCCACACAGTTCAGTATCACCTAAACCCCGCTGTAAACATTGTCCCAGGAGAAAGCTACAGTTGACATCCAACTGCATGATAAGCGCCAGGAGTGTCTGAGAAGGTTTCAGATTGTACTAACCTATACTTTTAACCCAAATATAATCAGTACATACTTTCTCTTTATTTTGAAGCAAGATATCTTAAAGAGGACAAATGGGTGCATGTTGTGACATTAACAATAAAAAAATACTAACAGATCTCTTGTCATGCCTTTTTTCAGAGCCACAGGAAGGTTGCTGGAAAAGTTCGAGGTTTCAGTGAATGTTGCAGCTCAAAGTAAAGTTACCTTTGAGCTGATTTATGAGGAATTACTCAAGCGAAAGTTGGGCAACTATCAGCTGCTCATCAAGGTCAAACCCAAACAACTAGTCAAACATTTCCAGGTATGATTTACCAAAGTTAACTTTCTCTCTTGTAGATATAGTAAAGCCATTTTGTGGATGAACAGAATTTTGTAATGGTACCTTAGCTGTGAAAGTGTGTACAAAGATATCTCTTACAAAAGTCAACACCCGTTACAGTCACCACACTATATCATTAGAGTGTGTACATGTTTTCAACGTATCATTTGCCTTTTTTAGTGTGTACAATGTGTATACACTCTTAATAGAGTGATTGAATATCCGCCAATCTTTGTCTGATGTCCTAGTTCGGACAAACTCAAATTCGGGTCCTTAGTTTTACATATGTGGCTCAAATAGCACATCAATCAATGTAAGTAAAAATCTTAAAAACGAATGCTACTTCCTTTATTGAAAGGTAATTTCTTTATGTCACAATTAATTGCAAACGTTATACTCCATTCACTCTCAGCTTGCTTGGCATTTTAGAGGCAGGTTTCCAGTTTGAAAAAGCAAGTGCAGAAGTAGTGGTGAGGTGTTTCTTGCAAGCCACAGTCCCTGATTTCATAGCCATTCATATGGGGTTGCAAAATGTGACCTGTCTAATATTCAATAGGAAGGTTATTTTGTGACCTCCTCTGTAAATGGGAAATGTGCGATGCAACATTTTAGCCATGCTAATACATCACAGAAAGCAGCTTTAGCTGTGTGCAGCAGACAGCCAAACATAGGTGCTGGGGACTTACCTATGGGAGGCTTTGGATTCTGGCAGTAAATGTAGATAAACAATGTTGACAAGATTCGGCTACAGGAACGTTATGTTCATGCCAAACAGAAGGTGAGAGCAAGGTCCTAATGCAAATACCCTACCTCCTGGGGAAACATGGGGCTCACGCTTGGAGACATTAGACATCTCTGACACCATGGTTGAATCCCCAGCCTCCCAGGCCTGGTGTGTCTTCCTCACTTACAACCATTTAGTCACATATATTTAAAGCAACCTTTGTTTCACTGAAGAGGGGGAAAGCACCAGGACAGAAGAAGTCTATGGGGACCCTTGTAACAACAATCCCAAACTCTGGCCTCAGTACTTAGATCTAGCCAGATACTAAGGTCATGGAGGGGAGTGGAAATATTCCCAATACACAAGAAAGGTGGCTCCAATGGGTCCTGTATGGATCTTGCACCTGGAAGTCACTTGTGCAGCAAGCGCAAAAGTGCATGCATGTGAATGACTGGAGTGATACACAAATATAAGTACGGAATATTTATTCATCATTAGGGCACCCAGCGTACACCATTTAATGATGTATATGTACATAAAAAGTTCATTTTTGTTATTTAAAAATGTAGACAGCAACAAATTTGTTAGTTTTTTTCATAATGATGATGTGTTGTTGCAATAGTAATTCTCCTTAGTATGGGAGAAATCGCAAGTTCACATGCTTGGTGAACAAGCTTTGCTGAACAGCCAATGGAGTTCAATTTGTAGGATTATGACTGAACTTCTCTTAGAGTCCGAATATGAGTCAGCCTGAGGTATGTTCCTGGTGTTAGCGCATTATTCCTACACTGTGATTAAAAGCTGTAGGAACATGATAGCCCCCCAGTACACAGTGTTAGAAAAGCTCAATTAGGAGTCCCATGCTACGTTTGGGCATCAGGTCTCAAGAAGGTCCTAGTCAGGCCTCCAGGAAATCTCCCTGAATGAGTGGGGGCATGGACACAGTACTGAGTTACCAGTACCAGCTGAGATATCCCTCTGTATCCTGGACAAAGTGAGACAAGCCCTGTTAAGTGCTTTGTGTATCACCAGGGGATAGCTCAAACAGATCCCTAGACAGGGACCTGGGAAACCAGGGCGAATGTTTGAGTCACTGCTGGTGTGGCTGTTGGGCTGGATTACAGGCTGAGGCAGGAGTCGCCCTCACAGCACAGGTCAGGACAGGAACAACACAGTGAGGAGTCCTTTGCTCTTCTGTGGCATCAATCTCAGACATCCTCAGGCAAAACTTTGGGAAGTCTGCATTGGTATTGGCATAGGATTGATCCAGCTGCCTCCGTTGTCACTCTTTACCACAGCCTGAGCTAGAAAACTCTTATGAGAGATTTCTTGTTGTGCCTGGGCATAAAGCTAAATCAAGGTCCTCAGTCAGATCTCCAGAAGGCTACTTTGAATGAATGGGACAATGTTAGTTGTCTTACTTTTAAAGCACGATCCAGGGGTATTTGTATACTAAGGACAAAGTTCTAAAATCCTTCTTTGGAGTCTACTGTTCCTCCAGTAGGTAAAGCTCAGACAAAATTCCAGTCAGGCTATCAAAAGCCTGTGGGCATGGTTGAGTGTTTGATGGTGTGACTGCTGGTCTGTGTTCCAGGCTCCAGCAGAGGGTGTCATTGTCACTTATTATGCAGAGCTGGATTATGTGAGCATGTTGACGAGACATGTGCTCAACTGTAGTGTCAAGAAAGACCCCAGTCAGACCACCAAGAAGCTTAGATTATTGGCTGAGGCCACGCACACTGGTCTGGGCCTTAGGCGTCTACCAAAGACGTCCCTCTGTAGTCAGAGCTGAATTAGACAACACTGCTACCAGAGTTGAAGGTGGCTGTTTTTGAATGCTGGCCATGCATGTGCATGCCTGTGGGCACAGTGGCTATGTGGGAATGCTTTTTCTTAAAGGGACATACACTGAAAAGAAACATGTCTATTTTTTCTTACCCAAATATTTCTTTATTATTAGCTACCAGCAAAAATGGTTCTGGGATGTCTCTTGGTTCCATAACATCTAACTTGGTTTTAAAACCAATTGGGACATCATTCAGGGGGTGGTCCCTTTAAATTTCATGAGAAGGTATTTCCACATTGCCCCCATGGGGGTGCATGCCCAGCAGCCATCTGGGATAAATTCATTGGGAACGCCAATAAGTCCTTTACCTACCTGCACTCTTGCGCACTTTTCCTCCTCAGCCGACTTGGCGCTGTTGTGGGAATTGAAAGCCACTCTGTGCCCTTCAGAGGTGCCATCAAGGGGGAAGATTTGGGGTGGAGGTCTAGTTGTTTGGCCCCTCCCGCCCTCAAAAGAATAAAAGACGTGCTGTAGCTCACGCGCGCAGACAAAACAGATTAGCATTTCCTGAGGCGGAAGCCGGGAACAAAGTTAAGATGCTCGAATTTTTTACTGTATGTTTTAAAATCTCTTGCACTGTCCTTTACCTACCTGCACTCTTGCGCACTTTTCCTCCTCAGCCGACTTGGCGCTGTTGTGGGAATTGAAAGCAACTCTGTGCCCTTCAGAGCCGCCATCTTGGGGGAAGATTTGGGGTGGAGGTCTAGTTGTTTGGCCCCTCCCGCCCTCAAAAGGATAATATGGCCACACCCACCCGGACGCAAAGCGGACGCGTGCAGCGGGCGCGCCGCTGGCATGCCGAAGGCACGCCAAAGGCAAGGCCGTCTGCGTCTGTCCGCGCCACACCGGGCCCAGATGCCTGTCCCCCTGCCCAAATTATCACCTACTCCTCAGAAGACCTAAGAAATATTCACCAGGTGATCCACTCGCCTTGTCCCACCACTCTTGATCACCTGATACACCTCCGCATCTCCCGAGATCCCACAAGTCAACCAGGACTCTTGCCCAGCGCCCCTCGCCAGAACCAGTGGTCTATCCCAGCACAAGTTGCCGATCTAAAACTGCACATTTCCTACCTTAACATCCCTTCCCTAGTCAAGCACCAATTAGATATTTTTTTCCTCCTCTTATCAGACAAACCTGACATCTTTTTCGTCACTGAAACATGGCTCAAGACTGACTCCTCCCCGGACATCTTGGCAGCCCTCCCAGACAATTACTACATCCTGATTGTAGACCGGGCCCCAGGGAAAGCAAGAGGTGGAGTAGCGGCCATCATTAATAAAGATCATGTTTTTACTTCCATGTCCACATTTGATCTCCCCGCAGTAGACAATGTAATTATCAAATTCGAATCTAAAGACGGACCATTAATATGCGTATTAATATATAGACCCCCACAACATATGCCCCTTTTTCCTCTCTCACTGTGCGATCAATTGGCCGCTATGGTCATCGACTACACAAAATCCTCTTAATCTGCGATTTCAACTATTGGTGTAACCACGATCTAGGCGGCCCTCAAACCAGCAAATTAATGGAGCTTCTCTCGGGCCTCAATTTTAGTCATCACATTGTTTCCGCTTCTCACGTTAAGGGACACACACTTGACCAGGTGTGGAGCACCAATCTCACTGTATCCACACCAACCATATCCCCTTGTATATGGTCCGACCATTTCCTTATCAATTTTAATATCTATTCCGATATGTAGTAAGCCCATGGCAATCAAGGGGGGCCTCATCAGAAAATGGGGCACCCTCGACAAACAAGCCTTTTTGGAAAGTCTAGAGAGCTCCATACCAGCTGACAACGTAGACCTCGATCTGGCCGAAGCAAATATCTCAGACTGGCTATTAGCAGCAAGTAACATACATGCCCCTCTAAAAAGACTCAAAACAGCCCGCCGCTCGGATGCTCAAAAGTGGTTTTCCCATGACCTGAGGGTCCAAAAACTAGACTCCGCCAAAAGGAGCGGAAATAGAGGGGAGCTTACGACCCACACGCAAAATCCCTTTATCTGGCTCCTCGAGCAGACTACATGAAAGCTATCACTCAAGCTAAAGCCTCTTATTTCTCTGGCATAATAGAACACTCAGAAAATAAATCCAAGGACATCTTTGCAATTGTCAATAAGCTATCCAATTCAGAGAGAATCCTGCCCAAAACGTGGTCACCCAAGACCTGTGCAATTCCCTCAATAAATACTTTCTTGAGAAAATCACCATCATCAAACCAGCATCCCAGTCATTGATCCAAAACCTATCTCTTCTGCATATACTCCAGCACCTGTTCCTTTGATGACTCTCCACTCCTCGATGTACACTCCTTACAAGCCCTTTTGACTAGGGTAAAATCTGACTCCCCCAGGGATTGCTGCCCCCCTTATATCTTAAACTTTTTATTTTTGGCTCTTTCCCCTCCTATTCTGACCTTTCTTAATGCTTCATTGTCCCAGGGCGTGGTCCCTAAAGCCCTCAAATAGGCAGTCGTTGCACCTCTCTTAAAAAAACCAGGGGCAGACCCTTCAACCCTCTCCAATCATAGGCCTATGTCCCTCCTTCCCTATTTAGCCAAAGTCCTAGAGGCTCACGTAACCACCCACCCCTCGAATTTTATTGATCAATCCAACTTCCTGGATCCCTATCAAGCTGGATTTCGACCCGCCCACTCCACCGAGACAGTTATCACTGCCGTCATGGATTCTCTCCGTGGCACTGCAGATAGAGGAATCCCACAGGCCCTGGTCCTATTGGACCCCCTGGCCGCGTTTGACTAGCTCGATCATAACATCCTACTCGACCGTGTCAGACAGGCCGGCATCTGTAACTCAGCCTACAGCTGGATCGGGTCCTTCCTTAGTGACCGCACACAAGCTGTCCGTCTAGCTCCTTTTGTAGCCCCCAAACTCCACACCTTGTGCGGGGTTCCTCAGGGTTCCTCGCTGTCCCCCCTTTTGTTTAATCTTTATATGGCCCCTCTGATTCAGTCCCTTAAAACATTCTAGGCCATCACATTCAACTATGCAGACGACCTTCAACTAATCTTCACAATCGATAATTCCCCTGAATCTATCCGGGAGTTTCAGAGTACCAGGCTACATATCCGTCAATGGATGGATTCTAACCATCTGAAACTAAACCCCGGCAAGACCGAACTAGTCCTCAATGGCAAAAGTCAACTACTCTGGGGCCCACACTATCGGCCCCCAAAACTTGTCTCTCCTCCCACTCCCTCTACTTCGGTCAAAAGCCGGGGGGTGACCATTGACAAGGACCTGTCACTGAAAACCCAAGTACACGGTGGTGTCCTCCTGCTTCTTCCAGCTCCGTAGGATCAGGAAGATCAGTCGTATGCTAACCCAGCCAGCCTTGATCCAGGTGGTGATAGCCTTAGTACTATCACACCTGGACTATGCCTATTCCATCTACTTTGGCCTCCCTCTCTCTCTCAGTAAGCGACTTCAGATGGTCCAAAATCAGGACGCCAGATTGATTTATCGACTGCTGCGTTGGCAGTCAGCAAGGCCCCTGTTAAAACAACTTCACTGGCTCCCTATCTCCCAACGAGTAACATTCAAAATTGCCTGCATCATCTTCAAATCCCTTCACGCTCGTAGCCCCCATTTCATCAACAATCTCTTGCCTAGATACACTCCCTCTCGCAACCTCCGGTCTGCCAATCTACATCTTTTGGTCACTCCCCCTTTCAAGCTCCAATGCCAGGGAGGACGCAGGTTTGCGACCCTTGCTTCCAGACTCTGGAACTCCTTCCCCTTGGAAATCCGCTCCTGCACCAATCTCCTAGTGTTCAGGAGACAGCTTAAAACTTGGTTATTTACTCAGGCCCTTGCATAATCCTCTGATTGCCAGAGCATCTGTTAGTCAGCGCCATGAAACCTCTGGGTGTACGAGCGCTGTATAAAATATTGTTAACATAACATAACAAAAAGGTTCATTTTTGTTATTACTTAAAATGTAGACAGCAATAAACATGTTATTTTATTTCATATTGATGATGTGTTGTTGCAATAATAATTCTCCTTAGTATGGGAGAAACCGCAAGTTCACATGTTTGGTGAACAAGCTTTGCTGACCAGCCAAAGGAGTTCAATTTGTAGGATTATGACTCAACTTATCTTAGAGTCCGAATATGAGTCAGCCTGAGGAATGTCCCTGGTGTTAGCGCATTGTTCCTACACTGTGATTACCAGCTGTAGGAACATGATATTCCCTCAGTACACAGTGTTAGAAAAGCTCAATTAGGAGTCCCATGCTACGTTTGGGCATCAGTTCTCCAGAAGGTCATAGTCAGACCCCCAGAAAATCTCCCTGAATGAGTGGGGGCATGGCCACTGTATAGAGCTCCCAGTACCAGCCGGGATATCCCTCTGTATCCTGAACAAAGTGAGACAAGCCCTGTTAGGTGTTTTGGGTTCCGCCAGGGGGTAAGCTCAAACAGACGTCTAGTCAGGGTCCTGGGAAACCAGTGCCAATGGTTGAGTGACTGATGGTGTAGCTGTTGGGCTGGATGCCAGGCTGAGGAAGGGGTCACCCTCATAGCCCAGGACAGGACTGGAAAAACACAGCGAGGCAGAACTTTGGGAAGTCTGCATTGGTATTGGCATATGCTTGATCCAGCTGCCTCCGTTGTTGTTCTTTCCACAGCATCCTTGGCATCAAGCTAAATCAAGGCCCCCAGTCAGATCTCCAGAGGCTATTTTTAATGAATGGGATGATGTTAGTTGTCATAGTCTTAAAGCACGATCCAGGGGTATGTGTATACTAAGGACAAAGTTGGACAATCCTTCTTTGGAGGCTAGTGCTCCTCCAGTAGGTAAAGCTCAGACAAAATTCCAGTCAGACTACCAGGAAGCCTGTGGGCATGGTTGGGTGTTTGATGGTGTGACTGCTGGGCTGGGTTCCAGGCTGCAGCAGAGGGTGTCATTGTCACTTATTATGCTGGATTATGTGAGCATGGTGACAAGACATGTGCTCAACTGTAGTGTTAGGAAAGGCTCCAGTCAGACCTCCAAGAAGCTTAGATTAATAGCTGAGGTAAGGTATTATTTTTATCTGTTTATGTCCACAGTATATTATGATTATTTAAATTGTTATGCACAGCTGCCAGGAAAGGCCTACTAAGTAAACCTTACTGATTTCCTGTCTGCTCATTTATGAATGTCTTGCATTTTTGTAACAGTATGTTGACGTAAAATGGCAAGATTACTTTTTAATTGTTGCACTCCAGCCTTTGCACATCTTCCTACCCCCTTTCTTATAAGTGTTCATATAGTGATTTTAAATATTCTAATTATGTATCTTTTTGCTTGTATGATTTGTATGTACAAATCGAATAAAAGCTTTTTGAATTTAATAGCTGAGGCCATGTGCACTGGTCTGGGCTTTAGGCATCTACCAATGGTGTCCCTCTGTAGTCAGAGCAGAATTAGACAACGGTGGTGAGGAGTCTACTGCTCTTCTCACACATCAGGCTCAGCCAATGTCCAGATCAGACTTTCAGCAAGTCCCCATGAAAGTAAGGGGGCATGACCACAGGGTAAGGCCTGGTACCAGACACCCACTGGGAGGTGGCTATCCCTTGCCAAAGCAGAGTTAGGCAAGATCAATGAGAAGTCCTATGCTCTTCACAGGTGCTGGGCTCATGCAAGACCAATCAGCCCAGCGTGAAGTCAAAACAACTGGTTGGAAGTATGGTTGCTGGGCATAGATTAAGGCACAAGCCTGGTGTGCCAATCTCTAGCCAACACAAATGTATACAAGTCTACTGAGAAGCCCTGTGCTCCTACAGGGCGTCCAACTTAAACGAGACCATAGTCTAAGCTATGGAAAGCATGTGATAATGGCAAGGGTGAATATTCCAGGCATCGACAAAGTACCCCCTCAGTATCCAATGTCAATATTTTCATATTCAACTACGTTTTTATATTAGGCTTTAGGTTTTGTTAGTGCCAAGTTGCGATGAACTGGTGGGAGAAGACCCTTTGCTGAACTAAGGCATTCACTCAACAGCTACAGAGACACTTAGCTGTGCAAATCTAACTGTTTGGAAAACAGTATTGCTAAGATCAGAGTATGAACCTCATATAGAGTGAAATACATATCATTCCCCCCCCCCTCCCCCCACCAGCACCCATGCTCTGTCTGTATCCCACTGCTACCAGAGTTGAAGGTGGCTGTTTTTGAATGCTGGCCATGCATGGGCATGCTTGTAGGCACAGTGGTCATGTGGGAATGCTTTTTCTTAAAGGGTCATACACTGAAAAGAAACATGTCTATTTTTTCTTACCTAAATCATTTCATTATTATTAGCTACCAGCAAAAATGGTTCTGGAATGTCTCTTGTTCACATAACATCTAATTTGGGTGTAAAACCAATTGGGACATCATTTAGGGGATGGTCCCTTCTGGCCATCTGGAATAAATTCATTGGGAACGCCAATAAGTCTCGGCCCCGGTATCGCATGTGACATCATTTGGTTTAGCCAAAATGTTATGGATTAAAGATTTTTTCATCTATAGACGCAGATATGAGAGCACATCACTTAAGTGCATTTAAGGAAATTAATCCCAACATATTAAATTTAAAATGGCAAAATGTATCTGTATGTATAACAATATTTTACATTGCTTTGAAATAAACACATTTTTTAAATTTTCTTCAGATCGACGTTCACATCTTCGAACCGCAAGGCATCCGCACCTTGGATACCAGCAGCAACTTCCTAACAAATGAATTGTCTGAAGCCCTTACAAAGACTGTTAGCGAAACAAAGGTAAGGGGCGTTCTTAATTTCAGATTACTTTTTCTATGATAGAATCCATAGTTTCAAATGAATTAAAAAGGCTAGTCATACTAGAGGCACTCCCTCTAGAGTGAAGTCCATGCTTGCTCTTTATTACATCTTTATGCCTCAATGACAACAGAGATAACTATGTCTCCATAGTGCATTCCCTTTCCTTGTAAATGGTTTTCTCTTGTGAATTCAGAAATCCTGATTTAGATTCATTAATGGGGCATGTGAGTTACCAGGGGCTTGAACAGCAATACTATGGGGTCTGGGTTCAGAAATGAGATGAACTGGTCAATGTATTGGTAGAATGGCAGGGGAAGGAACCTCAAAGTCAGGTGAACTGGTAGAGGTACTCATAAGGTTCCAGGGGCCAGAAGATCAGGCAGTGAAAGGGCCTGTTGGTCCGAACTCAAGGTCAGTGGCACAGCTCATTGTGAGGGTTCTGGTGCTCATACTGCAGGAAACTGAAGGGTTGTATTGAGGTCGGTTGGCAGGGATGATTGAGATTACTGCTTAATTGAATAGCAGTGGAGGGGGCTGCCATGTAGTATGGGGGTTCTTTGGCACTTCTTTTTGTGCAGGCCTATTAGCACAGCAATAGGAGGGCTGTCAGACCACTCAGAATCAATCAACACTGTGATGGGATGTTATATTGTGCAGTCTTCCTTATGATGGACATTTGCATGTGACTCTCTGTTCAGATCTGGACTTTGAGGGAGCTTTATCAGTTTGCCAGAATATTGTTTTCCCCCCAAAAGCCTATACATAGGATCCATAGTTAGAGGAGCTCTTGGTCCACTGATCGGTTAAATTGCCACTCACATTTTGTTTCCACCTCCCACAGCTTACAGAATGGGGCAATGGGTGAGTCAGCTTTACCCACTGGCACCCTTCCCTTTAAGTAACAGCAAAAGTATGCGCACATTGCCCACATCCACCTAACAACGGTTGCTTTATTCTCAGCAACAATTCCTTATTTTCAACACGCAAATTGTGATTCACAAATAAGGAATTGCTTCCCATTCTTTCCTATAGGCCTCCAGGCCCATAGGAATCAATAGGAATTGCATGCGCAATTTGCGAGTACCAAATAGGTACTCGCAAATTGCACACGCAATTTCAAGGGTGCAAGATTGCCAAATGGACACCCTGATGCACTCCATAATTTGCAATTTCAAAATAATGTTGCACACAAATGTCCTAAGGACTTGTATGTGTGCAACATTGAACTTTGAAAAAAATGCACTTTTGTGCATTTTTGAAAGTTCTCGCAAATTACCATCAACTTTGAATTGATGGTAATTTCTGTTTCTTAATTGCAAAATAGCATTTTTTTTTGGGGGGGGGGGTGTTGCATTACATTTAGGGAATTGCAATGTGTGATTCCGTAAATGCAATCGCAATTTAAGTAATCGCAATTTTAGCAATTACTTAAATATCGATTTTTGAATTTGGGGTGATTAATCCCAAATGCAAAAATTGCGGTCGCAAAGGGGCATATTCTGTGAATCTGCCCCATTGAGACCGCAATTTACAATGATGCATATGGCCCTTAGCCTGATGCTGGTGGGCGCACTGACTTGTAGTGTGTTGATTTGGAAGTGGTTGGCGGCATGGTCTGTCCTTGTGAGTAGCAAAGTGGTGTTGTATATAATACTGCTGCTGGTAGTGAAGATGGGTTCCAGTGCATTTCCAGCGATGTGTATTGGTCCTGTGGTGAGCTTGGTAACTTCAAAGTAGTTCAGGCTTTTGAGGAGGGCTGTGGAGCAGGGGTTCGGTTCTGTCTTATAGGTGGAAGGTGAGGTCACAGAGGAGAATGTAGGCTCTGGAGTCAGTTGTGAGGGGGCTGTTGCAGGTGGCTTGTGGTCCTGGTGGTCTGTAGGCAAGTGTTCCATTCAGGGTGAAGTTCTCTGAGATTTGCAGATTGAAGTGCAGATGTTCCATGAATGGAATGGCACTCTCTGTAGATGTTGAGTACTTGATAGAGTCCTTGTAGATGACTGCAAGTTCTCCTCTTGGCTTGTGAGGGTGGTCCTGTTGTTAAATCTTGTAGCCCGCTGAAATTGCTGCAGGAATACCGGGTACCGATGTGGAGTTGAGCCAGGTTTCCATGAGGAAGAGGAGGTTCGGTGTGTTGGTGTTCAGCAGGTCCCAGATTTTGTTTACTGAGAGATCATGTGTCGAGTAGCATCCATGTGATTGGGTGTTGGCGTGTGGGTGTGCTATAGCTTTTAGTATTGGTCGGGGTGTTGCTTGTGTTGCATGTGCTTGAGTAAGCTTGGTGGGTATGTGACTACAGGAGAACCGGCAGTGAGTGCAGGTGAAGGCTCCTACAATGGGGTGTGCTGCATCGCAGGAGCAGTGGGGAGCGCGGCATCAAGGGATCAGAGGAGCGCAGTAGAGTTTTCCCGGGTTGTGAACAGACCAGATATTCTGCCACTGGGTGCACATGGGTGCAGGCAGGCTTGCTCTTGGTGAAACCTTTGGAGTGCCAACGGCATGCCTGCTGCAAATGTCCACACTATGTTGCCAATTCACTATATTTTTCCAAAGAGTGATACATAATTTAAAGCATTGTAAATACCTAAAAATTGGCAAATCCATGCACAGTTTTTGCATGTAGGAGCAAACGCCTACTAGTATATAGCACAGAACTTGCTAATTTAACTACAGCTTAAGCACTGAAACAGCACCGTCCTGCCCATTATTACAGCCACATTTTGACCATTAGCGAAATCAAACTCATGCCTTTAAAAGATGGGCAAGAAATTAATAAATAAAGGCCTTAACATGCATACACCCTGTTCGGCATTATTGGTGTAGGAGTAAGTGTATGTCAGAATGTAGAGCACAACAATATCATTGAGATAGTACTGACTACCAATATTTTGTGAAGTTAAAATTATATAGATAAGCATCGATTAAGCAGCATTAAAATATTGGAGGAATTTGCTATGCAAATGTTTGTGCCTGTGATTTTATCATGTTTTTGCAACCCATTTCTAAACTGAAGCTTTCTCGTGGCAAAATATTTAAGTCTTATTATTTTTAATATTTAGGCCCATATTTTATTCAAGCCAACAATAGACCAACAACGCAAAAAAGATGGACTTGAGGAGACTCTTCTGGATGGGGACCTGATGATAAATTATGATGTAAAACGGGGTACATCTGCTGGAGACGTACAAGTAAGCGTGAACATGGCTGGTATATCATATCACGTGCTACCCACTTGAGATAATCTTCTGAGAGGCACAGTGACACCACATGGTGCTGTCCAACAGACTCCGTCAAGGTCTCTTACTGTATTTACAACATACTCTTCCACCAGTTATCACTATAGAAAGCCCCAAAACATTATACCCAGTGGCGACTTGCCGAGGGAGTTCTGTGGGGCGGTGGAGGGGCAGGGTGGGGGGATAGTGGAGTCCGACATACGATGGACAGGAGTAAGGTAAGTAATTAAATATATAAAACAATTTACCTTGCTCACACTGTATCGCCAATTCTGCCCAACTGGTAATGAGGGCCCAGGTGTCTATCAAGTAAAAATGGCCGCATTCTATACAAATAGAGTAAGCACATGCAGACTGACAATGGAGCAAAGGGATCCTAACAGCATGTACATCGTTCTGTGAGAGTTGACAATTTTCCATGATGCTTGCATTCACTTAAGGGTTTACATTGATGTCCATTTATTTAGCAGGAAGAAAGCCTGCATTTTGCTCGAAAACAAACAGAGATTAGATCAGTCCATATATGGAATATCTTATGCCACTTCCTGGTTGTTGTAATCTTAATCTAGAATATTGGCACCGTTTAACCCCTTGGGCGCTGCCGCGATTCTGCGGCACATTCCAATTGCGGGTGCGGTCATGACGGCCGGGAGCCGTCATCAGCATACGAGCACTGTGTGCCATGACGACTCCCGGCCGTCATCAGCATGGAAGGGGTTAAGGTCCTATAAAGAGAAATGTGCTTTTTTAAATGGTAGGTAGTGCTCCTAGGCACTACAGTACTTAAAGAAATGGGTGTTCTACATGACAAAGTTTAGGCAGAAGTTAGGAATTTAATTAATTTCCTTCAGATGCCATTGCTTGTGAATGTCAATATTTGATATCTTGTAAGCCTTCCACGCAAAAAGTGGAAATGCAAAAGTGTCTGCAGTATTTCAGTAGACTTGAAAATGTCTATTCAACAAAAGTGCTACCAGAATATACACATGTTGTGGGCTTTCTTCCCCATGCTGGCTATGTCTATAACAGCTTCTCTTGTTCTTTCAATTGTTTTTTTCTGATGACTTACTTTAATTGCAATTCTTTTTCTCAGATAATAAATGGATATTTTGTGCACTACTTTGCACCATCTCAGATGCCAGCACTTCCCAAAAACGTTGTGTTTGTCATTGACACCAGTGGTTCCATGTACGGCAAAAAGATTGTGCAGGTATGTAGCATTTTTCTTTTATTTAATGGCTTTGCATTCATGACACAGGAATGCTACTGACAATGTACGATGGATTTAACCCAGATCTCTTGACTGGGGGTAAATGTATGATTTATTCAGCATTCCGTCCATCATTTGTTTGCGCAGCACTGACAATGAGCCGGACATCCATAAAAAACGATACTTCCTTGGTATTTTTAGTTTGTGGGGCGGAGGGCATCATCTGATTGACTGTAGTGAACATTTTATTGACACAGCTAAGGAATTAATTCAAAGCATTTGCCTGAACTAATACAAAAACTAAATTAAAACGCACAAACAAGTTGGGTTTCCTTTTCACATGGGGACTAGATCCCTTCAATGGTTTTATCATCATGCTGCAGGCCTTAAAAGATGAGCTCTCGACGGCCACAGATAATGTCAGTGTCTGCCCTACAACCTCAGTCTGTCTCAGGTTTGCTAGGTATCATTGTTGGTTCCTTTTCTTTATTCCATGTGTGGTATATCCGGAAGATGATGGTCTTTTTAAGTGACAATGGGAAGAAACTGGCCAGGACGCCCATCATTGGCTTCAGATTAGGAAGAATTGATCCTAGGTCAGAAGTATCAAAAGTTATTAAAACCATTGACACATGTAAATTTGTGTTTGAAGTCAAATACTTGTAAAATTTTGTGCCACAGTGGTATTTCCGCACCAGAAATTACTGATATCGTGTGGTGCAGTAATTCTAGGGTGCAGAATTACCACAGTATTTCAATTTTTTCAGTGGGAATGGGGAATTACCACATTAATCAGTGTATTCACATTGATTCCCTGTGGTTTGTCTCCCATCTAACACCCCTTTCTTGCAGATATTTTGCCGTGTTTTTTCTCGTAAAATGTTCACAGGAAAGAAACTTAAGGTCCATGTTTTACTCACACCTTTTCCATTTCAGATTTAATAGAAAACTTTTGTTTCCACCTGCTTTACAATATTACTTATAAAGAGAGTTATTATTGTTGAGTTTCATATAAGTTAAAATGCATAAAAGGCAGTCTTTTCTACTTGTACTGATTGTATAGGAATATTTCAATGTTCTTCTCCTTGTAGATATTTGGTGCCCAGTTGACAAAGGCATGCAAGAGTAAAAAAATACTATGAGAGTACCTCTTTATACACTCCAAAATACTTTTGTGAAGATGCCCCCTTAATATGTCATTTGTATGTCCTTAAAGAGTACTTCTAGTTGGAAACTAACAAGGTTTTTTTTTGTTTTTTGTTGTTTTCTTTACAGACAAGAGAGGCTCTTCTGAAGATTTTAGAGGACCTAAGTCCAGAGGATCATTTTAACTTAATTACGTTCCATGCAGCTGTGTCTAGATATCAAAATGTCATGCTTAAAGCAAACAAAAGCAATATAGAAGAAGCAAAAGCCTTTGTTAAATCCATTCAGGAATATGGAGGTGAAACATATTTTAATCTTTGCTTTTTTTCAACTTCTTTTGATTTAAGTATTTTTCGAGCATTCATTTTGCAGGCTTCTCTGTGTCCATATGTGGTTCAAGCAGTATGCTACCCCTGTTCATGAATATTTGTGCAATCTGTACCTTCTATAGCTTGCAAATCGGGAGAGCGAAACAGAATTTCATCCTCTACAAATGCATTTGCGAAATATTTATATTTACAACAATGAGTTTCACTCCTTCATGCCACGCTGCTCGTTGAGCGATGCATAACCCATACCCTAATGGCTTATTTTCTCAGTTTATTTACTTAGCTTGACGTTTGACTGCGAACTTCTAAAAACCTTTTCCCATCCCTATGATGTCTTAGCCCTTGAAGGTTAGAAAGGTAAACTTTTTGGAGATGGGTTTTTCATCAGACCACCCTCTCCATCACTGGTCAACAGCTGTTGGTACCCGGTTCATAGTCTATTGCCCCCAATAGAAATAGATGTGACTTTCCATTTGTTATTTATCTAATATTCTTGATCCCTACATCATTTATTTCTTTAATATTGCTCGGTTAACTAATTTGGTTAAGAAATGTCAGTTTTCTATTTCTCTGCTGGATTGGCGACTTTGGTGTTATTGAACATGTACCATATCCATTTCTATGATGAAATGTTATCGACTTGAAGTAACAAGAGTGAGCCAGGTACTTCTCACGGAAACAAATATACGAATAAGATCAGATTGTTTGAGCTTTGTGTGAATCACATTTCTCATTCAAGCTGTAGCATTTCTGTCCCCTATCTTAAAAATCTGCATTTCTATGATCTCTATTTTAGTGATGAGCATATATACACAGTCATGATATAGGGACGGTGTCTTCATGCCTTCAAGTTAGAGCTTGAAATATATTTTAAAAACTTTAGTACAATATCAAACAAGTTTTAAAACAAACATATACTTTAGGCAGAAATGTTATTATTTAATTTGATAATATTTCCTTTCCTAGCTGTACCTAAGCAAGTCAGGGTTGGTAGCAGTCCGAGAACCCCTATATACCCACAACCTTTCAGCCAAGTACCCAGACTACTTCAGATGAGACACCTTAGAGTGTATGTAGTTCATATTTAAAATAAATGCATCCAGAAGTGAAGTAGAAACTAGTGTAGGTTTCATTAAATCTATCTGATGAACGGTATCCACATTTTAGGAAATAATTAAAACTTAAACATTTAGCATTGTACAAAATAAATGGGGCAATACCATAAAACATTCTATCAACATAATGTTACCTTGTGTCAGGCTAGATGAATCCATGACCTAGACAGCAAACCTAAATCTAACTGTAAGCAAGAATTGTTCGATTTTCCAATGTTATGAGAGATGTAATGAATCTAACAACTTTGGTAATATACAGCTTCATGTTGTTGGGCTGAGTTGATAAAAATCACACCATTGTAGCAGAAAAATACAAGGCGTGGACAACATGAACTAGATGAGCTTGGATAAGTGAAGTTTCAATGGTTTGGGGGGTTTCGTTTAAGAAAACACTCGGATTTCGGATTTCCAGCTGTCTCTGCCCCCAAGCCAGTGACTTCTTACTGTATATTGACAACAGATAACACCTGAAGTTAGCTATGTGTCCCCGAAGGGCGGAAACATCTGAGAAGGCTGCCATGTCACCATGTTACTTCTAGGTCAATATTAATTGAACATGATCTAACTTTTTGATTTTGTCCTACAGCGACAGACATTAATAGTGCCCTACTATCTGCAGTTCAAATATTAAAAGAGTCAGAGGAAACTCGAGTCCTACCAGAAAGAAGTGTTTCCATGATCATTATGTTAACAGATGGGCAACCCACTTCTGGTAAGTACCAAAGAACTCTCCCAGACTTTTGAAATTCTTTGGGCCTTATTGAGAATCATGATGGAGCAGTTCATTTGATTCATTACATCGGTATTTCTGACTTGCGGAAATACTAGCCTAATACTATCATGGCCCTGAGAAATTGTGAATAACATGCCATGACATAACTGGTGGCATGTTAAATGACATAATTGATGACATCATTGTTTACCGTTGTTATAATCTGCCCCACAGTTAAATGTGTTGTTTTTTAATCAACTGAATACATTTAAACCTAGTTACACTTATTAAAAATGTATTCATTTTTGGAA
Source organism: Lissotriton helveticus (assembly GCF_964261635.1). NCBI lineage: Eukaryota > Metazoa > Chordata > Amphibia > Caudata > Salamandridae > Lissotriton > Lissotriton helveticus. The sequence continues at coordinate 1,171,991,148 of NC_136070.1, forward strand.
CTTGTAACACACTGGGACCATTTCTTTCAGAGCTTAGTAAACATTTGTAATGTTTTATTTAGAGTTTTACACATGTTCTGTGTGGAAAATACCACACAATATTTTTATATTTACAAAGGTTTTTATTAACTGTCAAGTGTTTTGGAGGGATGTGAATTTCCACAGCAAAGTAAGTAAAGAATGGTAACTATTGTGTTAAGGAGTTGTCAATGTTTTCTACTGTTAAAAACCAATATCAATGTCATGGTACAATTGTAAAATGTCTTTTATTAACTTCATTACTCTATACAAAGCTAGGATTCGAAGGTACTGTAACAAAGTCATTCCTCATAAAGTAGCAGGTTTTCTGTCCGACCGCCTCTGCTCCACCCAACCTCATTTGGAATATGTGTTGAAACATGCTATGCCTGATGTCAAAAGTGCCACTGTCACCACAATCAGGAAAATCATTGAATGGTCATGACACAAATGACATCCATCTGATCTTCTCATACAGGATTGCTGGTTTATGGGCTTTTTCTCCAATTCATGAAGTTGCAAGGGCTACACAGCAATACTGCAAGAGATTACAAGTGTTTCTTAGAACCTAGGACATTGAGTACACTGTCTGTGGCTGAAAGATGACCCCCCCAAGCCTCCTTGAATCTCTGGGATAGCTTGCTCGAGCAGTTAAGTCTGAAGTTGCCTTTTTGTCAAGAAAAGTACAACACCTCAATAATATCCTCAATATGTCCATACATGCAGAATAGAAATAGAAAAAACAAATATTGGAAATAGCTTAACACAATAATGCCCCATAATACACCCAACAATGCCTTCATAATAGAAAGCACCCAGCTTACACACAATACAGACATTGACAATCACAAATTGTGGTCTGTGCTGTTGATACTGATTTGTGAACACACAGGATTGTAACCTCACGGTCAGGGGCAGGCAGGTTGCAGGGATTATTCTGCGACAGCTGGGCCACTCACGAAGAGGGTCTCAGGGATGTCAATGTCCCATGATGGGTGCTTACTTCCTGGGCAATTGGAGTTCAGAATGGACTCTTCGCCTTGGTATGGGTTGCAGGGGGTCTGGTACCCCATGTATCGTATGGCTCAGCTCCTGTTGGTCCTGGTGTCTTCACACTTGATGAGTTGACAGTAGAAGGGTGGGCAAGGGTAAAAACTGTGAGTTTTCTAAAGGGCCCTAAAATAATTTGAAGGGTAAGGATTCCCAGCCCCCAACTGATAAGACAAAACGTTTATTCCTGCCAGAAAAGCCTGGAGGGAAGGATCCAATATGTGCTTTGAAAGTAACCAACCATGACCTTTTAGGGGGAGTCCCAAGTGTCCCCAGTGGGCACAGACCCCTACCAGAGAGTAGAGGCTCTGAGAGACATAGGAGCTAGTATGACTACTTCCAGGTGTCATCTGGTGTCAGAAGAGCAAATGGTCCCTGGAGAGCTTCACCAAGTAGCTGCACTATACAATAGCAAGCTTTTGTATTGTGGCTTAGGTTCCCTTGGAGTGGAGGGGTTTCAGGTCCTTTAAGGGTGGCTGTATAGCCAATCCATGCCTGTGGATTATCTGATAGGTAATGACCTGGAACACACCACCTAGAGGGAGGTGGAATAAAGTTCCCACTTTGTGATGTTGGGACTGCTTGAGAGAGCGTGCATGACAACACAGTCCATGACAGCCCAGGGTAATATGAAGGAGCTGGAGCCTGAAACAGTTGTCCAGGTGTCTGCCAAGAAGAGGAGGGGCAAGGGCAATCCGCTCCTGAAAATCCCACTGTTCCGGGGTTGGCTGAACCTGAGGGGGACGTCCAAGAAACTACAGGGGAAGAAGTGGCTGAATTGTGGTACCTGCCTGATCTGAACTGTTGGCAGGAGGAAGAGGGTTCAACAAGGGAGGAATTCTGTGCAGCACAGAAAGAGTGTCCTACTCTTGTGGGTCTTTGGCAGCAAGCCGAAGACCAGGCATCTGGCAAATAGCCTAAGTCTCCCCTGATCTATTGGGAGAATGATCTCCTCTATAGAGAGCCTAAGATTGCTGAGTCCAGGGCAGCCCGTGTGCTGGTGGTACCCCAGTGCCACAGAACCTTCCTACTGGGTCTGGCTTATGATGCGACCTTGGCAGGACATTTGTGGCAGGGCAAGACCTTTGACAGGCTTGTCACCCATTTTTAGTGGCCCAATGAGGAAACACTCTCATGCAATCTGTAGGTCCTGCCAGACTTGCCAAGCATGGGGGGAGATTCAAGGCTCCCCTGCAGCAGTTCCTTGTCGTGAGCACCCTTTTCGAGTGGGTGGGCATTGACATTGTGGGAACTCTGGATCCCCTGACATCCATGGGCAAATAGTGCATCCTGTTCTTTTGGACCGTGCCACCTCGTACCCGGAAGCTATCCCTCTCAGACACTAACAGTGCCCGTCATGGCCCGTGCACTAATGAAGATGTTGACCTGCATGGACTACCCCAAGGAGGTGGTATCTGACCGGGGTACCAAATTCATGTCACTGTACATAAAGGCCATGTGAAATGAGTGTGGAGCGAACTACAAATTCACCACTCCTTACCACCTTGGGTTTCTTGAGAGATTTGGCCAAACCCTAAAGGGCATGATTGGGGGCCTGTCAGAACCCATGAGGCATATGTGGGACATCTTCTTGTCATGTGTTGTATTCGCTTATAGGAGGTCCTGAAGAAGGGAGTTGGCTTCAGCCCTTTTGCGGGCTGGGAGCAAGCTCCTAGGAAGTCACCCCAGATTGTATTCAGGGACCACCTTCAAATATCAATGAAAGGCATAGGACCATGGGTATTAAAAACAGATCAATTTTCATTACAAAAGGAGTCCTACCTAACTATATTGCATTTTACAGGGAATCAATTCAACAGAACCAGTTCACACTACATATCTATAAAGGCATGCTACTTTGCCAAATATTATTTACTTATATATTAGTTCTTTAATTTATATTTTTTATTCTTTACACAAAATCCATTATTTTGTTTTTATTACGAAACTAATGTATATATATATATTTCTTCATAGTATACATTGAATTGTACATTGTTTTGAATTTTTTGTATTTTACATATACATAAATAAATTTAACAAGATCAAGCTACACTACACCATTCATCAACTCCTCCTCCTATTTCAAACACTCCACTAACATCCCCCCCACACACACACACACTACAAAACACTCACTCATCATACACCAAGCCGGAGAGAAAAGCATCCTAAATTACACCATCTTGGTCTCTGTAGATCTTTCTTCCTGGTGTAATGGTATCAGACTGGACACAAAATTATTTGGGGTAAGACCCATTTTTGTAAAAATAATTGTATTTAGCTACATGCTGGCCCTCTGAAGTCAGACAGCTCATTTCAGGAAACTCACCCAAGAGAGCCTAGAAACTAGCAAGGAGGACATACAACGCTGGTATGACCAGCTACCACTCTGGTTGAGTTTCAACCTGGTTAAAAGATGTGGGTGATGGAGCCTCGTGCCCTACAAGACAAGTGGTTTAACCACTATGAAGTAAAGGAGTGCAAGAGTAACGTCACATACCTGGTGGACTTGTAGACTCCTAGGAACTCCTTGTGGGGCCTGCACATGAACCGCTTCAAAACCCCCTTTGAGAGGTCTGAGTTAACCATACTCTTAGCTATTGATGATGGGGTGGAAGGGGAGAGTGAACCTCTCCACAACCTACTGACTGCACAAGAGCAGGATGTGTCAGTAGAGGGTGTGATCTTCTACCCCACACTGGCCCTAGAGCAGCAGAGTGACTGTTGCCAGGTGCTGGGACAGTTTGTCACTCTATTCTCACTCATCCCAGGAGTCACCCATTGATGTACTCATGACATTAATACTGGGGATAGTCCACATGTGAAGTACAAGATTTACAGGTTGGCTGACAGAGTAAAGGATAGCATCAAGGAAGAGGAGTCCAGGATGTTAGCTTTAGGGGTAATTGAGACCTCCAGCAGTGTTTGGTCTTGCCAAATTTTCTTGGTTCCCAAAGCTGCTGTGCATGGTCCCACAAAAGAGCTGCGGTTTTGACATGCACCCCATCCTCTGAGCCGATTGATCAGCTTGGAGCTGCCAATTCCTTAGCACTTTTGATTTAACGTCTGGGTACTGACAGATTGCTTTGACTGAGGGGGCACAAGAGAGGTCAGCGTTCTCAACACCAAAGGGCACTGCCTGCTTCAGGTCATGCCTTTTGGGTTGAAAAATGCCCCTGCCACATTCCAGAGGCTGGTCAACCAGGTCTTGGCTGGATTGGAGAACTTCAGTGCTGTCTACCTAGATGACATTGCAGTCTTCAGTTCTAGTTGGGAGGGCCACTTGTACCACCTCCAGGCTCTGGAGAGCACATGCCTCACTATCAAGGACAGTAAATGTTAGATAAGGCAGGGTTCTGTGTTGTAATTAATACACCAGGTAGGCAGCAGCCAGGTGAAACCCCTACAATCAAAGATTCACACCATTCTGGCTTGGGCACCCCCAAGACCCATACTGGATACTATCGCAGATTTGTCAAGGCGTATAGCACAATTGTCGCCCCCCCTGACAGAGCAGCCATGCCATGTAATCTGGTCTGAGGCATGCCAGAACGCTTTCGAAACCCTGAAGGTGACCATGTGCATATCGCCCGTGCTTAAGGCTCCTGACATCTCCAAGGAGTTTGTGGTGCATACTGATGCCTCAGAGCATGGTGTTGGATCCATGCTTTCATAGCTGAATGAAGAGGGCCTAGATCAACGCATAGCTTTCATTAGTAGAAGGTTACTTTCCAGGGAACAAAGGTGGAGTGCAATTGAAAGTGAAGCTTTTGCTGTGGTCTGGACACTAACGAAACTAAGACCCTACTTGTCTGGGAATCACTTCCAAGTTCAGACAGACCACAGGCCCCTCAGATGGTTAATGCTGATGAGGGGTGAGAACCCAAAACTGTTGAGGTGGTCCATCTCCCTACAGGGAATGGACTTTTCGGTGGAACACCTCCCTGGCGTGGAACATGACACCGCTTATGGAGTCCATGTTTTTCCACCTTAGTGAAGAGAACTCCCAAGACGTTGGGTAGTTCCCACTTTTTGCTGGGGGGGGACATGTGTTAGACATTGCATCTTTGGTGTGTTACCCCAGCGTTTCTGCTCCTGACATCCTGTTCTTGTGTGCTGCATTTTGTGTTCTCTGGTTTTAGGACTCTGGGTACTTTACCAGTGCTGACCAGTGCTAAAACTGAATCTTAGCTGGCGCGAGAACCGCGTTTTGAATAAGAATTGAAAAACGGAATTAGAATGTTTTTTTAGAATGCTGCCAATAACATTTTTAAATTGTTATCTTATAGCACTTCGCATTGCTGCACAAACTGCTGTACCAGTGGGAATTTGAGGGGGGAACTCCTGCAATATAACTTGCCACCATCTTGCAAGTTAGCGCTCTAGTCACTCACATCACCAGGGCTTTATTAAGCCTGATGACGCGACCGCGCAGCGAGTAAGAAGCTGCTTGAATCTTAGCTGGCGCGAGAACCGCGTTTTGAATAAGAATTGAAAAATGGAATTAGAATGTTTTTCTAGAATGCTGCCAATAGAATTTTAAAAGTGTTACCTTATAGCACTTCGCATTGCTGCACCAACTGCTGTACCAGTGGGAATTTGAGTGTGGAACTCCTGCAATGTAACTTGCCGCCATCTTGCAAGTTAGCACTCTTGTCGCTCACATCACCAGGGCTATATTAAACCCGATGACGCGACCGCGCAGCGGGGGCGCCGCTGGCGCGCCAAGGGCAAGCCAATCTGCGCCCGTCTGCGCCCGACTGCGCCCTTCCGGGACCAGGGGCCAGACCCCCTGTCTGTTCCACATTAGGAACACCATGGTACAGCCCAAATGTACTTAAATCTTTTAACCTACCTTTAGACCCTGTCTGCCTTCATTCCATCGCTCCTGACCAATGGAATTGTAGGTGTAAGCAGTGTTCACATACTTTTCAGGACCTTAGTCATATCACTTCATATGCAGCGAAATTGAATCAAATTTTTAAGTTATTCTTATTGAACTGTCGTTCCCTACTGAAACATTAGGTGGAAATATCCCTGCTCCTTATGGAGGAATGTCCGGATGTTCTGTTTCTAACGGAAACGTGGCTGAATATAGCCACTGACCCTAATATAGTACAAGCCCTCCCTCCTGGTTACACAATACACAGACTTGATCAAACCCATGGTAAAGGGGGTGGAATTGCTAATATTTTAAAGAATCACTTCACTTGCAGAGTCCTGGGGAGTCCTTTCTCGAACTGCGAAAATTTTAATTTTTCAATTGGATTTACTCCTACGCTAACCTTTTCAGGGATTCTGGTTTATCGCCCTCCAGGACCCACAGGCCAATTCTGTGACTCACTTATAGACACGGCCTCCAAATTAGCAATTTCCACCGCTAATTTTACCATTCTTGGAGATTTTCACATCCATTTTGATGATATGAATTCTAAGCTTGCAACTGAATTGATCTCTGACCTAGCGGCTATACAGCTATCTCAAATAGTTCAACTAGCAAAGCATTCAAAAGGACATCTCTTAGACCCCATTTTCTCTGGTCTGAAGGAACTATCCTGCCAATTACCATTATCTGTTCCTTGGTCGGATCATCTCCTCATCCCTTTTTTATGGTCCCCTGCTTATGTCACTTCCCCAACTCAACTAGTTCAAACTAAGTCCCGATGCTGGTCAAAACTCCCACTGGACTCTTGGATAGCAACTTTGGAGAAATCCAAACCTGCTTTTACATCAGTTCCGATAGTGGCCAATGTGAAATTTGACAATTGGATTAATAACTCTCTGGATTCAGTCCTCCCTAAAACTACTATCAAGCTCTATAAAGGTCCCAACAAAGCTGTCTGGTATACCCCAAAGCTTCGAGAACTGAAACAATTGTGTAAGAAAGCTGAAAGAATTTGGAGAAGGAATTTTTCCTTAGACAAGAAGCAGGAATATAAGAATGTCATCAAAATCTATAAAATGGAAATCAGAAACACTCAAGCTCTCCAGTATGAGAAGACTATTGCTTCGGCTGCTAATTCCTCCCGGGAAACCTTCCAAATTGTCAAGAATCTAATGAATGCCCCTTCCTTCTCTGATCCCTCCGCCTCATCAGACCAGCGCTGTGATAAAATGGCGGAATTTTTTCACAATAAAATTAAGAACATCTATGAATGTTTCTCATCCACCGATGAACTTATTTCCATCCATCATGATAAGCCCTCCATAAAAGGCAAGGAAAAAAGTCTAGCGACCTTTCCTACAATGGACTATAATTGTCTGCTGGCGATGGTTAATCGAGTAAAAAGCGGATCACCTAATGACCCCGCCCCACTTAGTATCCTCAAGCAGGCAGTAGAGACAGTTGGCCCTGTTCTTCGAGATGTGGTTAATTCTTCTATTGTGTCCGGAGTAGTCCCCCCACTCTGGAAAAAAGCCATGGTAAGAGCTTTGTTGAAGAAACCTACTTTAGATCCTGACTGTCTCCCTAACTACCGTCCGATTTCTCTTCTTCCTGGAATTAGCTAAATCCTGGAGAAACGTATAAATATCACTCTTTCTGCCTACTTAGAATCAAATCATCTCCTCCATCCAACTCAAACAGGATTCTGTCCCGGTCACGGCACAGAGAGAGCTCTTTTAGCTGTCCTGGAAGAATCAAGAAAAATCCTTGATTCCGGAGGATCCTCTGCCGTGATTTTACTAGATCTAAGTGCGGCATTCGATACGGTGAACCACCGTATCTTGATTGACCGTCTTAGAAATCTAGGGGTGACGGGAACAGCGCTAACCTGGCTGAGGTCATTCTTGGAAGGGCGTTCCTTCCCAGTATTTGAGAGTGGAACCCTGTCTAAGCCCTGGCCCCTCTTATGTGAAGTCCCACAGGGCTCCTCTTTAAGCCCTACACTTTTCAATGCATATATGGCCCCATTGGCAGAAATCATACAGCCATATGGAGTAAATATTGTAACATATGCTGATGATACTCAGCTGGTGGTTTCACTCAACCAGTCTGACTCATCCACATTCCGCCTTTGTACTTGTCTTGAAGAAGTGGCCAAATGGAAGCATTACTCCCATCTGCAGTTGAATGGGGATAAGACGGAGCTTATGCTCCTTGTTAATCCTCTATTCTTTAAACCAACGGAGATGTGGCCGACAGCAATGGGTTCAGCACCTGTTCCCAAAGCAAACATAAAGAGTTTGCGATTCTGGCTGGACTCAGACCTTACCCTTAAAGTCCAAGCCAGAAAGGTGGTTGCCGCCTGTTTTAATATGCTTAGAATGCTTCGCAAAGTGTTGCCTCTACTTCCCTTTCAAGCTAGGAAGCTTGCAGTCCAAGCGCTTATTCTATCACGCTTGGACTTTAGCAATGCACTCTATTTGGGTGCCAAAGAGGCAGTGCTTTCTAAGCTTCAAATAATCCAGAACTGTGCGGCAAGAACACTCATGGGAACTCCCTATCAACAGTCAGCTAAACCTGCTTTGAAAGCCCTACACTGGTTGCCCTTTCGGGAGAGAATCCATTTCAAAACTCTTTGTATTACTCACAAATTGCTTGGAGGGAATGGACCAAAGATGATCTCCCCTTTAGCTAAATCCTATCAAGCTAACCGACCTCTAAGGTCGGATGAATTGCATTTTTCCTGTGTCCCAAGGATTAGAAGAGCCAGAAGCGGAGGTCGGCTTTTTTCCTACAATGCCGCCAAGCTTTGGAATTTTCTTCCCCTCCAGCTACGGGAAGAAACTAATCACCTGAATGTTCGCAAGCTGTTGAAGTCCTGGCTCTTCAACAGATAAGCTCCATAGGCCTCTTCTTACTTCTAGCACTGGGATGCCCATGGGTAGCCATGCGCTTTACAAATGCTACTTCTATTCTTCTATTCTATTCTAAAGTGCCAGTGCTCCTTGTATAAATTGTATCTGTAATTGGTTTATACATGGTTGACATATTTGATTTACCAGTAAGTCCCTAGTAAAGTGCATCAGGTGTGCCCAGGGCCTGTACATCATATGCTACTAGTCGGCCTGCAGCACTGATTGTTACACCCAATGCCACTGCATTGTCTATGTGACAAGTCAAAGGGATTTGGAGCACCCTGCTGACACGTCACAGCTGAATTACCTCATGCATCATGGTCGATGTGGTTCAGTGTTACTCGCGTCACACACAGTTCTCACAGTTTGTTGGCCAGTGCCAGTGCCTGTATTCTTTTCAAGTGTATCCCCAGACACGTGTTTCTAGATTCCTCTTTCATCAGTGGGGAAAATGTTCATAGGTCGCTGGACGTGCTGCCCCAGTTTCCTCAGGGTTAGTGGCACTCTCAGCGCACAGGTGCTCACAGAGCTTGTCAGCTCACGGCCCACGGGAGCCATCTTAAACAGTCAAAGCGATTTGGAGCACCCTGCTGACACGTCACAGCTGAATTACCTCATGCATCATGGTCGATCTGGTTCAGTGTTACTCGCTTCACACACAGTTCTCACAGTTTGTTGGCCAGTGCCAGTGCCAGTGCCATTATTCTTTTCAAGTGTATCCCCAGACACGTGTTTCTAGATTCCTCTTTCATCAGTGGGGAAAATGTTCACAGGTCGCTGGACGTGCTGCCGCAGTTTCCTCAGGGTTAGTGGCACTCTCAGCGCGCAGGTGCTCATAGAGCTCGTCAGCTCACGGCCCACGGGAGCCATCTTAAACAGTCAAAGGGATTTGGAGCACCCTGCTGACAAGACACAGCTGAATTACCTCATGCATCATGGTCGATGTTGTTCAGTGTTACTCGCTTCACACACAGTTCTCACAGTTTGTTGGCCAGTGCCAGTATTCTTTTCAAGTGTATCCCCAGACACGTGTTTCTAGATTCCTCTTTCATCAGTGGGGAAAATGTTCATAGGTTGCTGGACGTGCTGCCGCAGTTTCCTCAGGGTTAGTGCCACTCTCAGCGCGCAGGTGCTCACAGAGCTCGTCAGCTCACGGCCCACGGGAGCCATCTTAAACAGTCAAAGGGATTTGGAGCACCCTGCTGACACGTCACAGCTGAATTACCTCATGCATCATGGTCGATTTGGTTCAGTGTTACTCGCTTCACACACAGTTCTCACAGTTTGTTGGCCAGTGCCAGTGCCAGTATTCTTTTCAAGTGTATCCCCAGACACGTGTTTCTAGATTCCCCTTTCATCAGTGGGGAAAATGTTCATAGGTCGCTGGACGTGCTGCCGCAGTTTCCTCAGGGTTAGTGCCACTCTCAGCGTGCAGGTGCTCACAGAGCTCGTCAGCTCACGGCCCACGGGAGCCATCTTAAACAGTCAAAGGGATTTGGAGCACCCTGCTGACACGTCACAGCTGAATTACCTCATGCATCATGGACGATGTGGTTCAGTGTTACTCGCTTCACACACAGTTCTCACAGTTTGTTGGCCAGTGCCAGTGCCAGTATTCTTTTCAAGTGTATCCCCAGACACGTATTTCTAGATTCCTCTTTCATCAGTGGGGAAAATGTTCATAGGTCGCTGGACGTGCTGCCGCAGTTTCCTCAGGGTTAGTGCCACTCTGAGCGCGCAGGTGCTCACAGAGCTCGTCAGCTCACGGCCCACAGGAGCCATCTTAAGCAGTCAAAGGGATTTGGAGCACCCTGCTGACACGTCACAGCTGAATTACCTCATGCATCATGGTCGATGTGGTTCAGTGTTACTCGCTTCACACACAGTTCTCACAGTTTGTTGGCCAGTGCCAGTATTCTTTTCAAGTGTATCCCCAGACACGTGTTTCTAGATTCCTCTTTCATCAGTGGGGAAAATGTTCATAGGTCGCTGGACGTGCTGCCGCAGTTTCCTCAGGGTTAGTGCCACTCTCAGCATGCAGGTGCTCACAGAGCTCGTCAGCTCACGGCCCACCGGAGCCATCTTAAACAGTCAAAGGGATTTGGAGCACCCTGCTGACACGTCACAGCTGAATTACCTCATGCATCATGGTCGATGTGGTTCAGTGTTACTCGCTTCACACACAGTTCTCACAGTTTATTGGCCAGTGCCAACAAACAAACCTGGAATCCACGTCTGGGTTTGGTTGACAAATGGGCTGTTTGTAAATTTACTCTAGACAGTCACAAAAAGGGATTGGAGGTGTGCCTTGTGTTCCACTGATAGAATACTGACAGACAAAATATCTCCTTACAGAAATATCGTGACCAAAATATCGAAGCCAAAAATATGGACATACTATACTTATCATGGTAAGTGCAAAAATAATGGAAAAAATATATAGACGTCATTAATATAGCTGTATTAAGTAACGTTTTTTTAATATATATATAGAATAAAATTATAAATATTAAGTATATTAAGTAGAAACATTTAAAAATAAAATATATTTAATATAAACAATTTACCTTCCTTAATTAAAAAAGTAAACACAAATATATAGTAATTATTATACATATATTAACATATATATATATATATATATATATATATATATATATATATATTATATAAATCCATTTTTAAACTAAGAATTTTAATGTATTTTATCATCTCAACATATTTAAATAATATACAAATATAACAAAACAAGAAAATACATACATATACCAATAACATTGTGGGGTCGATTATGTAAAGGCTCCAAACAGCAGTCGGAGCCTGTAGGGTTGCATCGTAATCGGCCGGTCGGTTTGCTTTCCGTCTGCCTCATTAAGTAGGAGGCGGTCGGAAAGTAAACCTGCTGGTTATTCCGGCTGGCTTCCGACGGGCTCAGAGAACCTGTCCACCAGATGAAAGCCAGCACTTAATCTCAAGCGAGGGCCTTTCGGCCCTCGAGATTATGATCACGGTTTCCAACATGGTTTCCATGATGGCCTGTCTGACATGAAAACCTTGTTGGAAAGCGTGTTTGGGGGCCCACAGCAGGACTCCTTGTTGCAGGCACCTTGAGGGATGAACTGCACCTCCCTTTTCTCAATGGGAACTTGTGTTACTACCGTTTTATGACAGTAACACGAGCTCCCACTGAGAAAAGTGAAATGTGACTGAACAGTGTTCGGTCGCATCATATATATGCTGATCGGTACCGTCGACCGGGTGTCGGTCATTCCCATGACCAAGTCGGTATTGGGCAGAAGGTATTCCATCCCCTAATCTTTAAAAAACAAACCATTCTAATTAAATTAAAAAAGTAAACCACTTATAAATATAGAATCTAGCAACAATTATTTTACACATTAAAAACATAATTAATTAAAAATATTATAATTTTAATTTAACAAAAACATAACAATATACATTTTTGCAATTTATGATAAGTAATTAAATATATTATTTAGCACAAATACTATTATAACTACAGTATTTACAAAACTGTGCAATTTACCCTGACTATGGAATATATAGTAATTAATATATATATATATATATACATATATATATATATATATATATATATATATATATATATATATATCAATCAATTATTAAACTATTAATTTTAATTTATTTGATTTATTTGATCATTTCAACATAATTAAATAATATACAAATATAACAAAAAAAGAAAATACATACATATACCAATAACATTGTGGGGTCGATTATGTAAAGTCTCCAAACAGCAGTCGTAGCCTATAGGGCTGCATCATAATCGTCCGGTCGGTTTGCTTTCCGTCCTCCTCATTAAGTAGAAGGCGGTTGGAAAGTAAACCTGCTGGTTATTCCGGCTGGCTTCCGACAGGCTCAGAGAACCTGTCCACCAGATGAAAGCCAGCACTTAATCTCAAGCGAGGGCCTTTCGGCCCTCGAGATTATGATCACGGTTTCCAACATGGTTTCCATGATGGCCTGTCTGACATGGAAACCTTGTTGGAAAGCGTGTTTGGGGGCCCACATCAGGACTCCTTGTTGCAGGCACCTTGAGGGATGAACTGCACCTCCTTTTTCTCAATGGGAGGCTTGTGTTACCGCCGTTTTATGGCAGTAACACGAGCTCCTATTGAGAAAAGTGGAATGTGACTGAACAGTGTTCGGTCGCATCATATATATGCCGATCGGTACCGTCGACCGGGTGTCGGTCATTCCCATTACCAAGTCGGTGTTGGGCAGAAGGAATTCCGTCCCTTAATCTTTAAAAAACAAACCATTCTAATTCAATTAAAAAAGTAAACCACTTATAAATCTAGAATCTAGCAACAATTATTTTACACATTCAAAACATAATTAATTAAAAATATTATAATTTTAAATTAACAAAAACATAACAATATACATTTTTGCAATTTATGATAAGTAATTAAATATAATATTTAATACAAATACTATTATAACTACAGTTTTTACAAAACTGTGCAACTTACCCCGACTATGAAAAGGGTCCCTACTTGGACAGGGTGCAAACCTATTCCAACTGGAGACACCCCTTTCTAACATCTTCCATGGATTCGATGTACTTAACCATCTCTATGATGCATTATACAACATCTCAAAGCCTACTTGTTTTTTAAGTAATATCAGTGGTCTGATATGTCCAGGGGCGTAGCTTCAGAGTGGATGTTTGGGGTGTTACACCCCCTAATAACTGTATTATTTATTAAATAGTTGGGTACAGGAGCTTTCAGTCGGGTATAATAAGCGGTCTGTCATATTTCACATAGGATTGTTAAATACTCACTCAGACAAAAACACACACATACACTCTTATATCTGTTTTATAGGTCTTGAAACATAGTTGGTTTGACAAAATACTTGGGGCCAGATGTACAACCCGTTTTGCATGCGCAAACGAGTTTGCAAACCCGTTTGCGAATGCAAAAACAGCATGGGGAATATACAAACCCTATTTCTTGGGTCACAATTTTTTTGCTACTCATAAAATAGGGTTTTGCGGGTTGCTATTAGGGGCTTTACCTTCCTAATAGCGAGCGCAACCCCATGTACAAATGTTTTGCTACCGCAATTGCCGTTGCAAATCACTTGCAAATTACCACCCTCTTCAAGAGGGTGGTAATGGGGTCACAAAAGGGAAGGGGTCCCCAGGGGACCCCTTACCCTTTACAAAGGCAGCGGAAAATATTTTTTGAAGGCAGGCAGTGGTCCCAGGGACCACACCAGCCCTTATAAAGTGAAACGAAAATGATTAATTTTTCAGTTTTTTAAATGCATCCTGTTTTCTTTTAAGGAAAACGGGCTGCATTCAAACAAAAAAACTGCTTTATTTAAAAGCAGTCCCAGACATGGTGGTCTGCTGAGCCCAGCAGGCCACCATACCTGGGAGGGCCTGCCATTCCCAATGGGATCGTAAATTGCGGGGGGCTCATTAATATTCATGAGCCTCTCTATTTGCGACCCCATTGGTAATTGCTAACAGTGTGTTACACACTGTTGTATATCCTAAATAGCGCCTCACAAATTGCGAGTCGCAAAAGACTCGAAATTTGCGAGGTGCTATTTTGGCTATTGTACATCTGGCCCTTGCTGTTAAGTACTCCATCACAATCCGCACTCCTTTCCACTGGCCCCTGGACACCCCTCCATGAGGTTCTTCTCATTGAATGATTAACATGATCAGTCAGTGTGATTGTTGGAAAATCTAAAGCTCAACCCCAAGACTTACTGACCTAGCTGCGCCCTTGGATATGTCTGTCATGTGTTCTGTGTGCATTATTCGTGTCATGAAACTTCAATAAACGTGTGCTTAATAAGTGCAATTAACACAACATAACACATGTAGGACCAAAAATGCCATTCAGTATGCCTTGATATTACGGGGATGCATGTTGTTTTAACACACACTAGGAGAGAACCCTTTCCATGGAGCTATCCTGTTCCTATGATGTAAACCTTCCATCTAGGATTTAAGGTATGGGGTCTGCTGGCAAAGCCCAGAGATCTTCTTTTATATAATAAACTTCTTCCAGTTAAGGGGAGGGTGGTTAGGCCTTATAGTCCTTTTTCCGCAGTCTGTATATAATGACATCCCCCTTCATATTCTATGGAATTGCAACAATGCTAATTGTTCAGAGTTTATGCATTTTGCTGCTGGTAGTGGCTCGTATACTGCATTACAGAGCACAATAGTTAAAATAAATATTTTAAACTATTACAGTGACTCTGCCAATTCTTTTTATGGACAAGTACGAGTGAACGAACAAAAGGGTATGTCTTGCTACTGCAATTCCTGGGCGAGTGAGGATTGTTGTGTTCTGGGTTGTCTAATCATTTGTAGCTATGTTATTTTGGAGGAGAACAAATGAGACACTATAGCTAGTCGGTTTGGGGATTTTGGGTAGTAAGGTGATAGGTTTGCACTCCCATATACACCGAAGTCCTGTTTTCCTGAACATAGTTCTGTGTAGGTGCCAAATCCCCGCAGCAGCTTATTTTCAAAAGTGGGCACTGATAGTTGTAACCCAAATGAATTTGAACAGAAGCTTATAGGTAGTGAGACATCTATAGGGAGACGTACAGCGAAAACCAGGAACCTTAAACATGAAAATAAATACAGAAAGAATTGAGGGTTCAGAACCAAATCGCACTTCTGCACACAACCCCTCAAATCGAATCTTAAAAGAAAGAAATGCAAGGGTACTTCCTCAGCAAAGTGAAATTGGCAGAGGATACCCCTGGGCTAGTTATCCTGGGAGTGATTATGTTTTTGCAGCTGTGTTTGGACCCAAGTTCTTTGTTTTTTTTATTTCTTTAACATGTTTGTGAGCTGAGGGCATGGCTTCACGTGCAACGGACATGGCTGCTTTCTTTTGAGCTCCGTGATACTCCTGGTGCGGACGCTCATTTTACATGTGAAACGGGTGATATTTCATTACCCTTCAGCTCTGGGGAGCGGCCGTATACATCAGGAACATAGGAGAGTGTTTTATTTTTTCACAACACTCTTTTTTGAGGCTGCGACACAGGAAGGTCGTCGCAGAATATTTTCCAAAATGGCTACCACCCATGGAATTCTCCTCACAACACGACGTATTAAAGCTGCCTTTCATTACTAAAGCACCTATTTGCAGTTTTGGTGCTCCTTAAGGTACTGTGCTATAATATTTTTGTTGGTTACTCCGCTGGTTCTATAAATATAGAGGTGTCACTCTGAGTTCTGCGGGGGTGGCTACAGTCTGGTGGGCTTTGTGTCACTGCCTGCACTGTCGATTAATTTCCAAACGATACAAGGGATTTCTATTTGCCCTTCAGCCCAGAGAGCGGCGAACCAGCTAAACAATGTCAAAAAGTGTTTTTCCATCTTCGAGTCACTTAATTTGAGGCTGCGATGTGAAATGAGGCAGCGCGTTACTTTTGAAAATGGCGGCTGGCTGTATGTTTTTCCTCACAACACGATATGAGGTGGCTGATTTTCACCCTTAAAGCTCCTACATATTCATTTGAGGCTACTTAAGGTTCTTTACTGCATCATTTTCACCTGTCACAGCACTCTGTTCACAGTTATCAGTTATAGCGCAAGGATACTTTCTCTTCAAATTTTGAAGCTTTAAAACGGCAACAGCTGGTGGGAATTTTTTCTGGCACTGTACTATTTGACTGAAATGCTATAATCTGGTATTGGACCTGTTTTTATTACCAGTTGTCCATATCTTTAGTAAGACCCATTAATGGATCCTTGGTTGCTAGGCTGGTGGGCCTTTGGTTCTGCGGGATATAACGCCCCCGATTACCGTCGGGTTTTTAGGTGTAGTAGCAAGGTGGTTTCCAACCCTTGCCTCAGAAGCGACAGGTACGGGTGTACTCCTGATGTCTTTTAATCTCTGTGATACAAAATTGCCAGAACCACAGCTCCTATTAGTTGGAGGTTTGTTAGCTAAGACATCTTTATAAGAGAGGGGCACCTGGGAGGAGGAGTGGGTTGGCATACTGGTCACACCTGTCATGGGGCCCGCCCTGGGGTTTAAAGTCGCTACCAACTTCTTTAAGTCTTCTACCTCTTTTTGGAGAAATTCTACTACCTTCCATAGCCCTTGGTTGGACTCCTTACAGTGACAACTGTTTACAGCGGGTTCGGGACTGAAGTCAGTGCAACTTTCCCCGTACGAGATTGTGGATCCCACCATAATATGCTCAAGAATCGCATATCTATTAGCACACGAAATAGAAGAGCTCTTGGCAGTTTCTTCATTAACAATATGAGCTGATGTCAGTGGGATAGGCGATGGAGCCTTGTGAATGTCTACATTATCTATATCAGATGGAGGAACACTGTGTGCGATGGGGAAGGTTAATGCTTGGGCCTTTTTCTGGAACATTAAAGGGATTACGTGCTGTTGAGCTGACGGAGATTACATAATCCTAAGGGTAGTGATTTCAAGTTTTTCTCCTCTCTACATTCTAGCTTCTCTCATATTGACTATCTTTTGGCAGATGCCTCTCTTTTAAACATACTATAAATGTTATGATTCACCCAATAGTCATTTCTGACCACGCGACGGTTTCTTTAACTATTCTTAATCTCGCAGATGCGACAGGCCCTCGTAATTGGCGTCTCAACACAGACATTTTGGAAGATAATGATGAAGTTAAAGAACTTAGGGGGTGATTACTATAGCGGGCGGATCGCCACCGCCTGTATGGCGGTGGCGATCTGCCCGCAAAAAGTGACCGCTCACAACCCATTTACCCCCGCCATATTACAATGGCGGGGGACCACGGCGGACGGGAAGACCGTCCAACGGTTTTCCGCTGGTAGGCAATCCGCCCGATTGCCTACCGTGCGAAAAAGCACAGCAATATGGTGGCAGTGCCTTGCAGGCACCGCCATCCATATTTCTATAATGGCAGAGATGTGCCTTTCTCATGGTGGAGACTCCGCCATGGAAAGGCATGCAGTATTTATTTGGGGGCCCGTTGCGGGCCCCCAGGGTGTTGGGGGGGGTAGGGAGTGCACATGAGGGGTACCAATGGTACCCCCCTGCATTTTAATGCACAAGGTGGCAGGCACTGCGCGGTGCCTGCCATGTTGTTCATGCACATGCACAACATGCATTTCTGACATTGCAGAGGGTGCTGCTGAAAGCACCGCCCGCCGCAATGTCAGGAATGTGGGATGCACCCGCCAGTATGGCGCGGGCATCCTAACGCCTAATGCGGGACCGCCGCATACATAGCGTGCGGTCCCATATCCTAATTAGCCTCTTGATGAGGAGATTGATAATTTCTTCAAAGATAATGAGTCTTTGGTGAACTCCCCAATAGTTTTGTGGGATGCATTTAAATGTACTATGCGTGGTCACATTATAAAAGAAAAATCGGAATTAATTCACGACATTAGATGCAAAGAAGAGCTATATAGACACTCTAACGACAAGTCTCTCCTACAGGATATCAAGTACTTGAAGTACTCTTTTAACTCTATAGTCACTAAAACAGCTTATATTAGTGTACACACTCAAAAATCCCGTCATTTCTTACTACGGAATAGAGCTGATAAGTTGTTGGCCGCCACTCCAAAATATCAAAATATGAATATTAAAGCTACTCATATCTCTCCTATTATTGATAAAAATGGATCAAAGAAATTCCATACTCAAGAAATACTTGGAGTCTTTCGATACTTCTATTAAACATTATGCACACAGTAAGATCAATGCTCTAAGTCTACCTGTCAACAATTTCTCAATCCCTACTATATAATACTATTTCGCATTCTGACATGATCGAATTGGGGAAACTGATTTATACTGACGATTTCATTCAGGCTATTATGAATTCTCATTCGGGAAAGGCGTCAGGACCAGATGCGTTTCCTATTGCCTGTTATAAAACATTCACTCCCTCAAAGATCTTGGCTAGGCCCTTAGAGCGTCATATTCCCAATCTTATCCATGATTCCCAAACAGGGTTCATTAAGGGGAGACTGGCTAGAGATAATATTTGGACCTTTTGTCATATTTTAAAAATAGGCAACACTTTCTGTTTTACCATCAGCTGCGATCGCCCTTGACGCTGAAAAGGCTTTTGACAAAGGCTCTTGGCCTTTCTTACAAGCAGTATTAGAATCCCATAAACTTGGCGATTCTTTTATTAATATGGTAATGTCTCTCTATGCGCAACCAAAAGCTAATATCACAATTAATGGTGCTACGTCTTCCCTTTTTTATTCTTCATCAGGGCACTAGCCAAGGGTGTCCTCTCTCACCCCTTTTTTTTCTCTTGTCTATAGAACCACTCCTTCGTCGATTCAATTTGAACCAGAATATTAAAGGTTTTCAATTTTGATTGCATACGCTTAAAACAGCCGCTTACGCTTATGCCGTCCTTATTTTTTCAGAGGATATTGCAACAGCGGTTCCTGTTATTTCTAACATCATATGGGATTTTTCGCTTGCTTTCGGGTACGCTCTTAACAAGGAAAAAACTGAAATGTTCCCCCTCAATTAATTGTGCTTTCCTTCTCACATGGGTGACTCAGGTTTAAATGGCAATCAACTCATATTAAATACTTAGGGATTTGGTTCTGTAAGGACCTTTCAGATACTATCACTTATAACAAATCCCATATTATAACTAAAGTTAAAGAATGTTTATCTTCCTTGTCTCCTAAAAATATTTCTTGGTGGGGAAGATTACAATCTTTTAAAATGATGATAACCCAGATTATAAGTTTTTTTTATCCTCCATGTTACCTATACAGCATTCTTCTACCCTTCCATGAAATAGATTCAATCTCTTCAAAAAGTTTATGGAATAATAAGAGAGCCAGAATTGCTTATAAACATCTTAGAAAGCTCTTTATCCTGAGTGGCTGTAATCTTCCGGATTGGAACTTGAATCAAATTGCTTTCCTAGCGTCTCAAGGTGCACTTTGGTTCTTACCCGATTCCTAACATATTCCCCCTTGAATTTATATTGACCGTGAGTTGTGTACTCCTTTTTCCACTCCTTCTTTTCTCACAGCTTCTAAGCTCATCTTTGATCATTCTCATCGTAATATATTAAACACAATTAATGCATTAAAATATATTGATAGAAAGTATACATACCTATTCATAAATCAAGATGGTCCTCATTATGGTACAATCCTAAAATTGTTACTGACATCGATCCTAGTATGGGCTCTTTGTGGGCTGCCAAGGGAATCAGATTGGTGAAAGATCTTTATGATTCTAATCATGAACCTCTTCCCTTCTCTTTTTCGGCTAGGAAATATAATCTTAGCAACATGGACTTTTTTGAAAATAAAGGGTATACTTTCTAAAATATCCCTCTCTACAGACTCGGTTACTGTTTCACTTCTTTCTATATGGTTACGCTCAGGCCACACTGCATCTAAAATCTATACATTTTTATCCGCTCCACTCCCTTCACGGTCTACAATTACTTATGATAAATGGTCTCATCATTTTGAAGATGACATTTTTAAACATATTTCACAAGATACATGGCAATTGATTGGGAAGATATCCCTACATAATAAGATTGCTCTTTCACCTATTCAATCCAAATTCTTTTCATTAAATCTCCGTCATTGGACCCCTGCTCGTTTACACAAGTTAAAAACACTGGATAGCAACCTTTGTTGGAATTGTAACTTAGAACCAGGCACCATCAACATATGTTTTTTGAATGTATGTTACTGCACTCTTTCTGGGGCCTGATAAGGAAACACGTATCCTCAATCTTTATTATATCTATAGATCTTTCTTTACCTATGATTCTATTGGGTCCATGGGCTACAGCTGTTCCTTTACTCCTTGAGAATACAGATCTGGAGCTATTAGATTTACTTTTATCCAATGATGTTAAAATTATACTTACAGAAGGGAAATCTTTTCATCTTCTATCTTATCACGACTGGTGGGCATAAGTCTCATACCTTCGTGGAGCTCATACTTTTGTTGAGAAGAAACATTACTCGCCTTCCATTTCTAGTAATGTTTGGCATCTCTGGACAATTATATGAATGTGTCCTCTCAGGGGTTAGTACCTCAGTAACCTTTTGATTCAATTTCTTAATTTATTTTCTTTCTTTCACTCCTTTCCTTTCTTTTCTCTGTCTTTTCCCCAGTATTCTTTTTTTTTCTCCCTCCCTGTTTCCCTTTGTTGATCGATCTTATTTATTAGGAAATACAACTGGTATATGTCTTTGTCATGGTATATGTAGTTGCTTTGTATTATTATTTGATTAATTTTATAACATATACTACGTATTTGCTTACCTGTTTGAATAATAATATGCTTACAATTCTTTTTATCTCAGTCCACGGTCTCTTGTTATGAAATCTATTTTACACTTAAAATTCTTCGATATTAATTTAGTATATATATTTGATTTTGATCTGTTGTATTGCTATTGTATTATAAATGTATTTCTTTTTTAAATAAGCAATAAAGATATTTGAACAAAAAAAACATGTTTTTGAGCTGGTCTGAGGCACTCTCCTGCAGGAATCTTAGACCACTTGACCCAGTATAACATACACCACCGGAAACTGAGGAACATGCACATGAGTATCATGGGCATATGAGTGAAAGGAGGTGCCAAAATTCTATTGCAAAGTCTTAAGGTGTCTCAGTTTTGCTTTTTTCCACTTGTATGTTGATTATGTAAAGAAAATACTAAGCAATTAATTGTCTATGAAAGTAATATGAAATGCACCAGTGTCAATGTCAATAGCATCACAATTGTAATATTACTATTATCTTCAACTCTTTCCATTTCATTCCCTCTATTGCTTATTCGTCCACTTACAACTCTGTAATTTAAAAAAATCTGTCACTGTATTTACTGTTTCTCCCTCTCCGTCAGACACTTTGGTCCTTATTATGAGTTTGGCGGTGTGGGAGTGGGCAGCCATGCCAGCGCCCCATTTTCACACCACCAAACGCATAATGGGACCGCTCTCCGGATTCGGACAGGAATCCAAATCGGGCGGTCCTGTGGTGGCTGTGCCGCGGCAGTTCCGTGCTAAGGCTCATTTGTGAGCATTAGCAAGACACCGCAATGTGAACACCACTGCACATTCCTGCAGGACATGGACTGTCAAGTAACTGGAGGTACACGTATACAGAGAGGCACACCATGTGCCCCCTTGCATACACCCACTGGCGCAGAAGCAACAGGGGGCCCTGTAGGGCCAACTTTGTTTACTCACCACCTCACTTTTCAAGGTAGGCTCGTTGCCATGAAAACTGTGGTGGCGGGGGAAACTTCTCATATGCTTTGAGATGCCCCAGCATCACTGTCAGCATATTAGGACCCTCAGACTGCAGCAAGACTGCCAGGGATCACAAATCCCTGGTGGCAGCAGCGGTCCCATGGCAGGAAGATCCCCCAACTTTTAATAGGGTGGTCAGACCACCGCCGCACCCCCACCATTGGTTTGGCGGTCCATTGGACCGCCAAACCCAAAATAATGTCATGTGTTCTTGTGATGCTCTCTTTACTTCTGCAACCCAGCTCCTTTACTGTCTCCCTTCAACTGTTTCCTTCTCCTTGTCCCTTGCTTCTCTATAGCTTCCTTTCATATGTGTACTCTGTCACATTCTGTGTATTATCTTCATGGGTGTGCATAGTCGTACCCGTTCCTCTCTTTTGTCCACTGCTTCTCTCTATGTTACATCACACTCTTCACTACATCTTTCAGTTTCTTGTGATATCTCGTCAACCTCCCTATCCTCAGTTGGTGTCCTCTCATTCTCCCTGCTTCCCACTAAACACTGGTATTCTCTCATCTTCTCCATATATCTCACCCCTACTTTACACTTTTCCAATTTCCTTCTAGATTAGCCTGGGGTTTGTTATTTATAGGATGCCACCAATAAAGGTGATCATGAGTTCTCCACTGAACCAGCATCTGTCTCTACCAGGCCTTTTTCACCTGGTAAATTTCAAAATGTTTGACCTGCAGAAAGTTATTGTGTGAAACATCTGTCAGTAAAAATTGACAAACATTTAATTCTGATACCCCTACAAACTGTGGTGTGCTTGAGTGTATGAATTTCACAAAACCAACCTAATCGACGTCTTGTTGCACTTATATTGCTCCTTTGAGGTGCTTTTCCAAATGAGTAACATTTTTTTCTTCTTTTTTAAAAGTGCAAAATAAATCCAATGATATTAAGTAAAGGAAGTTGTCTATTGTTCTGTTCCGTTGCGTATATTTTCAACGCCATCGGATTGCCCCATGCACACAATTTGTTTGTGCACCCATCAAGCTTTCAGGTGGTCCCTTGGATACATGTGGGGAAGGTAGAAACGCTGAGGCCCGAAGGGGATGGTGGGAGGCGAAAGACACGCATGCTGCAGTACAATTGACCTCTCATCTGAAAGTCCGCCAGGGTCTGCTAAAATCAGTCAAATGCGGGATTAGTGCATTTGAAAGGCGGGTAAATCCTAGACTCATCTGCATGCTAGGATCGCATCTTAGTCCATCACTTTCAGGTAAATTACAGAGTCTGCAGTTAGACTAATTGGAAGAGCCATATCAGGTCAGGTGACCTCTGAATGATTCGTTTAGCTGGGACAGTATGTTACACATGCCGATTATGCACTAATGGCCATAACACTACTTCTACTACTACTACTACTATTAATAATAATAATAATAATAATAATAATAATAATAATAATAATAATAATATTAATATTTATTATTAGTTTAATACATTTTATTCTATTTGTTGGTATACTACTAATACCATTACTACTAATACTATTATAATTGTTCTCATTATTATTATTATTAATAACAATAATAATCCCAAACCCAATACCCATAATAATAATAATAATAATAATAATAATAATAATAATAATAATTATCGAAATCACAACCATAATAATAATTGGATTAACAATAACAACAATAATAATAACAATAACAATAGTATTATTATCAATAATACTAATAAAAATAATATTAACATTATTATTAATAATAATAATAATAATAATAATAATAATAATAATAATGATAACATATGTAAGTTGTCAGGTCAGTTGCTGTGTTAGCAAGGACATTGTCATCCACATATCTGTTGATACTTCCCAAAATCTGGCATAAATGAGGAACAATCTACCTCCTAAATGGCCTTTGATGCATGCATGAAGAAAGTTTATGGTGGAGCTTCTAAATTATGACCTTAGACTGTTTACGGGGGTACCTTGGATGAATCAATCACATTCCTTGCCAATGCCTCTGAAAGTCTCAGAGGCCTGGGATGCAGTCAGTCACACACATATTTGATGTTTCAGAACGTTAAGTTTTGCTTGGTAATATATGGTGATATGTCATGATAATTCATCAGATGCCATGGTAATTCTTCAGAGAGGCAGATGCATCTCCATTCATGTCATACCAAAGCTGCTGAAAGCCTGATAAGGATGAACACAACCAGTCAGATGTTTACGTAATACCTTTTTGGCTGTTGAAGGCCAGTTGTGCTCATAGAGAGTCAGTGCCCTCCTAATCAAGTGCCTCATCAAAGCTGGTAAGGCTGAAGAAAGGTTAGTCCATGTCAGGCCAGTACTTCAAAGAAGTTGGTGGGTCTGGTGATCACTGAAGAAAACATAAATGCACCAACTCTGCATGACTTTCAGAGGCATTGACACGATTTGTGATCAGTTCTAACCAATCCTTGCCAGCTGGGCAGGGAGACCAGCTGACATGCGGCTGATTTTGCTTCAGCACCAACATCCCTTCAGAAGTATAACTGACATGAAAATACACCTCTCCCTCGCCTGCATGCCCTTAATATCTAAGCAATGTAAGTAATAGACTGTGAGTTGATCTTTGCAGGTACCGTATTTTCCGGCGTATAAGACGACCCGGCGTATAAGACGCCCCCCTACTTTTCTTGATAAAATGTAGGTTTCGTGCTATACTCGCCATATAAGACTACCCCCACTTCCAACGCAGTGCACAGTGCCACCATCGCCTACGTAACGTTCGTTCTTGTGTTTGAGTTCCCTAAGGAATCTCCTTGAGCTAAAGAGTAGCCTATTTTGGATACCACGATGGAGTGTGTGGATTCAAATTTAATTGTGCATAAGATTTGCACCCAAAGTGTTCTTTCTGATATTTGGTTTACGGTACTTGATATCCATTCTTTGGCATTTCATCCAAAATCAATTCAAAATGTAATGTTGTGAATGCTGTCATGCTGTCATGTTGGATCATAGAATGTCCTCACCAGATGTGCCCCCCACTTCCCTGTGTTGTACATTGCCATTATCCACATTAGTATTGTTACATACTCATATGCATTGTGGTTTGCCATTATCCACATTACGGTAGTTTTGTTACTCATATGCATGGTGGTTTGCGGTAGAAATTACTTCTGTTCATTAGCATAGCCTGTGGTGGAGCCAGATGATTTCCCCTATGTCTCGAGAACAATAAATAGGGTGGATATGCTGCTGGATGCATTAAGGAAAATTTGATGTTTTTGGCCGATTACCGGTACCGTAACTGTAATGTATTTCCCTCTTTCAGATCCGCTTTCAGTGGGTTTGCCTTTGATACTTCCATAGTGCCACCATCGCCTACGTAACGTTAGTTCTTGTGTTTGAGTGCCCTCCTATACCGTACCTCTACTTGCACACATGTCACTTTTTCCTCCTGTAATGCACCATTTCCTATTGAGAAGCGGTCTGACACCTTCGGGTGAAGTCCGCGCTATGTAAAAACGCATGAAAACATACCGTCAAATTTGGCACCCGGCGTATAAGACGACCCCCGACTTTCCAGGACATTTTAAGGGGTTAAAAAGTCGTCTTATACGCCGGAAAATACGGTAAATTTCTCTTCCTCTGATGTAAGGGTTTTTCAGAGGTAGCATGACCACCCAACTAGTGACTGAGCCCACTGTTGCCCTACCGACTTTTCATAGTAAAGTAGAACAGTCCCTTATCCTGTGTTCATATCACCCACACACCATTCTCGCATATTCCCGAGGCATGCCACGCAGAACTACAAAATGGAAGGTCTGAGTCTCAAAGAACACCCAAGGATTCTCACTTTAAAGTATGGTGATGCAGCTGAAGCTGATGCATTGTGAGATGTACAGTGAAACAGATGCCCCTTGGCTTTGTACTTTCTTCGCCAGCTGTTGATTTGTGCAGAATGGTAAATCAGCTTATTACTAGGATCCGTTTAATCCATAGTAGCAAGATTGTCAAATAAATGGTTTGACACGAGCACAAACAGTGATTTCCCCAATACTTTCCAGCAGCAACAACGTTGTTAGAGGCATTGCAGATATTTACTAGGAGGTGTGCGATATTACCGGGTCTCATGCTGGTAATACTTCAGCAACTCTTGTATTTACCAAAGATGTTTGGAATTGTGCAGAAGTGAAACAAGCATTTGCAATGCAATCGGTCTCACCTTTGGGACCTTATATGTATTTAGCTAAGCAGCACATTAGCCTGGGTGCTGAACCATCTACTGTTCTTTAACATGGAGGGAAAATAAGCACCAAACTGCGTGACACGCCAGGTATGTGAACACATGGAGAGAAATATTGCCATTCAGTGGGAAATCGTATCGTTTAAAGCTGTTTTTATATAAAATCAGGGCCTTTGGTGGTCATATCACTGAAAATACAAGATTTGAAAAAAACATTATTGTCTAAGGGTGCTCGTGGTAGACAATTTCTATGGACTGGAATCTAGAGAATGCTTAAGTGATTCTGGTATTTTACTGACATCTGCTGGTCGTTTTCTATCAAGAAAGTTAAATAGAGGAAGTTGTCAGAAAAAAACAAGCATTTGCAATTCAATAGGTCTCGCATTAGGAAAGTTTGAGCTATTGGTATTGTAAATGACAATTTTTTTATTTATGTGTTGGTTTTGAAAATAGCGAAATTAATAGCTTTGTCATTTACAATGCCAATAGTTTTAACTTTCACAAACGTGACACCTTTAGCATTTGTAATGCAATATGTGTTGTATTTTCATGACTTAGATGTATTAATATTACAAATAACAATGGCTTTTATTTTTTTAAATAATTAATACTTAAATACAAGTTATTGTAATTTATAATGGTAAAAGCTTAAACTTTTGCAAATAACTTTTGGGAAGATTATGTTCAGTGTATTTTATTGTGATGAAAATCCAAGAATAGAAGTGAAATATTAACATCTTTTTGTGACATTTGTAATAAAGCTTGAAACATTGAGAGAACATATTAGAACCAGTTGTTGTTGAATGGTTGCACAGATTGATGCTGTGGCGTTCAGTGGTGCTGAGTGATGCTGTGGCCTTCAGTGGTGCTGAGAGATGCTGTGGCCTTCAGTGGTGCTGAGTGATGCTGTGGCCTTCAGTGGTGCTGAGTGATGCTGTGGCATTCAGTGGTGCTGAGTGATGCTGTGGCATTCAGTGGTGCTGTGGCGTTGAGTGGTGCTGAGTGATGCTGTGGCGTTGAGTGATGCTGTGGCATTGAGTGATGCTGTGGCGTTGAGTAATGCTGTGACG
The DNA here is from genome assembly GCF_964261635.1 of Lissotriton helveticus. Taxonomy (NCBI): domain Eukaryota; kingdom Metazoa; phylum Chordata; class Amphibia; order Caudata; family Salamandridae; genus Lissotriton; species Lissotriton helveticus. Next base: position 1,172,018,620 of record NC_136070.1, read on the forward strand.
TTGAGTGATGCTGTGGTGATGAGGGATGCTGTGCACTGAGTGTTGCTGTGGCATTGAGTGGTGCTGTGGCATTGAGTGGTGCTGTGGCATAGAGGGGTGCTGTGGCATTCTTAGACCTTGTCACGATCTAGGGGGTTGAAGGTTCCAAGGCAAAAGCATCCAATGGCTGACGGAGACTGACCGAAAGGCCCTTGATGGGAGTATAGGTTGCAAAGTGCTCCCCGTAAATGGTGTAGGGGCTGGGAGGACTGTGACTGAAAGTGACTGAGGCTAGGTGGTATGTTCCAATCGGCCGGAGGGAGGAATTCCAAGCAACGAACAAGGCTGTAGTCAGCAGCCTGTGACGATCCTGAGAGGAGACAAGCGCGGCTGCGAAAGCGCCGTGGAGCCAAGCCAGAAACGGCGGGGGTGGGGGAGCGGATTCCTTTGAAGTTTTACCATACAGAATGAAAAGGTACAATATTTTCCGGAAGCAAGCTATTTCTTTCTGGAGTGACGCACTCTGCCACCATGTTCAGCATCAGCACAATCAGCCCGAAGTTTGATTGTGGTGACACAGGGATTCCACATAAAATAGTTTTATGCAGTGCAACGACCTGCGAAGTACTAGTCCCGAGTCCCCTATTCACTATAAATAAATGAAAGGTGTGTTCGCGATCATGCGACAACCGCCAAATGTGGGTGAGTTGACCGATATGCTGACCAGCATAATATAGTCACGGCCATGCAACTCACAACCAGGCTCCGTGATTGGCAATTAGGCATGAGGCTTAAACCAAGGAAGGGCACCACAGGGGCTCACAGTGAAGACGGGGGCCTAATTTTTAAACCTTTCTCTGCTGCATGCGTAATTTAAAAAATAAAACTAAAGCCCTGCGCAGTTGTAGTGGAAACGGTGCTGCGCTGGGGTGAGAATAGTATAACGGAGCTCGGAGCGGAGCACGGCAGTGAAAGTAAACTAGTTAAAAATGAAAGTGATGTCATCCAGCCGCGTTCTCAGTGCAGTCGTGTTGGGAGGCAAGTTAATAAATAAAAACAACTATTTGTAACACACAGAGAACAGAAGAGAGGATATGAGAACAAAGCAAATGGGCAGCCTGAGAAGATTTATGGCCAGATGAGGGCGATAGGCTATGCATGGGGTGGGGATGTTGTGAGCGCTGAAAGGGAGGGCCCTGAGTACAGAAACTCTGGATGCAAGGCTCTGTATGTTTTAAGTAAATATGCTTGTCCTGTGCTGGCTGGTGCTCAGGGAAACAAAAGAGAGAAAGAGGTTAAGGGTTGGTGCATGAGGGAAATGGAGATAACATGCAAAGCTGGGGACTTTGGAACAGGGGAACGTTGTTCGAGTATCCGCCTTAGCTCTCTGTGCCTTCCAAAAATCAAATGAAGACCATGTCGAGTATTAAAAGTTTAGTAAAGCAAAAGCCTGCTTTTATTTTTGCTTTTGAATGTTTCAAAGGAGACAGCTGGCAGACGATGCAGTGGCGCGAGAAAACTTGTGACAAACTTAAAGAACAATCTACATCGTAATGTAATCCGAGCAAGCAGCGCTTAGTTTGTTAACATAAATAAATACATCACTAAAAGCGTGCAGCGTGCTGTGATGCCGTGGATCAAATAGAAAAACAATCCACATGCACCGTGATGTAATCCAAGCAGCGCTTGGCTTGCTAACATAAATAAATACATTACTCAAAGAGCACATTGTGCTGCGATGTTGTGGGTCAAATAGGGGAAGCTCATTCCGACTTATAAAGCAGACCATGTAAGGACCCAAGTAAACAAGTCGGGTGGGGGGCGGGGGAGCAGGGGAGCGAGCGAGTAGGAGGGAATGCGCATGGTGGTGTGCAAGGCTTCCTTTCAAGTCGGATGGGGGTGGGGAGGGCGGGGGACGATGCAGTGGTGCGAGAAAACTTGTGACAAACTTAAAGAACAATCTACATCGTAATGTAATCCGAGCAAGCGGCGCTTGGTTTGTTAACATAAATAAATACATCACTAAAAGCGTGCAGCGTGCTGCGATGTCGTGGATCAAATAGAAAAACAATCCACATGCACTGTGATGTAATCCAAGCAGCGCTTGGCTTGCTAACATTAATAAATACATTACTCAAAGAGCACATCGTGCTGCGATGTTGTGGCTCAAATAGGGGAAGCTCATTCCGACTTATAAAGCAGACCATGCAAGGACCCAAGTAAACAAGTCAGGTGGGGGGGGGCGGGGGAGCCGGGGAGTGGCGAGTGGGAGGGAACGCGCATGGTGATGTGCGAGGCTTCCTTTCAAGTCGGATGGGGGGGGCGGGGGACGATGCAGTGGCGCGAGAAAACTTGTGACAAACTTAAAGTTCAATCTACATCGTAATGTATTCTGAGCAAGCAGCGCTTGGTTTGTTAACATAAATAAATACATCACTAAAAGCGTGCAGCGTGCTGCGATGTCGTGGATCAAATAGAAAAACAATCCACATGCACCGTGATGTAATCCAAGCAGCGCTTGGCTTGCTAACATAAATAAATACATTACTCAAAGAGCACATCGTGCTGTGATGTTGGGGGTCAAATAGGGGAAGCTCATTCCGACTTATAAAGCAGACCATGCAAGGACCCAAGTAAACAAGTCGGGTGGGGGGGCGGGGGAGCAGGGGAGCGAGCGAGTGGGAGGGAACGCACATGGTGATGTGCGAGGCTTCCTTTCAAGTCAGATGGGGGCGGGGGGGGCGGGGGAGCAGGGGAGCGAGCGAGTGGGAGGGAACGAGCATATGGGGTGTGAGCGAGAAGTGAGGCCAAGCGTGCGCTGGCGAAGAGTCGCGCTTGAATACCTTACATGCATTGGGGAGAATCCGCGCTTGGTCAAGAGTTTGTTTTGCCTACTATATACTCGGCTATTAATCCCTGCGATAATTAATAGCCGAGACCTAAAAAAGGAAGTCCCTCAGCAGAAAGCAATTCTGGTATTTTACTGACCTCTGCTTGCGTTTTCTATCAAGACAGTTAAATAGAGACAGTTGAACAGAAAAAAAGTACCTAAGCGGAAACAGACAAGTCCTAGGGCTGATTTCCAGAGCCCACAAGGTACACACACATATAAGTATATACTAAAGTATATTCAAGAGGTCTCAAATGCTCGACCTAAAAATGGCTTATGATCCTTTGTCCAGTTACTGCCCAGGTGACAGTGAGGAGTAAGTAGCAAATAAAAGTGTTACTTTCATTTTCACTGACATGACACTTCGCTAGCATGTTCAAGTGCAACCTGAAAAAATTACATTGTGAACAAATATATATCACGAAAGTATACAATCTAAATAAGCTGTTTTCGGGTTAACACAGGTGAAACAAACATTGAAAGAATTCAAGCTAATGTAAAGACTGGCATAAACAAGAAGTATGCATTGTATTGCCTTGGGTTTGGCTTCGACGTGGACTACAAGTTCTTAGAGAAGATGGCATTGGAGAATGGAGGTCTGGCTCGACGCATATATGAAGATTCAGATTCTGCTTTGCAACTTCAGGTATTTATGACCTTTGTATTTTATTCATTCTTTTATGAGTTTATGTATTTATTTATTTGCAGTTTTTTTGTTTTTTTTACTGAGTTTTTTTGTAAAGCCAACTTTACCCGAAGGTATCGGGTATCAGAGCGCTTTACACGAGGACCAGATGCGTTACATGAGGGCACATTCATTTTTGTTAGGCACAGGGAGATTAAGTGATTTTCCCAGAATCACAGGATGTTCAGCTCGAACCCAGTTCTCCAGATTTGGGGTCGACCGCCCTAGCAGTTAGGCCAACTCCTCTCCCCCAGTTTTTTTATATACCAGAGCGAAGGGGTGTGAGATAAGTGAATAGACAGTTAAATCACAATAGACAGATTGCAAACATTCCACATCTCAATTTATCATTTATCAGAGGCCCTATAGAAACATAAGTAAAATGTGTGTGTGTCAGTTGAAGAACTTTTCTATTTTTAAGAATTGAATTTCTGATAGTGACGTGGCTGGGCGGTGGTCTGCCCCAGTCTGCACCTTTTGGAGGCGGCGGCGAGCGCAAGGTAAGTTTACTATTTAAAAAAGTTTATTCATTGACACCGACTCCCCTACTCTTATCTGCACCAGCTGTCACAGGGCAGCAAACTCAGGGACCGCCCCGGGCGGCAAAAGCTCTAGCTACGCCACTCATTCTGGTAAAACTTAGCTAAGACATACATGGCAAATTGGCACACAAGTAGTAGAATGATATAAAGGAAGCGGACAGGGCGAAGGAGGACAAGAGTGGACTGAAGGAGCTCAGGCTCTGTTAACTCAACCTCTACCAGTGGTGGGTTGGGGGAAGGAGACTTGCTGTATGGACCGAGGTTTCCCAGCTGAAGAATGAGCTGGATGGGAAGTGTATGGTTCCAGGTTTGGAAGGCTGTGCTTTGCAGAAGGAGGCGTTGGAAGGGCCAGGATTGCGACATTAAGCAGTTCTCAGGGTGGCATTAGAACAAGAGTGAAAGAATAAGGCAAAACCTGGGCGCTCACTTTCAACAGACATTGAAAAATCCAGGTTCTATCACCAAAGATTGCTTTTGATGGAGTCAGAAAAGGTACAGCATAGATGGCGGCAGTGCAAAAGCTACCATAGGTACACAGGCACACGCTCGTACCACTAAGGTAAAGGCATCCCAGCCACTATTGTAGTTACTGTGCTCATCAACGCAAGTGTATCTTGTCCTGAAACATTTTTGAATTCATTTGCAGTGTATATTTCGGGAGTAGCCTCCCTGTTTTTACAGGACCCTCAAACTATCTTGTGTTGTGTAAGAAATTGGGCTGTTGTTTGAGTGGGGTGTTAACCCTGCTAAAGCAACATCTACAATCCCTGTCATAATCAACTACAAAGGACAATAAATTAACCTGTGCTTAATCCCTTAGTAGATTGGCACAAAAGCAGTCAGGCTTAACTTAGAGGAAATGTGTAAAGTATGTGTGCAGCACACAAACAGTAACATAGTGAAAACCCAACAAAAGAAAAATACTACTTTAATACAGAGAAATAGAGTACATTTTAATAAATTATTCCACATCAAAACAACAATAATCCTATCAGTGAATCGGGAGTTATGTATTTTTAAATTTCAAGGTAAAAACTAGGGTCTAAAAGGTCAAAGCACCAACTACGGACATCTAGCCACAGTGAGCGCCAGTTGGATACAAAAAGTGGATTGGGTCCAGTCAACATTTACCTTCAGACTTAGAAGAGATTTGAAGAAACATTTTCTGAGAAGGTAGTATTCCAGTGTGGCATGGCTGCAGGCAGCGTCCGAAAAAGACATGTCATTGGGGAGTCGCTAGACTGAGTTGCAGTGAAGATTTCCACGTTCGGACTTAGTCTCTTTTATGAAGTCAAAAATCTACAGTGGGACGAAGCTGGGGGCTGTAGCTGATGGGAGTTTCAATAGGCTGGATACTTTGGTGAAGGACTGCTGACCAGGATTTGCTGTTGTGGAGAAGAAAGGTAGTGGGAGCAGCGACAAAGTCAGGCTGACCTGTGATGCACTCTTGTTTCTCGCAGCAGTTTTTAGCCAAATATTTTCTAAGGCTCGAGTTTTGGAATTTGGCTATCTGGGCACTTTTTAACACCTATATAAAAAGAGAAGGACTTGGAGATCCTCAAGGTCCAGCATACATGCTCCAGGTAATTGGACAAGGTACCCAACGGGCATTACAGCACCGGCCTGACGTACTTCTCAAGTACACCGCAGGCCACAGCAACAGTCAGTCTTCTGAAAGTCCTTACACAGGTTCAGAACCTGAACTGAAATGTGGGTCTGAGGGTCTGATTTTTATACATGGTGCCTTCTTTGAAGTAGGAAATGTTTCTGGAGCATTCCCTTGAAAGTGCTTGATGTTTTCTGCCTCCTCTGCCCTGGCACCAAGCTGGCTGCATGAATAATGGAGTGGTGACAAGTCCTCTGTTTGAAGGTAGGGCACAACCTATTCAATTGCAAGTGGTACTGTGCCCAGCACGACCCCATCCTACCTGTGATGGCACATCTAGGCCGTCAATCAATAAATCAGGGGTTTGTAAACACTGCTTCTCACCTGCAAGAGTCTAAATGTGCTGAGGGGGTGGGGAGGGGAGAGTGGCTGGTAAGCAGACTGGGTGCAGGAGTTCAGTCGAAAAACCAGGTCTTGAGATCCTTCCTGAATTGGGTGAGCAACGGGGATCGCCTAAGGTGGAGAGGCAGTGTGTTCCAGGTCTTGGCTGCGAGGTAGGAGAAGGATCTTACTCTGGTTCTAGTCTTGTGGATCAGTGGTATGGTGGCCAGGGGCAGCTAGGCAGAGCGGAGGTGTCTGGTGGGTCCATGGAATGAGAGGCGGTGGTTCAGAAATGCTGGCCCTGCATTGTGGAGGGCTTTGTAGGCATGTGCAAGGAGCTTGAAAGTGAACCTTTTCTTGGCTGGAAGCCAGGTGAGTTATTGAAGGTGATGTGGCTGCCACCAGGGATATTGAGGACCAGTCTTGCTGCAGCATTTTGAACGTTCTGTAGTTCTGGGTGGTGCCAGCATAAACTGCATTGCCATAGTAGAGTCTGCTGATGATGAGTGTGTGGGTGACTGCCTTTCTGGATTTAGTGGGATCCATCTGAATGTCTTTGGAAGCAGGTGAAGCATGTGGAAGCATGATGAAGATACAACATTGATCGGGTGGTTCATTGTGAGTGAGGAGTTCAGTATGATGCTGAGGTTTTGTACATGGGGTTTCCAAATGTGGCAGCCACCAGGAGTCATCCCAAGTTGAGGGGATCGGTTCCAAGATGAGGACTTTGGTCTTGTCCAAGTTTAGTTTGAGGGAACTGACTTTCATCCAGGTGGCTAAGCCTTCATCCCGATGTGCAAGTTGATTCTGGTGACTGTGGGAGAGGAACAGCTGGTTGCCATCGGGGTAGGAGGTGGACAATGTTGTGTCCATGGTTCCTGATGATGGCTGCAAGGGGGGGCATGTAGATGTTGAAGAGGTTGGGGCTCAAAGAGGAGCCCTGGGGCACCTCACTTCTGATCTCTGTGGGTTCTGAGAGGAACGGGTGTAGTCTGAATCTATTTGTAACCAGTGAGGGAGTGGATCCAGTTCAGGGCTTTGTTGCGGATACCAGTGTTGTGTCATCTCGTTATTAGGGTGTGATGGTAGACAGGGTTGAAAGAGGCCAAGATTTCCAGAAGGGTGAGGGCTGTGGTTTCACCCTGGTTGAGGAGGAAGCAGATGTCCATTGCGGCGAGTAGTGTTGTCTCGGTGCTGTGGTTGCTTCAGAAGCAGGATTGAAAGATGACCAGGATGTGGTTTGCTTCGATGAACTTGGAAAGTTGGGTGTTGATGACTGAAGTTCTTGAGGTCTATTGGGTAGGCGCATGGCTTCTTCAGTAGGGGCTTGATCTCGGCGTATTTCTAGTCATCAGGGAAGGTGGCGGTCTCAATGGAGCAGTAAATGGTGTGGCAAAGCTCCGGATAGAAGGCGGTGGCTGCTCCATGGAAGATGTGGTGCAGGCAAGGGTCCGAGGATGCTCCAGAGTGGACACTATTCATGGAGGGTCTTGGGTATTGAAACTGTTGTAGAACTGCCTGATCTTGTGAAGGAAGAATGAGCCAAGTTTGTTGCAGAAGTCTTGGGAGAGTGGGAGGTTTGTGGTTTCACTGTTGGGCCTGGCAAACTCCCTGACAATGGCTAAGCGTTCTTCGCTGTTGTCTGTGTTGGTGTTGATTCTGTCTTGGAGGGCTGTTTTCTTTGTGAGCTTTGAGGAGGAGGTAGTGTGCAGTGACAGCGGCTTTGAAGGTTGCATGGGTTTCCGGGTTTTGTTGTTCCTCCATCTCTTCTTGAGTTATCTACAGGTGAGCCTGGACTCATGGAGGGTGGGAGTGAACGAGCGGACTTTCTTGGAGTGTTGCTTGCTGGGTGCCTTCTTGAGGGGTGCTATAGTGTCGGAGCAGTTGGAGATCCATCGGTGAAGATTGTGTGGTATGTTATTTTAGCATCAGCGGATGTTGTCAGTGAGGTAGTGCTGAGAGAGGTGGTGAGATGTTCTTCGGTGACCTTATTCCTGCTGTGGGGGGGGGGCGGTGAGATCGATGGTGTACGGTGGGTGTCGTGAAGGCATAGTGCACGTAGTGGTAGTCGGTCCAGAGGAGTTTGGTGGTGTGGCTGCAGGTGATGTTTTCACTGGCGGAGAAGACAGGGCTGAGCGTGTGTCCCGCTGAGTGAGTGGGAGAGGTGACTACCTGCTTAAGTCTGAAGTTGGTGAGGTTCTACAGAAGTGATGCAGTGTTCTGCTCATTGGGGTTGTCCAAGTGAAAGTTGAGGTCGCCGATTAGGATGTACTCAGTGGATGCGAGAGCCTGAAGTTGACAATGGTGTTGGTGAAAGTTGGGCAGGGACCAGGAGGTCTGTAGACAAGGGTGCCATGAAGGGTGGTATTAGGCTTGGTCTAGATCTGAAAGTGGAGTGGTTCCATGGTTGTAATTGGGTTGTTTGAGTGTGTGTTCAGGCAGAGGGTGTTCTTGTGGACGATGGCAATGCCTCCTCCTGGTGAGTGGGTGATCTTGTAGCTGTCTGGGATGTTGGTGGCGATGTCCGGGCAAGAGCTGGGGTTTGTCCAGCTTTCCTTGAGTAAGGTGATGTTGGGAGCGACATAGTCAAGGAGGTCCCAGATTTCTGTGCTGTGTTAGTTGAGGGAGCGTGTGTTGATGAGGATTCAGCTGAGCTGGTCTGGTGTGCTGTTGGCCAGCTAGGCAGTGAGTGGAGATGAAGTGCGGCGGTAGGCGAGGGTGTAGCTGCAGTTTCAGCAGGAGAAAGGTCCTTGGGTGTCCTTCGGTGACACATGGTGGCACGCAGTATGGCATCCTGTGTTGAGGGCGGGGAGAGTGCTGGCGTCGTATCAGTGGAAGGTATGAGGATCAGAGTCCGTGGTGCTGGGAGCAATCCAGGCTTGGAATGGCACAGATGCGCTTGCCTTTTGTGCACCTTTGGCACGGCCACCATTAAGTAGGGTGCAGGGGCTGGACAGCTGGGAGGCGGGATACCGAGGGAGCCGCAAGTGTCAATGTAGGGGGGACAGGGCTGTGGGGATTAAAGCAGCAGGGAAAAAGAGCCGCAAAATCAAAAGGAGAAAAAAGGAAAAAGTGCAAAAGGGTGAAAAGGACAGAAAAATAATTCAAATAAAAAGGCAGAAACAGTGGAAAAATCCAGAAAAATAGAGACAGAGGGCAGCATAGTAGCAGAGCAGTGATGCTCGTCCACCAGACTACCAGGGATGAGGTGCAGGCATGTGCCTGCCGGTGGAGGAGGACCTCGAACCACTGACCCTCTGGTCAGATGGTCAGCAGCAGGGAGCTTGAGGGCAGCAGCTACCAGGCAGAGCAAATCAAGGAAGGGATCAGTCCACTGATAAGGCACACCTATTCTATTTATTGTGTGGCTGTCTGGAAGTAATAACCAAAGTCCAATTGCAAACTACACTCTGTCATGTGACTCAGGAACAGCGCCTGCAGGCACCAAATAGTTAAGGTAGGAAAGATCCCAACATTCTAAATGCAGCATTTTCTAAATTGCAACTTAAATTTCAGCTTGACCATCATTAAAGAGTTTTAAATTACAATTTCTCTGACACCAAACTTGAAATGTTTACATGTTCCCAACTAAAAGTTTATACTATGAGAGGTAGGCCTCGCAGTAGTGAAAAATAAATGTAGGACATATAAAACTTAAAAGTACCACATTTTAATTACAATGCCTCCTTCCCTATGGGCTACCTAGGGCCTACCGGTAGGGTGACATATATAATAAAAGGGGAGTCTAGGTTTGGTAAGGGGGTTATTTTGTAAGTCGAATTGACAGTTTAAAACTGTATTCAAGATACAATGCCACAATTGGGACTTGCGTTATGGGGCTACTTAAGTGGGTGGCACAATAAGTGCTGTAGGTCCCTGTTAGCCTTTAACTTGAAGGTCCTAGGTATGCAGCATACCACTTTACTTGAGAATTACTAGTAAATTATATTTGCCATTTAGGTGTAGGTCAATTTTACCATGTTTCAGGGAGTGAGTACAAGCACTTTAGCACTGGTTAGCAGTGGCAAACATCACAGAGTCTTAAGGCCAACAAAAACAAATTCAGCAAAATACAAGGTTGAAGGCACAAGGTTTGGTGGAAGACCACCCTATGGCTGAGAGGTCTAACTCATTGTCAAAGTGCACTGGAGACAGACAACCGTGTAGCAATCCTTGGGAGTTGAGAGAGGAATCTTGCTGTGCTCTTTGAGGTTCTCTGCATACTTCATTAGTATACAGGCAGCACTCAACACTTTTTGCTCATGTTTTTGTTGTGCTGTCTTGTCTATTACCAGATGTAGTTTGTTGATGAGATTCTTCCTCTTTCCCCATCTCCCTTTTGCCTGTGCTCTTGTGTTTTAGTTGAGTACCACTCCAGTTGCATTTGCATCTGGCCAGAGTTACTCTAATGCTCATATTTCCCTCCCCTTTACCCTTAACACTCTTTGTTTTTAAAGAAACCATACATTTGCATAAAGACAGACATTTCCCATATTTCAATGTGTCCCTTTACTTTACTATCTGAGTTGTTAATGACTTTCATATATTCTGTTTTGAGTACAAAACTATAACATACGATCGCTTTCCTTTCGTTAAAGCCCTTGAATATTATACGTGTCTCTAAACCAAACTCCACCTCTCATGACACACACAGAGAAAACAGGGTGGCCAGGCGAGAATAGGGCGCTCTTCATACAAATCCAGTGAAAAGTAAATAAATGTTACAAATGTGTGGTGATCAAGGGCAAGGGTTAGCCACCAAATAACCCCAAATATAACCCAAAAAGAGAGGGTTCAACTAATACAAAACAATTGTCCTGAGCACTCAGAGTTCAAAGAAAATTAAATATCCAACAAGGAGTCGTGAACTATCCGTTGTCTTTAATTTGATCCACCAATTTGTTTGATTCCTTAATTACTGTACATACATTTTTATAGATTGGTAATGCACATTACTTAGTCAACACAGGTTTCAATGTTTGGCTTTCGGGCCTCCGACTTCATCAGGGCAGTAAATAGTAAATAAACCATAGCAGAAAATAAATATATGTACCTTATTGCACCATCACCCACCATTTGGTGAAAACTCCAAAAATAAGTAAATATATTATAAGCTGATAAATCCAACGTGGAGCATTATGCCCAAAAGGGTATGAAGGATGCAGAGCGCAATAGAAATGTGTAAGTCATAGGTCAAATTATAGGCATAAAAATCGAATAGGAAAGTTACAGATTTATCGGGTTTCCCTCCCCATTACCTAACACTCTCTTTTTAAATAAACCACAAGTTTCCAAGAAGAAGGATATCTCCCATTTTTCAGTTTGTCACCTAAATTCCTAACTGAGTTGTTAAAGACTTTCGTATGTTCTGTTTTGAGAACTGAATTAGGACATATACTCACTTTACTTTCATCAAAGCACTTGAATATTGTATGTGTCTCTGGGGAGCTCGTGTCTGAAACTTCTTTTGGGGCAACACTTATTCCCTGGTGACAAACTTACCTGCATTAACGCGCCGCCAGTGCTGTGGGTCATCAGCTGTTTGTCTCCCCCGCCGCCGCTTCCAGAACCACGACGCGGCCACCGAGGGGGGGGACTACAGCCCCCAGAACTCTTTGCTCCATCACCCCGCCCACCTCCACCCACTTCCGCGCCCGGAGGCGCTCAAAGGAGCGGCGCTCCCTCCGCGTCGCGGGATGCGCGCGGCGGCGCCGGGCTAAGCCTGGGCAAAGGGCGGGCCGTCTGTGACCGCCAGGGTCCAAAGGAGGCCGGGCTGGGCCACCCCTCTGAGCCCCCCTTGGAAGAAACTGCTCAAAGTTCAGAACTGACATCCACATGGTAACATTCATGGCATTGTTTTACCTAGCCAAAGTGTGCCTCGATATTTGTCTGCTACTACTGATATAGGTTTATTGAGGGCCAAATTACTACCAACTCTCTATTGTCCCTCTTTAATTACTTATTACAGTTTGCCCGTGATACATTGTGACTCCAGGTCTAGCCCAGCCTAGGCTGGGCTGGGCTGGGCCACTTTCTTGAATATTGACAAACTCGTAAGGAGATTCCTGCCATTACCCTTTAATTAGGTGATTGTGGACTGCTGCCCTGAGATTTACTGAGAAACTTATTTTTTGGGGTGTGTAAGCATATCTGTACTGTTTAATGGCAACTCGCTCTGGAAGGGAGAAGGGAGTGGGGGTGGAGGGTAGCGTAAGTGGGACATTGGACCAATTTATTGTCAGGGCTACCTCTGTACTCGAACGAGAAATTGCTCTTACAGAGCGCCGTTTATCTCTTGAGCCAATGTATGCCAGGCGCTCCTCACTAGGCCCTCTAATGTTAGTTCCATCTCCAAAAAAGCTAGGGGGGTACACTGCCAGAAACCGACTCTCTCGCACAGAATATAATCCAGAAAATGTGGAGGGAAGTGTGGTAGAAACATCTGGGTTAAATAGAACTTGTTCTTCTGTGACACTGAGCCCCTCAACGAGTGTGGATATACCAAATACTGCCACCTCGTGCTCTCCAACAAAGGCAAATGGGAAAAATAAAGCGAATTATGTCAAAAGGAAACTGGGATGCTCGAAGATACCGAAAAGTTCAAAGGCAACACATACGACCGCAAATGAAGTGGTGACCATTGAACCTATCATACAACCACTAACGGTATCCTCTTCGATTCCCCATTCAGCACCCACGAACAACATGGTGGCAGATTTAATTACCCCTTTGACCTAACTATCTGAAGATTCCATTAACCAGATAGGTCAATTAGTAAAGTCACTAAGTCTACCCCTTCTAGAGAGAACAAGGTTAATTGGCGAAAGGTCAGAGAGGTTTGAGCAGTCTACCCTCGAAAACTTTGAGGCTCTAAAAGCGCAGGTAGAGGGAAATTTGAGAGATAACACAACTGCAGCAAATACCAAGAAGGTTTCTACAGTAATAGCTCCCTCATTGGTTTCTCCGGTGCCAGTTATCTCTATCCCTGTGGCCCCTATTGATAATAACCAGCCGATTACCACTCTAGAAAATGCTATGGCTGATTTGGCTTGAAACCAATATAGGTCTGGGAAAGAGACTCAAACAGGCTCGAAAAATATAGAAGAGCGACGTAAGAAGACCCCCTTGACTGAAAGAGAGACCATTAATGAGGCGCATGAAAAATCCTCCTTATAGTGTATTCATTTGCCCCCGGATTCTTTTCCCTATGATGTTGTGCTTACCGGCATTCCGGAGTTAAAAGATGGAAAAACAGAAAGTTACCAAGAGTTTAAGAATAAAGTAACTTTCTGGTTAAACAAGAATAGACCCCTCCCAGGACATATCAATGGGGAAGTTCTGTTTGTAAGAAGAGTAAGCTGTGTGGGGCATAGACGTAAGGACATATCTGGGGACTGCATCATAGTTAACTTTAGGGACAGACGAGTGGTTGGTTTCATTACTGACCAATACTTCCAAAGGGACTGGAGAGGTATCAACGCCTATGATCTGAGCTACCATACCGTCCGTCCTATATAGCACAACCATTGTATAATCCCTTGGGAATGCAAAGTGTGGGGGAGCTGGAAGGGTTTAAAATGAATTTTTCTGTCCCCACCTATAATCGCTTCGCAGAGCTATATGGGATGGAGGGAGTTGACTGGCTTAGAGGCCAGGAAATGGGACAATCATTAATGGTGAACGGATTGTATGCAGGAGTAGACAAGGATTTGAATAAGAGAAAATTTCACAGAGAGCAATCGTGTTTATCTGGTTGTGATCTGAAACATAAGCTGTCTAAGGAGGGTGTGGGAGAGAAAATAGACTTAAATATGAGTACCATCGGAGAGCCTTTGTATAGTGAATGGTCTAATTACAACATAAAGCAAAGTGCCCCTACCGGTGGAGGAATTCCCTGCTGTACCACTGGAATACAGTTGAGTTCAATTGAGAATAGCAATGTGTTGTCCGCATTCGAAATGGGCAAATCTGGGAACCCCATCATAGATAGTAATCTACCATGTGTTGGCATACCTAACTTGCAGACTGAAGGATTGAAAGGGCTATCAGAGCAACCAACTAAAGTTGGTTCAAAAATATTGTCCTGGAATATTGCCGGCCTGACCTCTAAACTTGAACAGCCAGATTGGGGGGAATATATTGACTCCCATGAAATATGTGTTTTCCAGGAAACCCGGGCGGTGGAACCAAAATATAGGGCAGGTTTTGTGGCTTATTGCGAGGGGGCTGTTAAGGGTCCAATGGGGAGACCGTCAGGGGGGCTCTGTGTATGGGTTGCTTTAAATCTTGGCTGTAATGTTAACCAAATTGAGACGCACTCACCAGATATAACCTGCATCACTCTGACCCACAAGAACCTCCAAAAACTTGCAATCATAAATGTCTACTCTCGCCCAATGAAGTATGGTGGGGTTTCACCAACAATTATCAGTCTGCCAAACCTCTTAGGCAGACTGGAAGGAAATTTTAAATTTGTAATCTGCGGCGATTTTAACTGCCACTTCGAGCCGCTAAGTGGAGATATACGTGCGATTACCGATGAAGAGGACTCCACTTGGTCAATACCCTCCCCCAAATATGTACCATATCAGCCAATGGACTCCGTTAGCCCTTCAGATAACATCCTTGACGTTGAATTTTGCACTAAGGGCCTGCAATGGCCTCTTTCCAAGTGATAGCCCCGGTCGGCCGACGTTCAAGAGGCCTGGACATTCCTCAGCCATCGACTATATCATGATTAGTATTGAGCTATGGCAAAAGGTGGTTGATTTTGCTATAGGAGAAAGATGTGAGAGTGACCATAATCATTTAGTCATGACCTGGGACTGCCAGCGGTCTGGCACTAATAATACCGGTGAAGAGGAGTTTCAAAACAATTTGGCCATCGTAGAGGGGGGGAGGCAGATAAGATGGACCAAGGTAAAACAATCTGAGGAATCATTACCTAAACTGTACGCTAGTGTCATCCCAGTATTAGAGAGAGCTAGTGATATAGTTGGTAAACCAACATACCCCGATTTTGATAGTGAAATGGGAACTTTACATCAAAGACTTACTGAGGCACTGGCTGTCTTATTTTTTGGGAGTGGCACGACTAATCTTAAATCTGGCGGTACCAGGACTTTATGGTACACGAAAGCTTGTAGGGTAGCGAAACAGGCCCTCTTGACAGAATTTAAGGGGACCGACCACTTACGTATTAGGGAAGCTAGGAAGGTCCACAAGAGTACCATTTTAAATGCGAAAATGGAATGGGAATCAGCAAAGTGGCAAGAAATAAAGATGGCCCGTGATCACAAAGATAGTAAAAGTTTTTGGAATCTTGCCCATCATGGGAAAGCTGAAGGTAGAACCACACTTGACCTTAATATTGATGAGGGCGCTTGGTTCTCGTACTTTAAGGAACTTTATTCTACCTCCCTTTCGGAATCAAATCTCCATAACACTCCAGCTTGTAATTTTAACCCCCAAAGCCTGCTTGATGCACCCCCATTTGTATTGGGAGAAGTGGCATCCGCCCTGGTTAATTGCAACCTAATAAAGCCCCAGAATTGGATAAAATCCCGGGTGACTTGTTTAAAAGTGAGCAGCTAATTTGGGCCCCCTATCTATTAGCATTTTTTAATGCAATCCAGTACGGTCTCTCTGCGCCACCGACGTGGGCAGGTGCTGAGATCGTCCCAATTTATAAAAAGGGATCTCCATTGGAACCATCAAATTATAGGCCTATTAGCCTTATCGATGTTCCGCAAAAATTGTATGAGAGGTTACTGTTGGGGAGATTGCAGGAATGGATTGAAGACCAGGCTATACTGACCCCTTTACAAGCAGGCTTCAGGGCCAAGATGTCCACAGTGGATCAATTATATAGGTTACAGCTGATTCACTGGAAGCATGTAATACTCGAACAGGGGAGTTTATACCTCACGTTTGTTGACTAAAAGTCATGGTCGACCGAGACCAGTTATGGAAGATCTTGGATATCTTTGATCTACTCGTCTCGGAGGAACATGCAGCCCTATTCCTTACCGAGACATGGCTAAAAGACTACTCTGGACCGGACATTGCTGCTGCTCTCCCTGACAATTACACTTATGTTGGTAAAAACAGAGTAATGAAAGATGGCGGAGGGATAGCCATAGTTTACAATAGACTGTACTCCTGCAAATGGCAAGACTTTGTACTTCCAAACAGCGAGGCAGGTCTTTTTAGGCTTTCGCTGTCTCCCAACTTCACTCTTTCTGGGATTCTCATTTATCGTCCCCCCGGCCCAGCGAGTTCCTGGGCCGCCACTTTTCCTGAGTACATAGCACCGCTAACTCAGAATTCTACTAACTTCTCTATTATTGGTGATCTGAATTTGCACCTGAATGATCCCTCTTGCCCCACCAGCAGCAATCTTTTACAGGATTTGGCTGCTTTAAATCTTACTTTACATAATTCTGGTCCCAATCATAAAGCAGGGAACCTTTTGGACCCCATTTTTTCTAATTTAGAAGCCATTGTTTGTGAGGCGCCTTCACCTATTGTATGGTCTGACCACCATAAGGTGACCTTCACTGTCACCATTGGCCGTCAACCGATCACCCCCTCTAACTCTACAGAATCTAGACTATCCAGAAACTGGAATAAACTGGACTTTAAGAAACTCAACTCCTGTCTTGAGAATTCTCGACCTCTTACGGAAGTCACTAGTATTGAAGCAGCGGATGCTGTAAATGTCTGGCTCGCACAGGCTGCCGAAGCATGCCTACCTCAGCGCATGCAAAAGCATAACCCTCACCACCCGCCTGCGCCCTGGTTTACAGCTGCCTTAAAAAAAGAAAAAAACATCTGCAAAAACCTTGAGCGCAAATGGCGCATAAAATATGATCTATGCTCCAAGCAAATCTACAAAGCTGCCTTAACAAAATACCATTCCTTATGCAAAATTGCAAAAGTTGAACATGTCAACTTAACTATCCTTGAGGCACAAAATCGTCCTAAAGCACTTTTTAAGGTAGTACAAAAGCTCTCGGGCGCTTTGTGTCAACCTAAACCACCATGTCTAGATACTGCACAGTGCAACTCATTGGCTGAATTTTTTATTGCCAAAATTGACACCATTTATTCAGACTTTGAGAAATCTGTCCCCCCCCCTTCTCTGCCCTACCTGCCAGCCCCAACCTTATCTTCTGATCGAGTGACCTTGGAGGATAGGCCCCTTAATCTTACGACCTCCTGTGATTCTAGGTTCCCACGGGATACCTGTCCTCCCGCCTCTCAGTTGATTCACACATGGGATCTGCTTAACATCAATACTCTTTCTGATATTATCAGGAAAATTAAATCCGGCTCCCCACGGGATCCCCTTCCCACCCAAATATTAAAAATGTTGGACACTTCTTCCCTCAAACTCATTATGGACCTCTTAAACTCCTCCCTTACAGAAGCAAAAGTACCCTCTGCATGGAAACATGCGATGATTGTGCCTTTGCTAAAAAAGGCTAACGCTGACCCTAACATTCCATCTAACTTCCGTCCAATTTCACTTCTTCCGGTTTTTCAAAAATCTTGGAAAAACACATCAACTCTCAACTTTCAGCCCATGTTGAATCAAGGGGAATTTTACATCCATCCCAATCCGGTTTTAGATCTGGTTTCTCGACAGAATCTACTCTGCTGGGGGTCTCTGAAAACATTCGATGCCGAGTAGATAGGGGGGAAACCGTGGCACTCATTCTGCTTGACTTGAGTGCCGCATTTCATACGGTTTCCCACCCCATTCTTATCAACGCCCTTAGATCATCTGGCATCACCGGCTCAGCCCTCAACTGGTTTGTTAGCTTTCTATCGGACCGCACCTTTCAAGTTTTCTCTTCTTCATCTGCTTCCCTAACCCATACTTCGGCGTACGGTGTCCCACAGGGTTCCATCTTGAGCCCCTTGCTCTTCAATCTGTATGTCAGACCTTTGGCAGCTATTGCGGAGCAAGCTGGGCTCACTATCTACTCGTACGCCGATGATACCCATGTCATCTACTCTCTTTCCTCGGGTTCTCACTCCTCTCCCTCTTCCCTCTGCAAAGGACTGAGTAACATCGCAGCCTGGATGTTTGATAACAAACTGAAATTGAACGGGGGGACAACAGAACTTCTTCTGTTTGGCCATAACACCACCTTATGGGGACCCCAACACTGGCCCCCTCAAATGGGCACATTACCCATTCCATCTAAAACAGCACGCAACCTCTGCGTCATTTTTGACGACCAGCTATCTATGAAGAACCACGTGGTTAAAATTTCCTCCACCTGTATTACTATCATTAAGTGGTTGCATACGATCATCTGGATGCTCCCCCAGGACACTCAGAAAACCGTGGTCCAGGCTTTAATCACCTCTAGACTGGACTACGGGAACATCCTTCTCCTGGGAGCCTGTAAAGAGGTGATTCGTAAATTACAGACAGTCCAGAATATGGCAGTGCGACTACTCTGTAAATCACCCAATACTTCCCCTACCTCTAATTCCCTATGCTCTCTGCACTGGCTTCGCATTGAAAGCCGCACAAAATTTAAGGCCCTCTGCATCATGCACAGAATAAATACTGGCCTGGCCCCACCCTATCTTAACTCCTTGGTACAGCACTACTGTCTCCTCCGCACTCTGCGATCATCTAATCAGCACTTATTCTCGGTTCCCAGAATCTATAAATCCAGAATGGGTGGTCGCTCGTTCGCCTGGCTGGCCCCATCACTCTGGAACTCCCTTCCCCTCCAGTTACGCACTGAACCCTGCTACCTTAGATTTCGCAGACAGGTAAAAACTTGGTTATTCAACATGTAACAACCTTCCTTCTGACTTCCCCTCTCATTTTTGTTTTTTAGCGCCGGGAAACCTACGGGTAGCTGAGCGCTTTATAAACTTAAATATAATAATAATAATAATAATGGGGGTTCCACCTTATCTCTGTTTACAATTGCAAAGCCTCCAAGGGGGCACTTATGCCAGAGTGAGGTATGGAAAAGACGCACAACTGACGGCCCCATTCCCGGTCGATAAGGGGGTCCGTCAGGGTTGTGTACTGGCGCCAACCCTCTTTTCGCTTTTCCTTAATGGTTTAGTGGAAGATCTATACCATGCAAAAGATCTTGATTCCCCAAAAATAGGCTCCCGTAAATTTCCCGCATTGATGTTTGCGGATGATACCCTGCTCCTTTCAAAGTCACCCATGGGGATGCAGAGAGTATTAAGAGAATTTACTGATTTTTGCAAAAAGAGGAAACTCCAAGTTAACATTAACAAAACAAAATATATGGTGTTTAGCGCCAAATCTTCTTCCTATCCCCACCCAGCTATGAATGATATTTCGCTGGAATGTGTCAGTGTTTTCGAATATCTGGGACTGACCCTGAATGATAAAATGACCTGGACCCCCCAAATTGAAAAGGCGAATCTGAGGCTTACTCAGACAATAGGTGGGGCAAGGAAAGTTTACAATGTCTGTTCATCGAAGGCAATTAGTCCCCTATTGGAGATCTACAAAGTGCAAGCTCGTTCGGCGGCTTTGTACGGGACGGAACTTTGGGGGCACAGTAAAACCAAAACACTAACGATTACTGAAAATAAATTCCTCAGAACTATTATGGCATTGCCGACTAATACCCCACTGGTCCCACCTGTGTGGCTCACTGGTTAGAGGCGGCAGACCCATAAGCAGAGAATGGCCTGGGACCAGGGTTCAATTCCCGACGCGGCAAGTTCGTGGACCAGGGTCAAAACGGGCTCGATAATTCTCGCCTCGGTGCCTACTCTAACCAGGGAACACACTCGGCAACTCTGGGCATTAAGCTTGCCTCATCTCTACAACGGCCCCCCGGGGATGCCTGGTTTCACCTTGGAGATACCCAGAAAGGGACCATCTCACAGGGAAAACCAGGACGGGTTCCCCAGCAGGCTTCAGCACCAGGATACTCAATGGAGTCGCAGTGCCCTTTACAAGTACACCCTCATTTACATTTACCTCGGTGTCCGCCCTGTGGCGGATCTTATCTTGAGCCGACCATTGTTATACTGGCGCCGGCTCTGGAGTACAGTTGAATTAAGCCACTACAGGGAGGAGCTCAGGACGTTTTTTCAGCTACCAGGAGCAGTGGGAAAAATACCTTGGCTGTCTTTTGTAAGAGATTCCTTTAAGGCAATTGGCAGAGAGGATCTTTGGGCAACTCCTGAGGAAGCATGTGCAATTACCCTGAAAAAAACCTTATCCAAACTGCTGAAAGATTACAACCTGTTGCTTTTAAGTCAAGTGTATTCCACCACAAGCTTGACTTGGGCGTTTCTGAACCACAAATCTGGTTATTTTTTGGAACAGGTTTTGGATATAATACATCCATCGTCAATAAGGAGGCTTTACCTCCAATTCATATATGGCATCCTTCCGTTATTTGCAACAACAAACAAGTGGACAGATGAGACCTGTTATTTTTGCCCTGGTTGTCATGTGAAGGAAGAAACAGAAGCCCATGTGTTTTTTTTTGCCCGGCCTATAATCAGGCTAGGAAAAAATGGATCATACAACTATGCAGAAACCTGGGCATAAGGGACTACTCTGTAACACTCAGAATTTTAAAATCTGAAACGGAACCAATGTTTGTTATTGCAATTTCTACAGGAAATGTAGAAAAAGCGTGGGCGACTTCTAGAAATCGATGTCTAAACATTATGACTTCTTAGCTTTAGCAGTTTCATTCTGGAGTGTTTTTCTTTTTAATCAGCCCTAACATAATGTTTAATAATTTTTTAATGTTTTTATATTAATTTATTCTTTTAGCCAACTGAGACCTAAAAACTATACTGTCTAAATTCTGTGAATACCATGGCCTTCGCTGCTTTATACTGCTTTTTGTAATGCCACAATCGCAATTTAAGATATGGAAGTCTTAATTTAAATTGTTATATTTTAATCTCTGTACTTTTATGACTTAAAAAGTCGAAATAAAGTTATTATGATGATATGTGTCTCTGAACAAAACTGCACATCTCATGATGCGATCCAAAACCTGGGGGGCATAATATCAAGCAGGGTGTTAAAAATTATCGTTGTTTTAATGGCAGAAGCTGCCGCTAAAGCGGCGATAATGGGCTTGATAATATGGCCTTGTGAAATCCAATAGAAACTCTTGTTCTGGTGTGAACATGTGCTTCTATTGGAATTCTCCAGGGCATAGTATCAAGCCCATTATTTCCGCTTTAGCTGCAGTTTTCTGCCGCTAAAACGGTGATAACTTTAACGCCCTGCTTGATAATATGCCCCTGGATTCTTTAAATCTCAGTTGCTATATCGAATTCTTCTCAGCTGGTCATAATTACAGCTAAGGTCAGACACCTACCAATGCACTTCCCTCTTCACAGACTTCTAAAGTGGCATATTACAATACTGTACAATTCATAAGGGTGAGTATAAGGCAACACCCTTTATAGGAAAAAAGCGCTGGCAAAACCAATAGATCTTTCATAGATGCCAGCTGTCAGAAATTGGGTTTCTGGTTGGCAGAGGTATGTACCCTGTCCAAGCAGGAACCACAATTCTAGTCAGCTTAATTCAGAAAAATACACTCAATTAATCTGTGCTCACCCTCTGGTAGTTTGCCAAAGAGCAGTCAGGCTTAACTTAAGAGGCAATGTGGGGAAATATTTGTGCAGCACTTCAAACAGTAAAACAGGGAAAACACCACACAAAAATATACCCATCCTGGTTAAAAGGATAGAGCCTAATTTACTGAACAAAACAAGACCAAAACAACAACCATACAATAAGTTGAACCAGAGTTATGAATCTTTAATGATTATCTTGAAATATAGTGCTTAGAAAAATAAAGAGCCAACCAGGGCCATCTGGTCATGCTGGACTGGGTCAAATCTGAAAAGTTAGGCTGACCACGATGGAGTGCAAGTTGAATACAGGAGCCTCGCAGGGCCCACTGCAAACAGTTCCTTCACGGAAGAAGCATTGAGGTCAAGGAGCAAGCTGTGATGACATTGAATTGGAGGATTGTTGGCAATGCGCCAGTTCTGAGTTGTGTAGTTGATGTGTCATTGTCTTACCCCTGGGAATGAAGACAGCGCATTGTCATTGTGTTGCACTGCCAGAAATGTGGTGTCCTCAGAGCTGCAATTCATTAGCATCGAAAGGAATGCATCTGTTCCAACAAGAGAAAGTCCAAATCTGTGTGGAGTTTTCTAGAAGGAGCCAGGAAACCCACTTCCAAGGCCTCTGGACCAGTTTGGCACCATTTGTTAGCACAGGACTCACAGCTGTCAAAGTCCATTTCTATAGCAGGGTTGAATGAACACCTTGATGTCCCTGAGACTTCAGAACATAATTTAAAGCAGCAAACCCTTGGAGTCACTTGGTTCTGGGGATGTAGAGTTGCAGGTCCAGTCCATATCACTACCAGGCAAGAAAGGAAGCAAGCAGCGCGAATGGAACAGCAGTGCAGGATTCCAGCAGAGTGACAGCCCTTTCAGCAGCACAGCAGTCCTTCTTCTGGGTAGAGTGTCCTCAGGTCCAGAAATGTACTGAGCTAGTGTTGTCCAATATGTGTAGCCTGTTGTGCATTGTAAGAAACTGGGTTTTTGTTGCAGTACCCCCCTACTTTTTGCCTGGTGTATGGTGCGGCTTTGACTGAATGTGTGCTGGGTTCCAGCTAACCAGGTCCTCAGCACCAGTGTCCTTTCCCTAAACTGTACCTTTTGTTCCTCATTTGGCACTCCTTTAGGAACCTTGTCGGTCCCTGGTAAATGGCACTCCTAGTTCCTAGGACATTTGACCTAAAGATGGTTCATATGGGCTGTAGCTGAAATTGTGCCACCCTAACACTGAATGTAGTATGGGTATATCTGCATGAGTAAATGTGTCTCAGTTATATCTAAGCAAGGCCTTTGATATCACAAGTACGCAGGAAAGCTATAATGAGTCCATGGGCGGGGCACTCGTCATTACGAGTTCCACACCTACTTGATAGCTTCATTGTACCCCAATGTGTACTGTACCAAACACCTCGTCTTACTAAACCCACACTGATGCCAGTGCTGGATTTATTAGTGAATGCACACAGAGGGCACATTAGAGATGCCCCCTGAAAACTTACCGAATACTAAATGTATGGTCATTGACTGGTCTCGACCAACCAGTCACCATAGACAGGTTTCTGACCTCCTGAGGTGAGAACCTTCAATCTTGAATGAACATTCCATGGCAGGAAGCTTCAAAGGCCCTGTCACCTTTTATTTGTTACCCCGGCCATATCCAGATAGTGGAGGTGCCCACTCCCCTGACCCCATGTTTTGACAGCCAGACAGGTGAGAAAATTAGTTAGATTAAGCGGTGTGCCCATATTCAGCCAGCACCATCCCTAAGGTGGGGAAGCTGATGTGGACCTCACTTTTCTGAATTCCATCTTCTGTTGGAGAGAATTAGCCTAGTAGGGTCAGGGTTATGCCTTCTTCCCACAGGAAGTGGTCACATAAGGGTGTAGTTGATCTACCGGAAGGCAGCCCATTGGCTACTATCCAGTACTCCCTTTATGGCCCTAAAGTGAGTATTTAAGTGGCACCCCTTGACCCTGAACTTCATATTCGACGGACCAAAAGAAGGAAAAGACAAAGAAGAGCTGCTGAACCAGAAAAGTGAGAGTCTGCTGTCGACTTTGGTACGAAACCCTGCCTGCCACTTCAGGACTTAAAACTCTATGTGAACTATCTTGTCCTGCTACTGTGTGGCCTCTAAGAACCCCAGAGGGCCTCCAACTCATCACTAATCACCCAAGAACTCTCTTGGATTAGAGGAGGTTCTCCTCTGCAGCCATAGGCACCAAACCTGCATGATCCAGTCCACAGAATTGTAATTCCCAGACCTGACTGGTGCAACAACCAACCAGGAAGAGGAGCTCATGCTCTGGAAGTTCAGATCTACCTCCCCACCAAACGTGAAGGCATCAGGGGCAGCCAGAGCCTTGCAGCACCAACCCCCAGGGTACAGGACACCCTGCAACAAAGATTGACCAAAAGAGTCAAGTTGGGACTCCAACTGCCCATTAAGCAAGCACCACCAAAGGACGTCAGCACTCATTAGACCCACTCTGTGAGTAAACCAGCCGCCTTCAGATCACCTCTTTAAGTTGGGTGCCCCTGACAATGAGGAGCACCTCAACACATTGAGCCCAGCTGACCTACCTACTCTTAACCCAGCCTGCCTGGCCTGCGTAATGACAACCCAGCTCTGCTCCCTTCTACCTAAGGTCCTTGTGACACCAGCACCAATTTGGGAGCCCTGACCACTTGCCCGCAAGTACCCTTGTGCAGCCTGTTTCCAGGTGGCCCCTCCTTCACCTTAGTCTCACCAGCACCCTGCTCCTGGCCTAATCCGGTGTGATCCTGACAAACTGCTGGTAGTGCTTTAAACCTTGGCCCGCTAGCA
The DNA here is from genome assembly GCF_964261635.1 of Lissotriton helveticus. Lineage (NCBI taxonomy): Eukaryota > Metazoa > Chordata > Amphibia > Caudata > Salamandridae > Lissotriton > Lissotriton helveticus. The sequence continues at coordinate 1,172,043,163 of NC_136070.1, forward strand.
CTCCAAACTTCGAAAGTGAACCCCTGACCCCTAAAGCCTATATTACCTTTTCAATTTTCCTTCCCTGGGAATACATTGTGCCCACAACTGTAAAGACTTGATTTATTTTGTATGATTGTATTATTGCAAAAGTACTTACCTTTGAATGAAGATCTTAGTTCAAAAATATATGTAAAATAAGTGTTATTTTTCTAAATTGGTCTCCTATTCATTCTTTGTGTGTGTGTCTCATTTATTGCCTCTGTGAGTACAACAAATGGTTAGCACAATCCTCTCATAAGCCTAACTGCTCACCCACACTACCACAAAAAAGGCTGTTAAAATGATCTACTTTAGCCTCTGTCAACAACTTGGTGAGCCATTGGACTCTCTGCACAGTATGCTTCTCCTTAGTACACTATATAGAGCTTCCTACATGCCTATAAAATTGGGGAGACTTTAAAGAATGGCCTTTGAAGTGCACAAGGTCTCTTTCCTTCCTGCCCTGGCTCCAGACTCATTACAAGGGGGTATGCAGCTCTGTGTGGGGACAGGTACAGACATTTTCAGGTGCATGCGTCAGGTCCTCCTTCCAATCCTGTCCACGATGACCCAACAGGATGTTAATGGCCCATTAAGCTCCCTTTTTGTGTGACTGTCGAGAGGATTTTCACAAAGACCAGCTGTCACCATTCCCATCCTTGTATTCAGAGTGCCATTTTCAGACTTGCAAATCAAAATCCGACTTTACCATGAGTTGTGATTTTAAATTGTGAGCCCGGAGACACCAACTCGAATATCCATCTTTTTCCAATTGGAAATTACACACATAAAACGTGATAGGGTAATCCCAATGTCAAATTATAGGAGAGATAGGACTTACAATAGTGACAAACTAATTTAAGAGCTTTTTACTACCTGGGCATGTAAAACTTGAACGTACATGTCTAACATTTTAAATAAATGGCACGCTGCGCTTGGGACTTTTTAGGGCCTACCGTAGTGGTGACCTATATGTATTAAAAAAGAAGGTTGGGGACTGGGAAGAGGGTTAATTTGGCAGGTTCAAATGGCATTCTAAAAACGACGTACAGGCTCTGAACTAACAGGCCTGAGACATGTTTAAAGGGCTTCTGAAGTGGATGACTCAATCAGTGCTGCAGGCCCACCAGTAGCATTTAATTTCCAGGCCCTGGGCACATGTTGTGCATTTTACTAGAGACATAAGTAAATTGCCAATTGTGGGCAAGCCAAAGTATTTTTTTTAAAACCTTTATTTTTCAGTTTTATATCAACAAACATACAGCAATAGGTAGGCCATAAGATATACGACATACTGGGCATATTATGGGAAAGTACATCAACAAACATACAACAATAGTTAGACCACACATATGCGACATAGCGGGCATATTACGGGAAAGGCCATCAAGAATCATCCTGTACACAATTTCGAAGAGCCCTACTGGAAGACAAGCACCCTGCACCCATCTGCACTCCAGACTGACCCAACCCCCTAATTGGAGTAATATACCCCGACCCCAAGCAGCCCATAATTTTCCTCATCCACCATGCTTACATCATCAGAAGAGGCTATAGGGACCTCAGGGTCTAGGAGTGTATCACAGAGGTCCCTGCAGACTGCAAGGTGCTCAACTACCTTGCCATCTCCCCTACTGATCTTTAAGTGAAATTCCAAGTTAATGCCCATTTCTGGAGATCACTATCTAGCTATCTATCGATGTAGCACTTGTAGAGCGCATCGCTACCTGAAGGCATTTATTTATTTATTTATATAGCGAGCTACTACCCTAGGGTGCCTAGGCGCATGCAGCTCAACACATAGACCAACCAACCACCCAGATGTTTACAAGATGTTATTGGGTATAAAGCCAGGTTTTTAGTTTCTTTGTAAAGGAGAGCAGATCAGAGGAGTTTTTTTTAACTCCATTGGCATCTCATCCCACCATCTGGATGTGACACATGTGAAGCTTTTAACACCTCATCTAAGAAGGTGGACCTTGGTTTCTTTCACGAGCTTCACAGAAGCAGACCGGAGTGTACGTGCTGGCAAATGCCCTTGGAAGCGATCTGTTAAGTAAACAGGACCAAGGCTATGCAGAGCCTTGTGGGCGATGCAAAGCAACTTAAACTTAATTCGCTTCACCACAGGCAACCAGTGCAAGGTATCGAGAGCCTGTCTGGTTGATGAAAATTTGGCTAGGCCGAAGAGCAGCCAATGTGGAGTTTTGGAGTATCTGCAATTTTGCCACTACTGATTTGTTTCCTCCAACCAATATCCCATTACAGTAATCGAGTTTAGATAAGACTAGAGCTGCCACCACTGTTTCCTGTAATGCCGGTGGGATACATGGAAACATTTTTCTCAGGATTTTCAAGGTGAGAAATATTGACTAGTAGTGCATCTTTGCATGATGTGAAAAGAATAAAGAGGTGTCAATAATGGCACCCAGAAGTATTGCCTTGGTGACTGGAGAAGGAGGGATCCCCAGCTCCAAGGGCCACCATTCTGAAGACCAGAATGATATGCCTCTGCCGAAGAGCAGAACCTCCGTTTTATTTGAGTTCGGTTTAAGGTAATTATCTGCCATCCATTCACCTACACCTCTCATGCATTCCTTGAAGTTGTGGGCTGTGTCATGATTTTTGCTCGCAATGGAAACAATAATATTGATATCATCTGCATATGATAATAAGTCGAAGCAATAGGCTTTAATCAAGCGTCCTAGGGGTGCAACGTAGATATTAAACAGGGTAGGGCTCAAAGATAACGCCTGAAACATTGAGATTTAAAGCCTTCTACTTTGACAAACTGTTCTCGATCTAACAGAAAGGAACTGAGGAGTGCCAGAGCTGGGCTTACTATCCCAGCTTCTTGAAGCCGCTTTAATAGGGTGCCGTGATCTACCGTATCAAAGGCGGCTGACAGATGCAATATTATCAATGCTGCCGAACCACTTTTTTTCAACCGCATGTCTTATTTCCTCAGTTGCCGTAATTAAGGCCATTTTGGTATTGTGCCTAATTATAAAGCCATATTGGGTGGAATCTAAAACATGATTGATCTCAGTGAAGTGTGCTAGTTCTTGCTTCATGTGTTTCTCCAAAAGTTTTGCTGGCAGAGGTAGGCGGGAGATGTATTGACTGGATTTTTTTAACAGGGGTAGAATAGGTGTTTTTCCACCGTTTGGGAATCATCCCTGATTCAATGGTAGTGTTGAGTACCTCCAGGTGTGGGCCTGCAGCTATCATCACTATCATTTGGATTATTTTGAGGGGACAGGGATCCAACGGGGAGCCAGATTTAGTTGCCAAAAGAATTTGATCATAGGAGATGTTTGTAAAATGGGAAAATTGGGGTGGGTCAGATTCTGAATATGGGTTGTGCTGTGGTGCAGCTGCAATTACGATATGTGTCTGTTCCTGCGGGCTCTGATTGTTAGCCAAACTTAAGGCAAAGGTATTATAAATAACCAGCACTTTATCGCAAAAAGAAGACAGGCTATCGCAAAATGCTTGATCTATGGTACTTGGATCTGTGTCTTGCCGGCGGCTTAATTAAAGCACCGTCTAAAATAGCTCTTTAGAGCTATTCTTAGCTCCTTCAATTTTTGCTGAGAAGTAACTGGTTTTAGTTTTTTTTATTAATTCTTTGTATTGAGCTAGTTTCATCGTATATAGTTCTTTCTCTCTTGGATCACAGTGTTGACGCCAACACCTTTCTTGTCGGCGGCAAAGCCTTCTTAATAATCTAAGTTCCTCAGAGAACCAAGGTTTTGTGAGTGCGGTCTACTACTTTTCCCTGCTCTCTGGGGGATGGTGGCTTGTACCGCTGTGGGGATCTAATCATGAAACTTTGATGCAGCTGCCTCTGAATCATGGGAAAGGCGGGGTTTATTCTGTTTCAAATGTGAGGAGAAAACTGTTTTATCTATATGCTGCCATAAATATCTTTTTTGATTTCTAGCTGCGTGATGCTTAGGACTTGTTGAAGGAGGCAGGCTAAGGTTTAGCATCACTGCTGAGTGGTCAGATCAATGGAGTGGGCAGTGGGCATCCCAGCACTGATGGTGCAGCACTGAAGCATTAGAAGGGTTATAATTTTGTTTCTTTATTAAAGGGAGATATTCTGGAATAGACACATTTTTAGTATTTTCCAGAAGGGAAGTAGCTGATTTACTGAACGTATTATATGAAAAAGAATGCACTAAAAAATCTTTCCTTTTTGAATTGAGTTACATTGGCCAGGTGTGCATTAGAGGAATGGTGAGAAAAAGAATGATGGATTTAACCCAGATCTCTTCACTGGGGTGAATGTTTTGATGTGTTCTGCATTCTGTCAATCAATTGTGTGTCTTTTGCTTTCTCGCCCTAAGTGCGCCAGGTATGCCCAGACGTTGGTCCTGGTCTCACTGTGCCACTGGAATCAAGATATCATAGGTCAAAACTAGAGTGGCATGGTGACCAAAAGAATGATGGATTTAACCCAGATCTCTTGACTGGGCGTGAATGTTATGATTTGTTCTGCATTCCGTCCATCAATTGTGTGTCTTTTACCAGTCAATGTCAGGCGCTCTTTGACCCATCAAAGTGATGGTGATCCTATATCTGGCCAGTGCTAGTGGCAGTTGCAAAAATTTGTGCACATATTCCTACTCTTCGCATTCCCAGTAAGCAACATTGTGGTGTTAGCTCAAGGTGCAGGCTCATGGACCTCTTGAGATCTGCAGCCACCCAGGACCAAAAGCCCTGCACAGCCCGGCTCTGCCATGCAAAATGCAAAAATCCTGCCCATCTAGCACTGCATTGAGGACAACTGTCAGGTCAGGAAGAGGTCAGCCAATGTAGGCCACGTGTAGCAAGGTAAGTCCTGTGAAAAAAAGTTATAGAGAACCAGCTTAAAGCGGGCGTTGCAGGAGACTGTGGGCCTTATTTATGAAGGCCTTGCGCCACCGGTGCGTCACTTTTTTCCATGTTAAAAGTGACGCACCGGCGGCGCAAGCCCTTCATAAATAAGGCCCTGTGTCTAAGGTTATTGACACACGCCCAATCCCCATTATTCAATAGGACAGCCAGGTCAGCGTCCCATGTGGTCCGTGACCAGGAGGACAAATTCATTTTTGCAATACAAAAAAAGGTGATTCTTTCCTTCTAAACTGATTTACTCAAATATAATATTGGACCAGTATGCATATGAGGCATAATCATTTTCCAGTGTAGCGTTGTGGGCATTCCATGGAGGAAATGCCATGGAACTTAGATGAATGCTCACAAATACACAAGTTTGTGGCTATTCACATACTTTGTCAAGGCATGTTCCCATTCCTGTCATCATAGGGAACACCAGTAAAATTGCAGAGAGATGTAGTGGAAGAGTTTTCTCAATGAGTACAATTTTTTCAGTTTGGGGGAAAAACCACCCAAGTTAGCAGGTGCAAATGCACTTTTTTAGCATATGCACGTGTGTAATTATGCACTCTGTCCTATTACTCATGTGTAACTGCTTATATGTGTGAGTGCTCTGAGGCTGGTAGTTCTTTGTTTTAGATGGTATATATAAGAATGGCTATGAAACGTAGCTGGAAATTTGGGAATATCTAATACAAAAGGGGTAGAGGAATAGGAAAATTAAAGGGAGATAATGCGAGGGGCAAACAACTGCAAAACACACGTACTTTGGGATAAATTACTTGCAATTCAGTAAAGTTACCCCAAATGCACTGCAGAAGTAAAGCTGGCCTAACAGACGCAGTTTCACATCAGTCAACACTTGAGACTAATTTAGGCACCTTGCATGGCTACTGTAAGAAAATGGGTAACTGGTTGAGGGGGTGAAGCCCTATTCAAGCGGCAACCACAATCCTTATCAGGGTGAAGTTACTAGCAAACCCCAACTTAACCTGTGCTCATCCATCTGGTAGCTTGGCACAGAGTGGTCAGGCTCAACGCGGAGGCAATGTGTAAAGTATTTGTGTAACACTTCTAACAGTAACACTGTGAAAACACACCCCAAAAGGATCCCATATGAGATTTGAATATTAGAGTAATATTTAATAAATAAAACAAGAAAAAAATGACAAAAATTGAAATCGCAGAAGTAGAGATATGCAGTTTTAAATAATTTTGTGCAAATAGCACCAAAAAGCACAAAGGTCTAAATTAGGGCTATCTGCTTGCACCATACCGGGACACAAGTTCAGACTGACCATGATGGAGCACAGGCCAGATGTAGGGACTGAGTTAGGGTCATTGAACAAAGTACCAAACCTAGTTTGCAAAGTGTTGTGAGGGCCCACGTCGAAATTGCATAGCACAGCTGAGGCTATGCATCAGTTTCAAGATGCAGTAAGGATGCAATGCAAGGTTCTGCATACACCTTGAGGATCTCATCGATGAGGGTTTGCTACGCAAAGTCCGGCACTGAGGATGCGTTGCCCAGTTGGGGTGATGCATCTGTTCCAAGGAGCTACGAGGCTGCAACGCGAATTCCATCATCATCGCCGTGGCTATCATTGAGAAGGGATTTGAGGGCCTGCGCCGAGGATACATTACACAGCGCGGTGATAATCTGCATTGTGGGTCTGTACAGTTGAGAGCATTGATATAGCAGCGGATATGCGTTGGTTCTGCTTGGGGTTTCGTCATACAGCAGAGGAGATGCATCAGTTCCACTGGGTGCAAAGAGGCTGGCAGAGCACATTAGGCTCACTCCGTCTGCACCACATAAAAAGAACATCACGGTGCGGCCGCGACAGAAAGCTGCCAATTGTTAATACCAGCAGCATGTGAGTTGAAGTATGAGTGGTGGCTAAACCGTAGCTTGCAGCTACCCGTGTGCTTAAGACGTTACCTCAAGAGGCTAGTAAGCACTCTGTATTTTTTAAGAAATTCACCTTAGTTCACTCGTTTTAACAGGCAATACTCATTTTCTTCTTACCTGTTGTTGGGTGTCGCCTCTCCCTGGTCCACCGCAGCTTGTGCTGTTTGAGTGGAGGGAGCCTCGGCGACTGAGTTCTCTTCGTGCCCTCCCTTCCTGTGGCCCGAGTTTGGCGGCCATTTTGGGATAGCGGTCTAGTGTTGATCAGACTCCGTCTGCACCACATAAAAAGAACATCATGGCGCGCCAAAGGCAAGCCCGTCTGCGCCCGTCCGTGCTCGGACCGGGCTCAGGGCCAGCCCCCCTGGTCGGTCTGCCCCAGACAAACAGGTCATTAGTTACACCAGGCAATCGCTTATGGAGCTTGACCGTCTAAAGGGAAATGCAACCTGTCCACGAGTTGCACCAAATACACAATCCACGGACGATAATCCCTGTCCAAACTGCTCGACCCATCTGCCGCACATTAACCCTCTTCCAGTAAAATCACTGTCACTAGCTGACCAGACAAAGTATAAGTCACTAGGAAATACAGCAGTCGTGGCATATAGGGAAGATCACTGCAGCCACATCTTGTCTTGATAATACATCTGAGCCAGCACCCGATTTAAGGAGAAAGGTTGGCTTAAGCTGTGGTTTGCGTAATGTTAGATCCCTTCCCAAGCTTGCAACCGAGACACAGCTACTGATTGAGTCCAATAACCTGGATGTCCTGTTTTTGACAGAAACATGGACGGTGGCTGGGATGGAGTTAGAGCTGGAACCAGCCTGCCCTGTGGGATATAAGATCCATCATAACCTCAGACTGAGACGACGGGGGGGGGAGGAAGAGGAATTATTTTTAGGGAAGAGCTGAATATGATCATGCTGGACATAGATGAAATCTCCTGCGCAGAGTTTCTTGGGTTCTCAATTAAAAATGAGTAAGGACACTGCCTAACTGGCATGGTGTGCTACAGACCGCCGGGGGCCATCAATGCTCTGCAACAGGAGGAACTGATTGACGCAATTGACAACATGACACTCACACACACCAGACTTTTAGTTCTGGGGGATTTTAATTTGTGGACTAATGGGAGACTGGATACAGCCTTCTACAATATCACACAATCCTGTGCCAATCTGGGACTGAAACAATGGGTGATCAAACCAACACATAGAGAAGGCCACATTTTAGACTTAATTTTCGCAGATGAGAATGTTATGATCATGGGAGAAATTCTACCAGTGGAATGGTCAGACCATCATTTAATTACTTTCAATGTCCAAACCCTGAACAACGCAAGGCCTGCAGCCAAACAAACCAGGACTTTCCTCAGCCGTGATTGGAAAGGGCTGTTAAGAAAAGGAAAAACAGGGGAGTCCCTGTTTCAGATAGAAGCCCTCTTTAACCCAGAGAGTCACATGACAGAGAATTACAGCACTCTCTGTGAACTCTTAACTGAGAAACTTTAGAAAATTTCCCCGCTGAAAGTTATCAGAAAACGAGGCAGCCCGTCCGCACCATGGTACACTGAGGGCCTGAGAAATCTCAAGATTTCCTGTAAAACGGCCGAAAGACAAATGGGGAGGGGCTACACGGAAAAAGATAGAACAAACTGGAGACTCTCAATAATAAAATACAAAAAGGAAATAGCGACTGCCAAAGCAGAACATTTTGCAGCCATCATACTGAAAGGTGCCAATAAATCAAGAGACATCTTTAAAATAGTGAGAGAAATTACTCATCCTGCTTGCACTAGCAGTAACATCAAACCCTCGCAGGAGCTGTGTGATGGACTGGCTTCCTTTTTCCAGGATGAAATAAATAAAATAGTGGAGAGGATGGAAGACCCACCTCCGCTCACATCACTACATCAGAGCACAGGGAGAAAAAGTGAGGGTGAAGATGGAATGGCCGAGTATCCCTTCCCCCCCCCCCCCCCCCCCCGAGCCTCCCTGGACAATTTTGCAATTCCTCCTGAGATAGAGTTTGCTTAAGTGGCCCTCAGCATCTCCTCGGGATCACCGTTGGATCCTCTGCCCCACAAAATTGTGAAGGAATTTGGGTCCGAATTCTTTCCTATTCTTCGACAGCTATGTGGTCAATCCCTTAGTACAGGTGCTGTACCAGTTAAATGGAAGCAGGGTGTTATTACACCACTTCTGAAGAAACCAACCCTCGACCCTGGTTGGTACAAGAACTATCGACCAATTTCGCTCCTGCCCTATCCGATTAGGTTCACGGAATTGGTATTGGACAACCTACGAATGAGGGCGGACAGGGGCAAGTCAGCAATTCTAATTCTGCTGGACCTGTCCGCCGCGTTCGATATGGTGAACTATGACATTCTGTTGACAAGGCTGGAGACCTTTGGAGTGAAAGGCATGGCGCTTAACTTGCTACGATCCTATTTGTCCAACAGATGGCAGGCAGTGGTATTCCCTCCATACCAATATGAATTTACCAAAGTTCTACATGGGGTTCCGCAGGGATCATCCATCAGTCCCATCCTGTTCAATTCTTACATGCAGCCCCTGTTGGGTATCATTAAAGCTCATAACATCAGCGTGATTAACTACGCTGATGACACACAGCTTATGATTTCCCTTAACGGTGCTCAGGCAGATTCATTTGATAGCTTCCATGTCTGTATGCATGAAATGGCTAAATGGCTGAAGGGAAACTCGCTCCAGTTCAAGAGCGGAAAAACGGAGATCCTACAATGCAAGGTGGGGAGGATTGCCAGAAGCCTACCAGCAGACTTCTGGCTTCTAGTCTAGACGGACCACTGACACCAGTGAATACGGTGCGGAATCTGGGGGTCAGCTTTAATGAAAATTTAAATCTGGAGACCCACGTCAACAAACTGGTGGGCAGTTGCTTCACTTTAATGCGAGGTCTCTGGAAGCTGCTACCTTTACTACCTGTACAGGCAAGAACAACTGTAGTCAGGAGCAGCCGCGGGCCGTGGAGGGAGTTACGGTGGGGCAGGGAGGCGGGGAGGGGGAGGGGCAGGGTGGAGAGGGCTAAAAACCGGCATATGGATAATTACAGGTAAGTAAACAATTTAATTAATAAAACGAATTTCGTAGCGCGCAATGCATCGCATTTTGCAATGCAGTGCGCGCTACGAAATTCGTTTTATTGTTTAAATTGTTTACTTACCTGTAATTATCCATATGCCGGTTTTTAGCACTCTCCACCCTGCCCCTCCCCCTCCCCGCCTCCCTGCCCCACCGTAACTCCCTCCACGGCCCGCGGCTGGTCAGGAGAACCATTCTTAGTCTCCTGCACTGCTGTAATGCCTTGTTACTGGAATCACCTGGATACCTGATTACCAGGCTACAGAGTATCCAGGCGGCAGCAGCTAAGTTAGCACTCTCACGAACCCGCCGATCTTCAACAACACAAGCATTCGCTGACTTACACTGGTTCCCAGTGCCTCAGAGGATTTTATTTAAGTCCCTATGCACCGTGTTCAAAGCAGTGCATGGTCAGGGCCCTAAGCCACTTCAGGACAAGTTCCAGTGGTACGAGCCCACACGGGCCCTCCGCTCCTCTTCCACGAACCTTGTCAGAATACCCAGGATAAAGAAAGCGACCCAGGGTAGTAGAGCGTTTAGCGTAGCAGCGGCCCGCCTCTGGAACAGCCTTCCATTTGAAATCAGGAAAATCTACGAATTGCTGCTGTTCCACAAGAAAATCAAGACCTGGCTCTTTCCGAGGGTATAGTCCCCCAGGGGCAAAAGTAATAGACTCGTGTCGATACACCCTCCTCATGCTCTCACGGCTGACTGCTTTTCATTGAACCTTTCTCTCAGCGCCAGGATGCCCGCAGGGTTACAGCGCGCTTTACAAATGGCATAAATACATAAACTTCCAACCACCCAGGACAAGGGTGGCATAACTTGGCAGGAAGGCACAGATGGCAGACTCCAGGTGTTGGGAATAAGGTTGTTGGAGCCTTCTGTCCTAGTGACACAAGTCAGGAGGCCAGTCAACATGCCCTTGGAGTCACTCTTGGGTCTTGGGTCCAACAGATAAAAGTCCAGTCCTTTTCTCTCAGGCAAGAGGGCAGCAGTCCTTCAGACCAGCAGTCCAGCAGAGTGGCAATCCTTTCAGCAGCACAGATGTTTTCTTCCTGCAAAGTATTCACAGGTCCAAAAGTATACTACAGAGTTGGTGTTTAAATTCCTATATTTATACTGAGTTCTGACTTTGAAGTTGGAGAAGATTCCAGAGGATCCCCGTTGAAATGCACGGGTGTCCTGCATTCCCTGTCCTGGCTCCAGACTAATTAAAGGAGGTATGCAACACTTTGCGTGGAGGCACGGCAGAGCCTTTTCAAGTGTAAGTAGGGCTGTCCCCAGTTCTTCCCATCTGTTAGAAATGGGTTTTCTGGTTGGATAGGGTTTACACTTAAGCCAGGCAGAACCTACCACTCATCAGGGTAAGGGAGTTACATACCCAAGATAACCCCTGCTCACCCTTTTGGTAGCTTGGCAGAGCAGTCAGACATATCCAGGAGGCAATGTGTAAAGTGTTTGTGCAAAACACAGACACACCAGTGACACCCTAGGCACGCAAGGGTATGCTTTGTATTGTACATAAATACACCTTACACTACCATCATATAAACCATATTTGCCAACCAGGCAATTGTCATAAACATAACAGGTAGGGCCCTGTTGCAAAAACATGAGGCATAGCACCCTACTTAGGACTAGAAGGTAACCCCCTATGCATTGCACTGTTCATAGACACATTGGGCTTAGCATCACAGTAAGTTCCCTGAAGTAAATACTAACAAATTGCACAGATATAATAAATTGCACAGGTCATAAATAACTTTGCCATAGGACACTTGTCATAATGAAGGGGTGCACTAAAGCACATCCTTGCTAGTTGCATAGCTTAGAAACCACCAAGAAGGCATCATGTGTAGCCACACTTTACACCCTTCCTATACATATGCAGTTCCTGAGAGAGGTGTAACACAGCATCACTCCAGACATTAGGGCATTGAACCACAGTGGTTAGCTGCAGATTTGTAACACATAAATCACTATAGGCCTTCTGTGAGCAAGAGGGGGTGTGCAGGGGAGTGACTTGTGACTGCTCTGGGCGTAGGAGTCACAAGCCACTCCCCTGCACCCCCCCTGCTCCTCTGGTCAGGATATGCTCCAATGGTTTTGGTAGGAGCAGGGGAATCCCAGGAATTACTGAGGCACCCCACAGGGCAAGAAAGATGGGAAAAAAGGTCTCCCACCTGGATCTCTGTAGGGTGGTGCAAGCACACCATCCCTTGCTGATCGCACCTAATCTGGGTTATGGGGCCACCAGCCCACACTTTTCCCCAACATGCAGCCAGCTGGAAAAGGAGCCCTGTTCCCTCAGGTGCAGCTCCATAGTGATTTTGGAAAAGGTGATGGACAGAGTTTCTGATTGATGCAGAATACTCTTACCAAGTCAATAGATCATGGTTTTAATCCATCACTGTTTTTTAGCTCACTGCACCATCCCAGCTCAGAACCTGGCTATATGCAAATTAGTCTGTTCCTGTCCCAGTGCTTGATGGGAACAGGGCAAACCAAACTACCAAGCCAATTCTTATACTGGGAAGGAAACAAGCTTCCGGGGACCGGTTTCTGGCATCACAGCCTTCTTCGGCCCGGCTTGCTTGAATCCTGATGGTGCAATGAGCAAGGGACTCACGTCTGAGTATACCCTCCCACACATAGTGTGGATAAAATCGATTTTGGAAAAGGTGATGGACAGAGTTTCTGATTGATGCAGAATACTCTTACCAAGTCAATAGATCATGGTTTTAATCCATCACTGTTTTTTAGCTCACTGCACCATCCCAGCTCAGAACCTGGCTATATGCAAATTAGTCTGTTCCTGTCCCAGTGCTTGATGGGAACAGGGCAAACCAAACTACCAAGCCAATTCTTATACTGGGAAGGAAACAGGCTTCCGGCGACCGGTTTCTGGCATCACAGCCTTCTTCGGCCCGGCTTGCTTGAATCCTGATGGTGCAATGAGCAAGGGACTCACGTCTGAGTATACCCTCCCACACATAGTGTGGATAAAATCGATTTTGGAAAAGGTGATGGACAGAGTTTCTGATTGATGCAGAATACTCTTACCAAGTCAATAGATCATGGTTTTAATCCATCACTGTTTTTTAGCTCACTGCACCATCCCAGCTCAGAACCTGGCTATATGCAAATTAGTCTGTTCCTGTCCCAGTGCTTGATGGGAACAGGGCAAACCAAACTACCAAGCCAATTCTTATACTGGGAAGGAAACAAGCTTCCGGGGACCGGTTTCTGGCATCACAGCCTTCTTCGGCCCGGCTTGCTTGAATCCTGATGGTGCAATGAGCAAGGGACTCACGTCTGAGTATACCCTCCCACACATAGTGTGGATAAAATCGATTTTGGAAAAGGTGATGGACAGAGTTTCTGATTGATGCAGAATACTCTTACCAAGTCAATAGATCATGGTTTTAATCCATCACTGTTTTTTAGCTCACTGCACCATCCCAGCTCAGAACCTGGCTATATGCAAATTAGTCTGTTCCTGTCCCAGTGCTTGATGGGAACAGGGCAAACCAAACTACCAAGCCAATTCTTATACTGGGAAGGAAACAAGCTTCCGGGGACCGGTTTCTGGCATCACAGCCTTCTTCGGCCCGGCTTGCTTGAATCCTGATGGTGCAATGAGCAAGGGACTCACGTCTGAGTATACCCTCCCACACATAGTGTGGATAAAATCGATTTTGGAAAAGGTGATGGACAGAGTTTCTGATTGATGCAGAATACTCTTACCAAGTCAATAGATCATGGTTTTAATCCATCACTGTTTTTTAGCTCACTGCACCATCCCAGCTCAGAACCTGGCTATATGCAAATTAGTCTGTTCCTGTCCCAGTGCTTGATGGGAACAGGGCAAACCAAACTACCAAGCCAATTCTTATACTGGGAAGGAAACAAGCTTCCGGGGACCGGTTTCTGGCATCACAGCCTTCTTCGGCCCGGCTTGCTTGAATCCTGATGGTGCAATGAGCAAGGGACTCACGTCTGAGTATACCCTCCCACACATAGTGTGGATAAAATCGATTTTGGAAAAGGTGATGGACAGAGTTTCTGATTGATGCAGAATACTCTTACCAAGTCAATAGATCATGGTTTTAATCCATCACTGTTTTTTTTTAGCTCACTGCACCATCCCAGCTCAGAACCTGGCTATATGCAAATTAGTCTGTTCCTGTCCCAGTGCTGGATGGGAACAGGGCAAACCAAACTACCAAGCCAATTCTTATACTGGGAAGGAAACAAGCTTCCGGGGACCGGTTTCTGGCATCACAGCCTTCTTCGGCCCGGCTTGCTTGAATCCTGATGGTGCAATGAGCAAGGGACTCACGTCTGAGTATACCCTCCCACACATAGTGTGGATAAAATCGATTTTGGAAAAGGTGATGGACAGAGTTTCTGATTGATGCAGAATACTCTTACCAAGTCAATAGATCATGGTTTTAATCCATCACTGTTTTTTAGCTCACTGCACCATCCCAGCTCAGAACCTGGCTATATGCAAATTAGTCTGTTCCTGTCCCAGTGCTTGATGGGAACAGGGCAAACCAAACTACCAAGCCAATTCTTATACTGGGAAGGAAACAAGCTTCCCGGGACCGGTTTCTGGCATCACAGCCTTCTTCGGCCCGGCTTGCTTGAATCCTGATGGTGCAATGAGCAAGGGACTCACGTCTGAGTATACCCTCCCACACATAGTGTGGATAAAATCGATTTTGGAAAAGGTGATGGACAGAGTTTCTGATTGATGCAGAATACTCTTACCAAGTCAATAGATCATGGTTTTAATCCATCACTGTTTTTTAGCTCACTGCACCATCCCAGCTCAGAACCTGGCTATATGCAAATTAGTCTGTTCCTGTCCCAGTGCTTGATGGGAACAGGGCAAACCAAACTACCAAGCCAATTCTTATACTGGGAAGGAAACAAGCTTCCGGGGACCGGTTTCTGGCATCACAGCCTTCTTCGGCCCGGCTTGCTTGAATCCTGATGGTGCAATGAGCAAGGGACTCACGTCTGAGTATACCCTCCCACACATAGTGTGGATAAAATCATTTTGGAAAAGGTGATGGACAGAGTTTCTGATTGATGCAGAATACTCTTACCAAGTCAATAGATCATGGTTTTAATCCATCACTGTTTTTTAGCTCACTGCACCATCCCAGCTCAGAACCTGGCTATATGCAAATTAGTCTGTTCCTGTCCCAGTGCTTGATGGGAACAGGGCAAACCAAACTACCAAGCCAATTCTTATACTGGGAAGGAAACAAGCTTCCGGGGACCGGTTTCTGGCATCACAGCCTTCTTCGGCCCGGCTTGCTTGAATCCTGATGGTGCAATGAGCAAGGGACTCACGTCTGAGTATACCCTCCCACACATAGTGTGGATAAAATCGATTTTGGAAAAGGTGATGGACAGAGTTTCTGATTGATGCAGAATACTCTTACCAAGTCAATAGATCATGGTTTTAATCCATCACTGTTTTTTAGCTCACTGCACCATCCCAGCTCAGAACCTGGCTATATGCAAATTAGTCTGTTCCTGTCCCAGTGCTTGATGGGAACAGGGCAAACCAAACTACCAAGCCAATTCTTATACTGGGAAGGAAACAAGCTTCCGGGGACCGGTTTCTGGCATCACAGCCTTCTTCGTCCCGGCTTGCTTGAATCCTGATGGTGCAATGAGCAAGGGACTCACGTCTGAGTATACCCTCCCACACATAGTGTGGATAAAATCGATTTTGGAAAAGGTGATGGACAGAGTTTCTGATTGATGCAGAATACTCTTACCAAGTCAATAGATCATGGTTTTAATCCATCACTGTTTTTTAGCTCACTGCACCATCCCAGCTCAGAACCTGGCTATATGCAAATTAGTCTGTTCCTGTCCCAGTGCTTGATGGGAACAGGGCAAACCAAACTACCAAGCCAATTCTTATACTGGGAAGGAAACAAGCTTCCGGGGACCGGTTTCTGGCATCACAGCCTTCTTCGGCCCGGCTTGCTTGAATCCTGATGGTGCAATGAGCAAATGACTCACGTCTGAGTATACCCTCCCACACATAGTGTGGATAAAATCGATTTTGGAAAAGGTGATGGACAGAGTTTCTGATTGATGCAGAATACTCTTACCAAGTCAATAGATCATGGTTTTAATCCATCACTGTTTTTTAGCTCACTGCACCATCCCAGCTCAGAACCTGGCTATATGCAAATTAGTCTGTTCCTGTCCCAGTGCTTGATGGGAACAGGGCAAACCAAACTACCAAGCCAATTCTTATACTGGGAAGGAAACAAGCTTCCGGGGACCGGTTTCTGGCATCACAGCCTTCTTCGGCCCGGCTTGCTTGAATCCTGATGGTGCAATGAGCAAGGGACTCACGTCTGAGTATACCCTCCCACACATAGTGTGGATAAAATCGATTTTGGAAAAGGTGATGGACAGAGTTTCTGATTGATGCAGAATACTCTTACCAAGTCAATAGATCATGGTTTTAATCCATCACTGTTTTTTAGCTCACTGCACCATCCCAGCTCAGAACCTGGCTATATGCAAATTAGTCTGTTCCTGTCCCAGTGCTTGATGGGAACAGGGCAAACCAAACTACCAAGCCAATTCTTATACTGGGAAGGAAACAAGCTTCCGGGGACCGGTTTCTGGCATCACAGCCTTCTTCGGCCCGGCTTGCTTGAATCCTGATGGTGCAATGAGCAAGGGACTCACGTCTGAGTATACCCTCCCACACATAGTGTGGATAAAATCGATTTTGGAAAAGGTGATGGACAGAGTTTCTGATTGATGCAGAATACTCTTACCAAGTCAATAGATCATGGTTTTAATCCATCACTGTTTTTTAGCTCACTGCACCATCCCAGCTCAGAACCTGGCTATATGCAAATTAGTCTGTTCCTGTCCCAGTGCTTGATGGGAACAGGGCAAACCAAACTACCAAGCCAATTCTTATACTGGGAAGGAAACAAGCTTCCGGGGACCGGTTTCTGGCATCACAGCCTTCTTGGGCCCGGCTTGCTTGAATCCTGATGGTGCAATGAGCAAGGGACTCACGTCTGAGTATACCCTCCCACACATAGTGTGGATACAATCGATTTTGGAAAAGGTGATGGACAGAGTTTCTGATTGATGCAGAATACTCTTACCAAGTCAATAGATCATGGTTTTAATCCATCACTGTTTTTTAGCTCACTGCACCATCCCAGCTCAGAACCTGGCTATATGCAAATTAGTCTGTTCCTGTCCCAGTGCTTGATGGGAACAGGGCAAACCAAACTACCAAGCCAATTCTTATACTGGGAAGGAAACAAGCTTCCGGGGACCGGTTTCTGGCATCACAGCCTTCTTCGGCCCGGCTTGCTTGAATCCTGATGGTGCAATGAGCAAGGGACTCACGTCTGAGTATACCCTCCCACACATAGTGTGGATAAAATCGATTTTGGAAAAGGTGATGGACAGAGTTTCTGATTGATGCAGAATACTCTTACCAAGTCAATAGATCATGGTTTTAATCCATCACTGTTTTTTAGCTCACTGCACCATCCCAGCTCAGAACCTGGCTATATGCAAATTAGTCTGTTCCTGTCCCAGTGCTTGATGGGAACAGGGCAAACCAAACTACCAAGCCAATTCTTATACTGGGAAGGAAACAAGCTTCCGGGGACCGGTTTCTGGCATCACAGCCTTCTTCGGCCCGGCTTGCTTGAATCCTGATTGTGCAATGAGCAAGGGACTCACGTCTGAGTATACCCTCCCACACATAGTGTGGATAAAATCGATTTTGGAAAAGGTGATGGACAGAGTTTCTGATTGATGCAGAATACTCTTACCAAGTCAATAGATCATGGTTTTAATCCATCACTGTTTTTTAGCTCACTGCACCATCCCAGCTCAGAACCTGGCTATATGCAAATAAACATTGGGCTTAGCATCACAGTAAGTTCCCTGAAGTAAATACTAACAAATTGCACAGATATAATAAATTGCACAGGTCATAAATAACTTTGCCATAGGACACTTGTCATAATGAAGGGGTGCACTAAAGCACATCCTTGCTAGTTGCATAGCTTAGAAACCACCAAGAAGGCATTATGTGTAGCCACACTTTACACCCTTCCTATACATATGCAGTTCCTGAGAGAGGTGTAACACAGCATCACTCCAGACATTAGGGCATTGAACCACAGTGGTTAGCTGCAGATTTGTAACACATAAATCACTATAGGCCTTCTGTGAGCAAGAGGGGGTGTGCAGGGGAGTGGCTTGTGACTGCTCTGGGCGTAGGAGTCACAAGCCACTCCCCTGCACCCCCCCCCTGCTCCTCTGGTCAGGATATGCTCCAATGGTTTTGGTAGGAGCAGGGGAATCCCAGGAATTACTGAGGCACCCCACAGGGCAAGAAAGATGGGAAAAAAGGTCTCCCACCTGGATCTCTGTAGGGTGGTGCAAGCACACCATCCCTTGCTGATCGCACCTAATCTGGGTTATGGGGCCACCAGCCCACACTTTTCCCCAACATGCAGCCAGGTGGAAAAGGAGCCCTGTTCCGTCAGGTGCAGCTCCATAGTGAGGCAGGGCGGAGCACCCCCACAGCTGCCTAAGCCCTCCTCATTCTCTCATCCAGCGAGGGACTTAGGATCCAAAAAAGGAGGCCGCATTGGCCCAGCGTTGGACTCTCCAGTGGCCCTTCTTCTGTTTCTCCAGGACACCCAAAGCCTGCAAGGCTTCATCCGGCAATGGCGGGGCGGGGGGCTGGAGCTGGGCGCTGTTGCTGCTAAGGCCGCTTCTCCCTCTGCGGCTCTGGGCTCGTTGCCAGGCAACGTCTGGAGATTCTCTGAACAGCTGGCAGGGCTTCTCCCGGCTTCCTCCTGGCTGCCTTATGGCAGACATATTGTTGACCCTTGGGTCAGTGTTCCGCGCCGAGGCTTCCTACAGCTCCCTTTGCAAAAACTGCCTGCTCTGCCTCACGGAAAATATACGGGACACAATGTAGCATTGCGCATACTATTATACTCCAGTGCCTGGCTTCGGATTAATACCGCTCAACAGGCCCTAACCCGGTAGCAGAATATAAAAGCGCTCCTCGCAACTTTAAAATAAAGCATCTTCACACGCTTTGCTTCCAAATAAGCACAAACAAACAGGGGTGATGGAGATAGCGCTCACCATATACTAGTTAATTACTTTAGCACTTCCTCAGCTGGGGATTGGCAGTCCATCACTCAGTGGTTCCTGGAAGAGCACACAAACTCCCCCAGCATGGGAGTTTAGGTCAATACCAACTGATCGTGTGAAACCCTAGTGAAAAAAAAGGGTAGTACACAGGATGAAGATGTTGATGTCCCAGATTCTTCAGAAACTGGAGGCCAGCACACACAGGCTCTTGGAGATTCCCTTCACAAGCAGGATTCCACAGCAGGGCCAAAAGAGTCAGTCCTTTTCCTCCACCACAGACAGAAGCAGCAACTGCAGGCTAACCCAGCCCTCACTCATAAAAGGCAGCACTCCTCACACAGTCCTTCAGCTCTTCTTATTGGCATGGTCCTCTTGTTCCTTGAAGTAATCAAAAGTTCTGGGGTTTCAGGTGGAATACCCCAAAATGTATTTGATCTCTTTGTGGCAAGGGTCTCTCAACCCACTCCAAACCAGTTCTGCCCTCACTTGTGCGGCATGACTACAGGGGGTGGAGCCAGCTTTGTGCAAATGGAGACACAGCTTATTTAGGTGTAAGCAACACTCCTCCCACCACTCTCAATGCAGACCAGGTCTATCCAGCCCAGTGATGAGTCACCCAGGCTAGGCAGGGCACACTGCAGCCCACCTCAGTGATTGTCTAGAGTGACTGCACATCTCAGCTCCTGTCGCTCACACACCGGACGCTGAATACAAAACCAGCCAGAGGCACATGGACTGGTGAAGTAAGAAAATGCTCACTTTCTAAAAGTGGCATTTTCAAACACAGGATTTAAAAAAACACTTTTACCAAAAGGTGCATTAATAAATTCTGAGTTCTGAGAGTCCAAACTTGATTTTTATATCTTCCCTATGGAAAGTTACACATGAAAAAATGGTACAGTGCATCCCCAAAGCTAAGCCTATGTGGCATATAGCCTTTCAACAGTTAAAAATTAAATACACAGTATTTCACTACCAGGACATGTCACACACATTAGTACATGTCCTACCTTTCACACACACTGCATGATTTGGGCCTCGCAAGTGAGTGCACTTGCCAAGTCAGCATGGCAGTTCATAACTGCGTGCACAGACACTACAGTGGTAGGTCTGAGATAGATTTACAGGGCTACTCATGTGGGTGACACAACCAGTGCTGCAAGCCCACTAGTAGCCTTTGATTTTTAGGCCCTAGCACCCACCATGCACTATACTAAGGACTTAGTAAATCAAATATGCCAATCGTGGATAACCAATCGTTTGCACAATTTATATGGAAAGCATATACATTTGAGCACTGATCAGCAGTGGTAAAGTGTCCAGAATCCCATAGCCCAAAAAAATAGGGTCACAAAAATAAGAGGCAAAAAGCAAAAGGTTTGGGGATAAACTGTCAAAAGGGCGAGGTCTAATACCACCCATTCTGTCAGTGATGGCCCATCCAGGCACACCTAAGGTCTCTTATCATTTATGGCTATCTAAGAGGAATACACAAAGCCCAACTGTCAAGTATATCTAGAGTCGCAAAAATAAGAGGCAAAAAGCAAAAGGTTTTGGGATAAACCTGTCAAAAAGGCAAGGTCTAATACTACCCATCCTGTCAGTGAAAGCCCATCCAGGCACACCTAAGGTCTCTATCATTCATGGCTATCTAAGAGGAATACACAAAGGTCAATTGTCAACTATATATAGTCATTGGACCCAGAGAAAGGCTGCAGGCACCAAATGGCAAAGAAAGGAAACACCAACTTTCTAAAAGTAGCAGTTTGAAAACTGTATTTAAACATCCAACTTCACCATAAAAGAGGATTTTTCATTACAATTCCAAAGACATCAAACATGAATTGGTTACCCTTTCCAATTATGAAGGTATAGCTTATTGATTGTAATAAAGTAACTCCAATATCATCCTATGGGAGAGGTAGGCATAACCTAGTTTTTCAGCACAAGGACATGTAAAACCAATACCAGTACATGATAATCCTATTAAATACACGGCACCCTGCCCACTGGATAGTCCAGGGCCTACTGTAGGTTACTTTTATATATATTGAAAAGGAAGGTTTGGGCCTGGCAGAAGGAAAGAAGTTACACCAACCTCCTGACCAAACATCCAACACACAAAAAGATGTAGGAGATTAGAGAAGTATACAGAAATAGCTAAATGTAGCACACGCACTGTTTGTTAAAAGTGCCATCACCCACCTCCATAAGATGCCATTTATCACTGCAGAGCCCCTTTAAGTAGAAGATTCTATTAATTCAAAGGCCACCTACCACAGTTCTAATTTTCTGCAGTGAAGCCTCTAGGAGCATATTATTTAATACACCAAAATTAGCTTAAAGAAGCAAATTGACTTCGTGTTACCTACATTCTGGCATTAATTGCAAATAAATGTATCCTTGTGTTTATTTTTAAGTTTAAATATCTTTATAAGAACAAAGGCACACAGAAGTGCTATGTACATACTTATCAGAATACACAATAAAACATGAATTACATTTAAGACATTATGCAAAGATCAATATACTAGGTATCAGAACAAGCACAATGGCACAAAAACCATGCCATTGTAAAGCTTTCTTTGGAAATTTTCAGTTGACCCTGTCAAAAAAGTTTTAAGCGTCCAAAAACAGGCTGCTAAAGATTGTTCCAATTTAGAGGCGTGATTTATGAGGTTGAGAAATGTGCAAGAATATCTGTTATGTTACATCATTTAACAAAGCCTGTTTGTTCTAATCCAATAATATCAGATACATGTA
Source organism: Lissotriton helveticus (assembly GCF_964261635.1). Taxonomy (NCBI): domain Eukaryota; kingdom Metazoa; phylum Chordata; class Amphibia; order Caudata; family Salamandridae; genus Lissotriton; species Lissotriton helveticus. Next base: position 1,172,065,070 of record NC_136070.1, read on the forward strand.
TTTAGGCTTAGAGCAATGGCCCCTGAGTAGATATTACAGTCTACAGTTATGAGTGAAATGGGGATATACTTTTGACACAAATTAGGATCTTTCCCTTTTTTGGGCATAAGGCAAATGAAAGCATCTATGGATCTTTAGGGAGCATTTGAAAAGGAAAATGAAACTAGGAGTTTTTATAAAAAGGAATAAAAAGGCTGGAAAACTGTGTATAAAATTCTTCTGGAAACCGATATGGGCCAGGTGATTTGCCTGTTGGAGGTTTTTTGAATGCCTGTAGACGTTTTTGAGTGGTCCAAGGCTATTCAATGAGGAAAAATGTACATATTTAGAAACCGGTATGTTCAAAGTTCAAAGTAGTTAGTTAATAAAGAGTCTCAAGGATCAACATATGGAGTGTATAAACTAGTATAACATGAACAAAACTGCTTATTATTTCTGAGACCCTAAAAACCTGAGTGCCCTGTGGATTAAGAATAGATTTAATATTCATTTTTTCTCCATAATAGCAGACATTCAATGTTAGTAGATTTCCACACCTTTATCTGTAAAGGTTTTGTTAAAATGTGTTTTAGTATTAATAAGTTATTCAATATTAGCTTTATTATTTTTGAAAATTAGTATGTGTGTTCTAATGTTTCAGTCTTGTCTAAAATAGCTAAGGTTACTTTTTCAGCTATTTTTTAAACAAAACAGTAATTAAGAATACATTCTCTGGAATGTGATTCAAAATCATCCCAAAGAGTGTGTACTGAGATATCCCCTGTCATATTGAGGTAAAAAAATGTATGAACAAAATTCTCATATTGGGACAAGAAAGTTGAACCACTTACTAAAGCATTATTACATCTCCAACATGAAGATTTTGGCTTATTTGGGGGTATATCAAAATCTGATTTGACTACAGCATGGTCAGAAATTATTGTAGTACCAAGTTCTGAATTAACTAAAGCCTCAATCATATGTTTGCTCATGAATACATAGTGAATACATGACTGAGATTGATGGGAGGCAGAGTAGTAGGTATATTCCATGAGATTGGGGTTAAAGTGTCTCCACAATTCTGTGTGAGCTCTTTCAAAAAATATCCTTTGAAAGGCTTTATGTATATTACTGGGAAGAACTTTAAGAAGAGGGGTGTCTATCTAAAAAGGGCTCCATTATCTGATTACAATATCTCCCTAATATAAAAAAGTTATCTCTAGAATATTTTCTGTTTCTGTGATATGCTGGACCAAAAAACAGCACTAGGATGATTATGACCATATAAATTCACAATGCACAACTCAGTCTCATTAACTTTCAGGTGTATCAAAAGCCATCTCCCCTCAAAGTGTTTTTCCTCTGAAATAGCTGCTATATTTAACTACATATGACACAGAATAGACACACCACCTTTGTTACCAGAAGCTGAAGAGTAGAATATGTCTCCAGCCCATAGTTTCCTTAGTTTAGCTATGCCATTATCAGATGGATTAGTCTCTTGTTTTACACCTCATAGCAAAATATTCATCTCGTAATGGAATTCTTCAGACCTTTAACAATCCGGGTTACAATCTTAGGTTTCATCCAGTACTTTCATAAGTATTATAATAGGAGATACTGTTGTGAAACATATATGATAATTACAAATGTAGACAAAGAAGGGTACAGAAAAATATTGGAAGAGGAAGAAAGACACAGGAAGAGAAAAAAACAGAAAAGTAGACAGGAACAAGTCCAAAAGAAAAGTTTAAACAAAGAAGAGGTGACTAATTAAACAACACCAGGTGATTCATTTTCAAAAAGAAGACATACACCAATGGAGGTGGAGCACCTAAGGAAAGACATGCTAGCCTTGACTCCAAATATTGTCAGAATTGATAATGACAGTGCCAACAAAATCAAGAAAACAACATGGAAAAAACCAATACTGATGGGATTCTTTTAAGGAAACCAGAGAAGTATATGTAACAGTTTTTTCTTTATTAGTAGCTTTGAAGAAACATGGATGAACAAGCCCATATTTTGTGTTTAGAACCCTAAGCTGAGGTCGCAATGCAAAACATAGCTTCCTTCTACTGGCAGTTGCACTTGGTACATCCTGTGAAATATAAACCGTGCTTTCAAACCAATGGAGGTTCTTATGTAGCTGTGCATCTGTGGTGATGTCCTTCAAGTCTATATATTGTAGAAGTATCATCATAATACCTCTGGGTTTAGACCTAGATGCTGATGAGTGCTTTGGATGCAAACAATGCGCTCTTTAAATGCTGAGAGTAGAATTAAGATTGCTAAGAACAATATTTGGTAGTATTGTTTGGAGAAAGGACACCATGTCAGGTCCTTCTTCTCCTTCTGGAATTCCATATCGTCTGACATTATTTCTCCTTTTTCTGTTTTACGGATTATACTTGACTTTTCTGAGAATCCCAATGTCTTCAGTTATTTAAGAAACATTTGGCACTGAGGGCCTGATTACGAGTTCGGCCGACAGGATACTACGTCACAAACATGATGGATATCTTGTGCGCCGTATTTCATGCTCCATAGGCTATAATGGAATTGTAATTTGGCAGGTGGGATAGCTATCACATTTGTGATGGAGTAACCCTTTCCACCAAACTCGTACTGAGGCCCTTAGTCTTTGACATCACTAAGACGTTATTCCAGAGCAGACACTTTTCGGTCAAGAACAGACCAAAGTTCCCCTAGTATCTGACACGTTGCATTAGTTTCAACTACAAATGGCGTTAAGGCTCACAGTTCATCCATAAAAGCATCATTATTAATGCTGAAGGAGACTTAAGTGGAGAGTCAACATCTTTTTTTATCTTCTAATGGAAACTGGTATTTATCTCTTTAGAAACAGCTCCAGAGGCATGGAAGGAAATAGCAAAATCTCGAGTGGATTCATGACCTTCCATTGTAAACAAATCTTTGCCTTGAACCTTGTCAAACTTAGACTGATGAGGATTATGAAGATGAGTTTTCTTAAGTGTGAGTGGCACAAATCTTCTATGCACCCTTTTACTCCGCCTCATGCTACACAGGACCTCCGTATGCACCTTAGTTGTAGACCAGTTGAGATACAATAGTGCCCTTTGCAGGACATAGGTTCAAGCTTCAAAGCAAAAGTAGATACTCCATACATAGATTTAGGGAAGGAAAAGGCGTCTAGCATGAATTCAAGTGTATTCAAGTGAAAATTCAGCAAGTAATAATAATAAGAGTTCAATATGCGTCCTACTGCAGGAAGGAAGGAGTTAAGAGCTACCTCAGAAAAAAATGATATGATAAAGTTTAGTGATGTTTCCTCAGCAAAAAAAAAAATATGCAAGAAAGGTTTCAAAATATGCCCTAAGCGTGACCAAATCCATTGGCACTCATGGAAAGCTGTTTTTTGAAGATTTTCAGAATTTTTAAAACAGCGTACTAATGGCTGACATGAAGGCTCACAGAAAAGCTGCCATCTTTGTCGCCATCCAAGACATGCCCCCTATCTTTGTATTTTTGATTATGTGGGAAGGGACTGCTCATTGATTTATACAGAACCCTGGGTATATCACAAGCCTCCACCAGGGGCAGAAAGGTTCTGCTATATTGGATTTCCTACTGCCTCATAGTTCTGTTATTTAGAGAAATCAATCCTAGCACTTTAGCACAAGTACATTATGGTCATGATGAATTCACTAGGAATCAGGAGAGGTTTTCCCTGTAGTCAGACATTCATCAAGAATAGAACGGTTTATGTTATCACTAGGGATTCCCTCTGCCATGCTCCAGGTTGAGAATGGTCTCCTCAACTTTTTGAAAAATCCCATGGTGAGAATGCATACCAGATCATTTTCTGCTTTGTTATTATGTTGCATGCATAATTGTACATTTTACTTGTTGTAGTGTCCATTTGATGGAGAGCTACATGTACAGTCAAATATGTCTGTCCTGATGTAACCTCTGACCCCTATAACAAACTTCAGCTTGGTTGGAATATGTTGATGGTTTGAAGATAACCAGCCTTGGTAGTTGAGCACATGTAGATACATAGGGCCCCATTAGGATGGCGGGCGGATTGCCCCCGCCATCCCAGTAGAAAAGATCCCCCCGCCATATTATAATGGCTGGGGCATCGGCGGTGGACGGAAAGACCGTCCACCGCTTTTCCGCCCAGTCGACATGTCGACTGGGTGGAAAAGGGTTCAATATGGTGGCGGTGTCTTTCAGACACCACCAGCCATATTAGAATGTGCATTTGTGAATGCCTTTCCGTGGCGGCAAGACATGGGGAATCTGCTTGTTGGGCCCGTTGTGGGCCCCCATGGACTCCGGGGGGTGGGGGATGCACATGAGGTATACCTATGGTACCCCCCTGCCTTTCAAAGAACATCATGGCAGGCACCGCGCTGTGCCTGTCACGTTGTGCTTTCAAAAGCACAACATGTATTTTTAGCATTGTGGTGGGCGGTGCTTTCAGCACCGCCGGCCGCAATGTTAAAAATACGGGATGCGCCCGCTTCTGTGGCGGGTGCATCCTAATTGCCCCCACGGGACCCCTGCCCTTATGACGGGGATCCTTTTAACCGCGAGGCCCGCCTGCCATCCTAATGATGCCCATACTGTGGTCTGGTTATGGGATGCCCAATGTAAAAGTATGCAACAATTAGTGGCACGGCCTTACGTTGCATAGAAATGTTTTCACAGAAAAATGAGCTGGATGTATGCCTTCTATCTCTATTGCTTCCTTGTTGTGATAAGGAGCAATCTCTAAACATGTCTGTTGCGAGAAAGTGTCAGCAAAAGTTTGGGAATACACACAAACTCACCTGCTTCTTGGCAGTTAAAAACCCTCAAGGCAAATCACGTGTTGAGGTGTCCCCTCCCACTGCATGAGATTCACTCCATGGAATATTATGCAAGCTTAAAGTAAGTTATTAAGAAGCCAGGACTACCATTTGTGAATACACTGCCCCAGGGAATCCAAACATGTGCACTAATAACAGTTTTAAGAGTCCAAACAATATGAGTCAAATGAGAGCAAGGAGAGAGAAAGGATGAACAATTAAGTGTCTTAATATGTTGACTAATACAAGCAGAAAAGCTACACAATGGTCCCCCCATGGTCCACGGTATCAAACAAAGTAAAGACATTCAGCAACACAAAGAGGTATCTCCATTACCAAAGGCTAAAAAAAGTTGTTTGTCACATAAAGACTGGTTTAATTCTGAGTCCCAATTAAGAGTTTTATTGATGTTTGAAAGAAAAAGCAGGAAACCCTAGTTTAGTAAATGAGATTGGAAAATAGCCAGCACTTCATACCAGTACATGATGGGCAAAGTCTTTCGTTTGGAGACAGCATGTTGCACAATGATATCACTGACAAATATGTGTATTTATTTGGGAAGCTTTTGTACAGAATGTCTTTTTTATGAAAATTCTTGATCAAAGGCGGTGAACATCTTCTCCTTTTGTGTCAATACCATCAGCTCTGAGGGGAATTCGCTCAGGGCTGGATGACTGTTCTCTGAGCTGAGTTTGTGAATTTGTGAGACCCATTCTCTTCAAATGAACATCTTTGTCAGGACAGCCTTGGCTTCTTGGTTTGCCTGAACCTTTGATAATTTAGGTGACATCTCAGAACCAATGCCCGGATTTGCTATTCTTTGATGCAGGCTTGCAACCCTGGTTTGCCAAAAAGTGAGAGCGAGAGAAAAGGTGCCATATATCCTAAAATATGGTGCATTTTTTCTCTACCCTAATGTGAGCATACTTTTGGCAGCCACAATGTAAAATAAATGTGTTTTTTTTGTGGCTGTTAGTGCTGTTTGTGCTTTTTGTTGGTGGACCCTGTGAATGCAACAGCCATGGCCAACTGGAAGGAGAAACCCCCTAATTTCTAACGGGAATAAGGACTCTGCCCCAAGTTGACCCCAAGACCAGTGGGCCTCTTCACACTGGGCCCCTTACACTCCCTAAGGACCAGCTGGGGTAAAAGTTCTAGGCTTCTACAACTAGAGACAGTCACCTGTAAGAAAGCTTTCACAGGGAGCCAGTTGAACCAACTCCTTTCAAGGTACACTGCTTTGTAGGACAGGAGGCCTACTGAAACTGTTCTTGATGGCTAGAACTCACCACCAGGAGTAAAATTAAAATAAAACAGGACTGTCCGATTCTGCCCAACAGTGCCAGAGTCATGGCTGTTTTAAGATTGGTCACCTTTGAACCCCCCAGAGGATCAAACGTGTTGGGGTCCATGGCTTGGTGTAAGAATTTGCCCTGCAGTGGGCCAGTCAAGCCATGTTTTATTTGGCTTCCCACAGGTGCCCCCATATCCTCCTGGGCTGACGCAATGGAGACAAGGTGCGCTGTTGTGCCCCATCTAACAAGGAGAAACAGGGCCTGGAACCCAATCTCTGGGCCCCCAATGGAGGTGGTCTTGATCCCACTCTGTGTTCCTGGGGCTGACGGGGGAGTGGAGCAGCTACCACACAGAAAGCACCCTGCCCACATGGAGCGGGCAGGAGTTAACGTCAGTTGCCATCTCCGGCACCAGCAAAGATTCACAGCGCTGGCTGGGGAGCCAGGAGGGGTAAGTTGTGGTGGGCTCCTTGAGATCCTCAGATTTCTCCAGCATGTTGTGGGGCACAGGTGGCACCGGACACACCCCTAAAGAAATAAAAATAAGTGAAATCAAAACAAAACAAAACAAAAAAGACATGGGCTCCTGGAACAACAGGGGACCACTATTATAATATTCAATGCTCCCTCTGAGAAGTGCCTCATAAGGTTTCAGGAGAGAATTAATTGTTTGTTTGCTACTTCTGGCTTTCCGGAGGACAGGGCCACCACCAATGAACATAAGAAGTTTCTAAGGGGGCTGTAAGGCTTACAGAAACTCTAGAAGTCAATTTTAAAAATACTGACCCTATGATTGCAGGTCCATAAATCCATGACCAGTTGGGATTTTCACATAATTTCCTGAGCATTCCCAAGGCTGGAGCTTTTGCTCTACAGCTGGGAGTGTAGAACTCCATAGGGGCTGTTTCTAAGGGTGTATTTTATGTGTCGTGGAAGTGTCTAAAGAAGACATTTGGAGTGCAGCAACCTCTAGGGGATGAATCTAAGGCTGTATTTTATATGGTCTACCAGTGGTATCCTTTAGAACCTGTGTTGATGATTGCATTGTTTATAGTCTGAAAGTATATACACATCAAACAAACAAGTTATGATCCGTTTAAAACGTTTTATTGATTTAATAATGCTGACAGTGATTACGAAGATGGATATGCTTTGATATGAATAATTGTATTTATCCATGGTTATTATTGATCATTGCATTTACTCACAAAACAATGGTGTTTTTAACGTGTAGGGCCTGATTCCCAAAGGCAAACTTAGATGTTTAGTCTAAACTTAGGCCAAACCATTAAGTTTACGACTTTGGGAAATAACAAAGGGCATTCCATTCATGAGTACTATCTTTATGTCAAAACTTGTGGTGGAGATCCGGCCCGGGTGTGTACATAAAGATAGTAATCGTAAATGCCCTATGTGAATTCCCAAAATAGTAAACTTAGACATTTGGTCTGAGTTTAGATCAAAGTCTACACTTACCTTTGTGAATCAGGCCCGTGGTTTGTTGTTCTGGTAAAATGGTGACCCACTGATAAAGCCAATAGTCCATTTTACCTAAATTGATAAACCCCCATGTTGTGATTTGCTATCTGGCAAAAGGGTGTGGATTACTATGATTTTAAAAGTCATGGCTCTTTGGAAGTCACATCTGAATTCACTCTCATCTAGCATATTTTGAATCTGTTAATGTATATATTTGTAAATTAATGTGTAGTATTTAGTTGTGTATGTGTAATAAATTTACTTTTCTTTTTCTGAAAAATGCAATGAATGGACAATCATTTATTCAGTGTTAGTATTGTGTGCCAACTCATGATGATTACTAGCCCAAACCACCTCCCCTGAGCCGGCCTTTCGACTGCTCTCCTCCACTACCCTGAGAGAGTCAAGCACTACAATGGGGTGCTTGGTTCCAAGAGAGGAGAAATTGTGGAACAATGACTTGTGCAGGCCTCACATCCTGCAAAACTAATAACCCAATTTCCTACATGTTTGCTTCGGAATACCCATGCAGCATCCATGGAAAACTGCACATGGCACTTTAAAAAGAGCAAACTTTCAAAGAATAGCGAGTTACCACCAACTGTCAGTTGGTGGTAATTTCCGATTTCTTATGCCAAATTCGCACAACTTAGGTGCTTTCTACTTCTCATTTAAGGAATCACAATTTGCAATTCCTTAAATGTAATCGCAAAAAAGAGAATCGCAAATTTTGCAATTCTCTCATTTGCGATGATAATCCCAAAAGGCCTTTTCCCGTTCGCAAACAGGACGATTCTGAGAATCTTCCCATTTGGCGAATTGGAAAAGGGCTTGATACATATGCCCCTTTGGGCCTTATTTCGAGTAAGGCGGTCCTGGTATGCCTTACTCGCAGTGGTGGTCCGACCACCTCCATCCCGGTGGGTTTACCTGCTCTGTTAGGACTGTGGTGGTCAGACCGCCACAGAACCACCACCAGGATGCCACAGCTGTCAAGCTTGGAGGCCGAATTCAACCTGACTTTCCTTTTTTTTTTTTTTTTTAATATATTTTTATTTTTAGATTTCAAAAAACCAAAGCACACATCTTAAAAGAATACAAATTTTCTTCTTACATTTGTTCCATTCGCAATAGTGAAAAGGAGAGCCCAGATTGAAACAGAAAAATAAGCTCGAAAGAAAAAACAATCAATACATCAATACACCAAAACATTCCATTGCCTTATTTATGAGAAAAAAATTAGTAAATCATCAGCATGTCCTATCAACCTATCCCTGTTCTCCACTTCTCCAAAGGTCCCCAGATTTTAATACCTCGCGCTCTCCCCGCCCTACCTTTTCTTGCATATATGTGTTTTTCTAAATTATGTATAGCAATAAGGTTTGATAACCATACTTGCATAGCTGGGGGACTCTTATCCAGCCATGCTCTAGCTAACATTAATCTAAAAACAGCAGCTACCATAAACAAAAACATTGCATCGCTCGTATCCATTTGGGAAATTCCCGCATCGACTCCCAGCATAATCAAGCTTACTGTAAGAGTTGTCTTTATCCTTAATGAATTGCCTAAAAAATGCTCAATATCCTTAACTACTGTATATAACTGGGGACATGAGGCAAACATGTGGACAATATCTGCCTCAGGGGAATTACATCTAGGGCAGGTAATGCCCTCAGTACCCCCCCATTTTGCAATCCTGGCTGGGGTGTGATACAGCGAGAATAGTGTTTTGTAGTGCTGTGATTGCAAGGGGGCAGAGCAGAGCATTGTCCGACCTAGTTCCAAAGATTCATTAAAGGATTCGGGGGTAGCCTCAATTCTCTCCCCCCATTTGTCTCTATATTTATTCAAATCATCCTGTTTATTTTTTACCAATACCGCATATATTGTCCTAATCGAATATTCCTCCCCCGTAGTTATCCCTTCCATCAGTTCATTAGGTTGGAAACCCACCGGCCCACCTTGTTTATTTCTTAGAAAACTCCTAATCTGAAGATATTTAAAAAAAATCCCTTCTATTTATTTTATATACATTTACCAGATCTTCAAATTGTACAATCGTCTCTGAATTTATTAAATCCCCAATTTGGTGTATCCCCTTCTCTTCCCAGCCCGCCATTACAGAATCTGCAAAGATTTCATCAGGGAATGATTTATTTTTATAGATTTTGGTGTACCTATTAAATCTACCCATACCCATTTTTTTCAAAAAAGAGCTCCAGATTTTTAGTGCTGCCCTAAGGGTCTTGTATGTCTGTCTTCTAAAAAAGCCCAAATCCGTAAAGTACAAAAAACAGTTTTCTATGTTTTGCCCTAAAACCGGTGTATAAGCTTCAATTGACAAATTAACAGTCTTTGATAATCCCCCGCCTCCTCCTATTAATCCCTGCATATACTGGAGAGCAGCAGCCAAATAATACAATCTAAAATCAGGTGCACCCCAGCCCCCTCTATCCCTTGGCAAAGTGATGAATTTATAAGCTCTACGAGTTTTTCTTTGGGCCCAAATAAACCTATTAGCTATACTTTCCAACCTATTAAACCATTTATTCTCGAAAATTAAGGGTATTGACCTGAATAGGTACAAGAATTTAGGCAGGACCATCATTTTTAACACATTCGTAGAACCAACTAAAGAGAGGTGCAGATTGTTTATCCTTTCCAAGTCCATTTTTACCTTCCCTATCAGTGGCTCCATATTGCGCTCGACTAGCTCATCCAGATTTGCCGAGATATCGATCCCTAAATATATTGCACTGTTGACGACTCTGCTGTCCTGACTACTCGCAAACCTTTTCTTGATAATCTGAGTTTTAGTTTTGTTTAGGCTATAGCCTGAGACCCCCCCAAAGCCATGGGCCTCTGCTTCTACTCCCCCTATAGCTATATCCGGATTTGGAGTCAGTATAGCTACGTCGTCAGCATAGGCGAGAGTTTTTACCGTACATCCATTTATTGACATAGCCTGAATTACAGGATTTGCCTCTAGTTTGCGAAGTAGTGGCTCTATATATAGGGCGAAAAGCAGTGGGGAAGACGGACATCCCTGTCGAGTCCCTCTTTGTATATACACTAAATCTGAGTGCCCTCCATTCACTCTGATTTTTGCAACCGGGTTTATGTATAGGGCCTGTATGGCAAGTATATATCCTGGCCCAATGCCACACCACTTCATAACTTCCCACAGATATTCCCAGGCGACCCTATCAAAAGCCTTCTCGGCATCTAAAAAGAGCGCTGAAATAGGGTCGCCTGTAACCTCTGCAGCATCCAGCATAGTAATCACTGTCCTGATATGCTGTGTAGTGCCTTTCCCCGGTATAAAGCCATGCTGTGATGGGCTCACCAAACGTTCGATACAGCCTGCTAGTCTCCTTGCCAGCATCTTTGAATATACCTTGACGTCCGAATTCATTAATGTGATTGGCCTGTATGATCCCGGAAGAGTTAAGGGCTTCCCTTTTTTAGCTATGACAATTATATCTGCCCCTCCCCATGACTCCGGTGGCTGGCCCCCTTGTTGTACGTATAACATAACTTCAAACATATAAATCAACAAACAATTGCGAAATATTTTATAAAACTCAACCGGGATTTGATCCGGACCTGATGCCTTTCCTGATGGTAAACTGCTTAGTGCCTCAATAAATTCCTCCAGACCTAAGCTAGATTCTAACATTTCTCCTTCCTCCCTTGAAATAGATGCTGGAGCTATGTCCTTGAGATAGTTACTAATTTCAGCTATTCCCCCCGTGTCCTCCCGTGCATACAGTTTTTCATAGAATATTCTAAAGACATCTCTTATCCTATCCGGATCTGTGACCGTGACACCTGATGGGTCCAATATTTCTTTTACTTCCGCAGCAGCCCTCTGTTGTCTAACTTTGACCGCTAGGATGTGTCCCACTTTCTCGCTGCACTCATAGGCTTTTTCTTTTTTAGCTAAGTATTTTTCAGCAAGCTTTCTTGAAAAACTCTCTACTGCTTCTGCCTTCAATTCTACTAGTTTTAATAATATGTGTTCCAAGCTAGATTTACGTTCTACTGCAGCAACTAAGTTTCCTTCCTCTATATTTAACTTTTGCCGGATGGTTTCCGTTTTTAACCTCTCCTTCTTGCGCCTTGTCAGTACATAGCAGAGTGTTTCTCCCCTAACCCCAGCCTTGAAGCAATCCCACGTTTGCCCTATGGAGGCAGTACCATGATTGATCTCCCAAAATGACCTAATCCACCCCTCCATATGTTTCCTGTATTCTAGGTCTTGGAGAAGGCTCCTCTCAAAGGTCCATGTTGACCTCTTGTTCTTCGTTTGCGAGACCTTTATTGTCAATACTAATGGACTGTGATCAGAAATGATCCTTGGTAATTTTTCAATTTGTGTCTCCGCCACCAAAGACCTTGAAACTAAAAAGTAATCTAACCTTACCAACACTTGATGCGGTGCAGAAAAAAAAGTGCTACTATCTAGCAGTGGATGTTGAATCGCCCAGGGATCTACCTACAGATTATTATTGACCATGTTGACAATAGCTCTGTTTACCTTCCTCTTTCTGCCACTGTAGACCGCTCCAGAATTCATGAATGAGCTTGTGGGATCATGTAGGTTAAAATCACCGCAGCATATCACTGGTTCAGGCCACTGTGCTAATTCTGTGTCTATGAACTGCCAAATCTCCGGATCATCCTCCGTAGATCCATATACTGTTACTAGTGTTAACCTGAATCCTCTAAAACATAACTCCGCGATGGCCCATCTCCCCCATTGATCTTCTTTTTTTCTTTTTACTACCACATCTCTTCTTCTCCCCAGGATTGCAACTCCTCTTGTCCTAGATCCTTGCCTACTGGCTGCCAGTACATCAAAGCCCAGTTGGTTCATTACAAATATCTGCTTTTCCTCTATATGTGTTTCCTGTAAACATACTAAGTCTACTTGTAAGGTTCTAATGTAGGCCGCTACATTCGCCCTTTTCCTTGGGTCGTTTAACCCACATACATTTATCGAAGCTAACTTACATGACATTGCATATTGTATAGAAGAAACATTTCTTTAACCATCTTATCCCCTCCAACCTTCCTCATCCTTTCTCTACTCAAAAAAATAAACACCAAACTATATGTGCAAGCAATGTGTGCTACAAAATCTAACCAAACAATCCTCTTCCACCGATTTTTACCCTTCCACCCCCTCCCTTCCCTCTCCCCACCCCTTCCCTCCCCGTCCCCCTCCCTGCAGGCAAATAGGTCAGCAATGACCTATGCGTGGACGCTTCCTGGTTGTGTTAGTCGCACCCCTCTCCCACCTTGCCCAGTACCCCCCCTTTCTACTAGATCCATCCCTCCTCCAGAGACCATAAATTTACTTTTGAAAAACCTTCAACTGGTTTGGCAGGGATCGGACACTTATTTCTTCTCCCTTCCCAACTCTTGTACAAACTCCTGAGCTTTCACCTCCGACATAAACATCCTAACTCTGCCTTTTGTGATCACCTTCAGCCTAGCTGGGAATAACAGATACGCCTCTGAACCTAAAGCCTGAAACTGCGGAATCATGCTTCTAAGCCTCCACCTCCTTTCAACTGTCACATGACAAAAGTCTGGTCTTGAGAAGAAGGTAACCCCCTCTACGGTTCTTTTGCTGTCAGGTCTGATTTTCTGAATGATTTCTTCCCGTAGCAGAAAGTTGCCAACATACACGAGTATTGCTCTAGGGAGTGGTGCTTTAGAGCCTCCTTCAGCTCTTTCGGCTCCATATGCTTTACGCTGGACAAAGGGGAATCTATGCGCCCTCTGAATCTCTGCTTCCCACTGCCACTAGGACTCAGGAAAGGCACCCTTTAGTAGTTTAACAATGAACCCCCTAGGGTCCTGCCCTTCGAGCCCTTCTTCCACCCCCAAAATACGAACGTTGTTACGTCTCTGGCGATTTTCAAAATCTTCCATCTTCCAAAGGAAATCGTCTGCCCTCTTTTCCTGTTGTGTTTTAAACTCGCTGAAGCTACGAAGATCATCCTCCATCTTGCCTGTTCTGTCCTCTAGCTCAGCAACTCTTCCCGACAGGCCTTCGTATAATTTGTTTGTTTTCCGGAGCGTCGTTTGAATTCTCTTAAAGTCTTGTCTTGTTTTACGACTTGTAGATCTTGCTTCAGATTGTATTTGTTTCAACATGTTGAAAACCATCCCTAGTGCATCATCTTGCCCTGGACCTGTTTCGTACTCTTCTTGATATGTCTGTGATGTAGCCGAGTAGTCCCAGACCAGTTTTCTCTCTGCACCTCTTGTTGGCGACTTTTCATACCTGCAGCGCCTTATCTGTCTCCTTCTTTGTGTAGAGTCTTTGCCTAGGTCAGTTCCTGAGGAGGTAGATGCTGACAATGAACCCTCTTCATCTTGCTCTTCATCCACCTCTTCCTCTTCCTCTGTCGTTTCCCCTTCTTGTTGTATAATATCGGAGTCCTCATTTACAGAATAGAAATGCTCCCCCTCCAGTGAGCCCACTTCTTCTTTCTCCATGGGGTGTCCGACTTTTCCTGATGCTAGACTTATTGAACTTCCCCATGTGGGATTGGAGGATTTAGTCAATAGCTCAGCCTCCACCTGCATAATCGCCTGCAACATGTCTGCGTTCTCCTGCCCCCTCGGCTCCCCCTTACCACTTTCCTTCTCCATAGTAATCGTCCTCTGCAGAGTTTCTTCCACTCCATTCAGCTCGGCAGCACTTGCAGCCCTCTGTCCTGCATTCTCCTGAGCCAACACCGCTGTGCCCCTGTCAGTGATCAGCTCGAGGCTCGCAGACGCTGGTTGCCTCGCAACAGCCGGCTCGGCGTCTGACACAGTACCCGTCACGTCTCCAGCTGCTGCCGCTGCCGCTGCGTCCTCGAGGACGCTTCTCTGGTTAGCTCCCGAGGCTCCCGGGACTGCTTCTACCTCATCCGAGGGCTCTGCTGCCGAGGCCGCGGCCGCCGTCTCCGTGCAGACCGGACGTGTGAACGATTCCGGTAAGGTGGGCTGCCTTAGGGGTGTTCCTTTGTTTTTTCTAAGGGTTGCAGGCTTTTCCAGCATCTTGGTGCGCCCTTTCACCATGTCGCTCTCCTCTCCGCCCAGCGGTTTACTTTTTGGGTCCGATTTTGGATCCGCTTTCTTTTTTGTTAAAGGCGCTGTGCTTTTCTTAATTGCACCTGGGTTCTTCGCCGGCATTTGCGCTTTCAAAGCAGCGAGTGTCTCTGGATTAGCAGAAGTTGATTTGCCGATCTCCACTCCTTCCTTAGGCTTCATCTTCGTCGATCTTTGTGACATTCTTTCACTTAGATCCTTGAAGCCAAGTACTGTAACTGCCTTAATCTGCCGCAGCAGGCTGCCCGCAAGTGCTCTCAAAGTCCGTGAAAGCATGCCGAATTCAGTCAGCACTTCACTTCTGAGCTGACTAGTAATCGGCTGATCAGAGACTGCCCCACGACCTGGACTCAGTAACATGCGCTTCTGAATACCGAATCTGACTTTCAGGGGAACAGGTTCAGCGGCCATCTAGCACTATCATTGTAGCGCTATACCATGTTGCAGTATCCAGATGGGAGAGAGGTTTGGTGCGACTGCTCAGCACAACCCACCCGCGGCCATCTTGCCTCCCCTCCCGAATTCAACCTGACTTTCCACCAAGCATTTCATTGCAGGCTCATGCCATGAAATACTTGGTGGAAAGATTGTGAAAGGGACCCCAAACAGGGATCTGGTGGGTGCTCCACAAGCTTGGTGGTCCTCCTGGCAGCGCAGCGGTGACGGTGCCACAGGAGGACCGCCAAACTTGTAATAAGACCATTTGTGTTGGGTTTGCATCAGTATCTAATATGTATAAAACAATAAGTGCCAAGGCCCTCGTCAAGAAGCCACAGCAGCTTGCACCACCCATTGCAGCCAATGACAGGACTAACACAACTTCTAATTATCACATTCCTGCAAGTTTGACATTTCAAACTATTCAAGGCCCCAAAACAATAAGAATGGCTTGGGAGGCAAGTGTTAGTCCTTTATAATGTATATTGAATTATTAAACAGATGTTGGTGTGCTCTTCTATAAATTAGTCAAACAGCACCACCATGTGAGAGACTATCATAAGTGCTGGTGCTGACAATTAAGTGCTGGTGCCTTGCACCAGAAACCACTGGCTCAAATTAAGCACTGGTTTGCGTAAAAGATGCAATTCAAACCAGACGCATGTCTTTGTAAATCGGGGCTCTAATTTTTTGAGATTTCAAAAAAAGGTTTAATTGACCTCTCATCAGAAAAGAGTACACGTAATGTGATTTACACTGAAAAACTGGAAGGGACAGTATTTTTCCAAGACAGAACATGATTTTCAACCTGAGCCAGTTTTAATTCAGCTGGCAAACAAACTTGCAATGTGAATTGAATTCTTTCGCACGACATACTGAAAGTCCAATGATACTATGCATGTTAATAGTAACGTGTTCCATTAATCGCAGTCACAGATAAACCACTGCTCTAATTTTGTTCCACAGGGCTTTTATCAGGAGGTGGCAAATCCTATTTTGATGGAAATTCAGCTACAATATCCAGAAGACAGCATCTCACACCTTACAGAAAATAGTTTTAGACAACTCTTTGAAGGATCAGAAATTGTTGTGGCGGGAAAAATTGATAAAAATGACGTTAATCTATTCAAAGCAGAAATCAAAGCTCAAACAGTAAGTTCCATGATCATTTACCTAAATGTAAGTTTCAGAATGCTTCTTTGACTCAGTTATCATAGTTGTATTGTTCTTCCTCATAATTGTTATGGCCATTTTCAGGCTTAAACGTAGTCCATTTCCTATCCCACCCACAAATGAAATACTTTTAATAATTATTCTTATTTTTTAATATTTTAAATGTGATTTTTGAAGGGTAATTTATTTTGAGTTGAGCAGGTTTGTTGTTAGCTTTCATTCACTGGTGTCAGAGGGTCTTACTGCTAGAGCTTTTATGCCATAGCTTTTATGAGGGTATATCTTCATCTTTTATCATGTTTATACTATATTATCACTAATGTTGTCTGGAGCCCGAGCAAATAAATAAGATTGATGTAACCTGTCTGGAGTTTCTCTATGTATGTGAGCTCTATCAACTTAAAACATTTGTCCAAGTCTTCTGTATATGACCTGGGAGATTTGCCTCCAAGGGGGAGATTTTCAAACCTTTTGCGCTGGTTCAGCATCACAAAAGTGATGCTAAGCAGCACAAAATGTTTTTTTAGCATTTACTTTCCAGTGTAAACGTGTTGTCATGGAAAGCACCCTCAAAGTATCACAAAGCACTGCTTTGCATTTCTTAGCACAGAGGGTGTGTTACATGGGTGGTACATGGGCGTTCCCATGCAATCTCCCATGCCTTTTGATGCAAAACAATATTTACAAATATTTGTAGACATGGTTTTGCACCAAAAGTTAACGCCCCTTCAAAGGAGGCGCCAAGTGGAGACATGTTTTTATTTCTCTGTGCTTTTCCTACTTTGCATGAGTGCTGCACTTTGCAGCATGCCCATGAAGTGGGAAAAGCTTTGCATTGTATTACCACCCCTTGTTGTAAATATTTTTGTCCACCCTAAGCGTGGAAGGGTATACTCAGACATGAGTCCCTTGCTCATTGCACCATCAGGATTCAAGCAAGCCGGGCCGAAGACGGCTGTAATGCCAGCAACCGGTCCTCGGAAGCTTGTTTCCTTCCCAGTGTAAGAATTGGCTTTTATAGTCTGGTCTGCCCTGTTCCCATGATGCACTGGGCCAGGGACAGACTAATTTGCATACAGCCAGGTTCTGAAACTGGGATGGTGCAATGAGCTAAAAAACGGTGTTGGATCTAGCCCAGATCTCTTGACTGGGTGAGAGTATTCTGCTTAATTCAGAGACTCTGTCCCTCACCACCCCTTGTTGTAAATATTTTTGTCCACCCTAAGCGTGGAAGGGTATACTCAGACATGAGTCCCTTGCTCATTGCACCATCAGGATTCAAGCAAGCCGGGCCGAAGACGGCTGTAATGCCAGAAAACGGTCCCCGGAAGCTTGTTTCCTTCCCAGTGTAAGAATTGGCTTTTGTAGTCTGGTCTGCCTTGTTCCCATGATGCACTGGGCCAGGGACAGACTAATTTGCATACAGCCAGGTTCTGAAACTGGGATGGTGCAATGAGCTAAAAAACGGTGTTGGATCTAGCCCAGATCTCTTGACTGGGTGAGAGTATTCTGCTTAATTCAGAGACTCTGTCCCTCACCACCCCTTGTTGTAAATATTTTTGTCCACCCTAAGCGTGGAAGGGTATACTCAGACATGAGTCCCTTGCTCATTGCACCATCAGGATTCAAGCAAGCCGGGCCGAAGACGGCTGTAATGCCAGAAACCGGTCCCCGGAAGCTTGTTTCCTTCCCAGTGTAAGAATTGGCTTTTGTAGTCTGGTCTGCCCTGTTCCCATGATGCACTGGGCCAGGGACAGACTAATTTGCATACAGCCAGGTTCTGAAACTGGGATGGTGCAATGAGCTAAAAAACGGTGTTGGATCTAGCCCAGATCTCTTGACTGGGTGAGAGTATTCTGCTTAATTCAGAGACTCTGTCCCTCACCACCCCTTGTTGTAAATATTTTTGCATTGTATCTAAGCATGGTATTTTGGGTACCCTTCCTGTGCAAAACCTATGCTAGACTCACACACGCACCTTAGTGCTGTGGCACTATGGTGTCTTCGTGGTGCACAGCAGCTGTAATCAGCAGCACTGCTAGGGAAAGGTGAGGAGAGAGCCATATCTCAAAAGACCGGGGGCCTCATTTATGAAAAGTGATGCATCGCTGCGTTAAAACAGTGATGCGTCACTTTTCATTGCGCCCTCCTTGCGACACCAATGATGCGTCATATTTACAATGACACATCATTGTGCAAGGAGTTACAGATACGTCAGTATTTCTGACGTATCTGCATGGCGCAAAAGTGACGCATTGCTGGAGTGTGTCACAAAAGTGACGCAACTCCAGCAATGTGACCTGCGTCAGTCTTACACCTGCTGTGAGGCAGGCATAAGAAATTGACACATTTGCATCCTAGAAGTGGTGCAGCGAAATCTTATAGATTTCACTGCATCATTTCTATGACTTTTTCTTGCATCAGAACGCCCCCCTGCATACATTATACCTGGCACAGGTATAATGTAGCCCAGGGGTTTACAAAGTGACGCATCTACCTAGATGCGTCACTTTGTAAATTTGGTGCAACAAGGCACATTTTTTACACTGCTGGTGCGTCACAAAAAGTGACGCACCAGCGGCGTAAAAGTGACGCACGGCCTCATGAATGAGGCCCATGGTGCTCTCCTACTCCCTCACTGTCGCACAATACAGCTCAGCCTCGCATGGGGCTGCGCTGTGTTGCGTGCCATTTTTGTAAATCCCTCCCCAAGTTTTGCTGAGGAGCCTGAGCACCAACACCATCAGAAAGAGTAAGGCTTGACTTGCTTACTCTTTCCAAAGTGCTTGATTCGAGCAGCTTACAAGAAAATGGTGGTGTAAAATACATTATTCATGCTTGTTTTTAAACTTAGTGTTTTGGGTGAAATTCAATTTGAAACCCCCTAAATTAACCTTGTTTTTTTGCTTCCTCTGCTTGCTAGGTTTTATTTGAGGCAAGGTATTCAAACCCCACCACTTTTGTAGGTTATCAGCCATTATAACTGGCATCATTGTATCGCATGATTCAGTGATATACTTCAGCACTGCCAAAAAACGCCCTCATGCTTATTAAAGTTACATTTATGAGATTGAAGCATCAAGCAATGCAATGATTAACTGCCTTGCTATTTTTTTATGCTCTATGGGCCTCCTTTATGAGAAATGACGCATCGCTGCGTGAAAGCAGCGATGCGTCACTTCTCAGTGCTCACTCCTTGTGACATACTTGATGCGTCATATTTACTGTATGACGCATCATGTCGCAAGGAGTTACAGATATGTCAGTATTTCTGACGTATCTGTATGGCGCAAAAGTGACGCATTGCTGGAGTGTGCCACAAAAGTGATGCAACTCCAGCAATGTGTACTTTCACATGGTCAAGTCCCATGTTGTTAGTGCCTGCGTCAGTCTTATGCCTGCCATGAAGCAGGCGTAAGATTTTGACGCATTAGCGGCCAAGAAATGGCGCAGTGAAATCTTATAGATTTCACTGCGTCACTTCCATGACCCTTTCTTGTGTCAAAATGCCCCCTTGCATACATTATACCTGGCGCAGGTATAATGTGGCGCAGGGGTTTACAAAGTGACGCATCTACCTAGATGCGTCACTTTGTGAATATGGTGCAACAAGGCACATTTTATACACCACTGGTGCGTCACAAAAAGTGACGCACCGGCAGCGTAAAAGTGACGCACAGCCTCATAAATGAGGTCCTATGCTTTTTCCCCACAGCAAACTCAACAGAGAACATGCACACATCATTTTTGTCAGTGACACCAATTCACTTTCACCCTGTCAACAAGTATTCCATGGTTCCTACAATTGACTGGTCCAACCTCAACAGTACACATTAGAAACAACCTCAGACGCCATCAGTCACACAGTATTCTCCAAATTATACAGCTGTCTGGGCATTTGCCACTTCAGTTACACATTCGTAACAGCAAAACTCAGGCCGTAAAAATCACCACTACCTGCTTTCCTGAATTAAAATATATTCATAGCATACTTCCTTTTACTGAAACACTTCTTACATCGACCACAGTGTAAACCCATGTTTTTACAAGCTTGCATAACAATGCCATGTATATGAAAAAGTCACTCTGCTTTCCACTCCCCTTTCTGCTGAACACAGCTATATGTGATATATTAGGCTCATCCCTCTACCCACATTGGTCAGATTCTTAGCCCGCACGTTTTAAAAATGAAAATAATAAAATGATCTGTGCATGCGAGGCATTTGCAAAAAAAGGCCTTGCGCGCATTGATCCATTTGATCCTGTGTAAGATCAATGTAGAGTCACTTAGGGGCATATTATCAAGAGCGGCGTTAAAATTATCGCCGGTTTAGCGGCAGAAAACTGCTGCTAAAGCGACGATAAAGGGCTTATAATATGCCCAGGAGAACTCCAATAGAAGCCCATGTTCACACCAGAACATGGACTGCTATTGGAATTCTCAAGGGCAATTATCAAGCCCATTATCGACGTTTAGCGGCAGTTTTCTGCCGCTAAACCGGCGACAATTTTTAACGCCGTTCTTGATAATATGCCCCCTAATTCTATGCCAAAGTAGCCTCATGCAAGGATTGGGGAGAGAAGAGATCAAGTCATTTGTTGCCTACAACATTTTGAAATGCCCTTAAATTTGGGCAGTCAGAAATCCTCTCTTACCCATTCTGATTCTGAAAAGGGTTATATGTCAGAGAATGGGGTTACTCCCTTTACAAGGAGAGAAAGGAAATAAAACACTCCTAAACTTCATAATGGTGGGGGGCAAGGGTTGTCTATACACTGAAAAGGTTTTCCATTGGAGAGAAACAAGTGAAAGAATAACATATACAACTGCACAACGGAATCCTATCTCCCCTCTTCAGAATGGTACTGTTGGTTAAAGCATTGTGCACAAAAAAAGTCGCATGGTGCAGAACACTTTTGGAATTTTTGCGATTTGCCAACAAATGTAAATGTACATGTGTGGACAAAAGTATGTGTAAGGGTGTACTTCTGAAGCTTTTCTCTGTAATCTGGCCGACAGTGTTAAAATGGTAAGGATTAAAGCAATATAATAATCACAGCAGCACCTGCTGGAGGGAGTCCAACAAGATAAGTAGAAGATAGAAATTATACAACCACAAACTTCCTTTGAAGTAACTCCAATTTTCGTGTTTCGGTTTTGACAGCACGCCAGTGACCTGGTTTACAAAGTGGAAGAAAATATTACAGAAAAAGAGGACGTTCTGAAGCAAAACCAATATGTTTTTGGCAACTTCATTGAAAGGCTTTGGGCTTACCTGACCATTCAGCAACTGCTCGAAAAAATGTAAGACTATATTGTGTTTCGGCTATCTTTGTGCATTTACTGAATGTTATGTATCTCTGACAATTGTATGTGTGTGTGCCTAGATTGTGCTATAAATCCTTTATAATATATGAGAAAAGCAATGACATTTTAGGCACCATGAAATACAAAGAGTTGAATGCACTAAAAAACTCTCTGAACTCTTGGCTAGTTTGGCTTCAAAATTCATACCTTGGTGGGAAAAGATAGAAATCATCAAGATGAATATAACCCCTAAAGTCAAGTAACTATTACACATAATACCGTTGTCACTTTCCAATTACTTTTTATCCAACCGAGACATAACCAGAAACACATTTCTTTGGTGAAAACATGCCCAAGGATAGCTTTTAAAATATTAATACTTCCTACATTTCTCGTTTAAAAAACTAGGACTTCCTAAATGTCTGGGAGGAATTGAATTACCAAACCTTAGGAACTCAACATCATTTGTATTCAACCAAGGAGGCAGATAGTTTGCAGAAGACAAAACTCACTGCCCTATTCGGATGTCAATAGGGTTTGCCTTATTGAAGAACTTCAACCCAATATCATATTTATCCATGAACAAAATTACTCCAGGGCACTTAAAATGTATCTTAAACACTAAAAAAGCTATCCTCACAATATACTCACTACTTGAAATTAGGTTACACAATTCAAATATGAAATCTCTCTGGCATAATGTTAAAAATATTAATTAAAGGATACACTCTGACTAGTTAGGTTATGCTTCAGAGAGGATCCTCTTCTATTAACATCTTGGCACTGGCAAATACCTGCAATCATTTGCCAATCTACAAGAGTTGTATCACCTACAAAATATGGATTTTTACAAATTCATAGTGTGGGCTTTGGATACCGGGCAACATGGTCCACCAAGCTCAAGATGAAGCAGTTGCCTAAGGCTGTCTTAAAGTTAATGCCCACCCATTCAAAGGATGTGCCCATGACAGTGAGCAAATTCAGCCTGGCAGGTAGGACAGAACCTACAAAATGTATCTAACGTCACTCTCAAGCATTTTGTTGTGGTGATGTGTTGTATTTTTGTTTTGCATAATTGCGTTTTTATTGTTGAATTGTATTGTTGTTGTTATGTGGTATACTATTTTACTTGTTTAATTGTTTACTACTATGTTTTCGCTGTGTTGATATTTCGCTCTTGGTTACGGTATTGTTTTGTGATCTGTTTGTGTTCTATTAATTACTTTAGAGCTGGTCGCAAATGCTGTTGAACTTCCAGCTATAACAATCTAGTCTTGTGAAGTTTCAGTAATGACCAATTACCACTATCCAAGGTGATACAATACTGCTGGTAAAGCTGTTCATTTAATTAGGATTTAAATACTGGAGCGTTCTAAGCTTTTCGCTACAAAGTCAAATGATAGTATTTAAAACTGTGTAGCAACGAATTTGAAGATTATTGTCATTTGAACAGCTTTAGTTATGTTCATTAATGAACATTAAAAATATGCTTATTGCTACATTTGTAAATAAGGATGACTCAACTTTAATTCGCTTTGACAGATAAGACATAAGGAATGACACAGGTATTTGAACTTATTTTTTTAGATTTGCCCTTATGTTCGCTGTCTGTTTGCTCATTGAGCAACATTTTAAGAATTGTTTATACTCTAGAATTTTAGCACGAGGAGATGTCAAGAAGAATGTGGAAGAGGAAGCCTTGCAACTTTCACTGAAATACAGCTTTGTCACATCCCTTACGTCAATGGTGGTCACCAAACCTGAAGATCAGGAAAAAGCTATGGTGGCAAACAAGCCTACAGAAGACAGTATGTATTCCTATTTACCTAAGGCAATGTGCATTATCAGAAGAAGTAGATATCAAGCACCAGTAAACAACACCTATATAACACTGTACAGAAGCGTTGTGCTTGAAGTATGATTTGCTGCTCATAGAATGCACCTTTACAGAAGAACATTTAAATGGCGGTTCAGGGTTATTATTTTGAAATACAGCAAATTCTGCAAGTAGATTAAATAAAAGTGCAAAACTTTCTAGCTCGGAGTATTTCTTTTGTAGGTTTAGGGTCTTAACCTCCCAGTGGAATTTATGTTTTGCTTCCACAAACTTTACATGATGTGCTTAAGTTGGATATATTTATAAAAGGAATTTACATACTTCATCTTTGGTGAAATGTGCAAATTGTACAAGCACATTACTGTCTAAAGAGGGGCGTGAGAGTGGCCTCCTTTTCAAAAAGTGGTCGCTGCTCACGTCACTCAGTGCAATTTGGCCTGTTGGCCCACACTCCCATATTATGCTTAACCCAATACAAAAGCAATCTTTGGGTCTGGAGGAAAATAACAATAAAACATGACATTGATCACCCATAACTTCGGTTAATTACAATCCACAATCCTTGCCTGGGCAAATGGATCCAGGTTTTTCATGCTGGAATGAAGCACACCCATTATGACTGGGATATTTTATGAAGAAGGCACGCATGTGGACAGAGATATGTGTATCGACCAGTTACACCTCCTACCACTTGATGAATATAGACTAACCCAATTGCTCCATTGGATAGGGGACAGCAGAGTACAATTAAAAGCCAATAGACAAGACTCTGATTGAAACCTTATTTCATAATAAAATTTAAGAAAGGATTTGCTTACACTACATGACAATACACCAATGACACACAGAACAACCCCTGTCCTCTATGACAGCCTGCAGCAGGGACGTGGCTCAAGAGATACCAGATGGCACTTGAGTAACAGTGTGGACTAGGGTGGCAGATATTTCTATATAAGTGCAACACAGAGAAACGCATATAAACTCTTTTCTAGGTGATATCTCAACGCTGCTCATATGAGAGTGATAAGTTGGAGACTCTGACCTCTGATGGAGAGATTGTGGGGAGAGAGCTGATATGGTACACATGGTTGACCTGTTCAAAGGTTTGCATCTACTGGCAAGAGTTGATTCAGATAATGTTAGCGATGACGGGAGTGAACCTCCATGCAGATTCCCTTATCCTCGTGTTGGGTACCCCAGATGAGAACTTCATATATTCACTTACAACCCTAAACAGCAAACTCATAACTTACCTGTTGATAGCTGGTTGACTAATGATGGTGCTGTTCTTGAATCAGGCCTTTCACCCCCAACTCAAGTTTGGTGGGCGAAAGTGTGGTCAATCTATACATATGAGAAACTGTCAGCACTATTACATTACACAACATATACGTTTGAAAAAATGTGGTCTTCATTTCAACCTTCATGAAAATGGGTACAAAAGGGACTTATTGGGCAGGCCACCTATACTCAAACACTCTAGGATGAATGGAATGTCCTAAATGTCTGACCCTGCCCTACTAAACATTGGTGCCCAAACTACTTCCTGAGCCAGAACCAGGACAGTACATAAAGTTATAAAATAATGACTCCATGCAAATTCAGCTCAATATTTTTTGGGTGTTTCTCCTCCCGATGTACCGTGCTGTAGTAATAGGGCCTTATTATGAGTTTTGCGGTGCGGGAGCGGGACCGCCCCGCTCCCGCACTGCAAAACAGATGCACAAACCAAGCACCAGATCAGGAGCATGAAAAAGGCACTGAATTGGGAACGTCAAAGGCAGTACCTTTTCACTATTGCTGGGCCTACCTCACCCATAGGATAACTTTGAAGTTACCTTATTAAATTTATTAAGCTGTAACTTCCAAATGGAGACAGGAAAGCAGTTCATGTTTCTTGTCTTTGGAATTGTAATAGAAAATCCTCTTTTATGGTGAAGTCAGATTTTAAATTACAATCTAATAAATGTCACTTTTAGAAAGTTTAACAAAGAAAGAAGGGGTTGAGCCTGTATTGGGCAGCAAGGCTAGGCCCTACACTTGTGTACAAGAAAAGTGCCAGTGCTGACGGTTAACCCTTGTAGGAAGCTGGCTCTGTATATACTACTAGCAGCCCGTCCCGACGTTGTCCGGGTATGAAATAGAATGTATGTAATGTGTGTATTTGGCAAGGGCAATTTATTTTAAAATCTCGCGGTAGACAAAATGTTTTGTTTCATTAGAATAGGGACGGAGAAGGCCCAGCTGCAGCCCTGGTTGATGTTAGCAGGCGTGTGTAATTGGTGTAGTGATCCGCCGCCTGAGCCCGGCTACAGCCCTGGTTGATGTTAGCAGGCGCGTGTAATGTCGTTGAATGAGAGAGTTATCAGCCGCGTTTAAATCCCTTTAATGAGAGAGTTGAGTGACAGCGAGTAGGAGAGGCTGCAGTAATTGTCCCCGCAGACACGCTCATTTGCGTGTTCCCCCACTTGAGGCCCAGATGCAGGCCTGTTTGATGTTAGCAGGCGCGTGTTCCCCCGCTTGAGGCCCAGCGGCAGCCCTGGTTGATGTTATCAGGTGGTGTAATTAGTGTACTGATCCGCCGCCTGAGCCCGGCTAGAGCCCTGGTTGATAGTAGCAGGCGCGTGTAATTTCGTTGAATGAGAGAGTTCAGTAACAGCGCGCAGGAGAGGCTGCAGTAACGTTACTTACCAGGCCTCCAGGTGAACGCGTTTGTCACGCCCCCCGCAAACGGCCACAGCAGACGATCTTCTGATTAATGTACGACCCACATGGCATGAAGGGCGGAACGTAGCACACGCCCCCAGCGTTTCTCACGCCCCCAGTGTGCCCCTTGATGCGGCGCAATTGCGTGCACATGGCATGAAGGCCGAACACACGCCCCCAGCGTGCCCCTTGCTGCTGCGCAGAAACGTAATTGGCGCTTGTATGTACGACTCACATGGCATGAAGGGCGGACACACGCCCCCAGCATTTGTCACGCCCCCAGCACACGCCCACAGCCCGCGATGTGATGGCCGTACCACACACCCCCAGCGTTAGTGACGCCCCCAGCCCACGCCCACAGCACAACGCAGACACGCCCACAAGGGACTACTTTGCTGGCACGATTCTTTTACCTTTTAAATGTATAGAGGAGTTGGCCTAACGGCTAAGGCGCTTGACCTCGGACCTGGGGATCTGGGTTTGAGTCTTGGTAACGACGCCAAACATCCTGTGATTCTGGACAAATCACTTAATCTCCCCGTGCCTAACAAAAATGAATGTGTGTCCTCATGTAACATAACTGGTGCTATGTAAAGCGCTCTGATACCTGATTCAGTTCGGGTCAAGTTCGCGCTATATAAAACTCTGCATGGTGGCTATCTGCATAACCTATGTCATTCTGCTGCAACTGCCCTTTCCAACACTGTATTGGGTGTTGTGATTGGTGCTGTGGTTACTCAGATTACCCGCCTCAAAGGTTTGGGCTCTCTCTTTATAATATTAGTATGGATATGGATATGGATACCAAAGTGAGTTATAGTGTGCACAGAGTCTAGTGGAACCCAAAAGGTAGGCAGAGATAAAGTTAGATAGCACCTCACTCTCTATTTGTGGTAGTGTGGTCGAGTAGTACAGCAGTATCAGAGGACAGTGTTAAGCATTTGTTGTGGACACTCAGTCAGCAAATGAATTCACACACTCAAAGACTGAACCTCAGACCAATTGTTGTTATATAAAAATATTCTTTTAGTTATGTTATTTCCTAGAACGAGGCAAGCCTGGCACACGTAAGTTTTAAGTATTTTGTAGTAAATATACAGTTGAAATACAGTATGTATTGTAATGGTATATGCACTTTGCTTTGGCTTACGGTATTGGTGCAGAGAAATGCAATGCTTTGGAAAGACAGTACATAGACTTGAATGGGCTTTTCAGTGAAATACCAGGTAAGTTACTTTTTAGATTACTTTTCTTACTCAGTGTAGTATACCTGGATACTACACTGGGATATTTCCTGTGAACAGGTAAGTAAAATAAATTTTTTTAAATAGTACAATTTTAAAGAATTTATTTAGGTTTTCAAACTCCACACATGGAAACTTTTCCAAGAAAAAACGTTATTGTTATCCTATGGAGGAAAATAGTGTTATCGGTTTTAAGGTAAGTATTCAGTAGTGGGAGTTGAGGGTCTGGTGGTAGACTCAGGGGTCCTCCAGGGTCAGGGATGCACTCTCGTTACTCTCTCAGCGGTACTAGGGCGGCAGGGTGCAGAGTGCTGACGACCAATGTTTTCCAACGGGGGATAGGAGGCCTCCGGTTTGTGGCTGCTGATGAGCAGACCACATGGTTGTGAGAGCAAATCTCCTGAACTTTAGCTCAGGGCAAATGGGGAAACAAAGTAGCAGCACCAGGGCGGCCGGGCGGAGGGTGCTGTTTCGACGCCTGGCACTGCAAGCTTGGGGACGAAGGTCTTCTGGGTGCAACCACTACTTCGAGAGATAAGTTAGAAAGTTGAGGGTTGGTTAGGCACCATTGGTTTGGCCACCCAAGGATGTGGGGCATCGAGTGAAGGGGTGTCTTTTGGTGTCAGCTCTTCTTACCAGCTCCTGGTCACAGTTGGGGGGACCATCCGGATTTAGGTTGCAGGCATCAGCTTGAGTATTGAGGCAGGTCAGGGGTTATGGGATCTCGAGTTAGGATCAACGGGGAGACCTCCTTGTGCTGTTTGACCACTCGAGCTCGGGCCGTGGATGGCGGGTGCAGAGTGGTGTGGATTCGCATTGTCCGGCCGGAGCCAGAGGTTGCAGATGAACAAATCCGGTGTTCACGGGAGACACAGTCTTTTTGGTTAAAGGCAGGCAGGTCCTCCAGGGTTTTTGAGGTTGTTGGCTGCAGGACACACCGGGATTTTGCAGGAGCAGGTTTGAGGTGGAGACAGGCCAGTAGGGCTGGAGCCAAGTCAGCTTGCGTATTCCTCTTGTTAGCTTCGGCACGGCTGTTCGTTCCTACTTCTTCTTTTCTTGTAGTTTCTTCTGATCTGAGGAACCAAAGTTCAGGGGTGCCCCTAAATACAAGATTTAGGGGTGTTACAGGTAGGTAAAAGGTTGGGACAAATAGGTCCCTTCCCTGGGGTGGGTACACCCCCTATTATGGCTCCCTCCAGTGGGAGGGGGCATAAGCCTTCCCCTGGTTAGCTGGCGTTCCCCATCAGGAGGATGGTGGGTACTGAGAGTTTTGCTTCACCTGGCCTCCCCCTCCTGATGGGTGGAGTTGGCAGAGGTGTGCACACCTCTTTTCCTCACTTGTTTTTCCTGCCGGTTCTCTCACCCAAAGTGGGGGTCAGAACCAGTGGGGACCAGTTACTGAAAACAGGAAGTGTTATTGTAAAGCTCACAAAGGTGGAAAGACTTTAAAGCTTCCCATTTGTGGACCCTACCCATCCTGGGGGAGAAGGCTTGGCACCTCGTCTCAGGATGTGCATTGCTTCAGGACCCCGAGAGCAGCAGGTTCTCAACTCAGGGGTCCAGAAACATGTCTGGTGGTGGCAGATGAAAACAGCCACTATGCCTGAACACTAGGGTAGGTCGTTTTGCAGGGGGCATCTCTAAGATGCCCTCTGTGTGCATTTTTCATTAAATTCCGCACTGGCATCAGTGTGGGTTTAATGTGCTGAGAAGTTTGATACCAAACTTCTCAGTTTTCAGTGTAGCCATTATGATGCTGCGGAGTTCGTAATGCCAAGCTCCCAGCACCCTCTACCCTTAATGGCAGCACTGCACTGCCAAACTCTCAATGAGACCCTACGACAGTTCTCCCCCTATGTGTACAATGAAGTGTCACTACAGACAAAACAGTTAACTGACACTGACTTTCCCTATTAGTGTACACTAACATTATATGGCCTATCTCAGGCCAATAACTAATCATGCAGAGCTCCCATTGAGCCAGACTACCTGTCCCCATTGAACAGGCTGCACACAACAGTAGTGTTCCACACACAGCCCTCACACCTGTGTACATGCATGCACCCACATTTTCATGTTTAAACAGCCACATGCCCCTTATCCTTGCTGCGTCGCAGAGACCTTATCATAAAAGGCGGACACTGGCGGTAAACACTTGCAGTCCACTAGCCATGTGACTATCATGGGCGAGACAACTGTAGTGAGGCTCACCTACAGCAAAAAGTCCAAAACTGGGTGATCAAGAAAAGCTGGGAGTACTGAATGGGTGGAACCCAATTGCAACAGGGCTGCATACCCCCTGTAGTTAGGTTAGAACCATGGCCAGGAAGGCATGGCACCTCTGCACTTCAAAAACAAGCCTCTAGAAGCTTCTCCCCATTTCAAAGGCACTACTGTGTGTATATACTGGACCTCCCACACTAACTCTTCAGTACGCTTCTGGACCCGTGGATACACTGCTGGGAAGGAAGGACTGCTGTGTTGCAGAAAGCACAGCCACTCTGCTCTACTTCTGCTCTGAAGGACTGCTGCCCTGCTGCCAGTTGTACTCTTGCCTGGGTGAGATGGACTGGACCTTCAACTCTGAGGGCAGAATCAAAGAGTGACCTCAAGGACTAGTTGGCTAACTTCCGGATTAGAAGCCTCAGGGACACAGCAGCATTCCACCAACCGTTAACCCAGCAACCCAGCACTTCAGTACACTTCTGGACCTCTGGATACCCTGCCAGGAAGCAGGACGGCTGTGCTGCTGAAGGACTGACACTCTGCTGCACTGTTGCTTTGTTGTACTCCTACTTTGCTGAGCTGGCCTGCTGCTCTCCTGCCTGGGTAAGAAGGACTGGACCTGCCTCACATGTTCCCAGAACCCAGAGAGACTCCAACAACGAGCTAGCTGGTCTCCTGATCTGAAGTCAAAGAGACATAAAATACTTCCAACCCACCTGCTTTTGCATCTGTACTCTGCCATCTGTGAGTTCGGCCCTCCCACTTTGTGTCACCCCTGTACCCTTGGAAGTAGGCCTGAAGTTGTTTTATGTAATGAAAATAAAGAATGGCTTTTCAGCAGTGGTGGCTGCTTCTTAATGAGGGTGGAAGGGGGGAATGAAAAATACATTTTAAAGATCACTTATCGCCTCTCGGTCTTCTTCAGTCTGCTCCAGAAGCAAGTAGCACACAGGCTCCCAGAATCCCCTAGCCAATATCGATGCTGCTGTCACCGGCAGGACAGCAGCATCATGATTGGTCTGACCTCTGTGGTTCAGCGCTCAGACAGGGACTGGGAGCCTGTGCATGTACATCACCCAGGCTGCGCAATGCTGCCAGGTGGTGTTATATTCCATATAGGTACGCCAATAAAGGCTCAGGTAACGTAGTAACCTTCCACCTATACTCTCCCCTATATTACCCACATAACGGTTCTTGAGGACTGACCTTTTATTTAGATACTACAAAGGCACACAGAATGTGGGATTTTCCCTGGTAAAAGCCTCACTCATAATGCATGAGGATTCTTGGAAACTCAGCAGGACTACCATCTCCTGTATAATAACTATGTATAAAGTTCAGTCCCAACATCATCCTAAGTCTGACAAGTGGCACAGCAAGGTAGAACCCCTGGGAAGACCTTTGGATATATAAACATCACATCTTTCTGAGACAACCAGAGATCAGGACTTCCCTGCCGACACATTGACGCGAGATGCTGAGGCTCCTGCATACAGATACTCCAGCTCGCAGTGGTCTAACATCCCTTGTAGGGTGTCCATTTCCAGACCAAGACGGGGTCCCACAGTCTCTCACTTCAGGTAATGGGGTTGACCTTATCCAAGAGGGATTCATACATGCTAGGTACACTTAGGTACATCTAGTTAGGGTAACATCGAAAGAGTACGCATTTTATTGTCATGTATTTTATATACTTGCCTGTATTCAAGGTTATAGCAAAATGAAAGAAATCTACCATCCTTTTACTTTCCTAGTGCTTCTAATCATTTGTATCTGTTACTGTCTAATGGTTGCTTCAGGACGCCTATTTTACACTAGGATAACAACTGTTTAGTAAATGCCTATTGAAAAACGTTCCTACCGTTTATTCTGCGTATCTCTCTGAGACAAACTGAGCACAAGGGACTGAGCGAAAAGTAGTATATTGTTTCCTTGGTCCTGCGGGATCAGAGTTGTCATGTTCGATAGTTGGCAAGAACTATTCACTCCTTGGTAAGAGGAATTTCTAGTGGCATTGTGAGCTAGCTGTTACACAGGCCAACCACCCGGTGGGGCGTCTAGAATCAGTCTAAAACCAATCCTACAGTGCATGTCGTCTAAACGCGCGGATCCGATATAGGTTTTATAGGAACTACACAATAGTGGAGAACATGCTAAATGTGCATGACTGTTTAACTGGCCTAAGACAGACGGCCATACCATCATGCGCACTTAAGAGAGTGCCTACCACTCCTCCCCCTGCTCTTGTGACAGCTTAGCTCTGCCCGCACCTAAAATGAAAACCAGCTGAGCCAGGACAGAAAAATAAAATGTTAATAGCATTGCATTATTAGCATTTTATTTTTCCTTTTTGAACTGTTCCCTGAGCAGTGGGGCGACTCTCCTCCTCCTTAGCGAAGGAGCCGCCACTGCTTTTCAGGCTGATGATCTGTTTTTTTTAAAAGAAACAACAGTGATTAGTAGAAAAAAGAAATTTAAGGCAATATGGTTATTTTTTCTGCAATAAAGATCATAACCGAAAAAATAAGATCTTCATGTTCTTTTTTCTACTACAGTCTGAGCCTGAATGCTTTTCTACTCTGCCTTATATTAAACTGATTCTAATATATTTTTCCAACAAACTTCTCACTCTGATTATTCATGCCTGCAACATACTACCTCTTTCATATGAAAGAGCAGGACCCCAGGGATTTTAAGCGGTGTGCAGGAAACACGATGTATTTTAAGTAATAAAATACCCCTTACCATTTGTTAAATGGATATTGCATGTCACCTTGGATTTCCATGACCTTATAAAGGAACTTGCAATATTATTTTAATGTAAAGCAAGGGGTACATAATCCCATATAGTACTGGATACTTCTCCCAAAGGTTCTGGCCCAGGTTTACAAACGTTTGGCACAACGCAGCACAGCAACAGAACTTGCTGTGGTGTGTCAAATAGAGAGAGCATGAGTGCACCGTATTTACTAAGATATGGTGCATTCCTGCTCTCTCTCTCACTCCCCCCATTGATACGCCTTCCCAATGCTGAGTAACAACTTGTACTGCCTTGCATTACTCTAGATTTACTAAGCCACGCAGTCCACACAAGGTGGCTTATGAGATAAGGTCCTTTGTGATGATAACTGAAACACTGTTAAAAGTACATGGAAGATTGAACTGTAATTGTTTGATGTATAAGTGCAACCTCAATGTAACTGGATATATAGCAATACAATAAAGGTTCGAACTAGGTAAGGACTTTATATTTTTAAGGCATGCTGTAATGATTTATTCTTCTTTCTTTTTCAAGGTATCGACCCAATCTATCCGGATAGGATCATGCATGCAAGTAAGTTGCCTATAAGATTTGCTTTGACCTGACTCCTAAAAAGCTGCCGAATTTCAGAAATGCATCCATACGATGTTCATTAATGTCTTCTACTATGAGCAGAGTTGCTGATAGCATACCCCAACCCAAGTGAGCATACCTTGATTATTGCATATGAATGTGCCATTTACAAAAGGGTGCTTTCGTTGCCTATTGTGGGAGACCTCTACCACTTTAGTAAAATTACTGGAAAGCAGCAAAATAAAAATAAATAACATGAATAAAGTGGAAAGATATAAAAAAAAAGTTTAAATGGGTCTAAATAATGAAAACATAATGGAATTCAAGAAGACTACTGAAATCAGGTGCCGCCTACGGTTTGCAAGGTGCAATCCTCGAAGCCGGAACCAGCCTTTCATATTTCAGAGGTCTATGAGTTATATAACATGACACTGGGAAATAGTACCACCTATTAAATGATACCTAGAAAACTTGATAGCATCATTTTCAATCGTTCGTGACTGAGGAAGGTATGTTCATTTTTTTTTGAGGATTTCATTGAATCATTTGCCTGCTCTAGAATGGATTATCTTAATGGAGATTATCTGTCAAATGCTGGTTTTGAATATGCCTCCAGTGTACAAAAATATGATCCTATTTTCTTAGCCAGAACAGCCTTTATTATTTACATGTAACAATAGACATTGAATTCAAATGTCTGTGAATAGCACACAAAAATATGCACATGGTAAAAAACAAATACACCTAAAAAGAGGATCAAAATCCTTAAAGTAAAAGTAATTTTATATCCTATATCAAAGTATGGAATAGTTAAACTCCTTTTAAGTCTGTCAGAGGCAGCTTTACCTGTTTTGCAAGAGCTAACCATTTTAACAACCAATGGCTGCAGTTCAGTTCCTCTCTGTCATAAGTTGGTGTGATGGAGACTCACTTGCTAGTCAACCAAAATCCATCATGTATTCAGCTATTGGCTAATTGTAAATGTCAATGCTGGTGTGTGGAGCTTTTCCTCTTTTATGTGACCATTCCATTTTAGTTGTATGAGCCTGAGTAGAACAAGAGTGTCTCCAGGCAGATCCACATCTCCTTTGCCACATGAAAACAGGCATTTCATGTAGCTGCTGTTGGAGTTTAGGAGGTGACGCTGGAGGCTCACCATGTCCCCCTATAAACAGGGAACTATGGTGGGCCCAGCATCTATGGTTCTGTTAGGCAGAAAGTGTAGAAAGTGTCATCCAGGCTCTGCTGTGCATTGCCAACAATGATGGGCCTTTCTCCCAAGCTTCACAGCTACAAGTGACAAGCTCCCATGGATGCCAACATGGCTCAAGCACAGGTAGCTCAAGATTCCACCCCGGTGTGTCCCACTGCCTAGTCTGGGAATCTGACAAAGTTGGAAACAAAGAAGGGGGGGGGGCTTTCTGGCCACAGCTCTAAGCACTATTGAGAAAATGTCTTGCCATGGGTCTGGGTAAATCGAGGTTCTCTGTCTTTCAAAGCTGGCAAAATAAACTCAGCTTCTTATACTTCAGAAAAGTACAGTGAAGCCTCCATGCTGTGTTCTCGGTTTCTTAGCCTCACTCCACCCACTGGGTATCCAATGCATCTGAACGTATACCCAGACAGTCACTGTTTGGACCTGCTGCCAGTGTTCTTACAATGATGTAGATTTTGAGCCTTATGTATGATAGGTTCATACCCATTCTGTGCCTAAGGAAAAATATGTTGATACGTAAGATCTGTAAATAAACTCAAAATGGAGAACATTTTCGTTATTCCTGCTGTAAAATTATAGGTGCAGTGGCTTGTTTTGAAATGGCGATCTGAACCACACTGAATTTGACAACTTACACTATGCTAAATTGCAGATGTAAAATGATTAGCATTACACAGCAGCAGGACTCACCTAACTCACAGCATGCTTCATACAAAAGTGCACATTACAAATAGTGGAAAAAAGTGAAAACAGGGTTGGGGTGGTGAACAAAGGACGATCGGAAATTAAGATCCGTATAAGGGAATATTATACTCCTCTCTACTACACAACACATGCCTACATTCTGATAAAAGAAGCGAGAAAGAGTTCACAATCCGCAAATGCAGATCTTTTCTACCACCTCCTGCTCGATAACAGAATCAATCCAAAACACAAAAAAGATTAAATTAGAAACAAACCATGCCAAATTCAATAGATCTTCCCTTTATTCTTTGTTTGAAGAGTGTGTATGTGTGCAAATTGTTTATTGTGTGTGACTAGCTGGAGTGGATGATTAAATGAATGAGTAAATTGGTATATGAGTACATGGATGATGAACGGGTGACTGACAGTATAGCATGATGCACACTCATCCATATTTCCATCCATCCATTAATCCATCCTCTCAGCCACACACTCTTAAATACAACTGTGATTGAATGTAAGAGTTTATTGGCTCGCCCCCATTTGGTCTAATACTCACTCGTTCAATCATCTCTGTGCTCTTATCCATTTACCTTTCTTTGTGTTTTCTCGCACCTTCTTCTGGCTATGCCTTGCAGAATTCGGGAACTTTGCGTTCTGCATGGAAAACAGAGTTCCCGATAGCGGAACGCAGAGATCCCGATAACTTCCACCGGGAACAAAAGTTTTTTCTATTGGAGCGTGCAAGACTTGTTTTAATGCATGCTGGCTAGCGTGACAAGACTTGTGGACCGAGAGCGAGCGTGCACAAGACTTGTCGGTTGCTAGCGTGCCTCCAGCACTTTTTCATGATGTTGGCTAGTGCAAGCGACCTCAGCTGCACCTCAAGCAGATTCTCTACTCGAGAAGCAGCTAAATCTACTAGAAATGGCGGTTTGTAGTTACTATTGTCCTCCAGCAGACCATTCCGATTGTTTTTTAATGCCAAAAGCCTTTTTTTTAATTTTACTTTTTTTCCCAACAAGAAGGAAGTGCACCAGAAACTCCATCTTCCCGTTCCTGTCCAGAACGAAGCTCCTAGTGGTTTGCCCATCTCCTGGTCACTTTTCATTTGGATTTGGAGCTGAAAGGATCGCTCTCTTTGCCTGGTGCATATATACCATTGGATTTAAGGACTTTATTTTGGAGATTTCACAAGTGAGTGCAAAAACTCATGCACCAGTATTTATTTTTGCTTTTATTTTATTTTTAAAATGTAACGTGGTTGGGCTTCAGTTTCAGTAGGGGCCTAGTCATATGTTTTGATTTTTTCTTCTTTTGTAAAGGAACAATGTTACACAGTTAAGTACATTTTCTCCATGTTTGTTAAATTTGCAATATTTATTCATTTTACAATGTGGCCTAGTCTGCCAATAGGCCATCCAGTCAGTAGGCCCAGGCCAGTCCTAGTCATGGGTGTATGGAGCAACTCTTTCTGTGGTATTTGTTTTTTTAAAATATCATTTAGGGCTGGGATGGCATTGGATTAAATAAAAAATGTGTTTTGTTTTTTATTTCACGTTTTTTTGGTGTACAAAAAGTGTATATGTGGGGTAATATTTGATGTCTTGGGAGGGTGCGTGGTGCATTGTTGTACATTTGTATAGCTCAGTTAATTTTCAGCTTTGCTGAATTAATGCAATGTTTTTTTTCAGTGATACCAATGTCTCCTTTGTCTGGCCAGTTTGTGTGTGTTTCCCATAGGCCACCATTTGTCTTTGTTCTCCATGCCTTGTGGCCAAGAGCCATGTTGAGTAGTCAGTGTTCATAGGCCTGCATGTGTGTTTTGTTTTCCATTGCTCCTTGCTTGTTGTTGTTGGACCATATGCCCAGCGACCATTTTGTGTAGCCATCCAGTGTGCTTTTGACATAGGCCTGTATGTGTTGTTTGTTGAGGCCATGACACTTTGCTTGCTGTTTGACTATGTAGTTAGTGGCCATTTTATATAGCCAGCCAGTGTGCTTTTGCCATAGACCTGCATGTGTTCTTTGTTGTGGCTATGCCTCCTCACTTGCTCCTTGACCATGTGGTTGGTGGCCATTTTGTGTAGCTAGCCAGTGTGCTTTTGCCATAAGCCTGCATGTGTTCTTTGTTGTGGCCATGCCTCCTTGATTGCTGTTCTTGTTTGACCATGTGGTCGGTGGCTATTCTGTGTAGCTAGCCAGTGTGCTTTTTTCATAGGCCTGTATGTGTTCTTTGTTGTGGCTTTGCCTCCTTTCTTGTTTATTTTATATTTTATTTACATTTTTTTCTATTTTTTATTTGATTTAAAAAATGTATTTTTTACATTTTCCCACTATCCTGCCATAGGAACACACAGTGCTAATTTTATTAATATTATTATTCAGTTTACCCCTGGGCTCCCTTCCTGTCATAGGTGAAGAACACACACCAGTATTCGTTTTTAAGGATTCTTCAATTTCCCCTTAGACCCCCTACCTGCAACAGGTGCACAACATACATCAGCATTGATTTGTTAAGGATTATTCCATTTAACCCTGGACCCCCTGCCTGCCATAGGTGCACAACACACATCAGCATTCATTTTTTAAGGATTATTCCTTTTCTCCTGGACCCCCTTGCCTGTCATATATGCACACCAGCATTCATTTTTTAAACATACAATTTCCCCACACCTCCCTGACTGTCACAGGTGCCTCCCTTAGATGCACACAAAGCAAACAGTTACATCAGTATGTTGTTATCCTGATTGGAAATTAAATATCATGTTCTGGTGGTGTGGTTTGACTTTGAAATGCACTGTTGGTGTTAATTATGTAGGATAATAATGATAACTTAAGTAGCCACCCTAAAATATCTTGTCAGTACTAATTCAAACTGCAACAATGCCATGTTTCAGTAAATCTTTTTCTTGCTTGTTTGCTTTTAGGTGCACAAGAGACATCACCTACAGTAATGCCAGACCGTCATTTGAGTCATCCAATCTCTTCTGCTTGTACCACTGCCAACTGATAGCTTCCAGAGGCCACAAAAAAAAGTGCTGCCAAGAAAGTGGCCAGTGTGGAGAAGAAGCAGATTTCCACCACTGGTGTGCCCACCAGAACCTTTTTTGGCAAACTTTGACCTGCTGCACCGGCTTCCGTGGAGCAAGCTGGGAGCAGCACTCCAGCATCAATGGCAACACCCCAACCTAAGCCCAAGTCCATGTCTCTCAGCAAGGCAGCCACTGCAATCATGTCTATACTGACGAGCAGTGTCTTCAAATTGGATTTGTCTCTTTCTCAAAGTAGCATCCAATCATTGCAGAAATGTGGACAACAGCCACAGCCAACAATGGATCTTACTGAAATAGGAACAGAACAGGAGGTTGAGCTTCCTGCTGAGCAAGAACCTCCTCTTTTACAACCATTGGCTTCCAGATATCCAGAAAGAAAAAAGAAGGGTACACCATCATGCAAGA
Organism: Lissotriton helveticus; assembly: GCF_964261635.1. Taxonomy (NCBI): domain Eukaryota; kingdom Metazoa; phylum Chordata; class Amphibia; order Caudata; family Salamandridae; genus Lissotriton; species Lissotriton helveticus. The sequence continues at coordinate 1,172,103,404 of NC_136070.1, forward strand.
AGCGGCTCAGGAGAGGAAAGTTCCTGAAAGCCTTACAAATATGGGAGGGGATGAGGATGATAAGCCAGTTATTATGGAAACTGTCCCAGAGGAGACTGACATTATCCCTCCTAGTATTTATACTGCTCTGAGGGATGTGGCACTGCCACCACTGCTAGCACCAGTTTCCATATTTATAATTCCAAGAGACCTGCATCCATTACAAGCTCAGTAGAAGTACGCACTTCAGAGAGCCCACCTCCAGTTCTTCAGGCATTGACATTGCCACCAGTGATCCACTGAAAAGGTCCACCTCCCCAGTTTGAGACTTCTTTACAGTTAGCAAGCAGGACAAAATTGCAATATGCTCCATTTCCTTTCCTAGTGTTTGTTGAGGCAAGCTTGGTACACACTATGGTACTGGAAGCCAAGCAACCTATTTGAAAAAACATCACATACTCTGCTGGGAGCCGCACCTCAATTAACGTTCTGCACATGGTGGTGGTCAAGGTGCTGTGAGAGGGGAATCAGCTCCAGAGCCTCCAATCAGAATGAGAGGTGTAGATGATGAGGAAGAACAGGGTGACCTCTTTCTGCAAAGCAGGCCAGTCCCAAGGAGTGCACCAGTATCACCTGCCTCGGAAACTTCGCATTGGTCCAAAAGTCAGATGGAGACACCACAGCAACAGCACACAGTGATTGCCCCAAAATGCACATTAAGTCTACCACTTCCAGGTCCTCTCCAGAAATCACCTGCGTCAGTAGCACCACAAATGAAAAACCCAGGTTGTTATTACAAGCATGTTTAGGCAGGGGAAGTCCTATGAATGCAACCATCCATACTGATCAATGAGTATGTAGTTCAAAGACCAGCAAATGCATTGGAATGGACAAATGGAAAATAGCCAAATGCCTGAAAGCGAGGCTATTTCCTTTTGAGTTTTTCACACGGGAGGTCAGCAAGGAGGACATTACTATGGACCACATTTTCCTGCTGTTGTATCTGTCAAACAACCAGTTAAAAACATGTCTAACAGTTTCTGAGCTGTGGGTGATGAAAAAGAAGATGTGTATAGATTGGCTCAGAATTTATCCTTCACTTGGCTAAGAATGCAAGGCTGCAAATGGACATTGTGTCATTCAAACAGAACCTCTTTGCCACAATACTGGCTCCACATCACACCAAAAATACAGGCCACTGTCATTCCTTTTTCAGAAGAGGGTATTTCAGAATACAAGATGTGGATTGTTGAGTGAGTCAGAGTCCTGGAAAAAGAATGACTAGGACATAGAGTCCCTTTCACGGAAAAAAGTTCTGGGGTGCCATCTTCAACTTCCGGAGAGGGCAGTCCTGTTGTCTCACAACAGCCAACATAGGCAACAAGAACATCGCCAGCAACAACATCATTCATCAACATCATCATTCAGGCCTTGTGTTGTGCTACGTAAACACATAACTTTGTCCACTCCGGACTCTGACTCCACTCTTCTTGACTCATAGATTTAATAAGTTTAGTTTTAAATACAGGCTCCCGATTGCTCTGAGGAAGTTACTAATGCTAGTTTCTGTTATCATACCAGGTCGTCATTGCCGTGTCATGGTGTTAATCTGATCTCAGTCTTTCTAAAGTAACAATATAAATAATATAAATATAACCCACTAACTCTGTGTTTTCTTTATATTAGTTGCCTGTGATGGATAATACTTTGATTAATCCTACAGTTGGACTTCACCTATGTGGGAGTGGGACCTCACTTGTGATTCCTTCCCTGTTAGTGCACTAGGCTGCTACTAGAACCACCACCACGGCACCTTGGGAAACCCTGTAGAAAGAAGACTGAGAGAAGTAGCAGCCCTCGCTTCATCTATTCAGGTATGATAATTATGGATATTTATTCTAGGCAATATAGGTAATGGAAATCACCCCTAGTGGTCAATATAGTAACAGGGGGTAGCAGGACAAGGCTACCATATAATTAACTGGTTTACACCTTTTTAATCAGATTTAAAAAACAGGGACTGCTAAAAGGCAGCAGTGCAAAGTAAAATACCCCCAAAATGGTTTGAGGGATAAATAAAGTAAAATAATTATTTAGTACCCTTTTTGAACAATAAAACCCACCCCTTCTACCCACAACAGACCCATTCCTCTCCCTAAACAAATCTCCCCATCCCCAACCAATGTCCAAATGTCCCTCAAAAAGTCAACAGTCATGGTCCCAACTCCCATCCCAATTTCCACCCACAACAAGTCCCTCCCACTAAAACAAACATTTAAAAAGGGGCTAAAGAAAAGGACACTACACACAGATCAGACGCAGTGCCAACACCAACGACATCCCACCATCACAAGACCTGTGCGACTCCCTGGCCACCTTCTTTCACCGCAAGATCACCGACATCCACGACAGCTTCAACTCCGACACCCCCGCACCCACCACCGAGACCACCACCCCTGCGACCTCCACCCGCACCAGCCGCCTGACCACCTGGTCCTACGTCAGCGACGAAGACATCATCAAAACCATGAACTCCATCCACTCCGGATCCCCATCCGACCCCTGCCCTCACCACATCTTCAACAAAGCCAGCACAACCATCGTGCCCCACTTCCGGAAAACAATCAACAGCTCCTTCGAGACAGCGACCTTCCCGGAAAGCTGGAAGCACGCCGAGATCAACGCCCTTCTAAAGAAGCCCAAGGCGGACCCCAAAGACCTCAAGAACTTCCGGCCCATCTCCCTGCTCCTGTTTCTGGCAAAAGTGACAGAGAAGATGGTCAACAAACAGCTAACCCGCTACCTCGAAGATAACGACATCCTGGACCCTTCCCAATCCGGTTTTCGCAGCAACCACAGCACCGAGACCGCCCTCATCGCCGCCACCGACGACATCAGGATCCTGTTGGACAAAGGAGAGACAGCCGCCCTCATCCTCCTGGACCTATCAGCAGCCTTTGACACAGTCTGCCTCCGCACCCTGTCAGCACTCCTCCATGACGTCGGAATCCAAGAGAAGGTACTGGCCTGGACCACATCCTTCCTCTCCGGCCAAACCCAGAGCATCCGCCTCCCACCCTTCCGCTCAAGAACCACCGAGATCATCTGCGGCGTCCCACATGGATCCTCCCTCAGCCCGACGCTATTCAACATCTACATGGCACCGCTCGCCCACGTCGGATGACAACATAACCTCAACATCATTTCCTACGCCGACAACACCCAGCTGATCATATCCCTAACCGAAGACCCCCACACCGCCAAAGCCAACCTCCACAGAGGAATGAAGGCCGTAGCCGACTGGATGAAGGACAGCAGACTGAAGCTGAATTCAGACAAGATGGAGGTCCTCATTCTCGGACCCACCCCATCAGCCTGGGACGACTCTTGATGGCCCACATCGCTAGGCACAGCCCCGGAACCCACAGACAATGCACGCAACCTGGGGGTCATCCTCGACTCCACCCTCTTCATGACCAGGCAAGTCAACGCCATCTCCGCATTCTGCTTCAACACCCTCAGAATGTTCCGCAGGATTTTCAAATGGATCCCCTCCGACACGAGAAAAACCATCACCCAGGCCCTCATCACCAGCAGACTCGACTACGGGAACGCCCTCTACTCAGGAACAACAACCAAGCTCCTTAGACAACTGCACCGAATCCAGAACGCCTCGGCATGACTCATTCTCGACGTCCCCCGACGCAGCCACATCACACCCCACCTGAGAGGCCTGCACTGGCTCCCCGTCAACAAGAGGATCACCTTTAAACTCCTCATCCACACACACAAAGCACTACACAACACCGGACCTACACACCTCAACAACTGACTCAGCTTCCACACTCCCACCTGAAGCCTCCGCTCAGCAAACCTCGCCCTCGCCACAGTCCCTCGCATCCGGAAAGCCACCACCGGCGGCAGATCTTTCTCCTACCTCGCCGCCAAGACCTGGAACACCCTCCCTACCAGCCTACGACAGACAAAGGACCTGCTGGCCTTCAGAAGACTTCTCAAGACCTGTGTCTTCGATCAGTAGCCCCCCCCCAGCGCCTTGAGACCCTCACGGGTATGTAGCGCGCTTTAGAAATACAGTGATTGATTGATCAGAAACTTCTTATGCTGCCCTCAATGCGTGCTGTTCTACTTTCAATACAGGCCAGCCTCAGCAGGACATGGTGCTGGAAACAGTGGACTCAGTGTGAGGGGGAGCAGCAGCTGCCTCCTCATCCTCGACCACCAGCTGTTGAAATTTGGCCCGTATAGCCTACAGCCTCTCCCCTCAAAGTCGGGCTGCTATCCCCTGCCTAGTAGGTGGTCAACCAGCAGGAGTAGTTATGCCCAGCAAGAAAAAAGACAAATTATAAACAATGCTCTGGGCAAAGCACTTGTTGAAAATTATATAGTGGCACAGTAGCAGTACAATGCTGGTCCTCTAGAGCCATTCAAAATTGATGTGATTAAAGTCACAGCCATTGTATACCATGCTAACCACTGCTAAACTGCAAGTTCTCCCTGTGTAAATTGTGATTATGGTTGGTTATCCATGATTGGCATATAAATGGTTTACTGGTAAGTCCCTAGTAAAGTGCACTGTGTGTGCCTGGGGTCTGTAAATCAAATGCTACTAGTAGGCCTGCAGCACTGGTTGTGCCACCCACATGAGTAGCCCGGCAAACCTGTCTCAAGCCTGCCATTGTTGTATCTGCAAGGACAGTTGTAAACTGCCATGTCAGCCTGGCAAATGCACCCACTTGCTAGGCCAAAACATTCTCTTTTTTCAGCACTTAGGGCACCCTTAAGGTAGGACCAAGGTAGACCCATGAGCAGGATGCAGCGTATGTGAAAGGTAGGACATGTACTGGTGTGTTTTACATGTCCTGATGGTGAAATACTGCCAATTTCGTTTTTCACTATTGCAACGCCTATCTTTCCTATAGGTTATCATTGGAGCCGCCTTGTAACATCTTACAAGTGTGACTCTCAATTGGGAAGAGAAAGAGATTTGGAGTTTGGGCGACCTGAACTCAGAACTTAAGAATACATCTTTTAATGCAGTTGGTTTTTTGAATTGTGTGTTTGAAAATGTCTCTTTTAGAAATTGGGCATTTTCTTGCTTTACCATTCTGTGTCTCTGCCTGACTGTGGAATCAACATCTGGATTAGGCTGACTGACAGACACTGTTTGTGCATTCACTCTAGACAGTCATACAAAGGGAGTTGAGGTGTGATGTGCATATCCTGATTGGCCATCACCAGGCTGATGTTTCTTCCTGAGCTAGCGTGGTGGAAGGAGTTGTCAGTGACACCTCACAATGCTGTCTTCACTCCCCCTTGTATTGTGTCTAGAGGCAAGGCAGGGACAAGCAGGACAATAAAGAAGTTTCTATGAAGTATGCCTACATTAAAGGGCAAAATTGGTATAAGTATTGGACCTATAAACCGACATTTTTAGAACACCTCTGGATCAAGAGGAGACTCAGCCAAGAGGAAGAGATGGAGAGCTGTCAGGATAAGTACTGTCCCTTTGCTGGGTTGGGCTGCAGTTGCTGCTTCTATCTTGTAGAGTACAAGGACTGGACTTACCTTTTGTATCCTGTTCGAGAATATTCTCCAAGGGCTTGGGTGCGCTTGCCTCCAGTTAAGAAGTCTTAGGGCCATCAAATACTTAATCTGCAACTCCCCTGAACTTCAATGCTGAGAGCCAATTCCAGTTCTGGTCCCTTACAGGTGGTTTGGCTGCTTCAAAGTCTCAAAATACATGCTTCACCCTTCCAGTTAAATTTTTTCCCTACTGCAAGGCTGCTGTGCGGTTGATAAACCAATGCATCACCGTGGTGTGGCTGGAAAATCAACACTATGCCTGTTTGTGGCCAGGATAATCACCACAGCCCAAGTCAAGAGCACCGTCAATAAATGAGACCCCCACACAGAATCTGACACAGGCCCTGCTGTGCGGCTGAAGGAATCAATACATCACCGGTCTGCGGCTGGAAAAATCGATGCAGCACCTGCTTCACCGCCACCACATCATACCCATCGCATCCAGATTTCCAGACATCGCACCTGTGTGGGAACTTTCCAGTGCATTGACCCGCAGAAAGGAACTGTCTTTGGATTTCGACGCATCGGTCCTCCTCACAGTAAGGAATGGATGCAACTTTTCTCCTACATGCAGCAGAAGTGAAGCTTCCATTCGCCTCGGACTCAAAAATCTACGCATTTCTGTATTTTCTGATGATTCCCTCCTCTGCAGCTGTTTTTCATCCTGGTACTTTGTTCTAAAATCACCGCATCTATAGAGTTCTACAGACTTATTTGCTTAAATCTTTTAAAGTGATATATTGAGTTCTGTATGGTGGATTTCTGTCATTTTAGTTTTGTTTGGTTTAGATTATTTTTCTGAACTAGTGCGGTGTCCATTTATAGTGTTTTCACTGTGTTACTGTGTGTGCTAGGTACAAATGCTTTATACATTGCCCCTGAGATAGGCCTACCTATCCATCCTTTCGCCCACCCATGCATCCTTTCACTCACCCACACATCATTTCACTCATATAACATTTCACCCATCCTTTCTCCTTCCATTTCCTTCCATCCTTTTTTACCTTTTCCATCAACACCATCATTTTAAGCATTCATTATGAGCTTTTGTCTGATGAGTTGCAGATTAAAGAGGCCATTAACTCAACCCCGGCAGTTGCTGCTAAAGGGGGGATACACAATGCCCTTACAGTGAGTATACGGGTAATTTTAAATAAGCAAGCAATGTGACTTACCACTGCACGTCTCTGCTGCTGCTGGGGCATCCCCTTTGACTGCCACTGCGTCTGCTCCACTGGCACTGTCGGATGGCCCCAGCAATGATGTTCTGTGCGACTAGAAAAAGCATTACACATTTTAGATGGCAAATATGCCTCCCTGTATTAAAAATTTCTGACAAAATACAACCAATATACATCACTATAGTTTGGTTGCAGTATCTTCTATCAAAAATATCACATTGGGCATTTTGTTGATTGGCAATGTTTGAAAAGCTAGGTAGTCAAGCCAAGCAAAAACATTTCATAATGAAGGGGCAGAGTTGTGATGACTCTGAGTCATTGAAGTGCAATGCGGGACTTGAATGATTGGTCAATGAAGGACATATGGTTGTGGTTGGTAAATGCAATGGGACCATACTCACAAATGTTTCCAACTATGCTGCACTGTCATCGAAACTGCTGGTATATCTACTACTGTAAATTAATGATATTACATGCATAACATGTGGGGGGGGGTTCTACCCATGATCATGCCCACTATCTAGTTTTACTTTTTGGAGCATCATCAAGAAAAAGAATGCCTTCTCAACAAACATGCACAGAATAAGAATAGCTTACTTGAGCATGCAATCTTCACAGTAGAGTACATATCCTAAAATTGATTCTCCTAGTCTTACAGTACCAATCTATAAGATATATAAGCAGAGAGAGGGAGCTTACTCACAAAGCAGATAAAAGGAAGCAACAGACAGACTAGTACAGACAGAAGAAAGTCAACTACTGAAACTAGAAATATAGAAAATAACTAGGATAATGCAAGGATTACAAGAATTTAGCAAACATTAGATATAATGAAGAGGAGTTGGCAAAAACTAGGAGACATGCACAATAAAAAAATAAAAAGGAAAAATTATTTTAAACGTGGAATAGTAAATGTTAGGGAATTAATAATAATATTAACAGGAGGACTTACTGGAGCCAGCAGATCCATCTGCGTCAGCTTCGGTCGTGGCGCTGGTGGTAGTGGTGGTGGAAGTTCCACCCGCCGCAGCACTGGTAGTTGCTCGGACTGTACAAGATACATAAAGAAGGGCACAGATAATGCTAACTCATTGATTTATTTCTACTACTGCTACTACCTTGGTTACAGGTCAGAGGAGTCTGCAAGACTTTTTAAATAATTAGCCCAATCAAGCACCAACAAATACAATTAGGTAGCGTCGAGCACCTGGCCAGATCACATTATATTTGTGTTGTAAACTTAACTTATGTCTGAGTGTGAGCAGCATACTATTTGGAAAAGAAATATTAGCATAGAAAGAATACAAGAAATAAATAATTACTCACTTAGCCCCGCAGGTCAAGCAGGTCCTGCTCCCTGTCCAGGATATAAACCCAGAGGTGCATCAACTGCTGTTGGTTGCCCTGGACCCCAGAGCTATGTCACTCACACCAGCACACCCTCCCCCACAGCAGCTGATGCTCCTGCAGGCCGCACCCGCTGCCAGCCCTGCTGCCTACTGCCAGTACGGAGATGAGGTGGTGCCACATGTATAAAACAAGTGCAGCCACCTCCACCTTCGAGAAAATGGCACTGGCCTTCACCCCCTTGGAGTCACCGATGACCACAAGGTGTGAAGTTAGCAGCCGCACTGACGCTGCCATGCTCTCTTTTGCCCTGCTCTACCATGGTGCTGGGTGGTAAAACAAAAAGAAGAAATAGAATGAAAAAAGGAAAAACTAAGACTTGAAGGCAAAACCAAAAAAGGTACGAAAAGGCACAAAAAACTACAAAAAACAAACAAAAATTTTAAATACACAAACAAAAAAAACACGCACTGATACAATAAAGAAAAACGAAGGGTGGATGAGACAGATAGGAAAAGATTGAAAAGCTTAAGAGTGGATTAAAAAACAGGCCCCAGCACAGAACAGAAAACAAAAAGGCCACACCAATGTGAACCATGTAGTGCCCTTTGCATGCAGTTCCCAGCGTGAGAACGTGCTGTGCACAGGCAGAATATCGAGTAATAAATGTCAACATACACAAATATCGAGTTTGAAATATTGTGACGCAGAAATTGCGACAGTAAGGATATTGTGGTCAAGAGTATCGACTTGGAGGTGAGAAATATCGTTTTTGAAAATATTGAAGTCATTAATATTGTTTGCAAAAATATAGTTGCTTAAAATATCGATGTTTTAATTAGTGTTATGTATTTTAAAAGTATGTGATCTATTTTTTTGTGTAAGTATTGCTTTTGTTTTTACATTTTTAGTAGTTTTAAGTTTATTTTAATTACATTTTGCATTTTGTAGTTCTGTAATGGGTTGTGGGTTTATAGAGGAATAGGGTGGGAAGAAATTTAATTATAGTAAATTAATTAATATGTTTTTACTTATTAGTATTTATTTAATTTAGATTTTACAGTGTTAATTGTGGGAATTAATTTGTTATGAATTAATTATTAATTGGTTGTTAATTATTATTAATTATTTAATTGGGAAATATGTTAATTGTATCATTTTTTAGGAACGAGTTGTGGGTTTAGGGGAAGAGGGTGGGAAGTAATTTAATTGTAATACATTTATTAATATTTTGTATTTATTAATATTGATTTAATTTACATTGTATAGTGTGGGAATTAATTTAATATTAATTATTTATTAATTGGTTGTTAATTAATTCATTGGTAATTATGTTAATTGTTTCATTTTTTTAGGAATTGTTTGTGGGTTTTTAGGGGAAAAGGGTGGGATGTAATGTAATTATAAATAAATCTATTATTTTGTTTATTTATTAATATTTATTTAATTTATATTTTATAGTGTTACTTGTGGGAATTCATTTATTATGATTTGCTTGGTAATTTTTAAATAATTAGTTATTGGTAATTTATTGTGTTATTTTTTTTTAGGAGCGGGTGGTAGGGTTTATAGTGGAATAGGATGGGAACAGTAGCGGTCGGCAGTAGGAGTTTTGGAAGGGCGATGACGTGGGCAGGGGGAGGGGCAGGGTGGGGGATAGTAATGTATGGATTACGGAGTTTTATAGGTAAGTAAACATTTAAATAAATAAAACAAATTTTGTTGCGCGCACTGCATCACCAAATGTGATGCAATGCGTGCAACGAATTCCGTTTTATTTATTTAAATGTTTACTTACCTGTAAAACTTCGTAATCCATACATTACTACCCACCACCCTGCCCCTCCCCCTGCCCACGTCACCGCCCTGCCGAAACTCCTACTGCCGACCGCTACTGGGTGGGAAGTAATTTATTTGTAAATAATTAATAATTATTTTTTAATTCATGCTAATTAATTAATAACAATTTAAATGTGGCAATTTTGTAATTAATTTTAGATGTGAGTTGTGGGGTTTATAGTCGTAAAGGATGGGAAGTAAAATCTTTTAAATTAGTTAATAGGTTGTTAACTGATATTCATTTATCAATGTGAAATTAGTTATGGAAATTGTGTCATGATTTTTAGGTGTGGGTTGTGGTGTTTATTGGGTTAGAGGGTGGAGAGTAATTTATTTTTAATTAATTCGTAATTAGTTCATCATTAATATTAATGCCTCCATTCATAAATATTCATGGTAATTGTTTATTTTTTATTTCTTGTGTGGGTTTTGGTTTTATAGGGGTAACGTTTGGAGAGCAAATTAATTCGTATCTGTTTTACTTTGTTTTTTAATTATTTGTATTTCTTTAATTGATAACTAATTCTGTTAATTATTGAGGTACATTTTTAAATTTTGACATCGATATTTATGACTCGATATTTGTGTATGGGGATATTTTGGGTATCGATATTCTAGCAGTGAACTGAGAACGAGCGTCATGCTACTGAATATCAAAACCAGCACAAACTGGTGTGTCAAGCAAGTCCACCCATCTGCAGAATTCCGCAGAATCTCACTGAGTTTTTGGAGCGCTCTGCATAATTCCACATAGCAGTGCTCAGCGAGCTCCGCCCAGGCCTACTTCTGTCTATGCCTTTGAAAATCCATCCATTTGAAAAATCTTGCTTGGGTTCATACTTCTGATGTTAATTTACCCTTCATGGATAGGTCCACAAATCAACACAGTTGACGCATCAAATGATGCATCCAGTGACTCATTCTCCCATTTACCTACTCCTCAACCACAGACAAACACCTACACATGCACCCAGAGACACAAAAACACAATGACACACACACAATTGTCACTCACTGAAGAAGAATTGTCAATTATTTAAAAAGTTTGCACATAGACAGTTGAACACAGGCTCAACAAGCAGTCCCAACTTGGGGGCCTATTAGGATGGCGGACAGACCTGCGTCCGTCCGCCACCCCGAGGTGGAGGGAACGTCCGCAGGGGCTGCGGCGTCCCCTCCAGTGCAATTAGGATGTGACCGCCACCCTGGCGGTCACATCCTCTATATTTAACATTGCAAATGTTAAATATGCATGCTTTGCATTTGCATGCACAAAGCGTCAGGCACCGCGCGGTGCCTGCCGCTTTGTGCATGCAAATGCAGGGGTGTACCATAGGTACCCCCCCATGTGCACCCCCCACCCCCCTTCACCCTGGGGGCCCGCAACGGACTCCCAGAGAAAAGACAGTATGCCTTTCCACGGCGGAAGAGCCGCCACGGAAAGGCATGTGTTCTGCCCCATCCTAATGTGGCTGGCGGTGTCTGATAGACACTGCCACCATATTATAGCTTTTCCGCCGTGGTCGGAAGGCGACCGCGGCGGAAAAGCGGCGGACGGTCTTGCCGTCTGCCGATGACCCCCCAGCCATCCTAATCTGGCGGGGGATCTTTGGAGGCACCGCAGCAGTGAATCCGCATCCTCCGGGCCGCCGGTGGCTTCCGCCGGCCCAGAGGATGCGGATTCACCGCGATCCTAATCGGCCCCTTTGTCTACAGTGGCATTTATGAACAGGCCCCGCAGCTAACCCATGCAATCCCCTGTGTCCCACAATTTGAGAAATATCCAGGTGTGCCAGAGTTCCTGGCTGCTAGCCTGACCTAAGGTGCAAATACGCTAGCTGTTCATTATGGAAATTAATAGAAAATTGAGGTGCAATCACATATTCCTGCCAGAATGTATCAAAAGTATCAAAAATATGTGTAAATAGCCTTTCCTTTAATTTTGCATCAGGAGAGGGTCTGTGGTTGCAGTATTTGGCCCACGTTTAGACAGTACTTAAAAAACCTAATCAACTACAAGCATTATTGAAAATTAGAGACCCAGAATAATGTTGGTGTGTCTTGTATGGATCTCAGTCTTTTTTTCAACTCAGAATGCTCGTAAACTTCAAAACAATATGTCAATTAAGTCTCTTCACTTAGGAGCTGATTATGACGGCGGTGAAACCGCCACCGTCAGCCTGCCGGTGGCAGTTTCACCGCCATCGTAAAGCACTTCTCCGCCCGTCAAATTACAATGGTGGGCAGTGTGCTGGTGGGCGCAATTCTGTCTGCCAGGGGTCCGCCACTGGTCGACCCACCCTGCATCAACTATACGGTGGCAAAGCCTAGCAGGCACCCTCCGCCATATTACAATGCTGCCTCCCCACCAGTCGGTGTATGACGGTGAAACCTCCATTCACAGGCTGGCGGTATTGCATTTGGGGGCCCATAGCTGGCCCCCCTTGTGTTGTGGGAGGTAGGTATGCACTGGGGAGTAGGTACCTCCCTACATTTCCCTGCACCAGGTGGCAGGCACCACGTAGTGCCTGTCAGGTAGTACAGGGAAATGCAAAGAAAGTATTTCTGACATTGTAGCGGGTGATGCAGCCAGCGGCACCCGCCGCAATGTCAGAGATACACGATGCGAGTAACACAATGACGGTTGCATCGTAATCTTGTCTGAAGAACATCCGCCATCATAATGACCCCCTTAGTCTCCACTGGTAAAAATCTGCAATATTCAGGTCCACAGTCAGATGGTACCAACTTGTTTCACTTTTGAAAACAAGAGAAACAGGTAAATTCTGTATGGCGTGACTTGCATAGGTCACTTCAGATTTCCCTACCCAGAAGTCAAAACTATACCCAAAAAACTCTCTGAACTATACCGAAAAAATAACTTGTCTGTTTCCGCATATTGACTGTTATATTTTGGCCTGAGATCTGCTGGAACACAGGGAAACCTGTTCACTAGGGACCAATGGTTATCCAGGATGAGGCAGTCTTCTTAGTCATTCTACCACTTTTGTTATTCCAAATATCCTGCAAACTTGACATTTGCTTAAAAATTCAGAATTTCTTCACATTTCAGTGAGGTGATATATTGGAGTATGCGGAAGTAGCAAAGTATATACCATGTAGCATTCACAGCCTTTCTAAATAGCCCAGGAAAGGACAGGTCAAAAAAGAAAGCATTGGAAGGGTTAGAATATGTCTTTCGGGGGATCTTTTTGGATGCAGCATTTGGGCCCACGGCCAGCCAACACACAAGTGACCTATCAACCCCAGACAATTGCGAAATCTTGGCACAAGGCCGAGGGCAAGTGCAGGGTAGTGTGGCATGAGTGAATTCCTCTTCGTTTCCTTGCCCAGAATGTCCTGTAAATGTGAATTTTTGGTTAAAAAATCAGAATTTCCTCACGTTTCTGTTAGGGAAAGAGCATTTCAAACTGATACAAAAAAGCCACACATTTTGTGTAAGTTGCCTCCAAACTTTTTAAAAATTAAAACAATGTTGTTTTATGTTTTTTCTCTTAGGAAAAGGAGGTAGCCGGATGATAGGTGGTAAGTCATTCTAAGTCCACAGCAGTAATTCACATTGATTTGTTATTGAGCCTGAAGAGGTATTTGGTTACATTTAAGTTAAGCATTTATTCACAGATTTTTAAGTGTGGTTAGCCCAAACCCTGGAGCGCTCTTCAGGAGAATTTGATTAAATGAGCTGATTATTTCCAATACTGGCAGGTCCTTTCAGAATACTCTTTTACAAGCATTTGTGCACAGCATTGTGTCAATTTTTTCACCCAGATCAATTTTTGTGGAATGGGATTAGAGTGTAGCTATTTTTTGCATGGCATTCACCTACATTGCAACTTTTTTCCGTGTGCAGTTACTAAATAGAGGAAATTAGCAGCACATAATCCCAGGACCAGGCAAAAAGTATGGAGTAACTATGATGTGTGGTAATTGAAAAATGGGGCAAATAACCTCACTGTTCCACATATTTGCTGCTATACTTGGGCCTGAGATCTGCTGGGACACAGGGAAACTTGTTGACTAGAAACCAATGTTATCCAGGATGATGCAGTCTTCTTGGTCATTCTACCACTTTTGTTATTCCGAATATCCTGCAAACTTGACATTTGCTTAAAAATTCTGAATTTCTTCACATTTCCGTGAGGGGATATATTGTAATATACGGAAATGGAAAAAGACGGAGGCGGAGCTTGCCTGACTCTAAGAGCTTGCAGCTAGGTAGGGTCGCTTCCGAGACTGCCGCTGCAATCCTGAAGAATCCTTGCTGTGACTGGCTCGGAAGCCATGCTGTGAGGCATCCAGAGTATTATTAGAGCAAAGAAAGCTGGTAAGAATATTATTGGCATCGGCTTTTGTCACCTTGGCTGGCCAAGGGAGGAGGGAGATTGGCCTAAAATTCATAGCTAGACTACTAAACTATAGAGACCGTGATGCGGCCTTGCTCAGGTCTCGTGTAAAATGTAAAATGTAAATGTAAATTGATACTTGTATAGCGCACTACTCACCCGCAAGGGTCTCAAGGCGCTTGTACGAATACCGCTGTGGAACCCATCCTGGCTTTCCCTGTGAGGCGTCCTTTCCTGGGCACCCCCAAGGTGGAGGCCAGGCATCCATAGCGTTGTGGGGGCCGTTGTGGAGATTAAGCAAGCTATTGCCCAGAGTTGCAGAGTGGGACTCCATGATTGGAATAGGCACCGAGGCGAGAATTATCAGGTCCGTGGAATTTTGAGCCCAAGACCCGCCGAGGCGGGGAATTGAACCCTGGTCACGGGCTAGACCTCGGCATCAGGGTCTGCCGCTCTAACCATTGAGCCACACTTCTCCACTTCTCGTGAGCTGGGCACACTATATTTGGAAGGGTTCGAAATATCCCTGTACCCTGACTTTACTCAACAGCTCCAGGAGGTGCGCCAGCTATTTCTCCATGCCAGGAGGAGATTCCACGAGCTAAATATGGAGTACAGTATGCAATACCCGCAAAACTAAAGATTAAATCGGAGGGAAAGATACACCACTTTACGGACCCCAAGTCTGCAATGCAGTACATAAAGCATGTGGAGCATGCTCCTGGTGGACGGGGCTCCCCTCGGGCCTCCCAAAACAATGTCGAAGAGGCTCAGGTTTGTAAAAGCCTGCTAGGGGGGTGACTTCTACATTTTAAGTGCCGTAACCTTTGAGATAAGTAAGTAAGTGGTGCGTGCTTCAACTTACACAGGCTGCAATGGCAGGTCTGTAGTTCCATTTTGCCAGGCCTCTCATGGGTGGCATAATACATTCTTCAGCTCATGAGAGGCCTCTGGGGTACCCATACCCAGGGTACATGGGTACCATATACTAGGGGATTGCAAGGGTTCCCCCAGTATACAATCTGGAGTGTACCTAAGCACATAACATAACCGTTTAGCAGGTTCCCGGTCAGACTAGTCAAAAGCAGTATCACATTTAGCAAAAAGTGGGGGTAACCTTAAGAAGAAGATCCCACTTTCCTACAAGCACCCTATTCCACCGCCTCCACACGCTGCTGATGAAGTTAGCCTGGGCAGAAAAACAGCCCAGAGTGTGTTGGGATTTACTCACGTTGCATTAAGAGTTGGGAGGCCTAATGCACCTGACTTGGAAATGTACTATAGAACCGCACAGAGAACACATAAGCCCTATTGGATCCAAGGCCCACGGGACACACCACACGCCACACCTATATCTAGAGAGAGATGCAGCTGCTCCAATCTCCTTGCTGCACATTTTTTTACGCACCCCAGCTAGGCAACGCGGTTAATTTAACTCCCTTGCTACCACAACATAGGCATGGTGTGCGTTACTGAACAGGCAAGAAGGCGCACTACTACACTCCCCACATGTTCCAATACAATGGTGCTGTTGGTTCCCGATTGGTCAAGAAGGAGGGGCAAGGCAAGCACTGCGGACTCTAGGGATAACTACACTATGAGACTTTTTTACTGACGGGGCAGTAAGCAGCTGGTAAACGATACAGGAAAAATACCTGACATGAAGACAATAGTTAAATACTAGTACCACAGAGCCAGGCACACTTTACAAGAGTTTCTAGGGGAGGATATGTTAGAGCCCGAAACTATTGATACCCTCTAAACGCTGATACAGACAAAAAACACAATTCAAACTCATCCCAAAATGTTATACTGGTGCGCAGGAGGCGTGCAAGCCAGCCATTCTGAAGATAAGGATGGATTAGCAGAAGGACAAATGCGGACCTATTAGTGACAAGGACTGGAAATACTGCTGCGCCAAGACTAAAACCATATCCCTCAATGGGCGCCACAGGCTCATACATTTCAAATTCTTACCTAGGATCTAATACACCCCAGAGTGATAGTGGAGATATGGACTGAAGGAGGATTCGAATTACTGGAGATGCAGGGAGAAAGAAGTGGGGTTCAAACATACAGCCTGGCACTGCCCAGGAATATACAAATACTGGTGCAAGATATTTAATGACTTTCGAGCAATAACGGGCAAAGAACTAGAGACTGAACCTAAGATTTCATTACTAGGACATGACCCAGGTATGCAGACAACTGTCTGACCTTTAATCACTATCGGCCTATTGCTAGCTGAAAAGCGGGTGGTTATGGGGTGGGGAAAGGGCCTGACTGCTAAATTAGAAGAGTGGCACACAGCCATGCTCTACTGTAACACGCAAACAGACGTATTCAATGAGTTACTCCTTACAAAAAGCCGACCAAAAAACTGCTGGGGCCTATACCAAACATACCTAGTAAGCAAGGAGACAGGAGAGGAGAACAGCAAGACAAACCAGACATAGTGCAACATGGGAAAAAAGATGTATACGGATCTGTATAAGCAGTGAGCATAGGGGGGCCTTCTGCGAGTGCCCCGCCCTAAGTGTACAAAGACCGCCAAGTAGTAACAAGACAGAGTCAACACTGTCAATGTACTGTACCTGCAATGGCATACCCTAATACGTGTAACCCATTGTTCCAGATATACCGACTGGGCATTTACTGCGGTTGTATGATTGAAAACCAAAGCATCAAACTCAAATGATATGTTGTAGTACTGGTCAAGTTATGTGCTGTAATTGATGTTTTAATAAATACAATATATCTTTTTTCTTTATTGCAAAAGACATGCCACCCAGCATTCTCATACTTTTCTAAATAGCCCAGGAAGGGAAAGGCCACCCAAAGTGAGCATTGGAAGGCCTAGAATGTGTCTTTTGAGAAATCTTGTTTTTATATGCAGCATTTGGGCACAAGGCCAGCCAGCACACAAGTGACCTATGAACCCCAGACAACTGTGAACTCTTGGCAGAAACGAAGGGCAAGTGCAGGGTAGTGTGGCATGTGTGAATCCCTCTTCGTTTCCTTGCCCAGAATGCCCTGTAAATGTGAATTTTTGGTTGAACATTCTGAATTTCTTCACGTTTCTGTGAGGGAAAGAGCATTCCAAAGTTCTACAAAAACACAGTTGCCTCCAATCTTGTTTTATGTTTTTTTTCCTTAGGATCAGGAAGTAGCCAGGTCGATTCTGGTAAGTCACTTTAAGTCCACAGCAGTAATTCACATTGCTATGTTATTGACCTTGAAGAGGTATTTGGTTACTTTTAAGTTATACATTTATTCACAGATTTTTAAGTCTGGTTAGTCCAAAGCGAGATTACTTCGCCGAGGTTTGAACTCCCCTTCACAGCGCCGCTTTGCACTTTACTCGGCCGCCATCTTCCATTGGGAAGGCTGGCCGAGAGCTCTGCGCCCCTCCCACCCTCCTCCCGCCCCGCCCAAAGTATGAATAAAAGCAACACCATCGCCCGTCCGCGCAGCGGGCGGGCGCAGCGGGCGCGCCGGCGGCGCGCCAAAGGCGTGCCAAAGGCAAGCCCGTCTGCGCCCGTCCGCGCCGGGACCGGGCCTAGGGCCATACCCCCTGCCCCTGGTCCCTTCTATGCCCGTAATGCACTCTTGGCGATGTGTCCGTCCCACGCCCTGTCGTGTAATAAACTCGATGTTTCCCTTATGCAGCCGGCAGCCTGTGCACACTGCTCACACTGCAATATCCCGCTAGCATTCATCAACCCAACCTTGGATGTTAAGTCATCTACTACCGAGGTGGATATGTTTTATTCTATGGCACTCATTAATGCTCGTTCCCTGGGTAAACATTGCCAAGATATAGCTGACCTCATTAGCGACTTTAACCTGGATGTACTCTATATCACAGAGACATGGTCCGATGAGGCATCCGCCCCTGACTATGTCACGGCAGCCCCCCCAGGTTATATTGCCTACCGACAGGACAGACCTATAGGAAAAGGAGGAGGGATAGCTATAATAGCGAGAGAACATTTTAAAGTCCGCTGCTCGCCAATTCCCACCAATTCTTGCGAAGCTATGCTCTTTGACATAAAACTATCCCCCACCTATAACTTTAAGGGAACACTGATTTATAGACCCCCGGGGACAAGATCTGCGTTCCTGGCAAATCTTAGCAATATCACTGAGTCTATTGCTTCAGAAGACTCTACCACGATGATGGGAGATTTCAATTTTTATTTAGAGCTTCTTAATGATAGGGATACGACAACCCTTGTATCTGACCTACATATAATGGGCCTTAGACAACTGGTAACAACATCCACCCATCAGGCAGGCCATACGCTGGATGGTATTTTTACAAATGTAGAAGGACTATGTGTTACCTCAGTCCTTCCTATGACATGGACAGACCACTCAGTAATTTTTAGCAGACTAACCATCAAAAGTCCACACAGACCTAGAGCGGCCCCTGTGGAAAAGGGTACGTTTAAAGCATGGAAGGACATTAACCCCTATGACCTAACATTGCTTCTCAACACCACTACTCCAGAATTATCCGCTGATCCCACCATCGCAACCAACCAATTCCAAAAATGGTTGGGTGAAGCTACGAGTCAGCTGGCTCCCACCAAAACAATATCTAAAAACAGAAATATGCCCACTGCTCAGTGGTATACGGCAGAACTAAAAATTCAAAAACAATTAACCAGAAACAGGGAAAGACACTGGCGAAGAACTTACAACAGTGAAAACAAGGAAAAATATAAGAAAGCTTTGGCTACTTATAAAACTATGATAATAGTTGCAAAAAAATATTTTTTCACACGCCATATAGAAACTGCGAGAAATTCTAGCAAACAGCTATATCACATTGCCAAAACTCTTGCTGGCAGTGTCCCGGATCTTAATCCACCCCCATCGCAAAAACTATGTGACGCTCTTTCGGAGTTCTTTTTTGCAAAAGTCAACGACATCTACCAAGTCTTTAACTTAGATCAGGCTGGTAGCAGTGTCTCCACCCCCATGACTACTCTTAAAACTTCTATGACCTGTTTCAGCCCCCTTACTACTGACCAAATCAAGGGCATAATAACAACGATTAAAGCTGGATCAGCCCTGGACCCATGCCCAACCTCCGTACTTGCCATGGTATCAGATACAGTAATTCCCATTATTACCATGGTATGTAACATAATTCTGGCATCTGGAACCTACCCCAATTCACTAAAAAACACTCTGATCAAGCCTCTGCTTAAGAAGCCTGGTTTAGATAAAGGGGATTTAAAAAACTATCGCCCTATAGCACGTCTCCCTTTTTTAGCCAAGGTCATAGAAAAGGCTATGAACCAGCAGCTTTCAGCCTACATTGAAAACAACAACCTGCTAGATGACACGCAGTTCGGGTTCCGCAAACATCATGGAACGGAAACTGCTCTCATCAAAGCAGCCGATGACATAAGAGTCATCCGTGATCAGGGAGGAACTGCTTTGCTGGTTCTCCTAGACTTGTCAGCTGCCTTCGACACGGTTGACCATAAGATTCTGGTCAACCGTGTCGAGAAGATGGGCATCACGCTCACGGCTAGGGATCTAATCGCCTCCTTTCTGACTAACAGAACTCAGGCGGTCACAGTGGGCCCTTTCCAGTCGGCTGACTTGTCGCTACCGTGTGGGGTACCCCAAGGCTCATCCCTAAGTCCGACACTGTTTAATATATACGTGTCGGACCTTGCTAGTGTCATCAAAGCACATGGGATGGGCCTAACCTCATACGCTGACGACACTCAGTTGGTGCTGGCCATAAAGGGCGATGGACAGAAGGTGGCAGAGAGATTCCAAAGAGGGATGATGGCTATCGGTGAGTGGATGGCAAAGAATTGCCTGAAGCTTAACTCCGATAAAACGGAGGTGGTCATCTTTGGTAATCTCTCTCCAGCTTGGTCGGCAACTTGGTGGCCAACAGCCTTGGGCACGCCCCCCAGCCCTACGGTCAAAGTCAGAAACTTAGGGGTCACTTTCGACGACCAGCTTAACTTTATGGCCCACGCAAACAAGGTAGCAGCTAACGCCCATTTCAAACTGAGAATGGTAAGAAAAATTACACCTTATCTACCAGACTCAGCAGCAAAAACCTTGGTCACCTCCTTAGTGCTCCCAGCGTTAGACTACTGTAACGGTCTGCTGCTCAATGCCCAGAGCAGAGTTACCAAGAAACTACAGACCGTGCAGAATGCGGCCGCTCGCGTTCTGTCAAAAAAACCTACGTTTGCACCTATCTCGGACACGCTTAAAAGCTACCATTGGCTGTCCATTCAAAATAGGGTTAAATTTAAAGCTTTATGCACAGTCTATAGGTCTCTACAGAATCAAGGACCTCGTTTCCTCAAAAACCAACTGATCCCTTATAACCCATCCAGAACCCTCAGATCCACATCTCTCAATCAATTAGTGGTTCAGCGAAGTCGTACGGTTTCCTGGGGCGACCGCTGCTTTTCTATCGCGGCCCCTAGACTTTGGAACACCCTACCTAATCATATAAAAACAAGCCCCACACTTCTTCAGTTTAGAAAAAACCTGAAAACATGGTTATTCAATCAGTGATTCTTTTCCGTACTTCTGTTCATGGTGAGACATTGATGCACTTTTAGCGCCGAGACGCCCAAGGGTAATTGTATGCGCTCTATAAATGCCATTAATAAATAAATAAATAAATAAAGCCTGTAGCGCGCTTTAGGAGGATTTGATTACAAAAGCTAATTATTTCCAATACTGTCAGTTCCTTTCAGAATACTCTAATAAAAGCATTTGTGCCTTGCATTTCGGACATTTTTGCACCCTGATCAAATTTTGTGCAATTGGGCTCAGATGGTGAAAAAGTGTGACTATTGTTTGCATGGCATTGACCTACATTGCAACTTTTGTCTGTGTGCATTTTCTTCCAAATAGAATCAGGAGGAAATTAAGAGCACATAATCCCAGGATTTAGTAAGAATTATGGAGTAACTATGATGTATGGTAATTGTAAAATGGTGTCAATAGAGGTGCATATTCATGTGCCCTTGTGAGTCGCTCCTGCACCATTCAACATGGTGCAAGAGCAACACAAATGTAAAATGAGATTTATGAAGCCAACCAAGGCGACCTTGTGTGGCACTGCGTGGCTTCATCAATCTGAAGTAATGTAACGCAGCGCAAATTGGTACATTCCATTACTCTGGGTCAGGGAGGCATTTCCATGGATGTTGCGCAGGTGTTCCGACACAACATCGATAGATTTTCACGCATTCCCAGATTTCCAAGAACTTGGGATGTGCTAAAAAAGACATTCCTCCCCAGGAGTGGCATAACAAGGAGAAATATCTTTATTTCTCCTCATTTTGTCCTCTTTCTATGTGTGCTCATAGAAAGAAGAAAAGGCCTACACTGCAGAAACCCTTGAACTATGGTACACAGGTGCCTGCATTAGAGCTAGGCTGTGAAAACGGTGCCAGTGCAAGGGAAAAGGACAAGAATGCGTCATGTTGGATAAATACGACACATTCCTTCCCTTTCACTGTGAAGCAGGGCAGCGCAGCAAGGTGACTTGCTATTCGGTGCCACAAAAATCATGAATATACCACGATTTGTCCCGTATTATGTCCCTTAAGAAGCTGTTGCTATTTAGTATAAAAAAAGGTGCCCTAACTCATATGTAACCCTTGAATGGTAGTTTTTTGTACACAAGACCTACAAATAATAGGTCTGTTTATCTAGAAAAGGAGTCCGAAAACTGCATTTGTGGGTTCCAAATATTTACACCTGGAACAGTCACAGTTTTCAGATGTACTCCTGGAATTCTTTTATAATTTAGTTTTTATTCTCCAAAAGAGCTTCAGATGACTCTCCTTTGACACCAGGAAAAACTATCACCCAAGCCCTAGTCAGCAGCTGACCCAACTACGGCAATGCACCGTATGCATGAATCTCCACCCATCACCTGAAGAGTCGCTAAACCATCCAGAACTCAGCGGCCAGACTCATCCTCAACCTTACCAAAAGGGCCCACATCACCATCCACCTCAGGAGCCTCAAGATGCTGACACATGCATACAATGCCTTCCACGACCAAGGACCAACATACATCAACCACCTCCTGAAATACTACCAACCCTCCTGACACCTGCGCTCCCCCACCCTCGTGCACCCTCCCCCATCATGTAAGAGCTACAGCAGAGGTCACTCTTTCTCCTACCAAGTCTTGGAATAACCTTCATCCACCTCCAAACAGCCTGCTCTCAAAGAATTCAGTAAGGTACTTAAGACGTGGCTCTTGGAGTGATGGCAGCAGGATTCCAGCACCTAGATGCCCTCTCGGCTGATTAGCCTAACTCACAAATCCCAATTGATTGAGAATTTCCATGTAAACATTTTTTCTGCAGGCCCTATGTAAAGGCACTTGCTAACGTTTTCTTTTATCTCAAAGGGGGGAAAGATTTTTAGCTTACAGAAATATTTTAACTACACCTCTACCAATTTTGTAGTTTTTTTTATTTTGTTATCACTTCCTGGGAAAGGAACCTTTTCCAGTTTGGAAAAAGTCAGAGATGAGGTTGTCAATACGAACAAATGAGTATTTTTTGGGTGTTCACAAACTTTAACGGTATTTCACCAGGCAGGCCCTAGTCAGCTCCCATTAATTTATCTATTTATTTATAGGTTTTTAGACATAAAGAGAATAATTACAAAAAATATTTACGTGACTAAGGGGTAGCTGTATCAAACCTTTTTTTTGTCGCAAACGCTGCGAATCGCAAAATAGCAGTGTTTGCGACCAAAAAAACGGGATTTGCGATGTATGAAAAAATCGCAATACAAAATTAAGGAATCGCTAAATTTGCGATTCCTTAATTTTGCGCCAGCATTTAAGGAATCGCAAATTGCAATTTCTTAAATGCTATGTATGAAGCATTTGAGCTTTGCGAGTTTAGGCTAAGATATCGCAAATTACCACCAACTTGCAGTTGGTGGTAATTTACGAATTCTTTTATAAAAGCATTTTCTGAAAAATCCAAAGGTGCCATGTGACGCTCATGTATGCCATATGCGCACACATGTCATTTTCAGGGGTGCAGCAGTGTGTTCCTGAGACACCCCTGCACCCTTGAAATTATTCTCAATTTGCGATTAGCAAATTGCGAATCGCAAATTGAGAATAGTTTCACATTCATTCCTATGGGCCTCCTGGTCCATAGAAATGAATGGGAAATTATTCCTTAATTGCGATTAGCAATTTGCTAATCGCAATTAAGGAATTTTAAGAAATCGCTAAAAAATAGCGAATTTCTACATACATACCATTTTGCGATTTCTAAATAGCGATTCCTTAAAAATCGCTATTTAGAAATCGCAAAAGGGTATGTTGATACATCTACCCCTAAATCCTTTCATTTCTACCGTTTGTGACCGCAAAATAGGCCAGCCCTATATACAAACCCTATTTTGCGAGTTGGTAACGGTTTACTGACTCGCAAAATAGAGTTTTCGACTTGCTATTAGGAAGGGATATGCCAAGGGCATCCCTTCCTAAGAGCGAGTCATACCTCAATGTAAGATTGTTTTGCTGTCGTAATTACAGCCACAAAACACTTGCACATTACCAACCATTTGAAATGGGTGGACAGCCACCCACAAACAAGAAGGGGTTCCCAGGGGACCCTTCCCCTTTGTGTCTGGCATAGAAAATATTTTTTAAGAGCAGGTAGTGGTCCCACTGCTGCCTACTTCTAAAAAATGAGACAGTAACGTTTCATTTTTCTTTTTTAAATTCATCCCATTTTCCTTTAAGGAAAACGGGCTGCACTTAAAAAAGAAAATGCTGCTTTATTTAAAAAGCAGTCACAGACATGGTGGTCTGCTGATCCCAGCAGGCCACCATCCCTGGGAGTGCAAATTGCACCTGCCTCTTTAATATTAATGAGGCAGACAACTTGCAACCCGATTAGGAATCGCAATCATAAGTCTGAGACAGTGTTGTACATTCCAATTTGTGAGTCGCAAACTGCTAGTCGCAAAACAATGAAGTTTGCAACTTGCAAATTGTGAGGGTCGTGAGTCTGGCCCTAGGCCCCTTAGTCTCTGAAATGGTGGTTCAAAGGTCTTCACGAGGTCAGATACCCAATGGATGAGGTTCAGGTAAAGCCTTTGACTTTGAGAGGTAAAGCTCTGTGTGGCTGAAATTCGAAAGTCTCTAGCCAGCTGGATACTTTTGTCACTTTCTCCCGATGATTTCCATGTTCGCACTCAGTCTCTTTTTTTGAGATTAGATTCCTCCAGCAGAGCAAGGCTGACAGCTTCTGCTCAGTGTTAACACCTTTTAATTGGATAAGCTTGCAAGGTTTGTCCCAGCACCTTGAAGCTAAAATGTTTCTAAGTTATATGTTTCCCAAGGTGGTAGGAAGATTGCACCAAGACACAGCCAATGGTTCTAGGACATGAGGAACAGCACTTTGGTGTCACAACTCACTCTAGCAGAGGTCAGCAGCAGGGTCTAGGGCAGATCCACTTTTACTGGTCAGCTGGGCATTTGCAGGGAAGACTTCTTGGAGCTTGTTGTGTCCCTATTCCGTGAACAGGAAGGCATTTCCTGTGTGCACTACTGCAAACAATGGTAATGTTCACATAAGTGCAGGGATGCACACCAATGTTTTCAATGATCGTCCATATTAATCCAAGAGTGCATGCTGAACTGGTGTGGCGCCTTGCCCTGGTGGCACGCAGATAATTGATCAAAAGGGAGAAGGGCGACTTTTTCACCCCAAACAATTCGCACAGCTGAATGCGTAGCGCTTTCAATTAATCCATGTTTCTTCATGTATTCAATGCTTTGATTCTCTTTCAACTCATCCATGCTTGATCCACGTGTGGGGTATTATGCTGTTTTCCAAGCTTCTAATGTTCATGATGTGACCATCCGGACTTCTATCACAAACACGACCAACGCATAATTCATCCAAGGCATGTTCTTTATTCAAACCCAATGCATTTCGGACTGCACGAGTCCTTCCTCAGGGGTAACTGCCAGGATGATTTTAACAGCACCAAAGTCGTCTCACGTTCTTCAATAATTAATTACAATGAATTAACAACTAAAGGGTCTATCAGGAGGGCGGGCGGATAGCCGCCGCTGGTCTGGCAGTGGCAACCGCTGTACCGGTGGCAGCCATCTGCCTGCGATCGAAACCCTCAAAACCACTGGTCCGATTAGCATTGCGGTTGCGTCCGCGGCGGTGTGATTTTCCGCCCACCACTTTTGGACCACTACAATTGTTGCGGATCAGGGCCGAACACCGACGGCACGATTATGATGCCGGCGGTAGCCAGTCTTTCCAATGCGGTGGAACCGCCATGGAAAAGCATGCAGGGACATGTTCCGGAGGCCCATTGCGGGCCCCCAATGTGTTGGGGGGTGGGGGTGCACTGGGAGGGTACCCATGGTACCCCCCTACATTTCAGTGTGCAGTGCCTGCCACACAGTGCAGGGAGATGCAGGACATACTCCTGTTAACATCTCGGCGGTGCTGCTGGCAGCAGTTACCACCGCAATGTTAATGGCTATAATCCGACCGCCACGGTCGGATTTCGACTCTGTAGCATCCTAATTGGACCGGCGCTTATGCTGCGGTCCTTCCGGGTTGTCTTTTACCGCGACCCTGGCGGTCGGGGAGGTTTTCCACCTGACATCCTAATAGACCCCTAATTATTAAATAAATAATAAAAAATTAATTTACACATTTAACACTTAACAACTCAATTAAAAAAATAATAATAAATACAAATTATTCAATAAATTTACTCTAATTAAATTACTTACCACCCTATTCCCCTATAAACTGACAACCCTCTACAGTACAAAAAACACAAAATTAAAATAAAAAAATAATAACTACTAAAAATAATCAATACATTTTATATAATTAGAATACTTCCCACCCTATTCCCCTATAAACCCACAACCCACTACAGAATTAAAAACACGAAATTCAAGCAAAAAAAATAATAACTACTATCATTAATAAAAAATCGATATTTTTAACATCTATATTTTGCAAATGATATTAAACACTTCAATATTTTTTACATAAATACTACTTACCTAAAATCGATATTCTTGACCCGATAATTTGTCTGTCGATATTCTTGACCCACAATATTTTTGCCACAATATTTTTGCAAGTCAATATTTTTTACACGATGAAGCTAACTACAATACATTTGTTGTTCAGCTAAGATGTGCATCCTGCAGAATATCTAAGAAACTGAGGAAATAATTTTTGGAGGTTAGAGAGTTTAGTTAGGGGATAGAAGTGAGGGATTTTTTGCCAAAAACTTGTTTCATCAATCAGTGCAATTAGTTATTGGAATACAGTCATGGTGCTGCTGTTACTTTTAATATTTTGTTATATTTAATAATTTGTTTATTACGCACTTTCATTGTGTTTATTTTTACTGCTACATCTATATCAATAGGGAAAATTCGTGTAAATCTCCACCTTTACCTCTTCCATAGTTTCTATTGGGAGATCGTCACATACGTAAGTTTACTACTTAGGGCTCGATTTCGATGTCGTTATGAAGGCCACCAAACTGGATTTGGCTTTACCAAATCCGATTCGTAGCCCTTGTTTATGACCAAATCATACACAGGTCTGAATGACCGAGTACGATTCTAAGTTTGCATAAGCACCGACGAATTGTTTCCGAACCGCTCTGTACGTCTCGTCGGTAGCCGAATCGTGCCCGCAAAATGGGGCTGGATTCCGACCAGGCGAGTACAGTGCATGATTCAGAGAGCTGCTTCACTCAGTCTCAGAAAGTCGAAACGGCTGTTGGAAGCATACTTTGGGGGGGGCATAGCAGACCCCAATTCACCCGGGGTCCTCCGATTCTGCCACAGGGGATGCCCATGGGACCCCCGATCCAAGCATGCATAGTGTGGTGGTCACCTTGTGGTGTCTCCCACAGGGTGTAGGCTTTTCCCCACCCACCACTTTTTTGCTATGGGAGCCTGTGTACGTGTCTGTGTGCATGCTCCCATAAAGTTTAATAGAAGTCCGAGTGAACCAAGTCCGTAGGTTTACGGACGCATTGTACTCGCTCGCTCAGACACCCAGAGCACGTTTCGTCCGGAAAGCCCTTTGGATCCAAGCCTTATGGAGAGCTTTCCGGATGAGATCGGAATCGGGCCCTAAATGTGAGAGGGACAGGGGGTGGCTGGGAAAAGGGGAATACCTACAACTAAATGGGAGGGGTTTAAGAAGGAGTAAGGAGTGGTTAAGGGGCATGGGTGCACCCACTTCAAAAAGAGTAAACCATCAGCTATTCACTAACTGCAGTTCTACAGTTACTGCAGCCTAAAGGTGACCCAAAACAGGAGTAAATTACTACAGCTCAGAGCATTAGCAAAGTTAATCCATCAGAGTGTACGAACAAAAGAATGCAACCCTCTCCAGAAGGACATCATTGTCATTGATAGAAAAAAGGGATGCCATCCAATTCAGCAAGCTGAATGAACAAGTGTGCTCCTCACAGTCAATCAATCATTGCATTTGTATAGCGCATTACTCACCCGGAGGGTCTCAAGGCGCTTGAGGAGGGGGGGGGGGTCCGCTACTGCTCGAACAGCCAGGTCTTGAGCTGCTTCCTGAATGCGAGGTGGTCCTGGGTCAGGCGGAGATGGGTCGGGAGGGAGTTCCAAGTCTTGGTGGCCAGGTAGGAGAAGGACCTTCCTCCTGTGGTGGCTCTTCGGATGCGGGGGACGGCGGCGAGGGCGTGGCTGGTCGATCGAAACTGGCGTGTGGGAGTGTAGAAGTTGAGGCGGCTGTTGAGGTATCTTGGGCCTTGGTTGTGCAGGGCTTTGTGTGCGTGGGTGAGGAGCCGGAAGGTGATTCTTTTGTTGACCGGGAGCCAGTGCAGGTCTCTCAGGTGTCCGGAGATGTGGCTGTGTCGGGGGATGTCGAGGATGAGTCTTGCTGATGCATTCTGGATCCGTTGGAGTCTCTTCTGGAGTTTAGCGGTGGTTCCGGCATAGAGGGTGTTGCCGTAGTCCAGTCGGCTGGTGACGAGGGCCTGGGTGACCGTCTTCCTGGTCTCGGTGGGGATCCACCGGAAGATCTTACGTAGCATGCGCAGGATGTTTAAGCACGACGAGGAGACGGCGTTGACTTGTCTGGTCATGGAGAGGGAGGAGTCCAGGATGAAGCCCAGGTTGCGTGCGTGGTCCATTGGTTTGGGTGCGCTGCCCAGGGCGGGGGGCCACCAGGTGTCGTCCCAGGCGGAGGGCGAGGAGCCCAGGATGAGGACTTCCGTCTTGTCTGAGTTCAGTTTCAGGTGACTGTTCATCATCCACTCTGCTACGGCTGTCATCCCTTCGTGCAGGTTGGCTCTGGCGGTGGCGGGGTCGTTGGTGAGGGAGAGGATCAACTGGGTGTCGTCGGCGTAGGAGATGATGTTGAGGTTGTGTTGGCGTGCGATGGCCGCAAGGGGGCTCATGTAGACATTGAAGAGGGTGGGGCTGAGCGAGGAGCCTTGAGGAACGCCGCAGATGACTTCGGTGGCTTCTGATTTTAACGGGGGGAGGCGGACTCTCTGTGTTCTTCCGGCAAGGAAGGAGATGATCCATTCCAGTGCCTTCTCTAGGATTCCGACGTTGCTGAGGCGCTGCACTAGGGTGCGGTGGCAGACAGTGTCGAATGCCGCGGAGAGGTCAAGGAGGATGAGGGCCGCAGTTTCCCCGTTGTCGAGCAGGGCTCGGATGTCATCGGTGGCTGCGATGAGGGCGGTCTCGGTGCTGTGGTTAGGTGCCGCCATAAGCATCGCAGGATACCTTGTGTGATATTCTATGTAACTTTGAAGTAGGCGATTCTGTGCAGCCTCACAGATATCCCATACTCCAAGTGCAGCAGCACGCACCATAAGGCCAATCTCAAACAGTTCTGCTTATGGACCATTAAGGGACCCATCAACTGCTCGAAATCCGGGTCTGAACATGAGGTATTGGGGAGGCATCAGTCCAACGCCCAGGTAAACGGACACCGTAAACCTGAAAAGACTGGTTGCATGCGAGTGAAGTACGCAAAGCGGAAGGACAACCCATAAGACATGCTGAGTGTTACCAGTGGTAATGTACCGAAGCATCCATGCATATGGTCACAGAGCAATTGCAGCCGGCCCGGTCTGTGCAGCACTACACTGGCACAATAGAAGCAGGATTCCAGCAGCTAATGCCAGTAATAAAGGGAATCCACAAAAGACGCTGGAAAAGATAGAATGAATGAATGCAGGGATTACACCAAATATTGTCTGAAAAGAAGTCACAATGCCAGAGCCGACTGCTTTAAAAAAAATGTGCTAAGGCGTGAGTATCAGATGCATTAAAAATGTGGTATATGAGCTCCCCAAAATGTAGTGGGAGGTTAGTGTTCAGACTTGTCTGAATTTCTCTAGCTGTGCTACCCACCTGCAAATTGAAGGTCTATCGTGCAGAAGTAAGGGGGACTTCTTGTTGGAATAAAAGCGCTTTTAGTCCACTCAACTTGTTGAAATATGTTTTCAAGTTGGTATGGAAGGCCAAATAGAGCTATCGAGTTTCCCACGCGGGGGAGGAAAAGCAAATTTTTACAACAAATCATGCGCTATGAAACCGTTACAATGTAACGTATTCCAGCAAGCAAACCGTAGCATTCTTGGCTATTTTAAATAAGATAACTACAGTTAGCAAGCAGAGTAAATGTGGGATTTATTGCAGGAACTGGATTACCTTTAAAACACACAAACAAGGTTCAGAGCGGACACATTACAAGCCCTGTGCAACTTTATGTTTGTATAAACAAGGGAATGACCTACTGTAGAATCACAGGTCTGTCCTGTATGGTATACCTTCTTCTCTTCCTGTAAACATCTGTATGTGAAAGGCAAAGATCACAATTCAATCAGAAAAGCGTTACCCAGAGTTTCAAAGCGGCCTAGCCGGTAATGTTTCATACAAAAGCTGAATTCAAAAAAAGAGAAAGGTAGAGATATCAGTCCATGAATTAGCCAAAGAGCAGAGTCAGTCACCGTCACAAAGAAAGGCAAGGGGTCTATTTGTTCTATGTGTAGAGCAGTGTAGGTTGCATCTTTCATGGACATAAACTGCTGTTTGTCAGTTAAATTGAATGGTAAAAACAAAGCAGACGCATTTAAATAATCCCATGGGACTTTTCCCATTTTTAGAGTTTGTAAAGTCCATGCGAATTGCATCACAGAACACAATTAAGTTTTGACCATGCTATAACAATGACACATTTTCTTGTACAATATCAAGAACAGGAGAAACAATATTATCCAGTGTGTAAATGCGGGAACACAGTGTGGTAATACTATTGTCAACATCAACAAGAACCTTTTTTATGTTTGCTTGGTCAATTTCCCGCAGAGGTGACGCTGCTCCAATCTGCGAAAGTTTCCATATTTCATTACAAGCTGCGTAAATGAATTTCTTTGTTCTAGGGACCTTGGGTCCCAATGCAAGGTCTGCTAAAATTTATGTTACTCAACAAACGCTATGTGTTGTTTAACGGATAACAGTAAAGAGTGCTGCAACCACTGTTGACATAATTTTCCAACCAAATAGGTTGTCACCAAATGTGTATCTGGAAATCATGGGTCGGGTCTATCTTGCATATAACCCAAAGTAGTATTATAAAAACGGAGTTGAGAGGCATTCGAATTTGTGTGCCATACCAGCCAACCTAAAGGATCCGCTTCAGGGACATTAAACGTGTTATTTTGAAATAAGTTTGTAAGACATCAATGGTAAAATTCGTATATGAGCGCCAATTATTATATTCAGCTAAAGAGGGAATGGCAGGGACGTTCAACTTCTTTGCAGTTGCCAAACCAAAGCAAGTTGTTTGAAACACTGTATCATTTAAAAACAAAATTTGTGCTCGGATGAGGCAGGCACGATGTAAGCCTTCAGTACCTCGCACCTGCCAGTTCTTAGAACCCCAGATTGATTTCAACTCAATGGTGGCCTTCCAGTGATCATAACCCTTTACCGACAGATATAGGACTCAGGTGTTGACCTATCTGTGAAGTATATACATTGTAGGGCAATGTTCCCACTGTGTGTAATGTAAAACAGGTGGTAATGTATTAGTCTTATGTACGAAAGGATGCCCATAATGTTGATAACAGAACAAATCGGCATAATTGGCAGAATGTAAATCTTCAGCATTGAAAGCAGTATAATACTTCAAATCTGAAAACAATGATTGTATTGCATGCACATTCCAGTTTTCTGAATGTATGTCCTGTGTTACCACATCACCCATGGAGACACGAAATACGTATGGCACGTTGAGGATTTCTGTCGGACCAATGACCTGAAAATCCACTTTATCACAAACGCTGTCATCTGCAACTGGAAATGCTGAAATGTTAACAAGAGTCTGGTCACGCTTCATGATGTGGGAAGATGAGTGGGAGGCCAAAATACTAATAACCAAGTTCACAGCAGAGCGTTTTGGTAAGTAGTGACCATTGATGAGTAGGAAAAATACTGTTAAAAAATCAATTGACATTAAGAGAATTATCAGGCTGAGTACCAACCAAATGTATGTCCAAGGAGGGACTAAGTATGTCTGTTTAAATCAGGAGACAAAAATATGCCAATTTGTTTGGGCCAAATGAAGAGGTGGAGGACGAGTCATATGAAAAGCTTCCATTCTGTAAAGGACCTTCGGGCAATCCATGCAAGAACTCCCCTATGGGGTATGCATATTCATCTTCCTTGTTGCAGGAGGAAGCAGGAGGGGCAGGCAAATGGTCAACAATAGGGTCCGTCTCGATAATAGGATCATGTGGTGAGTTGAAAGATGCGCCAACCTCAGGATTGTTTGAAATTGTGGGTAAAAAAACTTCAGGTGTCACACTATTCAGAATAGGCCAGACGTTGTAGCTTAACATTGTCTAATGAGATGTATCTGTTGTCTTTGCGACCAGGAAGTGGTGGTAAAATGACTGTACAAGCACCCCTCAAGCCAAGGACTGGAACCGGTGCACGATAAGAAGGACTAAATTATTTTTTGTTCTCCAACTTCTCTCAGACCATATCACCAACCTTCGGAAGCCAGCCGGCCACAGGGAATCAGCAGTGCAGTATCAGTGGCAGAGGGCAAATGGTCAGTTGCAAGACTGTCACGGTCTCTTGTAGGTCCTGTAACATAATAGAATGATTATTTACGTCAAAGGTTGCCGCAGCCGCTGCAACGTCTGCACGTTGAACCCCATACAAATGGGCTAGCCATTCCTGCTGGTATGTAAGACTCTAGCTGTCAAAGATTGCTTTAAGTCACGGTTCATCTCATCCAAAATTGAATTGCCCTCAGGCCTGTATGGAGACGAAAACTGCACCTGCACTGCCAAAGACTTCATCGCCTCCTTGTAGAGGCGAATGTTGGACCTTGGTCAGAATGAAAGGTGCCACAGGCAATGATCCCTACAAAGACACGCAAATCCCTGATCACATTTCGAGCGTCAGCACTGCGTTGTGGCCAAACCCAAAGGAATCAAGTGCACGAATCAACTGCAACCAAAATGTATTTATATGCAGTATCTGAAGAAAATGGACCACAGTGATTTCGATATACACAACCAAAAGGTCGATTAGAAATGCATAGCTGTGTTTGTGGTGGACGTGTTACTGTAGAAGGCTTAAGTTGCTGACAGATGTTACAAGAAAGTACATAATTACGGGTCTGTTTATGTAACCTATGCCACCAGTAACGTTGATGCAAGATAGAAACTGTGACAGACACTCCAGCATGGAAGAGGTGTGGCGCAGCGGCCAGGGTGACAGACGCTGGACGCTAGGGATCACGGTTCTATTCCCACCACCGACGTCAGGGATCTGCCCAGCACCATGTGCCTCTGGGCAATAGCTTGCTTATTCTTCCCGACGGCCCCAAGGGCTGGGAAACCTACGGGTAGCTGTGCGCTTTATAAATACAGGCTTATTATTATTTATGGGATGAAGCCATGCCTTCGTGTGCGGCCTTGATCAAAGAGTATCTACTTACCACGTTGGGAATCAGACGATCACCAACGTCTGGTATTCTTGCAAAAGGAACTTGTTTAGGAGTTAAATGATAAGAATATTTTTAAGGGAAACCCCTTAGGTAATTAGTGCCCTTACTAGTAAGTGCTATACCTGCCAAAATCTCATTATCAGTCTTATTCATGGACCTTGTAATGGCTGCTAAGGAACACATGGCTACTGCAGATTTGGCTGCTTCATCAGCCAAAGAATTACCAAGACCATGTGCTCCCACACGCTGATGGCCAAGAGCATATATCACATGTGTGAGGGGCAAATGTTGTTTAAGATCTGCCACTCAAACCCAAAGCATTTTATGCTTAATTGCGCTGCCTTCAGAATTTCGATAATCATTTTGAGACCAAAAGAATAAGGGGCATATTTACAAGGATGGCGTTAAAATTATCGCCGCTTTAGCGGCAGCAAACTGCCGCTAAAGCGGCGATAATGGGCTTGATAATAGGCACTTGAGAATTCCAATAGAAGCCCATGTTCTGGTGTAAACCTGGGCTTCAATTGGAATTCTCTGGAATTCTCAAGAGCCTATTATCAAGCCCATTATCACCGCTTTAGTGGCAGTTTCCTACCGCTAAAGCGGCGATAATTTTAATGCCGTCCTTGTAAATATGCCCCTAAGTTGTCATTGAAAGACTGAACGTAGTAATAAGAATCACACACAATGAGAATAGACACATTTGGATCTGCAAACTCGAGAGCAAGAACCAGAGCGCGCAGCTCAGCCAATTGGGCAGTGCAGTCTACAAGCGCCTGTGTATGCACTATATTAGACATGAATTCTCCTTTCACTATTGTACCAGCCACAATGGCACAAGCTGCTGGATAAGCATGTTTAGAGCCAGTTGCGCAGAGCCATCGGTGTAAATAATACATGTGCACTCCTCTAAAGGAAGCAAAGACAGAGGAGGGGGATGAACATGTTCATACTGCAAGAACGCCTGGGTTTGAAGAGCGGGGTCAAAGATAAACGTGACATCAGGAGACGTCAAAGAACTAGCCCATTGTATCCAACGGGGATGTAATGCTTATGAGTTTGGCACACTCGCCTTATTCACTGCTTCTGAAGCCGGAAAAGGAGTAACCACCAAAATGCATTGCCCCTGCGCCAGCACGCATTCCTTTAGGACCGCCATCTGCAAAGCTGTTAAAACTTTTTCAACAGTGGAAAACCGCATTTCGGCCCAAGTGTACACATGTGATTTGTATGCAATAGGTACTGTGTCACCTTCATCGTATGTCAAGTTAGTGAAACCCACTGCGCCTGGCACGATTCGTGTCACCAGGTTTGTGTGGTTATCACATGTCAACAGGTACTTAGATTCAAGAAGATCAGACTGCAAAGACTGTAGTATAGCTGAATGTTCCGGAAGCCAGCTAGCTTTTGAAAATGTAGCTTGAATCAAGGCATAATGAGGCTGGATATGCTGGGCATAATCGGGAATGTATGACCGCCCAAAATGTAAAAATCCCAGCAAAGACTTAATTTTCTTCAGAGTAGATGGAGACTGCAAATGTACACATTTCTCCAGAAAGTGGGTGGCCAAGCCCCTACTTTTATTATTGAGCTCATAGCCCAGATAGAGCTCCGCATAACAAGTGATGTGTGATTTTGCAAAGTTAAATTTGTAACCATTCTCCACAATCATAAGCATGATGCGGTCCACACGGCATAGATTTGGCCATAGTTCGTCATCTGTCAGATACATTTTGTCAATCTGGCGAAAACCCCAAGGCTATTTTTATACCCCATAGGTAAACACTGTTTTCCACTGACCGTGGTGCATGCCATCCATTGACTGCATTAAGGGGGTAGGTTACGGCTATAGAAGCCATTGGAAATGACAAGTATCATTTTATATTTCTTACCAACAAGAATTTCTACAAGAGCAGAGCTATGGGTGTTCTGTACCGCAAAAATACAACAATGAGAGTTCAAATGCCAGTAATCAAACACTATGCAATAAGATCCATCAGGTTTGTATACAGTAAAAAGAGGACTGTTCATCGGTGACACACATGTCTCAATCACACCTTGATATTCCAACTTGGTTAGAATATCAGAAACTGGACCTTTAGCTTCCCGGCTGATGGGATATTGGGGTTGAGGTTGTGGCATAGACCGCAATGGAATCTCATGTGGCGGAGAATCTTTATCCCAAACCACTTGATTACAGTACACCGCCGGTGCAAGGGCCAAAGCGCACCCAGCTGCAAAGGCCTCTGCATGCTCCTTGGGGACATAACACGAAAATCTCGGCAGTATCACGTCCTCCCCTTTTGACGAGGCCAGAACAAATGGTGGGGGCCAATCCACCTTCCCCAACAAAATGTCATAAGAAGAGGCCATATTCTCCCCAAAAAGCCCTGTGATTACACGCACAATGTCACCTTCAATTTGAAAAACTACATTATACAGTCTATCAGGGATGGCAACTCGGGTGTCAGTTGTCTCTACAGTAATGAAAGTTTCAGTTGCTGTCACCTCCAGACAGGGGCGCAGTGCCTGCCACTCTATGGTAACTTGTGCTGCGCAGTCAAGCAGAGTCACTGCCCAAGTCCAATCCAGTACTCGTGTTCTCACCATCTGAGGCATACCTCGCTGTTAAAGCGGCAACTTTTTTCTTTTTAAACGAAGGTCGAAAAAGAGGTAGATCCTCTTTTTTTCCTTTGATGTCAAACTGACGAGGCTGATCATGTCTCTGTGGCGCAGGATGATGGCAATCCCCACCACCAACTTGAGAGCCTGATGTGTCCTGTGAAGAACGAGGAGAACGCTGATAAGGGACTTGAAATCTATCAGGAGTCTTAATTTTCGGGCGGTCGCGCAAGTCATAAGTATGCTGAGAAGACTCAGGTGTTGATGAACCAGTACGCGTACCTTGCTTCTGTTGTTTCTATCCCTGTTTTTTATTTTTCCAGTTCTTTTTACGAAAGACTGGACGCCCATCTTTATCAGACTGAGCTTTTTGTTGTGTTTGAGTTTGAGTAAAAGGCTTTACTCCCAAACTATTGCAGCTAAGTGTTTTATGAGACTGTGCAATAATGTTTGGTAATTCTCGTGGTTTGTCTGCATCAGGCACAGCCTTCAGCCTCCAAGCGGTTTGCCACTCGAAAGCTTACAGCAACGCCCTTGACATTTTCAAGGATCATATCAGCAACCACGCCAAACACTCCCACCAGTCTCAACCCCAGCTCTACATCTGCTTCGGCTCTGTGTTCATCTTGAACACGTTTAATCACAGAGGGGAGTATAGTCATGGAGGGAGTGCCGAAACACTTCAAATACACCGCTGCAAACACCCTGCCCCAGGTGTTACAATCAGCTACCTCAGGAAGTCGGTCTTGAGGGAAAGTTATAGTCAATATCCTGTGTTTCTCCACAGGACTGGTATTTGGAAGACAGCCTCAAGTTGACCACATTTTCAGCAAGCCAGTAAATCGTCCTTAACTTGTGGGCACTTGCCCATTACTGAATTAACCATGACTGGACTGATGGTCACCCCACCAGGTCCAGCAGGTTGCGCAGCAACGCCAGGTGATCCCACCTGGAAGTTGCACATCATGAACTGTACAACAACTCTATGCATGCGTATTAAAGAAGTATTTATTTATTTATTTATTTTGTGCATTTATATGGCGCAACAGCTACCCGGAGGGTTTCCCGGCGCCTTGGATTTAATTAAAAAGACTGCGTCTTAAAGGAGGAAGAACTACTGATCAAAAAGCCAAGATTTAACTCCCCTACGAAATTTAAGGTAGTTCGATTCCAGCCGCAAGTTAAGGGGAAGGGTATTCCACAGAACAGGGGCCAGGTAGGAAAAAGAGCGTCCACCCATGCGTACTCGCTTAACTCTAGGAACAACAAATTTGGCTTGCGTCATGGATCGGAGAGCTCGTGAAGGTGTATATTTCAAGGCCAATCTACACAAATAGGAGGGGGCCTCATTCGTACTAATCTTAAACATAAAGCAGAGTGCTTTAAATTTCACTCTGTTGGTGAGTTTCAGCCAATGTAATTTCTTCAGATGGTTAGATATACTGGTACGTCCTGGAAGATGAAGAAGCACCCTCGCTGCGGCATTCTGCACAATCTGCAGATGATTAACAGTGCCTTTATTGGCTCCTAGGAGGAGGATGTTTCCATAGTCCAATCGAGACCCTATTAAGGCCTGCATTACAGTCCGTTGTGCCCCGTCAGGCAGTTGCCACAGAATTTTCCTTAACCATTTAAGGATGGCAAAACAAGTTGCGGCCGTTTTAGTAACATGGGCACACATCGACAGTTTGTTGTCAATAATTATGCCCAAATTACGGGCCGATTGTTCCGCAACTGGGGGCGGGCCCATTTCGACTGGCCAGTGAGTGGGGCCCCATAAGTTCTTCTGATTGCCAAAGATAAGAAGTTCTGTTTTTTCAGCGTTCAGTTTTAATTTATTATCATAAATCCAGTTAGCCATTTTCAAAAGTCCAGAACGAATGGGAGAGGAATCAGATTTATCCGTCGATGCTAAGGAAAACACCAATTGCGTATCATCCGCATAGGAATAAATAGTAAGGCCCATTTCTTCCGCAATCTTAGCTAATGGGGTAACGTATATATTAAATAAAAGTGGGCTCAATATGGAGCCCTGAGGTACCCCATAAAAAGATTTATAAATGTCAGAGGAATTATTTTTTGAGAAGACTTGGAAAGTACGGTGGAACAAAAATTGTTCCAGCCATCTCAGGGCATCACCTTGTATTCCGATGTCCTCCAACAAGTGAATCAAGATCTGGTGGGAGATGGTGTCAAACGCGGCACTCAAGTCTAAAAGAATGAGTGCCGCTGTACCCCCTCCATCTAATTCCTTGCGGATGGTCTCAGTGACTCCCAGTAGGGTAGATTCCGTAGAGTGTCCCTTCCTAAAACCAGACTGTGAAAAATGCAGCCGATTGTTGTCATTTACAAATTTGGATAGCTGGTTGTTGACATGCTTTTCCAGAACCTTCGAGCAAATAGGTAGCAGTGATATTGGTCGAAAGTTTGAGAGAACTTCCGGGTCCCCCCCTGCTTTTTTTAGCAGAGGGACGACCATAGCATGCTTCCAGTCATCTGGAATTACAGCCTCCGCTAATGAAGCATTTAGTAGAGATCTGATTACGTCCAGAATGAGAGGATCCAGCTGCTTTAAAATGGACGCAGGAAAAGGGTCCAGCGGGGAACCAGATTTTATGCTCTTAAGGATATTTACAAAAGTCAGCATGTCCATGGGTTGCCACTCTGTTAGCACATTCATGTTGGAGGTTACCATGTGACTTTTCTCGCCAGAGAGGGAGGTATTATTTATGGGCACTGTGTCCTTTTCCTTATTACTACTAAACTGAGAATAAATATTGGTAATTTTCTCATTGAAATAATTGGCTATATTATTACATCGTAAGGTAGATAGGATCGGTGGTTCTGGTTGGGAGGCTGCTCCAGCCAAATTTTTTAAAACTTTAAAAAGAGTACCAGAGTTACTCTGTGCTGCTAAAATAGTAGTTTTAATATGAATCCCCTTAGCTGTTTTACAAGATGAATGGTAAGCGTTAAGCGCTTGCTTGTAAATCTCTTTGTTGGTGGAATTATAGTCTTTCCTCCACAGCCTCTCTAATTTTTTGCAGTTTCTTTTTTCATCACATAATTTTTGAGAGAACCATGGGGCTGGGGGGTGACAGGAGGTGCGTTTGCTTAATGTAAGAGGGGCTGCAGTCTGTGCAGCAGTCGCAAGCCAGGTATTGACGATTTTAGTCACCAATTCTAAGATTACTTGAGGCAATGTTAGGGCTTGAATGAGTAAGCTGAGTGTTTAGATCATCTATACTAACTCTTTGCCAGTTCCGAAACCTTTCTTCTGATCTAACCAAGTTTTTTGTACTATGAGCCCAGATGGTGAAATGGGTGAGAAAGTGATCTGACCATAATATCGGAATGGCAGGTCTACAAATAATTTGATTAAAATTGGTGAGGATCGGATCTAATAGGTGGCCCGCAGAGTGCGTAGGACCATTATTCCTCAAATGTACATTAAGTGCTTCTAAGTCTGCGAGGAAGTTGAAGATCATAGGACAACTACTATCCTCCAGATGCAGATTCAAATCTCCGAGGATGGAGAACATAGCGGCCTCCATCGAAAGTGGGGCAAGTAGGTCAGGCAGGGCTGACATCCAATCACCAGCCGCTCCAGGTGGTCGATAAATCAGAATACCCGAGAAGGTAATTTGGGGCGTTAAGGAGAGTTTAAAAAGGCCGGCTTCACAATCGGGCCAATCAAGTTTTGTCCATTTACATTGATAGCATTTTTTAAATATTATCCCTATGCCACCTCCGACTTGATTAACTCTATCTCTCCTTACTATAGCATAATTAGGAGGAAGAGCTGAGGCAATATCTGGCCCTGAACTATCATTCAGCCAAGTTTCTGTTAAGAAAAGAGCATCTGGCTGTACATCAGTTAAGAGATTAAAAAGATCCTCTTTATGCTTAGGCAATGACCTACAGTTAGTGGTAAGAAAATGGAACTGTTTGTCACAGACAATGTCCGAGACGGCAGTCTTAATCTGTGCATTCCCATTTTCCCCAGTAATGCCTAAGTGCATATGTGAAGGGGAAAACATACACATAGAACAACAAGCTGTGGTATTGTCTAGAAGGAATGGCTCTTGGTTCAGACAGTGTTGAGGTCTGAGTCTGAGTAGCTCCTCACTAGAATAACCCTGAGCAAATCGCAAACGGGAAGGGGAAATGGCCCCTTGCCCCGTCCTGGCGCGGACGGGCGCAGACGGGCTTGCCTTTGGCGCGCCTTCGCCTGCAACACGCAGAGTTCTGCAAGCGTCGCTGTTGTCACGTGGCTCCATCTAGCGATAAAGGACCTAAACGGACTCACGTGACCCCATCTATCAATAAAGGACCTAAATGGACTGGCGTTATTGGGTGAGGAAGGGCGACATTAAACCAAATTTGATGTTGCCAGGCTGTAAGTGGAATTTCCAGAGCCCGATAGGGCTGATAAGCATTAGGATGGGCCATGGCAATGTATTCATGAAACAGATTATCTGCTCCATCCACCGCCGGAAAGGTGACCCAGGAATAAAACACCTCAAAGTGGTAACTGCATCACTTCTACTATAAAAATCAGTGCAATACCAGCATCATGGACCCCATGCTTTGAGAGCTGCGCGACTGTGAGACACGATATTCACCGCCATCACGGTAAACAAAGATTAACAACTTAGAGCACGGCAGCGCAATAATGGGTTTAGAATAAAGAGAAAACCCTTTTTTTTTACTTCAAGCTTGAAAGAACCTTTAAAAACATCAATATAGGAGATTCCACCATCACAGCTGTCTCCTGAAACAGAAGTGAGGGTATTGTAGACAAGCACAAGCACTACTCAAGCATCTCACAGATAAGAACCAGACCAAACGTTGGCGGCACCATGTTGCAGGGATTCTGCACATATACAGAACTATGCACTGGAAACCAGGACCTCGTGGATAGTGGTGTACCAACCTATCACCTCAGCGCGCAAAATCCCCAAAACTAGCAATAGTGTCTCATTCGTTCTCCTACCAACAGCAACGCTACCAATGATTAGACAACTCAGAACACGATACTCCCGACTCTCTCAGGAATCGCGAAGCAGGACAACTCTTTTGCTCACTCACTCATACTCGTCCACAATAAGAGTAATCAGATCCCTGGTATAGTTTACTAGCAGCAAAATGCATAAACACAATATAGTCAGCATTGTCACAATTCCATAGAATACAACCGGCGATATCATTTTATAAAGACAATGGAAAACGGGCTACAGTGCCTAACCACCCTCCCCGTGATAAGAAGTAGTTTATTATAAAGAAGAAGACCTCTGGGCTTTGTCAGCAGACCCCCATACCTCAAGGCCTAGATGAAAGGTTTACATCTCAGGACAAGCACAGCCCTTCTCTCTGGAAAGTTCTCTCTCCAAGTGCCTGAACCACATGCTTCGCTTGCAATGTTAAAGCATAAGACTTTCAGTATTGCAGCTTTGTGTCATGTTATGTCTAGGTGCAAGGGACTGACCAGAACAGAAAAACAAGGGGCATTGTTTATCCATATTGTACATCGTGTGCAGACTAAACCTCAGAGCATAGCAGAAAACGTGAAAAGCTGACAGTTCTCATGTTAAAAGGGAACAAACAAAGTCTTGCAAAATAAACGCATGTAGTGCCGTGCGCAAAAGCAGCCTCCTGGCAGCGAAGCTCATGCTAACTTAGCAATGTCGACAATGAACCCACCACCCATACTTCAAAGGTGACCCAAAACAGGAGTAAATTACTACAGCTCAGAGTTGAAATAAGTCTAGCACCACACACCGACATCAGTGGTATTGAATCCCCTCCCATTGTAAAACCATTAAAGAAAAAACAAATTATAGACCCTTCTAATCTTTCCAATTATAGGCCCATATCCTTACTACCCATTTTAGGTAAGATTACAGAGAGAATGGTCTATAAGGAACTTTCCAATTCTTCTGAAACGGCTCAGATTTTCCACCCTTGTCAATTGGGCTTTCCACTGAAACACTGCTTGGAATCCACGCTACTGGAGATATCGGATACCCTGAAAGTTATTACAGACAATGGCAAGAAGGCAGTGCTGATCCTTTTGGAGCTGTGTGCCACTTTTGATACCATCTCTCAAAACATCCTGCTAGCCAGACTAAAATCTTGCTGCATCTCCAACATTGCACTAGCCTGGATCACAGCCTTACTGTCTAACCGGAGGCAAGCCGTCTCCCTGGGTACCTTTCTCTCCTCAGAACGCACCATCATCACAGGAGTCCCACAGGGTGCCTCACTTAGTCCACCCCTCTTTAATATATACATGGTCCCGCTTATCACCCTCATTTCGGCTTACGGGATTGAAACAACACCATACGCTGATGACACTCAGCTGATCTTGTCCCTTGAGAAAAACTCCAAGGAAGCTGATGAAAATTTCAAAGCCTGTCTTACTGCTGTCATCAAGTGGATGAAAAACAACCACCTCCGTTGTAACACGGATAAGACAGAAATCTTGCAGATAGGGAAAAATACCCCCTTTCTACCCAAGGACTGGTGGCTGGAAGAGTCAGCAGCCCCTCCATCCACTGTGGAATGGCTAAAAACCTGGGGGTGTGTTTCGACTCCTTCCTCTCCTTTAAACCCCACACACTTAAGGTAGTGGGAACATGCTTTGGCCTAATTAAAACAGTAAAAAAATTATTTGATTTGATTCCGCTTGCTGCAAGAAAAACAGTGGCAGTGGATTTAATACTCTCACGCCTAGAATACTTTAATAGCCTCCTGGCAGGGGTCAATAAATCAACCCTGAGGAGACTACAGGTAGTGCAACATGCAGCAGCTAGATTGGTTTTAAAACTTCCCCGTGGGGCGTCAGCCTCAGCGCCTCTGAAAACCCTTCACTGGCTCCCCTTACACAAAAGAATTCT
Source organism: Lissotriton helveticus (assembly GCF_964261635.1). NCBI lineage: Eukaryota > Metazoa > Chordata > Amphibia > Caudata > Salamandridae > Lissotriton > Lissotriton helveticus. The sequence goes on from NC_136070.1 coordinate 1,172,146,309, forward strand.
GTTCAAACTTCTCCTTACGACCTTCAGAGCAACTCGCCGATTAGGGCCAGTATATCTCTCCACAAGATTTACACCATACATGACAATGAGGACACTCAGATCTACTTTTACAAACCTCCTTAAATTGCCAGGCTTCAAACTTAAAACCAGGGGAGGGAAATCGACTACTGTATTAGGGGCAAGGGCTTGGAATTTCATGCCAAACAAATTAAGATCAATGGAATCTGAAAAGCAGGTTAGGAAGGCCCTAAAGACATGGATCTATGGAACATCAGATGAATCTTGCTTTACACTCATCTAGATACTAACTCTTCACTGCTGAAGCTCGTTATCTTATAGCGCCAGGAGGCTCCTCTGGGAGTGACAGTTTGCGCTTTATAAATGCCACATTTAATTTAATTTAATTTCATTCCCATAGAAAAAAATGAAGGTACTTACATTAAAACCTTATATCATTTTTAATTAAAGTATTTAAAATAGTTAAAATATAAATAAATATACATTTTTAAAGTATTTAAAATAGTTAAAATATAAATAAATGTAATGTAATGCTAAAAAGAAATTTCTGAAAATAGTATATATTTTTTACTATGCATGTTAATAACTTTGCATTTAAAAATTCATGCTTCTTCTTCTTCTGTCTCTTTAAAAATTAAATCCGATCTTACCTGGCTTCCTTTCTCTAACTTCCTATCTTCCCCCTCCTCTTCCTAACCTTTCTTTCTTGTTCTTTTTTTTCTCTCTCTCTCTCTTTCTCTTTCTTTTCTCCTCCTACTTTCATCTTCCCCTCTCTTCCTTTTCTCACGTTCTCCGAACCAACTCTTCTTTTCATCACCTTCTCCTTGTCTTTTCACATTGGTTCTGATTTTTTTGTATACTGTTATATTATGCTGTAATCTTTCTTAAACAAAATAAAAACTTTCTTAAACTGAAAAGAAAAAATAATCATGTAAACAGTAACTTTAGTAAGCAAATTAATGTTACTTAACTTAAAACTTTACTTTTAATAATTATTATTTTATAATCCAAATTTACTTTTTCCATTGAAGTGGGAATTTAATTTTTAATTTAACCTTCTGAAAAATAATTTGTATTTCATTTATTTTATTTACTTCAACAATTAATTCACAACTTAGTCAATAGTGCTGTAGCATTTGTTTCTTTAGTTATACATTTAGATTTGCAAAAAACTCGAGTATGTACACCACCAACTGCCTTTTCTACATTTGCTTTTTTTGTATTTTCACATCCTTTTTCTGGTATCCTAATGTTTTGGAATACTGAGCTGACCTTGCTCTTTTAATGTGTATGACTAATCAATGAAGATCATTCAATGAAGAAGGTTTCTTGTTTGTTATCACAGTGCTGCATCGTAGGAATTATCATTAAAAACCTAAAATAGTCATCCCTGGACCTAAGCAACCAGAATGTAAGTACTTAGGATTACAACATTTCCCTAGAACCTCTAGCAAGATGTAGACAAATGTACTAGTGCTCTTAGACAGCTATCAGTACAAGTCATGAAGGGTTTAGGAAGCTGCTAGGTCGTTTAAGAAGCAAAGTATTAACTTTTAGGTTTGCAGAGCTTAGCCTATTTGACTATTGTTCCCTGCATTTTCATGCTCTACCAGGTCTCTACGGCAGCAAAGGGATACTTGTCTTAAAAGGCTGTTTTATGTATTTATTTTCTTTGTTATAAAAACAAAACGTTTGCAAAACCAGCCTTCGAAAGGTTGTAATTTCTGGTTAAGCATGCATATGCATGAGTTTTTTACCATTTATTGAAATTTTGATTCGTATGGTTAAAGGTGTTCCACTATACAGCGCTAGGGCAGGTCAATCCTTGTAATTACAGCTTCAATGAAGCTTCCTACGATGTAGAATTAGGATTAGTTTTCATTTTTCCTTGGTTAATAAATGCACCAACAAGAGCATGATAAGAGCATTTACTTTTGCATCTTCTTCCCGTAGGTTATGCACGTGCCCCACACCAACCTATCGGTAAGTGCTAATATGCCCACAAGGGTAATTCATGTTTTGTGTTTTTGATCCTAAAGACGTATGGGACCGATTCACAGAACTAACTTAAGACAAAATCCTAAACTTACTACTTTTGGTATTCACAGAAGTTAGGATTTTGTCTTAAGTTTGTCTTAAGACAGACTTAAGACAGACTTAAGTTAGGATTTTGTCTTAAGTCTGTCTTAAGTCTGTCTTAAGACAAACTTAAGACAAAATCCTAACTTCTGTGAATACCAAAAGTAGTAAGTTTAGGATTTTGTCCTAAGTTAGTTCTGTGAATTGGGCCCCATGTCTTTATTTCTTAGGTATATTTTTATTCATAATTTTATTTTAAGTGGCGGACGTCAGTGCTTAGCTCAGGAAAATTCACAAGTGTTCCTCCAACAGAGCAGTTTATTTACAATGTGAGTAAACTAGTTCCTGTTTATGTAAGAATCTGGCAAAAAACATCCAATAAATTCCATTTTTGCACATTGTACTTTCAGTTTAGTACACCGATTAAGGTGCATAAATAACCTTTGATTTGCATATGGCAGTACTCATCGTCACACGGTTTTGCATTCACAATTTCCTCCAATGTCAACATATAGGAATATGTGCAGCTTACAAAATACTCATGATGTGCGCTACATGTAAAACTAGCTTTAAATATATTTTGCAACCAATTTTGAACTTAGTGTAGCACTCAAGAACTCAAAATGAGACTGATGTTCATTTAAGAAAATTATACAGGTGCCAAACTTAACATGGCACTCTGGAGTGGCAGCCCTCAACGCCCAAGAATTCAGAATATTGGGTCTAATACTCAAAAATAATCTTGAAAGCTCACATTGGAAAAGAATAATAACTTTCTGAAATCTGTGAAAGTTTTCCGGGGTACTCGGGTAACCTATGACAGCGGAATATTTCCGAGTGCATTCCTAAACATGTTTTGCGAATTTCATTCTTTTATGTTGGCACGGGAAAATCTGTAGAGCCAGTGCAAATTATCTTAACACGACAGGGAGGGATTGGAAAGGGATTGCCAACAACCACAAATGATTACGTTGATTGGTCTGCCATTATAACCCCACTTTTGAAGAATACCAAATGTTACATGACATTCCTAGTAATATGCCTGAAGAGTTATGGCCGGAGCATCTTTCTATGTATACTACTGGGAATGGTTGTGAATTCTCAAAAATCTCATATTTACATATGTGTTTAGGAGTTGGTCTACGGTTCTTTATGCAAGACATTTTGGTGAAAAAGGTTCAGAATGTACTGCATAGAGTTTGAACATGTCATCATCATCATCAAATTAGTCTTTATTCCAATTCATAATCATAAAATACATTTATATTTTAAACAGTAACCGTAAAACATTAAATTCATCCTTAAAAGTACAAGATACAAGATCCCCAGGATATGACCCAATGTTGCATATTCAGTACATAAAAAGTGCAATAAGTTAATATAAAATTAATTTTAAAACAATGATATCCATAATACAACCACCGTACAAAATACCAGGTTCAATAAAAACAATTACTACAATCATATCTCATAAATTCATTAGTTATTCAAACCATAAGCACGGAGTATCCACATTCCATTTAAGAACATTGAGATAGCAATTATACTTAGATTGTTCGCGTCTGTTTTTAAAATCCTTAAGGCTTCTATGTATACTACTGGGAATAGTTGTGAATTCTCAAAAATCCCATATTTACGTATGTGTTTAGGAGTTGGTCTACGATTCTGTATGCAAGACATTTTGGTGAAACAGGTTCAGAATGTACTGCATAGAGTTTGAACATGTCACTAACTTGTGCTTTGGCAGTAAAATCTTCACAGCATCATATCTGATGGACAAGACCTTCACTTTCCCTTTATGCGATAGAGAATACTTAAGTACACATGTATTTTTATTTTTTAACTTTTCTGTGGGGGGCATCCAAGCCCAAGTAAGGCATCAGAGTTCTAAATGTGAGGGTAGTGAGAAATGGAAAGATACAATATCCTCTTACAAAAGCATGTCACAGAAATATACATACAAAGTCACTGAATGTTTAGATAATAATTGAACAGGAACAATCTAGTAGGGTTTTTCCCTGATAAAGCAGGAAATGAACTTCCTCAGAAATCTAGGCCGTATCATGGAGGGCTGTGCTGGTGCTGCAGAGCTGTGCGCCTATCATAATGGCCCTGCAGTGTGTAAAGTGAGCTCATAGAACCTGATATTTCTACAAGTTAGAGCTTCAGTTTAAGGCTGTACAGCATGAAAACCGCGAGCAGTCATTGCCTCTGACTATGTATGAGGTCCGCTCTGTAAAATAATGCACTGACTTGGAGAAATATTGGGATAAATTAAAGTACTTTGCACACTGCAAGCATGTGAAAACAGAAACTTGGTTCTGCATTGAGCCTGTGCTGGTCTTGAGGCCCAATCAAGAAGAACTGGGCTGGCTCAGAGCAGAGCCTAATGTCTCCACTGATTTAATGCATGAAATGCAGACAGCAAAAGTCAGAAACAGTGTGAGGGATTGTTTAAAGAACAAGCATTAGACAGGTAACATTCTAAATTATATTATTAACTTTGGATACTTCAAGCACAAAACACAGGTACTGAGCTCTGCACCACCCAGTGGAACATGATTTGGCCCCATGATTTGAAGCAGAGGAAGATCTTAGGAGCTTCTTGAGAAGTACCTCTGAAATAATGGGAAAGATCTCAATGTTCTATAGAAGGTGGGGAATGAGCGGGCCTCAAGTAGCTCAGTGGTAAGGGAGTTAGGTTTACGGACATTTGTCTTCATCAGACCTGCAAGAGTTTACATGTGACTCCTGAAAATGTGTTTGAGAATATTAAACTTATATTAGTAATTTGATCGCTACATTTTCAGATGTTTCCTTGCTCAGAACTTTTCAGGATCTGTTTTGTCTATTACAGATATGCAGAAATCAGTCACAATAATGTCCCTATTTTCTCCAGTACGCATAGCTTTAGGAAAAGTAGATTTCCCGATCTTGTTGCAAATATTCACAGGATCCACACCAATTTCTTTTATTTATGCACGTTGCACTGCGGTTACACAGTGCATAGTTAAAAGCAATTCTTTGGTATTCTAAATATATCTTCGCAACATCATGACACATACATGTTCAACTATGGTGATGCATGTGAACACATACCGCTTCATGCTGGGGCTGGTAATACATTAAAAACTAATTGCCACAGCAGTGTTATGATGCAAATGTTTGCATGTGTGGTGATACATGAATGCGTATGTATTTCTTATCATGATGAAGTCGAACATTTTCATTTTCTTTGCTTTTTTTGATGTTGCTATCATTGACGACTTCCCTTTTTCAAGTACAGCCTAAACTTACTAGCCTCTTTTTTTCAAATGATTCGCAATAAAATGCGTGTATATATATATATATATAGTATGTTTTCTATGTCTATCACGCACTTTTGCACTTTAAAAATGGTGGCCAGGCCTCTTGACTGCGTCATGTGATCAAGGCTTTTTGGGAGCCGAAACGCGTGGTGGCAGACTGGTGTTGGGCGCAATAAAACTCTAAACACCACGAGTTGGGTCTCGTCTCGTCTTTTCCACTATTTGGCTGTTGGCGTTACGTACCGCAAGTATATCCAGGATTGCTTCCCTGGAGCTGACGAGACCCCTCCACGCTTGGGCTAGAGCGGCTTGAAGCTACGACTCCATTGTTTGGAGCATTTCTGCAACTCCGTGAAGGAGACGCCGCCGGAGCCCCAGGAGAGGCGGAGACTGTTCGGTGATGACGACGGGAAGAACGGAAGCTGTTCCGGGTCGGAGGTCGGCGTCGGTCGACTGAGAGCTGGAGCTGCACCGGGAGTACTATCGCCATCGCCGGAGTCCCGCAGTAAGTCCTGTGTGGAGTGGAGCAGAGGGTCGACTGCCCAGCATTGACGGGTAGGATTCACAGACAAACGACCTTTCTTGCAATAGCTAACTTTGCCCCGAGTTTGACACACCATGTCTGCCGACGCAGTACGGGGCCGTGTGGAGGCTTCAAAGGGAATGTTTACGGACTCCCCGGCTGGGGGGCCCGCTACAGTTGTAAATGCAGCCTCGGTTACGGAACCGAGTAAAACTGTCAAGGATTTGTACAGGGCATTAGAAAAATGCTATAAAAGCGATCAGGCGAAATGGTGGGAGCACAGCTCCCTATCCGGTTACCTGGAGGTTGGAAGAGTACCTCGTGGGTTGCGTTTGATGTTAGCACCATCCTACGAGGATCCTGATCCCCAAATGCTTACGGACTGGGCACTTTGTAATCTTGACTCTTCCAAACGTCTTATGCAGATCTTGGTACAATATGCTGAAAGCGACAGGGTGAAACTGATGACTAAAATTGAAATGTTGGAAGCAGAATTAGCCAAAATCCCATGCACACCAATTACTACTAAGTATCGGGAGGAGATGCAAGCGCGTTTGAAACATGAGGAAGAAATCATTAAACGGCGCAAAGCATATAAATTTCAACGAGACAGGCTCGACTACGAGCATGGGCAGATCTTCACCTTTGCTCGCAAATTCGATAATTTGAAATTACAACAGCAATCTAACGGCATTGACAACATTCCAACACCGACATCCAGTCAGCCCAACACCAGCAGCCTCTTGGAGGTTTCATCTGTATCTGGCAACAGTTCACAAGTTGATAGCGAATCAGATAATGAAGCCACACGAATGAGAAGAGTGGGGTTTCGCAAATTCACTCCTGCTCAGGAAATGGCAGCTGTACAACAAGATCGCAAGCAAACGCTCCGTTCAGGTACTCGAGCGACAGGCGCAAACAAATCAATGCCAAACGCGCAGACAGGAGGAAATGCTCAAAAAGGAAGAGGCAACGGAGGGCGACAGAGGAGGCAGAGGTCCAAGTGGCAACAAAATCAATCCACCAACTAAGTGATTCTAAAACAGTGGTCAATTTGAGCGACACAAAGTTAACAGACTGTGAAACTGCTATATTATCATTGGGTATATCTTTTAGCCCCAAAAATGACTTTGACTATGCCAGCACTCGTATTGATTTGTTTAAATACGTACGTAAGCTCAAACTCAAGAAATATCATAACACACGCATATCAAATGCTATGACTACTTCAATCACTCCTCATTCACCTCCCACTGTCCCACCGCAATTTGGGGTATCTTTGACTCAGGAGCTCTTTGATATACAACAAGAGGAAGAAGGCATTCCACAACAATTCCTGGGCGGTGAACCTGTGCTCCCCTCTTCTTTTACCACCTTCAAACCCAAATCCAAGTGTTTCCCTATCTTACTGAAAGACAATCTAGATATTTTTCATGATAGAGTCTCAAGCGAACTGAAAGAACTCCAGATCAAAAACGCAAAAGTGACAAAAAAGAAAAAATACAACCATCGTGATACTCAATATCACAGACTCATTAAGAAACTGAGAGGACAAAAACAACTGATTATTAGACAGTCCGATAAGGGCGGGAATGTTGTTCTCTGGCCCAGAAAGATGTATATGGAAGAGGCTCTAAAACAACTGAATGACAGGGATTGTTACAGGAGGACAAATTCCCAGGAAGTACAGACAGCAAAAAAGGACTATTATTCTAAACTGATGGCCTGGAGGAGCAAGAGTTTGTTATCCTGGGATGAATTTAAATTCCTCAAAAATGAACATCCTGTCACACCTGTGATTTATTTCATCCCTAAGATTCACAAAAACCAACAACAACCACCAGGGAGACCGATTATTTCGGCCAAGAATAGCCTCCTGGAAAATACCAGTAAATACATTGACTTTTTTCTACAAGACTCTGTCAGGACCTTACCATCTTTCATACTTGACACAGGGGACCTCCTAAACAAACTTTCCAACTTTGTATGGCAACCTAATTTTCTCTTGGTATCACTGGATGTTACATCCCTTTACACAAGTATCCACCATAGGGATGGGATAAAAGCGGTCAAACATTACCTTGCTAAAAGAATTGGTCATTGTACAGAACATTCTAATATGTTGGTGGAAATGATCTTAGCCTGCTTAGAGAATAATGTTTTCTATTTTCTAATCAATACTTTCTACAAACTAGAGGTGTGGCAATGGGGGCCTGCTTCTCTCCCAGTTATGCCTGCCTCCATATGGGCTTCTGGGAGGAGCAGGTCCTCATGGTCGACTTTGCAGCCATTATGAACTCCAAGGTCAAAGGTTGGTGGAGATACATTGATGACCTTTGTATGATTTGGGATGGCTCTGAGGCGGATGCCGCGGCATTCATTCATCTTTTGAATACTAACAACCTGAACTTGCACTTTACCAGTACTATAAGTTCTAAATCGATCGTGTTTCTGGATGTGGAGATTTATGTAGATCAGGGCAAGCTACATACCAAACTCCACAGAAAACCGACAGCAGGTAACACCATATTACATGCCCACAGTCACCACCCACCCCATCTGATAAAGAGCATCCCCTGTGGGGAGATGCTCCGTATCAGACGGATCTGTAGTAATGACCTTGACTGCCTCAATGCACAAGAAGAGTGCAGATCCAGATTTCTGGCTAGAGGCTATGATCTGCACACCATTGATTCTGCACAAAAGAGGGCTAACTCTTTTGAGAGACAGCGAATGTTACTTCCCACTGAGGCTAAGGACAAGATGTGTCGCATTGAGGCCAACAATGAAACTAGACTAATCATGACTTTCAGTAACCAACATAAGACTATCCGTAACATAGTGAAGAACAATTGGTTCCTCATTAGAAGTGACCCGGTTATTGGCAATTTGGTAACTGTTAGGCCAAATATGACCTACAGAAAAGTGAGGTCTATGGAGACTAGTTTGGTCTCCAGCAGCCCCGAGGTAGCCACGGGCATGTGGCTTGCAGGGAGCAGAGGGATTTTGAAATGCGCAACCTGCAAGGCCTGCAAAAACGGAATCAGCAAATCTGAATACACAATACCCTTCTCTCCTGTCCCAATAAAAATAGGAGAGAAACTCAATTGCAAAACAGAATTTGCTGTTTACGTCTTGCAATGCCCTTGCAGGCTCAGATATGTGGGCAGCACAAGGCCCCAGGGCCACAAAAGAATTTTGCAACACCTCAGGGCCATCCCCAACGCAGACCCCACATATCCCGTGGCCAGGCATTTCGAAACGGTACACGTCAAGAACCCACAAGGCCTTACCTACTTTGTCATAGATTGGGTCCGCCCCAAAGTAGGGGAGGTGATAGGGAAGGTCTTCTTCGTAAACTTGAGACACGTTATATCATCTTGCTGGACAGCAAGATGCCTAACGGGCTTAATAAGAGTGAAGATTGCCATACCTATCTGTAACTTTGTCACAATATGAGGTTTTTCACCTAGAACCATTTCTGCATGAATACAATACCATCGTATCTAGCAACTATCCTTTTAATTCAATTCCCATATCCTCCACACATACCATTATGTAGATCATTTTGATATTTTATCACCTTTTATCTTTGGGCACTATCTGTCTTTTATTCACACTGGTAGCACTTTAAGACTTTATTGCGTGATGATGCACATTTAACCAACATGCACTGAACCATTAGCGATTTTTGCACAAGTTATTGCATTGCCCACATGGGTATTATCAACTACATATTTATATTTGTTTTAATTATTATGAACTCATTTTTAGAATCATATTCTATATATATTTTTACATATGTCTTAAAATTGGTTTTATTGTTGTTTTAATCAAACACACGGTTGACAATTCTAACATGTGCTTGTAGCTGGCAAATGTTACATTCATATTTGCTAAATGAGTAAATTATGATTGATGAACATAGGTATGCAAATTGTTAAGAAATTGGGGTGTTCTTATTTATGTGTTCTCTAACCTGGTGACCCCCTTTATTCAGATTCATTTGCTTCTATCTTGTGCATAATAGTTTTAGGTATCGGGAACAGTGCTAATCAGCTTGACATTATGTATTTATACAGTCACTGTGAATGTCATATTGTATTTCACTTGCACATCTTTAATGTTGGTTTTAATACTCAAAATGTGTTAAAACTACAATGCATTCAGGCATATAGTATGTTTTCTATGTCTATCACGCACTTTTGCACTTTAAAAATGGTGGCCAGGCCTCTTGACTGCGTCATGTGATCAAGGCTTTTTGGGAGCCGAAACGCGTCGTGGCAGACTGGTGTTGGGCGCAATAAAACTCTAAACACCACGAGTTGGGTCTCGTCTCGTCTTTTCCACTATTTGGCTGCTGGCGTTACGTACCGCATATATATATATATATATATATATATATGCACATAGAGTGCTCTTAATCAACTTTCTTTATCCATTAGGCTGCTCAAATGTCAATCAAATTATGCTACCTTTAATTCATCTAAAGAAAACTATACACCAGTGATTGACATATGATGGCACTTTATCAGTGGTGGGAAAGCTCACCCGGCCCGGACACGGAAAGGATTGACAGATTGATTGCTCTTTCTCGATTCTGTGGGTGGTGGTGCATGGCCGTTCTTAGTTGGTGGAGCGATTTGTCTGGTTAATTCTGATAACGAACTAGACTCATCCATGCTAACTAGTTACGCGACCCCCAGCGGTCGGCGTCCAACTTCTTAGAGGAACAAGTGGCGTTCAGCCACACAAGATCGAGCAATAACAGGTCTGGGATGCCCTTAGATGTCCGGGGCTGCACGCGCAGTGGTTGCAGGTATCTTGGTATAGTAGGGTGCCAGCACCTACTTCAATAAAATCAAGAAATCTATTGAAATTTGTAAATTTGACTTATTATTATAAACCACTTGCCATATTTATTTATCCTTTAGAAAATAAGCATAAATCATTAGAATAGAAAATGTGTACATGCAGTACATAAGGAAGCCACATCCTTTCAACTTTGTGAAGGTCAGTTGAAGCACTTGCATCGAGAAGGATACCTATTAAACAGTTCAGATAGTTAAAGAATTTCCAGGATCTGGCATCTGAATCAAGAAGGATCTCTAGGTAAGGCTTGAGGTACTGCATTTTAAGGAGATATCAGTTGGGTCTAACTTGAGGGGCACACCTAGTAGCCACTTGAAATACTGCAGCTTTGTGAAAGCAAGTTAAATATTTTGTATATGACTCGAACGGAACCTACAGTAACAACTTGTGGTATAGTAGGTGTGCAGGTGTGTGAATATTTTGTCAGCCTTCTTTCTTTTAAATATATATATATATATATATATATATATATATATATATATATATATATATATATATATATATATATATAATATTCACTGAAAAAACCATAGGTTATAGACCATATATAGTTAGGAATTAGCATTTAAAAAACCTTATTTTACTCACACAAAACCATTGAAATTCCATATATAGTTAGTTGCACTAACTATATATCGCGCACCTGCAATCCACTGCTGATCATGTCACATATTACATCATTCATGACATGGTCAGTGACATCACTGATGACATCACTGATGACATCACTGATGACAACATCCAGTGACTGTATGTTTCTGTAAAGTTAAAATATAATTTCAATGGTTTTGTGTGAGTAAAATAAGGTTTTTTAAATGCTAATTCCTAACTATATATGGTCTATAACCTATGGTTTTTTCAGTGAATTTTCAAGGTTTTGTAAATGCTAATTCCTAACTATATATGGTCTATAACCTATGGTTTTTTCAGTGAATTTCAATGGTTTTTTAATAGCAAATATCATAAGCTGTCGAATGTCAAGTACGTGGTAAGTGAAAACATTTTCGTGTTTATGCACACTGATCTGCTTTGAATGGTGCCCCCCCCCCCTCATTTCTATTAGGAGTACTCTCTCTTTGCAGATAGTGAAAGGTAGTTAACGCAGGCCTTTGCCCCCGTTGTAATCCGTCGTGCCTGCTTCTCTCTCCATTTGATTGATTGTTATCCAAGTATTTACTGTTTTAGAATTAGTTCTCTTTGGTTCATTCTCTATTTACAAACAAACACAGAGTCGCAATACTCTGTTTAGTCTTTGCAGATAACGAAAAATCGTGTAAAAAAAAAAGAAAAGGAATCGAGCAAAATCAGTAGGCCACTAATGGGATCTCTTTTTGACCTCGCTAAAATAGAAACATTAGGAACAACCCCTCATGACAAATACAAAACTAGTGAGATGAACTGAACTCCACACAATGATGGCTGCAAAACAGCTCGGCTCCGCCACCCACCCCGCCCAAAATAACGATAAAGAGCGGCTGCCATGATTGGTTGCGGAATGGCCACGACGGAGCTACGAAATGATGCTGCTCTCATGCTAACCCCAGCTTCAGTCTGAAACATCCAGAAACACTGTAGACTACCAATTCGATCAGTTCCGGTAGCGCCCCAATGTAACCCGGTAGAGAAGAACTAGCCCTCCCCTCTTTCACTGATGGTTCTTGTTGCCTGTCCCTTCTGTTCTCATTTAACAGAACTATTTAGCCTGCTGAAAGGGGTTGTGTTCCGACCGCTGGTTGGTGGAGACATTTTGACTATATTCTGGACCTGCGTTGTCGCGTAATGCGTCATATGACGCGCCGCGTTAGCGCATCCGGAAGTCATCCGGGGCGCGCAGCGCGTAACGTAAGCATAACAAGTCATGTGACTTGTTAATAAAACTTTTCATTGGTTCATTTTACTTTTCTTATTGTAATGATGAAAGGCTTGCTCATATGACCTAAAAATTACGCTTTTCATTACTTCCGAACATTATTTTTTCTTAAATATATGTTATAATGTTCCAGGCTAATGTACTTTCCCGGAAATTTTACAACTGTCCTGCAAGTAAAATATATTCTTTTTTCGAGAAAAAGAGCGTTTCTTCGTCCCATGATGGAGCCGTTGAGCAAAAGAGGGTCGACCTGCTGTCTTAGTCGCCGATACGCCTGAATATGAGATTCTTATCGATCACTTTATGTTGCAGGAATAGAAAACACAACAGCCCTTGACCATTTATCTTTACTGCGTTCCTTCGTATTATACCTTTTACCCTTCATGTAATTGGTCTGCTTTATTTCACTTGCCTTTTAATGATTCTAAAACAGTGACTATTATTACAAACTTTACCAATGTATATACTACTACCATGTTTTCTTTTAAAAACCTTTATTGTGAAAATTTCATTATACAAATACGAGCCTATAACCACGTGGGCCGGCCACGGAGCAAACTGTAATCGTATGTGATGAGTAGACATTTACACTGTAGAGGAACGTAACGGGCGGGCCATTAGGTTGCAAGAACTAAGGTGTCTAACAGTTACGGAATCGGTGGACGTACATTTTATAATTAAAATACGACAGGGCCAGTTACAATAAAATTATCTAGATATACATTTGCGGGCAAGTACCATGGGTGACGTTAATTCGAACTTTCAACAGTACAGTAATCAATAACACATCAGAACTTAATATCAATAGGGATGTCGAAATATTCAATCAATTCTCGTCCCCGCCCGCCATGTGCTTCAAAACTGCATACGTATCTCGTGATTTCAAGGTTCTGCAACCAGTACACAACAAGGAGTTACGAGTCCCATTTATTCCGGCGCCATTTTGGGCGAGGACGGGCAGGTCCAGGATATAGTCAAAATGTCTCTACCAACCATCGACTATGATGATGTTCATATGCTGTATTTATTAGAGTAACACTCATCTGCCCACATGAAATTAATTTACCACAATCTAAACATGTCATTTTAATCTTTCCAAAGTTCTTCTAAATATTTGGGACCGTTTCCCTTGCCTCTGAAGCTCTCAGTGCCACTTCTTTGATGAATGTACTAGCAGGTCAGGGGTTCTCCTCCAAATCTCTCTTTTATGCAGCACTATAATTAATTGGTGCCACCTCTCCATATGACGATGCATGGTATAGTTACCACAACTATATATTTTTTCGGTTCCTCTGGAGAGTTCATCGTGGCAGATGAAGCGTGTAACATACCGGGCATTTACCTTTTTTTGCATGTACAGGAAAGGAAAAAAAAATCGAGCGTTCGAGTTCTTAGGTGTCCCAGGGCCATTTTAGTGGACCAGGCCCAAATCCAAAGAACAGCTATCTCACAGGCTAATGGGGCGACCCACGCCGAGTTTCAGCATTGTAGGATGACCACACAAGTACAGCAACTTGCTAGACATCACCTCGGTGCTATCCGGATCTCGGCGCCCCACTGCAGATGAAGTGCCTCTCAACTATGAAACCACCAGAAAACGCTTGAGTCAGCTTTGTGTGAAGCCGCCATTTTGATTCAATCAATAGCGTCCCCCTGCACACATTCAGGGACCTGGTCGTGTCTTCAGGTCAAACGAATTTGGGACAAGATGCAGAAAGGAAAAGGAAAAAAGTTCCGCCGGACCCCGGGAGGTGGCCGCCTATGTCATGGGCGATCTTAGGCCACACCAGGGCAATAGTGAAGCTGCAGCAGGTGCAAATAAGCTTCAGACAGTGTTACAAGCGCTGCTCAGAACTCTCAACTATGACACCACCTCGGTGCCATCCGGATCTTGGCGCCTTGTGCTGGTTCCGGCCTATTCACACATCGGTCCGCTACTGACGCCACCTCACAGGCCAACGGGGCACCCCACGCCGACTTTCGGCGCAGCATTGTAGGATGGCCACACCAGTGCGGCAAATTGCTGGACACCACCTCGGTGCCATCCAGATCTCGGCGCGTTGTGCTGCCTTCGGCCTATTCGCCACAAGTGCGCACGCAACTCAGCTGCATAGCGAGTGAAACACCAAGGGGCGCCCCACTGCAGCCGAGGAACCTCCATCTTGGGGGCGACGCACAGCATCACATTGCTTTCCAATGCAGTCAGATCCTCAAACAGCCCCCACTGACTGACGCGAACTCACAGGCCAACGGGGCGCCCCACGCCGACTTTCGGCGCAGCATTGTAGGATGGCCACACCAGTGCGGCAAGTTGCTGGACACCACCTCGGTGCCATCCGGATCTTGGCGCGTTGTGCTGCCTTTGGCCCCATTCGCACATCAGTCCGCTACTGACGCCATCTCACAGGCTAATGGGGCGCCCCACGCCGACTTTCAGCATTGTAGGATGACCACACCAGTACAGCAACTTGCTAGACATCACCTCGGTGCCATCCGGATCTCGGCGCCCCACTGCAGATGAAGTGCCTCTCAACTATGAAACCACCACTGTGACATCCGGATCTTGGCGCGTTGTGCTGCCTTCGGCCTATTCGCACATCGGTCCGCTACTGACGCCATCTCACAGGCTAATGGGGCGACCCACGCCGAGTTTCAGCATTGTAGGATGACCACACCAACTTGCTAGACATCACCTCGGTGCCATCCGAATCTTGGCATCTCAACGCCTAGTGGTATCTTCCATACAGAAAATATTGTTACGCTACCTTTGGCCCCATTCGCACATCAGTCCGCAACTTAGACATCACCTCGGTGCCATCCGGATCTTGGCATCTCAGCGCCTTGTGGTGTCTTCTCGTCAGAAAATATTGTTGCGCTGCCTTTGGCCCCATTCGCACATCAGTCCGCTACTGACACCATCTCACAGGCCAACAGGGCGCCCCACGCCGACTTTCAGCATTGTAGGATGGCCACACCAGTGCGGCAACTTACTAGACACCACCTCGGTGCCATCCGGATCTTGGCGCGTTGTGCTGCCTTCGGCCTATTCGCACATCGGTCCGCTACTGACGCAAACTCACAGGCCAACGGGGCGCCCCACGCCGACTTTCAACATTGTAGGATGGCCACACCAGTGCTGCAACTTGCTGGACACCACCTCGGTGCCATCCGGATCTTGGCGCGTTGTGCTGCCTTCGGCCTATTCGCACATCGGTCCGCTACTGACGCCGCCTCACGTGCCAACGTATTTTCTCCGCATTTTATACCCTATGCCGCATAACAGGTCATGTGACTTGTTTATAAAACTTTTCATTGGTTCATTTTACTTTTGGTTTCCTAATGATGGAAGGCTTGATCATATGACCTAAAAACAACACTTTTCATTGGATGAAAACTTTTTTTTTTTCCAAACGATGAAAGCCCCACCTTGTTTCTGGATGTTTCAGACTGAAGCTGGCGTCAGCATGAGAGCACCACCATCTCGTAGCTCCGTCGTAGTCATTCCGCGAGCAATCATGGCAGCCGCTCCCCACCAGAAGCCTGCAGGAGTCGGGGCCCCCAAAACTTTTGATGAATTCTCAAGGCGGAGGGGACGCTTTCGAGAATGGGGTCCAAGACCTAGCAGACAAGCGTCCGATTTCCAAGGTGTCCCAGGGCCATTTCAGTGGACCAGGCCCAAAAAGGAAAGAGCCTGCCGCCATTTTGAGAGTCCTGTGACAGCCGCCTATCGCTGCACCGCAAGAGTGGGCGCAACTCAGCTGAATTGCGGCTTTTGACACAGTGGACCAAAAACGGACGGAATGGCAACTGAAACGGTAAAGGGGCGCCCCACTACAACAGATGACACTCCACCTGGAGAGGCCCGTTCACGCCGCCTCCCCCGGGGCGCCCCACGCCGTTATTCGGAGCAGCATTGTAGGATACCAAAACCAGTGCGGCAACTTACTGGACATCACCTTGGTGCCATCGTTCTGCTGCCTTGGAACTATTCGCACAACAGTTTGCTACTGAAGACCCACCCCCCGCGACGCCCCACGCCGTTATTTGCTGGGTGGCAACTTACTAGACATCACTTTCGTGTCATCTAGATTTCAGCGCGTTCTGCTGCCTTGGAACTATTCGCACAACAGTTTGCTACTGATGACCCGCCCCACGCCGGAAATCTGGACGTTGTGCTGCGTTGGGACTATTCGCACAGCCGACCGCTACTTCGTTCTTTTTCCCTAAAAATGTTTATATGTTATTACTATTTTTGTTTTCTTGTATATATTTATAAATTATTAAAGTTTTATAATCTTACTACTTTGTCGGAGTGCTATATATTTTTAATGTGACACATAATTGTAAAAACTTTGATGTACAAAGAGTCATCCCTGGAATCTTCCGCTTCACGCTCGGTCCCCTCCCCAATCACAATACAGGATGGTTTTCAGATAATAGCAACGCTTCTGCTGTGACGGATCTCATCGAGTGTGGGCCTTGATCTACTATAACTCCTTTGAAGAGGGGTGAATCTTTACAGCTGTGGCCATAAACTACATCTGCAGGGCTAGCTGATACCCTAGGACCAGCCTGGACAATCGGACACAGAGGAAAAGGAGTGTCAGAGGGTGCAGTAGTGAATAGGGCGAAAGGGAGGTGTCGGGCGGGCACAGGGTGTGATTCTCAGGAAAGAGCAGCGCAGATGGGGGGAGGTTTATTACCCATGCATAAGACAGAGAGCGGGGGTGACCACTGCCTGGGGGAGATGCTTGCGAGGGTGGGGAGCCATGCTAAGGATCGACAGCGTGCACAGAGTGGGTCTGGTCAAGGCATCTAAAATGGCTGCCGTGCACGACAAAAGTGTGGCATTTGAAAAAAGACAAGATGGCGCAGACAATGTTTTTCAACACTTCCTGATTTCCTTCGAATCGAACGTTAACAGACGTTGGGGCATATTACCAAAGTTAAGCGATATTTATCCCTAACGATGCATTGCAAAGATTTTTTTACCGTCAGAAATTATCGCAGATAAACCTTGCTATTATCAAAGTTTATCGCAAATACGATAAAAACCGACCGCAATGCATTAATATCGCTGAAAACTCAGCGATATTCATGCATTACCGAGCTAATCCTCTTAGCCATGTTATCCACCTCCCATAGGATAACATGGCTAAGAACTGCTCAGGGCAGCTGTTACTTTTTGGAGATATTCGCGCTTATCTCGAATATTTCCAAAAGTTGATAATAGGAGATAGCGATGTTAGCGACTGTTTCCAGTCGCTAACATCTTGGCATGCCCACTTTGCATGTCATTAGTGATAAATATCACTCACATGCAAAGTGGGGCCCAAGATGGTCGCTATCTCCTACTAGCCGTCGCTAACTGGTGTTAGCAACAGCTAGGTAATACAGATATAATTTTATCTCCGCGAAGCGGAGCGCTGTTACAGATATATATCTTGTTTTTGAACGTTAATTTCTCAAAATGCACTGAAGCACATATATTGAGACCTAGCAAAGGCACATCGGGCTACCAGTCCCTAATATTTTACCAAGTTTCGTGCAAATCCATTCAGCCGTTCGATTATTATTATTATTTATTTTTTTTGCCCCGCGGGGCCCTTTTAAAACCTCCACATCAAACCTAGGGGATCAGCGAGGATCTACTATGCCCCCTTATGGTCATTTGCCCCTTCGCTTTGGCCTCCTCTTGTCTCTCGATCCTACCGAGAGACAAGATGGCGGCCGCTACGGACTGTTTGGAATGTTTACAGACACCGGAGAGCCAATCAGCTTCGCTTCGCAAAGCTCCGTAACGCGAAAAGTACGCGAAGCGGTGCGCTTTTACAGATATATATCTTTTTTTGAACGTTAATTTCTCAAAATCCACTGAAGCACATATATTGAGACCTAGCAAAGGCACATCGGGCTACCAGTCCCTACAATTTTGCCAAGTTTCGTGCAAATCCATTCAGCCGTAAGATTATTATTATAATTTTTTTTTTTTGCCCCGCGGGGCCCTTTTAAAACCTCCACATCAAACCTAGGGGGTCAGCGAGGATCTACTATTCCCCCTTATGGTCATTTACCCCTTCGCTTTGGCCTCCTCTTGTCTCTCGATCCTACCGAGAGACAAGATGGCGGCCACTACGGACTGTTTGAGGCCACTACGGACTGTTTGGAATGTTGACAGACGCCGGAGAACCAATCAGCTTCGCTTCACAAAGCTCCGTTGCGCGAAAAGTACGCGTCCTAGGCCGCTGCCCGGTCCGCGCTTACAGATATATATCTTTTTTTAAACGTTAATTTCTCAAAATCCACTGGAGCACATATATTGAGACCTACAAAAGGCACATCGGGCTACCAGTCCCTACAATTTTGCCAAGTTTCGTGCAAATCCATTCAGCTGTTCGGGCTAAAAGTGAGGCCAACCGCCCTATGGAAATTAACATGGGAAAAACGCGTTTTGGGACCCCCCTTTTTTCTCGGCCCCCCCTTGACGAACCCCCCCCAAATTTTCAAAGGCTGCTCAGAAACAAAATGTGCCATTTTCCTGAAAATTTCAGCCAATTCCGTCCACAAACGGCAAAGTTATTAGACATAGAATTTTCAAAAATCCCATAGAGAAAAAATCCTAACTATATATACCTACTGGCGACCGCCAGTAGGTAATATATATATATATATATATATATATATTATATATATAAGGTTATAGACCATATATAGTTAGGAATTAGCATTTAAAAAACCTTATTTTACTCACACAAAACCATTGAAATTCCATATATAGTTAGTTGCACTAACTATATATCGCGCACTCGCAATCCACTGCTGATGATGTCACATATTACATCATTCATGACATGGTCAGTGACATCACTGATGACATCTCAAATGACATCACTGATGACATCATCCAGTGACTGTGTGTTTCTGTAAAGTTTAAATATGTTTTACATATTGAAGAATGAGTAGATGTAGAAGTGTCTGGATGAAGGATTTAGTAGGTGCGTGACTGACTGTATGAGTGAGTGATTAAATGTGTCTCACTGAGTGCATGGGTTAGTGACTAAACTGTCTTAATTTGTGCATCATTATGTCTGTTGTTCTGTAAACTGCTGCATGTGTTGATCAGTAGCTATATGAGTAACTATATGGGTTATTGATTGATTGCCCAAGTATTTGTATGGGAGACTGAGTGTGTGTGTGGCTGGCTGGGAGGTGTGTGACTCTGTGCAGATCAATGTGTACTTGTATCAATGATTGTATAAGAGAGTAATTATGTGTTAGTATATGTTTCAAAATGTAAGGTGCTCTATGTTTAACTGTATAGATTAGAAAATGGAAGTGTGATTGATTCTTTACAGGACTGACTAGGTGTGTGAGTAACTCCATGGATGAGTGACAGAGTGTGAGAGTCTGTATAGGTGTATGAGTGCATATGATAGTGTTGTAAAGATGAGTGATTGTATGTATGAATGATTGTATGGGTAAATGAGTGAATGTGTGTGTAAACATAGGAATCACTGAGTGCGTATGTAGTAACTAGTATTGGTGTGTCAATGGTTTCAAAAATTATACTCTGTATTTAACACTGGGTGTAACAGAGGTTATATTAAAGTGTGAGGAGATGCATTGTATTGTCACATGAATGATATCATCAGTGATGTGGTCATTGATGTCAAATGAGATGTCATCAGTGATGTCATCAGTGATGTCATTTGAGATGTCATCAGTGATGTCATCAGTGATGTCACTGACCATGTCATGAATGATGTAATATGTGACATCATCAGCAGTGGATTGCGGGTGCGCGATATATAGTTAGTGCAACTAACTATATATGGAATTTCAATGGTTTTGTGTGAGTAAAATAAGGTTTTTTAAATGCTAATTCCTAACTATATATGGTCTATAACCTATGGTTTTTTCAGTGAATTTTCAAGGTTTTGTAAATGCTAATTCCTAACTATATATGGTCTATAACCTATGGTTTTTTCAGTGAATTTTCAAGGTTTTGTAAATGCTAATTCCTAACTATATATGGTCTATAACCTATGGTTTTTTCAGTGAATTTCAATGGTTTTTTAATAGCAAATATCATAAGCTGTCGAATGTCAAGTACGTGGTAAGTAAAAATATTTTCGTGTTTATGCACACTGATCTGCTTTGAATGCTGCCCCCCACCCCTCATTTCTATTAGGAGTACTCTCTCTTTGCAGATAGTGAAGGGTAGTTAACACAGCCCTTTGCCCCCTTTGTAATCCGTCGTGCCTGCTTCTCTCTCCATTTGATTGATTGTTCTCTTTGGTTCATTCTCTATTTACAAACAAGCAGAGAGTCGCAATACTCTGTTTAGTCTTTGCAGATAGCGAAAAATCGTGTAAAAAAACAAAAGGAATCGAGCAAAATCAGTAGGCCACTAATGGGATCTCTTTTTGACCTCGCTAAAATAGAAACATTAGGAACAACCTGTTGAAAATAGCAATGCGTATGTATATAAGCGGCGTTCATTTGTGTTCACAGTACCCCTTGTTGATTGTTTCAATCGAGCATTGAATTGTTCGAAGTTAATTCTCTTAAGGATCTTCTCTACCTGCAAACGAGGAAGAATAGGAATATTCTCTCTCCCTTTGCAGATAGTGAAGGGTAGGTAACGCAAGCCTTTAACACGTCGTACCTATTTCATTCCTCATTGATTGATTGATTGTCCGAACATTGACTGTTTGGGAATTAGTTCTTTTTGGAGGTATTCCCTGTTTGCAAATAAACGTAGGAAAATCTTTGCAAGTAGTGAAAGGGTACGTAATGCGGACCGTTCTCCCCCGTTGTAATCTGTCATGCCTATCTACTCCCCACTGATTGATGCACCTTTTTCACCCGGACCATTTACTAGAGATACGTCATCTGGCCCGACCAGAGAGCACCCCTAGTGAAAAGGACATATGCAATAATAACGAAGTGATCACTGTATCCTGTTAACAGAAACTTTACCATGAAACAACCTGGAAAGAAAAAAATAGGAAAACGAAAATCAGTAGGCCACTGATGAACATGAACTTTTATTAAACAACGAACAAAGAAACGATAACATAACGTAATGATAAAACCTATTAATGTCCTAGAAACAAGAAAACGTTAAAATATGCCAGTGGTGAGAGACCAGAAAAACAGTAAGAGAAACCAAATCACCCCTCGCTGTCCCACCGCCTGCCACGCCAAAAAAATCGATAGACTAGGGAAAATGCAAGTCAGTAGAACATCCACCCCCACTCTGGAAACTTCCAAGGTGGGGCAGGGTTCCGGCTACGCCCAGCCGGGAGCAGCCCATATAAGGCAGGTCCTGCTGCCACGCCTCGGCCAGGAGATCCTAACGTAGGGTGTAGCCGGAGGAGAGGCCGAGGCCAGCGGGACCCGGCCAGGGGATTGCCTTTACAACGCTGAACAGTTGCAGGGGGGGGGAATGTCTCCTCGACCCTCCCCTCTCTCTCCCAGTCCGGCCGCGGTGGCCCTTGAGAGTTGCAGGTAGTCCCGCCACATGCTCTTCCGGTCCGACCACCAACGGTCGGGGGGCCGAGGCCGACGGGATCCGGCTGCAGCCGATAAACCAAGAAACCCGTTCATGGGGCCAGAGCCAGGGGCGTCCGGCCGACATCCACCGGAAGCCCGGCCCGAAGACGGACGGGACACTTCTTTCTTTTATAATGGCTGCGACAACACTGGGGGGGGATGTCTTGCACATGCCTCCGACCCCCCCCCTCGTCCTCATCGCCTGGTCCGGCCATAACAAATCTCAAGCGAGACGCCGTGGGGTGCACTGGGAGGGAGAGACGGTGCGAACAGGCCTCTCCCGCCTCCCCAGGTGGAGGCTTCCCAGCTGCACCCTCAGCGCTCCAGGCGCCCGGAAAAGGGTTCTTCCACTGTGGCCATGCTGCAACGTCTCGCCCGGCAGGGTGGAGCCCGTCCGCTCATGTGACCCCGCGATCGCCGGTAGCTGCCGAACTCTCAAAATGGCGGTCGACCTGGCAAGAGCGGGCCCAGCATAAAGAAATGGCCCGGTCACTGGTTGACTCCACCACCGTAGTCCTCCACGACCTTGAAGATTCTAGAGGAGCCGCGGGAGTCTCCGACCCCCGATGGGGAATGACTACCATGATCGCCCGTGGAGTGACAAAACTGTATCCGCGGGACGTCGGCGCTCCCATGCTGGCGCCAGCCTCACTTTGAATTACTAGAATCCTGCAGACCTCACTTCCGGTGAAAGCACAGTGTGACCCGGTAGGAAAAATTATTGCACCCCTCCCCTTTTTGACTGATAGTTCAAACCACCGATCCTTTCCTTTGCCCTTTTAAGGGAACTTTGGACTGCCTCCCCCTCTTTTACATTTTCTAGAGAAAACAAAACATTAACCACTACATTAGCATAGCAGTTGACACCAGAACTGTTTTCAAATTGAAAACCAACAACATCTTCAACAGAATCCTTTTTGTTTCTGCTGTGACCCTGCTACAGCACAGGCATTGTCCCCAGCAGTAATTCTGCAATGCCGGTAAGAATAGCTGTGGTGCCTACTGGACTCACTCACCCCCGCGGCGCCCCACGACGTTTTTTGCTGGGCGGCAACTTACTAGACATCACTTTCGTGCCATCTAGATTTCAGCGCGTTCTGCTGCCTTGGAACTATTCGCACAACAGACCGCTACTGACAAGAATATTTCATTATTGGTGCTGTCAATTTCAATAAATCTATTGGATAATTCAAAAGAAATTGCCACGGTCTCTTCGTTGTTTAAATGTTTTTACTGTTTTTGTTTTCTTGTATATATTTATATGTTATTAAAGTTTTATATTCCTACTACTTTGTTGGAGTGCTATATATTTTTAATGTGACACATAATTGTAAAAACTTTGATGTACAAAGAGTCATTCCTGGAATCTTCCGCTTCAGGCTCGGTCCCCTCCCCAATCACAATACAGGATGGTTTTCAGATAGTAGGAACACGTGTGGTGTGACGGATCTCATCGGGTGTGGGCCTTGATCTACTATAACTCCTTTGAAGAGGGGTGATTCTTTACAGCTGGGGCCATAAACTACATCTGCAGGGCTAGCTGATAGCCTGGACAATCGGACACAGAGAAAGAGGAGTGTCAGAGGGTGCGGTAGTGAATAGGGCGAAAGGGAGGTGTCGGGCGGGCACAGAGTGTGATTCTCAGGGAAGAGCAGCGCAGTTGGGGGGAGGTTTATTGCCCATGCATAAGACAGAGAGCGGTGGTGACCAGTGCCTAGGGAAGATGCTTGCGTGGGTGAGGAGCCATGCTACGAATCGACAGCGTGCAGAGAGTGGGTCTGGTCAACACATCTAAAATGGCTTCCGTGCACGACAAAAGTGTGGCATTTCAAAAAAGGCAAGATGGCGCAGACAATGTTTTTCAACACTTCCTCATTTCCTTCGAATCGAACGTTAACAGACGTTGGGGCATATTACCAAAGTTAAGCGATATTTATCGCTAACGATGCTTACCAACCAATTTTTTACCACTAAGCATCGTCAGAAATTATCGAAGATAAACCTTGCTATTATCAAGGTTTATCGCAAATGCGATAATAAACGGCCGCAATGCATGAATATCGCTAAAAACTCAGCGATATTCATGCATTACCGAGCTAATGCTCTTAGCCATGTTATCCACCTCCCATTGGATAACATGGCTAAGAACTGCTCAGGGCAGGTGTTACTTTTTGGAGATATTCGCGCTTAGCGCGAATATCTCCAAAAGTTGGTAATAGGAGATATATATCTTGCATGTTGTAATGCAAGTTATTGTGGTATATGGAACTCATACCATAATCTCTCAGGAAAGCAGAAACTGATCCTTTTGGGACCGCCTAAAAAGGCCTAGGGGGTGAGGAGTACTCTACTTTGCCCCCTTTTCACGTTCCGAACTATTTTATTTTACTCTCTTCTGTAATTACACAAAATAGCAGCGATAAGATGCATCGGAGACACACAGTGACAGAAAGGAGGCCAGAGATGAAGAAGAGATGTCAAATACACATTGGAGATAATATAGTGGCAGAAGGGAAGTAAATATGAGTAAACTTACCATGTAACATAAAAATGTTGCACTCTATACTATAAGTCTCATTTTATACTACAATCACTTCGCTACAACCTCATAAATTAAAAATAAAAATGAATAATGTCTCAAACAATTTTTGATTTCTAAATATAAATTTATTCTTCAGAATTTTCTAAATTTGAAAGAACTAGTAACATGTCCTCATCAGCAATGTCCTCATTAAAAGTCTCCAATGATGATTCTTGTAACTCTATGGTCTCCAAACACTCGATAAATTCGCCATCAAGAGATTGATCAAAAAAATCATTCAAGTCATCTCCTCCTTGTGACAATATTTCATTATTGGTGCTGTCAATTTCAATCAATGTAGTGGAATCATTCAAGTCATCTCCTCGTGACAATATTTCATTATTGGTGCTCTCAATTTCAATCAATGTAGTGGAATCATTCAAGTCATCTCCTCCTTGTGACAATATTTCATTATTGGTGCTGTCCATTTCAATCAATCTAATGGAATCATACAAGTCATCTCCTCCTTGTGACAATATTTCATTATTGGTGCTCTCAATTTCAATCAATGTAGTGGAATCATTCAAGTCATCTCCTTGTGACAATATTTCATTCTTGGTGCTGTCCATTTCAATCAATCTAATGGAATCATACAAGTCATGTCCTCCTTGTGACAATATTTCATTATTGGTGCTCTCAATTTCAATCAATGTGTTGGACAATTCAAAAGAAATTGCCACGGTCTCTTCATTGTGAGCCATTTTATTTTGAAATTGCTTGCTGTAAATTGCAGAAAAAAATAATCACTTTCATTTATCGTTTTTAGTAATACATAATATAAAACTAACTTTATCAAGTATTTAGTATAACAGAAGGACTGCAAATAAATAACAGAAAACATTTTTCAAATTATCTTCAAGTGTACAACATAGTTCCCCTTACAAATTAACAACTCACCTTTTTAAAAGTAGCAGAAGTGTTAGTACTGTGTAAATCAAACACCAGAAATTCACCACCAAAAATTCCTCACAAATGTACCTCAGACAGTAGTATCACAAAATGGCTGTGGTTTCCTCTCATTTGACATATATACATAACCAATTAACTTTCATCACACACAAATACAAAACCAAAGTAACATTTTAATTGGTTCTAAATTTCAACACTTTCAAATGTGTTTTCCCCATGCAATTTTCCATAGGACATTTACATACGTCTGCAGCCTGAATGGCTGAACGGAATTACACCAAACTTGGCAAAATGGTACATCAAACCTAAGAGGTCAGGAAGGATCTACTATGCCCCCTTATGGTCATTTCCCCCTTCGCTTTGGCCTCCTCTTGTCTCTCAATCCTACCGAGAGACAAGATGGCGGCCGCTACGGACTGTTTGGAATGTTGACAGACGCCGGAGAACCAATCAGCTTCGCAAAGCTCCGTAACGCGAAAAGTACGCGAAGCGGAGTGCTGTTACAGATATATATCTTTTTTTGAACGTTAATTTCTCAAAATCCACTGGAGCACATATATTGAGACCTAGCAAAGGCACATCGGGCTACCAGTCCCTAATATTTTGCCAAGTTTCGTGCAAATCCATTCAACCGTTCGATTATTATTATTTTGTTTTTTTTTTGCCCCGCGGGCCCTTTTAAAACCTCCACATCAAACCTAGGGGGTCAGCGAGGATCTACTATGCCCCCTTATAGTTATTTCCCCCTTTGTTTTGACCTCCTCTTGTCTCTCGATCCTACCGAGAGACAAGATGGCAGCCGCTACGGACTTTTTGGAATGTTGACAGACGCCGGAGAACCAATCAGCTTCGCTTCACAAAGCTCCGTTGCGCGTAAAGTACGCGTCCTGGGACGCTGCCAGGTCCGCTGTTACAGATATATATCTTTTTTTAAACGTTAATTTCTCAAAATCCACTGGAGCACATATATTGAGACCTACAAAAGGCACATCGGGCTACCAGTCCCTACAATTTTGCCAAGTTTCGTGCAAATCCATTCAGCCGTTCGGGCTAAAAGTGAGGCCAACCGCCCTATGGAAAACTCAATGTTAAAAACACGTTTTGGGACCCCCCTTTTTTCTCGGCCCCCCCCTTGACGACCCCCCCCCAAATTTTCAAGGGCTGCTCAGAAACGAAATGTGCCATTTTCCTGAAAATTTCAGCCAATTCCGTCCACAAACGCCAAAGTTATTAGACATAGAATTTTCAAAAATCCCATAGAGAAAAAATCCTAACTATATATACTTATCTTCAAGTGTACAACATAGTTCCCCTTACAAATTAACAACTCACCTTTTTAAAAGTAGCAGAAGTGTTAGTACTGTGTAAATCAAACACCAGAAATTCACCACCAAAAATTCCTCACAAATGTACCTCAGACAGTAGTATCACAAAATGGCTGTGGTTTCCTCTCATTTGACATATATACATAACCAATTAACTTTCATCACACACAAATACAAAACCAAAGTAACATTTTAATTGGTTATAAATTTCAACACTTTCAAATGTGTTTTCCCCATGCAATTTTCCATAGGACATTTACATACGTCTACAGCCTGAATGGCTGAACGGAATTACACCAAACTTGGCAAAATGGTACATCAAACCTAAGAGGTCAGGAAGGATCTACTATGCCCCCTTATGGTCATTTCCCCCTTCGCTTTGGCCTCCTCTTGTCTCTCAATCCTACCGAGAGACAAGATGGCGGCCGCTACGGACTGTTTGGAATGTTGACAGACGCCGGAGAACCAATCAGCTTCGCAAAGCTCCGTAACGCGAAAAGTACGCGAAGCGGAGCGCTGTTACAGATATATATCTTTTTTTGAACGTTAATTTCTCAAAATCCACTGGAGCACATATATTGAGACCTAGCAAAGGCACATCGGGCTACCAGTCCCTAATATTTTGCCAAGTTTCGTGCAAATCCATTCAACCGTTCGATTATTATTATTTTGTTTTTTTTTTGCCCCGCGGGGCCCTTTTAAAACCTCCACATCAAACCTAGGGGGTCAGCGAGGATCTACTATGCCCCCTTATAGTTATTTCCCCCTTTGTTTTGACCTCCTCTTGTCTCTCGATCCTACCGAGAGACAAGATGGCGGCCGCTACGGACTTTTTGGAATGTTGACAGACGCCGGAGAACCAATCAGCTTCGCTTCACAAAGCTCCGTTGCGCGTAAAGTACGCGTCCTGGGACGCTGCCAGGTCCGCTGTTACAGATATATATCTTTTTTTAAATGTTAATTTCTCAAAATCCACTGGAGCACATATATTGAGACCTACAAAAGGCACATCGGGCTACCAGTCCCTACAATTTTGCCAAGTTTCGTGCAAATCCATTCAGCCGTTCGGGCTAAAAGTGAGGCCAACCGCCCTATGGAAAACTCAATGTTAAAAACACGTTTTGGGACCCCCCTTTTTTCTCGGCCCCCCCTTGACGAACCCCCCCCAAATTTTCAAGGGCTGCTCAGAAACAAAATGTGCCATTTTCCGGAAAATTTCAGCCAATTCCGTCCACAAACGCCAAAGTTATTAGACATAGAATTTTCAAAAATCCCATAGAGAAAAAATCCTAACTATATATACCTACTGGCGACCGCCAGTAGGTAATATATATATATATATATATATATATATATATATATATATATATATATATATATATATATATATATATATATATATATATATATATATATATATATATATATATATATATATATATGGGTAGAAAAGGTGCCACACTCCACATGAAGTGGTCAACTCAGGTGGATTAGGTGCTGATTAGCAGCTGGGACTAGTAGCCCATTGGCTACCAACACCCAAACCTCCATTGCCCCTAAATGTATGATTTAAGGGCTTCCCCTGGACCACGATCGGATTGACTTGCAAGAAAGGACAAAGAAGATACCTGAGTGTGTGACTTATGGACGTGCGCAAAGCAGAAGGCATGATATATTGTACCTGTGGCAGCCACCCTGCAAGTGTATGACTGTGACTAGTCTTTGACCAAAGACCCGTTCCAAAGGAAAGAGGAACCCCTCTAAAAGCCCAAGGTGGCTCCAGAACTCACTTGGACTAGAGGTACTAGCCACTTGCTGCCCGCAGGTAAAGCACGCTCCAGGAACGAAAGACTCACTGGCCATCGGGCCCGCCAAGGGATCAGCCAAAAAATCAATGGTCTTGCACATTGTGGGAAATGTAGTCCTCATCTACAGCTAGTTTCAGGCAGATAGTTAGCACATTTACCAACTTCAACAACAAGATTTTATTTGTGGACAAACAATCCTTCTGTGATGAACTTGCTAATTCCTTGCAAGCTAAAGGTAAAGAGGTTTATAATGTATTTGCCTCAAATAAGCAAGCCAATCAACGTGTAACTAACGATCTAAGTTCTCCCCTCTCAACTGAGACTTTGAATGAATTTACCCCTCTTACGGAAGGGCCGGTAAAAAAATTTCAGAATTAGTCACATTGATCTCCCCATCTGATCCTTGTATTGCAGAAATGTACAGTTGGCTTCAAAGGCAGTAGCTTTACATCTTACTAATATTTTCAATGAGATGTTTAGACTGGGGTATTTTTCCAAAGTTTGGAAAATAGCCTTTGTGCTACCTTTAAAAAAAACGCATTCAATCCTCATGAATTTAGAAGCTTTTGCCCAATTTTCCATCTGCTGATGCCTCCCAAAATTGTAGAGAAGGCCATGAACCTGGAACTATCTTCATTTTGTAACAAAAACTTTTTTCTAGACTCCTCTCAGTTTGGAGTCAGCCGTTCGGGCTAAAAGTGAGGCCAACCGCCCTATGGAAAACTCAATGTTAAAAACACGTTTTGGGACCCCCCTTTTTTCTCGGCCCCCCCCTTGACGACCCCCCCCCAAATTTTCAAGGGCTGCTCAGAAACGAAATGTGCCATTTTCCTGAAAATTTCAGCCAATTCCGTCCACAAACGCCAAAGTTATTAGACATAGAATTTTCAAAAATCCCATAGAGAAAAAATCCTAACTATATATACTTATCTTCAAGTGTACAACATAGTTCCCCTTACAAATTAACAACTCACCTTTTTAAAAGTAGCAGAAGTGTTAGTACTGTGTAAATCAAACACCAGAAATTCACCACCAAAAATTCCTCACAAATGTACCTCAGACAGTAGTATCACAAAATGGCTGTGGTTTCCTCTCATTTGACATATATACATAACCAATTAACTTTCATCACACACAAATACAAAACCAAAGTAACATTTTAATTGGTTATAAATTTCAACACTTTCAAATGTGTTTTCCCCATGCAATTTTCCATAGGACATTTACATACGTCTACAGCCTGAATGGCTGAACGGAATTACACCAAACTTGGCAAAATGGTACATCAAACCTAAGAGGTCAGGAAGGATCTACTATGCCCCCTTATGGTCATTTCCCCCTTCGCTTTGGCCTCCTCTTGTCTCTCAATCCTACCGAGAGACAAGATGGCGGCCGCTACGGACTGTTTGGAATGTTGACAGACGCCGGAGAACCAATCAGCTTCGCAAAGCTCCGTAACGCGAAAAGTACGCGAAGCGGAGCGCTGTTACAGATATATATCTTTTTTTGAACGTTAATTTCTCAAAATCCACTGGAGCACATATATTGAGACCTAGCAAAGGCACATCGGGCTACCAGTCCCTAATATTTTGCCAAGTTTCGTGCAAATCCATTCAACCGTTCGATTATTATTATTTTGTTTTTTTTTTGCCCCGCGGGGCCCTTTTAAAACCTCCACATCAAACCTAGGGGGTCAGCGAGGATCTACTATGCCCCCTTATAGTTATTTCCCCCTTTGTTTTGACCTCCTCTTGTCTCTCGATCCTACCGAGAGACAAGATGGCGGCCGCTACGGACTTTTTGGAATGTTGACAGACGCCGGAGAACCAATCAGCTTCGCTTCACAAAGCTCCGTTGCGCGTAAAGTACGCGTCCTGGGACGCTGCCAGGTCCGCTGTTACAGATATATATCTTTTTTTAAACGTTAATTTCTCAAAATCCACTGGAGCACATATATTGAGACCTACAAAAGGCACATCGGGCTACCAGTCCCTACAATTTTGCCAAGTTTCGTGCAAATCCATTCAGCCGTTCGGGCTAAAAGTGAGGCCAACCGCCCTATGGAAAACTCAATGTTAAAAACACGTTTTGGGACCCCCCTTTTTTCTCGGCCCCCCCTTGACGACCCCCCCCCAAATTTTCAAGGGCTGCTCAGAAACAAAATGTGCCATTTTCCTGAAAATTTCAGCCAATTCCGTCCACAAACGCCAAACTTATTAGACATAGAATTTTCAAAAATCCCATAGAGAAAAAATCCTAACTATATATACTTATCTTCAAGTGTACAACATAGTTCCCCTTACAAATTAACAACTCACCTTTTTAAAAGTAGCAGAAGTGTTAGTACTGTGTAAATCAAACACCAGAAATTCACCACCAAAAATTCCTCACAAATGTACCTCAGACAGTAGTATCACAAAATGGCTGTGGTTTCCTCTCATTTGACATATATACATAACCAATTAACTTTCATCACACACGAATACAAAACCAAAGTAACATTTTAATTGGTTATAAATTTCAACACTTTCAAATGTGTTTTCCCCATGCAATTTTCCATAGGACATTTACATACGTCTACAGCCTGAATGGCTGAACGGAATTACACCAAACTTGGCAAAATGGTACATCAAACCTAAGAGGTCAGGAAGGATCTACTATGCCCCCTTATGGTCATTTCCCCCTTCGCTTTGGCCTCCTCTTGTCTCTCAATCCTACCGAGAGACAAGATGGCGGCCGCTACGGACTGTTTGGAATGTTGACAGACGCCGGAGAACCAATCAGCTTCGCAAAGCTCCGTAACGCGAAAAGTACGCGAAGCGGACCGCTGTTACAGATATATATCTTTTTTTGAACGTTAATTTCTCAAAATCCACTGGAGCACATATATTGAGACCTAGCAAAGGCACATCGGGCTACCAGTCCCTAATATTTTGCCAAGTTTCGTGCAAATCCATTCAACCGTTCGATTATTATTATTTTGGTTTTTTTTTGCCCCGCGGGGCCCTTTTAAAACCTCCACATCAAACCTAGGGGGTCAGCGAGGATCTACTATGCCCCCTTATAGTTATTTCCCCCTTTGTTTTGACCTCCTCTTGTCTCTCGATCCTACCGAGAGACAAGATGGCGGCCGCTACGGACTTTTTGGAATGTTGACAGACGCCGGAGAACCAATCAGCTTCGCTTCACAAAGCTCCGTTGCGCGTAAAGTACGCGTCCTGGGACGCTGCCAGGTCCGCTGTTACAGATATATATCTTTTTTTAAATGTTAATTTCTCAAAATCCACTGGAGCACATATATTGAGACCTACAAAAGGCACATCGGGCTACCAGTCCCTACAATTTTGCCAAGTTTCGTGCAAATCCATTCAGCCGTTCGGGCTAAAAGTGAGGCCAACCGCCCTATGGAAAACTCAATGTTAAAAACACGTTTTGGGACCCCCCTTTTTTCTCGGCCCCCCCTTGACGAACCCCCCCCAAATTTTCAAGGGCTGCTCAGAAACAAAATGTGCCATTTTCCTGAAAATTTCAGCCAATTCCGTCCACAAACGCCAAAGTTATTAGACATAGAATTTTCAAAAATCCCATAGAGAAAAAATCCTAACTATATATACTTATCTTCAAGTGTACAACATAGTTCCCCTTACAAATTAACAACTCACCTTTTTAAAAGTAGCAGAAGTGTTAGTACTGTGTAAATCAAACACCAGAAATTCACCACCAAAAATTCCTCACAAATGTACCTCAGACAGTAGTATCACAAAATGGCTGTGGTTTCCTCTCATTTGACATATATACATAACCAATTAACTTTCATCACACACAAATACAAAACCAAAGTAACATTTTAATTGGTTATAAATTTCAACACTTTCAAATGTGTTTTCCCCATGCAATTTTCCATAGGACATTTACATACGTCTACAGCCTGAATGGCTGAACGGAATTACACCAAACTTGGCAAAATGGTACATCAAACCTAAGAGGTCAGGAAGGATCTACTATGCCCCCTTATGGTCATTTCCCCCTTCGCTTTGGCCTCCTCTTGTCTCTCAATCCTACCGAGAGACAAGATGGCGGCCGCTACGGACTGTTTGGAATGTTGACAGACGCCGGAGAACCAATCAGCTTCGCAAAGCTCCGTAACGCGAAAAGTACGCGAAGCGGAGCGCTGTTACAGATATATATCTTTTTTTGAACGTTAATTTCTCAAAATCCACTGGAGCACATATATTGAGACCTAGCAAAGGCACATCGGGCTACCAGTCCCTAATATTTTGCCAAGTTTCGTGCAAATCCATTCAACCGTTCGATTATTATTATTTTGGGTTTTTTTTGCCCCGCGGGGCCCTTTTAAAACCTCCACATCAAACCTAGGGGGTCAGCGAGGATCTACTATGCCCCCTTATAGTTATTTCCCCCTTTGTTTTGACCTCCTCTTGTCTCTCGATCCTACCGAGAGACAAGATGGCGGCCGCTACGGACTTTTTGGAATGTTGACAGACGCCGGAGAACCAATCAGCTTCGCTTCACAAAGCTCCGTTGCGCGTAAAGTACGCGTCCTGGGACGCTGCCAGGTCCGCTGTTACAGATATATATCTTTTTTTAAACGTTAATTTCTCAAAATCCACTGGAGCACATATATTGAGACCTACAAAAGGCACATCGGGCTACCAGTCCCTACAATTTTGCCAAGTTTCGTGCAAATCCATTCAGCCGTTCGGGCTAAAAGTGAGGCCAACCGCCCTATGGAAAACTCAATGTTAAAAACACGTTTTGGGACCCCCCTTTTTTCTCGGCCCCCCCTTGACGAACCCCCCCCAAATTTTCAAGGGCTGCTCAGAAACAAAATGTGCCATTTTCCTGAAAATTTCAGCCAATTCCGTCCACAAACGCCAAACTTATTAGACATAGAATTTTCAAAAATCCCATAGAGAAAAAATCCTAACTATATATACTTATCTTCAAGTGTACAACATAGTTCCCCTTACAAATTAACAACTCACCTTTTTAAAAGTAGCAGAAGTGTTAGTACTGTGTAAATCAAACACCAGAAATTCACCACCAAAAATTCCTCACAAATGTACCTCAGACAGTAGTATCACAAAATGGCTGTGGTTTCCTCTCATTTGACATATATACATAACCAATTAACTTTCATCACACACGAATACAAAACCAAAGTAACATTTTAATTGGTTATAAATTTCAACACTTTCAAATGTGTTTTCCCCATGCAATTTTCCATAGGACATTTACATACGTCTACAGCCTGAATGGCTGAACGGAATTACACCAAACTTGGCAAAATGGTACATCAAACCTAAGAGGTCAGGAAGGATCTACTATGCCCCCTTATGGTCATTTCCCCCTTCGCTTTGGCCTCCTCTTGTCTCTCAATCCTACCGAGAGACAAGATGGCGGCCGCTACGGACTGTTTGGAATGTTGACAGACGCCGGAGAACCAATCAGCTTCGCAAAGCTCCGTAACGCGAAAAGTACGCGAAGCGGACCGCTGTTACAGATATATATCTTTTTTTGAACGTTAATTTCTCAAAATCCACTGGAGCACATATATTGAGACCTAGCAAAGGCACATCGGGCTACCAGTCCCTAATATTTTGCCAAGTTTCGTGCAAATCCATTCAACCGTTCGATTATTATTATTTTGGTTTTTTTTTGCCCCGCGGGGCCCTTTTAAAACCTCCACATCAAACCTAGGGGGTCAGCGAGGATCTACTATGCCCCCTTATAGTTATTTCCCCCTTTGTTTTGACCTCCTCTTGTCTCTCGATCCTACCGAGAGACAAGATGGCGGCCGCTACGGACTTTTTGGAATGTTGACAGACGCCGGAGAACCAATCAGCTTCGCTTCACAAAGCTCCGTTGCGCGTAAAGTACGCGTCCTGGGACGCTGCCAGGTCCGCTGTTACAGATATATATCTTTTTTTAAATGTTAATTTCTCAAAATCCACTGGAGCACATATATTGAGACCTACAAAAGGCACATCGGGCTACCAGTCCCTACAATTTTGCCAAGTTTCGTGCAAATCCATTCAGCCGTTCGGGCTAAAAGTGAGGCCAACCGCCCTATGGAAAACTCAATGTTAAAAACACGTTTTGGGACCCCCCTTTTTTCTCGGCCCCCCCTTGACGAACCCCCCCCAAATTTTCAAGGGCTGCTCAGAAACAAAATGTGCCATTTTCCTGAAAATTTCAGCCAATTCCGTCCACAAACGCCAAAGTTATTAGACATAGAATTTTCAAAAATCCCATAGAGAAAAAATCCTAACTATATATACCTACTGGCGACCGCCAGTAGGTAATATATATATATATATATATATATATATATATATATATATATATATATATATATATATATATATATATATATATATATATGGGTAGAAAAGGTGCCACACTCCACATGAAGTGGTCAACTCAGGTGGATTAGGTGCTGATTAGCAGCTGGGACTAGTAGCCCATTGGCTACCAACACCCAAACCTCCATTGCCCCTAAATGTATGATTTAAGGGCTTCCCCTGGACCACGATCGGATTGACTTGCAAGAAAGGACAAAGAAGATACCTGAGTGTGTGACTTATGGACGTGCGCAAAGCAGAAGGCATGATATATTGTACCTGTGGCAGCCACCCTGCAAGTGTATGACTGTGACTAGTCTTTGACCAAAGACCCGTTCCAAAGGAAAGAGGAACCCCTCTAAAAGCCCAAGGTGGCTCCAGAACTCACTTGGACTAGAGGTACTAGCCACTTGCTGCCCGCAGGTAAAGCACGCTCCAGGAACGAAAGACTCACTGGCCATCGGGCCCGCCAAGGGATCAGCCAAAAAATCAATGGTCTTGCACATTGTGGGAAATGTAGTCCTCATCTACAGCTAGTTTCAGGCAGATAGTTAGCACATTTACCAACTTCAACAACAAGATTTTATTTGTGGACAAACAATCCTTCTGTGATGAACTTGCTAATTCCTTGCAAGCTAAAGGTAAAGAGGTTTATAATGTATTTGCCTCAAATAAGCAAGCCAATCAACGTGTAACTAACGATCTAAGTTCTCCCCTCTCAACTGAGACTTTGAATGAATTTACCCCTCTTACGGTAGGGCCGGTAAAAAAATGTCAGAATTAGTCACATTGATCTCCCCATCTGATCCTTGTATTGCAGAAATGTACAGTTGGCTTCAAAGGCAGTAGCTTTACATCTTACTAATATTTTCAATGAGATGTTTAGACTGGGGTATTTTTCCAAAGTTTGGAAAATAGCCTTTGTGCTACCTTTAAAAAAAACGCATTCAATCCTCATGAATTTAGAAGCTTTTGCCCAATTTTCCATCTGCTGATGCCTCCCAAAATTGTAGAGAAGGCCATGAACCTGGAACTATCTTCATTTTGTAACAAAAACTTTTTTCTAGACTCCTCTCAGTTTGGAGTCAGAAGTGGTCACAGTACCAAATCAGCACTGATTGTGTCCTTTGAGGAAATCAGGGACACGGAGTTAAATCAGCTTTCATTTTACTTGGCCTATCAGCTGCATTTTACACGGTTAATTACAATATGCCCCTTGTTTGTCTTAATAACATTGGGATCAAGGTCATGGTTTGGTCTTTCTAAACTCTGTTCTCTATGACACCGAACAGTCACTCTTAATGAGTATGTCGATTATCCATGCTCCCTCCCTTGTGGGATACCTCAAGGGTTGTCATTGAGTCCCACACTTTTAAGCATATACATCACACCATTGGCTAGTTTTGGTTTTTCCATAGTGTTGTATGCAGATGACACAAATTGTTGTCTCTATTGCAAGAGGATTTCAAGATGCAGCTAATAGATTCCAAGACTGCATGTTGGAAGTGGGCAATTGGATTAAGGCAATTGCCTTAAACTTAACCCTAGTCAGACAGGGGTGCTTCTGTTTGGTAATGACATTACGACATTCCTGTCTGATTCCTATTTGATGGAAAAAGGATCTTTCAACTCCCGTTAAGAAAGTTTGGAATCTAGGCATCATGTTTGATGGCATGCTGACTTTTCGAGAGCAAATCAACACAGTCACTTCATTTTCATTTCATACCTTAAGGATAATAAATACAATCTTCATTGCATTGATTTCAAGCTTCAGAAGACCGAAATAGTGATCCTTATTCTTTCCAAAACTGACTACTACAATGCCCTTTACAAACTTCAAAATGCAGGAGCTTGCATTCTTTTAGGCATCACCAAGTTCCAGTCAGTATCTCAGGCTCTGTACAAGCTCCACTGGTAACTGATTAGCGGAATAATTGCCTTTAAGTCTCCTTGCAAACCCCATAAGGCCCTGCATGATGTTGGTGCAGATAACATTAAGCATAGCTTCAAGTGCTACACTCCCTTAAGAATGCTTCGCTCTACTTCTGTAGAAGGGTCCCTAAATTCAAACTCACTTCCTGGGGCAGGAAACATTTTCTCTGCTGCACTGCCAAACTATGGAATAGCCTTCCCTTATATCTGAAATCCTTAACTAATCTACTTCACTTAAGGAAGGCACTAATACTGGCTGTTCTCTAACAAGTTATGGGCCATTTGAGCCAATGATACACCAGCGCCAAGACACCTTTGGGTATTTGAGCGCTTTATAAGAATATATCATATGATGTCATATCATACTGAATTAGCCCGAACTCCAGGATGTCGAAATAACCAAAGATTAGCAATGTGATGTTAGCAATGTGATGTTTTCAAAGCTTGCTGGTTTCCCTGGTCCTGCATTACCTTACCTCCCAGTGGTTTATACTGAGCTCAACTTACAATTGATCAAGTGTTACTGGTGTTATTTCCCATTAACAGCAACTTTATCATTTTGCAAGAGTGAAAAGCACTGATTTCTTTTCCCTACAAAAAATCCATAACTCCGGTTATACTCATCCGATTCTCTTTGATTTGGTGTCCAACTTTAGATCAAAACCTCATTTACTTTTATTAATTGGTGTAGTAGTTCTTTTGAGTCAATTCAATTTCTTATTGTCCATGTTGGTACTCTGAAAGAAAGGGCAGGTAAGTGCTGTATCTATGAGATAAGGTGTATTCCTGTCCTTTTCCCCTTGCCATAGTACACAATGGGCTGGCATACACCAACACAGGCACTCTTGTGCCATGGTGCATTGGTGTCAGCATTGTAGGGGTGATTGTTTTTGTGCAGGAAGGGACACCTTTCTGCAAAAAACAATCTAAAGAGGTGTTTTCCTCTTTCTAGATATTTCTAAAAAGGATATTTATCCTCATTTTCGTATGTTGATTTTCAAAAGTTGAAAGACATTTTTATTTATAATTTTGAATATTTTTTAATTAATATATATGTTATTAAGTTAAAGGAGCAGAATTTGTTGTTTCTACATTTATTTTTTAAATATTTTTATATATTACAATGTAGTTAAATATTTTTTATTGTTAAAATGGTTGAAATATTTTTTTAATTCTTAATTATTTTCTAAGTATCTTTTTGTATTTTCTTAAATTTGCATTAAAGCTGTAGTATTATAGAAATACATCAAAATTAATACTTGTTGTAAAAACAACCTACCTCTGGGACGTCCCTGTCTGCTATGATACTGTCTCCAGGGCGGACTCGAAAATGTCAGTATAAGAGGCGACAGCGAGATCCATCTAGAGCATACAAAATCTGGTGGCATATATGAGGACAAAAAAAAAAAAATAAATTAATACTTGTGTGGGCTATTTGCATAAATAAATAATAATTTATTGATTTACTGATTAATATTTGTAAAAATGAGTACATTGAAAATGTAAAAAATATTTCTGGTATATTTAATTTTAATAAGCACTTATTGTTTGATTATTTACATATTTTATATGTAATTATGCTGTTTTAAATTGAGGTGGTGTTTAATTACAAAAAGTAATATGGGCTTTTTATTTGTTATATTAACTATTCATTTTATTTAAACTGTACATATTTTTGTTTTATTTAAAGAAAAAACCATTTGAATTATTATCATTTAGGTAATTGAACAAATTTAATTATTTACATGTGTAATCAAAAATTACTATATACTATACATGTAGTATATGAATATATATTATTTCATCTATATAATGTGTACGTAATTCATGTAATTTAGTATTTTTTAGGTTATGTTAAGTTATGTAGTACACATAATATTTTTAAAATAAATATTAGTAACAATATTGTATAATTGTTATAATATTTTCATTTGAATGCATACATTTCTTTTGATGTTTTGTACTGTTTTTTATATTATGATTAATTAGGTACGGGTGAGTAAAAGCAATTCTACTTCTTTACTGTTAAACACTCTGGGGCTTATTACGATGTCGGGCAGACTTGCGTCCACCCGACACCACTGTGGACACAGGACTGATCGCCTGATTATGATGCGACCAAACACTGTTCGGTCACATTCCCACATTTTCCTATGGGAGCAGGTGTTATGGCCATAAACCGGCCCAGCACTTGACCCCTTAGGGAAATGGGTGGTTGTGTAAATCCCTGCACCTTGTGACAGGCACCTTAACGGTGCAGTGATTAACAGGGAGGCACCATAGCTGTGCCCTCGGGCCCTAACTGGAGGCCGCAAGTTAAAGGGGGACTTTCTTTGGGCCCCTGAATACACTTCGCAATAGGGTTTCCATGTAGGAAAGGCAAGCATGGAAACCCTGCCTGAAACCGTGCATTGTATTCTAGATTGTGTAAACCTTCATCCATTTGGATTACCGTCCGGTTCCGACTGACCTATGTGCTCCTTGAGCCCGTTGGAAGCCAGACGGTTTCATTTCCAACCGCCTTAAACATAATCAGCCACTTGGAATTCAAACCGACCATGGGTGTCAGAAAGCCTCCAACCTCATGCAACCTGAGGTCGGAGGATTTCTGACACACCTCGTAAAAGGCTCCCTTATGTAAGATGTCTTACCTTAGAGGGGGAATAGTAATTGTGAATATTTTTTGTGTGAAACACCTTCACAAATTAAGATAGATTGGAGTAGAAACTGTATATGTCATGTGTTTTCTGTCCTAACCTTTCCACAAAATGTGTTGTATTGGAGGAGGAATAGTAAATGTAACCCTTTTGTATTCAACATTTTCCCCACAATTGGATATATTGGGGTGGGAATAGTAAATGCAACCTCTTTAGTGCCCAACGCCTTCCTAAAAATGGTTTAAATTGGAGTGGGAATGTAGTTCAATCACTTTCTTCTTATTAAAAGCAAATTGGCTGTTTGTGGCATATTCTACACTTAGGGACTGATTACATTGTCGTTCGGAAAGGTGCCGAATGGGATTCGGAATCTCAGAATCCGATTTGGAAACTATGTTTCTGACCGAATCGTAGACATTTCAAACCGACCGATTACGATGCACGAAACTGTTCGGGCTAGCTGATTCGGTTCCGAAAGGCAATCAGACAGCCCGAGTCTTTCGGAGCCGAATCATGCAGCTTTATGGACACGGCTTCCAAGCGAGCTATTACAATGAGTGATTTTTACAGCTGTTCTGATTCAGTCTGCCAAACACGAAACAGCTGTTGGAATCTGACTTTGGGGGCCTCTTCACCATGGGGTCTCCGGTTGGGGCCCGTGGGGTACCCAGTGGACCCCCCTATTAAACCATGCACTGTGTGGTAGGCACCATGGGGTGCCCGCCACAGGGTGCAAGGTATACCCCAACCACCCTATTTTTCAATAGGAGCCTGTGTTCTTGTTCAGAACAAAGGTTCCTATTGAAGTCAATGCAAGTCCGACTGAACTATGTTGGGAAGCAACATAATCAGTTGGTCTGACTCACAGAAACTGATTCGGTCGGAAATGATTCCGAAACTGATTTAGTTGGAACAGTTTGCAAACAACAATGTAATCGCCCCCTTAGTGGCGATTGTTGTTGGTGTCTCCAAATAATTTGTTTAAAATGGTAGCAACACCCTTTTTTTGCTGTCTGTGAGTATAGTTTAAGGATTGTTTGTAGCATGGCTTGTTCAAAGTCATTTATTATTTCATGTGGGGAGTAATTATTTATTTTTATTTTTATTTGATTTGGTAGTCCATAGTGAGTGCTACTTTATTTATAAGTAGCACAGCTTATATGCATGCTATATAAGTGTTTTTATACTCACCTTGTATGGTGTACATCTGAGTGAATGGTTTGGGGCACATTTTGAATATCCTATCCATCATCCATGTTTGACACTGACTGAGTTTTAATAACGTTATCTGCTGTGGAAAATATTAAAATGCGTTTCTCCTTGTTAAGGTTATCATGTAAGAGGAAGGGTTCTTCAATATGTGTGGTGAATAACTGTTTGAGAATTTAGAAACCTTGGTATCTTCTAAGGAAAGGAGGAATATCACTAGTGGCTATTTAGATTGTGCTATTAAGCATTTCAAGGTGAGTATAGCTAGTAGCTGGCATGTGATGTGTTCAGGTACTACAGGGAGTATATATTTTGGTATTTTGGTCATGGGCTCTTGAGAACCTGTGCTTGCCTCTCTCAAATCTTGTAGTGCATGCCTTATTTCGATTTCAGTGATGTTTAGGGGTGTTTGTGATCGCTTACATAAATACCAACATCAGGCCTCATTTACCTAGACCTCTGTCGGCACTGGTATGGCACTGGACTCTCACTTTTTTTTACTCCAGACAGGCACCAAGGGCCAAGGTCTTGAGAGGCACCCCCTAGGTGGTCAGGAACTTATTCAAGATGGGCCCAGTAGCAGTGGGAAGCCTGCTATGTCCCTGAGGTTCAGATCAGGAGGCCAGCAGACTAGCCCTATGAGTCCCTCTGGGGTCCTGCATTCAAGATGAGTTCCAGGTCCAGTTCTTCTTCCCCAGTCGGGAGGGCAGCAGGCAGCAGGTCAGCACAGCAAGGCAACAGCTCCTTCAGAGTGGACGTCCAGCAGAGTAACAGTCTTTTCAGCAGCACAGTAATTCTTCTTCTTGGCAGAGTATCCACAGGTCCAGATGTGTACAGATATATATTGGTGTCTGAGGTCCAGTTCTTATACCCAGTGGTGTTTTAAGTGACAGAGACTTCAAAGACATGCCTTAGAAGTGCACAGTTGTGTTCCATTCCTGCCCTGACTCCAGACTGACTATCGTGGGATATGCAGACCTTTGTGTGTGGACTGGACACAGCCTATTCAGGTGTAATTAATGGCTGTGTTCAGCTCCTCCCTCTCATCCTGCCATAGATTGACCATTGAGACCTACCTAAGCTTCCTTTGTGTGTGTCTGTCGAGGAGGAATACACAAAATCCAACTGCCAACTACACCCAGTCATGTGATCAGAGACAGACTACAGGTACCAAATGGCACATTCATCTACGTAGGCTTTTGTGATTCCTTAATTGCGATTATTAAGGAATCTCAATTAAGGAATCGCAAAAGCATATACATGTAGGAATCGCTATAAAAATAGCGATTCCTACACATTCCTTAATTGCAACTCGCAAATTGCTAGTCGCAATTAAGGAATGCTGTCCCATTTATTCCTATGGGCCTCCAGGCCCATAGGAATGAATTGGAGATTGCATGAGCAATTTGCGAGTACCAGTAGGTACTTGCAAATTGCTCATGCAATTTCAAGGATGCAAGGGTGTAAAAATGACACCCTGTTGCACCCATGAAATTGATCTGTGCACATATGTTGCACACAGACATGCCCTAAGGGCATGTGTGTGTGCAACATGAAACTTAGAAAAATGCACAAAAGTGCATTTTTCAACGTTTTTGCAAATTACCATGAAGTTCAACTTCATGGTAATTTGCTACTCCTATTAGCCAAATTGCTAATTTTCTTACTTTAATGCATTGCATTTAAGAAATCTCAATTTGGGATTCCTTAAATGCCATCGCAATTTAAGGAATTGCAATTTAGAGATTCCTTAAATTGCGATTTTTGCATTTGGGATGATGCATCCCAAATGCAAAAATACCTGTTGCAAAGGGGCAGATTCTGAGAATCTGCGAGTTTGCGACCGGTTTTTCCTTTGAGGCATGTGCCTGCAAATAGCTAAAGCAAGAAAATGCCACATTTCTAAAAGAGGCGTTTTCAGAATTGGAATTTAAAATCCGACTTCACCATAAATTTGGATTTTAAATTGTGATTCCACAGACACCAGACTTGAAGGGTTTATCTCTTCCCAATTGGATATTGCACCTATAAAATGTAATAAGGTCATACTGAAGATAGGCTGCAGGCATACAGGGCTAACACAGAAAATTGCCTTTTATAAATTGTAATGATACATTCAACTGTGCCATTACATAGGATTTATCGTTATAGTGCAAAACATGATACATCCATCCCCTCCCAATTAGGAATTACAGCTTATTAAATGTAATAAGGAATCCCCAAAGTCATCCTGTGAGTAGGGTAGGCCTCACAGTAGTGAAAAACGAATTTGGGAGTGCTTCACTGCCAGGACATATAATACATAAAAGTACGTCTTTACTTTTGCTTACACCCTATGGGCTACCAAGGACCTACCTTAGGGGCAACGTATGTGTAATAAAAGGGAAGTTTAGGGCTTTGCAAGGGATTCTAAAATAGCAAGTCGACATGGTAGTGTAAACTGCACACACAGGCTGTACAGTGGGAGGCGTGAGGCATTTAAGAGGGTGGAGCAATCACTGCTGCATGTCTACTAGTACCATTTAATGTACAGACCCTGGGCACAGATAGTGCACGTTCGTAGGGACTTATAAGTAAATTATATATGGCAATTGTGGATAAACCAATGTGACCAGGTTTTAAGCAGCGAGCACATGTACTTTAGCACTGGTTAGCATTGTTAAAGTGCTTGAGTTCCTAAAGCCAACAAAAAAAACAATATCAGCAAAACCGGAGGCAAGCAGGGAAATATTTGGGTGAAGACCATCCTAAGGCTGTCAGGTCTTTAACATGTCCTCCCCCCAGTAGAAAGTGAGGAGAATTACCCAATCTACTGGGAGCTCACATCACTAAGGCAGAAGAACCTAGGATGACCATCAGCCTCTGTGTGTTCTGACCCAGGTCTCTGTTCCACCATGAAGCCCATTCTTTGTAGGGAGATGGGCTACCTCAACAATTTTGGATTCTCACCCCTCATTCTTATTATCCACCTGAGGGGCCTTTGGTTGGACTGAATATGGAAGTGAGTCTCAAACAGTTATGGTCTCAACTTCTTCAGTGTCCAGACCACAGGAAAGGCTTTCCTTTCAAGAGCACTCCACCTCTGCTCCCTATGAAGTAACCTCCTAGAGATGAAAGTTACAGGTTGGTTTAGACCCTCATCATTAAACTGCGAAAGTACTTCCCCTATGCCATGCTCTGAGCCATCAGTTTTAACAATTAAATCCCTGGAAAAGTCAGGAGCCTTGAACACAGGTATGTGCATTACACATGTTGTACATATGCTGGACAGAGCAGCATACATGCAATGCGTGAAATGTGTGCAGAAATGGAAACATTTCCCCATGTTATTGCCTGTTTCCTACAGGTATTTTTTTTTCAGCTACAGTATGGCTATC
Source organism: Lissotriton helveticus (assembly GCF_964261635.1). Classification (NCBI taxonomy): domain Eukaryota; kingdom Metazoa; phylum Chordata; class Amphibia; order Caudata; family Salamandridae; genus Lissotriton; species Lissotriton helveticus. Next base: position 1,172,190,700 of record NC_136070.1, read on the forward strand.
TTTAGGAGGTCAGACTTTGTTTCACAATTTAAAGAAATATGGACACCTGCTATATCTACCCAATTAATGTTCACTTAATTGTACAAAGCACAACAAAGAGTTATTTTCACTTAGAAAAGGCATCTTTCAAGCACAAATTAATTTTTGGGCTGGAATGCAAATATCCTTGCAAGAATTTGAGCTGCTTTGCATCACTTTGCTTGACCTTTCATTAGCGCAAATCCTTAGTGCATGTGGCCCTAGGTTTCTGTTAAACATGCTCCACTGTGAAATAAATAAGCAGTTTTTATGAGCAATGTTATGATGGCAAAAATGAGGACTTTATTTTTTAATATTGTTATATATTACAATCTAGTTAAATATTTTTTTATTGTTAAAATGGTTGAAATATTTTTTTTATTTCTTAATTATTTTCTAAGTATCTTTTTGTATTTTCTTAAATTTGCATTAAAGCTGTAGTATTATAGAAATACATCAAAATTAATACTTGTGTGGGCTATTTGCATCAATAAATAATAATTTATTGATTTACTGATTAATATTTGTAAAAATGAGTAAATTGAAAATTAAAAAAATATTTCTGGTATATTTAATATTAATAAGCACTTATTGTTTGATTATTTACATATTTTATATGTAATTATGCTGTTTTAAATTGAGGTGGTGTTTAATTACAAAAAGTAATATGGGCTTTTTATTTGTTATATTAACTATTCATTTTATTTAAACTGTACATATTTTTGTTTTATTTAAAGAAAAAACCATTTGAATTATTATCATTTAGGTAATTGAACAAATTAAATTATTTACATGTGTAATCAAAAATTACTATATACTATACATGTAGTATATGAATATATATTATTTCATCTATATAATGTGTACATAATTCATGTAATTTAGTATTTTTTAGGTTATGTTAAGTTATGTAGTACACATAATATTTTTAAAATAAATATTAGTAACAATATTGTATAATTGTTATAATATTTTCATTTGAATGCATACATTTCTTTTGATGTTTTGTACTGTTTTTTATATTATGATTAATTAGGTAAGGGTGAGTAAAAGCAATTCTACTTCTTTACTGTTAAACACTCTGGGGCTTATTACGATGTCGGGCAGACTTGCGTCCACCCGACACCACTGTGGACACAGGACCGATCGCCTGATTATGATGCGACCAAACACTGTTCGGTCACATTCCCACATTTTCCTATGGGAGCAGGTGTTATGGCCATAAACCGGCCCAGCATAGGGAAATGGGTGGTTGTGTAATTCCCTGCACCTTGTGACAGGCACCTTAAAGGTGCAGTGATTAACAGGGAGGCACCATAGGTGTGCCCTCTGGCCCTAACTGGAGGCCGCAAGTTAAAGGGGGACTTGCTTTGGGCCCCTGAATACACTTCGCAATAGAGTTTCCATGTAGGAAAGGCAAGCATGGAAACCCTGCCTGAAATCGTGCATTGTATTCCAGATTGTGTAAACCATCATCCATTTGGATTACCGTCCGGTTCCGACTGACCTATGTACTCCTTGAGCCCGTTGAAAGCCAGACGGTTTCATTTCCAACCGCCTTAAACATAATCAGCCACTTGGAATTCAAACCGACCATGGGTGTTAGAAAGCCTCCAACCGCTTTACCAGGGGAGTCCAATGTAAGGGGTCCCTGGGCAACTGCCCACTATGTCTGTGCCTTAAGATGCCTCTGCTCTGCATTTCCTCAATCCATTCAAAAAGATTTACACTCCTACAGCGCTCCACAACCCTTTATTTGGCAGAAACTATTCACCGCCCTAATGTAACTACATCTTTGTTGTATTACATTATTTTTTTCTTTGCATTACATGTGTTAGCCAAATTGTGTCCTCCAGAAAAAAGCAAACAAATTTCCTAGAAAGTGAAGATTCGCAATCCCTTACTATTATCACTTGCAGTCCAGAATCTAAGCATATAGAAATGTTCAACACTATTGCAAAAATTAATCATTACGTTGTTTGCTTTCTATTCAGATCCATTTCATCAAAGTGTGATGTTTGCATCAATACCAGGTAAGTATTGCAATCTTAAAAATGTATATAAATTAAGCCCTATTTAATAACTGAATGACGGGCCGATGTATTTTAATCTACACAAAAGAAGTGAATGGTGTTGGAAAGTCATTCTCGTTCAAATGTTTCTGTTCACTCGTAAGCATTACCCGTTGGAAGGGAAACTTTGAAAAACCACTTACTTTTACTTGCCTGGTGAAATATTGTAAGGACAACATACAAAGGCGCATATTTACGAGGAGTTAACCCCACCAGATGTCACTTTTTCCAATACTCTGGTGGCAATAGCTCCTCTGCCTCATTTACAAGTTGATGTTAAGTAACTCAAAGTAGCTTAACATTGCCTTGTAAATAATGCCCCTATTCATGCAGCACTTAGCATGAAAACGGTGGGCTATGGGTGTTGCAGTGGGCATTCGGCCGCAACACCCATTTATTTTTTTATGCTGCCCCATATTTACAAGGTATGGGGCAGCGCCAGAAATACCGCCAGGGATTATCTGGTCTTAAGAGGAGAAATGTTTTATTTCTCCTCGTATTCTACTCTTTCTATGTGTGCTGCATTTTGTAGCACACACAGGTAGATCAAATCACCTGTAAAGATTGTTTATATGCAGGAAAGTGCTCCTTAAGCACATAAACCATTGTCCCTGTAGCGGAGCCACCCTAGCAAAATGGCGCTAGGGTGCCTGCGCTGGCCTAAGCAGCTTTTTAAGTGCCAGTTCTTGTGGTCACGCTGGGGTGCGCAACATTCTTGTAAATACCGTGCATACCAGTGTTTCAAAACTGAGTGCGGCGTTACAAATGTTGGCGTAACACAGTGCTCCATCAGTTTCTTGTAAATATACCTCATAATTTTTCAGAATTAGAATTCCCTTATCTAATTAACACATTTTGTATAGTGCAAGGGCAGCTCACAAGTCACTTAAAGGTGCTTTTCAAGAGGTGGGATGGTGACAGAGGACTCAGGCAGTTATTTCAATATACCATACTATTAGATGCTAGAGTGTTAGTAATTGTAGCGTTAGTTCAAAAGAGTTGGGGCGTCAGGGACCGTGTTAAAAAATACTTGCAAAAGCAATGCAACTAAGTTTGCATATGCAAATTTTCAATTTACAGAGCTCAAAGGAATGCAAACTCTAAATAAGATCTGCGTCAGAAAGCTAACACCGTCGTGCATTGTAACATCTCGTGCAAGAATACCTTTAGTAATGAATCATAAAATCACTTTTCAATTCACTATTCAAATGCACCAAAAATGCAAAATTAGGGAAAATGCTAAGAACTTTGGTAATGGTCAAACTTTGTACAGCCTAAGGTGCAAAAATTGGCCTTTTAAAATTTGCATGTGCATAAAGGGTCTGGTTGCAATGCAACATTTTGCATTGTGCTGTGAACAGCATTTCATTTTGTGGTGGAAGGAGTGCAAAGTACTCAAACACACAAATACCCAACTTTCTGACAGGCTCTACCTCCTACTGCAAATGGCCTTCAATAGTTATAGTTAGGACTATGTTTTCATAGGAAAAGGATTATTTGGATCGCTAATAAATTTGTGAACAGTTAGAGGAATCTTCATGAAACTTTTGAAAAAAGTTAATCTTCCTCAGCCCCATTCTTGAAGTTTCAGGGTGATCGGTCAAGAAAGGGTCATAAATCAGGGGGCCCAGAAAAAACGTTTTACTGAAAATACTTTGTGACAATCACTAGTCTTAATCCCTTTACTGCTGGGCTTCCCACTCCAGCCGCCCCCAGCCCCCCTCTTCCCCAGTGCTGAGCCCTGTTTTTTGCTATTTGGGGTAGTTTGTGCGCAGGGCTCCATAACTTTCTTTCCACATAAGCGATCTATGTCAAAACTGAGTCCTCTTTTACAACATACTGGGGATTCTAAAGTTGCCCAAGTGCTGTTTATTCCCCTGGGGAGGACTGAGAAAATTGGCAAAATACAGCTAATTTAAGTTTTTGGGGAAAAAATAGGAAAAAAGTGCTCCGTATTAAAGTGTCAGTTTTTTTCTCCAAAATGGGCATCAACAAATAGTTTGCTGTGCTAAAGTTACCATCTTCCCAGCTTTCAGGAACATACACAGCTGAATAAAAAAAACGATATTTTTATCACAGTTTTGCCATTTTTTAAAGAGGAAGACCATTTTTCTTATTTTTATGTGCCCACAACCTACTTTTAGTTTGTGGTGGAAACAAGTGTGAAATCCAGGGCTGATCTATGAAAGCTATAGATTTCTGAAAGGGATTCTAAGTATAGATCTCTCAAGGGTTTCCCAAAGAAACTAAGGGCCTGATTACTATCTTGACAGATGGGAGACTCTGTCATAAAAGTAACAGATATCCCATCTGCCGTATTAGAAGTTTAATTGGATACAATGGAATTGTTGTTTGTTGGATGGGATATCCATCACATTTGAGGTGGAGTTACCCTGTAACCCAAGATTGTAATCAGGCCCTCCATCTTGAAATACAGAAATATTGAAAATGAATGGGGAAAACAGCCTGATGTGAAAACATTTTCATCTGTATTTTTTTCAAGATTTTCAATTTACAAACGCAAAATACCATTATGTCTCCTAGACCCTTCTGGTTACTGGGTATACAGGATTTGTAGGTTCTCCCAGAACACAAGGTACCCGAAGCCAACAACTGAGCTGCCCTGTACAATAGTTCTTCTTTGTGTATAGACCAATTCATATGGTGAAATATGCACGGTGAAAAATGGATGTCAAGGAAATCTATGTATTTCTGGAATGGGCTCTAGATATGGAGCTCAGGAGCAGTGGTTGTTTGTGCATCTCTGAATTTGTGGGTAACCATGCTAGCAAATGATTTAGAGGATAGTTTTCAAAATATCTTCTCTCTTACATAGTGGCTTACGTTTGGAAGGCACAAATGCAGTGAAATCCAGTTGGTAATAATAAATGCTCTACTATTCAATGATCCAGCATATCTTCCAATACAAATGTTACCTCACTTGTGTGGAAAGGCCTACTGCCTGCAGAAGGAAACGGATGGATACATCATATTTTTCCCACTAAAATCGGAAACTTTTCTTGCAAAGTGGGAAGCTGTGGATTTTGGGCCATAGTTAAGCCGGCACCTAAGGAAAACAAACAAATCTGCAAATTTTTTACCCAGAATCCCTTGCAAACCTCAAACCTTCACCAAAAGACATATTTTCCTTAAATTTGTGTGATGAAATTTCTGGGATCTGAGAAGAGACACAAACTACCACCCACCCAGCATTTCCCCAAGACCCCAGATATTAATGGTACCCACTTGTGTGGGTAGGCCAATACCTGTGGCAGGAAATGGCCCAAAGCGCAATATAGATGCATTACTTTTTCCACATTTTTACACTTAAAACTGACCCTTTTTTTTGCATTGTGGGCAGCTGTGGATTTTCGGCCATTGGTCAGCTGGCACCTACAGAAACCTAGCAAAATTGCACTTTTTTAAAAAGTAGACAATTGGGGAATCCACGGTGGGGTAACTTGCGTGGCTTTCACTAGTTTTTTACCCAGAATCCCCTGTAAACCTCAAACTTTGATTAAAAAAACATATTTTCCTCAAATTTCTGGGATAAAAAGTTATCGAATCTGTAGGGAGCCACAGAATTCTTTTCACCCAGCATTCCCTCATGTCCCATGCCTCCTCACTTGTGTGGGCAGGCCGAGTGCCTGTGGCAGTACACGGCCCAAAACACAACATGGATATATAATATTTTCCACTCAAAACTGCCCTTTTTTTTGCAAAGTGTGTAACTGTGGATTTTAGGCCATAGCTCAGCCACACCTAAGGAAACCTAGTAAACTTTCACAATTTTTGAAAACTAGACAACTAGTGGAGTCCAGGGGTTCATGACTTGCATGGCTCTCACTAGGCAATTTTACCCAGAAGCTATTGCAAACACCAAATTTTTGTGAAAAACATATTATTTTCCTCACATTTCTGTGACAGAAATAAATGGAATGTGCGAGGAAAACCAAATTTCCTACAACCCTAAGTTCTCACAACCCCCGATAAGAACGGTACCTCAATTGCGTTGGTAAGCCAACTTGCCATGACACAAAAGGCCCTAAAGTGCTAAATTGATAGGTAAGCAATAGTGGTGGCATCAGTATTTGGGGCCGTGGTGTGGCACCACTGATGCACACCTACAAATCGCAGACAATTTGTATAACTAGATAAGTCAGGGATTCCAGGGTGGTGTGCCTTGCATGGATCCCATGAGAGTTACCCACAATGCCCTACACACCTCAAGCTTTACCTGAAATCATGCATTTTCTTTACATTTCTGTGGTAGAAACCTCAGGAATCTACAGGAATCCACAACATTACTACCATCCAGCGTTACCCACTTGTGCCGATTAAAATGGTGCACCACTTGTGTGGCTGGGCCTAGTGTTCACTACAGGATCATATCAAACCGAAATCAATAGGAGTCTAGTCAGAAAGGCTCCCATTGACATTGGCTTGATATGTTCCTGTATGTCCTCCCATGGGGGTGGGAGAATGGCGATGCCCATAGTGGTTAATCCCCACCCCTATGTTTGTTTAAAAAGAATATACTCCCTGGTGTCTAGTGGGCTCTCTGCACAACTCCCACAGGGTGGATATTGGGGGCAATCAGCCCTATCTGCCCTCCAGAGGGACAGAAAGACTGTTGCTTTATTGTTTTTTATAGGGGACATGGCCATGCCATTAGCGGGCGACCCCGGCCCATTTATTTATTGTTTTAACTATCCCTGGTGTTTACTGGGCTTTCTGCCCACGTGGGGCAAAGTGGGGATAACTACCCTCAACCGTTCCCAGGGGTGCGGAAAGACTGGAATTTTAAGTTTCCTTCTGTGGGAGTACAAGCTCTTGCTTAAAGGACTGCTTCCCTTTCCCTGATTCCTAGTGGGTGGATCCCTGCTTGGGGATTGCTCTTTTGTGGTGATTCCCAAGCAGGGATCCACTTGGTAGAGGTACCACTAGAAAGGGAAGATTTTCCCCTTTCCAACGATACATCTGCTAAGAGAATCAGTGCGTTTGGAGCTGAGATATCTCCCCGAGCACTGACTCAATGAAAGTATAATGAGCCTATTGGCTCTTTTTACTTTCACTTTTACTGCAATTCATGTCAGCATGCCCTGCATACAGATCATCATTTAAATAATAAAAAAACACCCAGGCTGCTCAGGAAGCTTTTCTCAAGCAGCCCGAGCTAAAAATAAAATAAAAGCTTGACATACCTCCCTATCATGCGAGTGTTTGAATCAAACAGCTTAGTCTGTTGAAACGTGTTACCCCTACAGCGCCAAGACACCTTCGGGTATTCGTGCACTTTATATATCCTGTTAACATTAACATTGTTATTAAATTTCCTTTGGCTGAACCCTGAGAGTGTGGACAATTCTTCTTTACCGTTGTGTGCGATTTGATCAACTCCTCGCTCCGCCGCCATTCCGCGCCACTTGCCATGGGCCTGTGATCCCAGCAGGAGCATTGCTGTGTGAGAGATATATATTTATTTATATTTATATTTATACACACAGATACATATATTACCTACTGGCGGTCACCAGTAGGTAGTTACAGTAAGGACCAAGTTTCCATAGGAAGAGCATTTTTGTTTTGCTTATAACTTTGGTGTTGTTTGATGAATCTATATGAAATTTTCCAAATTAATTCTTGGTTCATATCAGCTCCTAAGTTTGGGGGGATTCATCAAGGGTGGGCTGAGAAAAAAGGTGGGTCCCAAAACGTGTTTTCTCCATGCAATTTCCATAGGAAATTTTAGACAAGGCTACAGGTCGAACGGGTGAATGGAATTACACCAAATTTGGCAGGGAGAAGGGCCTTGGTCTAGAAAGCACTCTTCTGTTCATTTGGTGTAAATCTGTTCAGTAGTTTTGGAGAAATATCGAAATTTACAGATACCGATATTTGAGAATTCTGTTATCTGATTGGCTGAGGCGTTACGAGCACGAGCTTGCTGCTTTTTGGCTGCAAGCTGTTGCAATTACGAAGTGTTGGCAGCCATTTTGTGATTCTGTTGAAACGAGTAAGGGGGAAAAAAGGGCGAAAAGAGTAGGAAACAGGAGGATAGGAGCACTGTAACCTCTGTGGGGGAGTGCGAAGCGAAGTAGTCACTCCTACCGGTCTGAAAGTGCGGTGTTGCTCAGAGTGACATGGTGCTGAGATGAGATGCTGCTACACTCGGGTATGAAACCGAGAGCCTAAACCATGAGCTCATTGCTGTAAACTGATATGCTCTGGTCTTTGTAGCATACGTGTGCAAGTAGTGTTAGTAGGCGTTTGATTCCATACAGGGAGTGGGAAGCGAACTACTGTACCCGACCGTGAATTTATACTATACGGTAAGTGGGAAGCGAAGTACTCATGCCGAACAGTGTGAAGACTCGAGGATCAAATCGAGCTGATTGCTGTAAAGTCTCTGGGTGCTGTAGCATACGAGCCGCAGTAGTATAACTGTATAAGTAGTGTTATTATGCATTTATACTATACAGGGAGTGCGAAGCGAATTACTCACCCCTACTGGTCTGAAGACTCGGGAATTAAACCGTGAGCCTAAACAGTGAGCTCATTGCTGTAAAGTGATGTGCTCTGGTCGCTGTAGCATACCTGTGGAAGTAGTGTTAGTTTGCGTTTATACAATACAGGGAGTGGGAAGCGAACTACTCACCCCTATGGGTCTCAAGACTCGTGGATGAAACCATGAGCTCATTGCTGTAAAGTCATGCACTCTGTGTAGTATTCCAATGTAAGTCATAGTAGAATGTTAGTATGTAATGCTACTAGAATGTAAGTATGTAGGTTGAATGTAGGGCTGTCATGAGGGGAATCATGGGGAGTTTGTACATGGTGCTGGAGAAGATGGTTGCCTTGCTGTCTGCTCCTGTTGGTGGCTGTTTAAGCTGTCTTCTTTTCCTGCAATAAACCTACTTATTAGATCTACTGCTGTCTGCCTCTTCATTACATAAATTTGTCGATGAGCAGGAGAAGGTAAAAAGAAGGCAGCACTCACCAATATTTCGAGCTTCCTTGCGCTCTTCTGAAGACCCTTTTTCTTCGTGAAGCTGTTTCTACTCATCCCAGGGTCATCGGCTCATTGAACTATGTCATCAGGCTTCCGACTTCTAGTAGGATTTATATTTTTTGATTTTGGGCTTCCTCTGCATCTTCACTACACTCTGGTCACTGTATTACATGTGTGCAAGTAGTGTTAGTATGCGTGTATACTAATTCTGTACTTATGCAGTAACCAATGCATCATGGCCCTATGGAGCGCCACCTCCCAGGCACAGCTCATACAATGTCCCGTGGTGTGCATTCGCGGGACATTTTTGTTTACTATTACTGGGCGGGAGCATGGATTCAACCCTGTGATAGCAAATCCTTGTTTGCCTCGTTGAAGCGAGAGGATGAAAACCTTGTATCTCTTCAATAAGGCGGATCCGGATGGTAAAAATGGGAAAAAATGAAGCGGGGTATCTCCCGTTCATTTAAATGAGCCCCCTGTTGGGTAATGTTCCGGGGCCAAACCTATTATTATATTGTGGGGTCTCTGCAGCACTGGGGACCTTAATCTCACATGTAAATAGGCGCAGGAGGGCAGAGAGACGTTTCCCAGCCTAGGGGATCACCACGTCACCAGGTATTGGTTACTAAATTGTTCGGGGGGCTTCGAGGCCAACTCAAGTCTGGGGATCGCCACCCTCCGGGACTTTACTTAAATATACAGGGTAGCATCGCCAGTCCCTGAAGCCTCAGTTTCCCTAGGCAGTGCCTTATTGGTTCTGTAATCACAAGGGCAGTACTCATGGTATTATAAAGCGATACACTCATAGAACCCTTGTAGTGGTAGAATTACCCAGACTTCATTTGTATAATAGTCTGTTGGTTTATATTTGGTAGGTGCACCGCAAAATTACAAATGTTTTCCCTCATAACCTCCTATCAACCGCCAATTTTCACAATAAACTACAGACAAGTGTTGTCAGAAAAAGAAGACCTATACACTCCTTTATTTATTGGTAAAAAAAATAACCTTTATTAAAACAACACAAATAAATGGAAACACAGCTTTATTCGAACAAACAACAGTATAACATGAAATAAGAGGGTGGGACTCTTCCGGAAGCAGTGTACAAAACCTGCAAGACAAAAAAGAAACATAAGTATGTGTGCCATGTCCAAGAGACCCATCACCCGTGTGCCTGGGACGCTGGGGTCCGCGAGAAAGAGTGCGGTCCAGCAAGTCCTTAACCCCTTGTGTGCTCATGATGAGATCAGGCCATCATGAGTCACAGTTGAGCTGTTCTCATGACGGCCTGGTCGTGACATAACGGCGCCGCTCCGCCCACGCGCGGTTAATTCCCCACGTGTGAGGGCAAATACTCAGTGGGTAGGGTCGTGACGAGACCAGCCCGTCATGAGCACAGCTTCACCGTGACTCATGACGGCCTGGTCCCGTCACGAGCACAACAGTGCTGCGCTCACACCCCCGCCCCAGTACCGTGGGGGAATTAGCCCCTTAGGGAAGGGGTTCAAATGGAACAGAGAAATAAATGAGGCCAGATTAAACTATTATCTACTGCAACATCGATTGCCTGCACCTGTGCACCCAGGCTGCTGCACCCTGAGGCTTCACTGCTCACCTGCCACCACCGGTGTGTCCAACGACGTGCCGGTGTGAGCTCCAACTCCGTGGTGCCTCTGTCAGGGTGGCACACAAGGCGCCAGGATGCCCAGGGCTCATCACGGGCTGAGCACCCGCTCCGCCCATTTTGGTGCCACTACCTCAGTGTCTGAAAAGGGAGAAATAATATAATGCTGGAAACGTCATGAGGTAAATTAAGGTTTATTTCAAACTTAATAGAGAACACCACTTGAGTGCATCCTTCCTTCTTGAAGTACGATCTAACAACTGTTAGTAGTAATTGTGGTTAAAAGAGGAGTTGGAGTGTACGAGAATACACAAGGTTAAATAGAAAGTTATGCCAACGTTCACTTACAAAGGAACAGAGCGCATGCTAGAAGCATAATGTGCGCGTGTAATGCAGTGGTGCAAGCCTTTTTGCCTGTACACTTAGTAATCAGCACACTACAGTGCCCTAAAAGCCAACGCCACGTGTCTCTAGGGCAGCGCTGCTCGCTGGCTCAGGCCTACAGTACGGTCCAGCAGGTCCTTAAAATGAGACAGAGATGTGACTGAATGAGGTCAGAGATCACATCATTACGCATGGCAACATCGCTTGTTCGCACCTGCGCACTCAGGCTGATGCACCCCACCCCTCCCGCAGCACCGCACCCAATTGCAGCCCTTGTGCAACCAGGCCCCACTACTCACCTGCTGTCATTGTTGTGTGTCCAAACACAATGGCCAGCAGGGTTCCCAATTCACATCGAGTTTTGATTGCCAGGATGGTGTACACCTCAAGGATCCCTTTTTTTATTGTGCATTGTGATATGTGAGGTGGATGCGGCCATATCACCTGAGGCTGTGTGGAAGAACTGGGACATGTGGCGTCGTCGTTATCCTATTTATACGCACGCAAAGTGGGCTGGGCTTGCGTACACCTGGCCAGCGTAGGTGTGTGAATAATTATTCCGGGGACCTGGGCGTTGTTCAGTTCCTGCCTGGCCAGGAAGTGTTCTTATGTGTGTGTCCCTAGTGCAGTTTTGACATCGCACAATCCGCAATTTACAATAACGTAGCATGTACCGGGGGGGCAGCAACTATCGCTAATGAGACGCTGTCCAAAAACATTGAATGGCTAACATCACATGTCGTTGTCAAGCTTGTGGATATGCGCAGGCACGCATGTCAATGGTGTGCGGGCTAAACATCCTTTACAACAAAACTTTTTCCACGCAGTACCTTTACAACACAGGAATTACAACGCAAGTCGTTACAACGACTTGGGCTGGAGGGCGCTGTAGGATAGGGAATAGTTTAATTTACTATCCAAAACCTTCCCTACTATCCACGGGGACTGGAGTTGGAATAGTAAATTAAACTATTCACTATCCAGCGCCCCCCAACGCAAGTCGTTGTAACAACTTGCGTTGTAAAACCTGCGTTGTAAAGGCATGCGTGGAAAAGGCATGCGTTGTAACAACAACATACATCCGTCTGAGGTATTATTGAAAGTGTTGCTATCGCAAAGCGCACACATGTGAATGTGCTCGGATGAAGGGAGGATCACCAGTGAGGCTACAACATACACAGTGATAACGCTCATTACAGTCAAGCAATGCATGTCAAACGTCAATCCGAAAGACTCACATATGACACACTGCTATACTGGTAATGCCTGACAACATAGCATACTGCAAAACAAATCTACACATTACTCTTTACGGGTTTTCACATGTGATCTAGGATGTGCACTCTGCCCGTGGCTGATGATACCCCTTCAAGCCACCAATACCCAGGCCGAAAGGCAGCACAATAATGGGCACACACATGCACACACACACACACACCAGGGGCATCGTGTAACACACATTTGTGTTTTGATGTAACGTTTCAGATGCATGGCATTACACATGGAAGGCTACTGTACAGACCATGTATATTGATCAATATTATCATTATATTGATCAATATCAAAATGACCGCTCAGCCCTCCACAGGGCTTGGTCGCCCCACTCACTGCTGCCGCTCCTGCCTGCCTTTGCCGCCTCCTGCCTGCAAATTCCTTCGCTCGCTGCCCGCTGCTCCTGGGAATTTCCCGCTGCTCCTGGGAATTTCCCGCTGCCCGCTGCTTCTTGGAATTTCCCGCCGCTGCCTCCCTGCGGCCCCGCCCCCCTGTGATTCCATTCGCCGCCCCGCTCCCACCACCCAGCTGCTCCTCCCTCCCGGCTCCTTACTTATGACGCCCCCCAGAGCGACCGCGCAGAGGACGCGCACAGCGGGAGCGCCGATTGAGCGCCGAAGGTGCGCCAAAGGTAAGCCCGTCTGCGCCCGTCCGCGCCCAGCGCCAGGACCCCTGGCCCTCCCCGCCGAGGCAAGACGACCCGACTGACCTACGACGCCGCCACTCTCAATGCACTCAATGCCGGCCGGACCCACGCCTGCTGCCGAGCCACCCCGAAACGCACCCACGGACCCTTCACCTGCTGCACCTGCAAGTTCACCTGCCTCCGAACCTGCCCCACACCCGCCAAGACAAACACCAGCAGCAACCACCTCAAGTGCATCCTGATCAACACCCGCTCCGTCCACAGACACGCCGTGGAACTCTGGAACCTCCTCGACGCTACATCACCGGACGTCGCCTTCCTCACGGAAACCTGGATGAACGCCTCCTCTGCACCCGACATCGCCATCGCCATCCCGGACGGGTACAAGATCATCAGGAGGGACCGCATCAACCAGACCGGAGGTGGCATCGCCATCGTCCACAGGAACACCATCCGCATCCCGACCGACGCCAACGACTCCTTCGCCGCAGCCGAACATCTCCACTTCCAGATTCACACCGACCCTAAGACGACCCTCAGAGGCACCCTCGTCTACAAACCCCTGGGACCACGCACACAATTCAGCGAAGACATCATAGACTTCATCAGCCCGCACGCCCTTCCCTCCACTGACTACATCCTCCTCGGGGACCTCAACTTCCACCTGGAGTACAACAAGGACCGCAACACCACCGCCCTGCTGGAAAACCTCGCCAACCTCGGACTCAAGCAACTGGTCAACACCCCCACCCACTACGCCGGCCACACGCTTGATCCCGTCTTCTCTTCCAGCAAGTACATCACCTTCAGCCACGCCACCGGACTCCACTGGACTGACCATAGCTGCGTCCACTTCAGCTTCAAAAGATCCACGACCCACCACCACCCGCAACAGGTACCTCACAGGAATTGGAGCAAGATCACCGCAGACCAGCTCACCACCTCCCTCAGACAGAGCCCACCCGCCAACACAACGGACCCCTACGAAGCAGCCCGCAACTTCACACAGTGGCTGACCGCCTGCGCCGACGACCTCGCGCCACTAAAGAACCCTCCCAGCAGATCCAGAAGCAAGAAGGCATCCTGGTTCACCGACGACCTCAAGGACTCCAAGAAGACCTGCCGCACCCTCGAGAAAGCCTGGCTCCTCGACCGGACCACCGACAACATGACCGCCCTCAAACACGCTACCCGCAAGCACCACCAGCTCATCCGCACCACCAAGAAGAAATCCCTGAAGGAACGACTGGACAACAACGCCCAGGACAGCAAAGATCTCTTCATTATCGTCAAGGAGTTCTCCAACCCCAGCACCGGCACCAACGACATCACTCCGTCACAAGACTTCTGCGACTCCCTTGCCTCGTTCTTCCACCGCAAGATCGCCGACATCCACAACAGCTTCGGCGCCCCACCCACGCACCCAACCGTCGAACCAATGCCCCCCACCGCCACCCTTCGCACCTGGACCACGGTGACCACCGAAGACACAGCCCGCACGATGAACACCATCCACTCCGGATCACCGACCGACCCCTGCCCACACCACGTCTTCAACAAGTCCGACTCCACCATCGCACCCCAACTCCGGAACATCATCAACGCCTCCTTCAACACCGCCACCTTCCCGGAGAGCTGGAAGCACGCCAAGATCAGCGCCCTCCTGAAGAAACCTACAGCGGACCCCATCGATCTCAAAAACTTCCGCCCCATCTCGCTCCTCCCTTTTCCTACTAAAGTCATCGAGAAGATCGTCAACAGACAGCTGACCGCCTTCCTCGAGACGAACGGATCCCTCGACCCCTTGCAGTCCGGCTTCAGAGCCAACCACAGCACCGAGACCGCCCTCATCGCAGCCACCGACGACATCCGGACCCTGCTCAACAAGGGGGAAACAGTGGCCCTCATCCACCTGGACCTCTCAGCTGCGTTCGACACGGTCTGCCACCGCACCCTAGTCCAGCGCCTCAGCAACATCGGTATCCAAGAGAAGGCACTGGAGTGGATCATCTCGTTCCTCGCCGGAAGAACACAAAGAGTCCGCCTCCCCCCGTTTTGCTCTGAGGCCACCGAAGTCATCTGCGGCGTCCCGCAAGGATCTTCACTCAGCCCCACCCTCTTCAACATCTACATGAAACCTCTCGCAGCCATCGCACGCCAGCACAACCTCAACATCATCTCTTACACCGACGACACCCAGCTGATCCTCTCCCTCACCAGAGACTCCGACACCGCCAGAACCTGCCTACACGAAGGGATGAAAGACGTCGCCGAGTGGATGAAGGACAGCCGCCTGAAACTGAACTCGGACAAGACGGAAGTCCTCATCCTGGGATCTTCGCCCTCCGCCTGGGACGACTCCTGGTGGCCCCCAGCCCTGGGCACCGCACCCAAGCCAACCGGCCACGCACGCAACCTGGGCTTCATCCTGGACCCCTCCCTCTCGATGACCAGACAATTGAACGCTGTCTCCTCATCGTGCTTCAACACCCTGCGTATGCTTCGCAAGATCTTCCGCTGGATCCCGACTGAGACCAGGAAGACTGTCACCCAGGCACTCGTCACCATCCGACTGGACTACGGAAACACCCTCTACGCCGGAACCACAGCCAAGCTACAGAAAAGACTCCAGCGCATCCTGAACGCCTCCGCCCGACTCATCCTGAATGTCCCCCGACGCAGCCACATCTCCAGCCACCTGAGGAACCTGCACTGGCTCCCCGTCGACAAGAGGATCACGTTCCTGCTCCTCACCCACGCACACAAGTCTCTCCACGACCTGGGCCCCAAGTACCTCAACGACCGCCTGACCTTCTACACACCCACCCGCCAGCTACGGTCCACCAGCCTTGCCCTCGCAGCCGTACCACGCATCCGAAGAGCCACCGCCGGAGGAAGATCCTTCTCTTACCTGGCTGCCAAGACTTGGAACTCCCTCCCCATCCACCTTCGGCTGACCCAGGACCATCTCGCCTTCAGGAAACAACTCAAGACCTGGCTGTTCGAGCAGTAGCATACCCCTCCCCCAAGCGCCTTGAGACCCTCCCGGGTGAGTAGTGCGCTATACAAATGGCATGATTGATTGATTGATTGATTGATCAATAGATCATTGCATGTTGTGTGTAGTATAAGATATGTGTACACAGCAAAAAACTTTTCAAAAAAGCTCTCTCAGCAGAAGAAGTGTCTCTCATCAAACGCTGTAGAGAGAATGACTAAAATGGGTGGGGTCCGCCAACTGTTACATCGGGAAATGTTATGAACCAATCAAATGCTTTGTTTTAAGGTCACATGGCAATCGCGCACCGAGCACGCAAGGAGGCCACACCTGATGCGATTTTGAGAAAATGTATTTACCATATTATAAGTTTATTACAGTTAGAAATATATAAATGTTTGAAATATTTTAGATTATCGCTTGCTCTGATATACACTTTAAACTTATTTAGATATAGTTTTGAGACATAAAAAAAGAGAGAATGGCATACCCGGCACAACACCATACGTCTATGATGTAAAACAAGACCTGGCAGCGTGCACTCGTCACATTTGCAACACACAATGGGCGCGACCCCGTACGTATATGACGTAACGCGCGTCTTGGTACTACGTAGCCTTCGCATACCAAAGTAGCAGCTGGCGCGACCTCATACGTATATGATGTTACGCGGGACGCGGTGCCACAAACCTGTTGGATACGAAATGTGCATCTTTTACGAGTTTAGCGATATGGCGGATAGGATTCGCGTGCTGATGGAGCTTGGTACACTACCGGTACGGGACTCCAGTTTTCTAAAAAAAATAATATATATATATATATACATATTTTTTGGGGAAGATATGAAACATTACATAATTTTTTAAGTAAGAAAAAGGATAGTAGAGTCCCAAAATATTACAAAAAAAATAGAAAAAATATAGGTTTTATAAATATTAAAATATGAAATTAACATTTAAAAAACCTTCAAAATTCACTGAAAAAAACATAGCTTTTTCAGATGTTATAGTTAGGAATTAGCATTTAGAAAACCTTTAAAATTCACTGAAACCCGTAGGTTTCAGAGACGTTATAGTTAGTTGGACATTTGAGTTAAATAAAACCAGAGAAATTTGCCCATTATAATTAGTTGAGCTAACTATAGCTCGCGCGCCCGCAATGCACTGCTAATGACGTCACATATTATATCACTCATGACATGGTCAGTGACATCACTGATGACATCTCAAATGACATCACTGATGACATCATCCACGTGATAATTTGATGCACACACTGATGCCCTAAAATAAACTTTGATACACCCACTCTAAAGTACAGACTACTATTTTTTAAACCATACACACAACAATGCCAGATACTACATACCACCCACTATTTCCTAGGTCTACACACACATCCATTCACTTATACATGCAGTTACTCATCAATAAAGTACTATAATATGCACTCATACACCTATACATGCAGTCACACTCCGCCACTCATCCATAGAGTTAGTCACACACCTAGTAAGTCATGCAAAGAATCAATCACATACCCATTTACTCATGTATACAGTTATACACACCAACTTAGTTATTGATACACACACCACATCACTTAATTATGCAGATACTAACACATACTTACCGTCCTATGCAATAAATGATACAAGCAGACACTCATTTATACACCCACTCTTCAAATAACTTACTCTCAAGTATTTTTATTTATGTATTCCAACACTCACATTTACTGCCTTAAAACACATGTAGTTACTCACACATATACCACTGAGACATTCATTCACTCACCGACACACCCCTATAGACACTAACTCACCCATACAGCCCTTCCCAGATGCACTTTTGAATCCATACAACCAGTGAATCACCCACTCAGACATCTATGCACAGAGTCACACCCACCCACACAGACACTCAGGAACCCTTACTGATACTCTGACAACAAATCAATAACCCATATAGACACTCATGTGGCTACTCACCAACCCATGCAGCTGCTTACACACCAACTGAGAGAGTAATACAGACTTTCACACAGTTTAGTCACTTACCTATGCATTTAGTAAGACGTTCAACCACTCACTTATAAAGTTAATCACGCACCTACTAAATAATTCCTTCAGGCACTTGTAAATCCACTCATTCTTCAATACACCTTGGCTAGATATATATGAAAAATATTTAAACTTTACAGAAACACACATTCACTGGATGATGTCATCAATGATGTCATCAGTGATGTAATTTGAGATGTCATCAGTGATGTCACTGACCATGTCATGAGTGATGTAATATGGGACATCATCAGCAGTGCATTGCGGGCGTGCAAGTTATAGTTAGCTCAACTAACTATAACAGGCAAATTTCTCTGGTTTTATATGAGTCAAATGTCCAACTAACTATAACGTCCCTGAAACCTATGGTTTTTTGTGAATATATATATATATATATATATGTTGATCTGGTAACCCCTGGATAAAATCAATAGGCCGCCACTTTTTTATGTTTTGGCACTTTTATATTTTGACAAAGTGAGTAGTATTATGGTACTTTGATTTTTTGTCAAAGTGAGTAGTCTTCCATACATAAAACGGATCAGGGCATGTGTATACACACTCTACTGGGTAGTTATAGTTAGGAATACATTTCTATAGGAAATTAATTTTTGATTTGACGAATCTTCACTAAACATTTTAAGTTGGACCAGAAAGCGTGTTTTTTGTCATTGATTTGGTATAAATCCACTCAATCGTTTTTGAGAAATTAAGGTTCAAAATATACGTATATTTAATGCTGTGGAGGATCCACAAACCAGAGTGATTAAAAGAAATGATCTGATTGGCTGCCACCACATCAGCTAAGGTGTGGTGCACAACGTTAAAAGAACACCAACAAGACAGACACGGTTTATAGAAATAGTTATAGGCACACTAATTGTCACCTTATACAACCCCTCATTAGATTAATAAACACATCTAGTTGAGTTTGGAGACATACTGAGAAACTTAGTGAGGTGCATGCTTTCATTCTCTGTCACACACGGAGTCACACACTTACAGACCTATATGTATATTTAAATAATGAGACATTGCTCAGTATTAGGAGATGAAAATCACCACTGCCGCACATTGTTGAATACTCCAGCACATTCTTTGAATAGCACCACTCACATAGATACAAACATATTTGGAAAAGAAGTGAAAGGAATATAAATTACAAATATAATGGAAAGAACAGATGGAAAAATTAAGATAGGAAACCTTATAGGGGTGACAGAGTTGGGGATAAAGAGAGGACAAAACAGAGTGACTAAAAGAGAGAGCAGATTAGGAGAGAACAGTGGAAGAGGTTAAAGGAAGGTGATATGAGAGAAAGGGAATAGAGAGAGGTGGACAGTGGGCATAGTCTGGGACACATCGAAAGCAGGTATAAGGGGGGGACTCTTAGTTTTAGTCTAAGCTGACAAAAAAAATACATTTCAGTTTCTGAAAGAGAAGAAGAGAGAATTAAGGGGCTTAGAGGTCCAACTGGGTACAACCGCTGTTGAGGGGGCTGGGTAGTGATCCAGCGCTCCTAATAAAAATCTGTCTCACCAACGTTACCTAACTCCACAATACTCACCATTAATCATGAATCACTAACCAAGGCCCATAAACCAACGAGACAAATTTGGAGCGACTGAATCATGTGACCTAATTAATCAAAACTATTCACAGAACTATTTACACATTATATACAACTGCAGTATATTGTTTCTTACCATGGTTTTAAAACATTTATTATTTCAATTAAGTCACTAAGGTAAATGGATCAACTAATGGTAACAAGACCATGAATAAACAAGACCAGCTTGTCGTTTCAAAATCTTATTTTATGTACTTTATTATTCAAAGAAAGAGCATTTTCAATTAAATCTTTATTTTATTAGCAAATTAATAGCAGCATTTTATTGAGGAATAGGCATATTAGACCGACATTGTTAAGGCAAAATCAGTTGGCATGAATTATAGCAAATAAAAGTTTCCATTCCCTAAATTCTATTTTCCCTGTCTAAAACTTGCTCCACCTAAAAGAAAAGTCATTAAAGACTGCTGTACTTACGTGTGCCAAAATGTCCAACAGCACGTCACGCCCTTCAGGAATCGGAAAGCAAGAAGCACCCTCCTGCCCATGGGGCTAAGTTTTATACCTTTCTAACTAGCTAATCTACATTAAAAGTACACTTTTCTTTGCCATCCAGGATCCTCATTGGCTGACTGATGTCAGCTCATGTCAGGTCATCACGTTTCCATACCAAAATCGAGACTTTTCTTTGACTCTATTGTCCGTCATATTGCATGACTTTTGGCTTCCTCCAAAATGCAACATTTGACGAGTAACAGTCCGTTACTTCCTTAGCTTAGCAAACATGCCGCTTCCTGTCCTTGAATCTGTCTCTCTCAGAGCACGTTTAGCACAGCTCATTTTATTTATTTTTCTGACAAGCGTCAATGTGGTAAAATTTTCCACTTCTTGTGCATTGGCTCTTCACGACAGGATTCCAAACACCAACTAAACAGGCCTTAGGCTTCAGGCCTCTCTCTTGGAAACTAATATTCAAACAAACACAAAACATTAAATAATTAGAGAACTGAGACCCATTCTGTTACCCACCCCCTTTGCTAATTATTAACCCATTAATTTATGTTATCTAGCTGTGCACACAAAGCTGCATTTTATATCTACCTCCTTCTTTTAAGCCGCAGGATTCTCCACGAGCTTTTGCCACAGAAAAGACATAACATAAGCACACAAATAAGCACATGCCATTAGTTAAACAGCCGCATTTAATACTGACAAAGACAATAGACAAAGTTAGTTTATTATTTTTCACGTACTTGCAGTTTGCAACATAGAGCACATAAATTAGTCCCTTGTGTTGTGGAATGCATTTTAAAACTGATTAGTACTTTTCATCACAAACTTATTAATACGTTTATAATAATATAGAAGTTTAACTTTGCGAGTCAGAATAAAATTTCACTCTGCATCTCGCTCCATCAGTAGCAAGAAACACAGAACAAATTATCTGTAGTTAAATCCCCTATCGCTTATATCTCAGCAGGCAAGGCTGTGGAAAAATATATGGCACTGTGAAAAGAATGTTATGAATACAGCGAGGTGGTGGGGTGACTGTTGGCACTGAGGACTACACAAAAAGCAGTCTTTGGAGAAATTGTAGAGATTAGGGACATGGGGGTCAGAATGAAACTACTCCAGATGCTATTTGAGGGGTATTTAGGGATCATTATGAAGATCTGTACCTAGTCAGGGGGGACAACAATGAGCCTGACATGTGGAAACATCTTGAGTCTATTATGGTTAGTACGGATAACCTTGAAGAACGGGAATACTTCGAGGACCCTTTTACCAATGAGGAAATCCGAGAGGCTCTTAAAGCTTTACTATCTGAAAAGGCAGTGGGCACTGATAAAATCCCTCTGAAATTTTTCAAGGGTTTTTTTCTGGGTTTTTTCAGATTTGGTTCATATTTTGTGGGATGTAAAAAATGGGCAACAGGAACTGGAGTCTTGGGTAGCAACGAATATAATAGTTTTTAAGCAGAAAAAGAAACCCCCTCATGAATCTACAGTGATGCCAAACTGTGTTCTAAAATTCTGGCATCAAGGCTTAGCCACATTGTGGTAAATTGGTATCCCCAAGACAACACTGCTTCATTCCAGGGAGAGAAACTAATGATCATGTTTGATGAGCTATAGCACTGTTAAATGGAGCCAGCGTGACAAGAGACCCTATGACCTAATGCTTTTAGGTGGCAAAAAGGCTTTTGACCGGGTTACCTGAAGCTACCTTTTGGTTGTGCTGAGGTGGAATAAATGTGGTCAGGGATTTATCAGGGCTATCCAAGCAGTCTAAAGGAATACAACAGCTAGGCTTCAAATTATGGGAGGGCAGTCAGATCCTTTTCAAATAACGAGGGGCACAAGACAGGGGCATCCCTGTTCAGCCCTATTGTTTGTTCTCTCCTGTATTGATTGTTTGATAACAAAATTGGAATCCAGTGCATTAACTAGAACAATGAGGTCCTATGGTTTTAGTACAAAAATTGTTGCATATGCGGATGACATTGCGGTTGTGACACCTGATCCAGAAGGCACAATTTAGGAGTTGGAAAATGAGGCTTTAAAGTTTGGGAAGTTCTCTGTTTATTCTCTGAATCGTAATTTGAACCAGCTTGTTGTTAATGACCAGGTACAATGGGAGAATGTACGTATAGTAGAAGAGGCTATTTATTTGGGAGTAAATATCATATTTAAAATTGAGCAGATTGTGAAACTGAATCTGGCTCCAAAAATACATAAGGCACAAATTGAGTTTAGGAGGATGGATACTCTCAATTTTATGATTATTGGCCACTGTAATGTGATGAAAATGTTGTTTCAGTCCAAAGTTTTGTATTTTTTTAGGGCGATATGATTAGAGTTTGAAAAAAGATGGTTTAAGACAATGGAAGTGATTCCCGTTAGCTTTATTTGGTCCTTTACTAGGTCTAGTTGGACCCTTAGGTTATTGATGCTGCTATGGGTAAGAGGGCGCTGGGCTGTTCAAATTTTATATATTATCAGTGGGCAGCGGTCCTTCAGGTTATGAAGTCTCCTTTTGGGGGAGGTGACATCAATCCCCAAGTGACAGAGGTGATTCTTCCTATTTATAAATTATAATAGGGAATAAGGCTAAGGATTGCTTCCTACAAGCTGCCTTTAGGATCTGGGTGATTGTGAGGAAGAAGATCGATATGGGGTGGTACAATTTTTACACCCTAATTTGGAGGTCTAAGCTGCTCCCAAAGATATTCCATGATTAATACTGTCTCAGTAACATTGAAACTGATCGGACCTTGTTCTCTGCTTTGCTGCTAATCTTGCTTTTTGCACAATAACGAAACTACCTTCTTTTAAATGTTTTAATGAATTGTTCCCTTTTAACTTTGAGTGTACTGTGTGTAAATTGAATTTGAACATTGGGCATTGGGTTGGTTCAGCCTGTGGAGGGACGGGGAATTGAACCCTGATTTTAGGAGGCTTAGGGAGGACCCGCCATGTTCCCTTCACGGTGCCTTCTAGTTGTTCAAACCCTGGGGATTTCAAAATGGGATGCTGCGCGAGTGCGCAGCGGACGGACGCAGCCGAAGGTACGCCTACCTAAGGTAAGCCCGTCTGTGCCCCTAAGCGTCCCAGAGGCGGCTGGTGCGGGAAACGCTGACGGTCTCCAATCAGCCCACCACAATCACATAAAGTATTGCAGAGATACGCTCCGGAATATTGGCAAGGGGGTGAGATGCAGCCCCCACTTTCCTACTCAGATGGTATGGGACTGTCTTATGTGCAAATACTGTAAATGGGTGGCTTCTCCTAATCCGGGGATGTTGGAAGAGAACCTTAACAGTGGTACCCTCGTTGATCAGCTACACAGGGAGAGAAATTACTTAACACCGATTCAGTAAAAAAACATGAGCTTCAGCTCCATGACCTGTTAGTAGATTTCACTTGGTTACAAGAAGCCTCCAAACCCACTATTGCCAGTGCGATCCCCCTGGTTATCAGATCCTAAGAAAGGATCGACCTGAGGTGAGGGGCGGGGATTGGCCTTAATCTTTAGGAGTTCTTCCAGTTGCCTGTTGTTCCCGATGAGGTTCTGTGATTTTGCGTGCTTTTAAAGTGCACGACTTTCTTTTCTAAACATGGGTTTTTGCCATGCGTCGTGACTGCCATCTGGTGTTGCCTTTTACGTAGGCCTCAGAAGTTAGTCTGCGAGCAAAGCAGTCTGACCTTTTATGGGTCATGTGTACATTAACTAAGGTTTCCTTCGTGCGCTGGAGTTAATTTCAGAAGCTGGCCTTTCACCTGGAATTGACCCTGCCAAGCCAATTTCCCTGCAAGATCGTTATCCACTTTCCCAATCACTATTCAAGACATTTGTTAACTTTTAATATTCTTTACGTTTCTGTTATCTTGCACATTATCTGAAACTACTTTTCTTTACTGTTTCTTCATTTCATGGGTTACACTTTCAAATAAGGGTTTGTCCGGGCCTTCCAGATTATTATTTAGATTTGCATGAATATTAACCTGTGGGTTGGGACACTGTAAAATGAGCTTTACTATATGATGCTGTGATGTCATGTATTTTCTATCGGTTGAATTTTGGTGCAGGGGCGTGCATTTTAAATGTACCTTTTTGTGTATAAATAGGGATGTCTCGCCTTAGTAAAATTGAGCAGTTTCTTGAGTTGTACACCGTGTTGTATTGCTGGGATTTCTGCTACTGGCTGCAGCTAATAAATTTGATCTCTGACGCCACCTAGAAGTATTCCGTGTCTCTGTATACCAAGGCAAGGGAACCCAGAGGATTTTGGGCGTGTCCCTGGCGCCGCTGGGTATTTGAAATCCCAGTTCTTCAGTTGGTGCGGCCAACGTGGGACGACTTCAGTGGTACCGGTCCAAGCCCGAAGATTGCAAGGATCCACGTGAGGAAACTCTGAAGGAGGGCCCCCACTTCATCGACGCCTGCATGTCGACGTCGACCGAAGGTCTTTTCTGCGAGGCTTCCCGCTTTCCAACGGCTACGAAGGACTGCTGCCCTGACAGTCGCCTTGTCTTGGACCCTCCGATTGATGTTTGTAAAGCGAGACGATAGACGGTGTTCTGGTGGCGTGACAGATATTTGGTTAAGTATAAGTGGGTCGCTCCCACGACTTTGTCTGGTTCCTTGGTTTTGATTTGGTTGCTGCAGTACCCAAAGCCGAAGGGCTTGTATATTTACGAGTGTATCATTTTTTGATTCCCTTTGAAGTTTGAAACCAGACTAGTGAGCAAGATGCCTGGTCTTGGTAAATTTGGTAATTGGTTTGTTTGTGGTAGTAACAGGGATTCCCGATTGGAGGATTCATGTCCGATACGTCCGGTTGGAACTCCGACTTATGAGCTCTATTCTAAACACGGAGTGGATCCCATTACTGATAATGAAGTATGGGTGCACTACACTAAAAAGGATGGTGTTTTGCAATGGCCCCCACATGGTAGTTTTGAAGAAAGCCCGGCCGGCAATGTTTGACTCTTTCCGCCTTTGGCGTAAGGAAGCCAAACAGAGTGAAATTAAACAAGCAAAGAGAGATAGGAAAGATAAGAATATGTCAGTACTACAAGCTGCTAGAAAGTTTAAGGAAGATGGAGAAGAGTGTGCGAGTGAAGTTTTAGATAGACAGCGTTGTATGGCCATAGATAAATGTTATCCGGCCTTGTCGTCTTCTCCTCCAAATGTGATTGAAGACCTTGAAAAAGATCCTTTGATCTCTCATTTACTGAGATTGCCACCTCCCTATGTGCAGGGTGCTACTGCGCCTCTATTACCCCCGGTTGTTCCACCCTTTGTTGTTCAACCTCCTGCTGTTGTTCAGCCACCCGGTGCTCCACAGATGGTTTTGCCTCCTCCTGCGCAACCCATTCTAGGGTCGCCAGCCTTGCTACCAGCTTTGCCTCAAACTCCTTTGCCTTCTGCTTCTGCATCTTCGATTTCTACTGTTCTTGTCCCTACACCTTCTTTGCCTCAAAATACTTATTCTCCTGTTCTTATGTCTGCTTCTTCTCCTTCTGTTCGAAAACGAATGATAGAAACGGTTTCTAATTTGTTGTCACCATTGTTTGGGTCACTGAATATGACCCCTGTTTCGGAGCGTAAGCAGAGTCGTAGTCAGCTTCCTGGTTCTGAGGAACGGGCTGTGTTGGATTTGTTAGCTCGTAAATGGATTATAAATGCCTCAAGGTATAGTTTGCCAGCGGTTATGGATGTTTTCTTTCAGTGGGAGCCGCCTAAACAAAGGTATGTTTTTAATGTGATGTGTATGTTTTTGCGTCAGTAATGGGAAGATAATGATTTGGTTTTGATCCCGCAGGAACTACTTGATGTTCAGTCGGATTTTGCTAAAGGGATGATAGTGAAATCTGATATTACAGACGCCGTAGAGACGATACTGGCTTTTAGATCTAGCCTTCCGCCTCAGACATTGTACGAACCTGATTCTTCTGTTAGAAGAAAAGCGAGACAGTATCCAATGAGAGAAGTTCCTCCAATTTGGAAGGAAGTGGACCCAAACGCTAATCCAGTTATTCTGCCGCATTTTCAGCGAATATGGGTACATGTCCCTTGGAAGAGAGCAGAGGTCTTGGCTCTTAAGCAGACCTTACCTGACCCTCGTAAGAATCCTGCTGGTTATTACAAGGAGTTGTCCCAGACAGTTGAAGCGTGTATTATGAATTTAGCTGACATCGATATGTTGATGGGTAATGTAGTCCCCCAACCTTTGTGGGCGAAGATTCGTCATGAGAATCATGCTGCTGAATTAGGTGATACCTGGGCGAATAATGTTTCCGCAGATGGTAGACAGGAGGGAGGTGCTAATACTGAACCTCTAGTTTCAGAATTACCAGGTAGAATTATTAATCTGATGAAAACGATGATGTCCGCTTTATGAGTAAATTGGGATAAGTTAGCAGCATGTAAGCAGAAGAAAGACGAGAGTATATCTGATTTCTTCACTAGGTTTGAAGAGACGTTTATTGATCATAGTGGTCAGGATATGAGTACGGAGGGTGGTCAAAGGTTGTTTGTGGATAAATTTGTCTTTAATTTGCTTCCCGAGTTTTCTAATAAGTTAAAGGACTCTGAGAGTTCATGGGCTGTCTCTTCGTCGGCCCAGATATTGGCTACTGCACAATATTACGAGAATAGGGATAAAGATGAGAAGGATAAAGTGGAGAAGAAAACGAAAGAGTTAAAGACGAAAGTTCTTTTGCAGCAAGCTCATCCGCTTCGTCAGAATCAGCCTCAGTTTCAGCAACCTCCACAATTTCAGAGATTGTTACAGAAGCCTGAGCCTTTCTTCCTGGCCCTAATCAGTGTGCTTATTGCAGAGAGGAAGGTCATTACAAGAATAGTTGCCCGGCTTTGTTACAGCGTGCGAATGGTGTATCTGGTCAGAGAGGTCGTGGTAGTTTTCAGCAAGCTCCTAGGGGTAGGGGACGTGGTGTGATCCCTCAGAATGAGAGTTCCTCTTCCCTACAGAATTCTACAAATTATTTTGACAGACAGAATGTTCAGAGTGGTCAGTCTGCCCAGTATTATGTTGAGGAATACTATGTCGAAAGTGAGAGTTCTGGTTATAATGATAACTAGGACAGCCAAGCACAAAGAGAGGGAGTAGTGTCAGTTCCAGTAGATCAGAGTGGACCTTATGTTGAAGTGATTACATCAGGTGTCGTAGAACCTTTTCTTTTGGATACTGGTGCGATGAAGAGTTCTATTATGCACTCTAAACTTCCTGGCGCACCATTGTCTGGCTTGACCAATGTTTCAGTAGGATTTTCAGGCGCCCCAGTTCGTAATCCGGCTTCTAGTCCTTTGTCCCTTACCATTGGCCCTTGTGAATTGGAAGCTCCACTTATTTAAACGACTGGTTGTGGTGAGAATCTGTTGGGTTTGGACTTGCTGAAAAGATTGTATGCAACATTGCATTGTTCTCCTTCGGTAGTACAACTTACCCTTGGTAAGAAAGTGATTTCTCCAATGTATTTGTCTAAGGATTGTCTGCCACTGGAGTTGCGTTCGCTTCCTGATACACTTTGGGCTACAGGTCCAAATGATGTTGGTCTTTTGCAGATTCCACCGTATGTTGTCACCCTTAAGTCAAATGTTAGACTACCTCATATTCCACAATACAAGATTACGAGCGATGGTGAGAGAGCTCTTTTAGCGATTGTCTATGATCTGGTTGAGAAGGGTGTAGTTGAGGAAACGAGAGGTAATGTGTGTAACAGTCTTGTTTGGCCTGTTCTTAAACGTACTGATGCTTCTCAGCCACCTGTGTACAGTTTGTGATCGACCTTCGAGAGGTCAATAAGATAGTAGTGCCACAGTTTCCTGTGGTACCTGATATCACTGCTTTGTTGACTTTGATTCCTGCTTCGGCAGCTTGGTTTTCTGTCATCGATTTGAAGAATGCTTTCTTCAGTATTCCTATTGCTGAGGAGAGTAGGGATATTTTTGGCTTCTCATTAGGAGGCCGAAGCTTCCGGTTTAAGAGAGCTCCCCAAAGTTATTGTGAAAGTCCCTCCATCTATAGTCAAGCGTTGAAAACTCAGCTTGACGGTTTTGTGTTACCTGTTGGTGCTACTCTTATTCAATGCGTCGATGATTTGTTGGTTACTGCTGATGATGAAAAGATTTGCAAAGAGGCTACTCTTTCTTTGTTGCGGTATTTGTCTGACCTTCATCATAAAGTGTCACCTTCAAAGTTGCAATATTGTCGCCAAGAAGTGACCTACTTAGGTCATCTCTTGTCGAAGGAGGGAAGGAGATTGACCCCAGAACGAATTCAAGCGATTGCGCAAATGAATGTACCATCGACACAGAGAGAAGTGTGTGCCTTTTTAGGTATTACATCATATTGTAGACAGTCGATCCCCAATTTTTCCTTGCTAGTGAAACCTCTGTTGGTATTGACTCTGAAAGATGCTCCGCATCCTATTCCTTGGTCTGACGAATGTCAGAAAAGTTTTTCTGAACTACGCGATGCATTGTGTTTGGCTCCTGTGTTAGTTACTCCAGACTATAGTAAGCCTTTCACGTTGTACGTGCACGAGAGAGAAGGTTGTGCGTTGTCAGTGTTGACACAACCAATTGGGGACAAGCAGCGTCCATGCGCGTATTTTTCAGCAACGTTAGACCCAGTTGCTAAGGCGTTGCCGAGTTGTCAGAGAGCTACAGCTGCAGCGGCTGTTTCTATTCGACAGTTTGCTGGTTTGGTATTGGACAATACGTTGATTGTGATGGTCCCACATGCAGTGGATACCTTATTGAACAGGACTAAGACACAGCACCTTACTAGTTCACGTCTGTCAGGTTACGAGTTGACATTGTTGGCTAGTCATGTTCACATTAAACGATGTAATGTGCTGAATCCAGCTACGTTGTTAACGATCTCTACAGAGACGGATCCTCAGGAACAGCATGATTGTTTTCTTCGTACAGAGGAAGAAACAAAAGCTAGAGTTGACCTGAGGGATACTCCCCTTACGGATGTTGATGGTACCCTATGGGTAGATGGTTCATGTTTTAAGCTTCCGAATGGTGAAACGACTGCAGCGTATTCTATTACAACTTTACATACAGTTGTTAAGACAGCACGCATACCACAGAATTCTGCGCAAGCAGCAGAGTTAATTGCATTGAAAAGAGCGTGCGTGTTGTCAGAAGGAAAGCGAGTGAATGTTTACACCGATAGTCAGTATGCGTTTGGTGTTGCCCATAGTTTTGGGCGTTTGTGGAGAGAGCGTGGGTTCCTTACTTCGCATGGGACAAAAATACAGCATGGGCAGTTGGTGAATGAACTTTTGGAATCTCTCACTCTCCCAAAGCAAATTGCGATTGTGAAGTGTGGTGCGCATAAGAAAGTTGTGGACGATGTTGGTCGAGGAAACGCGTTTGCGGATGAAGTTGCGAAGGAAATGGCGAAAGACATGATGAGCCGTATGTATGTTGCAGGCCCAGCTAATTGGGTTATGGCTGGTGGAATGTGTGAAGACACAATAGAAAGTGTGAAAACGATTCAGGCTGAAGCGACTGAGAAAGAAGTGAGTGTTTGGAGAGAAACTACGGGTATGTTGGATTCGACAGGTTGTTGGGTTGAGTTGTCAGAACACCAGCGATGGTTGTTGCCTGATGCGTATGTGCTACCAGTTGTTAAGATGGCTCATGGATTGGCTCACATTAGTTCAAAAGGGATATGCAAGTTGTTGGCTCCGGTATGGCAGAATAGTGGAATTCCCAAATGTGCAGTGAATCTGGTCAAGAATTGTATGGTGTGTTTGATGCATAATTCTGGCAAGGGAACTCCAACTCCTGCAGGTCATTTTGCTCCTCCAACGTATCCGTTCGAGGTTCTACAAATAGATTATATACACATGGAAAGATGCAATAACTTAAAATATGTCCTTGTGGTTGTTTGTGCCTTTTCCAGATGGATAGAGGCCTAACCCCTAAAGGATAATACTGCCTTGTCTACTGCCAAGGTTTTGCTCAAAGAATTTTTCCCTAGGTATGGAATGCCACGGATTGTATGGTCTGACAATGGAAGTGAGTTTGTGGGTCAGATAATGAAGAAAGTGTGTGCGGGCTTGGGCATCAAGCAGAAATTTCATGCTGCGAATCACCCAGAGTCAGCGGGTTTGGTTGAGTGTTATAATGGGACATTGAAGCTTAAGTTAGTGAAAGTGCAAGCAAGCACTGGCCTTACATGGCCCGATGCTTTGCCGTTGGCTCTTATCTCGACAAGGACAACAGTGCATTCTCGTGTGGGACTTAGCCCATATGAGATTGTGTTTGGGCGTCCTGCCAACGTTTGGGGTGTCCCTAGACCGAAGGAATATAGTGACATTGAACATCCTATGCTAATTGACTACTTGCACGATTTGACTATTAAACTGCGTGTCCTTCATCAACAGGTCCACAACCAGCTCCCATCAGCATCTGTGGACCCAGGCCATACCCTCAATCCAGGACAATGTGTGCTTGTGCGTAACTTCCAACGAACAAAGAACCTACAGCCTCGTTGGACTGGTCCCCACCAAATTCTTTTGGCTACTCGGAATGCTGTTAAGGTGTTTGGAAAAAAGAATTGGGTGCACGCTGCCCATACGAAGTGCGTACCCCTGCCTTTGCCGTACGACACTTGGGTTAGAGAGGGTATGGGAGATTTTGAAGGAGAACGTGTCCCTAGGTTTGTCCCTTTTAGTGACGCACAGCTTGAATGGACTCAATCTGAAATGGAAAATGACAATGTGTTGCAAGAAGCTGTTCCTCCATGTTTGAGATTGGACACTACCGAACTTGAACTTTTGTTTACGGACCAAACTGTGCCGACTAAATTACGTTACAACCTCCGATCTCGGAATAAATAAAGAGACTTTGAACATTATTTTTTTCCACACTGAGATCAGAAAGAGACAATTTATTCGAGTATTTTGCATTTGACTTTTGTTTTTCTTTCTCTCTTGCTTTTTCTGAAATTGTATTATGGTTTTCTGTTAAATTTTTGATTGGTTATCATTTGCCAGTTGCAGGGTCACGTAGGAGTACCAACGGTTCAGTTTGTGACCTGAGTAGTGGCAATAGGTCTGCAGGACTTGCGGTGTCCCTACGACCTGCTAATAATCACAGCTGAAGTACTCTGTCAAGATTGCGTGAGCAACATTAGAAAATGAAGATTGTATTGAGGAATGACGATAAAAGGCAAGAGATGAAAAACCGATATTATAGAATGTTGTTCTCCAAGTGTGGTATAGCTTTATCTATTTTAATACTCTTATGTATTCTATTAGCTACTATATTCTGGTTTGTTCCTTCTACACAATTGACGTCTGCACCAACTTCTCAACCTATGCTTTCCTTTACTACTGTTTCTTTGCACCAATTTCATACTTTGCCTGAACATGAACAGATAAGGAGATCAGAGTTTGTCAACAATTCGTTTATTCAGCTGTTGCATCAGCATCAGTTAGTAGTCAATACCACTAATTGTTGGGTGTGTGGTCTTATGCCTCATACAACAGATAGAGGCATGCCATATTTGGTTTTGCCCTTTAGTTTTAATGGTTCTGCATGGGCTTTCCAGACTATGTTCATCTATGCCAATGAGGTATATCCTTTACGTTCCATGAAAGACAATCCGAGCAATAGTGCCTTGATAAAGGGAATAGCCGATATGATCAGAGATATTGATGCGTACAAGGCTATCCCTAAGGATGAGGTGCTGCCTTACATTGGTTGGAATGCGACTGGATACAGTGCTAAGTTGACAGAGAAGGAGAGACGAAAAAGGTCTCCTCCTATTTGGATTGTGCCACATCGAGGTCAATTTTGCTTACAGGGTAATGGTCGGAATCCGAGAGCTCAGTTAGGTAAAAGTGTTTGTGATCACACCTACGTTTATGCATCCAGAACTTCTCCACCGTTTGTGCGAGGTAAAGGTACATATTTTGTTTGTCACGACAGAGCCCACACTTGGTTGCCACCTGATTTTTCAGGAACGTGTTATGTGGCGTTTCTGCTTCCCCCGACATATACTGCCTCCTCAGACTATCATAGAACAAGATATGGTAGAGGTGTCTTCGATCAGGAAGATACTGCTGCACAGGAAGTAGGAGACTTCTTTAAGGGTTTCCTGCCCTTTTGGGGTCCTATGATGAATAGTAGGCATATTCAACAGCTTGTCCGCGTAGTTGAAGCTACCATTAACGAAACAGCTGGAGCGTTGAGTAATATTACAGCGGAGCTTCAAGCGGACCGCCTTATGACTTTGCAGAACCGTATGGTTTTAGATATTATACTTGCAGATCGAGGAGGAGTATGCAAATTGATCGGATCCAGTTGCTGTATATACATACCAGATAATGCCCCGACAGTGTACCAGGCCATCTCTAGATTGCACAAGATCTCTGAGTCTATTCACGTAGACGAAGGAGATTGGTCATTGACAGGATGGATTTGGGGACTACTTTCCACATGGGGATGGAAGATCTTGACATTCCTTGGTATGGTTTTGGCTATTCTCTTCTCTTGTTGCCTTTGCATTCAGTGTGGTCCCGCCATTTGTAGTCTTTGTGCTACAATCTGTGTGAGAAGACCAGACCCGAGAGAAGTGAAGGATAATAAGATGATGTTACAGCAACACCTTGATGACCTGATGAGGATAGATATAGACCTAGATTCAGATTGACATGAGTTTAGGTTATTGCCTACGTAATGGCAAAACGAGGTCTGTGGTTCTGTAATTCTCAAACCTGACTCCATTTTAGTCTTGCCCTCACGTAGGCCTGTGAAGTAGGCCCAACGAACAAGTGGTCTGCCCTTCTGATTTCGTGCATATATTAACTTGGGTTTTTCTGACTCTGAATGAACTGCAGAGAGAGAGTAACCCTTTTCACTTGAAACTGACCTTTTGCAAAAAACAGTTTCCCTAGCTGATTGTTGTCTGAGTTTTTCAATCACTGTTCAGGACCTCGTTAACCTTTAGTTTCCTTGCACATCCTAAACAATATCTAAATTGTTTCTTTCCTTACGACTTTCTTTTCTAAACATGGGTGTTTGCCATGTGTCATGACTTCCATCTTGTGTTGCCTTTTACTAGGCCTCAGAAGTTAGTCTGCGAGCAAAGCAGTCTGACCTTTTTTGGGTCATATATACATTAACTAAGGTTTTGTTCGTGCACTGGAGTTAATTTCAGAAGCTGGCCTTTCACCTAGAATTGATCCTGCCAAGCCAATTTCCCTGCAAGATCGTTATCCACTTTTCCCAATCACCATTCAAGACATTTGTTAACTTTTAAGTTTCTTTACGTTTCTGTTATCTTGCACATTATCTAAAACTATTTTTCTTTACTGTTTCTTCATTTCATGGGTTACGCTTTCAATTAAGGGTTTGTTCGGCCCTTCCAGATTATTATTTAGATATGCCTAAATATTAACTTCTGGGTTGGGGCACTGTAAAATGAGCTTTACTGTAAGATACTGTGTGATGTCATGTATCTTCTATTGGTTGAATTTTGGTGCAGGGGCATGCATTTTAAATGTACCTTTTTGTGTATGAATAGGGATGTCTCGCCTTAGTAAATTGAGCAGTTTCTTGAGTTGTACAACGTGCTGTATTACTGGGATTTCTGCTACTAGCTGCAGCTAATAAATTTGATCTCTGACGCCACCTAGAAGTATTCCGTGTCTCTGTATACCAAGGCAAGGGAACCCATGGGACTTTGGGCGTGTCCCTGGCGCCGCTGGGTACTTGAAAACTCAGTTCTTCACAGTCTTCCTCGTCAGGCAGAGCAAAAGGGGATCTCCTAATGTTAATCTCACTTAAATTATCAGAAACTCATAGTAGGGTGGATGTTGGTTCTCATAATTGTCTGGCAATTGAATTCATTTCTACCAATCCATCCAAACTGTTGTTTGTCAATTTTTATAATTCCGGTGAGAGTACCTTTTTAAATTAACATTTATGTATTTTGAAATGTTTTTTAGAGGAGTATAGATTGAAACAAATCACTTACTATTCTATTATAATTATGGGTGATTGTAATACTCATTTAATACTGCTTCCACTCTGGCAGAACCCAGAGTGTCCGCTTCCCCCATTCCGATCCGAAACCTCCAAGATCATCTGCTCAGCCCGACACTGTTCAATATCTACATGGCCCCGCTCGCACAGGTCGCCCGACAGCACAACCTTAACATAATCTCCTACGCCGATGACACTCAACTGATCCTCTCCCTCACTAAGGACCCCCTCACTGCCAAATCCAGCCTCCACAGACAGAGCCACCCACACATAGAGCCACCGACAAAAAAAGCTATCCACACAGACCGCTACACACAGAGCGCTATGCGCCACACACACACACACACACAGACAGAGAGCCACACACAGACAGAGCAAACCACATTCACTGGATGATGTCATCAGTGATGTCATCAGTGATGTCATTTGAGATGTCATCAGTGATGTCACTGACCATGTCATGAATGATCTAATATGTGACATCATCAGCAGTGGATTGCGGGTGCGCAAAATATAGTTAGTACAACTAACTATATAGGAGCAATTTCATTGGTTTTGTATGAGTAAAATGTCCAACTAACTATAACACCACTAAAACTTATAGTTTTTGGAGTGAATTTCAAAGGTTTTTTTAAAAACTAATTCCTAACTATATAACTCCTAAAACCTATGTTTTTTTCAGTGCAGTTCAAAGTTTTTTTTAAATGCTAATTCCTAACTATATAAGGCCTGAAACCTATGGTTTTTTCAGTGAATTTCAAAGGTTTTTTAAATACTGATTCCTAACTATATAAGGCCTGAAACCTATGGTTTTTTCAGTGAATTTCAAAGGTTTTTTAAATGCTAATTCCTAACTATATATGGCCTAAAACCTATGTTTTTTTCAGTGAATTTCAAAGGTTTTTTAAATGCTAATTCCTAACTATATAAGGCCTGAAACCTATGGTTTTTTCAGTGTTTTAAAAAAAAAATTGATTGGTTAACTGGCTTATTAAGTGTATCTTAGTGAATACATATATTAGCGAGTAATGTTTAAATATTTAAATATATGCATGAGTGATGTAATATGTGACGTCATCAGCAGTGCATTGCAGACGTGCAAGTTATAGTGAGTCCAACTAACTATAACGTGGGAATTTCAATGGTTTTATGCGAGTAAAATTTCCAGCTAACTATAACTGGTGTCAAACCTATGGTTTTTTCAGTGAATTTCAAAGGTTTTTTAAATGCTAATTCCTAACTATAACTGGTGTGTAACCTATGGTTTTTTCAGTGAATATATATATATATATATATATATATATATATATAAAATTTCTATGGCAAAATGAAACCCCTCATTTTGTTCCTTTTCAAATTAAATGTATTAAGTGTTACCACTTTATTCCAATCAAGATGACTTCAGGTGTGCCATACTTTTGTCATAAGTAAAACTGTTAGCGTTCTAGTTGTTCTTTAGAACACTCTGGGACATTCTGTCATTGGGCTATAGTTGGGCTACATCTGGCTGATATTTGGGCTACATTTGGGCTCTTTTGTCTCTGGTGGCCATCTTGGGAGATTGCATATCAGAATGTTTTTAATGAAATATAAGAGGATTTGAGAAGTCACTCAAAATGTGCCCTAATTTTTCTTTCTTCAGCACTAATCATAATTTCTATGGCAAAATGAATCCCCTCATTTTGTTCCTTTGCAAATTAAATGTTTTAAGTGTTAACACTTTATTCCAATCAAGATGACTTCAGGTGTGCCATACTTTTGTCATAAGTAAGACTGTTAGCGCTCTAGTTGTTCTTTAGAACACTCTGGGGCATTCTGTCATTGGGCTATAGTTGGGCTACATCTGGCTGATATCTGGGCTTCAATTGTTTTTTTTTGTCTCTGGTGGCCATCTTTGGGCTACATTGGGCTACATTGGGCTACATTTGGGCTCTAACATATATATAGCCCAATGTAGCCCAATATATATTTTTTCAAAGTTAATTTTCGTAAAAACCACTGGAGCACATATCTTGAGACATAGCAAAGGCACATCGGGTTACCAGTCCCTACAATTTTGCCAAGTTTGGTGGAAAACCATTCAGCCGTTCGGGCTAAAAGTGAGTCCAACCGCCCTATGGAAATTAACATGGGGAAAACACGTTTTGGGACCCCCCCTTTTATCTCGGCCCCCGCTTGACGAATCCCCCCCAACCTTTCAGGGAAGGAGCTGAGCGCCGCGAGGCAAAGTTAAGGAAAATTTCAGGAAGATTCCTCAACCGGCCCCAAAGTTATTCCCAACAGAATGTTGCGATTTCCCTATGGAAAACAATCCTAACTATATATACCTACTGGCTATCGCCACTGAAGAAGAAATGTGGCATTCAGGCTAACTAACACCTATATATATATATATATATATATATATATATATATATATATATATATATATATATATATATATATTCACTGAAAAAAACATAGGTTATAGACCATATATAGTTAGGAATTAGCATTTAAAAAACCTTATTTTACTCACACAAAACCATTGAAATTCCATATATAGTTAGTTGCACTAACTATATATCGCGCACCCGCAATCCACTGCTGATCATGTCACATATTACATCATTCATGACATGGTCAGTGACATCACTGATGACATCACTGATGACATCTCAAATGACATCACTGATGAGATCACTGATGACATCATCCAGTGACTGTGTGTTTCTGTAAAGTTTAAATATGTTTTACATATTGAAGAATGAGTAGATGTATAAGTGTCTGGACGAAGGATTTAGTAGGTGCATGACTGAATGTATGAGTGAGTGATTAAATGTGTCTCACTGAGTGCATGGGTTAGTGACTAAACTGTCTTAATTTGTGCATCATTATGTCTGTTGTTCTGTAAACTGCTGCATGTGTTGATCATTAGCTATACGAGAGGCTATATGTGTTATTAATTGGTTGCCCAAGTATTTCTATGGCAGATTGAGTTTGTGTGGGGGTGGCTGGAAGGTGTGTGACTCTATGCATAGATGTGTGAGCAGTTTATTCACTAGGTGTATGAGTTCAAGACTGCATGTGGAAACAGCTACATGGGCAGTTGACTGTGTGCATGAGTGTATTGATGAGTGAATGGATATCTCAATGCTACATGTCATAGTAAGTACATATGTTAAACACAGTACATGTGAGAGTTGGCATATATAAATAACTGTGCATGAGAGCCACTGAATGAGTGAGTGGTTGTATCGATCATTGTGAACTTGTATCAGGGATTGTATAAGAGAGTAAATATGTGTTAGTATATGTTTCAATAAGTAAGGTGTGTTTAACTGTATAGTTGAAAAAATGGAGGTGAGATTGTTTCTTTGCATGACTGACTGGGTGTGTGAGTAACTCCATGGATGAGTGGCAGTGTGTGAGTGTCTGTATACACTGAGTGTATCTAAGGTTATATTAGAGTCTGAAGAGGTTTATCGTATTAGCACAAGAATGATGTCAAATGAGATGTCATCAGTGATGTCATCAGTGATGTCATTTGAGATGTCATCAGTGATGTCATCAGTGATGTCACTGACCATGTCATGAATGATGTAATATGTGACATGATCAGCAGTGGATTGCGGGTGCGCGATATATAGTTAGTGCAACTAACTATATATGGAATTTCAATGGTTTTGTGTGAGTAAAATAAGGTTTTTTAAATGCTAATTCCTAACTATATATGGTCTATAACCTATGGTTTTTTCAGTGAATTTTCAAGGTTTTGTAAATGCTAATTCCTAACTATATATGGTCTATAACCTATGGTTTTTTCAGTGAATTTCAATGGTTTTTTAATAGCAAATATCATAAGCTGTCGAATGTCAAGTACGTGGTAAGTGCAAAACATTTTCGTGTTTATGCACACTGATCTGCTTTGAATGGTGCCCCCCCCCCTCATTTCTATTAGGAGTACTCTCTCTTTGCAGATAGTGAAAGGTAGTTAACGCAGGCCTTTGCCCCCGTTGTAATCCGTCGTGCCTGCTTCTCTCTCCATTTGATTGATTGTTATCCAAGTATTTACTGTTTTAGAATTAGTTCTCTTTGGTTCATTCTCTATTTACAAACAAACACAGAGTCGCAATACTCTGTTTAGTCTTTGCAGATAACGAAAAATCGTGTAAAAAAAAAGAAAAGGAATCGAGCAAAATCAGTAGGCCACTAATGGGATCTCTTTTTGACCTCGCTAAAATAGAAACATTAGGAACAACCCCTCATGACAAATACAAAACTAGTGAGATGAACTGAACTCCACACAATGATGGCTGCAAAACAGCTCGGCTCCGCCACCCACCCCGCCCAAAATAACGATAAAGAGCGGCTGCCATGATTGGTTGCGGAATGGCCACGACAGAGCTACGAAATGGTGCTGCTCTCATGCTAACCCCAGCTTCAGTCTGAAACATCCAGAAACACTGTAGACTACCAATTCGATCAGTTCCGGTAGCGCCCCAATGTAACCCGGTAGAGAAGAACTAGCCCTCCCCTCTTTGACTGATGGTTCTTGTTGCCTGTCCCTTCTGTTGTCATTTAACAGAACTATTTAGCCTGCTGAAAGGGGTTGTGTTTCGACCGCTGGTTGGTGGAGACATTTTGACTATATTCTGGACCTGCGTTGTCGCGTAATGCGTCATATGACGCGCCGCGTTAGCGCATCCGGAAGTCATCCGGGGCGCGCAGCGCGTAACGTAAGCATAACAAGTCATGTGACTTGTTAATAAAACTTTTCATTGGTTCATTTTACTTTTCTTATTCTAATGATGAAAGCCTTGGTCATATCACCTAAAAATTACGCTTTTAATTACTTCCGAACATTATTTTTTCTTAAATATATGTTATAATGTTCCAGGCTAATGTACTTTCCCTGAAATTTTACAACTGTCCTGCAAGTAAAATATATTCTTTTTTCGAGAAAAAGAGCGTTTCTTCGTCCCATGACGGAGCCGTTGAGCAAAAGAGGGTCGACCTGCTGTCTTAGTCGCCGATACGCCTGAATATGAGATTCTTATCGATCACTTTATGTTGCAGGAATAGAAAACACAACAGCCCTTGACCATTTATCTTTACTGCGTTCCTTCGTATTATACCTTTTACCCTTCATGTAATTGGTCTGCTTTATTTCACTTGCCTTTTAATGATTCTAAAACAGTGACTATTATTAAAAACTTTACCAATGTATATACTACTACCATGTTTTCTTTTAAAAACCTTTATTGTGAAAATTTCATTATACAAATACGAGCCTATAACCACGTGGGCCTGCCACGGAGCAAACTGTAATCGTATATGATGAATAGACATTTACACTGTAGAGGAACGTAACGGGCGGGCCATTAGGTTGCAAGAACTAAGGTGTCTAACAGTTACGGAATCGGTGGACGTACATTTTATAATTAAAATACGACAGGGCCAGTTACAATAAAATTATCTAGATATACATTTGCGGGCAAGTACCATGGGTGACGTTAATTCGAACTTTCAACAGTACAGTAATCAATAACACATCAGAACTTAATATCAATAGGGATGTCGAAATATTCAATCAATTCTCGTCCCCGCCCGACATGTGCTTCAAAACTGCATACGTATCTCGTGATTTCAAGGTTCTGCAACCAGTACACAACAAGGAGTTACGAGTCCCATTTATTCCGGCGCCATTTTGGGCGAGGACGGGCAGGTCCAGGATATAGTCAAAATGTCTCTACCAACCATCGACTATGATGATGTTCATATGCTGTATTTATTAGAGTAACACTCATCTGTCCACATGAAATTAATTTACCACAATCTAAACATGTCATTTTAATCTTTCCAAAGTTCTTCTAAATATTTGGGACCGTTTCCCTTGCCTCTGAAGCTCTCAGTGCCACTTCTTTGATGAATGTACTAGCAGGTCAGGGGTTCTCCTCCAAATCTCTCTTTTATGCAGCACTATAATTAATTGGTGCCACCTCTCCATATGACGATGCATGGTATAGTTACCACAACTATATTTTTTTTCGGTTCCTCTGGAGAGTTCATCGTGGCAGATGAAGCGTGTAACGTACCGGGCATTTACCTTTTTTTGCATGTACAGGAAAGGAAAAAAAAATCGAGCGTCCAAGTTCTAAGGTGTCCCAGGGCCATTTTAGTGGACCAGGCCCAAATCCAAAGAACAGGCCGCCATTTTGAGAGTCCTCTTGCAGCCGCCTGTCGCTGTAGCATCAAGAGCAGCCGAAACTCAGCTGAATGGCAACTGAAACGGTAAATGGGCGCCCCACTACATTTCAGCATTGTAGGATGACCACACCAGTACAGCAACTTGCTAGACATCACCTCGGTGCCATCCGGATCTCGGCGCCCCACTGCAGATGAAGTGCCTCTCAACTATGAAACCACCACGGTGACATCCGGATCTTGGCGCGTTGTGCTGCCTTCGGCCTATTCGCACATCGGTCCGCTACTGACGCCATCTCACAGGCTAATGGGGTTACCCACGCCGAGTTTCAGCATTGTAGGATGACCACACCAACTTGCTAGACATCACCTCGGTGCCATCCGAATCTTGGCATCTCAACGCCTAGTGGTATCTTCCATACAGAAAATATTGTTACGCTGCCTTTGGCCCCATTCGCACATCAGTCCGCAACTTAGACATCACCTCGGTGCCATCCGGATCTTGGCATCTCAGCGCCTTGTGGTGTCAGTCAGAAAATATTGTTGCGCTGCCTTTGGCCCCATTCGCACATCAGTCCGCTACTGACACCATCTCACAGGCCAATAGGGCGCCCCACGCCGACTTTTACCATTGTACGATGGCCACACCAGTGGCACAACTTGCTAGACATCACCTCGGTGCCATCCGAATCTTGGCATCTCAACGCCTAGTGGTATCTTCCATACAGAAAATCTTGTTACGCTACCTTTGGCCCCATTCGCACATCGGTCCGCAACTTAGACATCACCTCGGTGCCATCCGGATCTTGGCATCTCAGCGCCTTGTGGTGTCTTCTACTCCGAAAATATTGTAGAAAATATTGTTGCGCTGCCTTTGGCCCCATTCACACATCAGTCCGCTACTGACACCATCTCACAGGCCAACAGGGCGCCCCACGCCGACTTTTACCATTGTACGATGGCCACACCAGTGCCACAACTTGCTAGACACCACCTCGGTGCCATCCGGATCTTGGCATCTCAGCGCCTTGTGGTGTCTTCAAATCAGAAAATATTGTTGCGCTGCCTTTGGCCCCATTCGCACATCGGTCCGCTACTGACGCCATCTCACAGGCCAACGGGGCGCCCCACGCCGACTTTCAACATTGTAGGATGGCCACAGAAGTGCGACAACTTACTAGACACCACCTCGGTGCCATCCGGATCTTGGCGCGTTGTGCTGCCTTCGGCCTATTCGCACATCGGTCCGCTACTGACGCAAACTCACAGGCCAACGGGGCGCCCCACGCCGACTTTCAGCATTGTAGGATGGCCACACCAGTGCGGCAACTTGCTACACACCACCTCGGTGCCATCCGGATCTTGGAATCTCAGCGCCTAGTGGTGTCTTCTATTCCAAAAATATTGTTGCGCTGCCTTCGGCCCCATTCACACATCGGTCCGCTACTGACGCCATCTCACAGTCCAACGGGGCGCCCCACGCCGACTTTCAGCATTGTAGGATGGCCACACCAGTGCGGCAACTTACTAGACACCACCTCGGTGCGATCCGGATCTTGGCGCGTTGTGCTGCCTTCGGCCTATTCGCACATCGGTCCGCTACTGACGCAAACTCACAGGCCAACGGGGCGCCCCACGCCGACTTTCAGCATTGTTGGATGGCCACACCAGTGCGGCAACTTACTAGACACCACCTCGGTGCCATCCGGATCTTGGCGCGTTGTGCTGCCTTCGGCCTATTCGCACATCGGTCCGCTACTGACGCAAACTCACAGGCCAACGGGGCGCCCCACGCCGACTTTCAGCATTGTTGGATGGCCACACCAGTGCGGCAACTTACTAGACACCACCTCGGTGCCATCCGGATCTTGGCGCGTTGTGCTGCCTTCGGCCTATTCGCACATCGGTCCGCTACTGACGCCGCCTCACGTGCCAACGGGGCGCCCCACGCCGACTTTCAGCATTGTAGGATGGCCACACCAGTGCTGCAACTTGCTGGACACCACCTCGGTGCCATCCGGATCTTGGCGCGTTGTGTTGCCTTCGGCCTATTCGCACATCGGTCCGCTACTGACGCCGCCTCACGTGCCAACGGGGTGCCCCACGCCAACTTTCAGCATTGTAGGATGGCCACACCAGTGCTGCAACTTGCTGGACACCACCTCGGTGCCATCCGGATCTTGGCGCGTTGTGTTGCCTTCGGCCTATTCGCACATCGGTCCGCTACTGATGCCGCCTCACGTGCCAACGTATTTTCTCCGCATTTTACACCCTATGCCGCATAACAGGTCATGTGACTTGTTTATAAAACTTTTCATTGGTTCATTTTACTTTTGGTTTCCTAATGATGGAAGGCTTGATCATGTGACCTAAAAACAACACTTTTCATTGGATGAAAACTTTTTTTTTTCCCAAACGATGAAAGCCCCACCTTGTTTCTGGATGTTTCAGACTGAAGCTGGCGTCAGCATGAGAGCACCACCATCTCGTAGCTCAGTCGTGGTCATTCCGCGAGCAATCATGGCAGCCGCTCCCCACCAGAAGCCTGCAGGAGTCGGAGCCCCCAAAACTTTTGATGAATTCTCAAGGCGGAGGGGACGCTTTCGAGAATGGGGTCCAAGACCTAGCAGACAAGCGTCCGATTTCCAAGGTGTCCCAGGGCCATTTCAGTGGACCAGGCCCAAAAAGGAAACAGCCTGCCGCCATTTTGAGAGTCCTGTGACAGCCGCCTATCGCTGCACCGCAAGAGTGGCGCAACTCAGCTGAATTGCGGCTTTTGACACAGTGGACCAAAAACGGATGGAATGGCAACTGAAACGGTAAAGGGGCGCCCCACTACAACAGATGACACTCCACCTGGAGAGGCCCGTTCACACCGCCTCCCCCGGGGCGCCCCGCGCCGTTATTCGGAGCAGCATTGTAGGATACCAAAACCAGTGCGGCAACTTACTGGACATCACCTTGGTGCCATCGTTCTGCTGCCTTGGAACTATTCGCGCAACAGTTTGCTACTGATGACCCACCCCCCGCGACGCCCCATGCCGTTATTTGCTGGGTGGCAACTTACTAGACATCACTTTCGTGTCATCTAGATTTCAGCGCGTTCTGCTGCCTTGGAACTATTCGCACAACAGTTTGCTACTGATGACCCACCCCCCGCGACGCCCCACGCCGGAAATCTGGACGTTGTGCTGCGTTGGGACTATTCGCACAGCCGACCGCTACTTCGTTGTTTTTCCCTAAAAATGTTTATATGTTATTACTATTTTTGTTTTCTTGTATATATTTATAAATTATTAAAGTTTTATAATCTTACTACTTTGTCGGAGTGCTATATATTTTTAATGTGACACATAATTGTAAAAACTTTGATGTACAAAGAGTCATCCCTGGAATCTTCCGCTTCAGGCTCGGTCCCCTCCCCAATCACAATACAGGATGGTTTTCAGATAATAGCAACGCTTCTGCTGTGACGGATCTCATCGAGTGTGGGCCTTGATCTACTATAACTCCTTTGAAGAGGGGTGATTCTTTACAGCTGTGGCCATAAACTACATCTGCAGGGCTAGCTGATACCCTAGGACCAGCCTGGACAATCGGACACAGAGGAAAAGGAGTGTCAGAGGGTGCGGTAGTGAATAGGGCGAAAGGGAGGTGTCGGGCGGGCACAGGGTGTGATTCTCAGGGAAGAGCAGCGCAGATGGGGGGAGGTTTATTACCCATGCATAAGACAGAGAGCGGGGGTGACCACTGCCTGGGGGAGATGCTTGCGAGGGTGGGGAGCCATGCTAAGGATCGACAGCGTGCACAGAGTGGGTCTGGTCAAGGCATCTAAAATGGCTGCCGTGCACGACAAAAGTGTGGCATTTGAAAAAAGACAAGATGGCGCAGACAATGTTTTTCAACACTTCCTGATTTCCTTCGAATCGAACGTTAACAGACGTTGGGGCATATTACCAAAGTTAAGCGATATTTATCCCTAACGATGCTTAGCAACGATTTTTTTACCGTCAGAAATTATCGCAGATAAACCTTGCTATTATCAAGGTTTATCGGAAATACGATAAAAAACGACCGCAATGCATTAATATCGCTGAAAACTCAGCGATATTCATGCATTACCGAGCTAATGCTCTTAGCCATGTTATCCACCTCCCATTGGATAACATGGCTAAGAACTGCTCAGGGCAGGTGGTAGCTTTTGGAGATATTCGCGCTTATCTCGAATATTTCCAAAAGTTGATAATAGGAGATAGCGATGTTAGCGACTGTTTCCAGTCGCTAACATCTTGGCATGCCCACTTTGCATGTCATTAGTGATAAATATCACTCACATGCAAAGTGGGGCCCAAGATGGTCGCTATATTCTACTAGCCGTCGCTAACTGGTGTTAGCAACAGCTAGGTAATACACATATAATTTTATC
The DNA here is from genome assembly GCF_964261635.1 of Lissotriton helveticus. Taxonomy (NCBI): domain Eukaryota; kingdom Metazoa; phylum Chordata; class Amphibia; order Caudata; family Salamandridae; genus Lissotriton; species Lissotriton helveticus. Next base: position 1,172,235,517 of record NC_136070.1, read on the forward strand.
TCCGCGAAGCGGAGCGCTGTTACAGATATATATCTTGTTTCTGAACGTTAATTTCTCAAAATGCACTGAAGCACATATATTGAGACCTAGCAAAGGCACATCGGGCTACCAGTCCCTACAATTTTGCCAAGTTTCATGCAAATCCATTCAGCTGTTCGATCCTACCGAGAGACAAGATGGCGGCCGCTACGGACTGTTTGGAATGTTTACAGACACCGGAGAGCCAATCAGCTTCGCTTCGCAAAGCTCCGTAATGCGAAAAGTACGCGAAGCGGTGCGCTGTTACAGATATATATCTTTTTTTGAACGTTAATTTCTCAAAATCCACTGGAGCACATATATTGAGATCTAGCAAAGGCACATCGGGCTACCAGTCCCTACAATTTTGCCAAGTTTCGTGCAAATCCATTCAGCTGTTCGATTATTATTATTTTTATTTTTTTTTGCCCCGCGGGGCCCTTTTAAAACCTCCACATCAAACCTAGGGGGTGAGCGACAATGTACTATGCCCCCTTATGGTCATTTGCCCCTTCGCTTCTTGTCTCTCGATCCTACCGAGAGACAAGTTGGCGGCCGCTACGGACTGTTTGGAATGTTGACAGACGCCGGAGAACCAATCAGCTTCGCTTCACAAAGCTCCGTTGCGCGTAAAGTACGCGTCCTGGGACGCTGCCAGGTCCGCTGTTACAGATATATATCTTTTTTTAAACGTTAATTTCTCAAAATCCACTGGAGCACATATATTGAGACCTACAAAAGGCACATCGGGCTACCAGTCCCTACAATTTTGCCAAGTTTCGTGCAAATCCATTCAGCCGTTCGGGCTAAAAGTGAGGCCAACCGCCCTATGGAAAACTCAATGTTAAAAACACGTTTTGGGACCCCCCTTTTTTCTCGGCCCCCCCTTGACGAACCCCCCCCAAATTTTCAAGGGCTGCTCAGAAACAAAATGTGCCATTTTCCTGAAAATTTCAGCCAATTCCGTCCACAAACGCCAAAGTTATTAGACATAGAATTTTCAAAAAACCCATAGAGAAAAAATCCTAACTATATATACCTACTGGCGACCGCCAGTAGGTAATATATATAGGTGTTAGTTAGCCTGAATGCCACATTTCTTCTTCAGTGGCTGTTCTTTCTGAGCCTTAACTCTCTTATTCCCTTGTAAAGAGTTACCCCTTTGGATTCCCTTTCTCCTCTGACACTCTGTGAGATCTTGGGCAGCTCTGCATCCAGTATTCTGCCTCCTTTGTCTTCCCTACCACCAGTCCTTACCAGAGTCCCTGACAATTTCCAGAGTCCAGCACCCACAGTTTATACAGAAACATAAGAGAGTACTTTATGTCAAGTTGATGAAGCCATTGCTTAAGTTCCAGGACGGACTCCAGGCACTGCTGCACCTAAATCAAACAGTCTGGAATTATTTGCACCGTCCCATTGCTTATGGGGTCTGGCTCCTAGAGAACTGCAAAATATGATCTCTATCCTGGTAGTTAAACAGCCGCGCCACCACTGGTCTAGGTGTGGCCCGGGTGGAGGTCTGCTGGTGGGCACCCTGTGAGCCCATTCCATGAAAAGAAGGGCAACATCTTACCCACCCCAGGGCCATGTTCACCAGCCAGTCCTCAAGGTATAGCTCCATGCTAGGGCCCAGTGTTCCCTCTGGTAGGCCCTTAATGAACACATTTTTGCACCTGGAGCACCCAGACCTCCAGCTGCTCAACTTGCAGACTCTGCATTGTTGGCCAGTCTGTGGGCAGGGGAAGCAGATTGTGGCCAGGATTGCCCATCCTTGGCATCACCTGGTCATGAATGCTGAACAAATCAAGCATTCACCCCCATCACAGATTTGGGTGAATGTTAGATTTTTTCTGCATTCCGTCTATCATCTGTTCTTTTTGCTTTTGTTGTTCTAAAGTGGGAAGGGTATGCCCGGATGTGGGTCCTGTGATCACTGTGCCACTGGATTTAAGCTAGCCTAATGTGGGGTGATACCTTGAAACTGGTCCCAGGATAATTGTTTCTGGTCCAGCGAGGACCTGACCTGGCATAAAGACCGAACTATTCCCATTGGGAGCAGGGTCAAGACTGATTTGCATATGGCTAGGTCTAAACTAGGGTGGTGAGCAAAAAATTATGGATCAAACCCAGATCTGTGACTGGGGATGAATGTTTGTTTAGTTCAGCATTCAGACCATCATCTGTTTTTATTGCTTTTGTCACCCTGAGTGGGAAGGGTATGCCCATGTGTGGGTCCCGTGCTTACTGTGCCACTGGATTCACGCTAGCCTGGATGTTGAGGTTTTGATATCCAGAAACCAGTCTCAAGATGCTTGTTTCTGGTCCAGGGTGTTCCCATGTGACCATCCAATGATTTCTTTATGTAAAGCCCTACCAACTGATGAATGCAAGCATGGCTTTGCACCAAAGATGTAGGTCTCCTCAAGGCAGGCATACCGTTTGAGAAAAGTTTTCTTTGTTGAAAATCTTCAAACTGTGCGTTTGTGCTGTGATGTAGAGCACACATACAACGTGGACGGTTAGTGAATCCTAAAACAAATGTAAAAACAAGTTCAGCCAGAGATCAAAATCACTGACAACACTTTTAAGTTTGTTTTGGAAACAGTATTCATTGTCTTTATTCTATTCTATCAAGCATTAGAAAAAAAATTGACTTTCAATTAAATTATATTTTTCCTCAAAAGGTTTTGAAAACCTCTAATGTATTGAAACCCAAACCATTAATATTAATGTTACATTTTGGATGGGTTTCTTTCATAGCTCTACTGGGAAAAAATATGTTGCTAAGTTATCAATTAGTTGTAATTTCTAATGTCTATAAATCATACATAACGTGGGTCAAACATTTCCAAAAGGTTTTTCAACCCAGCTTGCCTTGACCATGATTTAGTAGAGGAAGCAACTTATGATTACTTGAGTGAGTCAATTGATGTTGAGGATGTCATTCTTGCAATTGATAAAAGCCCTTCAGGCACTGCACCAAGCCAGGACTGAGTTCTTATGGATTTATTTAACAAAATACATCATTCTGCTCCAGCTAACAAATGGCTTAGGAGCACCCATTTTAGGAGCACTAGTACCATCATGGAAGCATGCAGTTGTACCAATTTTTTAAAAGGGAACTATAAGTTTCCTATGTTGCTGTCTCCCAATCTCCCTATTAGATAGCACCATCGAGATCCTAGGTAGAGTTTTACTTTTAGGGTTGGAGGTGTTGGCTGAGAGGAATAGGGTCTTATCTGATGCAGTCTGGTTTTCATCCTGGGTTGGGTACTGTTGAGCAGTGCCTCAACTTACATCGTATAATGAGGAAATATGTTAAGACCAGGAGAGGGGCCATTCATATGGCCATTATTGAACTCCCCTGTGTCTTTGACATGGTTCATCGCTCTAAACCGTGGGACATAATAGAAAGGTTGGGCATTGAAAAAGCTTTTATAGATCATATTCGATGATTACACTGGTACACATCAGCTAAGATTCCCTTTGGGTTATATGGCAAACTCTTTCCTAAAATTAAATCCCTCCTGGGAATTATCCAGGGTTGCCTTATGGCCCCATTTTACTTTTAATTTATATCAATCGATTAGAAAATCACCTGTGTATGGCAGGGAAGGGCGTGACTCAGCTTGGGAACCTCCCAGTTCATGTACTCCTATAGGCGGATGATGCAGCTCTAATTGCCCATGAATGGGCTCCAAATTCTTTTAGATGCTTTTGACACTTTCATGAACGACTTGAGTCTCAATACTAACTCAACCAAGTCATTTATTATGAAATGCAGGACAAAAACACCAAATCTAAGACATTCCATATTGCAGGAGTAAAGGTCACCAAAGCGCAACATTTAGGCTGTTGGCTGTCCCTAAACGTTATCTACCTTCATGTGTCAGTCTGAGGCTGGATTGGGTTATGTCTTTGAGTCCATCAAATCACTTGCTTCTATGGTTAAGGGTTTGGAGCAATTCAGAAGCGAATTGTACGTGAGCTATTAATGCTGATTCATTATCTCTCAACGATGTGTATGCCATACCGTGGCTGGTGTACATGAAGCAACCATTTACCACATCAGGGGTTCCAGAATTGTATCTTAAAGTGGAGAGCAGTGTAAATAAACCAAATGATCTTGTTAGACGCTTGTGGGACACCCCCGCGCCGCACGGCCACCAGCTGCTGCGTGTGCCCCCTCGCTGTGCCTAGCTGCCTCGCCGACGGCCTCGCGGCCGCTCTGCTTCTCCCCGTGTGTTAGATTGTCAGTTTCCTTCTGTTTTGACCGTCACTTGTGCTTGTTTTTAATTTTCAGGTTTTCTGTTTTTCTGTTTTGACCGCCATTTGTGCTTGCATTTTTGTTCAGGTTTTGTGTTTCTCCGCCTCTTGTGCTCGTTTTGACCCTCGATTCCTGCCTCCTTTCCCGCCTTCCTCGCCGCGCTCCCTCCCCACTTCCCACCACCGCCATCAGCCCCGCCCCTTTCTCTTCTGTACCCTCCCCGCTCCCGCCTCCCAGCTGCTCCGCCCACCCGCGCACTTCGCCTTAAATGGCGACCGTGCGAACGCGCAGCGGTCACGCGCAGCGGGCGCGCCGATTGTGCGCCGAAGGCGCGCCAAAGGTAAGCCCGTCTGCGCCCGTCCGCGACCGGATCGCGACCAGGGCCAGAACCCCTGGCCCACGAAGACCCCGACCGACCCGCCTGACGTACTCCGCCGCCACCCTCACCGCTCTCAACACCGGCCGACTCCCAGATTGCCATCAAGCCACTCCACGACGCACCCACGGACCTTTCAGCTGCCACGCCTGCAAGTTCACCTGCATCCGGACCTGCCTCACACCAGCACCCGCCAAGTCGAACACCAGCAGCACCCACCTCAAGTGCATCCTGCTCAACACCCACTCCGTCCATAGACACGCCATCGAACTCTGGAACCTCCTAGATGCCACAGCCCCTGACGTTGCCTTCCTCACGGGACCTGGATGAACGCCTCTTCAGCTCCCGACATCGCCATCGCTATCCCCGAGGGCTACAAGATCGTCCGGAGGGACCGCAACGCCAACCAGATGGGAGGAGGCATCGCCATCATCCACAGGAACACCATCCGTCTCACGACCAGCACCGACAACACCCTGACCAGCGCCGAACACCTGCATTTCCAGATCCACACCAACCCGAACACCACCCTCAGAGGCACCCTGATCTACCGACCCCCTGGACCACGCACACAATTCAGCGAGGACATCGCCGACTTCGTCAGCCCGCATGCCCTCCCCTCCGCTGACTACATCCTCCTGGGAGACCTCAACTTCCATCTGGAAAACAACAACGACCGCAACACCAGCACCCTGCTCGACAACCTCGCCAACCTGGGACTCAAGCAACTGGTGTCCACCCCCACCCACCGCGCCGGACACACACTCGACGCAGTCTTCTCTTCCAGCACAGACATCGGCTTCAGCCACGCCACAGAGCTTCAATGGACGGACCACAGCTGCGTCCACTTCACCTTCAAGAGAACGACGACCCACCAACACCAGCAACAGGCCGCCCGCAGAAGCTGGAACAAGATCACAGCAGACCAGCTCGCCACCTCCCTGAGCCAGCACCCTCCTGCCAGCTCAGCGGACCCCAGCCAGGCCGCCGACAACCTCACGAAGTGGATCAGCATCTGCGCGGACGAGCTCGCCCCACTGAGGACCCCGCCTAGCAGACCCGGAAGCAAGAAGGCCCCATGGTTCACCGACGAACTCAAGAGCTCCAAGAAGAACTGCCGAGCCCTCGAGAAAGTCTGGAAAAGGGAACCGACACCGGACAACAGGACCTCCTTCAAACTCGCCACCCGGAAACACCACCAGCTGATCCGCGCCGCCAAGAAAACAGCATTCAAGGACCGGTTGGACAACAGCGCACACAACTGCAAGGAACTCTTCAACATCGTGAAAGAGCTTTCCAACCCCAGCGCAGGAAACAACGACATCACCCCATCGCAAGACCTCTGCAACTCCCTCGCTTCATACTTCCACAACAAGATCGCGGACATACACAACAGCTTCAACAACCAACCAACGCACACCATGACCGAACAACCACCCCCCACCACCACCCTCCACGCCTGGACCCCGATCAGCACCGAAGACACCATCCGCACGATGAACTCCATCCACTCCGGATCACCGACCGACCCCTGCCCTCACCACGTCTTCAACAAGGCCGACGCTGTCATCGCACCCCACCTGCGAGACATCATCAACACATCCTTCGACACCACCATCTTCCCGGAGAGCTGGAAGCACGCCGAACTCAGCGCTCTACTCAAGAAACCAACAGCGGACCCCACCGACCTCAAGAATTACCGCCCCATCTCGCTCCTCCCGTTTCCAGCCAAAGTCATCGAGAAGACCGTCAACAAGCAGATGGCCGCCTTCCTCGAGACGAACGGATCCCTCGACCCCTCACAGTCCGGCTTCCGAGCCAATCACAGCACCGAGACCGCCCTCATCGCCGCCACCGATGACATCCGAGCCCTGATGGACAATGGAGAAACAGCAGCCCTCATCCTCCTAGACCTCTCCGCGGCTTTCGACACGGTCTGCCACCGCACCCTAGTGCAGCGCCTCAACAACGCCGGAATCCAGGGGAAGGCACTGGAATGGATCATCTCCTTCCTCGACGGAAGAACACAGAGAGTCCGCCTACCACCGTACAAGTCAGAGGCTACCGAAGTCATCTGCGGCGTCCCCCAAGGATCCTCTCTGAGCCCCACCCTCTTCAACGTCTACATGAGCCCCCTCGCGGCCATCGTACGCAAACACAACCTCAGCATAATCTCCTACGCCGACGACACCCAGCTGATCCTCTCCCTGACCAACGACCCCGCCGCCGCCAGAGCCAACCTGCACGAAGGGATGAAAGAGGAAGCCGAGTGGATGACGACCAGCCGCCTGAAACTGAACTCGGACAAGACGGAGGTCCTCATCCTGGGCTCCTCACCCTCCGCCTGGGACGACTCCTGGTGGCCTCCCGCCCTGGGCACCGCACCCAAACCGACAGACCATGCACGCAACCTGGGCGTCATCCTGGACTCCTCCCTCTCCATGACCAGGCAAGTCAACAAGTCTCCTCGGCGTGCTTCATCATCCTACGCATGCTACGGAAGATCTTCTGGTGGATCCCCACCGAGACCAGGAAGACCGTCACCCAGGCCCTCGTCACCAGCCGACTGGACTACGGCAACGCCCTCTACGCCGGTACCACCGCCAAGCTCCAGAAGAGACTCCAGCGGATCCAGAACGCCTCAGCCAGACTCATCCTCGACATCCCACGAACCAGCCACATCTCCGGACATCTGAGAGACCTTCACTGGCTCCCCGTCAACAAAAGAATCACCTTCCGCCTCCTCACCCACGCACACAAAGCCCTACACGACCAAGGCCCGAGCTACCTCAACAGCCGAGTCAACTTCTACGCTCCCAAACGCCACCTCCGATCAGCCAACCACGCCCTCGCCGCCGTCCCCCGCATCCGAAGAACGACTACAGGAGGAAGGTCCTTCTCCTACCTGGCCGCCAAGACCTGGAACTCCCTCCCGACCGACCTGCGCCTGACCCAAGACCACCTCTCCTTCAGGAAGAAGCTGAAGACCTGGCTGTTCGAGCAGTAGCGGCACCCCCCCCCCCCCCAGCGCCTTGAGACCCTACGGGTATGTAGCGCGCTTTATAAGTGTCACTGATTGATTGATTGATTTTTTAATCTCCGCCATACGATCCATATGGAGACACAAAAATCACAGACTGGAAGCCGCTTTCGAAACTTAAATTTGTCATTGGTATCAGTCTTTTTATTAACTGTCATCATTCATACTCAGTATAGATTTCTCCTTATCCGATTATGATTTAATTCCATTCACATGTTAATGGCATTTGCAAAACAGAGACAATGCTCTTCTAAATATTCCTAGGACCCCCTGTGAAAACTTCTTGAAACATAGCAAAGTTCGCTTTATGCTTTGTGAATTTTCTACACATCTAATCAGAAATGCTTCCTGGTTCCAATTTTAGTGGAAGCAAATATTAGACAACATAAACTATCTATTATTCTTTTACAACAGATAGGATCACCGCAAATATTTTATGAGGTCATTAATTATGTTAGATGCTCCCTAAGTACGAGGAAGAGGTATGTATGGAGAATCTGTCTGTATGAGGGTGTACAAGGACAAGATTGCTGTGATAGCCTTTTTAAATATTTTATGGAAATGTGTGTTATGTACCTTTTTCAATTGCATTGATTGAGGGGCGTGGCCAAGCCGCTAATGGAGTGAGACGTTCATTCCTGTGTCTCCGCTCCTCTGGGGCCTTTCACAGCATATCCTCCAGCATCTAGGCTCGTGACTCCCCGCTGGGGATTGCCTGAACACTGGGTAGCTATGAGCAGTGTGGGAGCCAGAAAGATTACCTCCCGCTCCGGTGGAGCGACTCGTCGACTGCTGTGGGAGACTGCATGCGGCTGCACCTGCCATTTTGGGGCCTGCCATGAGCCTCGGAGCTGATTGCTGCCCCCAGGTGACTCCCGGGGACCCTCCCCTGACCTCCAGAGATCCCGGCAACTGGAAATGGATCGGATCTGCCTCCGTCGCCCCCGCAACTGCTGTCCCGAGTGCACTGGCCCGAAGCCCTGCGGCCTGCAACGTCTTCACCTGCCATGGTGGGGACCCCATTAGGGGAGAGCCTATCTCCCGGCCCTCACAGGAGGCCCATCTAGTGTCCCGCTGTGACCCCTGTGGCATGGGCAGAGGTGGCAGCCCAGCGCAGAGCTCACGGCCCATGAGCTGCATCGGGCCCACCACATTGCTGTCTGGAGGCAGAGGCCCAGGCTGGGCTAGCAGTCCCACCTACTTCTGCTGCTGCGTCGCATGGCCCTGGATTGGCCCTGTGGTGGTGATGCTGGTTGCTGCAGAGGGGCCTGCCACTCTGCCCTTCTGGGACTCACTGCACTTGCCTGAGGGCTCCTCCTGGCACCTCAGCCAGTCCCCCCTTGCCAGCACAACCGCCACGCTTGGTTACCAGTTGGGACTGGTGTAGTGAGGGAGTGCAGGACGCCCACTGGGACCACCTGCACTCGCTGCCTTGGTTGCAGCGAGCCTCCATTGCTGGTGGACTCCTGCTGGGCCCTGACTACCTCCCAGAGGTAAGGGCCAATCGGTGTGGGATCACGTAGCAGGATCTTGAAGAATCAGGTTATTTAATACCCAGCGGCGCCAGGGACACGTCCAAAGTCTTCGGGTTCCACCTGTCTTAGAATAAAGAGACACGGAATCTTCTTGGTGGCGTCAAAGATCAAACCTATTGGCTGCAGCCAGTAACAGAAGTCCTAGAAATCATCACGGTATGAGTTCTCAGGAGACGGCTCAATTTTACACAGCAAGTCGTCCCTTTTCATGCCAAAAATCACATTCCAGACAAATACCAGATATTTACAAACTGTCCAATCACATGTATTCACACCAAAGATATCGCATGACAGTAAAACCCACTTTTCAGTTGCCCAGCCCATGGTCAATCATCGGTCAATTCTTCTTTAGACAGGTCGAATGAACCCATAATAAAAAAGGCCACAACCCAATCATAAATAGACCATAAAGAAAGGAGCAGAAACAGGTGAGAGTAGGATAAGGCATATTTGTGTGCAATAAAACTTTACAATGTCCTGTGCTCTGATCCTTAATCTTGATCAGCTAAAAGGCAGGAACTGGTTTAACAAGGTCAGCTTCAGGCAACAGGGTCAGTTCACTCAGGTCAAACAGGAGTCAGCACAAACTGGAGCTAAGGTGTACATGTCCTTGAAAAGACTAGTTCAGCCACATTCATCGGCCTATGTGAGGGCAACCACAAAATGGCTTCCATACACAAAATGGAACCCAAGGGTTCAGAATGAAATCCCTAAATACCTAGTGAATCCATCGGTCTAACGTGATGAAAACACTCATACTTGCCGCACTAACTAGTTACGGTTCGCTAATATCAAATTCGTAACGAAACCATGACTTTTATGAAACGGGTTCAGAATTCACGGAACCTCAATCTGTTCCCTGTTCCCCGCCACCAGGCTCTCCGGCTGACTCTTGTGACTGCAGTCCTGCTGGACCCTTACTCCCCATAACACCCCAGCTGTCTCCCATCTCAACGCCCCCCTGGCACAGCACATCCCTGCTCGCCTGGTATACTGACCCTATGGACCACTGCTTGCGCTCATGAATCCCTTTGATACCCCACCTGGGCTCTAATCTGCCACCATTAAAGGACACTTCAGCTGACACTGTCTTTTCTACTGCTATTGCTGCTGCCCAGGGAACCTGCTCCCAAGCCTGATTCTTCTCTCCCTCACTAGACACAGGATCACTTAAAAGGACTTAGACCCCCATTGTACACAGGATCGCCCCCTACTTAAAGGGGCCCACCAGCACCAGCCACCCCAGGGCTGAATACTTCCCTGCTGACAGAGAAGCCACCCGAGACCCGCAAACCTTAAACTGTAGCTACTGGGGGCCTGTACGCATTTACTGCCCAGTAGCCAGCACTGACAGGAACAGAAATGACAACGCCCAGGGCTAAAAAGTGGGGCTCAGTCAAAGACATGCCCATTAAGCAGCCTATTCCCACTTTCGATGGGCATCCCTGGATCCATCAGAGGCTTTTCGCTTCAGAGCGATGACGAAGGAGGAATGCTCTGGTCACCAAGTCTTATATGGACGCCTTGTTCTCATCTCTGAGAACAGATCTTAAATCGATCAAGAATGACCTGCACACAATCTGCAAGGGGTGTTGGAAAGAACTGTCTGAAATGGCAGACAGAGTAAACGCCCTAGAGAACCACAAGATCACCAGCGATGAAGAACTGGAAGCTTAGACAAGAACTCATACTCCGTACGAAACAGCAGATAGGCCTGCAATCACATGTGGAAGATCTTGAAAGCAGATCAAGACGCAACAACATTCGTATCCGGAATGCTCCAATGGCTGCAGAGGTGGGTGATGAAGAGGAATATGTGTCTGAACTCTTCATGCAGATCCTGGGGGATACAGAAGCCTCTAATATTAAACTGGACAGAGTACACTGGGTTGGCCCACCCAGAGCTACACGTCTGCCCGCTTGACATGCTAGCATGTCTCCCGAGCTTTCCCCTGAAGGAGCACATCCTCCGAAAGGCAAGAGACACTAACCAGGTTCAATTTTGAGGGCAGCCACTTTTTCAGGATCTCTCAGCGATTACTTTGCAGAAAAGGAGGAAATTCCATCCAGTGAATGGGAACACAATACCTCATACGCATGGGGTTACACTTTCCGATTGATATTTGGCTAGGAAGGGTAAACCCACCAAATTCGCTCCCTCAAAGAAGCATATTCTCTTCTCCCGGTGGACCCTCCCGAAAGTCCCGCTGGGAACAACTCAAGCACAGGATCCTGGTCTGGCAGGCACAAGAAGTGGAGGAGGAGATCCCAGGGTAAAGGGCTCGCAAAGCCTGACTCAACCACAATAGCTGTGGAAAGAAAGGCAGTTCTGGAGAGCCTGGTTCGAGTCTCATCACAAGACCACTCAAACAAGGAGACTGAATCTAAATCATAAGAAGTGAAGATGCACGACAAGAGTTAGCAGAGGTAGCGGAGGGGAGAGACCCCTCATGTGAATGGATCTCGGGCACTATGGACACCACCATTTGTCCTACTCCGGAAGTGGTGGGAATCGATTCTCTTACCCAACCGCTTTCAGAGGCTCTTGTAAACGTTTTTCTTTCCTTGTTTGTTTAAATGTTTATGTTGGTCCAGTACCAATTCACACTAACACGAAGGGCGATAGTCTTAGAAGTTGCTAAAGCCAACTCACACCTGTCCTTGCATAGTGAGGATACCACCCATATTGAGGTTCACTCTACCGACCAGCAAGATGACTGGGAGAAGCTCAGTAAGTTAGCACAACCAGATTCCATCATTAGGTGATTCCTTGAAGGTAATATCTCTTAATGTGAAGGGACTAAACAACTGTAATCCTGAGTACCTCGGGATCGGGTAACCCAGACAACTCCCAAACACCCTTGTTTGAACCTCACAGAAGATGTAACAGACGTGTCTTTATGTTAGAACAAGCTCTTTATTTTGGCATGCTCACATCAATGGCAAACGTAAGCGAAGAAATATAGCTAATTGGCACGGTAGAAGATCCAACCTTCCTCTGCACGGATGCCCGTCCTAGCACCCTCCAACAGAGGACACTGTGCTAATTAATGGCTGACAATGCCACTTGATTCGTAAATAGCCAGAAGTCGTTTAACTCGTTAGAGTCGTCCTCCGCATTCGTGTCAGTCCTGACACGCTCCAACGGAGGGCAAACACAAAGAACAACGCAAAGAATTGGGGTCTTTTCCTCTCGCTCGATAACCCTCGAGCGGGGACTGGCCAATGTCAAATAAGGGACGAAATCCCAAGCGCTCGATAACCCTCGAGCGGGGACTTGCCAAAGTCTAAGAAGGGACTGCGTCCCTGGCGCTCGATAACCCTCGAGCGGGGACTGGTAAATCTACAGAACGGACCAGAGTCCTAAGCGCTCGATAACCCTCGAGCGGCGACAGGTAATGGTTCAGAAAGGACCGGAGTCCTATGCGCTCGATAACCCTCGAGCGGGGACAGGTAATGGTTCAGAAAGGACCGGAGTCCTAAGCGCTCGATAACCCTCGAGCGGGGACAGGTAATGTTTCAGAAAGGACCGGTGTCCTAAGCGCTCGATAACCCTCGAGCGGGGACGGGTAACTGTTCAGAAGGAAGTGAGTCCTAAGCTCTCGAGAACTCTCAAGCATGGACAAGCGAATGTAACAGGGCGGGTGGCGAAGCCCATGAATCACAGTATCGGGTAGCGGCTTGGCTCCTCACCGGTAATGCGTACGGCGCCTTCTCCACACCCACGTGTAAAACGGAGCTCACCTTCCTTGTAGCTGCAGCACACGGACTCGCGTCTACTGTTCAAAATATTTGACGCCGACTGCTGGCTTCCGAGTTGTTTATATGGTGACGCCCTCCTTGCGCGATTGCCGCGCAATGCCTACTGGGATTGGTAGTTCTGGCGGGCGTGCTCCTGGGTCTTGTAGTCTTCCTTAGCGCTTGTCTCCTACGCAGGGCTCCGATGCGTGTCTTAACAGTACATCCCCCTCCCGTCAGGGGCCACCAGCCGGACCGGGCTTGGTTGGGTGCTTTCTGTGAAACGCGGATACCAACCTCGGCGCACAAATCCCAGCGACAGGCTCCCAGGACTCCTCTTCCTGCCCGTAACCTTTCCACGCAACAAGGTACCACAGCTTACCCCTGCGCCAGCGTGAATCCCTGATGCAGTGGACCTCGTACTCTTTCTCTCCGTCCACCCACACCGGTGGAGGAGCAGGGTGTTTGGGCGCCAAGGAGGGTTTGAGCAGGGAGACATGGAACACTGGGTGAATCCGTAAGTTGTCTGGCAACTCCAATCGCACGTTAACCGGGCTGAGGCATTCCTTGATGCGGTAAGGCCCTATGAATCGAGGATGGAAAACGCTGTGTTTACGGAATCTTAGGTTCCTTGAAGACACCCATACGTAATCCCCTGCCTGGTACAGCGGGCCTGGCCTCCTTCGTTTATCCGCCGACGCTTTGTATCTCCTTTTGGCCTCTTCCAAGCACTTCCTTGCGCTCACCGCAGTATCCCTGATGTGGGCCACTCTTCTGGTGGTTTCAGGAACGCCCGACGTCGTCGAGGGGTGCGACAAAGGGAGGAACCTGGGATGGTGCCCGTAGTTGCAGTAAAAAGGCGATACCTTGGTTGAGGTGTGCGTGGCGTTGTTGTATGCAATTTCTGAAAGCCACAACCTGTCCACCCACTCCTCCTTTCCCTGGTCAATGAAACATCGGAGGTATTGCTTCAGCGTTTGGTTGAGGCGTTCCGTCTGGCCGTCGGTTTGCGGATGGTAGCTGGTGGACAACGCGGAGGTGACATGTAGCGCCGAACACCAGGTCTTCCAGAACCTTGCAGTGAACTGCGATCCCCGGTCCGAAACAATGACGCTGGGGAGGCCGTGAGCCCTTACCACCTCCTTAAGAAGCATGACCGCCAACTGTCCGGCCGTGGGTACTCCCTTACATGCAATAAGCGACCCATCTTGGTTAAGTAGTCGATGACCACAAGAATGGCAGTACATCCTTTGTCCACGGGTAACCCCACTACGAAATCAAGGGAGATGCAGTCCCATGGTCTGGTGGGAGTCGGTAGCGGTTGCAGTAGGCCCTGTGGGCATCTGTGATCCGGTTTCATGGCTGAGCAGGTTGCGCATGTGTCGATCCAGTTCCGAACATCCGCCCTCAACGTCGGCCACCAGAACTGTTGCAATATGTATTCGACCGTCTTCTCCAGTCCGAAGTGCCCAGCACTGGGCGACTCATGGCACCACACGAAGGCCTGTTTCTGTAGACGTGTGGTAGGCACCAACACACAACTGCCCCTCACTGGAATGCCGTCTCGGACCTGCCACTCCTCGTGTCTCCGAAGCCATGTTTTCCATCGAAAGGTGTTGACTCCTTTCTGGATGTCGCGTAGGAATGCCCCCGGCTGGATCGCCCCTACCACCGCACCCGGGCTTATGATGGACTCAAAAGTCGGCTTGGGACGCACGGCCTCGGTGGTTTGCCGAGACAGAGCGTCGGCTTTCCTGTTCTCGGTTCCTGGCCTATAAGTGATGGTGAAGTGAAAGCCGGAGAAGAACAACATCCACCTTAGTTGGCAAGGAGACAATTGCCTAGTGGCAGTCATGAACTACAGGTTCCGATGGTCAGTGTATACCATCACTACGTGCTTGGCCCCCATCAACAGGTGTCTCCACTCGGCAAAGGCGTCCTTGATGGCCAGGAGCTCCTTTTCGGCGACGTGGTAGTTCCGTTCAGCCAGGTTTAGTTTTCGTGACATGAACGCAACGGGATGTAGCAACCCCGTCACAGGGTTCTTCTGCGACAGTATAGCTCCTACCGCCAGGTCGGAGGCGTCCGCCTCCACCAGATATTGTTGTTCCGGGTCAGGGTGAGCAAGGATTGGAGCAGACACAAAGGCTTGTTTCAATGCACAGAAAGCACCCTCCGCCTCGTCCGACCACATGAAAGTCACCGACTTCCTCAACAGCTGCGTGATGGGCGTCACTAGCCCAGAGAACCCCTCTATGAACCGGCGGTAGAAATTGGCAAAGCCAAGAAAGCTCTGCACGTCCTTGATGTTCTTGGGCGCCGGCCAGTCTGTTACCGCTTTCACCTTTCTTTCCGCCATTGTTTGACCTTCGGGGCTTAACATGACCCCCAGGAATTCCACCGTTGTCACGTGGAAGTCGCATTTACTGAGCTTGCAATAAAGCGAACTGTCTCTGAGGATCTGTAGCACCAACGTTTCACGTGATCCTCCGTGTTGTCCGAGTAAATCAAAATGTCATCTATGTATACGACGACGTATACATCCAGGATGTCTCTTAGTACGTCGTTCAAAAAGAACTGGAACGCTGCAGGGGCGTTACACAGCCCGAATGGCATGACTCTGTACTCATATAGGCCGAACCTCGTTTTGAAAGCCGTCTTCCACTCGTCTCCGCGACGCATGCGGACTAGATGGTAAGCCCCTTTCAGATCGAGCTTGGTGTACACATGTGCCTTCTTCACTTGTTCAAGGAGCACGTTGATGAGAGGCAGCGGGTATCGATTTTTAATCGTGATGGCGTTGAGCGCCCTGAAGTCCACACAAGCGCGGAGTTCCCCGTTTGCCTTAGGGATGAAGAACAGTGGTGAGGCCGCAGGTGATCTCGAAGGCCTGATGAACCCTAGTCGTAGCATCGTATCCAAGTAGGCACGGAGGTGTAGGTTTTCGGGCTCGGACAAAGCGTACAGCCGACCGCCAGGTATCGTAGCTCCCGGGACTAGGTCGATTTGACAGTCGTATACCCTATGCGGAGGGAGCGTTTCCGCTTGGTTGTCATCGAATACGTCTCTGTATCCTAGGTAGGCATCTGGGAGAATAACCTCTTTTTCAGCTGCTGTGGCCACCACCCACCCCGGGGTCTCCGAGTTCTCTGGGATACACTTCTTCCGCATGCAGGACCGTGAACAGAAAGGGGAGTCCATTATCAGCTCCTGGGTTTCCCAGTTGATTGAGGGGTTGTGTTTTTTCAGCCACGGTAAGCCCAATATGATCCCGTACTGCGGAGCACAGATGACGTTGAAGTCCATCACCTCTATGTGTTGAGTCCCGTAGACCACCTCAACATCCCCGGTGTGGTGGCTGATGGGCCCCGAGACCAGTCTGCGCCCATCTACAGCAAAGACTTCCTCTGGGACCACGCACTTCTGTAGCGTTAAACCTACACGTTGTGATTCCCTTTCATCCATAAACAGCCCTGTGGCCCCTGAGTCGACCATAGCAGAGACCGAAACCCATCTGTTCCTTACCAGCAACTGTAGAGGGATGAATAAGTGTTGATTGCTCTCTGATGTGTGCAGTTGTGCAGAAGGGATAGAACCATGACTCCGAGAATTCCCTTCGGTGTTCTGGGAGCTCGCTAGTTTTCTGCCGGCTTGTCCACAGTCGCTGTTGACAAGCGACTGGGGCGAGGACGTCCTGTCTTGGGCTTCACTGGACATTCGTGAACATAGTGTCCCTTTTTGCAGCAGTATAAACAAAGGCCTTGTTTCCTTCGTGACTCTTTCGCGGTGGCCGTGAGGCTAGCTCTGACGGCCCCGATGTCCATGGAGTCAGTGCAGGGTGCGGATGTCGCCTCGGAGACAGCCGTATGACCCGTTGCAGGTGGGGCCTTGTCCTTTTTGTGCACACCCCCACGTCTTTCGCTAAGTCGATGGTCGAGGCGAAGGGCCAGGCTGATCAGGTCTTCGCAGTGCACCGGTTGTGGATCTATCTGCGCTATCACGTCTTTCAAGTCCTCGCTCAGACCCTGGTGAAAAAGCGCAGTTTGTTTGGCAGGGGGCCATTTGGATTCCGCAACCAAGCGCCTGAACGCGTTCAGATATTGGACCAGCCCGGTTGTGCCTTGTTTCAGTTCCAACAGTTCCCTGTCTGCTGTGTACGAATCCGCTCTCCGATCGAACACCTTCACGAACTCTTCCTGGAACTGTTCCCAGTCGTACAGAAGCGGATCGTCCCAGCTCACCAATGGAACCGCCCATTGAGCGGCGTTCCCCGCCAAATAAGATATCATGAAGGCTACTCTCGCCTGATTGGTCAGAAACGACTTCGGTTTACAGGAGAAATGTAGCGCCACTTGCGTTATGAACACCTGAACCATGGTAGGATCCCTGCTATACCTTTCAGGTGTGGCAAGAGGTATGGCTACAGGCATCTCCACAACAACTGCAGCTGGCGTTCCCGTGGTAGGCGCCCCTGCATTGAACGGATTCCGCTGTTGGTGGTCCACTCTAGCTCTTAAGTCCGCCGTTTCTTGGCGCGATGCAGCTAGTTCATTTTGGAAGTCTACTAACGCTGCCAACACATCCTCCAAGGTGGCCATGGCCGGTTACCCAACCAGGAGGTTGATTGGTGTTGTTTAAGGTCGAATATTGTGTAATCCTGAGTACCTCGGGATCGGGTAACCCAGACAACTCCCAAACACCCTTGTTTGAACCTCACAGAAGATGTAACAGACATGTCTTTATGTTAGAACAAGCTCTTTATTTTGGTATGCTCACATCAATGGCAAACGTAAGCGAAGAAATATAGCTAATTGGCACGGTAGAAGATCCAACCGTCCTCTGCACGGATGCCCGTCCTAGCACCCTCCAACAGAGGACACTGTGCTAATTAATGGCCGACAATGCCACTCGATTCGTAAATAGCCAGAAGTCGTTTAACTCATTAGAGTCGTCCTCCGCATTCGTGTCAGTCCACGCTCCAACGGAGGGCAAACACAAAGAATAACGCAAAGAATTGGGGTATTTTCCTCTCACTCGATAACCCTCGAGCGGGGACTGGCCAATGTCAAATAAGGGACGAAATCCCAAGCGCTCGATAACCCTCGAGCGGGACTTGCCAAAGTCTAAGAAGGGACTGCGTCCCTGGCGCTCGATAACCCTCAAGCGGGGACTGGTAAAGTACAGAAAGGACCGGAGTCCTAAGCGCTCGATAACCCTCGAGCGGGGACAGGTAGTGGTTCAGAAAGGACCGGAGTCCTAAGCGCTCGATAACCCTCGAGCGGGGACAGGTAATGGTTCAGAAAGGACCGGAGTCCTAAGCGCTCGATAACCCTCGAGCGGGGACAGGTAATGTTTCAGAAAGGACCGGTGTCCTAAGCGCTCGATAACCCTTGAGCGGGGATGGGTAACTGTTCAGAAGGAAGTGAGTCCTAAGCTCTCGAGAACTCTCGAGCGTGGACAAGCGAAGGTAACAGGGCGGGTCGCGAAGCCCGTGAATCACAGTATCGGGTAGCGGCTTGGCTCCTCACCGGTAATGCGTACGGCACCTTCTCCACACCCACTTGTAAAACGGAGCTCACCTTCCTTGTAGCTGCAGCACACGGACTTGCGTCTACTGTTCAAAATATTCGACACCGACTGCTGGCTTCCGAGTTGTTTATATGGTGACGCCCTCCTTGCGCGATTGCCGCGCAATGCCTTCTGGGATTGGTAGTTC
The DNA here is from genome assembly GCF_964261635.1 of Lissotriton helveticus. Taxonomy (NCBI): domain Eukaryota; kingdom Metazoa; phylum Chordata; class Amphibia; order Caudata; family Salamandridae; genus Lissotriton; species Lissotriton helveticus. The sequence goes on from NC_136070.1 coordinate 1,172,254,210, forward strand.
TGGCGGGCGTGCTCCTGGGTCTTGTAGTCTTCCTTAGCGCTTGTCTCCTACGCGGGGCTCCGATGCGTGTCCTAACAACAACTCAGTCAAAAGGAAGGCCGTCTTATCTTATCTCGAGAATACTGGGGCCGACATATGTCCCCTTTAGGAGACTCAACTTCTTGCAAGGGACTCTCACTGGCTCAAATGTAGGGCATTTCCACAACAGTGTTTCTCTTTCACAGGGCGTAAGGCAGCATGAGTGGCAAAACTCTTCATGAGCAGATTCCAGGGTACACTTGGTACCAAACTCCACTTCTGGTGTACCAAATACAGCTGTGGAAACAAAACATTATTTTGGGATCTCTATATGCACCTAATGAAGGGCAAGAGCAATTTCACTGAACATCTATAGGGGAGACTCTTACACCCCAGGACCGTTTAGTCCTAATTGGAGGAGACTTCAATTGATTGATTGATTTGATTGATTAATTTATAAATGTATAAAGCGCGCGATTGCCCGAAGGCATCTTGGCGCTATGTCCGATGAGCAGAGGATTACTGAAAGTGTGGTGTGCTGACTTAACAGGTGAAAAGCCAAATTTTTACGGCTTTTCTGAAATACAAAAGCGAAGTACTGCTTTTTATCGTGATAAGGAGGAGTTTCCAGTTTTTGGCTGTCTGCAACAAAAAGCTTCTCCCTCCCCACCTCACCTGCTTAAACTTAGGAACATGTAGAAGTTTTGTGTGGGCTGATCTCAAACTTCTAGCCGGCACATACCATTTCAAGTGTGTTCTCAGGAGCTGTGGCCCTGAACCATGCAGGGCCTTATAAGCCAGGCAGAGTGAATTAAGCATTATCCTTTTTTCCATCGCTAACCAGTGGAGGTCCCTCAGTCTGTGTGCAACTGGCTCAGATTTAGGACTCTCCAGCACTAACCTTGCAGCCACATTCTGCAGACCCTGGAGTTTTGATAAATGTTGGACTTGAATCCCTGCATACAGGGCGTTGCCATAATCCAGTCTGGACAGGGCCAATGCCGTAACCAACGTTTTACGCAAATCAAGGGGAATAAATGGGCATACACTTCTAATCATTTTTAAAATATACCAGATGGTCGAAGAGAAGTTGTTTATCTGGGCGTTAAAAGTAAATTTATCGTCAAATATGACTCACTGGTTTTTAACTTTGCCCACTGGTTTTGGACAGTCGCCCAAACTGGCCGGCCACCATTTAGGAGACCAAAAGTCTGCGTCTGATCCCAATAGCATAACTTCGGTTTTATCACTGTTCAGCTTCAAGCAGTTTAGCTGCATCCATTGATCAACCTGTGTCAAACAGTCATTAAAGCACTCAGCTGTTTCCTCCACATTGCTTGCAACTGACACCACTATTTAGGTATCATCAGCATATGATACTGGCAGAAACCCACACTGCCTGATAATCGCTGCCAGGGGAGCAACATAAACATTAAAAAGCGTACGGCTCAGGGAGGAGCCCTGAGGCACTCCACAAGGTGATTTAAAGGATTTAAATGTAAATTCTCCCAGTTTGACCGAAAAGGACATGTCCATTAAAAAAGATGCCATCAGCGTGAGTGCAGAATCTTGAACCCCCAATTCTGCTGAATGATCATTAAGTATCTTGTGATTCACAGTGTCCTAGGCCGCCGAAAGATCCAATATTCCTCCCGCATCTAGAATACTCCTGAGTCCCTCTGCTGCCGTAACCAATGCAGTTTCTGTTCCATGCTCCTCCTTGAACCCATATTGTGATTGGTCCAAAAAGTTTTTAGATGCTATGAATTCAGTTAGTTGTTTATTAAGCAATTTTTCAAAAACTTTGTTTGGGAATGGAATTTTTGATATTTGACTGTAACTGCTGTTTTTTTTGGATCCAACTGAGCTTTTTTAGAAGTGGGAGCACAGAGACTGTTTTCCAAGCATCTGGAAAGCGGCCTGACTATTATCTCTGTGAACACAAGAGTTCATTGTTCACTTAGGGGCAGATTTACAAGCCCCTTGCGCCTCATTTATGCCGCCGTTGCGTCACTTTTGTGACGCAGCGGCGGAGCAAATCCTGCTCCATGGTGCAGGGGTACTTACAACGTGACGCATCTGGGAGATGCGTCACGTTGTAATGCCCTTCGCCACATGTAGGCGTTCCGGCCCAGGAATGCCTCCTAAAAGTGGCTGAGTGAAATCTACAAGATTTCACTTAGTCACTTTGGGGCCCAAGCTGCGTCAAAACCCTGTGCCTCCTTGAAGCAGGCGTAAGGATTGACGCAGCATTAACTAGATAGGGCCCCCAGAGCATTGCTGGAGCTGCGTCGCGCTTGCGATGCAACTCCAGCAATGCGTCACTTTTACGGCACAGATGCGTCACGCATCTGTGCCGTTTTTGCACCATGATGCGCCGCATTGTAAATGCTGCGCATCCATGATGGCAGAGCTGTGGCGCACAATAACTGGCGCATCCCTGCTGATTTGCAGGGATGCACAAGTTATTGTAAATATGCCCCTTAGTATTTCTGGAAATATGTGCATCACCTTAGGTGAATAAGGGTCCGTTGGGTCCCCGGACCTAATTTTCTTCACCACCTGGCTGATTTGTTCTACTGAAGGAAGTGAGAAACAAAACCAGTTTTGGGGATTCAGATATCCATGCCTTGCTTGGAGTGCTTTATCTACAACTGTCCAAGTGTATTACAAACTTCTGTACTACTTTCCATCTGTTTGACAACAGGGAGATTCGATATTTTTTTTAACTGTAGCGAAAGGCTCCCTGCAAGAGTTCTTGGCCTTGATTATTTTTGTTGTAAAATAATGGCTTTTTTCTCCTATAAGCAGTTTTTTGTATTCAGCCAGTGTTCATGCATATTCCCTTTTCATGGTAGCTTAAACAACAAAAGAGTGTGCCTTCTTGTGAGAATCGTATCTCAGAATATGGATAGAGAGAGGGAGTCCGTGGCACAGAGCGCACTAGGGAAAGTGAGGATCATTATCAGAAAAACAAAGTTAGGCCCTAATCTGTGGGGCAAAGTGTGATCAAATGTAAAGCTGTGGGTCACATTATCATGGTACTGGAATACTAACGTCGTAACACTGTGCTCCAGTAATTCTGGCGTTGAAGCACACAGGGGAGGCACTAGGCCTCTCCTGGTGGGGCACGATGATGAAGCATGTCACCAACTAGATTGGTGAGTGAGGGCTTTCTGAAGAATCTAGTAAGAATATTCATGCCTGCTCTTCCCACAAGAAGGCACACTCTTTTGTTGTTTAATCTACCTTATTTGAGGGACCAAGAGTGCTCCTTTATCCTTTTCCCTCTCTCTCTTGTTGATAATTATTCCCTTATCATATCATGGTCATAGTTAACTCTCCATTTCCTTTCTTCTGACCTTCTACACATTTGTTTTTGTGCCGTAAGTTTTTCGAGAACAATGGTTCTGACTGATTTTTCCTCCTGGAGATAAAGCTTTTCGTAGGGGCTGCAATATTGACCGCTGACTTGATCCACGAGTATAGCTTATCCATAGCCACATTGCTGTCTGGCAACTAATTCCGGTTTAGTCCTGGCTAGTAATTCCTGTAGCATAGAGGCATTAATATTGGCCCAATCCTGATAGGTGACTAGCCTATGCTCGTTTGTATGAGTTCGCTGCCTCTGATCCACATTTATAGTGAATAAGATAGCTGTGTGGTCTGACCAAGGGACGGGTATTATTTCATCGATTTTGAGGTTGGTATTAAAGGAAAATATCCCATCCAGCGTATGCCCGGCTACGTGTGTATCCTGTTTGACAATCTGATCTAGGGTTAGACCGGTCATTACATCAACCAGTGAGGCAGTGTTAATGTCTGCTAGTTTTTCTAGGTGATAATTGAAATCCCCTAGAAACGTGAAATCGGGGTAATCCGAATTCTAAAATAGGGCTTAGTATATCCAGCAAAGGAATCCATGCCCTTGGTGGTCTATAAAGCAATATACCTTTTAACTTATAATTATTATTGAGTGAGATCTGAAAGGATAACAATTTGCAATTGTAGGAACTACCTGCTGCAGACCCTCTTACTTGCAGCTCTTCTCTGAAAATAATCGCTAGCCCACCTCCCCTCTTCAATGTTCTGTCTGCTCGAATGACAGAATATCCTACCGGTAGTGCTAGGCGATGTCCACGTCTAAGTTCCCATCTACCCAAGTCTCAGTTATAAAGTCCAAGTCAAATTTGTGTGACTCCTCTATGTTATGTTTCACTAATGATCGTGTATTAAGTAACACCGCCTTAATGACCTTAGTGGCCTTCTTACCTGAGGGGATACACTGGGGTTTTAGCTCATTCATTTTCGTATGGCTGAGCGGCAATTTGCAATGCTCACACTGCTTAGTCTATGTCTGCAAGTCCAAAAGTGGACAACAGGGTTTAACCATGAGCCTCTCTAACTCATTGCTTGTTTATGTTATGCGTGTTAATTAACCACCAATAGCTGCAGGGGTTCTGGCCCTAGGCCCGGGCCAGGCGCGGAGGGGCGCAGACGGGCTGGCCTTTGGTGCGCCTTTGGCCCGCCAGCAGTGCGCCCACTGCCCACGTCCGTTCTGGCATTGGTTTAAGTAGGGTGTGCAGCGGGAACAACTAGCCCGCTCACCACCCAGAAATACCAAGTTCTTCGAAAGTGGGGAGAAATGTGAAGGCCCAGAAATCATCTTCCGTTTAATCGGCGATTACCGTGACTGCAATGTAGTCTTTAATAACTTACTGGACTGTTCCTGCGTCAGAGAGGGAGGGTTGGGAGCGCTGTCAGAGGAGTGGAGAGAATGGCTGAGGGAGGTAGGACTGATCGACATGTGGAGGGCCTCAAATCCCCAAACCCATGACTTCACATTTTTCTCACACGCTCACAGAACGTATGCCGGCCTGGATTATTTTTTAGGAACTCATGACATACAACAACTCACGCGATCAATGGAGATTGAACCCAGATCTGTTTCAGACAACTCAGCTTTAACAATAGAGATACAGAATCCTACACAGAGGGATGGGAGGAAACAATGGAGACTCGGGGTAAACTCTTTTGCAAAAACTGATGGTGGTAGTGCAGTTTCAGAAGGAAATATGAGACTACATCCAGGTCAATGACACCTCCGACATATTGACAGCTACCTTATGGGTCGTCAGAGGGGAAATTATAGTAATCTCAGTGGCTGAAAATTGTCAACGAAAAGTAAAGAGGGTGGATCTCCAAGAAAATGTCAGAGAACTAGAGCATATGCAACACCGCACTGGGGCCCCCAGAATATGGCGTCAACTGGAGACCACGCGGAAACAGTTGGAGAGTCTAGATCTAGATAGGGCAGAGTACTAACTGCACAGGTTAAAGCATTCCATTTATGTCAATGGAAATAAATGTGGGAGGCTTTTGGTGACCAAAGTCTGAGCCCAGAGACAGTCTGCTAAGGTGGACATGCTCCTATCAGAAACAGAAATGAGGTAAAAGAATGAATGAATGAATGAATGAATGAATGAATGAATGAATGAATGAATAGGGAATTTGTATTGCGCAGACTTAGCCCAAGGGCATCAAGGCGCAGAGAACAAACAAAACATACAGTCTCAGAGGATCAAATGCAAAAACCCTAGTAAGCCTGAGAAAAAAGCCAGGTTTTAAGAAGTTTACGAAAGATTACCAGTGAGGGTTGACTAGAGAGATCCGGTGGGAGGGAGTTCCATAACTTGGGAGCCAGAGTGGAAAAGGCTCTTCCTCCCCACCTCGCCTTAGCAAATCTAGGAACCGGGAACCGAAAGCAGATTTTTAGAGGCAGAGCGAAGAGTTCTCCTGGGCGTATAGGCACAGACAAGAGACCTAACGCCTTCGGAGCCTGATCCAAAGACAGCCCTAAGGGCGAGGCAGAGAAGTTTGAAGGAAATCCTAGAATGAATTGGAAGCCAGTTGAGATCCTTCCTAGCCTGAGTTGCTGAGGCAAGCCTTGGGAGTTTCAAGACCATCCTGGCTGCAGCATTTTGTACCATCTGGACGCGGTGGATCGAGTTATTGTTTATGCCGCTGTAAAGGGCGTTACCGTAATCAAGCCTAGAAGAAACCAAGGCAACTGTAGCCAGTTTCCGAGCAGCAGGGGACAGATACGAGGCAATCTTTCTCAGCGTTCTAATGATGCCACTACAAGTAGACACCGTTCTGTTGACCTGAGGGTCGAAAGAAAGGGCCGAATCTATCAATACTCCAAGATTCCAGGTGGAGTCAGTAGGATGAAGACAGTCCCCCAGGAAGCCGGCCACCAATCCTCGGACCATATCTCCTGATTTCCTCCGAATATCAGGAACTCTGTCTTTTCCCCGTTCAGTTTTAAAACGTTCCGCCCATCCATTGCGACACTGCCTCCATGCACGATCTAAATTTGAGGGCTGAGTCGTTGACCGACTGTGTGATGGAAACCATAATCTGGGTATCATCGGCATACGACAGCACCTCAAATCCAAAAGATCTCACCACTTTGGCACGTGGGGTCACATAGATGTTAAACAGCAGACTCCCAGATAGCAGCAGAGTTCGGGGAATACTATGCGTCCCTATACACAGATCAGGCTCCCCTCCCAACGCTCCCTCTCAATATTTGCACCAAGCAGAGAAGACCCAATTCGCATTGAGGAGGTCATCTCTATTATTTCTAGACAGAAAGCCCTGAAATACCCAGGCCCTAATGGCTTTTCCTCCTGGTGTTACAAATTCTTCTGTCCAGAGTTGGCCCCAATTCTCACTCGCCGCTTTAATGATATCGGAAGCATGCCCCACATCTCACCCCATATGCAAGTAGCGGCAATAGTTGTCATTCCTAAACCCAGAAAGGACAAGAGTTTGTGTGTTAACTACCATCCAATATCTCTCCTCAACACAGACGTGAAATTATTCACGGACATCCTAGCTGCCAGGTTGAATCCTCTTATGCAGGGATTGATAGGCCCTGACCAGGCTGGGTTTGTGCCTCAGAGACAATGTGCGGATAATACAAAGCACTTACTACATATCATCGATAAGGCCCACCGCAGGGAGGGGGCTAGAATGCACCTCATGGTCGATGCTGAGAAAGCGCTTGACCCCGTCCACTTGCCATTTCTGAGAACAACACTAGCAAACTTCAGATTTGGGGAACGCCTCAAAGCATGGGTCCTGAGTGGTTATAGGTCCCCGACAGCAGCAATGAGAGTAAATGGGCACAGTTCAGAAAACATTCCAATATGATGGGGCACCCAACAGGGCTGCCCCCACTCCCCTCTCCTTTTTGCTTTATACTTAGAACCTTTTGCACAACAGGTGAGAGATCACCCTAGCATCAAAGGAATCCACTTTGGAGGGGAGGAACACCGGATCAGTCTGTATGCCAATGTTATAATGGTCATGTTAGACGACCCCCAAAAGAGCCTACCTCACTTCCTGAGAGAGATAGGGGAATTCAGAGCGGCCTCTGGGTTCCGCATGAATGTGCATAAGTCTCAAGTCCTAAATATCTCGGTCCCCCAGGAAGCAATAGAGAACCTGCAACGCACATGTGCGGTAAGCCGGGAGTCAGAGTCTATTCCTTACTTAGGTATCCAATTCTGCTCTACCCTAGGATGCACAAATGAGGTCAACTATCGAGAAATGGCAGAGAGGGTTTGTGCTGACCAGAGCGACAGAGACATTATCCACTTTCTCTGTTGGGCAGCATTACGTCCCTGAAAATGACCACCCTGCCAAGAATAATCTTCCTCTTCCAGGCCCTGCCTGTCACTCCCCAACAGGAATAATATTGATCATGCAGACGGCCTTTCACCACTTTGAATGGGCGGTCAGGAGACCCAGGATGAGTAGGGAACTTTCCTAGCTCTCTGTGGCGGAGGGCGGACTAGGTCTGCCTTGCCTTCTCAGATACTCCCAGACGGCACAGCTGTGATATCTTGTTGAATGGTCCAGGACAAAGTAAGAGAACACTGGCTCTTCATGGACAGGGACGCATTAGAGAAAGTCCCATTTCTGCAACACCGGGCGCCCAATCTCTACATCTCCCCAGTCACTAGCTCCCTTTTGAAGGTGTGGGATGGCTATACATGGAAAGGGCAACTCACCACCTACCCATCACTTCAAACACCAGTCGCTGACAATCTGGCCTTTGCTCCAGGGATGGGACCATCCTTTTGCATGTGGAGGGGGGCCATCTGCAAGGCGGCGGGTAATTTCTTCGGCTTGAAAGGCCCTATACCTTTTGATGTCCTTAAAATGGACTACTCCATCCAGGAAGATGAACGCTTTAGATACTGTCAGATCTGACACTGGTTACTACACCCCACAATGAGACATGGAGCTTAGAGGAAATCGACCCCTATGAGAAGTGTCTAGTAAGTAAACACTCCAATAAACACCTCCTTTCAGAATTATATGTCCTTCTGTGCCCCACGCAAACAGCAGACAAAAGCCCTGCCCAATGCCATTGAGGATCATAATTGGGGCGACAGATGTCACAGAAGGAGTGGGCAGGCATCTATCACAGGGCTCGCTCTACGACAGCCAACATAGCAGGAAAAGAGACACCCATGAAAATCACTTCGTATCTCTCCCCAGTACGGCTCAATCGGGGTAAACCGGCCCGCAGTGACGAATGCTGGTGGCTATGTGGGTAGAGGGGCACTCTTACCCACATTCTTTGGGAATGAACCAAAATAACATCATTCTGGGACTCGGTCCTAAACGATATCGACACCCACCTTTATAAGCAGCTCCCTAGGTTCCCGTTGTATACACCGCTGGGCCTTCCCAACCCCTTAACCTCTCCCCTATTGTCCATAAGAGGACGAAAAATAGGGATAGTGTGGATCTCCCCCCTTCTGGGAACGAAAAAAGAACGTTAAAATTGAATTTCACCAAAACCATTTGCAATGACAAAGCTGCTCGGATCAGTCATACTCCACAATCAAAACAGGCTCCCCTCCAATCACCACAGAAGATACATAAAAACAGATCTGATGCAACAATCGAAAAACTGATCCCCAAACTCACAATTGCAGCAGAGCCGCGAAGCGACAACCAATCGTGTCATCGGATTCTATTAGCCCCTGTGTACAAAACTAAGGGGCGGCACGATATTCTTAACAGATCAAATTTGCTGATATTAGCAGAAGGCATACCGGGGCTAGCGGGTCTGGACACGAATAACATCGTATCAATTGAATTTCTTCCCCCACGAGGAAACCAACCCTCTGAAGTTACTGTTGCAACTTTCACGCAGGCAGGCTGGGCTGGAGCCTTTCTCGAACACAAGGCTACACTGCGGAATTGGGGGATTAGAGTGCACCCCTACTCAACACCAGGGTATCCAATCATGCTGCTATCAGGAGCAACTACACCCAACAAGCCGGCCCTCACCAAAAATACAGAGCATGGGAGGCCGTTCTCTGTTCTAAAAAATGCCTCAGGGCCGGATATAGAACTTAAATGCCCTGAAACAGCGGTGAGAAACAATGAACCTGATCATGTCTGGGGATGGCTGCCAGCAGTATTGGCCACAAAAAGCAGAAACTGACCATCTGTGACAGGTCCACCAGCAAAAACATATCATTCATTAAAATCACTCCCTCCGCCAGGGATACAACAGCACAGTGTGGTCAGCAGCAAGGGGGAGCCACTTTTCTCACTGTGCTCATGGAACATCAGCGGCCTACATAAAAAATTTGCAAATTAAGACACTATGTCTTTTCTGGGGGAACACGTGGCCATCGCCCTGCAGGAAGCATGGGAACTTGAGGGCCGCCCCATTGAAGGATTCATTGAATATCGGAAACAGGCATTGAGGGACAGCCGCTTCGGCCATCCTAAAGGCGGGCTCTCCATATAAATATCCAACAATCTAAAAGGTGAATTCAGTCAACTGAATCTGAAAGAAGACTGGCTACTGGGGGTCAAAATTAATCTACGGAGCAGACAGCGATTGCTCTTACTTATAAATGTGTATATTAATCCTAATACCCGCCCAAAAAAGACCACCTGGCCAGATTCTGTGAAATAATGAACGACATAGCCACAGAATATCCCAACTCGGACCGCATCATCACAGGGGACTTTAACACGAACCTTTTCCAGGGGAACATAGCAGACTCAGAAGGACCCAACCAGACCAGCATAATTGAGGCTGTCCCCCAATCTAAACCCCTCACGCAAGCTTTCAATATATTAGGCGAGGTCACCGTGTTGAGACTGTACAATGCAGGGTATCTGGTGGTGAATGGGAGATCAGCTAGTGACTCCCCCCCAAACTGGACTTGGTCAAATGGAAGAACAAAATCTTACCTGGACTTTACTATTTGTAATTCGGAATTTTTGTCCAATTTGGCTAGCTTCTCCGTCTTGCCAAGGCTCGAAAGCGACCATAGGCCATTGGTCGTTTCTTTTGCCACAAATTTAGCTCTCCATAAAAAGGCACCATCCACATACAAAGGAATATATTCCGATAACCTAAAACGCCTGAAATGGAGTGAGTCCAACTGTCAATGTATCCTAAAAACAAGCAAGGATTTTATCATGTGTGCTCTAGACCAAATGGCCTCCCCCACAGCAACACGGTCGCAGTTATGCGCACATTTGATTAGAATTTATCCAGCGACAAGGCAGGGCCCAAATCGCACACCACCAGTAGGAGCAAATGCACTCCCCATGATAAAAACACTAAAAAGAGCAAGAAATAATGAACTGAGGTTGCTTTTAAAATCCCCAGAGAACAGCAGCTTCTTCGACACATACCGTCAAGCCCAAATGGCATTTAGGAAGGCAGTCATCCAAGAGAGAAAGGACCAGGAATCTCGATTCTGGGTTAAACTGGTATGGGAAAGCAAACAACAGAACTCAAAGACATTTCGGTCACTTGTCAACAACATCGGTCAAAATACAACATCTTTTGGATCAGCGAACATCCAGGAAGCAGACTGGATCTCGTACTTAACAGAGCATTTCCAGGCACAAGATAACCCTGACCGCCCTGGATTAATATGGGCCTCTGACATTGGCACGGGCATAACATCGAACCTTTCACCCAATCAAACGCAGGGGCCTTCCACATTTAAGGAATTGTCCGAAGAAAGAGTAGTCAAAGCACTGACGAAATGGAGACAAGACGGAGCCCCAGGCCCGAATGGCCTGCCGCAGAGGCTATTCAAATCCGACGCCCCTTTTTGGTCCAAGGTGCTATCAAATCTCTTTAACTACACCCTGAGCCACCAAACCATCCCGGACTCTTGGAGAGGTGCTATTATCCATCCCATCTTTAAAGCCGGGGCACGAGGCAACCCGAACAACTACAGATTAATTGCCTTGTTGGACATAGAGGCAAAGCACTTTGCAGGCCTCATTTTGGAGGATCTCACACAATGGGCAAAGGACAAAAATCTGATTCCTTTAAATCAGACAGGGTTCGTTGCCAAATCAGGAACAATGACAAACCTACTGGCAATCTCCACCATCATTGACAAAGCCCTTATAAATTCCAGGTCGATTTTTTGCTGCTTTGTCGATTTCAAAGCAGCATTTGACAGGGTGCCTAGGGCTGCTCTGTGGCAAAAACTGAAGCAGTGGGGAATCCCAGATAACATCCTGAATCCCATCATCTTGCTGTATTCCAACACATGGGTTCGAGTGAAGTTAGGGTCTGGCGCGCATCTCTCTCGGAAAATTTGGACCTTTCGTGGTGTCAAACAGGGATGCGTGCTGGCTCCCCTTCTCTTCAATCTATTCATTGCGGACCTATCAAGTTCTCTAGAGAAAGTAATTAGCCATCCACCAAAAGTAGGAGGCACGGCATTATGCAATCTCTCATATGCCGACGACTTGGCACTGTTCAGTCTCACCAGAGTGGGGCTACAGAGACTCCTGGATGTCTTAATGCAATACACGGTTAACAATCAGTTAGAAATTAACATGAAAAAAACGATGGTTGTTCCGTTTGGCAAAAAACGCTACAGCGGTGGAGGCTGGACAATAAACAAAGAAAGCATCTCAATCGGCAAATCGTACAAATACTTAGGGGTCCATTTGGACTCCAGGGGCAGTTTCACCAAACAGAGCACTGTGATTACAGCCAAGGCTACAGCGTTAATGATATCCTTGGCTAAGCTCTCGAGGAGACTCTCAGGCCCCACGGTCTTGCCCCTATTGGAAGTGCTCAGAGCAAAGATCGGGCCCACACTTTCGTATGGCATAGAGATCTTTAAGGGAAAAATGAATAAATCCTTAAATAAACTGACAACTAAACTCTATAAGAAACTGCTTCACCTGCCGAGTTCCTCCTCGCCAGCACAGGTCAGATTAGAGCTTGGCTTAATTAGCTATGAATCATCTAATGTTGGCCCATATCTTAACCTGATCCACAAACTAAGACAGGCAGAAGCTGGTACTTTGGAACTCTTGGTTTGGAATGAAATCAGTATGAGCAATCAGAGGGGAACATTCGGCCACCTTCTAAATGATTACATTCAACAAATGTCTGCTGCGGATCTTTGGGCCCTTAACCCAAGCCAGACTGCCTTCAAAATTACTATCAAAAAAGCTACAAGACTGAAATCCCTGATCATGGACAAAGCTCTCCTTGTGAAACGTAGCCATGCTTGGGCAGTAATCAACTGCTACAAACGACTATCCCCGGCAAATTATCTTTCAATTACATTCTCCTATCATCTAAAGCGATGCCTGATCGCCCTAAGACTGGGAGACTGGCGCTTCCTTCAAAATCTCCCTGTATGGCGTCAAAAAAGGGTTGATCAAACGTGCAGAGGGTGTGGGTCAGCAAACGAAACTTTTTTGCACGTGCTTTGTATATGCCCCTGTTTTATCCTCCAACGCAGATGCCTACTCAGGCTGGAATGGAACAGGTTGGGAGTTCGGTCTTGCAGACACGCCATTATTGTTGCTCTGTCCTCAGAGAACACTGTTTTAAACATAAAATTGGCCAAATTCGTTCAGCATGCTTATAGTCTTCTAGGAAAATTGGACCATTGTGCAGAAAAATGTATTTAACTCCATCTGCATTTTCCGGGAGTGCTAATTTCTAAATTGACACGTTGCTGTAAGCACTGTTAAGCAGGCCACATTTTATTTTGTTCTTATTTTTTTTATTTTTTTATTTCTTTAAGTTGTAAGATTGTATCAATGTGCTGGAAGAATCTTTTAAAGATATGTTTTATATATCTAAATAAAGTATTTTGTAACTTGTAACAGACCATACTTTCAATGTGGGGAACGTTGGGGTGGTTGCACAGGTTGTGGGGTGTCTTATAGATGGAAAGGCTCACGTTAACACTCACCGGGTGGGGCGATATGTTTGGCATTACTTTGGGCCCTTTCATAGGGAAAACAGCCTTTACAACAAGGTTTTTACCTCAGTGTGCCTTTACCACGCATTTTTAGCATGCATATTTTTACCACGAATATGCATTTGCAACGCATGCCAATGTTACGCATTTAAGGTAATACATCGTTTTTTCAATCTCAAAAATACTGCATGGTATTGGCATGCATTTTAAAAGCATATTCGCGGTAAAAATATGCATGCTAAAAAATGCATGGCAAAGGCATGACAAGTAATTGCCTGTATTGTACCATTGTACAACCCTTTCTTAGCATTACTCTCCCAAGAGTTTCGAGAGCTGACATGCCCCCGATATCTACGGATAATGAGACTCACAGATACAACACAGGCCAGATAGGATGATGGCGCACAAGGAATCACACAGGCCCAATCAGGACATAGCTAAGTGATAAGTGAATGGTAAGGGGTGGGTGGGGGTAAGTTGTATGGAGGGTTGTATGTTGTTAATTGTTATTGAATTAAGTCACGCCTATGATGATGCTCTCGGTCTTCCTTTTGCGAATACTAAAATGAACAATGTTATGCTATGAAGGTGTGAAATAACAATAAAAATAGTTTTAAACCACAATTTCATTGATAGATTTTGTGTTTTTTGCCAATTAAAGATTAATTGACTGACTATTACCAGTGTCATATTTAATATGGGTTTCTTTCATTTTTCTCAAGGCTGATGAAGATATGTTGATAAGTGATCTGTTTCAAAAAAGAAATCCTAAAAATCGTATATTTATTTTTAGGTGCTGGAAGACGGCAAAAGGGAGATAGACCAATATCTGGTAAGAACTGATTTAACAATGTACTACTGATTATTTCCCCAGAAACAATGGTGTCAATATAGGTGCAAAATAAGTGGCTCAAAAATGTAATTACTTTTGTTTCGTAAAGGCTCAAAAGGGATCACAACCTGCTTTCTCCATGTCCAGGAATAAACCATGGGGCCCCACCCCCTACTTTTTCTACCCTCCCAATTTCCAAATAATTAGAGTATTTCTGCGCCTTTAAAAAAAAATCGATGCACGACCACAGGATGATGGATGCACTAACCCCAGCCTCGCTTAGTCTTTTGTTCTAATGATTTGAAATGTGCTGGTGCACATGTACAGACAATCCATCTCAGGATAACTGCAACCAAATTTGCCTGGCTGATGATCTCCCAGCCTGAGGCCTGTGACATCATCTGCCTAGTAAAAGCATAGACCCCTAGGTTAAGCTTCCCCCTGATGATGTTGCGGTGAAGTTAGGCCCAGACACTTCAGGCTGAAGCTCTTCATCACCAGCGGTTATGTCAATTAGTGGCCATCAGTATAGTTATTTTGTATAGTTTGTTAAGAAACTAAAACTAGTGGAACAAAGTTAGTAAATGGCACGAGTTATAGTTTCTCCAGATAAGTATAACTATATGTGTTACTATTACTGATGAATGTCTATGGTTTTGTCTGGGTAAAACATGAATCAAACTACAACATCCCTATAATCTTTGGTTTTTCAGTGAATTTGTATGTTTTTTTTAACGTAAAGTAATGTATAACTGAATCCCATGGTTTCACGCAGGCTCTGAATCCCTAGATATACAAAGTTTTATTTCCTTAATAACTCCAAACTACTGACCAGATTTACACCAAATTACAAAAAGAGCTCTGTCTGGATCAAGACCTAGCTTTCTTCCAAATGTGGTGTAAATTGGTCACAGCATTTAGGCCTGAAGACGTGTCTAAAAATGGAAAAATCCCCATAGGCATTGCATGGGGAAAAATCATTTTAGGGCCCCCGTTTTTCTCAACCCCCATTTGATGAAACAAAGGTTCCAAAGGTTATCACTTATTACAATTTATGAGGTAACCCTTTTTTCCTATGGGAGAGATATGCCTTGTAGTAAACAAATGAATTTAGCCATGTGTCAGTACCATGTAAAACTTAAAAGTATATATTCAACTTTTTTAAATACACTGCACACTAAACTATGGAATGTTTAGGGCCTCCTCTAGGGGTGACTAATATGTATTAGAAAGCGAGATTTAGGTCGGGCAAAATGTTTACTTTGCCAGGTCAAACTGGCAGTTTAAAATTGTCAAATGAATGCAAATTTTCAGGCCTGCGATATGTTTAAAAGGGCTACTGTAGAGTCTGGCACAATAAGTGCTGCAGGCCCACTCACAGTATTTCATTTAGAGGCCCTGAGTACCTATAATACCACTTTACAAGTGGCTTACAAGTAACTTAAATGTGCCAAATGGGTGTAATCCAAATTTACCATGTTAACAGGAGAGAGAGCACAAGCACTGTTTACCAGTGAAAAAGTTTGCAGAATCCTAAGGCCAACAAAAACAAGTTCAGCAAAACATGTGGAGAGAAGGCAAAATGTTTGGGGGAAGACCCCTTTAAGGCTGTCAGGCCTTACAGAGGTACAATATTAAGCTGGACTATTTCAGGACTGAAAATACATATAAAATGAGGGGCAAAGACTGAGGGCCAGATGTAGGTAATCTCGATTTACCTACTCTTGAATATCGAATCATACCGATTCGGTATTTAAGAGTAGGTAAATGGGATGTAGGTAATTTCTCTTTTTAAATTACCGAATCGGTAAGATTCAGTAATTACCGAATCTGTATTTACCGATTCGATAATTGTCATTCATTCGTATGGGCCTGGAGGCCCATAGGAATGAATGTCAATTACCGAATCGGTAAATACCGATTCGGTAATTGGGGGAAACATTGAAGGGTGGCAGGGTGTCACTTTGACACCCTGTTGCACCCCTCAATCGTGTATGGGTGCACATGTTGCAGACATACATGCCCTAAGGGCATGTATGTCTGCAACATGGCAGCGTTTGAAAAGCAAAAAATATGCTTTTTCAAGGCTTTTCATTATTTACCACCAACTTCTAGTTGGTGGTAAATAATGAATTCTTAAAGCCCTGTAGCACTGATTACAGTGCTACCTACATCTCATAATACAGATTCGGTAATTTTACAGAATCGGTAATTTTACCGAATCTGAAAATTACCGATTCTGTAAAATTACCGAATCTGTATTTTAGGTGGCCTTACATCTCAGTATCCAAATACCGGTCGGTAACGGCCGAAAATCGGTATTTTCAGCCGTCACCGACCGGTATTTGGATACCTACATCTGGCCCTGAGTCTCTTTCATTAAATCATACAATATCTGTTGTTACCAAGAGAAATCGAGTTGGCTGGTTTCACTATGCATAGCATTAGAGCAATATAAGAAGGCCAAGGATGACTAATAGGTGGCCTAATTATCTTGGTCATGATCAAACTCCACTCAGTCATGCTTTAAAATATTATAGGTAAATAATTACATTCAGGGGCTGAGGATCGTGACATATTGAATATCTCTTTACCACCTGGAAACTTAAAATACTTTCCAAACCTTCTGACCCTCTGAGAAGCAATAACATCGCCTGGCTCAGACTCCTGGTTATATGCAGACCCCCATAAAAAGGCAAGTCTGCATGTCATATTTGTGTGCAGAGATCTCAACAATAAACCCTATGTATTGATGGTAGACAAAGTGAGGTTAAAAGAAAAGGCTGCTTTGGCTATTTTCCACACACATATTTATACCTATGGCAATTACAAACTTGATGAAAAAGTGCTCCAATAACCACAAATGTGCTATGATCAATGTGGATGAACTTTTGTAATCAAGAGAGTTTAATTGAAAAATGTACTCATCAATCTGGAGACCTACTGGTTGGTTGCTGAAGTGACAATCGTTAGAAGAATAGAAAGTGATCACAACACATTAATAGCAGATCTATTGCTTTCTCCTAGACATACTCAGCACCATAATGTACTTACCATTTTTCTCAATCTGTCCGCTTCTTTCGACACTGTATCACATCCCTTACTTCTTCTATGCCTGTCTAAGCTAGGCATCTGCGGCAAGGAGCTTAGTTTCAGTCTTTTCTGTCTGATAGACAGCCGGTGTAGCTCACTGTTCTTCAGGTAACGCATGGCTCAATTGTGGCATCTCCTAGGGGTCCTCCCTTAGTCCCACTCTGTTCAATGTTTATATGTCTCCCCTTACGAGATTGATTGAACCTTTTGGAAAAAGAGTAATCTTTTATGCTGATGACACCCAGTTGATTTTCTCGATGGGCCGATCTGTTAACAGTTTAGCCACTAATCTTAAAATTAGCATAATAATCTGCTTAGATGTAACTCTAATAAAACAAAGATTCTCCTTTATGACCATAGAGAGAACTTTCCAACTTTTCAGTTTGCGATTGGTGGCATGAATCTCCCCCTGCTCCTCCTTCTCCTGCATTCACTGCTAGAAATCTGGATTCAAAATTCAGCAACATGCTGTCCTTTCGGCCCCAAGCGCTGGCAGTTACTGGCTTGTGTTTTTCAATGTTGAGATCGCTAAATGAGTGGGGTGCTTTAATTACATCCAGCCTCGAATACACTAAAAGCCGTTTCTAGTTTCCCATAAAGTTTTGTTGCATTCATTACTTCACTGTGATTATGCCTAGGTCCTGAATTTGGCGGGCGGACAAAACTCTTTGCAGTATGCATACTCTGTTGCCGTTCCTACAGAGTATACATACCACTGCGATATAAATCGGGATCAATGTCACAATTCGATACCACACCAGGCCCAGATAGGTCTCAATAATTTAAACCAGAGCTCAACTCTGTAGCGCAGATAAAATTAACTTAGGAGAAAAGTTAAAAGCATTTTTTCAATACCAAAACAGCTAAAAAGTTGAAATGATACCACAATAATTATCCCACTCTAATTTATAAAAATAAAGAACAATTGAATGAACAAATAGACACCAACATCACAAAAATCAGAAGTAGGGAACCAGAGATATTATTTTTTGATGTGTTACGTCAAAATAGCTGCTAAAAGAACATATCTCGAAATGCGTTTATCTGCTCATGCTAAATTGGGCCGAAGTCAAAAGCTCAGGCCGACCATGCTCTACTGCCAGTCAGATACAGGATGAGGTTTGTCCAAGTGCAAAGTTTACCCTCTGACTTAGAAGATTTTCTGGAGAAAAATTCTCATTGACGGGTCGTTGATGGGTCTAATTGCAGGCTAGACCCAAAAAATGGCTTGAGGAGGGCAGCCTGGAAAAGCAGGGGTCCATGTTCGGAGTCATGAAAACATGCTGCAGATGTCATCAAATGTGGGAAAGCTCAGAGCAGGAAATTTTTAAAATTTCATCAGTGGTCGGATGCTGTTGGGAATCAACTCAGGTGAGCCACGTGAAGTTAGGACTCTGGAAAGTGAGATCCTTGTAGCTGGGGAAAGTAGAAAGTTGAATATGACTGGCGATTCTACACGATTTGGCATTGCCTGCGGTGTCCATGCCATAAATTCCTGTCTCTGCTGTTCTCTGGAGAGAAAGCTCTGGAGGCATTTCCCAGTGGAAAAAAGAATTAAATTTAAGGCCTTGATGCTAGCATTCTAAGCCATGCATGGCAGATATCCTAGCTACCTAAAACACAGACTATGTGGATATAAGAAGTCTAGGGCCAGATGTAGGTAAATCTCATTTACCGTTTCATAAATACCGAATTTTACAGATTCGGTATTTATGAATCGGTAAATAAGATGTAGGTAATAATTCGGTATTTTTTACCGAATCGGTAAGATTTGGTATTTACCGATCCGGTAAATACCAAATCGGTATTTGCTATTGAATCCTATGGGCCTTGAAGCCCATAGGATTCAATAGCAAATACCGAATCAGTATTTACCAAATCTGTAAAAATACCGAATTGCAAAGGGGGACAGGGTGTCACTTTGACACCCTGTTGCACCCCTGTAACTGACTTGTGCGCTATGTGGCACACACACATCCCCTTAGGGCATGTCTGTGTGCCACATGGCACAGGTGTACATGCACAGATGTGCATGTACACAGGGATTCGGTATTTACCATGCAATTGTATTACATGGTAAATACCGAATCCCGAAAGGCCTGAAGCACTGTTCAAAGTGCTACCAACATCTGAAAATACAGATTCGGTAATTTTACCGATTGGTAAATTTACCGATTCGGTAAAATTACCGAATCTGTATGTTTTTTGAGCCTCTACATCTCCATAGCCCAATACCGGTCGGAAACGGCCGAAAATCAGTATTTTCGACCGTTTCCGACCGGTATTGGGCTACCTACATCTGGCCCCTAGATCCTTGAGGTCAAATTCCCAAAACTTAATGTGCATTCCCCGTTTTAGGAAGGCTCGAATGGGGGAAGATCCTTTAGGCTCGAGGCAGCAAATCTGTGGAACTCCCTGCTGAGTAACTTCCGCACCATGGAGACATAGACCTTCTTCAGGAAAACCTGGCTCTTTAGGGCAGACTAAGAGCCCCAGGGCCTGACGTTTAAGCTGTCCAGCGTTGCACTACTTTCCGCTTTAACGCCGGGACACCTCTGTTTGAGGTAGCTGTTGCGCTTTATGTGTCTGTATTATTATTATTATTATTATTATTATTATTATTATTATTTATAAGTGTCCAGGGTTTCAGGTTTTAAGGTCAGAGTAGGTCAGAGTAGTACACTCTAACAACCATCACGGATCCAGAAGTTGTTTGGCACCACTTGGGGGTTAGAACTTACTCTCTCAAAAGCCATCAGTAGGATCCAGGGCAAATCTAATTTCAACTGGTCAGTTGGGTTGTTGGAAACAGGAGGCTTCTTTCAGCTTTTTTTGGACCTTTAGCTTCACAGGAGGTCAGCCAATTGACTTTTGGAGTCCACTTCTCTGTCATGGGCAAGTGGGAACAGGTCCAGCCCTTGGGATTTCTTTCTACAGGTTCCGTGACAGGTGCAGTTTTTCTGTCTTCCACAGGTTTAGATGTGCTCTGAAGACAGTATTCAGGGGTGCCATATGTATGCCTGGCACTAGCTTGTGGGCTGGGGAGGACTCTCTGATCAAAGAGGGAAAATTCCCCGGTGCAGCCCTACACACATTAAGATTACTTCCTTGGGGTTTGACGGCAAACAATCCCATGGTGCACTGCTCTGACAAAATCTAATATGGCACAAAATGAGCTGAGTAGAGTTCTGAGCACAGCCCTGAGGTGTGTCTAGGTAATGAGAAACTGCTCCTGAAAATCCACTTGGAAACTGTTTTTCCCCTCACTGGGATTGGTACCACTCTGACTATCAATAGACTATAGAAAAGTCAGGTCAGGCGTGATTTACTTCTGCCAGTGACAACGAATTCCCCTTTGAAGCTTGTGCAGTTAATGGGCAGTTCACCCAGGCCATTCTGTCAGAAAGAGGTCACACATCTTCCTACCCAAAGCCCTTAGTTTGCTTTCTTGTGAGCCATTAACACCTCCTTAGCGGTGGCCAGCAGGCTGCCAGGTGTCAGATGTAGATTAACTCTGAAAAGGCTACCAGAGGTATTTAGGCACAAAATAGTGATTTTGTAAAGCCACTATTTCTGATATAGTGAGACGAAATTTGATATTGGCATCAACTATAAAAACGAGTATTCAAAGTATCTGTCTAGCTAGTGCCAATCTGAGGTGCGACACTGGGGTGACAGTGCTAGAAAGTGAATATTGACCTCTTTCCAGGGCTGTATCTCCCATGGTGGTCAGTCCTTAGGGGGCAGAGTTTTACCCCCCCCGGCACGGATTAAAAGATAAAGCAGACAAAGCCATTAGCCCACTTAATGTTCACTTTAATTGAGGCTAATTTTAGCAATCATAGAGCGCTGAATGTCACTGAAAAATAAAATGTCACCCTTGGCGACACAATGAAAACCTTTTTCTCACAGCTTTGGGTGTATAAAACAGAAGAAATGTATGTTTCAATGTTGAGGAAGACCCATTGATATGCATTTCAGGCTGTCACTAAAAAGACAAATTGTTGCATGATATTTCAAGCATTAATTACTGTGGTTTGGGGGGTTTGGATTATGACCACTCATCAAGGAGAGGTGACAAGTGGCAATTCTGTTTAAGTTTGACGTTAGCCCTACAGGGAGAATTTAGTGGATATTGTTTGGTGAGTACTCCTGTGGGCCTGGTTGACCCCTTCTGAAGCATTGCAATTACTTAGTTCCCAAAAGCAATGGTTATTCCTCCTTTATATTGGTACTACACTCTTGCACAGTACAATTGTGTGCTTTGGGTTGTTGCTGTAGTGCAGGTTAGACCTGCAGAATCTGTCTGGGCAGCACCACCCTGGTTGTTGTGACCCACTTCACTGCTCTCCAAGGTAGAATCTCATTGACTCTGTCAAGTACCAGCTGATGTTGCTGAGGCTTGTGTGTTGTGAAGGTGCAGACACCATGTCTGGTAACCATAGCCAGTGCTAATGCCAGACTTCAAGAGGCTGTGCACAGGTCCTGCTGCTATTGTTATGTTTTTTTTTCTTGTTTGGATGTTCATAGTGGACAGTCACAAGACCACCACCCAAACAAAACCAGAAGGTCAGCCTGGTTTACAGTGATGATTCAAGGTCTTTATTGATATCTCATTTGACAGTGTGGGTCACCATCCTTCTTAACGAAACCGTCCTCTGGCATTCCGATTTGTCATTCAGGATCGCCAACAATTGAAAACCCAATACATCTAGATGGACGGAGTGCTGAAACTTTTCCAGTCAATAGATCTAGGTTTATTCCATTGTTCTTTTACTCACTATGCCACCTTATTTGAACCCAGCTTTAATCAAATCAGTCTTGACCTTTTGAGGCTTTTATGGGTAAAAATGCTACCTTCTCAAAGTCTGGCCCAAAAAGTTCTGTTCATGGTGGAGAAGACCACAAGGAGCATCGAGAGTGTCTCGGATGGTAATTTTTGTGGCAAGTACAGCTGGCCTGAGACTGCGGATATTCATCGTTGTAGCAGGAGGATGCCGTTGGGCATTACAGACAGCCATCACTGGGATTTGCATTATGGTCACCATGGGCTATTGTTGCTGTACTGAGAATTGCAGATCTTGCATTGCCTGTCAACACTGTAGGTTGCTGTAGCCTGATGAGTTTGGTTCACCAGAGCTTCATGTTGGAAGCCATCACGGACAGCAGAGTCTCTGCACGAATGGGCCTGCTATCAGTCACAAAGAGCCCAAAACTTTAGGATTTCGCCTTTTGTCTTAGGAGGAGCTCAACGGATGACAACCAAGGGTTCAGGACCTGGGGAGGCACCTCTTGGGGATTAGCAACTCAATCCAAAAGAGGCTCGCAGTGCTCAGCCAGGGCCAGTTTCTGGTCCAAGCATGTGCGGTGCAGCAGGTTAGCACATCATTTGCAGGGAGGTCTCTGGGGCTCATTGTTTCACTGTTTCACAGGAGGGCAGCCAACTGACCCTTGGAGTCACTCAGGTTAGCTAGTGATACAGGACCAGTTTTCTCAGAAAGGAAGCAAGTCCTCAAACAACAGTAATTTCCACAGGTCCCGAAGTTTCCTGAAGAGTGGCTAAGGAAGTCCATTATTTTTCCCTATTTGGAGAGGAGTTGGCCTAACATCTAGGGCGGTCGACCTTGAATCTGGGGAACTGGGTTCGAGTCTCGGCAATGATACTGAACATCCTGTGATTCTGGGCAAATCACTTAATCTCCCTGTGCCTAACAAAAAATGAATGTGTCCTCGTGTAATGCAACTGGTGCTATGTAAAGTGCTCTGATACCCGATTTGGGTCAAGTTCGCGCTATATGAAACTCTGCAAAATTCAACAAAAAAATAATAATAATACATCCCTGGTGCCTGTCTTTATGTGTGGGGAACACCCTGTCCTACTCCCATATCTGGCTCTGAAAAGTTCCCTTCCCCTGTCCAGGCTCCAGGACATCTGGGGTGACATAAGCTTCCCTTGTGTGTGCTAGAGCAAAGCCCTTTGAAGTACAAGTGGAGCGGGCACAGCTTCACCCCCAGCCATCTTGATGGGATACCCCATTTGTGAGAAATTGGGTTGGTAGTTGACTGGGGCGTGAGTCCTTGTCAAGTAACAGCCACAATCTCTTGCAGCGTGAACCACAAAAAGTCACCAAATGAACCCGTGCTTATTCCTTGCTATCCTGGCACAAAAAACAATCTGGCTTAATTTAGAGGCAATTTATAAATTATTTATGCAACATACAAATAGTAATAAAGTGAAAAACAACACAATAAAAATCTCAAACCAATTTAGAACAATAGAGTACATTCTAATAAATTATTTAACACCAAAATGACAAAAATAAAATCAGAACAAGATTTATAAATTTGTAACATTTTAAGTGAAATCTAGTGCCTTAATGATCAAAGCACCAACTGCAGACATCTCTCTGGCTATCATGTGATGGCTACCCTAACTGCAGTGCAGCCAACAGGCAATTTTTCTAATTCTGACACTTTACCCTCACCAAACAGCAAGGTCCAGAATTGCCACAATCTTTTTGGGCACTGAGCCAGTCAATGAGAATTTTATGAAGGGGGCAATCATGTCCCACAAAATGATGATAAAATCTGGGATGAAAAACTCCAGGATGCCAGTGGCCTGAATACTTCACCAAATACTTAACCAAATACTGTTGTGTGTTCCCCCTGCTACTGAGAAATGCTCCTTCTATGTCGTCATTAAGTGAAGGGTGGCATGAGTATAAGACTTTCATCATCCAATTTTAGAGGTAAAGACTAATGTATTGACAGGTGTACTCCATCTTGTTGTAACTCAGGGCTGGCTCAACTCATGTAGTTTCACTCTGCAAAATTCAGAGGAGTTACTTACAAACTGAGCAAGCATCTGAGGAGTTTCGCCAATGGGCAGAAAATATGAGTGCTGCGCATTTCTTGGACTGCAATTTTGCACCGGTAGAGAGAGCAGCACTGAATAATCAGTATGAATGGTACCATACAGTACGTATGAGCGAGCGGCCACTCAAGTAGATTTTCCTGCCACTCAAGTAGAAAATCTACTTGAATGACAGAAAATCTACTTGAGAACCGCTTGCTACCGCTGCTTTAGAATATCATGCTCATATTTAAACATGGGGGTACCCTACATAACCCTTTGGAATTTGGGTCAATATACAAGGATATATGAAAAAGGATAATGCCACGGGACAAATAACTAAAAAAATAGGATGAAGAGATACTTTCTAAATCGTTAGATTTGGTCTAAAGATTAATACTAGTAGGGAGAGGTAATTCAAGTATCTCTTCTTCCTATTATTTTAGTTATTTGTCCCGTGGCATTTTCCTTGCGGACGCATTTAACCCAGTGGTAGTGTGTTCGCGGATGCTGCGGTCGCGTGTGGTGGCTCTCTATGTTTTAAAACTATTGTGATTTTTAAATACTGCTGTTTTGCTCATCTTGCTGCCTACCTTCCTGTTTCATCTCCCAGCTCCCCTAGCCCCGTTCCGGCACGGCTGAGTGACGCTTGTACCAGAGGGCTAACGGGGTTGCTGGCGCCATCTTGGGAAGGGCATTTCAGGCCTCATTGGTTAGCGCTCCAGCTATCGCGCTCCTAAACCCTCTTAAGGGTCTCCCCATGCGCACGCGTGCAGCGGGCGCGCCGGCGGCGTGCCGAAGGCAAGCCCGTCTGCGCCCATCCGATGCCGGCCGGGGCTAGGGGCACCCCACTATGCTCAGTTTTTAACCTATTCTTCGGAGCACCTTTGTTCAAACCAGGGTCCCTGGCTCCCCAGCCCTGCAACCCTCGCCTACATTGCTAAAGTCGGCCTCGCCCGAGTCAACCCCACGCCCTCCCTCCCAGCCACCCTGCCATCACTACCTCCCCCTCCCTCCGCTGTACCAGGATCTCCCTTCCCGCCCAATTCTGTGTCCACCATTTCAGCCTTTCTTTTAAATACCAGATCGGCAGTCAAATACCACCTTGAATTATTTGTTTTTTTAGACTCCCACAAACCCGACCTCTTGTTCCTGACAGAAACCTGGTTCTGTTCTGATTCATTGCCTAATGTGCTAGTGGCCCTCCCCTCCTCCTATTACGCCTTACGCGCCGACCGGCCGGCTGGGAGGGCGGGAGGTGGTGTCGCCTTGATCGTTCGCTCTGGTCTCCATTTCCAATTGCTTTCACCCCCATCTATTACGGCGGTCGACTGTCTGGTGGTGCGATCTGCCTCCTTCCAAGTCCCTATCACCTGTGTTCTAATCTATCGCCCCCCCAGCTAATGCCTTATTTTATTTCTGGCATTCAGGAGCTGTTAGCTACATTGGCAGTAAATAACTCATCTGTCTTAGTGCTCCGGGACTTCAATTTTTGGCCATCTGACCCCGCGGAAGACGCTATGTCAAAAGATTTCACTGAACTCCTCCTTAGTTTAAACTCGGCTGAAAACCAACCCAGGGAAATTTTTTCTACGGTCCACGAGTTGGCTTCTTCAGATAGAGTTTCCCTTAAACCCTCCCCCTCCCAATCTCTTTGTGATTCTCTCAACAATTTTTTTGTTGAGAAAATTGCGATCATTAAGGCTAATATATCACCGCCCTCTTCCACTTTCTCCGCTCCTCAGCCACCGCCCAATACCTCTTACCTGGATCACATACCTCCCCTGACCAGGGAAACCTTTTCCCTTTGTTGGCCCGAGTCAAGTCAGGATCCCCCTCTGGCATCTGCCCTGCCTTTGTTTTGAGAGAGATCTTTTTAGCCTGCCCTTTGCCCCCCCCCTCGCTTTTCTTAATGACTCTCTCATACAGGGTGTCATTCCTGACCTTCACAAATCGGCAACAATAATTCCCATTCTAAAAAAAAACGGCGCCGACCCCTCTTCCCTCTCCAATTATCGTCCAATCTCCCTTCTCCCGTTTTTGGGCAAAGTCCTGGAGTGCCAGGTGCCGAAAGTTCTCAGCACCTTTGTTAAAGACAGTGGTTGTTTAGCACCCTGCCAGGCGGGCTTTCGTCCGCTCCACTCCACTGAGAAAGTTGTTATCCCTGTCATGGACAAGCTTAGAGAGGGGATGGATGTTAGCCGGCCCCAGGCTCTGGTCCTCCTTGATTTGTCCGCCGCCTTCGACACAGTTGATCATTCTATTCTTCTCACCCGTGTCGAGGCGGCGGGCATCAGGGGGCCTGTCCTGGCCTGGCTTACTTCCTTTCTGGGGGACCGCACACAGGCTGTTCATCTTGCTGACTTCTCTGCCTCCCCTCGTAAGGTGCAGTGCGGTGTCCCTCAAGGTTCTTCCCTCTCCCCTCTTTTGTTTAACTTATATATCTTTCCCCTCATTTTTGCTTTACAGAAGATGGAGGTCACGGTCTTTAATTATGCTGATGACCTCCAGCTCATCTTTAATCTTTCTCACTTACCAAGTTCTATTCACAACTTCCAATCAGTTATGATTTTTATCAGGGACTGGATGAACCGGAACCACCTCAAACTTAATCCGGATAAAACTGAGCAAGTTCTCACCGGCGGTAGGTGCAGTCCCTGGACCCCACGTTGTGGCCCCCTTCCCTTGGTTCCCCTCCCTCACCTTCCCTTTCAGTTAAAACACTGGGGATTACACTGAACCAACACCTCACGCTACATTAGATTAGCACAGTGGTCTCTTCTTGTTTCTTTACCCTTCGCACCATTCGAAAGATCTCCCGGTTTTTCTCTCCTTCTGCCCTGAAACTTATTCTTATGGCAATGGTTTTATCGCGCTTGGACTATGGTAACATCTTGTACAATGGCATTCCTGCCTATGCCCTCCGGCGCCTCCAATTGGTTCAAAACCAAGCTGCCCGCCTTATTTACGGCCTTTCCAAGTCTCATCATGTCACTCCTCTACTCAAGGCCTTGCATTGGCTTCCCATCAGAGAACGGGCCCTCTTCAAGATGGGCTGCATAACCTTTCAGGCCCGTGCCGGGACTGCCCCAGCTTTTATTAACTCCGAAATTAAAACCTACTGTCCTGGCAGAGAGCTGCGCTCCTCCTCTCAGTCCCTTGTTTTTGTACCACGGTTCAGGAAGAACAAATTGGGGGAGCATGACATTTTCTGTTCTTGCCCCCACCTTCTGGAACACCCTCCCTCTTACTATTAGGTCTGCTGCCTCCTATTCTGAATTCCGCAAGGGGCTCAAAACCTTCATCTTTATGCAAGCTTTCTCGCCCTAGCATCTGCACCTCTACCTCCTGGGTTCTGCATCCTTCAGCGCCAAGAAACCACTTGGTAGTCGTGCGCTTAACAAGTATTTTAAAATTAAATTAATTAATTAAAATTAAATTATATCCATTAGAATATCATGCTAGAATTTTTAGAGCCTCGTGGGGAAACTATTCCACCATGCAGTGATTGTTGGAATATGGCCAGAACTCTATGATGCAACAGTAACACAGAATTGTCAAAGCCTGTCAATTCCGTGGGCACTATGGACTATACCGCCCACTCCTAGTCAAACCTCTCCAGAACCTCTTCTTCCTTTTCATGAGCCATCACCGATAACTCTTTTGGGCATTTGGGTGAAACCATGTTCAGACCACTATTTAATAGGCAGACTGCTCAACATAATCATCCAACACAATATCCTATACGTGAAAGTGCGGTGGTACAGGTGTCCACCAGTAAAGTTAATCCCAATGCCTTCCCCACCACTCCACCTGATCATAAATCAAAGAGAACAGAAACATTTGTCAAGCATATTTTTTCCCTTATGAGCCTTGGTGTGTGTGCGGTAAACAGCAGCTGTCTTCAAGGCTGCTTCTCTCATGCCCTATAGGACACAATAGCCCAAATTTTACCAGAAATTCCAGACATCCTGAAGATGTCCTTAACACAAGATATCAATGAAGGCCGCAGTGCAGCAAAATTTGTGATGCATTCTGCTTTGGATATGACCAACGGTTTAGGTCAGTGGTGGATCTAAGCGTGTCACTGATGTACCATGGATGAGGTCTACAGAATTCAACGGGTATATTCAAGCTTCCTTAATGGACATGCAAAGTGAATACAGTCCTGGGATGGCTTAAAGAAAACAGGGCCCCAGCACTTTCTTGGGTCTTTCAGCCCCCACCAGACAAATCCAACAGCAATTTCACCCTCTATGTGGCTATAGTCAGGATTTTCACTTACGCTATAAGACCCCTCCACCAGGCCTTTCAGCTCTTTCATGGCTGAGGCTTCAGCTCAGAAAGATAATGTGAAGGACAGCATCTCAGTCCGCCTCCTCTCCTACCTTTGCAGTTGCAAACTGCTTTGGTGTATCCTTGCTTTCACACAGCCACCCCCTCAGAGGCAGCATCTGATATTTCCTCCAAGGATGGCAGGCCATCACGTCAGAGTAGTGGATCCTCCAAATTGCACATCAAAGCTAAAACCTCCCATTTCTCCCACCGCCTTCTCACCTTCCACCACCATTAGGATGACTGGGAGAGTTACCCCTGCCTATCTTGCAGCACAAATTGCAGGCCATTTTTAGCAAAAGGGGCCACAGAGAGTGTCCCATATTGGAAAGTAGGAACTGGGTGTTACTCACTAACTCCATGTGCTGCGGAAGGATAAAGCTGTTTGACCTTGTTTAGATCTTCCCCATCACATTTCCTTCCTACATAAGAACAAATTCGAGGCGCTCAGGCTAGCCCAGGTCTTGTCTACCCAGTCCCCAGAGTCTGAATGGTGGTGTTGGAACTACAGCAAACGTATTTCCATATCCCCATCCTACAGGCCGACAGGTTTCGTCATTAAGCACACAAGGGGTAGGAGCATTTTCAGTTTGCAGTCCACCCTGACTTTATGAGCGCCCTTTGGATGTCAATAAAAGTGATGGTGGTATGGCAGCACATCTTCAGAGGTCACGGATACCAGTCTCCAATGGGCAGTCATCAACCACTCTAGATAATGGCAAAACTCTCACTGAGGTTTACTAGCAAAGTGCCTAAGTTATAACTGGCTCCTTCCTGGTCATCTGAGCTATTGTGGATATGATACATTATTGTACCATTACCCCGGAACGAAGAGTCCATTAGGGCTATGATCTAGATGTTTCAGCAACTGTCCTTGATATGGATTTCAGCTGGATGACTCTGAGGCTGGTGGGATTACTGTCCTCCTAGCAGCGGCGGCCACTCCATTAGAGTGGAGGAGCGCCCCCGCCACCACTAGCAAATAAAATACTAAAACGGGTTTTAAACCCTTGTTATTATTGTTTTAGTTTAATTGAATAGACCTGCTCCCAGGACTCTGATGAGTCTCGGGGGCGGGTCCCGGGGAGGAGACTGTGGTGGGGGAGTGGTAGTGCACTCCCCTCACTACTGGTCCAACCGTCATGCGCAGTGAAGCTTTCTCCTGCCCCAGCTGCGTTGCTGAGGCTGGAGAAAGCAGGCACAGGCTCCCAGTTTCCCTGGGAACCCAAGTTGCTGGTGCTTTGGCCAATCCCGCTGCTGCTTTCGTGCAGCATCAGGATTGGCCGCTATGCATTCTGGGAGCCTGTCCCAGAGCAGCAAGAGGGCGATACTGCGGGAGACGGCTGCAGTGTTATGGTAAATTTTATTTATTTTGCATTCTTTTTTTGTGTGTCCACCCGGACCCTTCTCCCCACCCCTCCCCACCTCCTTCCTATTGCCTGGCTAGCCTCACCACTCTGGCAGGGGATGGGCCACTACTGCCTCCTACATCCTGCTGGTCAAACATACCAGATGACACATGGAGACTCTGCAGTGAATTGTGGATTGTGTGCAAATTTTGCAGGAGACTACATAAAATTGGCAGTGGTGGTTGCCAGAATGTGATTTGATCAGCAGCAGACCCCTTTCCTTATCCCACACAGAGTTGATGATACTACTGAGCCGGTGAGGCCATATGGGAGAGGGGGAGAACAGATGCCTCTGAACTCCACTAGAGATTTCACTCCAGATTGATATGTTGGAGTTGAGGGTGGTTCGCTTGGTGTTGAATGAGTTTCTTCCCACTATCAAAAGAAGGTTGTTACAGGTCCTCACAGACAACACCACTGCCATGTGACACTGCAACAAGAAGGGTGGGGTGGGTTTTCGGGACTGTGCCAGGAGGCTCTATGCCTCTAGAGATGGTTGGCCTGCTAGGAAATTTCTCTGGTGGCGAACCACCTTGAGGGATCTCTAAATGCTATGGCAGAGAAACTCAGCCACCAAAGCCTAGTGAATCATGAGTAGTATTTTCACCCAGAAGTGGCACTGGGCGTCTTGTCTTCCATCACTGGGGCGTACCCTGGCTTGATATTTTAGCCACTGCTGAGAACGCTCAGTGTCAGCCCTGGAGTTTCCAAGACTGCTCCTTCTCTGAGATGCATTCTGCTTAGAGTAGAGCTCTGGTCTCCTGTATGCCTTCCCATTGCTGCCTCTCCTTCCCTGAGTATTGAAGAAGCTCAAAAGCGACTGGACCCGAGTCATCCTAGTAGCACAGAATTGGGCCAGGCAAGTGTGGTACCTGGTACTCCAGAGCATGAGCATCTGCTCAGCTTCAGCCTCTGATCGAGCTTCAGTGGATGATCAATTCTTTGAGGGTTTCTTCAGACAAGTTGATGCAAAGGCAGACCATCTCCTGATGGACTGTTCTCTGCATGACGAACTGCTATGCACTGGGGAAGAAGCAGCCTCCAGATGACACTTAAGCTCATTTGACAACACCTAGGGATGGTATCACTAAACTTGCGCAATGGATGCCTGTTCTTGCCACATTTGTCATGCAGTTAGGTGGTCGTCGTGATATATGTACAGGAAGCACTACTGCTTCCACAGTCTGATCCATCGATGGGGCATTTAAATAACTTGGTCCTGTAGGATGGTTTGGTTTGAACATGTTCACAGAATCACCACTTGATACTCTATCTAACCTCATATTCCTCACCCACTCTCCTGGCACCCCATTCTGTGAACTGTACTCTTTCCCACCTAAAACGGTACCAATTTAGAAATCTGTACACTGGTTGTGCAAAATTGCTTATGTCAGCACACATGTGTGACACTTATATGCTGCTCTGATCGTCACACCCAGTATGGAACGACAATGGAGCCACACCATGATACCTACAAGTGTGCAAGAGTACAGCCGTAAATTTCCATCCTGGGGATTATTGACAAGGTGAGGAATTTGCTGTTAGCTGGAGTATTCACCAGAAAGAGTATTAACAATGGTAAGTAACTTGTCCTTTAACCCCTTTACTAAAAGCAAATAAATCATCATTTTGGTGGAGCGAGTGCAGGAGAGCATTCCACAGCTGTGGAGCCATGGCAGAAAGATCTCTATCACCTGTTCTAGCTTTTAAGATGTGAGGAACACATTGAAGGAAAAGATGTTCAAATGACAGAACCATTTTACATAAGTATTTTGGAAGAACTAGGAGGCCATTACCTAAAAGTCCATTCAACAAGTAACACAAGGCCTTAACCTTAAGAAAGCCTCCTTCCTGGCAGCCAATTAAGAGAAACGCAATAAGATTTCCAGAGCTTAAAAATTGCCCTGACTGCAATGTTCGGAATAGTTTGAAGCTTACAAATCACTGTATTACATAGACATAAACATCATGCATGAGCATAATCCCCCCAAAAATTGTTAACTTTAATTGCCAGCACTACTTTTGTGTTATTCTGAGCAAAACAACCATTCGCCGTTTTATCGTTAGGAAACTGCCACTAAAACGGCGATAATGGGCTTGATAATACGCACTTGTTAATTCCCATAGAAGCCATTACTAATACAAGAACATGGGCTTCTATGGGAATTAACAAGGGCATATTATCAAGCCCATTATTGCCGTTTTATCAGCAGTTTCCTGCCGATAAAATGGCGATAATTTTAACACCCGTCCTTGATAATATGCCCCTATATTTTTTCCTGGAAAGCTTCAGTTTAAAAAAAAACATGCAGAGGCTACTAAATGAATCTGTGGGGTAAGGCATAATTCTTACCCAATGTGGAACACAATAGCCTAAACTCTTCTGCATCAGCAAGTGGGTGCAGCAACAGAGTAGGACACATTTTCAGCTAAAAACAAACACGTTTTACAGTGCTCCTTCACTGCTACAATTATGTGAAAATCGGGTTAAAGCAGATGATTGCCTGGCACAATTAAGATATCTTTTGGAGGTGTTGAAAGTTGTATCTGGTGATACAATAGCTGTTTTCAGGATACTGAGTGCCTGGTAGGAGCAGCAAGGGAGAGACTGGACAATATGGGCCTGGATCACAAAGGGACTCACGTTGCGTAAAGATTTGAGTGTGGAGGGCCCGATACACAGAACTAACTTAAGACAAAATCCTAAACTTACTACTTTTGGTATTCACAGAAGTTAGGATTTTGTCTTAAGTTTGTCTTAAGACAGACTTAAGACAGACTTAAGTTAGGATTTTGTCTTAAGTCTGTCTTAAGACAAACTTAAGACAGAATCCTAACTTCTGTGAATACCAAAAGTAGTAAGTTTAGGATTTTGTCTTAAGTTAGTTCTGTGAATCGGGCCCGGAGTCTCTGCACTTGGGGTGTTAAACCTTAGGCAGAAAGACTGCACTGTGGAGAAAACACTCTAGGTGGAGAACACTCAGTTTATTTGGAGTGTGCAAAGTATTTGATCCACCATACACAAGTGGTTCACTCACCTCACAAACTCATGGTTCTAGCACCCCATTTAGAGATGAAAGGACAACAGGATGGCCAATGGCAGACTTTGTTAGTGAAATCCGTTTCATGTGGTCCTTCCACCACAGGAACGTCTGTGACAGTTGCCTGCCCTTTTAAGTCAGGTGCCCTTCAAAGGTGCAGAAATTTGAAAGATGACCATGAGAAACATCTTTTGAAAGATGGCCATGAGGAACATGACGGTCCCTGGAAGAGAAATTAAACACATGAGAAAACAACCTGTGCATCAGTAGCATTTTTTTTTATTGTTTGTAGAAACAAATTTCTCTATGGGAGCTTGCTTTTAGCAATAAAAATAAAATCGCAGAGTATGGACAGCACAACATAGCACCTAATTGGCAAATTGTTGTTCCCTCAGAGCAAATTTGCACAGGTTGTCTTTCTGAAGGAATAAGAGCCTTGCCAAGCTTGCCGGAATCTTGCAATGCGGGCAGCCCTCTCCTGAAATAACAGGCTGGTGGGCCCCCCACTTTACATCAAATCAATTTCTAAGTGTCAAGATTGTTTTGAAGAACAAGTAAATAAAAACTGAAGATAATAAAAAATCTAAAAAAAAATATTTTCAAGATCCCAGTAGGTAATGTTGTGAGTCAGCTTCAAAATGCATCCACACAGTAAGCTAATGGAGTTCAGGAAAACCACTGGCCTGGAGAATGGTAGTATTGGCGTCAGAGGGAGCTCTCGTGCATAATGTCATTTAAAAAACCCAGACCCATCTGGTGTTAGTGACTGAGTGAACTGCAACATGTTTCTCAAATAATTGGATATGTGACTGAGGGCCATATGTATCATGCAAATTCGCATTCGCAAAGGCCGAAATTCGCAGAATTTCATCCTTTGCGAATGCGAATTTCCTAAATGCGGTGTATGAAGGAAAATCCGGTGCGAAATAAGGAATTGCAAAATTTGCGATTCCTTATTTTGCAATTGCATTTAAGGAATCGCAAATTTTGCGATTCGTTAAATGCAATGTATGACGCTAAAAAAATTGCAAATTGTCCCTAAGGAATCGCAAACTTCCACCAACTTCAAGTTGGTGGTAATTTGCAAATTCCTTGAAAAATGCCAATTTTTGCATTTTTCAAAGTGCCAATTGACGCACATGCATGCCCTTAGGGCATGTATGTGCACCACATGTGCACCCATGCTTATTTCAGGGGTGCAACAGTGTGTCCTTTGGACACCCCTGCACCCTTGAAATAATTCTCAATTTGCGAGTAGCAAATTGCGAATCGCAAATTGAGAATAAATTCCCATTCCTTCCTATGGGCCTCCTAGCCCATAGAAATTAATGGGAAAGTATTCCTTAATTGCGAATTTGTGCAAATTCGCAATTAAGGAATATTAAGAAATTGCTAAAAAATTGTTATTTTTTTGATACATACCAATTTGCGATTCTGAAATAGCGATTTCTTAAAAATCGCTATTTCAGAATCGCATATTGGTACCTTGATACATGTGGCCCTATATTGCTACACAGGGTCCTGCAATAGATTCAACCTCAATACTGTGAGGATCACAGTATGGCAGTATGGTAAATGGCAAAAAAAAACTGTGACAAACAAAGTTCATTTATCTTCCATACTAATATAATAAAGAGAGAGCCCAAACCTTTGAG
Organism: Lissotriton helveticus; assembly: GCF_964261635.1. Taxonomy (NCBI): domain Eukaryota; kingdom Metazoa; phylum Chordata; class Amphibia; order Caudata; family Salamandridae; genus Lissotriton; species Lissotriton helveticus. The sequence continues at coordinate 1,172,288,753 of NC_136070.1, forward strand.
GCGGGTAATCTCAGGAACCACAGCACCAATCACAACACCCAAAACAGCGTTGGAAAGGGCAGTTGCAGCAGAATGACATAGGCTATGCAGACGCCCACCATATACATTTAAAAGGTAAAATAACCGTGCCAGCAAAGTAGTCCCTTGTGGGCGTGTCTGCGTTGTGCTGTGGGCGTGTGCTGGGGGCGTGACAAACGCTGGGGTTGTGTGGTACGTTCCGCCCTTCATGCCATGTCTCATATCATGGGCTAATCCCACCCTGCTCCCTTTAAATACCCCTGCACCCCATAATCATAACCCACCCTTACTCCTTAAAATACCCCAACACCCTTAAACACTAACCCATCTTTTTTTTTTTGGGTTAAAGACTTTTATTTAGAGTAGCAAAGTAGTACACCGCTATTTAGCCAACAACCCGGAGGCAGGCAGCATCAATAGGTACAATTAAATCTCTCTTTGCGGTCACACGTCTTATATACTCGCTTACAGTCTGCAACATATTGTACGTGATATATCTAGGGAAGAAAAACAAAGAAACAAACATTTTGAACTAAACCTAAAGCTTCTGTGTCTCGTAATGTCAATCTTGTCCACACATGGAGTACCGTGTCACCATCTCTTAGGTGGGCCTTAAGTCCCCGTCCAATAGAAAAGGGAGGGAGGGGGGGGGTAGGGAAGGGGCGATGACATGTCAGGCGTCCCACCCCGGGCAGTTTACTCATCCAAACAGTCTCAGGTGTGGGGCTAGCGCCCACCCATCCTCTATCACCACATCTTCTGTACCAGCGTTATCAGTCACATCGCCACTACATCCAGGTCCTCGCATTCCTGCTATGTAAAGATCCCCATCCTTGCACACCTACACACTGTCCACCCTCATTCATCCAGCATGGTGCCAGCCAGCAGGCTCGCCAGGTGCTGCCATATATCAGCCGGTCTGGACCTCAGCGGGAGCAGTTCCCAGTAGGTAGTCAGCTGATCCCGACAGTATAGTGCCGAGTTAATCCAACCTGTTACCCCAGGAGCGCCCTGTTGGTTCCAATGTAGTGCAATCTGTCTCTTCACCAGTAGCAGCAACATAGCGATCAGTTTTCTTGAGGCACAGGGTATATCGGCCACCATTCCCAGAAGCGCCAACAGGGGGTCCGGAGGCAACTGCTCTCCTAGGATTTGTCCCAGCTTTGAGAACACCTCAGTCCAATATTGTCGTATAGGAGTGCATGTCCAAGTTAGGTGGAAGAAGTCCGCATCCATGGCACCACAACGCCAGCAGCGAGAGTCGGCTATTAACCCAAGTTTAAATAGCTGAACCGGTGTGCGGTACAGCCTATGTAGAAAACTAAAGTGGATCAACCTCAATCTGTAATTGGGAGACAGGTTCTCCAACTGAGTGCAGCTGAATGTCCATTGTTTGTCCGTTATGCTGAGTCCCATCTCAACCTCCCATTTTACTTTCGAATCGGGACGTATCCATGGTGCCGTATCTTGTGTTACTTTGTAGATCCTAGTGATCAATTTATGTGGAGATTTGTTCGCTAATATGTTTTCCAACGCTGAGACCGTTGGTGGCACCGTCGGGAACATCGGGTACCTGGCCCTACATGCCGCCCTGAGCTGATAATACAGGAGTAGCTCAGATGCCGCAGGGAGCTCTGAACCGCAGATGTCTCCCAGCTCTACGAAAGTGTCGTCCGGGTATAGATCACTAGCGACCAAAAGCCCGCACTTACGTGCCCTTTCAGATATCGCCGCATCCAGCAATGGACTCAGTAACGGATTACCACCCAGCGGCATTGACGGAGCATACAATTCAGCAATGCCCGCCCGATTCGCTATGTTTTGCCAGGCCCATCGTGTTGTTTCAACCGTGTTCACGTCGTCCGGCGAGCGTTTGTATTTTTGGTAGACCGTCGTGGCCAAGGGGATGGGTGCCGACACGTCCGTCTCTATCGCCACATGAGGCTGGTACGGGATCGGGTGCTGCCAATAATGCAGGTATTGAGCCTGAGCACAGTATGCGTATAGCTCAAAGTCTGGAGCCGCCAGACCACCTTGTTTAAAGGGCAGAGTCAGTACCTTCCACTGGATTCTGGGCTGTTTGCCCGCCCATACTAAGTCCAAAATCGCGGAGCGTATGCGCTTAAAAAACGACATTGTGAGTGGCAGAGGTATGTTGGCAAATAAATATAAAAATGTCGGGAGTATAACCATTTTAGTTATGGCTATCCGGCCTGTCATCGACAGCCTGACTTCCGGTACGAGTAAACCACAGCTTGTTAGTTTACACAAAACATTTTATGTTTATCAATTTAAATACTCAGTTTATAAAAAGAAAAAATCACAATAAGCAGAACTCAGATCACTATCGACCTCATGTTTGAGCCATATATACATTCACAACAAATAAATACAAAAGTGCTTTAACCAAAAAATATGGTGAACAATTTCAAAAACAATAACTTATTCACAAATACCAACATTGAATACATGGACCAAAGAAAACTTTTTACAAGAAAACTTTTTACATTTGTGAAGCTAGGGCTCTTTGTACATGTTTAGAAACCCAGGGAGAAAGTAAGAAACATCATTTAAAACAGTTGTTACACTCCCAGAACCTGAATAGAAACTAATCAAATAAATTTCAGGAACACAAAGCAGTTTCCGCAATGAATGGCAATTTAGAAAAAGCAACTGCCGACGCGTTTCGAATCCTGATTCGCAACTTGCAGGATTCTCATCAGGGCAGATTGGATCTAGTCCATGGGCACTATTTAAAATAAAGCAAAAACAAAATTTTACTATCTAGCGGGTCCTCTAGCCATCAATCTCCGGACAGTGCGGTAACAAAAACAATTTGTACCTTGTGTGATTCCTGCCCACAGTCAATTCTGGATTAGAAGAAGTGTCGTCTGTGCTTGGTGGCCTACACTGCAACAGAGTAATGGAATAAATGAGCGTTGGCCAGATGCGCAGGAAGGGAAGGCTGGAAGCCATCGTTACTCAATTACCTGCGTTTATGTGGAAGCCGGGCCACATCTTTGCCACTTATGGTGAAGTTCTTTAATTTTCTGAAAAGTAGGCGGTAGAGTGCGACTTAGTACACTATTTATTCGCCGATTCAATACTCGCATATAAACCTTGGTATTCGAAAAACTCACTTACTTGCACGTAGGTCCGCAGAGACCTCGAGGTGGGTTCTATTTTGTGGCCCCTGTTCCGCCGTGCAGAGAACAATTGTACCTCTGTGGGGATAAGCGGAGGGCACCATGTTACCGCGCTGCTGTTTGGATAGTAAATTAAGCACAGTCCAATTTCAAAATGTGTCAGCGCTAGTCGCGTTTGAATTGAGAATTCTAACGACTGGGCCACTTACTTGGACAATGGATCGCGGTGACTTCAGTGGGGGTTCTGATTTCAAATTCTTCACCAAGCGCTAGCTCGAATTAATGTCTGCAGGGGGAATGGGAGGGGGACACATTACCGCGTTGTCATGTCAATACATGACCAATATCTAATAGGCAGTTTTAGAAAACGGCAGCTTCCATGCTTACCACAATATGTTAGTTCCGATCAAGCGTGCTTGCTCCACAGCGGTATCACAGGGAAGTGAATGTCCCTGGGCGTCGCCGGACAGGTAGCCCAACCATCAAATTTGTGGCGGGCCAATCAGGCGAGAGACCTAGTAATGGGGCATGCTGGGACCTGTAGTGTCAAAGAACAATTCAGATTTTGGATAACCATTAAGGTGCATTATGGGACATGTAGTGTCCACCAGCAGGAACAAAAATGATTATGCTCTATTGATTTCACTGAGGCTATTAAGACCCTTATTAACACTATCAAACTTTAAGATTAGGTACGCCTCTTTGCGCAACAACATTGTGTCCACATCAAGGAAGTGTTTAGGGTCAATCCATGCCAGTATGGTCCATTTGAAATCAGTCTCAGAGTGGCCATTACTGGTGAAATGTTCCACCATGGGGGCTGTGATTACCTTTTTCTTAAGCCGGGAGCGGTGCTGGGTAATTCGGGCATTAATAGGCTGATTTGTTTTGCCAACATAAACTCTGTTGCATGGGCAAACCACCGCATAGACGACATTTCTAGTCTTACAATTTGTAAAGCTGTCATGCTTCCATCTGATGCCATTGTTTACGAATACGTCACCTTCAATGGTGCTTGAACAAGAAACACAATTGCCACACTTGTGATGTCCGCATATTGGTTTCAGATTCCACTGCGTGACAAGGTCGCTTTTGGGTGCTGTGATATGACTGTCTGCTCTGATTAAATGTTGCCCTATGCTTCTATTCTTGCGCATAGCAAAGATGGGTTTTTGGAGGGGATACTCTAGAGACTCAAGAAGATGCCAGTTATTCCGAATTATGTTCTTAAATTGGTTCGTGTGTTGGCCAAATGTTGTCACACAAACCAATTGTTGCAGATCTTTCTTGTCTTTCTTTTCAAATAATGTCTCTCTAGGAGTAAATTTGGCCCTGTTCTTTGAGTGTTTTAACAGCTTTTTGGGGTATCCTCGTTCTGCCATCTCGTTGCAAAATCTGGTTGCATGAGAGTCAAAATCACAAAGGTTAGTGCAATTCCGCCTGATCCTCAACAGTTGCCCGTAAGGCAAATTATTTTTTAACGATTGAGGATGCGAGCTGGTATAATGCAGAATGGTATTGCGGTCGGTTTCCTTTTTGTGCAAGGAGGTAATTAACTTAGCCTCATGGGTGCTTACCGTGACGTCCAGGAAAGTCATTTCTTTTGGACTATAGTTGAGTGTGAATTGGATGTCTGGGTGCCTAGAGTTCAGCCACAAATGGAACTGCTCGACGTCCGCCTGGCTCCCCTGCCACAGGAGCCAGACGTCGTCGATGTATCTTAGCCACTGAGTGATCTGTCCTGAGAAAGGATTGGCACTGAGGACGAAACGCTCCTCATATTGTGCCATGTATAGCACAGCCAGCTCCGGTGCATAGGGACAACCCATGGCTGTCCCTTTGATTTGGACGTAGACAGCCATGGGTTGTCCCTATGCACCGGAGCTGGCTGTGCTATACATGGCACAATATGAGGAGCGTTTCGTCCTCAGTGCCAATCCTTTCTCAGGACAGATCACTCAGTGGCTAAGATACATCGACGACGTCTGGCTCCTGTGGCAGGGGAGCCAGGCGGACGTCGAGCAGTTCCATTTGTGGCTGAACTCTAGGCACCCAGACATCCAATTCACACTCAACTATAGTCCAAAAGAAATGACTTTCCTGGACGTCACGGTAAGCACCCATGAGGCTAAGTTAATTACCTCCTTGCACAAAAAGGAAACCGACCGCAATACCATTCTGCATTATACCAGCTCGCATCCTCAATCGTTAAAAAATAATTTGCCTTACGGGCAACTGTTGAGGATCAGGCGGAATTGCACTAACCTTTGTGATTTTGACTCTCATGCAACCAGATTTTGCAACGAGATGGCAGAACGAGGATACCCCAAAAAGCTGTTAAAACACTCAAAGAACAGGGCCAAATTTACTCCTAGAGAGACATTATTTGAAAAGAAAGACAAGAAAGATCTGCAACAATTGGTTTGTGTGACAACATTTGGCCAACACACGAACCAATTTAAGAACATAATTCGGAATAACTGGCATCTTCTTGAGTCTCTAGAGTATCCCCTCCAAAAACCCATCTTTGCTATGCGCAAGAATAGAAGCATAGGGCAACATTTAATCAGAGCAGACAGTCATATCACAGCACCCAAAAGCGACCTTGTCACGCAGTGGAATCTGAAACCAATATGCGGACATCACAAGTGTGGCAATTGTGTTTCTTGTTCAAGCACCATTGAAGGTGACGTATTCGTAAACAATGGCATCAGATGGAAGCATGACAGCTTTACAAATTGTAAGACTAGAAATGTCGTCTATGCGGTGGTTTGCCCATGCAACAGAGTTTATGTTGGCAAAACAAATCAGCCTATTAATGCCCGAATTACCCAGCACCGCTCCCGGCTTAAGAAAAAGGTAATCACAGCCCCCATGGTGGAACATTTCACCAGTAATGGCCACTCTGAGACTGATTTCAAATGGACCATACTGGCATGGATTGACCCTAAACACTTCCTTGATGTGGACACAATGTTGTTGCGCAAAGAGGCGTACCTAATCTTAAAGTTTGATAGTGTTAATAAGGGTCTTAATAGCCTCAGTGAAATCAATAGAGCATAATCATTTTTGTTCCTGCTGGTGGACACTACATGTCCCATAATGCACCTTAATGGTTATCCAAAATCTGAATTGTTCTTTGACACTACAGGTCCCAGCATGCCCCATTACTAGGTCTCTCGCCTGATTGGCCCGCCACAAATTTGATGGTTGGGCTACCTGTCCGGCGACGCCCAGGGACATTCACTTCCCTGTGATACCGCTGTGGAGCAAGCACGCTTGATCGGAACTAACATATTGTGGTAAGCATGGAAGCTGCCGTTTTCTAAAACTGCCTATTAGATATTGGTCATGTATTGACATGACAACGCGGTAATGTGTCCCCCTCCCATTCCCCCTGCAGACATTAATTCGAGCTAGCGCTTGGTGAAGAATTTGAAATCAGAACCCCCACTGAAGTCACCGCGATCCATTGTCCAAGTAAGTGGCCCAGTCGTTAGAATTCTCAATTCAAACGCGACTAGCGCTGACACATTTTGAAATTGGACTGTGCTTAATTTACTATCCAAACAGCAGCGCGGTAACATGGTGCCCTCCGCTTATCCCCACAGAGGTACAATTGTTCTCTGCACGGCGGAACAGGGGCCACAAAATAGAACCCACCTCGAGGTCTCTGCGGACCTACGTGCAAGTAAGTGAGTTTTTCGAATACCAAGGTTTATATGCGAGTATTGAATCGGCGAATAAATAGTGTACTAAGTCGCACTCTACCGCCTACTTTTCAGAAAATTAAAGAACTTCACCATAAGTGGCAAAGATGTGGCCCGGCTTCCACATAAACGCAGGTAATTGAGTAACGATGGCTTCCAGCCTTCCCTTCCTGCGCATCTGGCCAACGCTCATTTATTCCATTACTCTGTTGCAGTGTAGGCCACCAAGCACAGACGACACTTCTTCTAATCCAGAATTGACTGTGGGCAGGAATCACACAAGGTACAAATTGTTTTTGTTACCGCACTGTCCGGAGATTGATGGCTAGAGGACCCGCTAGATAGTAAAATTTTGTTTTTGCTTTATTTTAAATAGTGCCCATGGACTAGATCCAATCTGCCCTGATGAGAATCCTGCAAGTTGCGAATCAGGATTCGAAACGCGTCGGCAGTTGCTTTTTCTAAATTGCCATTCATTGCGGAAACTGCTTTGTGTTCCTGAAATTTATTTGATTAGTTTCTATTCAGGTTCTGGGAGTGTAACAACTGTTTTAAATGATGTTTCTTACTTTCTCCCTGGGTTTCTAAACATGTACAAAGAGCCCTAGCTTCACAAATGTAAAAAGTTTTCTTGTAAAAAGTTTTCTTTGGTCCATGTATTCAATGTTGGTATTTGTGAATAAGTTATTGTTTTTGAAATTGTTCACCATATTTTTTGGTTAAAGCACTTTTGTATTTATTTGTTGTGAATGTATATATGGCTCAAACATGAGGTCGATAGTGATCTGAGTTCTGCTTATTGTGATTTTTTCTTTTTATAAACTGAGTATTTAAATTGATAAACATAAAATGTTTTGTGTAAACTAACAAGCTGTGGTTTACTCGTACCGGAAGTCAGTTTGTACTTGAATTAATTTGGAGGCATAGGCAATCATTTCTAATTTTCATATTGTGAGGCCCTGCCTACCCTCCTTCCCATTGGGCCCAGCCACTTTTGTGTGTCCTGTCATCGACAGCGGCAGAGTGACCCATTTTTTCACCTTCGTCTCGAGCCATTCCACTGCCCGTCCGTAGTTCAACAGCCACAGGTCCTGTATCGAGCGGCTAATATGGATCCCCAGATATTTCACCTCCTCCGACACCCAGGTTATGGGGAACTCAGTACTGCATTGTACCGTACCGTCCGTCAACGGCAGTATCGTAGATTTAGACCAGTTGATGGTAATGCCCGTCAAACCACCGTACCGCACCAGTTCACGCATGAGGGGGTCTAGGTTGTCGGCCGGGTTATGTACAAAAATTGTCATGTCATCGGCATATAGGGACACCAAGAGCCCCCTCGAGGTGAACCCAATACTGCGCTGGGTATGGTGTTGTCTCAATCTTGCCGCGAGGGGTTCTGTGGCGATGGCGAATAGCAGCGGCGATAGGGGGCAGCCTTGCCTGGTTCCCCTAGAAATACTTATCGGCCGCGAAATCTGTCCATTGACCTTCACTCGCGCCGTGGGGCCATTGTATAGAATGCAAATTTTCTGAATAAAAAGTCCACTGAAGCCCATTCTCGTGAACAGCGCTTGTAAAAATTTCCATTCGAGCGAGTCAAATGCCTTAGTGGCGTCTAGTAAGGCAGCAGTCGCTTGGACCTTCGGGTCCAAGTAGTGGAGCAGACCAAACAGTGTGCGCAGATTTTGCGAGGTCGATCTACCTGTCACAAATCCCGATTGATCCGACAGCGCTATTTGGGGCAGCATCGGTTTCAAACGTTCTGCCAGTAATTTAGCGTAGATCTTGGCATCTAGGTTTATCAGCGAGAGTGGCCTGTACGAATCAGGGCTCGTGGGATCTTTGTCCGGTTTTAAAAGCGTAATTATCATGGCTTCACGGAGCGACGGGGGGAGGATCCCCGTTTCGATCGCTTCCATGTACAACTTATGTAACCTGGGGACAAGGATATCAGCAAATTCCTTATAGAAGGACGCTGTAAGACCATCCGGTCCCGGCGCTTTACCCGACGGCATACCAGCTATTATCGTCCGTATGTCGTCCTGTGTGATCGGCAGGTCCATGTATTCACGCGCCCCGTTGTTGAACCACGCCAGTGCAATTGTGTCCAGGTATTCCGTTATCACTTCGTCCCCCGGTTGTAATTTAGAGGCATATAGGTCCTCATAATAGGCCGCCATAGCGTGTAAGATATCATTTGGTGTCCTGATAGGCTCGCCAGTCGCATCCGTAAGTTCCAAAATATATTCCGCACCTCTTGGCTTTCGAAGCATCGCAGCCAGCGTCCTACCCGGGCGGTCACCCTCCCCGTACCTCCGAGCCTGGGCGTATTTACTTAAGAACTTCACCTCTCTGTCTGCCTCCTCCTGATACTTAGTGAGTGTCGCCCTGAATGTCGCCTGGGTCTTGGCAGTAGGCAGTCTGGTGAGTTCAACCTCTAGAGTTGCCAATTCCTTTTCTAGTGCATCTAGTGTGTTCCTGATGGACCGCAACACTCCCGTTTTTAGCGCCATGCAGTGTCCCCTTGTTACCGCCTTGCACGCCTCCCATAGCGTACCAGGCGATTCCACGGTCCCTTCATTGAACTCAAAAAATTCCTCCAATTTAAGTCTCAACTCTTCCCTGAATACCTGATCCAGGAGGGCCTGCGACGGAAATCGCCAGCTGAAGGGCTGTGCGTATTGTGCAGGTGTGGCCAATGTCACCACCACCGGAGCGTTGTCCGACAACGATCTCGGCAGCACCGAAGCATGCAAGTCCCTGGACATCAGCCAGTAGTCCAGTCGCGACCAAGCGGCCCTGTGTGCTGTAATGCAAGTGCCCTCTCGCGCCTGTGGGTGTAAATGCCGCCAGGAGTCCACCAGGGACGCCTCTAGGATAATGCCTCCCAGCGCCTCAGCCGCCTTTGGGTGATGTTCCCTGGCTGCGCCCTGTCGATCTACCGCGTCAGATAGCACTACATTGAAATCACCCGCCCATAGTATTGCTCCCTCACCAAATGTACGCATTTTGTCCCAGAGAGTTTCATAGAAGGCAGGGTTATCATCATTCGGGCCATAGACATTCACCAGCAATACCTGTATTCCACACAACACGCCCAAAATCAAAACGTATCTGCCATCCGCATCCTTCAGCACCCGCTGTGTCACCCAGTGTAGGCCTCGACGGATCAAGACAGCCACCCCCCTGGCATAGTTCGAGTATGGGGCATGTATCACTTCCCCCCATCTAGAGTGCTTGAGTTGTGGGGCGTCCGTGGAACTTAGATGCGTTTCCTGGAGCATGCAAATATCTACCGTTTTCCGTGATAAGTAGGCATGGACCAATCTCGCCTTCCGCCTATCATTCATCCCCCTCACGTTCCAAGACATGCATGCTATGGACGGTAATCTAGGCTTCCCACCCAAGGCAGTAGTTTCACCAGTCGTCAAGCACTCTCTAACGGCCATAGTGATACTAAAATGTGAAGGTGAAATCGGCTCGGCAGAGCATTTGACGCAATATCGTCATAGTTCCAAGGCTCACAGTCTATCTTTACCTTGTCGGTGACTATCAAACAGAATATCTCCAGTGACACATTAAACACATAGCTTTTCTGAAGTAACAGTGCAAACCAAACATACCCAGTCCCCATCCCTCCCGCCCCACCCGCTCCAACCCCCCGATCAGGTCGTGCAGTCATCCCCCCCAGTACCAACCCAACATAACCAAATATCAACAGCAATACATGGTCGAACCATAGTTTGGGATACATCCCTCGGGGTACGCGGGTGTCTGCCTACTAACCCTGTACTTTTGACAGGGCGATCGAGTGCAACTCTGCCTCTGTACGCTACAGGGCCTATTGCGCCCCAGGGCCAGCCGGGCAACGAGCATCTATTGATAAAGAACTGGACAAGTCAATAGTAATTACAACGATTCCCCGCAGAGGTGTGTAGCGCCCCACCACCCTCAGTGGCATGATAACTTTGTCCCACTCTAACACAGGGGTCCCAGCAACGCGATATTACAGAAAACATGACACTATTCAACATCACTTAGCTGGTCAGCGTCCCCATGCTTGTCGGTCTCGGTCTGCCCCCTCTGATCCTTGGCAAGTTGTTTGGCAAATTTCAGCGCCGCTTTAGCGTCCGTGAAGAAGGTGGGTTTACCCGGCCCCTGCACCCTCAGCTTCGCCGGGTAGATCAAGGAGTACTTTGTGCCTGTCTGTTGGAACACCTTCTTTGCGGGCAAGAATTCCCGCCTGGCTGATTGAACCTGGAGCGTGAAGTCAGGGTACATAGCAATCCGGTTCCCCTTGTATTGCAAATCCGCCACGTTGCGCGCCAGGCGTAGTACTGTGTCCCTGTCCCTATAGTTTAGGATGCGCGCAAGGATAGTTCATGGTGGAGTTCCCGGCTTGGGCACTGGTCCTAGCGAGCGGTGTGCCCTTTCCACCAGGAACATCGGGGACAGTTCCGCTCCAAATAGGTCTTTCAGCATCTGCTCAACGTAGCGCTCCATATTAGCAATGTCCGTCGATTCCGCCACGCCCGTGATTCGTAGGTTGTTTCTTCTGGACCTAGCTTCCAAATCCTCATTCTTCATTTGGATCAGGGAGAGCACTTTGTCCATTCCTCTCAGCTTCTTGTCAAGGTCCGATTGGCACTCCTCCGTTTCCGTCACTCGCGTTTCTAGCACCCCGACCACTCCTTCCTGCTTGTCCATTCTTCTAGTCATACTATCCATCCTAGCAGCCAGGGCGTCCATCCTCCCATCGATGCCTTGCAGACTCGACTTGAGGTCCTGGAACATGGCCTTGATGTCGTCCGCTGGCAGCACTGATCGGGCATCTCCCGATAGCTCCTGATCCGGCGTCTCGTTGCACATGGGCTTCTTGGTCGATTTCTCAAAGGCGATTTTGGACTGCCGCATGTCTGGCTTACCCATGGCGTCGACCAGTTCCGACATGTACCCAACCACTGTCCAGGAAGGCCGTGTAACCAATTCGGGCAAGGTAAGTCGCGGCGGTCACAGGTTTTGAAAAGTACTTGACTAGTCTCTGTGCCAGGCGTCTGCAACTTGGTCCTGTGAAGGGGTCAGGCTCCGACACCAGTAAGCAGGCGCACCGCAATGTCACCCCCCGGCACGGCGTTGTTCTATCTCAGTGCTTCCAGGGCAGCACGGCCACACAAGTCGGCACCCCCCACACGCAAAGAAAAGGAGAGTAGTACAGCGAGATACCTCCAACTGTTCAGCTGTGGTTGGGCAAAATGGTGGTCGCCGGCAAGCACTGGTAGGCCCAAACAGCGTCTACTGATGCAGTTCCCAGAGTACCAGTCTCTTTAGGGGCCTCTTACCACGCAGCAGGTCAGCCGCTTTCAATCCGCTCACCGGGTGGCACTCTGTCTCTCCGGCGGTGTCTGGGCGCCCCCACCGCGTCTTCCGCTGTGCCTGCGCGCCGGCAAGCCGCGCAGCGCGGCCTCTCACCGATGTGTCCACGGGCGTCTGTATCCTCACTTATGGAGCGGGTGTGCGCGGTGATGTCTCCTGTACCTGGCAGCGCTCACATCAGTCAGGCTTGGCCAGCCAGTCTCCGGACCAGGCGGCACCCGCAGGATGGGCCGAGCCGGGCACCCTCTCACTTCCGGCCGGCTAGCATCTACGCAAGCTCCCGGCGTCACACGCCGCTTCAGGCCCCACAGCGCAGGCAGATCTGAAAGATAGTTCCACCGCGGACCGGGGCACAGGATCGTCGGGCTTTCACTCGGTAGGGCGGGGAAGCCTCGCAAGCACACAGGGCACAACACCCGAGCCCCAGAGGCAGTTACGAGCGGATTGTTGGCGGATTAATTAACTCGATCGGCGGAGCTCACCACTCAGGCAGCCATTCCGCTCGGCAGCCAAGCCACGCCCCCAAACACTAACCCATCTTAACCCTATAAATATACCCTGTACCCCAAAACCCAAACCTATCCCTAAACCCTAAAAATACCCCTGTACCCCAAAACCCAAACCTAGCCCTGTCCCCCAAAAATACCCCTGTACCCCAAAACCCAAACCTAGCCCTGAACCCTAAAAATACCACTGTACCCCAAAACCCAAACCTACCCCTGAACCCTAAAAATACTTCTATACCCCAAAACACAAACCTAGCCCTGAACCCTAAAAATACCCCTGTACCCCAAAACCCATACCTATCCCTAAACCCAAAAACTACCCCTGTACCCCATAACCCAAAACTATATCTGAACCCTTAAAATACCCAAACACCCCAAAACATATACCTCAGTACTCCAAAACATATACCCCAATACCCATACTTACCTTATCCAAACATTAAAAAAAACATGCTTTTACCATTCATACATTTACAACGAATTTTGTTGTAAATGTATGCGTGGTAAAAGCATATAAAATGTAATGCCATGCGTTATAATGGCATTGCGGAGTCATGGTACTTTCGTAATGAAAGTATGCGGAGTATTGGTATGCGGAAAGAAAGTTGCGGAATAATGGGTGTTTACCCTCCCCCCGTAAGTACATTGGTGGCACGGCGGCCCACATCTCCAGCAACATACTCATATTTTTTCACCACCCATTTGAAAAATGCACAGGTCTCTCTCATTGATTGCCAGCACCGACATAAACGTTTAGACACACCTCCCGCCACAAGTTCTAGAATTGCGAACTGTAGAGCTGGGGACACTTTTGACACACCTCCCGCCACAAGTTCTAGAATTGCGAACTTTAGAGCTGGGGAGCTACGTTCGAATCTCGGCATCAGCTCAACATCCTGTGATTCCAGGCAAATCGCTTTGTCTCCCCGTACCTACCACAAATGAATGTGTTCTTCTGTAATGTAAATTGTGCTCATGCCATGTTGTCGAGATCGCGCTATATAATATTTCAAGGAAAAATAAAGTAGGGAAACTCGAGTTCACACACTACTGAACGTGCACTCTTAAGTGCATCAGAAGGGCACTGTGAATCTAAGTGTTTCACAGGCCTGTCACAGATAAGAAATTCTATCTTAACGAAATCCTACAAAACAATATACTACTGGCCGGCAGCAATTCATACCCGGACAACGTCGGGACGGGCTGCTAGTCCTAGATAAAAAAAGAACTAGAAGATTTTTTCTGTTTAACATAGATAGAGCGAGGTCACCAAGAGTGCTATTCTGCTCATTCCTAATAGTGATGTATCGCTGGACAAAGCCAGTCATTCAACTGGGCTGAGAACACCAAAGCAGTAATTCTGCACCCTGATTTACTAATACTATGTAGATCTCTAATGTGAGTGAATACATAATCAGTACCTGAGAAATAAAGAACTACTCTGGTGATCAGTTTTACTCAATCCCTCCAGTAACCTCAGCCCCACCTCCATATATCATCATCTCTAATGTGCTAATATGTCTGGAGTCCGAAGGGCATTGGGTGTGCCATTTTCCTGCTTTTGTTGTAGTTCTGACTTGGCTCGTAACTCTGGAATGAGGGCCATAGTGTGACAGACTGATCAAAGTGTAGACAAGTGTGTTTCACCATTCAGGCTTAGAGGAGATCAGGAGCCACTTTACCAGTGCGATACATGGTCAAAGGTCAAACAGAAAGCAGTGTATTTGTAACAGATGAGCCCAAATACTCGTATATATACATCCAATTAAATATTTTTCTAGAAAATAGCAGTTGACATAAAAATTGTCGTGAAGATATTAATCACTTTAGTGAAAAATCAGCTTAACACTGATGATTGAATTGATTTACAATTGGTTATTACTGTAATTAGTGTATGACAATACATTATACTGCAGAGGCTTTCTTCATTTCAGAACTTTTTGTGAACATATTTTATGGCTCAATCAACATTATCCACTAATGAACAAATATAATCTGTATTGTAAATGTTATATGCCATAATAAAAATTCTAGATGAGACCTCTCATGTCTGGAAATAAATAAAGATTACTTTTAATGAAGATTTTTCTAACCTTTATGGCTCACTAAAAGAACTTGTTCATTTTGTCTTCCTCATTTTCAGCCCAAACTTCCTAGCTTAATATACCTTAATATACCTGTCATTTCACAACCATATAAACTGTGGGCACCTTTTTGTTTCCTTAGCATACGCAGAAAACTAATTTAATGAATTCTCAATTATGGGGCAACAAAATTATTACACTAAAATCTAAAATCATATTTTGGAAATCTTGAGACAGAGGCACAAAATGGACTAATCAATGGTTAATTAATGGAATGAAAATACACTTTTCTTTATCTCAATCTCTTTCTTTGATTCCCTACATTCCTAGATAGAGAAATATAATCTACTCAATTAAAATATTTCTAGCTACATTTTACAGGGACAAAATGTAAACATGCTATGCCCTTATGAGAATAAGACGATGTATTTGTTAAAAACTCATTCTAAGGCATTTTTAATGTGAAAAGATCTTTGTCCTGATGATGTTAGACTTAAATCCACTATTGGATTGAAATGGGAAGAATATTTAGACATTGTCTGGACTTTACCTTGTTGCAATATAATATGGAGCAAAATACATTAATCATCTAGAGCTGATAATACTACGCAGCCTCTATATTTTGTGTAAAATAAATTATTTTTAACACCTGAATCATTGAAATGAAATTTTGTCAGAAGATAATTGTTGGTCATGTGATGATCAGTATAGTGATTTAAAACATATGTTGTTACCCTTGCTGACATGTATCCAAAAATGGAGATAAGCTAGAAAACATAATAATATAATTTTACGTTATTATTCATTTATTATTCTCTCATATATCTTTAGGTAGTAATTTCCCCAGTTGGGGCACTTTACACCGTCCTGGTAAGCTAATAGCTCTCTGATTGCTGTGGCATTTCTACAATTTGCCTCTAATTAGAAAAATGCTGTGAATATTCCTTTTAGAGTTTGCTGTAATGCAGTTTGTTTTATTCATGGACTAGATAGAGTGTACATTCTTCTTAGTGTCTTAGGACATCTTAGTGTCTTAACATTTAAGAGAGAACAGGTGTGGTTAACTATAACAGCATTCTTTACGAAATCTAGCTGTTGATGCAAATGGATTGATGTAGCTGATGAAGAAGTTACAAATCACCTTGATTTATTTTCTGTATTTTTCATAATATCATTTTATAATCATATTATATTAGTAGGTACTCTTTGCAATATGTGTAAATATTAGTATATCCATTTATCGCAGTTGATTACTGACAAGTTGACTTGATCAGCCCTCTAAATAAATGCATTTCATACTCTAGCGTATATCGTCCTTTTTCTTTCTCTTCTTTTAATTCTTATTTCATGTTCTTTATTAAATTGTTTCCTTTTTCTATATGTATTGTATTCACCATTAACTACTTTGTATTGATTCATATATGATTACAAATATTGTCTTCTCTAATATATATGACATGCACTATTAGTGTTAAATCTTTCCTATTACCTAATATTTTTGTTACAGTTTTCATGTGTTTGCTTAGTCCTCCAATAAAGCATCTTTACACAAAAAGAATACATTATCCACTAAAGGCAACCGTTTACTCCCAGAAGGAATAGTGTTCATTCCAATATGTCTGCTATTGGCAGCCGTTCACTCCAAGAAGGAATAGTGTTCATTCCAATATTTTACAAATAAAAAGTGCATGAAATGTAGCAAACATATCACACTCTTTGCAACATTTGCAAAAATTCCTTTTAACTGCATTGCTAGTAAATTGTAGAAAATATACATATTATTATTTTGGAGTGATGTACGTAAATTGTTCCATGACCATAATGCATCAAAACCTAAGTCTGTTGTTTTTATTTACATTCAATGTAATGTTTTCAGTTCCTCTACCTACACAAATTTCAACCAAAAATGGTAAGAGCAGATTTCAAACTCATATTTTCACTATATTTCTGATTTGAAACAGTATGTGATATTATTTGGTAATTAGTGTTCTTACCAATAATTAACAATTCACTTTCATCCTTGTCTCTGTCATTAATGTGAGAATGAGTCCATATCCTTGACAAAGCCGCCTTGCTTGTCTTCCACACATAGTAAACAATTTGTCCCTTCTGCCTCTTGCAAAGGATCCACAATTAGGATTTCCCTAATCCAAATTATTCTGTTTGGTTTGTCTCTGACTATAGAAAGCTGCCTAGTGATATTTGCCCTAACTATATAGTATGGTGAAGTGTAGTACTTCACACTGTTCTTTGATTGTGGGAATTTACTAGTGTTCATTCCAATATTTCTGCTAATGGCAGCCGTTCACTCCAAGAAGGAATAGTGTTCATTTCAAAATTTTACAAAATAAAAAGTGCAGGAAATACAGCAAACATATCACACTCTTTACAGCATTTGCAAAAATTCCTTATAACTGCATTGCTATCCAATTGTAGAAAATATACATATTATTACTTTGGAGTGATGTACGTAAATTGTTCCATGACCATAATGCATCAAAAACTAAAGTCTGTTGTTTTTCTTTACATTCAATGTAATGTTTTCAGTTCCTCTACCTACACAAAGATCAACCAAAAATGGTAAGAGCAGATTTCAAACTCATATTTTCACTATATTTCTGATTTGAAACAGTATGTGATATTATTTGATCATTAGTGTTCTTACCAATAATTAACAATTCACTTTCCTCCTTGTCTCTGTCATTAATGTGAAAATGAGTCCATATCCTTGACAAAGCCACCTTGCTTGTCTTCCATACATAGTAAACAATGTGTCCCTTCTTCCTCTTGCAAAGGATCCACAATTAGGATTTCCCTTATCCTAATTATTTTATTTGGTTTATCTCTGACTATAGAAAGCTGCCTAGTGATATTTTCTCTAACTATATAGTAAGGTGAAGTGGAGTACTTCCCACTGTTCTTTGATTGTGGGAATTTACTAGGCAAGATGTACAATTTGTGAGCTCGAACATGGGACCAGGTGCCAAAGTCTTTTTAATGTTGATGTCTGTCACCCAGGAAACTAGCTGTGATACAATAGAACTTGTGGCCAGCGAGAAGCAGTGGATGCTTTCTGTCAAGATTTGTGAAAATGGTACTTCCATAGGAATTCATTAACTCACTTGAACTGTAGGGCACTTACTTTAATGTGCAGGTTCACCAACGTCAGCCAAGCTGCCTGAGTCTTGCAATTTAGGATTGCATTCGGAATATCAGCGCCTAAACATTACTGCATAGGTTAAATGAAACATGGGTGCAACTTTGGAACAGTATAGCTACTATTTGGAATAACGTGGAGTGACAGTTGGACAGCTGCTCAGCTGTGTGGACTATCATAAAAAGCTGATTATTTTATACTTGCATGAATCTTCTTTTATTTTAAGGAGGAAACATGTCAAAGCAGAATGAGTCATCAGGGGCCCAATTAAACACATTGGTTCAACCAGAAGTGAGTAGTAAATGTATTCAAAGAGAGATGAAGAAGGACACATTTAGGGAGACAGTACAGACAATGTTACCAAAGAGACACTATCTGGTATGGTTGCTGGTCCCTTTCAATAATGATGAGGTAGTAAAAATGAAAGAGAATAAAACAGGTGCCCAAGAGGGAGTCATTTGTACCAAAAACAAATCTAAAATTACATACATGATAAGAAGAGGAGGAAGGATGTAGCACCCAGAACAAGAATGTTGTCCAAAGCTACATTCAGGAGCATTTTGTCATTTGCAGCACTTAAAGAGATTAGGTTTCTCCCGTTGAGGAGAATTAGTTTGATATTTTGATGGTTGAAAAGGGTACAAAGAATAGTAAATATATTTTAGATGTTGACTATGATAGTTTTAATGCTGATGAATTCAAAGAGGTTTTTCAAGGCTCTATAAAGAAAGAGGTTTTATTGATCATAGGGAGAAGGGATGTTTAGCGCCTCATGGGTTAGGGATCCTCATAGCGCTGGATAGTGGCCTGCGATGATTTAGGAGAGTACATATCAACGAATGAATTAGAAGCCTTTATATGCTTAGGGCAGAGGAGTAGTAAGGGTAGACTGCTCAAGGCTGGTGACCAATGTTGAAGCTTGTGTAACTTCAAATTTAGATGTAGTGTTAATAACGGGAAACAGCCTGAACAACGAATCCTTAACAACGAGTGTATTAAACAACGAATCGTTAACCACGACCTTTACAAGAACCAAAAAACTCATTAACAACTACTGTACACTAACAACGACCACCTGAACCACGAATTATATTTTTGATAATTTAGGAATGTGTAATATTAATTTGTAGATTTCAGGATTTTAATTACGATGTAGATATATTAGTTTGTTTTAATTTGGTGTGTAAGGCCAGTAGATGGCAGTGTTGTGCGTTTTTTTCCTGTTTAATTTAAGTGAATTAGTTAAAAGAAAATCTGTTGTGCAATCAATTAAAAAAAATAAAAATTCTAAGAGACCATTTTGTGGAATGGCTGTTGGAGTTATAAAAATCAATAAAAAAAACTAGCTGATCTAAACAAAACATGTTTTCTGTTGCTCCTAAAAATAAATTAATCCACCAATGTTCAATTAGAAGTTTACAACTGTTTCTAAATTAACTATTATTATATAGCGTAAAATGGATCTGATGTTTAAAGTCTTAAAAAAGTTAAAAAAACGCTCCTGACCTAACATAACTGGGTAGAATTTCCTTGGCCACATGTCTAATAATAGTTATTGCTCTCTATGAAGGAGACATTTGTAGTATGCTTGGAATCGCTGGCTGACCTTTAGAACAATCACTTGGTGGGGGAAAGCATGCTCGAACAGCACATGTAAAAAACGATAAGATTGACCCCTCAAAAAAAGAATTATACCGTAAGGCGAGAAATCTTTATCATTCGGCCTGCACGAGAGCCAAAGCCTGTTATGTAGCAGGCACTATTAACACTGCTACCAACAAAGCACGGACTCTTTTTAACACAGTCAAGGAACTCGCTGGAGCAAACTCTATGGCTGTCGCAAGTCCCCTCACCGCACAAAAATGTCAAGATCTTGCCACTTATTTTGTGGGAAAGATTGAGACGATCATTGGTAACATCAATCTCCCGGTGAGTGATGGCAGAGAAGTTCCGCCCTTAGTTAGATCAACAGGATACCGGCTTGACTCCTGGCCACCCATCTCCCTGGACACTCTGAAATCCTTGGCTACTTCTATTAAGTCAGGCTCCCCTAGTGACCCTCTTCCTATTAGCATCCTGAGCCAACTTGATGACTTTGCCCTGAGGATCATTTTGGATACTCTAAATGCTTCTATTCACCTGGCAAAAGTCCCAGCATCCTGGAAGCATGCCATGGTCAGCCCTCTGTTGAAAAAGCCATCTGCAGATCCTGAGGTGCTGGCCAACTATCGCCCCATCTCCCTGTTGCCTGCTTTTTCAAAAATTTTGGAGAAGCACATCCACGGTGTACTTACTACATTCACGGAGAATAACAACTTACTCCATTTCTCCCAGTCGGGTTTCAGGGCGGGCCATTCTACCGAGTCCGCCCTCCTGGGAGTCACCGAGAGGATCAGGGAGCTCTTGGATGAGGGGCAAACGGTTGCGCTTGTTCTGCTCGATTTAAGCGCAGCCTTCGACACCATCTCACATAACAGACTGCTTGTCAGGCTGAGTGAGGATGGTGTCGGAGGTACAGCGCTGGATTGGATCGAGTCCTACTTGTGCAACCGGACGTTTCAGATCTCGTCCTCTCAGGCTCAGTCTAACACTTTTGTCTCGCCCCATGGTGTGCCTCAGTGCTCAATTTTGAGTCCATTATTTTTTAACCTGTATCTTCGCCCCCTCGCCGATCTAGCAGAGCGAGTAGGTCTAGAACTTATGACCTATGCGGATGATTCGCAGATTATCTTTTCTCTTACCAACTCAGAGCCTTCATCCCCCTCTGCGCTGAAATTAGGTCTGCACGAAGTCTTCAGCTGGATGTCAACTAACCAGCTGAAGCTCAACGGGGAGAAGACGGAGATTCTTCTCCTTGGTAAAAACAGAGACCTGTGGCAGGATACTCACTGGCCGCCTTCTTTGGGCACTTTTCCTATTCCGGCGACCCAAGTCAGAAACCTTGGGGTGTGCATTGATGATTCACTATCAATGAAACAGCAGGTTAACAAAGTGGCTGGCACCTGTTTTACCATCCTTAAATGGCTGCGGAAGATTATCTGGATGCTGCCTGTTGATACCCAGAAGACCGTAGTCAATGCACTTATTACATCTAGGCTTGACTACGGCAACATCCTATACCTGGGTTCCAACTTAGCCGTGACCAGGCGGCTTCAGTTAGTCCAGAATTCCGCAGCCAGGCTGCTGTGTAAAATCCCTAGGACAGCAAGGATTTCCAAGCACCTTAAAGACCTACACTGGCTTAGGGTTGAGAACCGGATTCGGTTCAAAGCCTTGACCTACATGTTCAAGATCAGGGCAGGAACCGCTCCAAAATATTTGCAAAACCTAGTCAGGCCCTACTCCCCGGTACGAGATCTTCGCTCTTCAAATGGAGCAAACTTTGTGGTCCCTAGATTTAAACTGGCCAGAGTGGGAGGGAAATCATTTTCCCATCTGGGTCCGGTCCTCTGGAACTCCCTTCCTCTAGTTTTGCGAAAAGAGGAGAATTTTGCCAGCTTTAAGAAAGGCGCCAAAACCTGGCTTTTCAACAAGTAATTATGGTCTTCTGTTTTTTTTGTTGCTTTCTGTGTTGTTTGGTCTCTTAGTCCTGGCGCCGGGAAACCCTTTGTGGGTATCTGTGCGCACTATAAATGCAAAAAATAAATAAATAAATAAATTGAACATTTAAAGAATATTGAAATAATGATTAAGTTATCCATGAATCAAACATGCGATTTTTAAAACGTAGTGATAAATTCAGAAAATATGAAAAAATTATCATTTTTGTGGTTTAGGCATTCGTTCTACAGAAAGTAGTGGTTTGGCATTGGTAGTGCTTTAGCCTTCGTGGTTCAGGCATTCGTTGTTTAATTGGTAGTTGTTTAGTCATACAACCGTTAATAACCTTTCAGTCTAAATTAAGCTGAGGTTCTAGGAAAGATTTACAGCATTCACTACAATAATGGCAGGATAAATTACTCAATTTAATAGGGTCATTGTTTCATGTGTGTTCATATAACAGAATAGGTCAAATTAAAATAAGTAGAGGTTGATATAGATTTATTAAAAGGATGTTCAGTAGGGTCATTATTCATATTTGATAATAAAACAGAATAGGTCAAATTAAAATATTGGTATAGGTAGAAGTTGATATAGATGTATTAAGAGAATGGTGATATGATGCATGTGTTTACTGTTGTTGGAAATGCAAATACTGGACAGATAACTGAGTGAAGTGAAGCAATTTTGATTTAACTAACACATAAACTGGCTCTTATGGTCATGGAGAATGGTATTGGTTGCTCCCAGAGAAAGGTAGCAGCAGGGCAATTTAACTATTACAAGGCATCGAATAAGATTACATTGGATTTATGAGTTCAAGAAACAGTAAAGGTTTTCAGAGTGGAATTTATGGAGGAACCATTTCAGATCAGAAAACTGAAAGATTTGTCTTAAATATTGAGTCCTGAGCAACAGCAAGCAATTGGAATCCCAACAACAGAGATGATACCTAAGAGTGGGCAGAAGGCTAATCTTACGGTCTATATCTTAATATTGTAAAAGCAAGAAGATAATACATGATTGACTTACTCTGAACACTATAGTGACTGGTCAAAAATAGAACACCGCTAGTTGGTTCACTTGACAGGAACATGGGAAGAACCCTCCTATGATTAGGCAAGTGGTTTTGTCACTTGTAACTTCTAAGGAATTGGTTTCCATCCAGGTGATCAGGGCCGGACTGGCTACCGGGCATTATGGAGTGCTGCTGACCTGAGGGCAGATCTCGTTGATGGGGACCTGCGTGTACTGAACGAAATTTGTTTTGCTTTAAATATTTCGAAATACACGCAGGTCTCCATGAACGAAATCAGCCCCCACTGCAGTGAACTCTGCCCCCAGCTCGGCAGAATTCGAAAACGCCCGGTAGTCAGTCCGGCCCTGCAGGTGATGGCTGCCGATGACGAGGATTGAAATATTCTTTGAGGTTTTCCTAGATCATCATTGAACTGAATAATGATTTCGGTGTCATTGGCATATGATAAGTGGGAGAAGCCAAATGAGTGCATGAACGAGGCCAGATAGGTTAGATGCAGATGAAAAAAGAGTAGAACCAGGGGGCATATTACCAAGGCAGGCAAAATGAAATTATCGCTGCTTGTGCGTCCGTTTTCGGCCGCAAAGCGGCAATAATTTCATCGCCCTATTAGCAAGCTGTCGCTAACATCAGTTAGCAACAACTTTTAGGTGATAGTGAGCGGTTTGGAGCCTGCTTTGTATGTCAGCGATATTTATCGCTAATGACATGCAAAGTGGGTGGACCCAACCTGTTAGTGACTGAAAGCAGTCGCTAACATCGCTATCGCCTATTATCAACGCAGGCGTAGTGATTAAAAAATTTGCGCTAAGTGCGAATATCGCTGAAAACTAACGCCTGCTCTGACCACTTCTTAACCTGTACATCCAATGGGAGTTGGATATTCAGGTTAAGAGCCTATTGGCATTAATGCCTAAATATTACTGGATTCCCAGCGATATTCACGCATTTCGCCGCTATCGCTGGATATTTTAGCGCATTGGAGATATACGTTGCTAATAGCACTTTATCTCTGCGATAAAATCTGGTGAAGCGCGGCGATAAAAAAATGACGCTAAGCCTATTTAGCGATAAATATCGCTAGCTGTTGATAATATGCCCCTAAGTGAGGTGCCTTCCAGAATAGCAAAGGTATACCATGAAAAATATTTGTCTTGGAGACCAGACTTGTGTAAAAATGGCAAACAATGGGAGTACTTAAATTAAGTAAAATCAGTGCTGCTTTCACAAACTGATCTAAGTACTTTCCAATTACCGTATGGAAAACAGAGGTTATCCTGCCCCAATGCAGGTGTTGGAAGCTCACCGACATGGCATGGGGAAGATTTACTAGGTTATTTCCATTTAGAAACGTTTGGATAGAAATGCTAACAGGGATATTTGTCTGAAGTTACTTTAAGGCCTGATTTAGATCAGGGTGGATGGGATACTACAATGTATGTGTTTGCTTTTGAATAAGGCAACTTTCTTTTGTTGAAATCCAGCATGTTTTCTTTATATGAAAAGGGGATGCATTTCAAAAAGAAAAATGAAGCATTTCTGTGTAATTTTTAAAGGGTAGGGAGTGGTCCATGGGGCCACTGCCTGCTGTTAAAAAAATGTTTTTGCTACCATTTACAAAGGGGTACAAAAGGGGGTGGTGATGGACGGACCCCTTCCCGTTTGTAACTGGCCTATCACCTACTTGAAGTAGGTGGTAAACTGTGATTGTTTGCAACCACATTCTGGTCACAAAACAATTGTACATTCCCCTGTGACTTACTATTAGGAGAGATGCCCTTGCCATGTACCTTCCTAATAGTGACTCGCAAACCCTATTTTGCGAGTCGGTAATAGGTTACGGACAGGCAAAATAGGGTTTGTACAAAGAAAATGCATTTTACGGGTCACAAACACATGATGTGCCGTTGGCAACTGTTAAAATACGTCATACATCTGGCCCTTAATCTTTTCCTCAGCAGCAATCAGAGCAATAATGTGTATGTACGTGTGAAATCTCATATTTGTTTGCTGAATTTTCATGCCATTCCCAAACAATATTTTGAAATTACGCTTCCATTATGAAATGTTGTTTGCCAGTATGTCACATGAGTAAGCACTTAACATATAAATGTCTCACAAGATACTGATAGGCAACTGCTTCGAGCAAAAAAGAGTAATATGAAATTTAAGGTTAATTTCACATATTTTGCATAATGCAAAATTTGATAATGACATACATTTTGGCAGAGTAATTAAACTTTTATCCAGGCGTAGTAATCTGTAGATTGAATAAATTTGTCTAATGGGGGTGACCGCCATCACTGGTAGTAAAATTATAAATTATATTGCCTGTATTTGCAACATGCATCGGCAATTAAATATTAACATTCAACTTTCTTTCAACAGTTGACTATCCAGATTTTATTGTGCAGCTACCAACCCAAAGTGATTTAATTTGTCTAAATGTTATTGGGGATCTTGACGACTCAGTGATCTTAGTTGCTGACCCAAACACAGGTAAGAAGACTTCTTTTATAGTGTGCCTAAAAGCATGCAGAAGTACTGTTACTTTCTGTCTATTGTAGAATAGTAGCTTTTGGTATTTCAAAATTTATATTGACAAAAAATGAAATGTAGGCACTACACTCGGGTAAATGAAGTCTACACAGACATTTGCATTCAACTTTTATTCTCTGTAAGTGCAAGTTCCTGAGCTGAATCCTTGTCTGTACACATTGTAAATCATGTGATATACTGATCAATTTTTTTGACTCTTTACACATTAAATTAATTTTCAAAAGAGAGTGTACATTTCCAAGTCACTTTCATGATCCCTTATTCTAATCATGTGTATGTACTGGAAGTATGTGTCAAATTTCCTAGTTAGTAGGGCCCAGTTTACAATGATTTTGCTTTGGTGTTGCATCAGTTTTGTGGTGCAGCCCTGACGTAAACTACATTTTAGCAATTGCCAAATTTTGCAAAGTCACTGTTCGTGGCTTTGCGTGTTGTAGTGAATACAACACAATGCAAGACAGCACGCAGCGTTACAGTGCGTCGGTAGGCGTTACATGGTGGGAGCAAAGACTTGTAAACCGGAGTTTGCGACAAAATGGTGTGCCTTTCCAACAGATGTTTGGCAAGGAGAAATGTCTTTATTTTTCCTCATTACATCCTCTTTCATCGTGTGCTGCACTCTTCAGTACACATAGAAAGAGGAATATGATGATTTGAATTGTTTTTACAAAGTGAATTAAAGATCTGCAATGGATTGCGGATGGTTAATGCATTGTGATGTAGTATTCTTTTAAAGAGGTGAGTCTTCAACTCTTTCCTAAATTGGAGCAGCGCTGGTGTGGTCCTGATGGATACTGTGATGATGTTCCAGATAGTGGAAACATACAATTCTGTCTTGCTTGTTGCTTTTTTACACTTCTTATTCTGCATTCTGATGGTGTCCTGGCTGTGGATGGACTCAGAACCACTAGAGATGGCAACTTTGCCTCCAGGATGAGTGAGGTGCTGGGCATGATGACCTTTAAAATGGTGCAGCTGGTTTTGAAGATGGTGTGGGTTGACAAGGGCAGCTAGTGGAGTTCCACCAGGGTGGAGGGTACTTTATCATATTTCTTCTGGTCATGGATGAGAAAAGTAGAGTCTGCGAGACCAAGAAGTAGGGAACTCTCGCTATCCAGATTCAAGATTATGAGGGCTTGAACATCAGTTAATAAGTTGCTTTCTGAAAGAAACTGTTTGACTTTCTTTAGAAGAGAGAGCTGGTATGAGGGGATCTTAGGGTTTTGGCAATGTGTTTCTTGAGGGTGAGGTTGATGATCAGGGCTAGTCCAAGTTAAATGCATTCAATGACAGTTTATATTTGAAGCCCTCAAGGTTCATGTCATTGAGTCAGATTTGTACTTTACCTTGTTTGTTGTTCTTGTCAAGTAAAAGGCAATCTGTCATGGTTGGGTTGAGCGTCAGGTAGGTGCTGGACACCCAGTTCTGGATGATTTGCAAGCAATGTTTCAGGTCTTGGATATCTAAAGCAGATAAGATTTCCATGCAGAGTTGAGTATTATCATCAGATTGGTCAATTGTGATGGTGTTAAACGCTAATAGAGTATGAAGCAGATCCATGTGAAGCGATAAGATGACAGGAGTTAGTATGGAACCTGCAGTTTCTGAAAGTGATATGCCCTGGCAGACATATTACAAATATTTATTGTCAACAGATCCAGTGAGAGGGCTTCTTCATCATTTGTAGAGTTATGTTGACATTGGCAGCACCTATATGGTTCTAGGCATTAACTGTATAAACTCTGGTTTGTGGGGGCTGGGGAAGAGGTTTTAATTTTGTTTTATTCACTCTAAAGCAATGGATGGATACTCGTCAGCCAGTGGGATATAGCTGACAATGTTAGATCTCAAAATTGCTTGCTGATACGTTACCAGTGGCTTGAACTTCGTGCAGGCAAAAATAGAATAATATTACTAGGTACAGAATAACTCCCCCTAATTCTTGAAAGGTCCTATATTTTCAGAGTATTAAAACTTTGATGTATTGGGTTGCTGACATGAGTCTCAAACCACTAATTAATGGCATCATAAAGAAATGGCAGGAACTTACCAAAGGTTTCTCACAAAGTCCCATTTAGAGGTAATCTAGTGCATCGTTCTATACCTGTAAGCTCTCGTGTGGTCATCAAACAAGTTGTGCCACTGATTCTATATACCTTTAGTTGTGCCACTGATTATATGAACCTTTAGAAATTGACTGAATTGTATTGCGGGAGCTAACTTAAGCACCACAACTCATATTACAGCAAACCTATTTGACTCCACCAGAACTACAGAGAGGATGGATTCAAAATGTAGTCAATCAATAAATCAATTGATCAAATAAGCATTTATATCAAAACGGTTGTTAAATCTGAGATTATATGTTATGTAGATGGTAGTGCAAATCAATAAAAGATACAGAATGCAGAATGAAGGGTTATTGGTTCAATAAAGGCACTTTCCTACTCTAAATAAAGCATCGAATAATGACAAGGCAAAATTCTAAGTGCAAGGTGCCCGCCTCAAATCAAATTGAGGTTCATGAGAAAATGCAGAAATGTTTGAAAGACAAGCTCAAGAACCAAGTATTGGGGCAACCAGCAGAGTTATGGAAAGGTCTTCCCTAAGGGAAGTTAGGTGAGGATCTGCTAACTATTGTAAGAGACACACGATTAAATCACTTGGAATTCTTCTGAAACTTCTCCCTAATACAACTTATAGAGGAGCCAATCAGGTTGTGCTATCTTCTGCGAATAGATAGCTTTCCCTTATTCTCACCACTGAATAAAGGCACACACAGCTGCATTTTCATAAAAAAATCAAATAATTTTCTAAGCTAGCATTTGTAAAGCAAAACAATGATCTACTTTCCTAACAATGTAGATTTCCAGGCACCTGCAATGAAAAGAAAAATGTGAAAGCACATTGAAATCAACAACTCATTTTATATCAACAATTACTTTGAATAGCTAAGTCCTGCTCGCAGTTATGCCCCTGTTAGAAATGCATTTGATTACCATAAACTAATGATTATACTGAAAAATTATAAAATGTGGGCTCTTTGTATGTGTATGCTGCCACACATTAGCACACGGATTAACATATTAGCACACTGGTTAACATACAGATTAGTAATATTAATCGAGTACTAACTTTTGTGTATTCTTTAGGCCTGAAACACAGTGGGTGCAACCATAAACATAACTAATTAAATAGATTCGCCCTATGTTTGGACTCTGCAAGTGTTATATTTGAGAAGATCTGATCAATGTTTCAGTGAATGGCATATCTAGCTTTAACATCCTGTCTTTGGGATTTTATTGTCTCTATGGATTTGACTAGCTTCCTAGAGCATCAAATCTCCTTCTAACATTCAGGTAGAAAGGACCTCTCTTTGGATCCCTATGGTCCATTGAACAAAATAAAAAGTATCAACTAGCTCAATGTATTTAGTCTTGGGATTGTGTGAAATGGTTTGCCAAACCATATGCAGATAAAATATTTTTTTGTTGAAAGCTGCAATACTAGAGGCTATATTGTAAAATTCACTCTGCTTATTGGTATTCACATTACTGTTTTAGCATGTAGATGCAGTTCGGTCTTGGAATCCACTATAAAAATCAACAAATAAATGGATAGCTATAATGAATAACACTGATGTGGTTACAGAGCTGTCTATTTCTACACATTGTACCACATCTTTTAGCTATCGAACAGGGTAACAGCTTAGAATAAATATGGTCTAAAAGCCTAGTTTGAGTTGTATATGGCAAACGTTCTATCAACACATTTACCTGAATATTAATAATGCATCCGCAGTTGAAGAAGTATATCCTCATTTTAGAGGTTGCTGCAGTGGCTGTAAATGTTTTTCCCACACCTTTATGGCTGGTTCTGCAATGCAAAAAGGTCTACTGAGGAAAAACAAAGTTCTGGGAAATTCCAGCATGCCAAATAGGCATGCCGGAATTATGCTTAAGAAGTTTTTACTGAAAATGCCAATCTAAACTATGAATATCTTGCCATTACCCACTTGACAACCACTTCCTAGAATGACCTCTGCACCATTTCTGTTGGTCTTTCCTGATTTTAACAATGCTGAATATAGTGCAAAACTGGCTGCCATGAATCAGTTTGACTGTTGGCTACATGTTTGAGTTGGCAATCACAACCAAAGTTGGACCCAATGGCGGCGTTGATGAGGTCTCCAAAAAGTCATCTTACACAATTAAAATGGGTTGTGAAATGCAGGGAATAACAAAAATGGCATCAGTCATTTTTTTAGTGGATAGCCCTTCTCTACATGTGGCCCGCAAAGTAAGGTGAACATTGTTAGAAAACAAGACTTCACAACGTTGATGGCATCTTGTAGCAAAAACAATCAACAGCTGGCAAACCACCCTGTTTTATGTGCTCTTTAGAAAAAAAAAACCTTGACCCACATGTTTTATTGCCAATATTCCTATAGCTGAATTTGCACTTAGATCATCTACATTCGTATTATTTACATTTGTATTAATGTGTGTACACAGCTTTGCTTAGATCCAGATTACATTTCTATTGCCTGGTAAGAGGAACTGGTCACAGAACGTATGTATATCTGGCTTAAACATTAACTATCTATAGGCACTTTGTGTTATCTCTACTGACCCATACATCACCTTATTAGAGTTACGGGACAATCCTCTTTGTTCTAGATTTTGTATTCTATATCTGTTGTATTGAAATATCTAAAACTACATTATAATTAGACATCATACCCAGTGAATGACTGTCCTGCACTGAAAAATGCAAAGACCACAATCTCAAAAAGGCCTACACAAAGCCACCACCTGACAAGTCATACTGAATTGTAATTATTCCAGTAATGCTCAGGGGACACTGTTCTGAACTGTAATGGTGCTGGGTCATAACACGTCTGTTTTGTTTAGGGATATTTGTGGATGGACGAACGGAGAAGCTGGGACAGAAAAGCTATTTTGTGTCATTTGAAATTGAATACAAGGATCTTAATGTGTCAGTCACTGCATCAAAGGATGGGCTAACCATACAGAGTCATCAAGGCAAAATCATCATGGACTGGAATAATCGGTCCTCCCTTAAGTTAGACAGGTAAGACATGAGTTCTTATTATTCACCTTTTGTGAGTTATTTACATTACCTTTGGTGTAAGGAAATATAATTTGCAATGGCTCATAAAGAGGACGTTCAAGGACCAATTTACCAAGGATTTTGAAAGTTGAAGCTAACCCTATTGGCATGTGATACCTGTATGCTCCATGCTTAATTTGAGCCCATGGTTGCCTGTGGGCCCACCAAGCACTCCATTTTGGGAACTGCCAGTTACTTTTCCTCAACAGACATTTTCTGAGAGCTGAAGAGGGAGGACGCACAAAGGATAAGAAGTAGAAAGAGAAACACAAAGCGAGAAGTCAGGAACCTACAAGACTGTGATAAATAGGAAAGGAGTGGCTGGTAGTTCATTAATGTAGCATGAGGTGGATTTGAGACAACCAGCCTTGAGATTTCAACACATCGGTGTCTGCCACTGTTGTCTGAGCAGAGCTTTGGGCACTGGCACCTATTCTTCTATAAATTAGGCACTGTATGTTGTATTTACTTCGGGCCCAATTACGACTTTGGTGCAGTTGCGCCAGCTCTCTGCCAGCATGACTGCACCAAAGCCGCATGAGGACCTCCCACCCTATTACAACATTTTTTGTCATTTGCTGGCATTTCCTTTGCCGTTCCCACGGCAGTGCCTATAAAATAGGCACCGCAATGGGAACAGCAAAGGAAGTTCCAGCACGGCATGGACTAGAACATTTTGTGCCCCTCTGTGTGCATCCATAAGGCATGAGGCACAAGAGGGACTTTTCCTCACCACCACTGTTTTCATGTAGGAAAGACCTCCATGATATCAGTGGTGGTGATGAAAGTTGGTATAGATACCTCTGGACCACCGCACCACCGCCAGGGAATAGCAGTTCCCTGGCGGAGTCGCAGTCCCAACGCAACATTACCCCTATGGTTGTAATGTAGCATTTCCAACACCTCTACCGTCGCATCACCACGAGCCAGACTTGTAATCGGACCCTAAGTGTTCCTAATCCACCCATCACTATCTTGTAATTCTATTGGTTTACGAAAATGATATAGGTGTGTCTGTTTTTCGAGGCCTCTAATTTCATATTCTACAGAAATTGATTCAAATATACCACTTTTCAGGTTAGGGAATTTAATAAGTTTTAAATTACCTTTACATATATATTACTCCTATACTATTTCCCTAACATGTTTACTCTTCCCCCTTCCCATTTTTAAAATAGGGTTAATTGCTTTACCTTCCAGCATTTTCGACTGTAATCTGTTTATGAAGATGTTGACAGAAATGTCTATATAAATGCATGTGAGTTACTGGTGATTGGGCGTTCACCACATTTATACAGGATTTCTCTAATCACTCCTCGGACACACTCCTGGGAATGCCTACAAGTGTTACTTTGGATAAAATCTATGATTGTTTACACTAGGTACACATGCCAACATTAGAGAGTTGTATTTTACTGCCTTGTTCCACTTTTTATACTTTTTGAAATAGAGTGACTTTCACAAGAGTAATATTACACAGTTTTGCTGTATTATTATCCTGTATACTTTGTCCTCAAACACCTAAAAGGTAAAAACGAAATCCCAAGTGTAATCAATTCCATACAGAGCAATCACAAAACAGTGTATTCTAGGTGCATTATATTGTATGTTAATAATACTACAAAGTAAGAAGTCAATTTGGACTTCACCTGGAAATCAATAAAAACAATGGTATTTCGCACGCTCTGAGCTCAATGAAAATATCTGTTTCATTACTCCTATATTTTTTAGCAGTGTGCTTCCTCATTTCAAACTCCCCAAATCTGCAATTTTACTTCATGTTGAAAATGGGCAATCACCCAAAAACACGTGTCCTGAAATCGTTAGATTTTGCTAGCACTGGCTGCATCAACCGATTATGAACTACCTTACTTGAGAGTTACTGAAGTATTATGAACTGCAGTGGAACCACAATGCAGTGGTGAACTTTCGCTGAGATGCAAGCAGTGTTCTACCTCGTTCCTCTCAGCTTCATTATCCATCACAATCTCTATCTGAATGATCACATCGCCAAAGTAACCAAAACTACATCATATCAGCTACATTTGCTCTCAGAAGTATGCTTCTTGGCATGGCTGGCAACTGTCTCAAATTGAACGGTGACAAAACTGAGGTGCTGATTGTGGGCAAAGCACCATCAGTCTGGACCTCAGCGTGGTGGCCCCCAGATGCTTGGGCCACTCCCTGTGCCAAATGATCAAGTTAAAAACCTGGGGATTTGGATTGATTCCAAAATTTCATATGTGTTCTGGTATTCTGTGTGGTTTCAGAAAGACTCTGGATCTGCTCCCTGTTACAGCCAGGAAACCCTAGTCCATGCTTTGGTCACTTCTAGGCTGGACAATGGGAATGTCCTCTATCTGGGAGCTAATGTAAAATGTCTCCAGAGACTACAGCACATCCAGAATGCTGCCGCCTGCGTGGTGTTGATGCTGCCTAAAAGAACCGCTTCTAAAAAGCCTTAGAGACTCTACATTGGTTGCCAATTAGGGAGCGTGTCCAGTTCAAGGCCCTCTGTGTTAGCCATCAGATTACGCAGGGGAAAGGACCTCGCTTTCTTCTTAACCTACTACCACCCTACACCCCAACTCGTCTTTTGAGATCTCAGGGGGTCGACTTAATGCAGATTCCTAAAATCAGAAGAGCCAGAATGAGAGGGAAGTCCTTCCGGTTCTTGGCTGCCTGCTTGTGGAATAACCTTCCCCTCAGTCTTCATATGGAAGCCTCAGAGGTGGTTTTCTGGGAAAGAATTGAAGACCTATTTATTCCCCAGGGGATAAGCATAGCCGGGCTCGGGATGGGGATAGCATAATCAGTTTGCAGGCTGGGGGCTAATTGCTAGCGCGGGGACAAACTGGCTATTGTAACCAGGCGCTGTATTAGCTCAGATCATTATTATTATTATTATGCTCTTCTCTGCTGCTGGGTTTTTCAGAGGTGCCAAGAGATGTACCATACTGCTGTCATTCTAAACTACCTTCATTAGCACCCCTCAAAGTGGACATTGATTGAATAATCACACAAAGCAATCATTATAGCTTACGCTCCTACTTGAAACATACACTACAACTTACGGGTGGACAGCAGAATTAAAAAAATAGAAGCAGACTAATTCTCAAAATTCCTAAATATAAAAAATAGAAAACATTAAAACAAGCCTTTTCATACCGTACTCCAGTGGGGAAAGTGTTAACTTGCGGGATAAAATGTACTATTCCCACTCCAATCAATGCAACAGTACGGAAAGAGTTGGATAGAGGAAGGGTAACAATTACTATTCCCATTCC
Source organism: Lissotriton helveticus (assembly GCF_964261635.1). Classification (NCBI taxonomy): domain Eukaryota; kingdom Metazoa; phylum Chordata; class Amphibia; order Caudata; family Salamandridae; genus Lissotriton; species Lissotriton helveticus. Next base: position 1,172,322,308 of record NC_136070.1, read on the forward strand.
ATTAAGTGCAACCGTAGGTAAAGTGTTGGATTACAGAGGGGTAACAATTAATATTCTTACTACAGTCAGTTCAAAATTAAAAGCAAACAAAATATTAACAACAAAAATGTTTAAAAAACAAAATAAGTAACAAACTATATAAATATGGTAAAAATTTAAATACAAATATATTTAATATTTTTTTTTAAATACATTATAATGTTAAATACATATGACAAATACGTACAAATACTATATTAAATAAAGTAAAAAATGATTTTCAAGCAAATAAATATTTTAATTACAAATTCTTTAGAAACAAAAACATTACATTATTTCACTTTTGTTATTTCCTACCTTATAAGACCACACAAATCATAAACCACATTTAATTTTTTTTTTTAAATGTACTTCCGTAATTAACATAATTCACTACCACTTAATGAATTACACATTTGTTACGCGCACAGCTACCCGTAGGCATCCCGGCGCCCTTTGCTCATTCATTCACAAAGTTAGGCAAACAGGTGAGTTTTAACTAGCCTCCTGAATTTTTGATGATTGGGTTCCAATCTAATGGAGTCAGGAAGACTATTCCATAGTTTGGTTGCCTGTAGCGAAAAGCGTCTCCCGCCTGTACGTGTTCTTTTTGTTTTAGGGACCACTAACAGATTCTTATTATTAGATCTGAGGGTCCGTTGAGGGAAATAGGGGGAGAACATGGCTTGAATTAGTACGGGGCCAGTCTTATAGAAAGCTTTATGTACCGTGGTCAAGGACTTAAACTCCACTCTCCTTTGCACTGGAAGCCAGTGTAACTGGCGCAAACCAGATCTGGCGGAGGTCCGTTGTGGGATGTCCAGTAACAGACGTGCGGCACAGTTTTGGACCGTCTGGAGGATCTTAATAGCGCCTTGTGGAGCTCCCAGATAGAGAAAGAAATATTATTAATTAAAAACAAGTTAAAACTCATAAAACTTCATTAACTTCCCACACTTTACCCCTATAATCCCCCCAACGCACAGCTAAAATTAAACAGGTAAAAAAATTAATTACAAAATTAAAACGTATTTTCTATTAAAAAAGTAATAGTATTTAACATCTAATTATAAAGTAAGTAAAATGTATTTACTCTCCTCCCTTTACCCCTAAAAAAGTAAACCCCCCACACAAAATATTATAAACAAATACCATAATTAAATATCAAATAATTAATTACTAATAATGATCAACTTATTATTAATTGATTGAACATAAATTACTTCTCACAGTTTACCCCTATAAACCCCAGGACCCACACCTAAAATGAATTACGCAATTTTCATATTTAATAACAAATTAATTAATGAATAATAATTAGCAACTAATTAATGATTATTACACATATATGACTTTCCACCCATTATCCCTATAAAATCTCAATTAAATGAATGTTATGAATCAAAAAATATTCATTACTTTATTATAATTAAATTACTTCCCACCATATTCCCATATAAACCCACAACCCGCTACGGACCTAAAAATGCAAAATGTAATTAAAATAAAATTGACAACTACTAAAAATGTTACACATATATTAACAAACATAATTCTTACACAAAAAATACATCACATACATTTAAAATATAAACTAAAATACATAACACTACATAAAAAATTATATTTTAAACAACTATATTTTTGCAAACGATATTGACTTCGATATGTTTGAAAACTATATTTCTTAGTTTAAATTCGATATTCTTGATCACGATATTCTTGCTGTTGATATTTCTGTGTCATGATATTTCCAATTCGATTTTTGTGTAGGTCGACATTTCCAACTCAGTATTCTGTCTGCATACGACCTCAAACTATTCTCACCTTCTTCACTTACCTCTTTTTAGTATGTTATATGTTACCCTCTAATTTGATCATAGTAAAGCACTCCATTGTCCGCGTGGCTAACCCACACTATATAAATACCATAAATAAATACATTACTTAATTAAACTAACTACCACTAGTCATATACTTTCTGCCCTATTGGACACCAAAGCCTGAGAGGATCCTGAAAATGCAATTCCCTTCCAGTTCATCAGAGCTAACATCCTCTTACTCTGACCACAATTACATGTTCTCTCGGTCAATGTTTGGTACTAGTGAAGCAGGGAAACAAGCCTGTTCTCCATGAAAAAAATATTTCTCATTTCTCAATTTCATCTGCCTTTTAAACTATTTTGTAAAGCAGTCTGAGAGAACTGCGATACATTGACAGCAAAATCATGCTGTCATTTACTTTATTATTAATTTCAATACGTATTCCACCTAGTGGAATGAAGTGAGGGCAATAAAGTACATATTTTCAAATCTATCTGAATAATATCTGACCTGTCTGCTTTGATTACCACTTTAGATTGCTCTGCACTACTTGTTGGATTTACCAAAATCGGTTGCATTAATTGCCATATGTGCCCGTAAATTACAGATCCTAATTCACAAAATCTAGGTAATGAGATATTTCCTATCACAGATGGAATTTACAGCTGGGAAAGCACGTCCAGGCATCCAGACTCTCTCAGTGATAGTGGGTTTTTCTGGGCAGATTCTTGTGTAACCACTGGGAGTGTTGGGCACTTTCAAAAAGTTAGTACTTTCTGTTCATATTCAAACATTTCGAAAGGCATTTTCCACCAAAAATGCATACTTTCTTTAATTTAGAAGGAACCCCTAAATACCTTGCAAGGGTTAGGGAATAATGTAAAGCACATCAACAAGATATACCCTTGCTTCTATATTCTACACTAACTGAAATATTAATTTCTTAACTAGTACATGAATGTCTCAGAAAGACATGAAGACTAATATATTTTTTCACTCTTCTCCATTTAATCTCAAATGCAAAACATTTAAAACATGTTCCTACACACTTAAATATCACATGACTACAGATCCCATGTCTTAGATCAATCATGAAATCCCTCTTCACTTTTTATTGCTGGCTGTTTGCATTTGTTTTTTTGTCACATGACTTTTTTATTTATTCAGTACAAACTAGGTTATACATTTGGTCAGGAAAGATCCCTACCAACTTAATAAATACACGTGTGATAGGTCTTAACCCAACTCTCAGTGAAGCACTGCCTGTACCCTTGTATTTTAGGCACAAGCAGCAGATGGTTCCCCTGAGAAAATCCTTTCTAAGTTCAAGCCGTACCAATATATTGAATGTCCTGATGTAATTTTTTTGGGAACGTTTCATGCCAATTTGTCAAATGAAGGCAACGTTATTAAGAAAACAAAAAATGTTGCCTTGCTTAATAATCACAACTTAGGCAATATCACCACCTTGCACTGATCAGGAGCAGTTAATAAATGCAATTGAAATTAAATGAAATAAACATTTGCAATAAACGTGCACTACTACCCTTCGGTGTCAAGGTGCGCAAACTTGCTAACAGGGCAGTACCAGGTTAGGAGGCTGGCCAGAGTTTAGAGACTCCTAGAGGTTGAAAAGTCAGATTTTTTGTTTTTTTCTGAAGCAGAGGAGGTCCATTTCCTTTTTCAGGAATATGGGAAAGCTATTCAAGAGACGGGAACTGCTGCCAATAAAACTTCTCCCGCCCCATTTTGATCTTTTTACTCTGGGAACAATGATATTGCATGCTGTGTCTGAGCGAAGGGATCTTGGCGGAAAATACCAATGAAATCAAAGCTTAAAAACTTGTGGGCCTTCCCCATGAAGAGCTCTGAAACCAATGCACAGGGCCTTAAACTGTATGTACTTCTCAATAGGTAACCAGTGGAGAAGCGGAAGGGCAGCTGATACTGAATCTCTTTTAGGTATGCCAAGTAAAAGGCCAGCGGCTGAGTTCTGTAGGACCTGACGTTTATTTGGACTTTTTTTCTTATGTTTACGAAAAGAGCCTTTGCTTTGTCAATTTTTGAGAGTATCAGATTGGAAATTACAGTTTTCTGCAGGTCCTTCGGAATAGAGGGGAAAGCTCTTTCTTAAAAGTTTCATAGTAAAAAAGGAGGCAGACGTGAATGCATTTACGTGCACTTCTAAGGTCAGTTGATTGTCATAGATAACTCCAAGAAGTTTTACCTTAGTAACTGGCGATGGAAGTTGGCCAAGTTCATACCAAATCAATCAGCAAAATTGGTAGAAAAATATGGTAAGAACATATATATTTAACTCTTCATACAGCCTAAATGTATATATAATCAAAAAGAAAATGAAAAACAGAATAACACACAGCAAACAAAATATGACCCATGTAGGTTGCAGAAAAAAACTTCTCTATTCTAAATAAAGTATCAAAAGTAATAAGGGGAAATTCTATGAGGAAGGTGTCAGCATTTGATGAACCAGATTTCATACTCAATGGAAAGAGTCTGAATATTCAAACCTTTACCTTAACACTCTGGGAAGGGTAAACCAGCAGAGTTGAGAAGAGGTCTTCTGTCAGCAAACTCAAGATAAGGTCTGGTCTACTATTCTAAAGAGCATACAATTAAAGAATGAAAGACACTTCCAGAAGGCTTCTCCTTACTATCTAGCACCCTAGTTCCATTCCTAGTTTCCCAGCTTCCATCAAAGAAGCAATCATCTGAATGACCTTGGATGAAACATCAGCCTGGTCTACCTAGTACAGGATGGGATCTCCCACTGTCTTAAACTCCATCTCCAAAGTCAAAATTAAATTAAAGGGTCAGTGAGGTCTGCTTGTCTAATGCAATGAATAATTAACCTATTCTAAGCTAACAAGGACATAGAAAAGACCCCTGCAAATAAAGGGGAAAACAAGACCCTTTATAAACATTTCATAAAATGCAACCGGTGCATTGAGCCTGGTTACAGATGAGGCCAACATAAGATTTAAACAGATTCTAAATGAATACAGTTATCATAAGGGATAATATCAAATTACATTTTAAAGGAAGCCTACGTTCCTTTCATTGTGATTACATTTCTTATAATTCAGATCAATATGCAAGTGGCTTTCACGAAAAGGAGTATATAGCCACTTACTACAAATAATTCATAAAACGCACATATTTGATGCAGTTTAACAGGTGTTAAGTATATATGTTAGATATGAAAGGGGTGGGTAGTACATTATGCTGCTCCACCTATGTGCTCTAGGAAAGCTCACAACAAATCATGGCAATTTTTTTTCAGTCCACCTGTGTTGGGGGCTTATGTCTGACAATCAAAGAAAATGTTGAGGTGACCCCAAAACATTGTGGCCAACCTGACGTTCAGTTTTGCTAAAAGTGCTTACTTTGCACTAGCAGAAGGACATTCAACAACATGCTCCTCCCTGACAATGGATGCCTAGACAGCTCTAAATGAAGACCGCGCATACTTTTCATGTGAATGTAATGTTGGGCAAATTCCAATCATCCAAGTCTTCAAGTAATGCTCAGGCATGGTAGACTGGCTCAAGGAAATCTGTAGCTACAGTCACAGGTTGATTTTAAAAGGTGCCTAGAAAATACGTTGAGAAGTTTTTTTTGTCTTTTGTACTTTATGGGATGCTTCAGAAACTATTATCACACAGACGACTGTCCAAGTGTATTTCACACAATGCTCATATTTCTTTTTTAAAATATGAATATTTCACGGAGTATTGAAAAGTAGAAAAGTCTGTGTTCTTCTACTTTCATATGGGTAAGGGATATAACATTCTTAGGAGCACAAGGCCAACAATATATGTATTCAAGTGCGAAACACCATAGTAGCTGCAGATCTTATTTCATGAACTGGAGTCATTGTAGAGCTAAACTATCCTCATAAACCATAGGTTTCATTGCTATGAGTAGAATGCAGAATTTCTATCCAAGTTCCCGTGCCTGAGAGGAGGCATTCTGTGTTGTTGATAGCAGCTGTAATCCAGGTCAAAATGTAAAGCTTTAACCATTACCAAAATAGCCCAAACCAGAAAAATAATCTTTCCTTTTGTAAGTTCTGTACCATAGCTGTGTCATGCACCGATGATTAGGCAATGATGGAGTGTTGGCGGTGCAGACCAGATTGAAAGTACCTACAAAATCATCAATAAATAATCATATGCTAGTAAAATACTCTATTTTACTACTCACAGTCTGATTCACAACTAATGAATCATTCATAGAATTATCAATACTAGTCCATGATCTACCTAGAAGAAGTGCTTCCATTGTTGCAATTTAACTTTATGATTAACTTCAGTTAGAAGTGTACAATGTTTCTGACCAATTCCAATGCTTTGATTGTTTGATTATAGCATGGAGATCTCATTTGTGAAAAGAAGTTTTGTAATCAAAGTAGATGGAAAAGTTACAATTAACCTTTCATATGTGCGGTCTGGAAAGCACCTCCTTCGATTGCATTTGAGAGATGTTCACCAATTCTCAAACCTAGTTACTGGTCTGTTTGGTAAGTACTAAGCATTAAATGTTGTGGTTTACTAAAACCTATGTTTTAACATGGCAAACAACAAAAACATTTATTCTGAAGTGGAGCTACACTTGTACTCTTAAGAAGTAATAACTTTAGATAACTTGAGCACCAAATATACTGTATCTTATGAATGTGATGTATAGCAGGGATGTCAGAAGGTGTCCATCTGTATTGCAAAATGTTCTGCAAAAGCTGTCATCCAGAGATAATTTGCTAGCAGGGAGTGAGGAGGTAGCATTGGGCATATCCTACTTCATCCGAGAGGTGGAAGAAACATCGCTTTCAGAGGTCTGGTGTAGGACTGTAGACAAAGACATTCATACAATGTACACGAATACATGAGTCTCAGGATGTGAACGAATATGGAACGAGTATGAAGGCACATTTTACTACAGAATACATAAGAAGATTCTCTCATGATGGTAATACATTGAATTTTTAGTCATTCTCACAGTTTTTTCAAGCAGTTAAATTGATATATTCTGCAGCAATAGCCTGGGACAGTTGGGATGTCCTTGGTTGGGTACAGTGAGAAAAAGGTCTCTGTCAACATTCTCTGTTCATTATTAAAACCCTAGCAATGCTTTTTTTAGAACAAAGGGAACAGTAATAGTCATCACGTGGTATATTGTGACATCGGTGCAAGATGGAGGAGAGTGCAAACACAATCTAGATTAGCGTAAACTCAATTCAGAATGCTTTTAGAATGAAAGAAAAACAACTCCTACACTCCATAAAAATAAAATATATATTTGTATGTCTTAGATAAGCTACAGAAGATCATTTGATGTTGAGGTGAATGCCATGTCATTTCCCAGAGAGCATTTCTTTCATGGAATTATCCAAAAATATGAGCAAATGAATTTCCATTCAGGTAGATTCGATCTTAGGATCATAAACGTCTCAGAAAACTCATCAATAGGATCATCCACATTTAATCAGTGATGAGTAAAACATAACGCTCTAAAGAACAGAATACCGAAAAGTTAAGCTACATGCCACAAAACTATGATGAAAGGCGTTCCTATAAAATGTGAGCTAAAACCCAATTGAGGAAATTCATATAGTAATTGGAAAATAGGGCAATAGCCAAATGAGCTGTTATATTCTTCCTGTATCTTTGTTCTGTAATTTCTTTATCACGTTCATAGCACTTTGTACATGCATGGTATAACTGCTGTTCTGGGTTCTGGAACCATAGAACGGCAGTTAGACGTACTGGTTTCCTGAACTGGTTGTACTGTGTTGCTCCTAAATAAATCCTTTAAATCTACTTAACTTCTGGCTACTTCGCATCTTTACAAATGGCGACGACTGGAAAAAGAAGTTTCTTGCTACATTTCCTACTGTGGCACAGGTGCGATGATGTCTTCTGGACCCTTCTGATCTTTCCACGCTGTTATTATTATTATTATTATTATTATTATTGTTATTATTTAAACTTATAGTGCGCCGCAGCTCCCCAACAAGGGTTTCCCTGCCCAGTTTTACGGAGTTGCGTAAAGAGAGTCAAGCAAAGGTGGGTATCTAGATGTTATTCCCTCTGAATTCCCTGTTATTGAAGCAACATTGGATGTTCCTATACCTGTTCTTGGTGTTCTCCTGAAGATCCAGTGTTTCCGACCCATTTCTTTACCTTTTGGCAGATTTTTTTGTATTTTGGTATTTCCGATGTCTGTTTCCAAAGATGACGTTGGTCTCACAGCAGATCCCATTGTGAAGATGACACTCCTCGTGATGGTGATACCCTTGGTGACCCTCCCCAGCAAGGCTAATTTCAGGCTGTGACGGTGAGCTCCGGACTACGCTCTGGTAGTACATGATCTCTCCCTTCATGCACGTCATGTTGCACCATTACATCATCAGGCTGGTGGCCATCTAGGATAGGATTTCAGTCCATTCATCGGATGCAATGTCTCAACAGTGATTTCCACTGTGTTTCCGGGGTTTCCTGTCTTCAGTGAATATTGCAGACACATGTCTGCCCACAGCCAACGCCGACCAAACGGACCTGAAAAACTACCGGCCCGTCTCTCTCCTCCCCTTCGCGGCCAAAGTAACCGAGAGAATTGTGAACGCCCAACTGATCACCTTCGTCGAAGCGAACTCCATCCTGGACACCTCCCTGTCCGGATTCCACAGAAACCACAGCACCGAGACCGCCCTCCCCGCCATGACGACATCTGCATGCTAGTCGATCAGGGACACACTTCGGCCCTCATCCTTCTGGACCTCTCCGCAGACTTCGATACTGTCTTACACCCCATACTTGCAGCCAGACTTTACTACGCAGGGATACAAGGAGGTGCCCTCTACTGGATTTAATCCTTTCTCTCCAGCAGAACCCAGAGGATCAGACTCCCTTCCTTTCTCTCAGAACCCACCGATATCAACTGCGGAGTACCCCAAGGATCATCTCTCAGCCCCACGCTCTTCAACATCTACATGGCCCCCCTTGCCACCATCGTCAGACAGCATGGGCTCAGCATTATATCCTACACTGATTACACCCAGCTCATCCTCTTACTCACGAAGAAGCCCGACGACACCAGACTCTGTTTCCAGGAAGGAATGAAGAATGTGGCAGTCTGGATGAAGGACAGCTGTCTGAAGCTCAACTCTGAGAAGACCGAGTTCCTCATCCTTGGACCCTGTGCCTAGGACAACACCTGGTGGCCCGCCACCCTCGGGAGCCTGCCCACCCCCACAGACCATGCACAAAACCTCAGAATCATCCACGACTCCTCCCTCTCCATGAACCGCCAGATCAACGCAGTCGCCTCCACCAGTTTCAACTGCCTCCGCATCCTCCGTAATACTTCCAAATGGACACCTTGACTGCAGAAGAACCGTCCCCCACGCACTGATAACCATCAGACTGGGCTACAGCAATGCCCTATACGCCAGCATCAACAGAACCCTTCTACACAAACTCCAAACCATCCAGAATGCCACAGTCAGACTCATCCTCGGGACTCCCCGTCACAAACATCTGACCCAACACCTATGAGACCTCCACTGGCTCCCCGTCGAGAAGAGAGTCACCTTCAAACTCCTCACCCATGCCTACAAGTCACTCAACAACATCGGACCCAAATCCCTCAATGAGAGATTATCCTTCCACGTACCCAACAGGAAACTCCGCTCCCCCAAACTTGCCCTGGCAGAAGCCCCACACATCCACAGAAACAGAACAGGCGGGAGAGCCTTCTTCCAAATCGCAGCCAAGACCTGGAACGCGCGCCCTGTGAACATCAGAAGTTCCCCGACCCTGCACACGTTCAGGAAGAACCTCAAGACCTGGCTCTTCGACTGATTCAGAGCTGCCCCTCACCCCCAGCGCCTTGGGACCCTCACGGGTATATAGTGCGCTCTATAAATCCCTGATTGATTGATTGATTGACAACTACAGAGATGCCCACGGTGAAAAGCCCACCTACAAATATTGTTTCTTCATGCAGGTAGGAAAAGCCTGTTGATTCATGGTGACAGGCACACACTGACACTTTTGTGTGTTACTTGGCTGGTCATTTCTTGCAGCATAGCCTGTTGATTCACGGTGACAGGCACACCTGATGGAAACACTTGGTACTTTTGGCGCTCTCTGACAATTTTGTGCACAAGCTTCAATTTTTTTTCTTTCTTCTCGTTTTTTTTAACAAGACAATACCTTTCATTTTATTTTAACTTCTTACAACACTTATTAAATTTTCTCCTCAATCCTCAATTATTATTACCACTGCTACTGTAATGCAGTTTGATCCACCCTGCAAGTTTTTACAAAACAAAGGAGGACCGCCCATTCCGTGGACCAGATGGAAGGAGGAGTTTATTTGAAAGCAATAGATGGAGTATGAAAGTCAGCTGATAGGAAGAAAAAAAATGTCCTCCATTTCTTAGGTTCCGTAGGTCATGTTGTTTATAGACCTTTACCTCCTGTTAGATGGAGGGGTTATTATAATGCATATGGTGAGGCCACTTTACATATTGACAACCGTTTTAAACCCACTACCAGTGTTGTTCTTAATAGATTTCAATTTTATACTAGGGCTCAAGAAGAGGGAGAGAGTTATGATTAATTTCTTACAGCCCTGCGTGCTTTGTCCTTACATTGCAACTTTGGTTTGATCACTGATGAAATGATCAGGGACCAAATTCTAGTTCATGTCAGAAGTAAAAAAGTGCAAGAGCAGTTATGGATAATGGGTGATCCTAATTTAGAGACTGCTATTAGTACAGCAAAAGCCTTAGAGCAGTAAGTGAAGTGGATGAAGTCTCTTAACAAAGACGTGAACCCCGTTATAACTGGAGATGTTAATAGTACTACTCCTGGAGCCTCTAAAAACGTTTCAAACTATACAAACAATTCCAAAGGTTTCCATTGTTTCAAATGTGGTAATCCAGGATATAATGTATATTTTCCACATCATCCGGCGTTTGGAAAAAAGTGCAGTAAGTATGGGCGGTTAGGACATTCCTCCAAGATGTGAAGAAAGGTGTTTCTACTAATTATTCCAAAGGAAAGGATTCATGTGTATCTCATTATCCACGTGATGATGATGATACGCAGGGTAATCTGGAAACAGGTATTGTTGTCGCCATTCGTGGTTCCTTTGATAATTTTATGGGACATAACATTGATCCTCCTAAATGTCTAGTGCACATTTTGGGCAGACAGCTTGAATTAATGGCAGACTCTGCATCACCTTGGACCATAATTACTAGGGAATATTGCATCAAGTCTTTTGGTGATTTAATAGACTTAGATACCCTCAGTGAGTCTGATATCATTGCCTGAGTTGTGATTGATCCAAAATTGACTTCATAGGTTTTAAAGAATTACTAATCGAATTCAAAAAAAGAACAGCTCTTATTAAGGTATATGTGGTTGTTAAGGGAGTAAATGTCTCAGGATGGGGTGATCAAGCCAAACCTGGCATGATTTTGAATCCTAGGAAGAAGGAACATGTGTCCATTCTTACTGAGTGTTCCACCAGTACTGATTTTACGGAGTTCTGTCTCAATGTTTTTTCTGATAAACTTGGAAGACTGATTGAATTCAGCCACAAAATTAAAGTCAATGAAGGTTCGGTACCGATTAAGCAAAAACTTAGAGGTGTTCCTATCAGCGTGAGAGAAAATTTAAAGGGTATGTTGGTTGACATGATTGAAGGCCGTATCATCGGAGAGATCGAGTCATCTGAGTGGGGTTTTCCCATTGTTTCAGCCCGTAAACCTGATAAAAGTTTGAGACTCTGTGTTGATATGAGAGCATTGAATACTAATTTAGTAGTTGATTGTCATCCCCTACCTAACATCAATTATACGGTGTGTATGTTGAATGGTGCATTTATTTTCTCCACTTTTGATCTCCATTCAGCGTACCATGAAATTGAACTCACTGAAGATTCTAAACTATTTACTGCTTTTATTACACCTAACGGTTTGTTTCGATTTGATAGAATGCCCTTTGGCTTAGCCTCAGCAGCATCCGTTTTTCAAAGGGCAATGTATCATATATTCAAAGGGTGCACAGTCAAAATATCAACTACAAAATATCGACTGGACAAAATATCGAGTTTTAAATATCGAATGGACAAAATATCGACTGGACAGAATATAGACATCAAAAATAGCGTTATTGAGGTAAGTAATGTAATATCGATAGTTAAAAATATAGACATTTAAAATATCGATATATAATCGGTATATAATATAGTTTAATAAAATTATCGAATTTTTGATATTATTGAAATTTTTATAGTGATATTTATGTTATTATGTGTGTTAAAAGTGTGTATTTATGTTATAAAAAATTTTAATTAATGAAATATTTATTTTTTAATTTTTGCGTAATTTAATTCTGTAGCGGGTTGTGGGGTTTATAGGGGAATAGGGTGGGAAGTAATTTAATCATAATTAATTGAATATGTAAATTTATATATTGTTATTCATTTTTAATTATTTGTTAATTAATTTATATTTGGTAATTAATTAACTTTTAATTGGCAATTAATTGTAATTAATTGATTAATTGCTAATTATTTTAATGTTACTTATTTATTTTCTGTAGCGGGTTGTGGGTTTATAAGGGAATAGGGTGGGAAGTAATTTAATCATAATTAATTAAATATGTACATTTATTTATTGTTATTCGTTTTTAATTATTTGTTAATTAATTTATATTTGGTAATTAATTAACTTTTAATTGGCAATTAATTTTAATTCATTGATTAATTGCTAATTATGTTAATTTTACTAATTTATTTTCTGTAGCGGGTTGTGGGTTTATAGGGGGAATTGGGTGGCAAGTAATTTATTTATAATTAATTAAATTTGCTAACATATTTATTGGTATTGTTTTAGAATTAATTGTTAATTAATTTTTTATGGGTAAATAATTAAATTAGAATTGCTAATTAATTTTATTTAATTGATTAATTGCTAATTATATTAATTTAATAATTTTTTTCTGTAGTGGGTTGTGGGTTTATAGGGGAATAGGATGGGAAGTAATTTATTTATAATTAATTAAATAAAACATCTTTTTTTAATTGTATTAAATTCGAATTTATTGTAAATTAATTTTTAAATGTGAAATTATTAATTGTTAATTTGTAATTAATTTGTATTAATAGTTAAATAATTGTAATAATTAATTTTAATTTGTAATTTTAATTGATTAATTATTATATTATATTAAATTCGTAATTACTTTTAATTAATTTTTGATATATATTAATTTATATTTATTGAAATAATATATGAAGTATTTAATTTCCCTACTGTTGCACCTACTGGAGTGGGAATAGTAATTTTTACCCCTACGCTATCCAACGCTTTCCCTACTGTTGCACCCACTGGAGTGCGAATAGTAATTTTTACCTCTACGCTATCCAACGCTTTCCCTACTGTTGCACTCTTTGGAGTGGGAATAGTAATTTTACCCCTACGCTATCCAACGCTTTCCCTACTGTTGCACCCACTGGAGTGGGAATAGTAATTTTTACCTCTACGCTATCCAACGCTTTCCCTACTGTTGCACTCTTTGGAGTGGGAATAGTAATTTAAACCCCTACGCTATCCAATGCTTTCCCTACTGTTGCACTCTTTGGAGTGGGAATAGTAATTTTTACCCCTACACTATCCAACGCTTTCCCTACTGTTGCACTCTTTGGAGTGGGAATAGTAATTTTTACCCCTACGCTATCCAACGCTTTCCCTACTCTTGCACCCACTTGAGTGGGAATGGTATTTTTTACCCCTACGCTATCCAATACTTTCCCTACTGTTGCACCCACTGGAGTGGGAATAGTAATTTTAACCTCTATGCTATCCAACGCTTTCCCTACTGTTGCACTATTTGGAGTGGGAATAGTAATTTTTACCCCTACGGTATCCAACGTCTTCCCTACTGTTGCACCCACTGGAGTGGGAATAGTCATTTTTACCTCTATGCTATCCAACGCTTTCTCTACTGTTGCACTCTTTGGAGTGGGAATAGTAATTTAAACCCCTACGCTATCCAACGCTTTCCCTACTGTTGCACTCTTTGGAGTGGGAATAGTAATTTAAACCCCTACGCTATCCAACGCTTTCCCTACTGTTGCACTCTTTGGAGTGGGAATAGTAATTTTTACCCCTATGCTATCCAACGCTTTCCCTACTGTTGTACCCACTGGAGTGGGAATAGTAATTTTTACCCCTACGCTATCCAACACTTTCCCTACTGTTGCACTCACTGGAGTGGGAATAGTAATTTTAACCCCTACGCTATCCAACGCTTTCCCTACTGTTGCACCCACTAGAGTGGGAATAGTAATTTTTACCCCTACGCTATCCAATGCTTTCCTCACTGTTGCACCCACTGGAGTGGGAATAGTAATTTTTACCCCTACGCTATCCAACGCTTTCCCTACAATTGCAGTCTGTGGATTGGGAATAGTATTTTTTACGCTTATGCTATCGTATGGTAATACTATTGGATATTATTTAATTATATTATGTTAATATATATATATGTTTTAACAAATATGATTGTAAAAAAATGTTTTTATAACTTTCAATAATCATTGAATTATTATAAGTTAATTTAAGTATTTTTAAGTATATTTTAGTAATAAATTGTTAATTTTAATTTAATTTAACACTGTTTTTGATAAAGTCGATATTTTTTAAAACTATATTTTTGTAAACGATATTTTGTACTCGATATTTTTGTACTTACCTGTTTGTACATACAAACTCGATATTTTGTCTGTAGATATTTTTTCCTCGATATTTTTGCTAGTCGATGTTCTGTCAGTCGATATTATTTCAGTGATCCTATTCAAAGATGTTAGTAATTTGTTAAATGTTTTCAGGATTACATTCTTACTTTTTCTAAAGACAATGAGGATCATTTTTGTCATGTCGAGGAAGTATGTGAGAGATTAGAGAAATGTGGTTTGACACTCAATGCAGGGAAGTGTACGCTTTTTTTGTAAATCTGTCGAGTACCTTGGTCATACTCTGTCTGGTGATGGGGTTGTTCCCAAAAAATCCTTAGGGGATGCTATTATCAAAGCACCTTCACCTGATAATAGGGAGAAACTCCTCTCTGTTGCTGGGTTATGTGAATACTATAGCAAATTCATACAGAATGTTGCCACTAAAATGGAACCTCTCTGAGAGTTGACCAGGAAATCCACTGAATTTGCCTGGTCAGAAAGACAAGAGACAGCTTTCCAGCAGATTAAGAATGAAATAGTTTATGCTTCCACTGTCAAATCTTTTTGCTTGAACTAAAAGTATATCATTACCGTTGATGCAAGTTTGTACGATTAGGCAGTGTGCTAAGTCAAAGTTGTGGCAAGGAAGAATGGTGTATTGCATTTGCATCTAGAACTCTCTCGGTAACTGAGAGAAGATATTCAGTGATTAAAAAGGACCATTGTACACTTCCGCAACTATGTATGGGGTAGCAGGTTTCTGCTCAGGACCGATCACAAGCCTCTCATTGTTTTTTTATCTCCTGGGGGAGGATGGAATTCCACAGCGCGCATTGCTAGGCTCACTTCTAGGTTGAAAGAAAATTACTTTGAAGTGGAGTATGTTCACGGTAAAAGCAACCTCACTGCTGACTGTTAGTCTAGGTTGCCCTGCTCTGAGAATTATGATTCTCACAATGAGCAGGAATTAGATATGGTTGCCACTATCAAAGATGTTGCTTCCAGTGAGTTTCTGGGGTTATTCGAGAGTGACTGAATAAAAGAAATGAATAATGATTCTTTGTGTCAGTTGATTAGTGAGTGCTTGAGGAAGGGTTGGCCCAAAGAGAAGTCTGTCACTTCTGAGATTGCTCCATATTGTCAAGTTTCAGATGAGATCGAAGAAGAAGGTAATCTGCTGTTCAAATGTGGCAAGATTATTCCTCCGATGACTATGCAAAATAAGATTTTCCAACTTGCTCATGAGGGATATTTAGGAATGTACTCCATGAAATGTCTCATTAGACCTAATTTTTGGTGGCCTAGCATCGACAAAATGGTCGACAGGATGGTTAGGGAATGCTCTGGCTGCATCAATAGTGATAAAATACTTAGAGTTTTTTCTGTCCCCCCTCAAGCCCGTAAACTTCACCCGAGTCTCCCTGGCAAAAAGTGGCTTTTGATATTTCCGCCCCCTTCAATCGGTTACCTTCTGATGCCCGTTTTGCTCTAGTATTAGTGGACTATCACTCCAAATGGCCGGAAGTCAAGTTTGTAGCCAATGCCACATCTCGGGTTGTTATTACATTTTTCAAGGACATTTTTGCTCTAGAAGGTTCTCCTGAAGTTTTAATTACAGACAATGGTGTGCAATTCACATCACAGGAAATGGAGGAGTTTTTCTGTAAATGTGGTATCAGACATGTAACCACTTCCCTTTACGAGCCTAGGGAAAATGGGCAAGTTGAACAGTTCAACTGAGTTCTTAAGGAGGGAATTGAGTTGGCTAATAAGTCCAGTGGACCTTGGAGGGAAGTGTTGAGGAAACAATTGTGGATGTATCGCATCACGCCTCACTCTGTCACTGGGGTGAGTCCCTTTAGACTTTTGAAAGGATGGGAACCTGTATCAGATATTTGTCCTTGGTGGATAAAGAATACTAGTAAAACCATTGATGACATTGAGTTAGATGTTATTGCAAGACTTGTGAAAGATAAGCAAGATAAAATGAAAGAGTTGTTTGATGAAAACATGAATGTGAGAATTCCTGATTTTGCTGTTGGTGATTTGGTTAGAATCAGGAAACCTGGTTTCATGGTGAAAGTTGCTTCCAAATTCGGCCATCCTATTAAGGTTTTTAAGGTTTGCAAATACAGTGTTGTTACACAAGATGGCAAAGTGTGGAATGTGAGAAACGTTGTCAAATGCAGATTCTCAGAGCATAGTAAGGTCTGTGAGAGCAAGACTCTGTTAAATAACTGTACAGAATCCAAGGGTGGTCAAACCAAGTGTGGTCAAACTGTGGCCTCCAGAGTCGAAGTGAACAATAGAACTAGGTGTTTTCATGCAAGGTATATTTCTTGATGACTCTGAGCCAAATTAAAGAATTGAAGCTGTTTTTACCTGTTAGGTATGTTTCTATGTGACACATAATTTCTGGGGGGGTTTTGTTTCCTTTTGTTTTTGTTTTTTTCTTTCTATTTCATTTTATATTGTTGAGGTGAGATGTGTTATGTTCTTCCTGTATCTTTGTTCTGTAATTTCTTCATCACATTCATAGACCTTTGTACATGCATCGTATAACGGCTGTTCTAGGTTCTGGAACCATGGAACGGCAGTTAGACGTACTTGTTTCCTGAACTGGTTGTACTGTGTCGCTCCTAAATAAATCCTTTAAATCTACTTACCTTCTGGCTACTTTGCATCTTTAGATGAACACTAGAGGTGTCGCATTTTTGAACTTCTGAATGTCTTAAAAGAGTGTGTAAACAATTTTTCTAAAGCTACTTTTTCTAGGTGAGCATATCTTGGCACAGAAGTGGATAATGGTATGATTATTTTCCTTCAATATCTTGGTATACACAATCTCTAAGGTTTAACACCTGAGTATCTGCTAACATGAGTGCTACATGCACTAATAATACTGCGGTGGACAAGGGCAATCTGAATGCAGAATATCCTATCTATGAATTACACTCTGAAGAAATTAAACACAGGACAACCATGTTCAACTGTGCGCCAAGGGAATTAAATCACTCTTTCTTCTCCTGTGACGCAGAGGTCCCTGAATAATCCAGAACACATCATTATCTGAAACCTCTTGATCAGGCCCTAGAACTAGAGTCACCATCAACATGTTTCCAAACTCTGATGCACCCCACAACATTCACAAATTTAATTCCCTAGACACTGAGTGAAATGACTGATGGTTGTAAAATACATTGATCTAGAAAAGGAGAAGAAATAACATACTATCACCCTAATGCAGCTGACTAGCCCAAGATGCTCACATAGATTTCCTTCCAAAGTTTGAACGACCTGGAACGTGGCCAGCTATGGACAGTAACATTATAAAGGGCATCCATGGATGAACATTCAAGGCCAATAGAAAAGTACCACAAAAAATCATGCAAGGAAAAAGTATATAGAAACAGGCCGCTAACAGTAATTCTCACCTGAATTTCAGTGCAGCCCCAACGTCATTAGAGTATACTGTCACTAAAATTCTATCACTGTACCTCAATACCACAACGCACAGGAATCAACCGCTTGACAGTGAGGAAATGAAGAAGCATATCAGAAACATCAGCAAGAATGACAGAGGATCATCATCAGTAGCTGAAGCATTGAAATCTGGTGCACCGGGAAACACCCAGGTGCCACCAATCAGTCCCTCTCAAGCGTTAGAAAGTACTGGGCAGCAAATACAGTCACTGTAATAAATCTAAACCAGCATGGGAAGTGGCAAGCACCACCTCATTGACGCTTCCACTTTTCTTAGTTTCCTTCCATGTAGGAAATATGACTGACTGATTTCTAATAGGACCTCTAGTATCAGCAGTCCTGGCCCTTGCAACATGAATCAGTGACTAGTGATGTAACAGTGAAAATGGAAATGAAAAAGAGTCATTTTAAACTCAAGGACCTCAAGTATACAACATTCAAAACAAGATAAGTAGTTTCTATCTGTGTTAAGCATGGTCTGGCCCAGCACCAAACTGAATGCTGAGGGTGAGCCCACTTGATAGGGCATCAAAGATGACTTACATGTATTGTTTAATTTTAAGGGCAAGCATGTGTGCAGATCTTAGGACAGAGGGTATTGGTACAAGGAAACGGGAACAAGATGGTTTACTCTAAGACCAGCAGATGTTTTGTAATCAGTCTCCGACCAAGCTTACGCTCCAAATTACCCACAATTCACAGAAGTTTTCACAGCCACAAAAAAGTTTTATTCCCAGTTTTTCAAACATAACTTAACATAACCTACCAAAATAACATAACTAAAAATAATTGTGATTGTATAAAACATAGACTTCATACACATAACATAAGTCCCCTCAATCTTGCATCTCAGTACATTTAATTGTACTGACGTTCAGAAGTGTGGTTCTCAATAAACCTTAAAAACTGAGAGCAAAGTTTGAATTGATATGTTGTTGGGTGGCTGGGTTTTACAGCTTGTATTAGTAACCTTACACTTTCCTCATATTCAGAATCATATTGCATCATTTCCAGAAATCATATTCAGATAATTCTGTTTTTTCCTTATCAGGTCGATTCTACGTTAACACAAGTTTTGTGTCAAGTTTGGGAGAAAAGCCGACTGCGACGGAAAAACTGCTGTCTGTTGATGGGCAAGAAATGAAAGCAACCAAGTAAGAGCACAGGATTCTAAAACATAGCACATTATAGAGAGTGTACCATAGTAGCCAGAGGTTCTTTGGTCCAGTCAGTGCTCCACTATGAACATCAATGTCTGCAGAACAAGTTCAATTGCAATGCCCCCATGATGCATTGGACTGGTTTGACTTTTCAATGTGGTTAGATAATGAGCTCTTAGTCAATCAAACAATCAATCAATCAATCAAGGTTTATAAAGTGCGTCTACTCACCTGTGAGGGTCTCAAGGTGCTGTGAGGGGGTGCAAAGCGGGTCAAACTAAGTGCAGACATCATCTGAAGAGCCAGGTCTTGAGGTCCTTCCTGAATTGTGTCAGCAAGGGCGATTTTCTAAGGGGGACGGGTAGGGTGTTCTGTGTCTTGGAGACGAGGTAGGAGAAGGACATTCCTCTGGTTCTGGTCTTGCGACCTCGTGGGGCAGTAGCCAGGGAAAGATGGGTGGAGTGGAGGTGTTTGTTGGGTACATGGGATTTGAGGCCGTGATACAGGTATGCTGGTCCGGCATTGTGAAGGGCCTTGTATGCGTGGGTGAGGAGTTTGAAGGTTATTCTTCTGTTGACTGGGAGCCAGTGTAGGTCACAGAGGTGTTAAGTGTTGTGGCTGCGACAGGGGATGTTGAGGGTTAGTCTTGCTGTGTCGTTCTGGACATTCTGGAGTCTTCTGAGAAGTTTCTGGGCGACGCTGGCTTAGAGTGTGTTGCCTTAGTGGAGCCTGCTGCTGATGAGGGCATGGGTGACTGTCCTCCTGGATTGGATGGGGATCCATCTGAAGGTCTTCTGAAGCAGGAGGAGTGTGTTGAAGCAGGTGGAGGAGAGGGTGTTTATCTGGCTGTCCAATGTGGGCGAGGAGTCCAGAACGATGCAGAAGTTTTGTGTCTGGTTTGTGGGGGTTGGGGGACTTCCTAGAGCAGAGGGTCACCGGGAGTTGTTCCAAGCAGAGGGGGGAGGGACCCCGGATGAAGACTTCTGTCTTGTCTGAGTTGAGCTTCAGGCAGCTGTCCTTCATCCAGGTGGTGATGGCTGTCATTCCTTCATGGAAGTTATGCCTGGTGACAGTGGGTTCTTTGGTGAGGGTAAGGATCAGTTGGGTGCAAGGGTGGCCAGGTAGATATTGAAGACGGTGGGGCTGAGGAGGAGTGGATGTCATCAGTGGCTGCGAATAGGGCGGTCTCAGTGCTATGATTGCTTCAGAATCTGGATTGGGAGATGTCCAGGACGTGGTTCGTTTCAATAAAGTTGGAGAGATGGGCATTAATGACTTTTTTGATGACTTTGACTGCTAAGGGGAGCAGGGAGATGGGCCTGAAGCTGTTGCTGTCCTTTGGGTCCGTGGAGGGTTTATTCACGGGGGGTGTTGATCTCGGCATGTTTCCAGTCATCAGGGAACATGGTGGTCTTGAGAGAGCAGTTGATGGTTCAGCATAGGTCGAGTGCGATGACGGGGACGGCTCTGTGGAAGATGCGGTGCGGGCAGGGGTCTGAAGGTGCTCCAGAGTGGATGCTTTTCATTATCTTTATGGTGTTGTCCGTGGTAAGTGGGGACCAGCTGTGCACAGTCAGTCGGAGGCTGAGTTGGTGTTGGTTGTAGTGGTTGTTGGCATGGCCGGGTGGTCCTGGGTGTCAAAGTTGTCATAAATAGTCTTGATCTTGTGGTCAAAGAAGGTGCTGAGTCTGTTGTAGAGTTCTTAGGAGGGTGGGACTTCTGTGGCCTTGCTGTTGGGTTTGGCGAACCCCTTGATGGTGCTGAAGAGTTCTTTTCCATTGTGTGCATTGTTGGTGATTCTGTATTGGAGGGCCTATTTCCTTGTGGTTTTGATTAGATGTTGGTGTGCAATGGTGGCTGCTTTGAAGGCGGCGCAGGCTTCCGGGGTCTACTGAGCCATCTACAGGTGTCTCTGGACTCTTGAAGCATTGGGTGAACCAGCTTGCATTCTTGACGTGTTGTTTGCCAGTGACTTCCTAGAGGGGGTGAAAGGTGTCTGTGCAGTTTGCGATCCATTGGTGGAGGTTTCTTGATGTGGTGTTGACGTCTGAGGATGCCGGTGGTGATGTGTCATTGAGGAAGTTGGTGAGTTGATCTTCTGTGACTTTTTTCTAGCTTCTGTGAGGTAAACAGTGGGTGGTACCAACATGTTAACAACTTCTTGAAAGTACTTTAATCATTTTTTGGTGGACAGAGCAAAGGCAGACAGAATGAGGGAGGACTTTACATCTGCCATCCTGCCTTCACTCTGCCTGCCAAATTTAGAGATGTTTGCCAACCCAGCAGACTTCTCTATAGATTGGAAGCAAGCACATCCTGGCAGTAACTGTCGATATAGAAAAGGGTTTAAAGACTGCTTCATTAAATATGATGGAAAGCTGTCAGACTTTTCCAAAGGTTTTTATTTTTGAATAATAAACTCTCAAAGTAGTAGTTGTTTTTAAAAAAAAAATAAAACAAATGAATGTTCACCATATCTTTGGAGTTTTACCCCATGGTGTTGTGGTAATGGGGTCATTTTTTGTTTTTTACTGTCCTTCCTCACCAGGATCTACCTGGCGGTGATGAAACAATAAAACAAATAGCCATCTGGTCATCTACTCTAAATAGGGCGAATGGCAGGCTGGCTTACCTCCAACTTCCCCATGCTCTCTCAGGCTATGAGAAGAAGGTTTGCACAGATGGAGTAAACATTACTACGGCATAAATATGGGGATACACCCACCTCTAAATCAGACTGCTGGACCGAGAGTTTGGCGGAAAGGGTACCCTGGCACAAAGGCTTACCCTCTCTGCCAATGTCAAATCAGCCCAACAGTGCTAATTACTAGTCCCTGAGAGCAGTATACACTATTAATTGCAACCAAAAAAATCAAGCAGCCCTGAATTCCAGAGTTATTAGGATGGAATTTCCACCTAGCATGACTTTTGCCCTTTCACATTTCAGCAAATTTAACCTGTTGACATTTAAGGAGAAGACTTTATTGCACCAGGTAGTTAGTGGGTGCAGTAAACTACCCTCCACTTGATATTGTGATCCCCACGATAGCATCTGTTTGTGCAGGGAACACAACTTTTCGACCCACTTGTCAGTATATGTTTCTACTTATATACATCCATAGTGAACTAACTATATATTGTTAAATAAGATAAACTGAAATGTACAAAACAGACAGAACCAAACAATATCTGTTAATCTAATATCTAGCTTGTGAAGAAAGGCACTCTGGCAAATTGGTAGAGGACCATCTCCAGCTTAACATTAAAAAGTAATTTGATATTTTTATAACAACTTATAGTTGTTTGTTTGGACATTTTCAACCTTTTCAACCTTCTCTGTCCCTGCCTCCATACATTCATAGTATGCTTCACTTTGTTTTGTTATGACTGACCCTAGTTTATTCTCTTCTGTTAGAACTGGGGGTCTCTAGTTGGCTGAGGTAGGTACCTTAGTCCAAATAGAGCCCCTTGCTTCTAGTTAGGGAAAGGAGGGACACACTCTTAGATAACCCCTGCTTACCCTCCAGTAGCTTGGCACGAGCAGCTAGGCTTATCTCCAAGGCAATGTGTAAAGTATTTGCAACCACACTCCCAGTAACACAGTGATAACACCACAAATGGACACCACATTGATGTAGTAAAATAGCGGTATCTTTATCAAGAAGAAATACGTTGAGACCAAATTATAAAAATATCCAGCATATGCATATTCATAATATTTCACTGGAATGGTTATTAGGCCAACAATCACTTGTAGGTTCTTGCGGTATGAATGAGCACTTCACGATGATCTAGTGCAGTCCTAATGCAATGCTATGCAGTTCATAATGCAGTTCGTAATGTAGAAAATAAGACAGTCCTTAATGCAAGTACTAATGCGGTTCGTAAAGCAAGTAATAATGCAGCCCGCAATGCAAGTACTAATGGGGATCGTAAAAGCAGGTAATAATCCAGTTTGTAATGCAAGTACTTATGCCGATCGTAAAAGTAAGTAATAATGCAGTTCGTAGTGCACATACTAATGTGGATCGTAAAAGCAAGTAATAATGCAGTTTGGCACCGATTGCGTTGCTAGTGAAGGTCTCTATGCCACTCTTGGCTGACTCGCGGTCAGCAACTGCCAAAATATGCCCCAATACTGTTACGAAGGAAACAAATTGCAGCTCCACAATCTGACGGCTGTACTGCCACTCCTCACAAGTACGGGCCGTGATATTAACTTGGATGGAGGCTCACGCTGCAAAGATGGGGAAGGCCAAGAGCGGTCTCTCATAGTACGCACTCCGCCACAGGCGGTGACACACACACGCTCGCTGAGCATTACCTGGGGAGTACAGTCTATCTCTCCTCTCCTCGCAGCTTGGGCGCCATGCTGTGTGGCTTCGGGTTGGTGGCGGCTGCTCCTTGCAGTGAGAGTCGGTCTACCAGGTGACGGCCTCGCAGCTGATCGGCTCCCGGGGCAACTGGGCAAAGGACCTCGGACTCACGATGGTAAAGGTTCACAGGTCTCTCCTTGGCAAAGGTGGGCCCCATGCAGGCAGCACTGATTTCTCATGGCTCCCCCTTGGGATGACGTCTGGGCCGATGGCGATAACAATCACAGCACTTCTGGTTACACTGTCAATCGAAGCAGAGCGCAAGACTGCTCCGGGGCACATGGTAACTGGAAATTCTCACAAAGGTCTCAGGCTGCAAAAAGAACACTCACACAGCATCGCTGAGGCACACTTGGAAACTTTGATGTTCCTGAGTTTCCACAAAAGGGAGCCAGCCCCTCTAGGTCCTTGGAGACAAGTTACTTCAGGGCACAGCACACAGCAAAGTCCTTTAAAGCATGGGGACACAACACACAGCAAAGTCCCTTGTCCTCTCCTTAGTCAAATCAGCAAACTGCAGGCCAGCCGCAGAACACACAGCAAGGGCAGTCCTACTCTTCAGTCTCTTCAGCTGTTCTTCTTTAGCAGAGGTTCCTCGTGATCACAAAGTAGTCTCAATCCTTTTTCAGTATTGAGTTCAGTTTTCAGTTCAGGGGTTTCACCTCTCACATTTATACCCCTAAATGCCTTTGAAGTCTTTGTGTCCAGGGGTCTCTGAGCCCGGTCCAAACCAGACCTGCGTGTCTTACTGCCAGTGCACACCTTCTTTCTTTGATAGTCAGGGTCTGGGCCTCAGACACTCCGCAGGAGGTGGAGACATTCTTTTGTGGCAGCAACACAGCCCTCTTCGCTTCAAAGGGACTGCTCCTCCCACCACAGCAAATGCAGCTATCCTGTTGCTGTCTCACCTACTCCTCTCTGGTGTCAGGATACTTTCTAGACCCTGTCGCATCCAAACCCAGACAGTCAATATACAACCAGGCAGAGGCACTGAGGATGTTTGAGACAAGAACACAGCCACTTCTAAAAGCATGGTTTCTAAACAGACAATTTAAAAACCATATTTACAAAAATACTTGTTATTAAATTCTGAATTCAGGCACACTAAACTCCATCTCTCCATCTTATGCCTATGGGAAGATATGCTGGAAACATGTGACACAGCATTCCCCATTCTGTCCTATGGGAAAGATGGCTTTGCAACAGTGAAACATGAATTTGGAAGTATTTCACTGTCAGGACATGGTACACACCTCAGTACATGTCCTACCTTTCACATACACTGCACCTTGCCCAGGGGGGTACCTTGGACCTACTATAGTGGTGTTTGGTGTGCATAAAAAAGGAAGGGTAAGGCCTGGCATGTGGGTGCACTTGTCAGGACAACAAGGCAGTTAGCAAACTGCAGACAGGCACTGCAGTGACAGGTCTGAGATCTCTTTTTAGGGCTACTTGTGTGGGTGGCACAATTAGTGCTGCAGGCATACTAGTAGCATTTACATTACCAGCCCTGGCAAACATAGTGCACTTTACTAGGGACTTTACTAGTAAGACAAACATACCAATTATGGACAGCCAATTACCATAACACTTTAGACAGGGAGCACTTGCACTTTGACACTGATCAGCAGTGGCAAAGTGTCCAAAGCATCTAAGTCGGCAACACAATGTCAGAAAAAGGTCTAGGAGGAAGGCAAAACGTTTAAGGAACTTTAGCCAAAAAGGGTCAAGTCCAACATCTTTGTTTCTATGTAGTTGGTTTTAGTCATGAAACTGGTCCTCTATCCGTTTATTTCTTGACTCTCTGTATGGTACTGTTTATTTAACATTGTGCTGGCAAGTATCTAACTGTGTTTTGTTTCTTTATTTTGTTTTTTTACATTTTATTCCTTTGCTTGGAACTATCTCCTGCTTCACAGAAGGGTGAATTGTTCAGTGATGTTAATATTGCTTCATATTTGTATGTTTAATGGAAGTCTCATGTGTGCTTTACATTCTATCATTGTAATTAAACTGTACTCTTAGCCCTTCCCATTTAAATACATGGGAGCAATGCATTGCATGGTATTTCTAAGCTAATTAAAAAAACATATAAACACATAAATGTTTTAATAAAAGTAAGTCACAGCTTAAAAATAATATTATTTTAAGTAAACTGATTTTCCCACTGTCTTTTCAGGACTACGAAAAAGAACTTCAAGACAAATGCAGATCCAGCAGATACCATTTCTTGCTGGACTGTGGATGTGCAGCAGAGTTAAAGGATAACGTTGCCAGGGCAAGAACTGCAGTCCCTTTCTTAAGAAAGCCTTCTATGTGTTGTCGTCCAGTGGCCCTTTTAAAGTGTGTTAGTATGACACAAGCTAGCACACATATATATATTCAGAATGCCATATTGCCACATTGCTGCATAGAAGCCATATTTGGCTCTAAATTAAACTGTACATGTTACATGAAAAGTACTCTTATTCAAAGCACTCTAGAAAATCCATAAATAAATAAATCATCCAATAAGTTATATGTCCTTGGTCTCATACGTTCTGTAATATTTTGGTGATCTTCAAAAGAAGCATATCTACTACAAATCACTTTGTGCCTGAGAAATGTCTTTTTAGATCATGATCAGTTAAACTATTGCGCAGTTTCAATGACACATTTGCAGAAAGTCTTTACCAAGATATTAGAATTCTGAAGTTCATAGGTGCAAAATTAAATCACTAGCAATACATATTGTGATCTAGATATTTCGCTATAAATCTGTTTATATAGATAAAATATATTGGATTTCGTTTGTTTCTTTACTTTGTCACTGAAGTCATAGCACAAAACCAATAACAACACCAGAATGAATACTACTGTCCAAGAAGATAATTCCTTCCTCGCTATTAATTTATCAAAATCTAGTTGACCTCTTTAATGTTTCTCAAATAATCTTAAATATCGAAATGATCACCCTTTTGTTTGTGAAAATAATATATTTGTAGTTGTAATAAGGATGTATGACATTACAACGCAGGCTATTACAACGCCTGCCTATACAACGCAGTTTTTACATCGCATACCATTACAACGCATAGTGCTTTTGGGTGCTGGATAGTGAATAGTTTAATTTACTATTCCAACTCCAGTCCCCGTGGACACTAGGGAAGGTTATTGGATAGTAAATTAACCTATTCCCTATCCTATAGCGCCCCCCCGGAGCAATGCGTTGTAATAGTTTGCGTTGTAATGGTTGCGTTGTAATGGTAGTGCGTTGTAAACGTTTCGTTGTAAGTGATGTTTACCTTGTAATAAACTTATATTATTGTTAAATATATTTCCGCGACATTGCGTTGGGTGCGTGCTGGTGACGCGCTGGTTGCGCGACTCCCATGTGACTTTGAAAGAATCAATTTCATTGGTTGCCAAGGGTTTCCATTCTACAACTTGGAGGACCCCACCCTCTTTCGTCATTCTCTCAGCTAGATCAGAGGAGAGATACCTGCTGTGTTTTTATGAGCAATACTGAGAGTTTTTTTGGTGTTTACTTCAAAAACTTCTGCAATGGCTTCTTCTACTTCACCAATAGACCTTCCATCTGATGATGACGATTTGGGACCATCTCCAAAAAAAACAACAAAGTCTATTGTTTGGAAATTCTTTATGTTTCCGGAGGGAGAAAGAAAAGTAAATGTAAGCAAGGTCAACTGCACACTCTGTCCCAGAGTTCTATCAAGAGGCAGCGAGAAGAAGTACTCCTATGTGACTTCCAGTATGTGTAAGCATCTACAGACAATACATCCGAGACAACTTGCACAAGAACAATTGCGACATGCTCAAAAGGGCACACAAACTGACCAGGGAGCTGGTCCCAGTACTTCTGGAGGCTCAACCTCTGCATTTCGCGGTCCGGATATTTGTACAGAATTTGCGACGCTCAAACAACATTGTGTAAAATACAATGCCATTTTATGCTGTGCAATTGACGCTGTATGTTCAGCAGCAAGAAATCATCGCTGCTAAAAAAAAAAAGTTGGAATGGCATTTTGACGCTCTACAAAAAAGAAGAATAAATACAGGGCCCGATTCACAGAATGAACTTAAGACTTAATCCTAAACGTACTACTATTTTGGTATTCACAGAATGCACTTACTACTTTTGGCATTCACAGAATGGACTTACTACTTTTGGTATTCACAGAAGTTAGGATTTTGTCTTAAGTTTGTCTTAAGACAGACTTAAGACAGACTTAAGACAGATTTAAGACAAAATCCTAACTTAAGTCTGTCTTAAGTCTGTCTTAAGTCTGTCTTAAGTTTATCTTACGTCTGTCTTAAGTTTGTCTTAAGACAAACTTAAGACAAAATCCTAACTTCTGTGAATACCAGAAGTAGTAAGTTCATTCTGTGAATACCAAAAGTAGTAAGTGCATTCTGTGAATTCCAAAAGTAGTAAGTGCATTCTGTGAATACCAAAATAGTAGTAAGTTTACGATTGAGTCTTAAATTCATTCTGTGAATTGGGTCCATTGTTCTCTTCAAAACTACCTTATTTGGTTAAAAAAGAGAAATAACTGCATGCTAACATCTGGGTGATTGCTAGAGTACATGTGTAGAGCATGATTGATTCCAAGAGTGCATGGGTAGTGACAGGGAGATAGATGGCTGAACTGCATGATTAATGCACAGTTTGCATGTGTTACTGCCAGTGTTACTGTAGGAGTACATGGGTACTGACTGGATGATTACACGACTGCAAGGAGAGTGTATGGTGATTTTATAAGTGTTTAAGATTTGATTTGGCTGAGTGATTGGATTAGGACATGGGATTGGCTGGGTAATTGAAGGAGTACATAGGTAGTAACATGGAGATCACTAAACTGTAAAACTGTATAACACTCAAAGGATTGTAAAAGTGCAAGAGTTTGTTCCTGGGTAATTGCATGAGTACTGACTGGATGATTGGAGTACTGCAATGTGTGTGCATAGTGATTGTATAAGTGCCTGGGGTTTGGCAGAGTGATTGGATAAGTACATGGGACTGGCTGAGAAACTGAAGGAGTGCACTGGTAGTAATAGGGAGATTGGTAAACTCTATAGGTAGCAGTCAAAAGAATGTAGAAGTGCATGAATAAGTGCCTGTGTAATTGCATGAGTACATGAGTACTGACTGGATGATTAGAGTACTGCAATGTGAGTGCATGGGGAATGTATAGGTGCTTGGGTATTGGCGCAGTGATTAGATAATGACATCGTACTGGCTGAATGACTGGAGGAGTTCATGGGGAGTGACAGTGTGGTTTCTGGACTGCATGGGTACTACCTGGGGAATTGAAGGAGCGAATGAGAAGTGTGGAGGTCGTTAGAGGACTGCATGGATAGTACACATTTGATTGTAGCACTGCATGTCATAATGCCTGAGTCATTGTTCAAGTACATGGATAGTGACTGGATACTTAGAGTGCTGCAAGTTGACAGCATGGTGAATTTATAGGTGCTTGGGTTTTGGCGCATTGATTAGATAACGACATGGTACTGGCTGAATGATTGGAGGAGTGCACGGGGAGTGACAGTGTGATTGCTGGACTGCATGGGTACTACCTGGGTAATTGGAGGAGTGATTCAGTTCTGTGGAGGTATTTAGGGGACTGCATCGATAGTGCACATTTGTTTGTAGCATTGTACAAGTACATGGATAGTGACTGGATACTTAGAGCGCTGCAAGTTGACGGCGTGGTGAATTTATAAGTACTTGGGTTTTGGCGCAGTGATTAGATAAGGTCTTGGTACTGGCTGGATAATTAGAGGAGTGCGCAGAGAGTGACAGTGGTGTGATTGCTGGACTGCATGGGTACTACCTGAGTAATTGAAGGAGTGAATCAGTGCTGTGTAGGGGGTTAGGGGGCTGCATGCAAGTGCATATTTGATTGTAGCACTGCATGTCGTAATGCCTGCGTCATTGAACAATTACATTGATAGTGACAGAATACTTAGAGTGCCGCAAGTTGACAGCATGGTGAATTTATTAATGCTTGGGTTTTGGCACAGTGATTAGATAAGCGCACGGTACTGACTGGATGGTTAGATAAGTGCACAGAGAGTGACAGTGTGGTTGTTGAGTGCATGGGTACTAGCTGGGTAAATGGATGAATGACTCAGTACTGTGTAGGTGGTTATGGGACTAAATAGAATGTATGGGTAGTGCTTGTATCCTAACTGGGTGATTGCACAATATAGAATCAGTAAATAATTTCTCATGTACATATAAAATCACATAGTCACTACTTTTGCACTATAAATACCATTTGAACACATACATGAGTCATTCGAAACCTTCTAATTAAGTAGATACCTACAACATAGCAGAAAGAGTGAAATGTGGTGGTTTACTTTTGAGCTACACTTTGACCATTAAATATAGAAATATGCGACATCATCAAACTTTACCTCTCAACAGACTTAAGGAAGAAGACTAATAAACAACACCTTTTATGAGCATTTCTAAAACCAAACTTTAATAGTACATCTTCAGCATTATATCTAAAATTATATGGCATCATTCAACTATACCTTAGCTCAAACTACAAAAAGAAGCATAATTGACAACCCCATATTTCACCATTCTATCTTAAAACATATGGCATCATTTCAATTTACCTTCTGTAAAAACTAATAATAGAAACTTAATTATTAACACCATATATGATCATCTTTCAAACAGCACTGTTGTGCTACATTTTACAAAACTATCTATACCTATGCAGTATCATTAAACTATACCTTTGTAGAAAGAAGAAGAAATGATGCCTAATAAACCACACCCTATATGAACATCTTTGAAAACACACATTTGTAGTGCATTTTCAACCAACTATCTAAAAATAAGAATCATCATTCAGCTATACCTTTGAACAGACTTAACAATATATATCTATTACTGTACATACTGTTTTTTAAACAAACTTCAAGTACAATACCAATAATCCCAATATACATCTCTATATTTAATATTATATTTCAAGCAACACAGTTGGAGAATTGATGTTGCCTTTCCCCAAACTGCCTTTGAAATAGAAGTGGTCCAATGAATTTTGACAACAGATTGAGAAAGCTAGAAAAAATGTAAATAAAGCTGTTTCTGCTTCCCTCAGAGAACATAGAATGGGCTCCATATATAACAACAATCTATGTTCCCATATGGAGGGCATCTACAGGAGTGATGGAGTACACTTCACTGATGAAGATTCTCAACAACCTAAAGCTCTGCATCCGCACTTACATGTAGCTGCAAGAAACTCATATTAAACACAAGGGCACTTTATAAAGCCTCCCAATAACCCAACATATACCCTAGGTTTATATAAAAAAAATCTTAATTATTCTTGCTAGGAGTCGCACATCCAGCGTGACTTAGAGCTGCGCACTCATCACGTTCACACTGGGGGCCCGTGCTGAGCACTGCGCACCCCTCGCATTCACACCATATGCCCCACTGGGAGCCGTGCTCCCCTCGTGTTCACACTAGGGGGGGTCGGGCTGAGCACCCTGCACCACTGACATTCACACCATTGGCCACGCTGGGAGCCAAGCGCCACCACGTTCACACTAGGGGGCCACACTAAGCTCCATGCTAGGGTCGCAACTTCAATTTTTTTTAATTTTCCATTTTCATTATTTTACATTCCCCCAGGGACCCCATCCCCTGGACCCTGACCTCATAGTTAGGGATCGTGGGGGGGAGCCCCAATGCCCCCACAGCAATGCACTGCTGATGATGTCACATATGACATCACTCATGACATGTTCAGTGACATCACTCATGACATCACTCATGGCATTTCAAATGACATCACTGATGACATCACTGATGACATCATCTAGTGAATGTGTCTTTCTGATTTTTTTTTATTTTTTATATATGTATATCTAGTATATCTAAAGGTCGATGGAAGAACAAATGGGTAAATAAGTGTCTAAATTGATTTTTTTTTGTAAAGGCAAGGCAGCTCCCTGGGGCGTTTGCAGAGGGGCAAAAAATTCCCCTTGAATAATGGGGGTCCCTGGGGCCAACTAGCCCACCAGGAAACTTCAATATGCGCCAGGGGGCTGTGTTGCAGAGAGGTGTAAAAAAGGGCGTGGCCTCTTTACACGTCTCTGCAAGGCAGCCCCCTGGCACATTTGCAGAGGGGGAACTAATTCTCCTTGAATACTGGGCGTCCCTGGGGGCCAACAAGCCCACCAGGAACCTCCAGTATGCACCAGGGGGCTGCCTTGCATAGAGGTGTAAAAAGGGGCGTGGCCTCTTTACACATCTCTGCAAGGCAGCCCCCTTGCGCATTTGCAGAGGGGGAACTAATTCCCCTTGAATACTGGGGGTCCCTGGGGCCAACAAGTCCACCAGGAACCTCCAGTATGCGCCAGGGGGCTGCCTTGCAGAGAGGTGTAAAAAGGGGCGTGGCCTACGTCTCTGCAAGGCAGCCCCTTGGCGCATTTTCAGAGGCGGAACTAATTCCCCTTGAATAATGGGGGTCCCTGGGGGCCAACTAGCCCACCAGGAACCTCCAGTATGCGCCAGGAGGCTGCCTTGCAGAGAGGTGTAAAAAGGGGCATGGCCTTTTTGACACGTCTGTGCAAGGCAGCCCCCTGGCGCATACTGGAGGTTTCTGGTGGGCTACTTGGCCGCCAGGGACCCCCAGTATTCAAGGGGAATTATTTCCCCCTCTGCAAATGCGCCAGGGGGCGCGTTTGCAGAGTGGTGCCCTCATTTTTGGGGGGATCGACAGGGTATGCGTACCCTACGTGTATCCCGGGATTTCCCCCCCCCAACATTTTTTTTGGGCCTTGGGGGTCCTTGTAGGACCCCCTTAGCAGGCCTAAGGGGTCAGGAACCTCCAGTATGCGCCAAGAGGCTGCCTTGCAGAGACGTGTAAAAAGGGGCATGGCCTCTTTACACATCTCTGCAAGGCAGCCCCCTGGCGCATTTGCAGAGGGGGAACTAATTCCCCTTGAATACTGGGGGTCCCTGGGGACCAACTAGCCTACCAGGAACCTCCAGTATGTGCTGGGGCTGCGTTGCAGAGAGGTGTAAAAAGGGGTGTGGTCTCTGTAAGGCAGCCCCCGTGCACATACTGGAGGTTCCTGGTGGGCTACTTGGCCCCCAGGGACCCCCAGTATTCAAGGGGAATTATTTCCCCATCTGCAAACGTGCCAGGGGGCGCGTTTGCAGATTGGTGCCTTAATTTTTTGGGGGGGATCGGCAGGGTACGCATACCATACGCGTATCTCGTGATTTTTTCGAGAAAAAAATGTTTTTGGCCTTGGGGGTCCTTGTGGGACCCCTTAAGCAGGCCTAGGGGGTCAGGGTGTTTCTACCCTGCCCCCTTTTTGTGTTTTTCTCGTTTATTTTTCTGTTTTCTTGTGCCTCGGTTGTACCGACGCACAAGATGGCTGCCAACACTTCCTGGTTTCATGTGTTGACAGACAGTTGACAGCCTATCAGCATGCAGCTC
Source organism: Lissotriton helveticus (assembly GCF_964261635.1). NCBI lineage: Eukaryota > Metazoa > Chordata > Amphibia > Caudata > Salamandridae > Lissotriton > Lissotriton helveticus. The sequence goes on from NC_136070.1 coordinate 1,172,355,434, forward strand.
CTGCTTGTAATTGTACTTTTACGGTACGCTTACCGTAAGCGTACGGTACTTCGTCTATAGATATATCTATGATTTTACTTTTGATTTTCTCAGGAACTACTGAGCGGATTTACACCATTTAACAAAAAGCGTAATCTGTAAACCGAACTCTACCATTTTGCCAAATTTTGTGTAATTCCGATCAGGTGTTCGGGCTGTAGCCCTGGCTAAAGGTCCTATGGAAAATTGCATGGGGAAAACACGTTTTGGGACCCCCCCTTTTTTCTCAGTCCCTGCTTCACAAATCACCCACAAACTTTCAGGAACGGAGCGGAGCAGAGCAGGCTATTTTCTTGGAGATTTTCACGTGTATTCGTCGACCGGCGCCAAAGTTATTCCAAATAGAATGTTGCTGATTGAAACTAGGTCCTAACTATATCTACCTACTGGCGACTACCAGTAGATAATATATATATATATCAAGTGAGTGGAATACTAACATTTCGAACTGTGCAATGAAGCTGACATTATTTTTTTCGCTTTGGAAAGGGCATCAATATAAGAAAGTTGGAGCATACAAATGTTCTTTTCATTTAACGCCTTCAAGTTTTCCATTGCGCACTCTGGAAGAGAATACGGCCCACGCTGTTCAAAAGCAGACCACGTGGGTGCAATTCAAAATACAGAGACTGCCTCCCGTGACCAAGGCCTTTACAAGCAGAAACGTTGGGATAAGGAAGCCTCTTGCCTTCGTGTTATTTCACTTAATAAATGAATTTACTGCAACCCAGCCGGTGCCTGTGTGCCTCTTTGAATGGAAAAGGGGGATTGGAGTTTATGTTTTCCTGGAAGCCTCGCACCAGCATCACTGGCTACCTTGCTAAGGTCCAGGTCTATTTGCGTGGCACTGAGGATTGATTTACTGGTTGAACCTGACCTGCTTGCCCCCTGTTTTCGGCGAGTGGCGAGTTTGGGAGCAGAAAGATGTATATCCGAAAATGCAGGCTGGGGCTGCTTTGAATCAAGTGAGTGGAATACTAACATTTCGAACTGTGCAATGAAGCTGACATTATTTTTTGCGCATTGGAAAGGGCATCAATATAAGAAAGTTGGAGCATGCAAATGTTCTTTTCATTTAAAGCCTTCAAGTTTTCCATTGCGCACTCTGGAAGAGAATACGGCCCACGCTGTTCAAAAGCAGACCACGTGGGTGCAATTCAAAATACAGAGACTGCCTCCCGTGACCAAGGCTTTTACAAGCAGAAACATTGGGATAAGGAAGCCTCTTGCCTTCGTGTTATTTCACTTAATAAATGAATTTACTGCAACCCAGCCGGTGCCTGTGTGCCTCTTTGAATGGAAAAGGGGGATTGGAGTTTATGTTTTCCTGGAAGCCTCGCACCAGCATCACTGGCTACCTTGCTAAGGTCCAGGTCTATTTGCGTGGCACTGAGGATTGATTTACTGGTTGAACCTGACCTGCTTGCCCCCTGTTTTCGGCGAGTGGCGAGTTTGGGAGCAGAAAGATGTATATCCGAAAATGCAGGCTGGGGCTGCTTTGAATCAAGTGAGTGGAATACTAACATTTCGAACTGTGCAATGAAGCTGACATTATTTTTTGCGCATTGGAAAGGGCATCAATATAAGAAAGTTGGAGCATGCAAATGTTCTTTTCATTTAAAGCCTTCAAGTTTTCCATTGCGCACTCTGGAAGAGAATACGGCCCACGCTGTTTAAAAGCAGACCACGTGGGTGCAATTCAAAATACAGAGACTGACTCCCGTGACCAAGGCTTTTACAAGCAGAAACGTTGGGATAAGGAAGCCTCTTGCCTTCGTGTTATTTCACTGAATAAATGAATTTACTGCAACCCAGCCGGTGCCGGTGTGCCTCTTTGAAAGGAAAAGGGGGATTGGAGTTTATGTTTTCCTGGAAGCCTCGCACCAGCATCACTGGCCGCCCTGCTAAGGTCCAGGTCTATTTGCGTGGCACTGTGGATTGATTTACTTGGTTGAACCTGACCTGCTTGCCCCCTGTTTTCGGCGTGTGGCGAGTTTGGGAGCAGAAGGATGTATATCCGAAAATGCGGGCTGGGGCTGCTTTGAATCAAGTGAGTGGAATACTAACATTTCGAACTGTGCAATGAAGCTGACATTATTTTTTGCGCATTGGAAAGGGCATCAATATAAGAACGTTGGAGCATACAAATGTTCTTTTCATTTAAAGCCTTCAAGTTTTCCATTGCGCACTCTGGAAGAGAATACGGCCCACTCTGTTTAAAAGCAGACCACGTGGGTGCAATTCAAAATACAGAGACTGCCTCCCGTGACCAAGGCTTTTACAAGCAGAAATGTTGGGATAAGGAAGCCTCTTGCCTTCGTGTTATTTCACATAATAAATGAATTTACTGCAACCCAGCTGGTGCCGGTGTGCCTCTTTGAAAGGAAAAGGGAGATTGGAGTTTATGTTTTCCTGGAAGCCTCGCACCAGCATCACTGGCCGCCCTGCTAAGGTCCAGGTCTATTTGCGTGGCACTGTGGATTGATTTACTGGTTGAACCTGACCTGCTTGCTCCCTGTTTTCGGCGTGTGGCGAGTTTGGGAGCAGAAGGATGTATATCCGAAAATGCAGGCTGGGGCTGCTTTGAATCAAGTGAGTGGAATACTAACATTTCGAACTGTGCAATGAAGCTGACATTACTTTTTGCGCATTGGAAAGGGCATCAATATAAGAAAGTTGGAGCATGCAAATGTTCTTTTCATTTAAAGCCTTCAAGTTTTCCATTGCGCACTCTGGAAGAGAATACGGCCCACGCTGTTTAAAAGCAGACCACGTGGGTGCAATTGAAAATACAGAGACTGACTCCCGTGACCAAGGCTTTTACAAGCAGAAACGTTGGGATAAGGAAGCCTCTTGCCTTCGTGTTATTTCACTTAATAAATGAATTTACTGCAACCCAGCCGGTGCCGGTGTGCCTCTTTGAAAGGAAAAGGGGGATTGGAGTTTATGTTTTCCTGGAAGCCTCGCACCAGCATCACTGGCCGCCCTGCTAAGGTCCAGGTCTATTTGCGTGGCACTGTGGATTGATTTACTGGTTGAACCTGACCTGCTTGCTCCCTGTTTTCGGCGTGTGGCGAGTTTGGGAGCAGAAGGATGTATATCCGAAAATGCAGGCTGGGGCTGCTTTGAATCAAGTGAGTGGAATACTAACATTTCGAACTGTGCAATGAAGCTGACATTACTTTTTGCGCATTGGAAAGGGCATCAATATAAGAAAGTTGGAGCATGCAAATGTTCTTTTCATTTAAAGCCTTCAAGTTTTCCATTGCGCACTCTGGAAGAGAATACGGCCCACGCTGTTTAAAAGCAGACCACGTGGGTGCAATTGAAAATACAGAGACTGACTCCCGTGACCAAGGCTTTTACAAGCAGAAACGTTGGGATAAGGAAGCCTCTTGCCTTCGTGTTATTTCACTTAATAAATGAATTTACTGCAACCCAGCCGGTGCCGGTGTGCCTCTTTGAAAGGAAAAGGGGGATTGGAGTTTATGTTTTCCTGGAAGCCTCGCACCAGCATCACTGGCCGCCCTGCTAAGGTCCAGGTCTATTTGCGTGGCACTGTGGATTGATTTACTTGGTTGAACCTGACCTGCTTGCCCCCTGTTTTCGGCGTGTGGCGAGTTTGGGAGCAGAAGGATGTATATCCGAAAATGCGGGCTGGGGCTGCTTTGAATCAAGTGAGTGGAATACTAACATTTCGAACTGTGCAATGAAGCTGACATTATTTTTTGCGCATTGGAAAGGGCATCAATATAAGAAAGTTGGAGCATACAAATGTTCTTTTCATTTAAAGCCTTCAAGTTTTCCATTGCGCACTCTGGAAGAGAATACGGCCCACTCTGTTTAAAAGCAGACCACGTGGGTGCAATTCAAAATACAGAGACTGCCTCCCGTGACCAAGGCTTTTACAAGCAGAAATGTTGGGATAAGGAAGCCTCTTGCCTTCGTGTTATTTCACATAATAAATGAATTTACTGCAACCCAGCTGGTGCCGGTGTGCCTCTTTGAAAGGAAAAGGGGGATTGGAGTTTATGTTTTCTTGGAAGCCTCGCACCAGCATCACTGGCCGCCCTGCTAAGGTCCAGGTCTATTTGCGTGGCACTGTGGATTGATTTACTGGTTGAACCTGACCTGCTTGCTCCCTGTTTTCGGCGTGTGGCGAGTTTGGGAGCAGAAGGATGTATATCCGAAAATGCAGGCTGGGGCTGCTTTGAATCAAGTGAGTGGAATACTAACATTTCGAACTGTGCAATGAAGCTGACATTATTTTTTGCGCATTGGAAAGGGCATCAATATAAGAAAGTTGGAGCATACAAATGTTCTTTTCATTTAAAGCCTTCAAGTTTTCCATTGCGCACTCTGAAAGAGAATACGGCCCACGCTGTTTAAAAGCAGACCACGTGGGTGCAATTGAAAATACAGAGACTGCCTCCCGTGACCAAGGCTTTTACAAGCAGAAACGTTGGGATAAGGAAGCCTCTTGCCTTCGTGTTACTTCATTTAATAAATGAATTTAATGCAACCCAGCCGGTGCCGGTGTGCCTCTTTGAAAGGAAAAGGGGGATTGGAGTTTATGTTTTCCTGGAAGCCTCTCACCAGCATCACTGGTCGCCCTGCTAAGGTCCAGGTCTATTTGATTGGCACTGTGGATTGATTTACTGGTTGAACCTGACCTGCTTGCCCCCTGTTTTCGGCGTGTGGCGAGTTTGGGAGCAGAAGGATGTATATCCGAAAATGCAGGCTGGGGCTGCTTTGAATCAAGTGAGTGGAATACTAACTTTTCGAACTGTGCAATGAAGCTGACATTATTTTTTGAGCATTGGAAAGGGCATCAATATAAGAAAGTTGGAGCATACAAATGTTCTTTTCATTTAAAGCCTTCAAGTTTTCCATTGCGCACTCTGGAAGAGAATACGGCCCACGCTGTTTAAAAGCAGACCACGTGGGTGCAATTCAAAATACAGAGACTGCCTCCCGTGACCAAGGCTTTTACAAGCAGAAACGTTGGGATAAGGAAGCCTCTTGCCTTCGTGTTATTTCACTTAATAAATGAATTTACTGCAACCCAGCCGGTGCCGGTGTGCCTCTTTGAAAGGAAAAGGGGGATTGGAGTTTATGTTTTCCTGGAAGCCTCGCACCAGCATCACTGGCCGCCCTGTTAAGGTCCAGGTCTATTTGCGTGGCACTGTGGATTGATTTACTGGTTGAACCTGACCTGCTTGCTCCCTGTTTTCGGCGTGTGGCGAGTTTGGGAGCAGAAGGATGTATATCCGAAAATGCAGGCTGGGGCTGCTTTGAATCAAGTGAGTGGAATACTAACATTTCGAACTGTGCAATGAAGCTGACATTATTTTTTGCGCATTGGAAAGGGCATCAATATAAGAAAGTTGGAGCATACAAATGTTCTTTTCATTTAAAGCCTTCAAGTTTTCCATTGCGCACCCTGGAAGAGAATACGGCCCACGCTGTTTAAAAGCAGACCACGTGGGTGCAATTCAAAATACAGAGACTGCCTCCCGTGACCAAGGCTTTTACAAGCAGAAACTTTGGGATAAGGAAGCCTCTTGCCTTCGTGTTACTTCATTTAATAAATGAATTTAATGCATCCCAGCCCGTGCCGGTGTGCCTCTTTGAAAGGAAAAAGGTGATTGGAGTTTATGTTTTCCTGGAAGCCTCTCACCAGCATCACTGGCCGCCCTGCTAAGGTCCAGGTCTATTTGCGTGGCACTGTGGATTGATTTACTGGTTGAACCTGACCTGCTTGCCCCCTGTTTTCGGCGTGTGGCGAGTTTGGGAGCAGAAGGATGTATATCCGAAAATGCAGGCTGGGGCTGCTTTGAATCAAGTGAGTGGAATACTAACATTTCGAACTGTGCAATGAAGCTGACATTATTTTTTGAGCATTGGAAAGGGCATCAATATAAGAAAGTTGGAGCATACAAATGTTCTTTTCATTTAAAGCCTTCAAGTTTTCCATTGCGCACTCTGGAAGAGAATACGGCCCACGCTGTTTAAAAGGAGACCAAGTGGGTGCAATTCAAAATACAGAGACTGCCTCCCGTGACCAAGGCTTTTACAAGCAGAAACATTGGGATAAGGAAGCCTCTTGCCTTCGTGTTATTTCACTTAATAAATGAATTTACTGCAACCCAGCCGGTGCCGGTGTGCCTCTTTGAAAGGAAAAGGGGAATTGGAGATTATGTTTTCCTAGAAGCCTCGCACCAGCATCACTGGCCGCCCTGCTAAGGTCCAGGTCTATTTGCGTGGCACTGTGGATTGATTTACTGGTTAAACCTGACCTGCTTGCCCCCTGTTTTCGGCGTGTGGCGAGTTTGGGAGCAGAAGGATGTATATCCGAAAATGCAGGCTGGGGCTGCTTTGAATCAAGTGAGTGGAATACTAACATTTCGAACTGTGCAATGAAGCTGACATTATTTTTTGCGCATTGGAAAGGGCATCAATATAAGAAAGTTGGAGCATACAAATGTTCTTTTCATTTAAAGCCTTCAAGTTTTCCATTGCGCACTCTGGAAGAGAATACGGCCCACGCTGTTTAAAAGCAGACCACGTGGGTGCAATTCAAAATACAGAGACTGCCTCCTGTGACCAAGGCTTTTACAAGCAGAAACGTTGGGATAAGGAAGCCTCTTGCCTTCGTGTTATTTCACTTAATAAATGAATTTACTGCAACCCAGCCGGTGCCGGTGTGCCTCTTTGAAAGGAAAAGGGGGATTGGAGTTTGTTTTCCTGGAAGCCTCGCACCAGCATCACTGGTCGCCCTGCTAAGGTCCAGGTCTATTTGCGTGGCACTGTGGATTGATTTACTGGTTGAACCTGACCTGCTTGCCCCCTGTTTTCGGCGTGTGGCGAGTTTGGGAGCAGAAGGATGTATATCCGAAAATGCAGGCTGGGGCTGCTTTGAATCAAGTGAGTGGAATACTAACATTTCGAACTGTGCAATGAAGCTGACATTATTTTTTGCGCATTGGAAAGGGCATCAATATAAGAAAGTTGGAGCATACAAATGTTCTTTTCATTTAAAGCCTTCAAGTTTTCCATTGCGCACTCTGGAAGAGAATACGGCCCACGCTGTTTAAAAGCAGACCACGTGGGTGCAATTCAAAATACAGAGACTGCCTCCTGTGACCAAGGCTTTTACAAGCAGAAACGTTGGGATAAGGAAGCCTCTTGCCTTCGTGTTATTTCACTTAATAAATGAATTTACTGCAACCCAGCCGGTGCCGGTGTGCCTCTTTGAAAGGAAAAGGGGGATTGGAGTTTGTTTTCCTGGAAGCCTCGCACCAGCATCACTGGTCACCCTGCTAAGGTCCAGGTCTATTTGCGTGGCACTGTGGATTGATTTACTGGTTGAACCTGACCTGCTTGCCCCCTGTTTTCGGCGTGTGGCGAGTTTGGGAGCAGAAGGATGTATATCCGAAAATGCAGGCTGGGGCTGCTTTGAATCAAGTGAGTGGAATACTAACATTTCGAACTGTGCAATGAAGCTGACATTATTTTTTGCGCATTGGAAAGGGCATCAATATAAGAAAGTTGGAGCATACAAATGTTCTTTTCATTTAAAGCCTTCAAGTTTTCCATTGCGCACTCTGGAAGAGAATACGGCCCACGCTGTTTAAAAGCAGACCACGTGGGTGCAATTCAAAATACAGAGACTGCCTCCCGTGACCAAGGCTTTTACAAGCAGAAACGTTGGGATAAGGAAGCCTCTTGCCTTCGTGTTACTTCATTTAATAAATGAATTTAAAGCATCCCAGCCCGTGCCGGTGTGCCTCTTTGAAAGGAAAAAGGGGATTGGAGTTTATGTTTTCCTGGAAGCCTCTCACCAGCATCACTGGCCGCCCTGCTAAGGTCCAGGTCTATTTGCGTGGCACTGTGGATTGATTTACTGGTTGAACCTGACCTGCTTGCCCCCTGTTTTCGGCGTGTGGCGAGTTTGGGAGCAGAAGGATGTATATCCGAAAATGCAGGCTGGGGCTGCTTTGAATCAAGTGAGTGGAATACTAACATTTCGAACTGTGCAATGAAGCTGACATTATTTTTTGCGCATTGGAAAGGGCATCAATATAAGAAAGTTGGAGCATACAAATGTTCTTTTCATTTAAAGCCTTCAAGTTTTCCATTGCGCACTCTGGAAGAGAATACGGCCCACGCTGTTTAAAAGCAGACCACGTGGGTGCAATTCAAAATACAGAGACTGCCTCCCGTGACCAAGGCTTTTACAAGCAGAAACGTTGGGATAAGGAAGCCTCTTGCCTTCGTGTTACTTCATTTAATAAATGAATTTAAAGCATCCCAGCCCGTGCCGGTGTGCCTCTTTGAAAGGAAAAAGGGGATTGGAGTTTATGTTTTCCTGGAAGCCTCTCACCAGCATCACTGGCCGCCCTGCTAAGGTCCAGGTCTATTTGCGTGGCACTGTGGATTGATTTACTGGTTGAACCTGACCTGCTTGCCCCCTGTTTTCGGCGTGTGGCGAGTTTGGGAGCAGAAGGATGTATATCCGAAAATGCAGGCTGGGGCTGCTTTGAATCAAGTGAGTGGAATACTAACATTTCGAACTGTGCAATGAAGCTGACATTAATTTTTTGAGCATTGGAAAGGGCATCAATATAAGAAAGTTGGAGCATACAAATGTTCTTTTCATTTAAAGCCTTCAAGTTTTCCATTGCGCACTCTGGAAGAGAATACGGCCCACGCTGTTTAAAAGGAGACCACGTGGGTGCAATCCAAAATACAGAGACTGCCTCCCGTGACCAAGGCTTTTACAAGCAGAAACATTGGGATAAGGAAGCCTCTTGCCTTCGTGTTATTTCACTTAATAAATGAATTTACTGCAACCCAGCCGGTGCCGGTGTGCCTCTTTGAAAGGAAAAGGGGAATTGGAGTTTATGTTTTCCTAGAAGCCTCGCACCAGCATCACTGGCCGCCCTGCTAAGGTCCAGGTCTATTTGCGTGGCACTGTGGATTGATTTACTGGTTAAACCTGACCTGCTTGCCCCCTGTTTTCGGCGTGTGGCGAGTTTGGGAGCAGAAGGATGTATATCCGAAAATGCAGGCTGGGGCTGCTTTGAATCAAGTGAGTGGAATACTAACATTTCGAACTGTGCAATGAAGCTGACATTATTTTTTGCGCATTGGAAAGGGCATCAATATAAGAAAGTTGGAGCATACAAATGTTCTTTTCATTTAAAGCCTTCAAGTTTTCCATTGCGCACTCTGGAAGAGAATACGGCCCACGCTGTTTAAAAGCAGACCACGTGGGTGCAATTCAAAATACAGAGACTGCCTCCTGTGACCAAGGCTTTTACAAGCAGAAACGTTGGGATAAGGAAGCCTCTTGCCTTCGTGTTATTTCACTGAATAAATGAATTTACTGCAACCCAGCCGGTGCCGGTGTGCCTCTTTGAAAGGAAAAGGGGGATTGGAGTTTATGTTTTCCTGGAAGCCTCGCACCAGCATCACTGGCCGCCCTGCTAAGGTCCAGGTCTATTTGCGTGGCACTGTGGATTGATTTACTTGGTTGAACCTGACCTGCTTGCCCCCTGTTTTCGGCGTGTGGCGAGTTTGGGAGCAGAAGGATGTATATCCGAAAATGCGGGCTGGGGCTGCTTTGAATCAAGTGAGTGGAATACTAACATTTCGAACTGTGCAATGAAGCTGACATTATTTTTTGCGCATTGGAAAGGGCATCAATATAAGAACGTTGGAGCATACAAATGTTCTTTTCATTTAAAGCCTTCTAGTTTTCCATTGCGCACTCTGGAAGAGAATACGGCCCACTCTGTTTAAAAGCAGACCACGTGGGTGCAATTCAAAATACAGAGACTGCCTCCCGTGACCAAGGCTTTTACAAGCAGAAATGTTGGGATAAGGAAGCCTCTTGCCTTCGTGTTATTTCACATAATAAATGAATTTACTGCAACCCAGCTGGTGCCGGTGTGCCTCTTTGAAAGGAAAAGGGGGATTGGAGTTTATGTTTTCCTGGAAGCCTCGCACCAGCATCACTGGCCGCCCTGCTAAGGTCCAGGTCTATTTGCGTGGCACTGTGGATTGATTTACTGGTTGAACCTGACCTGCTTGCTCCCTGTTTTCGGCGTGTGGCGAGTTTGGGAGCAGAAGGATGTATATCCGAAAATGCAGGCTGGGGCTGCTTTGAATCAAGTGAGTGGAATACTAACATTTCGAACTGTGCAATGAAGCTGACATTACTTTTTGCGCATTGGAAAGGGCATCAATATAAGAAAGTTGGAGCATGCAAATGTTCTTTTCATTTAAAGCCTTCAAGTTTTCCATTGCGCACTCTGGAAGAGAATACGGCCCACGCTGTTTAAAAGCAGACCACGTGGGTGCAATTGAAAATACAGAGACTGACTCCCGTGACCAAGGCTTTTACAAGCAGAAACGTTGGGATAAGGAAGCCTCTTGCCTTCGTGTTATTTCACTTAATAAATGAATTTACTGCAACCCAGCCGGTGCCGGTGTGCCTCTTTGAAAGGAAAAGGGGGATTGGAGTTTATGTTTTCCTGGAAGCCTCGCACCAGCATCACTGGCCACCCTGCTAAGGTCCAGGTCTATTTGCGTGGCACTGTGGATTGATTTACTTGGTTGAACCTGACCTGCTTGCCCCCTGTTTTCGGCGTGTGGCGAGTTTGGGAGCAGAAGGATGTATATCCGAAAATGCGGGCTGGGGCTGCTTTGAATCAAGTGAGTGGAATACTAACATTTCGAACTGTGTAATGAAGCTGACATTATTTTTTGCGCATTGGAAAGGGCATCAATATAAGAAAGTTGGAGCATACAAATGTTCTTTTCATTTAAAGCCTTCAAGTTTTCCATTGCGCACTCTGGAAGAGAATACGGCCCACGCTGTTTAAAAGCAGACCACGTGGGTGCAATTGAAAATACAGAGACTGCCTCCCGTGACCAAGGCTTTTACAAGCAGAAACGTTGGGATAAGGAAGCCTCTTGCCTTCGTGTTACTTCATTTAATAAATGAATTTAATGCAACCCAGCCGGTGCCGGTGTGCCTCTTTGAAAGGAAAAGGGGGATTGGAGTTTATGTTTTCCTGGAAGCCTCTCACCAGCATCACTGGTCGCCCTGCTAAGGTCCAGGTCTATTTGATTGGCACTGTGGATTGATTTACTGGTTGAACCTGACCTGCTTGCCCCCTGTTTTCGGCGTGTGGCGAGTTTGGGAGCAGAAGGATGTATATCCGAAAATGCAGGCTGGGGCTGCTTTGAATCAAGTGAGTGGAATACTAACTTTTCGAACTGTGCAATGAAGCTGACATTATTTTTTGAGCATTGGAAAGGGCATCAATATAAGAAAGTTGGAGCATACAAATGTTCTTTTCATTTAAAGCCTTCAAGTTTTCCATTGCGCACTCTGGAAGAGAATACGGCCCACGCTGTTTAAAAGCAGACCACGTGGGTGCAATTCAAAATACAGAGACTGCCTCCCGTGACCAAGGCTTTTACAAGCAGAAACGTTGGGATAAGGAAGCCTCTTGCCTTCGTGTTATTTCACTTAATAAATGAATTTACTGCAACCCAGCCGGTGCCGGTGTGCCTCTTTGAAAGGAAAAGGGGGATTGGAGTTTATGTTTTCCTGGAAGCCTCGCACCAGCATCACTGGCCGCCCTGTTAAGGTCCAGGTCTATTTGCGTGGCACTGTGGATTGATTTACTGGTGGAACCTGACCTGCTTGCTCCCTGTTTTCGGCGTGTGGCGAGTTTGGGAGCAGAAGGATGTATATCCGAAAATGCAGGCTGGGGCTGCTTTGAATCAAGTGAGTGGAATACTAACATTTCGAACTGTGCAATGAAGCTGACATTATTTTTTGCGCATTGGAAAGGGCATCAATATAAGAAAGTTGGAGCATACAAATGTTCTTTTCATTTAAAGCCTTCAAGTTTTCCATTGCGCACCCTGGAAGAGAATACGGCCCACGCTGTTTAAAAGCAGACCACGTGGGTGCAATTCAAAATACAGAGACTGCCTCCCGTGACCAAGGCTTTTACAAGCAGAAACTTTGGGATAAGGAAGCCTCTTGCCTTCGTGTTACTTCATTTAATAAATGAATTTAATGCATCCCAGCCCGTGCCGGTGTGCCTCTTTGAAAGGAAAAAGGTGATTGGAGTTTATGTTTTCCTGGAAGCCTCTCACCAGCATCACTGGCCGCCCTGCTAAGGTCCAGGTCTATTTGCGTGGCACTGTGGATTGATTTACTGGTTGAACCTGACCTGCTTGCCCCCTGTTTTCGGCGTGTGGCGAGTTTGGGAGCAGAAGGATGTATATCCGAAAATGCAGGCTGGGGCTGCTTTGAATCAAGTGAGTGGAATACTAACATTTCGAACTGTGCAATGAAGCTGACATTATTTTTTGAGCATTGGAAAGGGCATCAATATAAGAAAGTTGGAGCATACAAATGTTCTTTTCATTTAAAGCCTTCAAGTTTTCCATTGCGCACTCTGGAAGAGAATACGGCCCACGCTGTTTAAAAGGAGACCAAGTGGGTGCAATTCAAAATACAGAGACTGCCTCCCGTGACCAAGGCTTTTACAAGCAGAAACGTTGGGATAAGGAAGCCTCTTGCCTTCGTGTTATTTCACTTAATAAATGAATTTACTGCAACCCAGCCGGTGCCGGTGTGCCTCTTTGAAAGGAAAAGGGGGATTGGAGTTTGTTTTCCTGGAAGCCTCGCACCAGCATCACTGGTCGCCCTGCTAAGGTCCAGGTCTATTTGCGTGGCACTGTGGATTGATTTACTGGTTGAACCTGACCTGCTTGCCCCCTGTTTTCGGCGTGTGGCGAGTTTGGGAGCAGAAGGATGTATATCCGAAAATGCAGGCTGGGGCTGCTTTGAATCAAGTGAGTGGAATACTAACATTTCGAACTGTGCAATGAAGCTGACATTATTTTTTGCGCATTGGAAAGGGCATCAATATAAGAAAGTTGGAGCATACAAATGTTCTTTTCATTTAAAGCCTTCAAGTTTTCCATTGCGCACTCTGGAAGAGAATACGGCCCACGCTGTTTAAAAGCAGACCACGTGGGTGCAATTCAAAATACAGAGACTGCCTCCCGTGACCAAGGCTTTTACAAGCAGAAACGTTGGGATAAGGAAGCCTCTTGCCTTCGTGTTACTTCATTTAATAAATGAATTTAAAGCATCCCAGCCCGTGCCGGTGTGCCTCTTTGAAAGGAAAAAGGGGATTGGAGTTTATGTTTTCCTGGAAGCCTCTCACCAGCATCACTGGCCGCCCTGCTAAGGTCCAGGTCTATTTGCGTGGCACTGTGGATTGATTTACTGGTTGAACCTGACCTGCTTGCCCCCTGTTTTCGGCGTGTGGCGAGTTTGGGAGCAGAAGGATGTATATCCGAAAATGCAGGCTGGGGCTGCTTTGAATCAAGTGAGTGGAATACTAACATTTCGAACTGTGCAATGAAGCTGACATTATTTTTTGCGCATTGGAAAGGGCATCAATATAAGAAAGTTGGAGCATACAAATGTTCTTTTCATTTAAAGCCTTCAAGTTTTCCATTGCGCACTCTGGAAGAGAATACGGCCCACGCTGTTTAAAAGCAGACCACGTGGGTGCAATTCAAAATACAGAGACTGCCTCCCGTGACCAAGGCTTTTACAAGCAGAAACGTTGGGATAAGGAAGCCTCTTGCCTTCGTGTTACTTCATTTAATAAATGAATTTAATGCATCCCAGCCCGTGCCGGTGTGCCTCTTTGAAAGGAAAAAGGGGATTGGAGTTTATGTTTTCCTGGAAGGCTCTCACCAGCATCACTGGCCGCCCTGCTAAGGTCCAGGTCTATTTGCGTGGCACTGTGGATTGATTTACTGGTTGAACCTGACCTGCTTGCCCCCTGTTTTCGGCGTGTGGCGAGTTTGGGAGCAGAAGGATGTATATCCGAAAATGCAGGCTGGGGCTGCTTTGAATCAAGTGAGTGGAATACTAACATTTCGAACTGTGCAATGAAGCTGACATTATTTTTTGAGCATTGGAAAGGGCATCAATATAAGAAAGTTGGAGCATACAAATGTTCTTTTCATTTAAAGCCTTCAAGTTTTCCATTGCGCACTCTGGAAGAGAATACGGCCCACGCTGTTTAAAAGGAGACCACGTGGGTGCAATCCAAAATACAGAGACTGCCTCCCGTGACCAAGGCTTTTACAAGCAGAAACATTGGGATAAGGAAGCCTCTTGCCTTCGTGTTATTTCACTTAATAAATGAATTTACTGCAACCCAGCCGGTGCCGGTGTGCCTCTTTGAAAGGAAAAGGGGAATTGGAGTTTATGTTTTCCTAGAAGCCTCGCACCAGCATCACTGGCCGCCCTGCTAAGGTCCAGGTCTATTTGCGTGGCACTGTGGATTGATTTACTGGTTAAACCTGACCTGCTTGCCCCCTGTTTTCGGCGTGTGGCGAGTTTGGGAGCAGAAGGATGTATATCCGAAAATGCAGGCTGGGGCTGCTTTGAATCAAGTGAGTGGAATACTAACATTTCGAACTGTGCAATGAAGCTGACATTATTTTTTGCGCATTGGAAAGGGCATCAATATAAGAAAGTTGGAGCATACAAATGTTCTTTTCATTTAAAGCCTTCAAGTTTTCCATTGCGCACTCTGGAAGAGAATACGGCCCACGCTGTTTAAAAGCAGACCACGTGGGTGCAATTCAAAATACAGAGACTGCCTCCTGTGACCAAGGCTTTTACAAGCAAAAACGTTGGGATAAGGAAGCCTCTTGCCTTCGTGTTATTTCACTTAATAAATGAATTTACTGCAACCCAGCCGGTGCCGGTGTGCCTCTTTGAAAGGAAAATGGGGATTGGAGTTTATGTTTTCCTGGAATCCTCGCACCAGCATCACTGGCCACCCTGCTAAGGTCCAGGTCTATTTGCGTGGCACTGTGGATTGATTTACTGGTTGAACCTGACCTGCTTGCCCCCTGTTTTCAGCGTGTGGCGAGTTTGGGAGCAGAAGGATGTATACCCGCAAATGCAGGCTGGGGCTGCTTTGAATCAAGTGAGTGGAATACTAACATTTCGAACTGTGCAATGAAGCTGACATTATTTTTTGCGCATTGGAAAGGGCATGAATATAAGAAAGTGTGAGCATACCAATGTTCTTTTCATTTAAAGCCTTCAAGTTTTCCATTGCACACTCTGGAAGAGAATACGGCCCACACTGTTTAACAGCAGACCACGTGGGTGCAATTCAAAATACAGAGACTGCCTCCCGTGACCAAGGCTTTTACAAGCAGAAACGTTGGGATAAGGAAGCCTCTTGCCTTCGTGTTATTTCACTTAATAAATGAATTTACTGCAACCCAGCCGGTGCCGGTGTGCCTCTTTGAAAGGAAAAGGGGGATTGGAGTTTATGTTTTCCTGGAAGCCTCGCACCAGCATCACTGGTCGCCCTGCTAAGGTCCAGGTCTATTTGCGTGGCACTGTGGATTGATTTACTGGTTGAACCTGACCTGCTTGCCCCCTGTTTTCGGCGTGTGGCGAGTTTGGGAGCAGAAGGATGTATATCCGAAAATGCAGGCTGGGGCTGCTTTGAATCAAGTGAGTGGAATACTAACATTTCGAACTGTGCAATGAAGCTGACATTATTTTTTGCGCATTGGAAAGGGCATCAATATAAGAAAGTTGGAGCATACAAATGTTCTTTTCATTTAAAGCCTTCAAGTTTTCCATTGCGCACTCTGGAAGAGAATACGGCCCACGCTGTTTAAAAGCAGACCACGTGGGTGCAAATCAAAATACAGAGACTGCCTCCCGTGACCAAGGCTTTTACAAGCAGAAACGTTGGGATAAGGAAGCCTCTTGCCTTCGTGTTATTTCACTTAATAAATGAATTTACTGCAACCCAGCCGGTGCCGGTGTGCCTCTTTGAAAGGAAAAGGGGGATTGGAGTTTATATATATATATATATATGTATGTATATATATATATTCACTGAAAAAACCATAGGTTATAGACCATATATAGTTAGGAATTAGCATTTACAAAACCTTGAAAATTCACTGAAAAAACCATAGGTTATACACCATATATAGTTAGGAATTAGCATTTAAAAAACCTTATTTTACTCACACAAAACCAATGAAATTCCATATATAGTTAGTTGTACTAACCATATATCGCGCACCCGCAATCCACTGCTGATCATGTCACATATTACATCATTCATGACATGGTCAGTGACATCACTGATGACATCACTGATGACATCTCAAATGACATCACTGATGACATCACTGATGACATCTCATTTGACATTACTGATCACATCACTGATGACATCATTCATGTGATAATACGATGAACCTCTTCAGACTCTATTATAACCTTAGATACACTCAGTGTAAACAGACACTCACAGACTGTCACTCATCCATGGAGTTACTTACACACCTAGTCAGTCATGCAAAGAATCAATCATACCTCCATTTTCACAACTATACAGTTATACACACCTTACTTATTCAAACATATACTAAAACATATTTACTCACTTATACAATCCTGGATACAAGTTCACAATGATCCATACAGCCACTCACACATTCACTGGCTCTTATGCACAGACACTAGCGGACCTCGCTAGTGTCATCAAAGCATACGGGATGGGCCTGACCTCATACGCCGACGACACCCAGTTGGTTCTGGCCATAAAGGGAGATGGACAGGAAATGGCGGAGAGATTTCAAGATGGGATGATTGCCATAGGAGAGTGGATGGCAAGAAATTGCCTGAAACTTAACTCCGATAAAACGGAGGTGGTTATCTTCGGCAATCTCTCCCCAGCCTGGTCGGCAACTTGGTGGCCAGCGGCCATGGGCACTCCTCCTTGCCCCACGGCCAAAGTTAGAAACTTGGGTGTCACTTTTGATAACCAGCTCAACTTCATGGCCCATGCGAATAAGGTGGCTGCCAATGCTCACTTTAAGCTGCGAATGGTAAGGAAAATCACTCCTTACTTGCCAGAATCAGCAGCAAAAACACTGGTCTCCTCACTAGTGTTGTCTTCATTAGACTACTGCAACGGTCTGCTGCTCAATGCCCAGAACAGAGTCATTAAAAAATTACAGACAGTGCAGAATGCCGCCGCCCGAGTGCTTTAAAAAAAAAACCAGATTTGCACCCATTTCGGACACGCTTAAACAATACCACTGGTTGTCCATTCACAACCGGGTCAAATTTAAAGCTCTGTGTATTGTTTTTAAATCTCTTCAGGACCTAGGACCCAGATTCCTTAGAAAGCAACTGATCCCCTACAACCCCCCGAGAACGCTCAGATCTACCTCTCTTAATCAACTGGTGATTCAACGCAGTCGAACAGCCTCCTGGGGCGATCGCCGCTTTTCAATTGCGGCCCCTAGACTCTGGAACACCCTGCCTATCCACATAAGAACCAGTCCCACTCTTCTTCAGTTCAGAAAAAACCTGAAGACTTGGCTTTTTAATCAGTAATTTTTATCTCTGCATTTCCTGTCTAGGGTGAAACTCTAATGCAATTTCAGCGCCGAGACGCCTAAGGGTAATTGTACGCGCTCTATAAATGGCATTAAATAAATAAATAAATTAAATAAATAAATATATGTCAACTCTCACATGTACTGTATTTTACATATGTACTTACTTTGACATGTAGCACTGAGATATCCATTCACTCACCAATACACTCATGCACACAGTCAACCACCCATCCAGCTGTTTCCACATGCACTTTTGAACCCATACATCTATGCACAGAGTCATACACCTCCCAGCCACCCACACACACACTCAGTCTCCCATACAAATGCTTGGGCAACCAATCAATAACCCATATAGTTACTCATATAGCTACTGATCAACACATGCAGCAGTTTACAGAAGAACAGACATAATGATGCACAAATTAAGACAGTTTAGTCACTAACCCATGCACTCAGTGAGACACATTTAACCACTCACTCATACAGTCAGTCATGCACCTACTAAATCCTTCATCCAGACACTTATACATCCACTCATTCTTAAATATGTAAGACATATTTTAACTTTACAGAAAAATACAGTCACTGGATGTTGTCATCAGTGATGTCATCAGTGATGTCATTTGAGATGTCATCAGTGATGTCATCAGTGATGTCATTTGAGATGTCATCAGTGATGTCATCAGTGATGTCACTGACCATGTCATGAATGATGTAATATGTGACATGATCAGCAGTGGATTGCGGGTGCGCGATATATAGTTAGTACAACTAACTATATATGGAATTTCATTGGTTTTGTGTGAGTAAAATAAGGTTTTTTAAATGCTAATTCCTAACTATATATGGTGTATAACCTATGGTTTTTTCAGTGAATTTTCAAGGTTTTGTAAATGCTAATTCCTAACTATATATGGTCTATAACCTATGGTTTTTTCAGTGAATTTCATTGGTTTTTTAAAAGCTAATATCTATAGCTGTAAAATGTATTCTTCTTTAAATCCAAAAATATATTTTATATGTTTATTAATATTTTTTTTTAATATTTTTTTTGTTTCGCTCCCGGTCCGCGAACCGGAAAGCTTTCCGTTAGCTCAAATTGATGCCGCGACCCGGTCCGCGAACCGGTAAGAAATCAACATCGTGACGGTATCGCGTTGCCGCGTAATGCGTCTTATGACGTACCGCGTTAGCGCACCCGGAAGTGCTCCGGGGCGCGGACCGAGGCGCGAAACGAAGCTCCCCGGAAGCGATCCGCGACGCGTCGCGAAAGCGCGACGTATCGCGTTGCCGCGTAATGCGTCTTGTGACGTACCGCGTTAGCGCACCCGGAAGTGCCCCGGGGCGCGGACCGAGGCGCGAAGCGCAACGACCCGGAAGCTAACCGGGGCGCATTCCGCAGCGCGTAACATGAGCGTGAGAGGTCATGTGACTTGTTAATAAAACTTTTCATTGGTTCATTTCACTTTTGGTTTCATAATGATGTAAGGCTAGGTCAGGGGACCTAAAAATAACACTTTTCATTGGTTGAGAACTATTGTTTTTCCCAAATGATGAAAACCCCTCCTTCTTTCCTCACTCTGACTTTCATCATTGTGAGAGGAAGACCTTTATTACTACTACTTCAGAAATGGCTTCAGTAGTTGCTTCAGCTGGTGCACCCCCACCACCACCTCCACCTCCTCATGGGAAGAGAGGACCACCTCCCCAGGTCATGACCAACACAGAGGAGGAAGAGGAAGAAATGGAGGAAGAGGAGGGAGAAGAACCACAGTTCTTGGAAGAGGTGCCCCGGGTTTCCCATAAGAAAGCCAGTTTCATCTGGCAGTTTTATTCAATCCCTCCTGGCCAAAAAAAAGTGAATGCGAGGTATGTCACCTGCCTCATCTGTAAAGAAAAATTATCCAGAGGGACGGATAAGAAATATAGTTATGGGAACTATACTATGCATAGGCATATGACCAGGAAGCATCCACTCAATTACAGCCGGGCGGAAATACGGGATTTGCAGAAAAATCCAACATCAACTCCTGTGGCCAGATCAAGATCAACAATTTCATTGACACCAGCAGAGGCACGGGAAACTGTGCCAAACATACAAGAGAATTTTGGCCACATGAAACACACTTGTATGCACTGTGGTGCGTTGATAGCATGTGGCAATATGAGTATAAATGCTATCAACCTGGCTTATGAACATCATAATTGCCCTAACCGCCCCCAGTAATTTTTTTTTTGCTCCTGTTGAGCCCTTTTCAATGCCTGTTTTTTGTTGTTTCCCCCCTCCAAAAAAACCAAAAAAAATATAAAATCGTTCAAAAAATACAAAAAAACAAAAAATGTTCAAAAAATAAAAAATATATAAAACAACAAAAATATATTAAAAAAAAGTTATTTTCAGAACTACCTTCCCTTTCAAAAAAATTGCTAGAATGTTTAGCACTCTGGCAAGCTCTATTTCTTTTGGTTCGCTTAAGGTTCGCGAACC
Source organism: Lissotriton helveticus (assembly GCF_964261635.1). Lineage (NCBI taxonomy): Eukaryota > Metazoa > Chordata > Amphibia > Caudata > Salamandridae > Lissotriton > Lissotriton helveticus. The sequence goes on from NC_136070.1 coordinate 1,172,375,478, forward strand.
GGGGCGCTCCCTGGGAAGCGCACCATCAAAAAAGGTGGGAAAGTAGTTTACAGAAAAAATTAAAATTAAAAAATAATCAACAAAACCAACAATCAATTAACATACAGTATTTGAAAAGTCTATCATTCATTTTTCATTGCAGTACGCTGCCCAGAACGCTTCCCGGTTCGCGGACCGGGCGCTACCCACGCAAAAAAACAAACAAAATTTTTTTTTTTTTGCCCCGCGGGGCCCTTTTAAAGCCTCCACTTTAAACCTAGGGGGTCAGGGAGGATCTACTATGCCCCCTTATGGTTATTTCCCCCTTTGTTTTGGCCTCCTCTTGTCTCTCAATCCTACCGAGAGACAAGATGGCGGACTGTTTAGAATGTTGACAGACACCGGAGAGCCAATCAGCTTCGCTACGCGAAGTTCCGTTACGCGTAAGGTCCGCGAACCGGGGCGCTGCCCGGTCCGCTGTTACAGATATATATCTTTTTTTAAACGTTAATTTCTCAAAATCCACTGGAGCACATATATTGAGACCTACAAAAGGCACATCGGGCTACCAGTCCCTACAATTTTGCCAAGTTTCGTGCAAATCCATTCAGCCGTTCGGGCTAAAAGTGAGGCCAACCGCCCTATGGAAAACTCAATGTTAAAAACACGTTTTGGGACCCCCCTTTTTTCTCGGCCCCCCCTTGACGAACCCCCCCCAAATTTCCAGGGGCTGCTCAGAAACAAAATGTTCCATTTTCCAGAAAATTTCAGCCAATTCCGTCCACAAACGCCAAAGTTATTAGACATAGAATTTTCAAAAATCCCATAGGGAAAAAATCCTAACTATATATACCTACTGGCGACCGCCAGTAGGTAATATATATATACATATACATTTTGATAAAATCAAAATAATCAAAATAATTTCACTATCTTGTTTGTTCCAGCGAACCTTTCAGTAATTTAAACATGAGCTCAATCCCTGGGAGTGTTAACTATTAAAAGTGCCAAAACATTAAAAAATAAAAAATAAACACACACACACAATAAAAATGCTGCTTCAATTTATAGCAATAAGCAGAAAGTTAATGGACAGGCGACCATATGTACGTATAACTGGTTACCAGATACTGTTTGCAATTTATGACCAGTATTGTTGTGTCTAATGTGGTAATTTGCGAACTAAACTATGTACTAATTGGTCAGTTTGAATACGGATTTGTAGTGGGTCGCAATTTGACCTACCTCACAAGTAATATTGAGATAGGCTGGTAACTGTGACCCTGTAGGAATCACAACCTTCACAGACAAAGTAACCTGCTGGGGCCAGCAGACTACTGAGTCTGTGATTGATTTTAAATAAAACATTGTTTTTTTCTTTAATTGCCACCCAGTTTCCTTAATGGAAAATGAGAAGAGCTTAAATTTTTTTTTCTAAAGTGTAATTTTCATTTTTTAAGAGTAGGCAGTGGTTCATTGACCTACTCCTAAAAATTATTATTTGTAACATTCACAAAGGGGAAGGGGTCCCTTTGGAGCCATGTTCCAACAAACAGAAACACCTTCCAATACCAAGCCTTTGTATCCTGCTCTCAGAGATGTTTTTATACTTCATTGAAGGCTATGTACTCAGACGGTCACAGCTGTAGGTTAATGCAAATTAGCCTCCACGGGCAGTAGGCAGAGAAAAGTTAACTTTCTAAAAGTACATGTTCCTTAATATTTATTAAAAGTTCATCTTTGCAAGTTAATTGGGCTTTTAAATAATATTACAGAGAGTCCAACAATGGAATTTCTAGTTATTTCCTACCGGAGATAGCATTATTTAATATAAAATTGCATTATAGTGTATTCCTATGAAGCAAAAAATATCTTTTGGGGCCAGTTCACTGTAAGGGCATGTGTAGTATGTACTATTTTTAAAAGTGATACACCCTCCCTTATGGGCAGTTAGGCCTTGTTATGGGTCACCAATCAATATTTAATAAGAAGGTTTAGACCTGTCAAAGGGGTTTATTGTAACCGGTTAAAGTGCAGTTTCTACACTGCCATAGTCAGGGTACAATGGTAGTCCTGAAGCCAATTTCCACACTGTCACTGTAGCAGATGTCACAATATGTGCTGCAGTCCAATAGTTACATTTAGCTAACAAGTTCTAGGTACATGTTGAACCATATACTATGGACTTATAGGTAAGTTAAATATGTCATGTTAGGAGTATAACACATTTCCACACATTTTAAGGGGTCAGAGCTCGTGCCCTGGAGCCTGGTTAGCAGACTCCCATTGCACAAAAACAGCATCAATAGCCCACCACAAATGGGAGTGAAAATGCAAAAAGAGGAATTCTCCTACACACATGAACACACATACATATGTGTGTGGGGAGTTGGGTGTGCATGTTTAATTAGGTGAACAGCATTTTAGGTATGACATTTCTGTAGCATGATATTTAAAAATCAGTATTCTGGTACAATACTGTGTCTAAGGCAACTGGATAACCCTTTTGAAGCGGTTCTCTATACTACTATAGTTCCACCCATTAGCTTTTGTGGATGTTAGGGACATTAAATCCCACAGTTGGGACCTCCCTCTCAATAGCAAGTGTTATCACAGTAGATTAGGGAGGCCCTTGTGGCTAAGGTATTGTGGCCTCAACTTTCTCCAGACTTACTGACACACAAGTTTAGAAGCAAGAGGAGGATGTCTAGTCTAAAACAGGGATGTCCACAGTGGTGTATGTGGTGTTTTTAGTTTGTCCACTGTTGGTAGTTTTGAGGGTAAGTGTGATAGGAAAGTGTGATAGGAAATGACAATGTGGTCATAGAGCTGACACAAATGTTTTATGTCATTGTTTAACATAGGGGCCAGATATGAGTTATGTTGTCATATTTGTTTTACTTGCTTGCCTGTAGATACACATTAGTCTTACCTGACAGTGTTTTTGGAGGGGTCATTTACTCTGTCTCCTTGTGTGAGGGAATATGTGGTGTGTGGCGTTTCTTTCCTGACAATTGTTTGGACAGCAAACTAGGGGTCCACCTAACTGTTTGGCAACAATTGGATTACACCATATTTCCAACTGTCCGTTCTGCCTGCAATGCCAACCATGCCTTTCATATGCTGAATCTTCAAAACCTTCTCCTCCCAGGGCGTGAAGTTGAGTACCTGGGAGTGCCACCTACCTGTCCCAATAGAAATTTAGTAAGACCAGGAATAAAGGAAAATGTCTTTTCACTGGCAAATTGTATCAACTCTTGTGGATAACATCCTCCAAGTACTGAACATTGGACAAAGCGCTCACTGTCTCCAAAAGTCTGGCCTATTTTTTCCTATACTTACTTCTGGTTGTAATCTGAACCTATGCTCCTAACACCTGCGGTGCAACCTTCATTATTTCATCCATTATCATTTGCAGATCATTCTGCTAGCCATGGAGGATGTTTCTTTTGCATGTCAACTGTCTGTAACGTGATTGGTAAATGATTTGGTTTGGGCAGCTTTTTCAGGATACTCATCATTTGTTGGTATTTGATTGAACTTGTGCAGATGTGTCTTGCAAACCATCAGTCACATTATTACAGACATCTGCTGTGTTGAAATGGGCTGTTGGTTTAGTGCAGTGCAAGCCCTTCTCAAGCAGCAGATACAATCCTTGTCAGGGTGAGCCACAAAAGTGACTAAATTAACCTGTGCTTAACCCTCTTGTAGCTTGGCATAAAATCAGTCAGGCTTAACTTAGAGTCAATGAGTAAATAAATTATATAGCACTTAAAAGTAATAAAGTGAGAACAGAGCTGAAGAAAAATCCCACACCAGTTTAGTAAATTAAGAGAATGAAAAAAATATTTGACATCAAAACAACGAGTAGAGCAAGAGATATGCAATTTTAAAGATATAGGGATTGCATAGACTGTAAAATCACAAAGCAAAACCTGCGGTTATCTGGTTGTGCGAGCTGGGATGAAAGTCACAATTTCAGGCCGACCACAATGCAGTGTAGGCTGTATTCAGGCACTATATTAGTCCTGCTGAAAACGGTACCTACTAAAGTCCAGCGTGAAGAGTCCAGTTCATGATGGAGGAGGTTGCAAGTAGCAGCGAGAGCATCGCTGAGAAATTCGTCATAGTAGTGTGAAGATCCTGTCAGTCATCACCAACAGTCATGGCTGGAGCTTCTCATTGGTGGTAACCGGAGGCTGGCCATGCAGTAACATGAAGTGCAGAGCTCGCATTGCCAGTCATCTCTGGTGGTCACTTTAGTGCGAAGAGTCGGGTTGACCAGAGCTCTGCTTTGGCTGTTAGCACAGGTGGCAAGATCTTAGTGCAAATGGAACAATTTGCGATCACAAAGAGTCCAAAACTTCAAGACTTTTACGTATCCTCCAGGAGAAAGTCAACTGATACCACACCAATTATCCAGGACCTGGAAGACACCTCTCGGGGATCAGGAACTCATTCCAGTAGATGCCAACAGGGCTCAGGTAGGTCTGATTGAAGGTCCAGTCAGGTTCAGTGCAGCAGATCAACTGGACAGTTGCAGAGAGAACTCTAGAGCTTGTTGTTTCTCTGTAACATAAAACGGGAGGTCAGTCAGCTGACCCTTGAAGTCACTTCAGCCTGCGATGAAGGGGCCAGTCCAGTTTTCCTTCTCAGATGGCAGGCAGGCCTCAAGCGGCACAACAGTCCTCTTGCAGAAAGGCAGTCCTTCTTCTGTAGTATCCACAGGCCCAGTAGTGTACTGAAGAGTAGATCTGAGGGTCTTATTTTTGTACATGGTGCTAACTTTGAAATAGGAGAAGCTTCTGGGGTATTCCCCCCATAGACATGATAGGAATTTCCTACCTCTCTCTCCTGGTCCCTGTCTGTCTGCAGTAACAATAGGCTAGTGGTGTTCTTTGTGAGTGAGTGAGTTTGCTGAGTTAAGAGAGTGCCTTGGAAGTATGAATAGGGCTGTGCACAGCTCCGCCTTCATTGTGCCTTGGATAGCCCATCTTGCTAATACCCACGCTCTCCATGTGTGGCTGTCTGGGAAGAATACACAGAGTCTAACTGCCATTACACCTAGTCATGTGAGCCAGGAAACAGTCTGCAGGTACCAAGTAATTAAGACAAGAAAATTACAACTAAAAATCCAACATTACCATTGAAGAGGGTTTTAAATTACAAATCCTCATACACTAAACATGACTTTCCTATCTCCTTCCAAACAAAAGTTATCACTTATGAAATGTAACAAACCCGATTGGAACTGCACCACAATGAAACAGAAAAGTCCATAAAAGGTTATCATTGAAATTTGAAGAAAAACACAATTTTATGAAGAAAGTTGCTGCTAAGGCAAGATGTGCGATGTTTCTTTTCTTTATTGTTCATTTCATACAAAAACCATCAGCCAAAGGACTTCTTCAGGGCTGGAAATTAAAAAAATATATAGACAAGACATAACACCAATGTTGTGATCAAGTTTCACCCTCAGCAAACATTGGTACGACCCATTAAGCAACCACACCCAAAATGACATGTACACAATGTAACATAAATATTAGATTTGAAATCAAACCAAACGTTGTCATACAGATGTTAAAGCTAGACCGAAGGAAGGAGAGGGAGAGTAGAGAAAAATATCTTGAAGGGGAGTGAACAAAAGTATAAGATTCCAAAGACAATTAAGATCAAGAGGAAACATAATGCGGCGACTGATAGAAACGATAGCTGGCAAAACCAAAGGGCCATAGGTGAGTGGCAAACATCACTGCAGAGTGACCCTTATGTAACCACAGCGGGGACCTACCGATGTCGTTATATTGTAACAGACCATCCACTTGGTTGTGGCCTGGGTCAAGGGAATATATTGCTTCAAAAGATTATATCGCCTGGTTTCTGTGAAAGTAAAGCCAGAAGCCATTGTCACATAACATTATTGTCACGTCCACAATCTTGTTTGAAGCCAATGGTGAAACACATATTGAATGTTATACCTATCTATTTCCAAACTCTTAAGTTGGCTTTCTGCAGTTTAAAGTTCCTCTCAGACCTCCAACTCATCTGATGACAGACCACAGGAAGGCGCATTGCTCTCTGCCCTGATAATGGGTTCCACTCCTAGGGATGAGTTGTCCTTCTCCTACGAGTGCTGCAGCTGTGCCCAGGTCCTCTTCTTATTCCCCAATGGGATCTCTCTCATCCTCTGATGTTGCCAGCAACTGATGAGTTTTCTCATAGGCCTGGAGAGCCTACTGGACCTCTTCCTTCTTGTGGCTCCTTTTGGACAGAAGCCCGCTTTTCTTGCCGAATCATCTGAACTCAGCTGTAGTTTAGCTCTCCGGGTTGCTGAGCTCAAGCTCCATCCTCGCGCGTATGGTCACAGGCACAGTTAGTCAGGTAGAATGGGAATGAGTTTAGAAGAAGTAACAACATCCAATCAAGGTGAATTTAAAAAGAAGTTAAACCTGATATCAACTAATTGATATGGGATTTTTGTGTTACATAGCTCACCGTATGGTCCTGCACAAACATAAGTACTGGATACAACTAATAATCACCAATGTCACTAAATTAACCTCTTCTTAACCTTCTAGTAGCTTGGCAGAAATGCAGAAAGGATTAACTTGAAGGCAATGTGTAAATTATGTATGCAACACTTAAAAAGGAATAAAGTAAAAACACAACACAAGAAAAATCATTTGAATCCAAAACAACAAAGATCTAAATAGCAAAACCAGGCATATGCAATTTTAAAAGATTTGGTAAACATTGAGCTTAAAAGCACAGAGTCAACTGATGTTGTCTGGGTGTGTTGAACCTGCACAAAGTCACAAGTTCAGGCCAACCATGATGGAATGCGAGTCAGATACAGAAACAAGGTTAGTCTGTTTTCTATTCTTTTAGTAATGGACGAGTCCTACGTTTCTTTAAATTGACCTAACCAATGGCGGGTGGAATTGCATGCGAGCAGGAATCATGTGAGCACGTTACTTAACTGATGAGTGCAGCTGAGAAAAGTCTGACCTGGTGAAGGACAAACTGTTTAAAACCCGCCAAAGCCAGTGTCATAATGGGAACGGAACCCGTAGTCCCTGAATTTAATAAACTGTATAATATATTGTAATATGTGTACTCATGAGAGAGTAGCTGTATTGATGACTGTATAAAAAATTATTTAGAACAATTGTGTAGTCAAAAGTAGGTGATTTCATAGTGGGCTGACACCGCCCTCCTAGAACTCAACTAATCCCTTAGCTAGAAATTATGAATTTAGCAATTATTGTGGGACAGACATGTACTTTTAGGGTATAAGAATAGGTGCTTTAGGGGTGTGGTTTAGGCCGCTTAGGCTGAAGGTGTACAAAAGCAGGGTGCGTCGCTGTTCGTTGGTATCCTGAGAGGCCTAGCTGTTGCTGTCCTGTTCCTGTCCCGGCGCTTGAGTCTTTGATCCCTGACTCTTGGTTCAGGGGTCCCCCACTGCTACCTAGGCCTGGGTGGTTGTTTTCCCTTACAGATCCTTTGGGTTTGTATTTGATCTAACTTAGCATTGTAGAAATTATTTTGCAGTCATATTCTTGTCTTCATATCTTTTGTCTCTTCTTCATCTGTCCCTCCGATTTGATGGTATAAAGGTCGATATATTTTACTTGTATCTTATGTCTCTTCATCTATCCACTCTTTTCAACGTATATTTGAAATGATAACTTTGTTGTTGTTGTGATTAGATTTTTGCTCTCTCTCATGAGGTTACCTGTATTTCAATTTCTGTAAGATGTCGATATGAGCAATTATTATTACTAGATAAAATTATCAAATCTTACAGAGAGTCTGTGGTTATTTAGTCTGTTTTCTATAATGATTTATGTTTGAGAAATACCATTACCATCACCTTTTCAACTAATTGGTTCATCGACCAAATACATAAAAAGTCGATTATCATTTGTTAAATAGGTAAGAAGCACAGGATGTTCATACTTTGTGCTTGAGTGACAAGAGAAAGTAAAGTGAATAAACTTGACCCCAGCACATCAGGGATTTGGGTGAATGCGTTTGGGCCAAAGTATGTGATTTTTATTGAATATTTATCGCTGATCAAATATTGAGTTTGCTCTGGATCACTAGTTATCTCAAAATGATTCCCAAAGTTTTTATTTTGTCTATACTCCTTCCTTGCAGGTGAATTCCTAACATGAGATCTTTATAATTCCTACAGTTTTATTGACATTTTGCAATCAGAAATTATTTCTCTTAATGTTGATCTTACAGAGTAGAGATGCTTTTTAGCTGGAAGACAATCGCAGCAAAACACGTCATGTTTGCTGTTACTGAGCAAAGTCTGCGTTGGCAATCGTTATTTGACCTTCAGTACGGTCATCAAATAGAACAAATCTAAAGCAAATATGCAATTCTACATAAACCACTTCCACTGAAGTTCACTTAATGAGTAGAAGTTCATGCTTTACTATCTGTTATCAAAATGGTGTACTATTTATATGTTTCACTGTCGCACTGTTTGTGTACCACTGTTGAGTGACTATACTGGACAGTTTTATTACAAGGCCAATTAAATACATTTTAATTGATAACCTTATTGTTCAACATAGAAAAATACAAGCTTTCTCCACGTTCATAGCTACTCATTTGTGCAGCTTTAGTTTTTCATACATCATCGAATGCTGTCCGCTACAAAAAATATATGTGATTTTTATAGAGGTCTTGTGTTGCACAGCAATTACATCAATATCTGTACCCTCTAGTTAGATATATTATTTTATTCCGACAACAATATGATAATTTACTTCATGAAAAAAAACAATTTCTAAACATAAAAAAACTGTTATAATTTTACATTGCAATATATCATAAAAGAATATATTTTAAAAACAAGCTATCAGGACTGTCCAGCAGTATTAACATTTTGCATTGAGTCCAGCTCTTGCAGGGTAAGTTGGAGTAAGCTTTTTCAATTTTCCTGAGAAAGTTTGTTAATAAAATTCATGGTTCTATTCGTTAAGATCAAATTGGTGTGCATTTTCATATCAAATTCTCTGAAACATTTTTAATCATTTTTGACCTCTTCCACCAGGCGAAGAGCAGATATCTCGAGATTGCAAATACTAGCCACCTTGTGGTATCTTACCTAAAAATACCTAAAGCTTTACTAGGGCGTGTAAAAGATAATAAATGCTGGCAGAAATTATCCAGGTTTTCCGAAGGTCAACATAAGAGGGACAGAAGAAAAGAAAGTGATCAAGGGTCTCGGGGGAAGTATGACAGGTGGGGCACAGTGGTGTTACAGATACATTTTCCCAGGTACTTCTTTTTGAATTTAAGGGGAGAGCTCCATATCTAAATTGGATATTCAGAGCTCTTGCATGGGGGGGTTCGATGTCATCCAGAAACATTTTGAAACCAAACCATCCTTTAAGGTTTAAAAACTAGAGGTTAAAGGGCCATGTGCTTTACCTTCAATACTTTGGGCCCGATTCCCAGAACTAACTTAAGACAAAATCCTAAACTTACTACCATTTTGGTGGTGGTGTGGCTCACTGGTTAGAGGCTAAAGACAAAAAATGGTTCCGTCGGGTCAATCAATTGCTTTTACGTGAAGGCTAGGTTAGCTCATAACAGAAGGGAACAAATTTTAAGAAAAAACAAATTTTAAGAAAATTTTTTTTTAAGAGAAACCTCTCTGACAACAAATAAAATTCAAAGTATTTTTATGAAAAAACAAAGTCACATTAAAACACCGGAATTACTTCATTCCATTTCAATTCCAATTATAAGTGAAGAAGTGACTATTGGTGAACAAAGTGAATAGTGCAACAATTTCAGTGACACTTATTTACAAGTATATACAAAATTATACATGGGAGAATGGGCAAGGGGAAATATTTTGGCGGTCAGAGTTCTGATTTAATATTCCAAGGAGACAGATGGTGACTGTGCCTGTTCCCGGAGGGTTCTTGACCAATATTATGCGTCGACGTTTCGATCCTAGTGTGCCCCGATTGGTGGTCACGCGGATCTTTATCAAGACAAGGGAGGGGGGGAGAGATCTGGAAAGAGAGGTAAGTGTTGTGTCAGAGAGGGAAATAACAGTTAAGTCTAGTTATGCAGTGTGACGAGTGCATTATACTTACACAAGGGGAAGGGGGGGGGTTTGTTGTGTTGAATTCCGGATACACAGGTTAGAGGCGGCAGACCCGGAGGCAGAGGTCGGCCCGGGACCAGGGTTCGATTCCCGACGCGGCAGGGTCTTGGGCCATGGTCAGCGGACTCGATAATTCTCACCTCGGTGCTTACTCCAACCATGGGTCCCACTCAGCAACTCTGGGCATATGGCCGGGATGCCCGCCACCCCCTCCCAACACACATCCCCAAGGATGGGAAGTCGGACAATAGTTGACTGTTTTGGAAGACGGGAGGGAGTCACCCTCCCGGCCGTATTTATTAAAATATGAAACAAAATTTAAAACATTAAATTAAAAGTTTCATCATTATGCATTATGTACAATTTGACATTTATTACATTTCGATGCTGTCATGTACTTTTGGCTAACATCCTGAAAATGCATACACTCTAATTCAAATTGTACATCCTAGCATTAAGGGCCAACGGCAAGGTCTTAACCGGTGTCAGATCCCTACTACCAAACTCCCGCCTTCACCGTGTGAGCGGCGCATGCGCAGAGGGCTCTACCCTCATTGCCAACTGTAACTTCCCTTGTCCTGGTGGGGGCCCCCTTTCTACTCGACGCCATCTTAAGGGTCGTCCGAGTTCCCGTATCAGGTCTCCGTAGGAAGGACAGCGTGGACTCTCCACCCCACCCCATACTCTCTATCCGCCGTCGCGGATATCCGGCCCCCGGGAAATTAGTCAGGAGGGGCATTTAACCGCCTCCCCCCCTGGGAGGGGCCGTCTCCCCCTAGGCGCCCCATCCTTAGTGGGTGCTGCCTCCCCGTGGAAGGGGCCAATGGCCGTCTTCCCCCGGGCGCTCCCATCCATTGTGGGTGGCGCCCCACTCTAGGGACCTTTAAATTCCTGCTCACCGATTATGACCTTACCGCCACAGACCGGATAGTTGACCGACTATCCGGTCCCCCCCAACTCCTCCTATAGGTCATGCTTCCTCAAACTTCTCAACCATGCAACTACATCTCCTATTAGTAAGTCATTCCCCACCCTGGACAGGTGAACCCCATCGTTCAGATACATCTGGTCACCCCGGATACACCCATGTGGAATAACATGCAACTGTGCAGAACGGAACAATCTACCAATCTTATTATTGACCCGTTTAACTGAATGGTTCAGAGCTGACACCGAAAGGCCCCCCTGCCACCTCCTTCTAGGAATCATGTAGGACCAGGCAATCGTGCACCCCGGGACTCTTTTAGCCAACCAGCTAACAGTTGACAAGATTCGTTCAAGTAACACTCGTCTACCCAGTGTCACCAAATCGTTGCCACCCAGGTGTACTATGACTATAGATGGCGGTGACCTATGCCGCCCTAAAAGTCCCTCGAAAAATGACTCAAATTTGTCAAAAACGAGCTCACCTTTCCCATGGAAAGCCACTCTGAACCCGTATTCCCCAGGTGCGTGAATCGCGTCACCTTCTTTGAATACGTCACCGGCGCGCCTCACGTATGAGTGGCCCACGACCCATACCATCCTCTCCCCAGTCGGTGATCTCTGACCGCTGGTCACTTGATGTAGGGTCGACCTCCAATTCCGCCCTGCATGGCAGGCCCGCGAAACTGCAAAGTAAACAAAAGACAGAAAACGTGAGTGCATGTCAATTGATTACTTACAACATGTGCAATCGCACATACCTCTTAAAGCAATTCGAGGACCAACGGCCCAACTGTTTCACTTCCTCGGCACTCTGACCCCTGGCTGTAGCCTCAGTAGCAGCCCCTATCCTAAAGGAGTGGGTCCCAAAATCGCACGGGTTCATGCCCGCGTCAGCGATTGCCAGTGCCAGCACCCTCTGAAACTGAAATCTCGTCAGTGGGGTGCCATCCTTGTGTCGGAGCAAGCTCCCCCCCCAAGTGGCCGCTCTTAGCGCCAAAAAGTCTTCCACACACTTCAACGGGCAGACGGGGGACCCACGCTTGCGCTGCACGACCACACTATCTCCCATAGCCCCCTGGTCGGTCTTGGACCTGGCTATCATGATCACCATCGAATCACCCCTTATCTGGATGTGATCCCTGCACAAACCTCCCTCCATATCTCTCTTGTTCCTTGCGACAAGTTCGCTCACCCTCATGGCCCCATGGAATGCCAATGTGAACGCTGCCCGGAACAGAACTGCTTCGTAATGGGAGGAACACGTCTCATCCAGCTTTGCTAAAAGCAGAGACAATCTGTCTAAGCCGATCGGGTGCCTCGTATCTCTCTTGCAACCCTCAAGGCGCTGCCAGCCGCGAAGGGCTTTCTTCACCAAAAAAGAACCTGTAGGGTCTTTTATGCCGTGTACCTGGGCCATGAAGGAAATGGCCGCCCTATGCCTACCAGCCGTAGCCACTGATCGGCCCTCCGTGCGTAGTGCAACCAGGTACCCCAGGAAGGACTCCTCCTGACCCCAATGCAGACTCCCCACAGGACCCAAATATGTGCAATAAGAACGAAACGCTCCTTCGTATGCTTTCCTTGTCCTGGGGGCTAGACTCGCTGCCACGAGGTCTTGTAATCCGAGGCACCGATAAGCCACATTGCTTCTGGGAATGGTGCTCTAAGTCTGCTGTGGGCAGATAACCCCTGAATGCCTGCATATGTGAACGAGAGAGTGCATCAGCCGCAAGATTCAGTACACCTGGCACATGTTTTGCCCTGAACAGTACATTTAATCTCATGCACAGCAGCACAATCTCTTTCAACAATCTCAAAATCATTTTGCAGCGTGCTGCCTGTTGGTTAATGCAATCTACGACAGTCATATTGTCGGACCAAAACACCACTGAGCGGCCCCTGAAATCATCAGCCCATGTCATCAGAGCCACCGAAATGGGGAATAACTCCAGGAACCCAATGTTACCTGTGAGGCCGTCGGAGTGCCACCATGTTGGCCATGTTTGTGCCGACCATCGATCACCTAAGATGGCGCCAAAACCCACACTCCCAGCCGAGTCGGTCCATAGACCTAATTCCACCGAAGACTCTGGCGGGGAACTCCAGACGACTCGCCCGTTGAAGTCCGCCAGAAATGCCAACCAAATCCGCATATCCTGGCGAACCTCTCCAGACAGTCTCGTACGGTGGTGTGCCTCTTTGAGACCACCCATAGCCTGCGCGATAGAGCGCGAAAACGGGCGGGCCATAGGAATCACCCTCAGGGCAAAATTAAGCTGACCCACTGTTCGTTGTAACTGGTGCAGGGTCACTTTCTCCCCACTCAGGCATTGCATCAAGGAAGCCCGGAACTTGGTCACTTTGTCTACTGGTAGTCGGAAACACCCCTCCACAGAATCGAGCTCAATACCCAGAAACTCCAGTGAAGTAGATGGTCCAACCGTCTTACCTGGTGCCAATGGGACACCGAATTCATTCATGAGGATGCAGAAATCATACAGCGCCTGTGCGCAATTCATATCATTGGCTGCCCCCAAAAACAGAAAATCATCCAGATAATGCATAACATGTCTATGCCCTGTGGCCTCTGTAAATGCCCATTCCAAAAAACAGCTAAACATCTCAAAATATGCACATGAAATGGAACAACCCATGGGCATGCATTTATCCATGTAATAATTTCCCTGAAATGCAAAACCTAGCAGGCGCTGATCCTGCGGGTGCACCGGAAGCAACCGGAATGCTGATTCGATATCACATTTCGCCATCAGCGCCCCGGGGCCTAGGTGGTTCAAAATGGCCACGGCATCGTCGAACGATGCGTATCGTACCGAACAAACTTCTGGGTCTATGGCATCATTCACCGAGGAACCCCTGGGAGCCGAAAGGTTATGTATGAGTCTAAACTCCCCCGGATCTTTCTTCGGGACCACCCCTAACGGGGAACATATGAAATCGGCCACCGGCAGGCAGGAAAAGGGGCCAGCCACTCGTCCTAAACTGACTTCCTTAGCTATTTTCCTTTCTGCCACGCCTGGGTTGTGCCGTACCGATAACTGATTTCTACAAAAGGAGTTCCCCCGAACTTCCCCCACCGGGATGTGGAAGCCATGTAAAAAACCCTTCCTCAATACCCCAGCGGACACATGATCAGGGTACTTGTTTAACCACGGAATCATAACCATTAGATCAACGGGTGTAGGCAATCGGTCACAAAGGTCCACCTCACTCCTGCTTAGGTCCTCCTTTTCCACCCGCCCCGACATTCTTTGATCTACAAGCACTTTCCGGGTGTGAGGAATTCCCACAGCCGGCACACACATGCTTAAACTTGCATGTCCCCTGTGGTCTGTTACAATTGCCTCGATTGAAGCCCCAACAGACCTCTCCTTGTCCGCCCTTCCCGCCAACTCTAGGCTGATAGCCCCCACCTGTGCCTGCTCGAAAGGGCACCCCGGGCTTTTTGCGGACAACCCCGGACCCGCTCCCGCCTGGCGAGGACGTACCTGTCGCCCCTGGCAGGAGTTGCTTGTGCCATGACACCGAGTCCAAACAATCCCAAGACAGAGAAGAATCAAATTCTTTTGCTTTACGGAACTTCATGTCATAGCCTTTCCATTCTTCCCCCTCGTACATTGAATAAAAATCCATAATGCGATTCTGATAGCAAACCAACTCCGTCATAACCTCAGGTTTACGTTCCCCCATAACTGCGGTAAATACAGAGAAGGCCTTAACCCAATTCGTCACTGTCTCTTCCACCCTGAACTCGGCCATCTTGGCGCGCCATACACTAGGGTGCCACAAATCTTTCTGCGTTTTAGCATACTCCATCTCACGATGGTCCGTTAACAATGAAAACATGTTGACATACTTGTCTCCCCATATTAACTCTTTCGTGGCCAAGGGAACGTGCTGTACAACTTTTTCCCGCCTTGAGGGTATCGAGCTCTCCCCCACCATTGGCAATGCGAGCTTACCCGGATCGGCTATTGCTGCCGTCGCCTTCTCTTGACCAGCTGCTGGTACTCCTGGCGCCACCTGTGGGGGAATAAGAGGAACACTCGCCCTTGCGACATCTCTCGATTGCCGCAACTGCTTCATTAACACTCTGGCCTCTTCGGCCGGATCTCCCGGGGTCGCTGTGCCCCCCACCTTTGTTTTCAGCCATGCGGTCAACTGTGCGGCCAATTCTGGGGGCATTTCATCGTCCTCGGTCGAGGTGATCACCACTGGGATAGGCTGGCCTAAAACTGGTTCCTGAACCGGGTTACCAGCCGGTACTAGGGGGACGATGGGCGGCACCTCCGGTGCCGGGACACCCCCCGAGACTGCTCTTTCTTTGACCCGCTTCCCTCTTAACCCGGGAACCACTCCCGGCAAGGCCGGGCCTATTACCTCTTTTGGCTGACCTGGGTCGTTCATTGCCGCCAATTGTTTCTTTACCTCCGCCAAACCTCTACCGAGCGATTGGACTTGACCGAGCTTTCGGTCCATACACGCCATCCGGGTCGACAACAGGCGTAACATCTTCTCCATCTCGGAACCCTTTCCTGCTTGCTTGCCAGGCATGGTTTCGAGTCCTCCGCCTTAGGTCGATCCACGAGGTCCTGAAATCAAGTGTCGAAACTGAAAGATAAAAAACAAGATTACCACGTTCAAAATTGCTGCTTGTTCCGTCGAGGGCTCACGAGCAACGAGTGGGTGCAGCCTTCCGATCCGAGAAACAAGAGGACGATCTTCAGGGTTCCTGCTCTTTTATCCTTCTGCGGGAGGGCGTGTACCCGTCCCCGATACGCCTACTGGACGTGGTCTTCCTTCAAGGTGTCTAGGACAACCCCTCTCGGGCGGGGGGAAGGCGCGCTCTGGCTACGCCGCTTTGGGCATACCAGCCGGGCCACGCCCACCCCGCCCAAAATGGCTTCCCGGGAGGTTCGGGCCCCCATCCATACGTTCGGGGGGACCTAGCGGTCGCCCCTTTCCAATAGCTTGCTTAATCTCTACTAACGGCCCCATCAGTGCCGGGGATGCTTGTCTTCACCTTGGAGATGCCCAGGAGGGATCATCTCACAGAGAAAGCCAGGATGGGTTCCCCAGTGGTATACAGCGCCGGGACGCCCCTTTGCTGGGGCAGCTGTGCGCTTTACAAGTATACAACATTTAACATTTAACATTTATTCACAAAAGACACTTACTCCTTTTGGCATTCACAGAAGGTACTTACTCATCTTGGTTTTCACAGAAGGCATTTACTCATTCATGAGTAAGTGCCTTCTGTGAATACCAAAATGAGTAACTTACTCTTTTTGAGTAACGTACTCATTTTGAGTAACTTACTCATTTTGGTATTCACAGAAGGCACTTCCTCATTGATGAGTAAATGCCTTCTGTGAATACCAAAATGAGTAACTTACTCATTTTGAGTAACTTACTCATTTTGGTATTCACAGAATGCACTTACTCATCGAGGAGTAAGTACCCTCTGTGAATACCAAAATGAGTAAGTGTCGCCTTCTGTGAATACCAAAATGAGTAAGTGTCTTCTGTGATTACCAAAATGGTAGTAAGTTTAGGATTTTGTCTTAAGTTAGTTCTGTGAATCGGGCCCTTTGTACCCTCTAGTTTATTATGCGGAATCATTGAATAAGGTGCACCACTAACTTAATGACAGATGCAAACTTTCTGAATATGTGTATTTTAAAATGTATTTATGACATTGTGCAATTCTCTTACAGCACACACCTAAGAAACATGATAGTAAGAAACATAGCTACTCACGTTTGTCCCTGGCAATAGGCCATAAAATACATTTACATCCATGACCTCATTGTTCAACATTCAAGGCTACTTATTTTGTTTAGTTTCCGTTTGCACACGAAGACAGAAAATAACATTTGTTTTTGTTTATTTTCATACATTACCAAAAGCAAATTTGCGTTTTCTTTTTCATAGCCAATAAACTATGATCTGTACATATTAGTATATAATTGTAGAATCACTAATTATGATACACCATTCATTTGTTGGCAGATGAGATCATTCGAGAAATTCGTTTTTTTAATTTATTCATGTGATTGTGCAATTCTCTTCTAGATCTATCACTAGAAATATGCCAGTGGTAAAGACATCTTTGACCCAATGCACTATTATTGTGAATTGTATTTGGAAAGTGCGACTTTGAGCAAGTGGATTATTAGTTAGGATGGGTGGCAATTCCAAACCAGTAAATATGTCACTCTTTTTGCTAAGTCCTGTAAAGATTTCAGTAATTTAAACGTCTGGTTCAAACCATGGTTACTATAGAGCAGAGCAGATAGGCATAACTTACGAAATGTGCAAAGCCTTTATAAGTACCATAAACAGTTAAAAAGTGAAAAACACAACACAATAAAAAAAATCCAATTCATAAAAGTAAAAAATAATTTATTGAACACAATGATACCAAGAAAACCAAAACTCTAAAAAGAAAAACGGCAGATTTGGGTTTTTGAACTGTAATTTTAAAAATAGCAGCATAACCTAAGTGCCTTTCACAGTTCTCTGGTTACGCTTGACCGGGACCAAGGTGCGATTTAAGGCCTACCACAATGGAGCTTGGTCAAATACAAACACCAGGTTTGTCTTAGTGGGAAGTTTTACCTTCTGACTTAGGGCCTGATTTATATGTTATCGGTAATGATCCTCCATTGCAACTCCTCGCAATATCCTTGCCGCCAACATAATGATCCATCCGTCTGATTTAAATGCATAACTAAACCTCTCTGACAACCTGATAGAATGGCTATATGTCTGCCCACCCAAACATTTTCAAAAATAAATTCTTGTTTAGGGATAGAAAAAAAGAAAGCTGCTGACATAGCTCTGCGCCAAACAGCAACATGCATTGGAAGGAACCACCGTGACAGAGGTACTTGCCGATGCATTATAAGTAATCTACTGCTTGACAGTCGATTATAAATTTGGCATGGGGATGTAGTAATTTACTCTGCCCTACTGCTGGAACGATGGGCCTCTCACTAAATACAAAATCAGGCCCTTAGTCTCTGAAATTGAAGTAAAAAATCCAAGGCAGCAGGTTGTGTCTGAGAAGGGATCAAACTTTGCTTGCTGAACTTCTTAGTGTCAACCTTTAGTAATATGCCCCATTGTGTCTCTTCACAGGGCAACACCCAAAGTAGAGATTTCAGGAGCAAGCCCACACTACTCTCAAGTTCAGGAGCGGCCAGTGCAGGTGAGAACAGTGGGCTGGGTTGTGGGGGGGATTCAACAGACAACCAAGAGGGAAAATTAAATAGATAACTTTCCTTCATCATTGTCTGTCAAAATACCCCCACCCGGCCCCACCACTCTTACCTGAATGGGCCGCTGCTGCTCAAGTTTGAGGAAGCAACAGTTTCTTATACAGAGATAGTCTTCTAATATTATGATAATATGATAATTGCACACATATCCTTTTATGTCGCTCTGTTTCAAGGTACCTTGTTATGCTTTCTAATATGCATGTGCACTGTCATGACAAAGAAACATTGCAAGATAGAGAAGTAGATAAACTTTAAAAGATTGCAGAACACTAATACCCTCATATTTATAGAACTAGCAGGTTTATTTATTGAAAGGCTGTCAGTCAGGTTATCAGGGAAAGGTTCCAGATTTTCATTAAATGTGGCATTATCTTCTGAGCAATTTGAAGAGAATGAAGCAAATACTGACACACACGTTCCTTTGTGGATATGCGTTTTCTACCACTGCAGGGAAACCCCGAAACTAAGCACTAAAGAGAATGGTTCAGAGAGGAACACATAACCAAAGCTCATTTTCATTACTACTCAATGTCTTGCTAATCAAGTGGGTTTTCAACCTGGCTGGGGCATCAGACGCTGAGGGACTGGGTGTGGGTGAACTGAGAGTTACTCTTGCAAGCCATGTTCACAGTCTTTGATGACAAGAAGAGGGCAAATAAATAGGCATAGGTTGACCAAGAAGGTGATACATGGGGTGGGGGGGCGCTAGAGGGCGCACTGCGTGATGGCTGCTCTTTGAAGCTGCTCCGCCTGTCAGGGACAGAATCGGGCATTTATATGCTCCTATGGGTGCTTTAATCTGCTAAAATGCGCTGCATTATGTGTCGGAGTGGCTGAGTGATGAGCAGAATACACTGGCTTCATAAATAAAGCAGTACACGGTGAGAAACAGACCTGACTTGTGCCCCGGCAGGGGCTGTGCTCGGAGATCCTAAGATGCATTCACTGCGGCTCGTTCTGGCGTAGCTGAAGATCTTGCAATATCGGGCAAGTACGCGGAACGCTGCAACTGCATGAAATTGAGAGCTTGCTGCTGTGCCAAGGGTCTCGTACTCGCTCTCTGATGGAACTGCAATACCGCGCCCAGCGTAGTATCGGCGACATGAGCAAAATTGCGGGCTCGAGCTCTAAATGCGCTGTTGGTGCATACATGTGGGTATGAGGGCGAGTAGTCAACCGGGCCTGATCTGATGCCTATCCACTACCTACGTCAGACTCTCTACTAGTGCATATCCCTTCTGCAGCCGCTTTCTGGTGAGATGCCAGGGGGAAGCATCCTTTACAACGCAACTTTTACTTCGCACTACCATTACGACGCAACTATCACAACGCAAGTCATTACAACGACTTGTGCTGGAGGGCGCTCTAGGATAGGGAATAATTTAATTACAATCCAACACCTTCCCTACTATCCACGGGGACTGGAGTTGGAATAGTAAATTAAACTATTCACTACCCAGCGCCCCCCACGCAAGTTGTTGTAACGACTTGCGTTCTAAAAGTTGCGTCGTAATGGCATGCGGAGTGAAAGCATGCGTTGTAATGTCATACATCCATGCCCGGATACCGCCTTGCTTGTTGAACTCAGTGCCCCTCATGATCTGAAGAATAGGCACCAGCGCATCAGATTGCCGTTTTTCCCTCTTTGAGCGGCATCTGCTATTGTTTAAGATCCCTGTACTTTTGGCGAGAACGGGTGACCTGCACTGTAGATGCACCTCAATATAGACGGCCACGGTGGTGATATGTGCAGGTTGTGCTAATCTTGATATGACTGGGTGCCCACTCTCAATATTGGCACATGGGAGCTGGCCTGCGCTTTGTGATACCTTTGAAGTACAAAATTGATGCCTCAGGTTGTGTGAATGACAGCGCAGATACGGGGAATATTCCTACATCGTCAGCACTATTAAACAAGTTGATTGCATCTGTACCACTTTCAATTACTGGAAATTGAGATTACGCGGTGACGCTGGGCGTTTGTTGTGACTGCTTATGTGGGATCCGAGACGAGCCACATACACTGAATCACCTGATACCGTGATTGTCCAACAGAACAGAATTTGAAAATACAGCGTGATCTGCAACTCCGTGTTACTTTCATTCATTCCACCTCTATGGGTAAACCGGACAAACAACAGTCAAAGTTGTCCTTTGACACCAGACGCAATCGAAAGGGGGCGAATGCCCACTCAGATACGGAAATGGATGCAGAGCAAACCACGAGCACAGTTATGGAGAGGGCTCTTCAGGCCATACAGCAAAGTCTTCAGGCCGTTAATGGGAAGCTAGACTCTCTCACCCAGTGAGTGGACAGCATATCGAGGAAGTTGGACAGGCAAGGCGAACGGATTGATGCAGAGGAGGAGCGAATATCTGCGGTGGAAGATGAGGCCCACAGCACATCACACAAGTGTGCGGGCATGGAGAAGAACCTGGAAGCGATCCCAAGTAAAGCTGAAGATTTGGAGGCAATATTGCGACGCAGTAACATCCGCATAGCAGGTATTCCTGAAAGTACGAACACAGGAAGACTGGAAACCTATTTGGAAAATATGTTACGTGACATATTTGGAGCTGACAACTTCTCCCCAGTACTGATCATCAAGCGAGCGCATAGGTCATTGGCACCCTAGCCTCCGCCGGTCACCCCGCCGCGGCCCATAATTGCCAAGATTCTGAATTATAGGGACCGCGACACCGTTCTGAGACTTGCCCAAGAAAAACAACAAAACAATTACCAAGGCAATGATCTGGCGTTCTATCTGGACTTTACCATGGCGTTACAAAATGCTCGGAGGGAGTTTAACTCTGCCAAAAAGAGGTTACGGGAGATATCCGGCCAGATTGCGGGTGCCCTGTGAGGGACGTGTCTCCATCTTGCGATCTCCGAAAGCTGCACAGGATTTCATCAAAAAAACACTAACCAGATGAAAGAGACAAGGCGGCAGGGAAACGGATCAGGACTCTGATTAGATCACCTTCGAATATGACCTGCTAACCCGGTACAAGTATCCTTAAGGTTCAGACTTTGGTGGAATGGGGGAAAAGTGGAGCGACAACTCACGGTTGTGTCATACTCAAGAGGTTCGTTACGTTGGATGTTTAGACATAGAGTGGCTTAGATGAGACGTTTTTTGATGAACTCACGATATAGCACAGGAGCCCGGTTGTTGAATAGTTCTTGTGCAGCGTAACCTGAAACCTGTCCATAACAAAGATCTGTTCAGACGCTCATGGGCGGTAAGTCATCACCTGCATGTGTGGGAGACAGCCCTGACTATGTGACACACCTGGCTGGACTATAACCCTAATAATGGGTAGACTTTTCCAATATTCCCAGAACTGCAGTATTTGGCTGCAGGCTGGACGTGACTGTTAAACTATGGTGCCATTCGACAGGTGGAATGCTATATGGGCATTGTTGTCTGTTGCCACTATGTGTTGACCACAAGATGAGTGATTCATTGCAGACTGAGTTGATAGCACACAGATAGATAATGTTCCTTTGATGTTTGACATTATTATCGTGCGATCATATGCACCCAGTTAGTTAATGCAATACCTGACCACATCTGCCTAGGTGGATGTCGATGCATGTACTCGGCGAATCACCCAATGAGGGTGCTCCCCAACACAGTTTCTTGTTTCTTTCACTAATGTTGTTATGGGTATGGCTTTGGTATGATTGGGATGCCGAAGTGGGTGGGGGTGGGGAGAGTGGGGAATGTTTGCTGTTTTCCAAGCTTCCTATTCTGCAGGACACTACAAGGTTTCACAATTTCTGGTTCCAATTCTCCGACATACTACTCACTGTCATAGTATACGTCCAAAGCCTCCCTGTTCGGGGCGCTCATTCCTCAGGCATAGCTAGAAATATCGCAGATGGATACTTTGCAACCCTCACAATTGAATCTACTGTCCTGGAATGTCCGGGGGTTGAATAACCCCAGAAAGATATGTCAGATCTTCGCATACTTGGACAGATTGCACATACATATTGCTCTTATACAGGAGTCGCACTTAGCCCCCTCCGCTAACAGTAAAATAGGGCGAAGGTGGGTGGAGACGACTTTGACATCCTCATACTCTTCTTAGTCCAGGAGTGTATTGATTTTAGTAAAAAAGGGAATGCACTTTCATGTAGAGCATACCATGACTGATACTATGGGCCAATATATTATTTTGCTGGGGCTCCTTCGCGGACACCGTATAGGTATAATTAACATATAAGGCCCTAATGTTGATGACCCTGGGTTTTTTAAATCTTTGTGGAACAGACTGGAGGGTTTCCCTGACATAACAATACTGTGGGGCGGAGATCTCAAGTTATCGTTAATTGACCACCTAGATAGATCAGACGCCTCTAGAGAGCTGCATAGGCAAGCAGTAAATGTGATGCAGGCTATTACGTCAGAAGCCAAATTGGTAGACATTTGGAGAGCAAGATATCCACATCTTAAAGAAGCCACGTATCACTCGACCGCCAGAAATTGCTGGTCTCGAATAGACTATTGGATAGGAATGGAGGGGATTATGAATTGGACCAAGCAAATGAAACATTTGCCAAAACCCTGTCTAACCACAAGCCAGTGATGCTAAGTATTGACATTCCTCATTACACGCCACCACAATATGTGTGGAGATGAACTCTGAGGCTATAGCGCAGGCGATTACTGAATACTTCAATATCAATCAGACTTCTACAGAAGATCCTAGCTTGCTGTGGGAGGCTTTTAAAGCTACTATTCGGGGGGTCTGCATTAGTGTGAAGGCAGGCCTTCTCAAGCATATCCGCACTCAACTAACACAACTAGAAAGCAGATTAAGTGCTCTAGAGCAAGAATATGAGCAGACGAATTACATGTCCATTCTCGGTGATATTCGGACAATTTTGGCAGAGTATCAGAACTTCGCAGAGGATGAACTCAAATATATCTCAAAACGTCACGAGGCACCAACATATGGTGAGGGAGGTAGACCGGGGCACACTTTAGCTAGAAAAATTTGTGCAAAACCAATTGCACAAGGCGCAATCGGTATTTTCTATAACAGATGAGGAAGGCGTGTCCCATTATGATACACAAAGCATACTCACTGCGTTTATGGACATATATGCTGATCTTTATAAATCAAGTTAAACGGCTACACCAGCAGAGGGGATGTACGATGTTACGACGCATGGTTTTACCACGCGTACCTTTACAACGCGTTTTTACCACGACTTACGTTGGAAGGGGTGCGGACTTAGGAATTTTTTAATTTAATATTTCAACACCAGCCTACGTACAGTAGGGAAGGTTTTGGATAGTAAATTAAATTATTCCTTGTCCTGTAGCGCCCTCCAGCGCAAGTCGTGGTTATGACTTGCGTTATAAAAGACCTGTTGAAAGGGTACTGCGGAGTAAAATTCGCGTGGTAAAGGATTGTTCCCCCAGCAGAGGTTATGGCATATCTGGAAGATATAGAGCTAGCCTGGCTATCGGATGACCAGAGGGAGTATCTAGCGCAACCAGTGACTGTTGAAGAAGTCATGGACATAGTAAAGTCTCTGCCCAATGGTAAGGCCCGGGGCCAGATGCTTTACAAGCAAATTTTATAAGGCATACATTGATCTACTTGCACCCCATCTTGTCCGAATGTATGGAGATGCCCACAGTAATAACATTCTTCCCCCCCACGCTATCAGAGGCCATGATTATTGCTTTATTGGAGCCTAATAAAGACCCAGAGAAGTGCAAATTATATAGGCCATTATTCCTCATAATCACGAATATTAAAATGTTGGCAAAGACAAAGGCAAAGACTGCAGCTGTTATTACCCAACCTTGTCCTGCCGGATCAGTCCGGCTTCATTCCTGGTCGGTCCACCGCACACAATACTTGAACACTCTTTTCACTCTCTCACTATTTGGCCCAGAATATACTGGTGAGTGCTGTTTTGTTGGATGCAGAAAAAGCTTTTGACTCCATTGAATGGTCGTATCTTCATACTATATTATGCAGGATGGGATTCCACCCTATTTTCTTACCATGGATTCAAATCTTACACACAAAACCAACAGCGCATATACAAGTTAACAAATATGTGTCGGACCCCATCACCATTGAACGAGGTACTCGGCAGGGCTGCCCCCTATCCCTTTTACTAGTTACCAAAGCCCTAAAACCACTGGCCTGTAAAATACGTCAGGGACATAGATGTGCTGCTATACAATTTTTACAACGGCCACTAAATATTTCACTATATGCAGACGATATGGTGTTATATGTTAAAAATCCGGCTACTACTCTGTACCCACTGTTTCGGGAATATATTAAATTTGGGCACTATTCTGGTTTGTAAATTAATTGGTCTAAATCTCTCATTGTTTCTCTAACGGACTCTACTCTTCCTCATCAAGTAGAATACCCTCTTGAATGGCGCTCAGATCCAGTCAAATACCTGGGGGTGTAGTTTCATCGTGATCCAGAAACGGTTATTCGATCAAATTATGGTACGAAAATTAGTAGTCTGGAAGACAAAGTAGTTCGATGGATGCACTTACCCTTATCATTGACGGATCAACTGGCTATTGTGGAGATGTTCATACTTCCTAAGCTTTTGTACCTTTTTAATAACATTCCTATTACCCCGCCCAAACAGTGTTCCAAAGATTGACTGCTGTTGTTAATCGTCTCATATGGGCATTTAAACAAGCCTGCATTGAATTGCGTGCTCTAACACTGCCATTTGCTAAGGGAGGATTCAAGGCTCCTGATTTCCTTCTCTATTATTTATGTGCCCAGGTGCAGTATGCACACTTTCGGTATCCATTCCATATATGCCGCATATTGCTATAGAGGACGGTGATGCCTATCCTATCCCACTGAAAGCTATCCTCCCGCATCAGTGAGCCCGCATACATTCCCGTGCCATTAATACAATTGATACGACAAATGCGGCCTAGCACAAGATGGGGAAATTAGCAAAGAACCTACCACCATATGTACCAGCAATGCCACTATTGTGTCACCCTGAGTTATCAGTTACGCAGGAAAAAGTGGGACCACACTTGCTACATCGGGCGGGTATTTATAGGTTGGGAGACCTCTATCCTTCATCCTGGACTCCTCCTTCTTGATGACCAGACAAGTCAACGCCGTCTCCTCATCATGCTTTCACACCCTACGCATGCTTCGCAAGATCTTCCGATGGATCCCGACCGAAACCAGGAAGACAGTCACCCAGGCCCTCGTCACCAGCCGACTGGACTACGGAAACACCCTCTATGCTGGAACCACAGCCAAGCTACAGAAAAGCTCCAACGAATCCAGAACGCCTCTGCCCGACTCATCCTGGACATCCCCGTCGCAGCCACATCTCCGGCCACCTGAGGGACCTGCACTGGCTCCCCGTCAACAAGAGGATCACGTTCAGGCTCCTCTCCCACGCACACAAGTCTCTCCACAACCTGGGCCCCAAGTACCTCAACGACCGCCTTACCTTCTACACGCCCACCCGCCAGCTACGGTCTACAAGCCTCGCCCTCGCCGCCGTACCACGCATCCGAAGAGCCACCAAGAGGCAGATCCTTCTCCTACCTGGCGGCCAAGACATGGAACTCCCTCCCCATCCACCTTCGGCTGACCCCAGGACCATCTCGCCTTCAGGAGACAACTCAAGACCTGGCTGTTCGAGCAGTAGCGGACCCCTTCCCCCAAGCGCCTTGAGACCCTTCCGGGTAAGTAGTGCGCTATACAAGTGTTATGATTGATTGATTGATTGATGCTAACGGTACCTTTGTGGAGCCTCAAGAGTTGATGTATATTACTAACCAAACTCTTCTTTTTCAGTTCACCTACCATAGATTGCAGGGCGCCATTAAGAAACTGTACCCAGACTACCCTAGAGAGCCAAAGTCTCTTCATACACTACAAATGCTTATTACAACGTCAAGTAGCTCCCAAATGGTAACTCGTTTATACTCCTGTCTTCAAGAAGACGTAGATGACACTACACACAAGGCATTGGCAAGATGGAATGCTCTGCTGGATTCGCCTCTCACAGAGGAGGAGTTGGCGATATGTTGTAACATAACTAGTATGTTAACGCAAAATGGTAATTTGCGTATACTTCATTATAAATACCTACACCAAACATACTACTCCCCAGGGCAGCTATATAAACATGGGCTCCGTGCAGATTCCAGGTGAATGAGGTGTGGGGTAGAAGATGCTTGATTTATTCACCTGGCATGGGCCTGCAATTCCATTAGGACATACTGGAACGAGGTTATACAACTTTTGAGTGTCATGCTGGAAGTGTCGCTTGAGTGTTCAATTCGTATATGCCTACTAGGCTTGGTCCCTACTGTAAAATCTACGAAGCATCAATTTTGTAGCATTGCACTTCTTCTGGCCAAACGCAGAATATCATTGTGTTGGGCAAGCAAGGTTACTTAACAGGTTAAATTGTGGATTAAAGATATGGCCTACTGTAAAGACACTCTTAAGACATATGAAAAAGAGCTGCCAATGGGATCTAAACCGAGAGATTACTAGATGTATCTGGTAAATTATCTCTGAACAAACTTATTTGTATAGATGGGGGGTTGAACTGTATGTTGGAAATGTATGATCACTGCTAAGACGACTGATGAGTACTGTAATATGTACCTGTGTACTGTAAATGGAAGCTTGTGTTTTTTCTTTGTATTTATGCATTTTATGATTTCAATAAAATTCTATAAAAAAATAAAACGAAGGTGATACATGTGCATATCTTTGATTTGTACCCAGCCCTAGGTCAGGGGACACACATAGGCAAAACCTTTCCTATGCATTTTCAAACCCTATGTTCACTGCATCTTCCGGACTAAGGCACTTTCAAGGGTATGGGGGCCAAAGCAGGTTGGGTGTCACTGAGTGCACTATTCAGTTTTTTCCATATGTTCCTAGATGCCATGTTGTCAAATATCAACACATACATTGCCCACACCAAGATTGATTAGGAATTAAAAAACACAAAGGGATAATTTTAGAGGACTTCACAGTTCCCTTAGCTGATAGCTTACGTACATGAGACGCATATCTCGATCTGTCTACCCTGATGTCACAAACATAATCATGAAACAATCAATCTATGTTCAAAACAAAGTGCATCAATGAAGATGTGGACATACACAAGAGTGTTGCATGTTCAGACACAGGAGACTAAGAGGTGCTTTAGAGATGGTGTCATACAGGGTAGATCATGTTGTATGTGACATTATTCCATAACAGCCAACCTGCTAGCATGTCAGAATATTGTCACAAAGATTGACTGACATAAATGCTGTGTCCACAATATTGGCCCATTGTCTGTGAATTTTCTGCAGTACAATGGGACAATGCTTTTGTAAATGATATTTAGGACATGTTTCACATGACGTTGTGACAACTGTATCCTGGAACCATCCCTTACAGATGGAAACTATTGGTAGGTATAAACTACTCATAATCTGTTTGGATGACATTGTAGATAATGATTGTCCCCACCATCCCAATTATTTTTTAACACATGCTTACCCTATTTTAAACCTCTCTTACTTGGAATAAAACGATCACTGCAGGTAACGACCCACACCATCTATTTCCCATTTCAGAATCAAATAAGGAATCTGTCAAAGGATTAATTATCTATGTTTGAAAATAATAAGGGATCCCAGGGGACCCCTTCCCCTTTGCAAATGCAGGGGAAAATATTTTTTAGGGGCAGGCATGTGTCCCAGGGACCACTGCCTGCCCTGATAAAATGAAACCAATTTATTTTTTGTTAAATGCATCCTGGTTTCTTTTAGAAAAAACGGGCTGCATTTAAAAAAACTGCTTTATTTAAAAGCAGTTCCAGACATGGAGGTCTGCTGAGCCCAGCAGGCCACCATACCTGGGAGGGCCTGCCATTCTCAATGGGGGTCCCAAATTGCGAGTGCATCATGCATATTGATGAGGCATGCAATTTGCGACCCCTTTGAGAATTGCAAACAGTGTATCTGACATTGCTGTACATTTCAATTAGCGAGTCGCAAATTGTGATTCGCAATTGAGCACAATTTGCGACTCCCAATTAACATGGTCATACATCTGGCCCTTAGTCTTCTAAAAATACTACATAAAGATAAGCTGATCCGAGCACCCCGGCCTCGTACTACTGCAACAGTCAAATCTGAAACTAGTACTCTAATGTTTTGCCAGATTACATTTTTACTAACCTTGGAGTAGTCGAGTACAGCAGGAGGGATGCTCTCACATCTTGCCACTTACCAATCCTCAGTGAGACCCCAAAGGAACAATCCCAACCTGGGCTCCGACAAGGGGAAAGGGTCCCTAACAACCGTCTTAACCTGTATGTCTCGGGACTGGATTTATTGAGGTCAGCTCTTGTCATCTAAAACACAAATAAATTAATTCACCATGCCTCAGCCATCCAGTAATCAGTATGAAGTTAATCTTTACTGTGCTCAATTGAAACTATTCTCTTCAAACATTATGTAGTTATCTGACATACTGTATCTCACTGGAAGAGTTAGGCATTGTTTTTTACCCTGCAAAGTAATATACACAAGTTGCACTGCAAGGTACAAACACGTTGTGCAATAATCATACATAATTAAAGGTTTAAGAGTTAGGCACCTGAATTGACTTTGGTGCCTTTCTAGTTTGTTTTCTTTCATCTGGAATTTGTTTCTGTCATTGGCCTATTGCCTCATCAAAGAAACCCCATTTAAATGCTTACTCTCATAATGCGACTCTTCATTTTCACAAGGGCTTTTCTCAACCAAATTCGAATACACTATCCAGATTTTCACCTTAAAACAAAAAACTTGGATTGTGCAGTTCTTAACACTGTTTACAATATATTAGATACACTGTGGCTTACTTTCTCTGCTGCCATTCTACGTTATCTTATGTAATGTTATAACACTTTAGGGTGCGCACTACTACCCGGAGGTGTCTAGGCGCTCACGGTCTACCAAGCTGTGTCAGGCAAGCTAAATTCTAAAGAGCCATGTCTTGAGCTGTTTCCTGAACTCAAGCAGGGATGAAGTCTTCCTAAGAGAGAATGGAAGGGAGTTCATTCCTTTACTGTGTTGTAGCTGAAACTCCTCCCCCCCTGCCAATTAGTCCTTTAGACTCTGGGGGTGGGCATCAGGTAGGCATTGGCTGAATGAAGCGATCTGTTGGGAAAATACCAGCTAAAAAGGTCCTGAAGAAATCGTGGTCGTTCTCCATGCAATGCCTTGTGCACAATGCAGAGAGCCTTAAATTTGACCTGCTGACCTAGCTAATGCAGTTTCTGAATGCCTGCTCTGATAGACTGGTATTTGGGAACATCCAAAACCAGTCTAGCCACGGCATTTTGTACTGCCTGCAACCTTCCAAGCAAATTGGATTGTAAATTAAGATACAATCCATTACAATAATCCAATTTGGATTAATCAAAGGAGGTCAGTACTGTTTTTCTGGTATTTATTCTACCATCATTTGTAAAAAAAAAAAATTCCAGTTCTTACTGCAGGCTATGGGTGTAGTCACAGAAGCTGAAATGATATCTGTCAGATTAAAAGATTCTCATTGTGGGAGACGCGCAAGCGCGCGATTCAAGATGGCTGCCGCCCTCTGAGCTCCGTCGCGTTTTAAGCCCGTTTTTGCATTAAAACGCCAATTTTTAGTCAGCATATAGGCGCCAATGAGGTCGCTGCAACATTAAAGGTGTCACCTACATTGTGAGGAGTTTTGGAGTCCCTGTAGATGCCGGAAGTGTTGTTTCAAGCCCCCTTGATCCTACTCCCAGCCTTACAGCAAGGTAGTGCCTGAACTGTCTGTCAAGGGGCGGAGTGTTCATCAGGAAAGGGCCTGGCTTGGGCCTAGCCACACCCACAGTCCTTTTTAGCTGCTGCACCAGTACTTTTGTGGATTGCTTAGTATCTTTTCCTTTATTAACTCTGATATTGCTCATTTGACGTCAAATTCAGTTTTTTTTCTTTTCTTCAAAAATGGAAAATAAAAATCCTGTTAACAATAAAAGGAGATAGCAGGTTTCACCTCCTCCAATACATTCAAAAGCGGTAGAGGCATCTGAACCTTCACGGTCTTTAATTTTAGAAGAAATTCAAGCACATTGTGCTAATACTGAGACTATTGCGACAGAAGTTAAAAATGTGCGGAAAGAAATGGCATGTTTGTCTATGAAAATCTCTGATAATTGAATCAAGATACAAGATAATAAAGCCAAAGTGGATGCTTTTACTCCACTGGTGGTGAAAATATCTCCTATGTGCTCACATCTTTTGGATATGGAAAATCGCAATAGGCAATACAACTTTTGCATATTTAGTTTACCAGAAGAAGTTGATTATATTTGGAAAATCTAATTCCTAGTCTTTTTAAATATCAAATTTCCAGAACAATTTGAAGTTGACAAAGCTCACAGAATCCCTTCTCATCGCAACCCTCAGCGTACCAAACCAAGACAAATGATATTTAAAGTTTTTCGTCATCAGCATTTGGTTCTGATTAGAAAAGCAGCAAGAGAAATTCCCTCACTGATGGTCAATGGCAATAAACTCTTCATTCAACAAGACTTTGCTAAAGAAACTGTTGCAATACGTAAGGAATTTACTGACCTTCTCCCACGGTTAAGAAGGCTTGGTTTCAAATACGGCTTTTTTTGATCCATCTACAATGCGCATATGGAAAGATAACTTCTCAAAATCCTTTCACTGACCAGAAGACCTGAGACATTTTCTTGATCAACAAATACAACATTCAATGGACACTCATGACCTTACTACTTGACTTTTTTCCAGTATGATTTTTGCTGAAAAATTTATAAGTAATTCATCAATTTTTGGGCTCCAACAGTTCCAACCATGCTTGTAGAGCGGGTGTGCGTTTCACGATTCTTATTTATGTATTTTGTTTGTCTTTTTTTCTATGTTTTACATTCTCTGCTACCTTTTATATTCTCTGGAGCTACTCACTTCTTATTATATGTGCTTATTCTTACTATCCTCTTCTTACCTTTTTCTCTCTTCTTCTTCCAATTTGGCTAATATTAAAGTAATTTTATTAAATGTTAAAGGTTTGCGCCATCCAGTTAAGCGTACTAAAATTTTAGATTATTCAGGCAGTTCCAAAGCTGATTTTTTGTTTTTTACAAGAAACTCATGTTGATGATAAAATCTTAGATTATATGAAAAGAAAATGGGTTGACAATATTGTTTCTTTTCCTGCTCATGGTAAGAAAAATGGTGTGGCTATACTATTTGCAAAGAAATCTCATTGCCAAATTTTGAGTACATTTAATGATGCAGATGGGAGATATTTAATTGTTAAAGTTAAAGTTCACGACTATTATATTTTTATTAAATGTTTATGGGTCCACTGCAGATGATCCTGTTTTTTTAGAATAATCTTGCAACGGAGGTGTTAAAAATTGGGAATGCCCCTTTATTTATTGGTGGTGATTTTAATGTTATCTCAGATCCTCTATTAGATAGATTATCTCATACGAAATTCCAACCCCCTAAGGTTTATTTTGCTTTTAAAATATTTCTTCAAACTACTAAGTTAGTTGATATCTGGCGTCTCCATTTCCCTACAGAAAAAACTTTACTTTCTTTTCAAACCCACACAATTCCCATTCTAGAATTGTTTATATATTAGTCA
This sequence comes from Lissotriton helveticus, assembly GCF_964261635.1. Classification (NCBI taxonomy): domain Eukaryota; kingdom Metazoa; phylum Chordata; class Amphibia; order Caudata; family Salamandridae; genus Lissotriton; species Lissotriton helveticus. Next base: position 1,172,407,518 of record NC_136070.1, read on the forward strand.
CAAGACAACTTATTAATTCTATCAAAACCACTATGATTGGAAATATTGATATTTCTGATCATGCTATGATTTCTTGTATTTTAAACCTAAGTGTAACATTGGAGAATTAATTCGGGCATAGCTCTCAATGAACATAATAAGCCAAATTTGTATCCGCCATTAATGATTATTTTCTACTGAATCCTGAAGGCTCTACTTCTATGGTTAAAAGATGGGATGCTTTTAAAGCTTATATTAGAGGAGCTACTATATCTATTATGGCTCACGAAAATAAGACCTATAATGCAAATATTAAATGTTTAGAAAACCAAATAGCGAAATATGAATGACTCTTTATTACGTCTAATGATCCACAATACAGGCATAAGTTACAAAAGCTCCGCTATGATTTTAATACAATTCTTAGTAAAAGAGCTGGCATTCAGATTTCTAAGGCCAGCTACATTTAGTTTCAATGCAAAAAAATCTAGAAAACATTTAGCAAAATACCTCAGTATTAAAAAAGATAAAACTCAAATCACTTCTATTCATGGCCCCAATGGTAAAATTAATTTATCTCATAAAGATATTGTTAACGAATTTTGGGATTTTTACTCCAACTTATATAATAAACCTGATTTTATTGATGATTCTTTGGTAGATTCTTTCCTATCCTCATGTGGTCTACCTAAGATTTCTCAATCAGATAAACTTGGACTGGAATTACCCATTACTAAGGACATTTTTTTATCTGCTATTAAATCTCTTAAACAAAATAAATCTCCGGGTCCTGATGGTATACCTGCAGAGTTTTATAAAGAATTTCAATCCCAACTCTCACCTTTATTACTTCAACTTTTTACATTGTTTGGCTCATCAGGAGTTATGTCTGGTTCTTTTACGGAGGCTTTAATTATTGTTCTTCCTAAACCAGACAAAGACCACACTCTTGTTCCTAATTATCAACCTATTTCTTTAATTAATCAGGATTGTAAATTATATGCTAACATTTTGGCCACACGCTTATCCCATGTATTAGATTCTATCATACATCCAGATTAATCTGGGTTTATGAAAATTAGATATTCGGCTAATAATACAAGAACTTTGTTACATGTTATTGAACAAGGTCATACGTTGACTAGTCCTTCAGGAGTCATGGATTTGGATGCTGAAAAAGCCTTTGATAAACTTCATTGGTAATTTTTATTTCATACTTTATCATCTTTTAATTTTGGTGACACTTTCACTCGCATGGTTTACGCTTTATATTTTACTCCTACTGCTCGTTTATTTATTAATGGCCAAATTTCAAATCAATTCTCCCTTTTTAGAGGTACACGTCAGGGGTGTCCCCTTTCACCACTATTGTTTTTAATCAGTATTGAGCCCTTTCTTGCCACTATAACAAAATGTGATAATATTAAAGGAATCAATGTTAAGGATGTTATTATTAAAACCTTAGCGTATGCTGATGATGTACTTTTATTTATCAGTGATCCATTATCCTCATTTCCTTCTTTAACACCTTGGGTGCTCATGACGAGCTCAGCTCGTCATGCGGCACAGTGGCGCTGTGCTCATGACTGAGCTCGTCATGACTGCCGCGGAACGCCCACGCGGGGATAATTCCCCTCCTGTGCGGGGCATTCCATTGAGTGGGCGAAGTCATGACGAGCTCTCCTCATCATGAGCACAGCGCCACCGTGTTGCATGATGAGCCGAGCTCATCACAAGCACAGGGGCGCCACACGCGGCCCCCCTCCCTCCCGCGTCGTGGGGGAATTAGCCCGCGGCGAAGGGGTTAATAGAAATAATAACAAAATATTCAATGGTGTCTGGGTACAAATAAAATATTAACAAAACTGGATTTTTTCCTTTAAATGTTTAAATGAAAATCTCTGGGTATTTTATTCTCTTCTTCTATAAAATCAACAATAACTTTAAACAGTCATTTTGTTTTGGATTATATTAAAGATAAAATGTCTAAACGGTCTTTATTGCATTTTTTATGGTGGGGTAGAATGGAATCTATTAAAATGAATATTGCTCCAAAATTCTTTTACACCCATGCCATGATCCTCACTCAATTTCCATTAAAATTTTATAAGGATGTTGATAAACTTCTTTTCAAATTTCTTTGGAACAAGAAAACACCGTATTAGTTATAACAAATTAAAAATGTCTAAATGTAATGCTGGATTTGATATCCCAGATTTTCTTCTTTATCATAAAGTGTTTATTTTAAAACAAAGTGCCATATGGTTTAATCAATCCTTTTTACATAATCCACCTCCTTGACCCCACATTAAAAAATCCATTGTGAAACCCTTTCCACTTCCCTTTCTGCTAACAATGTCTAACAAATCTTCATTTTTTTATAAATCTATGGTCCTCAAATCCACTTAAATGATTTTCAATGATATCGATTACATTTTTCAATATCCCATGTGTAGTACTGATGAATTATCTTTATGGTATAGCAATGTTATTAAATTGAATAGAAATATTAGTTTTGGTTTTCATGGATTAAAGCTGGTATTTTTTATCTTAAAGATGTTTATTCTAATATCGCTTTTATACCATTGGAGAATTTACAAGCAAAGTTTGGTTTAGCTAATTCTGAACTTATAAAATATGAATATTTAAGTAATTCGATTTTGGATTCTTTTTCTCAAGTTATTCCATCTAATATTCAAGCTGATTTATCCATTTATATCCAAACAAGCAGTCCGTCCCGACGTTTCCTGGAGCAATCATGGCTCAGGGCCACCGCCCGCCCTGACGTTGTGCAGCATTATGCCTCTATGTTTACTTTGTACGCTTTTGTAACCTGCCCACGTCATTGCCCACGTCACTTTTTCCTCCTGTAATGCCCCGTTTGGTACCTTCTCCCGATTGTCATTTTAGCTTTAAGCTGACCGCTCCACTTTGTACGCTTTTGTAACCTGCACACGTTTCTTTTTCCGTTTGGTACCTTTGGCTCGCTCACCGCTCCTCTCCGCCGCCGCTCCTCCCTCACGTTTGCTTTGCTCACTGCTTACTTGGCGCCATACCTCATCCGCCGCTCACCTCTCCTCCCCGCCGCCGCTCCTCACTGCCTGCCCGCCGATCCTCACCGCCTGTCCCCCGCTCATGTCCGCTGCTCCTCCGCTCGTCACTGCTCCTCCCCGCGCTGATCTCCGCCGCTCCTCGTCACTGCTCCTCCCCGCGCTGATCTCCGCCGCTCCTCGTCACTGCTCCTCCCCGCACTGATCTCCGCTGCTCGTTTATTTATTAATGGCCAAATTTCAAATCAATTCTCCCTTTTTAGAGGTACACGTCAGGGGTGTCCCCTTTCACCACTATTGTTTTTAATCAGTATTGAGCCCTTTCTTGCCACTATAACAAAATGTGATAATATTAAAGGAATCAATGTTAAGGATGTTATTATTAAAACCTTAGCGTATGCTGATGATGTACTTTTATTTATCAGTGATCCATTATCCTCATTTCCTTCTTTAACACCTTGGGTGCTCATGACGAGCTCAGCTCGTCATGCGGCACAGTGGCGCTGTGCTCATGACTGAGCTCGTCATGACTGCCGCGGAACGCCCACGCGGGGATAATTCCCCTCCTGTGCGGGGCATTCCATTGAGTGGGCGAAGTCATGACGAGCTCTCCTCATCATGAGCACAGCGCCACCGTGTTGCATGATGAGCCGAGCTCATCACAAGCACAGGGGCGCCACACGCGGCCCCCCTCCTTCCCGCGTCGTGGGGGAATTAGCCCGCGGCGAAGGGGTTAATAGAAATAATAACAAAATATTCAATGGTGTCTGGGTACAAATAAAATATTAACAAAACTGGATTTTTTCCTTTAAATGTTTAAATGAAAATCTCTGGGTATTTTATTCTCTTCTTCTATAAAATCAACAATAACTTTAAACAGTCATTTTGTTTTGGATTATATTAAAGATAAAATGTCTAAACGGTCTTTATTGCATTTTTTATGGTGGGGTAGAATGGAATCTATTAAAATGAATATTGCTCCAAAATTCTTTTACACCCATGCCATGATCCTCACTCAATTTCCATTAAAATTTTATAAGGATGTTGATAAACTTCTTTTCAAATTTCTTTGGAACAAGAAAACACCGTATTAGTTATAACAAATTAAAAATGTCTAAATGTAATGCTGGATTTGATATCCCAGATTTTCTTCTTTATCATAAAGTGTTTATTTTAAAACAAAGTGCCATATGGTTTAATCAATCCTTTTTACATAATCCACCTCCTTGACCCCACATTAAAAAATCCATTGTGAAACCCTTTCCACTTCCCTTTCTGCTAACAATGTCTAACAAATCTTCATTTTTTTATAAATCTATGGTCCTCAAATCCACTTAAATGATTTTCAATGATATCGATTACATTTTTCAATATCCCATGTGTAGTACTGATGAATTATCTTTATGGTATAGCAATGTTATTAAATTGAATAGAAATATTAGTTTTGGTTTTCATGGATTAAAGCTGGTATTTTTTATCTTAAAGATGTTTATTCTAATATCGCTTTTATACCATTGGAGAATTTACAAGCAAAGTTTGGTTTAGCTAATTCTGAACTTATAAAATATGAATATTTAAGTAATTCGATTTTGGATTCTTTTTCTCAAGTTATTCCATCTAATATTCAAGCTGATTTATCCATTTATATCCAAACAAGCAGTCCGTCCCGACGTTTCCTGGAGCAATCATGGCTCAGGGCCACCGCCCGCCCTGACGTTGTGCAGCATTATGCCTCTATGTTTACTTTGTACGCTTTTGTAACCTGCCCACGTCATTGCCCACGTCACTTTTTCCTCCTGTAATGCCCCGTTTGGTACCTTCTCCCGATTGTCATTTTAGCTTTAAGCTGACCGCTCCACTTTGTACGCTTTTGTAACCTGCACACGTTTCTTTTTCCTCCTGTAATGCCCCGTTTGGTACCTGCCCACGTCACTTCCCACGTCACTTTTTCCTCCTGTAATGCCCCGTTTGCTACCTTCTCCCAATTGTCATTTTAGCTTTCAGCTGACCGCTCCACTTTGTACGCTTTTGTAACCTGCACACGTTTCTTTTTCCGTTTGGTACCTTTGGCTCGCTCACCGCTCCTCTCCGCCGCCGCTCCTCCCTCACGTTTGCTTTGCTCACTGCTTACTTGGCGCCATACCTCATCCGCCGCTCACCTCTCCTCCCCGCCGCCGCTCCTCACTGCCTGCCCGCCGATCCTCACCGCCTGTCCCCCGCTCATGTCCGCTGCTCCTCCGCTCGTCACTGCTCCTCCCCGCGCTGATCTCCGCCGCTCCTCGTCACTGCTCCTCCCCGCGCTGATCTCCGCCGCTCCTCGTCACTGCTCCTCCCCGCACTGATCTCCGCTGCTCCTCCCCGTGCTGATCTCCGCCGCTCCTCGCGCTCGTGTACGCCGCTCCTGATGTAAGCACGCACTGACGGTGCTACTATGAAGGGACTACTTTTTTTTAACTTATATTTTTTAAATAACGTATTTATTTTAAGTTATATAGCCTATGTCCATCTAGACACCCTGAGGATTACAACGATGTATCGGGTGTGTGGATTGGCACTGTGGTTCCCGAGTTTACCCGCCTCAAAGCCTCAAAGTTCTTTCTTTATAATAGTAGTATAGACTATATCAACGAGTGCTCATGGTGGTTCTATTTTATATAAGAAATTGTCCAATACTCTAGGTAGTAACATAAATATGATTGCAACGTTCTGGAATAATGAACTATCGCTCTGCTTGTCTAATGATACATGGGAAAATATTTGGCTTAGTAATATATCTGAATGATTACCTGTTTCACTTTTCCAAACTTAGGGCCCTATTAAGATGGTGGATGGAAAACCACCCCGACCGCCATGGAGGCCGGAATCAACTGCCGGCCAGGACCGTGGAGAAACCAGTGGTCAGATTAGGAACAACCACCAAAAAAGACCGACTGCGGCGGTAACGGGCCAACAAAACCACCCTACGTGGGCGGTGATGTCCAAAATCCGACGGCGGCTGAAAAGCTACAATCCGCCACAAGAAAAGTGGAGACACCGCACAGAAAATTAGTATATCCCCGATGGTCTCGCGGTATGAACCGCTGTTTCCGACCGCCGCGGTCGCACACTGCAGTGAATAGGAGAGCCAACGGGAGAGCTGCAGCATGGCCACTGCTGCGGACAATCCTCATAAAACATGGCGGACGAAGCAAAAACACCACGACAAAGGCAAACAGTACAAACAAAAAATGTAGCCAGGCCGCCCAAATACACAAAACACTTCCAAATGAAAAAAATCTCTAAATGCCAAACAAAAACATACAAATTCCAGGACAACTCCCACAACACACCTGACAGCAATACCCCATTATGACACACCCACACAGCTGAGTATTAAACCAGCTCCTTCACTGACCACAATTCTTTGCAACACTCCAGAAGCGAAGGGCACACACCAGACCTGACAGTAGAGGCAAGACAACACAGAACACCCACCACCACCACCAACAATCCCACACCTCACACAAAAACACCACACCCACCACCTACACTCTGCACCCACAAACACTTCAAACACCACACACCATGGCACCACAGAAAATGCCCAAATTCACAGAGAGTGAGTTGACAGTCATGGTAAATGAGTTAGTGAGAGTGGAGCCACAACTGTTTGGTAGCCTGGTCCAACAGACACCATTAGCCACAAGGACACAAATGTGGGACAGGATAGTTCAAAGGGTCAATGCAGTAGGGACCACCCCGCGATCCAAGAAGGAGATCATGAAGTGGTGGCATGATCTGAAGAGGGTTGTCAAAGAGAGGAGGAGCAAGAACTGGGAGCTGCCTAACGGGACTGGCAGTGGCCCTTCCATCCCACAGAAAACATTCACACCATGGGAGGAGAAGGTGCTTGCCATACTGCATCCTGAGAGTCTCACAGGAGTATCCGGGGGAGTGGAGGCTGGTAAGTACAAATAAATGTTAACCAACACACCGATATGTACTGTCTTGCACAAACAAAAACCCACACCACCCAAGACAAATCCCACCACACACCCACCAAAAACCTGTCTCACAGATCCAACCTTCACTCACTCTCATTTACCCTAAACATAGCCACCAATATTACCATGGGAGCATTACCACTACTCCCACCATACTCCCTGGCCCACACCCCATCAGGAAAGAGCACTCCTCGACCCACAAGCAGTTGGAAGCCATTGCAGTGTTTACCCTCACCTAACAGGTAGGTAGCCATCATGCCTTGGAGGCCTGCATGTGGGAGTGAGGCCTGCACTACTACTCTCACCATGCCCTCTGTCCCAACCCCAGCAGGATAGAGCCCTCCCCCTTCCAGGAGCACTTGGAAGCCATTGCATTCCATTTGAATACCTTGAGTTGCAATCTATTAGTATGTAAGCACCCTAAATGTATTATTTATACATATACTATATATTTTGTTAGTGCAATATACGGGTACCTGATGAAGGCTTGTATGCCAAAACGCGCGTAGACATCTGCCGCACTGCCTGCACCAACTTTACGTCAACCATCATGTATCTGTGCATACTATTGTTGGTCAATGAAATTAATCCTATGTAGTTATCATAATGAATCCTATATGCACAATTTGAATTTTTTGATCTATCAAATGAATTATGAATATAAAATATAAAATAAGTAAATAAATCTTTTTGATAATTTATTATGTGTTTATTTATCACTTTGAATAGGGTGGCTTATCTCTCACATTGCAATATTCTATACATATAGAGGTATTCTAACCAAATAAGTTTCTGTTGATATCAGCTTCTAGCTATAATATTTTCTTACACTATGGACGGCTGGGATATGCAGAGTCACCTGTGAATGACAAACACACATTGTAATGTTGCACAGGCAGAGGGCAGCAGGTCACGCACTCAGAACGGCACATCACTAGGTATACTCACCCACAATCCTAGCACGTTCGGGAAGCAGATTAGCCATCAGCCTGGGCACAATGCTGTTCCTCAGAATGTAGGAGTCATGGGCTGTGCCGGGGAATCTCGTTCCCACATGCAAGGCACACCACCTGCACATTAATCGAGTGATAATGTTTTCCTTTCCTAAAAATGTGCTCACTCGCCTGTGGTGGCACCACACCAACATGGATGCAATCGATGGCAGCAACAACATTGGGGATGTTCCCAAGTGGATAGAAGTCTCCCTTCACAACGGCCAATTCTGCTCCCCATGGGAAATGTATGTATCTATCCTTATAGATCATCATGGCTGCAAATACATCCCTCAGCACCAGGCTGAACATGGGTTGCGACATCCCTGCAGCACTGACCACAGTCTCCTGGAAGGAACCTGTTGCAAAAAAATGGAGGGCTGCCATCACTTTTTAGGTTGGTGTGAAAGCAGTTGGGTAGTGGCGACGAGGCTGCAGGTGGGGCTCCAACAGATCACAAAGGGTCTTCAGGGTGGGTCTGTCATGGCGGAATTTTCGAATGATTGCAACATCCTCCAAGTTCTCCAGCAGTGTCAAGTGACGTAGGAGATTAGGCCTCCTCCTAGTCGAGAAGAACATGGACACATGTCAATGACAACCTTCATGAGATGCCCACAGCACATCCCGTCAAGGATGTCACGGAAAAAGAAAGTTGCCATGTGAAATACGTGACACTCCAGGTTACATGGTGTACATTTGTGACACACAGAGGGCACACCTCTCCATTTACCATGCACAAGTGCCGCAAACAACACATAGGTCAATGTGAATGCACACATACTGAACCCCACATTTCACATGTGCATGCCTCGTAGTGTACTATCCAGCCAATGTGTGTAAAATTAACATGACTGTCTCATATTCATCGCCTGTACCTGTCGCACCTCAATGCATCATGTAAACTTGGCACACATCCACAACACAATGATCACAGTAGGAGGCGAACTGTCATTTGTGTGCATGATCAGATATGAAAGCACAAGTAAGTAACAACACCATACAGTGAGAAGAGCCTTGCCAAGGTCAGCAATGACACACAACACATTGATTTGTTACACATTGTTGAGTCCACTACAACACTGTCATGCAGTGTCAAGGGACCACAGACCAATGTACATCACACATAGCTAACCATGGCACGTGCGTCAACCTGTGGATTTGATGGAATAATGGCATTGTGTGCACGATGATGTGCACTTAACCATGTCTCCGCTGTGTACTGTAGAAGTGTTCATGATGGACATTGCCATTGCATGTGACCAAAATCGCGGTAGCTACCGCCTGGCCTCGGCGGTGTGACACCAGCACCACCCCCTTCACAATTGCGGTAGTCATTGACATGGAGACATGGGTAGATGGCGGTGGGCATGCTCCGCCACTCAAATCGCGGTAGCTACTGCCTGGCCCCAGCGGTGTGACACCAACACCACCCCCTTCACAAGAGCGGTAGTCATTGGCATGGATACATGGGTAGATGGCGTTGGGCATGCTCCGCCACCCAAATCACGGTAGCTACCTCCTGGCCCCGGCGGTGTGACACCAGTACCACCCCCTTCACAAGTGCGGTAGTCATTGGCATGGAGACATGGGTAGATGGCGGTGGGCATGCTCCGCCTGGCCATGGCAATGTGACACCGCCATGGGGCATTGCCTACAGCCAATGGGAGGGACAATTGTGTTGGCAGGATGCAGTTTTGAATATCGCGGCAGGCGTGCTCCGCCACCACGGAGGCGGTCATTGGATGGGTTTGAAAGATGCACCATCGCGGTAGCGCACCCCGGGCCCCTGCGGTGCATCACTGCCATTGAGCATTGCCTACAGCCAATGTGAGTGATGATTGTGGTGGCAGGATGCAGTTTTGAAAATCACAGGAGGCGTGCTCCGCCACCGTGGAGGCGGTCATTGGATGGGTTTGAATGATGCACCATCGCGGTAGCCCACCCCGGGCCCTGCGGTGCATCACCACCATAGAGCATTGTCTACAGCCAATGTGAGCGATGATTGTGGTGGCAGGATGCAGTTTTGAAAATCGCAGAAGGCGAGCTATGCCACCGCGGAGGCGGTCATTGGATGGGTTTGAAAAAGGCAGACCTGGACAACCAATTTTTGCAGCTTGGCACCTAAGAAACGATCCCAGGGGGCTATAAATCTGTAGGAGTGAGTCTCACATTTCCACTGCTCACAGAGCGTGCTGCTTTCGACCCTCTCCTGCTGCCTCCAGAGCGTGCTGCCTTGGACCCTCACCTGCTGCTGCCTCCAGAGTGTGCTGCCTTGGTCCCTCTCCTGCTACTGCCTCCAGACTGTGCTGCCTGGGACCCTCTCCTGCTGCTGCCTCCAGAGCCTGCTGCCTGGGACCCCTCACCACCCACTTCCACCACAGGTGTTTCATGTCCACAGTCCATTCACAAGCAAGGAGCTGGAGGTCCCTGTGGACGAGGTGCTGGCACAGTACCCAAGGCTGTATGGGGCACCCAATGTTGTGGTAAGTCATCGTAAAGGGAGGAGTATGGCAGGGGGGTCAGAGATGTAGTTGTACTGCTGCAGTATATGCCTGAGGTTGTGGGGTTTTGTCATACACTAACAAACATGCTATCTCCAGGGCGAGGGAGTGTGTGTGTCCCAAAGTCACGGTCACCCTGCCTGCAGTTGTATGTCTGAGTGGAATGTGTATATATGCTGCTTGGATTGACAGTTTGGCCAACCGCACTCTTTTGAGAGAGTTACCTCTTGTGGGGTCCTCAATGGTTAAATTCAAGTTCTTTGTGAATAAATGTCAACGCTGTATTCCAAAGTTCAATTTATACATTGATCTTTTATTGACTGTAGTTCACTTCGTGAAAGGTAACGTTGTTGCATCACAACTATAAAGAAGTTCATAAGTTATTCTTTTGAAAATGTACATGTCAAATGATTCACATCAAATGATTAATCCACATGCCCAATGCATTTCGTGCTTGGAGGCACTTCATCAGGGGAAATACATTTCTGTGAAGTGAATAAAACATGGAAAAAATTGGTGGAGGGAAGCAGGTCACAGTCTGCGTTAAAACCAACAATGCAATACATTCAAAAATAGCTAAACAATGAATCACAATATATTGGATAGAATCAGGATTAAATAATGCTCAAATGTGGCTTAAATTGCGAAAAACGTCTAGGTTAATCAAAGGATGCAACAGTTAACCCAAATTCAGGTGTAGTTCTGAACACATTACTAAATGGAAAATACGCGCTGTCCTTAAGCTGCTGCATGTCAGTTACGCGGGTTGTTTACAAGAATTCCTAGTTTCAGCGTCTAAACTTTGCATCACAACCGTGCTGTGAACAAGAATTGTTCACTCATTCTTAACGTTACAGGTCGCTGTGTTTGCACTCACCGGGTAGTCGGATTGTAAAGGCGTCTAATTCAAAACCGCCATTCTCAGCTTCTGCCGGGTTAGGATGTTCGCGCATGCGCATTGTGCGCGTAATGTATACTTATCGGGCATGTAACGTCAGTGAATGTAAAGTGGACACACTCTGCCATGGGAACCCAATGTTCACAATCGAGTAAAGGGAAATATTCAACGTGCTTGGTATAAAGTGCTTGCTGGAATACCACAAATAAAACTTCATTAAAACCACGTTCATGTGTGTGATTTCTCAGTAATGCGCGCGGCCATCTTGAGATGGTTACTTGTGCTTATGGTGCCTATGTAAGCAGCTAATATAATGCTATCAGGTGAAATGGCTGAGTCCTGTTGAAGCTTGTAAACTCCATCCTTATAACATAAACTCCTACTCAAACCTATTGCTGAATTTTAAATGCAGAAAAAACATGATATTAGAAATTCAATAAAATTAACATAACACAACAAATGTCAAAAAGTCAGAGTTCATGATATTCCTGTAGGTTTACAGGAAACAACTGTATTCAAGTCGTTCATTAAGCCCCATGGGGTGGCAGGAATTCAACTTTTTGATCCAAAACATCTCACGTTGGATCAATCTTTTTTTGTTATCGCAGCCTTGTTTAGCAGGAACACACTCCAAAACCAAAAAGCGAATTTGGCTGATGTTGTGACCGTTGTTGATAAAATGTACAGCTACTGGTGCCTTTGTGGATTTGTTCCTTATGGTGCTCTTGTGTTCTGTCATTCGAATTTTAATTTTTCTCTCCGTTTTGCCCACATAGGCCAATCCACACGGGCATTTTACTAGATAAACCACGTTTTTTGAATCACATGTGGCGTTTGTATGCAAGTTTATGATTTTACCTGTGGTTGGGTGGTTCACAGTGTTCCCACGGATAATGTTATTACAATGCCCACAATTGGCACATGGGATTGTGCCCGAAAATTTCTCTTTTTTGTTTGATGTCTCTCTTTCAATAAGGTCTTTTATATTCCTTGATCTTTGGTAAGCGAATAGTGGTTTGTTGAAAATTCCTTTGAAATCAGGCTCTTTTTCGATCATATCCCAATTTTTCAAAATAGTTTTCTTGATTTGGTTACTTGAGTTTGAAAATTTTGATACAAATACTGGTCTGTTCTGGTTTGTTTCCTTATACTTAATTTTCAACAATTCTTCTCTTGGGATAGCTTGTGTTCTGACTCTTGCTTCTTCTAGAATTGTCACTGGATATTTCCGTTCTCTGAATTTTGTGATCATTGATTCTGCGTTCCTTTCAAAAATTTGGTCGGTTGATGAAATTCGTTTCACTCTCAGAAGTTGGGAGTGGGGTAAATGACGTTTAAGTGACAGCGGATGACAGCTGTCAAAAATCAGTAAATTGTTTCTGTCAGTCTTTTTGGAATAAACATCAGTTTGGAAACAATTGTCTTGTTTGGATACTAGAACATCCAAGTAAGGGATAGAGCCTGTACTGATGCTGTGGGTGAATTGTATATGATCATCAATGCTGTTTATGTCATCCATGAATTCCATCATGTCAGTTGGTGGACCTTTCCATATGAGAAAAATATCGTCAATATATCTCCAATATTTTTGAATCTTATGTTGCCATCTGGGATTTTTAAGAATGTGGTCGAGTTCCAGTCTGTGCATAAAGAGATTTGCGTAGCAGGGCGCTGCGCAATTCCCCATTGAGGTACCTGCCAATTGTTGAAAATGGTGATCGTTCCATGAAAAATAGCTATGATACAATGTGAAATGTAATAGTTCTAACAGAAAGATTTTTAGTTCTTGATTGATGTTGTGATTGACTAAGAATGACTCGAGAGCTTCAATGCCTCTATTATGGGGAATAGAGGTATATAGTGAACATACATCTATGGTGCAGATGGTTGTTTCTGTGGTGTCATCCAGTTCTGTCTCTTTAAGCTTAATTAGAAAATCGGTGGTGTCCCGCACATAGGTAGTCATTTTCTGGACAAGTGGTTGAAGATGCTTATCTAGATATTTTCCGATAGGTTCGTGAATGGAACCCCTTGTCGACACAATCGGTCTGAAGGGGGGTGTAATCGGATCTTTATGAATCTTCGGAAGCATGTGAATGCTAGGACATTTGGGATGGTCTTGGATCAGAAAACGTCTGTCCTTTTCAGTTATGGTGCCCATCTCGACAGCTTTATCAATGATGGTAGTCAGAGTTTCCTTAAAGATGTTAGTGGGATCATTGGGAAGTGTCATGTAAAGGTTTTCATCATACACGTGTTTCTGCACACTGTCTGTGTAATACTCCATGTCCATTACAACAATTGCACCTCCTTTATCAGCTTTGCAGCATTTGATTCTGGGATTTTCAGAAATTTGTTTTATAGCTCGAATTTCATGTACAGATAAGTTTGAACGCTTTGAGCTAGGTTTTTTGAAAAGTTCTTTTATTTCATTCAACGTGATTGTTTCATAAGAATCCAAGATTTTGTGGCTCACTGGCGCTTGGTACGTACTTTTGCTTCTTAAACCTAGTAGGGTGTCTTCGGTTTGTGAAACGGGTGTTTGTTCAATTGCTACGTTTGTGAAAAAATGCCTCAACCGCAGGGTCCTCATAAATTTGAAAAAACTCACTTCAACCTCAAGTTCAGTTGCTTTATACGTGGGTACGAAAGTTAAGCCATGTTGTAATACTGAAATTTGATTCTTGGATAATTTCTCTTTTGAGATGTTAATCACTAGGTTGTTTTGCTGCGTGTCGATTGGGCAATTGACGGACCTGAGTCTTTTTGTGTTCTTGCTCCTCCTGGTTCGACGTGTTGGCTTGGGCCTCTCCCTAAAAAAGGCCTTTCAGTTGTGGTTGATGTGGAGGTACTAGGAGAGTCAGTTCTATTGTCCTGTTGTTTGCCCCGTCTGTCAGTTCTCTGTGTTTCTCTTTGCATGGAATCAAATGATGTTGAGCTACCTTCATCCGAGGAAGGATTTTGGGATGGCCTTTGTTGTCGTCTCTGAGCATAAACCTCTGCCCAGTTGTACACTTCCCCAAGTTTATAATCAACAGTATCCCGCTTATATTTGCGAATCTTTCTGTCGTTTATTTCTCTTGTATACTTGTCGAGTTGAATGGATATGTCTTCTAGCGCCTTATCTAAATCTTCCTTTGATAGGTTATTCTCCAAATTGGTTTGAATGCGTTTGATATCTTTGTCAAGATCTTCGATAATTCTGGATAATTCTTCCACGATCAGAAGGATTAAATCCAATGAACATTTGTTCAGTATCTCAAACCACCGTTCTGTGAATCATGTCAGTTGGTGGACCTTTCCATATGAGAAAAATATCGTCAATATATCTCCAATATTTTTGAATCTTATGTTGCCATCTGGGATTTTCAAGAATGTGGTCGAGTTCCAGTCTGTGCATAAAGAGATTTGCGTAGCAGGGAATATGAGGACATTCGGAACATTACTGAGAACAGAGCAAACACGTTTGCATTTTCCACGGAGGAAACGAATAGGATTTACTCCTTGATACAGGAAGCAGACCCCACAGCTGCGGGCACTTTTTCTTCACAGAGTTTATTGAAACAATTGTTATACACTTCCAAGAGAATTATCAATCAAAAACTCCACGCAGGAACATTAATTAGATACCACAAAGATCAGAGAATACCGAGAGGGTTACGAATTGCCCTAAAGCCAACGTTGTGCAGGAACAACCCAAAATTCACAGAACGGTGGTTTGAGATACTGAACAAATGTTCATTGGATTTAATCCTTCTGATCGTGGAAGAATTATCCAGAATTATCGAAGATCTTGACAAAGATATCAAACGCATTCAAACCAATTTGGAGAATAACCTATCAAAGGAAGATTTAGATAAGGCGCTAGAAGACATATCCATTCAACTCGACAAGTATACAAGAGAAATAAACGACAGAAAGATTCGCAAATATAAGCGGGATACTGTTGATTATAAACTTGGGGAAGTGTACAACTGGGCAGAGGTTTATGCTCAGAGACGACAACAAAGGCCATCCCAAAATCCTTCCTCGGATGAAGGTAGCTCAACATCATTTGATTCCACGCAAAGAGAAACACAGAGAACTGACAGACGGGGCAAACAACAGGACAATAGAACTGACTCTCCTAGTACCTCCACATCAACCACAACTGAAAGGCCTTTTTTAGGGAGAGGCCCAAGCCAACACGTCGAACCAGGAGGAGCAAGAACACAAAAAGACTCAGGTCCGTCAATTGCCCAATCGACACGCAGCAAAACAACCTAGTGATTAACATCTCAAAAGAGAAATTATCCAAGAATCAAATTTCAGTATTACAACATGGCTTAACTTTCGTACCCACGTATAAAGCAACTGAACTTGAGGTTGAAGTGAGTTTTTTCAAATTTATGAGGACCCTGCGGTTGAGGCATTTTTTCACAAACGTAGCAATTGAACAAACACCCGTTTCACAAACCGAAGACACCCTACTAGGTTTAAGAAGCAAAAGTACGTACCAAGCGCCAGTGAGCCACAAAATCTTGGATTCTTATGAAACAATCACGTTGAATGAAATAAAAGAACTTTTCAAAAAACCTAGCTCAAAGCGTTCAAACTTATCTGTACATGAAATTCGAGCTATAAAACAAATTTCTGAAAATCCCAGAATCAAATGCTGCAAAGCTGATAAAGGAGGTGCAATTGTTGTAATGGACATGGAGTATTACACAGACAGTGTGCAGAAACACGTGTATGATGAAAACCTTTACATGACACTTCCCAATGATCCCACTAACATCTTTAAGGAAACTCTGACTACCATCATTGATAAAGCTGTCAAGATGGGCACCATAACTGAAAAGGACAGACGTTTTCTGATCCAAGACCATCCCAAATGTCCTAGCATTCACATGCTTCCGAAGATTCATAAAGATCCGATTACACCCCCCTTCAGACCGATTGTGTCGACAAGGGGTTCCATTCACGAACCTATCGGAAAATATCTAGATAAGCATCTTCAACCACTTGTCCAGAAAATGACTACCTATGTGCGGGACACCACCGATTTTCTAATTAAGCTTAAAGAGACAGAACTGGATGACACCACAGAAACAACCATCTGCACCATAGATGTATGTTCACTATATACCTCTATTCCCCATAATAGAGGCATTGAAGCTCTCGAGTCATTCTTAGTCAATCACAACATCAATCAAGAACTAAAAATCTTTCTGTTAGAACTATTACATTTCACATTGTATCATAGCTATTTTTCATGGAACGATCACCATTTTCAACAATTGGCAGGTACCTCAATGGGGAATTGCGCAGCGCCCTGCTACGCAAATCTCTTTATGCACAGACTGGAACTCGACCACATTCTTGAAAATCCCAGATGGCAACATAAGATTCAAAAATATTGGAGATATATTGACGATATTTTTCTCATATGGAAAGGTCCACCAACTGACATGATGGAATTCATGGATGACATAAACAGCATTGATGATCATATACAATTCACCCACAGCATCAGTACAGGCTCTATCCCTTACTTGGATGTTCTAGTATCCATACAAGACAATTGTTTCCAAACTGATGTTTATTCCAAAAAGACTGACAGAAACAATTTACTGATTTTTGACAGCTGTCATCCGCTGTCACTTAAACGTCATTGACCCCACTCCCAACTTCTGAGAGTGAAACGAATTTCATCAACCGACCAAAATTTTTGAAAGGAACGCAGAATCAATGATCACAAAATTCAGAGAACGGAAATATCCAGTGACAATTCTAGAAGAAGCAAGAGTCAGAACACAAGCTATCCCAAGAGAAGAATTGTTGAAAATTAAGTATAAGGAAACAAACCAGAACAGACCAGTATTTGTATCAAAATTTTCAAACTCAAGTAACCAAATCAAGAAAACTATTTTGAAAAATTGGGATATGATCGAAAAAGAGCCTGATTTCAAAGGAATTTTCAACAAACCACTATTCGCTTACCAAAGATCAAGGAATATAAAAGACCTTATTGAAAGAGAGACATCAAACAAAAAAGAGAAATTTTCGGGCACAATCCCATGTGCCAATTGTGGGCATTGTAATAACATTATCCGTGGGAACACTGTGAACCACCCAACCACAGGTAAAATCATAAACTTGCGTACAAACGCCACATGTGATTCAAAAAACGTGGTTTATCTAGTAAAATGCCCGTGTGGATTGGCCTATGTGGGCAAAACGGAGAGAAAAATTAAAATTCGAATGACAGAACACAAGAGCACCATAAGGAACAAATCCACAAAGGCACCAGTAGCTGTACATTTTATCAACAACGGTCACAACATCAGCCAAATTTGCTTTTTGGTTTTGGAGTGTGTTCCTGCTAAACAAGGCTGCGATAACAAAAAAAGATTGATCCAACGTGAGATGTTTTGGATCAAAAAGTTGAATTCCTGCCACCCCATGGGGCTTAATGAACGACTTGAATACAGTTGTTTCCTGTAAACCTACAGGAATATCATGAACTCTGACTTTTTGACATTTGTTGTGTTATGTTAATTTTATTGAATTTCTAATATCATGTTTTTTCTGCATTTAAAATTCAGCAATAGGTTTGAGTAGGAGTTTATGTTATAAGGATGGAGTTTACAAGCTTCAACAGGACTCAGCCATTTCACCTGATAGCATTACATTAGCTGCTTACATAGGCACCATAAGCACAAGTAACCATCTCAAGATGGCCGCGCGCATTACTGAGAAATCACACACATGAACGTGGTTTTAATGAAGTTTTATTTGTGGTATTCCAGCAAGCACTTTATACCAAGCACGTTGAATATTTCCCTTTACTCGATTGTGAACATTGGGTTCCCATGGCAGAGTGTGTCCACTTTACATTCACTGACGTTACATGCCCGATAAGTATACATTACGCGCACAATGCGCATGCGCGAACATCCTAACCCGGCAGAAGCTGAGAATGGCGGTTTTGAATTAGACGCCTTTACAATCCGACTACCCGGTGAGTGCAAACACAGCGACCTGTAACGTTAAGAATGAGTGAACAATTCTTGTTCACAGCACGGTTGTGATGCAAAGTTTAGACGCTGAAACTAGGAATTCTTGTAAACAACCCGCGTAACTGACATGCAGCAGCTTAAGGACAGCGCGTATTTTCCATTTAGTAATGTGTTCAGAACTACACCTGAATTTGGGTTAACTGTTGCATCCTTTGATTAACCTAGACGTTTTTCGCAATTTAAGCCACATTTGAGCATTATTTAATCCTGATTCTATCCAATATATTGTGATTCATTGTTTAGCTATTTTTGAATGTATTGCATTGTTGGTTTTAACGCAGACTGTGACCTGCTTCCCTCCACCAATTTTTTCCATGTTTTATTCACTTCACAGAAATGTATTTCCCCTGATGAAGTGCCTCCAAGCACGAAATGCATTGGGCATGTGGATTAATCATTTGATGTGAATCATTTGACATGTACATTTTCAAAAGAATAACTTATGAACTTCTTTATAGTTGTGATGCAACAACGTTACCTTTCACGAAGTGAACTACAGTCAATAAAAGATCAATGTATAAATTGAACTTTGGAATACAGCGTTGACATTTATTCACAAAGAACTTGAATTTAACCATTGAGGACCCCACAAGAGGTAACTCTCTCAAAAGAGTGCGGTTGGCCAAACTGTCAATCCAAGCAGCATATATTTTCATTGTAACAACTCCCCAAAGGGCAGAGGGAGCAGACCGGCCAGCACCTAAAGTACCAAATAGTTTGAACTTTTGAACACTAATATTGAGTGCCACGCCACCCCCCCCCCCCCACTGAGTGGAATGTGTTACATTGTCAGCCATACAGAGCCACAGGATGTTGGACATGCAGGCGCCAGGACAGTAATTGCTTGGGTGATTGTCTCTGTGTGCCCCTGTTGTCCGACTCAGCGTGAACCCAGAGACTATGCCCAGTGCCCACCAACCAAGACGAGATGACATCACTGTACTTACTGTGTCCTTACTCTTGTTCATTCACACCGAAATAAAGATATGCACCATCGCAGCCCTGTAAAATTGCACACAACCACACTTGTGTAGATGGCTATTTTGTTGGTGAGTCCATGTACCCCGATGTCACACACATTACATACACATATGTTCACAGGCCATGCTCATTGAATGCTGCCCAGTCATGCACACAGTAATTCTACACAGAAACAGGTAGATATGTGGCGTATGTAGTGGCCAGACGTGCATAGGACTGGAGATGTGTGCAAGCCACTGAGGGGGTTCAGTGCAGTCATCCTGCAAGTGTGAGATTATCAGGGACCCTCTACGCCCTCATGTATGCATGCTATCACATCTGTTTGGCCCATGCAGACTGCCCTTGTGAGGTGTCCCCCAGTTTGGGATGGAGGGAGATTATAATAGGTCATGAGTCTGTGTCTTGCTACTGTACTGATAGATATTGGTCCATAACACTGTCTCACTGATCATTTCCCCTTCTCTACTCCCATGCCTGCAGCTCAAGGTACATCAGCGTAAGGCTATGTGGAGGGTCATTGCAGCAAAGGTGCGAGCCCTGGGGGTATCCAACCAACGACGCACCCACTGCTACAAGAGGTGGAATTACATCATCCGGCTGGCTAAGAACGTGGCAGAGATGATATTGGGGCTGCTACCACGCACTGGGCGTTTGGCACGGCGCAACATAACACCACTGATGGGCCGCATATTGGCAGTGACTCATCCTGAGCTGGATGCACGTCTGAAGGTGCACCGGCAGCAAGGCAGGGGTGAGTATTTGGGGAGGGTGACTTTGCCTGGGAGCGGGTGCATATGTACAGGGCCTGTGGCAGGGGTGGCACATGTGATGTTCATGGGGTGGTGCTGTGCTGTGTCATGTGAGTGGCTGCTGGGATGGGTGCCAGTGTCATGCATTGGCCCAAACTGCCCGTACAACGGTGAGCCTCCCTGCTGTGCTTTCCCATTGCCAGATGTGTTAGCATCTACATGGTCATTCAGCATTGGGATGGTGTGGGGAATCTATTAGGAGGTGAACAGCAGTGTCCACTATCTGACTGTGACTGCATGTATGGCTACTTTGCATGCACCATGATCGGTGAGGCACACACATCAGACAAGAATGTGCCCCAGAGTGCCACATGGTCTTTGTTATGGCCTACTTGCCAATGTGGACTGTCATGTCCTAATAGGTGTGTGTGTTGTCTCCTCCTGTTCCCTCAAGGTCTGTCAGTGGTAATAAGTGGGGTCCCCACATCATGTCACCAGGTGTGTGCAGAGCAAGTTGTGTGTCTGGTACACTTCATACACGGGCAGGGTATTGTGCTGTGTGGCTTCAACATGGCAAATATTCCGGGTTACAGGCACTTTTGTGGTCTATGTAGTGTGTAGTTGTGATTTGATTGCAGGGTGTGGTGGTCACCATGTAGATTTGGGCATCTCCTGGACTGCATTAATTGGTTTGCTGTGTCCTGATGAAGACACTAACACAACCCTGCATCACTCACTCATGTAGAATCAACAGTGGACATGGAGGAACAGGAGCCGGAAACCAGTGGTGGCAAGGTTAGCACTACAGCTGCACTGGAGGCCAGTGACACAGAGCCCACCAGCGCATCTGAGGGGGACCGGAGTATGCAGGAGAAATCCCTGCCTTAGACACAGAGTACAACATCATCTGATGCCAGTGTGGATGCATCCATGTTGGAAGGCACAGGAAATGGGGACTCTGCATCATCTACTACCACACAGTGGCCAGTGCCCACCCCCCCCCCACTTCCTCTGGTGCTGCCTGTGTCCGTGTCAGCAAGAGAGGACGAGTTAGATTCACACCTGGCACTGCTGAGCCTGCACCTGTCCCCCCTGCTGCCCTCAGTGCTGAGTCTGTAGAACTCCTACGCCAGCTTTGTGTGGGCCAGACAGCCCTGCTCAATACCTTCAGTGACCATGACAATAAAATTAGGCCAGATGGTTGCCTACATGGAGGGCATACACTCTGACGTGGGTGGGCTACACCGTACAGTCCAGGCTTTGTCGTCCACAGTGATGTCTGCCCTTCAACAGGCACATGCTCCCATTCCTGCTCCAGTGCCTTTGTCCACCCCCCAGTCAGTGGCCACATCAGATGATAGTGACCACGGTTCCCAGTCACGATACAGCACAAGAAGCACCCAGCAGAAGGAACCCAAGTGTTCCCACCCAAAGACACCATCCCCCCAGAAGATCAGAGCCAGTCCAGAATGCAAAGACAAGAGCCCATCAGGAGGGAGCAGGGCAGAAAAAGCAAGGAAGCAGGCATCAGTCTCCAATGCCTCAGAGGCATCACCAGCCAAGAACTCTTCAGGCCCTAAAACTTCACGCAGAGCTGGGCGTGCAGTGTCTATGCCCACTGAGGGGGTGTTGTCTGGCAAGGGTATACTTAGGAAGGGCTCAGGGCCACATATCCCCGTCACATCAACTCTATTTTCAAGCTCAGTGAAGCAGGTGAAGGAGGGCACTGTAGGGGCTACCCCTGACAAACAGGCAAAGGAGGGCACTGTAGGGGCTTCCCCTGACAAACAGGCAAAGGAGGGCACTGTAGGGGGGACACCTGGCAAACAGGGGAAGGTGGTCCAGAGGTGTAGCCAGACAGAGAGTGCCGCAGGATCCAGCACATCACCAGAGGGAGTGCCAGTGTCTGCACCTGAAGCAACTTTGTTGGTGTGTGTGCTTGTTGTGTCCCAACCAGTTCCCATTAACCCCAGTACAGGAAAGCCATTTTGCATTCCCAAGAAGTGGAAAGGCACCCCTCCAACCTCTCCTACCCACACTGTGTCACAGGTTTGCATGACTTGGCCTCCACGCGCCCCTAGACCACCTGGTCCCAATAGCCCTCCAGCTTGCAAAGCCACTGATAGCCCTACATCACTTGGGCCTCTGTCTCCCCAGTGAAGTGGTCCCACACACACAGCCAGCTCCAAGTCTGCCTGACAGCCAAGAGTGAGTGTTAGTCCCCCTCATACACCTGTCTCTCATACAGGTGTGGTATTCCTCCTGCCCATTGATTACAACCTGGGTGTGTTGCTGGCCATGGAAGGGTACAGTCAAACACACTCACTGTGCAGCTGCTCATGCCCTGACTCCACACTTTGCCATGCCCACTGCCCTTCCTGTTCTTGCCTTGCCTGTGCAGCTTCTCATGTCCTGACTCTGCACTTCTCCCTGGCCACTGGCCTTGTCATTCACTACTGTTCTGGCCTTGCCTGTGAAGCTTCTCGTGTCCTGGCTCTACGCTTCCCCCTGGCCACTGGCCTTGTCATTCACTGCTGTTCTGGCCTTGCATGTGCAGCTTCTCATGTCCTGACTCTGCACTTCTCCCTGGCCACTGGCCTTATCATTCACTGCTGTTCTGACCCTGCCTGTGCAGCTTCTTATGTCCTGACTCTGCACTTCTCCCTGACCACTGGCCTTGTAATTCACTGCTGTTCTGGCCTTGCCTGTGCAGCTGCTCATGTCTTGACTCTGCACTTTGCCATGCCCACTGGCCTTCCTGTTCTGGCCATGCCTGTGCAGCTACTCATGTCCTGACTCTGCACTTCTCCCTGCACACTGGCCCTGTTGCTCTGCTGTGTTGTACTCTCCCCTGTGCAGCCTCTCGTGTACTTGATGTGCCACCTGCCCTGAACACTGGCCCTGTTGCTCTGCAGTGTTGTACTCTCTCCTGTGCAGCCTCTCATGTACCTGCTGTGCCACCTGCCCTGGACACTGGCCTTCCTGTTTGGAGTTTGCATGTGCAGATTATCTTGCATATGATCAGCATTTTGTGCCTTGCTCTTGTCTACGGGTGTTCTACTGTCACATTTGTGCAATATGTGAATAAAGACAGTTACTCCTGGTGTCTGTTTTGTCAGTGTCCTTGCTGATTAAAGTTATTTTGGTGTGTGCATCTGGTTGCCTGTGCCCCATGCTCTATGTGTCACTTCAACATTGCCAAGATCTTTGCCTGCATCAAATTTTTATACAGGGGTGACAGGGTCTTCAGGCCATTCAGACACTGATACTAGTGTTATCTGTGATGGGTCTTTACCTGTCATGCAGTTCTCTTCTTAGTGCTTTGCTATTGTTGGGTACATTGTTCACATGTCAGGTTGGGGTACACTGCCAGCACAGGGTGTGATGCTTTGCACAGGTGTGCATGCAGGCTGGGCACTCTCATGATGTATGTGTGTTATTCCTTTATGTGTGCCCAGCTTTTTATGTGTATGGTCATCCTGTGTTGGCCCTTAGTCCTGGGCCCATGGCCGACACGAGATGTGTGCTCTTGGGTAGTCAAGAGGTGTGCAGTGTGAAGGGTGTGACTTTGTAGTGGGTGTGGATGTGTGTGTGTGCCCCTGGATTGTGTAAGACACACATGTGTCACCCAGGAGTTATGTGCCTGTTGTTTGTATTGTTGTGCCCTGTGGATATGGTTGTATGGACATGTGTAAGTTGTCTGTTGGGCACTGTACAGTGTGTTGGTGTGTCCGTGCTGTTCTGTGTGACTCCTCCTTGTTGTTTTGGTCACTTATGAGTGTGCAAAGTGTGTGACTTGCACATCAGTGATGTGTTTGGTTGATCATCAATGTGACTTGAGTGTGTTTGTGTGGACTGTGTGGCCCTGCTGCTCCACACTGCCATTGTGGTTGTGTTTCTCATGTATTGCATGCACATGGTGCATTTTCTCCTCCTGTGTGGCATAGTGTGTGTGGTGTGATGCCATCCCTATGTGTGCAGCTTGTGGCTACCCATTGTGGGTCTGCACCCCTTCTTTTTGTCTATAGTACACCCCTTCCATGTCTACTACTGACAAGCAAGAGAGTTCACTTTGATGTCAACTGACCCCTGGTTTACATGTGTGTGTGCCTCCCCGTCACTTCATTTGTGACACTGTGCTTTGTGGTGCAGTTCTTGGGCCAGGGCAAATGTTTAAGTCTGGACATTGCCCCAATGGTTTATGTGTTGTGTTCTTGTGCTATTGATCAGTGAGGATTGCTCATGTGCACTTAAGCTGTGTGTGATTCCCAGTGCTCCGGTCAAGAAGGTTCTGCTCTTGTGTCCCAGAGTGATTCATCTGTTGTTGTTGTGCTGGATGTATGTGTGTTGGCTGTGGTATTGCTTCACTTCCTGGGTGTGCTGTTGTGTTTGTGCTGTGCTGATTAGTCTTGTGTTTGTTAAGTTGTGTCAGTCATGTCTGTGTGTGACTGTTCTGCTTGTTGTGCACACACTGTTTGTTGTGCATACAGTGCTGTGTGTATGTGGCCTTGACATGTGCATCCCCTGATGTCCTGTGGTGTTCGTTCATTTTTGATTTGATGTGCATCTGTGGTTTGTTTCATGTGGCAGTGTAGTTCTGTACTGGTGCTCTTCTTGTGTGATTTGTGGTATGTTGTGTGTGTTGTGTTCCTGTGTGATGAGGTTGTGCACTCCAGTTGTGTCTGCGCTCCCATTGCCTTTCCACAGTTTGGCTGACAGGGTCTTTTTCTGATGTGGTTCTGTGTGTGTTCCTGTAGTGTTTGTGAGTGGTTTTTGGGCAGGCATCTGTTCAGGCATCCCTGTGTGTGTGTTCTGTTTATGGCTATACCCAGGGTGTGTGTTAGTTTGTGTGTGTATGTGCTGGCAAGTATTGGCAGCCTTCAGTGTGTGAGGCACAGGTGTTGTGTGTTCCTTGTCAGCCACTCCTGCAGTGGCTGTCTCCCTGGTTGGTTGTTGTGTGGTGCAGGGTGTGTATTGTTCTTGCTTGTTGGTGTGCTTGTTGCTTGTTGCTGTGCATGGGGGTGCACAGGATGGGCACCAGGCCTGTGACTTGATGGGGTGTGTTAATGTGTAGTTGGGGAGGTGTGTCCCTGTGGTGTTTGTGCCCTGCCCATGACTTGGACTGGCCCTGCCTTGTTCATTGTGCGCATGTGTTGAACGCTGCGGTGACGTGACCGGGACAGGGACGTTGTTGCAGGTTCGCGGCCAATGTGTGTCCAGGATGCAGTGGGGTGACATGGTGGCGATGGGTCATGTGTGGGTGCCCTTGTGGATGTGTTGTTGCCCCCAGCAGGGTGTCTGTTAAGGTTTTGGACCTGTGTCAGCCTGTGTGTTGTGCGTTGTATATTTGTGTATTTTTTTTCTACCTGCGGCGGCGTCCGCGGTGGCCCATTAAATGATAGTGGTGTAGTAGGTACAGCACCCGAAACAAATGTAGAGCTGGGTCCATGGCGGTTGTGACCGAGTGGTGTGGACCGGGTCTCTGCTCTCGCGCTCCGCTGCCGAGTTTCCGCCGTCTCTGGTTGGGTGGTGTCTCCGCTGCGATGCGTCTGCCTGTTTTGGGCCATCCTAATTTGTGGAGCGTGGCGGACGTCATTCAGCACGGCAGAGAGACTACATTGGCTCCCCCCGCCGCGGTGGCAGGCGCACTTTGAAGGCAGTGTGTGGCACTCCGCGGCAGACGGGAAATTACCTATGTTTTGCTATACTAATATGGCGGACATGAGTATCGCTGCTCGTGGGTGGAAAAAGGCGATTTCCGCCCCGCCAGCACCCCGGTGGTGCCACCGCCCGCCATCCTAATGGACCCCTAAATCTTATATTTTACTTAATTGCATAAGGACCCCAATATGTCTATTTCAAGCTAAACTTCTTCAATCGGATATATGTTGGCATTGTAATTTACACCCTGGCTCACTACAACATATGCGTTTTACGTGTCCTTTAATTTCCAAATTCTGGACAGAAGTTGGGATATTATTAAAAAGATTCTAAATATTCATGAAGACATATCATTTAAAATGTTAATATGCAAATCTGTTACTTTACCACAGGATTTAAGTGATCTTGAATGTAAACTTTTTAATTTCTTAATCTCAGCTGTGTTAAAATCCATTACCTTCTGTTGGAAAGATGTTTCAAAGTTATCAGTTCATGCTTGGTGGTCATGGGTTATTTTTACAAGAAGAGGTGCACAGTTATCATTGTCTGGCGTTTGTCATAATTCTATTTCTTATTCCTCATTTTGGATTCCTGTTGATATTTATTTATCAAATTAATTATATATTTATTGCTTATTCCCCTTTTACTGTTCTTTGTAATATTAATTAATATTGCATAGTAGCTCTATTTATACATTAATACTAATTTGATATTTAATGCTTCCCTCTCCCTCCTTTCCCTTTTTAGTTTTTCTATGAATACGTTTATCCTCATATTTATTGAAATGAATACGAAAATATTGTCTTATATGTATTGTAATGGATTTTTCGAATTATTAATTTTTTCTGTATGTCTTTGCTTATTGTTTATTATGACATTTTTTTAATAAAATATTTTGAACTTAGAAAAAAAAATAAGATTCTCATTGTTGCCTATGAAGTTCTGGATGGAGCCTTCTCCTTGGAGATATTGCCTGCCGACTGAGACTTTCCTTCAACTAAAGACACATTGAAATGTAGGGTAGTGTGGCTCATGTGGCTCCAGTAGTCTCTCTTATCCAACATGCCCAGTAAGTGTTAAAACTATCCTTTAGAACGTCACAATTTCCATTCAGTTTCCATAGGGGGGGGGGACACATTGTTTGAGTCTGGGTTCAGCAAGCAGCCATGGAATCCTATCAAACCTGGACATTTCAGAAAGCTATAGATCAACCGAACTGATGGTTGTATGGCTTACATGGATCTTCAACATGTTTGGTCACTCAATTCAATAATCTTTATTCGGTTTAAAAAACCATAAAAGATACACCATAAAAAACAAGTAGACATTCAGAAAGAGAAACACCACCAGTTCAATAATCGTTTCTTTCAGCAATCGTTTTGTGCATATTCAGTGTTTGTTCTGTATAAAAACCAGACTCTTAGCAATTTAAAATTTTCTAAAACAAGTAGATCATTTACGAGTTCAAACATAAAAAAAAAAAAAAAATTTAAAAGAAGTCGTTTAGACTTCTAGGCTAGGTTTTAGGCTATGAAATGCTTGTAAAGACAGAAGAGAAAACAACTCAATGTTGGGGTCTCGACATAGATAAAGTGCAAATGCGTAAGGTGCCAAGGATGTTTACAGTTCCTTATTTCTGCAAGCAAGCCCCTGTGCAGACATATAATATATGGCTAACAAGTCATTGATTAAAATTAGAATGTACCTTGGTTAAAGTGCAAGCGTGTGTAGTGTGCAAAAAGCTATATGCTGCTCCAATGTACTACACATTTTCTCTATCAAAGAGAAGAGTCAAAACACGTATACTATATAATTCCAGAGGTATCTAAACTTCCTTAATGTTACAGGTTAGCCTCTGCTCAGGGGATTAGAGAGAGTGAGACTGCATAAATGCTAAGGCCTTATTACATGATGCTATGTTAGAATTGTAAACCTTTCTTTGTTCGTATTAGGTTAACAGAAAATAAAAATCTACTGACACTAAATACAATTTTCTGTGTAGTATCACTTTTTAAAATTCTGGTTGCATCAGAACATGATCTAATTCCCAAATTTCGGCATAGTGGTTTAATTCATTTGCTCCTAGGAACACCATATGCTGGACAAAAAAATAGTATGTGGGAGTCATTTTCTGGTGTGTCAGGTTCGCACAGCGAATAAGTTTAATTGTTTGACTCACCATTTATACATCCCCACTTAGCTGTATTGGTGCGAACTTGCAGAATGCCATACCGGAATTTCAAATGCAGAGATTTTGCTAGTTAGAGTTGGACTTCATCCAGATATGGTTCTTATAATGGGAGAGTTTTTGTTAACATAAACTGGTATGTCAGCCTTCCGTTTGCAGAGGTTAGGGAAACACTATTTTGCATGTACGCCCAAAAAATACTTTTAAGAGTCTTTTTCACATATAGTGTCATTAAAGAAGGAGTTTCCCAAAGATGTTTGAGCCCCAATTTGCAAAACCATGTTTGGTTACTCAGAATGCCCTGCAAGCATCAAAAAGTATTCCTAAAAAAATATTTCACTAATTTTCCATGGGGATAGCTGTAATATTTGGGCCTGATGTCAACCAGCAGCTAGGGAACCCCAAGGAACCTGGGCATTTCTGACAACTAGATAACCAAGGGAATTCAGGAATGAATGGCGGAGGTGGATTCCCAACAAGTTTACTTATCCAGATTAACATGCATACATCACAAATATGTCTTCAAAACCCAATTTCTACCTACTTTCCATCAGGAATGGCTATGGTATTTATGCCTCTGGTTAGCCAGCAACCAGGGAATTCTATATTCCCTGGTTGTTTCTGAAACCTTCAGACTAAAAGCATTCTAGAGTCATGTGGCTTACATGGATCCCTACAGTCTGTTTTGCCTAGAATGTTATGTTGTCACAAAAATGTGTTTGTTCATTCAAAGTTTGATGCTTGCTGGAGATTTTAGATATGAAAATATAGTGTTGCCTATTCATGTTTCAGCTTCCTGGACTGCCCCTTTCTCTATGTTTCAAAGTTTCATGTGAATGGTAGATGTCCCTCACTGTGAAGTGGCTGACATTGAGCTAAAATACAACAAATACCGACATCCCATAAAATGGTATTTGCCATTAACTTACTTGACTTTCGTTAATTACGTGTTCTGTCCCACACGATCGGCTAACCCACACCTGCTGTTTAGCATTTTTCATCCAGGGGTGTGGAAATGCTAGTTAGTAGGATTGTTTGCCATCCCCAAAGATTCCAGAAATTAACTTAACAGAATTAGGAGTAAATCTGATTTCTTATCACCAAAGTTTGATATTTACAGGGTATTCTGTGTAAGAAAAAATGTAGTGGGATACACACATGTCTCACCACCATAGGTTCCCCTCCATCCCTGTAGTTTAAAAAAATATCTGGGGTTTGTAGGTTTAGCAGCACGTATTGAAATGCTGGGTGGTACACAAAGTTGCCAATCCCTGCAAGTTCTAGTACTTCCCATCATACGAGAAGATTATTTGGTTAACCAACATTTTAATTTTAAAGGCCATTTTGTGTAAGAGAAAGCCACATCATTAACTATTTGATATTTCTATTCTTCTTTCAGCTCCCTTGGGAAATCCTTGAGCAATCTTTACAAATTGCGCTCTTGCTGAATTTAGCATTTAGTCTTGTTTTCAGAAATGTTTAGCTTTCTTCGTTTACATCTGGGTTATGGACTTTTCCCCAGTTATAGGGGAGGGGGGTAGAGCACAGCAAAATAGGCAATATTTAGCACTGCTTGGAAAATTGCAAACATTTGGTGAAAACATTATTTTGCCTACCTTGACTCTTTCTGAAAGCTGAGAAAAGGGTGATGCTAGCACAACAAATATTTTGTTGGTCATTTTAAAAAAAAAAAAACTTTTTAGTGCAACACTTTTCCCCTTTATTGAAAAAACATTCTGACTATTTCCTCATCCAGTATAGGATAAACCACACACCCTGAATACCATTATAATCCCTAACATGTGAGGAAGCTATTTTTCGTGCTAAAAAAATATGAAGTACGACCTGCCACAAATGTAAAGCATGCTAGCATTACAAAGGGGACATGGGAAAATAGAAATTAAAGGATTCTTGCTCTTTTCTCACAATGTATTTTTTAATTCCTACAACCGGCTTCCGGGAGTGAAAACATTTCGACCCATGTGGCCCACAGTGTGTTCAAAATTAACTTCTGGAATGATCCCATCTGAATCACAGGCCAGATCTGCTGCACTCTAATCCGGAACTATTTACACTCCAAAGTGTAAGTCTAAAGTTTGGTTTGAGCAGCGCAAGTGTCATTGAACTCAGCAAACATGCTTGCAATTTATCTGGTTTACCGGACGCTTTCTCTTATTTTGTTTAATGTTTAGGCTGCCCTCTCAACATCGGTTATTGATTTAATGGACTGGAAATATAGTCAGTATTAGAAGATGTTCCCCTACAGGAGATCTGTATTTGCCAACATGAATCGCCTGCTGCTGGTTTGCGCTTCATTGGCATCTCTCACAGCTTTTGTCACTTCTGATTTTTTGATTAAAGGGCCTGGGAACATCAAGGTAAGTAAACCCCCCTTTGCACTATCTTTCAGTCCACTGTAGTTATTCTTTCATCGGGATGATCCTACTAAAATACTACTAACATCTACAGACCTGACTGCAGTGTCTCATATCTGGGGAAATTAAGTAGATGGTTGCAGCCATTTTATACTAAGATGGTCAATAAAGCCCAACCATACCACTGATGGTATTATGTTTAAGGCACTGCCAGAGCATTAACGAGATACCAAATTAAATCACCTATGGCCAGATTCATCAAAGTAAAATAGGCTCGCAAAGGGCCAGATTTTGAGAATCTGGCCCTTTGCGAGCGCTATTTTTGCATTTGGGATTCATCATCCCAAATGCAAAAATCGCAATTACAGAACTCGCTAAATTGCGAAGATTCGCATTTAAGGAATATCAATTAGAGATTCCTTAACTGCTATTCATAAACCTTTTTAAAATTGCAAATTCGCAATATGGGGGCGCTATTTACCGCGAAGTGTAACTTCGTGGTAAATAGCGAAAACTTAGAAAAATGAACTTTAGTGCATTTTTCTAAGTTGTATGTTACACACACATGTCCTTTGGACATGTGTGTGCGCAACACCTGTGTACATTTGTATTTCAGGGGTGCTACAGGGTGTCCTTTGGACACCCTGGCACCCTTGAAATCGCTTTCTTATTTGCGAATCGCTAATTGCTAATCGCAAATAAGGAATGACTCCCCATTCATTCCTATGAGCCTTTAGGCCCATAGGAATGAATGGGAAAGCCATTCCTTATTTGCGATTAGCAATTAGCGAATCGCAAATAATGAAGCAGTAGAAATCGCAAAATTAATTGAGATTTCTACATGCACCCCGTTTTGCGAGTCTTTAATAACGATTCCTTAATAATCGCAATTAAGGACTCGCAAAAGAGGACGATGATGAATCTGGAGGTTAATTCCCCAAAGTTGGGAACAAATTGCAAATACAGTAATTGAGTGTGTAGCAGGAAAAGAGAGCTGCTAGAATATCTAATAAGGTCAACAGAATATCTCTTCTGAGTCATGCTCCACAAAGACCTAAGTCCTTAATAAACGAATAAACGCAGGGCTGGTAGAATGTCTGCTTGCTATGGGGGCAGATTAATCACCTCCATGGAGGTAGCGGAAAACAATCTGGCATATTTGGGGTTTTCGGCCATGACAATGAGAGGTTCGTCAAACTAGGTAAACTTGATATGGCATAAGCCTTTTAGCCGGGAATTGCCAGTATCTACTGGTTTATCTCTCCCAGATAATGTAATCACAGTAAAACTGCAAACATTTACTGCATCTACATATTCAGTCTCCCTTACCTGTTTAGGGGTGGTCCTGAACCTGTGCCGGAACCTATATTACCTTTACTTGAAATATCGATGTCATTTATGGGTCACCATGGGTCATATCTGTGACCCCTGGCTTTCCCCTTATGACCCTTGGCACTGCCTTTGTGACCCTTGGCCTCAGGGATGACAAAATGAGTGCCAGGAACACAGTGGCAGCTGCTTATTATGGACATCGGTTGGGGCTTCACTCTCAATTTTTTTTATTACACTAATAGTGAATAATGTTTCATTATTCACCATTAGTGTAAAAGAAAATGGAGTACTATTAGCTCAAATTACCTTTCCTGACAGCCAAGGTAAGTAAAAACAAATACTTTTAAATGTATGTTGTGTGCATGCTTGCGAGTGAGTCTCTGTTTACATAAGAGAGAGAGAGTGTGTGTAAGTGTGAATGTGTATCTATGTGTAACCATATGTTTGTGAGTGAAACTGTGGGGGATATTTTCAAGAACATGCGCTAAGCATAGCCAAAATAGGTCTACGTAATTTTTCATAGTGCCGTCTATCGCAGGAAATTAGCGCTGTGTTAACGTCGTATTTACAACACAATGGTAACATGCTATAGTGTCCCGATAACGCGTCAAATGTCCGCGATAAAACTACCGGGACGGCGATAACAATCTAAAGCCGAATGTGAAGAAATTGGTGATGGGCCCAACCCCAATAAAAAAATCGGCAACAAGCTGCACCAGGCCTGCAATTCACACACGTCAGGTGGGAAAAATCACTATAAAAGCAGAAAACAAAACCAAAACAACTGCGAAGCACAATGGAGGTAGCCAGAGCAAATACAGAGGACAACCAGAACCCCACAAGCCCCACAGAGGACCAGCCTGGGCCTCGCGGTCAGGGAAGGGCAAGGGTAAGAAGAAGAGGAAGACGCAGTTCAGTCCACAGGAAAATGGGATCCTGATAACGGAGGTGATAGAACACCATTAACTACTGTTTGCCACCTCCACTGTGTCATTGGCAACAAAAAATTGAATATGGCAGTTCATCGTGGACAAGGTGAATGCAGTCGGAGTACTGAGAAGGGCAATTGAAGAGGTCAAGAGGCGCTGGAATGATGTGAAGCGCAAAACCAAGCAGAAACTTGGCAACATCCAGAAGGCAGCAATGCAGACTGGAGGTGGGAGCCAGCCCCACAGGAGGAGCTGGATGAGAAGGAGATAATGATGTCCACAGTCATCAGTGTGGAGACGGTGGAAAGAGTTGGGGGACTGGACACTGCTCAACATGACCTGATACAACAGCAACAGGGCGAGTAACAACCAGGGACTGGGGGAACTGGGGGAGATGGGCACAATAGCACACATGCATGATTAAGTATAGCAAAGTGCACACCCACAATGACTCTGGATCATGTCCCTGATCCCCTTGGCACACTGCAGCACACCTAGAAACAGCAAGTAGGCCCATCGACTATGTTCCTAGAGGGGGCACTTCCCACACATCACCAATCTCACAACCAACCCATGCACATGTGCCAAACCCAGCAAAGCGGCATGTCTGTGAGCCACACTGACAAAGCAAGTGAGACTGCATGACGAATAGCATGGCTGCAGTCAATATATCATGACATGTTGCACGCAAAGGTGGCTGAGTGTGGACCACATCCATAAAGGAGCAGGTCACACTCTGACACATCCATGTGCACAAACAACCCCTGACGTCAACAACACATCTGCAGACAAACCATGCCCCAGAGTCCCAACTCCCACCAAGAGCCCAATTTACCCAAGTATGCAACATCTCACCACTGTATAGGCACAGAAGTCAAAGGTACACCGCCTGAAAGGGATAAGGGGCAGCAAAATCAGAGCTGCAGGGGCAACTCTTCCAATATGTAGCACACACACATAACATTCAGAGCACATCAACATTGACAACAATGTGGTACAAACTGCAACACGTTCACATTAGAACAGAGGACACAACTGGTGCCGCTTGTGTGTAGAAACTGGCCAATCACATTTGGCATAGCAGAAAAATGTGAGATGATAATGTACAAGTAGAAACACACATCCGGGATGTTGTCGAAATGTCCACTGTCCTGCATCAAATAGGTAGCTCCTCTCAAACAGTCACAATGTACATTGTATGTAAACCTGTACAATGTGTCAACATACATGTGAACATAATGTTAAACTGCATCTCCCCTTCACATTGCAGAGGGAAAATCAACACCTTCTGCCGAGCAGACCGAACATCTCTTCACTGATGACGAAGAGGACCTCCACACCTTCGACACTGAAGCCCTCCAAGAGCTCATGGACAGCTTCAGCACCTCACCTCCAGGAGCAGGGCAGCACCCCTGCATCGAGGAGACCTCACCCCCTGCACAGACCACACAGCAGGAGGCAACCACCACCACATCTGTCTCCCAGGACCCCCATGAAAACACATGGCCTTCCAACGCCGTGTGTTGGGGTGCCAGGAGATGACTAATCAGGTGCGGGTGGGATTCAAGCTCATGGCAGCCAAACTATATGCCAAACGTGGGTGTCTAAGTCCCATCAGGGACCACTTACAGTCCCTAAAGGACACCCACAATCCGCTCCATGCTCTCCAACGATCCATAGCTGACATCGCTGGAGTCCTGATGCTGAGACAAGAACAACTGTCTAGTCAGAGTGGCTCCAACAATGTCAGCCGGGAGTTGGGACACATGCGGAGGATCATGGAGAACATGGAGTGGATGCAGGCAGAAAGAATGGCTGCCACGGCTGCACACCAGCGAGATGTAGCTGGGTTCTTCCATGCCCTGCAGATCCTCATCATGGCATTGCTGCCACAAGGCCTGGCGCGGATGAATGCTGCTGCTAATACTCCACCCACATCTCCGCCCCTGAAGTGTCAGTGACACACAGTGCTGCAGACAATCCACCTCCAGCCACTGATGTGTCACTGCCACACAGGGATGCGGACAAAACAACAACACCCACATGTGAGGCACATGAAACATCAGAGGACGAAGATGCGGATGATTCTGCCTTAGTGGAAAGAAGAAAGAGGTGGCATTCATCTCTGCCATATGGCCTGTTTCTGCTTGGTTCTGCCCTCTGCATTATCACCTTCCACTGTACACTATGCGACACTCAACCTGGACCTCGTCATGGACTGCCATATTCTGTTTGGTTACCAAGGGCACAGCAATCAGACTTCAAACTGAACTCTTCCTCTAGCAATGAACTTGTCAATTTCTAAAAGACTCTGCCTGGCCCTCCACGGGGCAGCAAAGTAAAGTGGGGTTTGCTTGGCCCTGTATTGCTCCAGCTTCAACACTCCACCGAATGTGAATAAAACATTCTAATTCACACAGATGTGTCATGTCTATGATAAATCAAGCATGAAAGTATGGATGAATGTAGAGGCAGTGATTCCCTCTCACATCCACGTTGCTAATGTTGTGGGACTTGAGTCACAGGGTGCAACTCTCTGCATCATGGTGGTACATATTTGACCACAAAAGACACCCTGTTGTCTTTTCTTGGTCACAAATGACAGTCTTTATGTTAGGAATTTGGACACATGTGATACGCTGCTGAGTGGGATTATGTACTATCTTTGACACCCTGAAATGACATTTTGAATACGTGACACTCAAAACAGCCTCTCTGTACAGAGGTGACACACCTACCATATACTTGCCATTTGTGAGATTGTTAGCACTAAATGTTGCACTTACACTTGTCAGAGTGATGTGCTTATGCAGAGGAGTGACATGTATTCAGGGAACGTGTTGGAATGAATGTATTTGCACATGCTGAGCCTGTGGTCATTTTGTCCTGTCACATGATTGCTAAGGACAGTCACAATGTGACGTGCTCATGTGAAGAAATTGTTAATGATTGTGTTCTTTAAGGCTATTCCTGCTGCAGCGGCACTAGGGTGTGGTCCACCCGCCTGATCTTCATCATCATTGTCCGGTGCATCTGGTACTTGGATCCATGTGGCATTGGTGCGCACACAAGGGCTGTGCAACACACAATATGCAATGATCATCTTGCACACTATTTCCGGGCTGTACAGGAGTCTTCCACCTGTAATGTCCAGACACCTGAAACGTGACTTTAACACGCCAAATGAGTGCTCCACAATGCCCCTGGTGCGTTGTTTGTGAGCCGCATTGTACTGCCTCAGGGCCTGGGTGTTCGTGCCTTGAGGGGTGTCATTATCCACAGGCAGAGTGCGTATCCTTGATCACCGGTGACAGGGTAGAGAGATATGTGTCAATCGGTGGTTCTGCATTCTGTGTTGGCAGGCTTATTAGTTTAGTGGTGTGTGATGTGTGCAACTTTGGGATTCATGTTTGACATGTATTGCTTGTGGCAAATGAGCAGCATCCATGTGTATTACGTTGCCTCACAGCTGCTCCTCACTCCCCCAACCTTATTTACTTGTGTGCGCTGCACAGTTGCATCACTTGCACTCCTAAGACACACCATTGTCATGACTCTCTGCGCATTTCCACAAGCCTGAAAACGACACTGTGATATTGGCCATTGAAGGTGGTCGTCCACATGGGTGTAGGCCTATGTTCAGGATATGGCGGACACAGAGACACACACAGTATTTACTTGGTGGCCATCCCAGAAGTGAACCATGGCCAGAACCCCGGGCTATTTATCCCCACTCTTATGCTAGACTGACGTGGGCCGGCCCAGCCCATTCCGCTTACGCTTACATGGGAGGACAACATAGCTACATGTCCAAGGTCTTCTCCACTGCCTGAGGTAACATGGTTGCGTCCACTGTCCACAACACTACAGACCCCAGAGTATATGTCCACATGGACATGTCTGTGCTCTGCATACTGAAGTCTGTCCAGCACATCACCGCCACACTTGGCATTGTGTACATGCTTATTCATGGGTCACTTGCCTCCTTTGCACAGACTTGGTTCCCACCTCTCCCCGCATTCTGCAATTGTGTGTCAGAGGTGCCATGACATGGATGGTTTGTCTACATTGCTGGCCACGGTTACCACAGTTACTTGTGTTGTCGTGTCTGGTAGGTGGACATGTTGTTTGGCATGTTGTATGTGATTTTGTAGCATGTGCATTCCCACATTTGGGAGTTGAATGATTGTGGAGTTGAGGTGTGTGGTGTGTTCATTTGGTACTTACCGACGAGAAGTGCATTTCCATAGGCGTCATTCTGGAAGCGCTGGTTGATGATGGACTGTCAGAAGATGTAGTAATCATGTGCACTGCCTGGATAATTGTCGACGACGTTGATGAAGAGTCCCCGGTGGTCCACTGTTGCCTGCACATTGTTGGAATGCATGTCCTTTCTGTTGCGGTAATTGTGTGCAGTGTCGGCAGGGGGCACAAGTAGGAAATATGTGCAGTCAATTGCCCCCCACATGTGCGGGAAGCCAGCTATGTCGTAGAAGCCTTGCTTGGTCTCCAGCTGTTCCTGCGCAGTGTGGGGGAAGTGAAGGTGCTGGGGTACTCAGCTGATGATGGCTTCCAAGACATGTGGGGGGAACTTTGATAGGGCTGGGTGTGAGACTCCTTCGACTCTGGCAGTTGTTGGTTGGAAGGTACCAGAGGCCAACAGGTGCAGCAAAGCCAGCAGCTTTGTCTGCGGAGGGATGTTGGTTCTCCGCTGTGTTGGTACCGTCAGCCTGTGGCAATGTGGGTCAGGATGCGGAGGATGGTTGTCCTTTTGAGCCTGTAGTGGGCAATGACATCCTCTGCCGTTAAGTCTGGTGCATTTTTGGAAGGTCCGCTGTCTTGTTCTGTGCTGCCTCTGTGGTTGTCCGGGGAAGTGGTCCGGGGGGGTCTGGGGGTGGTGGCGGTGGGTGTTGTGGCCCTCTTGGGTCTCTGAGCTGCATGATCAGTAGCTCCATGACATGTGTTGGTCATCAGATGTGACTCCTGGCTGGGCTCCCGTTTATACTGCAGTTTGTCGTCCTGCTTAACAGCAGTAGAACAAAAAAAAAGGGGAGTGAAGAGGTTCTGCTCACAGGAGCAATGGAGGTGGATACATCCACCTCACGTCAATAGATGCAAAACATAGAGATCCACCCTCAGATAGCTGTAGAGCTGTGTACTCCCAGACTGTGCGTGATTCCTACAGTGGTGGAAAACACACAGTTTTGGTAAAATACCCTCTCACACACCAAAAGGGCCCTTGATGTCATGCTTCATCAT
The DNA here is from genome assembly GCF_964261635.1 of Lissotriton helveticus. NCBI lineage: Eukaryota > Metazoa > Chordata > Amphibia > Caudata > Salamandridae > Lissotriton > Lissotriton helveticus. The sequence continues at coordinate 1,172,445,456 of NC_136070.1, forward strand.
AGGGGTCTTCCTGCCTGCTGTGGGACGGGGCGTGCTGCGACCTGCGACTACGTGGGAGCACTGTTTTTGGAGAAACAAGACTATGGGCCAGATGTAGGTAGCCTAATACCGGTCGGTAACGGCCGAAAATCGGTAATTTCGGCCGTTACCGACCGGTATTTGGACATTGAGATGTAGGTCGCCTAAAATCTACAGAATCGATAAAAATACCGATTCGGTAGATTACCGGCTCAGAAATATTTCCGAATCGGTAAAAAAAACGAATCGGAAAAGTTACCGATTCGGAAAATATACCGAGTCGCTAAATGTTCCGAATCGGTAAAATTACCGATTCGGAATTGATACCGAGTCGGTAAATGTACCAAATCGGTAAAATTACCGAATCGGAAAATAAGAAATAGAAAAAACAACACCATTTAGATGTAGGTGACCCATAAATTACCGAATTTAACGAAAATTCGGTATTTATAATTCGGTATTTAACATGGATGGAAAGCAGGTGGTAATCAGGTGCAGCCTATAAAAAAGGGCCCCAAAATGCAACACTGGAACCAGAATGGTGGGTTTCTACGTCATAGCAAGACTGCTAAGGCTACAGGCAGCAGGTGAGAGGGAATGGAGAAGGGATGAGCAGGTCTACGGGCAGAGGATCACACTCTTCCAATTGACAGAGACAGAGATACTGCAAAGATACAGACTGCACCCCCAAACCATCATGGACCTATCCAGGGACCTGCACCCACTCCTGGACCACCCAAAACCAAGGGCCCACGCCATCCCACCCCATGTGCAGGTCCTCTGTAGCATACACCTGCTTTCATCTGGGAGTTACCAGAGTGTTGTTGCTGTGGTAGGTGGGGTGTCCCAGAGCTGCCTGTCGCGTATCTTCAGAAAGTTCCTGGGTGCCATGATACAAAGAATGGAGCATTACATCCACTTCCCAGACACTGATGCGGACTTGCTCAGGACCAAGACTGACTTTTACCTCATGGCAAATTTCCCACACGTGATTGGCTGCATTGATGGGACCCACATCCCGATATGCCCCTCAGCTGCCACTGAGCACATATACAGGAACAGGAAGTCATCACACACAATTAATGTACAAGTAATCTGTGATGCCACGTACATGATCACAGATATAGTGGCCAGGTACCCAGGAAGCACCCACGACTCATACATATTCCAAAACAGTGGGATCTACACCCTCCTGACAGCGGGTGAATTCGGGGAAGGATACCTGCTAGGTAAATAACTGTGTGACACTCCCTTGATAGATAATGCAGACATATGTCAATGTGTGCCTGTGAGTAATGTATTTTTCTCTGTCACATTAGGGGATAGTGCATATGCACTCCGTTCCTTTGTCCTGACACCCTACCTCAACCCCACAACCCCAAGCCAGAGACGATACAATGTGGCACATAAATCCACCCGGAACATCGTGGAGCGCACCTTTGGGCTCCTGAAGAGCCGGTTCCACTGCCTCCACAAAAGTGGTGGGGCACGGCAGTACTCACCAGTAACATGCTGTAAGATCATTGCAACCTGTGCAATGTTGCACAACCTCGCAACTAAGAAGGGCACAGAGGTGGAATTGGAGGACTATGAAGACCATGATGATGAGCAGGCAATACCAGCTGCCAACACAGTAGGACTACCTACACCCACAGACGGAAGACAGAGACGGGCAGAGATCACACACAACTGCTTTTGAGTAAGTATATAGACAAACCACGTGTTGTACTACAATGCACGTAGTTTATTTGGCACTAAGTTAAATGTCTGAAGACACAATTGTAACATACTAGTGTGCCTAGCACTACTGGGTGGACGGGGGTTACCTCACCCTCACATGTCCAACTGAATGTGGCTGACTCACTGCTTGCGCCCCTGACCAGCACTGCGTGATGCGTGAGGTTGGCTTAGTTCCAAGTCTGCCATAGCAGCGCCGGTAGTCTGGCGTCTGCTGCTCCTCCTTATTTCTGGGATAGGGGTGCTGCTCCTGCTACTGGAAATATCTGTCTCCGCCACACCTTCTGCTCCTGTGGTGGCTGCCTGGTTTGTCAGCATCACCTCCATAGCTGTAGTGACTCTCCCCATCCCCCTCGTGAGGTCAGTACAGCAGTGCACCAGCCCCTCCTGCATCGCAACTGAACAGCGATACAGCAGTGAAGTCGTAGTTGCAAGACAGTGCATGCCCCTTGTCTGCTGTTGCAGGCAATGCCTCGCCCTGCGCCTTTGGACGCGGTCCTCACGTAGTTCCTCACAGAGTGACATCACACACTGTGACATGTCCCTGACTTCTTCGGCCATGTCCCACATGCTGTCCGCCATTGCTGTTATTCCCTTGTTCATGTTGTCCAGATTTGTGTTCACATGGCGCATTTGTCTGTGCACTGCACTAATACCTTTTGCTTGCAGACGCTGCACCTTGACCATTGTGGTCTCAAGACCACGGAATACACCCTCATCACGGCGACTCTCGCTTGCCTCCCGGACCCTACGACATCTTGTGCCACCAGATCGACTGACAGGTGTGGATGTAAGACCTGGTGCATTTCCAGTAATTGCCTCAATTGACTCCACACCCTCCCTTTCCTCATCCGAGGATGTTTGAAAGATCCTTAGCGGGGGAACATCATGCCTCCTGGGCCTGCAGATGTCTGACACCTCTGTGTCCGCTGGTGTGTCAAGTAGTTGTGACTCATTTTGTGGAGAGTCTAGGAGCACAGGAGATGCTTCAAGTAGCATGGTGTCTGTCTCTGGTGTGGCAGCTGCTTGTGTGCAGGGTGCTGTAGGTGTTGCAGTGCTGGGCCCTGCATCCCTGCCTTCTTGCTCACTCCTATCTCTGTGGGGATGTGTCTTCTCCCTCTCCTGCATTGACTTGCGTGATGTCTCTCCTGTGGACAGATATGGACAGTGTCTTAGTGGTGCTTTCACCGTGTAAATCACTATTAAATCACATTGTTATATCACTATTTCCTGCTCCTCCCATGTCTCTATTTGTATTGTGTGGCAGACCTGACATTATTTCATGTTTACTGCTCTGATGGGTATTCTTATGCCTACCACTCCCATAATGCATTGCAGGTGAATACTGAAGTCTGTACTGGATTTCCTCAACACACATAGCCACATTGGGGGAGGGACACAGGCAAGGGGTGAGGAATGATGGACACGTCCCTTACCTTTCTTTGATGCAGCTCGGGCTGAGCTGTCTGCATCACCAATCCCCACAACGCACTCTGGCTCCAGTGTGGACTCCACCAGCTCTTCCAGATCCGTGAGAGCAGGTGCCCTGTTCTTCCCTCCACCTGTAGCATTGGTCTCTTTACTCCTTGCTGCCAATTTCTTCTTGGTTATGATCCTTAGATCATACCATCTCTTCGTGAGATGGTCCATTTCCCTGGTTGTCACTCCTATTGCATTGACTTTGGTTTGGATCCCCAGCCAGGTGTTCCTCTTCACAGCCTCTGGTACCTGCAGAGACTGCTTTCCGAAGATTTTGGGGTAGTGCTTGACAACCTCCTCCACCAGCACCTGAAGTTCACCTGTGCTAAACTTCATCTTCCTCTTCCTATCTCCACCTTCCCTCTGGGAGTCTTGGGGATCCATGTGTTTGTCCTGCAGAGCTCAGCTTCACAACAGCCTGTCTCTGTGTAACTGCTCTCCTGTGTGATCAGGTGCTCTGCACCTGCATGGGTGTGGCCACTTCCTGGTTGTGGGGTGGGGGGGATTCACAGGATTGGTAGATTGCTCTGTTGGTTGGCTGAGGGGAGTGGTGGAGGAACCTGATTGGTTGATACATCAACTGCCTGATATTTTGTATCCCCGACTTGGTATTTACCGATTCGGTATTTACCGAATCGGTAAATACTGAATCGGTAACTTCAGTTCATTCCTATGGGCATCCGGGCCCATAGGTTTGAATGTGTATTTCTGAATCGGTATTTGCCGAATCGGTAAATACCAAATCGGTAAATAACGGGTCGGGGTTTCCGAATTGTACCAAATCGGTATTTTTTACCGATTTTTTACCTACATATCATTTCCCTTTTCTTAAATACCGATTCGGTAAAAATCGGTATTTAAGAATCGGTAAAAATGTGTTACCTACATCGGGCCCTATGTGTCATGTAGGAGTGTGAGTAGAAGGGTCAGGAGTGAATGAGAGAGTGAATTAAAAAATACCTGGCTCTTTGGACTAAAAAACTTTAATATTTATTTGAGCTGGTATTATTAAAGGTGGAGAAACAGGGTTGGAGGTATATTGCCTAAATAAGCAGTCCCTCCTATGTCTGTCTACATGTTTCAAAGTCCTCCCCTGGCCTCTGCTTCAGGACCAAGATGATCCCTTCTACACTCACCATATAATAAGGGGCGATGTCTATAAGGTAACTAAAAAGTAGTGTATGTACATGTAGTATTTACTACGTGATGAGCATGCTAAATAACCATGCACAGTAAACAATACCTAAATTGGTATACTACTTTGTAATCTGGAAGAAAATCGACATAATATTAAAAAGCTCAACATAGTCATCATCCATCATGATTGGTGGTGACCTGCAAGGAAAGTGATATGTGATAATATATTCCTTATCCGTACTTGCTGAAGCCAAAATTGGTGATGTGACCTGCTGTTAAAAAATGACAATACAAAGACAAACACACATTGAACAGAAATCACAGGCTCTACATCAAAGGACTGGTAATAGCGAGTCCAAGAGATGGGAAGTGCATCCTTAGAAACAAACTGTATTTGTAAATATGTATAGTGCCAAGAGAGACCGGTATAATTGGTATTTAGGTTGTCAACCTACTTGATCCCTTAGAAGATAATGCCCCAAGAGCCTTTAAACGGGTGGGAAGGGTGCCTATAGTCACACTCTCGAAATGAAAAAAGAAAATGGAAAAGCCGGTTATAAGGAATTTCTATCGACTGTTGGTCTTGTCCTCATGTAACCTGCTGGTGCTAATTGGCTATGCCTCACTGTGTCCAGCCTCCCCGCGGCCCTGTTGAACAATGTGACTGCGTGGGGTGTGCCCTTAAGTAGTTAGATTAATTAACGTTCCCTCCCACCAGATAAGTGTTGAATCGTGTGACCTATTGAAGGTACCACAGAGGTAGTTCAGATTATCTGCTTCCTGTTGTGGGGACTGTGCTAGAGTGAGGAAGGGTAGAGTGCCAACCTCACTGGTGCCGATAGTAAAGAGACTGCTCTCTCTCACGGTCAATGCTGCCAAATCTTAATCCAAATGCGTGTGCCTGTTCAAAGTCCCCAGGAAGTAGTTCAGAAGAAACACTTCCTGTAACAGGTCTTTAAGGAGTCTAACGAAGGCCAGACTGCCAACCTCTTTGGTGCCTAAAGAAGAGAGACTATTCTCGTTTGTGGCCATGGTTCATGTACACACCTGTTGGGAAAGATGCCCTCCGTACTTCCAAGGAGTCATGTTACACAGTCATGTTACACACATCCTGTCTTTTTCCTGTATTAGGAAATTAATTTTTAAAAAATCCTTATTTGTGCAGACTGGGGAATTTGCATGTTAAATAACCATCGATATTCTTAAGATCGATTTATTAACATAATATAATACAAAATGAATCATCAGCCAACGTGTGCTCTGTGGGGGCCTGTTAGACCTGGGGATCTCTAGTTGGAAGAGGTAGGTACCAATGTCCAAATAGGCACCCTTGCTTCTAGTCAGGGTAGTGGGGATACACTCTTTGGATAACCCCTGCTCACCCCCTTGGTAGCTTGGCACGAGCAGACAGGCTTATCAAAGGCAATGTGTAAAGTATTTGTACCAACACTCACAGTAACACAGTGAAAATACCACAAATAGACTCCACACCAGTTTAGAAAAATAAAGTACCTTTATCTAAACTACACAAGACAAAAACAACAAAAATCCAGCTTACACTGTTCCAAAATAAGTCTTTAAAAGGGGTTCAAAGGGTTGCACCAAAATAATCCACAGTTTGGTCACTTTTCAGCCCAAAGTACCTGTAGATGCGATAAAAGTTCCTAGCGTCAACTGCAGTGTCGAAAAACAAGCAATGCGTCACTCCTGAGACCCTGGGGAGACGATGCGACAGCCCTGCTGCATGCAGCGGGCGTGTTGTGACGAATCCGGTCTGTATGGGGAGGGATGTGATACCTTGTATGGATTTCCGAGGCGCAGGTTTCTCCGGTAGAAGCATCTCGCAAAGGCACGATGCAACGATCTTCGGGACGGCGCCGATCTTTGGTGCGGCGGCGATGCGCGGTGCAGTGTCGATCTTCTTCTCTCACTGCCCCTCGATGCGCTGACTCTGCGTGACTCTACGACGATGTTAACAGAAATGGGATGCGGTCTGCAAGCAAGTGGTGCAATGATTTCTCACAGCGACGACAGGCTCTGCAACAATACTCGCAGCAACAGGAATCTTCCATCACTGGGTGATGAGCTCCACAAGCAAACGATGCGTCGGTTCTTGACGATCTTTGCAGCGATAGGAGTTTCCTCTCACTGTTGACAATGCGCTCCACAAGCGAGCGATGCATGCAAATTGTAGATCTTCTTCTTTTCTTCTTGTCCAGCTCCCCAAACAGCAGGAAACAACTTCCAGAGGCCCCACAATTGGATCAAGCACTCTGGGAAGGGCAAAACTCACTCAGCAGAGTTCAGGGGGGAAGATGGGGGTGAAGTCCTTTTGTGCCTGGGACTTCTTAACAGGAGGCTACTCTTCTCAGGCCTTGGAGATCTCTTCAAGCAAGGGGACACAGCAACAGCAAAGTTCTTCCCCTCTCCTTGCAACTGCAGGTGAGCCTTACAGCAGGTCAGTCCTTCTTCTTCAGTCTTCCAGCTTTCTCCTTGGCAGAGGTTCCTTCTTGATTCCAGAATGATCTAATTTTCTGAGATCTTGGTAGTCCTTTTTATACCAATATTCTCTTTGTTCTTTGTGGGGAGAGAAGCCTTGGCTTAGTCAGAACCTGTTCTGGTCAGTCCTGGAGCACTTTGTTTACTTGATTTCTTCTTTCCTTTGAGAGAGAAGGGCAGGGTCGTCAGCCGCCTAGCAGGAGATGGAGCCAGCATTGTGGAAGGCAGGCACAGCCCTATTCAGGCCCAGGTGCTATTCCCTCCCACCACTCAAGATGCAGATGGAGCTATTCAGCCTAGGGATGACTCATTCAGCCTCTGGGAGCCACCCCAGCCCCTGTCACTCACAAACCAGACAGTCAATTTACAAACAGGCCAAGGCACACGGAAAGGTCAGACAAGAAAACAGCCACTTTCTAAAAGTGCTGTTTTCAAACACAGGATTTAAAAACCATCCTTCCTAAAAGATGTGTTATCAAATTCTGAGTTCAGGGATACCAGACTTTAATGTTCTATCTTGCTCCTATGGGAAGATATGCAGGTAAACATTATACACAGCATTCCCCATTATAAACTATGGGCAAGAGAGCCTTTCAATAGTGAAAAACGAAAATGGCTGTAATTCACTACCAGAGCATGTCACCCACACTAGTACATGCTCTACCTTTCACATACACTGCACCCTGCCCAGTGGGTACCTAGGTGCTTCCATAGGGGTGTCAAATGTGTACAGAAAGAGAACGGATAGGCCTGGCCAGTGTGGACACTGGTCAGGTCAGCACGGCAGTTAACAACTGCACACAGGCACTGCGGTGGCAGGCCTGAGACACCATTTTAGGGCTACTCCTGAGGGGGCACAATCAGTGCTGCAGGCCTACTAGTAGCATTTGAATCACCAGCCCTGGCACACTCAGTGCACTTTACTAGGGACCTACTGGTAAAACAAATATGCCAATCATGGATAACCAATCACAATAACAATTTACAGAGGGATCACTTGCACTTTGACACTGATCAGCAGTGGCAAAGTGCCCAAAGCATCTAAACCAGCAAAAACGAAATCCAGCACAGCGTCAAAAATAGAGGAGGTAGAGGCAAAAAGTCAAGGGAAACCACGCCAAAGATGCAAGGTCTAACAGGGTCATAATGTAAGAGGCTCCTGAGTTCTTTTAGGAGACAAGCGAAATAATATCCCTGTCTCTATAGAGTTGGTCTGTTCTGTACACTCAGAAAAGTGTATGGCACCATTGTTGAACGTGTATGGGATGGGAAGGAAACATTTCCACTATTCAGAGTTTGGTGGACATAATACCCTGACAAAGAGTGACTGAAGCTTTATTACAATTGTAACATGATGGATGGATATCTGCCCTGTGTGTGATAGAGTATCCCGTCCGCCGAAATCTAAATATGATCCTGTGACTAGAAACTGTTCAGCACCTGCACACTGTCATGGTTAAGGCGCTTTACAAATGACATGCACTGGCCTAAACATTTGTGTGACATCTTTCACTGCCTTCTCTGTCTTAATCCGAGTTTAATAACTGAAAAGCACTGTATTTCTTCCCGATCTAGCACACTCCTCCTCAAAATCATGATCTTAATTGTTTCTCCATGAATGCAAAGATGATTTTATAAACCACAATATTGTTGAATAAAAGCAATATATAACAACGCACCTAAAATCGGTGACCTTGCTAACGGAGAACAAGGGATGTGTCCTGCCGTGCCATTAATAAAAGACCAGGACAATTCACGGCCACCTTTGTAACATGCACCTGCTTTAATGCAGTATGCTACAGATGTTTAGAGGCTGTCCGTCTTAAGAGTAATTATCCAGTTTACTAAACTGTCTAAAGCAGAAGGAGACTGTATACAATTGCAGTTTTTTTAATCTCATTCATAAAGTGCACTTTAATAAGCTGTGCCCAAGGTACTGGCTTCATGGGCTTACAATTGAATTATTTGTAAATACATTTAAAGCAAGAATTTGCATAGCCTGACAAGCTGGTGCGATGGATAAAGGTACTTTTATTGCAAGTATGTACCACAAAAATTAAAGAACAAAAGAAAACGTTCTCAAAAGGTGGGGGACATATCTTGCAATAAAGCTGTATTTAAAAAAAAAACAAATAACTAGTGCATATCAATTTAATGTGTCCTCTAAGAACAAATAAAGAAACTCTTTTTAGTTTTAATAGACCTCACTGAAAATATGATTCTTGTTGGCGCAAAGAAAAATCAGTATTATCATTGATTTAGTTTGATCCGAAAGCATATTTAAAACAGTTGAGGAAGACTAAAATTATAAGCAACAATAGTACCCATCTTCAAAAAGGGAAACAGAGAGGAGGTGACATGCTATCGTCCAATCTCCCTCCTGGACTCACTGGGGAAAGTACTGGGCAGAGTGGTTCTCCAGCGTTTACAGGAGTGGATAGACGATACCGGGACCCTCTCTGATATTCAGTATGGTTTCCGAGAGGGCCATGGAACAACGGAACAGGCCCTGAATCTGTCCCTATTGATGGGGAAGTATGTCTCGGCAAAACGTGAGAGGTTATATATGGTATACGTTGACCTCTCCGCTGCCTTCGATTGTGTTAGCCATGCAAAACTTTGGTCAGTGCTGACTAAAATGGGCATGGATGAGGTTCTCGTGACCTTTCTCAGAGAACTTTACTCTAACGCATCCGCGAGGGTCTGTTTTGGAGTACGGGGTGAACTGTCAGATTCCTTCTCTGTAGAGCGTGGTGTTAGGCAGGGATGTGTTCTTGCCCCCTTCCTTTTTTCCCTCTACACCAATGGCCTCGAGGTAGAGATGCTACAGGGGGGGTTAGATCTACCCCGGGTAAAAGAGCGATTGGTCCCTGCGCTTTTGTACGCAGACGATGCGGTGATCATAGCACGCACCCCTCGACAGCTACAAAAATCTCTGGACAACTATGCAAAGTTTATGAGTGATTTAGATCTCCTCATAAACGTAAAGAAAACCTTTGTCATGGTAGCTGTAAGGGCTAAGAGAAATGCAAACGCAATTTTTCTAAATAATGAAAAGCTAGAATCCACTCCCCAATATCCTTATTTGGGAATCATGATAGATGAGAAGCTCAAGTGGAGAGCGGCCATAGAAGCTCGCAAGCACCAACTTCTGCGATCCATCGCCGCTCTTATGAAATTTGCACAGAAATTAGGTAAAAAATTCCCAGTTGAGCTACTCCAAATCTATAAAGCAAAGTGCCATTCAATCGCACTTTACGGGGCGGGCTTGTGGGGCCATAGACACACAGAGACCCTACAGGTTGAAGAGAATACCTTTATAAGATTTTTACTGTCAGTCCCTAAAAGAGCATCAACTTTTGCCTCTCATGCAGAACTGGGATTACCATACATTCAGGACCTGGCTAAAATTGAACCCATACTCTTATGGCGCAGAATTTGGGTCTCAACAAAGAACTGCCTCACTAAAACTATTGTTGCAGACTGTATGTCCTTAGATCATGCAGACACCATAGAGTGGCTAAGATACGTAAAGAATGTGTTCACTGATCTTGGAATGCCTCAGTTCTATTACCACCCGGAATCTATTAATGGAATTTCTAAGAAAGACCTTAAGGCAAAGGCGCTGAGTCATTTCAAAGAACTACGCATTACCGTGGAGGTTAAGAAACCGTCCGTACAGCATTCTCTGGCGGTTATAACAACAATGCAAATGGAACCATACTTAACCTATGTTGACTCGCAGTTTGAACGATTCTTACTGGTAAGATTTAGGCTGAATATTTTCCATAGGGTTGTAACATTCCCCAATAGAAACAGCTGGGAAGAGACTTTAATTCCCTGCCCCTGTGATGAATCATCAGTGCAGTCAACGATGCACACTGTCCTGTTTTGTAAATATTATTCCGCCCACCGAAGGCTCTGGCTATCTCCACTATTGAGAACCCTAGGCCTTAGACAATGTCGTCCTGCCATGATGTGGTTACAATTTTTAACGTCAGAGTATATCTGCAAAGTTGTCAGTACTTTTTTAAAATGTATTTTTAAATTAAGGATGAATCTTCAGAACAATAATCTTTTAAATTAATGTGTACGAACCATCATTGCTATACATTTTTAAATGGATTGATAACATGTTAGTATTGTTAAATGTTTTACAGATGTATTGTACAAATGCTTTTATGGTAACTCATGGAAATTGAATACCGAATAAAGATTTTACTACTATAAGCATTGACAAAGCCAAAAGATGTGGCTTTCACAGATTAAAATAGACATTCACTGGTGTGCACTTATGCTGCGGTGGTGACAATGGTGAAGGTGGTAATGATAGTCAATCAATCAATCAGAAATCTTTATTTCGGCCGCTAGGGCCATAAAAACACATAAAAACAATACATCTCTTCTAGACGTCCTCGGGCAAAGGGGTGTGCAATATACATGCAATACATTGCCGCAAGGTAAAGGACAATAAAGTGCATGTGCATAAACAAGAAACTAATTTTAGACGAAAGATCAATTTGATTCTGGTATGATATCTTAGGGAGACACATAAGTATTACATTGTATAGCAAAATGTGGAAATGTAGAGGAGTAACAATTTCATTTAAAAAGACAATAACAATATCAAGATAACATGTAGGAATAAAAATCCTTTTTTTTTTAAAGCTCTTATAAAGACTAATTATATACAAAGTTGAGGTATACCGGAGGGGCAATAGTTAGATATATTCAGTTTAAAAGGGGAGAGTACATAATCGTTCACTACCCTTACTGCATCACACGTAGAATGCGCAGTACACGATGAAACTTCTTTCCCAGTCAGGAGCCTGCTGAGTGCTGCTTTTCTATTAGTACTCACAATATAGCTGGGTGTCGGTCATTTGTTCCATCAGCTTTATTCAGCCTTCTTATTGGGCCTGGGGCGATGTTGCAAAAAACGCGTCAGCGCCCGATCACGCTCCTATGTATAGACATGGGGCATTGTTTTGAGCATGCGCTGCAAGTCTATGGAGTTGTGAATGTGTGAGAAGGCTGAAACGAAAAGCGCCCCTCAGGCATGCACAATTCAGAGATGGAACCCTGCAAATACCCCCTTCCCTCTACTGCTGACATGCGCAATTTGCCTGTTAGCAGCACAGGAAGTCACAGTCACAGATATAAAAAAACGAACAAAGAGACAATTTAGTTCATACTTTTCCGACATCGAAGCTTCAAAGAGCAGGTTCACTTTCTGTCAGTGCTGAAGCTTGTGGGGCGCCGCTCTTCCGCCCTCTATGCACCAGCCGCCGCTGCAAAAAGACGCATTAGCAACTGTTGGTCTCAAATTGACCTGTGAGCTCTTCTTTAGAATGGCTCTACATGTATACCACATAGAATACAAGAAGCGCGAGATGGAAAACACAGTGGGCCTATCAGTAAATGTAAATTGATACTTGTACAGCGCACTACTCACCCGCAAGGGTTTCAAGGCGCATGTACAAATACCGCTGTGGAACCCATCCTGGCTTTCCCTGTGAAGTGTCCACTCCTGGGCACCCCCAAGGTGGAGGCCTGGCATCCTTAGCGTTGTGGGGGCCGTTGTGGAGATTAAGCAAGCTATTGCCCAGAGTTGCAGAGTGGGACTCCATGATTGGAATAGGCACCGAGGCGAGAATTATCAGGTCCATGGAATTTTGAGCCCAAGACCCGCTGAGGCAGGGAATTGAACCCTGGTCCCGGGCTAGACCTCAGCATCAGGGTCTGCCGCTCTAACCATTGAGCCACACTTCTCCTCAGTGTCATACTTGAGCAGCCTAAAGACCTCTGAGCAATGTCTAGACCCCATGTTCCTGCACGGCTGTAACAGCCAGCGGGACCTCGACCTCCTGTAAGCAGGGCAGAAGAAAAATACATGCATTTCAGTTTCCTCTACATTCTCGCAAGCAGGACAATCCAGACAGCGGGCACCCAACCACTTGATGGTAAAAGATCAGAGAGGGAGTGCCTTGTGTCTGAATTGGTGAAATAGCTTCTTTGAAAGAAGCGGCTGGATGTCATCTAGCGCCAATTCTAGCCTATATTCCATTTTGACTTCCAAAAACCTAAGGGATAGGTGCCCAGGTGAATTACTCCATAGCTGGGCCAATTTATATTCTCTATAGGTCACAAGGAGAAAGCAAGTTTCTTCAGAAGAATTCCACACATTTGCCATCCCCAGAGCCTGGCAGGTGTTCCTAATATATGCCAACCATGGGAGTTTTCCCACATCCTGAAGGCTCATAACTTCTCTCAACTCATCCCTATATGAGGCTAGTTCAGGAGTACTCCAAAGGTGTCACCAAAATAAGAGGGGTCTTAAAGTTACTTCATCTGCAATAGGGCTAATCCCAAGGTCCATTCTAAGGGGAATTAAAGGGGAACTAGAGGGGAGACTCAAAAGTTGCCTGAAAAAGGAGTTCTCTATAAGCAATAAGGGGGTAGTTTGACAATGACCGCATAATTCTGCTCCGTACAAGGCAGCGCACCTTGCCTGTACCTTGAAGAGTTCAGCAGCAGGGCCTATCACTTTGTGTGCCCACTTATTATATGCCTTTGAGATACCCCCTGTGGACTTGGCTAGCTTTCTTTATTTGAGCCCCCCATTCCATTTTCTCAGTTAGTGTAATCCCCAAGTACTCAAAAATAGACACCCTCTCTAGTGCACTTTCATCTAAGCAGGGGTTTGGGCGAGTGCTGTTATTCGCATTAAAGACTATGGGCCTCATTTATGAAAAGTGACGCATCGCTGTGTGAAAACAGCGATGCGTCACTTTTCACTGCGCCCTCCTTGCGACACCAATGATGCGCCATATTTACAGTATGACGCATCATGGCGCAAGGAGTTACAGATACGGCAGTATTTCTGACGTATCTGTATGGTGCAAAAGTGACGCATTGCTGGAGTGTGTCACAAAAGTGACTCAACTCCAGCAATGTGTCCTTTCACATGGGGCAAGCCCCATGTGAAAGGGCCTGCGTCAGTCTTACGCCTGCTGTGAGGCAGGCGTAAGAAATTGACGCATTTGTGTCCTAGAAGTGGCGCAGTGAAATCTTATAGATTTCACTGCGTCACTTCCATGACCCTTTCTTGCGTCAAAACCCCCCCCTTGCATACATTATACCCGGCGCAGGTATAATGTGGCGCAGGTATAATGTGGCGCAGGGGTTTACAAAGTGACGCATCTACCTAGATGTGTCACTTTGTAAATATGGCGCAACAAGGCGCATTTTTTACGCCACTGGTGCGTCACAAAAAGTAACGCTCCGGCGGCGTAAAAGTGAGGCACAGCCTCATAAATGAGGCCCATGTACTTCGTTTTCTGAAGATTAAACTCCAGACCCCTGTTTCTACAAAAGACACTGAATGCATCGAGAACCCTTTGCATGCCCATAGGAGATTTCGAAAGCAAGAGGGTGTCGTTTGCGAACATCAAGGCAGGTATTTTGTGGTTCACTAGCCTAAGGGCACCAATATCTTTTCCAGCCAGCGATGACTCTATTAAGTCATTAATAAAAAAGGAAAAAAAGAGTCAGAGCCAAGACTCAGCCTTCTCTACTGAGAAGGGAGCTGCGAGTTCTCCATTTTTGCCATACCTTATTTGTGCAAAATTGCTTTGATGTAGGCGTTTCATCTCATGGCAAAGGTACTCTGGAGCTCTTATATCCAATAATATTCCCACAATTTATCCTTCAGGACTATATCAAATGTGGATTTAAGGTCCAAGAATATAAGATAGAGGCTGCCATCCTCTATAGTAACAGTTTTCCAATATAGGAGCTGCAATCTAAAAATGTAGTCAATAGTGGAGATCTTAGCCCTAAATCCAGCTTGGAGGGGAGTGAGTACATTACAGTGGAGAAGTGTGGCTCACTTGTTAGAGGAGGCAGACCTGGAAGCAGAGGTCAGCCCGGGACCAGGGTTCAATTCCCGGGTCAGCGGGGTCTTGAGTCCTAAAATGTCCATGGACTCGACAATTCTCGCTCCGGTGCATACTCGATTCATGGGTTCACACTCTGGGCAATAGCTTGCTTAATCTCCACAACGGCCCCTCGTGGCGGGATGCCTGGCTTTCACCTTGCGGATACCCTGCCGGGGTTATCTCACAGGGGAATACCAGGATGGGTTCCCTAAGCAAGCGCTTAGAAACCGCCTGGTGATTTGCGCTATATAAATTCCTGTACATTTACATTTACATTACACTATTCTATCCAGGACTGAAGTTGCCCCAAAAGTGCATGTGCAAATATTTTCTGACTTACCTGCAAGAGACTAATGGGGCAAAAATTGACAGGATTAAGCGGTAAACCCTTTTTGAATATTGAAATAATTTCTGCCCTGGCCCAAGTGGTGGGAATCGCCATACTCTGAAGGATGGCATTAAATGGGGACCACAAATAGGGAGCCCAAACAGAAGGCTCAGAGCAAAAAATGTCACCAGGAATCTTTTCCAACCCTGGTGCCTTTGTTGGTAATATCTTGCCCAATGCTTCTGTGATCTCCTTTAGGGAGAACAGGGCGTGTCTCAATTGGTTGGCTGTAGGTAAGGAAGGGGGGCATCCCCACAACCTGACTTGCTCCTCTGCCATTGCATATATGGATTTAAAATGGGCTCTCCAAGCTTCCTCCCCTATATTTACTGAAATGGACGATTTACCTTCAGTGGATCCTGTATTAATCAGGTTCCAGAATGACCTCATATCATGGTTATCCAACACCGTTCTGAGTGTATCCCATTTTTCCCATTCCCAGCTGCTTTTTGCCTTAGCTATGGCCGTTTTGTTGCCCTAGTTTCCCTAATTTGTGGCCTATCGTTTGTTTTAATGACAACTAAGCGGGCTGACTTTGCTGTCCTACAGTGTTCTTTGTACCATGAATGTCATGGTTTTCTGGTCAGCCTAGTCTTTTTGCTAGTGTGGAAAAAATATGCCAGGATGGAAAGCAAGTCTTGGTGGTTGTTTGGGAAGTTGGAGTACCATTAGTTGCAGAGAGTTGATACGCTACAGCAAGAAAGGGAATAATTTGTTGGTATAAGGAAGCCAGCTTGTCCTGTGATTGGGAAAATTCCCCCCAGCGTACTCTCCTCTCTACGTTGGCCAATATTAGACTGGAAACAGGTTATGATGGTATATGAAGAGAACCTCCGAAATGCGGTGGAGTTACATTTAGCACATGGGCATTATGATCACTCTTGTGGCGAGGGGTGATCTAAACATCAAGGACCCTATGCCACGATTTAGTGTCAACTAAGATGTAATCTATAATCGATGCCTGCCCTAATCTATTAAAGGTGGGCTTCCCAGGGCTATCCGATGCCAAACGGCCATTACATGCCCTTAAAGAGAAACTCAATGTAAGTGCATGCATCTGTCAGGCCAGCGGAGTCCAAGCTCGAATGGGCGGAATGTTAGGCTCTGGAATAGCCCAGAGTGAATCCTCCTCACTTGAGATACTTGTGTTGTAAACGTATCTAGGACCCTATTTAAATATTCCCGATTCATGCCCTTATGTGGTTATAACAAATCATGTCCTTATAAAGGCATAAGAATCATATCCATATTAAGTCATAGCCAATGCAGTCCAAATACGGCAAGGCTACTCCCATAGACTCCTAGAAAGCACAACGTGTTCTTAAACAAACCAAGCCTCCAGCAGCCTGGGAATTCCCCCTGCTTCTGTATTGATTTGTCCTAGAACTACTGGAGTCCTGAAAGAACTGCGAGTTCTTAGTGACGTCTTATGTCCAACGTTACGTCAGACTCGGCACCTTCCGGGTATAAATATACCAACATCTGCCCTAGCAAACACACCGTGGTTCAGCTATCTACTTGCCCGACGCCCTGCTGTGGCAAGTGCCGAAGGAAGCCAACCCTCCCATTGACGCACTGAGAGAGACGCTGTCTTTTCTCCTGCCGAAAAATCCAGCCCTAGTGTTTCCTGGTCACCCTTGCGGGTTGCTGGGAGACCGAGTCCTGAGAGAGAGATACAAGACCTCCTTCATTCTATAACCAAGGTACGGAGCTGATTAGACCCTTAGAGAATTCTTGAGTCAGATTCTTGGCAAAAACCTATCTTAAAATTAAACTGCAGCTCACTTACTCCTTCCCACGTACCAGGCTTAGGTTAGGTAGACCGGGGTAGGCGTATCTTAGAAGCACCAGTTGAGTACGTTTAGTCATGGTTTTATCTATGTATATATTTGATCTATTTTAAACACCGTATGGCTTAGAAACCATACCATGCTTTTACAGTATTATTTCATAATACTCTTTTTACTGTACGCTACTTTATAACAAGTATTGCAATTGTGGCAACTCACTTCTCTTGCATGGAAAAGAAGACTGTTCAATAAATAACCTCTTTTATTGAAAACGCCCGTCTCTATTTCCCTGCGATTCTGGTGAAACTAAGCATGCACGATTGACTGAGTGAAATAGTTATCTATTGTTTCCGCGACTCTGGAGGTATACTCCATATTCTGGCGGGAGCAAAGTTGTCATGTTTATGCGGTTGTCAGAAACTAATCCCTTCTTGTCTATTCAGGAAAGTTAACACCTTCTTGTTTACTCAAGAAAGTTTCTAGTGACCTCTGAGCTAGCTGGCATTCATAAGTAAGTCTAACATATTCAATAGAGACCTAGTCCTATCGTTTATGTTATTCCAATGTGCAGAGCCTATTGGGAATATAGGAACTACATTACATGGCGCCCAACGTTTGGTAAGGCGGTAATTTAACGCTAGATACTAGAGTAACTCAGTCGTGCTTTTCACACAGACCCCTTTTTCCCGTAAATACTCCAATAGACGTCTGGAGTGGGTGAAAGGTTAATATCCGCCAAAACTTAGTAGGAAGAGATTCCTATGTATTAGTTTTTGGTTTCGTCAACGTTGAAGGATACAGTGTTCCAAAATATTGTGCACCTAATCTTTGTTTTCTTGAAACTTGCTCTGCAAACTTTCTGCAAACACAACAATGATGGACAGAATGTGGATCAATGTCACACATTCACCCCAGTCCAAAGATCTGGGCCCAAATCCATCGTTTTTCCACTCCACACCACCCTGGGTTAGACAATGGCGATATGCAAATCAGCGCTGACCCTGTGCCCCATGGGAACAGTCCAGTCCGAACTACAAAAGCCATGTCCTTCCCAGAACGGAAACAAGCATCCGAGGACCAGCCCGGTTTCGAGGTAACACCTCTCATCAGCCTGGCTAGCTTGATTCCAGTGGTGTGGAGTGCCTGGGACTCACGTCTGAGCATCCCCAGTACACTTAGAGCGGTACCTGCAAACACAACAATGATGGACAGAATGTGGATCAATGTCACACATTCACCCCAGTCCAAAGATCTGGGCCCAAATCCATCGTTTTTCCACTCCACACCACCCTGGGTTAGACAATGGCGATATGCAAATCAGCGCTGACCCTGTGCCCCATGGGAACAGTCCAGTCCGAACTACAAAAGCCATGTCCTTCCCAGAACGGAAACAAGCATCCGAGGACCGGCCCGGTTTCGAGGTAACACCTCTCATCAGCCCGGCTAGCTTGATTCCAGTGGTGTGGAGTGCCTGGGACTCACGTCTGAGCATCCCCAGTACACTTAGAGCGGTACCTGCAAACACAACAATGATGGACAGAATGTGGATCAATGTCACACATTCACCCCAGTCCAAAGATCTGGGCCCAAATCCATCGTTTTTCCACTCCACACCACCCTGGGTTAGACAATGGCGATATGCAAATCAGCGCTGACCCTGTGCCCCATGGGAACAGTCCAGTCCGAACTACAAAAGCCATGTCCTTCCCAGAACGGAAACAAGCATCCGAGGACCGGCCCGGTTTCGAGGTAACACCTCTCATCAGACCGGCTAGCTTGATTCCAGTGGTGTGGAGTGCCTGGGACTCACGTCTGAGCATCCCCAGTCCACTTAGAGCGGTACCTGCAAACACAACAATGATGGACAGAATGTGGATCAATGTCACACATTCACCCCAGTCCAAAGATCTGGGCCCAAATCCCTCGTTTTTCCACTCCACACCACCCTGGGTTAGACAATGGCGATATGCAAATCAGCGCTGACCCTGTGCCCCATGGGAACAGTCCAGTCCGAACTACAAAAGCCATGTCCTTCCCAGAACGGAAACAAGCATCCGAGGACCGGCCCGGTTTCGAGGTAACACCTCTCATCAGCCCGGCTACCTTGATTCCAGTGGTGTGGAGTGCCTGGGACTCACCTCTGAGCATCCCCAGTACACTTAGAGCGGTACCTGCAAACACAACAATGATGGACAGAATGTGGATCAATGTCACACATTCACCCCAGTCCAAAGATCTGGGCCCAAATCCATCGTTTTTCCACTCCACACCACCCTGGGTTAGACAATGGCGAAATGCAAATCAGCGCTGACCCTGTGCCCCATGGGAACAGTCCAGTCCGAACTACAAAAGCCATGTCCTTCCCAGAACGGAAACAAGCATCCGAGGACCGGCCCGGTTTCGAGGTAACACCTCTCATCAGCCCGGCTAGCTTGATTCCAGTGGTGTGGAGTGCCTGGGACTCACGTCTGAGCATCCCCAGTACACTTAGAGCGGTACCTGCAAACACAACAATGATGGACAGAATGTGGATCAATGTCACACATTCACCCCAGTCCAAAGATCTGGGCCCAAATCCATCGTTTTTCCACTCCACACCACCCTGGGTTAGACAATGGCGATATGCAAATCAGCGCTGACCCTGTGCCCCATGGGAACAGTCCAGTCCGAACTACAAAAGCCATGTCCTTCCCAGAACGGAAACAAGCATCCGAGGACCGGCCCGGTTTCGAGGTAACACCTCTCATCAGCCCGGCTAGCTTGATTCCAGTGGTGTGGAGTGCCTGGGACTCACGTCTGAGCATCCCCAGTACACTTAGAGCGGTACCTGCAAACACAACAATGATGGACAGAATGTGGATCAATGTCACACATTCACCCCAGTCCAAAGATCTGGGCCCAAATCCTTCGTTTTTCCACTCCACACCACCCTGGGTTAGACAATGGCGATATGCAAATCAGCGCTGACCCTGTGCCCCATGGGAACAGTCCAGTCCGAACTACAAAAGCCATGTCCTTCCCAGAACGGAAACAAGCATCCGAGGACCGGCCCGGTTTCGAGGTAACACCTCTCATCAGCCCGGCAAGCTTGATTCCAGTGGTGTGGAGTGCCTGGGACTCACGTCTGAGCATCCCCAGTACACTTAGAGCGGTACCTGCAAACACAACAATGATGGACAGAATGTGGATCAATGTCACACATTCACCCCAGTCCAAAGATCTGGGCCCAAATCCATCGTTTTTCCACTCCACACCACCCTGGGTTAGACAATGGCGATATGCAAATCAGCGCTGACCCTGTGCCCCATGGGAACAGTCCAGTCCGAACTACAAAAGCCATGTCCTTCCCAGAACGGAAACAAGCATCCGAGGACCGGCCCGGTTTCGAGGTAACACCTCTCATCAGCCCGGCTAGCTTGATTCCAGTGGTGTGGAGTGCCTGGGACTCACGTCTGAGCATCCCCAATACACTTAGAGCGGTACCTGCAAACACAACAATGATGGACAGAATGTGGATCAATGTCACACATTCACCCCAGTCCAAAGATCTGGGCCCAAATCCATCGTGTTTCCACTCCACACCACCCTGGGTTAGACAATGGCGATATGCAAATCAGCGCTGACCCTGTGCCCCATGGGAACAGTCCAGTCCGAACTACAAAAGCCATGTCCTTCCCAGAACGGAAACAAGCATCCGAGGACCGGCCCGGTTTCGAGGTAACACCTCTCATCAGCCCGGCTAGCTTGATTCCAGTGGTGTGGAGTGCCTGGGACTCACGTCTGAGCATCCCCAGTACACTTAGAGCGGTACCTGCAAACACAACAATGATGGACAGAATGTGGATCAATGTCACACATTCACCCCAGTCCAAAGATCTGGGCCCAAATCCATCGTTTTTCCACTCCACACCACCCTGGGTTAGACAATGGCGATATGCAAATCAGCACTGACCCTGTGCCCCATGGGAACAGTCCAGTCCGAACTACAAAAGCCATGTCCTTCCCAGAACGGAAACAAGCATCCGAGGACCGGCCCGGTTTCGAGGTAACACCTCTCATCAGCCCGGCTAGCTTGATTCCAGTGGTGTGGAGTGCCTGGGACTCACGTCTGAGCATCCCCAGTACACTTAGAGCGGTACCTGCAAACACAACAATGATGGACAGAATGTGGATCAATGTCACACATTCACCCCAGTCCAAAGATCTGGGCCCAAATCCATCGTTTTTCCACTCCACACCACCCTGGGTTAGACAATGGCGATATGCAAATCAGCGCTGACCCTGTGCCCCATGGGAACATTCCAGTCCGAACTACAAAAGCCATGTCCTTCCCAGAACGGAAACAAGCATCCGAGGACCGGCCCGGTTTCGAGGTAACACCTCTCATCAGCCCGGCTAACTTGATTCCAGTCGTGTGGAGTGCCTGGGACTCACGTCTGAGCATCCCCAGTACACTTAGAGCGGTACCTGCAAACACAACAATGATGGACAGAATGTGGATCAATGTCACACATTCACCCCAGTCCAAAGATCTGGGCCCAAATCCATCGTTTTTCCACTCCACACCTCCCTGGGTTAGACAATGGCGATATGCAAATCAGCGCTGACCCTGTGCCCCATGGGAACAGTCCAGTCCGAACTACAAAAGCCATGTCCTTCCCAGAACGGAAACAAGCATCCGAGGACCGGCCCGGTTTCGAGGTAACACCTCTCATCAACCCGGCTAGCTTGATTCCAGTGGTGTGGAGTGCCTGGGACTCACGTCTGAGCATCCCCAGTACACTTAGAGCGGTACCTGCAAACACAACAATGATGGACAGAATGTGGATCAATGTCACACATTCACCCCAGTCCAAAGATCTGGGCCCAAATCCATCGTGTTTCCACTCCACACCACCCTGGGTTAGACAATGGCGATATGCAAATCAGCGCTGACCCTGTGCCCCATGGGAACAGTCCAGTGCGAACTACAAAAGCCATGTCCTTCCCAGAACGGAAACAAGCATCCGAGGACCGGCCCGGTTTCGAGGTAACACCTCTCATCAGCCCGGCTAGCTTGATTCCAGTGGTGTGGAGTGCCTGGGACTCACGTCTGAGCATCCCCAGTACACTTAGAGCGGTACCTGCAAACACAACAATGATGGACAGAATGTGGATCAATGTCACACATTCACCCCAGTCCAAAGATCTGGGCCCAAATCCATCGTTTTTCCACTCCACACCACCCTGGGTTAGACAATGGCGATATGCAAATCAGCACTGACCCTGTGCCCCATGGGAACAGTCCAGTCCGAACTACAAAAGCCATGTCCTTCCCAGAACGGAAACAAGCATCCGAGGACCGGCCCGGTTTCGAGGTAACACCTCTCATCAGCCCGGCTAGCTTGATTCCAGTGGTGTGGAGTGCCTGGGACTCACGTCTGAGCATCCCCAGTACACTTAGAGCGGTACCTGCAAACACAACAATGATGGACAGAATGTGGATCAATGTCACACATTCACCCCAGTCCAAAGATCTGGGCCCAAATCCATCATTTTTCCACTCCACACCTCCCTGGGTTAGACAATGGCGATATGCAAATCAGCGCTGACCCTGTGCCCCATGGGAACAGTCCAGTCCGAACTACAAAAGCCATGTCCTTCCCCGAACGGAAACAAGCATCCAAGGACCGGCCCGGTTTTGAGGTAACACCTCTCATCAACCCGGCTAGCTTGATTCCAGTGGTGTGGAGTGCCTGGGACTCACGTCTGAGCATCCCCAGTACACTTAGAGCGGTACCTGCAAACACAACAATGATGGACAGAATGTGGATCAATGTCACACATTCACCCCAGTCCAAAGATCTGGGCCCAAATCCATCGTTTTTCCACTCCACACCACCCTGGGTTAGACAATGGCGATATGCAAATCAGCGCTGACCCTGTGCCCCATGGCCATATCGCCATTGTCTAACCCAGGGTGGTGTGGAGTGGAAAAACGATGGATTTGGGCCCAGATCTTTTGACTGGGGTGAATGTGTGACATTGATCCACATTCTGTCCATCATTGTTGTTTTTGCAGTAACCGCTCTAAGTGTACTGGGGATGCTCAGACGTGAGTCCCAGGCACTCCACACCACTGGAAGCAAGCTAGCCGGGCTGATGAGAGGTGTTACCTCGAAACCGGGCCGGTCCTCGGATGCTTGTTTCCGTTCTGGGAAGGACATGGCTTTTGTAGTTCGGACTGGACTGTTCCCATGGGGCACAGGGTCAGCGCTGATTTGCATATCGCCATTGTCTAACCCAGGGTGGTGTGGAGTGGAAAAACGATGGATTTGGGCCCAGATCTTTTGACTGGGGTGAATGTGTGACATTGATCCACATTCTGTCCATCATTGTTGTTTTTGCAGTAACCGCTCTAAGTGTACTGGGGATGCTCAGACGTGAGTCCCAGGCACTCCACACCACTGGAAGCAAGCTAGCCGGGCTGATGAGAGGTGTTACCTCGAAACCGGGCCGGTCCTCGGATGCTTGTTTCCGTTCTGGGAAGGACATGGCTTTTGTAGTTCGGACTGGACTGTTCCCATGGGGCACAGGGTCAGCGCTGATTTGCATATCGCCATTGTCTAACCCAGGGTGGTGTGGAGTGGAAAAACGATGGATTTGGGCCCAGATCTTTTGACTGGGGTGAATGTGTGACATTGATCCACATTCTGTCCATCATTGTTGTTTTTGCAGTAACCGCTCTAAGTGTACTGGGGATGCTCAGACGTGAGTCCCAGGCACTCCACACCACTGGAAGCAAGCTAGCCGGGCTGATGAGAGGTGTTACCTCGAAACCGGGCCGGTCCTCGGATGCTTGTTTCCGTTCTGGGAAGGACATGGCTTTTGTAGTTCGGACTGGACTGTTCCCATGGGGCACAGGATCAGCGCTGATTTGCATATCGCCATTGTCTAACCCAGGGTGGTGTGGAGTGGAAAAACGATGGATTTGGGCCCAGATCTTTTAACTGGGGTGAATGTGTGACATTGATCCACATTCTGTCCATCATTGTTGTTTTTGCAGTAACCGCTCTAAGTGTACTGGGGATGCTCAGACGTGAGTCCCAGGCACTCCACACCACTGGAAACAAGCTAGCCGGGCTGATGAGAGGTGTTACCTCGAAACCGGGCCGGTCCTCGGATGCTTGTTTCCGTTCTGGGAAGGACATGGCTTTTGTAGTTCGGACTGGACTGTTCCCATGGGGCACAGGGTCAGCGCTGATTTGCATATCGCCATTGTCTAACCCAGGGTGGTGTGGAGTGGAAAAACGATGGATTTGGGCCCAGATCTTTTGACTGGGGTGAATGTGTGACATTCATCCACATTCTGTCCATCATTGTTGTTTTTGCAGTAACCGCTCTAAGTGTACTGGGGATGCTCAGACGTGAGTCCCAGGCACTCCACACCACTGGAAGCAAGCTAGCCGGGCTGATGAGAGGTGTTACCTCGAAACCGGGCCGGTCCTCGGATGCTTGTTTCCGTTCTGGGAAGGACATGGCTTTTGTAGTTCGGACTGGACTGTTCCCATGGGGCACAGGGTCAGCGCTGATTTGCATATCGCCATTGTCTAACCCAGGGTGATGTGGAGTGGAAAAACGATGGATTTGGGCCCAGATCTTTTGACTGGGGTGAATGTGTGACATTGATCCACATTCTGTCCATCATTGTTGTTTTTGCAGTAACTGCAAACTTTCTGTCAGCAAAATGTCAGAAGGTGAAGAGGAAAGAGAAAGAGAAGCGTTAGCAGCTCAACTTTTAGCGGAGGACACAAGTCTCCGACAAGATGACCTGGAGGCTATAATCATCCCAGTCAATGTAAGGAAGAGTGTAACTTACAAACTTATAAATAATGGAGTATCACCAAGAGGTGGCACAGTCATATTTGTGGTAGAGGCCCATGAATATCGGCAGACAGAGGCATTCTATTCCTGGATAAATTTTGCAGCAGCACATGCTGTGACACACAAGTTCCACTACTATAAAATAGAGGTATCTCCAACGGAATACATTCCATTCGAGGACATTGAAATTCCACTAACGTACCAAGAGCACCAGCTCTGGTTTAAAACATCAAAATCACTTCACCAGGCTCGGTCCACTAAGTAGACCAGGAGCCACATGGCCGGTTTTAGCCGGCTATACACCACATCCTGACATCGAAAAAATGTCAAGCGGAGAACTTTTAGTTCAGCTAAAACAAGTAATTAAAATACATAGACAATTGGTTCATTATGTCATGCGGACTTTAACAGTCCAACCAGCAATAAAAATTCCACAGCACACCCCTCACCAGGGGAACACAAATAAAATTACACCACAGACTATACAATCAGTCATTGGCAAATTACCCGCAAAACGGGAACAAATTCCGTTCTGGTTAGCTCAAAAAATTACTCAAATAGAGGCAGTATTTCCTGATACTACACCTCATGACAAACACAGAATTCTGACTATCTGTCTTCCAATGGGGATCGCACCACATGTGGAGGACTGTGACACTTGGGGCACAGTCTTTGCTTCGATATACACAAAAACACATGGTGTTCCTTCTATGGCAGTTATACCAGACGTACTAAGACAGATTCAAAATGAATACGGTCCAGAGCCTGCTTTAAATCTAGGTATGAAATTATTGAAAGACTTTAAGCAAGTCTCGGCTATACTATTAGCCAACATAAAAGGAGACGCAGCATCTGTGGCGCTCCGCCAAAAATTGAAAGAAACAGATATAGCAGAACAACCTTTTGAACTTGCCAGAATAATTGAAAATCCTATGAAGAATTAGGTAGAGATAGTTTGGGTGGGAAACCACTAAAACCAAAACTAACTGAAAATACTGAAAAGAGCTTTATTAAAGATAATCTCATTACTTCAAAAAAGAAGTGGGAGGGTAATAAACAACATACAAAAACGTGTCGCACTCCATTTTTTCACAATTATTTATCCACATAGTACTCAAAAGTGTTTATCTTCCGCGTGCTCACTGCAGACGTGCTAAGCCCGAAACAGCACGTGAACGAACAAAACAACATCAACGATCGGGGCTACCTTTGCCCCAAACTCAGTGGCGACAGCTTTTTTCTTTGTTTCGCATTTGCGAACATTTTTTTTAAAAAGTCTTTTCACTCTTAATTTTTCAACTTGTTTTCTTCGTTAATTTTCATATTCTTAAAACGTTTTGCTCCTCCTGCAAGATAGTGCAATTTTCAAGGTTTCTCATGTTATGGCCGGCCGTCCGAACCTTTCACCAATAACACGTACTGAGGCAAAGTTCATTAAAAACGCAGTTTATTTAACCCAATGCATTTCAGACCACTGGGGTCCTTCGTCAGGGGTAACTGTAACAACAATAAAACATGTTTTTTTCAGTAAATCAGCAATGTGTATACTCATTATTAAACATTATCATTTCACGAAACACGCTATTTCTTCCATTTCTTACCCTAAGCTATCTGACTCCTTTCAAAACTAGTGAACCTGAATCCTTCAATGCCTACACTCACCCTTCCCCCTCTATTTTCCATTATATACCTTTCGTTTCCCAACATGTCGTTAGCACTTTCTCCCGACCCTTAAGATGAAGCCTCTTTTTCCCCATTTCCTTTCTCACACTCTCTCCTCACTGACTCATCTAAAACTTCCTTCCGTTTCAATACAAACAGTATCCACATTTCCTATGCCCCTTCGCTCTTTCAATCGGCTTGATGGTTCGCCTTCACGCTAAAGCCTTTCTCCTACCCACGCTCCCTCTCCATGTCTCACCCCGCCTACCTGCTACTCCATCTTCGTTCTCCTTACTTCCACTGTCTCGAATGTTACCTATTCTTGCTAACGCCCGTGTTTTTAAACCCTCCTTACTCATCCATTTCCTGTCACTCCCTCCTCCCATCAACTCTCAGCCACCACCCTCTCCCCTGAATACTACAACTCCCATAGTGCACTGTAGTTGCGTTGATAACTTGGTGAACAATGCAATTATTTCTTTTCAACCAACGAGTTTCCACTTTACAATATACCGAACGTTAAGAGTCTGAACTCTCCAATGTCACTTAATAACCATCTGACTCGTTTTCATATAAACGTGTAAAAATGAACCAAGATCTTCCGTCTTGCAGGGAGGCTCCTGAATGCATTCTTCAACTTTCACATTTGTTTTTCCAAAGTGGGTGCGATACGGTGGGGCTAACAATTAGAACATCATACAAAAACGTGTCGCACTCCATTTTTTCACAATTATTTATCCACATAGTACTCAAAAGTGTTTATCTTCCGCGTGCTCACTGCAGACGTGCTAAGCCCGAAACAGCACGTGAACGAACAAAACAACATCAACGATCGGGGCTACCTTTGCCCCAAACTCAGTGGCGACAGCTTTTTTCTTTGTTTCGCATTTGCGAACATTTTTTTTAAAAAGTCTTTTCACTCTTAATTTTTCAACTTGTTTTCACCCCTGACGAAGGACCCCAGTGGTCTGAAATGCATTGGGTTAAATAAACTGCGTTTTTAATGAACTTTGCCTCAGTACGTGTTATTGGTGAAAGGTTCGGACGGCCGGCCATAACATGAGAAACCTTGAAAATTGCACTATCTTGCAGGAGGAGCAAAACGTTTTAAGAATATGAAAATTAACGAAGAAAACAAGTTGAAAAATTAAGAGTGAAAAGACTTTTTAAAAAAAATGTTCGCAAATGCGAAACAAAGAAAAAAGCTGTCGCCACTGAGTTTGGGGCAAAGGTAGCCCCGATCGTTGATGTTGTTTTGTTCGTTCACGTGCTGTTTCGGGCTTAGCACGTCTGCAGTGAGCACGCGGAAGATAAACACTTTTGAGTACTATGTGGATAAATAATTGTGAAAAAATGGAGTGCGACACGTTTTTGTATGATGTTCTAATTGTTAGCCCCACCGTATCGCACCCACTTTGGAAAAACAAATGTGAAAGTTGAAAAATGCATTCAGGAGCCTCCCTGCAAGACGGAAGATCTTGGTTCATTTTTACACGTTTATATGAAAACGAGTCAGATGGTTATTAAGTGACATTGGAGAGTTCAGACTCTTAACGTTCGGTATATTGTAAAGTGGAAACTCGTTGGTTGAAAAGAAATAATTGCATTGTTCACCAAGTTATCAACGCAACTACAGTGCACTATGGGAGTTGTAGTATTCAGGGGAGAGGGTGGTGGCTGAGAGTTGATGGGAGGAGGGAGTGACAGGAAATGGATGAGTAAGGAGGGTTTAAAAACACGGGCGTTAGCAAGAATAGGTAACATTCGAGACAGTGGAAGTAAGGAGAACGAAGATGGAGTAGCAGGTAGGCGGGGTGAGACATGGAGAGGGAGCGTGGGTAGGAGAAAGGCTTTAGCGTGAAGGCGAACCATCAAGCCGATTGAAAGAGCGAAGGGGCATAGGAAATGTGGATACTGTTTGTATTGAAACGGAAGGAAGTTTTAGATGAGTCAGTGAGGAGAGAGTGTGAGAAAGGAAATGGGGAAAAAGAGGCTTCATCTTAAGGGTCGGGAGAAAGTGCTAACGACATGTTGGGAAACGAAAGGTATATAATGGAAAATAGAGGGGGAAGGGTGAGTGTAGGCATTGAAGGATTCAGGTTCACTAGTTTTGAAAGGAGTCAGATAGCTTAGGGTAAGAAATGGAAGAAATAGCGTGTTTCGTGAAATGATAATGTTTAATAATGAGTATACACATTGCTGATTTACTGAAAAAAACATGTTTTATTGTTGTTACAGTTACCCCTGACGAAGGACCCCAGTGGTCTGAAATGCATTGGGTTAAATAAACTGCGTTTTTAATGAACTTTGCCTCAGTACGTGTTATTGGTGAAAGGTTCGGACGGCCGGCCATAACATGAGAAACCTTGAAAATTGCACTATCTTGCAGGAGGAGCAAAACGTTTTAAGAATATGAAAATTAACGAAGAAAACAAGTTGAAAAATTAAGAGTGAAAAGACTTTTTAAAAAAAATGTTCGCAAATGCGAAACAAAGAAAAAAGCTGTCGCCACTGAGTTTGGGGCAAAGGTAGCCCCGAGGGTAATAAACAAACCATTCCCAGAGAAAAACAGCTCCAGTCCAGAGGAAGGTCTCCCCAAAGGAGAATTAGATCTCCAGAACGGGGGGGGGGGCAGGTCTCCACAACGGGAGGCCTCTGAAAAAAGATACAACCTTAGAAATAGGGATG
The DNA here is from genome assembly GCF_964261635.1 of Lissotriton helveticus. Classification (NCBI taxonomy): domain Eukaryota; kingdom Metazoa; phylum Chordata; class Amphibia; order Caudata; family Salamandridae; genus Lissotriton; species Lissotriton helveticus. The sequence continues at coordinate 1,172,474,657 of NC_136070.1, forward strand.
ATTTAAGAAAACCTGACAGATATCAAGATAATGATACACGTCCCTCTCGATCTTTTCAGACTTCCTCACAGAAATCGGAAAGAAGAGGACGGTCAGAACATAAAGAAGAGCGCGTCAAGTGCAAAGACAAGGAACCTGCTCATCAAAGTAAAAAATTACAATTTCCCAAAAAGAAGGTAACCAGTATTAAAGTAAAACATGCCGAGGATTCTGAGGACACAACTCAAGAACGGAGAATGGGCCCAGACAATGCTAGACAGCGCAGCGGAAGTGACCATAGCTCGCAAGATCCTGATGAATACATTCAGGTGGAAACTGCAGACACCAGATTTAGTGTGCCCCATAAATTATATGAAATAACATTTCATATAGAGGGGGACAAAGCTAGGAAAATAAAAGGTCTCTTTTGGGAGAACCTATCTAAAGGCTATGATATCCTGCTAGCAGAGAAAGACTGGCCACCAGAGTTTGTCAGGGAGTGCCCACATGGTGAAGAAATGATTATGCCTGCCTTCTCAAATCACATTCCAATTCATAAAAAATACACATATGCTAGAAAATGGTCAGTGGCCCAAGCCCCTGCATTATATAAAAATCATGTAGGATCGGATGAGGATTCTCCTCACAATAAAATTCAGTAAAAAAATCAACCTACTGCACAGAGGCAGTATCCTGTTAAGCAAGAAGCTAAAAAAACAAGTCAGGGAGATCTTAGATCAACTTGAATATCATGGGGTGATTGAAACATGCACCTCACAAATGAACAACCCATTGTTTCCTGTCTCCAAACCAGACGATTCATATCGTCTAGTTTTGGACTACAGACACCTAAACTCTTGTTGCAAAACATTTGCAGTACAAAACTCACACAGTGCAGCACTGATGAATAACATAGTGCGCAAAAAATATCAAACGACATTAAATATTTCGAATGGTTTCTTTTGTTAAAATATAGCACCAGAAAGCAGGTATTTGACCCCTTTCTCAAGTATGGGGGCCCAGAGGCAATTCTGTCGTCTCCCCCAGGGATTCAAGAAAAGCCCAGGATTATTTTCAGCCAGGGTAACAGAATTACTACAAATGTATGATGATGAGGCATTATCTTATGTCGATGACATCTATCTTACAGACGAGGACCTGTAGACACACTTGAAAAGAGTAAACACCATAATACTTGGGTTTGCATCTGAAGGGTACAAATTCAACTTTATAAAGTCACGAATTGCCCACCTCACTGTCCTATTTTTAGGATATGAGTTATCAAGTGAAGGCAAAAGCCTAGCTGACAACTTCTTAGAGAAGTTTGCAGTTCTGCAAGCTCCAAAAACGCTGAAAAACTTACAATCAATTCTAGGTTTCCTGAATTTCGGAAGAACTTACATTCTAAACTATGCAGAGAGGGTTAAACCTCTATACAAATTAATAAAACCTGATTTCAAACCAATCAATTGGACTCAGAAACACACAAAAATTTTAAGATCAATACAAACAGATATGTTAACTAAAACAAAACTGCAAACACGAGCAAATAAACGCTACCTTGTAATCCGAGTCATCCCAGGAAGATGCGGATTTACGTACCTAACCTCTAATGAGGGAGAAACGGTACCAATAGCTTATAAATTACACTTGTACACTCAAGCTGAAATTAAATTCAGTTCTACTGAAAAAATTCTGACTGCGGTCCAAACTGCTGTAGCAAAAGAAAGAGCCCTAGCCCAAGGGAAGAGCATATCTGTTTTAACAGCCGTATCAGCCCTTGAGGCAGTAACAAGACCAAGCATTCCGAATGCTAAAGCTTTAGATCCAAAATGGATACAATGGGAAAATTCTCTTGCTGCAACTAACGTGAAACACGCATTTGATCCCAAAATGAAAAAACTAGAACATCTAGAATACGAACATGAATGTCCTCTGTCAACCGAAATTCTGCCTCTCAGACAATACACCTGTGTAATCTACACGGACAGATTTTCACAACACTACGTTGTGGAAAAACACGTTTACAATGCAGCATGCGCGATTGTTAAAGGTCTCTGGCGCTTAGGTAAATTCAGACCGATGGTCACTAAAACTGAATCACTCAGAAACTGTACAGTTGAGCGAGCTGAAATAAGATCTTTAAAGATGGCGCTTGAGAATGCCGATCGCGAATTCCCCACACTAATAGTGTGCGGTTCGTATTATTGCGTACAGTCTTACAACGAATACTTGCAGAACTGGGTACAAAACGGTTTAAAAGATGCAATAGGTGGCACAATCAAGCATAAGTTGCTTTGGGAACAAGTAGTTCTTTTACAGAAAGAACTACGAAAGACTCATGTGCTACATACACAGAGTCTTCAACGTGATGGCGTTCACGTTGCAGGGAATTCATTGTCTAGCAGAGCCAGAACGGCAGCGGTTCAACCGGCTTCCATAGCTACAAAAAAGCATTCTAAAAAACAAATAGATCGAGAAACCGCGCTGGCAGTAAAAGCCTCATTAAAAGGCGACTATGCAGCATTACCTCTCAACTATCCACTCAACAATACATACATAATTTTTTTTTTTTTTTTTGCGATTTCTAAAGCTCCTGGTGACCCAAGGGCATCCCCGCGCTATGTAACTTGAATCCCATTGAGAGGGTAGGTAGCCGAGGGGTATTATTTGGGGAACAGATGGGTCTTTAGTTTTTTTCGGAACGCAAGGAAGTTGGATTCCAGTCTGAGGGCGCGAGGGAGTGCGTTCCAGCCCTTGGCCGCCTGAACTGAGAATTGACGACCTCCTGTTCGGGCTTTTTTGAATCTGGGGATGCGAACTCCGTTCCTTTTGCTCGAATCCCTGGAGTGGGGGACAGAGTAATTCCAAACATGAACCGGAGGGCTTACGTGATTCAAGAAGCACACATGGGAATGGGTCTGAGGCACCAAGAGATCTTGAAATCTCTAATAGAATTACAATCACAATACTGGTGGCCGGGGATGAGCGTGCAAATTTATAACTTTGCAATGGATTGTCAGGACTGCAACTGAGATCGCAGTTGTGAACCGGACCAGACACCAGCCAAGACATTTCTATTAGACAGCATTAGGCTATCTACACGCAGACATCCACACGGAAAAATGCGATCCCATAAATATTAAGATGAGATTCATTTAGATGTGGCCCAGCGCTCGGCTGACGCCAGAACTGTACTAAAAGATTTGCGAGTCTTTATCGGCACATATGCAATTGGCATGCTACATTCTGACCAGGGTCCTGCGTTTAGCTCTCGAGCTTACAAGGAGGCCATGGCCAGCTTGGGCATTGCATTGAGGTACTCTAGTCCATTCCATCCCGAGGGAAATGCGGTAGTGGAGAGAAAAAACCATGACATAAAGCAATCTATAACAGCGAGGGTATTAGGTTCGGGTGTTGGGTGGGTCAAACATCTAACAAGTGTCCAACGTAGTCTTAATAATATGCCAAGACATTCTCTGGGGGAATCACTCCGTATGAACTTTTGTTTGGTACTAGAATGATAATCGAAGATCTGGATTGTCAGACTTCAGTGGTAGAACAAAAAACCTTTGATATCAAAGATCGTTTGGCTGTTTTACAGGACTTAAATGAAACGAGAGGAAGTCTAAGTAACATAAAACTAAAGCCAACGGCCACTGAAGAAAAACCACCGGTCCCAGCAAGACCTGTCTGGATTCCAAAGATTGGGGATCTGGTCAGAGAAAATATCGCGGTGAAGAAGGAATTTGGGCCTTCTTACAAAAAAGCAGTACCTGTCTTAGCTGTCAGCGGAACAAGATCAGTCGTACTACCGCCACTTGCTGGTAAAAAGGAGAACAGAGTTGTATCAATCGACCTGGTAAAACCACAATCATGTGGCCAATAATAAGTAGTAGGCCCAGTGGACTCCCAAGAAGTAGCAGAAGACCAAACCTTGCTACAATTCAAGAGGTTCAAACTGAGAGACTAATCACATTTGATAAACCTGCAGTGAATAAAAAAGGACTATGCAACAAAGCCATGGAACTTGTACCTCTTGAAACCCAAATTGCAACAGTTCGTCAAGAAACACCAATCTACAATGATTTTGCCCCTGACTACACAAATGCAAAGATTAATGAAAATCCGGAAGCAATTCCAACAATTGACAGAAGTGCATCTGGCTACTTCATCAATTTCGATGACTTTTCTGAAGATCCACGTGAACATGAAGAAACGCCAGCAACTAAAACTTTCAAAGAAAAAATGACTGAACTCTTTCATCAACTCAAAGAAACATATCTGATTTCGCCATGGATTGAATTATGGATTGTGTTAGGTGTACTTTTCCTCCTACTCTGGCTCATTTTGGTTTTAAGCTTGGGAAGAATGATTGAAGGAAAATACAGTACAATGGACACAGCGAGTCAGAACATCAACTTGGTCCTAAAGCCTCCCAGATCTTCTCACATTGAAAAAAGAGAACTATCATCAGTAAACATCACAGCCATTCCTATACCTGGTGGTGTAGCATGGGACGCTACTGATTACGACATATATGGCCCGGTTGAACTATATCTACATCAGTTCAAGGTTTCATTAAGTGACTTTGTATCACCTAGTACTTTCTCTGATGATTGGGACTTTGAAAATATTAATAATATGATGTCAGATTTAGAAATGTCAGCAAAATTTACAGAACATGAATATTTAGAAGGCTCATCAAACTATGAAGAAATGTATTGCTTTAATCATTATGGGCATCACTATTTGCATAAATCTGCTAATCCTAGAAATGTTTTTGCTTATAATCAATGGGAACATTGTCCAACACCGCCAAAAGGCAGCTCAAAAACATTTTATGAGAAATTCCCATACTTCTTAGTGTTTAATATCACTGATCCAGAAACGTTTTATTTTAAAATGTTAAATAAGACAGCAATGAAAAACATGTTGACAAACACTAAATTGATACATTCCACAAAATTTTATGAAAAAATGTCTACATTTGGTTTTGAATTTTGGAAAAACAACATTGAAACAAAAACCATCTGGGGTACAAAAGATTGGCAGGTACAAGGTCTAGAATCATTATTCAGAGCCTGCATGATCCCAGAACAAATAATGTTCCTGAATGACACCATTCAACAAACAACCTGTCTTGGCGTAGCCAAGATAAAGGACTTAACCAAACCGTCTATACCAAAGCCCATACCTGATAGTAATAGCTCTACAGATACGGAAATAGACGTATCCCATATTTTACACCAAAACAGAACAAATCCTGATTGGAGAAAATGTTGATCTGGCCCACAGACACTAATACCTGTCAAGATAGATTCCTGAATAAAAGACAGGGGTTCAAACAGAACAGGCCCGACCCAAGATATTCTCAGAGACAACATCCAGGGATAATTACAACATACAGGGGCTGATTCCGATTCGGGAAAAAATGCTCCGAATAGCCGTACGGAGCGTTTTTCCCGTACGAATCGTACCCTGCAATGTCCCCCGTACGTACGACGAAGTACGATTCGTACCAGGAGCCGTACTCCGTACGAGTCGTACGGAGACCGTACAACTCTAATCTCCGTACGATTCTCCCTCGGAACCCGCTGTACGCGACATCTGTACGGTTTGCGGCTGGTTTGTACAACCCAGCAAGTACGATACGTGTCTTGTACGCACCGTATGACCATTTTTCTACGGGAGCTGAAAACAGCCGTGAAAGCAGAGTTCGCGCCGGAACAGGTACGGAACAGCCCCCCTAGGTAGGGTGCGTACCCCCATGATCGCAGGTGTACGCATCGTGGGGTGTATGAGCCGTACCCCATGTACGATGGGTGTACTAGCTGTACCCCATGTACGACGGGTGTACGAGCCATACCCCATGTACGATGGGTGTACCAGCCGTACCCCATGTACGATGGGTGTACGAACAGTACCCCATGTATGAGCAGTAACCCATGCACATGAGGTACGACCCTCCCATTGACGCACTGAGAGAGACGCTGTCTTTTCTCCTGCCGAGAAATCCAGCTCCAGTGTTTCCTGGTCACCCTTGCGGGTTGCTGGGAGATCGAGTCCTGAGAGAGAGATACAAGACCTCCTTCATTCTATAACCAAGGCACGGAGCTGATTAGACCCTTAGAGAATTCTTGATTCAGATTCTTGGCAAAAACCTATCTTAAAATTAAACTGCAGTTCACTTACTCCTTCCCACGTACTAGGCTTAGGTTAGGTACACTGGGGTGGGCGTATCTTAGAAGCACCAGTTGATTATGTTTAGTCATGGTTTTATCTATGTATATATTTGATCTATTTTAAACACCGTATGGCTTAGAAACCATACCATGCTTTTACAGTATTATCTCATAATACTCTTTTTACTGTACGCACTTTACTTTATAACAAGTATTCCAATTGTGGCAACTCACTTCTCTTGCATGAGAAAGAAGACTGTTCAATAAATAACCTCTTTTATTGAAAACGCCCGTCTCTATATTTCTCTGCGCTTCTGGTGAAACTAAGCATGCACGATTGACTGAGTGAAATAGTTATCTATTGTTTCCGCGACTCTGGAGGTATACTCTTTATTCTGGAGGGAGCAAAGTTGTCATGTTTATGCGGTTGTCAGAAACTAATCCCTTCTTTTCTATTCAGGAAAGTTAACACCTTCTTGTTTACTCGAGAAAGTTTCTAGCGACCTCTGAGCTAGCTGGCATTCATAAGTAAGTCTAACATATTCAATAGAGACCTAGTCGACCTAAGTCCTACGTCTAAACTATCGTTTATGTTATTCCAATGCGCAGAGCCTATTGGGAATATAGGAACTACACTACACTTGTGGCCAGACTGTTCAGAGGTTCGAACTGGCAATTAAAATCCCCACCTATAATTACCCAATAGTTATCCAGGATTGTTAAAAGAAAGGTAGTCAATTGGTCAAGGATGGGTAAACTTGGTCATAAGAGACCGACTGTGAGTAGATATTAATCATAGCAATTCTAACTTGTAGTAAAAGATTAAACGATACAAAGAATATCTCATGATGGAGTCTCTATCTGTTTAACCTCACAGCCAAGGTGCACACCAACCCAAATACATAGTTCCCCAAATGGTCTACCCCCGCCCCCCAGTGTGGCTAGAGTACTATATGCCACGTAGCCCAATCTGTGTGTGTCCGGCTTTGCCCAAGTCTCCTGGAACATGCATAACTCATGTTGGTCTATAAATAACCACCAATCTGGAATATCCAGTTTGGAGGTGAGTCCTTCTATGTTCCAGGATAATAGCCGCATGCCTGGTGGGCCCACTTCTTTGGCTATAGTGGTCAGAAGATGGGAACAGGTCCTTGGATAGACCTTTTGTAGGTCGTTGGTCCTCACCCGCCCTGTCAGACTTTGATCGTTACCCAAGCTGCGACTGCTAACTGAAGCCGGAGGGTACTTTGCGATGTATGGTAAGATGGTCTAAGTTGCCTGTGAATTCAGTCGGGATTTATGGGACGGTAGGTAGCCAGTGGGGGCCTTTCTCCATAATTTTACTATATACGTCTCTCGCTCGTCCCCCAAACACCTTCTCCAGATATCCTTTCTGCTTCATACAACCTCCCTGGTGTACAAGCTCAGCCTGGTGCAGTGATCTGGCACTGGTCTCTATTTGGTGACTGGGACTTGCATATAAGGGCCCAGTAAGCGTTAGTCAATCAATTGAATCTAGTGGGCTATATCTATTTGAAATAGGGAAGTTATAAAAGGGTGGTCTAGGGAGATCCTGGTTCATTCTAACAGATGGCCTATTCTGATTCCTCCTCCCCCTACCAGTGCCTGCTCTTCTTTTGTTATGAGGGATAATCCATGGTGGGAAAGAAATATCCCAAGGGGGGGGGAGCTATACCCCTATCTCCCTCTGGTAGCCCTATCTAAAACGGTTTGTGCAACCTGTGTATCTCTAAAGTTTATCACTATACAATCCCCAGGGACATCTTTGTCTCCATCCCACTCACCCTACCCTGAGCATGAAAATGATTTCATTGGCGTCTTTGTAGGAGATTTGACTACGGTTGGCCGGATTCCCTACATCCCCTATTCAACTTTGGTACTCTTGTTAACACAATACCATGGGGAGTTGAGGCTGGGGGGGGAGATTAATGCATGGGAGTCCTTATTTTGGGGTGGTTCTTCACAGGGTACTGACCTCACAGGGTACTGAACCTTGTTGCTGGATAACTGGTACTTGCGTTCTTACCAGAGGAGGCCTAGGGGTGATTTCTGTTAGTTGCCCTTTTGAGGGCCCCTGGTGATGGTTACTTGGGTCTGGTCTCTGAGGCAGTGAGATTCAAAAAAACAAGGTTCTACAGCCACCTGATTGGTTAAATTAGGCCTAGTATAAATAGTCAGGGTGTTAAGTGCGGGGGATACTTGCTTGGTAGACTGGGGTGCAGTTTGTAGAACAAAAGTTTTTGTTGACTCAACCCCCTTAAGAATTGACTCTTCCTTGCCCACCCAATGGTCAACCAATGTTATTAAATTGTCAACCCGGACGATTAAAATATTGAGTTCATCCTTTACAATGGACCTAAATTGTACTTGGAGGTCCATCACCAGGTTAGTCACCCAGGGTGGTCGCTTGTGTTTTACCTGTGTTAGATCCCCTAATCCGGCTACCACCATATCACTGTTCATTACTTTGTTCACAGTTTACTTTTTCTGCTTAGGACTCAAGTTTGTAGCGGGTTTATGTCTCTCTTTTTTTTTGTTGGCGCTCTCTGAAGGCATCTCAAAAGAGTGTTTTGCACAGACCTTTGCGCATGACCTTGGGAGTTCTGGTGGTGAATCCAGCGTTAGGGTTAAAGGCGAGGAGGGACTGTCAGAATCCTGAGTGGTAGTGCATGGGGCTATGATCGGGGTTAGTGAAAGATACCTTTCCGTCCGCTCAATTTCCATAGCAACAGCTCAAATTGCCCTTTGTAGCATTTTATCAATTTAAGTTGGTTGTGAGGGAGGTCAGCAGAATTTCTCACTGTGCATGTGCGTTTACCCATGACTGCTGATGGCAGTGGCTCAAAATAATTAAGAAGAGAAAATTGGCCAAAATATTGCTTCCCAGTAGTTCGTGTTAAGATGTTGCCTAGAAGTTAGATTATTTTTTGGACTATACCAGGCTGGAAGAATACTGGCCACAGAAAGGGGAATACTCCATAGAGCTTCCAAGGATGGCAAACACACTGTTGTATCCTGCCTTTCTTTCCAGCCTTGCCACCTCTTGGTGTCTTCCTCTCTACCCCCTCCGCTTACTCCCTGGTTGAACATACCTAGATTGTCATGAGTGTACTAAGCTGCACTCCATGCGGCAACAGATTTTCCTCTCTGTGGGTTATGGATATTGGTTATTTTTAACTCATGCTTAATAAAGTTACTTCATATCTACATGCGTTTGGATTATTTCATTGGCGACGAGTTGTTGGGCGGAGGACAACGTTCTGATATCCCCTCCTGACGTTACCCATCAGAACTACATGATATTGAAAAGAAGTACACGATCTCAAGAAAAATGGGAAGAACAAGCAAGTATTTACATTTTATACAAACGAGTGAATAGAAAAATAAGGGAAAACTTACACTCGCTTCCTCTAATGAGTGCTGTTTCAGCGCATGTACTTCACCAATTTCCCTCTTAGAATGACGACTAAGTTGGCGGCTAGTGTTTTCTTTCCACTCTGTGAGGTTATTCGATGTCTTTGGGTTGGGTGGAGTTTGATCATCGCTCATGCGCTGAGGAGATTTCCTGTATTTTGCGGAGGAAATGAATCATTACCGACCCACAGGTTATTCCGTTTGGGAGCCACAACGAGAGTCAACATCAATCACCTCAGTATACAAGAAGGGCGGAACTATCATTACCGCTCATGCGTTGAGGATATTTTCAATCTTGCTGAGGAAAGTGTCTATCATTACCGGCCACAGGTTATTCCTATTAGGTCTGCAACATCCAAGTAGGTATATTCATGTCAGGAAGTACTTGCGCCGACTCACAGCATGTTCTTCTTTGTCCGTTCCTAGTGTCACAGTGTTTTTGTTTCACGAACTTACAGAAAGATACCGGTGAGTGGGGTACTGCTATGAGCATTTTTTCAGTGCGCGGAAATTCTACTGTGCAAGTAGGTATCTAGCAGCAGCTAGCATGAATCAACCCCCACTTTTCCTCTCAGAAGCTGGGGAACCTGTTGTCGTTTTTTAAACTTATCTTATTGCTATAGGTGCAAGTGGGTTTTCAGTTATAAGGAGGCAACATGTACTCTTGCATAACCTAGGAGCAGAGGGTTGGAAAGTTTTTGATAGCCTCCCTGAGTTATATGGAGAAGAAGTTGAAAAAGAGGGAAGGGATGTTTATGTTTACAGCATGAAAAAGTTAGAAATACAATTTGGCGAGAAGATAAATGTGGTTTTGGAGAGACATACATTTTTTAGTAGGGTCCAAGGAAAAAACGAGAAGGTAGGAAATTGCATTGCAAGTTTAAGGGGACTAGCAAATTCTCGTGAATTCAATGAGGTAACTGATTCATTGATTCTTGATCAGTTAGTGTGCTGTACCAATACTAAGAAGATACAGGAGAAATTACTTGTGAGAAATCCTGATCTAAAAAATTCTATTGGCATTGCGAAGAGTGTAGAACGCACTGCGGAAGGTATTGAGGAAATTAATGTAACTGTTGAGGGCAGTGTTAATGTTAATGTTCATGTTATTTGTATTTATAGAGAGCAAACTGCTACCCAAAGGTGTCCTGGCGCTATGAGAAGACCTGCTGTGAGTTGGAAGCAGAGGCATCTAGTTAGTTAGAAAAAAGCCATGTTTTTAATGCCTTTCTAAAAGGCATGAGGTTCGGTATATTTCTGATCGTTAGCAGTAGAGTTCCACCACTTAGCCGCATTGATCGTGAAACTCCTTCCGCCACAGTTAGCTTTTTTTACTCGAGGAACGCTGATAAGTTTTTGGTCGGCTGACCGTAGTACTCTCTTAGGTGTATACCAGGTAAAGAGACGTTGAAAAAATTCTGGTCCAATACCATGAAGAGCTTTAAATACCAGGCACAGGGACGTGAATTGAGTATGTTTATTGACTGTAAGCCAGTTAATTTTTTTTTTTTGGTTTAGATAGATATGTATTTAGGTGTAGCTGTTATAAGTCTGTGTAGAAAAGCAGCGTTTCTCTTGTAAATACCAAAGCTGCCCCTGCGCAAGACGCCTCTAATTCACTTCAGTAATAGTTACCAAAATAAAGAGGCAGGCGCTGGTAACTGGAAGGCAAGAACAGGTTTATTACTCCAGAGGAGAACACGTCAACTTGGACACGCAGAATGTCTTTGGGAGGTGCTCTGACAACTTCTCCGCTGCTTTCTCTTTTATACAGTATTACAGACATTTTATTGGTGGTCAAACATCCTTGGAATTCCTGCCTCCAGCCGGTTCCCACACAGACCCACCAGCTGTCGTCCCCCCTCCCGAATCTAACAGATGATTGCTATCTTGCAGCCGGACATTCTGACAGGATCTAAAAGTGTGTGGGATCGGTCAGATCTGAGGGTTCGTGTTATTGATTAAATCAGACTTCTTTGTTAGTGCTACAAGTCCTGCTGTGTGGGGGCAATAAACTATGTCTGCAGGGGTCAGTTAGTGCCTGAGACCGGATCGGTGTCCAGGTGCGGTCACCGGGTTATCAGGAGGCCTTGCTCATGTGCAGGGGATGAAATGACAAATGTGTTTTAGGGCGGGAAGTGGCTCCGGGGTTTTATCAGGCTGACAAGATTTTATGACCCTAGTACGTGTGTTCAGACTTGGTCAGAGTGCTTGGGGTTTTGATTGCGAGGTCAGGGTGAATCAAAGATGACTAATAGTGAATGAAATGGCTGCAATATCTAAAATGGTTGCTGCTTACGCGCACGTAGTGGCTCTTGTTAAGCAAGATGGCACCGGCAATGTTCACGTCTGTCGATTATATTTTAACATCTGGCTACAGCATTTTGCAGCATCTGTAGCTTATTCATCAACTCTTTATGTACCGAAAGATATAGACTATTAAAATAATCAAGTCTGGACATTATAATGGCCGAGACTACCGTTTGTTGTGCTTCCTTCGGCAACAGGGGCATTATTTTTTTGCAGGATTTGAGATTGTACGAGGTGGTGGAGGCAACATGGTTGATTTGATCCTTAAAGCTCAATTTATAATCAATCAAGATTCCTAGGTTCTTGACCTTTTTAATTGGCACAGACAGTGGTCCCAACTCATCTGGCCAGCAACTAGGAGTCCAGAAGGTGGGGTTGTTTCCAAAAAGAACAACTTCCGTTTTACCGGAATTGAGCTTCAGACAGTTCTGAAACATCCAGTCTCCCACCGCTTTCATACATTCCTGCAGTCTTGTTGTGGTTTTCTGTATGTTCTCTGGTAGTAATGTCACGACAATTTGGGTGTCGAAGGTGTAGGAGGTAAGGGTAAAACCAAAGCACTGAATTAGGGGAGCTAAAGATGACACATAAACATTGAACAACGTTGGGGCTAATGACAAACCCTGCGGCACCCCGCACATTAGGGAGATAGATTTAGGTTCAAATCCATCTAATGTCACTGTTTGGCTTCTGTCAGTGAGAAATTATTTGAGAAGCTTCCACAGGTTGGGTTTGATCCCTAACTTATTTAGTCGGTCCATCAACAACGTGTGATGGACAGTGTCGAAAGCCGCTGACAGATCCAGCATAATCAATACAGCTTTCCCTCCTTGATCCAGAATAGTGTAAATGAAGTCTGTGAAAAATTAAAAAATGTGTGTGCCATCAAGAGTGTTAGGACAAATGAGATCCCAAGAGAGTTCACAAAAGAAAGAGTTTATTCAGAAAACAGACTAAAATGCTTCCGATGTGGAAGTACGGGGCATTTAGCCAACAATGTAAATTACCTTGCAAGAACAGCCATGTGTAGACATTGTAACCGGAAGTGTCATTTTGCGCGTGCATGCAAGGATATGTTAAGTAAACCTGTTTATGCCATTGATACTAGCAAAGAAAATAGGTGCACATATGTTTTACAAGTTGATGTTGATGAAAACTGTAAGGTACATAAGATTGAATTACCAAAGTGTAAAATTGGTTTGGATGGGCTTAAACTGGAAGTCTATGCTGACTCATGTTCGCCATTTACGTTTATCAATAGCGAAACGTTTCATGCAAACTTTAACTTGGGGGAGTTATCCCTAGACAAACCAAATGTGATCCCTGTTAGATATAATAAAGACCCCATTCCACTAGAAGGAGTGGCTACTATGAGGATGACATTTAAAGACAGGAGTACTGTCGGTAAGGTGTACATAGCAAGGAATGAATTAAATCTTTTGGGATGGGCTCATCAAAAAGATCTAGGTGTGAAACTTGATCCCACAGCTGAGGTTCCCATCATGCTTGTGGAAAGAACTGTTTGTGGGTTGGAGCTGATAGAAGAGTTTCCAGAGGTATTTACAGATAAGTTTGGTTGTTTGAAAGATTACCAACACAAAATTAGATTAAAAGAAGATACCAAATGAGTGGCACATAAATGCAGGAATATTCCTCTGATGATGAAAGAACCCCTAAAACAGGAATTAGATAAATTATTAAGCCAAGAAGTCATTGAAACTGTAGAATGTGCTGAATGGGTTGCACCCAATGTCATTACTTCCAAAATCAATACCAAGAAAATTAGGCTATGCATAGATTTGATGGAGTTTAACAATAATATGTGGATCGACAGGCATCAATTGCCAAACATGATTGAATTGTTGAGTCAAGCCAATAAAGCAGAGGTCTTCACAGTGATTGATTTATCATCAGCTTACCATCAGGTGAGGCTCCATCCATCAAGCAAGGCACTAACTACTTTTATAATACCTTTTGGGTGCTTTTCGATTTCACAAGATGCCTTTTGGTTTAGCGTCCGCTGCCGCGGTTTTCCAAAGAGGTATGCAGACATTTTGGAAGGGATTGATCACGTATTGTGCTTCCAGGATAATTTGCCAGTCTACGGAAAGGATGAGAATGAGCACAATGAAACCTTCCGCAGGCTATTGAACAGAATAAGAGATGCTGGACTAACGTTAAAAAGAGAAAAATTCCAAGTTGGAGTTTGTTCAGTCACCTCCCTAGGGCACATAATTTCCAGGGAAGGTATCAAACCAAAGGTAGATTTAGTTGATGCCATCAAATTTGCGCCTACGCCCAATACTAAGGAGGAAGTGAAATTGTTCCTTGGGTTATCAGAATATTATTCGAAATTCATTAAAAATGTTGCGGACATTACTTATCCCTTGAGGAGTTTGTTAAAAAAGGGAACAACATTTGAATGGAACAAAGTATGTACAGGAGCATTTGATAAATTAAATTATCACATTGCTAATGCACCCTTTTTAGGATGATTTTACAGAGGAAAGCATACCATAATCCCCACTGATGATAGCACAAAAGGTATTGGAGCCACCCTCAGCCTAGTGGTAGAGGGGGAGGAAACAGTTGTAGCTTTCACGTCAAGAGCTTTGACGGAGGCTGAATTCCACTACTCAGTTGTTGAAAGAGAAGCACATGTATGCTTTTGGGCAGTGAAACATTTCTGAGTGTTTGTTTGGGGTATGCCGTTTACCATAAGGACGGATCACAAGCCTTTAGTAAGTGCGTTCTCTGTAAAAAAAAACTTAGAAAGAACCACACCCAGGATCTCAATATGTTTTCTTGGTCTTGAAGGGTTTAATTTTAAACTTTTACACATACCTGGACAATTAAATCAGGCAGCTGATTGACTTTCCAGACCACGCTTAGAGAACAAAGAGCCAGAGAGCAATGTTGGGGAGGAGTATGTGGTGGCGACTGTTACTGAAGGTATAAGTAAACAGGAATGGGATGAGAGTATGCAAAGTGATCCTGTATTTCCTAGATTGAAGCAACTTGTATTGAATGGTTGGCCGAGTAGGTGTTCTGATCTCAAGAGTGATGAGAATGGGCTTTGGGAAGTAAGGAACAAACTGTACTTCTGGGATCAAAATCTTTATAGAGGAAACAAACTGGTACCTCTGGAGAGTCTAAGACAAAAAAAGTAAGATTGGCACATGAAGGCCATCTAGGTTGTAGCCTTACTAAGAGTAAAATACGCCTTGATTATTGGTGGGAAATCATGGACACCATGGTTGAGAGGAATGTAAGACAGTGTTTACATTGTGCTGTGAGTGATAAGAGCAAACATGTTAGCAAGGGCCTACTTTCTGATGTGGATGTTCTCTCTGTTGCTTGGAACAAGCTGGCCATGGACAGTATTGGCCCCCTACATGTGAAGGGACTAGGAGGGAGATTCATACTCACCCTAGTAAATTACCGTTAAAAATAGATAATCTTCAAGATAGAGGACAATGTTATCACTAGTACAGTTATCTCATTCTTGCAAGAGGTATTCCACACTGAAGGAGTACCTCAGACCATAGTTACGGACAATGGCGTCCAATACATCTCCACACTCATGAAAGAATTTCTACACAAATTTTCAGTCACTCATTTGCAAACTGCATTGTATTGCCCAAGGGTAAATGGACTTGTTGAACATGTTAATCGTATGATCAAGGATTGTATTCAGCTCACTGTAAGCAATGGAACCAATGTGAGAAAAGCTCTGGATGAAATGATCTGGTCTTACCTTGTTACCCCATACTCTGTCACTGGTGTATCACCATTCAAGTCCCTCAGAGGTAGGGAACCAGGTACCAAACCCAAGCCCTATGTGGTTGGCTGGAAAAAAAAAAGGAAGGGTCGAACGAGGGAAAATTATAGAAAGAGTGCATGATCACCAAAGGAAATATGTAGACAGGTACAATGGAAAAATACAAAGACCAGTAATATTGTGGGAGGAAGGAGTTGTTCTAAGAGTTAAGTTACCTATGTTTGTACGATCAGGTTGCTCGAAGTTCTCAGACAGAAAAGTGATACGTAAAGTTTTCAAAAATGTTGTATTACTTAATGGTGGTCAAGCACTGACAGAATTGACAAGCACAACACCGAAGGTGTACTTGACACCATTTGTGCGCAAAGAGTTAATGTAAACAACAAAAAAGGCACTCCTAACGTAAGGGAGACTTTGAGAAATGTTCACCATAAACCATTATGGCATAGAGACTACGGTATGTATTCATTTGTTGCTCCTCTGTACCCCTGCCTTCCTTCTTTTCCTTATTCCCTTTATTTCCCCTAGGGAATGAGATGTGTTGTATCCTGTCTTTCTTCCAGCCTTGCCACCTCTTGGTATCTTCCTCTTTACCACCTCTGCCTACACCCTGGTTGAACATTCCTAGAATGCCATGAGTAGTCTGAGCTGCACTCCCTGTGCCAACGGTTTTTCCTTTCTGTGGTCTATGGATATAGGTTGCTTTTAACCCATGCCGAATAAAGTTACTTCATCTCTACGTGCGTTTGGATTATTTCACACAAATTAAGTGATGATAGAACTAACCTTATGTGAACAGTCCAATATGGTTAATCGCACTGTTGAATCCCTGTAGAGCCAAGAGGGGTGGCCCAGTCTCGCTGAGGGAGCCCTGGTCAGTTTTGAAGCGACTGCTAGCGCGTCCCGAATGTGAGCCTGGCGTCCTTGCCGCAAGGTATGCTGGGAGGTGTAGTCTCCTGTCCCCAGTGGTAGCAACAGTGATGGCGGCGGGGATTAGGAGAACACAGGCTCTGCGGGCTCCCCTGTGGTGGCGGCTGCAGTCAGGAAAAGGCACCCTAAATGATAGCTGTAACCTTGTTGTAGTGGTGTTAATAGTATTAAATGGTTGTGGTAGTAAAGTTGGTTGTAATGACTAGCACTTGAATCCTGACAAACTCCTTCAAAATAGAGTGGAAAATGTTACCAAATTCTTCATTCTGAGTTGACACCCAAGGTCCAACTCCTAATTCATAATGGGAATGATTTTTCAAACTTTCAGATTATTGATAGCACTAGCATCGCTAAATCCGGGGGTGGGGAAGATCCCGTCCATTTACCAAGCCACTTTTATTGAGATCCTATAGCCTATATCATTAAAATATACAATGGTTTGCGGAGTAAATTGAATTTTTAGAATCAAGAAGCCACATGTATGATTATTCTACATAGATGTCACTTGTCAGCATGATTTGTAATACGTTGCAATTAGTGCCTTCAAATTCCAATGCAATTCCAAGTTTACAGTTGTGTTTTATGGTGTCCAAATGCTATCTTACCAAATAAATGATTTGCCATTAACTATTGCACCTGCCTGGAACAGTGTTCATATAATGCTCAGCATTTTGATAAGAAGGGACACTACTTTTCATTTGGTCCACTAGAATGGGTGCTAGTGGGGTAGATTTATTATGATCCTACTTACCCCATTATCTGTCTCGAGTCATCCAGTTGATCCCTTCAAATGGCATCCACTTTTCAAGTATATTTCTAGCTTAACAATTATACCTTTTAAAATGTGCATAGACCTTTTCTGAAATCTTCTAGTAATTCACAGCATCTTCACCCAAGAGCACACTGTTGACACCCGTTGAAATCTGAGGGAATTGTATGTGGATGACGTGACAAGTAGGGTTACTGGTGAGGGGTAAAAACCCTCCTCAAGCAGCAACCACAATCCTTGTCAGGTTGAGGCACAAGCAAACCCCAAATTAACCTGTGCTCAACCCTCTGGTAGTTTGAACAAAAGCAGTCAGGCTTAACTTAGATGCAATGTGTAAAGTATTTATGCATTAAGTATCTAGGGAGAGTAAGGATTAGAGAGCTAGCCCTTATCCCCTGGGTTTAATATATTAAATCAATGAGAACTAGTCTATCATGACGTGATATGAGACTCAAAGCTGTGTGTTGTTAACGGTAAAAAGAAAAATCTTTTTTATTTTTATGAAGCCCTCAACCACCAACCTAGTTGGTGGCATGTTTCATCATTGGGCCCACCTGGTGACACTGAATGACTCCCGGGTGTGCTACAAAGCCTGTGTTACAGCGGAGCAGATATATTGCTGAGTGTGCCGTGATGGTGACGTGAAAGTGAAATTTAAAAACTGTCCAGTGGTCCCATTACCCGAAGGGATTATCTTTCATGTTTGGGCCTCTGGAAGTAGTAAAAGCAAGGCAGTGGATGTAGGTGGAGTAGTGTTAAGGGACTCCTGCATCCAGTGGGTGGTCTACATGTTTCAGCCAGGCCTTAGTGTTTAACTGGCTTTCCTCAGGACCTAGAAATATATGTGAAAAGTGTGATTCATAGTCAATATTCTGTGTAGATCAAAAAATGTGTTGCACATGCTAAGGTGCCTTATATGTGAGTAGGGAGTTCCCTCTCAAGGCAATCCTGTACATACAAACAAAAATATGACAGACAAACACACAGGTTTGGATATTTAAGCATGGTTGGCAAAATCACATCAATAAGTATGAGCCGTAGTGTCCGTGATAAAAAATGGGAAAATAATGGCAAGGTGAAACCGTCATGGTAATTTCAGAGTGGTGATTACATGTATATGTGCTACTGTGTGTGGTAAAACACATATTAGATGAGAAAAGTAGTCAGAAAATTATTCTCACACTAGCGATTAGCTGTGAATGCCCCATGAGATTCCGGCAGGGGTTCTGGCTCTAAAGAAGGGAGAGAGAAGAGAGGGGGCATCGAAGCCCTTTGTAAAAGCTGCAAAGGAAGCTCTTACCATGTCTGTAGTGGGGAAGCTGTGCCTCGTGGTCAACTTACTACATTTGTGCTCAGAACCCTCGTGAAAACCTGTGTTGCTGCATCGGTTCTCCCTTGATAATGGGTCCAAGCAGGTGTGGCTCTTAAGTACCTTGGCTGTCGGTCAGGTGTTTTTGCATTACTGGGTTCTGCATAATCAGTTTCTGCAAGTAGCATCTGTTAGGAAAAAAGACATAGACCACAGACCAAGTCAAAACTATAGTAACATCTAAACATGAATAATATGGGGCTTCTACTAAGCATTGAATCAAGTGGTGAACAACTAATAGAACATTTACAGACCTGGGTGAGCGCGAGATGGGCAAGAAGATGTAACATAATGATTTAAGTGGAGCAAACACAGTAATCATGAACAGGATTTATAAACACTACCAAAATAATAATCATATACAGGGATGAATCATACTATACAATGTCTGATGCCTTTCGGGCGGAAAATAAAGTACAAGAAAGGTATATATATTGTCCCTCCTATTAAGGTAAGAACTTCTTCATAAGGAATTTTTTTGCTTTCAATTTGAAAGCGGCCATGTAAGAGATCCTCCGAATTTCGGGTGGAAGAGAGTTCCAGATTTTAGGAGCAGATCCAGAGAAAGCTCGGAGGCAAGTTCTTTATTTGCGGAAGATCTGTGGATTCAGGAGGAGCAAATTGGCACTCCTTGACGATCTACCTCCTCCAGATAGTTCTAGTTTTTGTGCAAGGTAGGTGGAAGTTTTGAAGTGGAGGGCTTTGTGTGAAAGGCAGGCAATCTTCAGATGAATTCTAGCTTCGTAGGGTAGCCAATTTAGTGATTTTAAAACCAGAGAGATGTGTGTATTCCCCTTGGTGCCCGTGATCAGTCTGGCCGCTGCGTTCAGAGAGGCCTTTAGGGGGGCCAAAGAGTATTTAGGGAGTCCACATAGCGGGGCATTGCCGTAGTCAAGTCTCGGTAGGACAAGCGCTTGGACCACTTGCTTGAAATCTGCTTGCGGTAGGAAAGGTTTTAGATTCCTGAGTGTTCTTAGAAGGTGGTTAGTTACCTTGCACACGTTGCTGATGTGAGACTTCATGTGCTTGTCCAGAGTAATTCCTAGGGATTTAGCTGAATCGATGATGCGAGGGGGCAGCTGAAGGCGGTTAGTTGGTTCATCCATAGGTCGATTTTAGGAGAATATTTCGGAGGAGAAATGAGGAGGAATTCTGTTTTGGAAGTGTTTAGCAGGAGGTGGTTCTTGGTCAACCAATTTTGGGTAGTCAAGAGGGTAGAGTTGAGTGAAGTGATGTCCTCCGGAGAGGAGATTTTCAGATAGAGTTGGATATTGTCTGCAAACATGTTGAACCTAATGTCCAAGGAATTTAGAACGTTAGCTAATGGTTCCAGGAACAAATTGAAGAGAAAGGGAGATAAGGAGGATCCTTGGGAAACCCCCATGCTGACAGGGGATGGCTGGGAGAGTGAGTGGTTCACTTTAACTTTTTGGGTTCTGTGTTGCAGTAAGGACGTAAACCAATGCAGCACCTGACCTGAAAAGCCCATTCTATGCTCCAGAATGAATAGGAGGTTGTAATGATTGACAGTGTCAAATGCGGAGGATAGGTCAAGTAGGATAAGGAGGCAGGATTCATTTCGATCAAGCATGGTTAAGTTATCATCAAACACGTGAGTGAGGGCAGATTCAATGCTATGTCCACTACGAAAGCCAGATTGAAGTTGGTCCAGGAGGTGGTACTTTTTGATGTGTGCACATAGTTGTGACTAGACATATTTTTCCAGGAGTTTGGCAAGGGTAGGTATACTGGAGATAGGTCGGAAGTTGTTAAGATCTGTACTATCGGCTGTGTTTATTTTTTAATATAGGTGTTACCTGTGCCTCTTTTAGGCATTCTGGGATCATACCTTGTGATAAGGAAGCATTGACTATCTTTGTCCAGAAGGGGGTGATTTCGTTCTTAACTAATTTGAAGATGTTAGGTGATAATAGGTCATTGAAGTGATTAGAAGGGTTGATAATCCACAGTACCTTTTTGATATCATTTTCATTGAGGGGGTAAAGGTGTCCCAGGAAGCGTTGTTCTTGATACCCCAACTAATTGGTGTTGTCTTGTCAATAACTGCCAGTAGGGGTGTGGATTCATTGGGTGGCAATAGTGTCTTCCTGGCTTCCAGATCAGTGTTGATAAGCCTAGTTTTCTCCGTAAAAAAGGTAGCCAAATCAACACAAGAGGGAGGTCTGATGTCTGAAGCTGACTGGTTAGGGGCTGCTACCAGTCAGTTTAACCAGTTGTCGTTTAACCAGCGCGAATAGTTTCTTGGGTCGATTCGCCGCTTGGTTAAGTTGGGTTCTGAAGTACTCCGCCTTGGCTATCTTGATTTGTTTGTTATATGCAGTTCTTGATGCGCTAAGGTTTTTTAGATTGTCAGCAGATAGGGTGGTTCTCCAGGACCATTCAATGGCTCTTAGATTACGCCGTTCAAAGTTTCGGTTGCCATTGAGCCATGGTTTGGAAATTTTTGCAGGTGCATATTTTTGTTGGAGTGGGGCCATAGAATCCATGATATTGGAAGAGTTGTAGAAGTTGGTGAGAGCATGAAATTCAGATAAGTCCGAATGTGGAGAGGGCCTGATTACAGCGGGTTGCTAGTTTAGCTGTATTGAAATCTCTGAGATCCCTTTTCCAGATCTTTGGTTCAGCTTTTTGTGTCTTACTCCGGTGAACATCCGAGTTGATATGGAAGAAAATGCTATGATGGTCAGACCATTCACATGGTATAATGGAATCCACTGAGATGGATTCACCTTTGGAGATGATGAGATCTAAGGTTTGACCTTTAGTGTGAATAGGCTGGTCACAATGTTGAATCAAATCGTGGTCGAGGAAGAAGGATTGTAGGCATGAGACTGCATGATCGTTAGTGTTAGACTAGTGAAGGTTAAAAACTCCCAGGTAGATGTGTGACTGGGCTGAATCCACATTGCCAGAGATGATTTCCATTAATTGTTCATTGAAAGGGAGATTGCTGCCTGGGGGGTGGTAGAATGAGTGTAGTTTGCAAACCAGCTGATTGTGAGAGGAGATGCTGAGACAAAGGTATTCGCATGTTATCGGTGAAGATGACTCTGAAAAGGAGACCGCATGCGTACTCCGGTATATACAGGCTAGGCCACCACCCAGCTTCTTGTCTCTGTCAAGGCAAATTATGTCATGGGTGGGGGGTACCAAGAGGTCGAGAATTGGAGTGGCGAAGGGTTGAGCCAAGTTTCTGTAAGGATAATGATGTCTATCTTATTCTGTTAAATGAGGTCGAAGATCTCGGAGGCGTGCTTGCTAGCAGACCTACAATTAAGTAGTATGCATTTGAGTGGAGCCGCACTATGGGGGGGGAGGGGTCTGTGAGATATTGACTTGCTTGAGGTTATCTTTATTTATGAATCTGCAGTTGAGGTAGGATTCTCTGTTAGGGTTAGAATGAATGGTATGGATTAATTCGTTTGGGTTTGTGTTAAGGACCGCATTGGACGAGTAAGATTTGACCAGATTGTCGATTTCATTGGGTGTGAGACCGGACGTGCTTCTTGGACGATAGGCTGTGGTAGGTAGAGAAACAGATTTGGAGGTGCTAGGTGACAGGGGATGGTCGCAGGGAGGTGTGCCAGTGGCCTTGGCGTGGTCTTTGGGCCGGATCGGACTAGCGAGGAGGGGGCTTAAAAAGGGGAGATATTCAAGTGAAAGAGTTTTCATACCGTGGAGTTCGAGGGAGAGACAGTGCAATTGTAGGGAGATATCGTCCAAGCTTGCCAACAGGTCTGGGTGTTGGGAGAGGGGAGGAGGGTGAGTGTGGAGACCTGAAGAGGAGGGTGGGTGACTAAATGTGTTAGAGGGGTCCGAAGCGGTAGTGGGGGATACACTGGGAAAGGGTGTGTCCCTGAATATGGGCGGTGTTCCGGGGAGCATGGACCAGGAAGTTGATTAGGTGTGGAGAGCTGCGTAGGGTGATGGGTGCTGATGAGTGTTACCGGGGCTAGTGGCAATAATGGGAGAATCATGATGGGGAGTTGGTCACTGAATGTTAGAGGTGTGTCAGACATTATTGATAAGGAAGTTGGAAGTTGTGATGGTGATAGGGTTAGTGATTGCAAAGTAAGATTCACCAATGATTCGAGCCCTTCTGCAGCCTGCAATGGCAAGGGAAGGGTGGTGAGAGAAGAAGGAAGTGAATCTGAGGGGGGAGTGGTAGCATTGAATTGGAGTGACCTTGGAGTGGTTAGTGTGGTATCAAGTCGCCCTGGGATTGAATAGTTAGCTACCACGCTTTTGATCTTCAGAAAGAGTTTGTCAAACTGTTTTAGGTTTCGATTTGCAGCTTGAATGAGAACGATCCTGTTATTATAGAGGGTAATGGTGAGTTCTATTTTGTGGATCGTGGAGGGAGAGATGGCGAGACTAAAACCATGGGGTATTTTCCTTATCTGTGTGCCCTGGAAAAATGAAATGAGAGTTTTTCTCCATTGGGCTCTCTTAATCACGAAGAAGATTAGATCAGACATGGTGTTACCATTATACATACAGAAGTATGTATCTGTTATAAGAATTTCCGTTTTATTTTTAATTAGATTATGTTTGAATTGTTTGACGCATTCTTAGTGAGGTTAGTTGGTTAGGTGAACTTAAAGACACTGACTCCAACTTTACATAGCGAACCTTCCGTTAGATTGCTGTTGTTGGCAGCCATGGTGAGAACTGAGCTGGTAGGGATGTACTTAGTCGCTACAGAATTGACAAGGGGGGAATGAATGCAATAAAATTACCAGTGAATAAAATTCGATAAAGGTCAATCAAAGTCATACACCAGCCATCATAACAGTGTTGACAAGGGGGGAATGAGTGCAATAAAGTTTCCAGTAAATGCAGTAAAGTTATCGCCAGCAAATGACATTCAATAAAAGTCAATAAAAAATAGTCAAGAACCTTTAGTGCATTGTCACTAGACCTTTTGTAGTCCTTTTTCAAGTTTTCAGTCTTTTTGTAGTCCCTTTTCTAGTTTTAACCCTTTTTGTGGTCCTAGAACCTTTTTTTGTAGTCCCTTTTTAAGTTTTAGTGGTCCATAACAAGACCTTCACCCATGTCGGGTCTTGGTTTAGGGTTAGCTGCCATTTTGGTCTTCCCCTCCAGGCTAGAAGGGAGCCTCCCTTTTGTGAATCATTTATTGGTAATAGGGCTGGGAGTGATATAAAGGTGAGCACATCCGTGACGTCGGTTTTAGATGTGTATATGGCAAATATGATGGTTTTAGCAAAAGTTAGTGAATGGCTAAATTCAGTTGTGCGGACCCTTTAAGTACATTTTTAGCCTGTCTTCACTCTCTGCGAGCGCTGTATAGGGGAGGGCCACATTTTCTAGCGCTGTCCCTTTAAGTGCATTTCTAGCCAGCCTCTACTCTCTCTGCGAGCGCGGTATCACATCTACAGCCGAGGCACGCAGAGAGAAGCGTCTCTCTTGATGCACCCCCCTCCCGCGGGATCTCAGGTACTAGACAACCTGGGCCGCTGACTGGGACTCACCGGTAAAGTGCGCGGTGCGCTCCGAGCCTCGCCGCTCCGTTGGTCAGCCAGGGGGACCCGGCGAGGAGTTACCGGACCTGATCCGGCTCCACAGGAGTCCGATCAGAGGTCTCCGTATCTAGAAGTAGAGCCAGGCCCACCTCTAGGGCCATAGCTTCACAGAGCCACAGCACTACTGAGGGCTCGATGCGAAGGGCTCCATATTCCAGGCTTGGGTCGAGGACTCCAGCCGGTGCAAGTTCTCCGTCATCGGCTGTTGAGGCTTATGGGGCTTCTTGGAGTCGCAGCACCAACTAGGTTGGTGGGTGAGGGCTTCATAAACAGAAATAAGATTTTTCTTTTTACCATTAACAACACATAGCTTTGAGTCTCATATCATGTCTTGATAGACTAGTACTCATTCATTTAATAAAGTATTTATGCAGCACTTCAAACAGTAATAGAGTAAAAACACAACACAAAATCAATTTAGAAACATAGAGTGAAATTCAATAAATAAATCAAGACCAGAACAACAAAAATCCAATCAGTAGTACTAGAGATATAAGATTTTAAAGGTTTGATTGAAAATTGCACCAAAAAGAAAAGCCCAAAGAGCTACTCGTGGCAATCTGGTCATGTGAGACCAGGCGAAAGTCACAGGTTCAAGCAAACCACAATGGAGTGTGGGTCGGATACATGGACCAGGTTAGTCCCACTGAAAAGTTACCTTCTTAGTTTAGAGCAAACAGCCCCGTTTGTGGTGGAGGGGGCTGCAAGAAGCAGAGAAGCATCATGGGCAGTCCTTATTGCAGTGTGAAGAGAAGGCCTGATTCCTCGGATGGGCTTCGCTGTACTGCGAAGGTCCTGGTATCATCTCAAATGTGCGGGCTGGACCTTTGTAATGTGCACTCTGTAAGCAGTCAATGCTGAAGTGTGAAGAGTTGGTTTGATTGAACTTCGTGTGACTGACTGTGTGAGCAACAAGGTTTTGGCAGCAACGGGCCCGTTCACGGTCACGAAGAACTTAAAAACTTCAAATCAGCCTCTCCAAGGCCACCCCAGTGATCCAGGACCTGAAAAGCACCACTTAGGTTCAGGGGCTTGCTTGAACTTGATCTGGGTGCTGGTGCAGGTGGTTGGGAGCCTGTTATGTCCCTGTGGCTCTGAACAGGAGGCCAGCACTCTAGCCTCTTTATTCACTATAGGAGTCCTATATTCAGGTGCAGAACCAATCCCTCTGACTAAGGCAGGAAGGCAGCAATCCAGCTAGGCAGCAGTCCAGCAAGGCAGCAGTCCAGCAGGGCAGCAATCCAGTAGAGTGGAAGTTCTTTCAGCAGCACAGCAGTCCTTCTACCTGGCAGAGTTTCCACAGATCGAGACGTGTACTGAAGAGTTGGTGTCTGTGGTCCAATATTTATATATTGGCCTTCCTTTGAAGTGGGAGAAGCTTCTAGAGTTTTCCTTCTTAAGTGCACTGGTTTCCTGCCCTCCCTGCCCTGGCTCCAGACTAACTACAGGGGTTATACAGCCCTTTGTGTGGAGGCAGGACACAGCCTATTTAAGTGTAAGTAGGGATGTGCCCCGCTCTGAACTCCCAAACTGCCAGTGATGGCCCATCCAGGCACACCTAAGCTCTCTATTATGTGTGGATGTCTATGAGGATAACACAATACCCGACTGTCAGCTACACCCAGTCATGTGACCCAGAGACAGGCTACAGGCACTATATGGATAAGGCACAAAAATGCCAACTTTCTAAAAGTTATCAAAGACAAAGGGGGGTACCTGACTCCTTTGAAACTTTCTGCTTTATCTCTTTATAGCATCAATCAAACCAATGCCTTTTATGTTTGATTGGGTTATTTATTAAACCATTTCATTTGAGATTTTTTCGTATATATTTTTGGCGAAATTCGAAAGTAGGAAAAGAAGAAACACATAAAGTTCAAATTACATAAACATATAGCATATTAAACAATTAACAAAATTACATTCATGGACCAAACATTGAAGTGTGCCATCACTTATATGCGACAATAAAAAAAAAAGAAGAAACATTAGTTTTTACACCATTTCATTTAACACACAGCAAACCTTGGGGCTTTCAACTAGACCAAAAATCAAGGAAACGCCTAACAAAGGGAACTACTTTCTGCATGTGGGGGTAAATTAATTTTTCAGTCCGATTCCCTCGACCGCAAAAGTATAATTTGAAGGTTCCTCAGTGTTTAAAATGGCATTCAAAATTATACCTTGATTTCTGGTCTAATTGAAAGCCCCAAGGTTCGCCGTGTGTTAAATGAAATGGTGTAAAATCTTTTTTAAATTTTTTTTTTAAATTGTTGCATATAAGTGATGGCACAGTTGAATGTTTTGTCCATGAATGTAATTTTATGAATTGTTTAATGTACTATTTGTTCATAAAAATAAATGGCTGATAACCAAGCAGGTCAGGGCGCTCAACTATCTACAGGGATATTAGTAAAAAAAAGAGAATACTCGCAATGGTTGGTGCAGCTAGGCGAGAAGAGGGTGGTTACCAGACTACCCTAAGAGGCCAAAATGGCCATTTAATTTATAGATAAAGTATCTCACCTGCGCTCCCAAAGGTATACAATTGAGTGTACTAATCATGTACTATAATAGCTTAGAATTCAGAAGAGACTGATAATGTATCAAAAATTACAAATATCAAAATAATGGTGCAACCATAAATCATTGGTTACGAATATATCAACAACATTTCTCAAGTCCACTGATATTAATAACACCGTTGTCCACAAGCAGTTGGTTTCCAGTAGAGTTCTTCTTTATTTTCTTAACAAAAAGTTCATTACATTTCCAAAGCAGCCAACACATGTTTCGTCTGGCATATCACAGTTGCCAACGACTTCATCAGGGCTGTATATAAAAGACATCAACGAAAACTAATATCAAAGACTATTTGATAAAAGCAAGAATTCTTCAATAAAAGAGACTTCAAAGAATAGAGGGAAGGTAATTGTAAAGGTATATATGGTGAACAAGAGAAATGGTGAGAAAAGAAGAAAAAAAGAAGTGTAGTTGAGGTTCAAGGTTCTCTATTATATCCACCTTATAGCCCCAGAAAATAAGAAACAAAGAAGAAAACAGGCCATAATCACCTTAGCTCATGTAAATATATATTTGGTCCTTTTCAAATTATCTCTACGAAATATGAGACTGAACCTAAAAGGAATCATGATACCAAGAGAACAAGTCATTAGGTATATATACTAACAATAACTCATACCTCATCCGACTATTACACCTCCAATCTGGTGTTAAAAAGTTAATTGTGCTAGTGAATCATCGACTACAAGACTCACCACTAAAATATATCCTCTTTTCTTTCAGTATAAGTTTCAAAAAGCACCCATCCAGGTCGCACGCACTAAGGTCATATAGAAATTGCTCGAATCTGTATTAAACACAATCAGACCATCAGATACGAATAGACGTTATTAGCACCAACATTAGTGTAAAGAGTATATACTTCCGTCTCTTACCCTGTATATTTAAGACAATCCTGATTTCAGTATAGTACTGCTAATATCATGTAGAAGGTCTCTATAAATTCATCAATATCTAAAAGTAAATCATAGATACTGATAAACAATATTTACTCAACTAGTTCATATTACTTAAGTCTGTCAGACTACTAATGTCACTTACCTCACAGTGTCCAAAAGTAATTGCTACCCTATAAGTTTTGAAAGAAGACTAAAATAAATCATCTATAAGAGGTCATGGTTCAAATATATAGTCACATCAAAAAAAGCCAGTATCAAGCTCACCTTGCTAAGTATTCATATTCACGTATCCTAACAGAAAAACGAGAAAGAAAGATATAGTCGGGCAATAAATATAGCGCATATTAATATACGCTAAGAGACAGTAGTTTCAACAGTGTGATCGCCCCCAAACATGTTAGGTTATCCCATTCTTACCGTATCACAACGTCATTCCTATCGAAAAAATTGGCGTGCTAGTTAGTCGCCATCTTAGTACACCCTTTTATAGTAAACCGTGTGGTCGCGCCATCTTGTAGTGTGTAAAAACGGTATAACTTCTAAAAGTTTTAAAGCCCCTCAAACTCGCCAAGTTGCTGGAAATCTCATGAAGATCTAATGTTCAACTTTACATTAGTCTATTCAATCCGTAGTTCTGAGTGTAGTCGACAACGAGCGACAACGAACGACACATAGCGAGAAACGCGGAAAATTATCGCGCTCCTCTAGATATTCTTAATAACCATCAATCCTGAAATTAATTAAAACATTTTAATGATTATCCTTATTTAGAGAAAAGAAAACCAACTCTATTTGAACCAAAATTTAAGTCAAAATCTTTAATAAAAATTAAACTTATCTTATACAAGTCTCGAACCGGCGATCTCCTCGTACGTGACCGGGTCTCCTATCCATAGCGCTATCTAATAGTTGCATAAAAAGGAAGCAAAAAAGCGCTCTTGTCTATCTTATGGGATTAAGATTTATCAGAACTAGGTGAAAAATATAAAGCATAAAGTAAAGGTTAAAGATGAGGTAGAGTCTCACTAGATATATACATAGTGAAAATATAAGACAAAGTAAAAAAAGAAAAGAAAAATAAATAAATATCATCAGACCAAGATATAAGGATTGCAAGGGCAAAGGGGAGAAAAAAAAATAAGGAATTATTTTTCTACACAATTTTATACATTATTGATACAAACACTTGTTCATACAATACAACAAAGTTATTTCAGTCAATTTTTCAGTAACCATACATTAAGAGCCTCAGGAAAATACAATTATTGTTGACGTTACAGCATATTTCTGATAAAGTTATACAAAGTATGGCTTCAAAAAATGTATACAGACAGATCATCGGCCCAAAAAATACTGTAATTCAGAGTCTAAATTGAGCCCATCCTCAACCGCTTCAGTCTCATAATCCATATACATTCCCTACGTCTCAATTGAAGTGTTCTATCACCACCCCTTTTATCAGCCTTGACTACATCAATCCCATGATACTTGAATTGGTGTTTAAATTTATCATGCTGAGTCCTGATAAAGTGTGAAGCAATAGGGTATCTTGTATCACCATTTTTTAGAGCTCTAAAGTGTTCAGACATCCTATCCCTGAGTCTTCTGGTTGTACTACCTACATAGATCTTAGAGCATGAACAAACTATTACATAGACTACAAATGTTGTCTCACAGTTAATAAAGGAGTTGATCGTAAAAACACCCATATTATTGTAGTTAAATTCTTTAATTTTCCTGACGGCCCATCTGCATGAACTGCAATTCCCACAATAGTAAAAACCTTGTGGTTGGCGACTAAGCCAATTGGATTTGTCTTGAACATACAGGTAGCTAGAGCAGAGTTTATCTGAAAGGGAACTGCCTTTCCTGTAAGTAATACTAGGTTTGTCATTCAACACAGGCTTAATATCAGTATCACTTAATAGTAGATGCCAATATTTATTGAGAATCCCATATAACTGGTGATTCCCTTCTCCAAAGTTGGTGACTAGTCTCACCAATCTATTGGAATCCTCACCAATCGTTAGGCTTGCTTTTGGTTTCAATGTATCTGATCTCGATATTCTGCTAACTTTCTTTTTAGCTATTGTGATGACCCTATTCGAATATCCCCGGGCTCTGAACCTGTTCGTCATGTCTACCAGGTTATTTACAAACTCCAACTCCTCTGAACAATTTCTGCGAGCCCGCAGCATCTCCCCATATGGGATAGAATTTATCTGGCATTGAGGATGGCAGCTTTTTGCTGACAAAATTGCATTGCAACTAGTGGGTTTACGGAACATTCTACTGCAAAGTTTATCATCTTTGATGAATAGTTCTACATCTAGAAATATCAGTTTTTCATAACTAAATTCAGTTGTGAATTTCATATGTACACCATTACTATTAAGGTGATCAAAAAATTCCTGTAACTCCATAACAGTACCCCTCCAAATCATCAGGCAGTCATCGATGAATCGACCCCAATAGTAAAGGTGGTCAACCCATTTGCTGTCCTTCGGGCCCCAGATCCACTCCGCCTCAAACCAACCCATAAATAGGTTGTCAAAAGACGGAGCAAATCTGGAACCCATCGCAGTCCCATGTTTTTGCCTGTACCACATGTCTTTAAAGAGAAAATAATTGTTCTCAAGGACAATTCTCGTCATCTCCAATAACATCATAATATGGTCATATAATTCTGCTGGTCGTTTTCTCAAAAAGCTTGCAATAGCTGATATTCCTAAATCATGGTCTATATTACTATATAAAGAGACGAAGTCCAGTGAAACCAAAATCATACCACTCTCCCATGTGATATCATTCATTAAATTTAGAACATGTCTGGTATCCTCAATATGGGAAGGCAAATTATGAACAAATGGCCGTAAATAAATGTCTATAAACTGGGACAATTTCTCAGTCGGCCCATCAATACCAGAAATGATGGGTCTTCCTGGTGGTTTATCCTTATTCTTATGGATTTTTGGTAAGCAGTACATGCAAGGGGAACGTGGGAATGCGATCTTCAAATACATATATTCATCAAAGTCAAGTAACGATTTCTCGTACCACATTTTCAATTTATCATTAATCATTGAGGTTATTAATTGTAATGGATTAGATGCCACCCTTTCATAGTATTGTTCATCATTCAGTTGTGATAAAACCTCTTGTTCATAATCCACAGTATTTTGAATAACAATGTTGCCTCCCTTGTCCGCCATTTTGATAACTATGTTAGGATTAGTGGCTAGTGATTTAAGGGCTAGGCATTCTTTAGCAGTCAAATTATTGCGTCTTGGATATCTCTTATTGTTCTTAATATCCTTCCGAATTAACCTGTCAATCTCTAGATTGACTCCTTTAAAGAATGCATCTATTACATTACCCGAGGATAATTATGGGGTCCATCGTGATTTGCTCTTTAAACCACTCGATTCAATTACACTTTGGTTAATCTCCAAGTCAATAAGCAATTTTGACATAGTTAAAGGGTCCTCCTCACTCTCAGTCAATGATAGTAAAAGTTTAGTGTCTTGTATTTCTTGTATTGACAGACAATTTAATTCTGGTCTAGTGACAGAACTCAATAGCTTCGGATGATTTGCAAAATGTTTCTTTATTTTTAGCATTCTGGTAAATCTATACAGATCAATTTTAACCAAATTCCAATCCATTTTATTAGCTGGACAAAAGCTTAAGCCTTTCTTAAGTAAGGAAATCATATCTACTGTTAAATCCAATGCAGACAAATTAACAATCTGAATTTCATTCTTATCATCCAAATTCTCTACTGATTCTTCCAGGACCGAGTCCTCATGCCCTGTCTTACTTTTGTTTCTCCCTTTGCCTCTGCTTCCTCTCCTGGTCTTGTATTCCCTATGTCTCGTCTGTTTCCAATCCTGATTCGACGCACTTCTTCTAAAAAACTGTTACCCGCAACTGCAGTTCCTGTATTATCTGTAAGATCCTCATTCTCACTAGTGGCTATATTACTTGAGGAGGAGTAAGGGTCACTAACACTAGAGGAATCTCCTTTCTTTTTAGTCAATACATTCTTCCCCATCAAATGGTCAAAACGCCTGGCAAAGGTGAAAATACGACCTGTGCGGTAATCATTCTCATCCCTTTTTAGCTTCTTAGCTTTCCTTCTCTTAATATCAGTTTGTAATTCAATTAGGATTTCATCCAAAATCGCATAATTCTTCATAGTAGATTCTGGGATATTCAAAAGTTTAATCTCATCCTCTATTGCTTCAATTTCCATTAGTAGTTTCTTAATTTTTCTCTCTGCATTTTCAATCAAAATGTTAATGAGGTTCCTTGAGCTGCTAGTAAGTTCCTTCTCCCATGTGTCCAATAAATCTGGCTCTAGGTCTTCATAGGTGGGCATAATTTGAGACCTTAAACCCCTGGGGATTCTATTCAACACTAAATACTGTTTCAAGGTGGCGGCATCCCACCATTTGTTAAGTTCTGCTCTTTTGAGCCATTCTAGTTTGATGAATTTGGCTCTTAAACCTTCATTTTTCTGCTCCTTACTCGAGCCCACAGCTGTACCTATGGAGGAGCCTGCATTAAGATTAGAAAAAAGATCCTGAGCTTCATTGTCCCTATTCATTTAGAATCCCTGTGGCTGCTCCTAAGCTAGACTAGAAATTACAAAAATAAATGGCTGGTAACCAAGCAGGTCAGGGCGCTCAACTATCTACAGGGATATTAGTCAAAAAAAGAGAATACTCGTAATGGTTGGTGCAGCTAGGCGAGAAGAGGGTGGTTACCAGACTACCCTAAGAGGCCAAAATGGCCATTAAATTAATAGATAAAGTATCTCACCTGCGCTCCCAAAGGTATACAATTGAGTGTACTAATTATGTACTATAATAGCTTAGAATTCAGAAGAGACTGATAATGTATCACAAATTACAAATATCAAAATAATGGTGCAACCATAAATCATTGGTTACGAATATATCAACAACATTTCTCAAGTCCACTGATATTAATAACACCGTTGTCCACAAGCAGTTGGTTTCCAGTAGAGTTCTTCTTTATTTTCTTAACAAAAAGTTCATTACATTTCCAAAGCAGCCAACACGTGTTTCGTCTGGCATATCACAGTTGCCAACGACTTCATCAGGGCTGTATATAAAAGACATAAACGAAAACTAATATCAAAAACTATTTGATAAAAGCAAGAATTCTTCAATAAAAGAGACTTCAAAGAATAGAGGGAAGGTAATTGTAAAGGTATATATGGTGAACAAGAGAAATGGTGCGAAAAGAAGAAAAAAAGAAGTGTAGTTGAGGTTCAAGGTTCTCTATTATATCCACCTTATAGCCCCAGAAAAAAAGAAAAAAAGAAGAAAAAAGGCCATAATCACCTTAACTCATGTAAATATATATTTGGTCCTTTTCAAATTATCTCTACGAAATATGAGACTGAACCTAAAAGGAATCATGATACCAAGAGAACAAGTCATTAGGTATATATACTAACAATAACTCATACCTCATCCGACTATTACACCTCCAATCTGGTGTTAAAAAGTTAATTGTGCTAGTGAATCATCGACTACAAGACTCACCACTAAAATATATCCTCTTTTCTTTCAGTATAAGTTTCAAAAAGCACCCATCCAGGTCGCACGCACTAAGGTCATATAGAAATTGCTCGGATCTGTATTAAACACAATCAGACCATCAGATACGAATAGACGTTATTAGCACCAACATTAGTGTAAAGAGTATATACTTCCGTCTCTTACCCTGTATATTTAAGACACTCCTGATTTCAGTATAGTACTGCTAATATCATGTAGAAGGTCTCTATAAATTCATCAATATCTAAAAGTAAATCATAGATACTGATAAACAATATTTACTCAACTAGTTCATATTACTTAAGTCTGTCAGACTACTAATGTCGCTTACCTCACAGTGTCCAAAAGTAATTGCTACCCTATAAGTTTTGAAAGAAGACTAAAATAAATCATCTATAAGAGGTCATGGTTCAAATATATAGTCACATCAAAAAAAGCCAGTATCAAGCTCACCTTGCTAAGTATTCATATTCACGTATCCTAACAGAAAAACGAGAAAGAAAGATATAGTCGGGCAATAAATATAGCGCATATTAATATACGCTAAGAGACAGTAGTTTCAACAGCATGATCGCCCCCAAACATGTTAGGTTATCCCATTCTTACCGTATCACAACGTCATTCCTATCGAAAAAATTGGCGTGCTAGTTAGTCGCCATCTTAGTACACCCTTTTATAGTAAACCGTGTGGTCGCGCCATCTTGTAGTGTGTAAAAACGGTATAACTTCTAAAAGTTTTAAAGCCCCTCAAACTCGCCAAGTTGCTGGAAATCTCATGAAGATCTAATGTTCAACTTTACATTAGTCTATTCAATCCGTAGTGCTGAGTGTAGTCGACAACGAGCGACAACGAACGACACATAGCGAGAAACGCGGAAAATTATCTCACTCCTCTAGATATTCTTAATAACCATCAATCCTGAAATTAATAATTTTTTTTTAATGATTATCCTCATTTAGAGAAAAGAAAACCAACTCTATGTGAACCAAAATTTAAGTCGAAATCTTTAATAAAAAATAAACTTATCTTATACAAGTCTCGAACCGGCGATCTCCTCGTACGTGACCGGGTCTCCTATCCATAGCGCTATCTAATAGTTGCATAAAATGGAAGCAAAAAAGCGCTCTTGTCTATCTTATGGGATTAAGATTTATCAGAACTAGGTGAAAAATATAAAGCATAAAGTAAAGGTTAAAGATGAGGTAGAGTCTCACTAGATATATACATAGTGAAAATATAAGACAAAGTAAAAAAAGAAAAGAAAAATAAATAAATATCATCAGACCAAGATATAAGGATTGCAAGGGCAAATGAGTTAAGGTGATTATGGCCTTTTTTCTTCTTTTTTTCTTATTTTCTGGGGCTATAAGGTGGATATAATAGAGAACCTTGAACCTCAACTACACTTCTTTTTTTCTTCTTTTCTCACCATATATACCTTTACAATTACCTTCCCTCTATTCTTTGAAGTCTCTTTTATTGAAGAATTCTTGCTTTTATGAAATAGGTTTTGATATTAGTTTTCGTTGATGTCTTTTATATACAGCCCTGATGAAGTCGTTGGCAACTGTGATATGCCAGACGAAACACGTGTTGGCTGCTTTGGAAATGTAATGAACTTTTTGTTAAGAAAATAAAGAAGAACTCTACTGGAAACCAACTGCTTGTGGACAACGGTGTTATTAATATCAGTGGACTTGAGAAATGTTGTTGATATATTCGTAACCAATGATTTATGGTTGCACCATTATTTTGATATTTGTAATTTGTGATACATTATCAGTCTCTTCTGAATTCTAAGCTATTATAGTACATGATTAGTACACTCAATTGTATACCTTTGGGAGCGCAGGTGAGATACTTTATCTACTATTTGTTCATGTCATTTGAAATTTATGTGTTTATTATTTTCCTACTTTCGAATTTCGCCCAAAAATATACATACAAAAGGCATTGGTTTGATTGATGCTATAAAGAGATAAAGCAGAAAGTTTCAACTGAGTCAGGTAGCCCCCTTTTTCTTTGATAAGTATTACGGCCTACCTGACTCTTGTCCAAACCCCTTTAACGATTTCAACTTTCTAAAAGTGGCATTTTCAAAAGTGTAATTTTAAATCCGACGTGACGATTTTGTGTTACAATTCCAAAGACATCAAAAATTAACTGGTAACTTGTTGCCATTTGAAAGGTACAACATATGAAATGTAATAAGGTACCTCCAATGTTTTCAAATGGGAGAGGTAGGCCTTGCAATAGTGGAAAACAAATGTAAGAGTTTTTCACTCTCAGGACATGTGGAACTTAAAAGTACATACCCTACTTTTTAAATACACTGGAAGCTGCCCTCTGGGCAGTGTAGGGTCTACACTAGGGTTGATGTACATGCATCAAAAAGAAAGGGCTGGCAATATGTTTTCTTGTGCCAGGTCGACATGGCAGTTTAAATTATATTATTATTATTATTATTATTTAACGATTTGTAGAGCGCCTGGTGACCCGGAGGCATCCCCGCGCTGTAAGGACTTGTGATGACCAAGGGGGGAGAGGAGGTCCTATTTGGGAAACAAGAGAGTTTTCAAATTTTTGCGGAAGAGAAGGTGGCAGGGTTCCAACCGCAAGCAGCGTGGGAGCGAGTTCCAGCCTGAGGATGCTTTCACTGTGAAGCGTCGACCGCCAGTGCGAACCTTCCTGAATCTTGGGACGTTGGCCAGGCGCTCATTGTCCGAGCGCAGGAGTCTGGGTGCCTTGTAAGGAGTGACCATGTCTCTCAAGATCGAAGGGCCTAGGCCGTTGAGGAGTTTGTGGGCGATACACATAGCCTTAAATTCTATCCTCTGTCGCACTGGGAGCCAGTGTAGGGCCTTGAGTGCTGGTCTGGCAGAGGTTCTGTTGGGAAGGCTCATTAGTAGCCGAGCAGCCGCATTTTGAGTGCGCTGAAGTTTTGCCAGGGTAGATTCGGGGGCTCCTAGATAGACGGCGTTACTGTAGTCCAGACGCGCAAGGATCAAGCCTTGGACCAGGAGTTTCCTCGATGGGGGAGGGAGTAACGGAAGGATCTTCCGGATGGAACGCATGAGTCCGAAGCAGGTTCCTGCTGTTTTAGCTGCCTGGGTCTTCATGGATAGTTCAGGTTCGAGCCAGACTCCTAAAGTCTTAATTTCCTTCTTCGGGGTGGGTACCTCGCCAAAAACATCAGGCCAGACCGAAGGAGGAATAGTCGCCCATTTCTTGCCCATAAGCATGACTTAGGTTTTAGATCCGTTGAGCTTAAGTGATGAATCGCTCATCCAGTGATGGATTTCCTGGAGGCAGTTCAACAGATTGTCTGGGCGGTGGTCAAGATGTGAGAGTGAGATGACCAATTGCGTGTCGTCCGCGTAGCTCACTATCTTGATCGCGAATGGGGCAACTACATCCTCCAGCGGGGCCATATAGGCGTTAAACAAAGTGGGGCTTAGCGAAGACCCTTGGGGGACTCCGCTAGAAAGAGGGAGTGAGGCTGAGCGGGAATTGCCGTCCCAGACCTGGAACGAGCGGCCTGATAGGAAAGATTCTATCCAGGCAAGCGCGGTGCCCCCGAGTCCTGCCCTGGCCAGCCGGTGGATCAAAACACGGTGATTCACCGTGTCAAAGGCTGCACTAAGGTCCAGGAGGATCACTGCCACTGACCCTCCTGAATCTAAGATGCACCTTGCCTCCTCGATGACTGCAAGGAGGGCGGTGTCCGTGCCGTGGCCAGGACGAAACCCAATCTGGGACCGACGCAGAAGGTTGTTGGATTCAAGGAACTGGGACAGTTGGACATTGACCAGTTTTTCGGCCATTTTGCTAATGCCCGGGAGGAGCGAGATCAGCCTGTAGTTTGCCAAATCGGAGGGGTTCAGTTGAGGTTTTTTAAGAAGAGCTTTGACTACTGCACCCTTCCAGCTCGGGGGGACAGAGCCTTGGGACAGCAAGATGTTAATCAGCTCTGTGATAGGGGACACTATAACAGGGGCCACTGTTTTCAGAAATCTCATGGGGGCGGGGTCGCCGGGGGACCCGCTTTTCATCTTGGCCAGAGTCTTTCCCACTTCGTCCAGAGATACTGTACTAAACGCGGTCAGCTGTGGATGTGGGATGTTTCCTGTGTGGGTAGCGGACACATCAATGTTGCTGTGGTTTGACTGGCTGGGGTGAGGGAGTGAGGCCAAGATACCGGAGATTTTAGAGTCCAAGTAGGTTGCCAGTTCATCGCTTCTGCCTGAAGAGGACCTGTTGGCGGAAGGGGGAGCTGGTATTTTCAGAAGCTCTTTGGCTATGAGATAAGACTCTCTTGCCGAATTAGTGGCCTTTTTTATTCTAGCATCGTAGTATGAGGCTTTAGTGAGTTTAAGGGTGGCTTTATAGGTTCTCACCGAACTACGGTAGGCGTCCTTACTGGAGTGGAGCCAGTCCTTTCTCCACAGTTGTTCCGCTTTTTTGCATTCTTTGCGGAGAGTTCTGAGTTCCGGGCTGAACCAGGGGCCTGATCCTATCTTTCCGTTTTTATCCTCACGAGTTTTTATAGGGAGGATAGAATCAAGGGAGGTGGTAATCCACTCCCTGAAGTTTCTGTCCGCTATGACAGGGTCCTCTGAGGGGGTAGGGGTCGTAGAGTTTAAGGCTCTGATCCAGTCCTCTGTGGAGAGTCTGGACCATGCCCTGTCCCTGGTGTAAGTGGCGGGCTTGTGGGGCTTCCTGAAGACTCCTGGTAAAAAGAAAGGGACCAAAAAATGGTCCGTCCAAGGGAGGGGAAGGGGCACTTTGGTTTGGAGGGAGTGGACATTGGTAAAGACTGGGTCAAGTAGGTGGCCCTTGATATGGGTGGCTCCAGAGTTGGTCAGTTGGAGACCGTAGACCGCCAGGTCTAGAATCAAATCGACGGCCCCTATATCTAGGGGGTCGTCAAAATGAATGTTGAGGTCTCCTAGTATAGTAAAGTTGGAAGTAGAATGTGCCAGTGAAGATATTGATTCTAGGAGAGAACTAGCAAAGGGGCCAAAATGGCCGGGAGGGCGATATACTAGGAGGCCTGACAACGAGCTTGTCGGTGCTAGCTGGATGGAAAAATGGCAGCTTTCAGAGTCCGAGATGTGGGCATCATTAATTCTGCAGGAGAGGTGATCCCGGTGGAGGATAGCTAGTCCGCCTCCTCTGCCGGAGGAACGTGGTTGGGACTGGATGAGGAAGCCTGGGGGTAGGGCTAAGACCACGTCCGAGTCCGAGTGAGCAGTGAGCCACGTTTCCGTGAGGAATAGAATGTCGAGGTCGTGGTCAACAAAAACTGCACACATAGGCTGTAATGGCAGGCATGAGACATGTTTAAATAAGAGCTACTCAAGTGGGTGGCACAATCAGTGCTGCAGGCCCACTAGTAGTATTTAATTTGCATGACCTGTGTACACATATTCCACTCTACTAGGGACTTGCAAGTAAATTAAATATGCCAATAGGCTATAAGCCAATGTTACCATGTTTTAAGGAGAGAGCACATTCACTTTAGCACTGGTGAGCATTGGAAAAGTGTGCAGAGTCCTAAAGCCAGCAAAATAAATTCAGGAAAACACGAGGATTGATGACAAAATGTTAATGAGAAAACCCCACCAAGGATGCCAGATATAACACATGCACCCCCTCCCAGCAGAAAGTGGGGAGAACTAACCAACCCCCTGCAAGTTCTCATCGCTAATGTGGAAAAACATTGGGAGACCCTCAGCAATGGTGTGGTCTGTTTCAGGACGGTGTTTCACCACAAAGTGCAATTACTGTGTGGTGATGGACCACCTCACCAGTTTGGGACTCTGGCCCCTCATCTCCATTAGCCATCTGTGGGGCCTGTGGTGTGTCTGAACCCAGAAGTGAGCACCAAAAAGGTATGGTCTCAACTTCATTAGTGCCCAGATCACTGCAATGACTTCTCTTTCAATTGCACTCCACATCTGTTTCGTGGGTAGTAACCTCCTACTGATGAAGAATACAGGTTGATCCGGGCCCTCTTAATTTAGCTGTGAGAGTACAGCCACTATGCCAAACTCTGAGGCATCTGTCTGCACAATGAATTTTCGGGAGATGTCTGGGCCTAGAGTATGGGTGCTGTGCATGTGGCCTTCTTCATGGTGCCAAAAACATTCTGCCACACCTCCTAGATAGATCACCTGTTTGGGCAGCTTCTTAGAAGTCAGCTCTATCAAGTCAGCAACAATAGTGTCTGAGTCTTGGGGGGAGTCTTGTGGGGTGCCCAATCCAGATGATTTGTATTTTGGCCTGGAGGGGCAGCACCTTGCATCCTCCAACTTGGTGTCCCAAGTTGGCCATGGAAGCCTGCCCTATCCGGCACTTACTGGCCTTCATAGTCAAGCCTGACCCCCTAAGCAATTAAACACTTTATTAACAATTAAGAATGAATGGTTAATTATTGCTTAAAACATGACTAAAATACATCATGTTACACAATGTACGTACATAATAGTCAATTAACTAATTATTAATAAATTATGAATTAATTGCCAAATAGTTAATATTTCATCAACTTCCCACCCTTTACCCTACACAACAAAAATATATAATGGTTACACATTTTATATAATGAATAATCAATAAAATACTTTTCAATAGAATTATTATAGTTGTTAAATAGTTATTACTTAAATACCATGGATATCGCCATACATTGCATGAAGGAAGGGAAAATTTGGAGGTCCAATCATTTTCATTTCCAACTTCTACACTACCACCTGTGATGCAGGTAACCCTGCTTGTGCTCATATATGATCCTCTGGTAAGCTGGTCACCCTTCAGCGGTGCCAGAGCGATTCTTCCTCATAAAGGTTTTTGAACATTGTAATATTACCCTAGATGGATCATATATTGGGTGTTAGTGGCCAGCATACAGGTGGAAAAGAAATAGAAACGAATCTCTTGTTTTTCGTTATTTTGTATTTTTTTAATTCCTACAAAAGGCTCGCTGAAGTCAAAACATCTTGACCCATGTGTCCCACAGTGTGTTCAACATTTATTTCTAGAAATTATTCCAGCTGAATCACTGGCCAGATCTGCTGCACTCAAACAGAACTATTTTAATCTCCATAGAGTAAGTCTAAAGTTTAGTTTGAGACACC
This sequence comes from Lissotriton helveticus, assembly GCF_964261635.1. Lineage (NCBI taxonomy): Eukaryota > Metazoa > Chordata > Amphibia > Caudata > Salamandridae > Lissotriton > Lissotriton helveticus. Next base: position 1,172,515,192 of record NC_136070.1, read on the forward strand.
CATGTGTCATTGACCTCTGCAGACATGTGTGCAATTTATCTGATTTTCGCGTTTGTTTAATGTTTAGGCTGCCCTCTGAAGATCGGTTATTGATTAACGGACTGGGAATTTAGTCAGTGTTAGAAGATGTTCTCTGAAAGGGGGTCTGTACTTGCAACCATGAATCGCCTGCTGCTCGTTTGCGCTTTATTAGCATCTCTCACAGCGTTTGTCACTTCTGATTTTTTGATTAAAGGGCCTGGGAACATCAAGGTAAGCAAAACTATCATTTGACAATATCTTTCAGATTACTGTAGTTATTCCTACATCGGGGTGAACCTATTCAAATCCTACTAACAGCCACAGTTCCAGATCTTCAACCCTGTATTTAACTGAGTAAATTAAGTTATTGTTGCAAACATTTTATACTGAGATGGTCAGGAAGGCCCAACCATACCTCTGATGGTATTATGGTTAAGGCACTGTCAGGGGAATAATAAGATACCAAATTAAATCACTTCAACAAATTGCAAATATAGTAATTTAGTGTATAGTTATCAACGAGAGCTGCTAGAATAACTAAGAAGATCAGCAGAATATCTCTTTAAATCGAGCTCCGTAAAGACTTACGTCCTTAGATAGATCTTGGCTGGTAGAATGCCATAGAGTTTTCTGCCATGACATGGAGAGGTTCCCCAAACGGGGTAAACCTAGCATTGCATAAGCCTTTTGGCCGGGAAATGTCTGTTTCTATTCGTTTATCTTCCCCAGTTAACGCAGGCATAGTATGTGCATATTTACTGCATATGTATTTTCATTCTCCCTTACCTGATTAGGGGTGGCCACCAACATATGCAGGACCCTATATTACTTTTCCTTGAAAGTGTGTCATGTTTCTTGACACAGTTGTTCATGGAGGTAGCTGGGTTGTTATGGTGTTACACGAGTCACTTTAGTTGTAGTTGTTTACCTCCGCCATTTTTGCCAGAATACCTCCTGCACATTGGCGGAGAGGGTGATGAATGTAAAGGACATATTCGTCTTATTTAGAGTTTGGTGGACATGATACCCTGGCAAAGAGTGGCAAATACCTCATCGTTTTTGTATTACAAGTGACAAAAGCTTTAATACACTTGTAACATGATGGACGGATATCTGCCAGGTGTGCGATGGAGTATCCCCTCCTCTGAAATCTAAATAAGATCTGGTTTCTAGAAACTGTTCAGCACCTGCACACTGTGATGGTTAAGGTGCTTTATAAATGACAAGCAATGGCCTAAAACTAACATTTGTGTGACATCTTTCAATGTATTATCGATCGTTATCCTAGCTTAATAACTGAAAAACACTGGGCCCGATTCACAAAAGTAATCTGACACAAAATTCTAACTTTATGACTTTCGGTATTCACAAAAGGCATTTAGGAGTAGTAAAGTTAGGATTCCTAACTTTACTACTCCTACATGCCTTTTGTGAATACCAAAAGTCGTAAAGTTAGGATTTTGTCTCAGATTAGTTTTCTGAATCGGGCCCACTGTCTTTCTGACCAGTTTAATAACAGCCTCCTCCAGATCACACCTTTTATTTTTTCCCTATGAATCCGTATCCTGGTTTTATAACCCTCGGATAAAAACAATATTAAACAACGCACCTAAAATCGGTGACCTTGCTAAAGTTGTATAAGGGATATATCCTACCATGCCATTAATAAAAAATAATTCAATACCACCTTTGTAACATGTACCTGCATTAATGCTACATGCTACAGATGCATAGAGGCTCTACTTCATATGAGTAATTATGCTATTTACCAAATTGTCTAAAGCTTAAGGAGACTGTAGACAATTGCAGTTTTGTTTTACTCATCCATAAAGTGCACTTTAATAAGCTGTGCCCCGGATACTGGCTTAATGGACTCACAATTAAATTACTAGCAAATACATTTAAAACTAGAATTTGCAAAGCTAGTAGATCTGGCCTTGACAAGCTGGTGAGATGGATAAAGGTATTTTTTATTGCAAGTATATGCCACAAAATTAAAGAAGAAAATATAACGTCGGCTAAGCATGGGGAGCATACTCTTGCAATCAAAATGTATTTTGAAAAAAACAAATTACTAGTGCATATCATTTTGATGTGTACTCCAAGAAATCCTGTGACTGTTACACCTGTCACAAACAAATATGCATGCTCTACATACTGACATCCCCAGACTGATTGCTAGACTAGACTTTGGAAGGGTCAAGATTTTGGCAAAGCTTCAAAATGCCCCTACCCTTAAAACTGGGGTTTGGTTCTGAAAATAAAAAAAAAGCAGGGGCCGTGAGCACTGTGCTGCAAGGTTTTCGCCTGGAGTAGGACTCCATTTTCTTTTCCAGTTCATGACTGCTTTCATTTACATGGAGGCCTTGAAAAGGAAAAAGTGCATTTGAAGGTGACTTTATCTAGGGCATGCCATTGAATGCTCTTGACCTGGTGATCTTGTGGCAAAGGGGCAACTAGCTAAAGTCAGATGAACCTCCTATGACAGAAGCCAAAGGTGTCCCCATATACAAATGAAATGTGGCAATTGCAAGTGTGGGGAGTAAGGGTCATCCTTAATATACAATATGTCTCCTCCGTTAATACACTCTAAATTAGGTCTTTAGTCCTGCTACCCATACTTATAGCAGAGACATAGGCCTGCATATAGGGAGCTATGCCTGCAGATGGGGAGCTACATCAGACCTCTTCCATTATTTAGACTACGGCAGGTGGAATGTAAACCAGTAAAATAAGCCTATAATTGCAATGTGACCATCCACCCACTATTGTTGGAGTCCTCCATTACATGTCAGAGAATTCTCACCACAGTGCTGTAACTAAAATTACAGGAGCAATCTTGACCAAAATGTAATGCCAGCGGCCACCATGACTTAGCTGCTGGATGCTATTTCTTTCATGCTAAAAATTCCCAAAACCTGATTTTGTTTTCTACATAACAATATTGCAATGACTCTAATGGATTGTTAGGCATCTCACATTGCTTTTTTCATGTTTGTGACCACAAGATAGGATAGGACCTCTGACACTGAAATGCTAGTGGCACTATGATGGATGGGCCTCTGGCTAAACATTTCCATTGGGGGATCAGCTGAAGCTCTGCCAATGAATTTAAAGTGGATAGACTAAATGGGCAGAGGAAGCACATAATTGGCAGTGAAACCCCGTTATCACCATCCCTTAAAGGAGTCCTTTAGTAAATCACATTTTTACAAAAAACTGCTGTATCTAATATTTCTTTCAATACTGATAATATTGAATGCTTAATGAATCTTCTGTTTCTAACTTGGAACATAAGTAAGGAAATAATTTATTCCACGCATTATTGCGGGGGTTTGTTTATTTTGATTTACTGCTTCAGTGCATATTTTTGTATGTCATAGGAGAATTTATAATGTTCTCGTCTAAAATACAAAATTGCTTATTGACACTGATAGTTTGATTTTGGTACAAGCTGCCACTAGAGGAATATGTGTCTGTCTTACTCTAATTGTATTTGTTTTAATGTTGCTGTAATAGTACTCTGTATTTTATCAGTGTGACAAAAATGAGAAAGCATGTCTCTTCATGTATGAGCTTTGGTATATAGGGGCATATTTAGGAGCCCTAGTGCATCACTCTTGCACCACGCAATGTAGTGCAAGAGTGATGTAACTCAAAAAAGAGATGTATGGCGCCATGTAAGGCAGCTTTTTGGGGCCCTGCATGACTTCTTAAATCTTGAGTAATGTAACACAGCGCAAATTGCTGCATTGCATCGCCAGGGAGCCTTTTCTATGGGTGTTCCCATGCAACATCGATGGATTTTGACAAAGTCCCAGATTTACTAGAACAGGTAAACCTCGGAATGCACCAAAAAGATACAGGTACCACGCACCAAAAAGAGAAGCGTAAGGAGGAGAAATATCTTTATTTCTCATGATTCTTTTCTCTGTGTTCCATTCCGCTGCACAAATAGAAAGAAGAAAAAGCCTCTCAGGATTGTCTTTGTGCAGGAAAGTGCCCCTTCATGCACAAAAACAATCCTGCATGCAACACAGGCACCCTTGCAACATTGTGCAAGGGTAACTGTATTTATGCTAGGCAGGCCATTGTGCCCCAGTGTAAGGTAAAGGACAGGAAGGCATCATATTCTTTATATTATGGTGCATTACTGCCCTTTTACTGTCACACAGCACAGCAAGGTGACTTGCTGCATGACTTTTTTGTAAATATGCTCCATAGTATATTTGAAAGATATGGCAAGGCCTTTCAAAGTGAGTGTACTTATAAATGTTGGAGTTTGCCAGGTTTCGTTGCAGTGAGCAAAACATCCTATAGGCAACAATTCTTAGAAGATTAGCCAAATATGTGGAAAGAAAGACATACATATCCCTTACTGTGGTTAAAATCATAAACAGAGCAACCTATGAGTCCATTTTACTACTACTACTAGATGCAATGTTTGTAATAAAAATGTAGTACACATCATTGATGCAACGTAAGTGTAAGAAGTATACACTGACCTTGTATTGTTCGGGATACATCTATTTCCACCCTTTTATGGTTGAGGCTCAAGCTGTAACACAGTCCAAATTAATCAGGTCTCCATTTTTATTATCTATCTAATAGCAAAAAGCAAACTATTTCAGAAAAGCGTGCTCAAAGCCATGTTGAGGACACCATGAAGAAAATAAATATTTGTTTAGAGTGCTGAAACCTCTCTGTTATGTGGAAGGTATTGGTAAACACTTGGTGATGGCAGGCTCTGTACTGAGCGGAAGTGAGAAAACTGATGCTTCTTTGGTTTGTTATTTCGGCTGGGCATCTGCCCACCAAAACGAATAATCACAGCTCTTGTCAATGTGAACTGTTTACACCACTAAATTAACTTGAGCTGAAGCACTTGCTACTCATGACAGAGCAGACACGCGTAATATAGGACAATGTGTAACGGGTTTATGCAATTCCAAAACAGTGATAAAGCAAAGCACCAAACAATAAAAATCCCAAACCAAATAAAAAGAATTAGAGTAACATTCAATTAAAAAAAAATGACACAAAACAACAAAAAAATCCAATAAGGAGAAACAGAGAATGTTTTAGGGATTCATTTTAAGTACAAAAAGCACCAAGAAAAGGTAAACCACTGCTGACAGTCAATGGACAGACTAGTCAGGACCAAGGTTTAATTTCAGGCCAACCATGATGGAGCCTGGGTGGAATATTCCTAGTATTGGTCCCGATGAAAGGCTGGAAGTCAAAAAGTTATAATAAGTTTCTACGTCCTCCTGGTCAGAAGGAAATATTTTCAAAAGTTTGTTAACCTTGTTTTCGTGGCAAAACAACCACAGGAGTACACGTTTAAAGGTTCCAGGGTCTTGGGGGTGTGGAAACTCACAGGTGGTAGAAGGCGAGTACCAGAGTCCAGAAAAGTCCAGTTACCACTGATCTGCTGTGTACTTCCAGGAGAAGGCCTCTTGCAGAGAGTTGTGTCCCTAAATTCACACAAGAGGTCAGTCAACTGACCCTTGGAGACAACTTATTTTTCCTGGGTACAAGGGAGAGCAGGTCCAGTCCTTCAGGGGTCCTATCAGATCACAGACAGCATGTCCCATCCTCTTCTGTTCTTCCACCGGCAGGATTAGTATCTTCTCATATCTAACACTAAACTCCAGTTTCAAGCAGGCACTGTAATTACAACAAATCCAGAGACAGAAGTCTGGATGGAGAACCACAGCGTTCTTCAGTAACCAGAGAGGGGATACACATGAATTGTGATAGCATCCTATTTTCTCCTTTTCAAATGTAAGTGTTACATGTTGCTCTAGAGAACTGTCAAGCAGGATTTGACACTGGACTGTCAAATGAATGCCCACAGCCCACAGCCCACACTGTGTTCCAAGGAGTCATCTCTGCCCATTCAGGTCAGCCTAAACCTCTTTCACACTTATTTTCAGACTGAGAACAGGAAAGTAGCTGCTAGAGAGTTAATTCAAATTATCCTCAGGAACTTCAGGCAAGGGAAGAGGTAACTTTTTTAAAATAACTTTTTTTTATTATTGATTAAAATTAATACCACCATTAAATCGGAATTTTATTAGCTATTGAAAATTGTTGTTTAATTATTTTTCCAGCTGATCCCAATCCCAGGTTATAGTAATAGCATTTTAATCAATATGTTTTCTACAGCTTGGACTGCCACAGTGAAAATAGCTTTATGTGCCTTTTCACAGTAGGAACATGGCAATAATATATTGTGTGTTACTTACTAATATTTAAAAGAGAAGTTTGAATCTGACAAAACGGGTTAGGCACTGAAGAGGTTAGGCTACACAGGTGAGACCTGTAGTCATGTGTGCACCGCCCATGTAGTGGATGGCACATATGTGCTACAGTCCACTGTGGCATTCAACTTTTAAGCCATGGCTGCATTCTCCAGACCATATACTATGGAATTACAGTCAAATTAAAGTGCCAATCAGGATTAGGATATTTAACCCTAATTAAAGGGGAAACACGTGAACTTTATCCCAGGTTAGCAGGAATAAAGTATATAGAATTCTAAACTAGCAAAAATAGTGTCCTATAAAAGATGACCATGAAGAAAAGGCACATTTGCTACACTTATTCTTCAGGTAGTACTGGTTGACCACCCACCACACACACTGCTGCATAAAGCTTTCATCGATGCAGGCCTTCTCACTGCCATCCCCTAGTTGACGCCCTCCACAACGACGATGCAAGCCTCCACAATGTAGGACTCTGCATCACAGCTCCACAGCTCCACAGATCCTCTGGTGCATGAGGTATCTTTGGCACAGGACATTGCATCGCAAGCCCCTTGTCTATGCCATCCTCCACAACAATACACAACCTTGCATCGCAACCTCAGCTCCTTTGACTCACTGCTGCCTTATGCATCCTCGGCGCGGGATCTCGTAATGCTACACAACCAGGATTTAACATACTATTGTTGAGTGAGCCTAACTAGGTCCCTGTACCTGGCCGCACTCCATCACGGTCAAGCTAATATTGTCACTTTGTCCTGGTGGAGTATGACCAGATAACTATAATAAGCGCTTTGTGCTTCTGGGGACTATTCTTACCTAAAACTTTAACATTTCATATCTCTGACTTTACTGATTTTTATTGTTTTGATCTCAAATAATTTATAAAATTATACTCTATTTTTCTAAATTGTTGTGGGACTTTTTTGTTTTGTGTTTTCACTTAATTACTGTTTGACGTGCTGCATAAATACTTTACACATTGCCTCTAAGTGAACCCTAGCTTCTTTTGTGCCACACTGTGTTTAAGTACAGGTTACTTTGGAGTTTGTGTGTGTTTCACCTGACAAAGATTGTGGTTGATGCTTTAGTAGGGTGTCATACTTCTCAACCAGTAACCCAATTTCCCACACTAACTCGTAACAATAAGGGAAAAGAATTGCATCAAAAATTTGCATAGTGAAAAAAGGTGCAAATATTTTGCACAATTCTAAATACAATAAACCATCAAACACTCCCCTCCCAGAAAAGCTATAAGCGAGGTTATGGTATTCCGACCCAACAGAGGCTGCGATTGCTGCAATTTGGCAGGAATCAGCACAGAAGAAGGTCACGCAAAAATGTGCAAAATGAGAATGACACCTGGGGAGATGACTGATCAAAGTTGGTGACTAAGCAGTTACATTTTATTGAGGGTCTTTACGCACTTAATTTCAGTGTTGCGTCTAATGCCCCAGACCCCTTCCAAAACATACATGCTGAAAATCTGGTGTGAATCAAAGCACATAACCTGCATTATTGCCATGTGTGTTGAAAACATTCTTTCCCACCACAGCACCTCATGCCTCCCAACATTACCACAAAAAGTCAGGCATATGCCATTGCCATTTCCCACACATCATTTGTGCCCCTGACTGAAAGCATGTGTTGGAAAGTGGATTAGTAGTGGTGGCAGATATGCATTTACCACTGGCAATAATACCACTAACACAATATAGGTATTAGAAAATTATTTCCATGCTCAACACTTGGCAGCTTGGCTGCGAGCACACAGGCTTAACTTTAAATGCATTTATGTAAAGCATTTAAAAACATCAATTCAGTAAACAATTAGGACAAAACTAACAAAAAAAAATACAACACCAATTTACAAAAATAGGACATATTTTTATCTTTAAACTGACATCCAAATGAAAAAGATCCAATGTAGGGAACCAGGGTTATGATTTTTTTAGGATTTAGCACTATAGGGCACATTGAAATCTATAGCACTGATTGGCACATCTGGTCGTGCAAGACCGGGATGAAGTCAAAGTTGCAGGCCAACCACGATGGAGCCCAGCGTGGCTACCCCTCCTGGTAAGTCTTGGTCAAAGTTTTTACCTTCTGTCTTAGAAACTTTTCTGAAGTCTGGATTCGTTCAGGGTTTGCCGGCTTGCCTTGCGACGAGCTAGTGATCAAACTTATGGAAGTCAGACTTACAGAGCTTTCCAGCGGGATGAACCGGAGATCCTGGCCAGCTTGCGGTTGAAGGTGGGCGGCTTGACTCTCGTGGTTGGTCCGGGTCACTACTCCTATGTTTGGACTTGGAAACTTTTACAGAACTTTTCCTTGTGGGGTCCCTCAATGCTCGTCACCAGGCAGAATTCGGTGAGGGTTCGCCGGCTTGGGTTTCAACTCCTGGTCAAACTCTGGAAGTCATAACTTCATAACTTTTCATTGAGATGAACCTTGACAGCAGGCAGGATCGCAGTAGAGGGTTGCTTGCTTGGCCGGCCAGGTCAAGTCGGTCCACTTAAGGAGCTTTGTTTCAAAGTTGCTTCAAAGTTCTCCAAACTTCTAGAACTTCTTCCTGAAGTTTCCCAAAGGGTTCCAAGGTGTCCAGCACTTACTCCAAGGGTCTGGAAGCTCTAAGTTGGTCCTTGAAAGTTTGGGACTTCAGTTCCCACAATCAACAAAACCCTCACAAATCCACTGGTAGTACTCCAGGCTGAGGATCTTGGTGGTGATGTTCCTGTTGAACTTTGTTAACCTGTAGCTTGCAGTGTGTCCACTCTTTAGTCATTTTGAAGCAAAGTAATCCACAGGGCTGTAGTTCTAGATTGTGCCATAGGCACAATCTTCAGAGTGCAGGGCCTGGTTGGTGCAAATCAAACTTCTCAGCATGGACACCTCTTCTTCCTTAAGTTTCAAGCAGCAGCTCTGAGAGGTTCTGCCCTTCTCAGATACTTATTCCAAGTTCTCCGGGTCCAAGCAGAATGGCACTCCTGTCCAATGAGGTGCAGGACAACACCCCAGGGTATGACCACATCCTCCAAGTGTATCAGTATTTCCTCCCAGAGAGCAGCATTCACCACCCCAGCGCCTTGAGACCCTCACGGGTGAGTAGTGTGCTTTACAGATGAAATGATTGACTGATTGATTGATGTCTCATTTTCCAGCAGGGGGAGAATGACTAGCTAAACACACCTCCAGAATGGCTCTCCGTAGTCTCTTCCCCTTGAATCTGTCCATTCCTTCCTTAATCCTACCATCTGCCTGGGATCAAAGAGCAGAGGTGTAAATGAAACAGGCTTCTCCTGCCTTTCTCCTCCTTCCATTGAAGAATATTGTTTACAACCCCTCCCCCTGCTCTTTCATTCTCCTGGCCGCCCAGAACAGCTTTCTAACCCCATGGGCTATTTTCACCTCATTAAATGAGTCTGGCTAATCTACTTAACTCTGACCAATCAGGTCAGACCATTGGAAGGCTGACGTGTGGCTTACAGACAAGAAAGCCTTATAACTTCTTGTCTGTACACTTTAAGAGAAAATCAACAATACCATATTGTTGAATTTATCAATACCATTCTAGGAAGTCCTTGAATGGTATTTTTATGATTCTCCTAGCGGAATTATTAATTAATAATGTCTTAACCTTTGTAGCAGGGGATTTGCACTCAGAAACATGACTTGGGCCATTTTTTCCAATGCCAGGGCATATAAAAACATATTTTATAAGGACCCTGTCTAAATCTACAGGACCCTCCACCCCTGGCACACCTAGGGGAGAATTCATGGGTTCAAAATATGTAAAAATATTTCAGAACCTCACTCCACAGGGATCCTAGTACAAAAGTTGACTTTGGGAAGCACTTTACCACAATGCTGGAAGTGAAATGTGCAATTTTACCTAACCAAGGGCATCTAAAATTGTTTTTATAAGATAAGGTTCCTCCTTATAAATACCTGACCCCCATATCAGGGGAGCCCCTGGGGGTACCTAATATGCCCAAACATTGTAGTTTATCAATTTTTAAGTGTCCCAAACACCTAAGTCGAATCTGGGCAAGATCGGCGCCAAGTGATCACACTGGGACAATATAACTCAGAAGGAAAAGGAATCATATCAGGGATTACTCAGGGATTGAGCTTGAGCCCGACCCTCTTCAATCTATATATATTTCCCCTGATTAAGCTAATATTGTCCTTCAAGATCAATACCATCTAATATGCGGACTATACAGAGCTTATTCTGGTCCTGGATAATGACACTACTGAGGCAGAAGAAAACCTCAGAAAGTGCCTCTCAGCAAACTTCAAATGGATGAATAACAACCATCTGAGGTGTAATTCGGAAAAAACAGAGACCCTGCCACTTGGCAAACAAAACCCCTTTGTGCCTAAGTCTTGGTGGCCAGAAAATGCCACCCGCCCTCCTAATACAATAAACGCAGCCCAAAACTTAGGAATAAAGTTTGACTCCACCCTATCCTTCAAACAAAAATCCTTGGCAGTTGCGGGAACATGTTTTCATATCATAAAAAGTCTAAAGAAATGTTTTGACTTGCTCCCCTACTCAGCTAGGCAAACTGTTGCTGTCGCCCCTCATTACATCTAGACTGGACTATTGTACTAGCCTTCATGCAGGAACTAACAAATCAGTCATGCATAAGCTTCAGATGGTCCAGCATGCAGCTGCTTGGCTAGTATTGAAGTGGCCTTGGAAATCATCCGCCTCTGCTGCATTAGACACCTTGCACTAGCTGACAGTTCACAAACAGGTTCTATTTAAGGTCCTTATTATTACCTTTAGGGCCTTTCATGCATGTGGACCACTATATCTTCAAACTGGTTTTAAGCGCTATGTTCCCTCCCGTAGCCTAAGATCATCCAACGCAAATCTGTTGACCATTCCAACTTTTAGATTGGTGTGGAAGGGAGAAAAATCACTGGCAGTTTTGGGATCAAAGGCATGGAATCAACTGCCACCTCAGCTCCGCCAGATTGCTTCTGAGTCGGTATTCAGAAAGGCCCTTAAAACCTGGATTCAGATATACTGTGCAAAACTCTGATCTGAAGACCTAATTTTTATCTGTTATGAGCAGTAAACCAGTGTTTCCTCCTCCTCTTGTTCCGTATCAGCGCCAAGATGCTCCTTGGAGTGATAGTAGCGCTATACAAGTTTGCTTTTACATTCAATTACATTATAATGGGCATTTTAAAAGCAGTCCTGCAACCCAGGGCTGCTTTTAAACGGACCTCAGGCTTCAGCAGTGCACGCATGCAAGTGCAGAAAGGGATGCTGGCTTATAAACTGACAAGGCCTATTATATACTATGGATTTAAAGGTAGTTTTATTCCCCCATCCTATTATGTACTAGGGCCTTATAGAGGAGGTAATGACAATTATTGGGGTGCCCTAACCCATAGTGTACCCTAGCGTATGTAGGTGTTTTCACAGTATCTAAATGTCTCTTTCAGCACAGCTCTGTCCCTAGGCCTGGCTAGGCAAATTCTAGGATCAGTCAGAGTCACTCACCACCAGTATCAGTCAGCAAATCCAGCATATTGCAATGATAGGGGGTGCACAGGGGGGCACGATGATTTTGCAACAGCATATCAAATGTAATAGACACAGAAGGGCACACTTTTGATATATAAGGTTAATCAGTGATGGCAAATACTGCTTTCCACTACTATAGACAGGAAAAGAGGCAGTACACATGGTAGTAGCATCAAACAACTCTTTGAAAGTGGTTTCTATGGACAATGCATACTAGCTTGCATTCCTTAAAGAAATACCCTGAATACAACCAATACAAATTAATCTACCAAGCCTTGTTCTAAAATGTGCTCATGACAATAATTTGTGTATGTTTTATGAAACTATATATAACCCAGGAACATAAACTATTATTTTATTTATCCTTTCGCAGACTAACCTCGCCGATACATTTACACATTCTCCAACATTTTGTGGAAAACGCACTAATTGAATATACAAATCCACTTCTCTGGCTGCCAAAACACTCTAAAAAGGTCGCTGGAATTCATCTACACCCTATAAAGATATGGTTGAGTGCTCATTGTAAATCTAGGTTATCTGGCATAAGATACCACAATAAAAGTATAATTGAGCTTTTTAAAGTTTTCCAGATGACCCCAGTTACGTTCAATTTTACCCCGGGAAAATTAATCGCATTTCCTGACATCGAGTGAATAAAATAGTTTTCTTTCCACCGAAACCGTAACACCAAATGAACTGTAAACATTAGAATGTATTAAACTTCGATGAGAGTAACTTATTTGAACAGATTTTTTATAACATTCACGTGTTTTCTTTCTCCTTACAGAAACGAAGTGTTGCTCAAACAGTGGTGAGTTATTGTGGTTCTCGATTTTCCTTTTTTAAATAATTATTTTTTAAAAAGGAATGCTTTTGCATTTGTGTTTTGCATTACTAAGTAAGATTCGAGGATAACATTTCAAAGAAACAATTTTGAAGATGTGAGTGTGATCTGAACGTGTAACGCTTTGTTTCTGTGAAATGCACACACATGATGTTTGGTATAGTTGTATATAATACTCTCCTACGACTTTTGTTTCTTACTAGAAGCTGAAGTTAATTACATTGAACAATATTAAAAATCAAGGGGGAAATAATTTTTATTTCAGGCTTTGATTTGGGTAGTGTTTGGTTGTTAGTGTATTTAGAGAAATACATTGTGGAATATTTAGGACCTGTGCTAAGGAGATATAGTTAATTATGACCAGGAAACCAAAACAGATTTGTAACTGACTGTCTTGTTTAGAAATGTTTCTGAATATATTGATCTCTTACAAATGAAGCTATATCATAATTGTCATCAACTGAAAAAATAGAATGCAAAAAATAGTTGTAGTTGCGTACGTGTGCTGGGAAGTGGGGCGAGAGAACATACTCCTGCTAAAGTTGAGAAGAGATTGTACAGTGAGATGGGAAAGAGGGTGCCGGACTAGTTAGGGTTTTGATTTGGATTGAGGGAAAGGTAGCCTTAATGGATAGTAAGAGGTTCATAGGGTTTAGTAATTACCAGCGTTAGGGAGTAGTATTTTTTTAGGCTTCAGGGAAGGGTAGAGGTAAGGGATGATATAGAGTTCTTAGATTTCAGTGAGGTGTTGCATAAGGGGTAGATAAGGGTGTATATGGCTCAGCAATGGGTGGCATAAAAGGTAAGTAAGGGGATTTAGAGGTCATGGAAGGATAGCTTTAAGGAATAGTAAGGATTTTTGTTCAGGTAATGATACACTTAAGGGGTTTTAAATTGTTTTTTGGGTTCAGGGTGGTTGGAGTTAAGGGTAGTAAGGGGATTTTAGGGTTCAAGGAAGGGTAGCATTAAAGTGTAGTCATGCGTTTTTAGGCAAAACTACCTTATAGTTACCCTTAGTAGTATGCAGCAGAGAAGATAGGGATATGAAGGGCACCCCTCATATGAGCAAGCCGCACCAGCCTAATTTCAGCTGCTTCCACCCAGTAAGAGAGAGCCACCAAGCACTTACGCGTTCACCACCTCACAGTCTCACTGCCAGCATTCTACTCCCGACCTTCACACCTCCACTGCCTCCACCTCCACTTTCCTCTTCGCAGTTTCACAGCTTCGCCTCCATGCCAATTTTTTTAGCAGGATGTAATTTGTACCTGAAGTGAAATACAGAATGCTCTAAATGTACTATCGACTTCTGCTAAATTCAGGAGCTGAGGAAACCTAGCAAGTGTTTGAGTAAAGCTTTACTGACACATCTAAAAGAGGAATTAGTGGATAATTCCCATGGCAGTAAATTGGACCAATCTTGGGAATAAGGAAGTAATACTGCCACAAGAAGACTTTGGAATGCAACATAAGGTTATGAAGTCTTGTAGAGGGGTGCAAAAATACTGGCTAATTATTCCTGTCCCTTAATGATTACTGTTACAGGTACCTCATTGGGGCATTGCTCCTGTGAGAAATTTGCAGAGGATATAAGAAATGCTATTTAGACAACCGTTATTAAATGTATATGTTTTTTTTCTGATTTAACCCCCAGAATTTAATTATTCACCTATATTTGTTGAACTGGTTTATATACGTGCCTCAGAAATGAGTGCCAGTTATTCTCAGGCATCGGAACTGATACCCACTTATTTGTTAAATTTGCACTTTTTGGTATAATTATATTTTTCATTTTAAATTGCTCTTTATTGAGTTATTACATGTACGTCATACATGATGAAACTACATAGAAATGTAAAATGTTTATGCCCCTCACATCGGGAGCATACCGAAGAGTGCAAGAATACAGGGCTAAATCAAAAAATGAGACAGCAGACAGGTGAAACAGAGGGCTGGGCTTATACCCCGCTGAGGTTAAAAACAGCTCAAGAAGCACTGCAAGAGTGCCTCAGTTCCTTCCCAGGGGGCTTTCTAAGGGTATTGGTAGTGCATACTTAAGTTGTACGTGGTGTGTGGGTGGCTTCTTTGGTGATTTAGGGCCATGGTGGGTCATGGTAGTGTACGTTATCATATCAGTAGCTTATTGTTGTTTCATGTCTGACCCGGTAGCCAGTGCCAGCAAGACAGCTTCACACCTTGTGATTGATGTGGGTTTCCCAGCCTTGTGCCTTAGCCGTCTAACCACATCATCTTCAGCCTAGGCCTATTTCATGACTTCCAGCTGTCAAGTATGCATGGATAGAGGCGGCCTGGATTTCCAGTGCAGTCACACATTTTGCAAGTGAGAGTGCAAGATCAATACATTTGCTATGGGCTATGTCTGTCTTTGTACAAGGCATTCATCTTAGGAGAGACATGCTGTAGGCGTGAAAATGTGAAGCCTACATTTTATGCACCTAACTAGCTTACACATCTTGCTAGAAAGGCTTGTGTGCATTGTACTGCCCTATTTGAATGGATATCTTTAACACCTTTTTAAGCCTTTATATTTGATAGTATTAGTGAGCAACAACCAAAACTCATCTTATCTTTTCATACAAGCTTGTAGTCATATTTTATGTAGCTTGTTTCATAGGCATCAAATACATTTTTGTGTTCAAAACAAATTATCTAAATAATTTGAATGTATAATCTTAGTCAGACACCTACTTAGAAATCTCTCCTCTCTTGAGAGTGGAGACGTTTTTCCATTTATCTGTAACCTTTTACTGAACAGGTTACCTGAACTTGCTGTCTGGTAAGAAGTGAAGGATTCAATAAAAAAAATAAAACCATTAGTTCATAGTTGCTGGTAAAGTGTCAATTATAGATTCTAACTCTTCTTCTAGAAACTCACTCAGCAGCACAGCATGCCCCTGTGACCACTTGAGCTTCCTACAATTCTCATGCACACTTAACTCACCATAACAAAAGTTCCACTTATTGGTTTGTGTGCATTCTTAATCAAATTGACATTTTAGTACAAGATAGTCATTCAGTTCTGATTGCCTCCATACTTATACCTCAAGGAAAGAGTTCAAATTTGAAGATTATGAATTCCAGCATGGCTATAGAGGAAAGACTATTAGGGGTGAGGTTCAGTGGCACATCGCCTTTTTATTTTTCTGTTCAAAAATATGTATCAAAATTTGAAGAGAGCATTCATTAAAAAGTTTCCCTTTTCTTTATTGTTTTTTTGATAACCACAGTGTAGTAAAGGTGCCTCTCTTTTTTCTGTTCCTTTCCTCTCTTTAGTCAAGCTGTCAGCTCACCTATCCTGGCATTGAAACCCCCTTGGATATTTATGTTTGGTTCAATTCTCTTTTGCGTCAATTACTTTCTCTACCATGCTATCATTACTTGTGCCCCTTTAAATAAGTTAATTGAAAACCAGGATGTAGTGACCATAAGTATATTCTTAAGAACCATACTTGAAAGTTAAGACTGGTTAAGGATGTCAGAGTTTGTATTTTTAGCTACAAATGCCTATGCACACGTTCTTTTGTATATTGCAGAAACAGTACTGTGTAATCTGAATTCACAAAAAAATCAAGAAACATTTTACTATCCACACATCAAAAAAGTGAAATGACAGCAGAACATTCCAGGTGTATTGTGTTCTTATGATTTAATGAGGATCGATTGCCCAGCCAACACGTGTTTCGTCAGGGTGTGAACCCACAACTTCTTCTGGGCTTGAAGATGTACAATAGCAAAGTTTCAAAAACTCAAAAAACATGTTTTAAAATTCAGTCGACAAGTGACTTTAGTGTAATTACACTCTGGGTGACAACCCAAAATCTTGTGTGCCACCAATTCTGATGTATCGGTCCTATAAGTGATCAGAAGACATGTGATGAAGGGGTTTAAGTGACATCCTAGTTTGGTTTACAAATTTCCTAGTGCAAAGACCTTACTTTAGCTATTTCTAGTAAAGCAGTTTGGTGATTGATCTAAAATCAACATGCACATGGAAAATCAATGGGTCTAATTTCGCCAAACTAAAAGATTACATATAAGTGCAGAGTGCTAATCAACAAACATTGTGACATATTTATGCACCTAAGGAATAGGTTTGTTCGAGGATTAAGAGACAGAGAAAATATATAAATGAGATTAGGAAAAGAGAGGAGAGGGAGAACATGAAAGAGAAAAGACCCATAGTCAGTCCAGGCTAAGGATCACTTGCTAAAAGATTAGAGCTACCGATAAGAGATCTGAATCTTACCTCTATGGCAAAATACAATGAAATATTTGATCTTCAAAACAAGGAGTAAGAAGGTGTGGATCAAAATTATGTCCATACCACTGGGTTACGTTTTAAGCAAAAACCGGAGCCTGCGCAAAAAACTAAAAAACAGTATGGGGAGGCCTAACACTCCGCCGGTTGTACTTCCATTCCAGTTGGCGTATAAAGGAAATACTCAGTTTTTGTTAGGGTGCCTTGCTTAGGTGAATTGAGCATGGCCCTAATTTTGAGCATGTCACTGCCGAAGGTGTAACAAAATCCTCCTTGTAGACGTATCAACACAGGACACTGCTAAGGACAGCAATCTCTGCAACAATATTAAAATTTATATTTTCTGAGAGACAATATAAAGTCCTTGAACTGTGAATATTCTGCACAAATTGTTTTATTTTCACGGATGAAGGTTCAATTCCAGAAGTGCATTTTCATTTCCAGAGATGAATATTTAATTCACCATGATTCTTCATACAAAACAATACATGACAACCATATTTCTTCATGCAGATTAATTGATAACAGCCAACATTGTTTCTCGAATAATCACTTCTTGGGTGCTGTTCCAAAAAATGAAAAAGGAATAGAAAACCAAAACAAATAAAATAATAGAATACCATCCAATTAGTCATGACAACATTAACTGTTGTAAAATACCATTATCAATAATTAACATTGAAACGTTATATTAGCTTCCCATTGAACTAACATCTTTCTTTAGCGATCACCAAATTGTGCCTTTATTTCTATCCCATATACTACAGAATAGGTCACAGAAAATCCTATGTCTCAAGGGGCAGGTTCTGGTGTGAACCCGGGCTTCTGTGGGAATTCACAAGAGCATATTATCAAGCCCATTATCGCTGCTTTAGCGGCATCTTCCTGCCGCTAAAGCGGCGATAATTTTAACACGGTTCTTGATAATATACCCCCAAATCTTTAATGATATTCATTATCAAACATATCGAGACCATATTCTCTCAGGCTACTATTACCCTTAAGTCATATCACATTTCAACCAAGTTAATCACTGTGTCCTAAAAATAATGTATTATTATGTAGGAAGAATCATGTTGAATTGATTATGCATCTGTGCCAATAAACGGAAATTTCTGGAATTTATAATTCGTCTGTAACGATAACATGACATTGCTACAAAATATTTACAGTTAAAGGACTTTACATTGTCGCTAAGACAACCAATTATATTTTGTTGTCTGCTACATGGGGTTTTGACACTGGAAGGTGAACACTGACCTGAGATGCTTATGCCGGACGAGATATTCTTTACCTATTTATGTTTGTTATACACATAAACATTGTTGACATTTTTGCATGCGCTACCTAAACGTGATGCAAATAGTCAGAAAAGTGTAGATGTAATCTAAAAAGTTTGACGGTATGTGTTCAAAGCCGTATACTTCTTATGGTTCAGAAGATGTGGTGATTCACAGAATATTGTGCACTGCTGTTGAAACCGATACCACAGTATCAGAACTGTGTGGCTATTCACAAACAGGTGTAGTGCATTTCCCCAATTTATGGGCACTTTTTAAATTATAAGCAAATGAGCCTGGTATAAGTGGTGCTGAGCATGTGGGAAAGTGCATCAATATGCATCTATTTGTATGGCTTTAACAAATCGAACATTCTACACATATCTACAAAGGTGGTTTGAGAATAACACGACAAGTCAACTGAAATCCAAAGGTTTTTGACTACTTTTGTCACTTGGGCCTAAAATATCTTATCATCTGATATACATTTTCAGGTACAGCAAACATTCTTTAATTCACTATAGAGCCAAATGGGTAAATAGTAACATTCTCATCATTTATGTACCAATTTATGTTTTTTACAGACTCGGAATGAAGTGGAAGTCTACAGCGTGAAAATTGATTCCAAGGTGACCTCCCGCTTCTCTCACAATGTCATCACTAGTCGAGCTGTCAACCGTGCCAACACCTCCAAAGAGATCTTTTTCGATGTGGACCTTCCAAAGACAGCCTTCATCACCAATTTTAGCATGTTAGTGCCTACTTCAAAATGTTTCTTTTCTTTGTATTTTAGCATTTTGTTTTAACTACAATTCAAATGATTTTTTCTAGAAGTAGCCTTCTCAGCGTATTTGCATTTCAAATCTTAGTTCCGAAAATTTCTCTGCAATCCTAGCATTAATTTTTTTAATGTTTTTTATATGGTTATGTAAACAAAAGGCACAAACAGGGGGCAGTGTAGAGCTCAAATAATCACAGTGTTCCCAGACTTACCTTACAAACAGCGTGTTACATGCTACAACACTCGTGTGATTATGTGAGACTTCAGTGCTGATAGCCCATCAGGGACTCACCTCTATCATCCAGTGTAACAACATTTTTCACATACAAATCAATGCAAAACAGTTGCGATTAACTGGAGCAGGTCAGTGTAAAAGACTACAACAAGTAAGCCAAAAGACCAAACAAGAAAACAAGCAATAAAATAATAGTCCCTAATAAACATTGTTCCCATCCAGAGTTGCATCATTATGCCATCCTTCAACTCATGTGTACTTGTGTATCTATCGAGATATGTGTGTCATCAGGGGGTGTATCTATGGTGAAGCTGAAGAGTAATGTGTGGAGGCCCTTCTTGCATGTGGTAGGATACTTATTTAATTAGTGTCGCTCACATATCCTACCTGCTTCAGGGAGGGTGTATATCCAACTTCACTCCGACCTCTTCCAGATATGTGTCCGTAGTGTAAATCACTCATCTCTACTGCCTATACCGGTGGGACCCAACAACACAACTGTCTCCGCATTGGCCCATTTTGATACATCTATCCATCAATCACGGATAAAGGGCACGGCGGTTTGCCTTCCAAAACAAAGCAATACGTATTTTTTCTAAAATCAGAGCTAGATTTATAAAGGATCATGCACATTTAGAATGCTTAGGATGAGCCAGCATAGCAAGAATCCACGCTGTGGGTTCTTTCAGTATGAGCCTACCCATCACCTCAGTCACAACACCCTGTAGCACTTTGTCCCAAAATAGAGACACTGTGAGCAGTGCCATAACATATGCAGAAAATTCAGCATCGCTCTCATCACCTCTAGGGCAGTTAGTAGACGCCCCTGGGTACATGTGACCTACCGTGGTGAGATATGCATGATAAATATGGTTATATTGTGTAAGTCAAAACCTAAAGCTCAGCATACCCCAGACATCTTGCCCAGTTTGTCTCACTAAACGCAGTTCCCAGTTGTGGTTCCCAACAATCTTTCAATGAGCTTATGTTCACGCCAACAAGTGTAGAAGCGTTGAGTACAGGCATGTAACCATCTTCCTGAGGGGGCCACGTGTCAGCAATACTTGTAGCAGCTGTGAGGTAGTGGTCTCTACACCCCCTTATTTGCCTTACCAGCGCAGCATAATGCATACATTAACTGGGGCCCACCCTATTAGTCCTACCCCATTAGGCTCATGCAAACTAACAAAAGTCTGCAGTTTCTGTTCCTCGTACATGTCATCCCATGTCCCCAGGACCACCTCGGTCCATGGCAACTCATCTTACACACATTTTACATTATGGACAGAGTGACAGCCTTTGAGAGTCCACTAGGACTGCTCTGGGGCATAGGGTGGGGTGTGGGAGTTCTTCTATATGCACAGTTTCCAACACCAGCCTTCCCCCGGCAGTAAAATATTGTCTTTTTCCTGACTCCCATCCCTTCCACTCCAGGATTGAGGTGCCCAACAATTGTTGTGACAAGTCCCTATTCTCGGGGTCTGGCGTGTTGGGGGTCCACTATACTGTCCAACGTAGTTGCCCTGCTGCATAGTACAATGAATAATTGGGGCCCCCTAGCACACCCTCCATTATCGGGACATATAGTTGAATGATTACCGCTCGACATCTAACAGGGCCCACAATCACTAAAATGAGCAGGGGCTGTAAGTCTCAAAAGAATGGGTTTTTTAGAATCAGGGGCAAGTCTTGAAAAGGAAAATAATAACCTTGGTAGGATTAAAAAAGTTGAGATTCCGACTCTGTCCACTAAAAACACTAGTATTGATAATATGCTTGTACATACATAGACAATACTTGATCTCATATTAAATACCAGTAACCAACAAGCCGTAACAAAATCAGCAGAACTCAAGCAAGCATTCATGTCCCAGACCATTAAGCTTTCAGGCCTCAATGGACACAGCCCTCTTGGCAGCAAAATGCAAGGGAAGGTGCATCAGCAGAACATATGATTATGCATTATAGTGGACTCAAAGTGAAATTTTGCAACAAGCATTAGGGCCTCATTGTGTAATATTTAGGATCACATATAGATTTGCACCAAGGGAGCATTAGTGATGTGTATGATGTAAACACTCATATGGTTCTAAAGATGCATATTAGAGGAGCACTGGGTGGGGCACCTCAAGCACATGCCAGGTTATGTGCTGCTAAGGTGTACAAGTTCAGTGAATCATGGGAGCATTAGATGCCGTTCAACAGGGGTCGCTTAGTGATGTGCCTCACCGGAGCACTCTGTGATGTGTTTCCCTGTAGCACTGGGTTCTGTGAAACACTGGAGTTCAGTATGACACACTTGTATAAACACAGGAAGTCCCTCTTTGTTGTATTGATTGACTTAAGAAGGCATACACGCAGTTGTCCCAATTTTTGCCATCTTGTACAACTGGAGTACTAACTGTGGAGGTCAGTGGTGAGACAGCCTCTAATTCCAGCCCTTTCTTGACAAATGTTTCTGCCAGTACTACTTCGAAGCTAACCGGAGATACTATTCTGATTGCTCATGAACCCCCACCTGGCACCCCTGATCTTGAAAACTATCCTCTCCTCATTGTCAAAAATAGACCTGCAATTACCACCTCGACTTAAGTGGCTTCAATAAATGGCCCTTCTGCTCCCATTGTCTCGTAAGAGAAGGATCCTGTATGCTCCGCCCAAGATGGTGTTTTCAAATTTGAATCCACATACCAGTCTAACTTGTTGTATTCAGACAATCATATTCCATAAAATATTGCAGAGCACTTTCCGATACTTATTTATTGGCAAATTGCAGGACTAAGTGCAGCTCGCCACCTAGCTCAAGTAGTTGAAGCAACTTGCGATGTAATGCCACGCGTGGTAACAACCCGGTCGTTGTACCGACCGCTTTGTTACCTACCGTGTAGTAACAGTACACATTGGAACGTCATACATTTGCTTTTTAGTCATCAAGTGGAGGACTGTAGATCTAGAAAATGGGAGATTTTTTGCGGCCTTCGTGGACGTGAGATCTTGTTCCAAGGCCGAAACTATGAGAAACCCTGCTCAGAATACGGGTCTCAAGAGGCTTATTGATCCTAATCCAGGCACTATACACATACAATTATGCCAGGGTCAGGTGGGTACCTGCAGGAGAACTGACAGATTAAATATCAATTCATAGAGGGGTGCGCCAAGGGTGCATATTGGCCCCCGCGCTCTTCCTCTTATACATCAACGAGTATTTATCATACCTTTTCAACTGTGAGAATGATTCCCCCAAGATTAAAGATACACAGCCACCATGTTTTTTATTTGCTGACGAGATCCTGTTATTTTCTAAAAGTCCCTGGGGCTTATCTACATTGCTTGAGAGGATTTCCCTATTCTGCATAGACTACAGGTTAGAAATAAATAAGAACAAAACCAAGTACATGGTGTTTGGAAATTACAAGGGCAAAAGAAGAAGAACGATATTATTAGATGGGGAAGCCCCTGAGAGGGTCTCAGAGTTTGATTATCTGGGTGTGTGTTTGGAAGATTCACATAGGTGGCTAGCTAAATTGAGGAAGAGCACTCTGTCCTTAAAATAGTCTGCAGGATCTATAATAAGGTTTGCAAACAATGTATCTTCTTTTACCATTTCTCCTCCTTGGAAATCTATAGAAGCCAAGCTTGTGGGGTGGTCCCTTTTGGAGCAGACATCTGGGCCACTGCAACATAGAGATGCTGGAAAGTGCAGAGAACAGTTTCCTCAAATAGCTGTTAAAAATTCCCCTGAGCCCCCCCACTATCCTCAGCCCACCTGAAAGACCTGTACTGGCTCCCCGTCAACAAGAGGATCACCTTCAAGCTCCTCATCCACGCTCACAAAGCCAGACCACTCCACAACACTGGACCAGTGTACCTCATTGTACGACTCACCTTCTACACCCCGAACCGCCAGCTTTGCACCGCTGACCTCGCCATCGTTCCCCGCATTCCGTCGATCAACCGCCGGCGGCAAATCATTCTCCCACCACACCGCAAACACCTGGAACACCAGCCCCATCTGCCTTCGACAGACCCGACCTACTGGCCTTCAGGAGACTCCTAAAGACCTGGCAGTTCGAGCAGTAGCAGCACCCCCACCCTGCCCAGTGCCTTGAGACCCTCACGCGTGGCTACAAGGCTTACTAGAGGGTTCATGTGCCATTAGGATCCCTTGGTGTGCTTACATAAAGACTTGGTTATATCAGCTTGGACTAGGGTTTTTTTGTCAAACCCCAGAGATTTACCGCACAATGCCATTGAGAAGTTGAAAATAGCCTAATGGGACTATGCACTTGGTGAAATATTTTCTAAGACCGTTTTGGGTAGCCTGTCTGTTTTTTTTCCATTGAAATGAGGTTTTGAGTTTGACATATACTTAGATAAGGTTACTAAAACCCTTTACACAAGCACTTTTTTTATCAAGTTTAGAATGGGCACATTACCAATAGCTTTCTTCACATGCCTTTGAAAGAAGAAGTCAGGCATATCAAGTTGTGTTTTTAAATGCAAGGCTGTGAAGAGTGCTGGTGGAAACATGAACTGTTTAAACTTTTGCTTTTTAGATGCAAGTGGGGAAATATGCTCTTCCTGCCTGCATCCGTTAATTCTACTTGCAACTGCACAAATATGTTCTCAACAATCGCTGTCGACTTACCAAATTGTCAATTACGTCAGCCTTTGGGTAGAACTAATGTGGCTGGACCCTATTCAGCAGACCACAACTGCTTCAGGGGTTACATATTAGATGTTCAGAGGAAACAATTAGTCAAAAGGATGGATGTTGTATCTGCACAGTTATTCCTCATTATTTGTATTAGCACGAATTCAGACACTGCCTGGTGCAATAAATTCTGGCAGCCAGCAATCTCCGCATAGACTACCTCTGGGCTTATAATAGGGGTCTTTGTGGCTGTACCACTTTTGACTCCACTGTTGACTGCCAGCAATCAAATTCCCAAATTCAGAAACCTAGTAATAAAAAAGAAAATGTCATATGTTTATGTTTAAAAATGTGTTTTAATTCGGGAAATTAAATATGCATCCATTCATATATTAGATGGGTGAGTTGGAGTTGTTATTGCACATATGAAATAATGCTAGATTGTTCTGCTAAAATATGAAGGGTGATTTTAGTGATGTCTTGGAACATTGGGATGGTGGGAGCTCCACTGTGGACAAAGGTATGGTGGGGAAAACATGAAGATATAACATGCCAGGTATTTTGACTTCAATGGATGTAATGTTTAAATATTCGGGTATCCCTTTTGCTGAGTGCTAGAAAAGTAATTGATTGTCCTCCTTTAATACACGCCTTTGCCACACTTGGGAGAGGACATGTTAAAGACGATTATTAGCCCATAGCAGAGTAGTGTAATCCTACAGTGTACACTGTAAGTAGATCAACCACTTCTGTGCTAGGGTCCCTGTAGCAAACTCATTATGAGAAATCTGTAGTTTGTTGTTAATTGTTACTGTCCATTTTATGCAGGACAATTGATGGTGTCACCTATCCTGGATCAGTTAAAGAAAAAGAGACTGCAAAAAAGCAATATGACCAAGCCGTTTCTCGTGGACAGACTGCAGGACTCGTGAAGTAAGGATGCAGAACACAGTCGACATTTTTTGCAACAATTGTGTTTAGTTCAACGATAATTGCCATTTGGGAGATGGGGTGCAGCACATATCACAGACCTCTTTGTAATGGGAAAAAGCTGCTTTATGGAAACAGGCGCACATCACAAATGTTACCTGGCAAACCACTTTACAAAACTTAACCTCGATAGACATCAGATGCAACTAGCCAATGCCCCTCATCCTACAGTCCTCCCCACAAGCCCACCCCTCAGCTATTTCCTATCACTGTAGTGCATTACAACTTTTAAAACTCTCCTACAGCCTATGACTGCAATTCCGAACTTCTAAGCAACCACGCTTCCTAAAATGAACCTTGAACTACCTGCCAACCCTCCCATTTGTCCTGGTTCCATAACTGTCAACGTTTTTTTTTTTAGAGTTTTATATAGCGCAAACTAGACCCAAGACATCGGGTATCAGAGTGCTTTACATGAGCACCAGTTTTGTTGCAGAAGTATACATTAATTTTTTTTAGGCATGGGAAGATTAAGTGATTTTCCCAGAATCACAGGATGTTGGGCTTCATTGCTGATGCTCGAACCCGGTTTATCGGCTATGAGGTTGACCGCTCCAGCCGTAAGGCTACATCCTCTCCCCTAATTAACCAAACTTCTGGCAAGTTCTGAACAACTTTTAAGATACCCACTAGCACCTGTTCCAAGTAACAGTGATACAGATTTATAACCTCTTTGCACCAATCCCAACAACTAAGCCTAAGAAAGAAACCCATTAAAAGGAGATAAACCCCCTCCCCAACCTTAAAGAAAAGGGAGCGGGTTGGGAAAATGCCTAAGAGCTCCTTGTCACCAGCTTCTGGGTCACATGAACCTAAAATGATGATAGGGAGCCCAGCGTAAAAAGTACTTACTTTGGGCTGCATTGGGCTACAAATGTAGCCCAAACACAAAATGTCAGCTCATGGGCTGCACCAACTTCCCAATCTGTCCGAGGGGCAGACCTCCCAGTGGTCGGCCGCCCCCTAGATCTCCCTTTTAAATGTAAACAGTAATAATGTTTTATAAGTCCTTGGTAATATATTAATTGGAAATGCTACAATGCACTGGTTTACAAAAGTATGTCCTTAGGATGCAACCAGTGGTGTTGTAAAAGTGTTTTTCTCGGATAACATCCCAAACCTACCAACCACCACCAAGTAAGTGGAGAGTTTATTTCTTGACTGGGGTATTCTATTTTTCATACTCCAACGTGTTTTAAGTTCCAATAAGCAGTGGCAGTTTGAAAGTCTGCTGATTAGAGGGACGGTAAAAGGGTTAATACATATAAGGAAATACATAAATACAATTAAATACCTAAAATAAAAAAATAAAAAGGCACTTACCATGCTTTCTGGAGACATGTCTTGCTTGTTCCGGTTGTCTTCTTCTCCTGATATCGCGTCCAGCTGGGCTGAACCAATCCTGGCGCTACGTGAGAGCCGCTCCCGAGGACACTGAAGGTGTGTGTAGGGTCCCAACCCGGCGGTCTAAGGCAGTTGAGTTGAGAGATTTATAGTGCACATGTCAGGCTGGTTGTCGCAAGACAGCTGGCCAAAGGGACATGCACACTACAAATTAGTGCACCGTCAGGAAGCCCACCACTGCTGCCACTCAACAGGCCCGACCATGTCCAGACAATTGGTTCAGGACGGGTTGACAGAAAATAAAATGGTAATTAATTAACTTCATTACCATTTTATTTTTAGTCTCTGGGGCAATTAAATGGGGCGACACTGCTCTGCTCGGATGGATGACAGTACAACGCGATCATTTTGATCGCGGTACTTTACATTGCGGTTTTTACAGCGCAACTCATTACAACGACTTGCATTTTTGTTGGAGGGCACTGAATTGAGGATTAATATGATTTTCTATTCCAACTCCAGCCCACGTAACAGTAGGGAAGGTGTTGGAATAGAAAATCACACTATTCCTTAACCGAGAGCGCCATCCAGCGCAAGTGGTAGTAATGACTTGCGTTGTAATGGCAGTGTGGTAAAGGTCGTGCGGTGTAAACACTGTGTTATAAATGATGTTTCCCACTCTGCTCAAACAGAGGAGCCGCCTTTGCCAATAAGGAGTATTTGTGGGACGTGCTGGGTTTTACAACACCTTGGGCCAGTGACATTGGTCAAAACGGAATTGGGGTTGAGGATCATCTCTCAGTGAATTCTTCAGGCAGTGGCACATTTTTAAGCACACAAGACTAGATGCTGATAAAAACTCAGATGTGTGTACATTTATGATGAATGAACCAAGGGAGCACTATACCTTATATCAGGGGTTGGTACACAATCTACAAGATCGTGTACATGGAGTGGGCATTTCACAAATTCATTTTAAACATAGGAAGATAAAAGTTTCTGACAAGAGTCACACTGGGTTGAATCTAGCACAGGGGCTTGGATTCAAACCTATGTCTACAAGAGCCAGTGGGTCCATCCCATAGTCCTCATCTTCTCCCATATGGGGACCTTCAATGGGAATTTTGTGAGATGTTTCAAAAAAAGGGTTATTTGTATATTTGCGAAATTTTAAAGAATACTCTGGAAATTGCCATCCAAAACAGGATAGGCTTTAGAGATATTCTTAATGCTGTATTAATGTACGTATACTGCATCTGCTGTGGTTTTGTTGGTAACATGTTAGTTGTATTTTACCTCAAGATGTGGTATGATTAGTAATGCAATCGAAAAGTGTAAAAGATAATTATTGGAATGCTTGCTTTGGCATAGAAAAGGTTTTACAGGTTGATAACTCTACATGCACAGCTATCACACATAAAGAATGTTTTGGGTCATCTGTATCTTTCACTTTGGTAACCGCACATACAAGATGCTCCAAATAACTTTCTGCAAAGGGAGGCAATGGGTTCTAAGACTGTTTTGTCCAGCAACGTGTCAGTTAGTGGATCAATATTCTATGATTTCAGTTACCACTCTTTTTTGTTTATTATATTACAGTTATGTGGTTTATGTGCCACCCACAAAGAAGTCTTGTGCATGGGTTGGGGAATACCCACGTAAATGGGCCTTCTTGGATCATTAGACAGGTTTGAGGACTCATTCTGAGTTTGTTTTTTCGTCTCACTCAAGTCACTAGTGCTGGCCTGAGGCTCCAGTAGGCAGGGAAGATCAAAGGAAGTGACCACGCTACTAATACCTAATTTGACAGCTCAGTATTTGATATACCATGCAAGAGGGCATGCAGAGTACCAGGGTATTCCATAAGGCATATGTAAAACATGTTAGTGGTAAGAGGAGTGTAAATATGAAGATAAACTTTCCAGATAACATTTGTAATTTTATGTGCTTAAAAGTAATAGCAGAGAGGATGTTCTGAGTGATTCAAATATCTTCCCTGTCTTCCCAGCTGGCCCTGCATTTGAAGTTTGTAGAGACTGTAGGAGTTGCACTCGTAAATTTAGATTCACTCTAATATTTAGCTTAAAGTCTATTCTGATGAATGTTAGATTGTCATTTTGTCTTGCTTTTGGAGAATGGTGGAGGATGGAGGCAGTTTCTGGTAGCATATGAAATGCTCAGGTGTTCAGAATCCTACCAGTGGCGAAATGGGGCAATAAATAGGCCTGGGCACCAAAATAAAAACGGCCCCCATTGGCAAACCAATAGCTAAACAAGCATTGGCAAAGCCAATAGGTCTTGTCTTTGTGGGAGATATTGGCTTTGTCAATGTCTTTTAGCCATGTTGTACAGCAGAGTGGCTACTGTGGTGTGGTGTAGATGAGAGTGCAATAGAGTGCTGTGATGTGGAGTGGAGTGGCTTAGAGTGGAGTGCAGCGGAGTGTCATATAGTAGAGTGGCTTAGGGTAGAGCAGCATAGAGTGGAGTGGCATTCAGTGGAATGCCATAGAGTGATGTAGAGTGGAATGGAGTGTGGCATACAGTGAGAGGTAAAGAGTGGAGTGGCATGGCACGGAGTGCAGCAGAGGGGCTTGGAATAGAGTGTCATAGATTAGACTGGTAAAGAGTAGTGTGGTGTAGAGTATAGTGGACTGTTGTAGAGTAGTTTGGAGTCGAGTGGCATGGAGTCGAGTGGCGTAGAGTGGAGTAGACTGGCAGTATGGAAATTATTTGTAATTAAGATCATCAAATAAATGAGAGTATTATTGTTGTGTTTGTAATTACAGAAGTTATATCGAGTGTTTAAATAACTAAGACAGGTTGCATCTAGTAGATTTGATCTAAATGCAATGTGTCTGTATAATTGGAAAACGCCTACATAAAATATAATTGTATTTCTGTAGAGAAAATGTACTATGGATTTTTTCTTGCGTTGCCTAAGGATCGCAGTGGATACACAGAAGTGCTTGTTACAGGTGCCCAACCATCCCACCCTCCTCGGTCCTGGAGCAGGTGAGCTTTGTGGACTTCAGGAGGAAGGACAAGGACACTGCTGTTGTGCTGCAGGGAACGGCAGTTTCAGCAAAAGGATCTGAAGAGCATCTCCTAGAAGGTGGTCAATATAGAGCTGCACAAGTGCGCGAGTGCACAGGCCTCTCGAAGCAGTGTACAGGCTGACAATGCAGCTACTCCCACAAAATCAGAGTGCTGCCATCAGTCACTGATAGTGCAAGTATTGATTTATTTTGCAGCATCAAATACATATCACATCTACTACTAACAACCACTGCAATTTTAGCCTCCCTTCATTGATCAGACATTTACCTTGAAGTATTCAACCCAAAGACGGTGCTCAGACTACTTAAGCAGCTATAACTCAGTGATAGGGAAAACTCACTCCTAACCCTAACGCAGGCACCAATGCACGATAGTGCAAGGATGCCTGTTTTGAGGGGAAGATTGTTTATGTGCAGGAAGGTCCCCCTTCCTTCTCATACACAATATTGAAATGCCATTTTGTAACTTCTATTTGTGTTGCTTAATGCAGCGCACGTAGAAATTGCCAAACCGCTTTTATTTTTTCAAGTTATTGTTTATATGCAGGAAGGGGGATCTAGGCAATTTGCTGTTTTTATGTGTGCTGCACACAGAGGAGAAATAAAGCATTTCTTCTTGTTTCGCTTAGTTAAGACCAGGTTTTCCCTCGTCTTAATTATGGGCTCTGTCTCCTATTAATGCTGCCCTTGTAAATAGGAGGCAGGGCAAAATCAATGGGTGTTGTAGTGGAACTCCCACCACAACACCCATTGATCTCCCCTTTCACGCTAAACACAGCGTTAAAGTGTGCCTTATTTATAAGGCAGCATTAAGCTATGTTAAGTGGCTTAACGCTGTCCAGTAAATAAGACCAAGCCCTTATCGCCATCACAACGTCACTGAAAGTTATGTTGTAGTGTCGATAGGGGCTTGCAAATAAGCCCCTTTGAGTTACAATAGGTGTGTAGTGTTCCCAACTGAGGTATTTTTTCACTTTGGGTGCTGTTGTTTCTCACCGTTGATTGATTGAAATTTCAGTGTCAAAAAATAACCCATTTATTTATTTATTCTGAAACTCCAACTGAAGCAAGCATATGGTCTTAAATATTCTAAAGGCACAAAGAAGAAATATTACCAAATGGGCTGTTGCCAGAGAAAAAAGGAGGCACTGTTGAAAAGAGACAAACAATAATATCATTTGCGAAAGCAACACTAGCAACTTCTAGCCTTCTGTTAGTACACACATATAGCAAGTATTTTTATGAAAGAATTACACTGCATTTTGATACCATTGCTGTGCTTTTGGTTCCTATGTCCTAGTGCTAAAAGGGACATGGTTCCAAAATGTATTTATCTGACCTTGTTGAGGAATAATGAAGCTTTAACAAGAGGTATAGGGCAAGACTGAACGTGAAAAAGTAAGGCAGAGATTAAACAAATTAAAGGTTTCAAATTGTTTTTAAACATATATAAAACAGGATAGGAGTCTGAAAGTTAATTTCCGTTGTATATAAAGCAATGAGCACGAGTTACAGCGCACTAACGTCTAGAGGTAACTTTATTTCCGAGTTATGCATTTGTTAGAATTGACAGAATAGGCTTTTCAAAATAAGACAAAAACATTGTCAAAAGCAATGAATTTTGTTTGCATTGCTGTTGCCCTTAGCAGTTTTTTAGCTACGTTATACAGTAGTAAGGGTAAGATGCCACATGACTAAACGTATGCAAAAAATGTGCTATGGCTCTGTCTTTTTGTTCTACGTTTTTAAAAGGGAGAAGAAATTGTGAAAGTGACAAAGGAAGCATACAGTAAAGTGGGAGGGTGCATGCTGTGAAGAATTAGGGGAGAAGCAACAGCAGGCGGGGTGTGGAAAAAACAGGCATCAGCCAATGACCTTGTGGCAGGAGTTCTCTTCACTATAGGCTTTTAGTGTAACGATAACTATAAACAGTCTTATATGGATCTACAGTTCAGTACGCAATAGAATAGGCATGATAAGAAAAAAAGTAGAAGTTAGTATCCCAGTGTAAAGTGTTGAAGTCAACTAAAGCAACATGATGTGACAATGTTTTTATTCAAACATCTAAAGAAGAACCAACTATTCATGCTTTTGGGCAAATACCTAACATATGCTTCTTGGTCGGTTCATCTCTATCCCCCACTATTGTAGAGGGTTGCAATGCCTAAGTATTAATTAATAAGTCCTATTTGTAAAGCACAAACATATCACCCCTTAAGGCCTCAGGGCATCCGGGAAATTAAGTGAGCTATTGCCCAGAGTCTTATGATGCTGAGCTCCGCGCTCCAAAGTCAGCCACTATGGCCACTGCGCCACACCTCTCCCTAGGTACAATGTGTTAGTACAGCTCTCACCATTGGTCTTAGATTCAGGATCTTAAAACAAGAATTGCAAAAGGAGCAGGAAGGGACCAGCACAGGCATTCTTTCCGGGTCACAGGCATCACTTATTTACCCAAAGCAGCGTTCAAGATAACCTTTGTCACCCATCATTATTACAAGTATGTTAATTTTGAGGATGCAGCTTTAAGGACGCAGCTGTTGATATTAGAACTGTGGAGAGGTAGGTTCGAATCCCGGTGGCATCGACTCAACATACTGTTTTTCTGGGCAAATCAATTAGGGCTTGATTATGACTATGACGGTCCATTGGACTGCCATAGTTGCAGTAGCTTCTCTGGACTGCCAGACTGGCGGTCCACCTGCTGTATTCCGCCTTTGGTGGTTGGACCGCAACAGGACCTCTGCTACTGCCAGGTCAGAGGCAGCAATATGCTAGGCACCACCAAGCATATTACGAGTTGCCTCACTACCTTCTTTTCCATGGTGGTGAGCCCACCATGGAAAGGATGGTGGTGAAGGAACTCTTACATTCTTATAGGGCCCCCTGTTGCCTCTGGGCCTAGGGATGCATGCAGGGGAGCACACGTTGTGCCCTCCTGTATGTTTGCACCCCAGTTCAGCAAGGACTGCACAACATGGTACATTCCATGCCATGCAGGAACGTACTGTGTCAGTCCCACAGCGGTGTCTTTCTAAGGCTCTCCTAACATGCAAGCAGAACCACAAAAGAACGCTGTACGCAGCAGAAAAAAGCACTATGGAGGAAGCAACAGGCAGGGCAAGTGGGAGGGGAAGAAAGAGTACTTGAATCACGTTGGCAGCAGCAGACGGGCACTGATTTAGTTATATTAATCTGTACTTTGTCCCTGCTCCTCATAAGGGGTCAGAAATGACATTTGACACTGGCCAAATAAAGTGGATGCAAAGAAGAGGGACTCTGCCAACAAATGGTAAGCAATGAGTGGGCTTCAATCCATTTTCAGTATGCAATAGTTTCTCTAAAGCGAGATGCTTGAGCTAGCGTACGCTCTCGCAGGCTCAGCCCTAAAAAGTGGCCCACATTTGCAAATCAACCAGTTTTGGACTTGTAAAGACAAGCTATATAATTGGTTTTGAAAGCTATAGAAGACTGAATGGATTTATGCATGCTGCAAGCAATGCTTGAGGTAATATCAGGGAAATAAATAAAAAATGAATCTGTGCACTTGGCAAAAAACAGGCACACAAACTGTGGAAAAAAACGCCCCATAGGCTGATCTGTCAGGCCAGCCCACCAGGGACTGCCTGATTGCCCTATAGGCCATTCCTACCAACAAACTAGAGAACAGTTTCCTAAGATAAAATATACCTATTTTTGTGGGAAAGTCGACAGCTCTCGCCGTTAGGCCACATCTCATCTCTACATGTAGTAGGCTGTTAAAGAATATCTCAGTCACTCTGTAGTTGACCCTCCATGATAGACAATGTTTATGGCTGTTAGAAATGGAGTTTCTGAGCTGCATCTAGCTAGGCAGTACCTACCACTCTAGTCAGGGCAAATAAGTTACACACCAAAGGTAACCTGTGCGCAGCCCCTTGGTAGCTTGGCACAGGGCAGTCAGGCTTTTTCCCAGAGGCAATGTGTAAAGCATTTGTGCAACACAATAAATACACCACAAAAGAAGCTCCACACAGAATTATATACAAATATAAAATATATTGCACATAAATCAGAGACCAAGAACAGTTCACTAACAGAATATCAATAATAGAAATATTGTCATGCATAAATATTGTGTCCAAAATATCGAAGACCTGCTGGCAGGCTGCTTGTAAAGGTAGAAGGCCAGGCACACAATGGTGCTAGTGCACACAAAGCACTACACTCAGAGGGGGGGAATCGACAAGCCAGGCTCACAACAGTGTGAGAATATCCCAAAAACATCACTTTAAGGCACCCGCTGATAATTAGGAGTGCCCCCAAAGTGAATCATCGGTGCTTCACATACAGTGCAGGGGAATTAGATACAGGCAGCTCACAAGGTCTTATATGTTCCTGAGACCTCAGGGAAGAACAGGGGGTAAGCCAACAAACCCTTGGAGTCACTCTGGAGTGGAGTAGTGCTTGCAGCAGGGCAGAGCTCAGCAGGTATCAGGGCATCTCACACAGGCAGGACCTGGAAACAGCACAGCAAGATTGCAATCCTTTAACACAGCAGCCTTTACTCCAGCGCAGGTCCCTTCACATCCATTAGTATACTTAAAATGTGGGGTCAGAGCCCCTGTACTTATACTGAAAATGTCTTTGATCTTGGGATAACTTCAAAAGAAACTTTAGAAGTGAACAACACCTGCTTTCAACCCCATCCCTGGCTCCAGATATTAGTAGAGGGTCAAAGAGCCCTTTGTTTTAAGGCAGGACACAGCTTATACAAAACTGAGGTGCACCCACCCACCTCCCTCTCTCTCGCAGCCCAGGAAGATTATCAGTATGCCGGTGTGTCTCTTGTCACACTCAGCCTTTCCTGCGATGTGGCTGTCTGGAAGTATGCACAAAGTGTACCTATGGCTGCCCTAGACATGGATTGGAGTCAGGTTCCAAAACAAAAATTATAGCATAGAGAATATTCATTTTCTAAAAGTGGCATTTCTAAAATAGTAATAAACAATCCACCTATACCAGTAAGCGTGATTTTTCGCTACCATTCTAAACAGACTAAACATGGCAGCCCTACTCCTTTCAGATCAGGAATCACCACATAAACATATTTAAAGGAATTACCAATGCTGGTCTATAAGAGGAGCTGTACTCACAGTAGTGAGAAACAAAATAGAGTGTTTGGCCCTACCAAAACATGCCACACCATTAAGGCATGTCTCCTGCATTTTTACATGCACAACACCCTGCCCATAGGGCTAGCTACCAAGGACCTACCTTAGAGGTGACCTATATGTAGTAAAAGGGGAGTTTAAGGCTTGGCAGGTAGTTTTGCATGCCATGTCAATGTGGTAGTAAACTACGCATGCAGGTACTGCAGTGGCAGCCCTGAGACATGTTTGAAAGTACACTTTTGTGGGTGGTGCAATCTAAGCTCCGTGCCCACCAGTAGCATTTAATTTCCAGGCCGTTGGTATATGGAATACCACTGTACAAGGGACTTCAGCATACATTAAGATTGCCAAACAGGTGTAAACCAATCATACCATGTTTTAGTGTTGAGAGCACATGCACATTAGCACTGATTAGCAGTGGTAAAGTGGCCAGAGTCCTAAAGCCAACAAATAGAGAGTCAAAAAACTAGAAGGAAGAAGGCAAAAAGTTTGGGGATAACCCTGCAAAAAGGGCCAGGTCCAACAATAGCACCCAACTGATCATCTTTCCGCAGTAAGCACCAATGCAATAAGGACCAACTGGCTAAAAATAGCAAAGATTAAGGGCCTCATTTAGGCCTTGATTACAAGTCTGGCGGGCCAAGGACAGCCAAACTCGTGGGGGTGCTGTGGTGGTGGTCGCAGGACCACCTGATTACAACTTGAGTGGTCGTAACTCCATGGGACCGCCGCTACCACCAGGGAACCACCATTCCCTGGAGGTGGCACTGTGGTCCTGAGGCCGCATTAGGCTTGGTGGGACTAATGTGGTCCCACCAAGCATAATATAAGGTTTCTCTTCACCAGGATTTTTCCTGGTGGAGGGGAAACAAAGAGAGCCTTACAGGCCCCTTTTGGGGCATCTGCACCCTGTGTATGCATGGATTGCGGCTAAACATGTGCCCCCAGGTGTGCATGCATGCTAGTTCCTGCACGGCATGGGCTTTTGAGTTTATGATGTGCAGGAACTGGTTTTGGAGGTGCTTGTTTTGAAAGGCACTACCATGGGAACACCCCCAAAAAAACGCCAGACACAAGATTACCTCGTAATCTGGCAGGTGGCTGACCATAGGCTTGGCAGTGCAGCGGCAGGGCGGACCCAAACTTCTTATCAGGGCCTTAGAGTGGCACAGATGTGATACATCTGCCACAAATTGGTGGATATCATGCCCACCACACTTGCGGTTCTCTGTCTGAATTAGAGGTCAGAAAACCATCTGGGTGTAAATATTAGACACTCTTGTTGCTTTGCTATGAGAACGTTTTAGCCCATCTGCCCCAGAGCTGCACTATTTACAGCTTCTGAAAGCAATCTGCATGTAGGGCATGCCTTCTTGCACTTTTTTCTGTACATGACCACAGCGTAAGCCACAGCACTAGGGAGGAGTCAAAAACCTACGATTCACTTAAATCTGCTGCATCATAATCCCAGTGCCAATGAAGCTATGCAACAATCAGCCATAAGCTATAAATACCAATGTCCTTGAACAGCTGCTGTGCACTAGCACATAACACTTCCTTGTTGATATGTGTCCAGCATCCTCACATGTAAGTACTGTGGACTGACAGATACCTAATGGGGTTCTATGGGAGTTCCTTGGACACTCAGGATTCTTGCATTAGTTCATGCACACCAATGGTTCCTCTTCCTTCTGTGGGCCTTGGAAACACATGTATATCACTGGGCCCAACCACAGCAGTCTTCAAAGAGGAAAGAGAGAAATAGCAGGTGCTGATTCAAACAAGCTACCCTGAGCAACAAAGTGACAACATCTTGGGCCAGAATGATGTTTATTGTTAATGCAGTTGAACACCATTACATATCACTTTGACTGAACTATCTTTGAGGTGTTTTTCAGGTTTTTTGGTACAGGAGGAGTGCAGCTTTTCTTCTTCCCCTGCATTAGGTGGGGGGTTCCTCCTCATGGATATGCCTGCATTTCTCATTATGTTTTACAAATGGCCTGTGTCACGGATGGATATGGAATACTTAACAACATGAATTCTGGCTTTCAGAAGCATTTTACTGTTAGTGGAGGAGCAAGGTTGCATGAGTCAGTGACACTGAATTTGCAGGTAATTGATCTGATGGGTGTAGTTGACAGAAGAAAAGTGTGTCTTTGGAGTAATTGCCAGTGTTATGTTCAGAATATAGCTTTAAGGTCCTTATTGCTTTTATTCGGAATCTTTTGGAGCTGTAAGGGGCAGAGCAGGCAAGGTTTTGCATGAAGGTGCAGTGAGAATCTTTGGGAAAGCTGAGAGCTATGACAGACTTTTGAAGCCTACTTTATCCCTTGTATTGTTCACTAGGTGCACATATCGGTAACTTAATTTGTGGTGTGTTGAAGTCTCATTTGCTCTACATTTTGCAGCTTCCATCCCCAATGCTCTAATTGTTAAGGTTGATCTACATTTCTCTGTTAATTGCTTGCTTGATGCGGTGTCACACGGCCTTTGTTAGTTTGGATATGGCAAATAGATAAGCAGTGTCATATATGCATTATAGATGCATTCATTTGCTGCATGACTTCCACCTGGACATATGCATGCGTCTCTGATCCTGAGTGCACCAACTGGTGTGTGTGTGTGCGTGTGTTTGAGTGTGCGTGCATTTGCGTGTGTGTGTGCATGCGTGTGTGTGTTAAAAAGAAAGGAATATAAGTCTTTTTTCAGCAGAACAAACAAGGCTGTCCCTCAAATGTTCTGTGAAATAGGGGAAATAAGGTACAAAACAACAAGGTACAGAATAACTAAAGTTTAACTCCTTCGCTGCGGCGGCTATTCTGCCGCAGTGCTAACGGTCGCGGGGGGCGCGCGGCTCACCTGCGCTGGTGACAGAACCGTTCCGTCACGGCTCGCGGGTGAGCTGTGCTTGTGACAGAGCGGTTCCGTCACGGCCCCGCCCGCTTAATGAAACGCGCCGCGCAGGCGCGAAATCAGCGCCGCGCAGGTGCGAAATCAGCGCCGCGCAGGAGCGGCGGCCGGGCCGTGACAGAACCGTTCCGTCATGTGCACAGCCCACCCGAGGGGCGTGACGGAATGGTTCAGTCAGTAGCATCGAAGGCGCAATGTTTACAAATCCTGACATGCTTAATAAGGATACTAAGGAAATTATAAAAAAAACGTATAGTCTCAATTTGGGTTCCCTAAAAAAGAATGAACATGTATTACGTGTTCGGGGAAGACTAGTGCGACCCTTTTATTTAACATATATTATGAACACGCAAGGGCGTTTCTATCTCACAAGGTTTCGTCTCGGTACTTTACACTTCCTTTTTGCTTTTCCAAAGCAGGGGGGTTGGAGGGAGAAGTTACCCTGTTGCCCCTGTAATAATAAGGTTTCGCAAAATACCCTGCACCTTATCCTTTTTTGCACTTTGTATGAGGACCCAAGAAATACCTTTACTAGACCATTACTATTATCCCTTGGAACATGCTATTATAAAGAATGTTATGAATTTTTGTTATCACTGTCAACTGTAAATATCTGTAATGCTGTATTGAATTTTATCAGATCAGCCCTTGTAATCAGAAACCGATATTGAATATTTTCGATAATCAAATTTGTGTAATTATGTATTGTGGTTTTACTATAGAATCATGTAGAAATGTATTGTGATTTTATCGCAGTTCTAGTGATTTTTAAATTGATGTATACTTTTATGATTTCCTTGAGGAATCGAAATAAAGTTATTTGAATTGAATTGAATTGCATCGAAGGTGTTAAGTATATTACCCGGGTACTGAACTATTTTGCCAAAGAACATAAAAAAACTCCTCTGCTGTACAACTGCCGGCAATAGGCAACTCATATGGTTGCTGCACTTTTCAATCTATCAGGGCACTCTGGTGTAGGGATTTTGAAATGATGGAGCTTGTACACAAAGGTACAATTGGTTGTACACCTACATTTATGACCACATTTACATTTTAAGACTGTTAGGAATTCAAAACGTGATTCCTTCAGGCATAACCAAATTACATGGTGGAGATCACTACCACTATTGTAGAGATTGCATCAGCTGTAAAGTCCACACAAGGGATGGGAAGGACGCATGGGTTGTGCCTTTTGCATTTGACATGTACATTTGTTGACATTCTCAAAATCTGATCCATCCCCTTTCTACCATGTAAATGGTCAGAAATGTAGTCTAACCAAGATCTGGCATAACTCCCCTTCTGGGATTTAGGGGAATGGGATTGCCCAAAATTTGAATAAAAGAAATGTGTATTTGCACAGGAACAGGATCCTATTTCTGTTATGAGGCATACTCTGCTCTGGAGAAACCCTCATTGCACACATGAAGTGTCAAATGACCTCCCCAGGAGTTCAACTGGAAACCTGTTACAGCTTTCCAGGTACATTCCATGGAATGGTTGGGAACAGACAAAAGTAGGAAAAGCAAGTTTAGGATGAGGCCGAGATTCCCGCTCCTACCTTTTTATTCGTGATTCAGGCTTGTGCCAAAAACATATCTTTACAGCCAAATGTACCTTTTTCACACCTGCCAGATGTTCTCTAAGTGAGTTCTGGTAGGAAGTTAACCGATTTGTTGTGGTGGATCTCTCTAGCGCAGGTGCAAATATCTGTGCAGCCATAAATCCAACTCAAGGCTTGGGTAATAGGCATTCAAAGGTTTGGCATGGCTTGGAAATCAGTGAACACCCTCAGACATTTCTTTTTGGGAGCATACACCTACACCTAATAGGAACCCACATGAAAGTTACATGGCCTTCTAAGGCATATACCTGTAAATATGCACCTGCACATGAAGAACTTCAGTCTTCAATCTCAGGGGTCTCACTAATACAAAGAACTTGGCACAGAAGCTGAAATATGAAAAGACATCTTTATTAAACTTAAATGAGTGAGACTACGTCACACAGAAGCCTTAGCAACTGAATGAGGCAGTCTGAGGAGTACAGAAAACAGAGGCCTTATATATGCTTAGGGTTACAAACTCAGCATAAAATTAAGGGGCAGTCCTTGCTTTTGCAAACATGCAAAATGCCTAACATGGACTGCAAGATCTGCCAAATATTAGCCAATAGAAAAACATTTTCAAACAAAGTATCACATGACAGAAACCTCAGTTTGTAATAACCCAACCCAAAGTAAATTATTAAGAATGTCCCAAATCCAATCTCCACAAGCCGGACAAACCCATAATTGAAAGCACAATGCATGTAATGAAGAAACATAGAAATGAAACAATGACAGATAACAAGCAAGATAAGGCATGTGTAGAGAAGCTAAAAGTTAACGATGTCCTGAACTTTGACTAGCAATCTCAGATAACAATCAACCAAGGAAATTGGCTTAGTGAGGTCAGTTTCAGATAAAGGGGTCAGTTCCTTACAATGCACCTTAGAGTCAAGAAAAGGCTTAGTTAATAAGTGCATGAACAACGAAGCCCATGCAACTTTGTTCGTTTGGTTACCTCCACAGGCCTACGTGATGGCAACACAAAATGGAGGCACGAACAAAATGGAACCCATATTCGGGACAAAGTCTCTGAATACGTAATGAACTCGCTAGTTAACATGACAAATTCACTCCATATTAGCCGTACTTACTAGATATGGTACAACATCTCTAAAATTGTGACGGAACTATAACCTCACCGGACAAGACAGAATTTACAGAACTTCACACAGCTTTCCAGATATGCTCCTGTGACTATTTGGTGAATAGAAAAAAGTAAGTTCGGAAGGAGGCTAAGATTTCTGCCCATGCTTTTCATACTATTTTTGTGAATTGAGCTCAAATGTTTCGGTATTTGCTCCTGTGTCTTCGGTTGTGTCATTTGGTATCTCGGATCAGTTACAATTTAGTTGATGGAGCAGTGATCATGTCCAAACATGATCTAATATATTTCGGTTTTATGTATGATAATGTAATCTGAGGGACAGGGGTGGTTCCTCCATAAGGGTGAAGGAGCCTCAGCCCCTCCTCCCCCCCCACTGCGAGCAGGGCAAATCTAAAATTAAAATAGTAATACAATTACTTTATTACCATTTTATTTTTCATGTTGTCAGCCCAAGCTGGGTCTGAGGATGCAGCGGGTCCTTGATTCTGATTGGCACCACCAGGGAGGAGTAATAGAACTGGTAACCACTCCATGTGTGCATTTTGGTTTGGCTGGCTTGTGATGGGCAGCCCAACATGTGCAGTTTCTACCTCTCCAACCCAAGCTGTGTTACAGAGCCGGGTGGGGAGCAGAAGCAGGCAGACATTGTCTCAAGAAGAGCAGAGCCAGCCCAACACATCCAATCCTAGTGCTTTTCTCATGCTGGTTAATGCATGCCGGTTAACAGCATGAGAGGTGAGTCTGGATTGGTAGGGGGAGTTGGCTCTAGGAGTCAGCGCTCAGAGCCATGAACTGTTGGGACCAGAGATGAATACCGAGGCAGTGGTAAGTATAGTTGTTCATAAGACATGCGAGAGAGGAGGAGGTAAGCCGCCGTACACCCTCCCAGGAAGCCCAAGTTACCACAATAAGTACGGCAGCTATAGGTAGAACACGCAATTAGTAGGGCGGTGGAATGAGAGGAATGACTCACACCACCGGAAAAAGTCAGGCAAACATGTTTCTGCCCACACTAGAAGCTCATACTGCTCTGGGGCATTCCTCAGGTCCCAGGATCCCTAACTTCCTCTTGGGGGCCTATTTTCTGGATATTTGGTGAGAAGGGAAAATAGTGAAAAGTAAGAAAATACGAATGAGCTGAGGTGAGTCTTACCTGAAATGCAGAATGAGAACAACACCAGATCGTAGGGGATACCGACTTGTTAGTGAGGGGGACGGTGCCTTTGTAGTCACAGATTCATAAAAAGTCCCTCCATTATGGTTAACCAGCTCGGCAACTCCCTTCCACCACTAGTACCACAGCCCCAGCAGTTTTTAACCTTACCGACTGTACCCACTAATAAATGCAAATAGCGGGATACATGAAGCATTTTAACTAACTTATCTGGATCCCCCTATTGTCCAGTAGCTTTCATGAGAGAACTCCAGTCCAACAGGAGGTTGAGTCTGCCCAGGAGGCCTTGTCCTTCCAAAGTGGGGAGAGGTTGCATATGATGAAGCATGACACAATTTAGTGTGTAAGGCTTCCTCTTCCATAACGATGACCCTCCCTCCCTTTAGCACTTACACAGGGATCCTGCGACCATCCAAGTGGGACCTTTAGGTTGTTTATCACAAGGTAGGAATACCATTTGCATATTCTACCTATAGCTCACATACTTATTGTGGTAACTTCATAGCTACTGTTTTATCCTTAAGTACAAGTTTATTTGACCTCACCGACAGCACTTTGAGAAGCTCGCACTGCCTTAAGCTTCAACGCTAGAGCACTCAAACACGGCCTGCTATAAACACTGTTTAAAACGAACCACGAACTACAATTGAGAGCTTTGGTGTTGAGCCCATGGACGTCATTTAGAAGTCGCCAGGGGTTGCATCTGCAACACTTGGCTTGTCCCGTGCGACCCTTAGCACTACCTTTGCGAGCTCTAGCCTCAGAGGTGGCCAAATCAATGCCAGGAACACAAGGCAGCTCGCCCTTATGGGCGTTAGTCCTGCACTTTCCTTACTTTCTGTAAAACAAAATATTACACTAGTGAATAACAAAAAATAAACTATTATTCACTATTAGTGTAATTAGTTAGAGTACAATAAGCTGGAATGTGATCCTCCCTAGCATCTGTGCTAAGTAAAAATGTTTTTAAATATAACGTGTGTGTGCTTGCAGGTGAGAATGTGTGTGTGGGCAAAGAGTATGTATGAATGTTTGTGTATGTCTAAGCATGTGGGCATGAGTTAAGTAAAGATCCAGTGACATGTAATGTGGCTTCTGTTACGTGAATTGACGCCCATGGTTGAGCCTAAGGGCATTGGTGGATTCTACTGGTGCCTGTCAGAGGGTCAGATGTTCGTCCCACCACTTTCATTTGTCAGCAGCCACCTCTGCTGAGGGGTGTGTTTGTGGTTGTGTTATTGGGTAGTAGTTACTGTTATTCGCATAACATGTGCAAACATTTAGATGTTGTCGATGCTATGCTTGCTCTATTGACTCACGCCTACTTTTGGATGCATGTCGATATTGGGGACCTTCATCTTTGCATGTTTCAGAAGGTTTCAAGGTCTCAAACTCTGCCATGCATGGTCCGTTGTATTTATTTGCTTTCTTTTGGATTTGAAGGGCCTCTGGGAGGAAGACCGAAAAATTTACTGTCTCTGTGAATGTGGCATCAGAAAGCAAAGTGACCTTTGAGCTGATCTACGAGGAGCTGCTAAAGCGCCATCTCGGCAAATATGAATTGATCCTAAAAGTCAAACCCAAGCAGCTTATAAACCACTTCGAGGTAAGTGATGCTGCAGTTTCTACTTTACATTGGTCTTATCAAATTCACCAGGGTCACAGGTTTGTGGGGAAAAACATGATTTAGCCATTGATGTGTCTTAATGCCATATAAACAATACATTGGGTGCCCTGGTTCCAGTTACCCTTGTGAAATGGGTTTGGCGGCTATTACAAGCTCATCCTTCACATGCTTGACACACACATGGGACCACATTTTCAGACAAACTTGTACAATATAATCTCGGTGATCTCAGAAAGTAACCAAGTCTCTCTTATGGCAGAGGCCCACTTAGCCTGCTTACATTGAGCATAACAAAACAACCAGAGGTGCCAGTACTGATAATTATTCGGGTGACTTTACCAGACACAGAAGCTACTAGTCAGTCTATGTCTCGATTAACCAATAATCTTTATTTCATTGAAAAGCACAGTCAATATTTTAGTAAACTTTTTTCAAAAGAGACAACGCCAGTTTTAACAGGAAATGTAAAAAATTGTTAGACAAGTATAAACACCACACCTGGTGTAGAAACCAAATTGATCTATGTACAAGGAAAAAAGATCTGAAATATCATCTTGCAGCATCTCGAAGAGTCATGCCATATCTATAAAACACAGCTCCTCAAAAACACAAAGCGACACGAGCACGACTTTGGCAACCACGCACTCAAAATGCTGTGCCAACAATTTCGCCATTAAGAAACAAGGTTTTCCAATAAAACTACGTGAAACCAACTGGCTTTGCTTGCCCGACGCCCGACAAGATTAGATACAATCCGCAACTTGAGGAAGCGCAACTAATCTATAAATCAGCTAATCTGACCACTACATGACGCCACTCTGCTGAAAATTGAATTCACCACGCCCCCTTGGTAGAACTATAACTTTATTGATCATAAG
This sequence comes from Lissotriton helveticus, assembly GCF_964261635.1. Classification (NCBI taxonomy): domain Eukaryota; kingdom Metazoa; phylum Chordata; class Amphibia; order Caudata; family Salamandridae; genus Lissotriton; species Lissotriton helveticus. The sequence goes on from NC_136070.1 coordinate 1,172,558,955, forward strand.
GGGATCTTCTAAGTAGTTACTTCCGGTCCTGAGGAGAACCCCCCCCATAAATTAAAAGGGGTTCAAAACGCGTAGACCCTTTGGTTTTGTGTTGTATATCAAACAAATGCTCTGTCTTGACAGTTAAGGCTGGTTATGAGTTTTCAAATGGTTTTTGAATTCATCATTGTTATGTAAGAATCTGTGCACAGCCAAGCCTTTATATTGAATCTTTGCATTGTTTGGTTGTTGACCCCCCAGTTCGTTTACATTTTTGGAAAACTTCCCCCTTTGTTCTATGGGGTCATGAGTATGTGTGTGAATGTTGAGTAGGATGATTGAGGAAACGTGGTATGAAAGATGAAATTTCAGGGTGAATGAATTTGTTTTGATCTTTCAGATCTTTTTTCTTGTACATAGATCAATTTGGTTTCTACACCAGGTGCGGTGTTTATACTTGTGTGACACTTTTTTTACATTTCCTGTTAAAACTGTCGTCGTCTCTTTTGAAAAAAGTTTTATTACAATATTGACTGTGCTTTTCAATGAAATAAAGATTATTGGTTAATTGAGACATAGACTGACTAGTAGCTTCTGTGTCTGGTAAAGTCACCCGAATAATTATCAGTACTGGCACCTCTGGTTGTTTTGTTATTTACGGGCTCAGCCTTACTGATTATTTTGTGTTTTGTAGAGCGCCTGGTGACCCGAAGGCATCCCCGCGCTATCGAGTTGTGAGATCCTAGAGAGGATTAGAGCCATACCCATTGTTGTTCTTGTTTACATTAAACATAAGCACCAACAAGAAGACAATGTTTCATGCCAATTACTCCTATTTGGTTAGTCCTGAGCTACTAATATAATTCATGTAAATACTGAAACTTTGACACCTTGTGACAAGTATGCCTTTCACACGCAACCCAAGGAAATGCCAACTATCACCCCATCCACTGTGTTTGGCTCACTGCAGGCTTGAAATCCAGCCATTATATCTCACCATGCTCGTAGAGCCCGCACCACATTCCTATTAAGGACAGGACACAGTGGAAGAGAATATACCTTACTCAGGAGGCATTTAACAGCTGCAAATTACGTTTTTTTCCCCAAGGTCTTTCAGTTGTCAGAAATCCAAGCCCTACATCCAAAACCAGCTTGTCCTCTGCACTAGAAAATTCTAAATATTTGAACTCACCTTCCCTCATGTACAAGAAGCATTCTTTTAGAGCACCCTACTCATCCATTTGAGGTTGAAATGTGACTACCAAGGCCCAAGGCTATTTTCAGACCTTCTACTTTTGATGAGATTAGATCAGAAACACAGCATGCACCTCTAAGTATAATCTTTTCTGTGTTATTAAACTATCAGGGGGTTCTCCTGTATGTCTACTATTCACGTGCTCTTTACTTTGCCTGACGTTTTTGCTGTATGTGGGTTTGCCGGGTATTATCAACACATGATCTAGTCCATCGTTATAATATGTTCCCATTAAAATATAGATACTCCTTATTATGCCCAAACTTCACCTTAATATCTATCCCCAGGTACTTTGCTTTCCTAGCCTGACACCACTGCCCTACTACAGGATAACTCTACCTGGTCCCGGGAACTGACATCCTATGTCACAAACTGAAATTGAAAGGCTAATTTGCATCATCGAACGACAACGAAAACAGATCAAATGCCCCAAAGGTGCCCTTTCTATTGAAGTACAGCTATGTTTCCAAGTATTGCTAATATATGTTCAAACACTGACCTCATGTATCATTATCCACACACGATAGGGCTTAATGACCCTGCATTGTCACTTCTGCCAGTTTGGAGCCAGGACATGGGAGGCAGGGCATATTTGTACTTCTTAAAGGCATGCTTCTAGTAGCTTCTCCCCACTTCATAGGCACAACTGGGTATATGTACTGGACCTCAGACACCAGCATCTCAGTACACTTCTGGACCTGTGGGTACTCTGCAGGAAGATGGACTTGTGTGCTACTGATGGATTGCCGGTCTGCTGTCCTGCTGCTCTGGAAGAACTGCGGGGCATATTATCAAGGGGTTTTATCTCCGCTTTTTTGGCTTTAAAAGCCAAGAAAGCGGAGATAAAATTATCTCCCTATTACCTAGCTGTCGCTAACACCAGTTAGCGACAGCTAGTAGGAGATAGCGACCATCTTGGGCCCCGCTTTGCATGTCAGTGATATTTATCACTAATGACATGCAAAGTGGGCGTGCCAAGATGTTAGTGACTGGAAACAGTCGCTAACATCGCTATCTCCTATTACCAACTTTTGGAGATATTCGCTCTAAGCTAAGCGCGAATATCTCCAAAAGCTAACACCTGCCCTGAGCAGTTCTTAGCCATGTTATCCAATGGGAGGTGGATAACATGGCTAAGAGCATTAGCTCGGTAATGCATGAATATCGCTGACTTTTCAGCGATATTCATGCATTGCGGCCGTTTTTTATCCCATTTGCTATAAACCTTGGTAATACCAAGGCTTATTTGCGATAAAAATCGCCACAGGTCAGCGGTAATTTGTTGTCTCTAACCAAGCAATAGCGATAATTATCGCTATTGCTTGGTAATATGCCCCTGCTTTCCTTCTGTTCTGACCTGCTGCCCTCCTTGCCTGGGTGAGAAGTACTGGACGCACATCACTTGAACCCAGAACCAGAGTGACTGCAAGGGCTTGCCAGCTTGCCTCCTGATTGAAGTCTCAGGGACTTAAAAGACTTCCAACTCACTTGCTACAGCACCTGAACTCTGCCAGCTGTGAGTCTCCCCTGCCACATGGTGCCAACCCAGTCATGGACCCTTGGAAGTGGGTTTGAAGTGTTTCTCCAGCGTTATCCACTCATCACTTTTGATTCAAAGGACTCAGAACCACCAGTGCATCTTCTCAACTGTGGATGCATCGCCACTGTTATGAGGATCGATGTTGATGGTTTTGCCGACAGTGAAGCGCTCAACTTCATTCTCAACGTATCATCCTCGTTGCACAGCTTGGAACTGACACATTGCCTGCCTACATGTGTGGGTAGACAACAATGCATCACCTCCTCTGCACCCCGCACATTGTCTTTGACATCTAGGCAAACAAGGTACTTTGCTGCAGGCCAAGCAAGTTCCCTCTATCCAACCCGCACTCTGGTGCAGTAGGTCTGAACCTGTAAATTTGACCCGGTCTAGAGTGACCAGATAACCCCTGTTAGCACTTTCTGCGTTTAAGCACTACATCTCAGGTTATTATTTAAAAATCATACCTCCGGATCTACTTATTGGGTTTTTGTAGTTTTGCTCATTAAATTAAGCACTACTTTTCTAACCAGGTGTGGTATCTTTTTGTGCAGTGGTTTCACTGTTTTACTCTTTGAAGTGTTGCACAAATACTTTACACATTGCCTGTAAAGGTAAGCCTGATTGCCCTGTGCCCAGCTACCAGGAGTGACCGCAGGTTAATTAAGGGTGTGTTTGTGACTTACCCTGACTAGGATTGTGGTTTCTGCTTGGATAGGGTGCATACCTCTGCCAACCAGAAACCTAATTTCTAACAGCGTGTCACTGCGAATAAACACTGATAAAACTAATAACATAACTTTATCAAAGCAGAGATTTCCCAATGCTTGTTGATAAAGTTCTTGGGAAAGGCCCCACAGCCCAGAGGCAGATGCAGTTGCACACTTCGCTTTTTTACCCTTCTTAAAGATGGATAATCATGCCCCACAACATTCAAAACTCACAAGTTGCCAACAGTCTGTTGTCTGCGTGTATTTGTCTATTGATCTGCTTGCTTGAGCATCAGTATATCTTTTGAGATATAGGCACCTGTTCACCTCTGTGCATGTCTGTATGAATATGTGCCTATACGATTTCTGTCTCTGTGCACACGCTATACAAAAGGCTAATATATTGACAGTGTTTGCATTCCTTGTTATATTTTGTCTTCACTTGCAGTTATTATCGTTTACCATTCAGGAATTCAATTCACAATAGGATAATGTGTCACATTTTTCGTTCTTTGTAATGACAGCAATTTCAGGAATTATCATTCTAACTATTTTACTATATGACTCTCACACCCTGCTAGTGTTGGTGTTACTGTCTGGAGGGCAATTAACCTTGCAATTCCAAACATTTTTAATTTCTATTGTTACAATATACACAAAAACGACCACATATGCTCTATTGTTACAATATACACAAAAACGATCACATATACAATAAAAAAAGTTATTTAAAGATAGTAATGTGGATGTGCTTGCAAATAACTTAAATCGTATAAAATACTATTTTATGATTAAAACAGTTAGCTGATGCAACCTGCCTAGTGCCGGAAATTGAGATGCAGAATACTCTATAACTATCTACTTTATAATTTATACTTTATGCTTTGGAATCATAGAGCTTTTTCGCAAGGTTCAATGCAATCTATTGAATAAGCGTACAGCTATCCGAGTCATCCCACTTTCGTTTGATCTCTGAATATTTTTTCCTTTAAATATTTCAGATTGAAGCAAATATTTATGAACCCCAAGGAATCAAGTCATTGGATGCTCGTGGAACCTTCATCACCAACGATTTGCAGGAGATCACTAAAACTTCTTTTTCAGGAAACAAGGTCCTGTTTCTGCTTATATTAAATGATCTAGGGATTTGACTGTGAATAATAACTAGAGCAGGATTGTGTAACTTTGGTCCTGAAGAACCAAATTCATTCCAGTGTAGCAAGATAATCATGCCATACCATTTCTTAATAAACATTTAATCATTATAAACCTTTAACAATAATAACCATTTGAGAGATTTCGCAAACAAAAAATCTAAAAGAAACTCATTTATATAGTCAGTGGCTCTTATGAAAATCTAGTATGATCACCCTGTCTCATTAAGATTCAGTACAGTTGTAACCCAGATAGTAGTAAACAGTTGGTTTTCCACAAATGTTTAATTTATCCTGGGCTGTTTATTCATGAGCTGCGGAGTGGTGCTGACGTGATCAAAGTAAAATAGGTGCCTGACGGGTATTTTAATTCTCTTTTTTGCAAAACGTTTGCACTGTATTTTCTGTACCCTTTCTTTCCTTGTCATGTTCATTGGTTTTTCGATTTTAGGGTCACGTGTCTTTCAAGCCATCAGTTGACCAACAGCGATCATGTGCAAATTGCTCCACGACATTGTTGGATGGAGACTTCACAATTTCCTATGACGTGAACAGAGAGTCACCAGGAAATGTACAGGTAACCTGCATTTCTGTGTGCCGTATAATTTTTCCTACATCTATGAATATTTTCTACACAAACCCTTTGTTTCCAAAGCCATTAGTTACAAAAACAAAGAATGCCTTCACAGGATTTGTTTCATACTATTTAAGTTGATACAATTCAGTCACCAAACAGTGATCTTCAATCAACAAAATGCAGTAAATATAATTTATCGTGTTATTTATTCACAATTTAAAAAAACTGAAATATGGCAACATATATACTACTCCAATATTCACATTTCATTATCAGTAGTATAAAAACACTTTTCGCTCCTTCATATGGACCAATCAAAAGACCATATATCACATTCAATTTTGAATATCAATAAACCAGTTTGAGGTCATAGTAATGATCTTTATATTTGCGAAACAGTGTTTAACTGTCGACGTTTCGGTCCCCCGTTGGTCTATACAATCCTTGGGACCATCATCAGGACGGACAAGTTGCACATCAATATCTATAAATAAATACAATCAATAATAAGGAAAACCTTAAATTCCCTGCATAAGAGGTATCGTCTACTCACTTTAAAACCAACCAAGTGATCAGCACCCAAAGTGTTCCCAAATTTACCCATCTAAATATGTGCAGGGTGTGCTCTAAACCAAATGCTAATCAAACTAAATTAAATAATAATGATACCATTACCAATCACTTCCAGCCGGAAGTTCAGATTCTCCACGTCACTTTAAAATCTTTTGGTCTACTGGACATAGGGAATATAACGCAATACCAATATCAGTATCCTCAGTAGTGGTACAACACTAACACAGCCCTAGGAAAATAGCCTCTCAATACTTACACAAATCACCAATGTCTTTTAATATGATCTGTAAAGGTAAAGCAATCTTCAATCTACTACTTATATCTACAGATTCAGCAGGAGCCTTGCGTTAAATCCACTTACTTTAGTAGTTGGAGTGCTCCACGTACTCTGTCCGTGTGCTGCCAGTAACAATCAGGCGAATACACCGAAACCGGCTAACTGCGACCCTTAATCTCACTTTAGAGGAGGAAGGGGACACAATACACCTTCTTTTTTAGCCAGAGGCCATCCACCACATAGAGGACGTGCACGGAACACCAGGAGAGGGTGGTTCAGAAATCAATACACCCCGGGGTTCCGCCAGACCCGGAACAGCTATTACGAGTGGTAGACACCACGTCTGCATCATCAATCATGAACAATCCTAACATGGAGATTCTTCCAATTTTCAATTTATCATCGCACACTTTAAGCTCAAGGGAGCTTGAAGTTTTGAGCCATGGCTTATCCTTTGTCCCTACTAATCGGAATGACATTTTTCAAACACTGATGGAACTACACAGATTTTTTAGAACTATACGCCTGAGGTACTTTTTTGTCAATAAACCTGAAGTCTATATGAATAACATTAGTGGTCTCAAATGTCCTTCGACCTTTTTTCCACCAACAAATCTAATGCATAAAGACCTAATTACTTTTGAGAATGTAGTTTTAAATGAAATTCAACAACTATTCCTTGATAGGAAATATGTTAAATTTAATTTCTCGAAAGAAGACCAGACTATTCTGAAATCCTTGTCTAACCGGGATGATCTGATTGTGAAGCCAGCAGGCAAGGGTGGGGGAATAATCCTACAAGATAAGGTGGATTATGATCGTGAGACACTTAGACAACTGAATAATCCGGCACATTATAAGTCAAAAGTCAAAGTCAAAAAAAGTTTATTTGTAACGGTACTCTTTTGAGGACCACAAAATAAAATATGTGCTTTATACATTCTCATTTAATACATTTTCAGTGAAATTTTCAGAAACTTAAAAATTCTATAACAAACATATTCATTTGGGGGGTTTTTGCAAATTAATAAAAAGTCCTTTGAGTTTACGATCCTACATGACCGATAAATGGGCGTAAGACATATTAACCTTGCCTTTACTATTTCTATGTTAGGACATATAAAAAGAAGATGTTCCAAATTCTGATTGCCCCCTTGACAAAAGGTACAAAGAGCTGTCCTGTCTGATCTCCAGGAAGAGGTAAAAGTTAGTACAGGAAGTGTTCCCAGGCGCAGCATCATAATTGCACGCCTAGCACCGTGTATAAGAATATAATCTAGATAAGGCTGATATTGCTTGTATTCATGGGAGTCTACATAGGTCTTATACGAGGATAGACTAACACACTGTAAGTGGTCAATATCATAACTCAGTTTAGGGGTGAAGTTTTTTAAGAATAGTTTGAGTTGGGCTGGAGACCACGTAGACAAAATCTCCACACTAACTTTTGCAAGCTGAAAAGCCTCTCGCATATTTTTTGAAAAAGTGAGATAGGTAGAACCGATGTTAAATGTCTCAACTTTTAGTAAACTTCGTAGAGTGCCTTCTTTAGAGTGGAGAAGGTTATAGGCCCACCTTATGATGCTAGCTACAGCTGTAGCATAGGCACTCGTGATGTTACATTCCAGTCTCAACGCCTGTACTGGGGTAGATGTAGAGATTTTCAGTAAATTTTTTTGTATTTTACCTTCAGTTAAGTTCATATAGGTTCATTGATTAATAGGAATGTATTCCGAAGCATAAGACATGACCGGTGGAATCTTGGCTCGGTAAACTTGTATTAGTGCAGAGAAATGCCTATGTCCAGTAGCAGAATATAGGCGAGACAAAGCCCCAGCATGTAGGTCACTTTTCCTTTTTAAGTGATTAATTTGACTGTTGTTACTCATATTTTGTGAGAAGATTCTGCCCAGGTAAGTATATTCCTTTACCTGCTCTAGCTTCTCACCTCCCAACTTCCATTCGTATCTCACCCTTTTCTTCTGATTTGCGAAGGCAACCACTTTGGTCTTATTTATGTTTGGGAGTAAAAATAATTTCCTAGAGTACTGGTGTAAAATGACTAGGAGATTTTGAAGTCCAAAAGGTGTTAGGTCGAACAAGACTATGTCGTCCGCGTACAGCAGGGAGTGAATATACTCATTGGCTATCTTTGGCGGAGTACTTAGCCCTTGTTGTAATTGGGATGGTAAATCACTTAAATACAAAGAAAATAAAATTGGAGCCAAGAGGCACCCTTGTTTTAAGCCATTTGTTGTACGAATTACCTTTGATAGACCCTTATCTCTCCCCATTTGGACACGGCACCAGGTGTCGCTATGTAGATTCACTATTAAAAGCAATAGCTGTTCCGAAATGCCCATTCTTCTTAATTTTGACCACAGGGTCGGTCTATCTACTCGGTCGAAGGCTGTCGAGTAGTCTATGAACGCTGCATAGATGGATTGCTTTTTCCCTGATACATACTTGTCTAAAATGGTTTGGAAGATCGCTACATTGTCGGTCACTGCATGGTTTGGACGAAATCCAGACTGAAACTTAGGAATTAAACCCAGTGAAAATGCCCAAGTTTTCAGCCTATCCAGTATTTCTGCTGCAAAAATCTTCCCGGCAGCGTCCATGAGGGCAATTTGCCTATAATTTCCCGGTATGCTTCTTTTTCCTTTTTTGTAAATCGGGATAATTATACTCCCCTTCCAGGAGTTTGGCATTTTGCCACTATCGATTATATAGTTAAATAGTGGCGAGAGCAACCGTCCCCACTCTTTATGGTCGATTTGATAGGCCTTGATAGGTATCTGATCGGGGCCCGACGCACCCGTGCTTCTTGCCTTTCTAATGATCATAGAGACAGACACTGCCGACGTTATGTTGATTTTTGTATCATTCGTTCCCAAAATTTGTACTTCAGCCTCACCATTATTAGTAGACTTGTTCGGTCTATATAGCTCACGAAGGTAAATTTCCCAGTCTTCTTCTGTAACAGGAGTTGCTTCCAACTTTTTCTTGGATCCAGTCATTATTGCAATCAGGGCCCAATATTTGCGCTGGTTGTTTTGTTTAGCTGCTTGTTGGATTTCAATCCAATTAGAGTCCTGCTTCAGTTTTTTCTGTTTAGTTTTTTCTCGTCGTATTTGGTTCTTTAATCTGTTGATTTCCTTTTTATTTGTAAATGAGAAATTCAGATACTGGGCACGTATCAACCTATTAAGTTGTTTTACGACTGGTTTATTTGAATTTTTATGTTTACTACTTCGTCTGCTTTTTGCTGATTTGGTATGTTCTAACTTACTTTGTAAAGCAAATTTGAGCTTGTTTAATATGCAGTCAAAGTTCTTTATAGGATCGACTGAGTATGTGGTAGTCAACAGATTAGTTTGGGAGATTAGTAGCCTCAAATGGTCCAGATTTTCTGTCCCCCAATAAATTCGGCCCCTCGTTGCGTTTACTTCCATTTTGGTTTTATGAAATATCGGCTGGTACTGGAAAGTGGACTGTGCAATCCATTCAGTTGATAGATATAAGAGAGCATGATCACTTTCCTCATTGAATGTAATCGAAAGTTGACTCATTTGTTCTTTTTCTCCGATCCCACATATGAAGTAATCAAGGATAGAGGGAGATCCGTTTCCCTGCCTAGTGTACGATGCTGGTTTATCACCATGGATATTACCATTTAAAATTGTCCCATTAATACTAGGGAGAAATGATAGTAGTGCGCGACCTCTCCTGTCTGATTTCATTCCTTTTGGGAGTACAGGGAGTGATGTTTCCAAAGATTCCTCTTTAAAGAGAAGAGCCCATTTCTTTATTTCGCTGTTTGACATTTTTGCATTCATGTCTCCCATTATAATATATGGCAAATTAAGTTGGTCTTCAATAATGTGAGAGATGGTCTCCATTAGGCGTTCGAACAACAGATCACAGCTGTTACTGGGAGGTGCATAGACGTTAAAAAGCAATATTTTTTCAAATGTGGCTGATATTTGAGTTTTAAGAGATACCTTTAGACATTGTAGATTCTCTGTATTTGTATTGATTGTTTCCTGTAACCAAGAGTGATCTTCTTTTAGTAAAATTGCTAGACCACCCTTGGCATGCCCCCTTCTAGATCTTTTTGCCAGAGTTTCATATACGTAGTATCCTTTTTGTTTAAAGGGATTAATGGACCACGTTTCCTGTAAACTAATAATATCTGGGAAGATTTTAGTTGCATACTTCATTTTTTTGTCAGTCTTCCCAGCCAAATTCCAAGACAGTAGCGTCAGACCTTTGCTAAACTTGATATTGTTGGGGTTTAACAGATTTTTTACTATTTAAGGTTTCTGATAACCATGTCCAAGATTTTATTGAGTTCTCATTATTACTAGAGCTTGAGTCCCGGGACCATACTGACCTCTCACCTTGCTTTACTTGTATTTTAAGTGAGTCTTTTCTCGTGAAATTTGATACTGATTCTCCCCAGAGTGTACTGATATTTTCATTTCTTCGATTAGTTTGTCCTAGGATACCTTTGTTTAAATTATTGGTTATGGGATCAACTACAGAGATTACGTCATAGCCATTCTTATGTAGAATTTCCTTCTCTCTGAGTGTTATTCCAGGCAGAACTGGCGAAAAAAAGGATACCTGTACTATTTTATTATTTTCTTTTTTTGGAAAGAGTACTAGATCGATTTCTTTGCTTGTCAGAGAGATCAGGGGTGGTATTTCTTGTAAAAGGTTAAGTATTCTACCACGATTCAATGGCATCTTGTCTGTAGGAAACAATTCTTCAATGATTATATGCTTAGATGGAATTCCTTCCCATGGTTGAGAGATGATGTCATTGGGTTCTTTAATATCCTTGGTATTTCGTACTGTTGTTCTATTTTCTACCAGTGGACAGAATTCTTCAGCTTTTGGGTTCAGAAGTGTTGCCAACGGAGTTTTTTGAATTTCTGGAGAGTTCACCGAGATTATGGGAGTAGATTTTTGAAATTTAAGTTTATTCCCTTTTTTTCTCTGTATTCTCCTTAGTGGTTTTCTCTTCTTCTTCCCCCTAGCATTTTCCCTATCATTACTTTTTTCAGACATTTCTAGTTGACTACGTTTCTGTTCAGCAGTAACTCCCGATGACTCTGCTTTATTGTCCCCTATACCCTGATCTCGGTTGTTGTCTGATACTTTGTACGAAAAGATAGGAAAATGCTTATTATTTTTTCCGGTGATGTTTTCCGATTCTTCTTTAAACAGTTTTTTAAGAGAATATGTAATGAGAGGTTTTTTCTTCTTTCTTAATTCCTTAGTTTTAGTCTCGTTTTTTGCTATGTTATTCGTTTGCGTACTTGCTTCTTGTTGTTTTGGAGTCGTATTTCCATTTTTTTGGAGATCTTCAGTTTGTAATGTTTCGACTAGATCAAGTTTTTTTGATGTATCTTTATTTTGATCTTTTTTCTTTTTTTCTTCAACCAGGAATTTCAATATTCCTATTTGTACGTCTAAAGTATCGTCAGAATTAGCTAGAATTTGACCAAGATGAGTAAGTACTGATTCCAAGATTTCCTGCAGCGTAAAAAGTGCTTTTGACAAAGGAGAAGTAGTATTTCCAAAATTTAAATGTGAAAAAATTGGGTCAGTAAAGTTGGCCTGATTAGGATATAGGATAGGGGATTTTTCTGGTGAACTGGTTAAAGGATGTATTTGGCTCAGTAATATTTCTGATTTTTCTTGTACTATCTTCGTATTGTCACTTATAGACACGTCAAATGGTAAATCGTTATCCTGGATTCTTATTGGTGTTATAGGTGTTATTTGTGCCGTATCTAGGGACGATTTTTGACGTTCCCCAGTGAGGGAGATATTTGCCAAATTACTTTCAGTTATTGTCTGTCCTTGTTTGTCGATATTCTGGTCGAAAAGAGGTAACGAATCATAATCTTCCTTATTTGTAGAAAGTTCCAGCTTGTTTTGGTCTTCAGTTGAAAATGAAGATAGGGTTTTTTTCTTGGAGAGGGTAGAGAAATATGTGTTTATAGCTGGAGTACTTGATATTTGACCAGGTTTCAGTGATTTATCTGCCGACTTTCTAACAGCTGCATCAGTCCCCATGCGCCTCATATAGATTGTTCGTGAGCGAAGTTTTTTTACAGCTCTCATAATTGGGATCGGAGATCTACTTTTTGTTATATTAATCGCAGTTAATTTTATGTAGAAGTAGTGACTTTGTTTCAAGGTCTGCGATAAAGATTTGATCCGTAAAGCTTGAGATATATTTTCAAATTGGTTTCAAAGTGTGGCTTTGGTAGATCCTCAATAGCTAAACGTAAGTGGGGTGGCCCGTCCCGTCCTCGGTCGTCCCCGGACGGCCACAGACGGCCCGCCCTTTGCCCGGGCTTGGCCCCGCGCTTGGTCCCGCGCGCGTCCCGCTGCGCGTTGATCCGGATGTAATTTATAGTTATATCGCCGATGGGCGTGTCGCCTGGGGGAAGAGGAACCAGCTGGTCCCAGCAAGGGTTGCTGGTCCTCGCAGTCCCCCGGGCTGAAAGCGCTGCTCCGCCTGGCCTCTACCCTGTGGACTCTAGCTGGGAGCGGATGACAGAGCCTGCCGAATGCAGCTCTCGCTCTCACCAGCGAGTCCCCGGGGAGGCAGCAGCACGGAGTGCAGGGCGCTGTTGATTTGCGCGATTCCAGCCGCTTACAAGACCCTGGAGCAAGGATTCAGTCTTTCCAACTGTCAAAGGAGACAACAGCAAGTCCTGGTGAGTGGCGCCCGCGAAGCGGGGGTCACGAAGCTTTATGCTAATTAGGCCTGCTTCCTCATTCGCCGGTGGGCGTGTCCGTGGGCGTGTCGCCTGGGGGAAGAGGAACCAGCTGGTCCCAGCAAGGGTTGCTGGTCCTCGCAGTCCCCCGGGCTGAAAGTGCTGCTCCGCCTGGCCTCTACCCTGTGGACTCTAGCTGGGAGCGGATGACAGAGCCTGCCGAATGCAGCTCTCGCTCTCACCAGCGAGTCCCCGGGGAGGCAGCAGCACGGAGTGCAGGGCGCTGTTGATTTGCGCGATTCCAGCCGCTTACAAGACACTGGAGCAAGGATTCAGTCTTTCCAACTGTCAAAGGAGACAACAGCAAGTCCTGGTGAGTGGCACATTATAAAAAACTTGCATGTGACCCAACATCTAGAATACAGAAGGAGATACTATCTCTGACCACATTAGGCCTAGATGGGTTGTGGCTAAGTAAAAAGGAGTTCGAATATATGAATTAAAAAGATTACACCATTCCAGCGTTTTATACGCTACCTAAAATTCATAAGCACAGCGAACACCCTCCAGGTAGACCAATTGTGGCCGGTTGTCAGTCAATACTTCAACCTTTGGCTGAATATGTTGACCACTTCATCAAACCTTTTGTTGCTTTGACAAAATCATATACTCAGGACAGTAGGGATGTAATTGTAAAATTGGAAGGCCAAATGTATGATCCACTCTCTAATATCCTAGCTACTATGGATATAGAGAGTCTCTATACAAACATCCCTCAGAGGGAAGCTCTGAAGGTCATAAGTGATGTCTTAGAAGAACGCACACGTCCACATCAGGTCCCCACTGACTTTATAGTTGGGTGTGCAAGAATAGCGCTTGAAGAAAACTATTTTCTATTCAGAACTGATTTCTACAGCCAACAAAAAGGTGTGGCCATGGGCGCAATTTTCGCGCCTGATATAGTTAATCTATATGTGGCTAATTTCGAAGAAAGGGTGATCTACAACAATAACCCTTATGAGATCTATTTGAAACAGCATCTTAGGTATATAGATGACGTGTGCATGATATGGAATGGAACACATGAAACACTGCAAGAGTTCCACCACTAGCTGAATGCACAAGATGAGAATTTACAATTTACATTGGAATGTAACAACAAAATCATCAATTTCCTAGATCTGTCCATTCAAAGTAGTGACGGTACCCTATTCATGAGTCTATATATTAAACCTACGGTGAGGAATACCCTGTTGAAATATAGTAGTAATCACCCTCGCAATCTCCGGGATAACCTCCCTTTTGGCCCGCTTGCGTCGTAACTGCACCAAAATGGAGGATTATTTTCGTGAAGCAAGAACTTTACAAACTAAGTTGATCATGAGATCATATCCATACAGGCTGGTTAAGAAAGCAATGGAGCGAGCCTGGTATTATGATCGCTGCGCTCTACTTAGTACAAAAGACAAATCTGGCACAGAATCTCCACAACCACTAACTTGTGTGATGACCTTTGGGTCTGAATCCAATCAAATAACAAAAATCATCAAACACAACTGGCACCTGATACAAAAAGTGGAGCCGCAGTTAGCTAAGCCCCGCTTTGCTTTCAAAAGAGGGCGGAATTTACGTGATCATCTGGTGCGGGCCTATAAAGAACCAGCACCCATTACGATACAGACTCAGTGGGGTTTGCCACCTATTACAGGTCACTACCCTTGTGGAAGCTGCACCGCATGCGCCACAACTAGTGCAATGAAGGTCTGGAACTTAAATGGTAATGAGATAAAACTGTACCATCATTCGAATTGTCACACTAAAAACGTGATTTACTGTATACAGTGTCCCTGCTTGTTGATTTATATCGGTAAAACTACGCAAGAGGTTAAAAATAGAGTGTTACAACACCAATCCCGAATAAGATGTAATATACTTACTGCACCGCTTGTCGAACATTATCAACAAATGTCACATACACCACAAGATATGAAATGGTTTGTACTAGAAGCAGTGAAATGTACCAAACGCCATCATAATGTAGATCGCCTACTCACTTTGAAGGAAAACAAGTGGATCTGGAAGTGTAAATCAGTAGAACAGGGATTGAATTCTGTAATTCAATGGCATACTTTGGCCACACTATAATCAGAACATCAGATTCTGGGTGTTTATTTCGGTCCTGTGCTACATGAGTTGTATTGATACTTGAGGGCTGGTATTTCATCAAGGTACAGCTAGAGTTAGTGCCTGTTGTAATATCTGTCTAGGTAGGGAGAAAATATATATTTTTTTATAAACAAATCCTTTTGCTATGGATCCTTTAGGGTATGGTTCGATATAGGAATAATCCGTGTTAACAATAACCTATACACCGTTCCAAAATGGCCATTTTTACGATGTTTATACTAGGTTCGAATTTGACCGTTTTGAGGGTGTAAACAGTACGAGCTGAATGCTATTGGCCCAGTATTGAAATGGCTCTCAAGATTACGGGATTTACCAGATGTGGAAAGACATTAATATGATGAATGAATATGACCGCTATAGCAAGATCGACATTCAAAGTTGGCCGTGAGGTTTACAGTATGTCTCACGTGATCTTCTTCAAGTGAGTTTAAGGGTCGCGGTTAGCCGGTTTCGGCGTATTCGCCTGATTGTTACTGGCAGCACACGGACAGAGTACGTGGAGCACTCCAACTACTAAAGTAAGTGGATTTAACGCAAGGCTCCTGCTGAATCTGTAGATATAAGTCAAGTGTCTGTCAGGCTACTTAGAGTTAACACCTCGATACATTTTTGTTTGCAGGTGATTGATACGCTATTGTGGAGCTTTGATGTAAGTATGGTTACCAGACCTCGCTCATGCATTGATTTAGGTTGTATGTACTTTGGCAAGTTAGAGAAGGGTTACATTGAAGATTGCTTTACCTTTACAGATCATATTAAAAGACATTGGTGATTTGTGTAAGTATTGAGAGGCTATTTTCCTAGGGCTGTGTTAGTGTTGTACCACTACTGAGGATACTGATATTGGTATTGCGTTATATTCCCTATGTCCAGTAGACCAAAAGATTTTAAAGTGACGTGGAGAATCTGAACTTCCGGCTGGAAGTGATTGGTAATGTTATCATTATTATTTAATTTAGTTTGATTAGCATTTGGTTTAGAGCACACCCTGCACATATTTAGATGGGTAAATTTGGGAACACTGGTGCTGATCACTTGGTTGGTTTTAAAGTGAGTAGACGATACCTCTTATGCAGGGAATTTAAGCTTTTCCTTATTCTTGATTGTATTTATTTATATCAATCAATCAATCAATCATTGCATTTATATCGCGCACTACTCACCCGGAGGGTCTCAAGGCGCTTCAGGAGGGGGGGTCCGCTACTGCTCGAACAGCCAGGTCTTGAGCTGCTTCCTGAAGGCGAGGTGGTCTTGGGTCAGGCGGAGGTGGGTCGGGAGGGAGTTCCAAGTCTTGGCGGCCAGGTGGGAGAAGGATCTTCCTCCTGTTGTGGCTCTTCGGATGCGGGGGACGGTGGCGAGCGCCTGGTTGGTCGATCGGAGGTGGCGTGTGGGAGCGTAGAAGTTGAGGCGGCTGTTGAGGTAGCTCGGGCCTTGGTCGTGTAGGGCTTTGTGTGCGTGGGTGAGGAGACGGAAGGTGATTCTCTTGTTGATGGGGAGCCAGTGCAGGTCTCTCAGATGTCCGGAGATGTGGCTGCGTCGGGGGAGGTCGAGGATGAGTCTGGCTGAGGCGTTCTGGATCCGCTGGAGTCTCTTCTGGAGCTTGGCGGTGGTTCTGGCGTAGAGGGCGTTGCCGTAGTCCAGGCGGCTGGTGACGAGGGCCTGGGTGACCGTCTTCCTGGTCTCGGTGGGGATCCACCGGAAGATCTTGCGTAGCATGCGCAGGATGTTGAAACAGGACGAGGAGACGGCGTTGACTTGTCTGGTCATGGAGAGGGAGGAGTCCAGGATGAAGCCCAGGTTGCGTGCGTGGTCTGTTGGTTTGGGTGCGGTGCCCAGGGCGGGTGGCCACCAGGAGTCGTCCCAGGCGGAGGGCGAAGGGCCCAGGATGAGAACTTCCGTCTTCTCTGATAGATATTGATGTGCAACTTGTCCGTCCTGATGATTGTCCCAAGGATTGTATAGACCAACGGGGGACCGAAACGTCGACAGTTAAACACTGTTTCGCAAATATAAAGATCATTGCTATGACCTCAAACTGGTTTATTGATAATCAAAATTGAATGTGATATATGGTCTTTTGATTGGTCCATATGAAGGAGCGAAAAGTGTTTTTATTCTACCGATAATGAAATGTGAATATTGGAATAGTATATATGTTGCCATATTTCAGTTTTTTAAAATTGTGAATAAATAACAAGATAAATTGTATTTCCTGCATTTTGTTGATTGAAGATCACTGTTTGGTGACTGAATTGTATCAACTTAAGTAGTATGAAACAAATCCTGTGAAGGCATTCTTTGTTTTTGTAACTGATAATACCCAGCCTTGACGGGAATATTGGGTGGCTCTGTCTTGTTTGAGATCCAATGCCATTAATCATGGACTGTGAACAGCTACCACAAAATGGTAAAGATCAAAGTGGCAAATTACGAGTCTGGCGATTGTAAGACCTCCGGACTCGCGGAGGTCCGTCCACTGCAACACAACTTCAAAAGTAATGCAGAGAAGAACCACCCGAAGCGCCAGGGAAAAGTAGTTCCCTGGTGGTGACGGAGATGCACCACAATGTAAGATGCTCAGTCGGACTGGTGCAGTCCCTCTGAGCATATTACAAGTTCCGCCAACCCCGCCAATTTATGGCAGGAGCCCGGCCATTAAAAGGCAGGTGGTGGGGGTTCAAAGAGGTCCGTACAGGACTCCCATGCCCCCCTATCCATAGGTATACATTCAGGGAGGCACAAAATGTGCCCCCTGTCTGTATATCCCCAAAGTTCCAGCACAACATGGACGTCACCATCCATGCCGTGCTGGAACTTTTTGGCTGTTCCTATAGCGGTGCCTGTTTTCCAGGCACCTCCATGGGAAAGGCAAAGGACTGTCCGTCTTACACAAGTTCAACTCCAAATAAGGTAGATGGTGCTTCCGCGGATTTGGCACAGCTGTGCCAGCGGAGAACCGGTGCAACTACACCAAAGTAGTGAGATGATTAAAGGGCAGTTTTACTTACATTCCACACAATGCAGGGTAGCAAGCAACGCTGATGTGCTCCATTGTGTGGAAGGGATATGTTGTATTTCTGCTGCCTTCTATCACTGGTGCAATGTGTGCTGCCTAGCGCCAACACAGGCACCCTTGCACCATGATGTAAGGGTGTCCGTGTTAGAGGATGGGTTATTTTTATGCAGGAAGGAATATCTTCTTGCACAAAAACATAATTAGAGGCATATTTCTCTTTCCAAGTGTGCTTCATAATGCATCATGCATAGAATGAGGAAGTAATAAGGAAAAATTAGGATATTCCTCCTTGTTATGCCTCTTCAGGGAGGTGTAGCGTTATGTTACATTCCTAGGTGTATTAGCTTTAGTAAATCTGTGAACGCATCATATCCACCCATGGAATGCCTTCTCAATACAAGGTAAAGCAAGGCTGCGCTGTGTGCTGCCTTGCATTACTTTGTTTACTAAACCATGTAAAGCCAGGCAAAATGGGTTTGCATGGCTTAGTAAATGCCAAAAAGAATTTTGGTTTGGGGCAGCGCCATAAAAAATACATAACCCACTGCAAAACCTTTGTAAATATACCCCTAAACTTCCACAAAGTGCATTATAATAGCTCTGTTAGGAACCTGGAGTTTTTCTGATGATGTACTATAAGTACTACATGCAGTTGAATGTTCATTTGTAGCCAGCTAGACAGGGTTTTGAGAACAAAAGTTTGCATTTCCTGCTTGCTTATAAGCCCTTCACAAATGAGCACTCATTTCATCTGTTTATATGTCGTATCTTCTAACCAATGCCCTTTGCAAAGGTTTGATATCATTTACAGATAATGCAACAGAGAGTGAAGGGACCTTTTCCCTTCAAGGTTGAGTAGAACACTTCAGTTCTGGTTTCTGGTTTCCACTTTACCATCCTGGTGCATTGTGATACCCATACTTCCTTCTTCTTTTTGCTAAACCATGCCCAATTAATGTCCTGTTGATTGTGCTCTGTTCCACATATGGGTTACTGACTCCCATAGATATATAGACACCTTCGGACTTGCTCCCTTGACTAGTTGCACTCACAACTCCACTCCTGGTTTTCCTCATTGTGCCTACTGACTTTCATAGTCTTTTTTTTTTAATCAAGGTTACTATGCAACTTTCCCTTTATTGGTGGTTCTACTGTTTTATGACTTACAGCTACTCACCCCCAGCACCTGTGATCCTCCCCTGAACTTCAAGCTATTTCTACCCTGTGAGCCCTGTGAGCCCTGTGTGTGGTGGTTTGCAACTGACTCTGCTGTTAGGGCTCCGCTTACTCACTCTGTGCTGCTCCTTTGGTTTCAGGCTTGCTACTTAATGCTGTGAGCCAGATGTATATACATTGGATTTCCTAACAGTGATCCTAATGTATGCACTAACTTATAGCGAATTCAACAGTATTTACCAAACCAACCTATTCATAATAGGTTGGCTCACAAAATACTGAATGAAAGTGTGTTGCAAGTGGACCTATCTCATGAATGTTAATGTGGTAAGCCAAAAATTGCAATCTACTATGATTCCCAGGGATGGTGGCCTACTGGGCTCAGTATACCAACATGTCTGTGACTGCTTTCAAATAAAGCAAACTTTTTTTAAATGCAATGTGTTATCCTTGGAAGAAAGCAGGATATGTATTGAAAATAGTTATCTATTTTTAAGAGTAGGTAGAGGTCCCACGGACTACTGCTTAGTTCTAAAACATTTTTCTGACTCTTCATAAAGGGAAGGGTGTTCCCTGGGGATCCCTTCCAAATTGCGAATGAGTTACCATCACCTTTGAAGTAGCAAATAAAATATTAATGTTTTGCGTCCGTATTTTGTTTGCATAACATTAATCCATACCATACAAAATCACGATTTGGAAGGGACGTCCTAAATTTGTCTCTTCTAAATAGCAGTTCCTTATGATTTCACAAAGCATTCAGCCATTCTGTAACATGTTACCGAATGGCTTAATAGGTTCAGTACATTTGAAAACTGCATTTTCTTGTCACAAACTCAGCGATTTACCAAATCACAGGCTTTGCAATAAAAACATTGAGCAGTACATCTAACCGTATGTGCCTTAGTTATCCCTATTACTTGTTTGCCATTTTCTATTTTGCTTCTTTGGCATATCTGTTTCTGTTCTTTGCTGTTATAGCCCTTTTTTTCCCTGTTGTATGCAAACGTTTCTAGTGCGGTCTGTATTCTTCCATCCAGCCCTTGTTTGTAAGCAGAATTCTTAGGCAATCATTACGAGTTTGTCGGCTAGAGTGAGGTATTTAACAGATGCAATACATCTCATTACTCCAGGGTGAGGTGTTTACCCCACATATTGCAAATACCTCCTATTCCAAGTTCCTAAAAGGAAATTGAAACATAACATGCAGAATCATTTTTTTAACATGGCAAATTCTGCATGTTTTGCCATTTTCCCAGGCCTTTCTCCCAAAAACCTTCAGCAGACTTGACCTTTCGGAATTTATCAGGGAAAAACTGTGAGGGTGTGATAATTATCACTCATCTCGTAACTTCAATTCCTGTGCAAACGTGTTTGCACATGGATCAGAATTTAGCCCACATCTCATAATGAGGGCCTAAGTTTCTATTTCTGTGTCATTAGTTTAAGTTCTCACCTTGAGTGTGTGTGGAATCCTTTGTCCTTTATTTGAGTGTTCCTTGATCTACATACATATAGTCTAGTCCGATTCCTGTTCTTTTAATTCATTGCTGCATTCCCTGAGCCTCGTTCCTTTATTTAGTGTTTCTTACTCTATACCTTTTATTGTCTCTTGTGTTCGTGTTGCGATCTTGATAATTGTTACAAAGAGAACTAGTGAGATTCTGAGGCTTTGTGTCACTTGCACAGAGGCTTACCCAGCTCTTCCATAAGACCAGCTGGGTGCCTTGCAAGAATCTGAGAGACCCTCACAGAAAGGTCTCTTTCCACACAGTGTACGAACGCAATCTCATCCGGGTCAATGACTGGTTGGTATACCATCATAATGAATGACTCACTTCCCTCTTTACTAAA
The DNA here is from genome assembly GCF_964261635.1 of Lissotriton helveticus. NCBI lineage: Eukaryota > Metazoa > Chordata > Amphibia > Caudata > Salamandridae > Lissotriton > Lissotriton helveticus. Next base: position 1,172,579,993 of record NC_136070.1, read on the forward strand.
GAATGTTTTGTTGACATCAACTCCTAAATTCTCATTTGCTGCTTTTCAGATTTATATTATTACTTATTAAACAAAAGTTACCTCATAAAAACTCAGGTATTTGTTGATTCCTCATAAATATGTTTTGTATCCTGCACTAAAATGTAGTAATTTTGTTTCTCTTTATAATTTCTTTTAGATTGTAAATGGATATTTTGTTCATTTTTTTGCACCTGCCAATCTTCCAACTGTGCCAAAGAATGTTGTCTTTGTCATAGACAAAAGTGGATCCATGTATGGTCGAAAGATGGATCAGGTAACTAGCACATCTCTAAAGTAAAAATGATTATATCAGCAAATACACAAGAATATACCGGGGTTCAAATGAATGGTTCCAGACTGTATTTCCACTTGACTTAATGGGGAATTATTCAGGATGAGGAATATACTGAAGGACCTGGAACAGGCAGGTTTTCTCTATGTCAGTGGAGAATAACAGTGATATTTACTACCTGTATTGAGTGAATAGGGCATCTGAGGATTATGAAGCTGTGACCTCATGGGGTGGGGCCTTGTCTGAGCCCCCTTTGTGCTGGAGGGGAGAGCCTCTGCAGACAACCCCTTCTCCTTTCCCAGTCTTTGTTTTTATTGGTGAAGATACACACCCGGTAAAACGAGGTCCAGTCTTTCCAGGCCTTGCAATTTATAGAGCACTAGTACAGGACGTTCGGCATTGCCCAAGGAATATGGCTCCGGGTAACTTGTATGGGTCCTAAAATTACTTAAATGTTAAACATTAAACCTTTGAAAATGCAATTGGTCTTTTTTCATTGTTGTGCTGGTTCTGAGTAAATGCCTTGTTTTTAAGCTGCATTGGCCCATCCTTATGTGTATCCTGAAGTATTCTGTGTTCCGTTCCCTCCCTAGAATTACCATTACCTCGTGTTCTGGTAATTCTGTGTGAGAAAATAGAAATTCCTTTGGGTAACTTGTGTTCCAGAGTAGAATCTATTTTCATACATCACATATCCCTATATACTCTATCTCACTATCCACACATACTAAGATTGGACCATATATAATAGGGAAAACAACTTGAATACTTCATATAAAAAAAATCACATATATTTATTGTTTATATAAACAATAAATATAGGTGATATATATATATATATATATATATATATATATATATATATATATATATATATATATATATATATATATATATGAAAATAGATTCTACTCTGCAACACAACTTACCCAAAGGGATTTCTCTTATCTCAACGCTACTACTTTCGGTAAAGCCAAAACACAGTGTAATTATGTCTCACAGCTACTTGAGGTTAATCTTGCTTTTTTTTCTCGGGCCATATAATCTTTATGACTGCTTATTTTAGAACAGTGAATAATCATCTTGAGTAAGGTTCCAGACTTCAGCTTGCTCTTGATTTGTCTAAAAAATAGGGTAACATTTTATTCATAAGGTTCAAAAATACCTGTTTTAATTTGACCCCCACTTAGTTATACAAACCTAAAATTTTATTTGATCATATCAGAAAGGGTAATATAGTTGGTGGAGATCCAACGGCAAAGCATCATCTGAGTGGTGAGAATGGACATCCCTTTCTTGTGCCTCAGCTATATCAATTTCCTTGACTCTGAAAACATTCAGAATTGGACACACCCATGCCCTGCTGCATAAACCTGGAATTCTGCCTGATGGACTGGGTGGGGATCTTCCTTCTATTACGGAGGGCTCATAATACATCCCAGATCAACAGGTGATAAGCCTCCTCTTCTAAAAACAGAATTTGGCCACCAGCTGGTTTGTCTGAAATATAGGAAAAGGCTTCAATAAGAAACTGTGTCTGGGGTACCCATTGGTTGCCTACCAGGATCCCAGCTCACCAGGATCCCGACCACTTGGTCCAGTTGAGCAGCAAGAATTTTCATAAATATCTTATAATCTGACCTTAGAAGCTTGGTGAGTCGATGTCAGCTACATTGTTTCAGGTTTTTTATATGAGTTTTACCAGGCAAAGTTGCCTGTGGTTAAAGGTTTTGCAGTAGTACTTTGTGCTCCAAATATAATTACACAGAATAAATAAGTTTGAGGAATTGGCCTCTCTATGAAGACTTTATATAGTTCAATCCCAAAGCCATCAGGACTGCATCCGTGGCTATTTGATCAGAATTAATGTAAGGAACTTCTAGATGTTGCAGAAAGTTCCCTATGCTGAATATTGTGGAGCCGAACATTTCTATATATAGCGTGGAAATGTAATAATGATTTTTTTTTTTTTTTTTTATTATCCGTTATTTTTATTCCTGCGATTGCTTTTATATTTTTTTAGCTGCCAAGCTCAGAATCTTTTGGCCTGATGTTGGAATTTTCCATTTAAAAAGTGGTTGCAAGTTGTGCACTAACTTTTAATGAATGGAAAGGAATTTTGTGTACCTATCTACTAATTGGACAGTTCACAAAATTCTGAATCGTAGTAGGATGCAATTCTACCTACCTCTGTAATATGCATGAGACAGATTGCAAATTGCAATCTAGTACGGTTGGTTCTAGTCACATGCATGGTGGCTTGCTGGGATAAGAAGGCCACTATGTTTGTAATTGGTTTAAAAAAAGGCAATTTTTTAAAAATGCAATCACTGTACCTAAATGGAAAATGTTATGTGTTTAAAAGAAAAATGAAAAAGAAAAATTGTTTTAGGAGTAGGCTGTCTCCCATGGATCAACATTCTCAAAGGGGAAGGGATCTTCTAGGTACTCCACCCACTTTACAAAGTGCTTACTATAAAATTTGAGTTGGGGGTTAAATATTAGTCTTCTACAACTGAATTTCAGTCATTATTGTGTTATGAAATGTTATATCGGTTTATAGAGTCCACTAATCATGCACAAGGGTATCCAAGCATTTGAGCGAGTGTGTAGGTGTGTGGTTCCTGTAGAATTTTTTGAAGAACCAAGTCTTCAGCTGCTTGCACGATTCAAGTTGTGAGAAGGAGTCTCTGATGTGTTGTGGAGGTTGTTCCATGTTTTGGGTGCGATGTAAGAGAACAAATGGCTACCTGTTCTGCTTCTGTGTATTCAAGGGTTGTGTGCGAGTGAGAGCAAGGGTGGACATAGCTGTCTTGATGGGTTATTTCTGTGCAAGCAGCTGTTGAGGTACGCGGGTCGTGGGTTGTGTAGGGCTTCGTCAGGGAACTGGGACCCAAACCGACTGGGAACCAAAACCCGCCCTGGCAAAGTGCTCGGCCGGCCCCCCTCCCCACTCGGGGGGGGGGGGTTGGAGGTGCCGCCGAGCGCTTTGCTAGGGCCGGTTTTCGGCCGATTTTGATGCAGGGCCGATTTTGCAGCTATGCTGCAAAAACGGCTCTGTAACAAAATCGGCCCCCAGGGGCTCAAAACCGGCCCCCACCCTTGCGGCGCACCGGCGGATTGCCCGGTGCCCGCTAAGGCCAGTCCGGGCCTGGGCTTCGTACATCTGCATGAGGAGTTTGAATTGGCAGTGTTTCTGAATGGGAAGCCAGTGGAAGCTCCCTGAAGTTAGATTAGGTGTCAATACAGTGAGGAAGGTTGAGTATGACTTTTACTGCAGTGTTCTAGGTGGTCTAAAGTCAGTTCAGGAGATTCTTGGAAATTTCTGCCTACACTCCATTGCTACAGTCAAGTCGGCTTGTGATGAGTACTAGCGTGATGGTTTCGTGTGAGGTCTTATGTGAGCCACTTGAAGATTTCCCATAGCTTTCGCAGGTAATTAAAGCAAAGCAAAGCTCATTGCGTTGACTTGTCCTGTCATGTTCAACTTGTCATCCTGGATAATCCCCAGATTTCTGGTGTGGTTGGTGGGTGTTGGTGTGGGTCCTAGTTCAGTCTGCCATCTGGGGGTGTCCCATTGGAAGTGCTTGTTTCCAATGGCTAACACTTCAGTCCTGTTGTAGTTCAGTTCCAAGCAGTTGGTTCTCATATATTCAACAACCAGGGTCCTGCGTATGGTGAAACTTTTTCTGGTGGTGGGTGTTTTGTCTGTTATGTAGATGATGAGTTGAGTGTTATCTGCGTAGCAGATGATGCTGATGCCTTAGGACCTGATGATATTGGTGAGTGGTGTCATGTGGACACTGAATAGGGTGGGCTGAGGGATGAACCCTGGGGACTCTACCTACAGGGTTAATGGCCTCAGATGTGAAGGAAGGCAGTCTGACTCTTTGGGTTCTCTCTGTAAGGAAAAGGAGAAGAGAAAAGGAGCAGATCCAGCTGGTCCTTGGATACTGGGGAAGCTGGGATTCTTATCTAAATTTTCTTAACAAATTCTAGAATCCCAGGTCAGGTCGACTGAACCTTTTTCCCTGTCTGAAAAGCATGGAGGGAAGATCTTTGTTATCATAACATTAAACAACGTTACAATCCAAATTCAACCTGAGCTCAAAGCACCTCTGACTACGAGGTGGAAATCTTAAAGATTTATTACATAGCCAAAAATAATTGGATGTACAAACATCTCAGCAAAAGATTCAGGAAATATACCGGAACTAATACATACATGATCCTACGCAGGGGGCTCAGATGACTCAAGATGAAAAGCAAAATCAATTCAAGGATCATTAGACAAAGAATGACAATCCCAACTTAAGTCTGAGACTGCATTTACAAAAAGGAAAACAAATTTTGGTTAGACTGTCCCTACACTGACTCTAAGGTGACATCCCTACTTAGCATTGTACCCAGGCAAGAATAAAGGTGTCAGCAGTGATGACTTCCTAAGAAGTACATTCACTTTTTCTTAAGTAGCCTCTGCTACCGAGCTCGTTCTAAGACGCTCTTTCCTACACCTTTCCCTGCCTTAAGTTCACAATCTCCCTACATCTTGCCTTTCCTAAAGCCCACTCTCTGTCTCAAGTCTGCTCTCCACATTCTTTGCCTGAATTGCTGAGACTCTTTCCTCTTGAGGCGAAAAGCCGGAAGGGAAGAGCACGTTTGTTTTTTAAAGTGTGTTTGGCTGATTGTCGAATTAGGACAGGAAGCCTTTTTAAAATTGTACATTTTGAGTACCTGTGCATGACTTCATTCCCGGTGCCCAAAGACCTCTGCTGGTCCCCCGCAGCCGAATCACGGGCTGACACGGGCCGATATCGAACGAACACACGCCATCTTGGGGGTGGTTGAAGGGGAGCGTTCCAGCTGCCTGGCCCCTCCCTCCCGCTGATGAGCAGATAAAAATTCACCACCGTAAGTGCGCAGCACTGAATTTCTGAGACTCTTTCCTCTTGAGGCGAAAAGCCGGGAGGGAAGAGCACGTTTGTTTTTTAAAGTGTGTTTGGCTGAGTGTCGAATTAGGACAGGAAGCCTTTTTAAAATTGTACATTTTGATTACCTGTGCACAACTTAAGTTCCCGGTGCCCACAGACCTCTGCTGGTCCCCCGCAGCCGAATCACGGGCTGACACGGGGCCGATATCGAACGAACACACGCCATCTTGGGGGTGGTTGAAGGGGAGCGTTTCAGCTGCCTGGCCCCTCCCTCCCGCTGATGAGCAGATAAAAATTCACCACCGTAAGCTCGCAGCACTGAATTGCTGAGACTTTCCTCTTGAGGCGAAAAGCCGGAAGGGAAGAGCACGTTTGTTTTTTAAAGTGTGTTTGGCTGATTGTCGAATTAGGACAGGAAGCCTTTTTAAAATTGTACATTTTGATTACCTGTGCACAACTTAATTCCCGGTGCCCACAGACCTCTGCTGGTCCCCCGCAGCCGAATCACGGGCTGACATGGGGCCGATATCGAACGAACACACGCCATCTTGGGGGTGGTTGAAGGGGAGCGTTCCAGCTGCCTGACCCCTCCCTCCCTCCTACACTTACATCGGAGGCGCAGCGGACGGGCGCAGCGGGCGCGCTGGAAGCACGAAAAGGCGCACCAAAGGCGAGCCCATCTGTGCCCGTCTGTGCCCGTCTGTGCCCGTCCGTGACCGAACGGGACCAGGGGCAGGGACCCCTGGGGGTATTAAGTTTCGAAAGAACTACAGCTCTCTTGAACTTAGAAACATTTGTCCTCCGACTGACAGCATTTGCCGGCACAGTATTATTATTTAGAATGGAGACAAAAAGTGTGCACACTGCCCTTTCATGGTCAACAGACATCTGGGGTCTCGACACAAGGGTAAAATATTAAACCTTGCCCTGCTAAACTGCCGGTCCCTGGGGAAACATAAGCTGGAAATACACGAATACCTGACGGACTATCAGGTGGACGCCCTTTTCCTCACGGAAACGTGGCTAAACTCCGCGTCAGCACCAGATGTTCTGGCGGCTCTCCAACCGGGATATGACATCAAGAGAGTCGACAGGAAGAAGGGTAAGGGGGGGGTTTGTGATGAATCATAAACAAGAACTTGTATGCACCTTAGAAGAGAGGGACATTGGAAAGAGCGAGACGGGCTTCTTTTCCCTAGCAGTGCCCCTTGGATACTGTCCTAAGGGATTTTTAATATACCGCCCACCGGGACCAGGAGCGAGTTTTCCCACGCAACTGATGGACACTCTCATGCTCTCTGCCCTTACTCATGAAAGACTCCTCCTCCTAGGGGATTTAAACGACCATTTTGATGACCCCTTGAATACTGATTACAACAATGGGTGGTGATGGACAGAGTCTCTGAATTAAGCAGAATACTCTCACCCAGTCAAGAGATCAGGGCTAGATCCAACACCGTTTTTTATCTCATTGCACCATCCCAGTTTCAGAACCTGGCTGTATGCAAATTAGTCTGTCCCTGGCCCAGTGCATCATGGGAACAGGGCAGACCAGACTACAAAAGCCAATTCTTACACTGGGAAGGAAACAAGCTTCCGGGGACCGGTTTCTGGCATTTCAGCCGTCTTCGGCCCGGCTTGCTTGAATCCTGATGGTGCAATGAGCAAGGGACTCACATCTGAGTATACCCTTCCACGCTTAGGGTGGACAAAATTAATTACAACAATGGGTGGTGATGGACAGAGTCTCTGAATTAAGCAGAATACTCTCACCCAGTCAAGAGATCAGGGCTAGATCCAACACCGTTTTTTATCTCATTGCACCATCCCAGTTTCAGAACCTGGCTGTATGCAAATTAGTCTGTCCCTGGCCCAGTGCATCATGGGAACAGGGCAGACCAGACTACAAAAGCCAATTCTTACACTGGGAAGGAAACAAGCTTCCGGGGACCGGTTTCTGGCATTTCAGCCGTCTTCAGCCCGGCTTGCTTGAATCCTGATGGTGCAATGAGCAAGGGACTCACATCTGAGTATACCCTTCCACGCTTAGGGTTGACAAAATTAATTACAACAATGGGTGGTGATGGACAGAGTCTCTGAATTAAGCAGAATACTCTCACCCAGTCAAGAGATCAGGGCTAGATCCAACACCGTTTTTTATCTCATTGCACCATCCCAGTTTCAGAACCTGGCTGTATGCAAATTAGTCTGTCCCTGGCCCAGTGCATCATGGGAACAGGGCAGACCAGACTACAAAAGCCAATTCTTACACTGGGAAGGAAACAAGCTTCCGGGGACCGGTTTCTGGCATTTCAGCCGTCTTCGGCCCGGCTTGCTTGAATCCTGATGGTGCAATGAGCAAGGGACTCACATCTGAGTATACCCTTCCACGCTTAGGGTGGACAAAATTAATTACAACAATGGGTGGTGATGGACAGAGTCTCTGAATTAAGCAGAATACTCTCACCCAGTCAAGAGATCAGGGCTAGATCCAACACCGTTTTTTATCTCATTGCACCATCCCAGTTTCAGAACCTGGCTGTATGCAAATTAGTCTGTCCCTGGCCCAGTGCATCATGGGAACAGGGCAGACCAGACTACAAAAGCCAATTCTTACACTGGGAAGGAAACAAGCTTCCGGGGACCGGTTTCTGGCATTTCAGCCGTCTTCGGCCCGGCTTGCTTGAATCCTGATGGTGCAATGAGCAAGGGACTCACATCTGAGTATACCCTTCCACGCTTAGGGTGGACAAAATTAATTACAACAATGGGTGGTGATGGACAGAGTCTCTGAATTAAGCAGAATACTCTCACCCAGTCAAGAGATCAGGGCTAGATCCAACACCGTTTTTTATCTCATTGCACCATCCCAGTTTCAGACCCTGGCTGTATGCAAATTAGTCTGTCCCTGGCCCAGTGCATCATGGGAACAGGGCAGACCAGACTACAAAAGCCAATTCTTACACTGGGAAGGAAACAAGCTTCCGGGGACCGGTTTCTGGCATTTCAGCCTCGTCGGCCCGGCTTGCTTGAATCCTGATGGAGCAGTGAGCAAGGGACTCATGTCTGAGTATACCCTGCCACACCTATAGTGGCCAAAAACGATTCAGAAAAGGGGGTGGTGATGAACAGAGCTGGGATGGGGCAGTGAGCTAAATAACGGTGATGGATCAAGCCCTGATCTTTGGACTGGGTAAGAGTGGTCTGCTTAATTCAGACACTCTGTTCATCACCACCCCCTTTTCTGAACCCTTGAATACTGAAGCGCAGGAAATCAGACAGGAGCTAGCAGGCATACAGATGCTGCTAACATCAGAAATGCCTACTCACTGCCAGGGTCATCTTTTGGACCCCATCTACGCTAATTGGGACACTTTGACTGTAGCACCCCCAACTCCTATCATTTGGTCTGACCATTTTCTAGGCTCATTTTGGGTAGCGGTCCCAGACAGTGGACTTCAGAATGGGACAACCATCTCTAATAAACGCAGGAAATGGGCTAAGTTCTGCCCAGAGGAATTTAACAAATTAATAGAATACGAAGGCCCTCTTGAGGACGAGGAAATTGAATCCGCCTGCGAAACACTAAACCTACGGATACAAAAGGCACTAGATCATACAGCGCCATGGACCCAGAATGCGCCAGTTAGAAAATCCAAATCTGCCCCCTGGTTCGATACTGAATTACGAGGACAAAAAGCCACATGTAAAAACCTAGAGAGGAAATGGCGGAGGTTCTATTCGGAGACAGATAGACCCGAATATAAGAAAGGCTTAAAAGAATATCATGCCCTGATCCGAAGAACGAAAAAACATACTATTGCACCAGAATTAAGAATGCGAACAATTCCAGGAAGGAACTGTTCCTAGTATATAGGGAACTGTCTGACCTCACCCCACTGGCAGCCCCGGTAGCTGGATCAGTGAGAGCTTGTAATCAAATAGCAGAGTTCTTTGCCAGTAAAGTGGATAAAATCTATGCTGCATTTCCTGAGGCAGCTAGAGTAGGGGATGGGAGCGGGGAAACTCCCCTAATTGCACAGAATAGCAACTGCCTCTCGGAATTCCTAGTGCACTCACAGGAAGCAACATGCCAGATAGCAGGTAGCATTAAATCAGGATCACCGAATGACCCAGCCCCCCCAAAAAAACTCTATGGCAGCTTAACCACTCTGGAGCCATATATTAGTCACTTACTCGCTCTCTCATTTGCATCAGGACAAGTACCTGCTGCATGGAAGAAAGCAATAGTTCTCCCTTTGAGGAAAAAGCCGAACATTAGCCCTGCTAACCTGGAAAACTTGCGACCTATCTCCCTTCTCCCCTATTTTGCCAAAATCGCGGAGAAAGCTGTTAATAAACAGCTCTCTGCATTCGCGGAGACCAACGGGCTGCTCCACCCCTCTCGGTCGGGATTCCGGGCTCTACACTCTACGGAGTCGGCCCTACTGGCCTCAACGGAAACCCTACGGAGATATGCGGATGAAGGCCAGACAGCGGCACTGATCCTATTAGACCTCAGTGCCGCTTTCGACACTGTAGCACATCACATAATGCTACAGTGTCTTAAAAAGGGAGGAGTGAGAGGCAAGGCATGGGAGTGGTTGGAATCATTCCTTACTGGCCGCAGTTTCCAGGTTGCAAAAGGACAGCTCAGGTCTAATGAAATAAAACTCAAGCAGGGAGTCCCACAAGGCTCCAGTCTCAGCCCCACTTTATTTAATCTGTATGTGGCTTCGGTTGGAGCGATCACAGACAAATTTGGGGTTGAGACAGTAGCGTACGCCGACGACACACAATTATTGTGTCGCTGACGCAACCAGAAGAGCAGCTAATTTCAAGAGCTGCATGCAGGAACTGGCCAAGTGGATGGCGGAAAACTGCCTCCGTCTTAACGGAAACAAGACGGAGGTACTGATCATGGGCAAATCTCCTTCAGTGTGGACCTCAGCGTGGTGGCCGGACAAGCTGGGTGAACTGCCCACTCCCAGCAATCTAGTGAAAAATCTAGGAGTTTGGCTGGATAAAAATTTATCCTTCGACCACCAGACCAAACGAGTGGCAGGCACCTGTTTTCGCACACTACGGGTCCTTAGAAAACACTAGACCTTATGCCCACGCCGGTGCGCCAGACCCTAGTCCATGCGTTGATAACATCTAGGCTGGACTACGGAAACGTACTATACCTAGGAGCCAGCGAAAAATGCGTCTCTCGACTGTAACGCATACAAAACGCGGCGGCCCGCTTGATTCTTCAACTACCCAGAATGGCATCATCACAAAAAGCCCTGAGAACACTCCACTGGCTCCCTATTAGGGAACGGGTGAAGTTTAAAGCCCTCTGTATGGGACACAGGATCCTTCAGGGGAAAGGCCCTAGGTACCTGCATAACTATCTCAAGCGGTATGAGCCAACACGCCAACTAAGATCCTGTGGCGTGGGGCTGGTACAGGTCCCGAAGGTGAAAAGAGCAAGAATGGGGGAATATCCTTCAGAGCCTCGACTGCTAGGCTATGGAACAAGCTGCCAGAAAAGCTGCGCTTGGAAAACTCGGAGCTCACATTCCGCAAAGAACTTAAAACAATCCTGTTCCCCAAACTTTAGTGCTCTAAATAGGCCCTTGCTCTACAACCAGCATCAAAGGCACAATGGGAAACAACAGCAGCTACTAGCGCGGGGACACACCTGCTGGTGTAACCTAGCGCTTTTTAAAATCTATAATAATAATAATAATAGAACCCACTTGATTACATTTTCTACAATATGCAAACTCTCATTTATGATTAAGGCACTATTTTGTCTATGATTAATAAACACTCCACTTCATATTGCACTAATCCCCGGCCCAACATTACATTTCTAAACTACCTTAGTAAAAGTCCTCTAAATATGTGGGTGCTGAATACGAGTGATTATGGTGCACCGCTACAATTTCAAAGTGGTATGGCGCTCTCTCAATACCACAATCGTGGAGTCTTCTTATTAGTGTGTTGTGGGAGTCTGTGTCAAAAGTGGTGAAGAGGTTGGGCAGGATAAAGGAGTCTGTTTCTCCTGGGTCAAGGATTGTCCTGATATTGTTGGTTTCTGTGATGAGTGCTGATTCTATGCTCTGATTCTTTCTGAAATCTGATTGAAAGATGGTTAGTAGGAGGTGGGGCTCGAGGTTGCTTCTGAGTTGTTTGTTGATGGCATTTTTGAGAATTTTGTCTGGGTAGGTAATCAGTGAAATACGTCTGAGGTTGGTCAATTGGCTGGGGTCAGCTGGAGGTTTCTTGAGGCGGGCATTCACTGCTACATGATTCTAAGCTTCTGGGAAGGTGGGGGAGGAAATGGAGGTGTTCATGATGTGGGTGGGAGCTGTGCTGATTGCTGATGTGACAAGGTGACAGATCAAGGGTCTCCAACCTTTTCCGTAGTGAGAGCTACTTCTAATCAGCGAAAAATATTGTGAGCTACTGAAGGCTAAGCAACTCACGCATTGTTACCAGATGCCCCCACTCCTAGGTTAATTGACTTTATGCCAAATATCCATAGAGTCAGATACTATGATTTGGACAAAATACTTTGACTAGGAGCACTATGACTGGGGTGCCATGTGAGTAAGTGAGAGTGTGGTTCATTGGGATGTATGAACATGTGTGCATATGACTGATAGACTGTATCATATGTACTTGTGACACAGGGCATACCTTTCACATATTTGTCAATGGTACATGTATAACCCAAATGGGAGAAGCATAAAGTGCAGAAATATGTTCTGCAAAAATGTTAAGGGTATGGAACATTTTTCTGCACTTTAAATTTCACCCATTCAAAATAATGACTGTATTTTTCACTTATAAATATGGCACTGTGTTGAGAAAGCTAAACTGAAGGGTTAACTTCGTATATGATTTCTATAAAACTCATCATTTAAATATTCTCTTATTTTAAAGTGTTACATTTACAAACATCAAGCATCTTGCTTCCAGTTCCTGGCAGACTTGGTATTATATTTATAACAGAAAAATACATTTGTTTAAATTTTAAGTGAAAAACCATGCTTCATTAAACATTTAGAGATAATTGGCTTAATTGAAAGTGGAAAAAGACATTGAGACTTAGGGACCCATTGGGATGGTGGGCGGATCACCCCAGCTGGGCATGTGGTAGCCACATTTCAGCCATTTTTCTGCTTTTTGACTGTTGCCCGGTGGAGCTACCTTGATAGCTATAGTGGAGATGGACTGTGGACCCACTCCACGGCCGTCACCTACCCAGCTAGTCATTGATCAGACTTCCTTTCGTCTCTCCTGCCATTATCTCCCTCCTTCCCTCTACACCCCTCCCCCTTACCCACTATTTTTCCTTCCTCTATGCTCATTTAATGTTTTTGTATAACTGATGTAACCTGTATGTGTAATAATGTGAAACCTAATGTAAAGCGCTCTGATACCCACGGGTCTAGCCAGCGCTACATAAAACTCATTAAATAAATAAAATAAATAAAAAAATCCATGCCTGATTGACCCTCCGCCATATTAGATTGGCTTGGGGGTCCATGGCGGACGGAAAGACCATCCGCCGCTTTTTCGCCGGTCGACTCGTCGACCGGGCAGAAAAGGTGCTTAATATGATGGCGGTATCTGCAAGACACCGCCATCCATATTATGATGTAGGCGGAGATTAGCCTTTCCATGGTGGCGTTGCCGCCATGGAAAGGCATGTGGTCTTTTATGTTGTGGCCCGTTATGGGCCCCCGGGGTGTTTGGGGAATGGGGGTGCACTTGGGGGGTACCCATCGTACCCCCTACGTTTGCAAGCCACAACATGCATTTTTCACATTGTGGCAGGTGCTGCTTACAGACCCGCCCGCCGCAATGTAAAAAATGCGGGATGAGACCGCCATGCTGGGGCTCACATCCATTTTGGCATGGCAGGACTGCCGCACCTATGGCAGGCGGTCCCTTTTGCCATTGCGGTGGCGGGCGGGCTTTGTCAATCAATCAATCAATTAATCAATCAATCAATCTATCATTTGTAAAGCGCACTACATACCCGCAAGGGTCTCAAGGCGCTGGGTGGGGGGGGTCGCTACTGATTAAATAGCCAGGTCTTGAGTATCCTCCTGAAGGTCAGCAGGTCTTGGGTCTGTCGTAGGCTCAGTGGGAGGGTGTTCCATGTCTTGGTGGTGAGGTGGGAGCTCCCACCAGTGGTTGTTCTTTGGATGCGCGGGACGTTGGCGAGTGAGAGGTCGGCGGAGCGGAGCTGGCAGTTGGGGATGTAGAAGGAGAGCGTCTGTTGAGGTAGGCTGGGCCAGTCTTGTGGAGTGCTTTGGTGCGTGGGTGAGGAGCTTGAAGGATATCCTCTTGTTGACGGGGAGCCATTGCAGGTTTCTCAGGTGGGGGTGATGTAGCCGTCGCGTGGTATGTCGAGGACCAGTCGTGGACAGCCTTCATTCCTTCGTGGAAGTTGGCTTTGGCGGTGATGGGGTCCTTGGTGAGGGAGTGGATCAGCTGAGTTGGCGTAGGAGATTATGTTGAGGTCGTGCTGTCGGGCTACGTGTGCGAGCGGGCAATGTAAATGTTGAACAGCGTCAGGCTGACGGAGGATCCCTGGGGTACGCCGCAGATGATCTCGGAGGCTTTGGAACAGAATGGGGGGAGGTGGACGCTCGGGGTCCTGCCGGAGAGGAAGGAGGTGGTCCAATCTAGAGCCTTGTCTCGAATCCCTGCGTCGTGGAGGCGTGGCGTAGTGTGTGGTGGCAGATGGTGTCGAGGGTGGCAGAGAGGTCTAGGAGGATGAGTGCTGCAGTCTCGCCGTTGTCCAGCAGGGTTCTGATGTCGTCGGTGACGCCGATGAGGACAGTCTCAATGCTGTGGTTGCTGCGGAACCCTGACTGGGAAGGGTCCAGGATTTTGTTTTCTTCGAGGTATCGGGTTAGCTGTCTGTGGACGGTTTTCTCGATGACCTTGGCCGGGAAGGGGAGCAGAGAGATGGGCCGGACGTTCTTGAGGTCTCTTGGGTCTGCCTTAGGTTTTTTGAGTAGGGCGTTGATCTCTGAATGTTTTCAGATCTCTGGGAAGGTCGCGGTCTCGAGGGAGAGATTGATGATGTTGCGCAGGTGGGGTGCGATGGAGCTGCTTGCTCTGTTGAAGACGTGGTGCAGGAATGGGTCTGACGAAGACCCTGAGTGGATTGTGCGCATGGTCTTGATGGTGTCATTGATGCTCACGCTGGCCCAGGCTAGCAGGGGGTCGTGGTCGATGGTGTGCGGAGGGTCTGTTGTCTTACTGTCTGTTGGGGCTGTCTGGGTGTTGAAGCTGTTGTGGATGTCTGCTATCTTGTGGTGGAAAAAGGTGGCGAGGGAGTCGCACAGGGCTTGCGATGGCAGGATGTCGTTGGTGTTGGAGCTGGGGTTGGAGAGTTCTTTCACGATGTTGAAGAGCTCCTTGCTATTGTGTGCGTTGTTGTCAAGGCAGTCTTTGAAGGAGGTCATCTTGACCACCCTGATGAGGTGGTGGTGGTTGTAGATGGCGTCCTTGTGTGCTGCGTGGATGTCCTGAGTTTGTTCACTGTGCCATTTCTTCTCTAGTTTCCAGCAGGCTTGCTTGGAGGCTAGGAGTTCTGGGGTGAACCAGCTGGCGCTCTTGCTGGTGTCTCTGTGGGGGGGTTTCTTCAGTGGGGAGAGGGTGTTGGCACAGTCCTCGATCCAGCTTCTGAGGCTGTGGGCAGCGTCGTCGGTGTTGGAGGGTTCGGTGGGTGGGCTGAGAGCGAGGTTTGCGTGTAGTTGGTCTTCGGTCATTTTGCTCCAGCTGCAGGTGTTAAAGTTGTTGATGTCCTTGTTCATGTTGTCCACAGGGTTAGGTGGGTATGTGTGGCGGTTGTTGAGCCATTCTACTTCTGAGATTTTGCTCCAGCTGCGGCTGGGTAGGTTGATGTTGTTGGCTGCTTTGGTCTGTGGTGTGTTGATTTAGAAGTGAATGATAGAGTAGTCAGTCCATGTAAGGGGTGAGGTGGAGGGAACTTGATGTCATTGAGGTGGTGAAGGTGTGGTACAATGTGTGGCTGGCGATGTGTTTGGGCTCTGATGTGAGCTGGGTTAGTACAATGTTGGCTTAGCAATCTTAAATGCTGATGTTGGGCTGACCCAGGTTACCTTGAGCAAGAGGAGGTCCGGTACATGGTTTCTCAGCATGTCCAAGATTTTGGTGGCATGTTTGCTGACTAAGCATTACTTTCATAGCATGCACAAGAGTGCGGTTTAGCCTGTTGGTTTGCGGTTGCATGAAGTGATGAGTGGGAGAGTTTCTGTTGGGGCTGGATTCCGCATGGGGTATGAGGGTTGGTAGTTGCTGGAAAAGCAGCAGTGGGCTCAGGTGACGCAGTGCGTTTGCAGCAGGGAGAGAGACATCCCGGTTTGAGCGAGCGGAGGAGCGCTGTGGTGCATCACTGGGTGGTAGTTGGGCCAGAGTTTGTGGCACCGGTCTCGGTCCTGGTGTTGATGGGTGCAGAGGGGCTTGCCTTTGTTTGCCAGCAGCACATGCACGTCAGAGTGGGATGAAGATGCAGTAGAAGAGGTAAGGAGCGGGGGAAGATGGAGATGGGAATGAGGTGCAGTCACACAGAGAAAGAGATCTGAAGAGCAGAAAGAGGTGAGAGCAGGAAAGAGATTAAGACAAGAGCAAAATGGGCAGGAAACCGGGGAAAGAAAAAAAGAGCAAAGCAGCTCAAAGAGAGCTAAAGTTAAAACAGAAACTGGCGTGCTGAGCAAAAGAGGAAACAGTTTAAAAGAGGCTAAGGAAAAAAGCAGAAAATGGGGAGGCATCTGGCAATTAGGATCCCAAAACCACCACACATGTTTACAGTTCCTGGTGAGTAAATGAATGTACCAGTGTTACTGTTGAGGTCAGTCGATATAGCTGCATTTTTCTGATTGATTTGGGTTTCAGAGAATGTATTTTTGAGAGGTGACAATTACAATGAAAGCATTCATTCATGTAGATCGTTTTATTGCACATGCTAGGGAAACAGGTATTAGAGTCTATGAAGAGGTTGGTCTCTAGTGTATTTATTATGTTGGATGTTGAAGTATGAAGTGTCATAACGTTGTGGGGTTAGGTGTTGCTGGGGTGCTTCTGGAGAATTGCGGATCACCATATGTTCAAGGTCAGTGTCGATATATGGTGTAATTAAGTGTTTTGGGTTGACTCAAACATTTTGTAGGTCACCCGTGGCCCTGGGAGAGATACTCAGAAGAGGAGGAGAATAATCGTTGAAGGAACTATTGTAGCAGATGGTAGCACAGTGAATTTTAAATGTGACTTGGCCTCCCTGAGAATGTGAGTGCAAATGAGGTGTGGATAATACAGGTAATCACAACTCACGTGAAATTCAGGAGAGGCAATGCTTTTAACATTTCACGGAGGAACCCTCACTCAATTGTCACCTATATTGTGTGGACAAATGGACCACAAATGATACCATGGCGGAGGCACAGATAATGATGATGCTGCAAAGTTGGCATGGGCACTAATACAAGTGAGGAAAACAGACAATATTTGGGCTACAGAGGGACCCTCCATGCATTTGGCCCTCTTTATAATACCACCCACTGCAATAATAACAGCAATGCTCCAACCTAAGCTGCAGACAGAGGAATGTGTGGCATGAATCACTTAGGGCCCGATTCACAGAACTAACTTAAGACAAAGTCCTAAACTTACTACTTTTGGTATTCATAGAAGGCATTTAGTAGTAGTAAAGTTAGGATTTTGTCATAAGTTTGACTTAAGACATACTTAAGACAGACTTAAGTTAGTATTTTGTCTTAAGTCTGTATTAAGTTTGTCTTAAGTCAAACTTAAGACAAAATCCTAACTTTACTACTACTAAATGCCTTCTGTGAATACCAAAAGTAGTAACTTTAAGATTTTGTCTTAAGTTAGTTCTATGAATCGGCCCCGATGTGGTGCAGGTCTCTCTTTTTTTTTTTAATTAAAATTTATGTCAGCAGACAGACACATAGCAAATCATCCTGAGAAAAATACAAAAGAAACCAGAAGAAAACATCAGCGTACATTATCTTCAGAACATTATACAGGTTACATACATCCATCGCCTAAACACTGTAAGGTAACATTGTGAGCAGATGATTACGTGAGAAGAAGAAAGACACGTTGGCTCATATCCACATATTGCTTCATCTTAAGGACCTATTCACTTAGCGATAGGATGCCACAATTCATTCCCCTGAATTTTCCTTCTGATACCCTTAGTTCTATATAACGCCATCTCAAGATGATAAATAGACAGCAGTCTGGTTTGCCAGTTGATAAACGTTGGTGGTTCACTGTCCAGCCATTGGGATGTAATGCATAAACGAAACATAGACATGCAGATAAAAACAAACCCATGCTCAGCGGCCGAACAGCCGTACGCTGTATTTTCTTGACAGCCAAAAATCACAAGCGTGGCCGATAGTTGCAATCGTATACCCAAAATAACCGTGATGAAGAGTTCAACATCCCTTATAAATTTAATAAGCTTAGGGCAAGCAAAAAACATATGAGGGGCATCGGCAGCATACTGACCACAGCGACTACATCCAGTTCCCCGCTCAGAGTTCCATTTAGCCAATTTCCCAGGCGTATATTATATGCCGAAAATTTACATAAAATGCTGACTCTTTAAAGGACCATTAAATAAAACATTTGTTGCAAGTTCTATACTTCTTGCAAGACTGACACACTTAGTCCCTAATGTATTGGTCCATTTTGCCTCACAAGCTTCTAAGTCATCCTCAAATTTTTCCATAAATAGGTGATAAAGGTGACCCATTTTAAACCTTAATCTCAGTGCTTCAATGATCTCGATTTTTATTTTAATATAATCAAGTTCTTATTAAGTTTCTAGTCACAAAAACTACGCAACTGTAGATATATAAAGAAATCCTTTCGAGCTAGATTATAGTTCTTCTGTAAAAATTCAAAAGATACAAAATGAGTCCCCTAAAATAAATCCCAAGTTTACAGATTGCCAGAGTATGCATTTTTAACATTACTTGATCACAAAAAATCTCAGGTAATAAAGGGCAGTTTTGAAAGGGGGTATATAAACTCAAATTCGGGCCGATGCCTAATTTCTTTTTTGTTTTCCTCCATATTACATATGCAGCAATGACAGCCTTAAATTTTGTTTTCTTATAACTTGGCTCAATTATGCGATTTAAACATTGTTTTGTTTCTGAGCCCAGAAGCATCTCATAGATTGAAGGGGCAGCAAAATCTAATGTTGGATCTTCCGGCAAAATTAGCACCCCCATATGTTGCAATATAGCTATCCAGTGGTATAATTGAAAATCAGGAACACCCCAGCCTCCTCTCTCTCTGGGTAAAACACACCTTTTCAAGGCTCACCTGGCATGGCGATAGCCCCAAAGAAACTTAGAGCACATTCTCTCGATTCGGGAAAAAAATATGGCAGATATTAAAAATGGAATAGCACAAAATATATAAAGAAATTTAGGAAAAATAAGCATTTTTAAAACGTTACTACAACCAGAAAGTGATAGGTGTAAGTTGTTGATCCTTTCTAATGTTTTATTAGAAGAAGCAATAATAGGATCGAGATTTATAGGAATAATATCCTCAACTTTAGGTGTAATCTTAATACCGAGATAAATTGCCTCAGTCTTGAAATTAATGTTTTCTGGCCGACCAGCCTGTGAATGAATCAATTGCGTCTTGGCGACGTTTAATTTATACCCAGAGAGCCTCCCAAAGACTCCAGCATCCTCAATAATCTGGGGTAGTGCTTCAACCATATCCGACGTAACCACAGCAATATCATCTGCGTATGCAAAAACTTTATATAGCCCGCTATTTATCTGGACGGGTTTTATTAGACTACTAGCAGCCCATCCCGACATTGTCCGGGGGCAATGAGGCTTCCAGGTAGCAGGAACTCCCTTACCTCGCGTCATCCTCGGGGGCTGTCTCAGCCCCACGGCCCCACTGTCGGCGCCGCTGTCTTCCGTGCTCCTCCCGCCGAACACCGCATTCGTTTTCCTCCCCACGGCTCCGCACTTCAGCGAACCGGGTGTAGGTTCCGCTTCTCACGCTGAACGCCGCGTTACTTTTCCCTCCCCACTGCTGTCCGCCGCTTCTCCTCGCATGATGTCAGCACGTTAGCGCACACGACGGCCGGAAGTTCCGCTCCTCCCGCTGAACGCTGCGTTACTTTTCCCTCCCCACTGCTGTCCACGCTCCTCCTCGCATGATGTCAGCACGTTAGCGCACACGACTGCCGGCGCTACTTCCAAGGGACTACTTTTTTTTTAAGGTATAGTTTTTAAAGAACGTATTTTTTTGGGGGGTATATAGCTAATGTCACTCTGCAGACCCTGCCAATTCCAATGATGTATTGGGTGTTTGGATTGGCGCTCTAGTTCCCGAGTTTACCCGCCTCAAAGGTTCCCACTTCTTACTTTATAATAGTAGTATAGATCTTTCTCCAATGTAACTATAAAAGGATCGATATATAAAGCGAAAGCAAGGAGGAACAGGGACAGCCTTGTCTCGTCCCCCTTGCTATCGCAACCTCCCAAGAGACCTCCCCGCTTACCCGAATTACCGCCGCTGGATGGGAATACAAAGTTTGTACAGCTGTGATACATTCCGCCGGAAATCCCTTCCATGCCAAGACTGCCCACAGAAACCGCCACGAGACCCTGTTGAATGCTTTTTCAGCATCCAACAGGACCACGCCGACGGGCTATTTAGTACACTGTGACCAATCCAGCATGGAGACAATCCTTTTGATGTGATCTGTGGTATCTCTACGTTGAATAAACCCATGTTGCCTTAATGAGACTAACCATGGGATCAGATCATTCATCCTATTGGCGATAATTTTAGAGTATATCTTACTGTCTGTTTTCAATAATGAAATTGGCCTATAAGATCCCATTTCCGTTTCTTTTTTCCCTTTCTTTTTAAAAACCACAATCGTTGCTTTGGACCATGAATCCGGTGCCTTCCCCAAAAAAGCCTGTTGACACACTTCGACCAGTTCATTCTTTAGTACATTTCTAAACGTCCGGTAAAATTTTAAAGGGATACTATCGGGCCCATTGCCTTACCCTGTGCCAGGCCTAAAAGTGCCAATTCCACCTCGGTCCAATCCGGAGGAACAGATAATGTTATTTTATGATGCTCCGGCAATAACTCGGAGGTCAACTTACGTAAATACTCCCACTCTTCCCCTCCAGCCGTCTCACACCCGGATTACTATATGGTGCTTGATAAAATCCTTGAAACGCTTTAAGGACGCCCTCTTTAGTTTCTTGCAAAATTCCTTGTAAATCAATGATTTTTGGGATATCGTTATAAACTAGCTTTCTCCCTTAGCCTTTTTGCCAACAATCCGCAATCTGTTCGGCGATATTGGCGTATGCGGACGCTCTACTAATAGTAAGATCCTGTTGAACCTTTTGAACTAAAGCCGACTCCTTGCCTAAACGAATCGTTTCAGCTAACTTCTGTTCAGCGATAAAATCTTGTTGGTGCTTAATCCAGACCTTCCTACATTGAAATTTGTAAAAGCTGAGGGTTTCTCCTCTGACAACTGATTTGAACGTGTCCCAGACTATCTCCTGTGAAGCCGTGCCCTTATTAACATAAAAAAATTCCTGAATAAATTTAACCATGAATTGGCAGTACTCCTCATCTAATAATAATTTCCTGTCAAAAGACCAAGGTCGAGTACGTACTTGAACTCCAGAATCCAAAGCCAACTCTAAAACCACCGGATTAAGATCAGAGACCAGTTTAGGCTGGATAGACATGTTAGCTTTAGCTAACAAAGCTGAAACAATAAAAAAAAATCTAATCGAACGAATTTAGTATGAGGAGTGGAAAAAAGTAGTAAAACCAGGGTTATCGGGGTACAATGCATTCCAGACATCATGGAGACCATGTTCTAGCATTAGGCCCCGTAGTGCGGTGTACATTAACCGCTTTCTTCCTGTATACACATGGCTTGCTCTAACATTAACTTCAGCTGCAATATTTATGTTAAAATCGCCACACATTACCACGGGTTGCGGCCATTGGGCTATTTCAACATTCACGAAATTCAATAGTTCGGCATCGTCCAAATTAGAACAATAAATGTTACATAGTGTAAATGTAAAATGCCCAACCTTAAACTCTCCAATAGCCCAGCGGCCCCAACTATCTGCCACAGACTTAATACAAACTCCCACTCCTCGTTTTATAAGAATTGCAACCCCTCTTTTTACCCCGGTTTGTTTAGAGCAAACTACCAAGTCCATACCTAAATTTTTCAAATATCCCCTTTTAGCCCACGCAACATGCGTTTCTGGTGCAGGTCTCAGAGTAACTCTACACTCAGTTATGATGGTGCCAAAGTGGACAGGGCGTTGTTTCCTCGGAGACTAGGTCTCAAGATGCAGAGTGCATGGTACACTTTGGGGCAGGAGGCGTCAATAAATCCAATGCACAGCTATCAAGGTGCAGTGAGCACCAATTACTCCAAGGGACAGGAAGCAGGGGTGAGAGCTCTAGCTAGCTTATTAGCATGCACCCAATACCTTTCACACTGCTTTTTTGATCCCTGAAACATAGCTTGAGTGCAAGAAAAGGTTGGACAGGATAAGCCATATTGAATGTCCACCAAAGTTGAAATATATAGAAACACTTGGCACAGACATGTGCTGGTGTGTCTACCAGCTTTGAAATTAAAACTGTTCTTTCAAACAACATTCGGTGGAAATCTGTGGTGCATTAGAGTGCTATAAGGCAACTGTTAGTCGAATGGAGGTAACTTTCCCAACTAAAACAACCAAATGTATCTTGAAAGCGGGCCTAAGCACCGTTAGCTGTTATCCTTTTTGTGGTGGAGTCATTTGATAACTCTCAGGTAGCAAGATACCCTTGCTTCGGTATGGTAATCTGATACACTCAGATGTTCGTTCTGGAAGCGCCTAGCAGAAGCCTGCCTCTAGCAGGGTTTTAAAATCCTCTGACAATGCTATCTCGCATTTGGTTGGTAGAGTAGCACTTTGCTCTTGTAAGGAATTAGAAAGCTTGCACTCGGACAATTTACAGTGAAAGAAGAATGAAGAATGGAAGTGAAATCTATGGTCTGCTGCTTTTCAGATTACAGATTTGTTGTGTAATGAGGAACAGTCAGGCTTGATAGACAAATATGTTCCTAAATGTGTGCTATGAGGATCGATTAGACCAAGGATTTTATTGATTTCAGACCTTGTAATGAAAAGAAATGTCTATTTGTATTTTCCTTCTTGCAAACCGCCATTTTGTAGGGCTCATTATTTCACAGGAAGCTTAGCAAGTGTTATCAATAGTTTAGAACAAAATTAATAACAGTGTTCCGTAGTTCAAGTAAACACTATTTGTGGGATAAGAACTGTACTATAAGGTATTAAAAGTCACAAGGAAGTTCCTTAACCTTCTAGTGGCATGAGGCTGTGTACCGTCTTCAGGGTACCGATGTGACGTGCAAGGGGGTGGGGGGGGTGTTATTCCTCTACCACAGTACACTGATCACAGCCTGTCAGTGGGTAACCTGTAGGATGGATTGCCGGACAGGCCCAGGGATGCACATCAGGGTCTTGTCCTTGAGAGCAGGGCAGGCCTTAAGCATGTGCAAGCTGTGCACCTGCACAGGGTCGCCAAACCCCAGGGGCTGCCACGCCAATATATATCCTTAATATAATAATCCTCTGAGGATGGATACATATTTGCGTGGTGTCCCCAGTGGCAGGGATTTGGCAACCTCCAGCTCTGTTCCACTTCCAAACACCCTGACCCCCTTCCTGAGCTCCGGTGGGCTCCGCCCCGCCCGGACCCCCTCTTCCAGGGCCCCCTACCTATGCTCCCTGCCCAGGGCTGCTATGAGCCTAAAGCCGCCCCTGTTGAGAGGGGCTGTCTCTGAGAGAGGCTGCTGGGTAGGTGCCGATATTTACCCGCATGCGACGTTACCACACGTTACTTTACCACGTAAGTAATTACAAAGGCATGCTATAGGGGGCTATGAAAGAATGGATTGGAGGCAAGAAAAGAATAATTAAGTGGATTTACTCTACCATAAATGCCCATGACAGAGCATGCCCTGCTGGCCTGGATCCCAAGAGCTGGCTGTCGCTGTAACAGTATCCATGCCCGCAGTAGTACTGTGCGCGTGAAAAAATTGCTCAAAACATAACAAGCATGTTAAAGCGCAACATGACATGATGAACGTGGGCGTTTATCTCATGCTTACAGTGAATGCAATTTACAATTGAAAATATACAATCCATCACAGCCTATTCCCCCTTTTTTTTTTTTTTGAAACAGAAATAATATAACTCCTAAGGAGGAACCTGTTGGAAAGGGGGTTTAGAAAGTACAAAATCATCAAATCTTTTGGGAACTCCCCTAGCTTGTGGCGCTACCAAATTAGTATCTGATTTCTCAGAGACAGAGGTCACATGTTTACACACAGTACCTTCATTACTGCTCATGGGCCCTCGAACAGCCTCCACATCTTTGTCAATTGAAGGCTGACAAGGAGATTGAAGCCACTGTGCCCAATTTACATTATCTACCTGATCTCTCCTATTTCACATGATGCTAACTTGGTCTGGAGAAAGCTTTACCATCTGATGTTTGTTCCACCAACCCTTGCCCTGAATGAGCACAGCGCCCTTGCTGACTCTGTCTCCCTGCACGGGTACAAAGAATTTTGACTCACCCTTCTCTTTTATGACTGGATTTCTGATCATTACCCAATCACCATCTCTCACATCCACAAATTTAACTGCGCCCTTTCTCAAATCTCAACTTAATTTCCGCTTGCTTCAAAGTCACCAGAGCAAAACCACATCCTTGGAAGGTACTGTTTCATAACCTTTGTGTGACTTATCACACAACCACGGACACAAAGAAGTTTGCGCTTTCCTACCTCTTAGTTTAGAGAAAGTAGTAAAACTCGTCGTACAATGTAGGGATGTATTTTAACTCCATACTTTCGGGTCCACAAGTGTTGCAACATCCAGACCTGAAGCCAATGGTGTTTGAACGCCCTCTTTGATGACTCTATTGGTGCGCTCAACCAGACCATGGGAAGATGGAGAGCATAAAGCTACTTTAAGGTGCTTAACATCAGTGCTAAATACAAAAAGAACAACTGATGGACAGAATGCAGAACAATGCCATACATTCACCCCAGTGCAGAGATCTGGGCCTACATCCATTGTTTCTTTGCTCTCCATGCCATTCCAGTTTTAACCCAGCCATATGCAAATAAATCTTGACCTTGCGCCCAATGGGAACATCCCAGCCTAAACTGTCAGGCCAGGTCCTCCCAGGACTGGAAACAAGTATCTTAGGACCAGTTTCGGGGTTTCACCCCTCATCAGCCAGGATAGCTTGGCTCCAGTGACATAGAGAGCACGGGACCCACGTCTGGGCATACCCGTCCTACTCGGCGTGACAAATGCAAAAAGAACAATCGATGGACAGAATGCAGAACAATGTCATACATTCACCCCAGTACAGAGATCTGGGCCTACATCCATTGTTTCTTTGCTCCCCATGCCATTCCAGTTTTAACCCAGCCATATGCAAATCAATCTTGACCTTGCGCCCAATGGGAACTGTCCAGCCCAAACTGCCAGGCCAGGTCCTCCCTGGACTGGAAACAAGCATCCTAGGACCGGTTTCGGGGTTTCACCCCTCATCAGCCACAATAGATTGTCTCCAGTGGCATGGAGAGCACAGGACCCACTGCCAAGTACTCCAAGCACTTCGCAGAGGCAGTGTCGATGCTAGTCCCAATCTCCCTCCAACCGGTGTCTCCGCTTCTAGGAGTGAAGAACACCAGCCTAAGGGAAAAGGGGAAGTGGAAGAAAAAGATGAGACACCTTGAATTCTTCTGATACTCTCACTGGCTTTTGGACGCTGAAACTTCTTTCTGCAGCCCAGTTGTAAGCCTAATGCACAGATTGGAGATAAGCATAAGACAACAACCCACCTCTAAAACTTCACTCTATCGGACATTATAAAGCGTATCCTACCAGTGATGTTCAAGGCAATTGCTACTCTTCATGTAAGGTGTAATATTCAGCAGGAAGTTTTCAGACTGCAAGAAATAAGGGAGGCTACATTAACAGATTGATAACTCTAATTGCAATAAACTCTGGACCTTGCTTTGCTATATTATGTACCTGAAAAGCCTCCTTTTCATGACCTGAAAGTGGTTCTTATTATCCAATGGTTCTCCTTGTAATGAATTGCAGAGTAGTTCTTGTAATCCTTAGGCGCGCAAAAAGGGAAAAGAAAGGAGAAAAGGGGAAGGTAAGAATGGGAAAAGCGCAATTGGTAAGGTACAATAACTTTTACGCTGCTGGAAAGTCTGTTGCTGCAGGACTGAGAACCTCTTATGAAGCGAGTTCAAAATTAACTTGGAAGATTCCTTTCACGATAGAAGTTCCGAAAATGTCACTTACTGCAAGATGATTCATCTACAAATGTTTATCAGGTTGTAGAATTCAGCTTTCTGTAGCGTTACGTCGAGGCGACTCCTCGCTCTGACTGAAGTATGCCACAGCGGAAAATACAGGAACTCTGACTAAAGTCTTTATTATAGGCGGAGGACGCCTACCAAGCTTACTGCGGAACTTTGAATTACCCAAAACAGAATACCGAAGCTCCCGTCAGAAACGATAATGCGGAGCCTCAGAATTCACTTGCGGTTTCTTGAAGAGCTTCGTTGAAGTGCGCAGTTAGTTACTCGCGCGCTTCTCAAACACTAGCCCTAATCCCCTACTGGGAAACTAGAGGCACAGCGGCGGCCATCTTGAGCAGAGAAAATAATACCAGTTAACAAGGGGAAACACTATGTACAATGTGGTTAGCAATTAATTTAGCCTTGACAGGGGAACCAAACATTTACCTGTTTGGTTTTAAAGGTAGAGCAAGAACCTTTCTTTCTATTGGGCACACTAACACTGGCTATGCTAAGGTTCCTGACACCCACGTCTGGGCATACCGTCAGTGCTAGACAAGAAATTCTTCATGTGGAAATGGAGTATAGTCTGGAGTAATCTTATCCTAACTTCTCCCACACTTTCTCAGGGAATGGAGAGGGGCAAAGAGGGGTATTAACACTTCTCCAATATTTGTTTGATAACAGACATTTAGGGTATTTTTGTAACAACTGACTTGACCTGACTGTCCAAGGCGGGCCACCAGTGATGCAGTTTAATCTCCATGCTTGTTTTGATGCTATCTAAATGACTTCAATGGGCCTGTGCAATAATGGCATTGCATAGCTTCAAGGAAGGAACACAATGGTCACCCTTAAGAACCAACCTATTCTCCACAAATATCTCTTCTGATATTTGTGCAATAGTCTTCAAATCTCCTGCCAAACACCTCACTTCTGGTCATCCAGACACAGTGTACTCCATCCTCATCAGAGGCACTAATCCAGTCTTGTTAACGAACCACACTGTTACATTCTGCGAGAGCATCAATTAAAATAACACATTCTACATCATCAGGCCAAATGCGATGCAGCGCGTACAATGAAATTCATTTTATTTTTTTATTTGTTTACTTACCTCTGTGGGGCCTTATTCCATAGTTTACTACCCCCCACCCTGCTCCACCCCCGCCCGCCTCACCGCCCGGCAGCACTCCCACCACCGTCCGCTACTGTTCATCGGTCATTGTAATGACAACGTTATCAATCAGAAGTTGAAGTCCATAGGAAACTCTTCTTTGGAGGAGTGTGTCAAATTCCAAAAGGAACTATTCAGCAAAAGTGACATATGGTATTGATGAAACTAGTCAGATTAGTAATGAGAAACTGAAGAATGATTTGCATGACATGGTTATGGTTGTCAGTTGTCAAGGGGTTAAAGAAGGAAACTAGAGTGAATAAATCTATTGATATTCGAGTAGGAGACACATTATTGAATCTGGTTGTCTATTCTTGTGCTTGTATTAAAAACATTACCCCAGAAGTATACAAGAATAAGTGGGGCACCACACCTCTGCACCCTCCTGATCATTCACAAGTTTCATTTGAAGTGCAAAGAATTGACTTCTTTGGGATTCTTGAGGAAATATTGGAATTGAAAGGCAGAAAGACTTTTGGCAAAATGGATGTAGTGGTAAAAGGTCTTCACATATTAGGATGGTTTCACCAAGGCTTGGTTGAAATGGTTTTAAAACTACAAAAATTGTTGATTGTGAGATGATGGAATGGAGGATATTATGAATACACCTCCACATATTTTGTTTTTGAGAGTTGGGCAAACCTAAACATTTTGTTCACAAATTCAAAGTGAAGGATGGGTCTCAACCGGTAAAAAGCAAGATGAGAGGGGTCCCTTTCAGTAAACGCAAAGAGTTGGAGAATTAACTTCATTTTTATGTTCTAAAGCAATATTTGAACTGATTGAATTATCTTTGTGGTTATTACCATTAGTGGTAGCCCATAATCAGAGTGGAGAATTGAGAGTGTGTGTAGACCTTCATTGTCAGAACAAGGACATTAGGGTGGACTCAAATCTTTTGCCTAATATCACAGAAATATTGTCTAGCTTAGAGGAAGCTAAGTAATTTAAAAAGTTAGATCTGGCATCAGCCTATCATAAGGATGACTTAGGTTCTGAATTAAAACATTCCAGCATTTGAGTGACAGACATTTAAATTTTCCAAAATACTGTACTTATTTATGCTTCTAATACTGAAACTCATGATAAGATTCTTGATGAGGTTCTAGAGATATTTTACCAGTGTAGGGTAATGCTATGATATGAGAACTGTGTGTTTCTATTGGCTAAAGTGGGACATATAGGTCACATATAGTATCTCAAGAAGGTGTAAAACCTAAACCCAGTTTGCTCAAAGCATTGTTGTTGCTATTCTTCCTCATTACAGGGCTGCATCAATGTCAATTCAAGGTCTTTGTGAATTTTATTCAGGATTTCTACTACATTTTGCAGAAAAATTAAGACCTTTGTTCACTATTTTGAAGAAATGTGCGTTGTTTAAATGGAATGAAGAATATCAATGCATTTATGAATGGGTGAAGAGTCAGTTTATAGGGTCAAATGCATTAAAACACTTTGGTCCTGAATTGCCATGTTTAGTTACAATTGATGCCAGCGATGTAGGACTGAGGACTGTTACTTAAGTTTAGAGGAAGTGTCGACTATCAGTTATGCATTGTGTGTCTTGGAAGATGCATAGATTCTAAGAGTAGGCGGTGAACTCCACTCCGCTAAGGGAGTTTGCAGAGTTTTGCCACTCCACACTCTGCTTGGAACACAGGGTTTGGCAAAACTCTGCTGACCGCCAGCAGACCGGAGTTTACTGGCATGCTCAGACCCACCTAAATGCCATCTTTGCCTGTGCTTTGTTCTTGATCTTGCACTTCATGGTAATGACAACAGGATGGCAGCATTGACTTGTGCATGAAATGACAATGCGCTTTCCACAGCAAGTATTTCATGAAGCTCGTTTCAACCAGCGTAACCCCTATTTAAATGGATAAAAACAAATATGACATTTGCAATTAGGAATGATTATGAGATTTTGATAATATGATTTATACAAATTTGCAGTTAGACAACTGGGAAGTGGTCAAAATGTCAGTCCTAATAATACCTGGACAGAGAGCATCTGTGTTTAGCACTAGCAGCAACTCCAGTAAATGCTCAGTGACTTATATAGTTCTGAATATCAGCATTTAGCTACTTTCTAAGCAATTCAAGTTCTGTTAGATAAGTGAACGTTCAACAGCGACACAGTGAAGGGATTTGTCTAAGATCACACACCATGGTCAAGTTCGGAACTCGGATGATAACTCAAATCTCCTGAAACCATAATGATGTGAGCTGTGATCTGTGAGACATTATTCCCACTGTCTCCCACCCATAATCACCCATAATATTAAACTAACAAAGACTGTGAGGGATAGTCCAACTAAACAACAAATGTATGGAACTTTCTTCTACTACTTTACGAAAGACCAACACTTTACATCCTAATTAATCTAGCTAAATAATAACTATGCCTATATATTTTAACATTTAGAGCACATTAACAATTATTTTGAGTATGTGGGCTATTTCATTATGCGGGCTCTGTATGTAACGTAATGTCAATAAGTATGCAGTCTCCGCATGTTGTTTCTGTTTGCGGGCTCTGGCTCCTTGTGTGGGCTCTGTACTGTGTTTGTGTTTGCAGGCTCTATATGCTGTCTTCATGTGATGACTCTGTACATTGTTTCCAGGGCTTACTCTGGTCCGGCTCCTTTGAAGTCTACTCATGTACATATACTCTGTAAAGGACATTCTCCGACTGGATGCACGGCTCTCTACACTGTTCTTGTGCATCAGACTGTGTCAGTCTCTGTACCTCGGTACTTAATTCTTTCCCTGCCCTCTTGTTCTTATGGACTGTGGATCAGTGATGCATTCCTATGATATGTTCTAGGGTCCAGGCTCTCTGGTGGAGGGTGATGCCTAGGCCCTGTACCAAGTCTCAGTACCTGGGCATTTGGAGGAATGATTATAGCTTTCCCATCGGGTTCCGTAAAACCTGTATAGTTTAAAGCTGCTTTACCTTGGTCAGCTGTAGTTCCCCCGGTTTCGGTGTTATTGGTGTCATTGGCCATTGTTTAATGAAAGTTGCAGAGCAAGTTTCAAGGGAACAAAAATAAGGTGCACAATATTTTGGTACACTGTATCCTTCAGCGTTGAACAAACTAAACAGCTAATACATAGGATTATTGTCCTACTCAGCTATGGCGGATATTATCCCTACCCACTCTAGATGTCTTATGGAGTATTATGAGTAGGGGTCTCTGAGAAAAGCACGACTGAACTGAGTTACTTCAGTATCTAGCGTTAAATTAGTGCCTTACCAAACCATTGGGCGCCTTATAGTGTAGTTCCTATATCCCTGATAGGCTTTGCACATTGGAATAATATACACCAAAGTTTTGACATAGGGCTGAGGTCAGTATGTCTCTATCGAGTACATTAAACT
Organism: Lissotriton helveticus; assembly: GCF_964261635.1. Classification (NCBI taxonomy): domain Eukaryota; kingdom Metazoa; phylum Chordata; class Amphibia; order Caudata; family Salamandridae; genus Lissotriton; species Lissotriton helveticus. The sequence continues at coordinate 1,172,610,311 of NC_136070.1, forward strand.
TAATTACTTGTGTGTGCCAACTAACTCAGAGGTCACTAGAAACTTCTCGAATGAACAAGAAGGGATTCGTTTCTGACAACCGCATAAACATGACAACTTTATTTCCCTTAGAGTCAGAACAATATCTTCAGAGTCGTTGAAACAATAGATAACCGTTTCGCTCAGTCAATCGTGCATGCTTCATTTCTACAGAGTTGCACAGAAATAGAGAGACGGGCGTTTCAATAAAAAGGGTTTATTGAACAGTCTTATTTCTCTTGCAAGAGATATGAATTGCTATAATTGTAAGACAGAATGCAAAGTACAATATGTACAGCGTTTGCAGTAAGATAAAATAATACTTTAATAGCATTGTTTATAGCAATGACATATATTCATAAAAACACATATATAAATAACACAGGCTAAAATACTCATCTGGTGCTTCTAAATGAATCCTACCCCAGTGTACCTAACCTAAGTGCAGTACAAGGGAAGAAGTAGGTGCTGTTTAGTTATAGTCTAGTTTAGCTATTGTTGCCAAGAATCCCTCGAGTTTCTAGTCTGCTCCATACCTTAGAATGAGAGAGGGTTTCTTTCCCGGGTCTCGATCTCTAACACCCCGCAAGGGGAGTCAGAAACGCTGGATTCTTGGTGAGGAGGATGGCAGCATCTGGTCAGTGCGTCATTTGGGGACTGGACTTCGTCAGGAGTCGTGCAAGTAGGCAGTCGAATCGTGGACCGAACCATGGTTTGCAATGGCAAGTGAAGGCATATTCATACCTTGAAAGTGTTTAGAAATGCCAGTATTGATGTAAAGGTTGGGCATAAGAATGTCATGAATGAAACCCTAAGGAATAGATGTTCATGCATAATAAATGAGTTCTTGGAGAAATCAATATCCAAGCAAGGGCAAGTCCTAAAGGCTTAAGAGTCTGGTTTTCCAAGAACTTTTTGTGATGTAGATGAATGGATGTAGGTGGCCATGCCTGTATTTGGTTAGCATGAGCAATGCCTAAATAAGGGCTGGATTTATATGCCTAAATATGGGCAATGTGAATTGTACCTATATAAGGGCATGATTCGGTAAATTCATACGGAATCTAAAGCGACACACAACACAAGACAACATAACTGTGTGTCTCTGCCCCCGTCCCACCAAATCTCGGTACCTGAGTAACGTACTGGGGCTTCATAACTAGACCTGTACCTGCGCACTGTTTCAAACACTTGTGTTCTCTCTGACGCACACCCCTCATATCTGCCCCTATTTTGCGTACTTGAGCTCTGTACCTAGACTGTACCTGCACTGTATATGTTTTTTTTTACCCTGCTCTGTCCACCTTTACTCTGTGCTTGCGTGCAGTACTGGCTTCCATGCCTAGACTTCGGCCCCATACACAGGCTGTATGCCTCTGCCCTGACTTTGCTCCTGTGGTTCTGTGCCGTGCACCTAAGGCCTCATGTTCATTGTTCACTCACTTGGCTTAGACTCAAGAGTGCCCTGTGATCGACTAGCCAGGGATGGGATGGTGGGGACAGGCAATGGAAGCAGAGACATCATGGCCGCTCCTAGGGACAAGTGTCTTGGTTGGCAGTCAAAGCCAATGACACTTCAGGCTCTGCCGGTACCACATCACCTGCCCCCTGACCGAAATACATCCTCTTAAGTGAGACCACACTAACGCTGAATGGCAGACTTTGAACTAGAATCCTACTTATGAGCAACAAAGGTTGAAAGTCAGAATACGGAACCACTCAAACCGTACCCCCTTTGCCCTCAGTAACCACATATTCAGTGAGGACATTTCTTTTAAGGAGTTTAGTTGGTAAAAGACCATAATTCTGGATACACTTTGTCTCTGGGGCTGAAGCAAACAGAAAAGTATACAAAGGGGCGAATAAATGTAGTTAGTCCCGCATATCAACGAAGGCTTATGAAATAAAGTCTAACATCGAGAATGTGTCGCACACTCGAGGTAATGCATTGATTCTGAGGAGATATGAAGCTGCAATGCAAAAACCTGCAAATTTGTCTAAGCTGCAGTCGATGGGGGACTTTTGATGCAAGGGCCTGCTTCAGGAAAGCTTTCTAAAGATAGCAGTTTGGATATGAGCACTGAGTTTGATGTAGAGTCCTTGTGTTGAGAGCCCCCTCACTGCAGAGAATATCCATTGGTTCTGCTTGGGATTGTGCCACCCAGCAGAGGGGATTCATTGGTTCTGCTCGGTCCACAGATGGGCTGGCAGAGCACCGTCAGGCCCACTTACAAAAGGTCCAGGAGTGGGGCCAATTGGCATGGTAGGATTCAGATGTCAGAGTCCAGGTGCTGGTTGCATGTTTGTTGGAGATTTCTGTCCCTGGGCCCTAGTCAGGAGGCCAGTGAGGCTGTGATGTATTCCTATAGGTTCTGAATCGATCCCCCTATTCCTGACCCTATTCTGGTTAACAAACCAACAAGTTAACTAGCAGTCAGCCCATGAGGCAGCAAACCCCCATGATGCAGATACCGTTATCTGACGAAGCCACACTACGGCACAGGAACGTGTTATCTGATTAGGTCATAACGCTTGCGATCTAATTAGACAAGCGATATTCCTCCAGCCCCTGATAAGGCATACGGAGTTCTCAAAACAAATCAAACCTATGACAACCTGGAAAAACCCTGCGGCCATTGTTTTGATTTCATCGAGAACTTCAGCAAAAGAATGTGCTAACGACCTGGTCGTATGACATCTTTATTGACGTATCTATGTCCATCCTTACGTCAATCTCGGCACCTTAAAGGTATAAATATTACCGATATTGCCCTATGCAAACACACGCGGTGGTGACGAGGACGGAGCAGCCACACTTGCCGAAGCCCAGAGCAGAGCAGACCCCGCTGGCGCAGCCCCGCCTTCCTGACGCGCTGAGAACGAGACGCGCTGCTTTCTCCTGCCGAGAAATCCAGCACCGGCGTTTCCGGGTAGCCCTCGCAGGCAGCCTGGAATATCGAGAGCAGAGAAGAGAGATACCATCCCTCATTCATCCTAACTTCCAGGTACAGAACTGAATAACCCCTCACAGAGAATTCTTTAGTCAGTCACTTGGCAAAACAAACTTAACTTAAACTGTAACTTTCTATTCCCGCCCACGTATTAGGCTTAGGTCAGGTACACGGGGTAGGCGTATCTAGAAACACCAGTTGAGTACGTTTAGTCAAATGTATATGTGTATGTAATATATTTTATTCATTTTAAACCTTCATATGGCTTAGAAACCATATCAATGTTTTTACAGTATTATTTTATACTTCTGCTTCTAATGTATGCACTTTACTTAACTATAAGTATTGCAATAATATCGATCCATTTCTCTTGTACGAGAAAAGAGACTGATCAATAAATAACATCTTTTATTGAACACGGCCGTCTCTTCCTTTTCTCTACAATCTGATGAGACTAAGAATGCACGTACTGACTGAGTAAAATAAATTGCCTTTTGTTCACACGACTCTCGAGATACACTCTTGATTAGGGGAGAGCAAAGTTGTCATGTTCTATGGTTGTCAGAAACTAAATCCCTTCTTGTCTAATCAGGGAAGTTAATTCCTTCCTGAACATTCGAGAAAGTTTCTAGTGAACTCTGAGCTAGCTGGCAAACCCAAAACTTTAAGTCTAATATCGACAGTAGTAGACCTAGTTAACGTCTGGTCTAGGCCTATACTATTGAAGGTATTATTGCAATGCGCAGAGCCTATTGGGATAATAGGAACTACACTACAAGGCCAGCTAACTAGCCCTTGGAGTCACTGTGGGTTCCTGGCTTCAACAGATGGAGGTCAGGTCCATCTTAGCTAGGCAAGAGGTCAGCAGGCAGCAGGTCAGCACGGCGGGACAGCAGTCATTCCGAGCAGCTAGCTGCTCAGCAGAGTGGCAGTCTTTTCAGGAGCACAGCAGTCCTTCTTCCTGGCAAAATATCCACAGGTCCTGAAGTGTGCTGAAGAGGTGATGTCTGATGGCCAATATTTATACCTGGTGCCCTTCATCTGGAAGGTGGGAGAATCTTCTGGAAATTCTCTTTGATGTGCACAGGTTTCCTTCCTTCCTTGCCCTGGCTCAGGACTATCTACAGGAGGTGTGTCATTTGTGTGGAGGCAGAACACACCCTATTCAAGCATAAGTAGGGATGTGCCCAGCTCTGCTCTTCCATCCTCCCAGTGATAGCCCATCCGGGCATACATAGGCTCGCTATTGTGTGCGGCTCTCTAGGAGGCAGCTATCAGCTAAACCCATACAAGTGACCCATAGACAGGCTAGAGGCACTAAATAGCTAAGGCAGGAAAATGCCAACATCCTAAAACGCACAATTTATGACCAACAGAGGATTAGTCAGAGTTATAAATTGTATAGCAATTGAGGGAAAAACTTTTTTCAAATTAGATATCCTCTCTTGCATGAAATGTTAATACCCCCGTTGGATGGTTTCCCGAGTGTATTCCATTTAAATGGTGTTGACGGATATACGGGTTACCTCATTATCGCTCCTTTTTTGACTGGTAGCGGCTTTAATTGATTTGTATGTGTTTCATTCTTGATGTGATATTTTCACTTTATTTTGTCACTTGTGAATTGTCACCTTGTGAAATCATTCATGGATTGTGTTATAATTGCACTTGTGGTTTGGAACTTATGTAAATTATGAAATGTTGTAATATCTCTACTTTGTGTAGTTCTTAAATGCATAAAAATCTTCCAGAAAAAGAATCATTAAATGATGCGACCATCTTATTAGTGATTGTGGTCTTATTCTGTTTAATAGTTGACAGCACAATACCTGGTCAGCTAGATATTTTATTTTTTCAGTAACGTACTAAAAGTGGCATTTTCAAAATTGTAATGCAAAATCCAACTTTCCCATGTGAGAGAATTTTTCAATACAATTCCAAAGGCACCAAATGTGAACTGAATACCAGCTCCAATTTGAAAATTATAGTTTATCAAATATAACAAGTTAACTCCAATGTTAACCTATGGCAAAGGTCCTTGTAGTACTGAAAAACTAATATGAGAGTGTTTCATTACCGGGACGTTTAAAACTGAAAGGTATATATCCAGCATTTTAAATGCACTTCACCATGCTCTCTAGGCTGTCTGGGACCTACCTTAGGGGTGAATTATATGCATTAATAAGGAAAGTTTGTGCCTGACCAAAGGTTTATTTGGCCAGGTCAAAATAGCAAAGTAAAACTGCACACACACAGGCTTAAATGGCGGCCTCAGACATGGTTAAAAGGCTACTTAATTTGGTGGTGGCACAATGAGTGTTGCAGGCCCACTAGTAGCATTTAATTTACAGGGTCTGGGTTCATGTAATATCACTTTACTAGGGGCTTATACTTGAATTAACTATGCTAGTAGGGGGAGGTAAGCCAATGTTATCATGGTTTAGGGAGTGAGCACATGCACTGTAGCACTAGTTAGCAGTGATAAAGTGCACAGAGTCCTAAGGCTAGGTAAAACGAGATCGGCAAAAAAATAAGGAGAGGAAGGCAAAAGGTTTAGATGATGGCCACCCTTCAGCTGACATGTCTAACTGTTCCCAATAAAAGGGACACACTGAGATGGTTTAGAAAAGGAATTTAATGAACATTTGGAAGATTGCATAACAAAAACAGCAGTTACATTTGATGAATTAGTTAATTTTAAGAATGAAGATGAAGTTCTTAACAAAGTTATGCAATATTCTAAACTTGGTTGGCGAAAGGAAAGAAATGTGGACAGGAATCGTCAACCATTTGTTAAAACTGCAGATTGAATTACAGTGGAAGATGGATTACTATTAAGAGATGCTAGGTTTACTCCACCATCAAGTTTAAGAAAGGGATTTGTAGCTAAGGCACATTAGGGACAGTTCGATTGTCTGTAAACAAAACAATGCATTAGAATGTTTTTTTGTGGCCTCCTATGGATAGAGAAATTGACTATTATGGAACATTCCCAGAAGTTAAATCTGTTAATGAAGCCAGATCAGAGCTAGCAATTACATTTTTAAAGGAAACATTTTTAAAAGAAGGTTTCCAGCAGCGTTTGTCTCAAATAATGGTATCAAAAGACGTATCGGAATTTCTCACAGCAAATGATATTACTCACCTTAAAAGTTCCTAATATCATCCTCTTTTTGGTTTAAAGGAAGAAGAGAGTGTTATGTGATTGTATTCAGTGGGCTATAGTTAATAATTGTATTATAGTAAAGGAAGAAGAGAGTGTTATGTGATTGTATTCAGTGGGCTATAGTTAATAATTGTATTATAGTATATGCTATAGTACATACAATCAAAGTACCCCAAATTCTTCAACAGGAGTCTTGCCTTTTTATTGATTGTTTGAGAAGAAGGAAGCCTGCTACTAGTTTGGCTCTAGCTTGGATGTTAATACGGATAAGAAAAGCAAAGTCCATAAGTGAGCTTGATAAAAGTGTAAGAGATAAAGTAAAAAATGCCCGGGAGGAACAAAAACAAATATTATGATAACAGGCATAATGCAAAATTGTGTACATTTCAAGTGACTGATGTTGTTTGGGTGAAAAAAGAAGGACAGGTTTGGAAAGGAGATTCATAGTTTAGGGCTCCAGGTAGGATTGAAAAAGTATGTGTCCAGCAGTAATAGTGTCTAGAGTACAATGGTGGAATTTTGAGAGAGTAGTAAAAGTAGATGATGATGTAGAACGGGAAGGTGTGAAATGTGAAGGAAAACTAATTATTTGGGAAGTAAATATCCAACTATGTTGAAGTTAAAGAGAAGTTCACACACTATATTCAAAACTGCTTGTTTTAGGTAAAGACGATTAGTTAAAAAATATTCTTAATATGGTGGGTTATTTATAACCTGTTAAAGTTTTACTATAGTTTTTTGTTTATTGACTTTAGTGAATTCATGAGTTGATAATTGTATAGGTTGTTTCAGTTTATAATCATTAAAAATAGAATTGTAGGGACCTTATTACTATGTTGAGCTTTTTCTGTTTTCATCTCCTTTATTTGAAGCACCTTATTGTTCTTTCATTTTATATAAAATGGAATGATTTGTAATAACCTGTAAGCATACAATGCTCATATTTGAGTAATATATGCATCTTTAAAATGTTAGGTACAGCCTTGGCATGGTAGGGTTTGAAGTGGGGAGGTCAATTGGGGTTCTGTGACTGAGCAATGTGGTTGTAAAGCAGCTCATCTGTTCTGAATTGGAAAAAAATATTTTCACCAATAAACGCTGTTGTGTGACAAGATTACTACAGAGAGGCAGTGAATTAACACCTTCAATGCTAAGGCAATTCCCGCTGGGCGCTGAGCATCCTGGAAACCCATTGTTCATGACAAGGTCAGCTCGTTATAAGCACAGCTCCAGTGTACTGCATGACGAGCTGGCCTTGTCATTAGCATGGAAGTGGTTAAGGAAGAGGTGAGGCCAAAGGCAACATCTTAAATTAGCAGCTGCACTGGTAACACCTAAGTAGTGTGTGCAAGGGCTCAAATTGGAATTGCCGACCCACTATGCAGTCAGCTGACAGGTGTTAAGTGATTGTAGAAAAACAGTCAGGAGCACTATTTGCACTCATATCTTAATATACAGAAGCACTAAATCAGGCACCAATACTGTTTGTGTGTGTGTTTTTACCACGTGCATCGTAGCCCCCATTACCCTCTTTTGGATTTTATGACCAACCTATTATATTGGATTTTGGTTGGTGAATCTAGAGTAGAAATTCTGTGGACATTTCAATGAATGCAGAGTAACACATAAATGTAAAATTATGTGAATTTATTTTAGTAGTCTGGTGAACAATTGTTGCCTCCTGAAATTGGCATACACAAAAAATGTACAACTAAATGAATATGAAGAACCAGCATTGTATACAGTTTCCCAGGTATTGAAAAATATGGTTTGGCACTGACATACACCAACTGTGGCTGCAGATAGTTTGTCAAAGTCGATGTGTATGTTCCAATATTATGTATGACACGGTAACAAGACACAGTAGAATTAGTTGCTTCAGAAGTCAAGCCACATGATTCTATATCCCTAATAGTTTTAAAATTAAATTGGTTGATTTGTTAGGACCTAACACTTTTTGAGATTTTAATTATATTCAAGAAAACACCATAATCATATTGTCTGGCTAGTATAGATAGATTCATCATTTTTTAATGGGTGACACATACAATTTAGCAACCTAATGCCATCACGGAAAAAAATCTATTGAGTTCAACCGAAGTTGGATCTAAACAGGCATCACAGCAAGGAGATGCCTGGTTTAGATGAGAACCCCAACAACATGTTTGATTTAAAATTTTGAAAATGCAGTTATAAAAAGAAAAACTATTTGGTTTTAGTAAAGAAGTGTCATTAAGTACTCAGCAGATGCTGTGCTATAGCTGATAACAATGATAATGTGTTTGTTCTCCAGACAAAGGAAGCTCTTCTTAAGATACTGGAGGATATCAAGGAACATGATCATTTCAATTTCATACTGTTTGACGACAGAGTTGAACCATGGAATCATTCGTTGATACAAGCAACAGCAGAGAATGTAGAGAAAGCAAAGGCCTTTGTGAAAACCATTAGAGATCAAGGATGTAAGAACAATTATATTTCATTATTACGATTGTGCCTTTTTCACCTTGTATGTACAAGGATGATTCTTGAGGTATGGGGAAATCATGCATCTCACTAGATGATGTGATTTATACCTACATGTTTGAAAAATGTTTAAAAAATCAGGACACTCCCTAACCGTTGTTAGCATAAATATATATTTTTAATTCTTTAGAAAGTTATTATCATCAGTACATAAATCATGTGTTCTTGCCTTGTTTGCTTTAATTTACCAATCTTTCTGGGAGTTAAGATTTAGCAATTTATCATTACTAGTTCAATGTGTAATTCTCGCTCTGTAGTGGCTCCGACTTGAAGAGAGCCATATAAAAAAATCTTTCTTACTGATGTGTATACAGTTTAATGAAAGTTAGATTAAAAATGGTTAGTACTGGTGGTTTGGTGACATTAAAAGTGGAGACATTCTAAAAATTATAGCACTGTGTATACATTAATGGATTTCTTCTTGGAAAGGAAATGTGACTTTTTATCAATCTACTTTTGATTTCTAAATCGGTCGGTGTGTGGAGTTATAAAGATTGTCAGGGCAACTTTAGTAAATGTCCTTTTTTATTTGAGTACTTATTTCTACATATGGTTTTATGAAACATCTATGCTGACTACCGTATGACAGTTTTAGCTGTGTAGTTCAAATTTACATATGGGCATATAATGTTTTCCCTTAGGTTAAAATCATTTATTGAAAATGTCCAAGAAATATTAGTAAAGCAGCAAGATGCTGAGTATGTGGATAGCCAAGCCATTGTCTCAGCTACTTACGCCATGTAAAGCACATTATTGAATAACTGTCATCCTACTTGATTCTGAAACTTCATTATTGTGGATATTATTGTACATCTTTGTATATTATGAAATGTGTAAGCCAAAGTAATGTAATCACTCGTCATTCCCAATACTGACAAACAGCTCACAAATTTGAAACCTAAAAACTAGCAAAACTTCATACAGGCTAAATATTGTACGAATGACTTCTGCATTTTTTTTTGCACAATTTAAAGGCATCACAAAACTTCCTACATCAGTATTAACAACACAGGATTTAAATAATTATTGCACTTGAGTGTGAATAATAAACAGGTATAAAGGCAAACTGCTCCGTAGTTTTCAACGTGAGGCTAAGCACTGGCCTTTTTTTTGTTAGTATCAGGGCCGGCGCTCGGCATGGGCAGTATGGGCAGCTGCCCAGGGCCTCGCGCTCAGCTCAAAAACATGGGGCCTCGCTGGGGCCTCGCTTCGGCCTCGCTTCCATGTGAAAGGCTTCATTAAAGTCAGGCCACCTGCTCCTTCGGGGCCCCCTCCCCCCTCCCCTCTGATCACTGCAATTTTACATGTAGCTAATGAGGTGCCAAAGGCGTGGTGTCAACCCTGGGATTACAGGCATGGGGGATTGAAAGAATGGCCGGGGGTCTTGGGACAGCAGGGAAGACTATTGTGTGTGAGCAGGTCAAGGACGGGGCTGTGCTCTGTTGAAAAGGGCCATTTGTGTTTCCACGTAACAAATGGCCCTTTTGTGTTCAGGATCGGCTGAACAGTAATAGGTGAGGAGAGGCGGAAAAGTAGAAGAGGGAGAAGCTGTGGCTGAGCAAAGTTTATAGTCAGAGCTACACACCTCTTCTAAGCCCTGGGCTTCCATGCTTTGGATCATGGCCCAAGTGTGGGGCCCCCTTCTCTTGGCCTCACATCTCTTATCCAGCGCAAAGAGGCCCGGGTAGGAGAGGCCCCTCTCTTGTGCTGTGGATCAGAGCTCTAGGCCCAAGCGTGGGGCCCCCTGCCCTGTGACATACAATCATTATTCAGAACGGTGACACCGAGGGTAGGGATCCCCGCCCCATGGAACTTTGTAGCACTAAAGTATGGCTCTGAAGCCCATGGGCTTTGTGCGCATCGCGCAGCTTAATAGAACGGAGGAACTAGGTTAGTGTCCCAGCGTCTGCTGAACATCCTGTGATTCTGGGCATATCACTATTTCCACATGCCCAATAAATTAAAATATCCTTTTGTAAGGTAACTGGTGATCATGTAAAGCTCTCTAATGCCTTAGAGCTTAGTTCACATAATATAAAACTGCAAATCCCCTCACGTTCTGGAACTGTGAGTCATGCCTGACTTTACTGCCACAGTCCATGTAACACAGCAGAGTTCTAAATAACCCTGCTGTTGTTCCAAAGGTAAAGGAGCAATGAAGATGCTTTTGAAAAATTGATTTTATGTTGTCACATTTGTTGTGTGTGTTGACATCTGGGTCTGTGTTGTACCCTGCGCTTTAGGAGATAAGTGGATGGGAGCGTGCGGAGTGAAAGTGTGAAGATAACATATAGTAATGGAGGGAAAGTGGGAAGACTTCAAACGTGAGACAATATGTGTTAAGAGGACAAAGGTGATGAAGAGACATGATGTTGGAGGGAGGCTGAGAGAGGAAAGCAAAGGGGATAGTTGAGAGAAGTAATAGGAGCAACACACTCTGACTTTGGGGAAACAGTGTGCTTAGACCAGGTGGAGACAAGGAAAAGTGTAAAGAAATAAGGTACATGCCGTATAGGAGATAAAGAAGGATATAGGTGCTGGAAGTAGGAGTGTGGGGGGGGGGGGCAGCTGCAGTACCCCTAACTTTAAAATGCTGGAGTTTGGAAGGTGAATAAGCAATAAAGATGCCTGTAAATTTCAAAGACAGACATCAAATGTCAGAGGATGTGTTCTGACCAATTGCTGCCTATTCTTTTAACATAGAGATTGTTTTCTTTTCTTTGAGTGCAAACTGAGGGGACTTTACAAATTGATCTATGTGACAATCTTGCTGATGTAAAAGGAAAGGCTATAGGAAGTCATTTTTTTCTAACACACAGTCAAATTTAAATATATAATAGTGTCAGGTGAGAACAGGCTGGCTTGGAGGTTGGTTGTATGTCACTAAGGGGCTACCTGTCAAATTTCCCTGGTCCATGCAAGATGTGCTACTACAGCCAAAGTTTTTATTTTAATTTCTGGTACTTGTAGTTGTGTTTATGCCATTATAAAGCAAGACAACAAGCCCCAGAAATCAAAGAGAAAACCTGGACTGGAACAGCACATCATGCAGTGGCACCATTTTAGTTGCCAGGTCTGAAGTATATAGACCTCTGGGCCGCATGTGCCAACAATAACGGACTCGCTCAGAGATGGTAATACAAATTCTCGTGTCGAGGGTTATGGTCCGTAATCTCGCCACTGTGTGGTGGGCTTTTGTTTTACAGTGGGGAGGAGGCGGGCCCCGGAGAACGTGGCCAACAGCGCAAATTACACCATTCATCATATTAACAACATCACCGCCGGCTCTGTAGCGAGGAAGGAGTGCACGCAAAGTGGCGTGAGAATTTAGCTGAAAAGGGAATGTAAGCACGGGAAAGCCTGAGAGAGGGTAATTATGGTAGGTGACAGAGTAGGAGAAAAGTAAATATGTGGATGTGAAGCAAAGGAAAAATACCAAGGGAAACAGGAAAAAGTGGGTAACAGCTCAAGATATAATAGGGTAGAAGAGAAGTTGAGCATTTAGCAAATATAAGGAAGAGAAGCTGAGGAGGTTGTGAAGATGACGGGGTGCACACTGAAAGGAGAGGGTAAATGTAATGGACAACTAAGTAAATGTTTGGGCGGTGGCACCAGGACCGAGGAAGTGAAGGACACACTGCACATTATTTATGGTCGTCTTTAACGACCCAACCATGGGGCGGGGAACACTTTTCTTAGCTTTCGTTATGGCCCATCGAAGAATCACTGCACCACTGTGAGTGAGCAAGTGATGGATGGAGGGTAGCATGAGCGAGAAGAGGATGACGTAAGGAGAAGAGAAAGTGTGGCCAGGCCAGGGCATCTTGAGGAAGAGAAGAGGGGAATGTGATGGAGAGAGAGATGTTGGAGAAAGCCAGTAAGGAGGTAGTGAGAAGAGAAAGTCCAGAAAAGTAATCATGTGGATGAACTGGGGAGAAAGAGAGCTGGAAAGAGAGGGCAATTAGGCAAAGAAAAGGGGGAAAGGCTACTAAGGGGAAGTGAGGACGGATATTGAGATTAAGGGAGAAGAGGGTGTGAGAAGAGAAAGATATTTGGGGAAGGTTGAGCGAGAGGAAAATGTGAAGGGAGAAAACTAATAGGGGAACTGATGGAAGAAACGCGAGAGGGAGAAAACTTATGAAGAAAGGAAAGTGACTGAGAGCTAATATGAGAGGAGAAAGTGAAGTAAAAACAAGGGTAACAAATAACAAGCATTGGCCGTGCGGCTGTTAAAGTAACGCGGCTTGCACTGGCTTCAAGTGGAGGAAAGGGTAGAATTCAAGGCACTTTACTTGGCGCATAGGGGAATCAACTTTAATGGACCCTCCTCGATAGTGGCTCTTCTGATACCTTACACTCTTAGCAGTACCTTAACATCCTCCAATGATTGATTGCTAAAGGTCCAAATGATCAGATTGGGGGTTGTATCCTTCTCGCATTTGACCCCTGTGCTTTGGAATGCTATGCCCACTGAGCTCAGAAACTAAATGAACAAGACCCGATTAAAAAAAATCCTTAAAACATGGCTTTACCCCCACTTGCTCTAGGCATGTACCACCTCAGAATCCCGCTAGTGTACACAGTGATCCACTCACGCAGTACTGGGAAGCCCCCAGGCAGCTATCTGCTTAATAAATCTCCATAGAATAAATCTACATAGCATAACTTGTGGAACACTGTTACAGGGTGATAGTGAGGGAATTCATCGCGAAGGAGCTCATTGGCGAGGCGACCAACTAACATTGTCGCACCGACGGCCACCAGCACTAATACCGGCACTGGATGTCCCAAATTAGAGGGGCCTCACATCTTCCCTTTCGCCCAGGGCCCCAAAAGTCCTAGGACCGGCCCTGAATAGTATAATTCCTTCACCAAAGTCTGAAGCTTAAGTCATAATAGCATTGCATTCTGTATTGAGATTCTAAGTTTTGGAATATCTATAGGGATATTATTTGCCATTTGAGATTTTTGGCACTTTACAAGTCATCCTTCATTAGCTTCATCACTGCGGCGCGAATTCCGTTAAACTGATGTATTCCCTCACTCAAGTAACTGAAACCACTGACATTGATTCAGTAAATGTCATGACTGTAGGAAGTAAGAAAAGACACATTAAGTCTTTCTGTTCCCATCACAGCAAGTTTTTTCATATTGAATGTGATGCTGAAGCCATTGCAGGATGTGAGTTCAGAAAGCATTACAAAAATATGCTGGTTTTGGTTTCCTCCTATGAGGCACATTTGTCAGTATTACTAGAACGACATTGTGAGCCCTGGCCAAGCAGCAACAAGAATGCTTTTTAGGGTGAGGTATATATGAACCCTAAATTAACCTGTGCTCAACCCTAGTAGCTTGGCACAGAGCAGTCAGGCTTAACTTAGAGGCAATGTGGAAAGTGCATGTGTAATGCTTCAAACTGTAATGAAGTGAAGCACAACACAAAAAGGATCCCATACCAAGTAAGAAAACAGAACTTTCCTTAATAAATAAAACAAGGACAACCCCCAAAAAATCAAATTAGTAGAACCAGCGATATTCCGTTTTGAAGATTTCAGTGTAAACAGCACCAAAAAGTGCAAAGCCCCAATTATGGATATCTGCTCATGCAGGAATGGGACAAAGACACAAGTTCAGGCCAGCTGTTAAAGAGAACAGGCCAGCTACAGGGACCCAGTTAGCCCCACTAAATAAAATACCTTAAATCCTGGTCTGTGGAGCATTGTGTGGAACTGCGTCGCTGATGAGTCCTGCAGCTGAAGAAATGTGTTGGTTCTGAGATGTGGTAAAGCTGCAATGTGAGGGCTTGTGTCATTATCGAGCATCCCGTTAACAGGGCTTGCGATCCAAAGCCTGGCATTGGGAATGCAGCAAGAACTTGGGGTGAAGCGTCAGTTCTGAAGAGGTGCAATGGAGAGTCTGGCATTGTTGTCAATGCTGCTATTGATGTGTGATGTTGGGGCAATGCACCAAAGATGCGTTGCACAGTGGTGGTCCTGATGGACTGCATCAGCAATGTGGGTCTTTGCAACGGGTCAAATGCATGCAACAGTAGGAATGCATCAGTTCTGCTAGGGTTTGCTCCACGCAGCAGAGAAGATACATTGGTTCTACTGGGACCAGAGAGGCTGGCAGAACATCTTAAGCCCACTTCTATGGGTCAAGGACTGAGGTGGCAGCACTTGGCAGGGTAGACTCCTTAGGCCTCATATCAGTAGGCTAGGCAACTAGCGCTTGAAGTCACTCTGGGTTCAAGGGAGGCAGTTCCTGTCCTTCTCACCAGGCATATATATATATTGACAGATTGCTGGCAGAAATTTAACACGAAATGAAGCACCGAAGAAATGAGCACTTAACTGTGGTTTCGCTCTGGCGTTATTTTGGTTTCCACTGCTAAGGGGAACACGATGGATGGCGTCTTTCGACATATATATATATATATTCACTGAAAAAACCATAGGTTATAGACCATATATAGTTAGGAATTAGCATTTACAAAACCTTGAAAATTCACTGAAAAAACCATAGGTTATAGACCATATATAGTTAGGAATTAGCATTTACAAAACCTTGAAAATTCACTGAAAAAACCATAGGTTATAGACCATATATCGTTAGGAATTAGCATTTAAAAAACCTTATTTTACCCACACAAAACCATTGAAATTCCATATATAGTTAGTTGCACTAACTATATATCGCGCACCCGCAATCCACTGCTGATGATGTCACATATTACATCATTCATGACATGGTCAGTGACATCACTGATGACATCACTGATGACATCTCAAATGACATGACTGATGACATGACTGATAACAACATCCAGTGATTTTTTGTTTCTGTAAAGTTTAAATATGTCTTACATATTGAAGAATGAGTGGATGTGTAAGTGTCTGGACGAAGGATTTAGTAGGTGCATGACTGACTGTATGAGTGAGTGATTAAATGTGTCTCACTGAGTGCATGGGTTAGTGACTAAACTGTCTTAATTTGTGCATCATTATGTCTGTTGTTCTGTAAACTGCTGCATGTGTTGATCAGTAGCTATATGAGTAACTATATGGGTTATTGATTGATTGCCCAAGTATTTGTATGGGAGACTGAGTGTGTGTGTGGCTGGCTGGGAGGTGTGTGACTCTGTGCAGATCAATGTGTACTTGTATCAATGATTGTATAAGAAGGTAAGTATGTGTTAGTATATGTTTGAAAATGTAAGGTGCTCTATGTTTAACTGTATAGACAAGAAAATGGAAGTGTCATTGATTCTTTACAGGACTGACTAGGTGTGTGAGTAACTCCATGGATGAGTGGCAGACTGTGAGTGGCTGTATAGGTGTATGAGTGCATATGATAGTGTTGTAAAGATGAGTGATTGTATGTATGAATGATTGTATGGGTGAATGAGTGAAGGTGTGTGTAGACGTAGGAATCAGTGAGTGCGTATGTAGTAACTAGTATTGGTGTGTCAATGGTTTCAAAAATTATACTCTGTATTTAACACTGGGTGAAACAGAGGTTATATTAAAATGTGAGGAGATGCATTGTATTGTCACATGAATGATATCATCAGTGATGTGGTCATTGATGTCAAATGAGATGTCATCAGTGATGTCATCAGTGATGTCATTTGAGATGTCATCAGTGATGTCATCAGTGATGTCACTGACCATGTCATGAATGATGTAATATGTGACATCATCAGCAGTGGATTGCGGGTGCGCGATATATAGTTAGTGCAACTAACTATATATGGAATTTCAATGGTTTTGTGTGGGTAAAATAAGGTTTTTTAAATGCTAATTCCTAACGATATATGGTCTATAACCTATGGTTTTTTCAGTGAATTTTCAAGGTTTTGTAAATGCTAATTCCTAACTATATATGGTCTATAACCTATGGTTTTTTCAGTGAATTTTCAAGGTTTTGTAAATGCTAATTCCTAACTATATATGGTCTATAACCTATGGTTTTTTCAGTGAATTTCAATGGTTTTTTAATAGCAAATATCATAAGCTGTCGAATGTCAAGTACGTGGTAAGTAAAAACATTTTCGTGTTTATGCACACTGATCTGCTTTGAATGCTGCCCCCCCCCCTCATTTCTATTAGGAGTACTCTCTCTTTGCAGATAGTGAAGGGTAGTTAACGCAGGCCTTTGCCCCCGTTGTAATACGTCGTGCCTGCTTCTCTATCCAAGCATTTACTGTTTTAGAATTGGTTCTCTTTGGTTCATTCTCTATTTACAAACAAACACAGAGTCGCAATACTCTGTTTAGTCTTTGCAGATAACGAAAAATCCTGTAAAAAAACAAAAGGAATCGAGCAAAATCAGTAGGCCACTAATGGGATCTCTTTTTGACCTCGCTAAAATAGAAACATTAGGAACAACCCCTCATGACAAATACGAAACTAGTGAGATGAACTGAACTCCACACCATGATGGCTGCAATACAGCTCGGCTCCGCCACCCACACCGCCCAAAATAACGATAAAGAGCGGCTGCCATGATTGCTCGCGGAATGGCCACGACGGAGCTACGAAATGGTGGTGCTCTCATGCTAACCCCAGCTTCAGTCTGAAACATCCAGAAACACTGTAGACTACCAATTCGATCAGTTCCGGTAGCGCCCCAATGTAACCCGGTAGAGAAGAACTAGCCCTCCCCTCTTTGACTGATGGTTCTTGTTGCCTGTCCCTTCTGTTGTCATTTAACAGAACTATTTAGCCTGCTGAAAGGGGTTGTGTTCCGACCGCTGGTTGGTGGAGACATTTTGACTATATTCTGGACCTGCGTTGTCGCGTAATGCGTCATATGCGTTAGCGCATCCGGAAGTCATCCGGGGCGCGACGCGCAGCGCGTAACGTAAGCATAACAGGTCATGTGACTTGTTAATAAAACTTTTCATTGGTTCATTTTACTTTTCTTATTCTAATGATGAAAGGCTTGCTCATATGACCTAAAAATTACGCTTTTTATTACTTCCGAACATTATTTTTTCTTAAATATATGTTATAATGTTCCAGGCTAATGTACGTTCCCGGAAAATTTACAACTGTTCTGCAAGTAAAATATATTCTTTTTTCGAGAAAAAGGGCGTTTCTTCGTCCCATGACGGAGCCGCGAGCAAAAGAGGGTCGACCTGCTGTCTTAGTCGCCGATACGCCTGAATATGAGATTCTTATCGATCACTTTATGTTGCAGGAGTAGAAAACACAACAGCCCTTGACCATTTATCTTTACTGCGTTCCTGCGTATTATACCTTTTACCCTTCATGTAATTGGTCTGCTTTATTTCACTTGCCTTTTAATGATTCTAAAACAGTGACTATTATTAAAAACTTTACCAATGTATATACTACTACCATGTTTTCTTTTAAAAACCTTTATTGTGAAAATTTCATTATACAAATACGAGCCTATAACCACGTGGGCCGGCCACGGAGCAAACTGTAATCGTATATGATGAGTAGACATTTACACTGTAGAGGAACGTAACGGGCGGGCCATTAGGTTGCAAGAACTAAGGTGTCTAACAGTTGCGGAATCGGTGGACGTACATTTTATAATTAAAATACGACAGGGCCAGTTACAATAAAATTATCTAGATATACATTTGCGGGCAAGTACCATGGGTGACGTTAATTCGAACTTTCAATAGTACAGTAATCAATAACACATCAGAACTTAATATCAATAGGGATGTCGAAATATTCAATCAATTCTCGTCCCCGCCCGCCATGTGCTTCAAAACTGCATACGTATCTCGTGATTTCAAGGTTCTGCAACCAGTACACAACAAGGAGTTACGAGTCCCATTTATTCCGGCGCCATTTTGGGCGAGGACGGGCAGGTCCAGGATATAGTCAAAATGTCTCTACCAACCATCGACTATGATGATGTTCATATGCTGTATTTATTAGAGTAACACTCATCTGTCCACATGAAATTAATTTGCCACAATCTAAACATGTCATTTTAATCTTTCCAAAGTTCTTCTAAATATTTGGGACCGTTTCCCTTGCCTCTGATGCTGTCAGTGCCACTTCTTTGATGAATGTACTGGCAGGTCGGGGGTTCTCCTCCAAATCTCTCTTTTATGCAGCACTATAATTAATTGGTGCCACCTCTCCATATGACGATGCATGGTATAGTTACCATAACTATATTTTTTTTCGGTTCCTCTGGAGAGTACATCGTGGCAGATGAAGCGTGTAACGTACCGGGCATTTACCTTTTTTTGCATGTAGAGGAAAGGAAAAAAAAATCGAGCGTCCGAGTTCTAAGGTGTCCCAGGGCCATTTTAGTGGACCAGGCCCAAATCCAAAGAACAGGCCGCCATTTTGAGAGTCCTGTTGCAGCCGCCTGTCGCTGTAGCATCAAGAGCGGCCGAAACTCAGCTGAATGGCAACTGAAACGGTAAAGGGGCGCCCCACTACAGCAGACGAGCCTCCACCTAGGAAGGCCCGTTCACGCCGCCTCCCCCCCCCCCCTTCGGGCACCCCACGCCGTTATTCGGAGCAGTATTGTAGGATGGCCACACCAGTGCGGCAACTTGCTAGACATCACCTCGGTGGTAACCGAATCTCAGCGCCTTGTGGTGTCTTCTATTCAGAAAATATTGTTGCGCTGCCTTTGGCCCCATTCGCACATCGGTCCGCTACTGACGCCATCTCACAGGCTAATGGGGCGCCCCACGCCGACTTTCAGCATTGTAGGATGGCCACACCAGTACAGCAACTTGCTAGACACCACCTCGGTGCCATCCGGATCTTGGCATCTCAGCGCCTAGTGGTGTCTTCTATTCAGAAAATATTGTTGCGCTGCCTTTGGCCCCATTCGCACATCGGTCCGCTACTGACGCCATCTCACAGGCCAACGGGGCGCCCCACGCCGACTTTCAACATTGTAGGATGGCCACACCAGTGCGACAACTTGCTAGACACCACCTCGGTGCCATCCGGATCTTGGCATCTCAGCGCCCAGTGGTGTCTTCTATTCGGAAAATATTGTTGCGCTGCCTTTGGCCCCATTCGCACATCGGTCCGCTACTGACGCCATCTCACAGGCCAACGGGGCGCCCCACGCCGACTTTCAACATTGTAGGATGGCCACACCAGTGCGGCAACTTACTAGACACCACCTCGGTGCCATCCAGATCTTGACGCGTTGTGCTGCCTTCGGCCTATTCGCACATCGGTCCGCTACTGACGCGAACTCACAGGCCAACGGGGCGCCCCACACCGACTTTCAGCATTGTAGGATGGCCACACCAGTGCTGCAACTTGCTGGACACCACCTCGGTGCCAAACGGATCTTGGCATCTCAGCGCCTTGTGGTGTCTTCTATTCAGAAAATATTGTTGCGCTGCCTTTGGCCCCATTCGCACATCGGTCCGCTACTGACGCTCTCTCACAGGCCAACGGGGCGCCCCACGCCGACTTTCAACATTGTAGGATGGCCACACCAGTGCGGCAACTTACTAGACACCACCTCGGTGCCATCCGGATCTTGGCGCGTTGTGCTGCCTTCGGCCTATTCGCACATCGGTCCGCTACTGACGCGAACTCACAGGCCAACGGGGCGCCCCACGCCGACTTTCAGCATTGTAGGATGGCCACACCAGTGCTGCAACTTGCTGGACACCACCTTGGTGCCATCCGGATCTTGGCGCGTTGTGTTGCCTTCGGCCTATTCGCACGTCGGTCCGCTACTGACGCCGCCTCACGTGCCAACGTATTTTCTCCGCATTTTATACCCTATGCCGCATAACAGGTCATGTGACTTGTTTATAAAACTTTTCATTGGTTCATTTTACTTTTGGTTTCCTAATGATGGAAGGCTTGATCATATGACCTAAAAATAACACTTTTCATTGGATGAAAACTTATTTTTTTTCCCAAACGATGAAAGCCCCACCTTGTTTCTGGATGTTTCAGACTGAAGCTGGCGTCAGCATGAAAGCACCACCATCTCGTGGCTCCGTCGTGGTCATTCCGCGAGCAATCATGGCAGCCGCTCCCCACCAGAAGCCTGCAGGAGTCGGGGGCCCCCAAAACTTTTGTTGAATCCTCAAGGCGGAGGGGACGCTTTCGAGAATGGGGTCCAAGACCTAGCAGACAAGCGTCCGATTTCCAAGGTGTCCCAGGGCCATTTCAGTGGACCAGGCCCAAAAAGGAAAGAGACAAAAAAAATTCTTTTTTTTATTTTTTTTTTTATAGAAGGAATTGTGCAAGTAGCGTCACTGGTCACATGCTTAGGCGCTGCCCTCTGATTGGCGGATGAACGCCGTGCTCGCTCTGACTGTCGATAATACAATAGAAATCAAATCCATCAGAGTTGGCCCGTGAATGTTTGATGCGGGCAGGCAGCTATCCACAAATGGCAATTGTACACAGGTAAATTCAATAGAAAGAGGGATCATAAGTATTTTAAATAGAACCCGTCAAAATAGATGAAAAAAGGGGGGTTTAGGTTATATTTCAAAAAACCTTGGTTGGTACTGATATGTTGTCTTACGTCCTGACTCAAAAAACACAGATCATTTTCATTTGGTTATAGCATTCCACGGAATATCGTCATTAAGCCCTACATGGTGGGTGCCCAATCTGTAGACCCACCTTTGTTCCTTTTCGAAATGGAGAGTAGGAAGGTTCTGGGTGCCAGTTACATGCTCAATTATAGTCCAACGCAGATCGTTGGGAGTGTGATTTTGTTCCAAAAAGTGGCGGCTCATTTTGGTAGTCAATTTCTTGCACCTGATGTTGGAACGATGTTCCCCTATCCTTTGTTTCACTTTTCGGGTCGTCATTCCCACGTATCGTAGGTTGCAAACACAGGTGATGAGGTAGATCGTCGGGGTCCAGTTCGAGGCAGACGTAGGTACACTACGGGTGCCGAGCGTCGAGGGCGGTGTGCCGAATACGCTCCCACCCCCTCCTGAGACCCATGGTGTTTATTTACAACACCAAAAAAGTGCAGAAACGATCAGTAGAAGCCTCCTAAACCAGGAGTAATTAGGAATAAGTCTCTATTCCTAATTTTTGGCACTTTTTCACTTTTTTAAATTTTTTTTCACTTTCACGTCCCTAGGTTAGGGTGGGCCTTAGCGTGCCCATACCGCCGGGGTTTTCTGTACACCCAGTCCTGATGAATTGCCGGGTAAATTAACACCGTTTCAATGGCAAGAAACATGTCGACCACTTTGTAGGAACCCACCACTCAATTAAAGTGGACTGGTCCCTCACATTCCTTTTAATCTATTGTCTTTAGTGATCATTTAATAAAGCATTAATTCAGATACACTACTGACATTTTTTAACCTCCATCACTCACTAATTTTCATTTGCACACAACACGCCCTCTACTCACCATCCTGCTCCGCAGTATTTCTGGCGTCGCAGCACACCAAAGAGACATTCGGTCTCTTTGGTGGGGCCCGATGATGAAGCATGTCATCACTAGGTGGTGAGTGAGGGCCTTCCTTAACATCCCAGTGTGGTTGTTCTGATGCTCCCGTGAACGGCTTAGACCTTTTTTCATGGACACTCTTCTTTTTGTTAATCCAAAAAGGAAAGAGCCTGCCGCCATTTTGAGAGTCCTGTGACAGCCGCCTATCGCTGCACCGCAAGAGTGGGTGCAACTCAGCTGAATTGCGGCTTTTGACACAGTGGACCAAAAGCGGACGGAATGGCAACTGAAACGGTAAAGGGGCGCCCCACTACAACAGACGAGACTCCACCTGGAGAGGCCCGTTCACGCCGCCTCCCCCCCCCCCCGGGGCGCCCCACGCCGTTATTCGGAGCAGCATTGTAGGATACCAAAACCAGTGCGGCAACTTACTGGACATCACCTTGGTGCCATCGTTCTGCTGCCTTGGAACTATTCGCACAACAGTTTGCTACTGATGACCCACCCTCCGCGACGCCCCACACCGGATACCGAAATCAGTGCGGCACCCAGGCAACATCACCTGGGTGCCGTCCAGAAATCTGGACGTTGTGCTGCGTTGGGACTATTCGCACAACCGACGGCTACTTCCTTCTTTTTCCCTAAAATTTTTTAAATGTTTTTACTGTTTTTGTTTTGTTGTATATATTTATAAGTTATTAAAGTTTTATAATCCTACTACTTTGTTGGAGTGCTATATATTTTTAATGTGACACATAATTGTAAAAACTTTGATGTACAAAGAGTCATCCCTGGAATCTTCCGCTTCAGGCTCGGTCCCCTCCCCAATCACAATACAGGATGGTTTTCAGATAGTAGGAACGCGTGTGCTGTGACGGATCTCATCGAGTGTGGGCCTTGATCTACTATAACTCCTTTGAAGAGGGGTGATTCTTTACAGCTGGGGCCATAAACTACATCTGCAGGGCTAGCTGATAGCCTAGGACCGGCCTGGACCATCGGACACAGAGGAAAAGGAGTGTCAGAGGGTGCGGTAGTGAATAGGGCGAAAGGGAGGTGTCGGGCGGGCACAGGGTGTGATTCTCAGGGAAGAGCAGCGCAGATGGGGGAGGTTTATTACCCATGCATAAGACAGAGAGCGGGGGTGACCAGTGCCTGGGGGAGATGCTTGCGAGGGTGGGGAGCCATGCTAAGGATCGACAGCGTGCAGAGAGTGGGTCTGGTCAAGGCATCTAAAATGACTGCCGTGCACGACAAAAGTGTGGCATTTGAAAAAAGGCAAGATGGCGCAGACAATGTTTTTCAACACTTCCTGATTTCCTTCGAATCGAACGTTAACAGACGTTGGGGCATATTACCAAAGTTAAGCGATATTTATCCCTAACGATGCTTAGCAACGAATTTTTTACCGCTAAGCATCGTCAGAAATTATCGCAGATAAACCTTGCTATTATCAAGGTTTATCGCAAATGCGATAAAAAACGACCGCAATGCATTAATATCGCTGAAAAGTCAGCGATATTCATGCATTACCGAGCTAATGCTCTTAGCCATGTTATCCACCTCCCATTGGATAACATGGCTAAGAACTGCTCAGGGCAGGTGGTAGCTTTTGGAGATATTCGCGCTTAGTGCGAATATCTCCAAAAGTTGGTAATAGGAGATAGCGATGTTAGCGACTGTTTCCAGTCGCTAACATCTTATGCCCACTTTGCATGTCATTAGTGATAAATATCACTGACATGCAAAGTGGGGCCCAAGATGGTCGCTATCTCCTACTAGCGGTCGCTAACTGGTGTTAGCAACAGCTAGGTAATACAGAGATAATTTTATCTCCGCGAAGCGGAGCGCTGTTACAGATATATATCTTTTTTTGAACGTTAATTTCTCAAAATCCACTGAAGCACATATATTGAGACCTAGCAAAGGCACATCGAGCTACCAGTCCCTACAATTTTGCCAAGTTTCGTGCAAATCCATTCAGCCGTTCGATTATTATTATTATTTTTTTTTTTTGCCCCGCGGGGCCCTTTTAAAACCTCCGCATCAAACCTAAGAGGTCAAGGAGGATCTACTATGCCCCCTTATGGTCATTTGCCCCTTCGCTTTGGCCTCCTCTTGTCTCTCGATCCTACCGAGAGACAAGATGGCGGCCGCTACAGACTGTTTGCAATGTTTACAGACGCCGGAGAACCAATCAGCTTCGCAAAGCTCCGTTACGCGAAAAGTACGCGAAGCGGAGCGCTGTTACAGATATATATCTTTTTTTGAACGTTAATTTCTCAAAATCCACTGGAGCACATATATTGAGACCTAGCAAAGGCACATCGGGCTACCAGTCCCTACAATTTTGCCAAGTTTCATGCAAATCCATTCAGCC
The DNA here is from genome assembly GCF_964261635.1 of Lissotriton helveticus. Lineage (NCBI taxonomy): Eukaryota > Metazoa > Chordata > Amphibia > Caudata > Salamandridae > Lissotriton > Lissotriton helveticus. The sequence continues at coordinate 1,172,634,762 of NC_136070.1, forward strand.
GTTCGATTATTATTATTATTTTTTTTTTTGCCCCGCGGGGCCCTTTTAAAACCTCCACATCAAACCTAGAGGGTCAGGGAGGATCTACTATGCCCCCTTATGGTCATTTGCCCCTTCGCTTTGGCCTCCTCTTGTCTCTCGATCCTACCGAGAGACAAGATGGCGGCCGCTACGGACTGTTTGGAATGTTTACAGACGCCGGAGAACCAATCAGCTTCGCTTCACAAAGCTCCGTAACGCGAAAAGTACGCGAACTGGAGCGCTGCCTGGTCCGCTGTTACAGATATATATCTTTTTTTGAACGTTAATTTCTCAAAATCCACTGGAGCACATATATTGAGACCTAGCAAAGGCACATCGGGCTACCAGTCCCTACAATTTTGCCAAGTTTCGTGCAAATCCATTCAGCCGTTCGGGCTAAAAGTGAGGCCAACCGCCCTATGGAAAACTCAATGTTAAAAACACGTTTTGGGACCCCCCTTTTTTCTCGGCCCCCCCTTGACGAACCCCCCCCAAATTTTCAGGGGCTGCTCAGAAACAAAATGTTCCATTTTCCTGAAACTTTCAGCCAATTCCGTCCACAAACGCCAAAGTTATTAGACATAGAATTTTCAAAAATCCCATAGAGAAAAAATCCTAACTATATATACCTACTGGCGACCGCCAGTAGGTAATATATATATATATATATATATATATATATATATGTATATATATATATATATATATATATATATATAAACAAACCCCTCCATTGCCGAAGGGAAAAGAGGCCACACGGGGAAATTTCCAATGGAAGCCCTTTATTTTAACAGTTGTCTCGCACAATGCATTTCGGCTGATTTGGCCTTCCTCAGGTGCCGCTGTTCTACCAGGTTGCTTCCCCACCTGTGTTTAAGATAGTCCTGCATCCCTTTGGTTGGTGGGAGCGCACAGTACTCCAGGTCATGTGCTCGCCCCTCACGGTGCAATGCATCTTACACTACATCTCCCAGGATTCCTCTTGCCTGGGTGGAGGTTGCGCGGAGCTGGATTCGGAGACAAAACTCCCTTCTCTGATGGTGCCTTGCAGGAAAAACACAGGTGACTGAGTGAAAGTGTCCTGGTTGCCGTATGTATTCACAAAGTGCTTCCTCGGGTCCCCTTACGCTCGAGCCTCATGAAGTTAGTGTCCACCGGGCTGTGGGCTTTCATTTCAGTGAATGAAGCCCCTCGTGAAGTCACAAGCTGCATTTAACAGCAGCCCACGTATATCCCACTTGCTGAGGCGGGCTGGAGAATGTCCGATATCTCGGGTGAAGAAAGGAGCGTTAAAAACGCAGGAGCCAGCTATATATATATATATATATATATATATATATATATATATATATATATATATATATATATATATATATATATATATATATATCCAACTCCTACGTTTGGCGCGAAGCATAAGTGGCCGCTTGCAGCAGCGGGCCAGGACGGGAGCGCCACTCCCTACGATTTCACAGCACACGTTCTCCAGTCTCTCAAGAACGACGTCCAGGCCAGCTTAGTTTTCAAAAAAACGGTGTTTATTTCACAGCCCACTCAACGTTTCGGGAACCACTTCCCTTGCTCACGATATTTAAACTTCACAGAAACAAAAAATCACTGGATGTTGTTATCAGTCATGTCATCAGTGATGTCATTTGAGATGTCATCAGTGATGTCATCAGTGATGTCACTGACCATGTCATGAATGATGTAATATGTGACATCATCAGCAGTGGATTGCGGGTGCGCGATATATAGTTAGTGCAACTAACTATATATGGAATTTCAATGGTTTTGTGTGAGTAAAATAAGGTTTTGTAAATGCTAATTCCTAACGATATGGTCGATAACCTATGGTTTTTTCAGTGAATTTTCAAGGTTTTGTAAATGCTAATTCCTAACTATATATGGTCTATAACCTATGTTTTTTTCAGTGAATTTTCAAGGTTTTGTAAATGCTAATTCCTAACTATATATGGTCTATAACCTACGGTTTTTTCAGTGAATTTCAATGGTTTTTTAATAGCAAATATCATAAGCTGTCGAATGTCAAGTACGTGGTAAGTAAAAACATTTTCGTGTTTATGCACACTGATCTGCTTTGAATGGTGACCCCCCCCTCATTTCTATTAGGAGTGCTCTCTCTTTCCAGATAGTGAAAGGTAGTTAACGCAGGCCTTTGCCCCCGTTGTAATACGTCGTGCCTGCTTCTCTCTCCATTTGATTGATTGTTATCCAAGCATTTACTGTTTTAGAATTGGTTCTCTTTGGTTCATTCTCTATTTACAAACAAACACAGAGTCGCAATACTCTGTTTAGTCTTTGCAGATAACGAAAAATCGTGTAAAAAAAACAAAAGGAATCAAGCAAAATCAGTAGGCCACTAATGGGATCTCTTTTTGACCTCGCTAAAATAGAAACATTAGGAAAAACCCCTCATGACAAATACGAAACTAGTGAGATGAACTGAACTCCACACAATGATGGCTGCAAAACAGCTCGGCTCCGCCACCCACCCCGCCCAAAATAACGATAAAGAGCGGCTGCCATGATTGGTTGCGGAATGGCCACGACGGAGCTACGAAATGGTGGTGCTCTCATGCTAACCCCAGCTTCAGTCTGAAACATCCAGAAACACTGTAGACTACCAATTCGATCAGTTCCGGTAGCGCCCCAATGTAACCCGGTAGAGAAGAACTAGCCCTCCCCTCTTAGACTGATGGTTCTTGTTGCCTGTCCCTTCTGTTGTCATTTAACAGAACTATTTAGCCTGCTGAAAGGGGTTGTGTTCCGACCGCTAATTGGTGGAGACATTTTGACTATATTCTGGACCTGCGTTGTCGCGTAATGCGTCATATGACGCGCCGCGTTAGCGCATCCGGACCGCGACGCGCAGCGCGTAACGTAAGCACAAGTCATGTGACTTGTTAATAAAACTTTTCATTGGTTCATTTTACTTTTCTTATTCTAATGATGAAAGGCTTGGTCATATGACCTAAAAATTACGCTTTTTATTACTTCCGACCATTATTTTTTCTTAAATATATGTTATAATGTTCCAGGCTAATGTACTTTCCCGGAAAATTTACAACTGTCCTGCAAGTAAAATATATTCTTTTTCCGAGAAAAAGAGCGTTTCTTCGTCCCATGACGGAGCCGTTGAGCAAAAGAGGGTCGACCTGCTGTCTTAGTCGCCGATACGCCTGAATATGAGATTCTTATCGATCACTTTATGTTGCAGGAGTAGAAAACACAACAGCCCTTGACCATTTATCTTTACTGCGTTCCTGCGTATTATACCTTTTACCCTTCATGTAATTTGTCTGCTTTATTTCACTTGCCTTTTAATGATTCTAAAACAGTGACTATTATTAAAAACTTTACCAATGTATATACTACTACCATGTTTTCTTTTAAAAACCTTTATTGTGAAAATTTCATTATACAAATACGAGCCTATAACCACGTGGGCCGGCCACGGAGTAAACTGTAATCGTATATGATGAGTAGACATTTACACTGTAGAGGAACGTAACGGGCGGGCCATTAGGTTGCAAGAACTAAGATGTCTAACAGTTGCGGAATTGGTGGATGTACATTTTATAATTAAAATACGGCAGGGCCAGTTACAATAAAATTATCTAGATATACATTTGCGGGCAAGTACCATGGGTGACGTTAATTCGAACTTTCAATAGTACAGTAATCAATAACACATCAGAACTTAATATCAATAGGGATGTCGAAATATTCAATTAATTCTCGTCCCCGCCCGCCATGTGCTTCAAAACTGCATACGTATCTCGTGATTTCAAGGTTCTGCAACCAGTACACAACAAGGAGTTACGAGTCCCATTTATTCCGGCGCCATTTTGGGCGAGGACGGGCAGGTCCAGGATATAGTCAAAATGTCTCTACCAACCATCGACTATGATGATGTTCATATGCTGTATTTATTAGAGTAACACTCATCTGTCCACATGAAATTAATTTGCCACAATCTAAACATGTCATTTTAATCTTTCCAAAGTTCTTCTAAATATTTGGGACCGTTTCCCTTGCCTCTGATGCTGTCAGTGCCACTTCTTTGATGAATGTACTGGCAGGTCGGGGGTTCTCCTCCAAATCTCTCTTTTATGCAGCACTATAATTAATTGGTGCCACCTCTCCACATGACGATGCATGGTATAGTTACCATAACTATATATTTTTTCGGTTCCTCTGGAGAGTACATCGTGGCAGATGAAGCGTGTAACGTACCGGGCATTTACCTTTTTTTGCATGTACAGGAAAGGAAAAAAAAATCGAGCGTCCGAGTTCTAAGGTGTCCCAGGGCCATTTTAGTGGACCAGGCCCAAATCTAAAGAACAGGCCGCCATTTTGAGAGTCCTGTTGCAGCCGCCTGTCGCTGTAGCATCAAGAGCAGCCGAAACTCAGCTGAATGGCAACTGAAACGGTAAAGGGGCGCCCCACTACAGCAGACGAGCCTCCACCTAGTAAGGCCCGTTCACGCCGCCTCCCCCCCCCCTTCGGGCACCCCACGCCGTTATTCGGAGCAGTATTGTAGGATGGCCACACAAGTGCGGCACCTTGCTAGACATCACCTCGGTGGTAACCGAATCTCAGCGCCTTGTGGTGTCTTCTCTTCAGAAAATATTGTTGCGATGCCTTTGGCCCCATTCGCACATCGGTCCGCTACTGACGCCATCTCACAGGCTAATGGGGCGCCCCACGCCGAGTTTCAGCATTGTAGGATGGCCACACCAGTACAGCAACTTGCTAGACATCACCTCGGTGCCATCCGGATCTTGGCATCTCAGCGCCTTGTGATGTCTTCTAGTCAGAAAATATTGTTGCGCTGCCTTTGGCCCCATTCGCACATCGGTCCGCTACTGACACCATCTCACAGGCCAACAGGGCGCCCCACGCCGACTTTTACCATTGTAGGATGGCCACACCAGTGCCACAACTTGCTAGACACCACCTCGGTGCCATCCGGATCTTGGCATCTCAGCGCCTTGTGGTGTCTTCTATTCAGAAAATATTGTTGCGCTGCCTTTGGCCCCATTCGCACATCGGTCCGCTACTGACGCCATCTCACAGGCCAACGGGGCGCCCCACGCCGACTTTCAACATTGTAGGATGGCCACACCAGTGCGGCAACTTACTAGACACCACCTCGGTGCCATCCGGATCTTGGCGCGTTGTGCTGCCTTCGGCCTATTCGCACATCGGTCCGCTACTGACGCGAACTCACAGGCCAACGGGGCGCCCCACGCCGACTTTCAGCATTGTAGGATGGCCACACCAGTGCTGCAACTTGCTGGACACCACCTCGGTGCCATCCGGATCTTGGCGCGTTGTGTTGCCTTCGGCCTATTCGCACATCGGTCCGCTACTGACGCCGCCTCACGTGCCAACGTATTTTCTCCGCATTTTATACCCTATGCCGCATAACAGGTCATGTGACTTGTTTATAAAACTTTTCATTGGTTCATTTTACTTTTGGTTTCCTAATGATGGAAGGCTTGATCATATGACCTAAAAATAACACTTTTCATTGGATGAAAACTTTTTTTTTTTCCCAAACGATGAAAGCCCCACCTTGTTTCTGGATGTTTCAGACTAAAGCTGGCGTCACCATGAAAGCACCACCATCTCGTGGCTCCGTCGTGGTCATTCCGCGAGCAATCATGGCAGCCGCTCCCCACCAGAAGCCTGCAGGAGTCGGTGGCCCCCAAAACTTTTGATGAATCCTCAAGGCGGAGGGGACGCTTTCGAGAATGGGGTCCAAGACCTAGCAGACAAGCGTCCGATTTCCAAGGTGTCCCAGGGCCATTTCAGTGGACCAGGCCCAAAAAGGAAACAGCCTGCCGCCATTTTGAGAGTCCTGTGACAGCCGCCTATCGCTGCACCGCAAGAGTGGGCGCAACTCAGCTAAATTGCGGCTTTTGACACAGTGGACCAAAAGCGGACGGAATGGCAACTGAAACGGTAAAGGGGCGCCCCACTACAACAGACGAGACTCCACCTGGAGAGGCCCGTTCACGCCGCCACCCCTCCCCCCCCCCCCCCCCCCCCCGGGGCGCCCCACGCCGTTATTCGGAGCAGCATTGTAGGATACCAAAACCAGTGCGGCAACTTACTGGACATCACCTTGGTGCCATCGTTCTGCTGCGTTGGAACGATTCGCACAACAGTTTGCTACTGATGACCCACCCCCAGCGACGCCCCACGCCGGATGCCGAAATCAGTGCGGCACCCAGGCAACATCACCTGGGTGCCGTCCAGAAATCTGGACGTTGTGCTGCGTTGGGACTATTCGCACAGCCGAGCGCTACTTCGTTGTTTTTCCCTAAAAATGTTTATATGTTAGTACTGTTTTTGTTTTGTTGTATATATTTATAAGTTATTAAAGTTTTATAATCTTACTACTTTGTTGGAGTGCTATATATTTTTAATGTGACACATAATTGTAAAAACTTTGATGTACAAAGAGTCATCCCTGGAATCTTCCGCTTCAGGCTAGGTCCCCTCCCCAATCACAATACAGGATGGTTTTCAGATAATAGGAACGCGTCTGCTGTGACGGATCTCATCGAGTGTGGGCCTTGATCTACTATAACTCCTTTGAAGAGGGGTGATTCTTTACAGCTGGGGCCATAAACTACATCTGCAGGGCTAGCTGATACCCTAGGACCGGCCTGGACAATCGGACACAGAGGAAAAGGAGTGTCAGAGGGTGCGGTAGTGAATAGGGCGAAAGGGAGGTGACGGGCGGGCACAGAGTGTGATTCTCAGGGAAGAGCAGCGCAGATGGGGGGTGGTTTATTACCCATGCATAAGACAGAGAGCGGGGGTGACCACTGCCTGGGGGAGATGCTTGCGAGGGTGGGGAGCCATGCTAAGGATCGACAGCGTGCAGAGAGTGGGTCTGGTCAAGGCATCTAAAATGACTGCCGTGCACGACAAAAGTGTGGCATTTGAAAAAAGGCAAGATGGCGCAGACAATGTTTTTCAACACTTCCTGATTTCCTTCGAATCGAACGTTAACAGACGTTGGGGCATATTACCAAAGTTAAGCGATATTTATCCCTAACGATGCTTAGCAACGAATTTTTTACCGCTAAGCATCATCAGAAATTATCGCAGATAAACCTTGCTATTATCAAGGTTTATCGCAAATACGATAAAAAACGACCGCAATGCATTAATATCGCTGAAAACTCAGCGATATTCATGCATTACCGAGCTAATGCTCTTAGCCATGTTATCCACCTCCCATTGGATAACATGGCTAAGAACTGCTCAGGGCAGGTGGTAGCTTTTGGAGATATTCGCGCTTATCGCGAATATTTCCAAAAGTTGGTAATAGGAGATAGCGATGTTAGCGACTGTTTCCAGTCGCTAACATCTTGGCATGCCCACTTTGCATGTCATTAGTGATAAATATCACTTACATGCAAAGTGGGGCCCAAGATGGTCGCTATCTCCTACTAGCGGTCGCTAACTGGTGTTAGCAACAGCTAGGTAATACAGAGATAATTTTATCGCTGCGAAGCGGAGCGCTGTTACAGATATATATCTTTTTTTGAACGTTAATTTCTCAAAATCCACTGAAGCACATATATTGAGACCTAGCAAAGGCACATCGAGCTACCAGTCCCTACAATTTTGCCAAGTTTCGTGCAAATCCATTCAGCCGTTCGATTATTATTATTATTATTTTTTTTGCCCCGCGGGGCCCTTTTAAAACCTCCACATCAAACCTAAGAGGTCAAGGAGGATCTACTATGCCCCCTTATGGTCATTTGCCCCTTCGCTTTGGCCTCCTCTTGTCTCTCGATCCTACCGAGAGACAAGATGGCGGCCGCTACGGACTGTTTGCAATGTTTACAGACGCCGGAGAACCAATCAGCTTCGCAAAGCTCCGTAACGCGAAAAGTACGCGAAGCGGAGCGCTGTTACAGATATATATCTTTTTTTGAACGTTAATTTCTCAAAATCCACTGAAGCACATATATTGAGATCTAGCAAAGGCACATCGGGCTACCAGTCCCTACAATTTTGCCAAGTTTCGTGCAAATCCATTCAGCCGTTCGATTATTATTATTTTTTTTTTTTTTGCCCCGCGGGGCCCTTTTAAAACCTCCACATCAAACCTAGAGGGTATGGGAGGATCTACTATGCCCCCTTATGGTCATTTGCCCCTTCGCTTTGGCCTCCTCTTGTCTCTCGATCCTACCGAGAGACAAGATGGCGGCCGCTACGGACTGTTTGGAATGTTTACAGACGCCGGAGAACCAATCAGCTTCGCTTCACAAAGCTCCGTAACGCGTAAAGTCCGCGAACCGGAGCGCTGCCTTGTCCGCTGTTACAGATATATATCTTTTTTTGAACTTTAATTTCTCAAAATCCACTGAAGCACATATATTGAGACCTAGCAAAGGCACATCGGGCTACCAGTCCCTACAATTTTGCCAAGTTTCGTAGAAATCCATTCAGCCGTTCGGCCTAAAAGTGAGGCCAACCGCCCTATGGAAAACTCAATGTTAAAAACACGTTTTGGGACCCCCCACAAACGCCAAAGTTATTAGACATAGAATTTTTTAAAAACCCATAGAGAAAAAACCCTAACTATATATACCTACTGGCGACCGCCAGTAGGTAATATATATATATATATATATTACCTACTGGCCTCAGCAAGTGGGATATACGTGGGCTGCTGTTAAATGCAGCTTGTGACTTCACGAGGGGCTTCATTCACTGAAATGAAAGCCCGCAGCCCGGTGGACACTAACTTCATGAGGCTCGAGCGTAAGGGGACCCGAGGAAGCACTTTGTGAATACATACGGCAACCAGGACACTTTCACTCAGTCACCTGTGTTTTTCCTGCAAGGCACCATCAGAGAAGGGAGTTTTGTCTCCGAATCCAGCTCCGCGCAACCTCCACCCAGGCAAGAGGAATCCTGGGAGATGTAGTGTAAGATGCATTGCACCGTGAGGGGCGAGCACATGACCTGGAGTACTGTGCGCTCCCACCAACCAAAGGGATGCAGGACTATCTTAAACACAGGTGGGGAAGCAACCTGGTAGAACAGCGGCACCTGAGGAAGGCCAAATCAGCCGAAATGCATCGTGCGAGACAACTGTTAAAATAAAGGGCTTCCATTGGAAATTTCCCCGTGTGGCCTCTTTTCCGTTCGGCAATGGAGGGGTTTGTTTGTATATATATATATATACACCTCTATTTGCCACCGGGATGGGATCAAAGCGGTTGAACATTATCTTAATCGCAGACCTGCATGCTTTTTGTTACATAACAAAATGTTGATTGATATGATCAAAATGTGTTTGGAACATAATTACTTCACTTTTGAAAATACTGTCTTCCAGCAAACCAGGGGGGTAGCTATGGGGGCCTGCTTCTCCCCGAGCTATGCCTGCTTGCACATGGGCTTGTGGGAGGAGCAGGTTCTTAAATTACAACATGAAGAAACTCTGAACACACATGTCCCCCTATGGCTCAGGTACATAGACGACCTCTTCCTCTTGTGGAGGGGGCCAGAGGATCTGGCCTGGGAGTTCATTAAGAAATTGAACATCAATCAACTAAACTTGGAGTTCACAGCACAAATGAGTAAGACATCAGTAATCTTCCTTGATGTTGAGGTTTACATATGTGACAATAAGATCTGTACCAGACTTTTCCGCAAACCTACCGCTGGGAACTCATTATTACATGCATCCAGCCACCATCCCCAACATTTGATCAACAGCATCCCCTACGGGGAGATGTTGAGGATCAAACGTATTTGTAGCAACAGGGAGGAATGTAAGCTAGCACAGCAAAGCTGCAAGGAGAGATTTCTCCAAAGGGGTTATAGCAACTCCATTATTGAGAGAGCTATTCATAAAACTGAGTCCTTGACTCGTGACACCACATTGACCCTTAAAATCCCTATTGTACCCAGTGACATTTCCAATAAAGTGAGAGTTATTGTCACTTACAGCAAACAACAAGGTGCAATTAGGAAGATATTGAGGAAACACTGGGATCTATTACTAAAGGACCCGGTCATTGGGGGTGAATTAATTAAGAACAATCGCACTCCTCAAATGACCTTTCGGAAAGCTAGATCCATGGGCAATTGTTTAGTAAAAAGTAACTCTGAAATCAGGCAGCCTTCCAACTGGCTTTCAAAACAAAAGGGTTTCTACAAATGCTTTGTTTGCAAAGCGTGCAAACATGCTAAAAACACTAAGGAATACACCACTCCGTTCCTGCCCCGGCCAGTCAAAATTAAACACCGTATCACATGTAAAACTGAATACGTTGTTTACATTTTGGAATGCCCATGTGCACTCCGATACGTCGGTAGCACAAAGTTACCTGTACATATGAGGATTTTACAACACCTCAGGGCAATCACGAATAAAGATCAATCATATCCGGTTGCCAGGCATTTTGAACATAAGCATGGCAGTGACAATACCCTTCTTTCCTACTTTGCCATTGACTGTATTTTGCCGACACGTAAGGGTGGGGACAGAGAAAGTGCTTTACGCATGTTGGAAACTAAATATATCCTGGAACTGAATACCAAGTCTCCGATGGGCCTGAATGCCACGGAAGACTTACACACATGTATATGAATCAACTCCTTGTGTACATTATGTCTGTTGGGAGATTCCCAAGTAACCCATGATAGAGAGTCAACTGTTTGCTTAATATATATGTGTTAATGTTTATCTGCTATTTGCCATCTTACACATTTTTGAAACGACTTGCCAAGCATTTAACGCATTATCAAATGAATTGAGATGAAGCGCCTTTCCTTTTAATATGAAGCTATGCATTTGTTTTTAACAAACACATACTTATACATTTTGTTCATATTGGTATAATTTATTTTGGATCATTTTAGATCCAACACGGGGTTCTCTACTTGTAATACACTTTTTATGTTATGCATTTTACAATTTATGCCATTGGCACCTTTGTAGTTTATGCATTCGACCACTAAATTTTTGGATATAGGTTGCCTATTTGCAGTGCTTGCCCACTTGGGCTTAATTTTTCTCTTTAATGATATACAGACTATATATGGGGCACAAGATTAACATGGTTAACTCAAATCCTGTATAGCACTATTAGAACCGTCTTTTTACTAACATTATGTTATTAATTGGTTGCATATGTAAATTATTATGCACTAGGTTCATTGTTATAATGGATATTCTAACGTTTTGTGCTTTTCCAGTTTTAAACATTTGAGCAACCACGGTATTGCTTATTCTGTGTTACTATATGTAATAATTATACCCCATAGTCTGTTTTCCAGCTTTATTGTGTTTACACACAGCTGCTGTTAATTTTGGCACTGTTCACTTTAAATGTGGCGCCTATCCATGAGTAACGCGTCATGTGATCAAGGTCCAGGTCGGACCGAAACGCGTCATGGCGGCATTAGATGCAGGGCAATAACTTTAAATAAAGAAAAGCACAAAGAATTGGGTCCGCGTGTCTATCCTGTTCCGTTGTGGCAGTGGATTTTTGTGGATAGAGTACTGCAATATATATATATATATATATATATATATATATATATATATATATTACCTACTGGCGGTCGCCAGTAGGTATATATAGTTAGGATTTTTTCTCTATGTGATTTTTGAAAATTCTATGTCTAATAACTTTGGCGTTTGTGGACGGAATTGGCTGAAATTTTCAGGAAAATGGAACATTTTGTTTCTGAGCAGCCCCTGAAAATTTGGGGGGGGTTCGTCAAGGGGGGGCCGAGAAAAAAGGGGGGTCCTAAAACGTGTTTTTAACATTGAGTTTTCCATAGGGCGGTTGGCCTCACTTTTAGCCCGAACGGCTGAATGGATTTGCACGAAACTTGGCAAAATTGTAGGGACTGGTAGCCCGATGTGCCTTTGCTAGGTCTCAATATATGTGCTCCAGTGGATTTTGAGAAATTAACGTTCAAAAAAAGATATATATCTGTAACAGCGGACCAGGCAGCGCTCCAGTTCGCGTACTTTTCGCGTTACGGAGCTTTGTGAAGCGAAGCTGATTGGTTCTCCGGCGTCTGTAAACATTCCAAACAGTCCGTAGCGGCCGCCATCTTGTCTCTCGGTAGGATCGAGAGACAAGAGGAGGCCAAAGCGAAGGGGCAAATGACCATAAGGGGGCATAGTAGATCCTCCCTGACCCTCTAGGTTTGATGTGGAGGTTTTAAAAGGGCCCCGCGGGGCAAAAAAAAAAAAATAATAATATTCGAACTGCTGAATGGATTTGCACGAAACTTGGCAAAATTGTAGGGACTGGTAGCCCGATGTGCCTTTGCTAGGTCTCAATATATGTGCTCCAGTGGATTTTGAGAAATTAACGTTCAAAAAAAGATATATATCTGTAACAGCGCTCCGCTTCGCGTACTTTTCGCGTAACGGAGCTTTGCGAAGCTGATTGGTTCTCCGGCGTCTGTAAACATTCCAAACAGTCCGTAGCGGCCGCCATCTTGTCTCTCGGTAGGATCGAGAGACAAGAGGAGGCCAAAGCGAAGGGGCAAATGACCATAAGGGGGCATAGTAGATCCTCCCTGACCCCCTAGGTTTGATGTGGAGGTTTTAAAAGGGCCCCGCGGGGCAAAAAAAGTAATAATAATAATAATCGAACGGCTGAATGGATTTGCACGAAACTTGGCAAAATTGTAGGGACTGGTAGCTCGATGTGCCTTTGCTAGGTCTCAATATATGTGCTTCAGTGGATTTTGAGAAATTAACGTTCAAAAAAAGATATATATCTGTAACAGCGCTCCGCTTCGCGGAGATAAAATTATCTCTGTATTACCTAGCTGTTGCTAACACCAGTTAGCGACTGCTAGTAGGAGATAGCGACCATCTTGGGCCCCACTTTGCATGTCAGTGATATTTATCACTAATGACATGCAAAGTGGGCATGCCAAGATGTTAGCGACTGGAAACAGTCGCTAACATCGCTATCTCCTATTACCAACTTTTGGAGATATTCGCGCTAAGCGCGAATATCTCCAAAAGCTACCACCTGCCCTGAGCAGTTCTTAGCCATGTTATCCAATGGGAGGTGGATAACATGGCTAAGAGCATTAGCTCGGTAATGCATGAATATCGCTGACTTTTCAGCGATATTAATGCATTGCGGTCGTTTTTTATCGCATTTGCGATAAACCTTGATAATAGCAAGGTGTATCTGCGATAATTTCTGACGATGCTTAGCGGTAAAAAATTCGTTGCTAAGCATCGTTAGGGATAAATATCGCTTAACTTTGGTAATATGCCCCAACGTCTGTTAACGTTCGATTCGAAGGAAATCAGGAAGTGTTGAAAAACATTGTCTGCTCCATCTTGCCTTTTTTCAAATGCCACACTTTTGTCGTGCACGGCAGTCATTTTAGATGCCTTGACCAGACCCACTCTCTGCATGCTGTCGATCCTTAGCATGGCTCCCCACCCTCGCAAGCATCTCCCCCAGGCACTGGTCACCCCCGCTCTCTGTCTTATGCATGGGTAATAAACCTCCCCCCATCTGCGCTGCTCTTCCCTGAGAATCACACCCTGTGCCCGCCCGACACCTCCCTTTCGCCCTATTCACTACCGCACCCTCTGACACTCCTCTTCCTCTGTGTCCGATTGTCCAGGCCGGTCCCAGACTATCAGCTAGCCCTGCAGATGTAGTTTATGGCCCCAGCTGTAAAGAATCACCCCTCTTCAAAGGAGTTATAGTAGATCAAGGCCCACACTCGATGAGATCCGTCACAGCACACGCGTTCCTACTATCTGAAAACCATCCTGTATTGTGATTGGGGAGGGGACCGAGCCTGAAGCGGAAGATTCCAGGGATGACTCTTTGTACATCAAAGTTTTTACAATTATGTGTCACATTAAAAATATATAGCACTCCAACAAAGTAGTAGGATTATAAAACTTTAATAACTTATAAATACGTACAACAAAACAAAAACAGTAAAAACATTTAAACATTTTTAGGGAAAAAGAAGGAAGTAGCCGTCGGTTGTGCGAATAGTCCCAACGCAGCACAACGTCCAGATTTCTGGACGGCACCCAGGTGATTTCGGTATCCGGCGTGGGGCGTCGCGGGGGGTGGGTCATCAGTAGCAAACTGTTGTGCGAATAGTTCCAAGGCAGCAGAACGATGGCACCAAGGTGATGTCCAGTAAGTTGCCGCACTGGTTTTGGTATCCTACAATGCTGCTCCGAATAACGGCGTGGGGCGCCCCGGGGGGGGGGGGAGGCGGCGTGAACGGGCCTCTCCAGGTGGAGTCTCGTCTGTTGTAGTGGGGCGCCCCTTTACCGTTTCAGTTGCCATTCCGTCCGCTTTTGGTCCACTGTGTCAAAAGCCGCAATTCAGCTGAGTTGCGCCCACTCTTGCGGTGCAGCGATAGGCGGCTGTCACAGGACTCTCAAAATGGCGGCAGGCTCTTTCCTTTTTGGGCCTGGTCCACTGAAATGGCCCTGGGACACCTTGGAAATCGGACGCTTGTCTGCTAGGTCTTGGACCCCATTCTCGAAAGCGTCCCCTTCGCCTTGAGGATTCAACAAAAGTTTTGGGGGCCCCCGACTCCTGCAGGCTTCTGGTGGGGAGCGGCTGCCATGATTGCTCGCGGAATGACCACGACGGAGCCACGAGATGGTGGTGCTTTCATGCTGACGCCAGCTTCAGTCTGAAACATCCAGAAACAAGGTGGGGCTTTCATCGTTTGGGAAAAAAAAAAAGTTTTCATCCAATGAAAAGTGTTATTTTTAGGTCATATGATCAAGCCTTCCATCATTAGGAAACCAAAAGTAAAATGAACCAATGAAAAGTTTTATAAACAAGTCACATGACCTGTTATGCGGCATAGGGTATAAAATGCGGAGAAAATACGTTGGCACGTGAGGCGGCGTCAGTAGCGGACCGATGTGCGAATAGGCCGAAGGCAACACAACGCGCCAAGATCCGGATGGCACCGAGGTGGTGTCCAGCAAGTTGCAGCACTGGTGTGGCCATCCTACAATGCTGAAAGTCGGTGTGGGGCGCCCCGTTGGCCTGTGAGTTCGCATCAGTAGCGGACCGATGTGCGAATAGGCCGAAGGCAGCACAACGCGTCAAGATCCGGATGGCACCGAGGTGGTGTCTAGTAAGTTGCCCCACTGGTGTGGCCATCCTACAATGTTGAAAGTCGGCGTGGGGCGCCCCGTTGGCCTGTGAGATGGCGTCAGTAGCGGACCGATGTGCGAATGGGGCCAAAGGCAGCGCAACAATATTTTCTGAATAGAAGACACCACAAGGCGCTGAGATGCCAAGATCCGGATGGCATCGAGGTGGTGTCTAGAAAGTTGTGGCACTGGTGTGGCCATCCTACAATGGTAAAAGTCGGCGTGGGGCGCCCTGTTGGCCTGTGAGATGGTGTCAGTAGCGGACCGATGTGCGAATGGGGCCAAAGGCAGCGCAACAATATTTTCTGAATAGAAGACACCACTAGGCGCTGAGATGCCAAGATCCGGATGGCACCGAGGTGGTGTCTAGCAAGTTGCTGTACTGGTGTGGCCATCCTACAATGCTGAAAGTCGGCGTGGGGCGCCCCATTAGCCTGTGAGATGGCGTCAGTAGCGGACCGATGTGCGAATGGGGCCAAAGGCAGCGCAACAATATTTTCTGACTAGAAGACACCACAAGGCGCTGAGATTCGGTTACCACCGAGGTGGTGTCTAGCAAGTTGCTGCACTGGTGTGGCCATCCTGCAATACTGCTCCGAATAACGGCGTGGGGTGCCCGAAGGGGGGGGGGAGGCGGCGTGAACGGGCCTTCCTAGGTGGAGGCTCGTCTGCTGTAGTGGGGTGCCCCTTTACCGTTTCAGTTGCCATTCAGCTGAGTTTCGGCCGCTCTTGATGCTACAGCGACAGGCGGCTGCAACAGGACTCTCAAAATGGCGGCCTGTTCTTTGGATTTGGGCCTGGTCCACTAAAATGGCCCTGGGACACCTTAGAACTCGGACGCTCGATTTTTTTTTCCTTTCCTCTACATGCAAAAAAAGGTAAATGCCCGGTACGTTACACGCTTCATCTGCCACGATGTACTCTCCAGAGGAACCGAAAAAAAATATAGTTATGGTAACTATACCATGCATCGTCATATGGAGAGGTGGCACCAATTAATTATAGTGCTGCATAAAAGAGAGATTTGGAGGAGAACCCCCGACCTGCCAGTACATTCATCAAAGAAGTGGCACTGACAGCATCAGAGGCAAGGGAAACGGTCCCAAATATTTAGAAGAACTTTGGAAAGATTAAAATGACATGTTTAGATTGTGGCAAATTAATTTCATGTGGACAGATGAGTGTTACTCTAATAAATATGTATGATGACGAGGAACGTCGACGAATTTACTCACTCATTGAGGAGGACATTCCCTTAACTTCCACTACACGCAACAAAGAGCAATGCTATAGACAATTACTCTATTTATCGAAACGACACATAAATCAGAAGCTCCACGCGAGCACGTTACTAAAATACCATCGGGCACTCAGAATCCCTCGAGGCCTAAGGATCGCACTGAAACCCTCCTTGTGCAAAAACTCTAAAACCTTCAAAGAAAAATGGGAAGGAATTTTAAACAAATGCAGTTTGGACCTAATTCTCCTTATCGTGGAAGAACTATCAGGCATTCTGAAAGACCTAGAATCTGAAATCAAAGATATTGACAAAGAATTAAGAGAGATGTTAACACCCGAGGATTTGAACACCACACTTGAGGATCTTAAAACCACATTGGATAAACATCAGAAAGAAATAAACGAACGCAAGATCAGGAAATTCCGTAGGGACACGCTTGATTACAAGCTCGATGAAGTTTATTCTTGGGCCGACATTTATGCCCAACGACGCCGTAACAGGCCACCCAACACCCAAACGGACACCTCATCCTCAGACAGTGACAGCCTAAATCGCCAACCAAGAAGAACAACAGCTCAAAAATCCACGGACGACCAAGCAAGTACTTCTACCATGGCACAAGATTCATCCTCTGCGGTTAATTTTTTAGAGACGGGCCCAGAGATTACCGAAGACGCAGGAGGGGCTCGAGCAAAAACAAAAGAAACAACCGCTCCAAATACACGGAGCACCACCACGAAAAAGGATCCGAAACCCAGGAAAAACACTTAGTTATCAACATCTCTAAAACTCCCATTTCACGATACCAACTGAATTTACTTGAAAAAGGCACTTCCTTCGTTCCCACTACACGTACCAATCAGCTTGAGTTAGAAGTCAGCACATTTAAATTAGTAAGAAAACTCAGGCTACGTCATTTTTTTGAGAACATTGTACCTCCAACAACAATTAAGACTGACGAACTCAGAGGTCTAAGACCATCAAGTACCTATCAGGCTCCCAGCAGTCATAAGTGCATTGATTTATTCGAAAACCTGGTTCGCAATGAGATTTCTAAAATCAATTTTCAGAAACACCCCAGGAATCAAAATCTTACCCGCAAGGACCGTGATACCCTTCATGCATTGGCCAACAATGACAGTATTAAATGCGTCAAGGCCGACAAGGGCGGCGCATTAGTGATCGTAGACACCATCATGTATAACCAAAGGCTTCAGGAACACATACGTGACACATCCACATATATGCTTCTGGATCATAATCCGACTAAGGAGTTTCAAAGTATACTTAAAGACTTAGTCATGAAAGCATTCCAAAATGGCATTATACAGGAACGTACAAAGAACTACCTATTACTAGAACATCCCAGGAGCCCCACTATCCAAATGTGTCCTAAAATCCACAAGGATCTCAACAATCCACCTTTCAGGCCAATAGTTTCAACTAAGGGTTCCATCCATGAAACACCTGGGAAATTCATTGACAAATACATGCAACCACTCGTAACCAAAGCAGCTAATTACATCAAAGATACTACTGAGTTCTTGTTAAAGCTAGCCAGCATCAAAAAAGATGAAAATTGTCAATACACACTTTGTACAGCTGATGTAACCTCATTATATACCTCCATTCCCCATCAGGGAGGCATCGAGGCCATTGAGCAAGCTCTCCTCAACAGTGACGTGGATCCAAACATGCAGACATTTCTCATGGAATTAATGGTATATACACTATACCATAGTTACTTCCAAGTTGACAATGAATGGTACCTCCAACTCACGGGAATGGCGATGGGAAACTGCGCTGCCCCTTCGTATGCTAATGTATACATGGAGAATTTTGAGAACATCAATATCTATGGCAACAGCGACATTCACAAGAAAATCACAATGTACGTCAGGTACATTGACGACCTGTTTTTCGTCTGGACAGACACCAAAGAAACCCTCAACCAATTTCTCGTTGAGCTAAACTCCAAGGATGAACGTATCAAACTTTCATGGCAAATCAGTGACACTGAGATCACATTCCTGGATGTACTCATTCACAACACTCCCAAGGGATTCAAAACCGATCTTCATCGGAAAACAACCGACCGCAACAACACACTACACTTCAGTAGTTTTCACCAAATGGCACTAAAGAGACATTTACCATTTTCTCAGATGTTACGAATTAAACGTATAGTATCAGATGATTCCATACTCAATGCACGCATGAAGGAGATGCATGATCGCTTCCTCGACAGAGGCTACCCCACAAGGATTGTCACCGAGGCACAAACAAGAGTGACACATATCACAAGACAAAAAGCTCTAACTAAAACTCTTACCAAAGAGCAACAACGCATTGTTCTTGTTTCTAAATTTTCCACCTTAAGCCCTGTGTACAAGAAGATCATTTTAAAACATTGGCCAATTCTCCAAATGGAACCCGATTTTCGGGACTTGTTCTCTAACCCTCCCTTGTTTGCCTATACTAGGAGCAAGAACATTCAGGAAATATTGGCAAGACCGACCACCAACTTGAAACATTACAAAGGCACTCAACCTTGTTTAAATTGCAGTCACTGCAATTCAGTAATCAAAGGCAACACCATCCGCCATCCTATGAAGGGCCATGCCATCAACCTCCATGTCAACGCCACATGCGACTCCACCAATCTGATTTACGCATTGAAATGTCCCTGTGGTAAACTATACGTCGGGAAAACTGAAGGAAAAATTAAAACCCGGCTGAACGAACATAAATCAAACATCAGACTTAAAAATGAGAAATCGAACATTGCCACACACTACCATGAATCTCGCCACACCATCGCCCAGTTACAGTTCATTATCCTGGAGATAGTAACCAAAAGAGAAGGAATTGATAACAACAAACTCTTACTCCAAAGAGAACTGGAATGGATATTTCGTCTTCAGACGCAGAAACCTTTTGGACTAAATGACCGAATTGAATACAGCTGTTATCTGTAATTGATCTAGCATTGTCTCTTTCACGTTTTCTTTAATCTCTTTAACTCCTATTAATTTCTTTGCTTGTGCACTTGCTCACTTTCTTCACAATCTTATCCGCACCACGGTCACTCTTTACCACTCTAAGATGGCCACCGCTGTACCACCGCACCTGTTGGTTTAGTCCTACCACTATTTCCACACTATTCACTTTACCGGCTCACAGTCACCTTTTCGCCAGCGTCTTCAATCAGACCCTGGACTTTTGAAGTAACGCGCTGCGTTACAATGGAATAGCAGTAAGTGAAATGATAACTCTCACATGGATTGCATGATGATTTTACTTTGGTTTAATGCGTCACCCCGCGACCTTGTAATATTATGTGCACTTTTCCGTTAGCTTCGCTAACATTGAATCAGTTCAGTTTCCACCAGAGCCATATACACGTCCCGTGTTTGTTTCTGTAGCACCTATTGATCGACACTTAATGGTTTTACACGGCACGCCCTCATTTGAGCATTTGTTCACACGGATATATAGTGCCCTTCTTCTCACCCGGTATTGTTCTTCTTTCCAGCGCTCCTTGAAAAAGGGCTACGCCCGAAATGCATCGGAGCCACTCATGTCGTCTATTCCTCGATAAAGTTGTTGTTGATATGAATTGAATATCGATATAATCTTGATGACACCTCGCTGAATAAAAGCATTCACAAACTGAACACAACTTGGATGAACTTTGTCTTGAGTGCCTCGTGAGGGGATGTATTTGCATTTAAATATGCATACACAACTTTAGTTCTATTCTCCTGTGTTCTAGACGGGAACACAACCCCACGGGAGCACCCCAAACTTCTTTTGCACATTATTGTCAACCACTTCAAATCGCTGTGCACTAACCCCATTTCTTAGTACTCTAATAAATACAGCATATGAACATCATCATAGTCGATGGTTGGTAGAGACATTTTGACTATATCCTGGACCTGCCCGTCCTCGCCCAAAATGGCGCCGGAATAAATGGGACTCGTAACTCCTTGTTGTGTACTGGTTGCAGAACCTTGAAATCACGAGATACGTATGCAGTTTTGAAGCACATGGCGGGCGGGGACGAGAATTGATTGAGTATTTCGACATCCCTATTGATATTAAGTTCTAATGTGTTATTGATTACTGTACTATTGAAAGTTCGAATTAACGTCACCCATGGTACTTGCCCGCAAATGTATATCTAGATAATTTTATTGTAACTGGCCCTGTCGTATTTTAATTATAAAATGTACGTCCACCGATTCCGCAACTGTTAGACACCTTAGTTCTTGCAACCTAATGGCCCGCCCGTTACGTTCCTCTACAGTGTAAATGTCTACTCATCATATACGACTACAGTTTGCTCCGTGGCCGGCCCACGTGGTTATAGGCTCGTATTTGTATAATGAAATTTTCACAATAAAGGTTTTTAAAAGAAAACATGGTATTAGTATATACATTGGTAAAGTTTTTAATAATAGTCACTGTTTTAGAATCATTAAAAGGCAAGTGAAATAAAGCAGACCAATTACATGAAGGGTAAAAGGTATAATACGCAGGAACGCAGTAAAGATAAATGGTCAAGGGCTGTTGTGTTTTCTACTCCTGCAACATAAAGTGATCGATAAGAATCTCATATTCAGGCGTATCGGCGACTAAGACAGCAGGTCGACCCTCTTTTGCTCAACGGCTCCGTCATGGGACGAAGAAACGCCCTTTTTCTCGGAAAAAAAATATATTTTACTTGCAGGACAGTTGTAAATTTTCCGGGAAAGTACATTAGCCTGGAACATTATAACATATATTTAAGAAAAAATAATGTTCGGAAGTAATAAAAAGCGTAATTTTTAGGTCATATGACCAAGCCTTTCATCATTAGAATAAGAAAAGTAAAATGAACCAATGAAAAGTTTTATTAACAAGTCACATGACCTGTTATGCTTACGTTACGCGCTGCGCGTCGCGCCCCGGATGACTTCCGGATGCGCTAACGCGGCGCGTCATATGACGCATTACGCGACAACGCAGGTCCAGAATATAGTCAAAATGTCTCCACCAACAAGCGGTCGGAACACAACCCCTTTCAGCAGCCTAAATAGTTCTGTTAAATGACAACAGAAGGGACAGGCAACAAGAACCAAGAGTCAAAGAGGGGAGGGCTAGTTCTTCTCTACCGGGTTACATTGGGGCGCTACCGGAACTGATCGAATTGGTAGTCTACAGTGTTTCTGGATGTTTCAGACTGAAGCTGGGGTTAGCATGAGAGCACCACCATTTCGTAGCTCCGTCGTGGCCATTCCGCGAGCAATCATGGCAGCCGCTCTTTATCGTTATTTTGGGCGGGGTGGGTGGCGGAGCCGAGCTGTATTGCATCATGGTGTGGAGTTCAGTTCATCTCACTAGTTTCGTATTTGTCATGAGGGGTTGTTCCTAATGTTTCTATTTTAGCGAGGTCAAAAAGAGATCCCATTAGTGGCCTACTGATTTTGCTCGATTCCTTTTGTTTTTTTACACGATTTTTCGTTATCTGCAAAGACTAAACAGAGTATTGTGACTCTGTGTTTGTTTGTAAATAGAGAATGAACCAAAGAGAACCAATTCTAAAACAGTAAATGCTTGGATAACAATCAATCAAATGGAGAGAGAAGCAGGCACGACGTATTACAACGGGGGCAAAGGCCTGCGTTAACTACCTTTCACTATCTGCAAAGAGAGAGTACTCCTAATAGAAATGAGGGGGGGGGGCAGCATTCAAAGCAGATCAGTGTGCATAAACACGAAAATGTTTTTACTTACCACGTACTTGACATTCGACAGCTTATGATATTTGCTATTAAAAAACCATTGAAATTCACTGAAAAAACCATAGGTTATAGACCATATATAGTTAGGAATTAGCATTTACAAAACCTTGAAAATTCACTGAAAAAACCATAGGTTATAGACCATATATAGTTAGGAATTAGCATTTACAAAACCTTGAAAATTCACTGAAAAAACCATAGGTTATAGACCATATATCGTTAGGAATTAGCATTTAAAAAACCTTATTTTACCCACACAAAACCATTGAAATTCCATATATAGTTAGTTGCACTAACTATATATCGCGCACCCGCAATCCACTGCTGATGATGTCACATATTACATCATTCATGACATGGTCAGTGACATCACTGATGACATCACTGATGACATCTCAAATGACATCACTGATGACATCACTGATGACATCTCATTTGACATCAATGACCACATCACTGATGATATCATTCATGTGACAATACAATGCATCTCCTCACATTTTAATATAACCTCTGTTTCACCCAGTGTTAAATACAGAGTATAATTTTTGAAACCATTGACACACCAATACTAATTACTACATACGCACTCACTGATTCCTACGTCTACACACACCTTCACTCATTCACCCATACAATCATTCATACATACAATCACTCATCTTTACAACACTATCATATGCACTCATACACCTATACAGACACTCACAGTCTGCCACTCATCCATGGAGTTACTCACACACCTAGTCAGTCCTGTAAAGAATCAATGACACTTCCATTTTCTTGTCTATATAGTTAAACATAGAGCACCTTACATTTTCAAACATATACTAACACATACTTACCTTCTTATACAATCATTGATACAAGTACACATTGATCTGCACAGAGTCACACACCTCCCAGCCAGCCACACACACACTCAGTCTCCCATACAAATACTTGGGCAATCAATCAATAACCCATATAGTTACTCATATAGCTACTGATCAACACATGCAGCAGTTTACAGAACAACAGACATAATGATGCACAAATTAAGACAGTTTAGTCACTAACCCATGCACTCAGTGAGACACATTTAATCACTCACTCATACAGTCAGTCATGCACCTACTAAATCCTTCGTCCAGACACTTACACATCCACTCATTCTTCAATATGTAAGACATATTTAAACTTTACAGAAACAAAAAATCACTGGATGTTGTTATCAGTCATGTCATCAGTGATGTCATTTGAGATGTCATCAGTGATGTCATCAGTGATGTCACTGACCATGTCATGAATGATGTAATATGTGACATCATCAGCAGTGGATTGCGGGTGCGCGATATATAGTTAGTGCAACTAACTATATATGGAATTTCAATGGTTTTGTGTGGGTAAAATAAGGTTTTTTAAATGCTAATTCCTAACGATATATGGTCTATAACCTATGGTTTTTTCAGTGAATTTTCAAGGTTTTGTAAATGCTAATCTAATTCCTAACTTTATATGTTCTATAACCTATGGTTTTTTCAGTGAATATATATATATATATATATATATATATATATATATATATATATATATATATATATATATATATATATATATATATATATATATATATATATATATATATATATATATATATATATATATATATATATATATATATATATATATATATATATATATATATATATATTACCTACTGGCGGTCGCCAGTAGGTATATATAGTTAGGATTTTTTCTCTATGGGATTTTTGAAAATTCTATGTCTAATAACTTTGGCGTTTGTGGACGGAATTGGCTGAAATTTTCAGGAAAATGGCACATGTTGTTTCTGAGCAGCCCTTGGAAATTTGGGGGGGTTCGTCAAGGGGGGGCCGAGAAAAAAGGGGGGTCCCAAAACGTGTTTTTCCAATGTTAATTTCCATAGGGCGGTTGGCCTCACTTTTAGCCCGAACGGCTGAATGGATTTGCACGAAACTTGGCAAAATTGTAGGGACTGGTAGCCCGATGTGCCTTTTGTAGGTCTCAATATATGTGCTCCAGTGGATTTTGAGAAATTAACGTTTAAAAAAAGATATATATCAGCGGACCGGGCAGCGTCCCAGGACGCGTACTTTTCGCGCAACGGAGCTTTGTGAAGCGAAGCTGATTGGTTCTCTGGCGTCTGTCAACATTCCAAAAAGTCCATAGCGGCCGCCATCTTGTCTCTCGGTAGGATCGAGAGACAAGAGGAGGCCAAAACAAAGGGGGAAATAACCATAAGGGGGCATAGTAGATCCTCGCTGACCCCCTAGGTTTGATGTGGAGGTTTTAAAAGGGCCCCGCGGGGCAAAAAAAATAATAATAATAATAATCGAACGGCTGAATGGATTTGCACGAAACTTGGCAAAATATTAGGGACTGGTAGCCCGATGTGCCTTTGCTAGGTCTCAATATATGTGCTCCAGTGGATTTTGAGAAATTAACGTTCAAAAAAAGATATATATCTGTAACAGCGCTCCGCTTCGCGTAACGGAGGTTTGCGAAGCTGATTGGTCATTCTGTCACTGGGCTATAGTTGGGCTACATCTGGCTGATATTTGGGCTACATTTGTTTTTTTGTGTGTCTGGCGGCCATCTTTGGGCTACATTGGGCTACATTGGGCTTCATTGGGCTACATTGGGCTACATTTGGGCTCCAACATATATATAGGCCAATGTAGCCCAATATATATTTTTCAAAGTTAATTTTCGTAAAAACCACTGGAGCATATATCTTGAGACATAGCAAAGGCACATCGGGCTACCAGTCCCTACAATTTTGCCAAGTTTCGTGGAAATCCATTCAGCCGTTCGAGCTAAAAGTGAGTCCAACCGCCCTATGGAAATGAAGGAAATGAATGGGTAATTTGTAATTAGCAAATAGCTAATCGCAAACTAGGAATGGTAAAGAATCGCTATTTATTCCTTAAAGTTCGCTATTTAGGAAATGCAAAAAACTTTGATGATACATATGGCGGTTCATCTCTAACAAGATAAGAAGCATAGGGATACATTTATGATGACTGGCGCATCACCAGGGATGTGTTAGTCATTCTGTGCCGCTGTTCCGTCACCTATGGTGTGCTACATTTACAATGCGGCGCATCATGGGGCAAAAACAGCACAGATGCGTGATGTATCTGTGCCGTCAAGGTGGCGCATTGCTGGAGTTGTATCGCAAGTGTGATGAAGCTCCAGCAAGGGTTGGGGGTGCCCCTGTCGCAGGGTTTCTGTTCTCACACAGAACTGTGGACAGAGGATTGGAACCTCGGCGAATTAGGGTGTCCCAAAACTCACGTTAGTAATCAAAAACTCCTTAGCAAGCTAGGTACAGTGTCACATTGGATATAACAAACTCTCAATGTTTAGACAATCCAGAATATGAACTTATAGTACCTCAGGATACGTGGAACTCATGAACAGTCGGTCGTTATATATTTCTTAGAAACCAGAACATGGAGTTAAGAAGAACACATGTGTATTTGAAATGTTTATTTACTAATGCCGTCTTCTCAGGCGTAGTATCTTAGATAATACAAGTACACATATTATCAGTAGCAAAATTACCAGCATAGTTACTAGTACATAAAAAGCGAATGGTGATAGTATGTTAACATGCTGTAAATGAATAAGAGTTAGCAACACTTATAAGCAGCCGCGGGCCGTGGAGGGAGTTACGGTGAGGCAGGGAGGCGGGGAGGGGGAGAAGCAGGGTGGAGAATACAAGTACACATATTATCAGTAGCAAAATTACCAGCATAGTTACTAGTACATAAAAAGCGAATGGTGATAGTATGTTAACATGCTGTAAATGAATAAGAGTTAGCAACACTTATAAGCAGCCGCGGGCCATGGAGGGAGTTACGGTGGGGCAGGGAGGCGGGGAGGGGGAGGGGCAGGGTAGAGAGGGCTCCACCCTGCTTCTCCCCCTCCCCGCCTCCCTGCCTCACCGTAACTCCCTCCACGGCCCGCGGCTGCTTATATCTCACCCTCCCTAATACACATATTATATTATTTGCTAAGAAGGTCTCTTTGTGTTGGTTTAGGGCGTGCCCATACTTTAGTGTCTTAGATTTGAAGGAATCACATCAGCATACACCAGCTCTCTCTTCATGTGAACCGCATCAACTGTTGTGTATGTGTGTTCGGCAAAGCAATATAAAACCCGCCTCATGCCCAGAATTGGCAGAAGTTGCACTTATGTTATGAGTATGAAGTCGTGGAGATCAGACCTCATAACAATTCTGTATCGTGTTGTTCTTGAAACTTTAGCACTCGCTGTACAGATATAGTTTAACAAGCAAAGCAGATAGTAGAGCAATAACATATTATTCTCATGTAAACCACGATGAACTACTAGGTGGAAAGCTAAAGCAACAACTAAGTGTCGTGTGCAGAAGTTGCAAAAAAGGAAAAATGGCGTTTGTGAGCCCATGCTAACTTAACACGGTGTAAAGATATCCAGGACCTAGATGACACCTCCCCATGATCCGGAAACGAACTGAATAAGATAATAGAAGTGCCATCTCATGAGAGCAGATTGCAAGTTTATATGTGGACGGTCCGCAAGGTAAAGCATTAAAAACTAGGAAAATTTAATGCTAAAGAAAAATAAAACAGCCAAGTACTTTATCGAGTCTTAAGCCAATAGGCAAGGTAAATAATAAAAACTTGACAAATAAGTCAATGAATTGTCAATGAAATGCTAGTACTCAGCATATCAAACATGAAAAAGGTCTATGACATAACTGTGTATGCAAAATAAGCTGCAACAGCCTCCAATAGGAAGTCACCGTCTTCATCCGAAAACAGTTCAGCCATCCAATTTAAAAGCGGAAAAGAACATACGTGCTCTCCCAGCACCGGATCCTCTATCACCATCAGAGGACAGCTCGGTGGGTTTTCAAGAAAGCTCTGTTCCAAGAAAGACTGTGCTGCCGGCAGTAAATTCCAGGGACCAATTAGTCCATGCATCAATGCCACAGCCATAATCCTTTCGCCAGGACAAACCAACTCGTGAGTAATGATAGGAGTCATCAGCTGATTAAAGTCGACGTCAGGAGAAACCGGTCCGCAGAGACACAAATCAATGGCCCAATCGAAATCACAGGTCAGGCAGTGAAATACAGGCTGGACACAGGTGAAGTAGGAGAATCGAAAAGATAATCCATATGCCGTGCTTAATATCGCCAACAGCATTGTGCCATAATATTCTAGCATGCGATTGCGGAACAGTGTCAGCAGCTGCAGGGTGGGAGGTTGCATAGGAGGGACATCCATATTTAAAAATGTAAAAAAGCACAAGAGCGTCCGCTGGTAATGCAAGTAAAAATGCCAATCCACGAAGCAGAGTGGAGAAAATAGAAAGAAAGAAAGCAGGGATGACTCCAAAGATTTTCTCAAATGAAGTCACGAGACCACTGGTAACAACTTTAAAAAAGTGCGCCAGGGCCTTTGTGGAGGATGCGTTAAAGATAGTCCGAACCATCTTGCTGAAATTGAAAGGCAAATCTGAATTGAAAAGGGTCTACACCTCTGTACGGGTGTTCGCTATGTGAAGCACGAAAGTTTCACGGGCCGAACTCAAGGCCACCTCTCTCTGAGACAAAAGAGCTCTTATTCTTGCCATGCCGTTGAAATCTCTCCCAAGGTTGGTATTTGTGGCCAGATTGAAAACTCCCTATGTTCATGTGTGGGAGGAAATAGAACATTTCTGCAGCAAATAACCCGTTCACTTACTGTTACGATAAAAGGAATACTTTTAATTAACTCAGAACAATCTTCATTATTGAGCATCAAATAACTACCATTTTCCAACAACTTGAACGTGGGGATGATAGCTGGAACTGGCGTGCCTTGCAACACGCAAGCCATATTTGGTCGGTGTTTGTTGCATGAACCGTGTAACTGTATGTGCCTACACATTAGTGAATGATCTGGCGTCTCAGTGCATTCCTCTCCATTCAGATAAACTTCTTGATCATCTTTGAAACATCTGTATGTGTATGGAAGCGACCAGACCTCATGAAGAAAAGCACTACCTAAAGGTTCATAACGACCTATTGGTATATATTTCATACAATTTGAAAACTTATATAAAGCAAAAGGCAGCGTTATTAAACCGTGGATAAGGCACGTTGCCAAAAAACCCGCAATCCTCTGCTGATGATGTCACTGAGCATGTCATGAATGATGTAATATGTGACATCATCAGCAGTGGATTACGGGTAATAGTATCTCTAGTTTACTCCCCTATAGCTGTCTTTCTTTTAACATAAGTGTCTGTTTCCTTCCCTTATACTTACTGTTTTTGGTTCGCTTCCGGTTCGCGTACCGGCGAGCGAACTGGGAAGCGAACTAAGAGAAATAGAGGTTGGCACAGTTCCAAATATTGTACCAATTTTTTAATAACGGGGAGGTAGTTCTGAAAAGAACTTTTTTTTTATTGTTTTTGTTGTTTTATATTTTTTTTAATTATTTTTGAATTTTTCTGAACAGTTTTATATTTTTGGGGGTTTTTCTTGGAGGGGGCAATGAAAACGATTCATTGTAAAGGGCTCAACAGGAGCAACAAAACAAAAAAAAAGTATTTATTATTTTGGGCGTTTCGTACAAACTTGCATATGATAGTCAATAGCTCTGTTGATCAGAGTGATGCTTCTTTCTCCGTAGCAAATGAATCCATCGCAAAATACGCAGATGTGTTTTACTTCACCAAATCTCATTTGTATATTTGGCACCATCTCCCTGCCCTCTGGTCCCGTTACTTCCGGTACAACAGATCTTCTGGCCATAATAGGGAGATTATCTAGGTCGTTCCGAAACTGTGCAGCACTGTAGTTGTTAGGATGCCACCTAGTCATATGGCGATGCATTGTGTAGTTTCCGAAACTGTATTTTTTCTCGGTTCCTCTGGACAGTCTATCTTGACATATAAGGCAAGTTACGTATCTTGCATTTACTTTTTTCTGACCTTTGGGAATTGTAAAAAATTTCCAAATGAAGTTTTCTTTCCGGTGAGACGTCCTGGGTTCCTCAGGCAAAAACTGCCTCTCTTCCTGCTCTTCCTCGTCTTCCTCTTCTTCCTCTTCTTGCTGAATTATAACTTGAGCAGGTGGTCCACTCTTCCTTGGATGTGGTGGAGGTGGTGGGGAAGCACCAGCTGAAGCTACTAAAGAAGCCATTGCTCAGTGATCACAAAGGGTCTTTCTCTCACAATGATGAAAGTCAGAGTGAGGAAAGAAGGAGGGATTTTCATCATTTGGGAAAAACAAGAGTTCTCAACCAATGAAAAGTGTTCATTTTAGATTATATGACCTAGTCTTACATCATTAGGAAACCAAAAGTGAAATGAACCAATGAAAAGTGTTATTACCAAGTCACATGACTTGCTGTGTTTACGTTAAGCGCTTTGCAGGGCCTCCCGGTTTGCTTCCAGAAACCTGCGCTTTGCGACTCGCTTCGCGTACCAGTTCGCTAACGTAGCACATCATATGACGTATCACGCGACAACGTGAAACGTCATGCGGACGGGAGGCGTCACGATGTTGTTTTCTAACGCGCCACTTGCGGTAAAGAAACGTTTACCGGCTCGCGGTCTATTTCGCGGCATCAAGGTCAGCTAACGGGAAGCTTCCCGATTCGCGAAGCGGGAACGAAGAAAAAAAAATATTAAAAAAAAAAAATTATTCATAAACATATAAAATATATTTTTGGATTTAAAGAAGAATACATTTTACAGCTACAGATATTAGCTGTTAAAAAACCAATGAAATTCACTGAAAAAACCATAGGTTATAGACCATATATAGTTAGGAATTAGCATTTACAAAACCTTGAAAATTCACTGAAAAAACCATAGGTTATAGACCATATATAGTTAGGAATTAGCATTTAGAAAACCTTATTTTACTCACACAAAACCATTGAAATTCCATATATAGTTAGTTGCACTAACTATATATCGCGCACCCGCAATCCACTGCTGATGATGTCACATATTACATCATTCATGACATGGTCAGTGACATCACTGATGACATCACTGATGACATCTCAAATGACATCACTGATGACATCACTGATGACATCTCAAATGACATCACTGATGACATCATGACACACCAATACCAGTTACTACATACACACTCACTGATTCCTACGTCTACACACACATTCACTCATTCACCCATACAATGACTCATACATACAGTCACTTATTATTACAACACTATCATATGCACTCATACACCTATGCAGACAGTCACACACTGCCACTCATCCATGGAGTTACTCACACACCAAGTCAGTCCTGTAAAGAATCAATCACACTTCCATTTCTTCATCTATACAGTTAAACACAGAACACCATACTTCAGTGACATCACTGATGACATCACTAATGACATCTGAAATGACATCACTGATGACATCTCAAATGACATCACTGATGACATCATGACACACCAATACCAGTTACTACATACGCACTCACTGATTCGTACGTCTACACACACATTCACTCATTCACCCATACAATTACTCATACATACAGTCAGTTATTATTAGAACACTATCATATGCACTCATACACCTAGTCAGTCCTGTGAAGAATCAATCACACTTCGATTTCCTCATCTATAGTTAAACACAGAACACCATACTTTTCACACATATACTAACACATACTTACTCTCTTATACAATCACTGATACAAGTACACATTGATATGCACAGAGTCACACACCTCCTAGCCAGCCACACACACACTCAGTCTTCCATACATCCAGTCATTCTTCAATATGTAAAACGTATTTAAACTTTACAAAAACACACAGACACTAGATGATGTCATCAGTGATGTCATTTGAGATGTCATCAGTGATGTCATCAGTGATGTCACTGACCATGTCATGAATGATGTAATATGTGACATCATCAGCAGTGGATTGCGGGTGCGCGATATATAGTTAGTGCAACTAACTATATATGGAATTTCAATGGTTTTGTGTGAGTAAAATAAGGTTTTCTAAATGCTAATTCCTAACTATATATGGCCTATAACCTATGGTTTTTTCAGTGAATATATATATATATTACCTACTGGCGGTCGCCAGTAGGTATATATAGTTAGGATTTTTTCTCTATGGGTTTTTTGAAAATTCTATGTCTAATAACTTTGGCGTTTGTGGACGGAATTGGCTGAAATTTTAAGGAAAATGGCACATTTTGTTTCTGAGCAGCCCCTGGAAATTTGGGGGGGGTTCGTCAAGCGGGGGCCGAGACAAAAGGGGGGTCCCAAAACGTGTTTTTAACATTGAGTTTTCCATAGGGCGGTTGGCCTCACTTTTAGGCCGAACGGCTGAATGGATTTTCACGAAACTTGGCAAAATTGTAGGGACTGGTAGCCCGATGTGCCTTTGCTAGGTCTCAATATATGTGCTTCAGTGGATTTTGAGAAATTAACGTTCAAAAAAAGATATATATCTGTAACAGCGGACCAGGCAGCGCTCCGGTTCGCGGACTTTACGCGTTACGGAGCTTTGTGAAGCGAAGCTGATTGGTTCTCCGGCGTCTGTAAACATTCCAAACAGTCCGTAGCGGCCGCCATCTTGTCTCTCGGTAGGATCGAGAGACAAGAGGAGGCCAAAGCGAAGGGGCAAATGACCATAAGGGGGCATAGTAGAGCCTCCCTGACCCTCTAGGTTTGATGTGGAGGTTTTAAAAGGGCCCCGCGGGGCAAAAAAAATAATAATAATAATAATCGAACGGCTGAATGGATTTGCACGAAACTTGGCAAAATTGTAGGGACTGGTAGCTCGATATGCCTTTGCTAGGTCTCAATATATGTGCTTCAGTGGATTTTGAGAAATTAACGTTCAAAAAAAGATATATATCTGTAACAGCGCTCCGCTTCGCGGAGATAAAATTATCTCTGTATTACCTAGCTGTTGCTAACACCAGTTAGCGACCGCTAGTAGGAGATAGCGACCATCTTGGGCCCCACTTTGCATGTGAGTGATATTTATCACTAATGACATGCAAAGTGGGCATGCCAAGATGTTAGCGACTGGAAACAGTCGCTAACATCGCTATCTCCTATTACCAACTTTTGGAAATATTCGCGATAAGCGCGAATATCTCCAAAAGCTACCACCTGCCCTGAGCAGTTCTTAGCCATGTTATCCAATGAGAGGTGGATAACATGGCTAAGAGCATTAGCTCGGTAATGCATGAATATCGCTGAGTTTTCCGCGATATTAATGCATTGCGGTCGTTTTTTATCGTATTTGCGATAAACCTTGATAATAGCAAGGTTTATCTGCGATAATTTCTGACGATGCTTAGCGGTAAAAAATTCGTTGCTAAGCATCGTTAGGGATAAATATCGCTTAACTTTGGTAATATGCCCCAACGTCTGTTAACGTTCGATTCGAAGGAAATCAGGAAGTGTTGAAAAACATTGTCTGCGCCATCTTGCCTTTTTTCAAATGCCACACTTTTGTCGTGCACGGCAGTCATTTTAGATGCCTTGACCAGACCCACTCTCTGCACGCTGTTGATCCTTAGCATGGCTCCCCACCCTCGCAAGCATCTCCCCCAGGCAGTGGTCACCCCCGCTCTCTGTCTTATGCATGGGTAATAAACCTCCCCCCATCTGCGCTGCTCTTCCCTGAGAATCACACCCTGTGCCCGCCCGACACCTCCCTTTCGCCCTATTCACTACCGCACCCTCTGACACTCCTTTTCCTCTGTGTCCGATTGTCCAGGCCGGTCCTAGGCTATCAGCTAGCCCTGCAGATGTAGTTTATGGCCCCAGCTGTAAAGAATCACCCCTCTTCAAAGGAGTTATAGTAGATCAAGGCCCACACTCGATGAGATCCGTCACAGCACACGCGTTCCTATTATCTGAAAACCATCCTGTATTGTGATTGGGGAGGGGACCGAGCCTGAAGCGGAAGATTCCAGGGATGACTCTTTGTACATCAAAGTTTTTACAATTATGTGTCACATTAAAAATATATAGCACTCCAACAAAGTAGTAAGATTATAAAACTTTAATAACTTATAAATATATACAACAAAACAAAAACAGTAATAACATATAAACATTTTTAGGGAAAAACAATGAAGTAGCGGTCGGCTGTGCGAATAGTCCCAACGCAGCACAACGTCCAGATTTCTGGACGGCACCCAGGTGATGTTGCCTGGGTGCCGCACTGATTTCGGCATCCGGCGTGGGGCGTCGCGGGGGGTGGGTCATCAGTAGCAAACTGTTGTGCGAATAGTTCCAAGGCATCAGAACGATGGCACCAAGGTGATGTCCAGTAAGTTGCCGCACTGGTTTTGGTATCCTACAATGCTGCTCTGAATAACGGCATGGGGCGCCCCGGGGGGGGGGGGGGGAGGCGGCGTGAACGGGCCTCTCCAGGTGGAGTCTCGTCTGTTGTAGTGGGGCGCCCCTTTACCGTTTTAGTTGCCATTCCGTCCGCTTTTGGTCCACTGTGTCAAAAGCCGCAATTCAGCTGAGTTGCGCCCACTCTTGCGGTGCAGCGATAGGCGGCTGTCACAGGACTCTCAAAATGGCGGCAGGCTGTTTCCTTTTTGGGCCTGGTCCACTGAAATGGCCCTGGGACACCTTGGAAATCGGACGCTTGTCTGCTAGGTCTTGGACCCCATTCTCGAAAGCGTCCCCTCCGCCTTGAGGATTCATCAAAAGTTTTGGGAGCCCCCGACTCCTGCAGGCTTCTGGTGGGGAGCGGCTGCCATGATTGCTCGCGGAATGACCACGACGGAGCCACGAGATGGTGGTGCTTTCATGGTGACGCCAGCTTCAGTCTGAAACATCCAGAAACAAGGTGGGGCTTTCATCGTTTGGGAAAAAAAAAAAGTTTTCATCCAATGAAAAGTGTTATTTTTAGGTCATATGATCAAGCCTTCCATCATTAGGAAACCAAAAGTAAAATGAACCAATGAAAAGTTTTATAAACAAGTCACATGACCTGTTATGCGGCATAGGGTATAAAATGCGGAGAAAATACGTTGGCACGTGAGGCGGCGTCAGTAGCGGACCGATGTGCGAATAGGCCGAAGGCAACACAACGCGCCAAGATCCGGATGGCACCGAGGTGGTGTCCAGCAAGTTGCAGCACTGGTGTGGCCATCCTACAATGCTGAAAGTCGGCGTGGGGCGCCCCGTTGGCCTGTGAGTTCGCGTCAGTAGCGGACCGATGTGCGAATAGGCCGAAGGCAGCACAACGCGCCAAGATCCGGATGGCACCGAGGTGGTGTCTAGTAAGTTGCCGCACTGGTGTGGCCATCCTACAATGTTGAAAGTCGGCGTGGGGCGCCCCGTTGGCCTGTGAGATGGCGTCAGTAGCGGACCAATGTGCGAATGGGGCCAAAGGCAGCGCAACAATATTTTCTGAATAGAAGACACCACAAGGCGCTGAGATGCCAAGATCCGGATGGCACCGAGGTGGTGTCTAGCAAGTTGTGGCACTGGTGTGGCCATCCTACAATGGTAAAAGTCGGCGTGGGGCGCCCTGTTGGCCTGTGAGATGGTGTCAGTAGCGGACCGATGTGCGAATGGGGCCAAAGGCAGCGCAACAATATTTTCTGACTAGAAGACACCACAAGGCGCTGAGATGCCAAGATCCGGATGGCACCGAGGTGATGTCTAGCAAGTTGCTGTACTGGTGTGGCCATCCTACAATGCTGAAACTCGGCGTGGGGCGCCCCATTAGCCTGTGAGATGGCGTCAGTAGCGGACCGATGTGCGAATGGGGCCAAAGGCAGCGCAACAATATTTTCTGAAGAGAAGACACCACAAGGCGCTGAGATTCGGTTACCACCGAGGTGATGTCTAGCAAGTTGCCGCACTGGTATGGCCATCCTACAATACTGCTCCGAATAACGGCGTGGGGTGCCCGAAGGGGAGGGGGGAGGCGGCGTGAACGGGCCTTCCTACGTGGAGGCTCGTCTGCTGTAGTGGGGCGCCCCTTTACCGTTTCAGTTGCCATTCAGCTGAGTTTCGGCTGCTCTTGATGCTACAGCGACAGGCGGCTGCAACAGGACTCTCAAAATGGCGGCCTGTTCTTTGGATTTGGGCCTGGTCCACTAAAATGGCCCTGGGACACCTTAGAACTCGGACGCTCTATTTTTTTTTCCTTTCCTCTACATGCAAAAAAATTTAAATGCCCGGTACGTTACACGCTTCATCTGCCACGATGTACTCTCCAGAGGAACCGAAAAAAAATATAGTTATGGTAACTATACCATGCATCGTCATATGGAGAGGTGGCACCAATTAATTATAGTGCTGCATAAAAGAGAGATTTGGAGGAGAACCCCCGACCTGCCAGTACATTCATCAAAGAAGTGGCACTGACAGCATCAGAGGCAAGGGAAACGGTCCCAAATATTTAGAAGAACTTTGGAAAGATTAAAATGACATGTTTAGATTGTGGCAAATTAATTTCATGTGGACAGATGAGTGTTACTCTAATAAATACAGCATATGAACATCATCATAGTCGATGGTTGGTAGAGACATTTTGACTATATCCTGGACCTGCCCGTCCTCGCCCAAAATGGCGCCGGAATAAATGGGACTCGTAACTCCTTGTTGTGTACTGGTTGCAGAACCTTGAAATTACGAGATACGTATGCAGTTTTGAAGCACATGGCGGGCGGGGACGAGAATTGATTTAATATTTCGACATCCCTATTGATATTAAGTTCTGATGTGTTATTGATTACTGTACTATTGAAAGTTCGAATTAACGTCACCCATGGTACTTGCCCGCAAATGTATATCTAGATAATTTTATTGTAACTGGCCCTGTCGTATTTTAATTATAAAATGTACGTCCACCAATTCCGCAACTGTTAGACACCTTAGTTCTTGCAACCTAATGGCCCGCCCTTTACGTTCCTCTACAGTGTAAATGTCTACTCATCATATACGATTACAGTTTGCTCCGTGGCCGGCCCACGTGGTTATAGGCTCGTATTTGTATAATGAAATTTTCACAATAAAGGTTTTTAAAAGAAAACATGGTAGTAGTATATACATTGGTAAAGTTGTTAATAATAGTCACTGTTTTAGAATCATTAAAAGGCAAGTGAAATAAAGCAGACCAATTACATGAAGGGTAAAAGGTATATTACGCAGGAACGCAGTAAAGATAAATGGTCAAGGGCTGTTGTGTTTTCTATTCCTGCAACATAAAGTGATCGATAAGAATCTCATATTCAGGCGTATCGGCGACTAAGACAGCAGGTCGACCCTCTTTTGCTCAACGGCTCCGTCATGGGACGAAGAAACGCTCTTTTTCTCGAAAAAAGAATATATTTTACTTGCAGGACAGTTGTAAATTTTCCGGGAAAGTACATTAGCCTGGAACATTATAACATATATTTAAGAAAAAATAATGTTCGGAAGTAATAAAAAGCGTAATTTTTAGGTCATATGACCAAGCCTTTCATCATTAGAATAAGAAAAGTAAAATGAACCAATGAAAAGTTTTATTAACAAGTCACATGACTTGTTATGCTTACGTTACGAGCTGCGCGTCGCGCCCCGGATGACTTCCGGATGCGCTAACGCGGCGCGTCATATGACGCATTACGCGACAACTCAGGTCCAGAATATAGTCAAAATGTCTCCACCAACCAGCGGTCGGAACACAACCCCTTTCAGCAGGCTAAATAGTTCTGTTAAATGACAACAGAAGGGACAGGCAACAAGAACCATCAGTCAAAGAGGGGAGGGCTAGTTCTTCTCTACCGGGTTACATTGGGGCGCTACCGGAACTGATCGAATTGGTAGTCTACAGTGTTTCTGGATGTTTCAGACTGAAGCTGGGGTTAGCATGAGAGCACCACCATTTCGTAGCTCCGTCGTGGCCATTCCGCAACCAATCATGGCAGCTGCTCTTTATCGTTATTTTGGGCGGGGTGGGTGGCGGAGCCGAGCTGTATTGCAGCCATCATTGTGTGGAGTTCAGTTCATCTCACTAGTTTCGTATTTGTCATGAGGGGTTGTTCCTAATGTTTCTATTTTAGCGAGGTCAAAAAGAGATCCCATTAGTGGCCTACTGATTTTGCTCGATTCCTTTTGTTTTTTTACACGATTTTTCGTTATCTGCAAAGACTAAACAGAGTATTGCGACTCTGTGTTTGTTTGTAAATAGAGAATGAACCAAAGAGAACCAATTCTAAACCAGTAAATGCTTGGATAACAATCAATCAAATGGAGAGAGAAGCAGGCACGACGTATTACAACGGGGGCAAAGGCCTGCGTTAACTACCTTTCACTATCTGCAAAGAGAGAGTACTCCTAATAGAAATGAGGGGGGGGGCAGCATTCAAAGCAGATCAGTGTGCATAAACACGAAAATGTTTTTACTTACCACGTACTTGACATTCAACAGCTTATGATATTTGCTATTAAAAAACCATTGAAATTCACTGAAAAAACCATAGGTTATAGACCATATATAGTTAGGAATTAGCATTTACAAAACCTTGAAAATTCACTGAAAAAACCATAGGTTATAGACCATATATAGTTAGGAATTAGCATTTACAAAACCTTGAAAATTCACTGAAAAAACCATAGGTTATAGACCATATATCGTTAGGAATTAGCATTTAAAAAACCTTATTTTACCCACACAAAACCATTGAAATTCCATATATAGTTAGTTGCACTAACTATATATCGCGCACCCGCAATCCACTGCTGATGATGTCACATATTACATCATTCATGACATGGTCAGTGACATCACTGATGACATCACTGATGACATCTCAAATGACATCACTGATGACATCACTGATGACATCTCATTTGACAGCAATGACCACATCACTGATGATATCATTCATGTGACAATACAATGCATCTCCTCACATTTTAATATAACCTCTGTTTCACCCAGTGTTAAATACAGAGTATAATTTTTGAAACCATTGACACACCAATACTAGTTACTACATACGCACTCACTGATTCCTACGTCTACTCACACCTTCACTCATTCACCCATACAATCATTCATACATACAATCACTCATCTTTACAACACTATCATATGCACTCATACACCTATACAGACACTCACAGTCTGCCACTCATCCATGGAGTTACTCACTCACCTAGTCAGTCATGTAAAGAATCAATGACACTTCCATTTTCTTGTCTATACAGTTAAACATAGAGCACCTTACATTTTCAAACATATACTAACACATACTTACCTTCTTATACAATCATTGATACAAGTACACATTGATCTGCACAGAGTCACACACCTCCCAGCCAGCCACACACACACTCAGTCTCCCATACAAATACTTGGGCAATCAATCAATAACCCATATAGTTACTCATACAGCTACTGATCAACACATGCAGCAGTTTACAGAACAACAGACATAATGATGCACAAATTAAGACAGTTTAGTCACTAACCCATGCACTCAGTGAGACACATTTAATCACTCACTCATACAGTTAGTCATGCACCTACTAAATCCTTCGTCCAGACACTTACACATCCACTCAATCTTCAATATGTAAGACATATTTAAACTTTACAGAAACAAAAAATCACTGGATGTTGTTATCAGTCATGTCATCAGTGATGTCATTTGAGATGTCATCAGTGATGTCATCAGTGATGTCACTGACCATGTCATGAATGATGTAATATGTGACATCATCAGCAGTGGATTGCGGGTGCGCGATATATAGTTAGTGCAACTAACTATATATGGAATTTCAATGGTTTTGTGTGGGTAAAATAAGGTTTTTTAAATGCTAATTCCTAACGATATATGGTCTATAACCTATGGTTTTTTCAGTGAATTTTCAAGGTTTTGTAAATGCTAATTCCTAACTATATATGGTCTATAACCTATGGTTTTTTCAGTGAATTTTCAAGGTTTTGTAAATGCTAATTCCTAACTATATATGGTCTATAACCTATGGTTTTTTCAGTGAATATATATATATATATATATATATATATATATATATATATATATATATATATATATATATATATATATATATCTATATATTACCTACTGGTGATAGCCAGTAGGTATATATAGTTAGGACCTAGCTACCATAGGAAATCCGCATCATTCTATTGGGAATAACTTTGGCGCCGGTTGAGGAATTTGTGTTTAGTTTTCCAAAATTTTGGCCAGCTCCGCTGCGCTCCTTCCCTGAAAGTTTCGGGGAGATTCGTGAAGTGGGGGCTTAGAAAAAAGAGGGGGTCCCAAAAGGTGTTTTCCCCATGTTAATTTCCATAGGACGTTCTGACAAGGCTACAGCCCAAACTGCTGAACGGAATTGCACCAAACTTGGCAAAATTGTAGGGACTGGTACGCAGAAGTGCCTTTGCTATATTTGGTGAACATTGCTCCATTGGTTTTTATGAAAATTAACTTCAAAAACACATATATATCTGGGGTGGCGCCTAACCACACATCTCATCGTCAGATCTGATTGGCTGTCAGCACTGCATCCAAGAAGTGTTGGCAGCCATCTTGGGACCAATATACATGATAGCACCTCATTAAAAATCATTGTAGTTAATAGAGGGTTTTAGGACTTTAGTTACATTATAAATCATTTGTTGATGGTACCATACTCATTTTAGGAATTGTGGTGTGTTCTAAGGTGATTTTACCATGTGAAAAAGCCTTCTGCTGGGATATCAAGAATCATGTTTGAAAGAAAACTATTATCTCATGCTTTTCCCACAGTGGTTTGGAAGGGGATCTATAAGCTAAACTGAAAGCATATTTTCTGTAAATTCACATTATCTTTCTCA
The DNA here is from genome assembly GCF_964261635.1 of Lissotriton helveticus. Lineage (NCBI taxonomy): Eukaryota > Metazoa > Chordata > Amphibia > Caudata > Salamandridae > Lissotriton > Lissotriton helveticus. The sequence continues at coordinate 1,172,674,896 of NC_136070.1, forward strand.
GTCATGTGAGAAGTCTGACATTCTCAGTAAAACATGTACATCCGACAAGGACAGAGACTGTCAGTTGATTCCTTTGTGTTCTACTGCAGCCTCCTAGAGTGTTCTAAAGAACAACTAGAGCGCTAACAGTCCTACTTATTATAAAGGTATGGCACACCTGAAGCCAACTTGATTGGAATAAAGTGGTAACTCTTAAAACATTTAATTTAAAAAGGCACAAAATGAGGGGGTATATTTTGCCCTAGAAAGTATGATTAGTGCTGCAGAAAGAAAAATTAGGGCATATTTTCAGTGACTTCCCAAATCCTCTTCTATTTCATTAAAAAATTCTGACATGCAGTCTCCCAAGATGGCCACCAGAGACAAAAGAGCCCAAATGTAGCCCAAAAATCACCCAGATGTAGCCCAAGTATAGCCCAATGACAGAATGTCCCAGAGTGTTCTAAAGAACAACTAGAGCGCTAACAGTCTTACTTATGACAAACGTATGGCACACCAGAAGCCATCTTGATTGGAATGAAGTGGTAAGTCTGAAAACATTTAATTTAAAAAGGAACAAAATGAGGTGGTTCATTTTGCCATAGAAAGTATGATTAGCAGCAGACTTCCCTGGTGAGCAGTAGCTTTACTACAGTGATATAATGAGCAACTAGAGTGCTAACATTCAGAATTTATGGCAAATGTGTGACACATCTGAATGCCTTCTTGATTGAACCAAAGTAAACAAGCATTGAACATGCAATAGATCTCACCTTCGTTTAAGTTAAAGCCATTCTGTTTGTAATGAGGTGGCTTTTTAGCTTTGCTATTATTAGTGTTTTTAAAACTTTCATGTAAATACCATTTATGCATATATGTATTCACTGAAAAAAACATAGGTTTCAGGCCTTATATAGTTAGGAATTAGCATTTAAAAAACCTTTAAAATTCACTCAAAAAACTATAAGTTTTAGGGGTTTTATAGTTAGCTGGACATTTCACTCATACAAAACCATTGAAATTGCTCCTATATAGTTAGTTGTACTAACTATATTTCGCGCACCGCAATCCACTGCTGATGATGTCACATATTACATCATTCATGACATGGTCAGTGACATCACTGATGACATCTCAAATGACATCACTGATGACATCATCCAGTGAATGTGGTTTGCTCCGTTATTTATATATGCATTATATATATAGCAATTTGCATTGAAGAATGAGTGGATATATAAAAATAAATATTTGGATGGAGGATTTAGTAGCAGTGTAATTGACTGTTTACTTGACCAATTTATAGTGTCTCACTAAATATAGTGGATAGTGACTAAACTGTTCGAATATCTGTATCACTTTGTCAGTTGTTGTGTAAACTGGTTCTCCAGTTGGTTACTAGCTATGTGAAAGTATGTATTAGTTATTGATTTGTTAACTGAGTATTTGTATGGGAGAGTGAATGTGTGTGTGGTTCGGTGGGGGGGTGTGACTGCCCAAAGATGTGTGAATAGTTGATTCACTAGATATATGAAGTTAAAACTACATGTTCTAACAGTTGTTTGGGTGAGTGAATATCTTTATGGGTGTGGTGATGAGCAAATATATTTCTCAATGGTACATGTCCAACAAACTAGAAAAATAAAAGGCAGTGTATGTGCCAGTTGTTGTATATTAATAAGTATACATAAGACTCAATGATTGTGTGAGTGACTGTATGGATAACTTTATACTTGTAATAATGATTTTATAATTCACTAAGTATGACTTACTATCTAAATGAATATATGAAGTTGTGTTTGTATAAGTGTGTAGCTAAGTAAATATGTAAGTATGATCCATTGTTTGCATAAGTGAGTAGGATGACTTCATATGTATAGGATGTGTGCTGGTGTGTAATGTCGATTTAGGTGTATAAGTATTTTTGATAGTGTTCTATTGTTCATTGACAGCATGTATGAGTGAATCTACTGGTAAGTGATTAGATGTGTGTATACATCTATGAATCACTGAGTGGGTTTTTAGATACTTGTATTGCTGTAACAATGGATTCAAATATGATACTCTGTATTTTACAAAGAGTGATGAAAGATTTTACTAGTGTATGAAAAGGTGTATGTGATTGTCACGTGGATGATGTCATCAGTGATGTCATCAGTGATGTCATTTGTGATGTCATCAGTGATGTCACTGACCATGTCATGAATGATGTAATATGTGACATCATCAGCAGTGGATTGCGTGTGCGCGAAATATAGTTAGTACAAATAACTATATAGGAGCAATTTCAATGGTTTTGTATGAGTGAAATGTCCAGCTAACTATAACACCCCTAAAACTTATAGTTTTTTGAGTGAATTTTAAAGGTTTTTTAAATGCTAATTCCTAACTATATAAGGCCTGAAACCTATGGTTTTTTCAGTGAATTTCAAAGGTTTTTTAAATACTAATTCCGAACTATATAAGGCCTGAAACCTATGGTTATTTCAGTGAATATATATATATATATAAATCCAAAACTGTTGCAGGAACCCTTTCGGGGAACAGCCACACACAAACAAATCCTTTATTTTTCAGCTTGCTGGCAGGGTTTCAACACTGGTGTCCTCACAAGAATGCTGCCAAACGCGTTTTGAGACCCCAGGCTCTCTTCGTCAGTGGCAAAGTTCATCAGTCTCTGAAGCTACCCCATATGTAATGAGTCCCCGCCCCCTGGGCGTGTGCTATCAGGGCGGCGTTTCTGGGATCTGTAGTCCTATATTCTGGAAGAGGTTCTTTTTGCTTGAGGTAATGCTCAATAAAAACCACAGTGGGTGTGAAAGTACATCTCTGTTGTCTGCCTGCCCTGCTTCTCAGCTGAAAACGGAGTATGATGGGACACCCCTGCAGAGCCCCAGCACGTTTCATGTCCATGGTAGTCCTCTTATGGTGTCAACCTCGGTTCTGCCTCAAAGCAGCAGGCTACATCCCCACGACTGGAACGGCCGTTACATCAAATCCAAAACTGTTGCAGGAACCCTTTCGGGGAACAGCCACACACGAACAAATCCTTTATTTTTCAGCTTGCTGGCAGGTTTTCAACACTGGTGTCCTCACAAGAATGCTGCCAAACGCGTTTCGAGATCCCAGGCTCTCTTCGTCAGTGGCAAAGTTCATTAGTCTCTGAAGCTACCCCATATGTAATGAGTCCCCGCCCCCTGGGCGTGTGCTATCAGGGCAGCGTTTCTGGGATCTGTAGTCCTATGTTCTGGAAGAGGGGCTTTTTACTTGAGGTAATGCTGAACAAAAACCACAGTGGGTGTGACAGTACATCTCTGTTGTCTGCCTGGCCTGCTTCTCAGCCGAAAACGGAGTGTGATGGGACACCCCTGCCGAGCCCCAGAACGTTTCGTGTCCATGGTAGTCCTCTTACGGTGTCAACCTCGGTTCTGCCTCAAAGCAGCAAGCTGCATCCCCACGACTGGGACGGCCGTTACATCAAATCCAAAACTGTTGCAGGAACCCTTTGGGGGAACAGCCACACACGAACAAATCCTTTATTTTTCAGCTTGCTGACAGGTTTTCAACACTGGTGTCCTCACAAGAATACTGCCAAGCGCGTTTCGAGAGCCCAGGCTCTCTTCGTCAGTTGCAAAGTTCATTAGTCTCTGAAGCTACCCCATATGTAATGAGTCCCCGCCCCCTGGGCGTGTGCTATCAGGGCGGCGTTTCTGGCATCTGTAGTCCTATATTCTGGAAGAGGGGCTTTTTGCTTGAGGTAATGCTGAATAAAAACCACAGTGGGTGTGAAAGTACATCTCTGTTGTCTGCCTGCCCTGCTTCTCAGCTGAAAACGGAGTGTGATGGGACACCCCTGCAGAGCCCCAGCACGTTTCGTGTCCATGGTAGTCCTCTGACGGTGTCCTCCTCGGTTCTGCCTCAAAGCAGCAGGCTGCATCCCCACGACTGGGACGGCCGTTACATCAAATCCAAAACTGTTGCAGGAACCCTTTCGGGGAACAGCCACACACGAACAAATCCTTAATTTTTCAGCTTGCTGACAGGTTTTCAACACTGGTGTCCTCACAAGAATGCTGCCAACGCGTTTCAAGAGCCCAGGCTCTCTTTGTCAGTGGCAAAGTTCATTAGTCTCTGAAGCTACCCCATATGTAATGAGTCCCAGCCCCCTGGGCGTTTGCTATCAGGGCAGCGTTTCTGGGATCTGTATATATCCAAGACTCAGTCCGCCGTGAATGCGTGTCAGCCGACACAAACAGGAGCAGACCGCAAGTCTGTGAAAAAATATTTTATTTCATATATTGAAAACCCCACTCCAGCATTTCACACACACACACACATACACATGTAGAGACCCTATGACCCGAAAACCCATACCCACCCTAGACACTAAAAACCTATAACACCCAAAAACCCATGTCCACACTAAACCCTAAATCCTTAAAGCCTTTAGCACCCAATAGCTTATAACCATCCTAAACCATACAAACCCCTTACCACCCAAAAACCCATACCCACCCTAAATTCTAAATCCTAAAAATACCCTGGCCAACCAAAGACCCATACCCACCGTAAACCCTAAAATCCCCTTACCATACAAAAACTGATATACACCCTAAACTTAAAAATTACTCATGCCACTCAAAAACCCCTTAGCGTCCAAAAACTCATAACCTCCCTATGAAGCAATACAACAGCCTTGGGCCTGTCTGAAAGGAAATCACTACCATAGGTGGGTTATGTGACTTGTGTGAAAGTAAACTCACCAAAGTTTACAATAGCGAGGGAAGAAGTATCTTGATCATAGAACTTCTGTGATGATGTCTCATTTGTAACCACTCACAGATGCAGAACTATAAGAATTAAGTGAGTTACTTCAATACATAAGGAAAAATGTACCGCTCATCTACATTACATCAAGACTATTAATCTGGCTTGACTGTGCACATTTAGTGCAGGAGAAACAGATAGCTTTTAAGGGAATAAAGTAGAAAATGAGACAAGCTAAAAGATGCTTCATAATATTGCTGTCCTTTTATGGATTGACAGTGATCCACTATAACAAGAACTTCTTCTTTGACAGCCATGTTGAGATGAAGGGGTAGCATGAGCTCATGGGAGGGAGTACAAACACCCAGCCCTCGTTCAGGACCACACAGAGACCAACACAAGAACTATCTTCCTTAAACAGAATTAGCAGCATGATGAATCACACTCATCTACACTGTGTACTTCTTTCATAATAATCAAAACTATCTGCACAGATGATTACCTATTTAATACTAGCCAATTAAAAAAATAAGAACCGTCAAGCTAGTTTTGTCAATGTATTCAAGAGGAGTATGAGGTTAATAAGCGGGTGCCTACTTTAAGCGATAGCCATGACTGCAGCCTTTCAAGGGATCTGTACTTTCGTATGATCCTTCATGAGTTTCATCCAGCCAAAAACTAAGATATTTATATTTAGTTTTTATGATGTTCAGTTAGCTTCATTGCAAAGGCGAGACAATAGTTGAGGGGGTGATCTGGGATCGAATGTGAAATTGTTGGTACTAGTCTGAGGAATAGTTGAGGGGCTGAGTTGGGATAGGGGAGTGGCGAATTCTGTGGAAATCCTGGTCTGTGGAAATCCTGGGCTGGTGTAGTCGGGATGCGGAAGAGAGAATAACTGTTACAAGTAAGAAACGTTGATGCCATAAAACTAGACATATACAACAAGGCAATGGTGATAGATGTTAGAAATCTGAATTACATATTGCACCTTTGATAGACACATAAATGCTGCAGATTAGATGAGTTATGTTACATATTTGTAAAATAGATAGAAAACCAAGCACACTCATTTAAAAATGTGCCTTGAATGAAGAATACTCGTTTTCTGAGGGAGATGCCCATAAAGAAACAGAAACAAGAAAGTTTAACAAAATAGAGAAAGTGAATATAAGGCTTACTCAGCATATGCCAGAGGAGTACCATTCTGAAATCTGATATCAAACTAAATTACACATACTCTGTAGGTGTTTTAGATTATAGATTAATGGTATAAATAACTAGATTTGGATAGTTTAATGAAAAGCTCAACTCCAGGAATTGTTTTAAAATTCTGCAGCTTATTAGGGCATGTGGCAATAGTATACTGATATGGATATTTAATGTAAATCTCATTACAATATTGGAATGTGGGGAGCTTTAGAAGGGAGCTCCATTTAGAAGAGTCAACAACAGCTGTTAAAAAAATAAACCTGCTTCAGAATTCTAATGCTTTCGGTCTGTTGCATTCTTGTTTCAGTTTAAACATTAATCCTTTAGTAAATGGATTGCTCTTTTGCCACATTGATCGCTAAAAGCCATCTCCTAATTACAGGCCCTTGTCTGTGGCTTGAGCCTTTTTAATAGGAGAGTACTGAATAACTCACTTAGACCCTCATTAGAAGGTCCCTGTTATTTCCGTGAGGATATATTCAGTCTGGGGTTAAAGTTCCAATATTGGGGATTAACCTTCTGTGCCCAGAATTACTCTGTCCTTCACAACAGGTTTTAGTCATTCTGGATACTTTAACAGAATACTGAACGCCTGCTCTGTGCAAGTGGTCAATATATGAGAGGGGACTTGTTGAGGTTGGTTGGTTTTGGATCGTGGATCAGGGAGGGCTTTTGGGATGGGGTAGAAGTTGAAGAGACTCTGAGGGGGGCATTGACCTCTCCTCCATGATGATGGAGGGTCAGGTAGAGGCTGCTCTGTCCTTTGGTCTGCAGCCCCTATCCGCCTGCACCTTTATATTCACTGGGTTAGCATCCTCAGCTGTTAAAACTGCTCTTGTGATCCAGAAACACCAGAAAACCCACATTTTCTATGTTTATTTTTTTTGTTAAGTCAATAAATGGCATACATATACAGAATTTAGAATTAAAGATAATATTTGGAGCAGATTCTGAAAAAAAACATCCAAATAGCATTCCAGCATTAATACATAAAGTTCACATGATGTAGAATTCATTCATTCTGCGTGAACATAATAGGATACAAACAGGTTAAAATATAGTAAGAAAAAACAATTTTCTTCTGCAGTATGTATACTGTCACTTCATCCTACATGGTCTAGCATTGTGCCCCAGATTTCTATACCAAGTCTACGTTTTTGCAGCCCTTTAAGGGCGTACAGACTCTGCTGTAGATTGCATATTAGTATCACACGAAATGCCAATACTGCCAAATAACTTCAATGTACTATTTTGTGTCTTGCATCTGAATTTAAACTAAATGCAACGTAGACTTTTTCCATAGAATTAATCCATTAAAGATTTGTTTTTTATTTACAAATATTTCTCTTTTTCATATTTTTCAAACCAACATATTTTTCTTTACAAAACCATTTTTTAAAGCACAAAACAAAAACAACACATGGACATTGATTGTGAAACAATTTCCTTTCATACTTCATTCATACTGGGGGACATGATCCATCATACTCAACAAACACTCAGCCAATTATCAGTCTAAAAGATCATACAGTTTATACAATTTATATACACTTTGTTCTATAAAGCCATAGATTCTCAGTTATAATTTGACTTTCTATTTTCAGAGAGAATACATTCAAAATATCTTGTGGCTTCCACGTGTGAAACGTGATCTGTAAGGGTCTACGCGTTTCGAATTCCTAAATTCTGGAATTCTCTTCAGGACCGTAGGCTGTAAATGACAAACAGGGGACCTGTATTAATATGGGTTCTGTCGAAACTGCCTTTAGTTCAACACCCATTTCTTTGTATCTTAACCCCCTGAGTACACCGCTAACAGGTGATATACAATCTCTTTCAGAAACAGAATAAACAAGACACATTTGCAACAGTGAGTATGATTTCATGCATGTACATATAAATCTGAGAGGTGCTTTAGACTATCTGATTAAAACAAAGTCCATGTATATGTCACATAGGTGGTCCCGCTCCGCGGATTATGATGAATTCACTGAGGCACAACTAGCTGCAACTTAGAGAGGTAAGATACAAAGAAATGGGTGTTGAACTAAAGGCAGTTTCGACAGAACCCATATTAATACAGGTCCCCTGTTTGTCATTTACAGCCTACGGTCCTGAAGAGAATTCCAGAATTTAGGAATTCGAAACGCGTAGACCCTTACAGATCACGTTTCACACGTGGAAGCCACAAGATATTTTGAATGTATTCTCTCTGAAAATAGAAAGTCAAATTATAACTGAGAATCTATGGCTTTATAGAACAAAGTGTATATAAATTGTATAAACTGTATGATCTTTTAGACTGATAATTGGCTGAGTGTTTGTTGAGTATGATGGATCATGTCCCCCAGTATGAATGAAGTATGAAAGGAAATTGTTTCACAACCAATGTCCATGTGTTGTTTTTGTTTTGTGCTTTAAAAAATGGTTTTGTAAAGAAAAATATGTTGGTTTGAAAAATATGAAAAAGAGAAATATTTGTAAATAAAAAACAAATCTTTAATGGATTAATTCTATGGAAAAAGTCTACGTTGCATTTAGTTTAAATTCAGATGCAAGACACAAAATAGTACATTGAAGTTATTTGGCAGTATTGGCATTTCGTGTGATACTAATAGTTAAGGCAGGGTTTGGCCTTACTGCGTGGGAACCCATACCCAGTGGTGATTGTAGATTGCATATGGCATAAAATCTGCCTCTCCATATTTCAAATGACGGGGGTTCTTTTTGCAGCTAAAATGAGGCTATGCACAGCAGAGTCACTGCTACAACCATAAAAATCAAATACTTACATTGATACAACTCCCGCCTAATCATAGACTCATCCAGCACACCAGAACCTGGCCTTCTATGGGAATTCACGAGGGCATATTATCAAGCCCATTATCGCTGATTTAGCGGCAGTTTACTGCAGCTAAAGCGGCGATCATTTCAACGCCGTTCTTGATATTATGCCCCCTTATGTATCCACCAATATCATATATGATATAAAATAGTGGTATCTTGATTTCTATTCTACATCTGCACAAATTGAAAGAAGCTGACTGTGAACAAAACTTTGACTGAGTGTCTCGCTTGTCCCCATATTCTTGTCATTTTGTGTACAACAAAATAATATCGTACGTGACCAGAGGGCAGATTTACAAGCCCCTTGCGCCTCTTTTGCACCACTTTTGTGGCGTCGCGGCGGCGCAAAAGATGCGCCATTGTGCGGGGTATCAACAACGTGACGCATCTGCGAGATGCGTCACGTTGTAAAGCCCTGCGCCACAAGGAGGCATTCTGCCGCGGGGGGTTGGGGGGGGGGGGCGCGCAGGAACGCCTCCTAAAAGTGGCTGAGTGAAATCTACAAGATCTCACTCAGTCACTTTTAGGCCAATGCTGCGTCAAAACCCTACGCCTGCTTGAAGCAGGCGTAAGGCTTGACGCAGCATTGTCCAGATAGGGTCCCCAAAAGCATTGCTGGAGCTGCGTCCCTCGGGATGCACCAGTTATTGTAAATCTGCCCCCACGTGTGTAGCCAGCGTGTTGTGAGCGCTAGTGCATGGAAGGAAATTAGATGGCCACTGTATGAATAGCAAAATACATCAATAATCAGAGTTCAGTGGACCGTCAGGGCTCTGGGCCCTGGTGCCACTGCCCCTGCTGCCCCAATGGAAGTTACGTCCCTGTATGCAAGAGGTTTGGTATTCTGAGTGACAAAGACATTGGATACTTTAGCCGTAAAGAAAATGCATCCTCCTCTGCCTGCTTGACTCTCTTGGTTTATATGGGTGAGAAATTAAGGACTAGCACCAAAAAAGAGGTATGCAAAGAATAGAACAATTATCACAGTTGCAATATACGTGATAATGAGTTGTTAATGTTGGAAGCTTTTGTAAAGACACTGCTCGTTAATACGATCTGGAAATATATAGGTATTTTCAAAGTAAAATTATGTTTTGAGCAATAATATTTACACTGCAATCAAAATGCAGAAGTAAATCAGGGCTCTTGTTTGTGCACAAAAAATGCTTACCCCAGTCACTAAATGATTCTGAACACTTGAACAATCCTGAAACACACACAAATATAAAACAATGCAATATTTTTACACACACATGTACAGGTGACTGTCACCACCCGCTTGACAACACTGTGCTTTAAAATACAAATCCTACTAGGAAAGCTAATTATCATATAAGATGTCTACAAACCATTTCAGTATTAGATCCTGTAGATCGTGTACATCAACAAAATTTAAAGCAAGAGAAAAACATTTATCTGGAACATAAAAGGGGGTTTGTCGCTTCCCACTGAGTCTTATGGATGGCCACTAAAGCAACTATCCGGGTCCAGCTCATAAGAAATGCACCCATTTCAAACACTGCAGTTTTATAAGTGGGCGGGCGAGAATGTGGTGGACTCCCTCTATGAGGCCTTTTGAGAGGCCGATCAAACAGATTCCCTCGGCTCCATCTCAAATGGGGAGTAATAGCGTTCCTTCCTATGCTGGGGAAAGACCCCCTACTGTGCGGGAGCTACAGGCCCATCTCCCTGCTTAACTGTGATAACAGGATGCTGGATGTTTTGTTAAAGGCTCACCTCCAAGCAGTAATCCTGTCCTTTATCCACCATACACAGGTAGGGCTAGTTCCTGGTCGCTCCTTCAGAAATCACCTTTGCACACCTGCTCATGCCCTGGGGTCGGGCTATGACCTACAGGATGATGCCCTTGCCCTTTCACCGGATGCTTTGAAGGCACTTGATAGGATTTAGTGGGAATACCTCTTTGTGACCCTCGGACGGTTTGGTCTGGGGCAGGACTTTATAACCAAAATTCTATAGCTCTACGATTCCCCTGCTGCATAAGTTAACTGTGGGGGCTTTCTCTCAGACCCATTCCCAGTCTGGTGGGGCCCACCTGCCCTCTGTCCCCTTTGCTGTTCCTTTTTGCCCGTGCTGCCACTCTATGCTAATCCCTGCACCTCACTGGTATTACCATCCCCGGTGGACTGTCCACCATTCATCTTTATGGCAATGACATATTGCTTACTCTCTCAGATCTCCCTAATTTCCTACCGGACCTTTTTTACATCCTCTCTGCCTTTGGTGTGCTCTCAGGGTATAGGGTTAACCGGGACAAAAGCAAGGCACTACACGTGTCATGAGTGACCACCAGTACAGCAGTACTTGGCACAACTCGCTTACATGCTTCCCGGACTCAGGATCCACTGCAGTGGTGGAGCGCATCCTACTGAGTTGCACCCAGTGACTGCATTCACTCTACAAGAGTGGCACACCTCTGCTGAGCTCCACCAATCTAATGCAGCAAGCCAAGTTAAAATCAAAGGGCCCCCCAGCACTTCGTGGTGGATCCTCTTCTTCACCAACATGGACCTTTATGGGGTCACCCTGGCATGCGTGTAGGTGGAGAGATGTTGGACTGGGAGGCGTGGCATTCTGCAGACATCTACAGCCTCCATCAAGTCCTCCAACCAGGTGCCTATAAGTTCTTTTTGGCACTCTGCAAAGAATTTGGTCTCACATCTCATCAGTTCTGGCAATTGTTGCCTGGGTGCACAAACCTGGGTCCTTCAGCCCTCTTCTCTAGTCGCCTACCTTAGAACGGGTCGTCACCCCTGCGGGGTGAAGTCTGCCCTCTGTAGCCTCTTGAGCCATCATCTTTTCTCTCTGCCCCTTCTAAATAGACTCCATATCACATGGAAAACCAGACATCAAAAAGAATATGAACGGAGGATTGGTAGGATCTTCTGGAGGCATTGGATCATGCAGCCCGGAGACATGATTGATGTTCTGTCTCTTTTAGTCACTGCATGACTAGCACTGGGCTACCATAAAACCATGGGAGTGGACGTCGTACCTCATGCTATTGCTGCTGCTGTTCCCACAACCGATGCAACCTGATACATGTCCTCTGTGATTGCCATTGGGTAGAAACTTCTTTGGAGGCAGTTGGCACCATACTGAGCAAGACCCACTGATCATGTCACCCATGCCTCACCACCTGATCCTTCTTCTTGATCATGCGACCTCTCTGGATATTTGTCACCTTCAGGGCCATCTATTACATATGGCTTTAGCCATGGCTAAAATCTGAATTCTCCACCATTGGCGTACCCACAACCCTCACCTCCTATGATGAATGGATCTTGACAATGTACTAGACAGCTTCCTATGAGTGGGTCATATATAACCTACAGGATAAGATAGAGACCTTCCTCCTCACCTGGGCTTCTTTTCTCTGGGATGAAGCCCATTAGCCCTTAATTAAGATTGTCCTTGTCCCCTAAAGAATGACCAAATATTATATCACACTGACACTGCCCTTGAGATTCCATCTGGTCATGACACTTGTGGGTGCATGCCTACTTCCCCACTTTCCTCTTCCACTGTTACCTTTTCTACATCTTTCTTCTTCTTTGTCTCTCATCGTTTTCCTCTCTTCCCTCTTCTTTTCTTAAACACTCCCATTCTCTCTCTCCCCACAACCCCCAGGCGTGTGAATGCGAGTATAGATCACCTGTTTGCTTTTCCTCTAATTGTTTTTTGGTCATGTTATATTTTTCTCCCCCTCCCCCACCCTACTGACCATTCTGTGTACAGAGGAGGACTTGTGTGTCTTCATTCATATAGCGCTTCTTTATATTTCAAGGGCCCCTGCCTCACAGGAACACCACATATTATGCACCTAGCACTCTGCTTCATCTGGCCCTGCGTTTGTTTCATATAGCATTACTATTTCACATATGGTACCTTATGTTCTCCATCCTTCCTTCCCATATACACTGCTTAGTTTTAATCTTCCAATAAAGAATTATGAAACAAAAAATAAGTAAATGCAGCGGCAAGTTGTGAAGTAGCTGTACAGTAATTCTGAAAAGGTAATGCAGTGGCACAGAGTTGTGATCTTGAAATTAGGAGATTAGGAAAATCTGCTTAATTCTTGTTTTGGTTTTGGAGCGATGGTCTGTTAGATTATAATCTCTATCAGCATCTGGGAGCATAAGTGTTCTGAAGTGAAGCTGTATGGTTCTAGCACATTTTTCGTCAGAAAAGGAGAGGCACTTGAGCAGGACCGGAAGGTGCCACATATGTCTTAAGAGTCAGATGTGATGTAATGATAAAACTTAAAATGAAAGCACAGGTACCCAAAGGACAATGAAAAAGTATCTCAAGAGCGATTTGGTAGTGGCTGTGATATATTGAATAAATATTTTAAGAAACAAATAAGTAATAATCTTATTGGCTCTTCTGAATGTCACATGCTTTACGTTCATTATATGTAACCTCTGCAGGATATTTAGGTTCTATGTCTCACCTGAAGTGCTCTTCGTATGAGAAAGCATTGTGGGTGCAAGCGTGGAGCTCAAGGTATTATCAGTATAATGATTTCCACAGAATCTAAATACTTTTTTCTCTGCAGCGACGAACATAAATGATCCCTTACTCAAGGCGATAGAAATGCTAAATGAAGCTCACGAACGTCAGCTGGTACCTGAAAAAAGCGCTTCGATGATCATCCTCTTGACTGATGGTGAAGCTAATGAAGGTAAGTGAAATTGACGAAAAAGCCTACTAGAAATTATACAGGGTGGAAAATGTGTTCACATATGTTAGAAAGAAAGACCTTACATTTAATAATTATTATCAACAGGATAGTGCATCAATGACTTAACAAGCAAGTTACAATTTTAATACACATCACTACTACCAATCACATTTTAAGGATTATGGGCTCCTCAGGCTAAACATAAATATGGGCATGCTGCTCAGAACATCTCTAATTTTGTATCTGTTTTTATCCCCTTTACTCACTCTGTGACTTTGATCTGATCACTTACAACACTCTCCCTTGGCAAGCCTACATCTGGACACAACACCGAATCAAATAGTCTCTCTCCAGTGCCAGAAAAAAACAGGGATTAGCAGCCTGAACAAGCCTGCTGCTTGTGATGAAGTAGACTAGTGTCTGTCATTTTGGGACTGAGCATATTTTATTTTGTTTACTGCACTCCAATCCCTGTTATTTGCGTAACAGGGACTCTGAGTGAGGTGGCAATAGGCTGTGACCGCACCAGCACAGCAGTGACTCCACATGGATGGTGCAAGCATGGGGGGAGGGTATAATGCAGCCCTGCACTGCTCATTGATACGTGGCCTAACCTGTCAGAAAAGGAAAAAGTGTGGTGATTCGACTAAGCATTCTCCACATAATGATATGATAAATGGAATTTGTAGAGCGCGCGTTCACCAGTGGTTTCTTGGCGCTTTGTGGAGGTTGCGTGAACATGTGCAGCAGAAAGGCCATTAATCGTAGGCCTGGGAGAAGAGCCACGTCTTGAGGGATTTCCTGAACATGGAGTAGGAAAGGATTTGGTGTAGTTCGGGGGGTGGAGTGTTCCAGAACTGAGGTGCCAGGAATGCAAAGTCCACCATGTTTTTTCCGTTCAAAAGAATGCGTGTTCAGGAGATTGGAGCTAGCAGAGCGAAGGGCACAGAGGGGAACATAGCACTGAATTCTATTGGCGATGAAAACTGGCCCGTGGGATGACAGGGCTCTGTGGATCAGACAGCCCAGTTTGAAAAGAGTCAGAGACCTCGCTGGGCAACTGGGAGCCAATGAAGGCTCTTTTACATGGTGCGATCTGGGTTGACCGTACACAAGTCTGGCTGCTTGGTTCTGCACCAGTTGAAGCCGCTGTAGCTGATAGGCGGGGATTCCGGCATAGAGTGAATTAGCATAATCAATGCGTGACATAACTAAGGCCAGGGTGACTTGAATAAGGGCCTCAAAGGAAAGAAATCTGCAAATTTTCCGGATCCTGCGTAAGTGGAAGAAGCAAGAAGAGACTACTGAGTTGATCTGAGTCTTCAGAGTAAGGTCGCTGCTAATTGTAACACCAAGGCTTTTGACCACACTGACTGGAGAAGGTGGAAGACCCATGGAGGGCGGGCAAAAGTTGGGGTTCCAAGGGTTGACTGAGGTCCTTGTGAGGACAAGCTCCGTCTTATCTGGGTTTAATTTTAACTGATTTAGGTTCATCCAGCTTCTGATGAGCGTCATGGTAGACCGGAAGCTCTCCATTGCGGGGCGAGATGAATCAATGGTGAAAATGAGCTGGAGGTCATCAGCGTAGTTAAACATGGCTACATCTCTCCTCCGTAGATCTAAAATCACCTGCAGGATGTAGATTGAAGAGGAGCGGGGAGAGAGAAGAGCCATGGGGAACCCCACAAGTGAGTCTCTTTTTCTTCGAGAAGAAGTCAGAAAGGCGGACAGCTTGATGGCAGTTGTTAAGGAAGGAAGAAATCCATTTTAGTGGGATGCCCTGGATGCCGGCGCTCTCGACCCGCTCAACCAATAAGCTGTGGTCGACCGTGTCGGAGGCCGCCGACAAATCCAGGAGCACCAGAGCCTGCAAGATGTTTTAGTCCGCCCTTTCCTGAGTTCATCATGAACTGCCAAAATGATGGATTCTGTGGAGTGTTCGGGTCTAAATCCCGCTTGGTGTGGATCTAGGTAGTGTGAGTGTTCCACAAATGTACTAAGGCAACTTGCGACATGAGCCTCCAGAATTCTACCCAGAAAGGGTAAAAGCGAGATAGGTCGGAAGTTGCTGAGTACAAGGGGGTCTGCACCTACTTTTTATAAGATGGGTCTAACTTCTGCGGTCTTGAAACAATTGGGGACGATGCCCGTGGCAAGGGAATTGTTGAGGAGGGATAATATGGGTTCGGGGAGCTGGAGAAAGATCTCCCGGGCAATGTGGGGGGACAGCTGTCTTTAGGGGAGCCAGATTGGACCCTTTTAAGGAGGGAAAAAAGGCCTCATGAGTGATTGGTGGAAAAAGATTGAAAGAGAGAGCGTTGTGATGCACAAGGGCAGGCTCTGGTGGAGAGAAGGTCCTGGGGATGCTGGCTTTAATGCTGGTAATTTTGTCGAAAAAGTAAGTGTTAAGGGAGTCACAAGTTGTTGTGAGGGGACGAGTCTGGTGATGATGCGGTCGGGTTTCACAAGTTCATCCACGATGGAGAAGATGTCTTTGGCTTTATTGGTGGAATTAAGGACTTTCAATGAGAAGTAGTCTGATTTAGCTTTTAGGATGGCACCTTTGTACTCTTTGAGGGCCTGCGTAAAGATGGATTTTTTCATGGGGCAATAGTCCTGTCTCCACTTGCGCTGTGATTGGCGCAAGGACAGTTTCATTTCCTTGAGGTTGTTGGTAAAACCAGCGCTGGGCGTCATTTTGTCTCCTACATTTGACCTTCCTAAGGGGAGCCAGTCTATCTCTTGCTGCAGCCAGCCAGGCGTTGATGTTATCTGCCTGGACATGGAGGGATGCCAGGAGGCTGTTGGGTAGGGAGGCGGGAGGCTTAGAGGTGGCTAAAAGGGAGCAGAGCTCAGAGATGTCGACCCGGCTCCAATTCCTGGCCAGGCCAGCACCTGGGGTGGGGGGGTTTAATGATAGAGCTGGTAGGGATGGAGAATGAAATAAAATGGTGATTCAACCAGGTGCAGGGAGTGACCTGTATGTCTGAGATCTCCAAGTTGGATTTCCAGACCTGGTCCAGAATATGCCCTTTGGTGTGAGTGGCTGCCTTAATGTGCTGGGCAAAATTCATCCCGGTCAGTAACTCCGAAAAAGCTACCGAGCAGGTACTTTCATGTGCATCATATGGCCAGTAATTAAAATCAATAACCTAGCATGATTTATGGCTAGTTCGGCATAATAGACAGCTACAGTTACTATCTCAGAACGATATGGTAATACGGTGGAGACGGTTGCTTTGGTTTACTGCACTGCCTAAGCTGTAAGTTACTGGTAGGTTGGGAAGCAGCAAGCTGTTAGCGTCCTGCCTGGCAAAAGGTCCACAAGGACAGTGCAGTCACAGAAGGACCACACCTTTCCAAACTTTAGTGCACAGAAGGTGGCCCAAGCTGAATAAAGATGATGGTGTGTGCATCAGGGTGGGGACTAGGCACTTCAAAAGGCTAGAATGCTTGCTTCATCACACCCGAATCAAATAGTTAATTTGTCATAGCTTTCTCTAACTCTCAGGCAGAGGTCTTATTGACGGAACAGCCTAGGCTGGTTAAAAAAAAAAGAGAAATTAAACTGACTAATTACTTTATAGTGCTAGACAGGGTTGCAATGTTGAGAAAAGTTAACAGTGAACCTCTTTATAGGTGGGGATATTGGGCCAGAGTCTTATTGCCCATGCATTAAAATGTCTCTGATTACTAATGATATACATCAAAAACAATATGCCCGAGTGGCAAGATGCCCTCCTGTGGCCAACATCTGCAGCAAAGGCATCAGCACTACAATTAATGTAAAAGGACATGTGGCTTGCAAAATTGTTGAGGGCTACCATCTTTATACTGCCGAAAACAACCTCAGTAACCTTCTGAGGAACTCCTCAACATCATAGGAATACTCAGCCCAGCAGACTCAACCACACCAATAAGTCCAAAAAGTCTTCCTTTGTTCTTCTGTTTTGGGTCTTCCTGTTGAGTATCTGAAAGAGTGGTCCCTGTGGTAAGAATGTTTCAAATAATAATGTCAACTTTTTGTTCAGCATTTCCTCCAGGATAATTGTGCTTGGTCCTGTTAGTGAATGGTGGACATTACAATGGTATCATGTGATGATGCTCATGTGTGGAGATATAGATCTTTGAGCAAAATCATCGGCATAATGTAATGCACAAACATTGCCCATCTGAATCATGAAACCTTAGGACTGTCAAAAGAGCTACATATCAATCAGACATCAAGCCCAATAATTATGTTCCACATCCAGCACACAACACTAAAGCACCACACCATGGTTTCCTCATCCACTCACTGTCCCTCTCTTTGATCAGAACCGGCTTTATAAGCAAACATGCAGCTGCATAACAGGCCCCATAAATAACAGTACCCTTCACACACTTCCTAAAAGACACTTCTCCAACACACAACTCATCACTTATCTTCAACAAACATGTTAATGTTGAGAACACCTATGTTTATCATAACTAAGGCTCCCTGTTTTCCGTTTTTTGACTGATTTTTACAGATAAATACAGACAGAAAACCATGTATTTTCTTGTCTGCATTTATTTTTAAATGTGGATAAAATCGGAAATTGGGTGCTTTTCGAGTTTTTCTAAATACACGTTTCCATGACTGCCAGGCTAATAACTGTAGCTTGATAGTTAAGGGGGTTAAAAAAGAAAGGAATCTTGGTAAAGAGGCTTAAACAGCAGTAGCTATGCACAAGGCTGATACTGACATGTGCATATTTTCATATAAGTGGATTAATTTATCTTCTGCAGATGTTTATACCACTGAGACATGGCAGGCATTCAAGCATGAAAGTATATTTATTGGTTACATAAATTTGGAAATATACCAGTTTCAGCTTTACTTTTTTAACAAACCCCTAATAAATATGGATAAATACAGATAAAGTTGACAAAAAATAATAATGGATAAATACAAACGGAAATGACAAAAAAATAAATACCCCTAAACGGGAGCCTTAATCATAACATCTCTCACAGACTTGTAGGTGCCCTTGTCCTTATAAATATAATATTTTAATCAACCATGCTTCTCTTCAACTAACCCATATCTTCAATTTAAACCTTCTCTGCTCATACTTTTCCCAAGGAACCATTTTTAAATCCCAACATAAATTTCACATACTATTTCCATAACTCTGCAGTTACGTGCACAGTATGACACACACACACACACATACCACCTAACTTGGTGCTATCAATTACACAGGAGATACAGGTTCTTTCTACAGTTTGGAGGAATATTCACATCCATCACAAATATATATGGTATGTCCTGTCTTCTGTACTACAAGTGCATTATAGCCTATGTCAATTTTGATATGGGGGACTGGGTACCTGACACATTTTCAGGGTGTATCCCTTTCACCAAACTCTAAATAAAGCTTTTAATTTCCAAGCCTCAGTTTCACCATTAAACTTACCTCCAATGTAAATTCTCCTGAATTTCATGACAGCAATTCCATTCACATAATCATCTCGTCCTTGTAATATTTTAAATGAAATGCAATTTTCTCACAGTTAGCCTAAATATTGGGCGGTTCTTCTTTCACACAATCTTTCAATTGCAGATCAGATGAGCCTGTCCTTGTTGGGGTCAAAATAGGAATACAGAACAGTGCAGTGAAAATTATTGGATTCAGGCAGAAGGAACACTAAAAATTAGATTAGTTAATATATCAAGGATTTGGATGGCTGAGACAAGGGATTCATAAAAAAAAATATTTTACTTTTCCTTTCAGGTTGAATGTAGTGTATTTGGTGGTCATGGTTGTATTCTTTGAGTAGATGTACAATCCTCAGCATTATTGTCAGAAATATCTTGAGTTAGACAAGATATTACAGTGCATGAGGTCACTTTCACTAATGATTGGTTCTCGACTGGCCAGTTGAACCCTCATGTCAAATGGGACTTTATGACCTTTGCTCAGTGCTTTTTCCACATAAAGATGAAACAGTATTATTAAGACAGGCTTGCCAAACTTGGAGGATTCTCTTCTCTAGTATGAAGGATATTGAGGATTTTTTGTTCACCTCTAACTTTTCCACGGGGCATGATTTCAGGGATAATAATACCGAGAGCACTTCAGGGAGAGCTTCTTGTCTCCTGAACTTATCTAGATGAATGGTATCTTGATTAAGTTAAGGGTAGCTCTTTTTTAAAGTGGTGAATATTCTCAGATGCCCTGGCAGAAACAGAGAAAGGACTAAAATGTTACAGCCCAAGTTGATGTAGGTCAATTGCTTTTGAAAAATTGTACAAGAAACAGACCCTCATTATAAGGTTCAAACATCTGTGAAAAAGGTGTGATTTCATTCTGTTACTGAGTTTCATCAGATCTATCTAATGGTAAGTGGGGAGAGGGGCAGATGTTGATTTAAAATATCCCCGCAACTGTTGAATTGTACCCTTTTTACATGAAGTTTTACTAAGAGAGCAAACAATCTGTTTTAGGTACCTGATATGTGTCCGGTTCACTGCTTTGACACCAGTCAGGTCTTTTGCCAAAAGAACATATTCTTTTTAAGACATTAGGCATTGTCTACCTCTCATGTAATGCCTCCCCACATGATGCACTGGGTTGCATTACTTTTTAGGGGAAATGTGTTGCAAAGCCATGCAAATCAAGATTTGAATTGCTTTTTAAATATCAACTAATATTTTGCGTTGTGGATGAACAAAAGAAATGGTGTAACCACGATGCAGAATGTCAGTACATTTGGGCGAGAGTCTTGTGTCAGTAAGGACACTCCAGGGATTTGCCATTATGTTCCACTTTGGTTTGTTGTAAGTAATTCTCTTTGTATAGGCATATCTCTCCTGTTGCCTGGTTATGTACTTATTGAAAGTGGATAGTGCCATGTGTGTTGGCAGCCGCATTTGTTAAGAGATTAGACCCGATTTTTTTCTTAGGAGCCATCAACTCACTCAGTAGCTATTTTCTTTGAATACTAATTTGTGCAAGGGGTCCTGATAATAGAATACTATTTGCTACTTATTCTCAGCATCATCACCCTCCTAACTGCATGTTTGATTTGTTTCTCGGATCTGTTGTTGAATTGTGCGACTATTGGGCATATTTAATACAGGGTTTAGCACTATGACAAAGTATGGATGCATGACTTCTTCCTTGTCTGTTTCCCCTGTCAAGACTGAATTAGCAGATGAATAACTCATAGATCTTCTTACTCTTCTGAACAAAATTTGGGTATCAATATATATTGTGCAGTTAACCTATTTAGGTATCACTAAATTGGACCAGTGTAAATGCATTTAGTACTTGTGCTCCAATCTAGGTCTGATCTGGGCTGCTGGTGTGACTGTACTATCCACATTGGAGCAGATCAAGTTTGATTGAAACATGGCCCATTGTCCTCTGTAGTGATGTAGTGTTTACCTATGTTCTCTGTGTGTCAGTGCGATGCCCTCAGTGCAACTGACTCTGGTCTCAGGCCTGCTGTGCCATAATCCTGAAATCAGTATAAACCTTATATGTTTTCATTTTGAAGGGCTGAGGCATAGGAGTTAGAGCTGGGCTTTTCCCATTGAAGCAGAATTGGGTTTGAATTCCATACAGATAGTGCCTGTGTAGAGTGGTACAGTGACCAAAAGATGATAGCATGGAAGGAAGCCTTAAGTAAGTGCCAGTGGCTGACCCTTTTCCCAGAATTCCATCGGTAATCTGTGTATTATAGCCTACGTTGTGCACATTCACAGTCAGTGTAATCCCAAAGCTATAGAATGTATTTAGGTTGAAAGGCAATAAACGTTGGTCAGATGAATGGGTGGCAGATTAATTAGCTTAATTCATCCTTTTTTATTGCCTACCTGTTGTAGTTACAAAATGTTTCCTGCACTTTGGCATAGGTTTTGTATCCAGTCTAACCTGGCACAAAACATTGGTGTAAGCATCAGATAAATAGGTAATGATACATTTAATGTAATTGAATAGATCTTTGTTTAAGTTGCAATGTCTGTGAAAATATCCCAACTACCTAAGTATTCCAATATGGGTAAAAGAGTTTCCAGTTGTGTAATGTCAAGTTTGTCTTAAACTCAAGAAAATACTGTTTTTTTTATTTTTATTTAAGTGCATTGTTTTATTATCTCTATAATTTATTTTTCTTTTGTTTTCATGTAGGTGAAACTAATCCAGAGAAAATCCAAATGAATGCAAAAAATGCCATTAAAGGAAAATATACTCTTTACTCTCTTGGTTTTGGTAGAAGAGTTGATTATCAATTTTTGGAAAAATTGGCACTAGAGAATTCAGGAGTAGCTCGACGTATATATGAAGATTCAGACTCCTCTCTGCAGTTACAGGTATCATGGTAACCTAATTAACACAGCTTGTTTTTTTTAAACATTTGTTTATTGGTATTTCTATCACATGTTCATAGCTTCATAGTTCTTGCATCTCAATCATTACCTCTGATTACATCATTACAATAGTTTTCAGTGTGGCTTGACAGTAAATAGGCATTCAATATTTGCTTCACAACATCCCTCCACTTTGTGTTTGATGGATACCCACATCATAGGATATTTCAGCTGGGGCCGATCACTTCCTGTATTATTTGTACATTGATAGCTCGTTAGTGTGTACGTTTTGCTATCAGTTATATAATCACACAAATGAACAGAAATGAATAATAAACTTTAAGAAAAGATAACCTGTCATGACAATGTATAGAGTGTGCCAAACCTATCTCTACAGTTGGGTGTCCTGGTGTTATACTAGTGTTATTTTTGGAGGTGTGGTGGGTGGGGGGCAGGTAGGTGCTCGGAGCCTGTAGTGAATGTGACATAGCTATCTTTGATGATTCGTAGTGACCATTTGGGGTTCAGGCCATGGTATATCGGTTGCTGTGTGTCTGCACGGTGTTGGGGTATATTGGGTGCTTTTTCTAATTAACAAAGCTTGTTAATGTAACTGGCATGCATTGGGGCATAATATTTTGGGCTATTCGAACCTTCAATTTTGAACTGTCAGCTCACTAGTTAAAATTACAACTCCAAGGTTCACAAGCAATGAGGGCCCAGACAGAGTGAAAGAGAACTATACATCCTAGTACAACTAGATGCATTGTTGTTTTTATAAAGTACTGTCACAACACTCATTCATCAACTGCTGACTCATAAGAAGTGAACTTTTTTTGTTAAATGTGTTTTATTGTAATTTCAAATACAAATACTAATAACATTCCTATACATAGGCATACGATAACAGAATTGCAAATATAAGGGATAAACATATGTTTTAAGAGGATACTTTTATTTTATATGAAAAAGAGAGTGGAAAAGCAGAAAAAAAGTTGGAGGAAGAAAAGATGGAAAAGAAAAGTAACAGATAAAAAGTAATAAGAGAGAGAGAAAGAAGGGATTGGGGATTTAATGAGTTTGAGGAGAGAAATGTAGCAAACAGTAATCAATATAGATCACATTTGATTTTTTGGTGCAAATTTGAAGATGAAACTTTATGAATTAAATGTTGATCAGATATGAAAATCCACTATGTAAGTATTGACAGTTTAGAAAATTCTTATCAGCATGTTAATTACTCTTATACATTAAAGAAGTTATTGTGTAATGTGAGCAGCTTCAGAGGCGTGAATAATTTACACCAACTCTTATCCCAGAAGAATAAAGAGAATGAGAGAGATAAATCAGCCTCCCATCCCCATTCCAGAGGACTTTTAGTTCTAAGGGAATTAGAGGATAACAATAATTTTTATATGTAGGCAACCATGGGAATGGTATCTCACAAAACCATATAAAAAGGGGTAACAGGTGCAGGTTTGGCTAAGCCAAGGTCAATCGGATGCTTACAAAAGAAACATTGGATTGAAGTGAAAATCTGTTGATATTCCTTCATGAATGATTCGGGTAAATGAAGAGGTAGTTTTAGGAATTAAGAAGATAAAATAGTCATTATCCAAAAATTGTTGAACAAACATAATACCATTCTCCTTCCAATGTTTAAAGTAAAAGATCTATTATATACTTTAAGAAATTTATTGTACCAAATAGCGGAGTACAAAAAGCAATGTTGAAAGTTGAGGATAGCACAAAATAGTTTGCAGAGTAAAAAGTGTGAATATTTTAAAATAGAGGCGCAGATTTACAAGAAACTGATGCATCTTTACAGATGAGTCAGTTTCCCTTTGCGTCCTTACGAAACCCTTGCGCCACCATGGATGCGCCTTATTTACAATATAAAACCAAAGGGGATGATGGACAGAGTGTTGAACATTGCAAGTACTCACCCCCAGTCAACTGATCTGGGTTTAATCCATCATCATTCTTTAGCCAACCCCGTTAAGACATGGCCATACGCAAATCAGTCTGACCCTGTTCCTCATGGGAACAGTCCAGCCTGAACTGCCAAGCCATGTCTTCCCTGGACCGGAAACAAGCATCCTGGGACTGGTTTCTGGCTAATCAGCCGTCATCAGCCACACTAGCTTGAATCCAGTGGCCAAGTGAGCAAGGGACGCAGGTGAAAAGGACAGGAATGCGCTGTATCTGAGAGATACAGGGCATTTCAGCCCTTTTCTTTTACCATAGGGCAGTGAAGCAGGAAGGCCTGCGGTGCTATCCTATGGTAAACCCTCATATTAAAGGTAACATAGATATGGTGTAAAGAATATGCAAAACAATCATTATTTTTATGGTATTAAGTATCTTCCACCATGATAAATGTAATGGGGACCATGATAGTAGTAATGCTTGTAAAATGGATTTCAGCATTGTGAAATTGTGACAGAGTGTGTCCTTTATGGTGGGGTAAAATCAAACAGCAAGGTATTTCATTTTTAAGGAACATCATGTGAAGCTGGAATTAGCAAACATGTATTGATAGCAGAGGGAGTTCAATGGTAAAATTCCAGTTTTAATAAAATTAAGTTTGCATCCGGTGTGTCTAGAGTATAATGAGATCTCTTGTAAAAAGAGAGGTAGGGAGGACAAGGGAATAAATTAGAACATCATCCGCATATGCAAATAGTTTAACTTCTATAGAATCCTGTCAGAAGTCAGATATTAGGGTATTACTTTGTATGAATTCTGCAGTACACATAGCAAGAGGAATATGGCTCTCAGGATTGCTTATGTGAAGGAAGATGTCCCTTTCTGTGTGAATACACTCCTGCATGCAACATAGGCACCCTAGCAACATGGTGGGAGGGTGCCTGCATTGGCTCTTGGCAGCCAGAACATTGCCAGCACAGGGACAAAGGCAGGAATGCACCGTTTACTGGAGCATTCCCGCCCTTTTTGGAAAAGGGGGGTGGTGATGGACAGAGTTTCTGAATGATGCAGAATACTCTTACCAAGTCAAGAGATCATGGTTTTAATCCATCACCGTTTTTTAGCTCACTGCACCATCCCAGATCAGAACCTGGCTATATGCAAATTAGTCTGTTCCTGTCCCAGTGCATGATGGGAACAGGGCAAAGCTGGGATGGTGCAGTGAGCTAAAAAACGGTGATGGTTTAAAACCATGATCTCTTGACTTGGTAAGAGTATTCTGCATCATTCAGAAACTCTGTCCATCACCACCCCCCTTTTCCAAAATCGGTTTTATCCACACTATGTGTGGGCGGGTATACTCAGACGTGAGACCCTTGCTCATTGCACCATCAGGATTCAAGCAAGCCGGGCCGAAGAAGGCTGTGATGCCAGAAACCGGTCCCCGGAAGCTTGTTTCCTTCCCAGTATAAGAATTGGCTTGGTAGTTTGGATTGCCCTGTTCCCATCATGCACTGGGACAGGAACAGACTAATTTGCATATAGCCAGGTTCTGAGCTGGGATGGTGCAGTGAGCTAAAAAACGGTGATGGATTAAAACCATGATCTCTTGACTTGGTAAGAGTATTCTGCATCATTCAGAAACTCTGTCCATCACCAGCCCCCTTTTCCAGAATCGGTTTTATCCACACTATGTGTGGGAGGGTATACTCAGACGTGAGTCCCTTGCTCATTGCACCATCAGGATTCAAGCAAGCCAGGCCGAAGAAGGCTGTGATGCCAGAAACCGGTCCCCGGAAGCTTGTTTCCTTCCCAGTATAAGAATTGGCTTGGCAGATTGGTTTGCCCTGTTCCCATCATGCACTGGGACAGGAACAGACTAATTTGCATATAGCCAGGTTCTGAGCTGGGATGGTGCAGTGAGCTAAAAAACGGTGATGGATTAAAACCATGATATCTTGACTTGGTAAGAGTATTCTGCATCATTCAGAAACTCTGTCCATCACCACCCCCCTTTTCCAAAATCGCATTCCTGCCCTTTGCCTGTCACACAGCGCAGCACGGTGGCTTGCTGCACTACATCAGAATCTTATAGATATGCCTCATACTGTTTTATAAAAGAATTGAAAGGCAGTAGATGCATCAGTATTAAATATTGAAGAGCAGATCATTGATAACAGGGCCAATGGTTTTACATTCAGCTTCTATTGTTAAGTAGCGAGACCCTCATGAAACTTGGATAATTGTAAGGAAAAGTAAAATATTACAGGCATCAATGGTAGCAATTGTGTTAATAGAATTAGCTTTAACCAAATCATCAAGCATATGGGAAGATTTTGAGGTGAAGGAGGCAAGTTCGACTGTGTTAATATGTTAGAGTAGAAGTGAATATTAAGCATTTATATTCTTCTTTCTTCTGGCAAAAGTAAGTTATGGTGAAAGCTGAAAAAGAAGCCTTAAAACCATCCCAGTAATTAACACTAGATGTGTCCGGGGGGCGATGTTTGGACGTCGGCGAAGATGGCGGCGTGAGCTTTCACCTCCTCCCATGCCACAGCCTATATTCATCTTTTTGGGCACTTTTTTTTATGCAGCGATACTTCTACTGCCTGGAACGTGTGGCGGAACATGAGGTGAATCCATGGCACCTGTTTCTAAAGAGAAATCCCTGAGCTCCTGGCTTCTGCGGGCGACGGCCAATGCGATCCTGATCGCTCCGATCGCTCCGGAGCCTATTTGCATAAGCGGCGACAGCGGATGGGAACTCCTGCATCTATGACGGACGAGAGGAAGACTCTGTAATGCACTATTGCAGCTGTGTTGAACTCCACAAGGGCGGTGCTGCTCGGTGCCATCTAAATCATCGGGCCGACATTCTGGTATGTTGCGCACAAACGTACTTGCACCTAAGATGGGGGACATGGCGGTCTCCCTCAAAGCTCTGCAATGATCACGCTGCACTCTCCACTAAATCAGAGCACTTTTTCTTAGTAGAGGCAAGCGATTAACATACGCTGAACCCCGCTGCGGCGGCATTTAATGCATATTTCATGAGGTGATGCTCAATTACCAATGCCTTAAAATTGATATGAGAGATCATCTATAAGGACATTTGACCATTCTCTACCCTTCCTAGCTCTCATTAAGAATCAGATTTTAAGCGTTCATGCCCTCAAATAGGTCAGCACATCAGACAAGGATTTATGCAAGACTACAATCTTTCCAAGCAGCTACACATTACCCTGAACGGTATCCTGGAACCCATAGTTGCCACATAGCTGCCATACACAGCTGCCATATATGATTCTGACAGAATCCCTGTGCTTGTGAACAGTATTGTGATAGTGGCAACATACTTTGCTTACTGATCTCTGCATGATTGTTTCATGATGCCTGTACTTAAAATGGCCGTTACCTAAGTCTTCCTATTTCCAACATCAGCTATGCCTGACCTTAAGATGGCCGCAGAAATGCATACTTCAAGCTCCTAACACTGCTTTTCCTACATCTGCTATCAGCTTAACAGAAAGTGTCCACTAAGAATCCAGTGTTATATCCCTTAGGAGTTCTAAGGATACTCTACTAAATCCACGTAAGGAGAAACTTACTCTCAGCGACCCACTATTTGCATTACAGCTCAATTCCTGCAGTCTTCATACTACAAACTTCCTGCAATCTTCAAACTACAAACTACACAAGCACTTTGTTCATCGCGTACGTGTAAAATGGGAGAAAAGGAAGCAAAGAATCTCAAGAGACTTAAGGCAGACCCTCCAAATACTGACTCACCTACTAAAGGGAAAAGAGACATTAAGTTAACAATCGACACTATACTGAATAAGTTGGCAGAGGTACATGATCCGGCAAAATCGACTAGGATAGAAATCTCTGCAATCAGACAGGACATCAGGGATACCAATTTTAGACTATCTGAAACGGAAAATAGAATAAGTCACCTGGAGGACACAGAGGCTAAAGTCTGTAAATCCCTCAAACAAATGTCTATCACAACAGACTCTCTGAACAGAAGAATGTCGGAACTTGAAGACAGAAATCGAAGGAGAAATCTACGTATTTTTGGAATTCCTGAAGGATCAGAGGATTCCGTTGGCTTGTGCATCTCCTTCCTGGAATCCAGGTTTACTCAAGCATCTAACCGTTCCTTTAGCAACCCTTTAGAATTTCATCGGGCCCACAGAGTCCCTTCACGTATTACGCCAAACCAAAAAGGTCCAAGACCAATTGTATGCAAACCCCTGCGTTACGAACACGTTGAGCAAATCCTGGCCTTTATGCGCAAGAACAATCACATTCTCTGGAAAACTACCATGATCTTTATCTCCCAGGACTACAGTAAAGAGACGGTGGTTATCAGGAAAAGTTTCCTTGCTCTCAGGCCTAAGCTACGTTCCTTGAACTACCAGTTTGGGTTTGTAGGGCCAGCAAGATTCCAAGTAACAATTCAAGGGATACCTCAGGTCTTTACGGGCCCTCTGCAGCTGAAAAGGTTCCTCGATGATCCAGATTATCCCTCTATGGACACTGTAACACCAGGGACATCAAGTACAGGCACCTGAATCCCTATCCAAGTGCTTCTCTTAATCAAGCTAAACACTTGTTTACTGTTCTAATGTTTCACATAGATCATATTACTGTTCATTTGTAGCAGTCATGTGAAACAATTCGTTAAGGTTCATTGTAGGATTTGTTCCCGCAGGTGTACCTGTTTAGTTTAATTCTAAGGAATATTTCTTTATGCAGTTCGCAGTATGCATGTTTGAGTCATTGGTGAACTACCACTAACTCCTGGCTAATGGCTCACTATTGTCTAATGGCCGTCTACTAGCTCACCTCTAGACTACCTACAGCCTACTACTAAATCTCTTCTTTTAGGAGATTTTCAAAGTAAACGCTCATTACTTGCTTCTTGTTAATGTTCATATTACACTCAATTAGGTCAACCTCAGAATTAACGTAAAATGGCCCTACATTAGAGTACATGGTACCGCTCCTAACACAAATTTAACTCTTGTTAAGTACTTAATCTAGCTGTGGTTATGCAGTCAAGCTCGCTGTTCTCGGAATAGTTTTCATTTCATATGTTTAACATGACTTTGTTAGCTGTCATGGGAGGGGACCTATTTTCCCCTTGTCACCATGTCCACTGATTACTTTCTGGGTGGGTTGGAAGGGTCTGGGGAAAGGGTGGGTTGGGGTCTTACTTGTGATTTTTTATTTTTTATTTCTTTTTATGATTTACTACCAGAGTTTATCCTTGTATTGTTTCTCTCTGTGCTCTAGTAACAGATTTTAGTCCCAGACATTAACTCTGTACGTTGGCTCAGGAGGTCTCACTTACACAAATGTCATCCTCATGGTTATCAAAAAATTACTCTTAAGGTTAACACTCGCCTTGCTGCAAGCGGTCTTATGTGGTCAAGTGAAACTGCTTGATAGGATATCAAGTATCTGCAATCTTGCACAGAGACGCACACCTTGGAAGTGTATGAATTGTAGCCCGGTATACAGTACTCCATTCACGTCTAATTACAATGCCAGAGCCACATACTGCATGTACATAACAATTCCCTGTCAACACTAGTCTCTTCTGGTACCATGACACACAAAAAAAACAATCATAAAGTTTTCTTACGAAATGTAAAAGGCATTAACCATCCGATCAAATGGAGGAAGATATTTGATTATCTTTATAAACAGAAAGGAGACATTATTTTACTCCAAGAGACGTAAATCGACTCAACACAATTCAATGCACTTAGGAACAAATCATACAGTGACGTTGTGGGCTCTGACTCGCTAGGGAAAAAGAATGGGGTTCTGACTTATTAGCAAAGAAATCTGACATACTAAATAGTACTGCAGATACTAAGGGGAGATGGATCTCCACAAAACTATGAAAAGACAATAGGGAGTTTTATGTAACTAATTTATATGCCACTAACAAGGACGAAAAGAGTGATCTCCTGTATCACGTTGTCTCTAGCCCTGCTGAATAATTTCAAGAGAACAAATCTCTGGAGACTTAATAATGCAGTATTAGAGAAAGACATCCACAGGCAAACCATTGAGAAGGCAATACAAGATTACCTAATGTCCATTAGAAAGTGGAATACATCTGATCTTATACGATGGGAAGCTCTTAATAGTACCACCAGAGGCGAATTCATTAAAATAAGTATGGCTATGTACAGGGACGGTAATAACAACCTTGCACATTTGGAACAAGAAATAGCTACACTAGAGAAGAGACATGTAATCTCTAGAAACTCCCTCGTCTTGAATGAAATAATGAATAAAAAATATGAATACCACAACATAGTCAGTGAAAGAGCAGGGATATGGCTAAAAACTCAAAAGAATGCCAGATTATGTGAATCCAATAAAGCAGGCAAGAGCCTTGCCTCCTATATGAAATTTAAACTGCAGCAATCAGCAATTAAGAGCTTAACAGATCAGTCTGGGATGTCTCAGTCTGACACTGCTAAAATCGCAGATGTTTTTAAGAATTTTTATAACACTGTATACAGCAAAAACAAAGATCTTGATAGCTCTAAAACAAAAGACTAGGTAAACAGTTGCCCGTTTCCCTCGCTATCGGCCCAAGATCAATCAGAACTTAACAATCCGATCACTACCCCGGAAATTGAAATTGCAATAAAAGCACTTAAATCCGGGAAAGCCCCCGGCCAAGACGGGTTTAATGCAAAGTTTTACAAATGCTTCACTCCGCTACTGACTCAACCTCAACTCCTGCTGAAGCTATCATAACGAAGATTCCCAAAGAAGGAAAGGACCCGTCACTTCCCAAAAAATTACAGGCCGATTTCGCTAATTGAATTAGACTGTAAAATCTACGCTATGATTCTTGCGAAGCGTATCCAGAAATCCTTACCCAAACTAATCCACCCCTCACAAGTGGGCTTCTTAAAAAACAGACTCTCTAGCGATAATATGCTTATCCTAGCTCATATACTAGAAACAGCTAAATTTGCTGACTCCCCAACAGTTGCAGTCACCCTAGACGCTGAAAAGGCTTTTGATAAAGTAGACTGGTCTGTCCATCAACTGTTGTTTTTGCATTTGTCACCCCGTGTGGGACGGGTATGCTCAGACGTGAGTCTTGTGCTCTCCACACCACTGGAGTCAAGCTATCCTGGCTGAAGACGGCTGATAGCCAGAAACCGGTCCTAGGATGCTTGATTCCGGTCCAGGGAAGACATGGCTTGGGGGTTCAGGCTGGGCTGTTCCCATGAGGCACAGGGTCAAGGCTGATTTGCATATGGCCATGTCTGAACTGGGGTGGTGTGGTGAGCAAAAAAAAAACATGGATTAAGGCTCAGATCTCTGTACTGGGGTGAATGTATGACATTTTTCTGCGTTCTGTCCATTAACTGTTGTTTTTGCATTGGTCTTACTTGGAAGCAGCGCTAGATAAATTCAAATTGGGAGAGAATTTCATTTGCATGGTGGTGGCACTCTACTCCAATCCCTCAGCAAAAGTTAGAGCGGGTGGCTGCCTCTCATCCTCATTCAAACTAGAACAAGGCACGAGACAAGGCTGTCCCCTTTCCCCCTCTCTATTCCTGCTCGCTATTGAACCTTTCCTTTATCATCTTAGGAATAATGAACGGATTAAAGGGATATGATTTGGTGATTGCACGGTCAAAATTACGGCCTACGCGGACAATGTCCTAGTGATATCTGAAAACGCAGAGGCTGCTATACCGGCTCTAATGTCCTCAATAGCGGACTGCTCCATAGTGTCTGGTTATAAAACTAAATAAAGATAAGACGGAAGTAAAGCTCTTGAACAACATTGGTGACAAAGACATTATGGGTAATTCAGGCTTACTTTGGCAACCTAAATGCTTCAAGTACCTGGGACTGGAATTTGAGAGAGATCTAATCAGCACCCTAAAAACTATTGAAAACTCCCTTCACAAAAAGATATCCACCCTGTTGGATGGTTGGTCTCAGAAATTTTTATCATGTTGGGGTAGGGCGGAAACTTTGAAAATTATGATAACCCCATTAGTTAATTATCTTGTCTGCATCCTACCAATGCTACTATTGAATGTATTCATGAAGAAGGTTTATAAACTTTTCAATACATTTCTATGGCAGGGTAAGAAACCTAGAATCTCATTGAGTAAACTTCAGCTACCCAAAGACAAAGGAGGCATACGTCTCCCGAATTTCAGGAACTACCAGACTGGATATTTATGTAAATAAGGGTCTAAATGGCTTCTCCCACAATTACACTATATCCTTGTCTGGTTGGACATAGAAAAAGCGATCATTAATAACATGCCTCTCTCCGCTCTCCTCACAACTGATGTCTCTGCCTTTCCTCATTCCAAGTACATTCTGCTCAATAACAAGAGAGCCCTGCTGAGTCTAGAATGGGTATCAAAGGACAAGTTCTAAGTTAACAAGTCCAACCTAGCCTCTTTATGGTATAATTTGAGTTTAAAGGTAGACGGCAAGTCACTCTACTGGGATCACTGATCTAAAAACGGGGTAAATCTAGTCAAAGACCTATTTACAGGGTCATTGCCTCTACCCTTCTCCGACCTACAAATCCGACACGGACTTAAACCTCTGGATTTTTATAAATTTCTAAAACTCAAATCGCTCATCTCATTACGATCCATTACTCCCTCTGAACCTTCGTTAGTTAGCGAGCTTATTCAACTTGTGAAAGCTGGGCATACTGTTTCCAGGATATATAAACTCCTCTCTCCCAACTCACAAAATTGGCACAGGAAATGCGAGACGTCATGGGAAAATGAGATAAACTCTTCTAAGATCCCCTTTGATTGGGAGAAGATCCACCTGACCTCTTTCTCTAACAAAATTTCGCCTATACTCTCACAAACCAAAATAATGTTAATTAACAGATCGTATTGTACCTCGGAGAACATTTTCAAGCTTAAACTCAATGACAGCCCCACATGCTGGAAGTGTAAATCTCACATAGGTACCTTGGCCCACATGCTCTTTTATTGCCCTGCCTTACAATCCTTCTGGGATATGATCTATAATTACATACACAACAAATTTCACTACCGACCACTGAGAGATTTGTCTTACATTTTACTGGGTGCTCTAGATCCTCACCTTGCAAACATCCAAGTTCGGCACCTGATGGACCTCATGCTCACTCTAGCATGCAAGGTTATTTTAAGCAAATGGAAAGTGTCAATGAAGTCTCCTTCAGAATGTGGCAGGAGTGGCTATTTTCTTTGAGAGGTGTAGATTACGACTCCTCCGTACTTCTCCATGACGTAAATCACACTGGAAACTGTGGGGCTCCCTCGATTCTTTGCACTCATACTATGACCCTCCATAAGCCGCAATCACTGTTATGCCTAATAGGTCTCATACTCCTTACAACTTAGGAATACTTGCTTCTACCTACACATGTGACTTGGCTGTACTGACCACTTAAATGTTATCAAGCTTGTGCCCAGCGTAGCAAATTGCTTACTTCTAGAGCACTGTCAATCATTATTGTTATCATTATTATTATCGTCGCTGTTATTATCGTCCTCTTTTTATTATTATTTTCTTTGTCACAATGAGTATTATTTTACTTTAACCATTCTCATTCCTGAATAATACTAGTATCATTATTGTCATGCACTGTTTATCGTGATTAGCAATATGTCTATTACTGTCACTTTTATGTCTTTATGTATTGTACTGTTTGTTCTTGTTTTCTCTCAATAAAAATGATTTGAATTTAAACAATAGATGTGCCCTTAGGGTTGTTGAAGCAGAAAAATCTTATATAGAGTCATTAGTTTCAGTAATACATTGACTTTCAAATAACAAGGAGTTATTATATTTCCATCTTCCCCTTTTGGAATCAGTTTTAGAAAAAACAAAAGATGACAAAACAGGGGCATGATCAGAAGGAAATATGGAGCCAATTTCACAAGAGGGTAAAGAAGGAAGCGCTAATTTATTGACCAAAATATGATAAATTTGCGACACTGTGTGATGAACATTAGAGAAAAAAGAAAATTCTGAATTATCTGGGCTATTGTTGCGGATAATTGTTGAGATGAGATAGCCAAATGCTTTATATGATTTTTCTGGTTTAAATTTGTATTTAGACTTTCTGGCCAAAAAAGGATCAATTTATTAAAATTCCCTGATATAATGATATTGGAATTAGAGATATTGATTAGTTCTACCTTATTAGAATACTAACATCCTTGATCAGAATTCACAGGATGATACACATTAAACAAAGTAACATGTTTTTTATGAATATTAGCATTGACCAGCACCCATAGGCGTCAGTAGGACAATGAGTAGGACATTCAGTGGACATAACCTGTAGTGCCAGAGCTTTATGACATAAAATAGCAACACCACCCTTACGATCAGCAGGAGGAGAGAAACACCCTGCCCCATTGTCTTTTCAGTCTAACCTCTTTGCTGAGTCATTCCCCCCTTGCTAAGCCTTTTTTGGGCAATTTGGGGCTGTTTGCAGTTAGGCCCCTGTAACTTTCTCTCCAGATAAGGTATCCACGTCAAATTAGTGTCCTTTTTCCCACACCCTGAGGATTCTGCAGGTACGCAGGCTTTGTATATTTCACTGGAGAGGGCTTAGAAATTAGCCAGAATACAGCAAAATTATGTTTTTCCCTGAAAATGAAATCAACAAAGGGTTTATGATACTGAAATCACCATCATCTCAACTTTCAGGGCCAGGCAGACGTTTGTCAGAAAAACACATTTACATCTACACAGTTTTGCTATTTTACTGGCACATAGCTTATGTTTGCTGTTTTTGTTCTTTCAACCTGGGTATGGAAATGGGTATTAAAGCAATAATGGAAAAGGGTATTAAAACAATAATGGATCCCAGACAGTTATACATTTCTGCAAAGTAGACAGAATTCTGTATTCAGCAAGGGGACATTTGTGTAGATCCTTCACGTTTTTTTATAGAAACTAACAGTTGAAAATAAAAGGTATTTAAATTAGGTTGAAAAAAACAGCCATTTTTGCCAATGTTTTCACCTGTAACTTCTTCTCAGTATGACCATTAATTTTTTTTAAGCAATAACCTATTACATTTGCTGGATCCTTCAGGTTGTGGGATATATAGGGCTTTTAGGTTCACCAAGAACTCGAAGAAGCCAGAGCTAATAATTGAGCTGCGTCTAGAATGGTTTTTCATTGTGTATCGGGTATACTTCAGTTCATTTGTTAAAATATAAAGAGTGAAAAATATGTACCAAGGAAACCTATGTATTTCCAAAATGGGAATAAAATATAGAGTTTAGAAGCAATGGTTATTTGCACATCTCCAAAAGTGGGGGTATAGAAGCATGTGAATTAGAGGTAATTTTTCAAAATGACTTATTTGTTACAAATGTTCTTACATTTGGAAGGCAGAAATTCAAAGAAAGTGATTCGGTAATACCACTTGTTCTACTATTCTGTGATCCTCCTAGTCTCCCAATAAAAATGGTACCTCACTTGTGTGGGTAGGCCTAGTACCCGCGACAGGAAACATCCAAAAATGCAATGTGGACACATCACATTTTCTCAGTGAAAACTGACCCTTTTTCTGCAACATGCCTAGCTGTGAATTTTGGACACAAGCTCAGCCGGTACCCAGGGAAACCTAGAAAAACTATACATGTTTTAAATCTAGACATCCAGGGGGATTTACGATAGGGGGACTTCTTCTCCCACCAGGTTCTGTTACCCAGAATCCCTTATAAACAACAAACTTTGTAAAAGAAATACATTTTCCTCACATTTCTGTGATGGAAAGTTCTGAAATCTGTGGAGAGCCACACAATTCCAGCCACCCAGCATTACCCAAAGTCTCTCAATAAAAAAGTACCTCACTTGTTTGGGTAGGCCTAGTGCCCGCGACAGGGTATGACCCCCCAAAACATACTGTGTAGACTTTTCAAAAGACTGTGGTAACTTTTTTTGGGGTGGGGCATCGGCATGCCCATTCTGGGCAGCCCACACTTCTATGTATAATAAAAAGAGTTTCCCCTTTCCAATGATACTTCTCCCATTTGTTTCGGTGCTCGGGTTGAGATCGTCCCACGAGCACCGAAACAGTGAAACTGAAACTAAGCTTCAGTTTCAATTACAATCTAATGATGTTAGAGATCATGTGGGAGATCGTCATTAGATTGATGGAAAAAAAGTGCCTTGGAGGTTGGAGAAGCTTGTGCACATGACGGAATGGGTCCATCACGAGCACAGGAGCACTGGTGCTCATGATGGAACCATTCTGTCAAGAGCACAGAAATAATTAACAGATTCAATAGCATTACAGTGAGTTTCTTGTGAAAAGACAATTTGAGACTCAAGCTTAAATAAGTAAGAGATATTCACTTTAATGGTTCACTGGATGAACAAGACCTCGAATATTCCATGAGACAATGTTAAACATACTGGATACAAGAGGGTGACAGTATAGAAAAATGGGCGACAAGCTGCAATTGAAAACACAGGATGAGAATCAGAATATAAAAAAACATTAACAAATATCATCTGAGCACTAACAAAGAACAGAGATTAAACACAGTAAGAGAGTAGATAAAAGAACAGATCAAGGATAAACATTCTGATCTGAAATGTAAATATTAAGCAGTAGTAAGAGACGTGTCAGTCCCATTACAAGAGCAGCAGTGGAGAGGAGACAACTATGCTAATAGAATGAAAAAATCTGAAGACAACATTAAGAAAGGAATAAAAGACAACTGCTTAGAAGCAGCTTAAGACGTCTGAACAACAATATCCCTAACATGTGATAATATGCTCTGGAGAAACATTTTCAATTTCATATGAACATAAAAGGATGTAGATGTGCCTTTGTAAGTTATCTTGTATAAGTAAGGGTAAAGAATACTGTATCATATATTCAGATGTCGCATTTGAGTCCTCAAAGCCATAAACTCCTTTCTTCTGGCTTTCTTAACATTGGAAATGTCCTGAAATATAAATATATCATGTCAGACCAAACTAGATGCTGTTTGTCCTTAGTAGCTTTCAAGACACGGAGAAGGTCTGGAAATTCAAGTAAGAGCATAATTTTACCTGGAGGCTTGGAAGAATGATTGTTTAACAGACCCAGCTCATTAGAAATTGAGAGGAGGAGCGGCAGGGAGTCCCAGGAGTTCTGGAAGAAATGTCTTCAAAACTACAAGGAGGTCAGGACTTTTGAGAGCTTCAGGAAGGTCACATAGGCTTAGGTAGTTCCAATGATTTCTGTTCACCAAATCTTCTGTATGAAGTTGAAGTTTTAAGATATCCTGTTCTAGTGAAGAAACTTTAGTGGGCATGTCCTGGAGGGAACTAACATGTTGTTCCATTTTGCATCATCCTGCCCTCCATAATGATCCATGGGGCATATTATCAAGGACCTGTGTTAAAATTATCGCCGTTTTATTGGTAGGAAACTGCCGATAAAACGGCGATAATGGGCTTGATAATATGCCCTTGTTAATTCCCTTAGAAGGCCATGTTAACATCAGAACATGGGCGTCTATGGGAATTAACAAGGGCGTATTATCAAGCCCATTATCGCTGTTTTATCGGCAGTTTCCTGCCGATAAAACGGCGATAACTTTAACACCGGTCCTTGACAATATGCCCCTATCTCTCTTCAGTCTGATGCAGTTTTTCTAGTTGAAAGTGCACATAAAAGGGTGTAAGACTCTAGCCTCATCAGGAATACTATTCAAAATTGGATTATTAGAATATATGATAGCTGAAAGAGGGTCATTTTTCGCCCATTTGGACTTCATTACAGCAAGTAAGTCACTGGCTATCTTGACTTGATGCGCATTACTGTGAATACCCCCATGAGAGGATTTTAGTCTGCCCATGCAATAGTCTTGTTTTTTGTTTTTCAAAGATGTTTTTGTTTCAGAAGAAACAAGAAAACGCATGGTGATAAACAGGTGTTTGCTGTGCAGTGACAAAGCATAAGCATGTATTGGTGAAACCCTATCCCACTCTTGATAACCCTCAAGATCCGCCCTCCCCCCACCCGTTCACAGATTAGCAACAAAGTTCAGGTGATATTGGCCCAAGCATCATTGTGTATACCAGTTATAGGAGCACATAGGCCTCCACCAAATGTGTTCCAGATCCCGCACATTTAAGCCCACTTGCCCAGACAGCCTCTGCTCTCATAGATCACCCTCTCTGCCTTCATAGACCAATCCATATCTTTCTTTGAGTTGCTCAGGTTCAGTGGTGACTCAGCTTCCCAGAGTTGTGCCACATTACGTTTAGCTACCATTAGTCCCAGTGTGAGACAGAGGCAATCCATGCATGGGAGATCTCTTTCGTCTAAGATTCTTAGGAGGCACCACTTCGCTGACTTCTTCAATACACTACTACACACATTGTTGATGCAATCAACAACCACCACCTAGTGAAAACAGATCCGATCTCAACCAAACTTCTTAGGACAGAGTGCAGTGTGGTTCAACAATAATGACACCTTTAGAGAACCTTAAGCTGCATCAGGCAGAATCTTGACCTGATAGCCACCTCCCGAGGGGATGTCAATGCCTCTAGCCACTCATTGTCCTTGAGTCTTCCCAAGTCACGCTCCAAGCTTTCCTGCAAGCAGGTCGAAGGGTCTGGGAATTATTTAAAAGTGTTTTATATGTGAGTGAGATCCCTTTTCTGGGTAGTCATCTAACTATCTGTCTTCAAGTGGGGATGACTCTGGGATCTCCTCGCCCCACTTTTTGGAGAGCATGATGGATTTGTAAATAGTGGAATGCCTCAGTGGGTGCCATTTAACATTTGCTTTGCAACTCCTTGAAGGTCAGTACCTTGCCTTCTTTCCACTAATCCCCCAACCTGAACAGACCTATGAGGTCCCATTCATCAGAGTCCCCCTGTAAGGCCTGAGTACCCAATTATGCGGGCCTGTGTAATCATTCCACGCCAGACCAACACATTCAATGCTGTGTGCCAAAGTAACAGTCGCAGAGGGCTGAAGTGCATGATACCCCCATAGATGGCCTTGAGATATCCTCTGGGCTGCAGGATCCTCCTGTCCATTCTATAGGCTGGCTCATTCTCCAGCAGGTGGACCCAGTAGTTGATGACAGTGATTTGTGACACCCATTAGTATTTTTGGAGATCAGGTAGAGCTATCCCTCAATCATACCGTCCTCTTGATAGTTTCTGGATTGCTTGACGGGTAGGGGCTCAGCCGAAAAAATTGTGCTGAGTGTACTGTCTATTGCCCGAAAGTAGGGCTGCTGGACTGGGTAGGGAATGTTTGAAGTATGTGAGGAAAGGGTGGGAGGGCCATCATTTTAAATAAGGCTGCTTTCCCTAGTAGAAATAGAGGCAAGGTCCTCTACTGTTTTAAATCTCCTCACTATCGTGTACATGACAGTTCGAGATTGTGTGTGTGTAAAAAGTGTCAGGTTGGTGGTGACAAAGAGCCCCAAATAATGGAAACCACAATCTTTAGGTATGTGCGGTGCAGGCCTATGGAGGATATAAAACAGCATCTTGTTCCAATTGATGGTACAGCTAGAGTACTGGCAAACGTTTGTGAACATATTCATGACTGTATCCAGGGTAAAGGATGGATGAGAACCATAGAGCAGGATGTCATCTACATAAAGGGAGATTCTATCCATTGCACCCTAACCAAAGGGTCACTTCGAATCCAGGCTACAAATGGCTCTTGGACTAGGGCAAAAAATAGGGACGAGAGGAGGCATCCCAGCCTTGTACCCCAACGGAGGGGAATATCCCAGACATGCCTCAATTCACTGTTACTTGGGCGAGGGGGGTCAGAGTAGAGGAGCCAAATTAAGGGGACAAATCAAGGAGCCGAGACCCAGATTCTCCAAGACTGCATACATAAAGGACCATTCCACTGTGTCAAATGCCATCTGAGTGTCAAGGTATAGCTGAAGAACATCCTCACTGATATTAGCCAGCCAGCCCAGGCCTCCATGAAGTTTCCATAGATTTTGCGCATTATTCCTACCCGGCATAAAGCTGGATTGATCTGGATGGATCAAGGAGCAAATCACCTTGGCCAAACATGTAGCTAGGAGCTTCCCAGGATACATCCACAGGAGGTAAGGTGGCATTGTAGTCTCTGTGAGTTTGTAAAGCATTTGAATATCAGAAATAAGTTCACTGGATTCCTCCTCTGTGGCTATGTGAGGCAGTGAGTACAAGCAGGTATGGTAGTCTGCAAATACATCAGCCATCCCCTGTCTGTCTTTGGCACACTCACATTATTGTTCAGGATCTCCTGAACCAATCGAGACAATGCTTCCCACCTAGCTAACCATGCCAGAAGTCTCCCAGCCTTATTGATCACCTGTGTCAGGAGGTGGCAAGCCCTTGGGGCCTCTGTTGCAATATTTTTATACTCTTATTGCCTCAAGGATAACATTAATTTTATGGTTCCCTGATCATTTTTTGTGAGTTGAGATTCTAGTGCCGGGATCTCTCTGTCAATCGTTTCCAACTGGGCTCTCTTTTCCCTCTAGTGACTAGCTATCAGCCCCAGGCCCTGGCCTCGTATAACCATTTTATATGCCTCCCATAGCACCCTAGCTGAGTCCACTGAACCCTTGTTTTCTTCCCAGTAAACTACCCACGTATCTGGAGCTGGTCGTGAATCCCACAAGAGCAACCAATTTATACCCCAACCTATCCACGGCACGATATGGGTTTCTCTGTAAATGTGTCTCCTGCAGGAGAGAACCACGTCAGACGATTGAGTCTTCAGGTATTGAGGTACTGCCACCCTCTTAATTTGAGCTCCCAATCAATTAACACTCCAGGGGAGGATCTTAAACCTAGGATTTAGTAAGATGGTAGCTATAAGCAATTAGTGGGACGACAGAGTGAATAAAGCCCAGGGGTGCTAGTCCCCTGTGTATTGTTAGGCTGTACAATCTGCGATAATGGTACCAGTAACTTGGTTTCGTCTTCCACTGGGAATCATATACATAGGTGGGAGCCAGGACCTCTTTAGCCATGAGGGCAAGCCACAGGAGCAACACCAGAGCTATTGGTGTGAGTTGGTGCCCTATCAGCGGGATAATGTAACCATGATACTGAAAACTCAAAAAAAGAACAAGCAGATCAACATAAACTCCAGACGTATCCTCCTATCCTGCCTCCCTGCATGACGGACCTAATACTGCCCACCTCCCAACTCTGCAGAGTACCTGTCATCCCAAACCGTATTGCAATTAAAGAGAGGATGTGGATCCCATCAAAGAGTCATCCTGCTAGCCCCCCCCCCCACCACGGAAGCAGTCAATAAAAGGACAAACATCAGTCACAATTGCCAATGCACAGTGTCTCTTCCAGCAAGGAGTCACTGCCCCATCTGTTGCAGTAACAGGATAGATCGTGTTCGTGGAAACCTGGAATAGGCCAGAACAATTCTGTTGCATGTCGCTTGGCAGAGCCCCCAAAGAGAAGCCCGATAGACGTCCTAATCATTGCCTTGTGATATCATTGCAGCTAGCCCGGTGAGTCTTGCAATTTTTTCCAGAGTTCCTGCTAAAGAGTTTTGTCTTCCTTGGTGAAACATGGAACCCTTGCCCCTAGTCGTTCTCCAGCCACCCAGCCAATCTCGAGCCTACTCTGGGGAGCTGAAGAACTACTTTTGACCTTCTGCCACCACTCGCAGTTTTGACGGAAATAACATGGAGTATTTTATGTTGCACTCCCTCAATGCCCTCTTGACCATGAGGAAGGAGCGCCACAGTCTCTGCACATGAAGGGCGAAATCTGTGAAAAAGGGAGTGGTGGCACTGGGGCATCAAACTAGTGGCTTACTGTCAGAAGATTGCAAGATGGCAGCCCTATCTTGGTAGTTAAAGGTTCATGCCACTATGGGATGCGGAGGTGCACCTGGTCTCGGTGGAGCGCCTGGAACCCTGTGGGAATGCCCTACAGAGAAGCTTTTTGAGAGTCTCCACAATTTTAACTGTTTTAGTATGAGGTCTTCTACAATTAAGTCAACTGCTGGCCCGTCTGGTCATTCCAGGATGCCAATGATACAGATGTTATTCCTCCTAGAGCAGCCATCAACATCTTATAGCTTGGCCTCCAGGTCCTTTAGTAACAGCATGCAGTTTCCCAACTTGGGTTTTGAGGGCTTTAGTGTCTGTTTGAAGGGTGGTGATTGAACTTTCAGGGCCCCAGGTAGCGGATATCAGCATGCATTAGGGTAACCTCGTTGGAGACCAAGACTATTTTGCCCATCAGAACCGCTCGTATTCCTTGTATTGCAATGAGGGTCTGTGTTTCTTGTGTGAGAGGGGTCTGAATTAGTTGAGTTTAATGTCTCCCCACCATTTGAGTCACAGCAGTCTTTTGGCTGAGTGTATTTATCCAATTTATTCTGGTGGACTGTGCAGGATCTTGCCACCAGTCATTGTTGGTGGGTTTCTCTGAGTTCCTCTGCCAGTGTACAGAGAAGTGACAATGGAAGGGTTACAGTACTTGTCGCTGCCTGCCAGGGAGTCAGTGACGAGTCCCCCTGTGGCCTGTAGGTTTTCCTTGTCCATCTCCTCTCATCCCAGCAGATTGGAGTGGTGCAACTTGCTTGGATGAGTGAACTGTTGAAGCACCCTTTTTCTCTCACTGCGACACCATCGGTCCTGGTGTCATTTCTGGAAGTGGCAGGGCACTGTGAGGTTACCTTACTAGTGGCAGCTAATGGCATGGGAGGCAGAGTCACGGACTGGGGATGGCCCTCCCTGGATATCTTTTGGACTGTAGGTCACATGGGTTCAAGTGCTGCTGTAGTAGCACGTGGGGCTAGTTCAAGTAGTGTTGCACCGTGGTCCCTCATGTGGCCTATCAAAGAGTGCCCAGGAGGCACCTTCTTCCCCACTGCAAAAAAAGTGGATGTTGCATTTGGGGGACACTGATATGGAAGGCAGTCACTCACCAGCCACTGTTGCCGAAGGCACCTCCGGCCCAGCTCTGTATACCAGTTCAGGTGGTTGATCCCCCAACTAAGGATGGGGCATTCCAGGGAGTAGGTGGGCAAGTTTGAGGGAATAGGAGCGCATAAGGCAGTAGGTTTTATCTGGTCCTTGAACAACAAGAACTATTCACAGGGACCATCTTCGGGCAAGTGCCTTCTCGCTGGAGGGGTTTTTTCACCACAGCTGTAGTGGGGCCAATGGTACATCGGGTGCCCCACACTCTCCTCAAGTCAGCCAGCAGCGATGTCAAAGTAGCCTCAGGGTAGTAGGGTCATGGCAATCTCTTTAGCCAGGTGGGAAAATTAGAGGCCCGGCTAGACCCTCCCAGAACATCTCACCTCCAGACCCCTGCCAGTTTCAAGTCACTGTTGGCTTTGAACCCCTGGTAGCATCACAGCTTGGTCAGCGGCTCTGATGGGGTGACTCCAGGTGAGAGTGATCTTGCACCACACGGAGATTGACCCTACTTGCCCTCTCACCTTCTCGCCACTGGTGGATACAAGGCTGTGGCTTCACCATGCCCCTAAGGCGCAACAGCAGCTGCCATAAAGCTTAAGGGACACAGGCAGTGGGTTATATTGTCATGGCAAACAGATAATTGTGTGGATGGTGGGGAACAAACCAGCGGGTGGCTGGAGCCGCTTCAGAAAACAGCCCTCTTTCTTGGCAGTTTGCCATGCCCCCCTGCAATAATCTTATGATGACCCAAAAGTATAAGTAAGTGCAGAACAAATTCGGTTTGCGATAATATTTTGAAAACAGTATAAAGCAGAAAAGTTGTCATTCAATTATGTTTAGGAAATGGGGATCTTTGAACAACTATGTAGCATGAACATAAAGAAAGCAAGAAACTAACAATAGCAAAATGACGTGCTGAGTGGAGCACCTCTGTCACAACTTGGAGGGAGTGCGTGGACAAAGTCTCACAGAAAATTGTTGTCAAACAGCATCAATGTAAACGAACATTTGCAGTTCAATAGATCACACCTTTGAGACTGTACGTTTTTAGCTATGAAGCACATTATCCTGGG
The DNA here is from genome assembly GCF_964261635.1 of Lissotriton helveticus. NCBI lineage: Eukaryota > Metazoa > Chordata > Amphibia > Caudata > Salamandridae > Lissotriton > Lissotriton helveticus. The sequence goes on from NC_136070.1 coordinate 1,172,718,726, forward strand.
CGATGAGACTCTGGTGTTTTACTAACCTCTACTGGTCGTTTTCTATCAGGACAGTTAAATTGAGGCAGTTGCAAGAAAAAACAAAAAAAGAAAGTCACTAAGGAGTCCCAATGCAAAAGTGGAAACAGACAAGTCCTGGGGCATTGCTCCGAATCCCACACAAAGTGCATACAACAGATCTCCCAGACAGTGCAAGCACTGTCTAGGCTCGACCTAAAAAGGAGGAAACTTTTAATGTCAATTAAGAAAAATAAGCTGATATGTATGGTAAAAGGGAGTCATTGGCCTTCCAGCTAAGGAGCATGAAGTAGAAGAGGATCCAAGCAGTGCATTGAAAGAAAGGCACCCGCTGCCAGACTGCATCACTGAGCAATGCAAATGTGCAGAAATGAAAACTGACTGTAACTCATAAGAAGAAATATTGTGATAGGCACTCTGACAGAATGGCTGCAGCTCAATATCTAAATACACTTCACCGCCTCCTCCCTCAGAAGGAGAAAAATTAAGTAAATGGACAGCGTACCGCATCAGGGAGGTCAAACGGCATCTGCAGGCATAGTTTAAAGATGAGTAAAAGTCAGCTGGTGTTTTTTTTAGAAGAAATATGCCCCGCTGGATGTCTGAGCTCATGAGTCCGTTGACATTTTGCTCTGGGTGTAAGCCATGCCCCTATAAGAAGTGAACTTTAGGTATCATGAAAGAACACAACAGTATTGAGCTCTGGCATGTTTGGGTCAGGTTCATAGTAGTGGGTTGTGTACTGAGAGAAAAGAACAATACCATTTTATAAAGCACATGAGCCCAAATAATGATAACAGAGACCCAAATGCTGATAACCTCACAGTATGGTGAATGTATCATTAGACCGTTCCCATGATGCTTGTTTCTGGTCCTGGGAAGACCTGGATTGGCAGTTCGGGCTGGACTGTTCCCATAAGGAACAGTGTCAAGACTGATTTTCATATAGGTCGGTCCCAAATGAGATGGCATGTTTTGCAAAATAACAATGGACTATAATACGTAGTTCCCCATGGACAATTTCAGAGGGAACACATTTTTATATATTGAATTAAGATGAAACTACTCTGTCTAATTGCACCCATACAACTGGATGTGTCTGTCAGTTGACCACATATAACATTAAATTGATGACAAAATTAGACACTGTATCATGTGTCTTGCATGACACTGAGCGGCACTTCATAATTATAAACTGTAATAAAGGAGATAATTAATTTGGGTGGAAGACTTCCTATCTCAGGGAATAGTCACAACTGTTGTCAGGGAGAACCTTCAAAATCACTAATTTAACCAGAGCTCAACCCAATGGCAGGTAGGGCACAGAGGAGACAGGCCTGACTGTGTAAAATATTTTGAGCACCAAAACAGTAACTGTGTAAAATATTTTTCAGAACCAAAATATCCATACAGTCAAGTCATTACACAAGAAGAAATCCAAACCAATTTTTGAAAAGTAAAGGGTATTGTATTAAATTCAATGACTCCAAAAGGAGAAAAATGCAAAAAGAGATACTAAAGATATACATTTTTAAAGATTTGAGTGAGAATAGCGCCAAAAATAACAATGCACCAATGGTAGTCAGTGGTCCTGGTGGACCTGCACCTTAATTTGAAAGACTGGATTTCAAAAGTTCGAAAAAGTTTCAAAGTCCGAATCCAAAAAGGTGTCTTCTCATTTTAAAAAAAACAGACTCCATGTAGGACAAAACTGAAATTATGGACACTGATGTGGATCTTCTGACCGGATACTGGTCACAGGTGGTCCTGGTAATTCCCTGCTTCTTTTGCAGTTTTTGCTAGAAACCATTTCAAAGTGCTAAAAAAAGAAAGGGACTTTCAGCCACATGCATCAAGCTGTTTTGCATTCGCAAACGGTGCGAATCGCAAAATTCGTCCGTTTGCGAATGCAAAAACCTTATTTGGGATGCATCATTTTTTTTCTTTTTTCGCAATTTAAGAAATCGCAATTTTTTGCGATTTCTCAAATTGCGATAGCATTTATGAAATCACAAATTTTGCGATTTCTTAAATGCTATGCGTGATTTATTTTAATTTGCGAATTCGCAATTTGGAAGGGAAAAATTACCATGAAGTAAACCTTCATGGTAATTTGCGAAAAGTTTCAAAAGTGCAAATAAATGCATTTTTGAAACTGATATTTTACACACACACCTGCCCTTGGGACATGTGTGTGAGTAAAATGTACTTACATGACATTTCAGGGGTGCAGGGGGGGGTCCTTTGGACCCCCCCCGCACCCTTGAAATTGCATTCTCATTTTGCAATTCCTTAATTGCGAATTCGCAAAATGAGAATGCCTTCCCATTGATTCCTATGGGCCTCTAGGCCCTTAGGAATCAATGTAATGCAATTCCTTAATTGCGAATCGCAATTAAGGAATCGCAAATAAAGAAAATTAAGGAATCGCAAAAAAAGTTTTGCTATTTCTTGATGCATAGGATTTTGCAATTCCTAAATTGCAATTCCTTAATTTTCGCAATTTAGGAATCGCAAAATCCTATAATGATGCCTGTACCTGTTTGTCAATTTTGTTAGGAATACCTGAAGCCTTTCAGGGTAATGATTTGAGAAATGTAATCCAATGCCGTGGAACTGATGATCAGGTACTTTTTTTAGAGGACCCTTCGGCTCTGGAGCTCTGCGACAAAAGTGTCCACCATTTTTCCTAAAGGTTTTCCTGGTGCTCAGGCATCCATAGGATTACACTTCTATAATCCCAGGACCTCATGGCAGCACGTTGAAACTCTCTGGGTGCCACAAAGTCCAGTCCAAGTTTCAGTTGCCACTGGTCAGTGGGAAGTTCTGGGGAAATGGCCACTAGTAGCGTTTTGTGTCCCTGTAGCCACACAGCATGTCAGCCAACTGACTCTTGGAATTTAACTCAAGAGGATAAAGCAGGTTCAGTCCTCCAGAACTCCTCAGAGATTTTAAATAACGTGTCCAGTGTTCTTCTTTTCTTCTGCAGGTCCAGAAAGCTTTTCAAGGTGCCTTGGTGTGACATATTTATGCCTGGCATTAGTTAGTGTGGGAGGAGGTGATTCTTGGGCACTCCATTACCAATGTAGTAAAAGGTCCTGGGGGGAATTCTACCATCTTTTCAGCAGTTCCTGTTTCCATACCTGCAAACTGGCCCACAATGCCATGTGACAGGGCATGTTCATGATGGCAAACCTCTTCAGCCACATTAAGCTTTGGGTCTTAGAGTTACTCGGAACACTGTGGTAATCAATAGCAGCCACCTGCATCTAACACTGAGATCCATTTTGAAGAAAGGGTTGTACCGACAGCAAACCTAGAGACAGAAGTCTGGGAGAACAATATCCAGGCACTTCACCAACCAGACAGGAGAAACACAAATATTGTCCTCATGTCCTGTTCTCACCTTTTTAAGTGCATCCAAGTGTTACATGTGGCTCAAAAGAGATTTCATGGAGGATTTTGCACTGTGATGTCAGCAGAATGCCTACAGCCCCACCGAGAATTTTCTATAGAGTTCAGAGGAGTGATATCTGCCCTAGTTGCTTTCCCAATATGCAGTAGTAGTTTTGTAATCTGTACTTCTGATATTCTACGTACGACATAAGTAATAGTCATCACGGGGACATGATAATATTAGCTTTCTACCTGCCCCACTTTTAAATACCATGCACCCTGCTCTGCGGGTGACAAGACCAACATAGTGGTGACTTCATAATATTTATAGGGGGAGGCCTTTTTCTTTTACCTATAGACATATTTCCACTTCTACTGTAGTGAGTGGTACAACAGGAGCTGTAGTCCACCAGCGGGTCCAGCCCTTTGCGCACTGGCTGCACCATAAACTAGGGACATACAGGCAAGTTAACAGCAGCGGTGCGTCCATTGGGGCGTAGGGGCGTAGACCCACTAAGCCCCATGGACCCACCGCGTCGTCACGTTGTCACTATAATAAAATAAAAATATAGAATGATCGCGCTACCTGCCGACCGGGAGACACGTCTCGTGACCCGACTTTTCCGGAGTGCGCAGGGGGCTGGGCCTACTGCAGCTTGAGTGACAGTCCACTCAGCTGCAGCAGTCCTGCGCAAGTGAATTTTAGGGCAGAAACGTGCCCGCGCATGCGCAGATACTTTCCTGCTGAAGTTCCCCTTAGAGAAAGGACCAGGGGGCGGGCCGCAGCCCCCGGGGTTGCAAAGGGTCGACCGGGCGAGCAGTCATGGTGCCCTCCTAGGCGCCAGGATTGGCTGGTCCAGTGGTCCACGTGTGCAGGCCAATCATCGGGAAGCCCGCCGCTGTGACGTTGTGACTGTGACTGACTTCGATATGGAATGACTCCCGCCTCAAGTCACCGACCGTCAAGGTACAGGTGAGGTCTCTCCCACCCGCTGGCATCCCGGCTCCCAGGCTCTCCCAGCAGTGTCTGCCACTCGCCCTGGTCTACACGGGCCCGGCTCTCGGCTCTGAGGCATGGGGCAGTAGCTGCTGGTTGAAGCAGATCCCGGAGAGAGCTCCCCCTGCCCCCTGCTTCCCGGTGCCATGCCCATGACCCCCAGGGCCCCCTGGCGGGAGTGCGGCTGGCTGCTGCAGGGCTTCCTGGCACTATCTCTGGCGCTGCACCTTGTCACCCTCGGGGGCTACCTTCAGCTGCGGGCAGAGCTGCGACTGGAGTTGAGCAGCGGGGGCCAGCACAGCAGCCCCCCAGCAGCGGGACCCTGGCGCCGCCGTCAGGTGAGTTCCTGCAGCCACCTCTCTCTCACTCTCACACACACACACACGCACGCACGCACACACTGTCTCATACAGAGCAAAAAAGTCTAAACTGGACAATGTCTTAAGCCTGCAGCAACTTGCTGACACCTGTCCTACAGATCGTGTTGATTGGGAAACCCTTGAACAGGGAAAAAGCACAGGTGTGCCATGTATCAGCCATCTGCAAATTAATTGTTGCCTCAGCTAGCAAATGACCAGCAGATGTGTAACTGTCTCTTCTGTAGGGAAGTGGCGACTCCTCATCTCTCTGCAAGTTCACCAAACAACCTGAAATGGAAGCTCCCTTCTCAATAAAACATGGTGGCTTGCTTCTGTTTGCATAATTATTCCCAAATCGCTAGGCATGGCCTCTGTTTTGACTATTTGGATATTCCCACCGCTCTCAAGAAGGCTTCTTATAAATAAAGATTGTGATGAGAGGATTTAATAATGTATCACAACATATTCATATTCAATAATGCACATTGGAGAAAGAAATATTTCCACAATAGTATGTCTCCCTGTGTCATATGCATGCATGTGGGTCACATGTGTCTAAGCTGTCAAGGTCTTCGGTCCTTAATGAGAGAAATGTGTGAGCTTGAGGCCTGGGGAGGATGGAGTGGGAGGATGTTTAAAATCTGATGATTTTGAGTGGCACTTTATTGAACCTTGAAGACAGGTAGGTTAGCAAGGAGCAAACCTGTCTCCAAGAGGTGCTGAATGGTCTTAGCTAACCACGCAATACTTGGAGTACTAGCCATCCTGTTTTTTTAAGGAAAGGATTTTTCATTTTACAACTGTAGATTAGCAATGGTACAATTTCGTTGATGTGCTGAAGGATTTATCCTTAGTGAACACACAAACATGTTATGTAAGACAATTTCAGAACCCCTTTCAAGCAGGGGTACTGGGCCCAACCCTGGGGTGGAGGTCAATTACTACTGATGTCCCAGGGTTCGATTTATTATGGATTGTCGTGAGAAGTGAGTCATGACTCTTGTCTTCTTAGCACACCACAAGACTGTAGCCCCTTTATCCTCCCCAGTGTGCAGTGTGATCATTCACTAAATATTTTGTTTCCAAATGTCTTTTTCAGGCATTATTCTACTGTACTATTGCTCAAGTACTTTTGTCCATGAGTGTTCTGCTCTGTTTCCCTATATCTGTGTTTTGCTCCTTGGAAATTCCCCTACCGCCTTATGGCTAGGTTCTTGCTATATAAATACCACGTATCCATAAATAAATAAAATGATAAATTAGCACACACTTTCTAGTCCTAATCCGCCACCTCCTCCAGTTTATATGCTATACTGGGCGCTGAAAATCTTGGTGGACGTATCTGCTGCTAGCAAAATATCTTTAAACGAGGGCAATTTGTCCTGTGATTACATATTCTACGGCTAGAAATGGAGGATGGTTCGCCTCCTGTAGTAGGGCGCAAACTGATGCATTATTTGCATTTTCCAGGAGAAGTCGTGCTGTTTTTTGCTAATGAAGGGTGGGGAAATGGGAATAGGGAATTCAGATATGTTCTTAATATTCATCCCACCGACCTTTTTCAAACTCCCGTAGCCCCTCCCCCAACACACACAGAAAAGCCACAGTGGTGAGAAAATAATAACCGAAGGAAAATGAGCAAAATTGCACTGATTCCTCTGATTAAAGCTGCTACATTCACAGCCTCACACCTAATCCCGTTGCGAACAAGTGAAGATTAGAACGTCACTCTGTGCAGACAACTCATTTCTACAGCAGGCTACGGTAGATTTCCCAGCTGTCAATCACGCGCTCACACCATAACACACACACTTCCCCTCTTACACACACACATGCACCCACTACGCGCTTTCCCACCCTTTTCAAATTGTCACCTTCACAATGTTGTACCAGCAATTTCCGCAGCAAGAAGTGCACACAACACTAAGTCATGGAATCTTCGGCAGCACGAGGTGGAATTAACATGTTTCAACAAGAGTGCATGTTTTCCCTAGACATTAAGCTTTTCATTTAGAGGTTTACTTTTGAGTAATCAGGAAACTGCAGTGACATTGTATTTCCATAGAAGTAATCTGCGGAAACAACGTTTCACTAATCTTTGCGTTTTTCCACATTAATAAGTATGCAGTTTACATCCACAGTTTGCTGGTTCTAATGGGCCTATATTTAATGTGTTATTATGTGGTATAGGGGCCTCCCTATTGTGCTTCTTTCCTCCCTCTCTGCGCTCCGTTTTACACTCTCTCGTGACCGTTTGCTTCTCCCCTGCCCGCTCTCATTGCTCGCTCCCACTTTTACTTTTCCTCCTCCACTATACATTGCTCTTTTTCCCTACTGGTTTACTTGCCTCCTCCTGGTGCACTCTGTGTTGCATCCCCCCACCCTCGCCTCCCATGTCGCTCGCTACCGTTCCTGTGCCTTTCTGTTGCTTCTCCCAACTCCGCCTTGATTGCGCCCTGCCCTTTCAGTTACTTCCAGCACCACCTCCACGTTCCATGTTTCTCTCTGTCTCTCCCCATTAGATTGCTTCCATTGCCGCACCTTCCCGTTCTGGTTCTCCCCACCCATGACTCCCATTACGTTTCCCTCGTGCCCTCCTGATGCTTCCCCTACCTCCAGCCACTACGATTGTGCCACACCCCTCCTATTACTTTCACCCCCCATGCTACATGTTACTCTCGCCTTTCTCTCAGTTAGAGTGCTTCTCTCCCGCGCCCTCTGTGTTGCTTCCTTCACTCCGTGCCTCCCATTACGCTGATCATACAACTGTGGAACTTGTGTTGCATTTTATTTTGCCATGTTTTTATTCATGTATGGTTGGACTCTGAGGCGCATGCCAGTTTTGAGTGGCGGTTCCTTTGTTGAATGCATTTGTTAATTTTTTCCTGAGGAAAAGTGTTTGTATTCTAGGTATGCTTAGTGAGTGATTCAAAGTAGCTTGTAACCAATAGGTAACCAATATAAGCCTGGGGAGATGTGGGTGTGTGACTTGGCCGACACATAACATCACAGACTGTCGTGTTGTGTAAATCAAGTGTCCTGTTCAACGATCACATACAGGAATTTTGGGGGTATAGCACAACTGGTAAGAATGAGCCAGGAACAGGCCGTCTGGACATTCAGGGTTACTGATTTAGTTTTAGACAATGGCGTTTGAGTAGCTAACATGAAGAAATCACTATGGCTACCTCAGGGATTCAAATGGAAAGTTTGTGGGCTGTTTCCTGTTATACAGTACAGAGGTGAAGTCAGTGTGAATTCCATGAAGGGGTTGAGATGGCGTGGGCTAGGGAGAAGCAGTAGCTTAATTTTAATTTTCATGTCAGCAATTTTCTACGCCTCACTGTCTTCTGGGTTACTGTGTTACACGCACCCTGTTCCTGGAAGCCTGGCATCAGCCTCACATCCTGTCCTGTCGGAACCTAAATACACTTAAACACTATTATGTTAATGTTAAAGCACTTTAATCTGACTAAAGAGCACACAATGGCTGCCACAGTGCCACCATATTTTTGTGGGCCCGCTGCTTCCATCTTTCCCTTAGCCTGTAAGACTACACTGCTTCAGAGTTGGCCTTGCTACAATATTTATGGTTTTGCGGTTTTGCTGGTGGGATGTGCTCACTTTTGGGGTACATCCAAGATGTAAAAAAAGACGGACTGTAAAAACTGGCTGCAAGTACTTAGGCCTCGGCTCAAACAGCCTGACAGCAAGCTCCCTGCAGGAACACAATCTGCATGAGTGTGTGTGTGTGTGTGTGTGTGTGGGGGGGGGGTGTCTGTGTGTGTATGCTAGATCCTTTATTTGCCTTTTCAAAAGAATAGGCATGTGTGGTAGCGAGCTGGCACCTCATGTAGTGACTGTGGAGAGTGGAATCTATCTAGATATGTGTGTGTGTGTGTGGGGGGGGGGTGTCCGTGTGAGTGTGTGTGTGGATTGATGTGTGGGTGTGTGTGTGAGTCTGTATGTGAAAGCATGTCTCTGTGTGTGGGCGTGTGTTTGTAATGTAATAACTGCACTTTCACAATTGCTTTATTAACCTTCCTGCTTTCTCAAATTTGCTTGAAAATGCACGATTTTCTTCTCTTTTTTCAAAATTTTCCGAACCCCCCCCCCCTTATGGGCAGAAAGGCACAAAAAACGAGTGGGACAGAGGGCAGAAGGGCACAAAAACGAGTGGAACGGGGGCAGAAAGGTACAAAAAGCAAGTGGGACAGAGGGCTTTGTAAAGGCTGTCTCCCAACTGCTGTGCAACTTCTACTCTTAGAGCTGAGATTTTCATGCAAGTCTTATAGTCTGAATTCAGCAGCGTAATAGGACGGAATGTATGAAGCTCTGTGGTTATACTGTATAAGCAGCTACCTATGTTATGCCATCTATTTATGTAATAACTGCACTTTCACAATTGCTTTATTAACCTTCCTGCTTTCTCAAATTTGCTTGGAAAATGCACGATTTTTCTTCTCTTTTTTCAAAATTTTCTTGGGGGGGAAATCACCCCGAACCCCCCTTAAGGGGTTCGCGCGCGCTCGCTGCGCTCGCAAGCTACGGTGTTGTATGCAAATCACCCTGCGCATCACCACTTTCAAATCTCACCCACCGCACCTGCAAGTTAAATGTGCCAATCAATAATAAGACAATTTAACCTTTCTTGAAGGGGTAGCAGAGGCTCTTTGCTCCTGTTTAGCAGGGGCAACCTGCACAGAATTCTAAAGCCAGCAAAAATAGGGCCTTGAAAAAGGCAAAAATGTGAGGTGACCACACAGAAAAGACGCATTTCCGTCAAAAGATGAACTGGAATTTTTCGTTCTGGAATTAGATATTTGCCATGCTAAATGCACAATATCTCCGCTAATCTTTAAAAATAGAATGCAATGAGCTGGTAAGAGTTACAAATCCACATAAGACAGATATACTAATGTAATGTGAGATGACTTTGTGTGAAACGGTAGTGCCAGATGAAATCAGGCTGAAGCAATAAAGAAGCCAAATGTTGTGACATAGTTGCACATGTAAAAAAGCAATTTCAGCGAAAATTGCATATTTTACATGCCAGACTTTCAGACAGTCTTTTGGGTGTAGATGTTTTTCTTGATTGGTGTGCCTTGAAAACAAATATAACACAAAATATTATTCAATCACATTTACAATGTACCAAAACTCTTAGGGGCTTATTTACAAGGCTCTTTCACCACCTTTGCGTCATTTTTAATATGGGAAAAGTGACGCAAAAGTGACGCAAGGGCCTTGTAAATCTGCCACCTAGTATTTTACCAAAAGGGCATTTTTTGCGAAAACTTGGTTGCGTCTCTTTGAAAATATGAACACTGCACATTTATTTTTATTACGTGCAAGGCAGAATTATGGAACATCACACAAAAATGTGCGCCCAACTTTCAGTACATATGGGCTCGTGTTTCCACACTATAGAGCACATTTACTATCAGTTCTTGCAATGCAAAGCAGCAAGGGAACTTGCTGCGCAAACTCATGCAAAAAGGAGAGAGCAAAAATGTTCCATATTCCAAAGATATGGAGCATTTCTCCACTTATCCTCTCTCCTTGGACTGTGCACTACCTAGAGCCAATGCAGGCACCTTCCCACCTTGATTCAAGGGTGCCTGCATCATGTGCAGGATTATTTTCGTTCAGAAAGTAACACCTTAGTGTACAAAAACAATACAAAGATGCAGTAAAAAAAGAGGAAGTAACTAGGAGAAATAAGTATATTTCTACTTGTGCATACAAATGTGCAATGCGCCACCAACATCAAGAAATGATTATGTCCATCCACTGTTCTTTTAGTACAAAAAACATCTCTATTCTCCACAATCAGTAAAATGACAGCCAAACAGCCAATTCGTTTTGTCCATCCAGTGTGGACTTCATCAAGGCTTTGCAATTCAAAGAACAGTGGATGGACATACTCGTTTCTTGATGTTGGTGGTGCATTCCACATTTGTGTGAATTTGTATACTGGTCGTGGAGACTGCTCCTTCGAAACAGCAGGAGTGGTGGATATTCACACCTTTTGAGCAAAAATAGGCTCACAACTTGGAACTTTCTTTTTTGGGAGGTTGTGTGGGGAGGTGCGTCACAAATATACAGAAGTATAATTGTTATGGCTTGCTGTTTCATGTTCTGGGAGTATATTTCAACTTGTTGCATCTCTTTTGAGTAGGAACACTATTGTGACAAAAATCCATATTTACAAGTCTGTGTAAATCTGGGTTTGCATCAAAATGCATCGGTGAATGCATGGGAATGTTCGTGCTCAACCCATGTAATGCCCACTCAAAGCAAGGTATCACAAGTAAATGCCAAAAAGGATTTTGCCTTAGAGTTGCATCGCAAACGTGATGCAACCATGATGCAAATCACTTCAAATCTAGGCCTATGTGTTTTGCAAATGTTTGTGCTGTCCTAGAACTATCAATGTGGCACAGAGTAAAGGGGGTATTCACAACTAGTGGCAGTGAGCCTACCTCCTGAATGTTATTGGTGAGGAATAAAGTTTGTAAACGCTTGTGAATGACAGCAAGTTCAGAGATGAAAGTCCTCCATCTCTTCAATTGCATTCACAATATGCCAGTATCACCAACCTTGTTCCTTGACGAAGCAAGAATTATAACCCCAAATATGAAGTGGCAAAGCCAATATGTCTGACCTTCGCATGCTTGTGCAATGATCAGTATTTGCATTTATTATGCAAGAATATGGCACAAAATAATTTTAAAAAAAGCAGGCTGCCACTTATATCTTCTCAGAAGAATTGATCACCCAAATTAGCAATTATATTGCAGGCTGCTACATTGTTACAATGGCACTTAAACACATTATAACATTGTTAGACCTGTCAGCCTTAGTGTGGTCTTTCCCCAAACTTGTTGCCTTCCTCCTCCATTTCTTGCTGGCCTTAGGGCTCTGTGCACTTTACTACTGATAACTGGTGCTAAAGTACATGTGTGCACTTCTTAAAACATTGTAACATAGGCATATTCAATTTACCTCTAAGTACCTAGTAATGTTGTACTACATGTACCAAGGACCCGTAAATTCAATGCCACCAGTGGGCATGCAGCACTTATTGCGTCACCCACTTATGTAGCCCTTTAAAGATGTCTCAGGCCTGCCGCTGTAACCTGTGTGTGCAGTTTTAAACAGCCATTTCGATCTGACAGAAGGAACCATCTTCCAGGCTCAACCCTTACTTTTTAATACATATGTCTCACACCAAGGATATGCCCTGGACAGTTCAGAGGGCTGGGTGCAGTGTATGTTAAAAGTAGAGCATGTACATTTTAAGTTTTAAAATGATGCCAAGGTTGCAGACAAAGGGGCAGATTTATGAAGGCCTTGCGCCGCCGGTGCGTCACTTTTTCCCATGTTAAAAATGACGCACCGGCGGCGCAAGGCCTTCATAAATCTGCCCCAAGGTCTTTTGGTGTGGGGATGGGGCCCAAGTTCCGCAGGCTACCAGGTGTTATTCCAGAGGGTGGTATGGTTGCAAAAGATCAGCACTTTGGTCTTGTCCGTATTGAGTTTCAGGCAGTTGCCCTTCATTTATGCCTCAATGTTCTTCGTGCAATTGTGGTAGTTGGTCTTCATTGTATTGGGGTCTGCTGAGAGTGAGACGATGAGCTGGATGTCATCAGCATAGGATATGATGTTGATGTTGGGGTTTTGACAGTGTCGATTAGGTGCGTCATGTAGATGTTGAAAAGGGTGGAGCTGAGAAATAAACCTTGGGAGATGCAGCAGATAGCACTCTTGGATTGTGAGGGGAAGGGAGGGAGGCAGATTCTCTGCGTGCACCTCGTGAGGATTGATGCCGTCTTTTCATGAGTGTGTGGTAGGAAACTGTGTCGAAGGCTGCGAAGAGGTCAAGAAGGATCAGTACGGTTGATTCTCCTCTTTTGAGTAGGGTGCAGATGTCGTCAGTGGGCAACTATCCGGGTGGTCTCATTGTTGTGGTTGACTCTGAAACCTGATTGGGAGGGGTCTAGCAGGTTGTTTCTCGCCAGGTGTTCAGTGAACTGACGGTTGATGGTCTTCTCCAGGACCTTGGCGGGAAACGGGAGCTGGGAGATGGTTCAGTAGTTTAGAAAATCGCTGGGGTCTGCGGAGGATTTCCTGAGGAGAGGTTTGACCTCAGCGTGTTTATATGTGTTGGAAGAGGTGGCTATGGTGATGGATGCATTTACGATAGTGGTGAGTTGGTGGCTGATATTGTTGATTCCTAGGCTGAAAAGGCGATGGGGTCATGGGTCGGTGCTGAGTGGATGGAGGTCATTACCGCTGTTGCTCCCAGTGTGTTAAGCTGTTTCCATGCAGTGAGATGGTGGTCGAATGAGGTTTCCATAGGAGTGGCGAGGCTGAGGAAGATGGTGGGCCAGGGGTCGTAGTTCCCGTAGATGGTAAATATCTTGTTGTGGAAGTAATTTGCTAGAGCCTTGCAGCATTCCTGTGAGGAAGGGATCGAGTTCTCGTGGCTGCAGGCCAGGAAAACTCTCTGATGATGTTGAAGAGTTCCTTGATGTGGTTGGTGCTAGTCTCGATACGGTTCTCAAGGGCCTCTTTTTTGTATCTTTGAGTCGGTGGTAGTATTTGATGAGGAATTGAAGGTGGCTCAGTCTGTGTTATCTCTGCTGGTGTGCCATTTTCTTTCTAGATGTTTGCACCTACGTTTCATTGCGCTGAGTTCCGGCATGTACCAGCTGGCTTGTTTGGTGGATCTGTGAGTTTTGGCTGGTTTGATGTGGGCAACTCAGTTGGTGGCATTGGTGATCAAGGTGTTTAAGTCCTTGACTACTTGTTTTAGATTGGGTACAGCATCGGGATGGGTGGTGTTGTGGGGGTGCAATCATTGGTTCTTTGTTACTTTGCTCTAGCTGTGGAAGGAGGTGCTGGAAGGTTTGGGAATGTGGTGAGGTTGTCCTGTGATGGTGAAGTGAACGATGGAGTGATCAGTCCAAATGAGTTAAGTGCATAGCTGTATTTGACTCACTTGGATGTGAAAATAGGGTCTAGTTTGTGTCCTGCCCTGTGTGTGGGGTCTGTGACTGGCTGGGTGAGGCTGATGTTGTCCATTCATTCCAGAAGGTTGGCGGAGTTCCTGTCTATATGCTCACCCAGATGAAAGTTGAGGTCTCCTGAGGACGATGCAGTGCTTGGATTCTATAGCGAGTGGGGCAATAAAGTCTGTGATGGTGTTGCAAAGTCCTGCTCATGGTCGTGAGGGTGTGTAGTCGAGGATGCCTTTGATGGTAGTTTTGTCATCAGTGTGGAGCTGGAAATTAAGGTGTTCCATGATCAGCATGGTTTCACTTTTGGTGGTTGTGCAGCAGATTTATTGTTTGTGGATGATGGCAATACCACCTCCGAGTTTGTTGTTGTGGTCCTGGTGTTTCATTATGTGCCCATTGGACATTGCAGTGGTGATGATGGGGGCCGAAGCAAGGGTTGAGCCATGGCTGTGTAATGAAAGTCACATCTGGTGTGAGGACGGAGATGGCATCCCAGACTTCATTGTTGTGTTTTGAAAGCAATTTGCCGTTGATCAGGAGGCATCATAGAGGTTCCAGGAAGATGTCAGCCAGAGGGGTGGGTGTGTTGTGGGATTCTATGAGGGCCGGCAGAAGAACTGTCCTGCTGTGGAGCGAGGCAATGGGAGGCAGCATTTGTTGCGGTATCCAAGGTCCTAGGTTCAGAGATCTGCAGTGGAGTACCTGTGGGTGTCTAGAGGGCCCGAGTTTCTGGTGCTGGGCGCAGTCCAGGCACGGACGGTCACAGACAGGCTTGCCTTTGGTGCACCTTCGGCACGTTGGTGGTGGGGCTGCACTGCAGCCTCCATTAATAGGTCATGGAAGGGGAAAGGGCGCTGGGGACGCAGGCAGTGAGAAGCGTGTGGTGGAAAAAAAGGAAGGCAAAATAGCACTGTAGTGCAGAGGGCTGTGAGAGCCCAAACTGAAGTAACAGAAGGCTCCAATAACCTTAAAACCAGCACCTGCACTCTGCTAACTGTGGGTCCTACCCTGCCAAGTCATGCCACCCAAGTCCTGGACCCTAGAAAGTGGGCCCGAATGTGCTCTACTAGGCCAGTGCCTCATCAAGGTGGGCCTGAACTTGTGACTTTGTCATGGTCTGGCACTACCAGATATCCACAGGTGGCACTTTGTGTTTTTTGGTGCTAGTTTACATTGAAATCTTGAAACCTACATATCTTGGTTCTACTGATTGGACTTTTGTTGATTTAGTCTTGGTTTATTTATTATAAGTTTCTTTTTTTTCAAAAATGGTGTGGGATTTTTTGTGTATGTTTTCACTGTTAATGTTTGAAGTTTTGCGCAAATACTTTGCACATTGTCTTGAGTTGAGCCTGACTGACAAGCTACCTGAGAGTTGAACACAGGTTAGTTTAGGGTTTGCTTTTGACTTCACCCTGACAAGAATTGTGGTTTCTGCTTGAGCAAGGCTTCACCTCCTTCAACCACTAACCCAAATTTTATAAACATTAATTTTAAAAGGAGACAGAAAATAGCTCACTATTTTACTGGGCATCTGAAGCGCAGCAAAATAAGTAGCTGTTTTCAGAGGTAATTTCTGGTCTGACCATCCCGCTTTTCAATCAGATTTACACACAGTCCAACGTCCCTGTTTCCTAGAAAGGGAATATAATCCAACCAATATTTAAACAGGGAGATCATCCTAATCCTGGAAACTACAGATTGATATCTCTGATTGATGTAGAGGACAAGATTTATGTTTCTTGTCTCCTAGTCCAGCTTCAAGATTGGATGGACGAAAAGAACATAATTCCCAAGTTCCAAACGGGTTTCAGGCAAGGGAGGGGCACAATAACTAATTTGGCCATCTTGGCGCTCCTAACCGAAAAAGCGGTAAAAAAGAAAACACGGCTGTACGCATGTTTTGTTGATATAAAATCCGCCTTTGACCGAGTGAGTAGGAAGCGTCTCTGGAAGAAACTAAATGCATGGAGACTGCCGAGTTCACTACTGAATGCAATAATTGCCTTATATAGTGGTATCTGGGCAAGAGTGAAACTGGGCGACGGGTGCATTATAACCTGATTGCCACCCGCAGAATATGGCCAACGAGTTAATTTCCTTTTTACAGTACGCCGACGACATCGTTGTGTTGAGCCAAACCCCCATTGGATTACAAAGAGCAATAAATAGCCTTGTAACCTATTTGGATCAGGAAAACTTGGAACTAAACAACGAAAAAACTAAAATTGTTTGCCTAGTGGATTCCAAAACAACTGAGTTTAAATGGTCGTTGAAAGGGGCAACGTTGGAAGAGGGAGGGTCCTACAAATATGTAGGCATAACAATAGGGCAGGGTATAACACACAAGGAACATAAATTGGCCATAAAAGCTAAAGCACAATCGCTAATTTATGCATACAGCTTAATACGCAAAAAATTAGACTGCCCGAACTATAACTACCTGTTAAAAATAATGGCCGCGCAAATTCAGTCCATTCTGTCATATGGTTTAGTCACTTGGTGTGGCAAGGAAGCAGATTTATTAAACAAACTTCAGATGAAGGTTTATAAGGCTGTTTTTAACCTGCAAAGTCTTCCTCCCCAGCTTAGGCCGGGCTGGAATTCGGCCTCCAGAATCAGAACATCCGGGCCATGAGCGGCTTTGTTAAAGTATGTTATAAATTCCGCTCCTCCAATCCAGAAACAATGAACAGGTTATGCTGGGAAGAAATCAAGCACCAGATTGATCACGAAACACCGAACTCACTGGGAAGTTATTTGAGAACATCACTGGCTGAGTTGTAAATACAAACAGCGTGGGAAAACAGAGTAGATGGAGCAAGCGTCAGTAAAGCTGTCAATGATGCAGCTAAAAAGAAATCTTTGCTGTAAGATATAAAAGCAATTTCCAAACGCCGGCATGGGTGGACTGTCATCAACTCTTAAAACTCTTTAAAGCCACAAGCATACTTAACTGCTCATTTCAGCATGCAGTTAACAAAAAGCTTCATAGACTATTGAATGGGCTTGCATGAATCAAAATACCTACAGACTTCTTGAAAAACATCTTCCAAACTGCGCATTGCTGATTATGTGGCTTTCATAAAGAATCTTTAACTCACCTACTATGTGTATGTCTAGTAGTCACAGACCTGAGGAGACAATATTTAAAATCCATTCTCAATGAACTGAATATTTGCACGTGCAGACAAGCCGTGATATGCTGGTTGGAGTGTTCCTCCATAATCTTGGCCTGCCAGGGAGTCAAATACCTGACAGAGGTTAGAAAACTTTTACGGCAAGCCGACCTGGAGAAAAGTAAAGAAATATGACCTACTCGGCATGGCCCCAGCTGACCCATCAATGCAATAAATGGACTGAATGTAAAACATACTAAGAGACTTTTTTTTTATTTAGTAGGACACAGAAGTTGGTTTTACACATTATACTTTTCGGAATAACCACGCTTTCTCCAAATGAACTTGCCATCTTTTAGGGCTCACTAATTATTCAGCTGGTTGTTTTTTTAAATCTTGATGTTAGTAGTACATATTTTAATTCCACATTGTGCTGACTAACCGATAGTTCGTCTTTCATGTTTACCATTCAGTAGAGTGGTAGACACTACACAACAGTAAGCTTAAAGCACCCTCATGGTTTTAGCTAAGAAAAAGATGTTTTTAGCAAGTATCTTAACAATGCGTTTCATAACATTTTGTGCCGATGGATAAGCACCTGCACTTTAGCTAAACAACTAATGGGATTGTGTTAATGTTATTTGGTTTTAAATAGTGGATGTAATGATAGACCTTTATCTTTTAGTGAGGTGGGGGGAATTTGTAAAGATTTTAATTAATCATACAATAAACTATGACAATGTCAGAGGTAATTTCCAAAACTGAATAAAAAAGAAGCAAATGTAACTATTTTTAGGCAGATGTGCACAATGTGCAGAAGCTTTGTGCTACTACTTTGTGCTGTGCCATGTGATGGTCTGTAGTGGGATGAAGAAAACTGAATGAGAATTCAAAAGACCAATGAGTGAATCCAGTTGTCCAGAAGCCCCTCAAAGTGTATATAATAGTTATGTTATTTATGTATATTTTTGGAAAACAATAGTTTGAGGGCGAGCTAAAGCTGTCTCCAAATCCAGACCTATAAGAAGACATGCTGTGAAGTGCATGATAGGGAGCTTAGCAAGTGGTCCACAAGACCACTGTCGTCTTTGGCAAATACCTACAGCTGTCACTTAAGAACAGCTTCCACTTTGCAAATGTTTAGTGACTAACAAAGGCAATGAGTATACATCTAAAGCCAGATGTTTTAAATGCTGGCTGCAAAAACCTGGTCGGAATTTGTGATCCGTATCTTTGCATTCAGTGTGGTATTTTGGGAACCAACTTACTTGCTATTGGGTTGCTTCGCAAAATTCTTAATCATAGTGGGTCGCAACTTGCACTACCACATGAATATTGTTGAGTTAGATCGTAAATTGTGAACCACTATGATTGCAAGCCATCACAGTAATCATGTCGGTGATCGTTTTTTAATAAAGTGGTCGGTTTTCTTCAAAGGAAATTGGACTGTGTTTAAAAAGAAAAGCCTTTTTTTGTTTCTGAAGACTGCCTTCACTTAAACAAATGTGTTTTTTAACATTCATATTGTCTTTCTGCCTCCTCTGAGGTGTCTGTAAATGATCAATGGTTTGTGAATGTTTTTTGATTGCATAGCATTGCTACATAGAATATTGATTCAGTATCTGGAAGAGATGCCTATAATATACACCTTCCAAATACTAAGGGCCCAATTCTCAAAGGATCTTACGTGTAGTAAAGTTACAAGTGCGAAGTCTTTGCATTTGTGGTGGAGTCTCCACTCTCGTGGTGTAATCTCTGTGCTCAGGGCAAAATCTCCATATGCCACACTCTCTGCAGTGCACCTTAAGGAGATTTCGCCCCTTGTGTTGAGATTCTGTCATGAGTGCAGAGACTCCACACTTTACTACACGTAAGTCCCTTTGTGAATTGGTCCCCAAATTGATATCAATTTCTGAACACATTTCAGATTCAGAAACACTTTTTTAACTATTAAACATGTTTAGCAAATGTGTAAATGCAAACTCTATGATTTACAGCATTGTGCCTAAAGAAACCTTTGGAACCATTGATATATTTTCTTGTGAATTACAAGGATGAGGTAAAGTTGATTTGCCTTCCTCAAAGTACTCTGCTTCACAAAGTATTGTAATGTTGAGCTTCTGCAAGTCTCAGAAATGTTTGTCACTTACTGTGCCACTTTAAGAGGTTGGGGCTTTTTTTTGAGAGCCCTGCATCACTTGTGCACCATGCACAGTGGTACATGTGTGATGCTTTCAGTGGCCTCATAAATATTGAGTAAAGCAATGCAGCACAAATATTTGCGTTGCCTTACTCTACGCCCAGGAGGCGTTCCATGGGCATTGAGATGAGTTTCCTCATGCAACACCAATGGAATTTGGCGCTGCTCCAAAATTACGAAGTGATGTAAGCCTGGGAAAGCACCAAGTCCATAGGCCTCCCTAGGTGAGGCATAAGGAGGAGAAATATGTTTATTTCCCCACACTTTTCCCTCTTTTTGGGAGTGCTGCATTCTGCAGCACACATAGAAGGAGGAAACACCTCTTAGGATTGTTTTTGTACAGGACGGTGCCCTTTGCATGCAACGGAGGCACTCTTGCACTATCCTGCAAGGTTGCCTATGTTGGCGCTAGGCTGCTGACACATCGCCAGGGCAGGGAGAAAGGGCAGGAATGCACCCTATTGCTTAAATACGGTACACTCCTGCCCTTTCACTTTGGCATAGGGCTGTGCAGTAAGGTGCCGTGCTGTGCTGCCCTATGCCAAAATCCCATAAATAAGCCCTGTTGTGTTTTCATTTTCATCCCTACAAAGCCAGAAAATGCGTACAGCGCAGGCTTTGTAAGGTTAAATGAGTTTTTGGTACATTAGGCCCACTGTGTTTTGGTTCATCCTTTTCAAACAATTGTAAAACTTTAATTGTGTTATATTGGTATATAAAATAGCACACTGTACGCCCAAAGTTATTATGATTTGATGGTATAAAATTAGTTGCGATGCAATGCATAAATGTGTCTGCAATTTCTTTAAAACACAATGGGAAACAAACCATATAGCAGTTTAACAAATAGAAACCTATCAAAGTTATTTAAATTATGCTCCTTAAACTATTCCCCACTTTACTAAATAACGCGATGGACAATGGCAGCAAAATCAATTGAGCAGTCAAAAAGAACATAACAATCGCACCATCAACATAACAATAACATATTTTGTTAGATAGGAATGGTAACAGGCACATTAACAGATTTGCTAGATATCAAAGCTGATATTGTCATGCTTCTTCATTTGCATCCTGTTATTACTTCTGCAGGGATTTTATAATGAAGTCGCCAACCCCCTGCTGGTGGACGTCCAGCTTCAGTATCCTGAAAACGAGATATCTGACCTAACACAGAACATCTTCAAGAACTACTATGATGGAAGCGAAATAGTGGTTGCAGGACGAATCATTGACAATGACCTGAACACATTCACTGCTGAAGTGAAAGGGTTGGGAGTAAGTTGCAATTTACTTTATTTTCAACATATTCCTTGCTTGTGTTAACAACATCTGGAGTATATCAAGAGGCTTATTTGCAAGCCTCATGTGCCGCCGTTGCATCACTTTTAATATGGGAAAAACTGAAAACCAGTGGCCAAGGAGCTTATAAATAAGGCCCCAATTCTTCAAAAAAACAGCAGATATATTTACAAGCCCTGTGAGCCACCGTAACGTCACTTTTTTCTGACAGCATGGCACAGAGAGCTTAGCCATTTCTACAAGGCCACGTAAAGTCACTCTAAATGGCTTTTCATGGCATTGTAGAGATGGGGTAAGGCAAAGCAGTGCAAGTTGCTGCCTTGCCTCACTTTGCGGCAAAGAGGCGGTCCATGGGTGTTGCTGTGGGTGTTCCCACACAAGACCCATGGACTTTGATGCTGCCCCAGATTTACAATATCTTTTAAATCTGAGTCAGCACCAAAACCCTGGGCCTCATTTACTATATTTTGGCCTAGGGCAGCTCTGCAAGCCTTCCTGTCACGCTGCCCTAAGTGAGAAATGGTGCATTCATGTCATATTCCACAGTGCTGGTGCACAAATGGCTGCTATGTGCCAACGCAGGCACCCTTTCACTATGGTGCAACGGTATCAGATTGTTTTTGTGGAGAATGAACACCCTCACTCACACAAATTACCATTAAGCCACCCCTGGGGAGACATACGATTTTGATGCATTCCCAGGTGTACAGATTCTTGTCAATCTGGAAATGTTTCAAAAACCATGGGTGTTAGGTGGGAACATCCACCGTAACACCCATGGTGCGCCTTTCCATCGCAGTGTGAGGCAAAGCAGCAACTTGTGCTGCGTTGCTTCACACCATAATGACAGGGCCATGAAAAGCCATGCAGAGTGGCTTTACTTGGCCTTGCAGATATGGCTAAGCCCTGTGCTCCACTGGAACGTCTCAAAAAGTGACGTTGCAGTGGCTCACAGGGCATGTAAATAAGCCCCCTTTGCCGTTTTCACCTCCTTAGAGTAGTGTAATGAGGAGAAATGTTTACCTTTCTCCTTGATTTGTCCTCTTTCCACGTGTGCTGCATTTTGCAGCACACATAGAAAGAGCAAAACGTCTCTCTTGATTGTTTTTGTGCAGGAAGTTGTTCCTTCCTGCACAAAAACAATTATGCCAACAAAGCAGACACACTTGCACCATGGTGCAAGGGTGCCTGCATTGGCGCACAGCTGCTAATTGTTTATCAGAGCTGGCTGATAGGACAGGAATGCACCTTAGCTTGTAAATATGGTGTAGTCCTGCCCTTTTGATTTGGCATAGGGCAGCACAGCAAAATAATGTCGAGATAGACCGCTTACTTGGCCCAAAATATAATTCCTCACAAAGTGCTTTGTAGTGCCTGATATTGGAAATGACAGGAGGTTGGTATTTATTTATTTGTTTAATTATCTATTTCAATGCAACTTTCCCTAATGGAGTGGGTGAGTGAGGTGTACCAAATCACTTTGCATAATATTAGGTATTAAAGTTTCAATGATTCAATGAAAGATCATCAATTACAGTGCCATATGTGAAAAAATAAAAAATACATTACTCAAGTGGATAAGTGTGGCTCAATGGTTAGAGCGGCAGACCCTGATGCAGAGGTCTAGCCCGGGACCAGGGTTCAATTCCCCGCCTCGGCGGGTCTTGGGCTCAAAATTCCACAAACCTGATAATTCTCGCCTCGGTGCCTATTCCAATCATGGAGTCCCACTCTGCAACTCTGGGCAATAGCTTCCTTAATCTCCACAATGGCCCCCACATCGCTAAGGATGCCTGGCCTCCACCTTGGGGGTGCCCAGGAATGGACACCTCACAGGGAAAGCCAGGATGGGGCCCACAGCAGTATTCGTACAAGCGCCTTGAGACCCTTGCGGGTGAGTAGTGCGCTATACAAGTATCAATTTACATTTACATTTACTTGAAGAATTCCTTATCAAGAATATTCTCATATATCCAATTCAATGAATGTCGAAGTCATCTGCCCTTCATCAAGCAGTAGCCTGAAGAGGCAGGTACATTATATCTTTACAAGACGCAGGAATAAACAGCCTTTCAAGCATTTTCTGTATTATCCAGATACGAGCTATGTCCCAAACCTGGATGAAATATAGGACAAAGTTTTTGCAGCACTTCCTGTGAAATATTAAGTTTTTTCCGAAAGAGAAGATTTTCCAGACAGAAGGAGGGAGTTGGAACTTCAAAATTTGCAAAGACCTCTAGAGGGAGTCAGTCGTTGTACTAGGTAAGTCAGAGTACAAGAGCGAAGAGCTTTGGTGACAATACAACACAACTTGGAGATACTCTTAGCATCAACAGGTAATCACAGAAGTAGCCACAGAAATAAAGTGGATAAGCAGATCCCCTTGTTAAGTCTGGGTTGGACTGCAATTCTTTTGAAATCCAATTTGAGAGGCAGAATGTTGTATTAATGTTAATGTGTGTTTGTGGAATATGTTTTTATGTTTCCATTTGTTTTATGAAAACCTTGAATATAGAGCAGTCGGCAAGTAACTGCATGCAGCCTGTCATTTTAAGCAAATCAAGCCACACTTGAGCTAGCTTGAATCAGTGAGGAGGGGCGAGGGATAATAATTAAAAGAAATTCAGGGCCAGTCTTATGAAACTTCCATTTGCAAAAAATTGCCTCAAATTCGTCAATAAAAAGAACTTTGCAAACTGACTTATGAACTAATAGGCCTGTTCAAAAAGTTCCAAATTATTATGGGTCACACTCGAATTTATCTCCTCAATATTCATGTGGTATGTTGTGACTTTGCGCAACGAAAATTTGATGCAATCACAGGGATTGTGGCCTGCTGGAGTCAGGAGACCACCAAGTTTCTGATCGCATTTTAATAAAGAAAGTGTTTGTAAGAATTTGTGTTGAATATTGACTGGGATGTAAACCCTGGTCAAGTAGAAACCACAGTCCTTGTAAGGGTAAGGCACAAGCAAACTCAAAATTAGCCTGTGTTTACCCCTTAATACCTTGGCACAGAGCAGTCATGCTTAAGTTGGAGGCAATGAGTAAAGTATTTGTGCAACACTTCAAACAGTAAAACAGTGAAAATTCACAACGAAAGCAGTCCACACCCGTTTTCGAAAAATAGAGTAGGTATTAAAAAATAATACAATACCAAAAACCAAATTCAAAGAATTGGAAATATCGAAGTTTAAAGTTTGTAGTGAAAATAGAACCAAAAATCAGCAATTTGGGACATCTTGTTGTGCCAGACCTGGACAACGTCACAAGTGTAGTCCAACCACGATGGAGCGCAGACTGGCTACTGTGACCCAGTTAAACCAACTGAAGACAGTACCTTAAATCCTGGTTGCGGAGTGTTGGGTGGATCCGTGTCTAAGATGCACCGCACAGCCAAAGGGATGCTTTGGAAATGAGATGCGATGAAACTGCAGTGCGAGGTCCTGTTGTGTTGTTATAGAGGTACCAGTCGATGGAGCTTGCGATGTGTAGTCCAGCATCTGGGATTTGGGGTACAGCTGGTGATGTGTTAGTTCTGAGGAGCTGCGAGGCTGTGATGCAGAGCCAGCGTTTTGTGGTTAAAGCTGCTGTTGACAAGAGATGTGAGGACCTGGGCTGTGGATGCACCGCCAGGTGATGTTTTGGTTCTGAGCACTGCAGTGGGTGATGCAAGTCTTTGCTACTGGTCCATTCCACGCAGCAGCAGCGATGTGTCAGTTCTGCTCAGGTATGTGTTGCTCAGCCAAGGAGATGCATTGGTTCTGCTCTGGGATGTGCTGCTCAGAAAAGAAGAAGGATCGGTTCCACTGGCAGGTGCCTTAGGCCCACTTCCAAGTGTCCAGGATGGGGTGGCAACATTTGTCAGGGTAGACTCACAGACAGCAGAGTCCAGGTTCAGGTGCAAGGTAGTTGGAAGCCTGTTATTTCCCTGTGACTTCTGGTCAGGAGGCCAGCCAATTAGCCCTTGGAGTCACTCTCGGTTCTGGATTCAAGAGATGAAGGTCCAGTCCTTCTCACCCAGACAAGAGGGCAGTAGGTCATAACAACAAAGCAGGAGTCCAACAGAGTACAATCCAGCAGAGCGGCAGTCCTTCAGCAGCACAGCAGCCCTTCTTCCTAGCAGAGTATCCATGTGTACTGAAGAGGTGGTATCGGAGGTCCTTCTTTTATATACATTTCTGCCTTTGAAGTGGGAAGATGCCTCTAGAGGCATGCCTTTAAAGCGCACAGATGTTTGTCCTGGCCTGCTTTGACTCCAGACTAACTACAGGGGATATGCAGTACTGTGTGTGGGGACAGGACACATTTTATTCAGGTGTAAGTGAGACTGGTCCCAGCTCCTCCCTGCCATACTGCCAGTTATGGGCCACACATTCACACCTAAGCTCCCATTCTGTGTGGCTCTCTAGGTGAAATACACAAAGATGTCAACTACACCCAGTCATGTGACCAAAGACAGGCTGCAGGCATCAAATAGCTAAGTCAAGATAACGCTAACTTTCTTAAAGTGGCATTTTCAGAATTGTAACTTAAAATCCAACTTCATCATGTACTAAGATTTTAAATTAGGACTCCAGAGACACCAAACCTAAAAATGTAATATGGTCATCTCAATGTTATCAAATGGGAGATATAGGCCTTGCAGTAGTGAAAAAGAAATTTCACTTCCAGGACATGTAGAACTTAAAAAACTACATTCTCAGCATTTTAAATACAGTGCACTCTGCTCTCTGGGTTGTCCAGGACCTACCCTAGGGGTGACTTATATGTATTAACAGTGAAGATTTAGGCCTGGAAAAATGGTTATTTTGCCAGGTCAAATTGTAGTTTACACTGCACACACAATGGCAGGCTTAAAACATGTTTAAAGTGCTGCTTATGTTTATGGGATTTATAGAGCGCGTGACTACCCTAGGGCATCTCAGCACTGCTTCGGAGCATGACACATTAGTGCTGCAGATCCCCTAGCAAATGCAAAAACAGTTGATGGACAGGATGCAGAACAATGTCATACATTCACCCCAGTACAGAGATCTGGGCCTAAATCCATAGTTTTTTTGCACTCCACACCACCCCAGTTCAGACATGGCCATATGCAAATCAGCCTTGACCCTGTGCCTCATGGGTACAGTCCAGCCCGAACTGCCAAGCCATGTCTTTCCTGGACCGGAATCAAGCATCCTAGGACCGGTTTCTGGCTATCAGCCGTCTTCAGCCAGGATAGCTTGACTCCAGTGGTGTGAAGAGCATGGGACTCACGTTTGAGAATACCCACTCCCACTCGTGGTGACAAATGCAAAAACAACAGTTGATGGACAGAATGCAGAACAATGTCATACATTCACCCCAGTACAGAGATCTGGGCCTAAATAATGTTTTTGCAGATCCCCTGGCAGCATTTAATTTGCGGGCCCTGGCTACATTTAGTGTCACTTTACTAGGGACTCATAAGTAAACTAAATATGCCAAGTGGGTATGAACCAACATTATCATGTTTAGAGGAGAGATTACACACACTTCAGCACTCGTTAGCGGTGGTAAAGTACTCAGAGTCCTAAGGCCAACAAAAATGAATTCAGCTGGCCCTGGGAACCGCCACCCCTCAGGGCCAGCTCCTGCTATCTCCTGAGGTGTCCACCCACAGGACAATGCTGTTTACTTTTGCTTGTACAAAAGGGAGTGGTGATGAACGGAGCATCTGAATCAATCAAACACTCACACCCAGTCAACAGATCTGGGTTATATCCATCACCGTTCTTTAGCCCACTCTGCCACCCCAGTTCAGACATGGCTATATGCAAATCAGTCTGACCATGTGCCTCATGGGAACAGTCCAGCCCGAACTGCCAAGCCATGTCTTCCATGGACTGGAAACAAGCTTCCGAGGACCGGTTTCTGGTTTACTTTTGCTTGGCAGGAGCTGAGACAGCAAACACTAACTCCGCTTTAAGAAAGCTCGAGCAATCAAAATTCTCATGCTTGCAGGTAGCAGGTTTTTCATCTGTTTCCCTCTCCTCTGTCATGCATGCAGGGAAACAGATGAAATATTGCTCCTGCGTGCATTGAGCTGCATATTTAGCTGCCCCCTGCATGCAGTCGTAATGCCGGCTCCCGCAGGAGGCGGAGAGCAAGCTGGGACTGCAAGTTGATTGAGGTTTCCCCAGCAGTCCCCATCAAAGCAAAATAGGTGCCCTGGGTGGGGCCAGGGCATGAAGATAGATGTAGCTGGGCCCAAGAGGATGCGGCCCCCACCCCATTGAATTTGCCCAGGCCCCAGGGGATGGGGTCCCCTGGACTGCAATCAGCCTCAGAAGAGGGGCCACGCGGTCCCCCACCTGCCTTACATTTTTGGCATGGCTGTTCTGGCCCTGATGCTCATTTCACAGTAATTAAACCTTAACAAGAAGCACTTCCGTAAGCTGGCACAATGCATAAGAGATTGGATCATAAATATGCAGCTCCGTGATACATGGCGCAGTAACCATCCTCTAACACGTACATACTCACACTACTCAGCGCTGCACGCCTTGTATACTAGGATAGATAATACATACTGTTCAGATAATGCCCTGCATAATGTCTCCAAGGTGGATTATCTGCCACGAACATTCTTGTACTACAACCCATTAGTGATCAGTCTATCCTGGGGTGCGCAAAGACCTGATATATCGACTTGGCAGCTGCCATGCATGGCTCTCGCTGACTCATCCTACCGAGATCAGCAGATAATGGACCTGCTAAACGCTCACACATTGGTATCGAGACTGCGGGTTTATTGGTCTAAATCGGTGGTGTTCCCAATGACACCAATGTCAATGGACCAGAGACAGACCACGCCAGAAACGGTATCGGAATAGGCATGTGACACATTTAAATATTTGGGGACACAGATATACCATTCGGGGACGGATACTATAGACGGTAACTTAGGGCGTGCTATAACTTGAGCCCGGTCGACTCTCCGTTCTGGTTAAGCCTCCCTTTATCCCTATGGGTTGAGTGGTGATCTCCAACAAGCTGATCCTTCCTCAGCTATTATATTTCTTCTATCCACTCCCCTATACCCTGTCACGAAAACTATTCAGAGACCTGGAATCTCTTCTGATCTTCCTCATATGGGGACACTCTAGAGCCAGGGTGGCTTTGCATAAATTGTATCTCCCGTTATTGCCCCAAACTATGAGCGCTATTAAGTTGCAGTTCAGTTGCTATGGCCCCTCAGACTCGCCCGCATGTACCCAACATCTGTTGACAGGTGCCCCAGATGCCATAACTCAGAGGCCACATTTACACATATGGTATGGACTTGCATAAGTATACAAATATACTGTAGCACAATAGCAGCCATACTCACGGAAGCAGTAGGGGCTCAGGTATCACTGCAACCCACTAACTTCCTGCTCGGTGCTACTAGGCACTCTGCATCGCGTAAAGCTCTGAATACATTTCTGGCCCTCGCTCTGGTCCTCGCCAAATGCAAAATAGCTTAGATGTGGAAAGCCCAAGCGGGCCCCAATGTACACTCATGGCTGTTGGAACTTAGGAGGGCACTGGTATCAAAGCATACAAATCAGCTAGCACAGGCCTCGCGGGCGCTGGCACCACCGCGAAGGCCTGTTACCCAATGGAGGCAATACCTGTCGCTGGTTGAAACTAAGTTAGTCAAAATGGGCCCCCCTCTATAGGCGGGATCCGTGCCCCTTCGTCCCCCTCGCCTTCGCCCCCCATCTATCCCTTCACGACATGTTACGACATTCTCTTTTCCTCCTCTGTCTATATCCTCTCCGGTCACCCCCCTCCTCTTCTCTGTGTCATGCACCCCCCTCGTTGCTCTCCCTATTGATGCAGCCACGATGGGTGATGCATTGGGCATGGTTATCCACATCTGAAACACCCACTGACACGTTTTATTAGCTGGTACACTGTGTCTGGTGCCCATAAGTAGAGTTTGACTCATAGTTTTGTTACATTCTAAATCGTTTTACATTGATGCCTGCCTGTGACTACAAGTCGGACAAGCATTGAGTTTACACGCGAGACCATTTGTTGAACAGTAATTTGGTATGTGAGTGTGTAGGTGAATGTACTCTAATATGTACATGTGTATAATTACAAATTATACGATGGTCCTTCCTTAACGGTGGCGGGAGTTCTCCGGACATCCAACCCAAGCCATTCAAGTTACTGTTCTTGTAATATCAGTGTAACAAAAAGTAAATTGTTGTAATCCGAAAGCAAACAATATTCTGTTGTGGAAAATCAATAAACATGATTAAAAGAAACAAAACGAGAAGCACTCCCATATCTAAACATAACAGGTGCCCCAGTTGAAGTGCCACTTATGTAAAGGACACATGTTCTTGACCTCCTGGGCTTGATGAAGGCAAAGCAAGTGTGTTTTCTCAGCAATTCCACATGAAGGATAATCTGAAATGGTTTGTGGAGGTGAATGCATTATTGATCTATTGCAGTCCAATCTGTAGTGACTGTGACAAGTGGGTTCTTTCCTGTCCTTACCTGGTGGGAGATGAGACGATGTGAGTGGTTTTATGGGTCTGTGAATGTGTATGTGAGTGGATGTGTGGGTGTGGGTGTGTTTGTGGGTGTGCGAGTAGATGTGTTGAGTGGTTGTATGGGTCTGTGAATGTGTATGTGAGTGGATGTGTGGGTGTGGGTGTGTTTGTGGGTGTGCGAGTAGATGCGTTGGTTTGTTAGTGGTTCTGTGGATGATATGATCAGTGATGTCATTAGAGATGTCATCACTGATGCCATCAGAGTTGTCACTGACCATGTCATGAGTAATGTAATATGTGAGGTTATAACATAAGCAGTGCCTAGCAGGGGAAAAAATATATAGTTGTCCCAGGTAACTGTAACTACTTGATTCCACTGTTTTTTTATGACTGAAAGCTAAGCCTAACTGTAACATCCCTGTAACCTTTGTTTTTTTCTGTGAATTTCTGAGTTTAAAAAAAATCTATTTCCTGACTATAAAGTATGCATAACCTTTGGTTCTTTGAGAGAAAATATAAACACACACACATTTTGATGCTACATTTATACATCTACCAGCTGCCAAAATAAACCGCTGAGTGTAACCCAAGCATGTAGAGTCCTGTTTTATGGAGGAGGAACGGGATGTTGATGAATATATACATCTATATATACAATACCTACTAGCGGTTGGCAGTATGTAGTTATAGTTGGGATGTAGCTTCCATAGGAAGAGTGTTTTTTATTTATTTACCAATAACTTTAGCATTGCTTGATGAATCCTCGTGAAAGTTTCAAAACTAGTTTAACACACACTTCAGCTGCTGCCTTGAAAAGTTCAGCGTGATCCGTCAAGCGGGGCGTGAGGAAAAGGGGGTCTAAAAACATATTTTCCCCATGTTAATTTCCATAGGAAATTTCAAACAAGTCTTTGGCACAAACTGCTGAACGGAATTACATCCCATTTAGCAGAAAGATATCTGTAGGCCCTAAAAATTACCTTTTTATTAAATGGTGTGAATCTGTTCAGTATTTTTTAGTTATTTAAAGAAATGTAAAGTTATATATGTATGGACGCTGTAGAGCCGTAATACCCTCCCAATCTCCTGCTGAAGTCTGATTGGCTGCCAACACTTCAAACCAAGAAGTGTTGGCAGCCTTCTGGTGACTTAGTTGAACCGAGTCACTGAAAAACCATTTAAAGAAAAGAAAAGGGGGAGGGTAAAAACACCCTGACTCCCCAGGCCTCTTGGGGGCATCCCACTGGGTCCACGCAGTGCCAAAAAAGCATTTTTTTTTAGATGGGAGTCGCACTGGATCTGTGAATCCCACTGAAAATTTTAAAAAAGCGAAGACTCCCTTGCTTCATTTGTAATCAGCCCCTGGGTGGGCCAGGTTCTGGAGACATGTGTATAACATATAGGAGGGGGCGCACAGGGCCCACCTCCTTTGAGCCTTAACCACTTGGATGCTAAGCCTATTTGTTGATTCCCATGTAATTTCCATTGAAACCAATGGAAACTCCATGACGAGCTGGGCTCGTCATGAGCGTCGAAGGGGTTAAAGAAGCAACACCTCCAAGGGGCATGTTGAGCAAATTATACAGGGGTTGCCCTAGGCAACTCCTGTGCCCTGAGGACCGCCACCTCACCATGGCAAATGTAATATTTATGTGGGGGGTCCGTGTAACCCCCCCAATGCTCCTGGGGCCACCACATACCTGGGGCTAAATAAAATAATAATGTGAGTGGGAGAACAGCATTTACAATGCTGTCTCCACAACGCAACACCGTTACAATATGGTCGTTACAACGACGGCATTGTTAGTATGCAATAAAATTACGTAACAAGTCATTACAACGACTTGCTGTAGGGGGTGCACTAGTATTGGATTTAAAATCCAAAACCAACCCTGCTGTTGCGCAAACTAGAGTAGGAATAGTAAATAAGTCATTGTAATGACTTGCAATGTTATGGTGTTGCGTACTAACAACGCTGTTGTTGTAACAACTGCTTTGTAATGGTATGTGATCAAATCGCATGTGTTGTAAGGAGCTATATTTATGAGAGAGGGCTCTGGCCCTTGCAGCCCTGTGGACCACCACCTCCCCAGGGCTGTGTTCTGTAATGGAGGGGAGCTGCACGACATCCCTCCTGGAGCCACACATGGCCCTGTGGTCCTCCACCCCCAAAGTCTGTTTTCTGGAATGTCTCAGGGTACCCCACCCTGGGACACTGCAGTTTGCTATGGCAGTGCTCCTACTAAGCCATAGCAATTTCTGCACCCGCATCATGCAAGAGAGGAGAAAAATGCTGTCACTTGCACAATGTCGAGCAGAATTGCTTTTCGACAGAGGGAGCTGCATGTTCAGCGCCTCTCTCTGCCCAAAAGCAATTCTGGTTCCTGCTGGAGGGGGGAGCCAGCAGGGACTGCGGGGGACCTTTAGGCTCCCCCGTGGTTCCCAATATGAAAAACTGGGTGCCCTGGGCATCAGGGTACTCAAACTAGAGGCCGGGTCCCAGGAGATGGGGTCCGTGAAGGGTGTTGTGTGACCGCCTGCCAATATTATTATTATTTTTATATTTAAAAAAGATGCTGGGCCCCTGGTGATGGGGTCCCTGGTCGCAAATTTGGCCTGGGACGAGGGTTCTTTAATTACTTTTCTTAAAAGGCCAGGTGGCAGGCAATGGGGTCCCCGGAGAATGTGGTCCCCGGGGCCCAAAACGGGTCAGGGAACGGAGGCCACGCCTCGCTCTCTTCCTCAAAAGTAAAATAAAAATCTACGGGCAAGTTTCTGGATGCCCCGCCCCCTTTCTCCACCACTCTGAAAATGTGCCTCCTGGTGCACTGCTGGTGGGGGGAAGAAGAGGGTCCCTGAGGGCCAAAAAGCCCGACTGTTACCTCCAGTAATTCCCACACTGCGGGATTGCTGAGAGGTCTTTGGAGGCCAAGCATCCTTTCCCCACCACTCTGCAAACATGCTTCTCGAATGCACTAGTGGTTGAGGAATGTACATATATATGAATATAAATTACCTACTGGCGGTCGCCAGTAGGTAGTTATAGTTAGGACCTATTATCTAAAGGAAATCTGCAACATTCTATTTGGAATATCTTTGGCGCCGGTTGACGAATCTTCGCAACATTCTCAAAACCGGTGGGGCGCTCTGGCCTGCTCCCATCCTTAAAGTCTCGGGGTGATTGGTCAAGCGGGGGCTGACAAAAAAGGGGGGTCCCAAAACATGTTTTCCCCATGCAATTTCCCATAGGAACCTTTAGCCACAGCTACAGCCCGAACTGCTGAACGGAATTACACCAAATTTAGCAAAAAAGAAGCCCTTGGTTCAGAGTTGTGCCTTTTTGTTAAATGGTGTAAATCCATTCAGTAGGTCCTGAGAAAATGAAAAGTAAAATCACATATATATCTATGGCCGCAGAGGATCCGTGCACCCTACGCGCACCCTGCTGAGCACGAGCTGTATGCTAATTGGCTGATATCACTCCAAATCAGGAAGTGTTGGCAGCCATCTTGTGCCTCGGAAGAACCGAGGCACAAGAAGCCTAAGAAATAAACACGCAAAACGCAAAAAGGGGGTAGTGGTTTAGGGTAGTGCAGTAGTGTTTGGGTAGTGCAGGGGGTTGTGCTGGGGGTAGTGTTTTAGGGTTTAGAGTAGTGATGTGGTGTTTGGGTAGTGCAGTGGTGTTTGTGTAGTGTAGGGAGCCGTCCTGGGGTTAGTGTTTTAGGGTTTAGGGAAGTGCATTGGTTTTTGTGTAGTGTAGGGGGTCGTGCTAGGGTTTTGTTTTAGGGTTTAGGGTAGTGCAGTTGTGTTTGTGTACTGTAGGGGGTCGTGTTTTAGGGTTTAGGTAGTGCAGTGGTGTTTGGGTAGTGTAGGGGTTCGTGCTGGGGTAGTGTTTTGTGGTTTAGGGTAGTGCAGTGGTGTTTGGGTAGTGCAGGGGTAGTGTTTTAGGGTTTAGGGTAGTGCAGTGGTGTTTGTGTAGTGTAGGTGATCGTGCTGGGGTAGATTTAGGGTTAAGGGTAGTGCAGTGGTGTTTGTGTAGTGTATGGGGTAGTGATTGGGGTTGTGTTTTAGGGTTTAGGGTAGTGCAGTGGTGTTTGTGTAGTGTAAGGGGTCGTGCTAGGGGTAGTGTTTTAGGGTTTAGGGTAGTGCAGTGGTGTTCGTGTAGTGTAGGGGGTCATGCTGGGGGAAGTGTTTTAGGGTTTAGGGTACTGCAGTGGTGTTTGTGTAGTGTAGGGGGCAGTGTTTTAGGCTTTAGGGTAGTGCAGTGGTGTTTGGGTAGTGTAGGGGGTCGTGCTGGGGTAGTGTTTTTGGGTTTACAGTAGTGCAGTGGTGTTTGGGTAGTGTAGTAGGTCGCGCTGGGGGTAGTGTTTTTGGGTTTAGAGTAGTGCCGTGGTGGTTGGGTAGTGTAGGTGGTTATGCTGGGGGTAAATTTAGGATTTGGGTGCAGTGGTGTTGGGTAGTGTAGGGGGTCATGCTGGGGGTAGTGTTTTAGGGTTTAGGGTAGTGCAGTAGTGTTTGGGTAGTGTAGGGGGTCGTGCTGGGGGTAGATATAGGGTTTAGGGTAGTGCAGTGGTGTTTGGGTAGTGTAGGGGTCGTGCTGGGGGTAGAGATTTAGGGTTTAGGATAGTGCAGTGGTGTTTGTATAGAGTAGGGGTTTGTGCTGGTGGTAGGGTTTTAAGGTTTAGAGTAGTGCAGTGGTTTTTGTGCAGGGTAGGGGTCGTGCTGGGGGTAGTGTTTATTGGTTTAGGGTGTTCGGGTAGTGGAGGGGGTCGTGCTGGGGGTAAATTTAGGATTTAAGGTAGTACAGTGGTGTTTGTGTAGTATAGGTGGTCGTGCAGGGTGTAGAGTGTTAGGGATTAGGGCAGTGCAGCGGTGTTTGGGTAGTGTAGGAGGTCGTACTGGGAGTAGTGTTTCAGGGTTTAGGGTAGTACAGTGGTGTTTGGGTAGTGTAGGGGTCATGCTGGGGGTAGTGTTTTAGGGTTTAGAGTTAGTGCAATGGTGTTTGGGTAGTGCAGGGGTCATGCTAGGGTAGTGTTTTAGGGTTTAGGGTAGTGCAGTGGTGTTTGGGTAGTGTAGGGGGTTGTGCTGGAGTAGTGTTTTAGGGTTTAGGGTAGTGCAGTAGTTTGTGGGTAGTGTAGGCGGTCGTGCTGGGGGTAGATTTAGGGTATAGGGTAGTGCAGTGGTGTTTTGGTAGGGTAGGGGTCGTGCTGGGGGTAGGGGTTTAGGGTAGTGCAGTCGTGTTTGTGTAGTGTAGGGGATTGTGCAGGAGGTTATTGTTTTAGGGTTTAGGGTAGTGCAGCGGTGTTTGTGTACTGTAGGGGTAGAGTTTATTGGTTTAGGGTAGTTCAGTGGTGTTTGTGTAGTGTAAGGGGTCGTGATAGAGGTAGTGTTTTAGGGTTTAGGGTAGTGCAGTGGTGTTTGGGTAGTGTAGGGGGTCGGGTTTTAGGGTTTAGGGTAGTGCAGTGGTGTTTGGGTAGTGTAGTGGTACAGGATGGGGGTAGTATTTTAGGGTTTAGTGTGGTGCAGTGTTGTTTGGGTAGTGCAGGGGATCGTGCTGAGGTAGTGTTTTAGGGTTTAGGGTAGTGCAGTGGTGTTTGGGTAGTGTAGGGGGTTGTGCTGGGGGTAGTGTTTTAGGGTTTAGGGTAGTGCAGTACTGTTTGTGTAGTGTAGGTGGTCGTGCTGGGGGTAGATTTAGGGTTTAGGGTAGTGCAGTGGTGTTTGGGTAGTCTAGGCGTAGTGCTGGGGGTAGTGTTTTAGGGTTTAGGGTAGTGTGGTGGTGTTTGTTTAATGTATGGGTCGTGCTTGGAGTAGTGTTTTAGGGCTCAGGGTAGTGCAGTGGTGTTTGTGTAGTCTAGCGGGTCATGCTGGGGGAAGTGTTTTAGGTTTTAGGGTAGTGCAGTGGTGTTTGTGTAGTGTAGGGGTAGTCTTTTAGGCTTTAGGCTAGTAGAGTGGCGTTTGGGTAGTGTAGGGGATCGTGTTTTAGGGTTAGGGTAGTGTAGTGGTGTTTGGGTAGTGTAGGGATAGCCCTGGGGTTAGTGTTTTAGGGTTTAGGGTAGTGCAGTGGTGTTAGTGTAGTGTAGGGGGTTGGGCTGGGGTAGTGTTTTAGGGTGTACGGTAGTGCAGTGGTGTTTGGGTAGTGTAGGGCGTTGTGCTGGGGGTAGTGTTTTAGGGTTTAGGGTAGTGCAGTGGTGTTTGGGTAGTGTAGGGGTCATGCTGGGGTAGTGTTTTAGGGTTTAGGGTAGTGCAGTGGTGTTTGGGTAGTGCAGGGGGTCGTACTGGGGGTAATGTTTTAGGGTTTAGGGTAGTGCAGTGGTGTTTGGGTAGAGCAGAGGGTCGTGCTGGGGTAGTGTTTTATGGTTAAGGGTAGTGCAGTGGTGTTTGGGAAGTGTAGGGGGTTGTGCTGGGGTAGTGTTTTAGGGTTTAGGGTAGTGCAGTGGTGTTGGATACTGTAGGGGTCGTGCTTTAGGGTTTAGCATAGTGTAGTGGTGTTTGGGTAGTGTAGGTCTTCATGCTGGGAAACATTTAGGGTTTAGGGTACTGCAGTGGTGTTTGTGTAGTGTAGGGGGATTTGCAGGGGGTAGTGTTTTAGGGTTTAGGGTAGTGCAGTGGTGTTTGTGTCGTGTAGGGGGCCGTGCTGGATGTAGTGTTTCAGGGTTTAGGGTAGTGCAGTGTTGTTTGTGTAGTGTAGGGGTAGTGTTTTAGGGTTTAGGGTAGTGCAGTGGTGTTTGTGTAGTGTAGGGGTCATGCTGGGGGAAGTGTTTTAGGGTTTAGGGCAGTGCAGTGGTCTTTGGGTAATGTAGGGGGTCGCGCTGGGGTAGTGTTTTAGGGTTTAGGGTAGTGCAGTGGTGTTTTGGTAGTGTAGGGGGTTCTGCTGGGGTTAGATTTAGGGTAGTGCAGTGGTGTTTGGGTAGTGTAGGCGTAGTGCTGGGGGTAGTGTTTTAGGGTTTAGGGTTGTGCAGTGGTGTTTGTGTAGTGTATGGGTCGTGCTGGGAGTAGTGTTTTAGGGCTCAGGGTAGTGCAGTGGTGTTTGTGTAGTATAGCGGGTCATGCTGGGGGAAGTATTTTTGGTTTTAGGGTAGTGCAGTGGTGTTTGTGTAGTGTAGGGGGTAGTCTTTTAGGCTTTAGGCTAGTGGAGTGGCGTTTGGGTAGTGTAGGGGGTCATGTTTTAGGGTTTAGGGTTGTGCAGTGGTGTTTGTGTAGTGTATGGGTCGTGCTGGGAGTAGTGTTTTAGGGCTCAGGGTAGTGCAGTGGTGTTTGTGTAGTGTAGCGGGTCATGCTGGGGGAAGTATTTTAGGTTTTAGGGTAGTGCAGTGGTGTTTGTGTAGTGTAGGGGGTAGTCTTTTAGGGTTTAGGGTAGTGCAGTGGTGTTTGTGTAGTGTAGGGGGTTGTGCTGGGGTGGTGTTTTAGGGTTTACGGTAGTGCAGTGGTGTTTGGGTAGTGTAGGGCGTCGTGCTGGGGGTAGTGTTTTAGGGTTTAGGGTAGTGCAGTGGTGTTTGGGTAGTGTAGGGGTCATGCTGGGGTAGTGTTTTAGGGTTTAGGGTAGTGCAGTGGTGTTTGGGTAGTGCAGGGGGTCGTGCTGGGGTAGTGTTTTAGTGTTTAGGGTAGTGCAGTGGTGTTTGTGCAGTATAGGGGTAGTGTTTTAGGGTACAGGGTAGTGCTGTGGTGTTTGTGTTGTGTATGGGTTCATGCTGGGGGTAGTGTTTTAGGGTTTAGGGTAGTGCATTGGTGTTTGGGTAGTGTGAGGGTCATGCTGGAGGTAGTGTTTTAGGGTTTAGCGTAGTGCAGTGGTGTTTTGTAGGGTAGGCGATCATGCTGGGGGTACATTTAGGGTTTAGGGTATTGCAGTGTTGTTTGGGTATTTTTTTATTGTATTTGTTTTTTTGGTGCTTGTAAAGCGCATCAATCATCTCAAGGGACATCAGGGCCTAGGAAAGAATGCAGATGCTAGACGGTTTACTCTTGGCCTAAAATATTGGTAGTTTCAGTATCTAGGAAATAAGGTGGTTCGAGGCTGTTCCCTAAAGAGTATATTGTCGTCTGTAAGGCAAAGATTGAGTGGGAGGTGTTTTCCATAGGACCGCGGCTGCTTTAGAGAAAGATCTGTCACCCATTCTGACCTTGTTTGTGCGCTTGACTGAGGCAAAAGCCTGATAGCTTGATCTTAAGTTCCTTGAAGGAACATGGAATTCTATCCTATCTCGGAGCATGTAATGGCCTTTTTTATGCAGTGTTCTGTGTGCAAAACAAAGGAGTTTGAAACTAGCTCGCTCTTTGTCTTACTGGTAGCCAGCCAGTGAAGCTCTTTTAGGCAGCTGGTAGCCAAGCTAAATTTAATTTTATTGCAAATTAGCTTGGCGGCAGTGTTCTGAATCACCTGAAGGCAGAAGAACAGATAATTGGCCACGCCAACATAGAGTGCATTTCCGTTGTCCAACCTGCTCAGAAACAGTGTTTGAGTCACCAACTTTCTACAATTTAGGGAAATCCAAGGAAAACGTCTTCTGAGAAGTTTTAGGATAGCGCAGCCTTTTTCTTCAGAACGTGTGGAGTTGTCAATGCATAGATCCTAAGCATGGGCGGATTTTGCGGATCCACGATTCACGAATTTGCGGATTCACGGATCGTGGATCCGCAAAATCCGCGGATTTTGCGGATCGGCGGATTTGGGGGCGGGGCTTCCTCGAGTGTGTGGGCGGGGCCAAACGGACGGGGCTTCCATGCGAGCGCGCATGCCTCTTGTGTATACAAAAGGTCAGAGACCGATCAGAGCAGCAGATTAAGAGACAGAAGCCCCTGGTCACAGGAAAGGCACGGGGATTGCGCTCGTGAAAGTCAAAGATGCAAATGTCTCTGGCCAGCATCACGATTTTTTTTGACCTGATGAATGAGTCACTGCATTTGCGCTTCAACTAGTTCCAGCGACCAAGTGTGTGTTGCTATGCAATCGTGCCGAAGTGAGCAGGGGTCCCTTGATTGAAATGTCCATCATAGTGGGTAAATGGCGGGAAGACGGTGCACACCTCGAGTGTGTGGGCGGGGCCAAACGGACGGGGATTCCATGCGAGCGCACAAGGCACACCTGCCCAGCCTCCACAACGCTCACGATTATTTTTTGGCTGATGAATGAGTCACTGAATTTAAGCTGCAACTAGGGCACATGCGTCGTGCCAGAATGAACCCTGCCCTTCAGACACCATGTAAATAATTTACGATGGCGCCGGCAAGCTGCCAGCGCCATCCTGCAAAAGTTACTTAATTAGCTTCACCAGGAAGCTCCAACTGATAAAATAAAGCAGGCGCTCGAGCCCCTGCTTTATCTTATCTGTTAGAGCTTCCTGTCGAAGCTAATTAAGTAACCATTTGAGGATGGCGCTGGCAGCTTGCCGGCGCCATCGTAAATTATGCAGGCTTGAACTTTTGACCGCAAAATCCGCTCCGATCGCGGATTGCGGATTCTCGGTAAATCCGCGAGAGTTCGCGGATCGCGGATTTACCGAAAATCCGCAAAATCCGCGATCGGAGCGGATTTTGCGCTCATGCTTAATAGATCCCTGATTTCTTGCAAACTGCTCAGGTACAGGGGCGGTGCCCAAGGCCTGGGCCAACCATCTATCGTACCAGATTGTATGGGCCCCTCCGAAAAGTAGGACTTCTGACTTTTCAGCGTTTAATTTTAGGCAGTGTTTGGACATCCAACCTGTGAGTTCAAATAGGCAGTATGTGAGATTATTCTTAATATCGATATTCATCAGACGATTTGTAAGCGTAATCACCAATTGGGTATCATCGGCATATGAGCGAATTTCAAATCCCCATTTCCTACTGAGGTCAGCCAGCGATGAAACATAAGCTATAAAAAGGGTGAGGCTTAAGGTGGCTCATTGGGGGACCCTGTGTTTAATGCTTTTTGCATTAGAGGAGCAAGATCCCATTTGCATTCTTCGTGTTTGGTCTTTCAAAAATGATGCGAACCATGCCAGGGCTTTATGGCAGATCCCTTTTGTGTGCAGGATTTGTATTAGATTGGTGTGGAAGACAGTATCGAAAGCCGCACTATGATCTAGTAGGACCAATGCTATGGCTCTTCCCTCGTTGACAAGAAGTCTGATGCTGTCTGATATGGCTAACAGGGTGGCCTCAGTACTGTTATTGGTCCTGAAACCCGTCTGAGAAGGGCCTAGTAGGTCCTTAGGGGGTCACGCTGTGGTTATAGGGCAGTGCAGTAATGTTTGGGTAGTGTAGGGGGTCATGCTGGGGGTAGTGTTTTAGGGTTTAGGTTAGTGCAGTGATGTTTGTGTAGTGTAGGGGGTAGTGCTTAGGGTATTGTTTTAGGGGTTAGAGTAGTGCAGTGGTGTTTGTGTGGTGTAGTGGGTCATGTTGGGGGTAGTGTTTTAGGGTTTAGGGTAGTGCAGTGGTGTTTGTGTAGTGTAGGGGGTCATGCTGGGGGAAGTGTTTTCGGGCTTAGGGTAGTGCAGTGGTGTTTGTGTAGTGTACGGGGTAGTGTTTTAGGGTTTAGGGTAGTCCAGTGGTGTTTGGGTAGTGTACGTGGTCGTATTTTAGGGTTTAGGGTAGTGCAGTGGTGTTTGGGTAGTGTAGGGGTAGTGCTGGGGTAGTGTTTTAAGGTTTAGGGTAGTGCAGTGGTGTTTGGGTAGTGTAGGTGGTCATGTTTTCGGGTTTAAGGTAGTGCAGTGGTGTTTGGGTAGTGTAGGGGGCAGTGCTGGGGGAAGTGTTTTAGGGTTTAGGGTAGTGCAGTGGTGTTTGTGTAGTGTAGGGGGTAGTGTTTTAGGGTTTAGAGTACTGCAGTGGTGGTTTGGGTAGTGTAAGGGGTCGTGTTTTAGGGTGTGGGTAGAGCAGTGGTGTTTGGGTATTGTAGGGGATATCGCTGGGGGTAGTGTTTTAGGGTTTAGGGTAGTACAGTGGTGTTCGTGTAGTGTAGGGGATCATGCTGGGGTTAGATTTAGGGTTTAGGGTAGTGCAGTGGTGTTTGGGTAATTTTTTATTGTAATTGCATTTTTGATGCTTGTAAAGTGCATCAATCATCACGAGTGACATCAGGGCGCTAGGAAAGAATGCAGATGCTAGGCGGTTTACTCTTGGCCTAAATTATTGGTAGTTTCAGTATCTAGGAAATAAGGTGGTTTCAGCTGTTTCCTAAAGAGTACATAGTTTTCTATAAGGCAAAGATCGAGTGGGAGGTTGTTCCATAGGACCTGCGGCTGCTTTAGAGAAAGATCTGTCACCCATTCTGACCTTGTTTGTGCGCTTGACTGAGGCAAAAGCCTGATAGCTTGATCTTAGGTTCCTTGAAGGAACATGGAATTCTATCCTATCTTGGAGGATGTAATGACCTTTTGTATGCAGTGTTCTGTGTGCAAAACAAAGGGGGCTTGAAACTATCTCTTTGTCTTACTGGTAGCCAGTGAAGCTCTTTTAGGCAGCTGGTAGCCGAGCTAAATTTCTTTTTATTGCAAATTAGCTTGGCGGCGGCGTTCTGAATTACCTGAAGGGGGGATAACAGATAATTGGCTGTGCCAACATAGAGGGCATTTCCTTTGTCCAGCCTGCTCAGAAACAGAGTTTGAGTCACCAACTTTCTACAATTTAGGGAAATCTAAGGAAAAAGTCTTCTGAGAAGTTTTAGGGTAGCGTAGCCTTTTCCGCAAAACGTGTGGACTTGTCAATGCATAGATAAGGCATCATCAAAGATGATGCCCAGATTTCTTGCAAACTGCTCAGGTACAGGGGCGGTGCCCAAGGCTTGGGGCCACCAGCTATCGTCACAGATTGTGTGGGCCCCTGCGAAAAGTAGGACTTCCGACTTTTCAGCGTCTAATTTTAAGCAGTGTTTGGACGTCCAACTTGTGAGTTCCAATAAGCAGTTTATGAGGTTATTCTTAGTATCAATATTCGTCAGAAGATTTGTAAGCAGAATCACCAATTGGGTATAATCGGCATATGAGTGAATTTCAAATCCCCATTTCCTACTGATGTCTGCCAGCGATTAAACATATGCATTAAAAAGGGTGAGGCTTAAGGTGGCTCATTGGGGGACCCCGTGTTTAATGCTTTTTGCATTAGAGGAGCAAGATCCCATTTGCATTGTTTGTGTTTGGTCTTTCAAAAATGATGTGAACCATGCCAGGGCTTTATGGCAGATCCCTTTTCTGTTCAGGATTTGTAATAGATTGGTGTGGGAGAAAAGTCGCACTATGATCCAGAAGGACCAATGCTATGGCTCTTCTCTCGTTGACAAGTAGTCTGATGTTGTCTGTTATGGCTAACATGGTGGCCTCAGTACTGTTATTGGTCCTGAAACCCGTCTGAGAAGGGTCGAGTAAGTCCTTAGGGGGTCGTACTGGGGGTAGTGTTTTTTTGGTTTAGGGTAGTGCAGTGGTGTTTGGGTAGTGTAGGGGGGTTGTGCTGGCGGTAGTGTTTTAGGGTTTAGGGTAGGCAGTGGTGTTTGTGTAGTGTACGGGGTCTTTGGGGGTAGTTTCAGATTTTATGGTAGCGCAGTGGGGTTTGGGAAGTGTAGGGGGTCGTGCTGGGGTAGTGTTTTAGGGTTTAAGGTAGCACAGTGGTGTTTGGGTAGGGTAGGTGGTCGTGCAGTGTAGATTTAGGGTTTAGGGTAGGGGGCGTGCTGGGGGTAGTGTTTTAGGGTAGCGCAGTGGTGTTTGGGTAGTGTAGGTGGTCATGCTGGGGGTAGTGTGTTAGGGTTCAGGGTAGCGCAGTGGTGTTTGTGTAGTGTAGGGGGTCGTGCTGGTGGTAGATTTAGGGTTTAGGTTAGCGCAGTGATGTTTGTGTAGTCTAGGGCATTGTGCTGGGGTAGTGTTTTAGGGTTTAGGGTAGCGCAGTGATGTTTGTGTAGTGTAGGGAGACGTGCTGGGGGCAGTGTTTTAGGGTTTAAGGTAGCGCAGTGGTGTTTGGGTAGTGTACAGGGTCGTGCAGCATTAGATTTTGGGTTTAGGGTAGCGCAGTGGTGTTTGGGTATTGTAGGGAGTCATGCTGGGGTAGTGTTTTAGGGTTTAGGGTAGTGCAGTGGTGTTTGGGTAGTGTAGGGGTTGTGCTGGGGGTAGTATTTTAAGGTTTAGGGTAGCGCAGTGGTGTTTGGCTAGTGTAGGGAGTTGTGCTGGGGGTAGTGTTTTAGGGTTTAGGGTAGTGCAGTGGTGTTTGGGTAGTGTAGGGGGTTGTGCTGGGGTAGTGTTTGAGGATTTAGGGTAGTGCAGTGGTGTTTGGGTAGAGGAGGGGGCTGTGCTGAGGTAGGGTTTAAGGTAGTGCAGTGGTGTTTGGGTAGTGTAGGGGTTTGTGCTGGGGTAGTGTTTTATGGTTTAGGGTAGTGCAGTGGTGTTTGTGTAGTGAGTAGCGCATGCGCTGCGTCACTAAGCGAGAGCTAAAAAGCATTGCACCAAAATGGCTGCCAACACTTCCTGGATTGAAGTGTTTGCAGCCAATTAGAGCCAAGCTCGTGCTTGTGTAGTTAGGTCTCACCCAGATATATAAAAATATTTTTCCTTTAATATCTGTCCAGGGATTCGATGAGGACTGTCGTGCACGCCCTCATCACATCCCACCTGGACTATTCTAATAGCCTCTATGTGGGGGCTCCTGCATACCTATGCCATCGATTGCAGATTGTCCAGAACGCGGCGGCAAGATTGATATGCCACGTCCCCTATCGCCATTCTATCTCCCCTTACTTAAAGAACCTGCACTGGCTTCAGATCTCCCACCGTATCCAGTTCAAAGCCCTGGTTCTGACTGTCAGGGCATTGAATGGGAAGGGACCAGGCTATCTCAGAAACAGATTGAAGCAGGTCCATTCATCTCGTGCACTCAGATCCAACCTCCTCCGTCTCCTGCTCCCCCCACCCTGTTTCCATTGCTCGAGAAGAGGAGGCAGAGCTTTTGCGGTGGTCACTGCTAAGCTGTGGAATTCCCTCCCGCTAAACCTCAGACTGATCGAATCAGAATTTCAGTTTAGGTCCATATTGAAAATATGGCTGTTCTCCAGCTACTAACCTCCATGGTCACTACCGCTGCTGTGCACAATGCCGGGACACCCCCGGTGGGGGTAGCTGTGCGCTTAACAAATGTCATAATAATATTATTAATAATATCTCAAAAACTACTGAACGGATTTACACCATTTAAAAAATAAGGTCTCTTTCTGAAACAAGGGCTACCTTTTTGCCAAATCTGGTGCAATTCCGTTTAGTAGTTCGGGCTGTAGCCGTGTCTAAAGTTTCCTATGGAAAATAACATTGGGTAAACACTTTTTGGGATCCCCCTTTTTTCTCGGCCCCCGCTTGTCAAGTCACCCCAACACTTTCAAGGCACAAGCTGACCAGAGCGGGCCACTAGTTTTGAAAAGTTCGCCAAGATTCGTCAACCGGCGCTAAAGTTATTGGTAAAACAAAAACGCTTTTCCTATGGAAAGTAGGTCCTAACTATAACTACCTTCTGGCGACCGCCAGTAGGTAATATATATATATATATATATATATATATATATATATATATATATATATATATATATATATATATATATATATATATATATATATATATATATATATATATGTATATATATATATATGTACATAAATGTGTATATTATATACATATATATATGTGGGAATTTGTCAGTGTTAGTAGAATTAACTATAACTTGCACCACCACGACGCGCTGCTGATTTCCTCATTTCTGACATCATGACGTGTTCT
Organism: Lissotriton helveticus; assembly: GCF_964261635.1. Classification (NCBI taxonomy): domain Eukaryota; kingdom Metazoa; phylum Chordata; class Amphibia; order Caudata; family Salamandridae; genus Lissotriton; species Lissotriton helveticus. The sequence goes on from NC_136070.1 coordinate 1,172,762,380, forward strand.
TTCACATCATTCATGTCATCACTGATGGTATTATCCAAGCTTCTTTTGTACATTTTGCTCTATAAAATCTATAAATAAATGGGTATACCATTAGAGCTATGAAAGTAAGCTCAGGATATTATGAAATGTAATCACTGCTATCATTTGTACAGCGGCGATAAGTAAAGCAACCTTATGTTACGGGCAACATTGACCCTGCACCATACATTTAATAGATGACCAAGTTCATGTTGACTGTGAACCACATATGAAAGGGTAACCTATCCTGCACACAGCTGTTCAGGGAAAACCAAGTTCCTCCAGATACCGAAGCCCTGTTACATAACTAGTGCCCCAATATTGAGAATCTTTACCTGTATAAAATGTCTGACTGTCACTGAGCCTACATTGAATAAATAAGAAGAAATAAGTAGAAAAGAGGGTATTATTGACACTATTTAATTTACAGAGAGAGTTTACTCCATGCCAGTCTGCTTGCAGACAAAGGAACTCTCATGATTAATAAGCCACAGAATAATAAAAAGCATCTACTAAGAACAGTACACATTCAATGCAAAGCTTGTCCAAAGAACAACAATTCACTTAAAATAACTGAGGTCTGAAGGTGCTAACGCTCGTGCTACCTGCAGCTTTTATACAGTGGTGAAAGTTTACAGAGAGCCCAGCTTCTGAAACAAAGCAAGCACATGTACCTCATTTACACAGTCTACTACGTTAAGTAACATTTGTAATGCTCAGACCATTCCATCTGACTACTCAAGACTCCTACAATACTTAGGGGCTCATTTACAAGCCATTGCTCCACTTTTATCATGGGAAAAAAGTGACGCAAAAGTAGCGCAATGGGCTTGTAAATCTGCCCCTTAGTATTTACTACGTAAAAGCTTTGCCCTCCTGCAAACTCTTTTTGCAGAACCAGAAAACTTGAGTGGAACATAGTCAACACAAGTCAACTGTCACCTGCCCACAGAGTTACTTTTCAGTACAAAGATTTACAACATGTGCAATTCCTAGGAGGACATGCGTTTTGTAGAAACTTATACTGATTAGCTTGACACACGCTGAACAAAATAAGGTAAAAAAGTAATTTGTTAGTTATCCGCCAATATGTAAACTATTAAACAAACTAGCACACTAATTGAATGTTGTCATCGGTGATGTCACTGATGATGTCATCAATGATGTCATTTGAGATGCCATCAGTACTGTCATAAATGATGTCATAGAGCATGTCATAAGCGATGTCATATGTGATGACAAGCAGGTCATGGCAGGGCCAAAAGTTATAGTTAGCTCTGCTAAATATAACTGGTGTGAGTGTTTTTTTAGTTCAAGACATTAATGTCACTAACAAAATCACCTAACTATAACATTAATGTAATCTTTGTTTCTTTTTTTGAATTGCTAAGTGTTGGACTTGACCCTTTTTGCAGGGTCATCCCTGAACTTTTTGCCTTCCTCCTATATTTCTTCTGACCTGTTGTTGGCTATTTTATGACTCTGGACACTTTACCACTGCTGATCATTGCCAAAGTGCATATGCTCTCCCTATTGTAAATTGATGTATGGATTAGTGACTCCATGATTGGCTGATTTGGTTTACTGTTCAGACCCTAGTACAGTGCACTGAGTGTGCCCAGGGCGTATAAATCAAATGCTGCTGGTGGGCTTGCAGCACTGGTTATGCCACCCACAGAAGCGGCCTTGTAAAATGTATCTAAGGTCTGCCATTGGAAAGCCTGCGTGCAGGCTGGTACTGCCATGTTGACTAAGCAAGTGCACCCACTTGCCAGTCCCTAAACCATCCTTTTTCTTCATATCAGACACCCCTATGGTATACCCAAGGGCAGGGTGCATTGTAAGTATAAGGTAGGATAAGCCATGTTGTGTGTGGCATGTCCTAATAGTGAATTACAGCCATTTTCATTTTTCACTATTGCAAAGCCAACTGTTCTCCATAGGCTAGAAAGGGCAGTTAGATTACCACATTCTTATAATCCTAACTGACTCAGAGAACATGGTAGAAATTCAAGTTTAGTATGCCTGGACAATAAAATGCATCTTTTAGTGAAGTTGGTTTTAACATTCTGTGTTTGAAAATACCACTTTTAGAAAGTAGGTATTTTCTTGTCTAATTATCCAAGCCTGCCTCTGCCAGGCTGTGTATTCCTTATCTTGAGTTTGAGTTACGGGGCTGGGAAATTCCAGTAGACAGAATGAGTCAGCACAATGGTGAATAGAGAGATCTGCATCTAGATGGGAGGGAGGAGTTGCACCTGGGACCTGAATAGGACTGTGCCTGCCCCCCGCAGTGCTGGCTCCACCCCCTGTGTTGTGTCTGATGTATCTGCCCTGCACTGTGAAAGGAGAGAAGGAATCATGTCAGCAGAGTGCTCCAGGGATGTGCCTTTCCTCCACAATGGTGGCTCCACCTCCTGTTGGGTGTCTGATGTTTCTGCCCTGCACTGTGAAAGGAAAGAAGGAGTCATGTAAACAGAGTACTCCAGAACTGGTTTGGACTGGGCAAAGACCCCTCTGCCTTCAGAGGACAAAAGATTTTGGGGTATAAATATTGGGACCCTGATCCCAAGAAATTAGATCACTTTTATACTACAAGAAGAAAGAACCTCTGCCTGCTGAGGAGAGGAACCTGAGGAAACTGAGGAGAGACTATTCCTAAACTGAAGTGCTGCTTAGGGGATTGGCCTGCAGTGGTTACCTGACTGCCAAAGAGAGGAGAAAGAACTTTGTGTGCTTTACTATCAAATTGTGAAGGATCTCCAAGGACTTGGAAAAGAGCTTGCCTCCTGCTGATGTCTCAGGGACAACAGACTTCACCCCCCAGCTCCCCAGAGTTCCTTGAAAGTGTCTGCTGCTGTTTTGGGCCTTCTGAGGGACTGCGTGTCGCAAGGTGCTGGAAGCGCAACTCAACGAGGAAGACGCGTGTCGTCGTCGCTGCTGCTGCTGTCGCATCTCTGAACAAGGGTGTCGCTGCTGGAGCTGTCGTATTGCACCGCATCAAGAGAAGTGTCTCGCAACGTAGAAGAAGCGTGTCACCTTCGCTGCTGCTGCCGTGGCATTTCTGAACAAGGGTGACGCCGCTGTAGCTGTCGTATTGCACTGGTTCGAGGAAAGCGCCTCGCATCCCCGGAGAAGCACACCTCTGTCGGAGCTGCTACCGTCGCATTTCTGAACAAGGATGTCACCGCTGTAGTTGTCGCATCAGGCAGAAGCTTCTCGCAAACGTCGGAGAGGAGTGTCGCAGCTGAAGCTGTTGCCGTTGCATCGCTGAACAAGGGTGTCGACGCTGCAGCTGACGCATCAAATTGAGAATTCTCAAATCATCGGAGAAGCGTGCCCCATCTCGAAGATCTTCACATCTTTATTTCTTTGCACCAGAGCTTTGCCGCATTTCCATTGCTGCAACATTGCCTGTTGTGGAAGCGCAACGCATCGTAAGGTACATTGACGCAAAGTGTTGCATCTTCAGAACTGAACTGAACTAAGCTAAAACTACCATCTTAAGTATAGTATTGTGTGTTTTTGTCGTTTATGGTCTTTTGTTAAATCTATATAAAGAATACTTATTTTTAATATCCAACTGTGTGGTGTCCATCTGTAGTATTGTCACTGGGTTACTGTATTTGGTCACAAATGCTTTACACACTGCCTCTGAGATAAGCCTGTCTGCTCGTGCCAAGCTACTAAGGGGGTGAGCAGGGGTTATTTTAGGAGTGTACCCCCTTAGCCTGACTAGAGGCAAGGGTCCCTATTTGTCACACGTACCTAGCTGTGCCAACTAGAGTCCCCCAAATCTAACACTAAGGTTTTTTTTATAAACAAAGACAGATCTTTTTTATTACACTTAACTATAATTTTACTTAAATCTTTCTTTTTCTAGTGAATACCTATTGTTTTATTAACATAAAGTAATATTTAATTATCATATGTGAAGCCAAAACACTTCTTCCACATGCAGCGAGGGGTTGTCCAGCCTTTCGGCTAACCCTAATACAGGCCTTTGGCCGTGCACAGTAGGGGGTTGTCAACAGGGCCTGTCCTGCGGTCAGCCCTGTGGCCAGCCAACCTAGAGCCAGCACTGTTGCATACTGCTAACGTGGAAAGGGCAGGGCCAAACAGATGAGGCTTGTAGGTGATTTGGCACCTTTGCATACTCAGCAACAATTAAAAGGGGTAACTGTATTAACAGCAATGATGGCATTTCAGATGTAATGTTATTAATGTAGTCAATGAATATGTCATAAGTGATTTAATTTGAATGGGTAAAAGCAGGACAAGGCAGGGGCACATCATATAGTTACTTTAGGTTACAGGTTATAATTACTTAACATAGGGTGGCAAATTGAACCCCATTGTTTGGGGTGCCCCCATCTTCCCAGCCCAGAATCTGGAATAAATAGGGAATAGCTGAAATGCACCTCAGATCCCTGTTTGGAAACATCCAAAGAAGAAGGACTGCCCTGTTGAACCCGTGAGATGCACAAGAGAGGACTGTGCTCATAATGACTGCACCTGCTGCACTCTCAAGGCTTCACAAATGGAGGACTTTTCCTGGCTTCAAAGAGTGAACTCCCTGATTAGCAACAGAAAGAAAGGTGCTGGAAGAAGTAATTTGCATCATCTACAAGAACAACCCAAGTTGACCAGCTTCACCTGGACTTTACTGGATTTGAACAGGTATATTGTGGGTGTTGCAGTTTTAAACCCCAAGAGGCAGATTAGAGCTTCTGGACCCTTGGCTGGTGCCATGAACTCTCTGGACCCTCAAAATACCTTTCAGAAGACGATTAGCGAGCTTGGGAACACGTTTTTGGAAAAGGTTCCATAAGGTGACCTACCTTGATGACTAGAGTCAAGCCGGCAACTTCGAACTGCGACTCGGACTGGCTGTGTAGGTTTTCCCCACTGAGAGCTCTGGAGCTCTTCGTCATCGATGACAAAGACAAAGATCTCCATGACTCACTAAGGCATTGCACTACACCAGACCGCCGTTGTCAAACTGAAGTCCAGAACACCGAAGCTGATTGCTCAACATCAAGGAAAAAAGCTCCAAAAAAGAGGCTACTTTTGAAGGTAGAAACATGACCGGCCCCAACCACTTGATGTAACCATCCTGGCCAGCCTGAAAGTTTTTTCGTGTCATCATTTGTTATTGGTTATCGAACACAGTAGTACAGCAAATGCACAATATGGTAGAAGATCGGAATTACAGCATGGTTGATACAGCATTAGGGGTCTGGGAAAGAGATGGAGAAGTTGGAAAGGTGTAGGGGGCAAGAAAGAGGGATGCAACAATGAAGAAAAATATATAATCAACATAAACAGTGCAGTAGATCAAGCAACTTGATGTGCGGCGCTAGACCCAGTACAATGGGTGTCAGATAGAGTGCAGTGATCATTCCCCCTGCCAGCAGCGAAAGTAGTGCCCTGGATTGTGGACATCCAGAACAAGGGGGGAAAGGGATTACATGTCTGTAAGAACATCTTTGCAGCAGAGGAGGCAGGAGGGCTAGAGGGGGAATGTGGGGGGTACAAAGTTCGGGTCGGGGTGGAAAGGGCATCATGAGTCTCGAACACCAGCGGTAGGCATAGAGGGAGGAGGCATGGTGTGCTGCGGTTGGAGGGATAGTTCTATGGGTTGGTATGGGGGAATGTCAGGTGGCATTGGAGGAACAAAATGGGCAGTGTCCCTTGGGAGGAGATCTATGTGCAGAGTTGTGAATGTGCTGGGGAAAATATTTGTAGTGAGTAGGGAGGGTGTGTGCCTGACTACATGTCTGTGGAGGCAAGGGTGTGGGGGAGGGGGTGGCAGGTGAGAGGGAAAGAATAGCTTTGGAGGGGGAAGGAGGGGTGATGCGATGAGGGTGAGAAGGGTTTAAAGGAGTGTGAGAGGTGCAGGAAGTGGTGTGTGTGGAGGGGGTAGGGAAGGAGCAAGAGGGGATAGAAAGGGGGTGGGTGGAGGTGGCCAGGAGTTTCTGCAGGAGGTGAAAAGCTGGGGAGAGGAGGCCCAGCTGACTGGCTTTTGCCGCAATCAGGGCATTCAGCCACATGGCTGCTGGAGAAGACACTAATGAGGAAGCTCCTGCCGGAAGGGGCACCACACCTGGTCCAGGGTCTGAATGCCCACTTCTATACATCGGGCCGAAGGAGTGTCTGGGCGTTTATACGGATGCTGTCATTGCCCCATATTGGTGCCTTGATGTGTAGTTGGTGGTACATGCTGTAGGAAGGTGGGTATCTGACTATGGTTACCCCCAACTTTTTGCCTGGTGTTTTGCTGGTTTTTGACTTAGTTGGCCTGGGATCCTGCTATTCAGGACCCCAGGCTTCCTGCTCTCTCTGTTAAAATGGACTCCATGTACCCTAGGTACATATCTAATTGGATACTGAGTCACCTTATCAGTCCCTGTACAGTATACCTTAGGTATCCTGGACATAGGTGTACCCAGGGCCTATCAGGGGCTGAAGCATGTATTATGCCACCCCTGGCTGGCCATCCAAAACTGACACAACTGGCTGCATGACAGCTGGTGCAAGGTGGTGTAAACACCCTTTGCTTTGGATATAGTATTCCTATATCTAACCCTAAAATGGACACATATATTCCTATCAGTCACTCCTATGGCAGGCCTTATCAATCCTGAAGGCAGAGTGCTTGTAATTATGTGAAATGGTGCTCTGGCATGAGCTGTAAGCATGGGCGGATCTAGCGGATCTCGCGTACGCGAATTTGCGGATTTACGGATTCGCAATCCGCGACAATACGCGAACTCTCGCGGATTTGCGGATTTTCCCGTTTTTTGTGTTGGCGAGCGTTCGCGCGGATTTTGGGACAATTTCGCAATTGCGAACTTACTTTTCGGCTCGCAACGGCCGCGACTATGTTGTTTCTACGTCTGGTTTATCATCACAGGTTCACAGCACCCTCTGTTTCACCACTGCCACCCTCTGGGACACCCATGCCACCCTCTGGTACATCCTCACTGCCACCCATTAGGTTTGTTTATCACTGTAGTTTATGGGGGTTGAAAAAAGCAAGCACACCTCCCCTACTTCAACTGCCATGAATTAATTTGGGGTTGATTAATGTGTCAGTTATTTTGAAAGTTCCAGTCTGGCTGGCACCTGCTTCCTTCCTTATCTGTAATTTGCTTTCTGTTGCAGTGCAATTTTTTTTCACAGGACCTTTATGGTCTACTTGTAGCTATTCTATGAGCCTGCTGTTTGGGTCATAGCAGGGTCATAGAATAGGAAGCACTAGAGTGAATGTTACTAATGTTAAGTTTGAACTTTTGCACCTGCTCATTGCTTTCAGTTTAGCAAAAATCGTTTTTTCTGCAATTTCGCGCGTTTTTTGGGGCGCGAATCCGTGCGAGATCGATTTCGGAAGCCGCGATTTTGTGCGTGTTCGCGAGGCGCTTGTAGCTATACGTTAGCCAAGTTACCCTAGCGGTCGTACACGGGCGCGGCCATCTTGTTTGCGTGACGTAATTCCGTTTCCGGCCGCTATGTGTAATCTCGCAAACTGTGCTGCTCGCTAGTACAATTTTGCACGTGCTCGCGAGGAAAATCTCGCGCGAACTTACCCACGCGGTCGTGAACGGGCGCGGCCATCTTGTTTCTCATTCATTGCTATGGTTCTGGGCATGCTTTCTGTATCCTCTCTGAATCTCTGCCATCCTTTGCTTGTTTGAAGTTTATTTGATCTATTTTACTTATTATCTATCCCTCTATTTTTCTAGCTCTATATTTTTGTGTTTTCTGCTGCTTTTAGTTACTTTTAAACTACTTTTTTAAACTCTTTTCTTTTCTTCTTCACTATTCTATTTCTTCTTTATCATTTAACTTTATTTCTGCCCAGACCATGGTAAAGGGAGCCGGGAAGCACCCTGAGAAGGGGAAGGGTCCCGCACCCCGTGCCCGGCTCCCGTGCGGGCGTTTGAGGGGGGAGCAAGTGGTGCCACGGGAGATCTTTAGCGCGGAGGAGGTGGCCGCACTCATCTTCCACGTCCAGCGCCGCCTCCCCAAGACGATCCTGGGAGGCGGCAAGATCGCAACCGGCTATGGCATCCGGGAGCGCCGGAAGCGGTGGGAGAAGGTGTGCCGGGCCATGTTTAAGCTCTCTGGGGTCCGGCGCACATATAACCAGGCCACCCACCGCTGGACAGATGTCATGGACCGGGAACGGGACTTGCTGGACGCGCTCGGCGTAGAGGTCCCCGGGCTTGGTGAGTAGTAGTAGCTATTCATCACTACTCTGTTTTATCCGGCTCTGTTATTTGCAAATCTTTGTTCTTTACAAAGAGCAATAATGCTGCCGATTACATTGTAGGTAAATTATATTTCAAAATCTTCTATGCATTTCAGGTGCACTGCTCTCCTTCTCAGTAGCCTTGCTTGCTACTATGCTTATTTGTTTTGTATTTTGTGTTCATTTCATTGGCCTGAGAAATTATGTATGAGTGTAGTGTAAAGATAAGAACTGCGTAATGCTAGACACTAAGGGTCATATTTTCAATTACCGGCGCACCCCTGCAAAGTAGCAGGGGTGCGGCAGTAATTGTGTGCCATGCCACCACCACCCATTGGCCCAAAACGTCACAGAAGCCTTACGCATCTGTGCCGTAAAGGCGGCGCATTGCTGGAGTTGCGTGCCAACGATGGCGCAGCTCCAGCAATGCTCTGGGGTACCCTATCTCCCCAATGCTGCATCAAGCCGTACGTCGGCTTCAAGCGCGCAGGGTTTGAGTCATGCATCATTGTCCTAAAAGTGACCGATTGACATCTTGTAGATTTCCCTCAGCCACTTTTAGGATTCGTTCCTGCGCAGGTACGCCCTCCCTTGCGCCGGAACGCCCCCTGATGGCGCAGGGCTTTACAACTTGATGCATATATACGCCGCACCAACACCATGGCGAGTCTTTTGTTCTGCCGCTGCGTCACAAAAGTCTCGCAACAATGGAGGAAAATGAGCCGCAAGGGACTTCTAAATCAGCCCCAACAGACTGAAGTCCAGTCCTTCCTTTAGACACATGGCTATAAGAAGAAATAGTGGCCGTGGTCGGTGGATTGATAGTTTGAGTATTCACTGATCTGCAAGCAGGATAGACTTTGTCTGTCACTTCGCGTGCTACGGACTGCTGCCTGCCAGGCCTAGGCAAACCTCTTTAGTAGTCTGTTTATTGAGTTACATAGGAACTTTCTAAGTCAACGGTCTGCAAATCAGGCAATACGAATAACGTAGTATACCACATGAGATAGATCCCGTGGAATAGTTGTCTATCTATTTGCTATTTCTCCAAAATATTTTGTTATTGTTCTTTTGAAATGTTTGATTTGGTTGACAAATCTCATCCATGTTTTCTGGTCTTTCTTTCTTTCATGTTGTACATCAGCTCCCCCCAAGGGCAAGAGGAGTCGGACACAGGAGGAGGAGGAGGGTGCTGTTCAGGAGGATGCAGGCCAGGATCGGGCAGGCGAGGGCTCCTTCGCTGGCCCCAGTAAGTTTAAATTTTAATAAAGAGTACCTATTTTTTCCTAGCGTTCCTCATTCGATTTTTTCTAAATCGTCTTTGATCTTCTTGTAGACTGGATATAAATTCTTATCCTGCCTCGAATATGACTCCCTGTGGTATTACTAGATTATTCTTATTAGTCTGTCTGTGTAGCTAACTAAGATTGGACATTTGGCAATTCCATTGGACTCCCATTCTATTCAGCAATAGCTCTATGCACTGTCTCCTTACTGACTAGATAGTGTGGCAGAGTCATTTAGCTCCCGAAGTCACCGATGATTGATCCCCAATGATCTTTAGATTATCCTACGCAGGACAAGAGTACGGAGTCACAGTCAAGAAGTGTCAGAGGCACTCATGCTTGCAAAAATTCCAAAACCTTTAGCTCATCCACTCTAGTCTGGAGGACCAAAAACCACAGAGTCTATTTAAGTTTAAAAGCTTTATTAAAAGTAAACACATTTATTAAAATCAACTTTGTCATAAAACTATTTAACTGAAAACGGAAAAGTGCTTAGTGCTGACGATTAATTGGACACATTTCTTGTGGTCGAGCCGAGCTCTCACCTGGTTTGAACTTGATCCTGGACTCGTGTTCTTAGAAGTCAAGCTTCTGTCTGTTAGGAGAAAAAGTGGTGCGTGTTAAAAATAAAAAGCAAGCATGCATCAGTTGTGCATAAAAGTGCAGCAAGACAACAGCCTTCCCTGGAAAAAGGGACATTTTTACTTTAGAGTAGACAGTCACAAATTATTAGATTGTATTCTGTTTTTTTAACATTTCTTTATTACTCCTAGACCAAATATTATATAGTAGTGAGTGGTGTATTCTAACATTCTTAAATGTACTTTGTAGGTGGAACATCTGGTGGCGGGGCCAGCGCGGTGGTGGCGGTGTTGGGCGAGGACTCGGAGGACTCTGGGGAGGATGCGGTGCAAGAGCCGGCGGACAGTCCTGTGGGGGTTCGCACGGTGGTGGCGGGAACAGCTAAGCTATATATTCCTTACTTATTGAGATTGAAGACTGCATAGTGTGCTTTCTGCACGGGTGTATTACAAATCAACCAGGTAGTAGCCTCCTCGAAATGTACTCCGACTTAGCTGTGAAGTTTTTGGTGAGAAGAATCCCAATAAGATCTTATATGAACGTGATGGATGGGATGAACGAAAAGCGAAAGAAGGGTGTAAGTAAGTGGGACGCGAAATTTTATGATGGCTGGCAAAGAAGAACGATATGTGTTTGCTTGGCCCCCGAGGTGGCTGGGAAGGAAAGAATATGGTATGGTGCATGGCTGGGTCATTGATGAAGCAAGGATGGGTGGAAGGACAGCAGCCTGGGTGGGTGAAACAGAAACTGTATGTGTGCGTATACTTTGAATGAATGGATGCCTGGAGCATGGTATTCTCTGACTCTTAGATAGCACATGTGTATCTAGAGAGAGTAGATGGTCGCTGGATGAACTAAGTGTTACCTTGAAGAGCATGTACCACCGCACCCGCACGTCCGTTCCAGTGTAGGGAAGGCAAGGAAAAGAAATTGTAAATGTGTCCAATACTACCATGAATAGTAGCAGTACTTTGTATTGCAACTGCAAGCACAGCATATATCCGGTTATTACGGTGGACACTCCGTACCTCTCTTAATAACTTTAGTTTAGTTGTAGTACGTCATTCATGTGTGGGTGTATCACTGTTCACTCAATATTAAGCAAAGCACCTAAAGTCATCCCATATGTCATCAAATACGTCCCATGTGAAGTGATAGATAATCAAATTATTTAGCTTCTTCATTTTCCTTTTCTAGTACTCATTTGCACTGTAGGGTGAAAGGTAAATTAATTAAGCAGTAGCCCTTGTAACAGAGTATTCTCAGTGCCACCCGTAATAGAAAAGTAATAGCTTCACCACCTGCATGTACTGGACCGGTACAGTAACGCCAGTCTGTCTCACTCATCATGGTGTGCAACTGTTTTTCTCGGGTGCAAGTTCACTGTGCTGCCATTCTGCCGGCTTGCATAAGATAACGTACCAATTTTCCTAAACAAGAGAGAAGAAGAAGAATAAGACTGGTGTACTGTCATAGTCGACTGTAATGGAAGTCCATAGTGGTCGTAGAATTTGTTCATTAAACTACCACTAATGTTAGAGCAAGGATGCAGAAGTGGGAGGTTACATAGATACTGTCCTCAATAGTTATGTACTGTGCTTTCAATTTGCTACTTGTACTGTGACCCAACTTTCGGCTCAATCACTTTGTGTTATTAATGCTAAGGAGCATTGGTTACAGACTATGTCTTTCTTTCTTCATATAGTTGCTCCTTCCAAATCGACATCACGGAGGGAGCAGGCTCGAATGGCCCGGCAACGGAGGCTGGATGCCACTGTCGCCGAATATCGGCGGCTGGTGGCCCTGGAGGAGGAGGAGGACACGCAGTCGACTGGTGCAACCACAACATCCTCGACTGGGACAGCTGCATCCTCCTCCGTGACCCCACGGGCCGCCAGCATGCGCAGTGCTCCAGCGGTACGGAGCCGGGCTAACAAAGCCAACCGCCACCGCCAAGCAGCAGAAAGACCAGCTGCCCCCCACAGGAGCTGCAAGGCATGCCAGCGCCGCCTAGGAGTCCGAATGTCCTACCTGGAGTAGGAGGTCCTTAGGTACAAGAACTTGGTGGAGGGCCTCCGCTTCGACCTTGCCACCCTCCGCAAGGAGTATGATGCCCTGGCCGCAAAATTCACCAGCACCCTCCAGTAGTGGAGTGTCCCTTGCCCTTTTTTTAGAGACTTTTGGGGGGTGGGATTTGGGAGTTGGGTTCTTTTTGGGACTTTTCAAAGACAATCGTTGGGGTTAGGGAGGGTCTTGAGGGAGATTATTTTGTTAGGGCTACATAAATATACTTTTTTGAACTTTATCTGACCATACCTGTTTTTTACTGCTTTTCAGTCTGGTGGGTGGGGGACGGGGGTGTAACAGTAAGTTTGTTTTCCTGAACAGTCGTAGGACTTTAGTAGTACTACCGTCAATCTCTCGTCTAGTCCTAATACTCCATTATACTACCTCCCACCAAACGCTTATCTTACCTGTAATTTGTGTTAGAAATTAGGGCTAGGCCCAGGGCTGGCTCCACGTGAAATGGGGATTAACGTTGGCAATCCTGGGCAGGTGAAATTTCCTCATTGCGGTGGTACTAGTGGTGTGACACAGTGGCAGTTGCATGCCTATGGAAAAAAAGAAAACGTTTCCTGGTTTGTCCTTACTGTAGCATTACAACAGTTACGGTACGATCGAGAATATAGCAGGTGACAGTACACTAGAACAGTGCCATAATGTAGCCTAACAAATGGTAAAGTATTTGCTTGCAAGTATAACTAGTACTTGCGTTGAATTTATTTGACATTGGCTACTACTACTAGAAGAAATAGTACTGAAGCTGAGTAAGTCTAGAAGATATCCTCGTATTCCTTCACCAGCCTGTTGCTATGACCTTATCCTCCCCAGCAAATGTGTGGAATTATTGATGTCATTTTAGTCAGACATCAAGCAAAACAACACAGCCCGGGGGAAGAGGGTTAGGGTTTGGAAAATGGATGGGAATGGGGGTTTCTTTTTGGGTAGGTTTTGTTGAGAGAAGAAAAAAAATGCACAGCCTGGACAAACAATAATTGAAGATAAAGAAATCTTTGGGTACAAACTAAAGCTAAGCACATGCAGTCACACTCATAGAAGAAAACAATGGATACTGTATCTGTATTCTGTATGTTGTTGGAGTTGTCCTGTTGAATTTGGTAAGTAAGTTGCATGCAGCAAACAATTCCTCTTATTAGCGGCACTCCTCCATTCCAGCTGACGCTTCGTCCATCAATGTTGGTGACCACTGACAGAAGACACCCTGTCCACTGCCTGCCTGGCGGATGTTGACTGAAAGCCGGCCTGTAATTATTGAAAGGAAAACAGGAAGTGCTATTACAATACCACTGATAAATAAATAAAAGGTATGTACGCTGTGTGGTGCAAAAAGTCACACTTTGATTTCCCTAATAGACAGTACAATATTTTTGAAATTGCGTGCTCTGTCTGAGTCACCTTTTTAAGGATAAATAAGTATGGCCAAAATATTATAGCGGATCTTTCCCCTCAAGGTAGGTGTACTGTAAACTGTGTTTTAGAACACAATTTGACCTTCCCAGCAATGCTCCCACCAAGACCCTTACTAAAGCCAGTCGCAAAAATGTAGAAGACCCCCAATCAGATCTCCAAAAACGATGGCTAGCAGAAAAATGGTGACAAAACGTACTTTGAAAGTAACAGTAGGCCCAAATACACCCTTACCGACCGTGGATTGTATTCAAACCACTTGCAAGCAAGCAAAAGTATCCATAGCCAGCATCGCTCCAACAGTGCTCTAAAACCCCAGAACTGCATTGCAATAGAACACCCCGAAACACATGCAATCCTGCTGCTAGGGCTAACCCTAACGAACCCTAACTTACAAAAAGTGCCAAAAGGTGTTTCCTTATGGATTTTGTCCAAAACACTTCTATCCGGTATTAGACCTTCCAAGGAATGCCCCAGCCAAGACCCGCCAACCCACCCGCAAAAAAGCACGCGACAACACCCCCAAACAGCGAAAAAGCTAAATCTCATACTTACTATATCTCTCGGCCTTCGGTCCAAACGCGCTGTGCAGCTAGGTCATCATCATAACTCCTGTTTTCCACCACGGATTTCCTGAAAAGCAAATACAATCAAGATTAGACTGTCGCAGCAGTGCTTCGACAGAGACCCCGGCCGCAACCCACCCACGAACAGCAGGAAGCCCCCCAAAACGCTACATTGAGCAAGATGTCAGAAGAAATAGCAAAAAAAAGGCTTTTCCTTAAGGATTTTGTCCAAAACACTTCTATCCGGTATTAGACCTTCCCAGGAATGCCCCAGCCAAGACCCGCCAACCCACCCGCAAAAAAGCACGCGACAACACCCCCAAACAGCGAAAAAGCTAAATCTCATACTTACTATATCTCTCGGCCTTCGGTCCAAACGCGCTGTGCAGCTAGGTCATCATCATAACTCCTGTTTTCCACCACGGATTTCCTGAAAAGCAAATGCAATCAAGATTAGACTGTCGCAGCAGTGCTTCGACAGAGACCCCGGCCGCAACCCACCCACGAACAGCAGGAAGCCCCCCAAAACGCTACATTGAGCAAGATGTCAGAAGAAATAGCAAAAAAAAGGCTTTTCCTTAAGGATTTTGTCCAAAACACTTCTATCCGGTATTAGACCTTCCCAGGAATGCCCCAGCCAAGACCCGCCAACCCACCCGCAAAAAAGCACGCGACAACACCCCCAAACAGCAAAAAAGCTAATTCTCATACTTACTATATCTCTCGGCCTTCGGTCCAAACGCGCTGTGCAGCTAGGTCACCAATCATCATAACTCCTGTTTTCCACCACGGATTTCCTGAAAAGCAAATGCAATCAAGATGAGACTGTCGCAGCAGTGCTCCCAGACCCCAAAACTCACCCACAAACACCCGGAACCCCGCCAAAGAGCACCTCAAAGGCAAGCAAGTCAGCAAAAACGGCAAGAAATTTCCACCTCATATTTGGTCCAAAACACTTTTATCCATTATTAGAGCTTGACAGCAATGGGCCCAAAGCCGTCAACTCACCCGCAAAGAAGTAGAACACCCCCACAAGTGCTGAGTCTTTCTTCATTGGGCGTAATCCAGCACTCTGCTTTGAGGGAAATCGCAGTCTGGAGGAGGAGGATAGAGGAGCATGTTCTTCAGAACTTGTGAACCTGAGGAATGTAGACTGCGGCACCTTCAAATCAATAAGCAAACAAGTGAAGACAGTTCTGCTGATGGTCTTGTTTTTGGGATTAGGTGATTAAAGTTTGAATTAAATTAACTGTGCAAAACAAAGAAAGAGAGACACACAGGAATAAAAGTGAATAAGGACGAAAAAGAAATTATTGATTCATTGTCTCATTTTCAGGGCTCGGTGTCAGGGAATAAGAAGAAGATTTCGTCATCATACTCTGCGAATTCAGGCAGGATGAGGTCAGTGCCACCGAACAGAGAACAAATCCCCTCATCTACGTTGCCGTCCTCCTCGTCTTCATGCGGCGTGCTTTCTCGAACTTTGTAATCTGGTGGTATGAGGTGCTGATTTATCTTGATCATTGTCAGCCGCTCCACATTTTTGGGCGAGAAGCGGCTCCGTTTGGGAATTACAATGCCACCAGCAGCACTGAAAACACGTTCAGAAGACACACTTGCGAGTGGGCAAGACAAATAGTTTATAGCCAGGTTGGAGAGCTGTGGCCACAATTGTTTTTTGCCATGCCAATACAGCAATGGCTCATCATTAAGAAAGACCTCTGTTGAGTCATTCAGATAGTCCTGCACCATCGACTCAAGGTCATCAACGGTTCCTCCAGTTTGCTTACTTTTTGCTGTGCCTGTGACTTTTTTTCGAGAACCATACCCAAGCAAACTTAGCCAATCCTCTACAGCAGCCACTGTTAATGTTGTGTGTGGTGCAGATGATCCAGTTGCCGGTGTCTTTAACGGCTGAGAGGTCACTTGTGCCCCAGCCACAGGTGCAGAAGTGGATTCTTGTGACTGGGGATGGCCTGCTGATGCTGATGCTGATGTACTGCCTTCTCCTTCAATAACCTGCCGTTCTTTTTCAAACCTCTTGGCTGACCAGGCTAGCCAATGTTTGTACTTTTGAACATCTTCATCAGTAAAAGGAAAGAATGCTTCGCCTGCCAGCGCCTTTTTGTAGCGTGGATCCAGAATAGTAGCACAAATGTAATGCTGTTCTGACTTGATGTTTTGAAGACGTTCATCACCACGTAGGCGCTCTAATAACTTCTCAGACAAAATAAAAGGGTCTTTTTTTTTTTTACATCTTTTTCAAACTCAGAAGACACCGCCATCAGTTGGTGCTCCAGCATGCACAACAATGGGATAGCTTTTCCCAAATTACAGTCCTCCTGGCTGACTGCACGCGTGAAGAACTCAAAAGGACGAAGCATGTCTGTCAGGCTTTTAACTATGTCCCATTGCGCCGCACCCATCCGCAGGTCCTCCTTCTGAGATGTACCCTCTGTTAAGAAATAGTGATCGAGTACCGTATACTGCTCATACAGACGCTCAAGCATGTAAAAGGTTGAGTTCCAACGTGTTGCCACCTCCTGGATGAGTGCTTTCACTGGTATTCGACTTTGAAGTAGCAGCCTCCTCAGATGCTTCCGGGCCTTAAAAGAATGGCTGAAATGGTTGCACATTTTGCGGCAGGTGGCCATTACCGCGAACGCTGCACTGTCTCTATCACTCAAGAATTTTTGAACTACCAGGTTGATACAGTGCGCCAAACACGGCACTCTGAAATAGCCACCCAGCGACATGACCTTAACTACATTGGCGCCATTATCCGTGGAAACAACCAATCTGGCGTTTTTTTGGGGATAGCATTTTCGAGACCTTTTTGTTAAACTCGTCCAAAATGTTTTGGGATGTGTGACTTTTCTCCAAGCCAAACATGGCTAGTGTTGCATGTTTCCGAGCAGCTTTGAAAACTTGGTCCGGGTCAACACCTGCGTTTAGCTTTGCTTTAACACCTGAAAAAGAGACCCAGTGTGCAGTGATGCACATGTAATCAGCGCCTGCGCCACTGGTCCACATGTCTGTTGTCAGATGTATTGTGTGAACAGCACTCTTCTGCAAAGCTGCCCCAATCGCCTCCAGCACATCTTCATGTAGTGATGGAACCGCAACTCTGGCAAAATAGAAGCGGCTAGGAACCTTCCATTTAGGGCAGAGCGTTGCCACTAATTCTAGAAAACCTACCGCTTCTACAAAAGAAAAAGGGAGAAGGTCCACAGCTAGCATTTTAGCCAGCTTAGTGTTATACAGACGCGTCAGTGGGTGGTTACGTTCATATGGCACGTCTGAAGAAAACATGGTTCTAATGTTGCCCTGGACCAAGCATTTACGGGCTGATAATGACTTCGTTGACCCAATTTTGCTCGCTGGTGAACTTTTGTGTGTTGGTGTCTCACTCGCTCCAACACTCTTAGTGTACCTCACATTGGGTGTGCTGCTGACAGGGGTACTGGGTGTAAGGGAAGTGTTTGACACGTCTTCTTCCTCCTCGTCATCATCAGATGCAACATCAACGTTTTCTTGACTTCCAATTCGGGCTTCCTTGATCGCATCTAGGTGCGCAAACCATTTGACAGTGTGCTTTCTCTCAAGATGACCTCTCTGGCCTCCGGTACCATAGTTGGTACCTGACTTACCACGACTAACTGCAAGCTTACAAAGGGTACAAATGGCAAACTTTGGATTTTTTTGGCAAACAGTAAAGAAGTCCCAAACTTGGGACTTGAAGTGTCTGTGGGGCCTGGAGGAGCCGGCGATACTGGTGGTGGTGGTCATGAAGTAATGCCAGATGAAGTGGAGGATCTGGATTGCCCAACTTTTGTACGTTGTGCACTTTCACCGCCACTAATTAAGGTCGAGGTGGATGGAGGTCCCTTCTAGCCAGAAAGAAATATGGAAGCGGGACGAGTTGGTGTACTACTTAACTCCAATGATTGTGGTGTTTCCACTGCCTCCTCATCGACAACATCATCATCATCACGCTCAGCAGCTCTTCGGGCTAGGGTCAAAATGTCTGTTTGCTGCATGCCCGCTGGGGCTGCAGTGACCTTTATGATGACTGGGTCGTCGTTGGCAGAGTCTTCATCAGCAGCAGTATCCGCCACTTCTTGTTCAGCCTCATCACACTCCATAACTCTGAGACTTTGGACGAGCTTCCTTTTACGCTTAACTACCTTTGTCAGATCATGGTGTGCCTCACTCTCAGACGGCAGTGGTACTGGTTCCCAAGTTTGATCCGTATCATCAGAAGGAGGTGTGCTTGAAGAAGATGTAGACACCACCCTTGATCTCTTCCTTGCTAGGGGTGTGGAAGACAATGAATGATCATCAGGAGGAGTGGCTTCCTCAAATGATACCTCGCCTTGATTGTCGATTTCCTGATGTGCCCCTACTTCGGGAGGAACAACTATTGTGGGCACTTGTGACCCTCCATGCACCTCTGCTTGCGCATCTCCTTGCGCTGCCTCTCCTTCCACATGTACTTGGGCCTGTACTTGCACATGTGATTGTTGTTGCGGCTGTGGTTGTTCAACACTCGTCAGATGAGCTACAACAACCTGTGTTGATTGAGGGACATTGCTGCTGCTTTCTTGCGATGAGCCAACATCACTGGTCGATGGTGATTGAAGAACTATACTGGCTGCCTCTGCAGCACTCAAGGGCTTGGACTTAAGTTGGCGTGGTGGTGGTGGTGGCACTGAGCCCAATGGAGCGGGGGTGCTGCTGCCAGCTTGGTCCCCAGCAGATCCCGCTGCTGCTGCAGGCATACTTTTTTTTTTACTCCCAAAAAAAGGGGCGGGCGGCACACCAGTCTCCTTGGTAACTTGCTTCTTCTGCTCCTTACTGGCCCCTTTCTTGCTAGAGGAGCTACGGGTAACTTTTTTTGGGGCCATCTTCTTCAGAGCAGGTCAGAACAGCAGGCAGCAGTTGCACGAGTTGCAGAGTTGTCTGTGTCCAGACGTGACGTCGCGTGACGTTATGCTGCACACACACACCGCTGCAGGACTTCTTCCTGGCACTGGTGGTTCTCTTGAGTCTTGTGCACCTAAAAGCAATGGAAGACAGAGGAACATCAGTTCAGTTATACACCCCAAAAAATCGACAAAACACAGAAAAATCAGCACAATCCCATGCCATCCATGATGTTTACAATGAAGACACCCCACAGAAAGACTAGGGCCATGCAAGTATGCAACACTCACTACCCCTGGGCATAATGGATGAAAAGTAGGCAAAATAAGTGCAGGCCTCAGACACTGCCTCTCTTCAAAATGGCCCCTTACACCCCAAGCCAGTCCACATCAACAGTACACCCCAAAAAAACAGAAAAACAGCCAAAAATCACCACAATCCAATGCCATCCAGGATGTTTACATTAAAGAGAGTGAGACCACACTACATGCACACTCAGTCCATGCACCACTACCCCTGGGCAAAAGGCCACACCAGCAGCCCCAAAAAAACGACAAAAAACAATAAAATCAGCACAATCCCAGCCCATCCATGGCCTCAATGGTG
The DNA here is from genome assembly GCF_964261635.1 of Lissotriton helveticus. NCBI lineage: Eukaryota > Metazoa > Chordata > Amphibia > Caudata > Salamandridae > Lissotriton > Lissotriton helveticus. The sequence continues at coordinate 1,172,782,107 of NC_136070.1, forward strand.
TTTAAATTCAAGAAGACATCCCTCAGAAAGACTAGGCCCATGCAACACTCACTACCCCTGGGCATAATGGATGAAAAGTAGGCAAAATAAGTGCAGGCCTCAGACACTGCCTCTCTTCAAAATGGCCCCTTACACCCCAAGCCAGTCCACATCAACAGTACACCCCAAAAAAACAGAAAAACAGCCCAAAATCACCACAATCCAATGCCATCCAGGATGTTTACATTAAAGAGAGTGAGACCACACTACAGGCACACTCAGTCCATGCACCACTACCCCTGGGCAAAAGGCCACACCAGCAGCCCCAAAAAAACGACAAAAACAACAAAAAACAGCACAATCCCAGCCCATCCATGGCCTCAATGGTGTTTAAATTCAAGAGGACACCCCACAGAAAGACTAAGCCCATGCAAGTCACCACCCCTGGGCAAAGGGCCCCACCAGCAGCCCCAAAAAACGACAAAAAACAATAAAATCAGCACAATCCCAGCCCATCCATGGCCTCAATGGTGTTGAAATTCGAGAAGACACCCCTCAGAAACACTAGGCCCATGCAACACTCACTACCCCTGTGCATAATGGATGAAAGGTAGGCAAAATAAGTGCAGGCCTCAGACACTGCCTCTCTTCAAAATGGCCCCTTGCACCCCAAGCACATGTTGCCTTTACCAGCCAGCACTCAAGATGGCCACCACCACCACCCACATGGCCAGTCCACATCAACAGTACACCCCAAAAAACCCGAAAAACAGCCAAAAATCACCACAAACCAATGCCATCCAGGATGTTTACATTAAAGAGAGTGAGACCACACTACAGGCACACTCAGTCCATGCACCACTACCCCTTGGCAAAAGGCCCCACCAGCAGCCCCAAAAAAACGACAAAAAACACAATATTCAGCACAATCCCAGCCCATCCATGGCCTCAATGGTGTTTAAATTCAAGAAGACACCCCTCAGAAAGACTAGGCCCATGCAACACTCACTACCCCTGGGCATAATGGATGAAAAGTAGGCAAAATAAGTGCAGGCCTCAGACACTGCCTCTCTTCAAAATGGCCCCTTACACCCCAAGCCAGTCCACATCAACAGTACACCCCAAAAAAACAGAAAAACAGCCAAAAATCACCACAATCCAATGCCATCCAGGATGTTTACATTAAAGAGAGTGAGACCACACTACAGGCACACTCAGTCCATGCACCACTACCCCTGGGCAAAAGGCCACACCAGCAGCCCCAAAAAAACGACAAAAACAACAAAAAACAGCACAATCCCAGCCCATCCATGGCCTCAATGGTGTTTAAATTCAAGAGGACACCCCACAGAAAGACTAGGCCCATGCAAGTCACCACCCCTGGGCAAAGGGCCCCACCAGCAGCCCCAAAAAAACGACAAAAAACAATAAAATCAGCACAATCCCAGCCCATCCATGGCCTCAATGGTGTTTAAATTCAAGAAGACACCCCTCAGAAACACTAGGCCCATGCAACACTCACTACCCCTGGGCATAATGGATGAAAAGTAGGCAAAATAAGTGCAGGCCTCAGACACTGCCTCTCTTCAAAATGGCCCCTTACACCCCAAGCACATGTTGCCTGTACCAGCCAGCACTCAAGATGGCCACCACCACCACCCACATGGCCAGTCCACATCAACAGTACACCCCCAAAAAACAGAAAACCAGCCAGAAATCACCACAATCCAATGCCATCCATGATGTTTACATTAAAGAGAGTGAGACCACACCACAGGCACACTCAGCCCATGCACCACCACCCCTGGGCAAAAGGCCACACCAGCAGCCCCAAAAAAACAACAAAAAACAATAAAATCAGCACAATCCCAGCCCATCCATGGCCTCAATGATGTTTAAATTCAAGAAGACACCCCACAGAAAGACTAGGCCCATGCAACACTCACCACCCCTGGGCAAAGGGCCACACCAGCAGGCCCAAAAAAACGACAAAAATCAGCACAATCCCAGCCCATCCATGGCCTCAATGGTGTTTAAATTCAACAAAACAGTTTTATCATGCACCCCTAACCAACCCTGGTCCTACTGGATACTGTGGCTACCCACAATATAATTTATTTAATGCTCTGAAAAAGTTCCAAAATTGTACTTGCAGCAACTGTAATGCCCCAAACAAACTTACTTGTGAAAGTTGATTTCTAATCCAAAAGTGATCCAAAGACAGTCAAAAAGGCCTCAAATCCAAATATCCAGCAGCACCCACAAAAAGTAATCCTTCCAGCTCCAGATCCAAATGAAAGTGACCAGGAGATGGACAAAGCACTGGGAGGAGCCTGCTGGACAGGAACAGGAAGTTGGAGACTGTAGGGCACTTCCTTCCTCCCCCCCCCAAAAATGGACTCCTTGCAAAAAAAAAGGCCATGCAAATGTCAACCTGAGGAGTGATTCTGATAAAAATCATAATTTTCTGAAGGTTTATCCTGTTTGCTGGTGATTTTCTTGTGCAGAATTGCAAAATCTCTATTTCGCGAGTGCGAGATTGTTCCTTTCCGCCGCAACTACGTGTTCGCAATTGCGAACTCTCGCGAGGTGTGCTGTGCAAGGTGGCAAGCCGCGATTACGTATTCGCGGGCGCCAAACTCCCGCGGGATCACGCAGCAAGATCTAAAATGGAGCGGCACTCGCAAAATATGATCGAGAAAAACAACTCGGCAAACGCTTAATGACGGAAAGTGAACGCCGTGCACCACGCCGCGCGCCGCAACCAAGCAAAAAATCCGCCGCAAGCGGATTCACGGATTTTCGACAAATTCGCGAGAGTTCGCGGATTGCGAATTTGCCGAAAATCCGAAAAATCCGCGAGCGGAGCGGATTTTACGCCCATGCTTAATGAGCTGAGCCCGTTTGCAGCTTGCAGAACCAAGTCCTTATAGCTGTTCCATGATAATGCTATACCATATACTCTTAAGTGCATTATAATCCTCGCGGTTAAATGCTAACTTTGGCATAGCTTTATCAAAACATGTCGAATAAGGTGTCATACGAATTGGAATACTAACCCCTCGCCAATTCTGGCGACGGGGTTAGCATTCCACCCTTCTAGAGGGACACGACATGTAGGTAACTGTAAACCCCGATTAAAGTTAACTCAAGCCTCAGCATCACAAAATGGATGCTGCCACCACAGACACAAGTCTGACCTCCTGCTGCTGGGAGTCCTTCCAGCGAGGGTGGCTTGGACAAAGGGTTCCTGCCTTGGGAGGTGCTAGCACCACCCCAGACAGGATTTTGTGTATTAGGTAGGGCCAGGCTGAAAGGAATGAGACATGCCTGGGGCACACAAGGTGCCCTGTGCATACACCGGTTCCAACCAGTTGCTGGGGCACTCCAGCCCCAGCTCTGGTGGGAAACTGGACAAAGGAAAGGGGGTGTAGCCACCCCCCTTCCTGGTCCCACCCAGGGGAGGGACCTAGTCGTAGTGCAGCCCCCTTTAGTCGGATAAAGGTAGGAGCTGGTCCCATTCCAGATTAGATTAATCTTGACAACCTTCCACGAAGAAACTCTTGACCTTCGACCTCCTGATCCATCAGAAGACTGAAGAATCTCCCCTATGGTCAGGGAGTGACCATCCTGCTCCGCAGGCACCATCAAGCTTCTGTGCGGTTTGCTGCAAAGTCCTTCCAGCCCGGAATCCGACGATCAGCTCGACAAGACCCAGACCTACAGACCTCTCTGACCTCTACCCACATCCACAGCACAGCTGGGACCCGTGGGTGCAACGAGCAACGTTGAGACGGCCATCTTGAAGAAACCTGCACATCGCTTCCTGCACGACCCCTGAGGGTTCCTCAAGTGAGTGCATTGGGGACTGAGAAGCCCCACACCGACGCAGCTCCTGCACCAAAGACCAGCCCCCCAGCATCCCCGTGATCTGCGTGGGGCCCTTTTGCCTGGTTGCTGCACTTCCTGTTGTCTGGTCACTTGCCGGCTGGCTTGTGCCCTCTGAGACGACGACCCAAAGAATTCGACTCTGCTAGTCTGGTCCCCCAGACTGGCCCTTGCTTCTTTGTAAAAGAGGAGCACCCCGGACCCTCCTGGTCCACACCAGACGCCATCTTTGTTCCACCGCGTGGCTTGCATTAGCCAAGGCCTGTTGTCCAGATCGACGATCCGACACCGCCAACAGCAGCAGACTACGTGGGACAGCTCGTGCCTCCAGCCTGGTCATGAAGAGCAGCTCCTGGCCTCACAGCTACAGAGAGAAGCGACCCCTCCTTCACCTGAACGCGGCGACAGCATCTGGTTCCCTCCTGGTTCCAACACCGTCACTGGCTAGTGACCAAGACTCTGTCCCTTTCCTTTTCAGGACTTCCTTCTTCCTGGTTCCATCCTTGGAACCACCGGACTCCTCCATCTGGCTGCCTGCCAGCAACTTCTTGTTTCAGGCATCACCGGGATCAACGCAGCAAACCCGACACTACTTCAGCCCTATGCACCCGCAGCCTGTGGGTTAGGTAACTAAAGCTTCTAGGTCCTGAAGTCTGTGTTCACTCTCCTAGTGTCCAGGTCCACTGTTGTTTTCCCTCCATCCAGCCGGGTTCGTCCGGAATCCGTAACTTTGTAAACTGTTGTATCCATAGACGTTGGTACGCATCCCGCCTGAGAGTTTCCACTCTGCACGTGAGTCCCGTGGGCCTCCTGCTCCGTACTTCCCTAGTTTTTAGCGTAGCCCCACCGATCCTCCAGCCTCTGGATCTTCTTACAGTACTTTCTTTCCTCGCATTCCATTGTTTTGAGTATATGGTTTGTCGTGCCCCTAAGGCACTTGTGTAAATATTGTGCGAACTCGTATTTCCTTTTTAGTATTGTCATGTGCTTAGCCCTCTGATCTCATAAAGAGCTCAGAGGTGTTGTTATTAATAAATAGACTGTTTATTTTCATAACAACCTGTGTGGTGTCCTGTCATTTGGTATTCAAGGGGTTATACTATGGTAAAACAGCTGGCTTCACATGCCAAAAGAGATTAGCCTAAAAGACTGCTTTTGTCCATGCTACTAGGATAGCTGGTCTATACGGTTGACTTTACAACCAATCACCATAAGGGTTGTTTGGACTGATACAAGGTGATCACTAGAACTAGTGAGCATCATATATCAGGCCACCTTCTCACATTGGTGTGCAGCGGTTGGGATTTGAGCTTGCTGTTGTTTTACCACGCATAATCTTGAAAATATCATTTGAAAAATCACATAGGTACCTAGGTACATATAACAAGCTTAGAAATACTCTGAGTTCTACTGAACCAGCTGTTGTAGTAGAAAGGGCCTAGCAGACCCTGACTACAACTCTTAGCAAGGGTTCAGTAGGTAAACCCATAGTGTAGGTAGGTGCATCACTTACACCACACTAGAAGCATGTCTACCCATGGAGAGTCTTCAGAGACTCCCCTTGTGGTTGTTGACCCTCCACAGGTCACTTCCAGATATGCAGCCCTTAGCTTCCAGGAGATGAGACAATTGTGTACCTCCAGGAAACTAAAACAGGGTTCTAACCCTACCACTCCTTTTTTGTTAGGTCTCTTAGAGACTTATGATGCTAGAAGAGCTACTCATACAGATGGGAGCATTTCAGCCTTAGAAGGTACCCTTGGTGATCCTGACCTCCCTGAAACTGAGGAAGTAGAGGAGGAAGAGGATGAAGAGGTTATTTCTGGGGATGAGGCAGACAATGGTCCTGAGCTAGTCAGCAGACTTACTAGGGCCAACTTAGACCTACATAGGGAAGGATCTGGGGGACCCCCAGTACTGACCCTAAGCAGGCCTAACTTTGGAGTTAGAAGAGATAGGTCTCATTCTAGGGACTCCAATAGATCTGTGCACTCTCATGCCTCTGCTCAGAGGAGAATGACTTCTCCCCAGAGGAGAATAACTTCCACTCAGAGAAGAGAACATGAAGCAAGGATGAAACAGGCTAATCTGAGGATTCAGAGGGAAGAACTTGCCCTTGCCAAGGAGAAGCTTGCCTTTGCTAGAGAGCAACAGTTAAGTGGGGTAGTCCCCACTGGTGGCAGCAATATCCCTAAGGATAAAGACAGGAGTTTTGATACTAGACACCTGAGTAAAATAGTGCCCCCCTTTTAACAAGGGGATGACATCCACAAATGGATGACTGCTTTGGAGAGGGCCTGCACTGTCCAGTGCATCCCCCAGAGTCAGTGGGCAGCTATATTGTGGCTCTCCTTTGAAGGTAAAGGTAGAGATAAGCTCCTCACTACTAGAGCTGAGGATGCTAACAATTACCAAGTCCTGAAGAATACACTGATTGATGGGTTTGGCTTAACAACTGAGCAGTACAGGTTGCTGTTCAGAGACACCCAGAAAACTCAGTCTCAGGATTGGGCTGACTTTGTTGATTGTGCCACTAAGGCTTTTGAAGGCTGGCTACTGGGTAGTAAAGTTACTGATTACAAAGGATTGTATAATCTAATTATGAGAGAGCAAGTCTTAAATAATTGTCAGAACCAGTTATTACACCAGCACCTGGTAGACTCTGATCTGACCTCTCCACAAGAATTGGGTAAGAGGGCAGACAAATGGGTCAGGACCAGGATTAGGCCTAAGAACCAAGGTGGTGACCAAAAGAAGGAATCAACCAAGCCTCAAGAGAAGGGTGGGAATAAATCTACAGATCAAACCACATCAGGGCCCCAAAAATCCTCTGAGGGGGGTGGGTCCCAGAATCCTTCCAATGCCCAGAAGAAGCCTTATTGCTATACATGCAAACAGGTAGGCCACTTGAAAACTGACAGCAGTTGCCCAAGCGCCAACAACAATAAGGAAAACATACCCCCAAAGTAACACTTCCAAGCCTCCTGTTACTACTAGTAGTAATCCCCCAGGTGGTGGGATGCCCCCAAGAATTTGGGTGGATTTACTTTGGGAGTTCCTGGGGACTCTGGCCTAACCAGGTCCCCTAACTCAGATACTCTTGTCTGTGAGACTGGCATGGGGTTTGCCAACTTCACTGATTGTCCCAACACTTTGGACAAGTACAGACAGGAGCCCCTCATCAATGGACTGAAAGTTGAGGCCTATAGAGACACAGGGTCTAGCATCACCATGGTGACTGAAAGCCTAGTCCCCTCAAGGCAACTTATACCTGATGCCACATACCAGGTGACAAACATTGATGGAGTGAAGAAGAGTCATCCCATAGCCGTGGTAAATCTCAGCTGGGGAGGTGTCGCTGGCCCCAAGAGAGTGGCAGTGTCATCAAACTTGCCTGTAGATTGCCTACTGGGGAATGATTTAGAGATCTCAGCCTGGGCTGAGGTAGAACAAGAAACCCATTCTAAAATGGTAAATCATCCTGAACAGGTTAGGAGGGCTGTGCCAGGCTCAGCCCAATCCCAAATAGATTCCTTCCCTGAAAAGGTTAGCAGGGCTGTGATGGTAACAGCCCCTACCCAAACTGAGTCCCTTCCTGAAAAGGTTGGTGGGGTTGTGATGGCCACAGCCCAAACTCAGACTGATAATAGTGTTGTGAAGCCTGAAACTATGGATCACTCCACTCAAACAGAGAGCATTGAGGAGGAAGAGAAATCTCCCTCCCACCAGACTTTAGGAAAGGATCAGCCTCCTCAGGGAACTGATCTTACCCCTTGTGAAGAAACTGCCCCAGAGGTAGTCAGGCCTAGCCTGGCAGAGCCCCTGATGTCAGTGGACCCTTCCAAGGTGGGACCCAGTCTGGAGCAGGTAACCTGCCCCTCTCTACCCTGCCTCAGTCAGCCCAGGGCTGTGGAGGTCAGGAAGGCCAGTGGTGGACCCCAAAGGGCCCCCTGTCCAAAAGAACTCCCCAATCAGCAGATTAAGGGCACTGAAGCTAGTAGACCTAGCCAAGTGAAAATAAAACAAACTCCTGAGAGATCCCCCTTAAGATTAGTTAGGGACCTCCCACAGATGGACACTGTTGGGCACAGCCAAACCTGGGACCTAAGGGCCCCAAGCCTGACCTGTCCCTCCAGTTAGCCAAACAGAGGGACCCAGCCTCCAGCTTTAGGTAGCCAGACGTTGACCCTGAGAGCATACAGCAACTCAGTCATGGAAAGAAAGGCATGTATGGTGGATAGTGATTGGAGGAAGCTGAGCCCAAAATGAGTGGAGCCTCACTTCAGTACTCCATATCAGCACCAGCCTTTTTCTTTACCAAAACACACCACAGGTAGAGATTCTCTATGGTGGAGACCCTCAGATAACCTTAGGGTGAGGGATTGCTTAGTGGACCATGAGATAGGGGGTAACCATGCCAGTGCATGCACCTCCTCATATGGCCACTCAGGCAATATAGGCTTACCTGGTCAAGGATAGCCTTATCTCCTTTCGTTTGGGGGGGTTATGTAGGAAGGTGGGTATCTGACTATGGTTACCCCCAACTTTTTGCCTGGTGTTTTGCTGGTTTTTGACTTAGTTGGCCTGGGATCCTGCTATTCAGGACCCCAGGCTTCCTGCTCTCTCTGTTAAAATGGACTCCATGTAACCTAGGTACATATCTAATAGGATACTGAGTCACACTATCAGTCCCTGTACAGTATACCTTAGGTATCCAGGGCATAGGTGTACCCAGGGCCTACCAGGGGCTGAAGCATGTATTATGCCACCCCTGGCTGGCCATCCAAAACTGACACAAGTGGCTGCATGACAGCTGGGGCAAGGTGGTGTAAACACCCTTTGCTTTAGATATAGTATTCCTATATCTAACCCTAAAATGGACACATATATTCCTATCAGTCACTCCTATGGCAGGCCTTATCAATCCCGAAGGCAGAGTGCTTGGAATTATGTGAAATGGTGCTCTGGCATGAGCTGAGCCCGTTTGCAGCTTGCGGAACCAAGTCCTTATAGCTGTTCCATGATAACGCTATACCATATACTCTTAAGTGCATTATAATCCTCGCGGTTAAATGCTAACTTTGGCATAGCTTTATCAAAACATGTCGAGTAAGGTGTCATACGAATTGGAATACTAACCCTTCGCCAATTCTGGCGACGGGGTTAGCATTCCACCCTTCTAGAGGGACACGACATGTAGGTAACTGTAAACCCCGGTTAAAGTTAACTCAAGCCTCAGCATCACAAAATGGATGCTGCCACCACAGAGACAAGTCTGACCTCCTGCTGCTGGGAGTCCTTCCAGCGAGGGTGGCTTGGACAAAGGGTTTCCTGCCTTGGGAGGTGCTAGCACCGCCCCAGACAGGATTTTGTGTATTAGGTAGGGCCAGGCTGAAAGGAATGAGACATGCCTGGGGCACACAAGGTGCCCTGTGCATACACCGGTTCCAACCAGTTGCTGGGGCACTCCAGCCTCAGCTCTGGTGGGAAACTTGACAAAGGAAAGGGGGTGTAGCCACCCCCCTTCCTGGTCCCACCCAGGGGAGGGACCTAGTCGTAGTGCAGCCCCCTTTAGCCGGATAAAGGTAGGAGCTGGTCCCATTCCAGATTAGATTAATCTTGACAACCTTCCACAAAGAAACTCTTGAACTTCGACCTCCTGATCCATCAGAAGACTGAAGAATCTCCCCTATGGTCAGGGAGTGACCATCCTGCTCCGCAGGCACCATCAAGCTTCTGTGCGGTTTGCTGCAAAGTCCTTCCAGCCCGGAATCCGATGATCAGCTCGACAAGACCCAGACCTCCAGACCTCTCTGACCTCTACCCACATCCACAGCACAGCTGGGACCCGTGGGTGCGAGGAGCAACGTGGAGACCGCCATCTTGAAGAAACCTGCACGGCGCTTCCTGCACGACCCCTGAGGGTTCCTCAAGTGAGTGCATTGGGGACTGAGAAGCCCCACACCGACGCAGCTCCTGCACCAAAGACCAGCCCCCCAGCATCCCCGTGATCTGCGTGGGGCCCTTTTGCCTGGTTGCTGCACTTCCTGTTGTCTGGTCACTTGCTGGCTGGCTTGTGCCCTCTGAGACGACGACCCGAAGAATTTGACTCTGCTAGTCTGGTCCCCTGAGACTGGCCCTTGCTTCCTTGTAAAAGAGGAGCACCCCGGACCCTCCTGGTCCACACCAGACGCCATCTTTGTTCCACCGCGTGGCTTGCATTAGCCAAGGCCTGTTGTCCAGATCGACGATCCGACACCGCCAACAGGAGCAGACTACGTGGGACAGCTCGTGCCTCCAGCCTGGTTGTGAAGAGCAGCTCCTGGTCCTCGCAGCTACAGAGAGAAGCGACCCCTCCTTCACCTGAATGCGGCGACAGCATCTGGTTCCCTCCTGGTTCCAACACCGTCACTGGCTAGTGACCAAGACTCTGTCCCCTTCCTTTTCAGGACTTCCTTCTTCCGAGTTCCATCCTTGGAACCACCGGACTCCTCCATCTGGCTGCCTGCCAGCAACTTCTTGTTTCAGGCATCACCGGGATCAACGCAGCAAACCCGACACTACTTAAGCCCTATGCACCCGCAGCCTGTGGGTTAGGTAACTAAAGCTTCTAGGTCCTGAAGTCTGTGTTCACTCTCCTAGTGTCCAGGTCCACTGTTTTCCCTCCATCCAGCCGGGTTTGTCCGGAATCCGTAACTTTGTAAACTGTTGTATCCATAGACGTTGGTACACATCCCGCGTGAGAGTTTCCACTCTGCACGTGAGTCCCGTGGGCCTCCTTCTCCGTACTTACCTAGTTTGTAGCGTAGCCCCACCGATCCTCCAGCCTCTGGATCTTCTTACAATACTTTCTTTCCTCGCATTCCATTGTTTTGAGTATATGGTTTGTCGTGCCACTAAGGCACTTGTGTAAATATTGTGCAAACTCGTATTTCCTTTTTAGTACCGTCATGTGCTTAGCCCTCTGATATCATAAAGAGTTCAGAGGTGTTGTTATTAATAAATAGACTGTTTATTTTCATAACAACCTGTGTGGTGTCCTTTCATTTGGTGTTCAAGGGGTTATACTATGGTAAAACAGCTGGCTTCACATGCCAAAAGAGATTAGCCTAAAAGACTGCTTTTGTCCACGCTACTAGGATAGCTGGTCTATACGGTTGACTTTACAACCAATCACCATAAGGGTTGTTTGGACTGATACAAGGTGATCACTAGAACTAGTGAGCATCATATATCAGGCCAACTTCTCACACATGCCTAATAGGCATTGCACATAATGCCATGCTTTATGTCTGGTCTGTATCACAGGATGAAGAAGAGGTAGTTGAGGGGTGTGGTCCCTGTAAAGGGGGGCAAAACCATCGCCGCCGGCGAGGAGCGAGCGTTTCATTGTAACCCACTGCGGAGGTCTGGTGTGCCCAATAGTAGGTAAGCGAGCTGGGAGAGATGAAGGGCTAAAGAGTAGTGCCCTACAGATGGGAGGGCCAGACCACCACAGGAGCGACGAGTTTAAGTTTGGACGTGACTAAGCAGGGGCGACCAGAGCCCCAGACAAAGGCCCGTATCCCGGTGTCAATGAGGTCTGGGGCAGTTAGAGGCACTATGAAGGGTAGCATTCCCAATGTGTAGGTAAAGCACAGCAGTGTTACCATTCTTACCTCCTGCACTCTGCCTCACATGGAGAATCAAAGAAGGGACCATTTGTCAAAGTCCGATTCCATCTTTGCGATCGGGGCTGTCAGGTTATCCATGACCATTTGTTCCAGGCCTCTGTTAATCAGGACACCAGCTATTTGAGCCTTGAGGATTTCCATTGGAAGGGGTATCCTTGGATTGCCACCTTCTTGATGCCTAAGGAGAGCTGGAGGGCTTTGCTTTTATCCCAATTCACCTTGTATCCCGATAGGGCAGTGAAGTCTTTGATGACTTCTAGTATGCCGGTAAGGAGTGTGGGAGATCCTTGTGGGTAAAGAGAATGCCGTCAGCATTTAGGTACACTTTGAAAAGGCCTCCTCCAAAGGGTGTGCCCACTATGAGTAGCCATTGACAAATGGCAGAGACCAGGGTTCCATGGACAGAAAAAACATAAGGGGAGAGAGCGGGCAACACTGATGGATGCCTCTCCATATCTGAAAGGTATACGAGAGAAACCCTCCACAGTTGACCTGGGCCATGGGGCAGTAAATAAGTAAGCGCACCTTTGAGATAAACTGTTCTCCCAGGTGGAATCGTTTCATAGTGGCAAAGAGGTTGCAGGGTAGCGGAATTCGATGCAGTTGAATGATTTTTCTGCGTCTAGTGAGAGGGCTACCACATCCTCCGGTAGGTCCTTGGCGATCCATATAGTGTGAACCAGAGGCAAATCCTGGAGGAGCTGCCCTGACAAAGACTGACCTGTGTGTGTTAAATGAAGGAGGTGATGGGTGATTTTAATCTTCACATGGATAAACACAAAAACCCTAATACTACCTCCCTGTTTGAAATCAGGGCGGTGTGCAATTTGACACCGTCCATCACTGCTCCCACCCAACATTTGGGACATACTCTCAATCAGATTTTCTGCAGCACAGAATTAAAAACTGATCTGCTGCTTCCCGTCAAATGGTCCAACCATTTTCTTATCAACTTTAAGATACCTAATCCAGACCTTGGCTTCCCTCTCAGGCCTACTAGGAGAAAGCACAAATATAGATCTTTTCACAAAATATCTCTGCCTATGCTGGGTGAGGCTTTGGAATCATCAATTCCCATGCTGTGCGGTGATCTCAAATGCGATATCACCGCTCTAGAATGCTGGTTTAAGTCCAACCTGGAAAAATGCCGCTCCCCTGTCCTCACGGATCTCTAGGAGGGCTCTTCACTCCGCTCCTTAGTTTAATGAACCACTAAGAGCAAGTAAAAGGACCTGCAGGGTTCTAGTGAGAAAAAAGGTGTAAACACTATCTATTGGATCATAGGAAAATCTATAAAAGTGCACAGAAATCCCGCTACCTTCTGGTAAAAGAGGCTAAGATGAACTATCTATAAGCAAAGATGACACAGCTTAACATCTTTACTATAGTGAAATCCTTCACCTCTCCTGTGGCAACAAAGAAAGAATTCTTACAATCTGCAGAATAGACCCAGCAGGTTGCTCTGTCCCTCCATAATAAGATTACCTTAATTCAACAATCCTTCATGGAAACTATGGAAGAGAACATAGTGTCTGACAATCTCTGTCTTATAGGGCTGATTTTTGGCCGACCCCTACGTTAGTGGAGTTTCCTAACATACTATTACCCGACTCGCTTCACTATCTTAAAGGTCTTCCATCTGGCTATCCTAGTGATGACTACCTGGCTAAACTATTTGCCTCCCTTGCACCTACGATCAATACCACAGTTAACACGGTATTAAACTCCTCTCTCTCTTCTGGTAAAGTTCCACTCAGCCGGAAACAGGCGAAAATCCTTCAGCTATTAAAAGAACCTTCGGCCGACTATACTGATCCAGCCAACTATAGGCCAATATCTCTCCTTCCGGCTCTTTCTAAAGTTCTGGAAAAACATGTTAATAAAGTTATTCTAAACCATGCAGAGAGCCATAATCTGTTGCATCCTGCCCATTCGGCTTTTAGGGCTAACTTTAGCACTGAGACTGCCCTATTGGAAGTAACGGAGTACATTAGAGGAACACTGGATCAGGGTGGAAGGGCTGTCCTGATATTGCTCTATCTGTCTGCAGCATTTGATACTGTCCCGCACAAGAGACTAATTGACAGATTGAGGAATCTGGGAATCGGCGGGACAATATTGACCTCGCTTTCCTGAACGATAGAGCATCCCCTTTTTTCAGCCCCTATGCTAGCCATGGGGGTCGGAGTTCACCAGGGCTCCATTCTTAGCCCTACTATTTTTAATTTGTACTTGTCCCCCTGGCACACATAGCTGAGGCAAATGGTGCAAAGATCATATCCTACGCAGATTACATGCAACTGATGTTCACCTGCGAAAAATGATCAGACTTCAACTGTGTTAGTATCAGGGTTTGTCTCTCTAAGGTTTTTCAGTGGCTTGAGGTGAATCAGCTCAAATTCAACTCAGATAAATCCGAAATTGTGTTCTTTGGTGAACCTGCTGCCAGTAATTGGAAGACTTGGTGGACTGAAGAATATTCGCCACCGCACACCAAGCAGTCAATTGTATGAAACCTCACAGTGTTGGTGGATAAAGACTTGTTCATGAAGTCCCAGGTTTAAGCATTAGTGGGCACCTGCTTCGGCATCCTGCGTATGCTGAAAAGATTCCTTCCTCTTTTGGCACTAGAGTCTATGAAAATAGTGGTCCAATGCCTTGGTGACATCAAGACTGGACTACGCAAATGTTTTGTATCTGGGCCTTCCCTGTTACCTTGTACAGCGTTTACAGGTAGTTCAAAATGCCACAGCCAGGGCGATCCTCCAACCCAAACAAAGGTCTTCAATGTCCCCCATTCCTAAAACACTTCATTGGTTGAGACTGAAGGGGAGCATCAAATTTAAAGCTCTCATTGTCTTTTTTAAGGCTTACCACGGGAAAGGAGCTGGCTACGTTTGTAGAAGAGTCATTCATTACATCCCGGCTCGTTCTCTAAGATCTTCCTCCTACAACTGCGGCTTTTCAAAATGTACCGATGTTCTCCATGGTTTCCCCTAACTGCTTATCTGTTAGCACCGGGACACTCTTTCCGAGTAGCTGTTTGGCACTTAACAAATGCATTTCATTCATTCGTTCATTTATGACATTGCTCAGGAGTGCTACCAAGATGCTGACAAGGATTGTAATATCTCACTTTATCTCACTTTAGGAGGAATATGGGGCAATAGCTGCTGCACAGTAACGGGTCTCTCCCCAGTTTGGGCAGGACCGTGATCACCACTCTGTTAGACCGAGGTCCCAAGGAGCCCGTTCGTTCCACATCTTGCAAGGCAGCATGTAGGGTATCGATTGCCTCCTCTTCTGACCATTTATAGAATTCTGTGGGGAATTCGTCCTCGCCTGGGGCCTTGTGGAAGGGCAGCTTGGAGATGGCTGCTGTGACCTCCTCCCTACTGATGTCCCCTGCTAAAAGCTCCCTGCCCTTGTCCGTCTAACGAGGGAGGTCAACTCTCTCAAGGAACGTGGATACCCGCTCTACGCTGGCCGGCACCTATAGGTTGCAAAGCTGTTTGTAAAATGATGCAAATTATTTGATGATGTCTTGGGGTCGATTGAGAATCCCCATCTGCAGATTGGATAACGGGAATGACCTCCTGTTGTCTCAGTTGTGCCACTAGCAGGTGGCCCGATTTCTCCCCCTGCTCATAGTGCCTCTCTTTTAGACGCTGGTGGGCGTATTCGGCTTTGGAGGTGAAGAGACCATTAAGGGCCATGCAGGCTTTTTCTAGATGGCGACGGTTTGGTATGGAGGGATGTGAGGAATAAAGGCAGGTGAGGGAGGCAATTTGGCCCTCTAGCTCAATTTGCCGAAGGTACACCTGTTTGTTGGCCACTGCTCTCGTCAGTTGCCCATGGATGGTTGCCTTTGTGGCCAGCCTTAGTATTCTGCGGGAGTCTACGGATGCCTTATAGTCTGCTAGGTAGGCGGATAGGTGGGCCCGTAGCTTTGTCTTGTCCTGGGGTGAACGGCTTCTCTGCACTTTCAGGCGCCATGGTGTTCAATCCGGGGAGACAAAACCCAGGTTGAGATACAGCAGAACAGATGAGTGTTTGGAGAGAGCAGCATCCAAGATATAGGAGTCCCCAACGAGCACAATTGTGGACTGAGAAATGAGGAAGTAATAAAGTCTGGTTCAGGTACCATGGACCGAGGTCAGGAAGGTGTATTCCCTGTCTGACGGGTGTTAGAGGCGCCAGTGATCCATGAGGCCATGGTACGAGATGATATCTCCTAGCAGGGCTCTGCCTGCATCGTTCCCCCTGTCCAAGGGTCCCATCCTAACTAGCACCGCATTGCAGGCAAAATTCCTGTCTCGTCCAATGATGTGCCTTGATGCTCCAATATCGACGAGCAGGTGGTTCAGGTGAAGGCAGAAGGGGTGTTTGGTCCCTGTCGGGCATACACTGAGCCTACACATATAGGAATCTGCCTCCACTCTCAGCTTGGAAAATATGTATCTGCCATCCTGATCGGACCACAACAGCGATTTACAGAGAACTATCCCACACTGCATTTTTCGTGGTCTATGCTGAGACACTGCTGTGGAACACTGTGCCCACCCAGTCACAGTGTAGCTTGTTGTATTCTAGGGCATACAGGTGCGTCTCCTGTAAGAGGGCCACATCAGCTTTCTTTGCCTGGAGATAGGAGAGCACCTTCTTCCATTTAATATAATGCACAAGGCCATTGACATTCCATAAAAGGACATGTGGAGCGTGGGCAGTGGGCCAGGGGTCTGTGGGGCATCTAGCTGCTTGCAAAGGGGGCGTAGGAAGGGAGAACCATGGTATGCTAGGGGGTGAGGTAGGGATGTGTGCCGGGGTGCAGAAACTGTATAACTGTATAGACTGGAGGGTGATGTGGGCAGGGCAGGGAGTCTGGATGGGGCAGGTAGGGGAACGGGTGGGAGGAGGAAGGTGAGGATGGGTTTTGGGCTAGATGGAGGCTCAGTAGGGGAGGGAGTGGGGGATAGGGAAGGAAGGGAGAAAAAGACAAAAGGAAAAAGAAAGGGGTTAGAGGGAGAAGGTGAGGGGGGATGAGGAGTGAATGGACAAGGGGGAGGGGATGTAGGTAAAGTGACTACTGGTAGGCAAATGTCAGTGCTGAGCATGAGCTGGCAAGGAGCACCAAGAGCCATGTTAGAATGGGGCAGTGGAGAGGGTGAGAGTAATATAGGGAGACATGTGGGGTAGATTGAATGTAAGGAATGTGGCGCTAGGGACTTTGAGCTATACGCTGTGGGTCTAAGTTCACAGGCTGTGATGCACCAAGGGGGGGCCTTTGGTAGGCAGGGCAAACCAGGAGGAGCACTATTGCATCGGTGCAATTGTGACAAGAAATGGTATCACAGTTATGTGAGGGGCAGAGAGCAGGCACTGGAGTCTGTCAGAGGGAGCAGGGGTGGTAGGGCATCCCCGAATGTACATCTAATGGGAAGAAGGAAATGGGGAGCCCGGACAGATGGACAACTAGGAACCTGGGGATCCATCAACCCCATCTGGTGGTGATTGGCACCCATGCTGGCGTAGTGCACTTGGTGACGTAGTGCACTTGGTGAGTAATGGTAGATGTGGAAGCGAGGGACAAAGGGTCAGAGCCTTATCGTAGGCCAAGGAGCATGAGAGCAGGAGGCCTCCATCTGGGCCCCGGGAGGCTCTCTGGGGTGGGTCTGGGTGAGTAAGTGGGCATGCCAATGATTGGGGGTAAGCCCAGGTCACGAGAAAGAAGGAGTAGAGGAGGAGGACATCTAGGCCTTGAGTGGGTATGAATAAGATGGAGCATAAAAGAGATATGCATATCCAAGTCCCTCAAAGTCTAGGGAGTGTGTCATCAGCCTCGCTCGGGGTCACAGTCACTGCCAGGCCGCAGGAGGCATGGAACTGTGAAGGACAATGCAATGGGAGCACTGAGACGGAGATAGCATGGGCCATTCCCAGCCACAGGTCCCTTGCTACTGCTCACCCGTGCTTGATGGTCATTGGAGGTGTCAGCCTAGGAGGAGGAGAAAAGGGGTCTGGAGTTGGTCGGCCTGCAACGTGCAACACACCTAGCAGATAAAATACATGCATACGGCAATCGAACAATGAGAAGATAAACATTGAAATATACAAAGAAAGTCTATAAATGACGTAAGCCGATACTCAGCCATCCATCTTCCTCCACCTCCCACCCACCCCGCGCTGCTTTCCTCCCAACAGGTTTATAAGCCTGTTGGTGGTGATCTCCTTGGCCAGGGGTCCACAACAAACCCCCACATTTAAGTAAAGTATGCCCTGGGGAGGTGGTGGTGCCCGGGGCAGTGTGGAGGCTCAATCCCTCCACACTACATTTAAAACAACAGCCCGGGAAGGTAGCATTCCCCGACGCTGTGGGGGGGCCATGTGCCCCTGGCCCTAATGATTTAAGCCCTGGGGAGGTAGTGGTCCCAGGGCTTTGTCGGGGAGCTCAAGTCCCTTACACTTTCATTTATAATAAATGCAGCCATTATAAAAGCAAAAAATAATACAACATAGCAATGAAAGCAAACACCAAGCAAAAAATAAATACTAATACATTTTATATTATAAAAGATCTGGGCAGCCTGTAATAACATATGTAAACAGTTTAATTAAAGGGCTATGTGATTAATCAAGGCACATTAAATGCTTGGAAATCCCTACTGCCCTAAATGTTTCATTGTCAAGCATCTATTTCAAAAAAATAAATGACTACATGTAATTTACCAAGTCTGTAGGTTTGGTGAATGACATTAAAAACATTTTAGCTAGCTAAAAACAGGATAAAAAGAGTAAAAAGGCAGCTCATAAAATTCAAGTCATATAGCATGTTTTACATAATCAGGGAGTTTTAAGCACGCTACTCACCCGTGAGGTTTTTCAAGGTGCTGGTGGGGGAGCAGCTGCGGTCAGTCGAAGAGCCAGGTCTTGCGGGTCCTCTTGAAGATGTTTAGGAGGGGGTCGGGGGGGGCTAAATCTGATGTCGATTGGTAGCTCGTTCCTGGTCTTGGCCGCGATGTAGAAGGTTTTTCCACCTGTTCTTGCTCTGCAGATGCTCAGGGGTTCTGCTAGGGCGAAGTTTGCGGATCGGAGGTTCAGCTTGGGTACATGGAAGAAGATTCTGTCATTGAGATACTGGGGTCCGGTGTTGTGGAGGCATTTGTAGGCGTAGGTAAGTATCTTGAAAGTTACTCTCTTCTCAACGGGGAGCCAGTGGAGGTTATGCAGGTGTTGGGTTGTGTGTTTGTGTCGCGGGATGCTGAGGACTAGTCTAGCTGCGGTATTCATGTAGCTTTCATGGCTCTGGAAAAAAGGAAGTTGTCCACCCACGACTGTGTGTTTACCTTCTGGGTGTCCTTGAACGTTACCCTGTTCTTTTCTGGGGTCAGACCAAACTTTTTGACTGATCATTCCCTCATGTGTGGGTATGACCTTGCCACATCCCCCTGTAGTGTTTAGAGCCTATCCCTCCCAGCTGCTGGGAAAAGTTCCGACAAGAGTGAACCCAAATACATGGAGTGGGCCCCTCTCATCCCAAGGCAGTCGGCCATTTGCCAATGTCATCCCCCTCTGTGTACATGGAAAATATTCACTTGGGAAGTTTGGGAGCAATCCCATAACCCCTGGACATCTCGGAATCATCGTCATTGTCCCTGCCACCATTTCATCTCTATTGTTCCCTTGCCTACTTCTTCACAGTTTGGGCCAACTTCCTCCAGAGACATGAAAGCTATTCGAGCCTACAGCTGTAAAAAAAGAAGCTCCCCTGCTTCCCCTAACTGGAATCATGTACCTAGTTCTGGAAGCGATGGAGGAGCTATCATCATCATCCTCCGCCTGGAGGTCATTGGAGGAGTCACCCTACACTTCACTTTCTGGATATGTCTGTGTCCAGGCCTTAAGGGATCTAATTAACTCTGCCTTCCTAATCTGATTGTGAGCAGGTATCCCCCTAGACCTACACTGAACCCTAAGGTGAGCCACAGTATCCATTGTTTTGGGTCACATACACTTTACAAAGCAGTAATAGATAACATTTGAAAAATCTAAAATATCGATTAAAAATCAGTTTAGTAAAAGAGTAAAAAATCTAAAGTTTTGCTCTAAGTCAATTTAGAGGATTTTTACATATCTTATATTAATTTACTGTATGGTGTAATTTAAACACAAGTATGTATCCTTACCGCTGACCACCAAATGTTAGAAAGTGGATGATGAGTAGTGCCTTGCCACTAGAAATAAGGCCACAAACAAAATAAAAGGGCCAATCAAGGTCTCAATAAACGATTCCCTTGCTCAACCCTTGGTAGCTGGCAATGAGCAGGCAGGCATAACTTTGGAGACAGGTGAGTAAAGCATTTAAAACACCAATGCATTAAATAAGTAAGAACAACACACAACAAAAATATAACTCAAATTTATAAAAATAGGTCATGTTTTAATGAACAAATAGACACCAAATTGACAAAAATCCAATGTAAGGAATCCAATATGTATTTTTAAAGAATACACACTTTCTAGTGCTTCAAAACCTACAGCGCCAAATTAGGACATTTGCTTACACTTCACTGGAACAAAGCCAAAGTTTGAGGCTGACAGCCATGAAACCCAGGTAGGCTACACTAAGCAGAAGACCTGAGTTGAAATTTCACCTTTGCAGTCAGTCGTTTTTCTGGAGCGTTTCCTCTCAATGTCGAGCAAGGCTCATCTTCAGGCATGATTCATGTTGATTTTGTCGGCTTGGTTTTCTACAAGGCCCCAGTCAAAACCTGGAAGTCTGGAGCTCCAGAGCCTTCAGTGGGATGAACCTAAATTGCAGATCGTGTCCAGTGGCGTAATGAAAGTTGAGGGGGCCACCCACATGGAGGGGCCCGCTCCATATTTAACCTTGAGCTATTGGGCCTGGGTACTGTGCTGATTGGGCACCTGCAGCTCAGGGGCCCCCACGCACCACGGGGACTCTGGGGGCCTGTGTTAAACCCGTGACCGGGTCGCAGTTCTGCATTTTGCAGCTCACATAGAAAGAGGGAAAAGCATCTTAGGATTGTCTCAGCTGTCCCTTCGTGCACAAAACCAATCCTGCTTACAACACAGGCATCCTTGTACCATGGTGCAAGGGTGCCTGTTTTGGTGCTAGGCTGCCAAAACAGGGCCAGCGCAGGGGGAAAGCACAGGTATGTGCTGCATTGGATAACTATGGCCCATTCCTACCCAAGGTAACATGCTGCACTGTGCTGTGGCAATAATTTCAGAAGTATGCCCTAAAATATTAAATGTTTTTCCAGCACATATTTCAGGGAAGATTTTATCTCTTATAATTTAGGTGCTTAAACAATGCACTATTGTTATAATAATCATAGCCTTTATCTTGATTTGGATGAATAACACTCATTTGTGGTGCTTAGCATTGAGAAACACCTGCCTGGGTATTTTCTTTTTCAAGCAGCTCATATCACACCTATTGTGCTGGTCAGTTAATTTTACAAATTCACAATGATTATTTCAGCAGACATTCCATGTGCTTATAACAAACCTTAACTTTATTTATTAGACCTGTAACAACATGTTTGTGACTTCAGAATGACAATCTCACTACCTTTTAAATAGTTTTTTTTGCTTTCTTTACAGGCTAACACTTCCATGGCATTTCCTGAAAAAATAAATATTGCAGAACGAGAGGAAGCACAAAAACAGCAAGAATACATTTTTGGAGACTTCACTGAGAGACTGTGGGCCTATCTTACTATCCAGCAGCTCCTGGAAAAAAAGTAAATTACCGTATAGCCAAATATTTCTTACAATTAGCTTTTTTTATTTTTTTGAAACTGAGATATATGAACATGGCATCTATTTTCATCAAGAATACTTCAGAAAAACAAAGGGAAATGCATGTCCTTATTTAAGAAAAATAAACAGTGATTAACGATATCCTTGAGGGATATAGTATGTTACAACATGTGTTATTACCAAGCGTGGCATTACATCGCAAGTCGTTGCGCTGGACCTACTCCAGTTAGCGCAACAACAGGGATGATGTTGGATTTAAAATCCAACACATTCCCTGGTGTTGCACGCCACCTAGTGCAAGTCATTGAAATGTCTTGCGATGTAATGCCATGCATGGTAACAATGCGGTTGTTGTAAAGACTGTGTTGTTACCTACCTGTGTGGTATTGACAGCTTTGTAAACACTGTTTCCCATCCTTGAGTTATGCACTTCTGTGGCACTGACATCTATGGAGGTGAGTCTTGCTTATATAAGAATACTATTGCATGTTCTTTTGTTTTGTCTTGATACATTTTTTGATTGCTTCATGGGTTTCTGAGTGCTAGGACTCAATAGTAGACTTATGCAATCAGAACATATGAGTTTCTTTGCAGGCCATGTTGGAGAATGGTCCAGGGTTGTTCTTGACTGTGCCTGACTCTAACATGGATGGCACTACACTCCCACATCTCACCTCTGAGCTGGAACTCCTTATCACTGCAATGACAACTTCTCCATTGCATTATATCCATTAAAGAGGGTGCAAATTGTAACTCTCTCTGATTGCCTAGCTATCAATGATGTTAGCCTGAAAGGGGCAGTAGACCACCATCCCTGTGAATGTATTACCGAATGGATTTTTAAAGTAGCCCAAGTTTCTTAAAAAAACCAAAAATAAATGGCAGTGGTTCCCAGGACTACTCCTGGCTATCCCTGAAGCTACCACCATGCCTCACAGATTGTAAGGAGTCCAAGGGGGACCCTTTCAAATTTGCAAATCAGTTACCACTCCAACACAAAAATCTGAAATTTAACAATAGCTTGAGACTAGAACTACGGTCATGACCCATTAATACATTAGATACCAATTCAGAATTTAGAAGGGATGCCCATGGCACACTCCTTCAAAATTGCAAATCGTTACCATTTTCTAGGCTCTTGGATTTTGAGGTATGGAAGGTTTTTGACTGTTAAAACATTTGTACTTCTGACTCCAGATGCCTATTTAGACTAATGTGCGTGAGTCATAAATTCCCTACACCTTGACACTTTCACTCAGTGTAGGAAAGTGGGTTAATAGTTAAAAGTTGGAAGCCCCACTCAAAAAATTAACTCAATCTTTGTCAATGTAAGCTGTGCTTAATTAACCTTCTGTTAGCTTGGAACAAAAGCAGTCCGGCTTAACTTAGAGGCAATGTGTAAAGTAGTTATGCAGCACTCAAACAGTAATAATGGGAAATCACAACATAAGAAAAATTCCAAACCTATTTAGGAAAATAGAGTCAATTTAAATAAATAAAAATACACTATAAATAGCACCCAGAAGCACAAACAACCACTGGAGGTTATCTTCTGGTTGTTCTGGACTGGGTCAAAGTCGCAAGTTCAGGCTGACCATGATGAAGCAGATATCAGATGAAGAGACCATGAAGAGACCATGTTTGTCCCACTGTAGAGTTTACCTTCTCAAGCCCAAGTCCATGTGAGGAGCTGTATGTGGAGTTTTGCTTTGGTGGGGGACGCAGCGAGATCCATGTCCGCATGTTATATGGTTCCCACTAAAGAAAGTAGGACTGCTTATTGGGATAACACTACTTCAGACTGTCCATTCATATCTTCATATCATCAGAAAGTGTTGGCCCAATTCTTAGCAAGCTCGGAGTGCCTCACCCAAACCCCTATCCTTCCTGGGGTGGCAGATAATTTTGACAACCTCGAGCATGACACTCCGATCCCCAAGGGAATTATGGAAACAGATCTTACCCCTTCCGTTGTTTTCTTATGCATACCAATGGTAAACACAAGAGAGATATAAATAAAGGTTTTACTACATTTATTGAAACAATTGTAGTCTTGCATAGAGAGAATGAACTGCAATTATTAATCATATAAAACAAAGCAATGTTACCCGCATGATGACCATGGTGACAAGAATAAACAATCCAACCATGACAATCTGATTACTGTATATTTTATCCTATCACTACCCCTACTCTGAGAGCATAGTGGGTGTACCCTCTTCTCATTCTCTTAGGCTAGCCTGAACTCCACCTAGATAACAGGGAATCAACTTGAATTGTAACTGCAAATCCTTCTCTGCAGGATGGAAGATCAGGGTCAGCACACCTGCATTTCAAACACAGGATTTGTTCCAGGACATTCAGGACTATCTGTGTTCCTAGCTTTGAGCGGAGTAGACTGGTTACACAGCGAGGAAGACTTTCAAAAAACACATGTACAGTGTATTCTCAGAATAATATTGTAAAAGCAAAACATGTAAACATAACATTAGTAAAACACTGTCTGCTAAAACATGCACAATATAAAACTAAAATGAAGACCCAAAGTGGAGAAGGTCGGGAGTCATGGATGGTCGATGTGGTGGAGTGAACAGCCGGTCTTCACTGTAGCTTCCAGGTGGTGGTCAAAACGTACTGTCACAGTTTATGTGGCCTGTTGTGGCTGACGTAAATATCACTGGTAGCTGCAGGTTCATTTCGGCAGGCATTCCACGAATTGTGGTTTTTGGCATGAAAAATCTGCTTCACCGGGGCAAGGAGCACAAAACTCTGTATTTCATCTGGAGTTCAGGAGAAGTACACTATGGTGGAGAAGTGTGGCTCACTGGTTAGAGGCGGCAGACCCGTAAGCAGAGAGCGGCCCGGGACCAGGGTTCGATTCCCGACGCGGCAGGGTCGTGGACCAGGGTCAGCGGACTCGATAATTCTCGCCTCGGTGTCTACTCTAGTCAGAAACCACACTCGGCAACTCTGGGCATCAGCTTGCCTCATCTTCACAACGGCCCCCCCAGACCGCCGGGGATGCTTGGTCGCACCTTAGAGATACCCATCAGGGACCATCTCTCAGGGTGAGCCAGGACGGGTTCCCCAGCGGTCGTAGCGTGGAGATACTCCTCCGGGAGTCGATTCCTAGCGCTATATAAACCCACAATTAAATTAAATTAAATTAAATATGGTACAATCCAAGGGTCCAGGACTTTGTGGGGGGCACCTCTTGTAGATCTGGACTTATGGCCACAGAGGTTACCCCAGGCGGAAAGCATTTTCAGGTAGGTCCAGTTGGTCCTGATTAGGTGGGCATTTGCAGGGAGCTTTTTGAAAGAAGCTTGTTGTGCTTGTGTAGCTCAAACATGAGGCCAGCCAACAGACCCTTGACATCACTACAGGCTTTACATGGGAGAAATGCCTGGCCTACTCCCAAAATTGTTTTAGGTCAGTTCTTCCCCTGAGTTTGGCTCTGAACTGTCATGGGAGACCAAAGCAAAGGCAGGTCTGTTGTCAGGTTATTTTGTCTGTACTGCAGGCATGGTCCTTTGAAGTGTAATCAGGTACTTCTCCTCCCCAGCCATTCTATCAGGAAGACCACTCCCTTGATACCCAGGTCTCTTTTGTTCCCAATTCTGTTAGGAACACCTCAGGAGAGCCATTCACAGACATGTGAATGTGACCCTGGACACTGGCATAATGACACATTTGGTTAAGGCAGAAGAATTCAAACTTACTGAAAAATTGGCATTTTCAATATAGTAACTTACAATCTGACATTATCATTAAAGAGGATTTTAAATTGCAATTCAGGTGAGTGCAAACTGTAGTTACGATGTAATGAGTGTAATACAGTAAGCCAGTGTTATTCTACAGGAAAGATAGCATTACAACTTTAGGAGTTTTTCACAGCCACTACATGTAAAACTGAAGTACACAATTCCTACTTTATAAATACGATTCACCTGCCCTTTGAGGCTTCAGGTCATACCTTAGGGGGAATTATAACTGCTGAAATGGAAGGTGTAGGTCTGGAAAAATATTTATTTTGTCAGGTCGAAAATGTGGTTTAAAACTGCACTACTGTCTGCAGTGTTTCACAGTGCTACTTTAGTGGGAGACACAATGAGTCCTGCAGCCTTCTTGTAGCATTTAATGTAGAGTCCCAGGGTACAGGTAATACCATGTAGTAGGGACTTAAAAGTAAATGAAATGTGCCAATTGTGTGTTACCATGTTTAAGGGAGAGAGCACAAGCACTTTACGACAAGTTAACAAGGATAAAGTGCACAGGGCCATATTGCCAACAATAATTAGTTCAGCAAAAGTCGACAAGTGAAGGCAAAAAGAAAGTCTAGGCAAATACCAAACCAGGAATGACAGGTCTAACAAACATCACCATAGCTGAAAAAGGGGAGTTCACATAACTAAGACAAAAAAAACTAGAAAGACTACCGGCTTTGGTGTGATCTGTTCCAGGCTGACGTTTCATTGAAACATCCATTTCCTGTAGAAAGGTAGACCATCACAACAGTTTGTTGATTGTCATCCCTCATCAGCCTCAGACACCTGAGGGCTTCATTGTCTCCCTGAACCAAAATGTTTGGTCTCCTAATCTTCAATGCCAAAACCACTGCATCTGACTCCAATTTAATGTACTCAATCCTTGTACCTGTGGAAGTAGCCTCCTGCTGATGAAGGTTGCAGATTGGTCCATTAAGTGATGTCAGTCTCTTTGTTGCCATCGGTTCAGAATAGGGGAAAGAACAACTCTTGCGAATGGCGCATCTTGCTCCTTGGAAGATAGGGGGTCAGGGAAGGGCTCGCTCTCCTCCTCCTCACCACCACCAGGAGCATGGTTATTTGAGACTCCTTGAAGTGGGCTTGAGGTGGCTCCCATATAATACCCTACAGTCTTGCTAGATGTCTTGATGCCGACCAGGTCGGTGACCTTCCCGGTCCACTCTCTGACCTTATGCGGTCCGGTCCACCGGTTCTTAAAGGCTCAGTGCTCCACATGTGCCATGACCACTTTTTTTAGACAGGTTGATACTCTACCACAGAGACCTTCCGATGTACCAGTGCTTCATCACTTCCTGGCTCGAGTCCAGGTTCTCAGTGGCCTCTTTCCAGAGGCTCTTCATCTCAGACCAGGGGGCCAACATGCAGTTCCCTACATCCTGAGAAAGGTTATTGGGCGATCACTCTTACACCTCCTTGAGAGGTCCATGCACATGGTGGCTAAACCGAAGAAGAAATATACTAAATCCCACTCCTTTCTTCGGAACCTTCCTGTAGGCAAAGAGAAGGAATGGCAAGTGGACTTTCCACACACTTCACATGGGGTCTGGTTGGCCCAACGGTCTGTGGTTGGTATGGAGAGTTGAATTTGTATGTGCCCCACTCTCCTCCCACATAGACTTCAGACAAGAAGACATGAAGCTGATACCCCAGTCAGACACAGCCTTCTTTGGAAAACCCACATGGGCAAATTTCCACATCAGTGCCCTGGCTATTGTGGATGGAGTCACTGCCTTAGAGAAATAGACTCAGGTTACCATGTGTCACAATCCACCAAGACTGGGGTGAAACCGTTGCCTATGGCAAACTTGGGGTCCAGAGTACCAATAATGTCTTTACCTACTGTCTCAAAGATGTTTTTACCAATAGGAATGGAAGCAGGGAGGCCTTGTGCTTTGCTCCAAACTATCCACTGGCTTGGCAGGTTACACAGGATTTGCTGAATACACACAACTACATTCTCATCTTAGACCAATAGAAGAGGGTTACCAGTTGCTCAAAGACTTTCACCTCCCCCAGATATCCTGCTGAGGTATATCATGAGCCATATCCAGTAAGAAGTAGTACTAGGGGGAAACATGGCGGCCGCAGGCTAGAGCGGTGCGCACGTCTCTGTGAGCAGCCGATCCGGAGCCTGCAATGTTGCCTCTGTGATTCGATCTGAGCGGGGGAGAGTGAGAGTTGGCTTTCCCGGGAGCATTTCAGGAGCTTTTTGGGGGTTTTTTCCGTCGCTTTTTGGCAGCTTCGTGCCCGGAGAACCAGCGAGGAGCGGGGCGGAGCCCTTCCCGTTTACCTGCCTGTGACCTGCCGGCGAGGAGCGGGGCTCGCACTGAGGGTTTCGTGCTCGGGGTCAGAAAACGGAGCGGAGCAGAGCCTTTCCCGTTTGCCGGTATTTCTGGTATTTCCCGGCTTTTAGACGTGTCATGCTGTGTCCTGTCTTTCTGCATCGAGAGCTACAAGATTGACGGGCTGAAGTGCTGATTTAGCATTCTTCTTGGTGACTTCCCGTATTTACAAGCTTGTTTTTTGTTTCCTTGTGGATGTGCCCACCGGCAAAATTCGTTCAGCCGTTCCCTGCGTCCCGTTTATGTTGGGGGCGCGCTGCTGCGGGAATCAGACGCAGTCGTGCAGCCGCAGCACGGAGGGTGCACACAGTGTACACGGTGGTGGTGAGCGGTGGGGGGAGCAGGAAGTATCAGAGCAACCCGATTGTGAGAAGGGGGCACACAGGACGGTCCATAAGGTGCTGGATGGTGAGAGAGCAGTGGGGGCTGAGAGAAAGCTGGTCGAGCTGGAGGTTCAAGGCAACATCGACGCTCAAACAAGTAAGGTGGAATCAATTGATGCTAAGGGGGTTGTGAAAAGTGCCTGCAACACCGATTCTTACAGGGGGTTACAAGGGAGAGTAACAAGGAGTAAGGCAAGAACCTTAGTAAACGAACTACAGGGCCCAGGTTGCACCTGGGACGAGGTTCAGAGGAAAGCACAGGAGCTAAAAAAAAATCTGAATTAGCTATAAACACAAGTAAAAAACATCAAAAAAACAAGAATAAGAGTAAACCCAAGAGCAAAAGCTTAAAAGCCCCAGGGGATATAACTCCATCATTACGCTCTTACTTCAGAGCCTTACCCCAAGTGTTGCAGATCACGCAGATCACGCAAGATATGGCAGCAACTGCTATGGACAGCAATATGCAACCGCAGAGCAAGCCTGATTCACTATCAATTTCAGTCGCTGCGCCATCAAATGTGGGGGATGGGCCCGAAGCTCCAGATACCTCTCTCACACCAGCAGTCTCAAAAAACCCAACAGAGAAGGGCAATCACAGTGCAGTATCTTTAGAGGAACTGCCCTTGGCCGCATCAGCTGGAAGGGGGGCGGAACAAAATGCAGCTCTTGGTTTCGGAAAATCGCTCGAGGCTATAGTCTCCTCCATTGCAACAATGCGAGAAGAGATCAGGCAAGAATTTGCAGTCTCCAAATTAAATCAAAATGAAATAAGAGCTACTTGCGAGGAACTAGGGCATAAGGTCGATGGCCTTTTTGAAAGGACAGAGACTCTAGAAAGCTCTGTAGGATATTTAACCACTAACTTGGAGTCTGCCAGGTCAAAAATACATAGCCTCCAAAGAGATGGCGAGAATATGAAAGAACGAATAGAAGTTTTGGAGAACTTTTCCAGACGTAACAACATTCGATTGTTAAAGATTCCGGAGGGGAAAGAGAGCGGAGACCTTAAGGGATTTATAATAAAACTATTAAAGGAAACACTTAATCTGGAGGAGACGTTCGAAGATCTCAATAAAGACATTGAGCGGATACATAGAGATCCCTTTCGCTTGAACCCTGCAAGGACTAAACCTAGAAAAGTTCTAATTAATTTCTTGACGTATGCTCTTAAATTTTGCTCTGAAAGCAGGCACAATAAAAGGCCCTGACTTTTCTTTTGAGATCCGCTCTGACCTATCAAAAGCCACACTGGACAGGCAGTGGGAATTGGGTCAGCGTATGGAAAGATTCAGGTCATACGGGGCCACAGTGCAGATGAGATTTCCTGCATTTCTTCGCATCATGTACAATAATAAGATGCATAACGTTCGTACCATACAGGATGCAGATGAGCTGTTAGATTCCATCCGAGATCATGCTCAAGCTCAAGCCCATGACCAGGCTCACTCTCACAAAACTTAGGAGGAAATAGAAATAAAAGTAATCAAATAAAACTAGATATCGATGTAGATAAGATAGTTGGATCTTCCCGATCTTTCCGAGAAAAGATTGGAGAACCTAAAATAAGGGTTAAACGAATAAAACAAAATAAATGGGGGAAAAAAAAAAGAGGGGGAATGATCACATAGGTGGAAGCGATAGCATAAAATAACGGAAAAAAAACCCCATATATATATATATATAAAACTTCACTTATTATATAGACATACTTCAGAAGTATACTGGGAGACCAACCCAACCCACAAAAAAAAAAAATATATATAGTGGAGATAAAATAAAGAAGAGTATCCCCCAAAAAAAAAAACAAGAAAAAAGAGAGAAAGGGAGAAAAAAAACACAAAAAAACAAAAGAAGGAAAACAAAGAGAAAACAAAGATAGGGAAAGGGAGAAAAAAAAAAAAGGGAACATAAAAATAACATATAGCTCCTGCCCAGAATCAACTAAATACAGTTTGATAAATTTGGTATTTTTTGTTTGATCCTTTCTCACCCGCTCATAGATTAGCATAATTTTTGTTCAACCAGGTAGCAGTTGTGGCTCATGGATGGGCTGTGGACAGGCCTCAACCTGGCTAAAGATCAAGCCAGAGTAAATAAGGGGGGGTTTCCCGGGGTAAGGGTAGGGGGGGTGGTGGTAGATTAGCAAAAAAAAATCCTCATCTGTGCTCCCGTTTTGTTGTTTTAACTACTCAATTTTTACAGCTTCTACAAATGCTAGGGTTAAAAAATGTCCACATAATTTGCAAAAGAGAAAAGGTGATTGGGAGAGAAGCTACTACATGACAAGTATTACATTTTTGTCCTGGAACGTGAATGGTCTGCGCGTGAGAGGGAGACGTGAGCGCATACTACAATACTTGAGAGACTCACGGGCGCAGGTCATAGCGTTGCAGGAAACACACCTTCTTAGAACAGAGGCAATCACTATACTAAAAAAACATAGGTG
Organism: Lissotriton helveticus; assembly: GCF_964261635.1. Taxonomy (NCBI): domain Eukaryota; kingdom Metazoa; phylum Chordata; class Amphibia; order Caudata; family Salamandridae; genus Lissotriton; species Lissotriton helveticus. The sequence continues at coordinate 1,172,812,395 of NC_136070.1, forward strand.
GATCGACAAAATTTGCACCACAGACCATAACGCTAACATAAGAGGGGTAGTGTTCATTTTTTAAAAATCAGCAAAAGCAGAAATACTAGATTGTAGGGAGGATCACACAGGGAGATGGCTAATAGTAAAAGCTTCGCTGGATGGCCAGATAAGAACCGTGGTAGGTTATTATGGCCCAAACACGGACAATCCATCACATCTAAACGAAATAAGGAACCAACTAATAACTGTGCAGGAGCCAATAATCTGGATGGGAGACTTTAATATAGTCCTAAATCCCAAATTAGATAAATCAACAAGGATTAAAACCGCAGGCTCTATCAAATCTAGAGAAACACTTAAAATAATAATGATAAATCTGGGTCTGGCAGATTGTTGGAGAGAAAGAGTGGGCAATAAACTGGGGGTGTCATACAGGAACAGCCGGTTTAAACATAAATCCAGAATAGATTATGCCTTTTTCAGTTACTGCCTAAAAGATAATCTCAAATCGATAGATTATTTACCTTCACATCTATCAGACCATTCGGCGCTAGAATTCTCTCTTAAGTTTGACACTACAGCCAAACATCCTTCATGGTCCTTCGATAGGACACTCCTGCTTGAGGAAGACGAAGTCAGCTTCCTAGCAAAAGAATCTATAACTTTTTTTGAAATAAACAAAAACTCTGCAAATCCAACAGTCATATGGGAGACATATAAAGCTTTTTTGAGAGGACAAATTACTAATAAAGCCTCCTACAGGAAGAAGACATACTTCGATAAGATAAATAGATTAGAACAAGACATGAAGACTTTAGAGTTAAAAATGGTCTCCCCGTCAATAACAACTGAAGAGCAGGAAAAACTAGCTGAATTGAAAGGCGAATTAGAGAACACCCTGCAGGAGAGAATAAATAAGAGGTGGGAAGCAAGTAAAATTTCTCAATTTGAGTTTGGAGAGAGTGCAGGGAAAATTCTGGCCTGAAAAATTAAATCTGACAAAGCATCAAATTACATCAGGGAAATTAAGATAGATGGTGAGTTAGATACAAGAACTACCAGTCTTGAGATAGGGAGCGCGTTTCTTGAGTTTTTTCAGGATATCTATAAAGAGGATCTCCCCAACGACCAAAACGCAAGAGACAGATGGAACGATGCCATTACACTTCCTACTCTCTCATCAACCCAGACCAAATCTCTAGAGTCAGACATTACAGAAGAGGAGGTGAAAAAAGCCATTAGTCAAACCAAGAAAGGGAAGGCTGCAGGTCCGGATGGATTGCCGGGAGAAATCTATAGAGCCTTGGAGAACATCATTACACCGGTACTAACTGAACTCTTCAACGGCATTTTAATGGAAGAACAGCCAATGCCTAAGTCTTGGGGTGAGGCCACAATAGTTCTCATTCCAAAACCAGGGAAATCCCCATTAGAGTGCGGGTCATACAGGCCAATATCGTTACTTAACAACGATTATAAAATTTTTACAACTATAATTGCCACAAGATTGGCTAGCGTTATTGGTACTGTAATCCATCATGATCAGAAAGGGTTTATAAAGGGGCGACAACTAGCTGAGCTAACGCGGGAGCTAATTGGGGCTATAGATATCGCTACTGCTTTCTCTTTGCCCTTCGCCACTTTGACCCTGGACGCAACTAAGGCGTTTGATAGAGTCAATTGGCTCTACCTAAATGACGTCTTAAAAAAATTTAATTGTGGGGAAGTGTTCTGCAAAACCATAAAGCAGCTATATAGTGCACCATCTGCTAGGTTGCTGATTAACGGGTCCCTGACTGAAGCATTTAACATCACACACGGAACAAGGCAGGGCTGCCCGCTTTCCCCTCTCTTATTTGATATGTACATCGAGCCCTTTGCCCAGGTGTTAAGGGAAGAGGCAAACATTCCATCTTTTTGTTTCGGAGAGTGGGAAAGACGGATAGCACTATATGCAGATGATATTCTAGTGTTCACATCCGATCCAGGTAGGGCATTCCCAGTGGTAATACAGCGGGCTGAAGAATTCGGCCATGTCTCGGGCTATGACATAAATTCGAGCAAGAGCGAGATCATGGTATGGAATCTACCCAACTTAGATGTTGGGATAAACATCTCATCCTCAATGCGGTATCTGGGAATCAAAATAACCCAAGATGTGGGCACCCTCGCACAAACTAACTTGGAAAGAATACTTAGTGAAAGCAAAAGACTTATGAAATCGTGGATACATCTGCCTCTCTCGATAACTGGAAGGGTAAATCTAATTAAAATGTGCATTCTCCCAAAATTCACCTTTGTATTTAACACTATCCCAATTGCTATGGAAACAAAAACGATGGAAAAATCCCAAAGAGAAATTAACTCTTTTATATGGAACTATAAGACCACAAGAATAGCATGGAAGAAGCTTAGAAGAAGGAGAGAAAAAGGGGGCCTTGCATTGCCGGACCTAATGTACTCTTCATGGGCCTTTCAGATGTCCTATTCTAGAATGCTTCTCAAAATGCCATCCAATCTTCCTAATACATCCATGTACGGGCCATGCTAGGGGCGACGAACTTAGCAGCAGACGGCTTTATGTTTAAATATGGAAGTCAGACATTTTTCAAAAACATCAAACTGAAAATATTATACTCATGGGCCAAAAACTGGCTTAACATCAGAAAAAAACTGGGCTTATCTTACTATTCAAACTATGCCCCAATTTGGGACTCTCCCGGTTTACCCCCATGTCTTAGAGACAAATTGTCTACCATATTACAACATATTACAACAAGTAGGCATTATCAAATGGGCCCAATTATTTAAAGAAAAAAAACTGATAACTTGGGATGAGCTATATGATCTAGTTGGCCCGGGGCTTTCTAGGTTTAAATACGTTCAACTGGACACTTGGGCAAGATCTGAAACCTGTACAGATGGTAATATCGGGAAGATAAGTGAAACAGAACGACAAATGGTGGAACAACCAACAGGGGGAAGAGAAGTAGCCAAATGGTATTGGCTCTTGCTGGAGGAAAGCGAAGGGGAGTTTCAACTCCCGGACGAGTTATGGGGGGCAGAGATAGTGCTTCTTTTGAATTACTACGCAAAATTGTAAAGCCCTCATGGCTAGTAAGAAATCATATCTTCACGGCACATCGGGCATATTTAACACCACGAAAACTTTCCAAATACCAACCGGATAAGAAATGTAACAAATGTAATTTAGCGGACGCATGTGATATACACATGTTCCTAGAATGTCCGAATATAGCAAAATTCTGGGCAGACGTGAAAAACACTCTAAACTCCATACTAAAGACATCCCTCTCAATAACTCTCCCTTTGGTGATCTTTGGGATAGAAGACAACATCATTGGTAAGGAGAAATCATTTCTGTTCTACGCAATTCTATTAGCAAGAAGACAGATCTGTATACAATGGGTAAAGAAGACACCTCCCTTACATTGTTCATGGCTAACATCTTTATACGAGACATCCAAAAGTGATTTAAAAAGATCTGTCGGCAAGAGAAACCTGGCGTTCTGGGACCTTTTGTCCAACTGGAGATGATCCGGGTTTTTTTTCTTTTTTTTTTTTCTTTCCCCGGGTCCGATGATTATGCCAGTTAACTCTCTTGGACCAGGGCCTAGGATAGATTCGAGCAAGGTCCGGCAGGTTGAAAGATACCTGGTTGGAGTTAAAAGAAAGCACCCCATATTTTTGGTGTCGATATTTCTCTCCCACGAATAAAATGCATCACGTCAGCAATGCCGTGCACGGTGGGTGGTATTATCCGCCTAAAGGGGAAGGCAGATGAGGACCAAAAAAAAACACAAAAAACCCCCCAAAAAAAGTAGTACTAGGTGACCACCAGCACTGGGGTTGCTCCTGGCTCAGCTATCTTAACCTCACTATACATGAGATAATTTCCCAGTAATCTCCAGGAAAGTCTCCAACTGCCTGTGTCTCGGCATGCCATCAGAGGATTTTGAGAGTAGGGCACTACCTCAGTGATATCTAGGACTTTCTAAGAGATGGCCTCCCTTCAATTCGCCACCCAGTCACCTCAGAAAGGTTCAAGCAGGGCAGGAAAGTCTTCCTCTATAGGTTCCAGGGTCTCACATTGAAGATCAGGCTGAGCCCGGGCAGTGGTACTTTCAGTGGCGTGTTTACCCATACCTCATGCCCTTCATTCCCTTGCGAGGTACCTGGGCTATTTTTTCAGGCTTCGATTTCTTTTGATTCTCCAGATGGGCTGCCATGGACTGTGTGGTAAGGCACACCCACTCAGGCAATCCCAACATCTCCAAGGTGAGGGTGTTCCAGGTCCTTATCTAACAGACAGTCGACAGGGGTGGCCAGACTCATACCTACCTTTAAGGAACCTGAAATCCATCCCCATTCAAAGAGATCTAGAGCTGCTGGATAGTCGCTTAACTTGTTGTCTGGTGTCACAACCTGGTGGGCTTCATCAAGGACTACCTCCTCCGAATACAATAGATTGCACCTGACAATTGCCATACAAGTGGCGGTGTCTGTTAGAACTTCCACTGTCTGCCCCTTGATGAAGACCCAGTTCTGTATATTGTTTGGTTTTGTCACGCACAGGAGCCTTTGGCACAATATTGTTGTCTCCCTTGGACACTATTGTAACCTCTGCACTCCCTTCAGTAGTAACTGTGGCAAGCTTCTCCCTGAGCATCATAAGCGCCATTCCATGAGTCTGCCTAGCAGTGTGGGGCTGCTTCTTGCGCTCTCAGAAGGGATCCCCTTTAAAGAGCCCATACTGGCAACACTCATGGCACTTGAGCTTAAAGTAGTTTGGAGGCTTCTTCCCACAAAAACACCCTTCTTTTGTTTGGGATTGGATTTGGAATCAAGTTAGCTTGATGCATGTCCCCCTAGGTCTCTTGCGACTTGGATCCACAATGAAGATAGCACTGGGCTTTTCCACACTATGTGAATGAATCCTACTTCCACTTGGTTGAAGCTAGGGTAAATCATGTTGTCAGAGTGTGACATTTTATCAAGTCTGTGGGGTGTAAGGTATGTGTTTTGCAAGGAATTAAAATAATTAGATTTGAAGCAGATGCTACTTGAAACTGTGTGAACACGTTCCAGGGCCTGTTCCCTTTCGTTGCCCTGGAACTGCCTACTAATCGCCTCCTGCCATGTGGATGACCTTTTGTTTTTATTGTCCCTGCCTTCAAGCAGCAAATTGCTATATGAAGAAGTTTGGGTTGCGGCATGAACTTAAGTTGGGTCCCCAGTAGCAATGTCACCAGGGCTCCCTTCCATCTCCCCGATCTCAGCTAGACACAACCCAGCCAGCCAATGCACCTTCCATTGCAATTGTGCAGAAAAGTAGTACAACGGATTATCTGGAACCCCCAACCCCCCCCCCCCCACCTGGTTGGAAAACATAATGTGTGCAGAGAGAAACAGCTGAAGCCCACCCTCTCAATTCAATTCCCGTAGCAGTGAATTAAGTGCCCTGAACCAGCTTTGAGGTACCCAAACCAGTAGGTATGCAAAGAAATACAGCACTACAGTGAGAATTACCATCTTGGAGAGAGCAATTCTGGTCATCAATGGTAGATGCAGTGTGCACCAAAATGATGTGCTCCCCTTGAGTAACAATGGTGTTCTTCCTGAATTGCCTTTTATAGAGTCTGTCTCTGAGTAGTAGACTCTTGAGCCGAGATCTTTAAGGGTTCAGGTCTTCCATGTGATACCAAACCATGCCACCTCTGCTGGCATCTGCTGCCTTTCAGATGTCATGGGGGATGCATAGGTATTACGCCAATTTGTACACAAACCAGATACCCTTCTGAATTGTCCAGCAGTCCCACAATCCAGGGGATCCCAGTTTCGGTGTTTGGTAGGCATAGGAGCATATTGTCTGTGTACAGTGATATCATGCGGGTGCCATCCTTCAGAGGGATACCACTGTCCTTAATGTTCCCGCTAGTATACTTCCAAACGACTCTGCCACAATAGCAAAGAGCAGTGAGGGCAGTGTACAGCTTTCTCTGGTCCCTCGGCACACCACAATAACTACTGAGATACAGTTCACAACCATGTCCAAGAATCTGTAAACAGCAATGCCATCCATTTAGCCCATACCATGCCAGATTCAAACATTCCATGACAATCCTGAGACACGCCCAGTGTAGTCTGTCAAACAACTTACATGGATCTAATGATTGAACCACAGCATCTGGGTGTTGACTCATCAACGTTTCATCTAAGATTCAATAGTGTTTCCTAATATTAAAGGAGATGCTATGATGGAGCATAAATCCATTCTAATCTTCATGCACCAGTACCTGGAGGTAAGGATGTAGGTAATTTTCTAGTGCCTTTGTGAAGGATTTCATAGTCAGTTTTGAGCATGAACTGTGGCATTTATGGAGATACACTCAATGTATCACCTCTACACTTCAGAATTGAGATGATTAGCGCCTCTCCAGAAGTAGCAGACAGGCAACTATGATCTAATACTTATGTGTAAAGTTTGACTAACTTTGGGGACAGCTGGACTACATAGGTCTGATTAAACTCAACAGGCAGCCTGTCAGTGCCTGGAGTTTTTGCCCTGCACCAGTCCTTCAATGGCTTCAGCTTGGGCTCTGTAAACGGGCTACCAAGAATGTGGCATTCATTCTCTGCTAATCTAGCCAGCGATGCTGTGTCCAGAAAAGCGTCAATTGTAGACTCTGAAGTGTGCTCTTCACTCTGCACAGTGCCTCCTAGTGTTGGGTAAACACATAATGTATTTTGTGATGGGCAGTTCATGTTTAATTTGGGTGATCGTGGTATAGATCTCTTGAGGTTAATATCGGCAACGCAGTTATAATCCCCACCGGTACCAGTAGTGTCTCTGTTTTCAGGGAGAGGATGTGAGTCAGAGGCTCCAGATACTGCATTTAGCCCATGATTCGAGCATATATACTGCCTATAGTAATCAGTACCCCATCCAATGCCCCACCCTGTATTAGGGCATAAGGCCTGTCTGCATCAATATGAACTGCTGTGTATCCTAAAGAAATGCTTGGCTTGACCCAAACCAGAGCATCCTGGCATAAGAGGAGAGACTGGCAGCAAACATCTGTCCCCGCCATCGCTGTTTAAGTGTGGCAACTTTCCCCGCTGTCAGGTGTTTCTACTCGAAGGAGCGCCACATCTACACCCTTTTTGAATTTCCTCCCCTACTAAGATAGCAGTACATTGTAAATGTTGTAGTTAATTGGCCACTAATGAGGTGTGAGTAATTTTTGTGGAAATATTTTGGCATTACAAACGACCTACTGCATACCTCCCACCATTGCATTGCATATTATGTCTGTGGTTACCAGAATATCTTGGGCCAAAATATTGACATGTTAGTATGTATATATGTTCTACTTCTAACTTCACATCTTTGGACCTTGGCAATATTTATATGTAGTCATTGTACAGAGGTGTGAAGTTGAGAATAATACACCTATACCTACCTAATTCCTCCTCAATATTTTGGTTTTCGATATATTGGTCACCATATTGTGCTAAAATTATGTTCCAGACTACACCCCCTAGAATCCAGTAACTAAATTTTTTTTTTCTGGTGTCAGTATACATCCGAAGAAATATTGTTAGTATAGTGAAGATCATATGGAAAGAAAGAAACATGTTTATCAGTTATGAAAATGACATGTTACTCAGTAAAGAAATTAATACAAAACTACAGAACAATATTATTTTATGATTTGTTGTAATGTATTAAATTGAACTTTTTATTTAGGGTCAATTACGATGTTTGTCAGAAAGCCTTCAACGGCAGTCGGAGGCTTTCCAACTGACATCTCAATTACCAATACGACAGTGTTACCCTTGTCGGGATGATGATGTCGGTTGCCAACAGCTTTTCCGTGCCAGCCTTCCGACATCAAAAGGATGCGGGAAAGTGACTTTGAAAACCCCTAGCAGGGCCCACTTGCCTCTGGGGCCTATGGTTGTGGGCCTGGGGGTCAACTTTGGCGCCCCCCTGTAAATCCCAGCACCTTGTCACAGGCACCTTAAGGTGCAGAGATTTACACAAATTCCCATTTCTCTATGGTAGCTTGTGCCACGGCTGGTTTAGAACTTTAACTCAAGCTCCCATAGAGAAATGGGACTATGCAACCGCACTGTGTGCAGTGGCATTGTAATCATGTGGTCGGGATTCCGCTACGGTCTCCGACATCATAATCGACCCCTTAGTGTTTTTCTTGTGTACTCAGCTCCAAATTGACAGAATACCTTCCCCTCTCTACATAATATATACACCACAGCCTGTCGTTTGTCATGTGCAATGTTTAATAACAACATATAAAACTGAATGCATTACAAAGAGGTCATTAGATTTACTACACAACATTTTCTAAATGTATTTCTACATTATTTTACATATTGCGACATTTCTATTTTGTTTGAAACATTGATCAGTGTATGTATGATATCTTGGCTTTCTTTTAAAATGTTTTAAATTAGGATTCAAGCCAAAGGGGAAGAAAAGGACAACATCACTGCTCAGGCCTTGGACCTCTCTCTGAAATACAATTTTGTGACACCTTTGACTTCCATGGTGGTGACAAAACCTGAAGATGATAAAAAGGATGAACCTTTAATTGCTAATAAACCAAGTGAAGGTATCACAATGGGGATGGGCAAAATTAAACATATTCCTGTAGTATTGTATAGAATTGACAATTCCACAACTTTCTGTTGTTGTAATACAGGCAACATTTTAGTACAATGTGTTTGATTCTCTCACAAAAAGAAGGGAGTGCTTGTTGAGCATGTGTTGTATTGCTCTCCCCCTCTCTTCCCTGTGCATGGCTTTCCCCATCTGCTTCCTCCTAATTTTACAGGCACACTCATACCCTCCCCTGGATCTTCTGTTGGTTCCCCTAAACTCCCCATACTACTTAGATGTTTTAAAAACCTTCATCTATTGTATCGCTGCTACTCCGTGTTCACCACCTCTACTTATCAGCATTTATTTGATCACCCTATGCCCCCGCTCATCCATCACTGCAAAGCCTCTCCCCACCTTTTGTGCCTTCTGTTAATTTTCTAATTCATCATTTTAAAATGTTGAGGAGGGCCTGCAGCTGCAATTTGCTACCAGGATGTCATTTTCTAAAAATACTCAAAGAAAGGCGACGGCCATCTTGAATTTGTCAATTAAAAATAGGTGTTTCTGTAAAAACATATGCCTGTGCTTATGGGGTGATTCATACACATGTATATGACATCATATCTTTGCTGCTGTTTCGTCATAAAACATGCAGACAATACAATGTGTCATGAAGACTGAACACCTTTTCATCAACCCAGTGTTTTTTGGTGCTGTTGATGCTGTTCAGCATCAGTAAAATATATATCGTTTTTGGCGAGGTTGAGCAGTATCATCAAAAACTGTCAGTGCCAAAAGGCGAGGCATATTAACTTTGCAATGGTTATTTACAAATGCTAACAGTGAAGATCCCTAAGTCACAACAGCTTTAAAAAAAGATGCCTTAGTTGGTGGAAGTGAAGCTTGTCAACTTTACCCACCCCTTGCCAGCATGTAATAAATATTATAGGTGTATGTTGCAGGCCCAAATCCAAACAGAGACTGATTATGAACCAGAAACGATGTATTCAATTAATATCACATATTCCGCATTATTTAGGTATTTTTGAGTTTGAGTTTAAAATATTTCTTGAGCGCACGTACACCGAGCGGTTTCATGGCGCTGTGGAGTGCTACAAATCCTGAGGGACAGAAGAAACGGGGGCGCCTAAAGTGCAGTTAGGAAGGGAAGGCTTGGGTAAAAAGAAAGGTTTTGAGTGCCTTGCGAAAAAGAGAATACTGGGTGCAAGATCTCAAGTGAGCCGGGAGGGAATTCCAAAATGTGGGAGCGATTGTCGAAAATTTGGAGCCGCCCCATTTTTTCCTTCTAAAATGGGGAACTGCGAGCAATTGTTGAGTAGACGAACGCAGCTCCCTGGAAGGAACATAAGAATGAATTTCGGAAGTGATAAAGGCGGGGGCTGACCCAGACCGGGTATTGAAAATGATGCAACCCAGCTTAAACTGGGCTCGTTCCGGTATAGGGAGCCAGTGTAGGGACTTGAGGAGGGGAGTGACGTGGTGTGATTTGGGTAGATTAAAAACCAGACGGGCCGCCTGGTTTTGGACCAGCTGAAGACGTCTCGCGATGTACGCAGGCATGCCACAATAAAGGGCATTGCCATAGTCCAGGCGGGAGATAACCATCGCCAGGACTATGAGTTTGAGTGCGGAGGAAGAGAAGAAGCGAGAGACTTTGCAGATGGTACAGAGGGAAAGGAACGATGAGGAAACAACAAAACTGACTTGGGAATGAAGAGAGAGTTGGTCATTGAGTTTGAAAGCGAGGGTTTTTACAGAGGAAGATGGGGTGGGGTGGGGACCTAGGGAAGGGGGCCAGAAGCAAGAAGACCAAGGACTGGAGCAACCACCCGTCAGCACCAACTCCGTTTTGTCTGGGTTTAGCTTCAGGTGGTTGTGATTCATCCAGTCTTGGATGAACGTCATGACTGAGTGGAAATTGGATATCGACTGGGGGGAGGAAGATAGGGAGAAGATGAGCTGGAGGTCGTCCGCATAGTTGTAAACGGAGACCTCCAGCTGTTGAAGGGCAGAAATAAGAGGGGCGATGTATAAATTAAATAGCAGTGGGGAAAGGGAAGATTCCTGGGGTACCCCGCATTGAACTCCCCGGAAATCCGCAGAATAGTCACCCAATTGCACAGCTTGGGAGCGGTCGTGCAGGAAGGAGGACAACCAGACCAAGGCCGAGCCCTCGATTCCCGCCGCTCTGACACGGGAAAGTAAGATGGTATGATCAACCGTGTCAAAAGCGGCGGAGAGATCGAGGAGGACCAAGGCCTGGGGATGGTTGGTGTCCATGCCCTCTCTGAGATTATCAAGGACCGATATGACTACGGATTCTGTGGAGTGAGCGGGGCGGAACCGGGCCTGCCTAGGGGCCAATACGTTGTTCATCTCCACAAAGGTGCTCAATGTACTGGTTACATGACGTTCCAGTACCTTCGCCAGAAATGGTAAGAGTGAAATGGGGCGGTAGTTGATGGACAGCGAGGGGTCGGCACCAGGTTTTTTAAAAATGGGTAGGATAACGGCCGATTTAAGAGAAGAGATGACAATGCCCTGTGAAAGGAAGCTGTTAAGAAAGGTGAGGGGTGGCAGAGCACAGGTGGAGTAAATTTGTTTGAGGATATGTGCTGGACAAGGATCTAGGGGGGAACCAGATTTAACCAACGGCAGAAGAGATAAGAAGGAATCTTCCGTAAGAAGAGGAATGGATTCAAGGCGAGCTTCAACTGGGGGACACTGAGGGCTAACAAAGGAAGGGGAAGGGGGGGGGATGTTTGCTTTAATGGCAGATATTTTATCAAGAAAGAAGGAGTTGAGGGAATCACAGAGGTGTTGTGATGGGGAGGGTTTGAGTGTGGCCCTATCAGAATATGCAAGGTCATGCACAATGGTGAAAATTTCTCTGGGACGATTTTCGGCTGTGTGGATCCTGGACGAGAAATAAGCCTTCTTAGTTGTCAAAATAGAATTTTTATACGAGGCCAGGAGAGTGACATACTGATTCCTAAGAATTGGGCAATAGTTTCGCCGCCAAGATCGCTCAGCCCGACGGGCGCTGAGTTTTTGCGCCTTCAATTCCTCATTGAACCAGCGATTAGCGTCATTAAGGCGCCTGGAGGAAATACGCCTAAGTGGGGCGACTGAGTCACAGCCTGCTCGAAGCCACACGTTGATGGAGTCCGCTTGGCTGAAAGATGAAAGTCCGCGGAGGTCCGGGCTGGATGTGGAAAGTGTGGCAGACAGGGAGGCCACATCCACACGGTTCCATGAGCGCAACCAGATGTTTTTAGTGAGAAGGGGCTTGGCCGCTGAACTGAGGGATAAGGAAAAGGAGATAAGGGAATGATCGGACCAAATACAGGGGGAAATAAGCAGTGATGTGACCGGGCAGTTGAGGGACCAAATCTGGTCAAAGATATGGCCCTTGCTATGGGTTGGGGCATGGACAGCGGAAGTGAAGTTAAGAGAGCGGAGAGTTTCCGAGAACTCTTTGGATGTTGAGCATTTGGCCGGGTCCGAAGGCCAGAAATTGAAGTCCCCCAATACCACAACGGAGGCGTTGTTTACTGTTAGGGTGGCCAACAGGTCTAGAAAACACGAGAGGCAAGATTGAGGGGAAGAAGGAGGACGGTAGATAAGGACACAGGTGAGTGGGCATTTGAAAGAAAGTGAGCGAACCACTAGGCAGTCGGATGATCCAAAGGAGGGGCAAGTTAGTGTTTGAAAGATGATTTCCCTGCGAGCAATCAGAGCGACGCCACCACCCGATTTACCCGGGGTACGGTCGGCTCGAAGAGCATAGTAAGATACAGGAAGCATGGCCAGTAGGGAAGGGAGGGAGCTGTCGCAGAACCAGGTTTCTGTAAGAAATAGAAGATCTGGTTTGTGTAGGTCGAGTAAGGTAAAGAGTTCGTGATGATGCTTGACAGCTGATCTGGTGTTAAGGTAAAAGGCCGAGAGAGCGACGGGGGGTGAACAAGCTGGTGAAGCAGCGGGCGGGCAGAAGGCGGGGGGCGGGGATGCGGAATGGGGATGGGATGAAACAGATGAGGGAGACAGTCCCAGCCTGTTGATACGTGCTGTAATGATATCGTCCAGCGGCCACGGGCCTTGGAGACTAGTCAGTTGCGCAGAAGAGTATTGAGAAGGAGCGGCAGAGTAGCCTGCCCCTAGCCCCGGTCGGACGTGGACGGGCGCAGACGGGCTTTCCTTAAGCGCGCCTTTGGCGCGCAAATGTCGCGCCCGCTGCGCTCGTCCGCTGCGCGCCCGAGGAAAACACATAATTTGTGGAAGGAGGGGGCAGTGGGCGTGGCCTCCGGTAAGGGGCGTGGCCTGCGACCTTGGCGAGGCGCTCGCAAAGGAGTGTCTAGCACGGTTGTCAAACAGCGCTAAGTCCGCTGATGGAAGCAGGAAGGTAACAGAGGGTAGGTGATTTTAAAAACACAAGAAATAACAATGAAATCAATGGTTAAAAATGAGGAAACTCCCGGCTTCCGCCTCAGGAGTGTAGCACAATATAGATGGCGGCGCTAGCAGTCAGCGTCGCTTTATAGAGTGTGGCGGTGGGCATGGCCTCTGGTAAGGGGCATGGCCTGCGACCTTGGCGAGGCGCTCGCAAAGGAGTGTCTAGCACGGTTGTCAAACAGCGCTAAGTCCGCTGATGGAAGCAGGAAGGTAACAGAGGGTAGGTGATTTTAAAAACACAAGAAATAACAATGAAATCAATGGTTAAAAATGAGGAACCTCAACATTTTATAAATAATAAAGTCACTACATATCTTTCCTTCAGTTGAAAAGAGCTGTTCTTTCTATACAGTTGTGCGATGAAGTTCTCTATAGCGGAGGGACTGTTAACATAGGAAGCAAATATAAGGGTGTGCTGGAAATATATTTTAACCAGTGGTGGCTCCTCTGATAACGTGGAGAAGCATTGCCTCACTGCTTTTAAGCAGTGTAACTAAAGAAAACATAAAATGATAATAACTAAGGTATTATCATTATATTTTATCCTTGTTGCAGCAGCTTTTCGGGCGGGGAAGGTCTGCTCTGCAGGCAGAGCAGGGGAGGAGTGGTTTGCACCCCCTAAAGTGCACATGAATGTACACTTTGCATGTCCTCCACCCAGGCTGCATTACATGCCCAGGCCCACAGTCCCGGTCTGAGTGCCAAACCACATCACGCAGACCAATCCCCACACTGCATTTCAGGGTTTTGAAGCTTCAGGGGGACCTGGGTGCTTCCTGGGTGCTCTGTTCCTGTTCTGGAGATGACGGTGGAGAGAGCGACGAAACATGGCAATACACGGTAAGGAGGTTCTCTTTTTGTTTACCCCCTCCCCTGACCTTCCCGCCATCCGCCCTCCCACCCCCAATCTGTGGCAGCCACCACTGATTTTACCCGAGTCAAATATGTTGTAGTCAGAGATGACCAATTTTATTCTGAGAATTTGACAGAAAATTCATGCTTTGATTGCATACAGTACAAAAGGGGGTGGTGATGAACGGAGCATCTGAACCAAACACTCACACCCAGTCAAAAGATCTGGGTTTGATCCATCACCGTTCTTTAGCCCACGCTGCCACCCCAGTTCAGACATGGCTATATGCAAATCAGTCTGACCCTGTGCCTCATGCGAACAGTCCAGCCCGAACTGCCAAGCCATGCCTTCCCTGGACCGGAAACAAGCTTCTGAGGACCGGTTTTTGGCATTACAGCCGTCTTCAGCCCGGCTTGCTTGAATCCAGTGGCAAAGTGAGCAAGGGACTCACGTCTGAGCATACCCTGCCACATTTATGGCGGCCAAAGCGGTACAAAAGGGGGTGGTGATGGACGGAGCATCTGAACCAATCAAACACTCACACCCAGTCAAAAGATCTGGGTTTGATCCATCACCGTTCTTTAGCCCACTCTGCCACCCCAGTTCAGACATGGCTATATGCAAATCAGTCTGACCGTGTGCCTCATGGGAACAGTCCAGCCCGAACTGCAAAGCCATGCCTTCCCTGGACCGGAAACAAGCTTCCGAGGACCGGTTTCTGGCATTACAGCCGTCTTCAGCCCGGCTTTCTTGAATCAAGTGGCAAAGTGAGCAAGGGACTCACGTCCGAGCATACCCTGCCACACTTATGGCGGCCAAAGCGGTACAAAAGGGGGTGGTGATGGACGGAGCATCTGAACCAATCAAACACTCACACCCAGTCAAAAGATCTGGGTTTGATCCATCACCGTTCTTTAGCCCACTCTGCCACCCCAGTTCAGACATGGCTATATGCAAATCAGTCTGACCGTGTGCCTCATGGGAACAGTCCAGCCCGAACTGCAAAGCCATGCCTTCCCTGGACCGGAAACAAGCTTCCGAGGACCGGTTTCTGGCATTACAGCCGTCTTCAGCCCGGCTTTCTTGAATCCAGTGGCAAAGTGAGCAAGGGACTCACGTCCGAGCATACCCTGCCACACTTATGGCGGCCAAAGCGGTACAAAAGGGGGTGGTGATGGACGGAGCATCTGAACCAATCAAACACTCACACCCAGTCAAAAGATCTGGGTTTGATCCATCACCGTTCTTTAGCCCACTCTGCCACCCCAGTTCAGACATGGCTATATGCAAATCAGTCTCATCCTGTGCCTCATGGGAACAGTCCAGCCCGAACTGCCAAGCCATGCCTTCCCTGGACTGGAAACAAGCTTCCGAGGACAGGTTTCTGGCATTACAGCCGTCTTCAGCCCGGCTTGCTTGAATCCAGTGGCAAAGTGACCAAGGGACTCACGTCTGAGCATACCCTGCCACACTTATGGTGGCCAAAGCGGTACAAAAGGGGGTGGTGATGGACGGAGCATCTGAACCAATCAAACACTCACACCCAGTCAAAAGATCTGGGTTTGATCCATCACCATTCTTTAGCCCACTCTGCCACCCCAGTTCAGACATGTAATGCTAGAAACTGGTCCTCGGAAGCTTGTTTCCGGTCCAGGGAAGGCATTGCTTGGCAGTTCGGGCTGGACTGTGATGGATTAAACCCAGATCTTTTGACTAGGTGTGAGTGTTTGATTGGTTCAGATGCTCCGTCCATCACCACCCCCTTTTGTACCGTTGATTGCATACAAGCAGTCTTCATTATTCCAAGTCCTACTTTTCTTCTAAGATGGTAGTCCACTTCTTATCTGTCAGCTCCTTCCCCAGGTCTCTGGACCATTTCTCATGTAGTTCATAAGGGAGGTTCGTTTGTGCGCCCAGGTTCCCTGGTATAGTATTTTATGAGATGCGCCCTTCCCCCATTGAGTGCATAGCATGTATGAGGTAATGTGGCAGTGGTTCATTCCTATCTGGAACCCCATGTTTCCTCACATAGAGGAGTATGGAAACATGTTTCATAAACAGATTACTTGGGACCCTATTCTCCTGGGCGAAGTTCTCATGATCCATTAGGACACATTTGTTAAACAACCCCCCTAATGTGGTAACCCCCTCCTTAGACCAGCTGAGGATGTTCCATTTTGTAATCAGGCCAGGGGGCGTGGGGATTCCTAATAAAGGAGTGTGATTGGTATATGGGGAGCGCTAATGCAGTGCCTTTTTCCAGTAGTGAGTGCTTTAAACGTAGAAGCTTTGGGGCTGCTTGGGGAACCATGCTCTGGGGCAGTTGTAGGGTGTGTAGGGCTCCTCTGTTGATGGCTTGTGTTGTATACTGCAGCTCATGTAGGTTGCACCCGGCGAGCCAGTACGACACCCATTGAAGATGGTTTGCTTAACAGTAGGTGCAAAAGTCCGGCACACCCAATCCCCCTCTGTCTGCCTCCAGTTGCAGATTGGTGAGTGCCACCCATCTGCGGGCAGTATCTCAGATGAGGTCTGATACTATTATATCTAACTTTTTAAACAGGAAGGTAGGGATCAATATCGGCAAGTTTGTAAAGAAATATAACAGATGTGGGAGTACCACCATCTTAGAGATGGCTATACGGTCCATTCCAGAGAGCGGTACAGAGGTCCGGAAGATTGTCTGGGAGCGTAGCGCCCTTACTGCCCTGGTCAATTTGCCCTCTAATAGATCCTGCAAAGTCCTATACATTTGAATGCCTAGTTATTTGAATGTGTTTTTGGCTACTGAGAGAGAGAGCTGCCCGAACCGGATCATGTCTGGTTGTTCTCCAGGGAGAAAGAAGAACGCTTGGGATTTTGTTTCTTTTATGGCGAGGCCCGGGATATATTCAAAGTGTTGAAAAATGCTTGGCATCAGCTCTAGGTTGCCAGTCAGGTTGTGGGTGTATGCTATTCGGTCACCTACATATGCTGACAGCACATATGTAGTGTTTCCCATTTTAATTCCTGTTTGTCCTGCATTCTTCCACAGCCTGGTAGCTATAGATTCTAGGGCAAGTAGAAAGAGTAGTGGCAACAGGGGGCATACTTGGCGAGTCCCCATGCCCACCAGGTATGAGCGCGAAATGTGGTTTCCGGTGCAGACTTGTGCCACGGGGGCCATACACAGGAGCTTTGACCATTTGCAGGTATGCCGATGATATGCCAAACTTTTCCATGGTCTTTACCATGTACTCCAATTTGAGGGTGTCAAAGGCCTGTCTCAGGTTCAGAGAGATACATCCTGCATTCAGGCGTTCTATTGGAGTGGCCTCTATGATATTGTACAGGTTGTCTGATATTCAAAGATGTGCTGGCTGCAGGGACGAAGCTGCATTGGTCCGAGTGAATTAATTTTGGTAGGTAGATGAGTAGTCGGCGTGCCAGTATTCTGCTCCATATTCTACATTCTGTTGCAAGGAGCAACAGTGGGTGGTACCCGAGATGTCTGAGGGTGCTCGGCCTGGTTTGGGGAGGGACACCACCAAGGCCTGCATAGTAGAGAGTGGGAGGTTTCCCACGTCTAGAGCAGTTTGGTAAAGCTCTCTAAATGAGGAATCAGTTTGTCTGAGAATATGTTGAAAAACTCCATTGGCAGGCCATCTAGGCCTGAAGCCTTGTTGAATGGTGGTTCCTGGATGGCCTCTTTAATTTTAGCCCCGGTGATAGGGCCTGACAAGTCCTCCTGGGCTGCCTGTGTAAGTTGGGGACAGGTTAGGTCATCCAAAAAGACATCCGTGGACTTGTTCGCTATTCTTGTCAAGGTTTGGTATTGGACATCGTAGTACTCACATAATGCCTTGTTTATTTCTGCTGTGTGTTTGCAGTGTCTCCGCCAGGCATAGTTATTTTGTGTATTGAAGTTGGGGAGGGGAGCATTACGCAATAACCTTGCAAGGAGCAATCCTGACCTGTCTGCCTCAGCATGTTTTATCTGAATATAGGAGCTGTAGTCCATAACACAGAGATGCTCCAACAGGTCGCGTGCTGTATGTGTACCTCCTGCAGTGGTGCTATTTTAGATGTGTCACTGGCTGCTTCTTGCTCTAATTTGTTCCTGCTGTTTTCAACAGATTGAACATTTTAGTGTATTTCTTGTCTTGCCCCTGCGGTGGTACTGATAGCAGTGCCCCATATGACTGTTTTAAACGTGTTAACTATGGATACTCTCCGTGCACTGCGTTGTTTTTTTGATGATTTTTAAGGCGTATACCGTGCTCATGAGGAATACTCCCCGCTCGGGAGTATGTGACAATAACTCTAGACCGCACTGACACAAACTGTGTCAGTGTCTCCTATGGCACTGGTAGGTGATTGCTAGAAACACCAGCTGATTCTTGTAGAATGAAGTTTTCAAACAAAGGTTGTCGATATGCTTCTCGATTTTGCAAGTATTTTATTCATACTCATGACATCAGTTCAATGCAATTACTCAATTGTATTTTATAGTTATCCATCGAGTATCATAACTATTCGACTGATTGAATTTTCATATATCCAACACAATTATGTCTTCCAATGCATTTCGTCCGACTGACCTTCATCGGGGAAGTCTGTGAAACAAATGATGTAACCATCACTATTTTGTGCAACATTAAATGATTAACGTGTTACAATTATCAACTCTATGCGGTATAACATCGGTGCGTTAAATGAACATCAACAAGTTAAATAAAAACAAGTTAAATAAAAGATCACTTGTGCAATCACCAACATTGTTTATCCAACTCCTAACACTATCCTTCACTTTGTATGCCATAATGTGTCATATGTCCAACCTTATCTGGTATCTATAGCAGTCGTCCGAAATGCATTGGAAGACATAATTGTGTTGGATATATGAAAATGCAATCAGTCGAATAGTTATGATACTCGATGGATAACTATAAAATACAATTGAGTAATTGCATTGAACTGATGTCATGAGTATGAATAAAATACTTGCAAAATCGAGAAGCATATCGACAACCTTTGTTTGAAAACTTCATTCTACAAGAATCAGCTGGTGTTTCCAGCAATCACCTACCAGTGCCATACCAGTGCGGTCTAGTGTTTTAAACGTGTCCCATTCTATGAGGCGCGCTGACGTTGAGTTAGTGTTCTACGTAAAGTAATTGGTGACCACAGATGCCATACTATCCCGAAAGACAGGATCTTCCAGCAATTGGGGCAAAAGTTTCCAGGTGGGGACCGGTGTGGAAACCCTGCACCATGTAAGGGTGATCTCTAACAGGTTGTGATCTGTGAAGGTCTTCCCCAGGTAAGTGTTGTGAGTCACTTGTGTAGTGAGGGAGAGAGAGCAGAGTATTTTATCTATCCACGGGTGGAGTTGGTGGGTCGGGGAGTAGAAGGAGTATTCTCGACTGTTTGGGTTCTTTAAATGCCACACGTCTCCCAGTGCCCAGCCTCCGGACCATCTGTGCAGTGCCTCCAATTGTCCAATGGACCCTGCTTCCTGAATTGGGAGGTGAGGGCTCCATTTGGGTGTCCAGTATGTCATTGTAATCTCCTCCCAGTAGTCATGAGTAGCCCTCCCAGTCTGCTAATGTTGTGTTGAGTCTTGTGAGAAATGTATCTTGCTCAAAGTTCAGGCATATAGGGTGCCTATTATTATGTGTGTGCCATCTAGCGAGCCATGAACCAGGATATATCTGACCTTAGGATCTATACGCTGCTCCAGTGCCTCAAACGGGACCCCAAGCCTGATCCATATTGTCGCTCCTCTAGCAAAGGCTGAGTATGATGTGGTGAACACTTGTCCTCTCTATTTTTTGCAGCATTTTGCTGCTTTGGAATCAGTAAA
Organism: Lissotriton helveticus; assembly: GCF_964261635.1. Classification (NCBI taxonomy): domain Eukaryota; kingdom Metazoa; phylum Chordata; class Amphibia; order Caudata; family Salamandridae; genus Lissotriton; species Lissotriton helveticus. The sequence goes on from NC_136070.1 coordinate 1,172,832,195, forward strand.
GTCGGACTACTGCAGAAATATTACCTGTGCCCTATTCCTATTTACTTGTGCATGTATTCTGTGGTGTTTATGAATGAGTCCAGCCCTAGGTTATTTTGTTATCCGTGCCCAGCATGTGCTGGTGGTTCAGTGCGTGTTTCCTAAGCCTGCCTTATGTAGCGAGGTAAGCAGTATGCGTTGTGTGATGAGGGTACGCCAGTGATCCCAAAAACCCCTGTAACATTCAACACTAGGTCCAGCTCTGGAACTATGCTGGTCCAAACTAAGAACACAACTGTGCTAATGTTTACCAAAGTCTGGTTTGCTTTCGCAGTGAGGGGGGTGTTTCTTGTGCTGTGCATGGTGGGATAGGCAATGTGTCAGTCCCTTAGTACCCACATCATGTTAAATTGTTGCCGTTTGACTGAAGCTGGGGGAAATACATGCGCCACTGCTGGCGGTTACCTCCTTTGTCCCTATTATGTACAGTTCAGACAAGTCAGGGCACCACGGCCAGGCTCCTTTTCAGTCCAAGAAGTCGTCAGCTGTTTGGGGGGTCACGGTGTGGGACAAGGCTCAATTCTCAGTCTGAATGCATAGTGTTTTCTTCTGACGATTCCGCCGTGGAAGGGGGGATTGCAATCCCTGAACGTGGCTGCCGCAACAAGGGCCAGTTCCCTTCCTTTTAGGGCATACTCCGGTGTGGGGCTCTTCGCATGGGACTTAAAGCACGTTTTGGTGCGGCTTGACCTTCTACCTGTTGCGCTTTTGAGACTCAGGTGTGCTCTTTGCGACGAGTTCGCAGATGTTGTTGAGGGGGCGTGACTTCCAACCATTCATCCCCCTCTTCTGGGCTATTAGAAATGTACGTCTTTTGATCAAGGATGACCTTTAGACTGGCAGGGAACAACTGGGCATACTTGAGGTCCAGGGCTCTAAGTTTCTTTTTGGTTGCTTTTTTTGCATTGAACAAGGATTATATAGTCTGGAAATAGCAAGATCCGTTGATTTTCATATTGGATTTGAGATCTTTCCCTGGCCAGCTGTAGTAAAGTGTCTCAGGCACTTTAGTTTAGTATACAGGCGATCATGGGGTGCGCCTCCCCGTGGGAATCCTGTGGGCCCACTCCACACAGCAAGGCCCTCGGGGCCACATGCTCACAAATAAAAAAAATAATAATTATATTTGTAAAGCGCCTGGTTACACTGAGGCCAGTGTGTCCCCGTGCTACGGAGCAAAAGACAACAACAATCAACAGTCAGCTCAACAGATCAAATTCAGATTAGGAGGCAGGAAACAGATGCGTTTTAAGACCCTTCCGGAAGGTAGATTCAGAGCACTCTAGCCGGAGTGCCTGAGGGAGCGAGTTCCACAGCTGAGCTGCCAGATAACGAGCGGTCGCCCATTCTTGCTCTCCGGATTTTAGGAACATACACCTTCCCTTTCCCACTTGACCTTAAAAGTCTAGACGGAAGATAGGGGGTTAAGAAATCATGCAGGTACCTTGGCCCCTTTCTCTGTAAAATCCGATGGCTCACGCACAATGCCTTGAACTTTACTCTTTCCCTGATGGGGAGCCAATGTAGAGAGACCAGCGCACCAGTGGCAGAGGCCCTTTTCAGGAGCATAAGAACTAGCCTTGCTGCTGCATTTTGAATGCACTGCAAACGTTGCAAACATTTAACATTTGCGCCCAGGTACAGCAGGTTGCCGTAATCTAGGCGTGAGGTTACCAAAGCATGCACAAGGATTTTTCTGGATGACGTGGGTAGGGTGTCCAAGGTTTTCCGTAGTCCCCTCAGAATATCAAAACAGGCGCCTGCCACCCACCTGGTGTGGTAGTCGAAGGACAACTTATTGTCCACCCAAATCCCAAGATTCCTAGCTTACTCACACGGGGTAGGAGTGGGGCCGAGTGACTGCGGCCACCATGCCGAGGACCATACTGATGGAGCCTTCCCTATTACCACTACCTCGGTCTTGCTGCCATTCAGTTGTAGGCAATTATTTGCCATCCAAACAGCTAAAGGCTCATAGGGCGGGTGGCATGATATTTAAAATGTAGGACGTGTACTTAAGGTTTACATGTCCTGTCAGCAAAAAATTCCTAAAGTTATTTTTAACTGCTTTAAGGCTATTTTCCCATAGAATACCACGGAGTTACCTAATTACACTCAATGAGTAATACATTTAGATTGGGAATTGTAATTTAAATTATTTTTTTAAGGTAAACATGGATTTTACTATTCTGAAATTGACATTTTTAGAAAGTTGTCATATTTCTGCCTAAACCAACTGTGCTTTCTGCCTGTGTCCAGAAGTCACATGAGTTTGAATTGCTCTCCTCAGCAGTGTTGTGTATTTCTTACAGACAGGGGGAATAAAGGGGCCTGGGTATAGAGGCAGTGGGCTGTCCTGACAGGATGGCTGATGACGAGCAGGTCCTGCCCTGATTACACTTAAAGGGGCCCTGCCTGCAACACACAGAAAGGAATTGACACCAGGCCTCACCTTGCTTTTGTCACCCCGGACAGTCTAGATCCAAACTCGGGAAGGGGAAGAACTGACCTGAACCGGTTTTGAGAGTAGGCCACTAATTTCCCCCCTACAATGCCTGACACTAGGTATAAATGTGTATATGTAACAAGGACCCCCTGTATTCAAAAAGAATAAGATTCCTAGACCAGGGATAAACAATGCTTGAGAAATAACAATCTAGGCAATCATAGAGAACATAGATCAATGTCAATATTAAACAAGGAAATTAAGCTACAACAGTGAAGTAAAATTCAGTATTTTATTGGGAATTAAGCAAAGAATCACATTTCAAGACTTGAGAAAAGGTTCTAACTAAAAAATTCTACATTTAGAGAATTGACATAATAATAAAAACATTTTATGTATTAAAACATTTATTTTGGTAAACAACAAGTAAGGGGAAAATGAGTGGCAAGTTGGTGCTCTACGCGCGTTTCGGCGACCAGCGCCTTCTTCTGGAGCAGCCACGAATGATTATGATCGGAGTTTTTTTGGATGTGTTGAATAAGTTGTTTTGATAAGGGGATCTTTGATTAAAGAAAACTTTTTTCTTTTTGCACTTACATGAGGTGCTTCAGTCTTGGCGGCAGGACAGCGACTTCTCACGATCAACGCGGTGATGGAAATGACCATGGCGTTGATCGTGAGAAGTCGCTGTCCTGCCGCCGGAAATTTGGAGCCCTGTTATATCTTTTTGGACAGGGAGTTATTTTAATCAATAAATACCATTACCTCGCCAAGACTGAAGCACCTCATGTAAGTGCAAAAAGAAAAAAGTTTTCTTTAATCAAAGATCCCCATATCAGGAGGATACATCATTTTCACGTCTTGTCAAGATATCCTTATCTGACTCCAACAATTTAAAGGTTCCGGACGGCAGAAGTAACCTCACTTCTTTTTAGTTTATCAGTACAAACCCTCAAAATAAAGAATATCGATGTGGGTTCAGTTTTATCAAAACAACTTATTCAACACATCCAAAAAAACTCTGATCATAATCATTCGTGGCTGCTCCAGAAGAAGGCGCTGGTCGCCGAAACGCGCGTAGAGCACCAACTTGCCACTCATTTTCCCCTTACTTGTTGTTTACCAAAATAAATGTTTTAATACATAAAATGTTTTTATTATTATGTCAATTCTCTAAATGTAGAATTTTTTAATTAGAACCTTTTCTCAAGTCTTGAAATGTGATTCTTTGCTTAATTCCCAATAAAATACTGAATTTTACTTCACTGTTGTAGCTTAATTTCCTTGTTTAATATTGACATTGATCTATGTTCTCTATGATTGCCTAGATTGTTATTTCTCAAGCACTAGGTATAAATGTGGCACCTTCTGAATCTCTAATCAGAATATCACAGGACCTGGGAAAGATTTATGAGAAGAAATGCCCAGCTATCAGAAGAAGGAAGATTGGACCTGCTTTTCTTGAAACCACTCCAAAGGTCTGTTATCTGACCTCATGTTTGAGTTGCAGAGACACTACAAGCTTCCAGAGGTTTATCCTCAACTGTCTGGCTGATCTGCAAAAACTGGACCTTCCTGAGCCCTGCTGCTGACCTTTTCTGGAGTGTGTCCTGATCCTCAAGAAGTGCTCCTACATCTTGGGCCTTTAACAGGCACAGGCGTATACTCCTCCTGATCTCCAGGTGAAAATCAAAAAGTTTTAAGCTACTTACAACAGAGCAGACTGTTTGTGTAAAACAATGACTGTCTACAACACCCTCTAATGCAAATCTCCAGTGACGACTGCTGTTTGCAATCCCCGACAACTACCAAGACAGACCTCCAGTTCCTCTCGCCACAACAGTGACCGTCCTCGACACATGACTGGCTTCACCCACCGACAATAATTTCCTTGCAGCCACTGACAATGCGAAAATGCACCTGCAACTCCTGGCGTGGTCCTGAGAAGGTGAACTTTGCACCAGGACGTCCTGGTACCTGTATCTGACCCACATTCTATCACAGTCGGCTGAAACTTGTGGCTTGGACCTCGTCCAGTGCAACCAGATCACCGCAGTTTGTGCTTTGTGCATCCTGGTGCTATTTTTACCAAGAAATTGAAAAATCATAACTGAGGTTCTGCTGATTTGATTTTTTTCATTTTATATAATTTTATTCATTAGAATGTAACCCTATTTTTCTAAATTGGTTCTGGATGTTTCTAATGTTGTGCGTTACCTTTATTAATGTTTGAGTGCTACATAAATATCTTACACAGTGCCTCTATGTTAGGCCTGCCTGCTTCCATCCCAAGCAACCAGATGGTTAAGCACATGTTTATTTTGCAACTTTTGTGATTCATCCTGACAAGGATTGTGTTTATTAATAATCCAGTTTCTTGCATTGGTGTTCAGTTCTTGGAGGCAGGATACAGAGTTGGAGGCAGCATCCGACCGGGCCTGGGTCAGAGAGACCACCAGCTGAGTGTCATCTGCATAGCACAAGGCATTAATCCCAAAAGTATCTGAGATCTTAGCCAGAGGGGCAACGTAAAGATTGAACATTGTAGGGCTCAAAATAGAGCCCTGCGGCACGCCCTGTGTCAGCTTGATGCTCCTAGAGTAGTGGCTACCCTGCATGACTTGGAAGCTGGGCCCAGATAGGAAGGATTCCAGACACTTTAATGCTCTACCACCTACACCCCCGCTCTCTAAATCATGCAGCAAGGTATGGTGGGTGACAGTGTCGAAAGTGGCACTTAAATCTAGAAGAATTAAGGCCGCTGTCTGCCCCTCGTCCACAAGCTTCCGAATGGTCTCGGTGGAGTAGAGTAGGGGCGATTCAGTAGAATGAAGAGCTCGAAAGCCAGATTCGGAGGGATGGAGAAGGTTAATATTCGCAATATGTGCGGTAAGTTGGGTGTTCACAATCTTTTCTGCCACCTTGGCAAAGTATGGGAGCAGAGAAATGGGACGCAAATTATCCAGCTGATCGATACTAATATGATGCTTCTTCTGTAAAGGAAGAACCACAGCCTCCTTCCACATTTCCGGGACCACTCCTGAGATAAAAGACAGCTCCACAAGTAGTCTAATATAAGGCTTAAGTACGTCAATACTACCTCTGAGCAGCCTAGGGGTGGCTGGGTCCCTGGGAGAGCCTGATTTGATGCTAATGGCAATCTTTTTGAGAGTATCCTGGGTGGGCACAATCCATTCAAACAAACCCTGTGCTTCGGAGGCATCAATGGATTCCTTTTCCCCTCTTATTCCAGCACGTGCAGAGACAGGGAAAGAGGAGCAGATCTTCTCGACCTTCTCTGCAAAGTACTCAGCCACTCGATGGCATGCCTCATCAGAGCTAACAATAGGCACTGCGATGGATGCCAAGGAGGAGATTTCCTTAAAGATCTTAAACAGCTCTTTATTAGAATTTTCCGCAGTTTGAATCCTACCATTAAAATAAGCTGACTTTGCCTTCCTAATGAGCAAATGGTATATCTAGACTAGTTTTATATTCTGCTTCCAGATGGACTTTAGATAGAAATTTTTTCACCAGCGCCTCTCTAGGTGTTTGCAGGAAGATTTAGCGGTTCGTAGCTCTTCTCTAAACCAAGGTGCAGATTTACCTCTGTTAATAGATGTTTTGATAATCCAAAGTGCGGTACAATCCAAAGCGTCAATTATACGGCTCTCAAGATCTTTACACACCCCATTTGCATCATGACCAAAGGGGGGACCTCTTTTTAGAAAGGCCAGATCAAAAGCTCCCTGTGAAAAACCCGCCCACCTCCTTCTTTTTTGACTGGGCTTAACTTTTTCCTGTGTTTTAGACTGGGACAATGTTATTCTATATGTGATCAGAAAATGATCTGACCACAACACCGGAAGCGGAGGCTCTAATTCCAGCGCATCCCAGTTGGCAAAGATAGGGTCAAGTAGATGACCCAACTTATGGGTAGGTAGTACAGATTTAAAAATAAGTTGCAGTACTTCCAATACCTGGCGCAGCTCTTGTGCCCCCGGGCTAAATGCATCGTCAAAATGCAAATTTATATCGCCTAGCACCAATAATTTTTCATACCGCAGGGCTGGATGGACAAGATAGTCTATGAGGCTAGGTGTAAACCTTGAGTGATGTTCCGGGGGTCTGTAAACCAAAAGCCCCTTCACAACATGGTTAGTGGCAGTTCAGATAGTAAAAAAACCTGCCTCACCATCAGCTATGTCAGCTGGTGTGAGAGAGCATTAAATGTCATGCTTGTAAATGATTGCGATGCCCCCTCCCCTCCCAGACTGTCTATCGACTCTCATTATCCCATAACCTTTTGGGACTGCCTCCAGGATTTCAGGCGCAGTAATCCCAAAAACCCCAGAGTCAGTGTCCAGCCATGTCTCCGTGAGGAACATGGCATCTATTTTACCTGCCGATAGTAGGTCACATAACTCAAATCTATGCTTCCTCAAGGATCTACAGTTAATTAAGGATAGCCTAAGTGAGAGACCTCCCTCCCCCATTTCTGTTTGTGCAACCGCCCCGAACGAATAGTGGCTGCATTGCCAGCTCTCACTGTCCACCCTAATACTGTGTTTGCATTTACCCATCAGGCTAGGACAAAGGGCCCGAAGCCTCCGGGGACTATAGTGCTGCCTTTATTTAAAACCAGCAGAGGTTCTGGCCCCTAGCCCCGGTCGGCCGTGGACGGGCGCAGACGGGCTTGCCATTGTTCCATGAAACTGGTGTTGTTGGGGCCCTCACAGAGTTCTGGAAGACCCATGGTCGGAATGTTGATCCTCCTTGTTCGCCCCTCGGCATCTTTGACGCTGTCCTGGAGCCTAGACACTTGCCGCTGCATCTGTGTTATTTGTTCCGTATGTGCTTTATTTTGTGGCAGTAGCTCTGTCAAGGTTGATTTGTTGCCCTTTACTGTAGTTGCTAATTTGCTGTGATCCACTTTTAGGAGGGTAAAGCCGATGGTCAGTGAGCCAATTTATTGTTCTATTGCTTTTTGTAAGTCTCTGACCTCCTATAGGATTAAGTCCAGCTTATCCAGGGCTGACTCCATATTTGTAGGTGGGATGCAGCCTAGTCGAGCGGCTTGGGTGTTGTTGTCTGCTTCTTCTTGCTGCTGCGTATTTGTGGTGGTTGCCTCTGTCAACTTTCCTTTGGGGCTCCCCATGGTGCGACAATATCCGGTTCTGTTTAACTAACAGGCTCTGTTAGGCTTTCAGGGTAGCTGTGACATCCTGTGCACGGTCTCTTGTTTCAGCGCTCGGTCGTACTCCTTGTCACTCCAGTATTTCTGGGGGTTACTGCACCAGGAACCCCGTCACGTGTACCTGCCCTTCTAGCACATGCGATGTAGGGGGACTGCAAGATTTACTTATAGTCTTGTCTCCACTGATGCACTGGGGTGCAGCTCCGGTTCCCGGTCACACTGTGAGCATATGGCCCATTGGTGTGCATAGGTCTGCACTCCGTCCGCCTCTTTACACCTGAATACAGCACATCACTGCTTTAGTTGAGGTTTCTGGGTTTGATGTCTCTAGGACGCTCCAGTGCAGGGCTACGATTGTGATTGGATAAGCAGCAGCTGCCGCTACTTCCTGCCAGCTGGCACACTGTGTGGATTGTGCCCTACCACCCAGCAGGATCCGGTGTAAGCCAGGGGGTCAACTTATGTCGTCGGTTCACGCAAGCTAATTATGGCTCAGTTGCAGGCCTCCGTACGCTGCAGCCGTACCTCTTGCCTGCTGCTCTCAGGAGGCACCCATCTGGTTTGCTTTGTAGGCCACAGTGTGGGATCTATGCTTTGGGATCTAGTCTCAGTCCAGGTCCTGCTCATGTCCGGGCCGTGGGGCTCAGGATGGGTTTGAGCTGGCTCGCCGCACCTCTGGGTATCACCCTCAGTCCTAGATCCTCTGGCGGTTGTGGTGATTCTCGGCAGGGTGGGTATGCTTACAGCCTAGGCTGATGCTCTCCTCCACCACCCCAATAGTGCTCCGCGCTCAGTGGCACCTCTCGGGGCCTTCTTGGGGTGCTAGGGTGTTGATCCGCAGAGTGAGGCTCTGGCACCAGGAGACCGCCTCGGTTCAGGCCTCACTCCAGTTGGGGACCTAGGCTGCACTGCGGGTGGAGCGCATCAGCCGTCCCCCTGTTCCACCAGACTCACTGCACCTCAGGTTAGCTCCCCTTGTCCAGGGTCATCAAATGGCTCCTCCCAGTAAGTCTGCAAGTGGGCCAGACCACGATCCGTCGGGTCCGACCCACGGCAGATGATGGTCTGTCTCCCAGGCTAGGCCTAGTCAGGGCCAGGAAGATGCCCCAACCTCACAGTCTGCAGCCACAGTCTTTAGTTGGAGCATAGGGTACTCGCCAGATAGGTAGGATCCCGTGGTGCTGCAGCGCAGGGCAGGAGGGAAGCAGGATGCAGGTTTGCTCCGACGGGGGAATTTGGGGGCCTCCACTGGTCTGGCACCCCACCTCGACTCCCAAACCTCGGGGAAGACTAACGGCCATGCATCCCGGCATTGAAGGTGGCAGCAGAAATCATCCTCTATCCTCGCCAGTGGCGTTGTACTGCTCCAGGGCGGCACTGTCAGACCACCCCTGAGCACGTCCGCTCCAGTGCGTGTGCAGCACCTGACCTAGGCTTTTCCTCAGTATATGCCGGTGATTGATAGGACACTATGGTTGGTCAAATGACCGTTCAATGCCCCTTTTGTACTGCTACAGTATTGTGTTAGTGGATGGCCCCCAGCTTCGCTTAGTATCTCAGGATTTCTGGTCTGGGCACGGAGCTTGGCTAAGTTGTGACTGCCATGTTCGGCAGTTAGCCACGCACCCCCAACACTAATTTGTCCAATGGCACTTAAATAATCAGTGTATTTCCTAAAAAGCTCATTATACTTATACTATCCACCTCAAAAACAAGAAAGGGTAAATTAGCTGTGTCTGAATTTTAACATTGTGACCTGTCGTAGTATTTCAGTAACCATCTATGCTATCTAGTAGTCACATAATAAACCAAGCTTTGTCTCATCTCCTGCTCTACTCTTTCTCAAAAGTATATTTACTTCTGCAATAAGTGAGGCTGAATGGATAAATATGCTGTTGCACTTTGTACTCGTAGGAAAAAAATTTTTTACTTTGGAAATGTTTTATAAAATCTTTCTGAACTGGCTGAGAAAGTAGATCTAAGGGCCACAATTATCATTAGTTCAAATATCGATAACCTTTTTGCCATCCTCTATGAATCGCAATGAGGTAATCATTATTTGAATGTACAATCAATCAATCACATGTTTGTTAAGTGCGACTACTCACCTGTAAGGGTCTCAAGGCGCTGGGGGGCAGTGGGGGGGCTGGGGGTTCAGGTTCCAGTCCATCAAGGAGGGGGTCTGTTGAAGAACCAAGGGGCATATTATCAAGGGATTTATCTCCGCTTTTTTGGCTTTAAAAGCCAAGAAAGCGGAGATCAAATTATCTCCCTATCAGCAACAGGGTGCTAACTCGCAAATTCGCATGTTAGCACCCTTTTTCTCTACGTTTCCCCTTGCATCTCTAATGAGATGCAAAGGGGGCGTTCCAGAGAAAAATAATAGGAGAAATGTTGTTAAGCGACATTTCTCCTATTATCTAGGATTTTGCTAACCCTGTTAGTGATAAAAAAAAAGCAGTGCTAACCGCGGTTAGCACTGCTTTTTTTACACCGAGGGGCATATTACCAACAACTAGCGATAATTTTTGTCTCTAACTTGTTTAGAGACAAAAATTATCGCCGCACATCGGCGATTTTTATCGCAGATAAACCTTGCTATTAGCAAGGTTTATCGCAAATGCGATAAAAAACGGCCGCAATGCATGAATATCGCTGAAAAGTCAGCGATATTCATGCATTATCGAGCAAATGCTCTTAGCCATGTTATCCACCTCCCATTGGATAACATGGTGAAGAACTTCTCAGGGCAGGTGTTAGCTTTTGGAGATATTCGCGCTTAGCGCGAATATCTCCAAAAGTTGGTAATAGGAGATAGCGATGTTAGCGACTGTTTCCAGTCGCTAACATCTTGGCACGCCCACTTTGCATGTCATTAGTGATAAATATCACTGACATGCAAAGCGGGGCCCAAGATGGTCGCTATCTCCTATTAGCTGTCACTAACTGGTGTTAGCGACAGCTTGGTAATAGGGAGATAATTTGATCTCCGCTTTCTTGGCTTTTAAAGCCAAAAAAGCGGAGATAAACCCCCTTGTTAATATGCCCCCTGGTATTTTCCTGACTTAGCCATGATATTCTATGGAAGGTGGATATCATGGCTAAGTTTGTGAGCCCCCATCATCAAGCTAACACCAAACTTCGAGAGATTATCGTTGGTTTTCCAGCGATAATCTCTCATTTGGCAGTTAGCGTGAGGATTTTTATCACTTCTGAGATAAACCTTGCTAATAGCAAGTTATCTCTGCGATAATTTCTTGCGATGCTTAGCGTTAAAAAATTTGTTGCTAAGCATCGTTAGCGTTAAATATCGCTAATCGTTGGTAATATGCCCCCAAGTTTTGAGTTTTCCCGTGAAGATGGGGAGTGATGTTGTCTGTCTGAGGTGGAGCAGTAGGGCGTTCCAGGATCTGGCCGCAAGGTAGGAGAAAGATCGGCCAACCGATCTTGTCTTTCTGGTGCGGGGGACTACGGCGTAGAGAGAGCTGGGCTTATCGTAGGGTCCTATGGGAGCATGAGTTTAATTTAGCATTTCCTAATGGATCACAAATTGACCTACCTCATTAACATTAATGAGGTAGGTCACAATTTGTGACCCGTGAGGGATCGCTACAATCACAGGGATGGTAGCCTGCTGGGGTAAACAGCTCACCATGTCTGTGATTGCTTTTAAATAAAGCAATTTTTTTTAATGTAGCCCGTTTTTCTTATAGAAAAACAGGCTGACTTTTAAAAACAAAAATGAAAAGTTTTCTTTTCATTTTTCAAGGGTAGGCAAGTGATCCGGGGGACCTCTATTTGCAGTAAAAAACATTTTTACGAAAATTCACAAAGAAGAAGAGGTCCCCGCAAATTGAGCAGTTTGCAACCATTAAAAAGCATGACACATGTGGCCTTAAGCTCGGAAAGTCAGTCTCCAAAATGCCTGAAAGTAGATCACACGTGCTTGGGACTTGGACTTATTGCTGATTCTGTATCAAAATGATCAGAATTGCACCACTATATGAGTCCTCCTCATCTATGGTTTCCGATTGTTGAGCACCATTCACTGGGCACTGGTATTTTGCGAAGTCAAGCGGAAATGCTTCTCAATGGCTCATAACATTGATCTGGTAAGAACAGACATTTCGGAAGTGTTGTACATTATTAAATTGAAGCATCCTCTCTAAATTTGATTGTAGCCACCATACACAGCCCCAGAGGAGGAGACAAGCCCCTCTCAAGCTCTTAAGCACAGCATGCTCTTGCGGCTGGTGTAGCCTCTATTCACAGGACCGCTACTGTTTTCTGTCCAGTCCGGGAGAGGACCACAGCAACGGAGGAGGACACACGGACCTCTTGTGCTCTTAAACGCAGTGTGCTCCCATGGCTGGTGTAGCTGCAGTGGCAAGACCCCTGCTGTTTTCCATACCGGCCAGATGAGGACCACAGCAACCAAAAGCCCACTGATTAGAAGACACACCCTTCTCGCGCTCTTAAACAGAGTGCTCCCTTGGCTGGTGAAGCCGCTATTCACAGCACCCCTGCTGTTTTTCGTCCCATTCCAGGAGATCACCACAGGAACCAGGAGCCTATGGAGGAGGAGACAATTCCCTCTAGCACTCTTAAGTGCAGCATGCTTCAGCGGCTGATGTAGCCGCCATTCACAGGAACCCTCCTGTTTGTGGTCCCGGTCCAGGTGAGGACAACAGCAACCAGAAGCCCACGGAGGAGGAGACACGCCGCTTTGACACTCTTAAGCACAGTGTGCTCCTGCGGCTGGTGTAGCTGCTATTCACAGGACCCATTCTATTTTCTGTCCCAGTCCATTAGAGGACAACAGCAACCAGAAACCGACAGAGGAGGTGACACGCCCCTCTTGCACCTGTAAATGCAATATGCTCCCTCAGCTGGTGTAGTTGCCATTCACAGGAACCCTGCTGTTTCTTGTCCTAGTCCAGGAGAGGACCACATCAACCAGGAGTACATGGAACAGGAGACACACCTCTCTCACGCTCTTAAGCACAGTGTGCTCCCACAGCTGGTGTAGCTGCCATTCGCAGGACCCTTGCTGTTTTCCATCCGAGTCCAGGAGAGGACTACAGCAACCAGGAGCCTGCAGAGGAGGAGAAATACCCCTCTTACGCTCCTAAGCATAACATGCTCCCTTGGCTGGTGCAGATGCCATTTACAGGACCCCTGTTGTTTTCGGTCCCGATCCAGGAGAGGATCACAGCAACCAAGAGCCCATAGAGGAGGAAGCACTCCCCTCTCACGCTCTTAAGCACGAGGCAGACCCCGTCTGTGCCTGTTGGAATCCAGAGGAGGCTGATCTACAGAATGTTAAATCTAGTTACCAAGGGGTCAAGCCCTTCAACACCTTGGGCTCATTTCTTACCGGAGCTGTGGACACCATGTTCAAAGAGAATGAGCTAACTGGACGCTGGCTATCCGTAGAAGAGGTGAGACCCCCGCTACAAATTGCAGACAGAATGAACAATGTACTAATGTCTATAAGTGATGCGAGCCCTCCTCCCTACCCCCTTATGTTAACATCATAGCACAATTCCCTAATCATTTACAGGTATATGCATCAAAGTAAATACCGGTAGCAAATGGGCAGATTCTCGGAATCTGCCCCTTTGGAACCGTTATTTTTGCATTTGGGATGCATCATCCCAAATGCAAAAATCGCAATTTAAGGAATGTCTAAATTGAGATTCCTTAAATGCAATGCATGAAAGTAAAAAAAAAATGCGAATTCGCTAATAGGAGTAGCAAATTACCATGAAGTTAAACTTCATGGTAATTTGCTAAAACTTTGAAAAAAGCACTTTTGTGCATTTTTCAAAGTTTCATGTTGCGCACACACATGCCCTTAGGGCATGTGTGTGTGCAACATATGTGCAGAGATCAATTTCAGGGGTGCAACAGAGTGTCATTTTGACACCCTTGCACCCTTGAAATTGCATGAGCAATTTGCGAGTACCTACTGGTACTCGCAAATTGCTCATGCAATCTCCAATTCAAGTCAAGTCAAAAACCACTTTATTCGATTTAGTTAAAAATCATAAAAGCATTCTACAATCACAAAAAAGGGGCAATACAAATTTATGAGAAGTTGACAAGATCAATGGATCAATAGTATTTACATATTCACCTATGGGCCTGTAGGCCCATAGGAATGAATGGTACAGCATTCCTTAATTGCGACTAGCAATTTGCGAGTAGCAATTAAGGAATGTTTAGGAATTGCTATTCTAATAGCGAATCCTACATGCATAGGCTTTTGCTATTGCTAATAGCGATTCCTTAAAAATCGACATTTAGGAATAGCAAAAGGCTATGTTGATGCATCTGCCAGATAGCTTCCAGTAGAGGAGATCATGGTTCACCTAAGGAACTGCCAATTGAAAAACAGGAGGAGGAAGGAGGTTGTGCAAACCCTCTGCAGTGGATACATATGCTAGGACAGGCTCCAGTTTTGATATACTTACTGAGAACGAGACCCATTACGCTGAGATAGAACAGACTATCTCCCAGTTCCTTCAACCTTTACTTCATAGACTAAAAAGGATCGAAGATAGTTTAGCCCTGATTAGCATGTGAGGGACTGGTACACATGAGAGGGTCATTAAAGCACCAGAGGTCACGCAGGATCTATCCCTAAACTTACTAAACTGCAACACTAACTGAATTGCTACATCTCAGCAACTGGCAATGTGTGAATGTCCAGCATCTCTTCACCAGAGACAGGGTGGTTTGGGTGACTCTGTGTGGGGGGTGATTCTATTAATTTTACCCCCAGATAATATCAGTGAATTCTGTAAGATCTCTGCCTACCCTATTACCTAATTGCTGTCCCCATTTCCCTCAAAATTGCCTCACCTCCTCTCACTAGCGGCGAGGCCCCACAATCTGCTTTGGCCAGGCAGGGTCGTAAGGCCCCCCTTTGTAATTGGAACCGAAGCTACGAATAGAGTGGGGCAGTTATGATATGGGGAAACTTGGGAGGGCGCACATTGTCAGAAGACCCATTTAAATACAAATCTCCCCCCAGCAGCTTGTCCTCATGTAGTTATCTTGGCAAACACCCCTGAATTGAAATATACTCAGAGTCAACACAGCAATTGATGTTTAACGCTTTACACTGGATATCAAAGTACGATCAAGGCAGACATGACGTTTCAAATCATATATTCATGGCCAGGAGAGAAATGTGGGTGGGTAATTCTGCAAAATTGCTCACAAGGGATTGTATAGTATTACATTTTAATGATCATCACCTTGTGTGGCACTTGCTGGGCATACTCCCCAATTGCTCTTTGACTGTAACTCATATCCCTGTTTTGCCTTTAGGATTCTTTTATAAACCGTTAGGACTAAACACAAATGACACTGGTTATGGTAGTACCATCATTCCCCCCCTTCCATATATCCAAGATGTATATAGGCTTTCCTGTTTTCAGTTTCTCTTTTTGGTAAATTCTGGTGGGGTTTTTGCAGCGTTTTCAAGTGATTTCAATACCTTAAAAAATGGTGGTTATCAGTGGTTACACACTTTCACGCCATTAAAAACAACAGAAAGTGTTTTTCCGGTGTTTATGGAACATTTTGCTTTTATTATTGCTTGCGTTCTGCACTCATATTGCATGGTCTATGGCAGTGTACTCACAGTGTATACGAGGTCCAAATACATTTTTGCAAATCAAACATTATAGTACACCATAGAATACTTCTTCAGTGAGTCTTCGGTCATGTGCGCTCGCTCTTTCCTTCCCATTTAAACTTTTTTTCTGTGAAAAGGCGCTCTCAACATTTGAGACAGGCAACCCCAAAACAGCCAATATACAATTTACTAACACTGCCCACTGACATAGCTTTCCATGCCAATACTGGTGCACTTGAAGATTCAATTCTCTGGGCAGGTTGTGCAACATTTGCCTTGAACTGGGCGCTTATGCCCTCAGAGTTATTGAAGCGGTCAAAAATGAAGCAGCACTTTTGAAACTACAGAGAAGATTCCCTTTACGGAAGGGACCTAGAACTTGTACAGAGTACCGCAGTAAGGTTTCATTGACTTCAAATGCCATGGTTGGAGAAGGGACATTTCTATGCATCATTGCAAACCATTTCTCATATATTTTACGATAAAAGTTCCTGAATTTCTCTTCAACATTGCTTTGCTTACAAAGTGGCAAGCACTCTAACATGGAACATGTTGCAGTACCAACATTCACTAAAGGTGTCACCCAGCCTACTTTCAATGAGATGTTTCACATCTACACCAATAATGCTGAAAACTTGGCAGACAAAGGTGTTTTCATACTGTAGTTTTTTTAATTTGTCCACTACAGCAGTTATGTTTTCCTGTACAAATCTAAGAATGGGATGTATGACGTTACAACGCCTGCCTTTACAATGCGGTTTTTACATCGCAAACCTTTACAACACATAGCGCTTAGAGGTGCTGGATAGTGGTAAGTATAATTTTCTATTCCAACTCCAGTCCCCGTGGACACTAGGGAAGGTGTTGGATAGAAAATTAAACTTATTCCCTATCCTAGAGCGCCCCCCAGCGCAATGCGTTGTAATGGTTTGCGTTGTAATGACCGCGTTGTAATGGTAGTGCGTTGTAATAGTTTCGTTGTAACGGTTGTTCACCCTAAGAATGCAATAGAGTTGTTTTTTTCACATTACTCTCAATATGCGACCAAAGATCATCACATTTCTTGCCTTTGGCATCATCACTCAGCAAAAACTCTGTAAACGGTTGCCACATAGATAATATAGCATTCACAGCCCCTGCCCTTAGAAAGAGAATCATCAACTAAGTGACACAGTAGGGATGACTCTTTGATGCCACACAAAGTACAAAATGAGAAATATTTGGCGTTGTAGATCCCACGCATAACAAAACAGTGCATCAAAATGGACTAAAAAGCCTTCCTCATTAAGTCTGAAGATTGTAATGATGCTTTCAGCATACAATCTAACAAGTGGCAAAGATCTCTTACAGGGAAGCACTTCAGCTCAGGTATCGATTTTGACAGGTCATCACACAACGTTTTCATGTACGTAGCTGAATCACTGCAAATACAAACAATATCACTTCAATCTTTGTTGAACTTGGAAAGAACCTTTTTGCAGCAGCAGTTCAAGTGACTCGTTCCATGTTTTCCAAAAGTCTGGTGTCATGTTTTCAACACGATCCCAGTTGCTTGGTAATAGCACTCCTTTCACATATACTTGTCACTATACCTTGCATTGAATGTTTAAAGACTGGGGTGTTGGCAATCACCTACTATCAATACTGACTCACTAGAAACTGGGGGCTGGTGTATCAAGGGTTTTTACCCATTCTCTGTTGGTAGGTAAATGTGATGGCACATATTGGGAAAGCTGGTTTTGAAACCAGCCATTTTACATATCAGTGAAAGAATCAAACACAGCCAAAACATCAAATATGATTTTGATATTTCCTGATTCTATACAGTTTATAAAATAATTAAACAAGACCTAAAACATGCTTCTAACCCCTGCATCTTTAGACCAAAGACCACAAAGCTGAAAAAAGCAAAAGCTAGAAAAAACAATATTTTAGTGACATCTCTATACAACAAAACTCAAACAGAATAATGTTAGCCAGTCCTTCTTGCTGCTAGCTTATATAAGAAAGTTACATTGTATTGGCCCCTTCAGGGAGAAAAAAAAATATTCTTTCACTCTCCTTTAACGTTTTTTTATTGAGATTTAGTTTGTGCAAGTGTTTTTTCAATGTTTATATATTTACACTGGTGAGGGCTATTTCCCTTTTGGTGGGGTTTTATCAGTTTTTATAGGATTAAACCTAAAACCGGACAGCCTAGATATATATTATAGCATGGCCATACCCACAAATAACCAAATTGCTGTCTTGGAAGGACTCAAAGCATGTGATTTGCAGGGGGAAGATACGTTGGCCCAACAACCTCCCATCTATCCTGTAGCCAACCCCAATGGTTAGTGACACATCAGATTCCGGTATTGACATGAAAAGACTAATGACCTGGAATATATCGTGGTTTAAGTTGAAGTTAGTTGACCCTGAATGAATTAGGTTCATCCTTCGATGTAATATGTCTACAGGATATCCGGAAAATTGGCACAACCTATATACATGGATTTCGTTCCTTCTACACACCAGCTGTGCCTTTAAGAGCAGGAAGAGCAAGAGGGGGTCTACTTACACTGATCATAAACACTTTAAGATTTTATAATCCCTTGCATGTGGCTCAAATTCTGCCACGATGTGGGCGATTTGAATAGTGGGCAGGATTCAGCGCCCCCTGGCTGTCATCCGCACATGCCCACCGTGACGCTTGATGGCCCCTGGCCGTCCCAAGCATGCAAGGGGTTAGTACCATCTCTTAGTGGGGGGAGGCCCTGGAGGTAATGATTTGCTAATAATAAACCTTTGTAATAATAATTTTATAATAACAATTTTGAAGGAGAGATGTCACATCTCACTTACTCGCTTGAGAAGGTCATTAATACTGCCCTGACAGCACATCATCATCCACTTTTTTTACATAATTCTTATGGTATTTCATTGAACAGACTTCTGACCATAAGGAATTTGAATATTATTAACCCGATTGATGAGATAACTGGTCTCCTTGAAAAACATTTGGGACTAGTATACAGGGTTCTACTATCGATTATCTGGTGGTCTCGGCCCCCCAAAATCCTTCTTTAGCAAAATTAAAACTCTCATCACAGCACTTAGTGACCATGCTACTATAACCTGCCAACTCAAATGGAAAGAAAGCTCCATTCTTCCACTGAGGAGATTCCATGCACCCTATATAACAAGAAAGAATGGTATAGTCCCTAAATGGGTAAAGATAAATAAAGACAAACTGATACCTATAGTTGTAGGAACCACTCAAAGGGATATCATGATTTGCCTTGACCCGTGTATCGATCCTTTTAGTATATTGCAGGCCTTTTAGACAATTTTTGGGTGAAATGAGAAGCAAGCTAATACACCCCATGGCACGCACAATCTTGGCTCCTAAACCTGTGTAACCACGTTGGTTCAATGCTGCTTGCACTAAGGCACACAGCAATTTAAATGTGGCACTTAGAAGCAAACCAAGAGACACCAATATAAGGAAACTAGGAAGGCAGGTTTGAGATCTTTAAAGAGGTGGATTGGGAAAATCTTCAACACGCAGCATCCTCTAAAAATATAACAGAGTTTTGGGCTCCCTTTTTGAAACTGGAATCAGGCCCAAACCTAGATGTTCACATGGATGAGGACACTTGGGTCAAACACTATCTTAGTATATTTGGAATCCCCCCTGAAGGGGAAAGTCATCCTCCCAATGTTGAAACAAATGTCCCTCTATGCCCTTTAAAATTCTCTATGACTTAGGTGAGAAGCGGACTACTGCAATGTAGCAGCGCTAAGGCCTCAGGGGCTGATGGAGCTCCTATGGATTTCTTATTTGACAACCCTGCCCTTTGGGTGCCTCTGCTTAACTAATATGTTTAGTGCAGTAGTGGTGGTGGGCCCACCAGAATGATGGGAAAAGACTATCGTTCTTCCCATCTAGAAAAAATGTGATAATTCATTGCCTATAAACTACCAGCCTGTCCTCCTTTTGGATGGCACAGTTAAATTAATAGGCCATCTATTACTAAATAGATTGGAGGATTGGGCCAAGGCAAAGAATCTTTTAATTCCAGTACAGTACGGCTTTAAAAAAGGGAAAGGGACTCTGGACCAATGCTTAAATTTTAACCTGATTGCAGCTAAGTGCACCCTAGCTGAAAAGGGTAACATTTATATGGCATTCATAAAACCTATCAGTAGCTTTTGATTGTGTCTCGCTTTACAAACTTGGAGAATTATGAAAGGGATGGGTGTAGACAAGGCAGATATATATTTTATTTGTCAACTGTATTGCCTAGCATCGGTGTTTGTGCGATATGGAAGTCAGGGGGAATGTACACAATGGTTCCCCATCCACAGGGGAGTTAGACAGGGTTTTGTCCTGGCCCCCTTTTTATTTTCAATCTACACTAATGGTGTTGAAACAGCTCTGGCAAATTCTATAACAGATGTCCCTACGGTAAACAACATGCAAATTCCTATACTATTATATGCAGATGACGCAGTGCTAATAGCAAAACATTCAAAAAGATTTCCATATTTTTATAGAGCAGATGATATTACTCAAACTTTTTTCTTTGTAGGTGTCTTATTTATTAGCATTGCCACATGGACCAATATGGTAGCTAACAGATGTCTTTTGCTTGTAAAAAAAATGTTGTACTATATTCTCTATTATAAAAAAAATTAGAATCCAAGCCATTGGAGACCATTCAAAACATCTACTTAGCAAAAGCTATATCTGTAGCCACATATGGGGCAGGGGTATGGGGCCTGGCAAATTTTGATGTCCTACAAAGTATAGAAGACTCCTTCCTCAAAAAACTTTTAGTTGTTCCTAGCAGTTACTCTAATTTGAATACCTACCAAGAGTGAAATGCCCCTTATATATCAGATGTAGCTCGTCTAGCCCTGATTCTATTATAGCACTCACTATAGAGAAGGAAAGCTGTGGCCTTCACAAAAAGCATCATTAGGGACGTATTAACCCTTGACCAGGTACAGAAGGTTCCCTGCATTCAATATGTTATAAAGATACATTGTCTTGCAATTTTTGTTTACAAATCCAATCAGTTGCCTATCAACCCCGAAAGCACAAATCAAAAAACTCTTTTTAGCTAAAAGGTGGAACAATAGACAGGAAAGCAACCATAAAAAATGTATGGTAATGTCATATTCGAAGATATCTTTTACCTCGTTTGATGTAAACTCATACCTAGTGTTTGTCACTAATTCACAACCTCACTTTGTATTTGCAAGATTTCAACAACATTTTATTCCGCGCATGTTGGGCCATCCTAAGGGAATTTCGGGCCAGATGTAGGTAAAATCAATTTAGCGAGTCCTTAATAGCGAATTTTACCAATTCGCTATTAAGGACTCGCTAAATTGAATGTAGGTAGGAATTGCTAAAATGTTAGCGATTCTTTAATATTCCTTAATAACAAATCACAAATTAAGATTTGCTAATAAGGAATACCTACACATTCATTCCTATGGGCTAGGAGACCCATAGGAATAAATGGGAAGATATTCCCTATTTGTGATTCGCTATTAAAGAATCGCAAATAATGAGCGCTATTTCAAGGGTACCAGGGTGTCAAAAGGACACCATTTTGCACCCCTGAAATGTGCATGTGTGCACATGTGGCGCACATACATGCCCTAAGGGCATGAATGTGTGCCACATGGCACTTTTAAAAAAGCAAAAAAGTGCTTTTTTTAAAGGAAATCGCTAATTACCACCAACTTGAAGTTGGTGGTAATTAGCGATTCCTTAAGGTTAAAGTGCACTTTCTTTTGTGCTACATACATTGCATTTAAGGAATCGCAATTTGCGATTCATTAAATGCAAGAGCAAAATAAGGAATCGCAATTTTGCGATTCCTTATTTTGGTAGTAGGTTTAAACTCACCTACGTTGCTCGCAGCCCAATAGCGATTGCAAACGCTGAAATTCTGCGAATTTCAGCCTTAGCGCTCGGTATTTGGCAACCTACATCTGGCCTTTATTCCCCAAACGCACTGTCAGTTTGCCATTGCGAAAGAATTAAAGAACTTCACCACAATCTAATTTGCGCCTCATTTGTTCCTGTAAATTTCATACGGTGCATCGTAAAAAAAATATCCGTCCCCCTTACACAATGTCGGCCTGCCTTATATTTCTTCCAAATGCTGTCTGATCATCTTGTATGCCATTGCCTTGCTTCTTATCTATGTTTGTCAATAATGACTAGGAGATAAATTGACCCTCACTGATAGTAATTTGTAGACTTTTTCTTATTTTCTTCCATATTATCAACTGGACGAATGTTTTACTGTAATTGGTTTTATAGATAATATATATAAACTTACTAAGGCTTATTTTTAACGGAAATATGTATTTTACAATACGAATTTAAATATTATTGAAAGACTGTGACACTGTCATATTAACGTATGATATTCTGGAGTGATTGGCAGACCCCCGTATGAGGTTTTAACTTCCATGTTAATAGTCGTGTTTTAATTCTTTTTAACTATTCATTATCGAGTTTTGATGTAAATTTTGATCTGACACTTTAACCATGTCTTTAAGTATACACACTGACACTTTAAGAAAATGCACTCCATATTGTAATGTACTTTTAATCTATATGTTGATTAGATCGAATAAAGTGACTTTGACTGACTGATGTACACCAATTTAAACAATATAAAAATATTGTCACAGGAAATACCAACATTTCCAGTATTACTTGTTGTGCTTCCTTTCCTTTTGCAGGCCTTTTAGATTCTACCTTGGTAAATCTGGTTAACATGTACTAACTGTGTATTTTGGTTTTCCTTTTTTTTTTCCTCCTTCTGTCTTGGCGTCTTCTCTTCTTCGAGAAAAGATGAAGGTAGGGTAAAAGCTATCCATATTACAATTGTCACAAAAGATTCTTCTTTACATGTGTTTGAAAAGTGAGCTGCTAAAATGATGTATGCATTGTTTTCGCATCTTTTTTAATGCATGGCAGAATATTACTTTGCAAAGTCGGTCACTCCCCATGCCAACATGTAGTGCACTACTAAAATGTTTTTCTTCAGCTGTCAGTCAGCTGCTTTTATTCAGCAGCTAGCCATAACAAGATATATGTCAATTGTTACAAAAATATCGATAAAAGGATTTAAAAACATTAGATAAAATACGATCGTAAGTAAAAATGTATATGACAGTGACTCAGCAGTGTTATCACATTCAACGAGACACTAATTTAAGCAGGGTTGAAAATATTAATCAAAGGTCCATTCATTATTATAGACCACGGTCTGGGAATAAAACTACATTTCATAGATTCTCAAGAGTTTTTACAATTCACAGATCTTCCAATTGTCTTTGAGCAAATTGGTGCAATCCTTTTGGAAATCATAAACACTGGCAAAGCCAATAGGTCTCTACTTTCGAATTTATTGGCTTTGCCAATGCTATTTGCCAATAATTGCTACTGTCTAAATGCCATATTGTAATTGTTTTATTTTGTTTTCATATAAAAAAAATCTTGATCAATGAAGGACATTTTGACGAATTTACTTCCATGACCTTATACTTTGATGTCACTAATACAGAAAAAACATTGCCATGTCAGTTTTTTTCTCACTGGAAAGAGTTGTGTGGAATTAACTTCTCAACGTGTGTATGCCCGTAGTGGTCTACTATACCATAAGTACCTAGGTACTGAATTATTTACAGCTCAGGGACTAGAAGAGCCTTCTTTATTCAACAACTAGGATAGCCTGTATTACTCAACCCCTAAGCCAGCCTTTATTACTCAAAGACAGGACAGCAGAGGTCGTGGCTCACCAAATTAAACCAAAGATCTCAGTTTGGCGAGGTTGCTGCTTAATAACAGTGAGCATCAGTTAGCTTTATGGATAGCCTATAAATTAATCCACTTTATGCTTAGAAACTGAATCAAAACACAATTAGCTTTTTTTTACAGTATAGTTCTCAACCTGGTCCCACCCACTACTTTTGTAAAAATTGTAGAGTTTGATGTTTTCCCAATTTCTGAGTCAGGTAGAGGAGAAATTATGATCACCGGGGTTGAGGATCCAACTGCCCAACACATCGATGGGATCCACTGGTGTAATGAAACTTGAGGGACCCCCTGCTGAGTACATGGAAGGGCCCCCTTCCACACTCATTCAGGAACTCACAGGCCACGCTAATGTGCTGAAGCATAGGGCCCCCGCACTGCGGGTGCCTTTGTTATGCCACTGATGGGATCAGTGGGATATTTAGCAATCTGTCCTGCCGGTGTGTTTTAAAATAATACTGCATCACCCTGACCTTCCCATGAATACTAACTCAGTAAATAACATTACATTTCTATTTAGAATAACATAATTAGGAATACGTGTTCCACACTCACTTAGGGCCTCATTTACGGGAAATTGGCATAGTGCAGCCCTGCAAGGCTTCTTACTGTGCTGCCCTATGCCAATATGAATGGACAGGAATGCACCGTATTTATGAACTAGAGTGCATTCCTGTCCTTTTCCCCTGCGCTGGTGCACAATTGGCTGCCTAGCACCAATGCAGGAACCCATGCACAATGGTGCAATGGTGTCTGTGTTTTTTAGTAGATTTGTTTTTGTGCTGGAATGGAATGGACACCTTCCTGCACAAAAACAATTCTGAGTGGCGTTTTCCTTTTTCTATGTGTGCCTCCGAAATCAGCACATATGGAAAGAGGAAAAACGAGGAAAAATGATAATATTTCTCCTTGTTACGCCTGCTCTAGGGAGGTTAAGGTTTTGGCACTGCCCCAAGTTTACGTGATTTTTTAAATCTGGGGCAGCATCAAAAGTCATGGGTGTTGCACGGGAACACCCACTACAGCACCCATGGAACTCCTCCTTTAACACACGGTAAGACCTTACTCTATATCTATGAGGCAATGCCTATGCTTATCATTCTGTGCAGACTGATCTTAGGAAGTTCAGAGTACTCTAAGTGCTGAAAACAACAGAATAATAAGTAGATTGCCTTCAACCTTACCCTACAGCTGTTTAAAGCTGCCATGGTACTGCTCTTGATTCCTACCTTCAGATCAATGTGCTACAAGTCGAAACCCCCCGGTTCTAGGGCATCTCTGCTTTCCTCATTAAACACACACCCATGCTGCCATCTGACTAATTGTATTCTGATATCACTACTAACTCACTTCCCCTCCAATCGCTCCTATTTTTCCTTCCCTGGTGACCTATACACCTTCAATACTCCCTTTACACCACAACACTGCCAACAGCCCCCCACTTCCATCAACATGCCTACCTTAATTATTCTTCAGATCTTCAAACTTTCTTACATACTACATCCCCACTGAACCCCTTTTTAGGTTTCGCCTATTATCATTCGCTTGCGAATGTAATAGGCGAAAATTCAAGGGCTTGATCCGACTCGTGAAACCACTGGCGTTTCTTCACAGTGCATGTGAGTCAGAGTCAGTCACGTGACCACGTGACCACACAAGCACGCGCATTTCCCTCCCCACATCAAAGGCATCAGCTGCCCTCCCACAGGCTTTCCCAGCGTGCGCTCGGCCGGCCTCTGCAAAGTTCTCCTCCCCTAATTAATCACATCACTTTTTCACGGCCGCAGGCCATGACTCGACAGTCCTGCCCCGCCCCGCCCCCTGCTTCACGGCCATCTGTTCACTCAGATTTCTCCTCCCCCTCCCCAGCCAGCTTCCTCCAGGCCGTGTTCCCTCCCACCTTTCCTCCTCTCTGTCCCTCTCTCTCCGTACATCCTTTAACTTTCTTTGAAGGAATCTGGCTTTCTTCATGAACGTATATTCCTACCTTCGTTTAAGCTTTCATCGTCCCTTAACCGTGACTGTTTTTTGCTGATCTTTCATCCAAGTACTACTCGTACTTTTGGCTAACTCAGATTGTTGCCCAGTGACTCTTTGTCACACTTTCTGCCTTTCTCTCTGCTCTTCCGTGACCCGTGTAGACTTTTTTTTTGCTCTTTGCTTTTGCAGGCCGTGTCTCTTTTTTTTTACTTTACACGTTTACTCACTTCTTGTTTTTTCTGTCTTCCTTCTCCTACACCTTTTGCCTCTGTGTGTGCCTTTTTATCATGCTTGCCAGTCGCTCCTTGCTCCTTTCAAACTGCTTTCATTCAGCTCGATCACTCTCACTCTCACTCGTAATTTTGGCTAACTCAGATTGTTGCCCAGTGACTCTTTGTCACACTTTCTGCCTTTCACTCTGCTCTTCCGTGACCCATGTAGACTTTTTTTTTGCTCTTTGCTTTTTTTCTTCTTGTTGCCTTTTTTCCTTGCCTCCTTTGCTGCCTTTTTGCTCTCCATCATCCCCTTTGGTATCGCCTTTTTGCTCTCAGCACGGAGCCTTCACCTGCTAATTCCCTCCTTCTGCTTTCCGTGTTTTCTACTGCCCCCTTTTGCCCTGTCCAGCTCTGCCAACACCACAGATCCTCCTTCTACCCCTCCTGGACCTTCTTAATGGTGCCTGTAGTGCAGAAGTGCAGTGGTCACAAGCAGCGTACATGTGCAGGTGGCATGTGCAGCGAGCAGCTCATTGGATACCAAATGCATGCTGAAGGCAAGTCCAGCTATGCCTATCCACACCCCAATCTTGCCCAGCACAAGGAGCCCTGGTCCAACACCTACCCACCGCACCACAAGGTGCTACTCTGTTGTAGCTCTCCACGCAATAAACCCTGGATGCTCCTCCCCAAGCTGCACCCGAACCTCCCCATGCAACAGACAAGCTGGTACATGGACGATCTCAAACCATCCAAATACCACTGCAGACAGATGGAACGCCATTGGTGACACACCCATACCGACGCCAACAGAAATATATATATATATAGCAGCTCTGCAGATCTACCACCAATGGCTTAAGACTCACAAGTGCACTGCAATAACTGAACTAATCGAAACTGCTCGAACAACGCAAAAGTAATATTCGCCATCCCCTTGCCGTCAGCTCCATGACAATCACTGCATCAAAGGAACTCTGCACCCGTCAATTTACTCCCTCAATAGCATTGACGTCTTTGCACGTTGTAAATTAGACATTGCATATCGCAGGATCCATTGTTGTCTGATTTGAGACTGTATCATATTCACAGCACCGGGTACTTTGCTGTCAATCAAACCTCACTTCTTTGTGCTAGTGTCGGGTGTTATGTAAAGAGCGTGGCTCAGTCTCACACTTTCTGATTCCAACCACACCGCCCTTTTCCTGCGAAAATGTTCTAAAGGAAAAATACAAGAGCATACGGAACATTTTCCCCCTGAAGGCACCTGACACTTGTCGGCTTAGCTGTACACAGTGAGAGGCCTTCTGCTTTTCACAGTGTGGCTTGTACCAGCTCTCCCATGCATGTGCTTTGTATCTGTACCGATCCGCGCATCACAGATAATCTTTAACCGGCTCCGATTTACCTAACACTTAACCATGCCAGCCCGATAAAAGGACAGCCTCGCGCAGTGCTTATTAAAGAGCCTGACATTTAACGGCATGTACATGTGCGCTCTCTCGTAAAACGAACAGCAATTGCTGGCAACAGTAATTTAACTGAAAACATTCTGGCAAAGGAAATTTAATAAAATATGAATTATAACACGGTTATACTTCATACTTTAGTGTTTCATTATATGAACAAAGCTGAATTCTGCAACGATAACCACAAATCATAAGAACATTGTTTGAATGGTTCATTAGAGTCTTTCATCTGTCAAGAAAGTTATGTTTTGTGTGTGATAATGAGTTACTGGCTTGATGCTTTTTGTTAATTTTTTTGTATTTGGACAGGTGATTAATGAAAGTAACAAATGTTCTGTTAAAAGCTGGCTATTAGACTTCCGAGCAGAGTATTCGCTCTTGCCAGGTTTTCCGACACTCACCAGTCTAAATAAATTGGTCTCATCAGAACAACTCCAGATACTCACATTACAGCTCAGAGCTGCAGAATTACACAGGCCACGAAAAGCCATTGCACGATTCATGCAATTTCACATACTAAAGCTTCGTGTGGTATCCCCTGGGAGTTGTGCTTCACAGCGCACGGTGTGATCCTCTGCAGATTCACATTTGATGCTCAGGAGGGGCTTTCGAGTGTGGTTTTGACCGCAGAGCACACTTCATCTTCCTGCCCTTGTGACTGACCCTGAATTCTCCTCGATTGCAACCATACAGTAGACCACTGTGAACATGTATATCAGACATCTAGATTTCTCCCAAATAAGCCCTAACTTGTTAAGAAAGCTAGATGTGTGATAAACTAAATGCATTCTACAAACAGAGCGGCAGCCTCCCCTGGAATTGATTGCCCAACGTTGTGCTGCCTGGGAGCAACATATGCTGAAAGAAAACAAAACATTAATTGTCTCAAACTCTGTCAGAAGTATTTCTCTCTTGCCAGGGCACGGCATTGTTAGCCGACAGTATGCAAAATGCATCTCTCACCTGAAGCGCTGTGGCTGCAACACAATTTCCATAGTACCGCATATCTATGTGTTACTAAAGATTGAAGTATTTCACTCGTAAATTTCGGGCATGCTTTCTCCCCACTAACCTGAATGATAACATTTGAATGGAGCATGGGTGGAACCAGTTTGAAACTGGAATGCCTGCATTCCTATGGGGTGGAAGATCTTAACCCAGGGAGGCGTGCCGCCCGGGGAAGAATTGTTTGTGCGAGGCATGGTTCCCTAGTCAGACTCAAATGTTGCAACTCAGCTGAATAAACAAGCACTGGCGTTGCCAATAGGTTTCGCATTTAGAATGTTGGAGCTATTGGTTTTGTAAATGACATTTTATATTTATATATCATTATTGGCATTGTCAATAACAATATATAAATATAGGGCTATGCCAATGCCAATAACGATATATAAATATAAAATGTTATTTACAAAACCAATAGCTCCAACTTTCTAAATGCGAAACCTATTGGCAACGCCAGTGCTTGTTTCTCTGCTAGTTTCTTCCCAACACTCCTAATATTCCCACTTGACCCACCTTTGTCTACCTTGCCATCACTGCGTACTCTCCCACACATGCCCCCTGATACTTCCCCATGCACAGACACTCCCTTCATGTCCGCTGCCCTTCCAAAACCTCCTACACCCAATGCCACTGTTCCCTGACCCCTTAGCTAATTTGTTCAAACCCCTTTGAAGTGTAGGCTATATCTTCCACAGGTCTCTAGCCTGCACAATTGCTTCCTTCCCCATCTTCTCCCACTATTACTCCTGACATAAAGTCCCTAAGGTCCGACTCCATCTAATGTGGGTCCGAACTCCATCATAGTTCATGGAGCCCACCATCTTCTTTAAATTAGGCAGTGGAAGCCACCATGTTCCCTGTTTTTTGCAGAATCATTGTGATGCCTGCCTTTGAACACAGACCTTATATTTCTGGGAACTATGATAGCGTCAAGTTCTTTGATCAACATATAATGCAACATTCCTCCAGGTCAAATGTCTACTCCTCATCATGTCATGGTTGAATTAGAACATATACGGACATATAACCAAAATAATGTAGTCTAAATTGACATCCTTTTTGCCTTATATCAGGCCTCGGCATGAAATTCAGCTCTGTTGCAGAGTTTTTCCCACTCCACGCTCTGCATAGCGTGCAGAGATCTGAAAATCTCTTGCTCCGCCAAGCAAAGCAGAGTACTTACCTCACTCACTCATGCACACCATCGTTAGGTTGGTGAGCGTGAGCGAGGAAAATTTTACTACAGACCACCTCCTGGCAAGATTTCTCAATTTGGGTTCAAGTAGGACATCTACTCGAGCAGCAGAAAGAAGCAGCGCCCTCTTGTGCTGCACCTGGTGCCATTTGTGCTGATTTTCCAGCATGGGACAAACACCCTGTGCTCAAAATCAGCACAAACTTCGTGACCTAATGCTCTCTGCCCCTTGCAGAGTTTTTGAGTCACTTTGCGGAGTTCCGCTTAGCGGAACTCTGCCAACTCCACCCAGGCCTACCTTATATGTAACTAAGTAAACATCTGGGATGGATATCTTGATGCACATACTATATGTCAGACATTCCTAAACTTATGTCTGGAATTCCAGTTTCTGAAAAGATTTAGAATATAAGGACTGCCACTTGACCACTTGTCAAGAGAGGTTCTAAGCCCAGATTATCACATGTGATTTTGCCAGAGATGGTCACACCTGCTGCCAGCGCACTTTGCACTTCACAACTGATATATTTTGCCTGGATAATAAAGCTGATAAAACCAAGTTCCAGTGGAAGACCCACTGACTGCTACCGCAGTGGGTGTTTGCCCTTCATGAGGAACACTGTCTTCATGCCTCCACTGATCAAGATAGCGTTTGCCATTAACAAGAAATGCAGTGCATCTCTTCTCCCTAAGAAACTCTAGAATGCAAGTTGCTCTTCCTTTCATGCTCTCATAGTTTAGCGCATAGAAGTTGGCCTTAGGGTGTTAGGTTCTAGATAATTATGTAAATTACATTTTAATGATGCTGGAAGTGTTCATTTTATTCTCATTATTTATAATGTGTATTTATTACTAGATTGTCCCTCTAGTAATAAATACTGTTAACGTAAAAGTGGCCATTCTTCCTAGTATAGTGTGTGTGATACTGTGAATAGTCCCTTTATGGGATTATTACTTACCCTAAAGCAGTACTTATAACTCATTGAATAGTATTTTGCAGGGCTACAATAACTTGTCTTTCAAATTTATTACTTGTGCATTGAATTAAGTTCACCTGTGTCACCCGTGGGTGGGAAGGAACCCTGTGTAGTGTTACACCAAAGTCATAGGCTACGCAACAGTTGGTGACCAATGAGGGGCACGTATCTTGTCGATTTGGCTTGAGTAGTTTACACTGATTACATAGATTTGAACTATTTTATGCAATTTTTGGAGACGTCTGTAGTAACCATGGTTACATCCTAGTGGGAATAAGGCAGCACCTTATTCTGTTGATTTGTCATGCTTGACTCATAAAAGGGTATTCTCCATTCTGTGGGTTTTCTGACTCTTTGATTCTAAATTCATATTGAATCCATTCATCATGGTAGCACCTATTGTTAGATGCAGTGCATCTGTTCTATCTAAGAAACTCTAGAATGCAAGTTGCTCTTCCTTTCATGCTCTCATAGTATAGCGCATTGAAGTCGACCTCCATTGTGATCTTTTAGTGTCAGTTAGGGTTACACAGGAGGGGAGATGCACTAGCCACTTTAGTTCAGAGAAGGGGGTCAGGCAGGGGTGTATTTTGGACCCCCTTCTCTTTATGCTATACATAAACACCCTGGAATCAGCCTTAGGTGAGGCCTCTTTGGATGTTCCGCGTATAGGAGATACTGTAATTCCGGTTTTCCTATACGCGGACGATGCCGTCCTATTAGCCCGTTCTGGGGTAGGATTGCAAACATTATTGGATTCTTTTGGTAATTTCTTGGAGTCCCTGGACTTGAAAATAAACATTAAAACATCTCATGTTATGATTGTAGGGGTGCTACAGTGCGGCTCCAGAAATCATTTCTAATCAATACTCACCATTTCCCTGAAACCTTAAAAACACACAAATCATGCATCAGTGGGGCCCATGACACTGCGCATTTACCCTGTTCACTTACACTTGGCTTCAAGGATTCTGGTGAATCACACTAGAGAAATGCTGTAAAATTTGGTGGAGCGTCTAAACCTATTTAACTATTCATTATTTACACCTGCAGATTTAAACATTTAATCATAGTTTTATTCAAACTTTAAATTATTCAGACACACCACCATAATGGCAATGGATGTGCTAGAATGAAAATTAGGCGTAGGAAGAATTCAAAGACCAGCTCTTACTTCTTCATTTCTTTAATTTTTATTCTGAGCAACCTTTATCATGTCTGACATTTTATGCATTAGTAAATCTTTAATAGGTAAAACTTAAACTTTATTTCAAATGATCATTTTATTTGAGCTCAAGAAAAATCGCTTTATTTAGAAGGACAGTTAAAGATTAGCAAAGAACAGATAGTTCCAAAGTCATTCTCTCCTAACTTCCCTAACTAACACCCTCATCTTATCCTTCAAACCTGCAAAGCAAACTAGTAAAAATCATAAGAGTCTTACATCCAGGAATCGGTCAGCAATCGGGCATTATCTCCGATGGAAATGGAAAAACCGACCCCAACTAGACAAATCCAGGGGTTTTTATACCTTAATTCCCTAACTTAATCTATCTAAAAAGTAACTAACATCTCTTATTCGGTTTCTCATTGGACAATTTCGGGGTGGGTGAGCATCATCTCACCATTACAACATCGATTTAACAACGTGTCAGCGAAAAAAGAAAGGGGCTTTGTTTTAGGACAGTCTTTGGCCTAGGCATTTCCTTGAGTGGCAACATCCATACATCTTCCCAGGCTCTGAGCACAACATCATCTATACTTGGCACTCATCCTAGGTTCCGGGCCGTATCAGCCTTGAACTTTCTCAAGCACAGGCAGTTCACTCTGACTTGCAGGTTTTGGCGCGCCTGCGCAGTTCAGCTCTTGCTCACAGTTTACCCGACCGTCCATTTTCTGATTAGGCCTCAGAGGCCACTTTTGGAACTATTGCAAAAACAAACACAAATTAGTGATAAATTATGAATTTAAACCCATTCTGTTTACCTCCCACCTTAGTAATGTTTCCCCATTAGTTGTTACCTAGCAGATAAGCCACATAAATGCGTTTTATACTTACATTTCGACCTCTGCATCACATAAACGAATATAATAAGCACATTTAAATTGCGTTTGTTTACGAATAGTCTGCACATTAGTTCACAGCACAATAACAATACATATTAGCTGGGTTAATTTGCACCATGTAAGCAAATTAGTTCTCCCCATGTGTAAAAATAAAAAATAATGTGTGCACTTTACTCCATGGTTGGTTAATTTCACAAAACACGCAATCAGTAATTGTTATTGTTATTGTTATGGGACATTAATTTCACGAGGGGTACACAAAATCTTGCGTTTGCCACCTCACTCCATCAGGGGAATACAGTAGAAAAAAGAAAATGAAAACTTTCTTTTGCTGTGGTGCTGAGGTCAAGAAGGCAGCCATTTTTACATATTTAGGGGTCCTCTTTGACGAAAGAGGAACTTGGGGCCCTCAGCAGAAGTACAAAAGTAATGTGGTAGCTAGATCCACCCCAGACCTTATGGGATTTGCAAAGCGCTTGGGCGCCAGACCAATGGAGGCAATTATAAAGGTGTATACATCTAAATGTTTAGCAAATGCTACATAATATGCCTCTGCAATCTGGGGTTATACACCCCAAGATAGGATTCAAGTTGTTGAAAATAAATTTTTAAGATCGCTCAGTGCCACAGTCCACCCCTACCTTTTCAATTCACAATGAGCAGGGGTTGGGTTATGTTACAGACCTATTGAAAATTGCCCCACTGACTTGCTGGCTAAAGACCTGGCTTAACCAGGAAATTTCACTGAATCACTTGATCATGAAGGATTGTTTAGCCTTGGATAGAGCCAGTAAGATCCCTTGGTTGGCCTACATTAAAACAATGTTTATAAGACTAGGGTGCCCTGCGCTTTATTCCTCCCCTGATTGCATTAAGAGAGAGGACGTGAGCTGGACAAAAATTGCTCTTTTAAATATGTTTGTAATAGAAAGGGAGGAGCAGAAGTTGAAAAAACCCTTTGTAAAAGCTAACTATGTGTTAGTAACTTTTCCTGC
This sequence comes from Lissotriton helveticus, assembly GCF_964261635.1. Classification (NCBI taxonomy): domain Eukaryota; kingdom Metazoa; phylum Chordata; class Amphibia; order Caudata; family Salamandridae; genus Lissotriton; species Lissotriton helveticus. Next base: position 1,172,865,259 of record NC_136070.1, read on the forward strand.
ACTTGAGCCCTACCTAAAATTGGTAGCTAGACCCTTCCATTGGTATCTCTTCACTAGATTTCGTTTTAATCTAATTAATTTAACATTGGGCTTTTTTCCGACATGGGGTAAACCAGAACATTCTAACCCCTGCAAGTGTGAACATTTTTCTGTACAAGGCACTTTACATTTTATTATGTTCTGCGAGCACTACTCAGAGATTAGGAAACACATTTTGTTGCCTATTTTGAGGGAGGCGGGATTCACACAGGTCAGGCCTGCCCTCTTTTATCTGCAAATGATAAGTAGTATCCGTGATATATTCCATGTTGCAAGTTTATTAGTGGTTGCGGTGCGGATTAAGACGAAGAGTTTATGTTCCCCGAATATCCCTGTCTGATTTTAATCATATTAGAGGATGAACATATGTATAACTTGATGATCTGTTCCCCTGTCTCAGATGAATTTAGATGCATTTTAAAGTTTTTAATGTTAAATATCTTTTGTATATTTGATATGAATTGTTAGTACCTGTGTCTTATTATGATTTTAAATAATCGAATAAAAGTGTTTTGACTGACTGACTGACTGAAGTCGGTCTTAGGGTGTTAGGTTTTAGATAATTATGTAAATTACATTTTAATGATGCTGGAAGTGTTCATTTTATTCTCATTATTTATAATTTGTATTTATCACTAGATTGTCCCTCTAGTAATAAATACTTTTAACGTAAAAGTGGCCATTCTTCATAGTACAGAGTATGTGATACTGTGAATAATCCCTTTATGGGATTATTACTTACCCTAAAGCAGTGCTTCTAAGTAAATTACTCATTGAATAGTGTTTTGCAGGCTACAATACTTGTCTTTCAGTTTCATTACTAGTGCATTGAACTAAGTTCACCTGTGGATGGGAAGGCACCCCGTGTAGTGTTACCCCAAAATCATAAGGTATGCGACAGTTGGTGACCAATGAGGGGTACGTATCTTGTCGATATGGCTTGAGTAGTTTACACTGATTACATACATTTGAAATATTTTGTGCCATTTTGGAGACGTCTGTAGTAACCATGGTTACATCCTAGTGGGAATAAGGCAGCCCCTTATTTTTTTGATTTGTCATGCTTGACTTTTAAAAGGGTATTCCCCATTTTGTGGGTTTTCTGATTCTTTGATTCCAATTTCATATTGAATCCATTCATCATGGCAACACCTATTGTTATAGGGACAAATTGCACTAAAGCAGTTCCTGAACGCCTCAAAGCTCAAGGTGTCAATGATAAGGGGAGCAGTTACTTTTGTAACTGCCTCACATCCAGCCTGTGCTTTTCAGACTTTTTACTCCTGGGTGGAGTTCAAACCTATTGATGCTTCATCAGGGCAGTCTCATGAATATAAGGTGGTAGATTCACCGGCGCATTACAGGGCATTTGGGAATTCCTTTAAATTTCCAAGAACACCAAAATTGGTTTGGTGGTTAATTGCCATACATGCAGAGACTTGTTCATTTGCAGCCTCTGAGCAATAATGGGCTATGTGGCCAGTCTTGGCTGGTTACACTCCAATTTCCTGCCCTGAAACTCTATCCCATGCAGAGGTAATAGGGGTATTAAATAACACAATAGCCTTATACAGAAGACTTGCGCAGTTTGTGCAATGTACTTTTAGCACCAGACCTTTTATCTCAGCAGGATCTGCTACTCCCATACAAATACATAACATTAGTCAAGATACCATTAATGCCATCATGAGAAAAGTGCCTGCGAAGCATTATGAAATGGCATTCTGGATTGCTTGCAAGACCAACCAGTTAGAAGCGATATATACGTACACTATCCACCAAAACAAACACAGCATACTGACTCTGTGTTCTTCTTGAGATGGTGACTCAGGTAGAGGAGTGTAACTCCTAGGTAAGCATCATAGCATGCATTTATACCAGTAAACATGGTACGCCTTCATTGTCGGTCATCCCTGATATACTTAGACAAATAGAAAACTAACACAGAGCTACCACAGCTCTGGATTTAGGAATGAAGTTAATAGGAAACGTATCTACAGTTTACTCTATCATTTTAATCAACAAAAAAGGAGATGCTTTGGTTCCAGCTTTATATCAGAGACCTGAAGAAGTTCTGGTTCAAGACCATGACTGAGAACTACCAAAGTGATTGTGGAAGTTTATACCTCTGTAGGTTGAGATACACTAGGTGCTTGTCTTGTTAAGAAGACACATTTAAATCCTAAAAATGATACAAAGGGTTCCAATAAGCAGTAATCTGCATTAGAAGGGGAGAAAAAACAAAGATAAAGGACTGACTGGGTCACCCATTTTTCAGGAATCCAGCCGGGTCAATTATAATTTAGGAGATGGTAAAAAAGTCTGAACAGTATCAGTATTCTGATAGCTGCTCTTCACGTTCTTTTCAGGACACTGAACGTAAAAGTACTAGAAGGGTGAGCCAATCCGAGTATTGAAGAAGAGTCAAGCAATCAATCAATCAGGTGGCTTATAGATTGCAACTACTCACCAATAAGGGTCTCAGGAGCTGGGGGGGAACTGTTGGTCCGTCGATAGAGCTGTGGTTCAGTCGTAGAGCAAGATCTACAAAGAAAAGAGGAGTACAGTAGGAAAAGTGAAGGCGGACATGAGACTGACATTTTAGTGTAAAGAAGTAAGAGAACAGATTGAACTCTAAACATTAGGTAAGAGGAAGAAAGTAGCAGGACTTTCCAAAGAACATGCAGATTCAACTGCAAGTTCTCTTGCCATGCAGGACTTGGGCAAGAGCATGTCTAGACAGTGCCACAGAAGTCATGATAGTACATCAGAAGCTTCAGAAGTTTCCGGATGCTTCATACAGATCGAAACTCCAGATCAACATTGAAATTCTCCTGATGGGGTTCCAACTTAAAAATTGAAGGGGACGTACCACATATTTTCAAAGCAGCCTTCTAGACCCAAGTTTATGACATCCTAGCAGAAGAAGACTGTCCTCCAGCCTTAATCAGGAAAACACCTGGGAGGAGAAAGTCATAAGGGTGGCCTTCTCTCCCATAGGTACCTGAACATATCAGGAAAATGTGTGCTAGTGAATGGGCCAAAAGACAAGCACAAGCCCTACACATAAATCATTTGGGTTGGGACAAACACTAATTCACATGTTATTCCTCTATGTAGTGAATCATGACCACAAGCTCAATAGCCCTTAAAACTAGAAGTAAAATGTGGTGTTGAAGCATTATTGGACCAATTGCAGTATCAAGGCATAATAGAACCTTGCCTCTCATCCATGAAAACACCCCTTTTTCCCGTTTGTAAATCGGACAGATCCTTTGGAATCATGTTAGACTATGGAAATTAAAAATTCACATCCATGAACATATGCAGTACAAAACACCTACAATACAGGTTTAATGATGAACCTGGTATGGAAAAATACAAAACAACCCTCAATATTTCTAATGGGGTATTCAGTCAAAATATACCACCAGAAAGTGAATATCTACCTACTTTTAGTTTTGACAGAGTGCAGTTTTTATTCTTACATTTGGCTATGGGCTATTAGAATAATCCTGGCTTATTTACAGCATGATTTATAGAGATCTTACAACCAGATACTGAGTTATTGTTGTACATTGACGATATCTACTTAACTAACGACGACTCCAATCTACACCTTACCAGGGCAGACACAGTAATGACAATGTTAACAAGGTTACTAAATTAATTTAAAAAATCGGCTATCTGATGGTGACCTACATTAAATGTGAAATATCCAGCCAGGGCACGGGACTAGCTCCAGATCTCCTCTTGAAGTGTGCTAACTTGCAGCCTCCCGACAAACTGAAAAAGTAAGAATACCTGTCGGGTTTTCTTAACTTTGGACATACTTATTTGCCTCAGTACGCAGAGAAAATGAAGTCTTTGTATGACCTGATTTCTCCCACTTTTTCTTCTAAACGGGGGCTGAGCTAACATACTGATAACTTACATGCTCTACAAGCAGACATGCTTGAGACTAAATATTTACAAACTAGGGACAACAAAAAAACAACCTAGTTATGAGAGTCATACTCAGTCACTGTGGTTACACCTATGTGACATACAAAGAAGGACAGACCTTACCCTTTGACTACAAGTCTCACTTGAATTCCCAGGCTGAAGTACAATTTGCTTCCATTGAAAAAACCCTAATGACTCTAAAAACAGCTTTTCTAAAAGTGCACCGTTGGTGCAGGGAAAACATGTCATTATTGTTTCTCCCATACCTGCACTACAGGGGGCCAGAAAAGCAAGAATTCCTAATGCTTGAGTGCTATGCACAAGGTGAGTAAAGTGGGCCTCTTATTTAAGTTCAGTGGCTGTAAGGTTTCAGTATGATCCCTCTGTCTGTACATAAGCTTTTCAGCAATATGAACAGGAAATTGTTCCGACTCCAGATATGTTTTTCTCAGAGCATAATTTTTACACGGATGGCTCTATCCACCCTGAGGTAGGAACCAAATGTGAGTACTCTGAAGCTTGTGCAGCAATGCACGGTGTAGTGAAAGATGGTGAGTTCATCCCACAACGCGCACACACACCAAACTCTTATGTGATAGTACTGCACAAAGTACAGAATTTCATGCTCTTCTACTTGCAATACAGAAGACTAACTCATCATTTCCCACACTCATTGTGTACGACTCTGCCTTCTGTGTGCAAGGTTACAATGGTGATTGAATTGATTCAAGGACTCAAAGGCAAAGCCCACAAAAATAAACAGCTTCGGGGAAAGGTATCTGTCTTACAAGACACGCTTCCCTTGGTCCATGTGAAGCACACATAGGGCCATCAGCACAGTGGTATTCACAGTAAAGGGAACTGTGCTGCTGACAGCACAGCAAAAGCTGCAACTCCAACTGCCCAAATAGTATTCTTAACTAGATCTCAAACGAAGATTGACACAGAAATTTTAACAGCCATAAATGCAACCAAGCAAGTTGGGAAACCTCCTGCAGGTTTTCCTCCCAGATACTGCCACACCCTTATTTCAGATAGCATTCCGGTAGGTACAATGCCAGAAGTGGGAGACAGAATATTACCTAATATTCTGTTCAGATTAGAATTAATGAAAAAAACAAATGCGGGAATAAATGCAACCGTAGCAATATAATAGCAACGCTATTGGTACCTAGTTTATTTAAAGAAACTAAGGACTATGTGAGACAGTGTGAAACTTGTCAGCAGACTAAACCCTCCACTGTCAAAAGACAATTGCCAACTTTACTCATGAGCTCAAATATCCCCTTGTGGGTGATTTATTTGGACCATATCAGTTACCTAAATTCAGCTAGCCTATATAAGTACATATTGGTGGCTATTGATTCATGCTCTTGATTACTATGGGTTTTGCCACACAGAAATGCAAATGCTTCAGTAGTCTTCAAAGATTTGCAGTGCCTTACTTAAAGTAGATAGTTAATTTTTTTCATTTAGCTAATGACCCTGCATTTGCCTCCAAGGCTTTTAGGGATTCAACGTTTGCTGTTGGAGTTTGTCTGCAATTCAGCACCCCATTCAAAGCTGAATTGAACTGCATTTTTGAGTTGACCATGACATGATTAACCCCTTCGATGCTCATGATGGAACGGTTCCGTCATGAGTGTCGGTTGGCCTGTGCTCATGACGGAACCGTTCCATCATGAGCCGGTAGGCTCATTAGAACCTTCAGCCCAGCACAAACATTTGCACCGCGCTGAAGGTGTTAAAGAAGCTTTGACTGCTAGTATGATAAGTTCAGGTCTTACTTGATACCATAATCTGTATCAGGTTCTGAGATCACTGAAAAACTTGTCTAGATGAGCACTAGGAGGAGCACTGCATATGAGGTTCCCTTCGGAATTCCCATGTATATACCTGGCTTAGATAATTGTGTAAAGGTGGCAGATGAAGACAAATTCTACAGAGTTTCCAAGAAGTCGGAGACAAACCACTCTGATGCCAACACCTGTGAAGAGAAGGTTATTACTGCTGCTGACGGTGGGTTCCCAAAGTTGGGGACCTTTTTTGAGAGAATATCCATGACAATCACGCTTTTGGACCATCCTACAGACCACCCATCACTGTTCTTGGGGAAAAGGTAACATAATTGTTATCCTGCCTCTGCTGCCTAGATCAAGAAGAAACAATCAGGTGTATATTCACCACATTAAAAAGCATTATGTGGCCATCCCTCTACAGCCAGATGCCGCAGACACCAAGAAAGATTCAGAGTAGTGCCTCTCAACAGCTCCCTACTCTGAATACCATACCCCAAAAAAACAGTAACATTTCTAGTGCAGGGATGATTGAACTTAACACTGTATACACTGTATACAATACAGAACACTGAGTGCAACAAACACAGTTGATGCTGCTGACAGTGGCTGCTGTCCAGCGTAATTCCATGGTCTCTAATGAAATTCCATATGATGCTACGCCATTTGAACTGGTCACTTTTTGAGCATCCTGAGGGACCAAAAATGCTAAAATTTTCAACCCCTTTCACAGTTACTCTTCGCCAAAGACTGCTTCACACTTGTCGATGTTTCTTGACAAATATATGATTCCTCCATTGTCATATGCCTGGATCACTCTGGAAAAGTGTCTTTCATCATGTGGTTGGCAATAATATTTGCCATTCTACTGCCACTCAACAAACATTTTGTCTGTGCAATAACAAATGCATCACATGTAGTTCGTGGACTACAGCCCCAGTCATCATCCTACAGAGCCTGAAGAGGTTTATATGCTGCAGACATATTATCCTGTGCCCAAGGACATAGCTTGGGAGAAATTTCAACATCTTATTATGGGACCCACAGGGACATTGTACTTGCCTTATGTGATAAAAATTTGAATGAATGATGTTAGAATACCAGGTTCACTTTCAGATGATTGGGACATTGAGGCTGTTAAAACAATAATGTTTGATTTGCAGGTGTATGGTACTTTGAATAGTGAGGATCCTTATTTGAATTCAGCAAACTACAAAGAAATGTATTGCTGTCATCACTATGCACAATATGTCATACATAGGACTAGTTATACTAGAGAAATACACAATTACACACAATGTGAACATTGTGAGGCTCTGCCTCCCAGGAGCAATTCTAATTTCTTGAAGAGATTCGCTTATTTTTAGAGTACTTACAGGTCACACTCTTCAATCTCCTGTTTCACACAGAAGCCCCAGCAGCTTCTGAAAAACCTAATCACTACCAACAACTTGATTTACTCCACTGAGTTTAGTCAAAACCTGGCTATTCGAGGATATGAGTATTGGAAAGCAAATGTTGAAAGGAAGAGATTTGGGGAACCAAGTTCTGGCAGATTTAAGGTAAATAAACCTTCTTTCGAGCCTATGCAATACCAAAAGAAATGATTTAAAAAAAAACAACTATCCAGCAGGCTATGGTCAGAGATTAGGAACAATGAAGGTTTTAAAGAAACCTTCTATCCCATAAGTCAATCAGACTATGTTAAATAATTGGCAATTGTCAATTAGGGTTGAGCATAGCTCACCGTGTTGTAGTACATGTGATTACACCCAGTTATATAAAAACTCTGTGAAATTCCGCAGAGTTCCTCCTTCCTGGAGTCACTTGTAGAAAATGCTTCTGAGGAGCCAAAATGTGTGAACATGGTTGAACACTAGTGTGAAGCCGTTGTTTATAGCTTTTGACTTTGTGCATTGCCTCCAAACATTTTTGTCTTGAATAAATCATCCGCTGGGCAAGGAGGGGTGTGAAGCTAGACTGTCAGAGACTTGCTGTCCTCATGGGGCCAGAAGCACCCAAAGAAATGATGCACACGTGGTTGTACTGGCACTCTTATGAAGTCTGGTCACTGCACATGCACTGGTTTTTCCACCAGCAGAGAATTCTGCGTCTTAAAGCACCAAGTGGTTTTCTTTTAATGACACACGAGGTGTATTTTTGGAAACAACAGTCTTGCAGGTTTTGTTCAATTCAATGATGTTGCCTCACATATCTGCTACAGTCCCCACACCACTCTTTAGTGCACACTGAGCGCCTGCATGATACATTTAAACTGTATGGAGGTGAACGCGCCAGTAAACTCCACTCTGCTGGTGGTTGGCAGTGTATTTTTGCAGAACTATGCACTCTAAACGAAGCGTGGCGTTGGCAAGCTCCCGGAACTCTGCCAGCAGAGCGGAGTTTGCCGCCCACCTTTATTTTCAATGAATATGCCTGAATCAGATCGAAACTATATGATGCAGACTGAAACCTCTAATTCAACAGAATTTCCTGTTGAAGGTTTGGCCTTATGGCCTTATAATTCTAAAACATGTGTGCAGTGTTTCCTTTCCAACACTCCTAGATCCCAACTTAATCTCTCTGATCCACATTACACTAAACAAACACCTGTAGTGGCCACTACATACGGTGTAGCCAAGTTATGCCAACTATGACTGGGGCACTGTATTCTCCCAGCCATGAAGAAACAATTCTTCTCCATTAATGAAAAGATGGATTTGTTTTAACTTTCTTCTTTGGCTACGTATTCAAAGAAACAAAAGATTTGTTGCCACAGCAGTATATGCCATCTACAATGAATTGAATGAATATTCTGACAAAGAAGCTGCAGAAAGAATTAGACAAATAGATAACAAAAACAAGCAAACAGTTTTTAAAGCTATTGAAAATGGAATGCACAAACTTTCTAAAAGAGTTTAGTTGCTAAATTGTCTTATACCTCATGAAATGAGATCTGAAATTGTTACAAAGCTGGCAGGCTCAGTTAAGAATGATTATACAATTAAATTGGTCTTTACAAACACTTAGATCAGGTTTCGTGCCTTTTCTACTTCTTAATGCTACAGCCTTATTTGAATCATGTAATTTGACACTGACACAATAAACAATGGCAAAGAAAGACTCAACATATACCCTACTAAGTATAGATTAAGTTGAAGATGAACCATTTATAGTCAGTGACACAGCGGCCATTACCTGATTAATCCATGGTATTATTTATTTACCCATAACAACCTTTCATTTTCGTTACTGTCAAAAATATAATTTGTATTTGTATTTGTAGACATACTTATAGAGCGCGACTGTCACCCAAAGGGTATCCTGGCGCTTTGACCACAAGCATTCCTACAGATGTTAATTACACTGCCCTCGGGAAAAGATACGTTTTAAGATCCTTTTTAAAAGACGAGAGATCCTGCTTGCACCTTAGGGCCAGAGGTAGGGAGTTCCAGAGCTGAATGAGCGGCCTCCCATCCTCACCCTTTTTATCTTGGGAACTGTCACCAAAAAAGCCGAGGAGGATCTCAAAAGTCTGGCAGCAGAACACCAGGAAAAAAGATCTCGCAGCACCACTGGGCCCAGCCCATGCAAGGCTCTAAAGACCAAGCAAGCAGATTTGAAACAGATCCGTTTTTGAACCGGTAGCCAGTGTAAGTCCGAAAGGGCAAGAGAAGATGAAGCAGACCATGGCCGCGAGAGCGCCAGTTAAGCTGCCATATTCTGTACCCGCTGTAGCTTCATAATTAGGGTACTGGGGGCCCCCAGAAGCAGTGCGTTACAGTAGTCTAATCTACTGAGGATGATACTACGCACCGCTTCCGTCCTCGCTGAATGAGGGATTAGTGGAAGAATCTTCCGCAGCATACGTAACAGCAGCATGCAGGTCGCCGTGGTTTTGTTCACGAAGGCGTCCAGCTGGAGACTAGGCCCGAGCAGGACACCTAGGTTACGGACAGAATCTGCCGCTGCAACAGTGCCTAAGGTAGAAGAAGGCCAGAGCCCCTCTGGCAGAGGACGAGGCGTTCGGTCTACCGAGCAATAAAGAACTTCAGTCTTTGCCCCATTAAACTGTAACGAGTTCTGACGCAGCCAGTCCGCAGCTGCGGCCATGCATTGGTGAAAGGATTCCAGGGAGACCGCATCCCTGCCCTCGATGGAAAAAATAAGTTGAGTGTCATCGGCGTAATTGATGACAGACATACCAAATGACTTGATCAAACTTATTAGAGGGCGAATATATAAATTAAAAAGGATCGGGCTGATTGCAGAGCCCAGCGGCACTCCCTGTTTTACATCTCTCACCGCCGAACGAAACGGCGGCACGGCCACAGATTGCTGCCTGTTACAGAGGTATGATGCCAGCCAGTCATGTAAATGTAAATGTATGAAACTTATATAGCGCAGGACTTACCCTGGGGCATCTCCGCGCTTGCTTAGGGAACCCGTCCTGGTATTCCCCTGTGAGAAACCCCGGCAGGGTATCCACAAGGTGAAAGCCAGGCATCCCGCCGCGAGGGGCCGATGTGGAGATTAAGCAAGCTATTGCCCAGAGTCGCAGAGTGTGACCCCGTGAGTCGAGTAGGCACCGGAGCGAGAATTGTCGAGACCGTGGAATTTATGAGCCCGAGACCCGCCGAGGCGGGGAATCGAACCCTGGTCCACGGTCGATCTCAGATTCCGGGTCTGCCGCCTCTAACCACTGAGCCACACTTCTCCACTCCAAGGCTAAGCCGGTTACCCCGGACTCCCGGAGCCTGCCTAGTAGAACCGTATGGTCAACCGTGTCGAACGCGGCCGACATGTCAAGCAGCACCAAAAACGCTGCTCCTCCCATGTCGACACGCGAACGCAGGTCGTCCAAAACGGCCACCAAAGCAGACTCCGTACCGTGGGCCGGCCTGAAGCCAAATTGGGCCACGTCCAAGAGGTCGTTAGATTCAAGGAAGCTGGACAGGACCCTAGTGACCAATTTCTCTAAGATTTTTACTGAGAAAGGCAGGAGTGAAATAGGCCTATAATTGGTCGGGCATAAAGGGTCCAAGGTGACCTTTTTTAGCAGTGGGGTAATCACTGCCAGTTTCCAGCTATCCGGGACCATGGCCGTGGTCAGTGACTGGCAGCAGATGGAATGGAGCGGAGGAAAGTGCTCTGCCTGGAACACCTTCCAGAACTTGTGTGGCAAGGGGTCTAACGGGGAACCAGATGACACGCCATTCGCCAGCAGACAGAATTCCTCCAGGGAAGGAGTGGGAAAGCAGGTCAGCCGAGGTTGTACTGCTTCCTCCACCGTCACCTCCCGAGCTGCTCCGCTGACTAATTCCAAGGAGCAAGAATCAGGATGGCTAAGTAGGTTGGGGGCCGAAAGTCCAGTCAAGATGGTATTGATTTTTTCCTCAAAAGCCGAGGCTAATGAGTCGCATAGTTCCTGTGAGGCCGGGATGGCAGATGTAGCACAGGCTGGGTTGGAGAGATTTTTAACCAACTTAAACAAGGTTTGCGACTTGTTAACTGCTTTAGTCAGTGTGGCCTCAAGAAACTTAGCTTTAGCCAACCTAATCTGAATCTTGTACTCCTGCAGTTTTTTTTTATAAAGCAGTCTATCTGTTTCTGAATAGTGTCTTCTCCAGACCCGCTCCGCCTGTCTATTGGTTGGTACAAAACAATCCATAATTCATCACTGTACCATTCATGGAAATTCCCTTTTATCCACTTCTGTTTAAATGAAAAGGAGGATGACCCTGTGTATGTCAGTACAGCACATTACAGAAATTCTCTTGGACAATCTCGTCTGTGTGACACCATATCTTTGCATGGAATGTTTAGTGCTTTGATGCAGGGTTAAGTTGTATCTTATCTGTTTTCCTCATTGCATTTAATTCTACACATCATGAACTGTTAAATAACAGCGCTGATTTATTTTTAACAAATGTTACATGCTGTGGGTGGAACCTGTCCAGCCATACCTGATAACAGTGTTATGGAGGGAGACACCTAGAATGTTATTAGGAACATCTCTTTGCCTAGTATAAGTATATAATCTATGCCTTTTGGAAGACTTGAACAAACTATTGTCTGTTCTCTTACAAAAAGAAGTTCCTTTGACTTCAGCGGTCGAAGTTTATAATCTGCAAACAGCAAGAACTGCTTCATAAATTCAGTCACCATTACACACACAGGGCCCGATTCACAGAACTAAGACAAAATCCTAAACTTACTACAATTTTGGTATTCACAGAAGGCACTTACTCATTTTGGTATTCACAGAAGGCATTTACTCATTTCGGTATTCACAGAAGTTAGGACTCCTAACTTTAGGACTCCTAAATGCCTTCTGTGAATACTGAAAGTCCTTCTGTGAATCACCGCCCGTGATCCTCAGGCCCTGATGACACCGGCACAACTAGGCGCACCTTAGGCTGGCAGCCTGCGCTGATCTGTGGCCTACCCCCAGGCGGTGTCCCACATCTTACTCTTGTCTCTGCCCGGAGTGGCTTTCGCCTGACCCCCACCAGTGGACACTACCCCTGGATAGCACACATGCCAGACGGGACGCACTAGTTGGGTCTCACAATCAGTTGGGCCTCTGCCAGCAAGCTCCATGAAGAAGTGGATGCTAGACCTGGGCGGTAAATTCCGTTCCGCTCACGGACTTTGGCTAATTTTGCGTTCCTCGGAGAATGCGAAATTGCCCAAAATTCTGTGTTCTGATCCTCCGCAATTTTTTTTGCTTGTTTGCATTCTCAAAGTGCGTGTTCACGAGATATTTCCCCCCGAGCACGCAAACATCGATTGCGAACAGTAAAAAAGCATCGCGAACAAGCAATTCCACGTGTTCGCGGAATTTCTGCATGTTCGCGGAGATTTTTTGCTGTGATTACGCAAATTCTGCCCACCCCAATGGCCCACAGCCAGGTTGGCAGCAGATGGCCCCAGGGTGCAGAGTGATGAGGGGGCACCTACTGGTTGCTGTTACTGTGCCCCCCTTACTTCTTTAATCAACCAATAAGATTCTCCCCCTATTCCTGTCAAACTGATGGTTTGTGGATCTCTGCTGCCTGTGTTGCCCCCACACCCTGGTCTGTCCCTCTCTTCCCCTGACTCGCTCTCACCACCCACTCTTGTCCCCGCACAATCACTGCCACCCTAATGGGACCCCAGACTCCACATGACTGCACCCGCACTACTCTCCCTTCAACCTTTGCACGTTCTTTTCTGGAACGTCCAAGGCTTCACACACTTTTAATAAGAAAAAGGTGCTCTTGTACCTGCAGGCCAAAAGACCGGATGTGTCTCTCCTACAGGACACCTGGACGACCTAGAAGCCAACAAATTGCGTTGCGACTGGGTAGGTAGAGTAATACTCTAACCCTGGGCGTAGTGGACGTAGCGGGGCTATGCCGAGGTCCACGGAGTTGCGAACATGGAACTCCATGGAACTCCGCTCCGCTATACCACCGGCCTCCGCCCACGCATGCGCATTTCTTGCAAGAAATGCACATGTGCAGGCGCATTTTTCTCAAGGATTACCCAGATAGCGAGTAAGAGGAGGAGGGCAGCCCAGGGATTCCGCAGTACAGGTACATGTTTTAAAGTTTTAAGTAATGTAAAATTACTTGTTAATATAGGGGGGGTGAAGGTGGGGGCTGTCCAACTCCGCTCTGCTGCAGAGTGTGGGGAGAATTGCCTTCTCCGCAGAAAGCGGTGAGGGCAAATCACTGCACACTCCATGGGCGGATCGGAAGTCTCTGCCCGGGCTTATAATACACAGCAGCACTTCAACGCTATCCACCACCACAAATAGTCCACAGCTTACATGTGGAGTAGCGCTACTTCTCTGCAAATTGTTGCCTGCCATGGTTGTGAAGACATGGTCCAATCTAGGTAGCAGATATGTGATTGCAGAGCTGACGATGGGGGATAGGTCTTTGTGTGTGGGTTCGGTGTATGCACCGACGGGGTACAAACTCGATTTCCTCCTTTAGCGAAATCGCCTTCTTGTGGAGATCAGCGCATCTAAGTACAGCATCGGTGAGGACTGGAACCTTGCTTGCGATGCGGTACTAGATTGGACAGGTCCCCTAGACCTGGGATAGAGCCTTATTGGCGGATATTACCTTTGACCACGGCCTTGTTGATCACTGGCGTCTCTTCCACCCAATGGATGAGGAGTATACCTTTTGGTCCATGGTGAATGGCAAAAAATCCAGATTAAACTACGTTCTCTTCTCCCACTTGGCAGTGGCACTCTATTGGGAATCCTGTATACTAGAAACTGCCATGTCTGGCCACTCCCCGGTTCTACTGTCTTTAGATGTGGGCCTGGCCTCCCCGGGCCACAAAACATAAAGCCTGAACGTACAAAGATACTGCTCTCCCCAGGGCAAGGGCCAACTACGGGCCCATGTCTCTGCATACATGGCGGACAACAAGCACTCCATAGACTCCCATAGAGTGCTCTGGGTGGCCTTGAAGGCAACCATCTGTGGCCAATGAATGAGGGACACCACAGTGGCCAATAAGCAGGCTTCTATTCGTAGGCAGAAGTGGAGGCACAGATCACCACCCTCAACCACCTCAACTCCACCACCCCACTGTGCCCAATCAATGTCACCTGGAGCAGGCCCATATTGCCCTGAACAATCTCTACACCTCTAAGGCAGAGTATGTCGTTCAGCGCATGAAAGGGAGACACCGGGAACAGGGGGAGAAGGCAGGCCACCTGCTAGCTGTCCAGCTGCAGCAAAGGGAGGCTGCCATGGCCATTCTGTCTATCCACTCGATGGGCGGGGATGATACTCACTGAACCACAGGCCATTGTTAATGAGTTTGCATCATTTTATTGCACACTCTACACCCTGGAGGTACCGGCAAGTGTACATCGAATCACGACATTCCTTGAGAAGGTCGACCTCCCGCATTTAATTTGACAAGGGCCCAGAGCTTCTAGCAGGGGACATTGGTAAGGAGGAGATTGTGGTAGTCATATCCAAACTACCCTACCACACAAACCTGGAAGAGAACAGTTTCCGAATTCTACCAATGGTCAGGGGAGGAGGTAATCAACCCCTTTCATGCCGCCTTCCAAGAGGCAGAGTCAACAGCCTCTTTGGGAACCCTTTCTAATAGGATGGTGATCATGGTTCATTGCTGTCTGTTTGGTACCAGTTTATCTCTAAGGTACGGTTGCTACATGGCTGCCTGACATGCAGGTCAACTGCGGAGGGTTCATCTCCAACCCCTTCCACATCTGGATGGGGCACACACCAAGGCTTCCTGCTCTCTCCACTCCTATTCTTACTAGCAATGGAACCCTTGGCCTCTATCATTCGCCACTCACTGCTCATAGCCAGCATACCCATCAGGGGAGGCATCTCCAAAGTATACCTGTATGCTGCCGATATCCTGCTCAGCCTACGAGATCTCAGCAACTCCCTTCCAGCAATACTGGAAGTTATAGACATCTTTGTGGCACTGTCTGGTTACCAGGTAAACTGGGACAAGAGTGAGGCCCTCCCACTGTAACCTGCACCACAAAGGCGGCAATCACGGATACCCCTTCCACTGGAAAACTTATCGGTTTAAGTACCTGGGGATCTTGGTCAACAAGGGCCTAACCGAGATGTTCATGGATAACCTGACTCCCTTCATTAGGTAGATGAAATGGGACTTTGATAAATGGTGCCTGCGTGTTTCTCTACATGCGGTAGGGCACATGCAGTGCAGATGGTCATGCTGTCGCACTTTACCTATACGCTCGGCATGCTCCCCGTAACGGTGCCCCTCGCCATGCTCCATCTCATAGACTCCCAGATCCAAGCCTTCGTGTGGGGATTCATCTGAATGCGACTAGATACAGGCAATCTTATGGCGTGTTGCTCCTGTGGTGGTTTGAGCTTACTATTGGTGGAACACTACTCTCTGGCCCTACATCTTTCTCAACTCACCTACTTTTTACCGGGCCCTCCACGATGAGTTCAAACTGAACGATTGCTCCTCGCTTGTGACAATGGAAATGACCTTCTCTATGGGGTCTATGCCCTACAACTGTCACACTTACACTCAGGCCACATCCAAAAGTCTGGCACTGTG
Organism: Lissotriton helveticus; assembly: GCF_964261635.1. Lineage (NCBI taxonomy): Eukaryota > Metazoa > Chordata > Amphibia > Caudata > Salamandridae > Lissotriton > Lissotriton helveticus. The sequence goes on from NC_136070.1 coordinate 1,172,881,131, forward strand.
CCCACAGCCTCTTCAGAGTGGATCATCGACAACATAACAGGACACCACTGTGGGGCAATGACAGCCTCCGCATTGACTGCCGGGCCCTTCAGTGGCCATGCTGGGTGGAAGACGGCATACACACCTTGGACCAGGTACTAATGGACAGTGACCTGAAACCTTGCAACCATTTGAAGAAGGAATTTGGCGTCTACCCATGATTGGCCTGGAGGTACCTACAAGTGTAACACTGCCTGCGCTGTTGCCTGGGTCCCGCCCTTGGCACTTACAACCCTTGCCGGAGGTTGAATACTGTTCATGTGGGGCCGGCACAAGGGTATGAGATTGGGGCTGTACAGAACACTCACAAACCACCTCTTCTCACAACCCCTCCCCCGCAGCCTCCACACCAAGTGACCGGACCGCCTTCAGGTTATCATTGAGGAAGAGGACTGACATGAATTTCTGGAAGCCCTGGACAGAGGTGCCAGTGAATCCTGATAAAAATTCTGCCTGTTCAAGACGCTTCAAGAGTGGTATTGAACGCAACAAAAGCTGGCCTTTTACCCCGCTTGAACTGCTGGAGGTATTCGGCTGCCCAAGATGACCTCTCCCATATCCTATGTGATTGCCCTTCATGCCAGTCCTTTTGGGCTTACGTAAGGTACACCCTGGGGGCATCCATGCCTCTCCAGCTCCCCTTTACTCCCTCCGTTATCCTCCTACACAATCTCAGAGGCGCCCCTGACTTGCCGACCACAGTGCCGCCTCCTGCATGCAGCACTGTCCACAGCCAGTTCTGCATCCTCCGTCAGTGGCGTTCACATGCACCTCCTTCTCAGAAAAGCTGGATGGTGACAATAATACAGATGGCGTCCCATGAACACGTCATCTATGGCATGCAGGATCAGGTGAAGGGGCTGACATGGGCGCCCTTCTTCCAAGATGCTCCCTAAGGTTGATCCTACCAACACTGACTGCCATCCCTGACAGGTGCAGAGGGCAATCTGACCCGACACAGTTGCATAGGCCCCTCCCTTCTTCCCTGCCTCCAAAGGTTAGGATTCCCGCATCCACACCAGTCACAGCCTCCCTCACTTACCCGTCACCTTTCTCCCCTCCTTACCTCCCTGGGCTGTTCTCACCTCCCTCCCTCTTTCTCCCTCTCCTCCATCCCTACACCTCTGCCTTCCCCTCAACTCCCCCGCTGGGCACGCTGATGTGCAGATCCTCCCCACTCAGCATGGATCCCCGACAAGGTACACATGCCTCTTTCTCAAGAACACTGTAGGCACCAACAAACTGGTAGCCTAGGACCCCCTCTCCCCCCAGCCCCGAGGTCAGCTCCCTTACCCTCAATGCAGCATTTTCTTCCTGGTTTGGGGCTTGCGGTCCACCACACCTTATGGCATAGCCGAGGACCTTCCCCCTCCATGGACTGCCTGCTCCTCCCCCCACCGGCCCCATGCAGAGACCCCCAGACACCAACTCATTGCTCCCTCCCCCCCTCTCCAGAGACATCATGGCACACAGGTCTCAATGCTGATTGTAATGTGAGAAATGCCTATGCCCACTGCACTGCAACCATTGCCCGGGGTCGGGCACACAGCGATAGGATGAAAGATCGGATGCTCTGTCTCCACTTCTGACCTGAGCCCTCACCCTTGCACTCATGTTTCTCCCCCTCCTGCCTCCCCATCCCGCCCTTCTTCCCTAAACCTCCCCACCCCTCCCCATTTGTTTGTTACTGTGCTGTTCAATCTTTATTACTGTTGCAATTATTGCATTGTTCGCTTTTAATTCAATAAAAAATATGACACAAAAAAGAAGCAATGTGTAAAGCATTAATACAACACTTAAAACAGTAAAAATAGTGAAAGCACCATACAAATAGATAACACACTTATTAGAATAGTAGAGCTTAATTTGATGGACAAAACAAAACCAAAATAACAAACATCCAAATAAGCAGAACCGGAGTTATGAATTTCTAAAGAAAATATCGGAATATAGTGCTTAAAAGCATGAAACACCAACCGGGGCAATGTGATTGCACTTCACAGAGACAAATCCATAATTTCAGGCCGACCAGAATGGAATGCGAGTCAGATACTGGGACCAACCTTGTTCTGCAAAGCACCTAAAATGTGTCAACGACGGAGCTGCGATGAGACAAGCAAAGAGGCGATGCATCACACCACAGGTTTGTGGGCGATGCATCATCAAGCCTCGCAAGACGAGCATGCATTGGGAATGGAGATGACGTGCTGCGCAGAAATCAAAATAATGTACTCTATGTTTGCGATGCATCGTTGTCAGAGATGTGCTGGTTCTGAGGGGTGCAATATCATCGATGCATGGATTTTCACTGAAGCAGCATTTTATATCCACATCCAGGGATTCAGCACTAGATTGGCAGCATATGGCAGGCCAAGACGCTTAGATCAATCAATCAACCAATCAATCAAGTAATTTGTAAAGCGCACTACATACCCGTGAGGGTTTCAAGGCGCTGGGGGGGGGATCTGCCTCCAGAAGTAGTTCTACGGATGCGCGGGACCGTGGCCAGGGCGTGGTCAGCAGAGCGGAGTTTCCTGTTGGGTACGTAGAAGGAGAGCCGATTGTTGAGATAGGCTGGGAGCCAAAATAGAGGAACTTCCCACCCACACGCATTTGTCAGCCGCGAAGGATTCTGCAGTTAATTGCGTTTACCTTTTATGGTACTTGTGGAGTGCCTTGTGTGCGTGGATCAGGAGCTTGAAGGAGATTCTCCTGTCGACGGGGAGCCAGTGCAGGTTCCTCAGGTGGGGGGTGATGTGGTCGCAGCGCTGGACATCGAGGATCAGGCGTGCAGAGGCGTTCTGGATTCTCTGCAATCTGTTGATGAGCTTGGACAAGGCTCCGGCGTGAGGGCCTTTCCGTAGTCGAGTCTGCTGCTGACTAGGGCCTGGGTGACTGTTTTCTTTGAGGTTGTCGGGATCCATCTGTAGATCTTGCGGAGCATGCGGAGGGTGTTGAAGCAGGTGGAGGAGACTTGTTTGGTCCTGGTGAGTTTCGAGTCGAGGATGACTCCCAGGTTGCATGCGTGGCAGAGTCTAGATACTGTAGGTGGATGATTGAAAGTCTTTGTTGTCTCTGAGACTTCAAACAAGCGAGGCGGTCCTGCAAGTTCTTGGAGTCACTTTGGTTCTGGATTGGAGAGAGGCTAGTATCATCCTTCTCATTCCCAGGGAAGGAGTACAACAGAGTGCCAGTCCTTTCAGCATCACTGCAGTCCCTCCTCTTCCTGGTAGAATATTCTTAGGTACAGAAGTGTTCTAAAATGGTGGTGTCTGAGTTAAAGTACTTATATAAAGTTGTGCCTTTGAAGTAGGGGAAACTTCAAAGAGGCTTTTGGAGTGTACAGAGTCCCTGCCATTCCTGCCATGGCTCCAGACTCACTACAGGAGGTATGCAGCCCTTTGTGTGGGGACAAGATAGAGCCTATTCAGGTGTAAGTGTCAGCTGGCCCATCAGTCACATCTAAGATCCCTTTGTGAGTGGCTGTCTAGAGAGAATGCAAAAAACAAAACTGTCACCCATCCCAGATGTGTATTCAGAGACAGGCAGAAGGCTCCTATGGTTAAGGAAAGAATGTGCCAAATTTCTGAAAGTGGCATTTTCAGAATTACAAATAAAATCTAACTTCACCACAAGTTGCAGTTTTAAATTGTGATTCCAGAGACACCAAACGTGGGGTCCTATCTTTTTCCAATTGGGAATTACACTTATAAAATATAATACGGTAATCCCAATGTTATCTTATGGGAGAGATAGGCATTTCAGTACTGACAAATGAGTTTAAGAGACATGTCCTACTTTTTAAATACATTGGACTCTGCTCTTGGGCTGACCAGAGCCTACTTTAGGGGTCACCTCTATGTTTTAAAAAGGAAGTTTGGGCTTGGCAAGAGGTTGACTTGACAGCTCAAACCTGCAGAAGACAAATGCTCAGCAATGGCAGGCATGAGACATGTTTAAAGGGCTACTTGTGGATGGCACAATCAGTGATGCAGTCCCTCTAGTGGCATTTAATTTACAGGCCCTGGTCAAATGAAACACACTTTACTAGGGACTAATAAGTGAATTAAATATGGCAATTGTGGATAGGCCAATGTTATCATGTTTTGGGCAAAGCGCATATGCACTTCAGCACTGGTTATCATTGGTATAGTGCCCAGAGTCCTAAGGCCAGCAAAAACAAAGTCACCAAAAATTAGAGGTCTGAAGACAAAAAGTCAGGGGAATACACACCACGGATGACAGGTCTAACACCGATAATGCCAAGAGCGACTGACTGCTACCTTAGTGGGTGTTTGGCTTTCATGAGGAACACTGTTATACAAAGCCTTTGCTTTCAACAAGGTATGCAGTTAGTCTCTTCTCCCTGAGTATCTCTCGATTGCAAGTTGCTCTTCCTTTCAGGCTCTTATAGTATAGCGCATAGAGGTAGGCATTAGGGTGTTAGGTTTCACATAATATTTTAAATTACATTTTGATAATGCTGGAAATGTTCATTTTATTCTTGTTACTTATAACTTGTCTTATTGCTCTTTTTTTGATATTCTGTGCAGTTGCTTTTTAGTACTGAGAAATAGATTATCCCTGTGGTAACAAATAATTTTAACGTTAAAGTATTCATTCTTCTTAGTCCAATGTGTGCGATACTGGGAATAATGAAATAAGGGTTCTTGTTGTGTCAACGATGCCCCTGATCCCTTTATGGGATTGGTAGAAACCCAAAAGCAATGCTTCTATGTAAATGACTCTTTGAATAGTGTTTTGCAGGGCTCCAATAAATTCTTTCACATTCACCGCTGGTGCTTTGGTCCAAGTTCACCCATGTCATCTGTTGGTGGGAAGTCACCTGTTGTAGAGTTGCACCAAAGTTGTAACTCATGCTACAATCCCCACACAGTCACAGTCCTCAACATCTCTCCCCTGATTTACTCCCTTGATTTCTACTACACTATAAAACCTTGGGCCTTATTTGGTATTTGGTGGATGTATGACATCTATCAAAAATAACAGATGCCCCATTTAGCCTACTTAGAGAATTTAGAGGCACTGAATACTCGAAATGGAGCTGAAGAGATATCCACCAACTTTTTTATGAAACTTCTGATTCTTAAATGTTCTGATAAACGTCCTTTGTTGTTGATTCCCCTTCATTCTGTCCTGCAATTATTATATAAACATCTGTGCCCAATTTTCCCAGGCACATCCTCTTAATATCACTAGCTCCACAGTCACCTAACATAGCCCACCTTCCAAACTATTCTGCTCTACACTATCTCCAGGCCCATAGTTCCCCAGCACAACCAATACTTCATAACCCCTCCGACCTATCAGTTAATTCATTTACTCCTGTCTCTAACAACACCCCACCCCAGTTCACCAGACCATCAGTGCCTTACTCTTCCTCTCTAATAATCTCTGCCTCGCTAGCACACTTTTACTACTTGGAATTTTGAAAAGTTCTGCTAACTACTTTTTTTGTGGACTTAGACTCCTCTTGGGTGAAAGTTCTCATGGAAGTGGAAAATGCAGCTGGTTTCATTTTGTAGGGAACCAGGGTAGGGATCCAAAGGATCATCAGAACTGGGACGACGACCGATGGAAGATTACGCAACAGAATATGGCCCCAACAAGTTAAAAAAAAATCTTCCAGAGAGGCAAATGTCCTGAGAGCACAGCCTATTCACCAGTAGGAGGGTAAATGTTCATATAAGGTCAGGGTGAAGGTAAATAAAGACAGCTTTGGGTGGATCTTCTCAAATTGTGTATTTTTATGATGAAAACTAAAAATGGTTTGCTCCATCAAGATAAGATCAATGACTTACACAAAACAGCAGTGACTGGCAGGCCTTCAAAGGAAAAGATGAAAATTACACTGAGAAATGGGTAGTGTGTGCAAAGGTTTCCAATCAAAAATGGGAGATTGATCACTTTTAATTTTTGTTAGAATACATTACTGGATCTTTGGTATAGAAGCTATTCAAGAGTTACACAATCATTTCAATTATTTCTTATGTATTTGTTTATTTATTTATGTAATCATTAATAAAACATAAACCATTGTCCACTTGACACAGTAGAGAAAAAGAGACAACACTGCACAAACATGTAAGAAGGCTAAGACCCAATAATACTGAGAAAAAAAAGAAGAAAATTAACTGAAATACCAGAAATCTCAATTTTAGAGACACAAATATTAAGATCCCAGAATATAAAATATCTCTAGCCAAACAGCAAGGTTTTGAGTCTTTTCCTGAACGGTAGATATTCAGTAGTATGTTTTAATTTAATTAGATAATGTGGAAGACAGTTCCAAAATTCAGGACCCACATCTCCCAGTGCTCTAACTCTAGTTTTTCTGTTTATGAAATCAAGAAATTCTGAAATATTTGGAGTCAATAGACCTTACAGTTTTATTCAGATATACTTAAAAAAATTACTTGCTAGTGGAGACTTTCCTAGATCACAGAAAGTCCTGCGATTAGGCTCAGACTATTTAATATAATCATCTGCTTGATAGAGGTCAGTGAAGACCTTTTCTAGCTCCAGAAACACTTTATTTCCCATTCATACTGAATACAATATTCAACGCATAATTTTGTATAGATTGGAGAGGTTCATAATAGTTACAGACATTTAGTAGATTACAATATTCTAGCCTAGGCAGAATGCAAACTCATTATTCAACTATGGAATTTGTGTGGGGGAAAAAACATAAAGCATTTTTCAAAGTTTTGGGCTGGAAGAAACACAGAGACAGTTAATTATCTGTCTAAAAGCCCAATCATTTTTCAACTTTTAAAGATGGCAGGGGTGGATTGGGTTACTAGATTTCAACTTGTCCAAACAACTCAGGACAGAACTGTACTCTCAAAAGATGGCCTCCCAATCTTCCTTTTGTTTAGGGGCAGCTTAGTCATGCAGGCCATGCCTAGATCATAGGTATGGGAGTCCATGTTGAGATGAAATACAGAATACCACAGCTGTCATGGCACAATAATGAATGAATGTCAAGTCATAGTTGTTTGGTAAAAAATAAATGTGTGTGAGTTAATTGCTATGAACTAATAGAATACAGCAATAGAAATTATTCAAGTCAATAAAGCACTCAACGTACAGTCAATATATAATGTATGCATTCATTATTTGTTCATTAACACTGAAAAGAACACTCATAGTGATGATCTTTTGTTTGCTATTATCAGCTAATAGGGATCTGTGTTTATCTTGTCAAATTGGTGCTCCAAAGACAGAGATCGAATGTCAGTCCAAATCTTCTGATAAATTGCTAATTATTCTTTTAACATGGGCATTAGCTTTTACTTTATTTTCTGACAGCAAAGTGAGAGGAGTTTTTAAAGTGAATTATGTGACAATCTTGCTGGAGTACAGGGAGTGGGAAAGGAGAGGCTATATGATGTCTCTTATTGCAACAGAGAAAAAATGTAAATGCCAGTAAATTAACTATATGCATTCAACAGTTAGTAAAGCAAAAAAAAAGCATATTTATTTGTAATTCTGAATTGCGCCAAAAACAGACATTTTAGTATGATCAAAACAAATCAAGACACTTTACTTGTCAAAACACAAATAAATAATCACAGAAAACATATTTTCTCATATTATTATTTTAGTGCTATGTAGTGTTATCAGTAAAACTGTATGTCTGTGCAAATAGAGTGTCATTTCAATAGAAAAAGGGTCTGTCTTTAAATTGCAGTGCGCTACAAAATAATGCTTTAATTACATTAAAAAATAGTCCCACCTCATGTCCATTGGCTCCTCAACTACAGAAGCTTTTCAACCCAGTGATGAACCCTTTGTTGACTATTTAGGGTAGTTTGTCCTTAGGACCCACAACTCAAGGTTTTTGGAAAGAAAGCAACTGTTGAAATGAAACGTAGAATAGTGGAAGAAGTGCGGAATGGGCTGACCCTGTGGTTTCTTTGTGAGAAGCAGCCTCATTCCATCTCACATGTAACTTTCTTGGGAAACATGTTCTCGATCATCTAAGGGTAACCTTTGATGGTCATCATGATCAGCGTTGCCTCTATATTCAGTCCGATGTTTACACATCTATCCAGATTACATTCACAAACATTAGCAGTATATTACCCAAAAATAAACACAAAAGGGTAATTGTATGAGACGTCTCTGCACATAGATTATACAGAGTATGAACAATTCCATGGAGGAGCTCTACATGATTAAGAACAGCGTAGGCCATTTATTTGTCTTCATTGTCCTTGTTTACAACCAAGGTATACTGGGTAGTGCTGGATTTGGAGTTCTGAACGTCTCCTGAGAGTAAGAGCCACTTAGATGAAAGTTTGCTGGAACATCAGTACCACAAGCAAAGAAAATGGTAAGGATTGTAATGGTGCCATCAGTCGTGGACTATCTTTGATTTTGTATCCAGATGTTCAGGCACACATTTCTGCAGAAAGGTTTAGCACTACACTGCAACAGATTAGGTGAGGAAGTGCTGCACAGCTATCAAATACCGAATCACCATGCATCACTGTGTTTATTGAGCAGTCATTTAATTTGTTAGTGTCATGTAGTTCCATTGAGTAAATACCCAGAATACATACATTGCTCCTATGTGGTATCTAATTCATTCCTGTTGCATACTTCCAGCATGTATGGAGCATATCAACATGAGCTTATGTATTCAGAGTTTTGATAGGATACTTGTAATCTATATCATATACTCATGTACTGCCTAGTGTTGTAATGCAAGGCGAATTGGCTTGTATCTATAATATGGTACAATTCCAATGCATTTTCTCTCACGTCTTCACTGATCATTGACACAGTTTCTCAATATGGCTGTGAAAATTCCTATAAAATAGCATATTTATCGTTGAGAAAACTTGTCTCTGCACCAAGGCTGCTGAATGAAAAGAAAAACGGATTATCATTAAAAAACAACTTGTCCTCGTGTGCGACAGACTGCCTGCCTTGACTGTCAGATATGCTATGACTGTGATGCATCCCTCACTATGGAATATATTACGGTGCTAATGATTGCCTGTCAAGGAATTCATAAAATATATGTTACCTGCTTTCATAATATTAACTGATTCTTCTTTTATAATTGCCACATTTCTTTTAATATGTGTTGCAATGTTATTGCATATTTACTACACTAGAGCGGGTTCTCACGAAACCATGTAAAATGCTAGTTCTGTGTTCTAGTGTGTGTTGTGTGTTTTCTAGTGAGGAGAAAGGGTGAAGGGGACCTCAATACGTGTTTCTCTGACAGCTCATGTCATGCTCCTAATGTGAATTCCCTCTCTTTGTTTTTATTGGAGTTTCGTGAGATGAAACATGTCTGTCGGTCACACTCTGGAAAGAAATGAGTGTACATGTCTTTCCTAAAAGCCATGGATAATCTACTTAGAGTGGTCTAGAAAGACCATGTTGTGCAATGACAGAGTGTGGTGGTAACACTCTGTTACCACCACACTTGAATGTTGATATGTTCTTTGAACTATAATATTTGCTGTATCCTTAAACACGTGTGAGGTCAAAAGACTTCAAAGAACTGGTCTGTTGATGTAGCAGTTACTGGAGAATGATTTTCATTTTGATTGTCAAATACATCAAATATTTTATATATCCTCTGCTGACATTGCCACCCCAAGTATATTAGTGTGTGTCTAAAATGAGTTTAGGCTAGTTTTCTTGCAGCAAATAATAGTTTGGAACAGAAACATGAGCATATGTTACATTAGATCAGGATGTCAAGAACATGATTTTTTTTTTTTTTTGCTTTACAGTTGCCGATCAAACCGTTGTGTCTAGGTCATCTATCCAGAGTAAGTTTCTTCACTTTTATATTTCTTCACCTGCATGAAAAATATAAGCCGCTGAAGGGAGTGAGCTGTACACCTTTACAGTAGAACTTACAACATGAAGGCAATGACTTTCAGAGGTCATTTCAATTTAATGACATGCTTAGATCAAAACACATAATCAGTTGCGTTATTGAGGTAGACAAAACTATGTTTCCACATAGTGTTCAAATTTAGATTAAAAACATGTATGAATTTTTTTGTTTGAAGATCTGTGGGATCTTGTTTAGGAGCCTTTACCATGTTTGTCATGTTTTCATTTGATGATCTGAATGTCCTCACAAGATTTATTAAGGTGGATCTTGATTTGAGCTTCTAGACTACTACGATGTGATTTAAAATTTGAGCCAAGATGGACTTGTTTAACCAATATTAATCAGAGTAATATAAAGTAGAAACATCTCTCAATTTTCAACTGTTTTAAGTATCAAAAACTTCACAGGGTTTGCATTGTGTGAAGCTCCTAATGATTCAAAAATGCGTAGGTGATATCAATGGTTGTGGTTTCAAAGTGCTAGCACAAGCAAGCACAGACAACATAGCAGTTGAGTTACTACAGCAAGTGTAAACTTACACAAAAGTTGACCTTTATGAATCCAGCCCTCATCAATGAGAGGTATCATTACATCATGAACCTGTACTATGTGTCTAGCTCTGTTGACTTTGTCCTTTAGTTATGTGATTGTTGTACTTGCTTCTGTCCGTGTTGCCCCTTCAAAGTAGAAACTCAATTACTTTCTGATGAAGCTAGATGGAAAAAGACAGGTGCTATATATGTTTTGAAAAGTGATTGGCATTTGAGATAGTGTAACCAGATTTTTTAACTGACTGTAATATATATATATATATATATATATTACCTACTGGCGTTCGCCAGTAGGTAGATATAGTTAGGACCTAGTTTCCATAGGAAATCCACAACATTCTATTTGGAATAACTTTGGGGCAGGTTGATGAATCTTCGCGAATTTCTCAAAGAAGATGGGCCCCTCCTCTCCGCTCCTTCCCTGAAAGTTTTGGGGGGATTCGTCAAGTGGGGGCTGAGAAAAAAGGGGGGTCCCAAAGCGTGTTTTCCCCATGTTATTTTCCATAAGACTTTTAGACACGGCTACAGCCCGAACAGCTGAACAGAATTACAAGAAATTTGGCAAAATAGTAAAGTCTGATTCGCAGATCACACTTTTGCTTAAATGGTGTAAATCCCTCCAGTAGTTCCTGAGAAAATCAAAAGAGAAAAAATATATCTATCGATAAGCGCGCACCGTACAAATATGGTACGTGTACCCGCGATTTTTTTCAACAAAAACAATTGGGGGGGCCTTGGGGGTCCTTGTGGGACCCCCTGAGCAGGCCTAGGGAGTCAGGGTGCTTCTACCCTGCCCTCTTTTTGAGTTCTACACGTTTTTTTCCTGCTTTCTTGTGCCTCAGTCTACCGAGGCACAAGATGGCTGCCAACAATTTCTGTTTTGGAGTGTTGACAGACAGTGGCAGCCAATCAGCACGAGCTGCATGCTCATTGGCTTTCAACACTTCAAACCAGGAAGTGTTGGCAGCCATCTTGTGCTCGGTAGACCGAGGCACAAGAAATCAGAAAAACAAACGTGTAGAACACAAAAAGGAGGCAGGGTAGAAACACCCTGACCCCTAGGCCTGCCCAGGTGGTCCCACAAGGACCCCCAAGGCCCCAAAAATGTTTTTTAAAAACCCGGTCTGTTTTTTTCAAATTACCCCCCGGGGGGACCAAATCGCGGGGGCATAGTGATAAAGAAGTGTGGGCGGGGGCCCAATCCCCCCCACACTGCCCTGGGGACCGCCGTCCCCCGGGGCAAAGCAACGCAGCCCCCTGGCGCATAGTGGAGGCTCCTGGTGGGCTAGTTGGCCCCGAGGGACCCCCAGTATGCAAGGGCAATTAGTTCCCCCTCTGCAAACGTGCCAGGGGGCTGCGTTGCAGAGAGGTGTAAAAAGGGGCATAGCCTCATTACACGTCTCTGCAATGCAGACCCCTGGCGCATACTGGAAGTTACATGTGGGCTAGTTGGAACCCAGGTAGCGACAGCATGCAAGGGGAATTAGTTCCCCCTCTGCAAACGCACCCCGGGGCTGCGTTGCAGAGAGGTGTAAAAAAGGGTGTGGCCTCATTACACCTCTCTGTAATGCAGCCCCCTGGTGCATACTGGAGGTTCCAGGTAGGCTAGTTGGCCCCCAGGGACCCCCAGTATGCAAGGGGAATTAGTTTCCCTTCTGCAAACGTGCCAGAGGGCTGCGTTGCAGAGAGGTGTAAAAAGGGGCATAGCCTCATTACACCTCTCTGCAATGCAGCCCCTTGGTGCATACTGGAGGTTCCAGGTGGGACAGTTGGCCCCAGGGACCCCCCAGTATGCAAGGGAAATTAGTTACCCCTCTGCAAACACACCAGGGGGGCTGCGTTGCATAGAGTTGTAAAAAGGGGCATAGCCTCATTACACCTCTCTGCAATAGAGCCCCCTGGCGCATACTGGAGGTTCCAGGTGGGCTAGTTGGCCCCCAGGGACCCCTAGTATGCAAGGGGAATTAGTTCCCCCTCTGCAAACGCTCCCGGGTGTTGCGCTGCAGAGAGGTGTAAAAAAGGGTGTGGCCTCATTACACCTCTCTGCAATGCAGCCCCATGGGGAATACTTGAGGTTCCTGGTGGGCTAGTTGGCCCCCAGGGACCACCAGTATGCAAGGGGAATTAGTTTCCCTTCTGCAAACGCGCCAGGGGGCTGCGTTGCAGAGAGGTGCAAAAAGGGGCATAGCCTCATTACACCTCTCTGCAATGCAGCCCCCTGGCGCATACTGGAGGTTCCAGGTGGGATAGTTGGCCCCAGGGACCCCCAATATGCAAGGGGAAATAGTTACCCCTTTGCAAACGTGCCAGGGGGCTGCGTTGCAGAGAGTTGTAAAAAGGGGCATAGCCTCATTACACCTCTCTCCAATGCAGACCCCTGGCGCATACTGGAGGTTCCAGGTGGGCTAGTTGGCCCGCAGGGACCCCTAGTATGCAAGGGGAATTAGTTCCTCCTCTGCAAACACGCCCGGGGGCTGGTTTGCAGAGAGGTGTAAAAAAATTTTTTTTTAAATTATATTAAAAAATTTAATGTAATTTAAAAAATAAAATATCTAAAAATAAATAATTTAAAATAGTGTAGTAAATCAGTATACAAAATATAACAATTAATACATTTAAAGATTATCATTTACAAAACCATTGAAATTCACTAAAAAAACATAGGTTTCAGCCACGTTATAGTTAGGAATTACCATTTAAAAAACCTTTGAAATTCCCTCCTTATAGTTAGTTGTACTCACTATAATTCGCGCGCCCGCAATCCACTGCTGATGATGTCACATATTACATCATTCATGACATGGTCAGTGACATAGGGAAAGAGGTGTGGCGCCGCGGCCAGGGCGACTGACGCTGGAATCTGGGGACCACGGTTCGATCCCCGGCTCCGGCGGCAGGTTAGCCCAGCACTATGTGACTCTGGGCAATAGCTCGCTTAATCTTCCCGACGGCCCCCAGCGCCTAGAGACCCTTACGGGTGATTGAGCGCTTTACAAATGTGGACTTTACTTTACTTACTTTACATCACTGATGACATCACTGATGACATCTAAAATGACATCACTGATGACATCATCCTTGTGAAAGAGTGGTAGATCTCCTCTCAGCATAATATAACCCTTTATACACACATTCAAAAATAGAAACTAAAATTTTCAAAAAAATTGAGATACCAATTCCAGTTAGAACAACCTATTCAGTAATTCCAAAATCTACATACACATCCAGTCATTCACTAACAGTTCTATATGGGCACTCATACATATACTCATTCATCATATGTACTCATACACCTATACATCTTATTACAAACGGACACTCATCTATAGAGTTACTCACACACAAACTCAGAAGAATCCTGTGGCTGCTGTTCTGCCTTTTTGATATGAAAAAAGCTGGAACAAGGCAGAGATCCTTCTCTCAGGAAACCAAAAGAGATAGTGAGGGAAGTGGGTGGGGTTTTTCAAGATTCTGGAAAAGAAACTACTATAAACCAATCAAAAGTGTTGTTTTCATGTCACAGGACTTTACGTGCATGCAACGTGTGCGCACGCATGCGTGCACGTTGCGCGACCATCGCATATAAATGATGTTTTACATGATTTTCGTAAAAGCTTTTAAAAATGTGAAAAGGAGACTCCTAGACTCCCTAGGCCTTCTCATGGGGTCCCTGAAAAACATTAAAAAAAAAAAATTGTGAGGTGCGCGCACGTTGCTCGCACCCTCGAGGCAGAACTGAGTCAAAAACAATAGTGGAGAACGTGAAAAGGGGGAAGGGTAGAGACTCCCTGACCCCCTAGGCCTTCTCAGGGGGTCTCTGAAGGACCACAAAGGGCAAAAAAAAAAGTTTAAAAAAAAATCACGAGGTGCGCAAACGTTGCGCGCACGTTGAAAAAAAAAATAATTGACAAATTTGACTGTTTATATTTTGATTGAAGATGTAGACTATACTGTTTAACTTTATCCAAATCATAAAAACTAGCTGTGCCGTTGCATATTACAGGATACAGTCAATGTATTACAATTTACAAAGGCAGTTTGTTGGAAAATAAATATATAAAAAATATAAAAATTGATACAGAAATTAGCATTTTAAAAACCTTGGAAATTCACTGAAAAACCATAGGTTTCACACACGTTATATTTAGGAATTAGCATTGAAAAAACCTTAGAAATTCCTAGAAAAACCATAGGTTTCACACACATCATAATTAGAAATTAGCATTTAAAAAACCTTGCAAATTCACTGAAAAAAACATAGGTTTCAGGCTTGATATAGTTAGGAATTAGCATTTAAAAAACCTTTGAAATTCACTGAAAAAACCATAAGTTTCAGGCCTGATATAGTTAGGAATTAGCATTTAAAAAACCTTAGAAATTCACTGAAAAAACTGTAGATTTTAGGGGTGTTATAGTTCACTCATTCAAAACCATTGAAATTCCTCCGATATAGTTAGTTGTACTAACTATATCTCGCGCGCCCGCAATCCACTGCTGATGATGTCACATATTACTTCATTCATGACATTGTCAGTGACATCACTGATGACATCTCAACTGACATCACTGATGACATCATCCACGTGATGCTACACCTCATCATACACTAGTATAACCTTTCGTCACTAACTGTAAAATACAGAGTACCATATTTAAATCCATTGACACACCGATACAAGTTTCTAAAAAACCACTCAATGATTCCTAGATCTATACACACATCTAATCACTTACCTACAGATTCACTCATACATGCAGTCAATGATCAATAGAAGACTATCAAATATACTTATACAACTATATCGACATTACACACCAGCACACATCCTATTCACGTATAAAGCCATCCTATTCACTTATGCAAACAATGGATCATACTTACATTTACTTAGCTATACACTTTATCTATTCATATAGATAGTAAATTTTACTTAGTGTGTCACTATTACAAGTATACAGTCACGCATACAATCAGTGAGTCTTACGTATACTTATTTATAAACAACAACTGACACATACATTGCCTTTTATTTTTCTACTTTGTTGGACATGTACCATTAATAGAGATATTTGCTCATCACCACACCCATAAAGATAATTACTCACCCAAACAACTGTTATAACATGTAGTCTTAACGTCATATACCTACTAAATCAACAATTCACACATCTTTGGGCAGTCACACACCTCCCACCAAACTACACACCCATTCACTCTCCCATACAAATACTTAGTTAACTAATCAATAACTAATATAGACTTTCAAATAGCTAGTAACCAACTGGAGAAGTAGTTTTTACAACAACCGACAAAGTGATACATATGTTCACACCGTTTAGTCACTATCCAATATATTTAGAGAGACACTTTAAATTAGTCAAGTAAACAGTCAATCACACTGCTACTAAATCCTCCATCCAGATATTTATATTTATATATCCACTCATTCTTCAATGCAAATTGCTATATATATATATATAATACATATTTAAATAACAAAGAAAACCACATTCACTGGATGATGTCATCAGTGATGTCATTTGAGATGTCATCAGTGATGTAACTGACCATGTTATGAATGATGTAATATGTGACATCATCAGCAGTGGATTGCGTGCGTGCGAGATAAATATCGGAGGAATTTCAATGGTTTTGTATGCGTGAAATGTCCAGCTAACTAAAACACCCCTAAAATCTACTGTTTTTTCAGTGAATTTCTACGGTTTTTTAAATGCTAATTCCTAACTATATCCGGCCTGAAACCTTTGGTTTTTTCAGTGAATATATATATATATATATATATTCACTGAAAAAACCATAGGTTATAGACCATATATAGTTAGGAATTAGCATTTACAAAACCTTGAAAATTCACTGAAAAAACCATAGGTTATAGACCATATATAGTTAGGAATTAGCATTTACTAAACCTTATTTTACTCACACAAAACCATTGAAATTCCATATATAGTTAGTTGCACTAACTATATATCGCGCACCCGCAATCCACTGCTGATCATGTCACATATTACATCATTCATGACATGGTCAGTGACATCACTGATGACATCACTGATGACAACATCCAGTGATTATGTGTTTCTGTAAAGTTTAAATATGTTTTACATATTGAAGAATGAGTGGATGTATAAGTGTCTGAATGAAGGTTTTAGTAGGTGCGTGATTGACTGCATGAGTGAGTGATTAAATGCGTCTTACTGAATGCACGGGTTAGTGACTAAACTGTCTAAAAGTGTGCATCAGTATGTCTGTTGTTGTGCAAGCTGCTGCACGTGTTGATCAGTAGCTATATAAGTAGCTATATGGGTTATTGATTGGTTGCACAAGTATTTGTATGGGAGACTGAGTGTGTGTATGGCTGGCTGGGAGGTGTGTGACTCTGTGCAGATCAATGTGTACTTGTATCAGTGATTCTATAAGAGAGTAACTATGTGTTAGTATATGTTTCAAAAATGTAAGGTGTTCTGTGTTTAACTGTATAGATGAGAAAATGGAAGTGTGATTGATTCTTTTCAGGACTGACTAGGTGTGTGAGTAACTCCATGGATGAGTGGCAGAGTGTGAGTGTCTGTATAGGTGTATGAGTGCATATGATAGTGTTGTAAAGATGAGTGATTGTATGTATGAATGATTGTATGAGTGAATGTGTGTGTAGACATAGGAATCAGTGAGTGCGTATGTAGTAACTAGTATTGGTGTGTCAATGGTTTCAAAAATGATACTCTCTATTTAACACTGGGTGTAACGGAGGTTATATTAGAGTGTGAGGAGATGCATTGTATTATCACATGAATGATATCATCAGTGATGTGATCATTGATATCAAGTGAGATGTCATCAGTGATGTCATTTGAGATGTCATCAGTGATGTCATCAGTGATGTCACTGACCATGTCATGAATGATGTAATATGTGACATGATCAGCAGTGGATTGCGGGTGCGCGATATATAGTTAGTGCAACTAACTATATATGGAATTTCAATGGTTTTGTGTGAGTAAAATAAGGTTTAGTAAATGCTAATTCCTAACTATATATGGTCTATAACCTATGGTTTTTTCAGTGAATTTTCAAGGTTTTGTAAATGCTAATTCCTAACTATATATGGTCTATAACCTATGGTTTTTTCAGTGAATTTCATTGGTTTTTTAACAGCTAATATCTGTAGCTGTAAAATTTATTCTTCTTTAAATCCAAAAATATATTTTAT
Source organism: Lissotriton helveticus (assembly GCF_964261635.1). Classification (NCBI taxonomy): domain Eukaryota; kingdom Metazoa; phylum Chordata; class Amphibia; order Caudata; family Salamandridae; genus Lissotriton; species Lissotriton helveticus. The sequence continues at coordinate 1,172,898,845 of NC_136070.1, forward strand.
ATGTTTATGAATAATTATTTTTTTAAATATTTTTTTTTCTTCGTTCCCGCTTCGCAAATCGGGAACCTTACAGTAAAAAAATGTTCAGAAAAATAAAAAAAAAAGTTCTTTTCAGAACTACCTCCCCGTTATTAAAAAATTGGTACAATATTTGGAACTGTGCCAACCTCTATTTCTCTTAGTTCGCTTCCTAGTTCGCTCGCTGGTACGCGAACTGGAAGCGAACCAAAAACAGTAAGTATAAGGGAAGGAAACACACACTTATGTTAAAAGAAAGACAGCTATAGGGGAGTAAACTAGAGATACTATTACCCATAATCCACTACTGATGATGTCACATATTACATCATTCATGACATGCTCAGTGACATCATCAGCAGAGGATTGCGGGTTTTTTGGCAACATGCCTTATCGACGGTTTAATAACGCTGCCTTTTGCTTTATATAAGTTTTCAAATTGTATGAAATATATACCAATAGGTCTTTATGAACCTTTAGGTAGTGCTTTTGTTCATGAGGTCTAGTCGCTTCCATACACATACAGATGTTTCAAAGATGATCAAGAAGTTTATCTGAATGGAGAGGAATGCACTGAGACGCCAGATCATTCACTAATGTGTAGGCACATACAGTTACACGATTCATGCAACAAACAGCGACCAAATATGGCTTGCGTGATGCAAGGCACGCCAGTTCCTGCTATCATCCCCACGTTCAAGTTGTTGGAAAATGGTAGTTATTTGATGCTCAATAATGAAGATTGTTCTGAGTTAATTAAAAGTATTCCTTTTATCGTAACAGTAAGTGAACGGGTTATTTGCTGCAGAAATGTTCTATTTCCTCCCACACATGAACATAGGGAGTTTTCAATCTGGCCACAAATACCAACCTTGGGACACGTTTCAACGGCATGACAAGAATAAGAGCTCTTTTGTCTCAGAGAGAGGTGGCCTTGAGTTCGGCCCGTGAAACTTTCGTACTTCACATAGCGAACACCCGTACACAGGTTTGCCTTTCAATTTCAGCAACATGTTTCCGACTATCTTTAACGCATCCTCCACAAAATCCCTGGCACACTTTTTTAAAGTTGTTACCAGTGGTCTCGTGACTTCATTTGAGAAAATCTTTGGAGTCATCCCTGCTCCCTTTCATTCCATTTTCTCCACTCTGGTTCGTGGATTGCATTTTTACTTGCATTACCAGCGGACGCTCTTGTACTTTTTTACATTTTTAAATATGGATGTCCCTCCTATGCAACCTCCGACCCTGCAGCTGCTGACACTGTTCCGCAATCGCATGCTAGAATATTATGGCACAATGCCGTTGGCGATATTAAGCACGGCATATGGATTATCTTTTCGGTTCTCCTACTTCACCTGTGTCCAGCCTGTATTTCACTGCCTGACCTGTGATTTCGATTGGGCCATTGATTTGTGTCTCTGCGGACCGGTTTCTCCTGACGTCGACTTTAATCAGCTGATGACTCCTATCATTACTCACGAGTTGATTTGTCCTGGCGAAAGGATTATGGCTGTGGCATTGATGCATGGACTACTTGGTCCCTGGAATTTACTGGCGGCAGCACAGTCTTTCTTGGAACACAGCTTTCTTGAAAACCCACCGAGCTGTCCTCTGATGGTGATAGAGGATCCGGTGCTGGGAGAGCACGTATGTTCTTTTCCGCTTTTAAATTGGATGGCTGAACTGTTTTCGGATGAAGACGGTGACTTCCTGTTGGAGGCTGTTGCAGCTTATTTTGCATACACAGTTATGTCATAGACCTTTTTCATGTTTCATATGCTGAGTACTAGCATTTCATTGACAATTCATTGACTTAATTGTCAAGTTTTTATTATTTACCTTGCCTATTGGCTTAAGACTCGATAAAGTACTTGGCTGTTTTATTTTTCTTTAGCATTGAATTTTCCTAGTTTTTAATGCTTTACCTTGCGGACCGTCCACATATAAACTTGCAATCTGCTCTCATGAGATGGCACTTCTATTATCTTATTCAGTTCGTTTCCGGATCATGAGGAGGTGTCATCTAGGTCCTGGATATCTTTACACCGTGTTAAGTTAGCATGGGCTCATTACCGGTTTAAACGCCATTTTTCCTTTTTTGCAACTTCTGCACACGACATTTAGTTGTTGCTTTAGCTTTCCACCTAGTAGTTCATCGTGGTTTACATGAGAATAATATGTTATTGGTCTACTATCTGCTTTACTTGTTAAACTATATCTGTACAGCGAGTGCTAAAGTTTCAAGAACAACACGGTACAGAATTGTTATGAGGTCTGATCTCCACGACTTCATACTCATAACATAAGTGCAACTTCTGCCAATTCTGGGCATGAGGCGGGTTTTATATTGCTTTGCCGAACACACATACACAACAGTTGATGCGGTTCACATGAAGAGAGAGCTGGTGTATGCTGATGTGATTCCTTCAAATCTAAGACACTAAAGTATGGGCACGCCCTAAACCAACACAAAGAGACCTTCTTAGCAAATAATATAATATGTGTATTAGGGAGGGTGAGATATAAGCAGCCGCGGGCCGTGGAGGGAGTTACGGTGAGGCAGGGAGGCGGGGAGGGGGAGAAGCAGGGTGGAGCCCTCTCTACCTTGCCCCTCCCCCTCCCCGCCTCCCTGCCCCACCGTAACTCCCTCCACGGCCCGCGGCTGCTTATAAGTGTTGCTAACTCTTATTCATTTACAGCATGTTAACATACTGTCACCATTCGCTTTTTATGTACTAGTAACTATGCTGGTAATTTTGCTACTGATAATATGTGTACTTGTATTCTCCACCCTGCTTCTCCCCCTCCCCGCCTCCCTGCCTCACCGTAACTCCCTCCACGGCCCGCGGCTGCTTATAAGTGTTGCTAACTCTTATTCATTTACAGCATGTTAACATACTATCACCATTCACTTTTTATGTACTAGTAACTATGCTGGTAATTTTGCTACTGATAATATGTGTACTTTTATTATCTAAGGTACTACGCCTGAGAAGACGGCATTAGTAAATAAACATTTCAAATACACATGTGTTCTTCTTAACTCCATGTTCTGGTTTCTAAGAAATATATAACGACCGACTGTTCATGAGTTCCACGTATCCTGAGGTACTATAAGTTCATATTCTGGATTGTCTAAACATTGAGAGTTTGTTATATCCAATGTGACACTGTACCTAGCTTGCTAAATAGTTTTTGATTACTAACGTGAGTTTTGGGACACCCTAATTCGCCGAGGTTCCAATCCTCTGTCCACAGTTCTGTGTGAGAACAGAAACCCTGCGACAGGGGCACCCCCGACCCTTGCTGGACCTTCATCACACTTGCGATACAACTCCAGCAATGCGCCACCTTTACGGCACAGATACATCACGCATCTGTGCTGTTTTTGCCCCGTGATGCGCCGCATTGTAAATGCAGCACACCATAGGTGACGGAACAGCGGCACAGAATGACTAACACATCCCTGGTGATGCGCCAGTCATCATAAATCTATCCCTATGCTTCTTATCTTGTTAGAGATGAACCGCCATATGTATCATCAAAGTTATTTGCATTTCCTAAATAGCGAACTTTAAGGAATAAATAGCGATTCTTTACCATTCCTAGTTTGCGATGAGCTATTTGCTAATTAGCCGAATGTAGCCCAATGAAGCCCAATGTAGCCCAATGTAGCCCAAAGATGGCCGCCAGACACACAAAAAAACAAATGTAGCCCAAATATCAGCCAGATGTAGCCCAACTATAGCCCAGTGACAGAATGACCAATCAGCTTCGCAAACCTCCGTTACGCGAAGCGGAGCGCTGTTACAGATATATATCTTTTTTTGAACGTTAATTTCTCAAAATCCACTGGAGCACATATATTGAGACCTAGCAAAGGCACATCGGGCTACCAGTCCCTAATATTTTGCCAAGTTTCGTGCAAATCCATTCAGCCGTTCAATTATTATTTTTATTATTTTTTTTTGCCCCGCGGGGCCCTTTTAAAACCTCCACATCAAACCTAGGGGGTCAGCGAGGATCTACTATGCCCCCTTATAGTTATTTCCCCCTTTGTTTTGACCTCCTCTTGTCTCTCGATCCTACCGAGAGACAAGATGGCGGCCGCTACGGACTGTTTGGAATGTTGACAGACGCCGGAGAACCAATCAGCTTTGCTTCACAAAGCTCCGTTGCGCGAAAAGTCCGCGAACCAGAGCGCTAACCGGTCCGCTGTTACAGATATATATCTTTTTTAAAACGTTAATTTCTCAAAATCCACTGGAGCACATATATTGAGACCTACAAAAGGCACATCGGGCTACCAGTCCCTACAATTTTGCCAAGTTTCGTGCAAATCCATTCAGCCGTTCGGGCTAAAAGTGAGGCCAACCGCCCTATGGAAAACTCAATGTTAAAAACACGTTTTGGGACCCCCCTTTTTTCTCGGCCCCCACTGGACGAACCCCCCCCAAATTTTCAAGGGCTGCTCAGAAACAAAATGTGCCATTTTCCTGAAAATTTCAGCCAATTCCGTCCACAAACGCCAAAGTTATTAGACATAGAATTTTCAAAAAACCCATAGAGAAAAAATCCTAACTATATATACCTACTGGCGACCGCCAGTAGGTATATATATATATATATATATATATATATATATATATATATATATATATATATATATATATATATATATATATATATATATATATATATATATATATATATATATATATATGTATATATACACACACACATTTTGGGGAAACTGTGGTGAAAGTACTCACATTTTCACTGTATTTTTGAGGTTGTCATAAGGATGGTGAGACCTAACCCACCTGTTGATTGGCAAGCTTGCCTGGCAAAAAACAAAAATACTGGAAGAGTTAATTCAGAATTCTGTATGTAAGGTTCCCTCAAGGGTGAATCTCTCAAGTATCTTGCACACTTGCTTTACTTATTTAGTATTCTTTAAAGTGTGTTTTTATGACCTACCACTTTCAAAGTTCATCAACCTCCACTGGATCAAAAGTGTTTAAAGAATAAAGACCAGTGCTGGTTCCTTCAGCAGATGTAGCCTTGTAGGCAGAGAAGGGATGGAAGTGAGTGTCAGTGGATTGGACTGCTACGAGCAAACAGATTGGAAAGGTGTGAGCTTCCTTTACATACATATTGATACCAGCGTGCCTGTTTGGAGGTTTTCCCTGAGTGACACATCACTCAATTCTACCTCAGACTGCAAAATACTGCGAGACCAGATGTCTGAAGAATACCGTATATCACAATGAGTATTTGCCAGAGATGCCTTTGGGGTCCTCTCCTAGATTCAAGCAGGTGGAGTCCACAGTTAATTACATTCAGATTCTCATCATACCAACAATTAAAAGAATTGGAGGGTACAACTGAACAAAAGCAAGTTATTTGATGATAGAAGGTCAATTTGTATTGAATTCCTTTATTTTGTGAACTACCTGGAATGTGTGGTAACAAAACCACCATTCTGCCAACATTTTAAAAAGATTTTCCTGCAGAATGAGCCAACAAAAACCTTTGGTAAATGTTGTAATTGCCTGGCAAACAATGAAAGTAGTGAAATATTACATTTAGAATATATTGGTTTTAATTGACTTGTTTTAAAATTGTATTGTAATATTGACTATTGGGGTAGAACCTGTGCCAACAACCTGGGTAAAGATGAGCTTGTTAATTCACTCTTTGCAGTTTGAGTTCTATGTTTGAGTCTCATCCCTTTCAAGCTTCATCAGCTGCAACTGCCAAAGTCTTGTGTTTTTCATGTGTTAGTCTACTATATTTTCATTGGGGATTTACTGGGGTTTCTTCAATTCACAATAAATGTAGTTAATCATCTAATAAACATTTAAGTATGTTTGTTACATGCGTAAGGTATTTTTTTGTGTATTGTTAATGGATGGAAACATGTGATTGTTCAGAATGCTAAAAGGTGATTTCTTACCTTCGTCCAGGTGAGATAGCATGTTCTCTAAAACCAAGGATGAGTCTACAGTGTTTGAGTTAGATGAGCTGAATCTATTATTGCTTGGAAATAATCTTACAATTCCCCAGTAGGTTATGTGGAATGCAGTTGGCTTTTACATAAATATCGGGTTGTAGTTCCTAATTACATATTTCCCATTAGGTATTTATTTTAATTATTTTATATTAGAAAAAATGAGTATTACAAAGTAAATTATCATTTGGAAATGTAAAATTAATCCACATAATTAATATCTTTTTTTTTTATTAATTCACAGAATCAAAAAATAGTATGTAGAGAAAAGTTTAAAATCAATAGATTTCTGGGACTCCTCACAGTACACATGTTGGAAAGTCCACTAAAATGCACATGCATGAATTTTCCAAAGCAATTGTTTGTGAATAGTCTCAAACTTGTGAGTTGTGCATTGCACCAGAATCACCACATTTTCAATTACCTCTCACATTAGAATGATCACCTTTTGGCACTTGTCCCTTCTAGTAAAACCATAGATAATCCTCTTGGTACCTCTCAATCTGTTGTACTTTTCTGAAAGAACTACATATTTTTAACTGTAGAGTACCATATACATTTGGTAATATGGTGTACAAGCTTCTATAAGATATGATTTTATTTATGAATGAAATTATATTGGATTTTTGTTGAGATTGGATTAGAAAATGATACTCTTTTAAAGCCCTACTTAGGGGCCGATTATGATCGTGGATAATCCGCATCCTCCGGGCCGGCAGAAGCCACCGCCGGGCCGGAGAATGCGTATTAACCGCTGCAGACTGGAAAAATACCCCCTCTCAGATTAGGATGGCTGGGGGATATTTTTTCCGTCCGCAGCTTTTCCGCTGCGGTCGCCTTCCGACACCGCCAGACATATTAGGATGACGACGTTCCTATGCCTTTCCACAGCAGCATTTCCGCCGTGGAAAGGCATTCGGTCTTTTTGTTGGGGGCCCGTTGCGGGCCCCCAGGGGTGAAGGGAGGGTGGGGGGCGCACATGGGGGGTACCTATGGTACCCCCCTGCCTTTGCGTGCACGAAGCGGCAGGTACCACGAGATGCCTGCCGCTTCTTGCATGCAAAGGTCAACATGCACTGTTTACCCTTGCGGCGGTTGCTGCTTGAAGCAGCATCCGCCAAAATATTAAATGTAGGGGATGTGACCGCCAGGGTGGCGGTCACATCCTAATTTTCGTGGAGGGACCGCCGCTGCCCATGGGGACGGTCCCTCTTCCTCGGGGGTGGCAGACGGACGCAGGTCCGTCCGCAATCCTAATGATTCCTTTAGTCCCAAATAGCTTTTTACTATAAGGTCAAGCAGAGCCAGCAGCAGTCTGTGCAGGTAACAGTTGTGGGGCGGTGAGGTCACATGGAGGGAGTTTGATGGACGATGCAGAGGGAAAATAAATAAATAAATAAGTAATGTTCCCTCTGCATCGTCCATCGAAAACCCCCTAACTCAGCCCCACCACATCACCGCAGTTACTGCACGGTCCGCGGCTGATGATAGCTCGGCTTCATCTCTCCAATTTTGTGAATCTATACATTCAATACAACCTAATTTGCCAGAACAGGCTTTGGCAAAGCCAATGGGTCTGGCTTTTTATCAGGAGAAGAGTTTGTTAGTAGTGAGGAGATTATGTGTGTGAGGCTCCCCATTGTCCAAGAAGAAAAATCCCATAATGGAGCAGCATTTTAGACTACAGAAATGTGGTAGCTGGGGCAAGGTTCCTTTACTTAAAAAACAACATTAGTAGAGTTAAGCTAAATCCTCAAATAAATGTAATGTGAAAGAGTCATAAGAAGAGTGTGTACACTACACATGGAGAAGTTAAAATAGTTCTTCATATGTACTTTGGACTAAGTGTCATTGCAGGTTTAAAAATGACCATATGCCAGCATGCCCATACTTTGTGAAACAATGAATGGCATGAATTCTAAACATGCTATAATGACAGCAAACTAAAAAAAAATGATTGTGAATAAGTAATCAGTGATTATCACTCTGCCTTAACGGCATCCAAACTGCTTGAACTTCCTGCACAAAAAAGGGCTGCTCGATCATTGGGACCCCATCAGCAACTCGTACTTGGATCGTAAATGGGACTGTGTTACTGCTTTTGAAATGCTGAGGATTTGATGGACAGTGTAAGAAATTATGGTATTGGTTGAATGAATGAATGAATGAAATAAAACTTATAAACGCGCGACTTTGCCCGGAGGCATCAAGGCGCCGTTGAGAGGGGTTGAAACCCCACTCAGGCAACAACCACACTCCTTGTCAGGGTGAACTATAAAAAGTCACTAAATCATCCTGTGCTTAACCCTCTGGTAGTTTCACACAAAAAGTCAAGCTTCACGTAGAGGCAATGCATAAAGAATATATGCATCATGTAAACAGTAGTAAGGTAAATACAAAACACAATAACAATTCTAAACCAATTTATAAAAATAGAGTAAAGTTTAATAAATGAAATGATAGCAGAACAACAAAAATCCAATCCGTAGAAAAGGAGATATTCAATGTTATAGATTTAAGTGCAACTCAGGGTCATCTGATCGCATTGGACGGGGGGAAGTCACAAGTTCAGGCTGACCTCAATGGATCGTGGGTCAGATGAAGGGGCAAGTTATTCCTGTTGAAGTGTTACCTTCTGAGTCTGGCACAAAGAGTTCCATTTACAGTGGAGGAGGACGAAAGAGTAGCACAAAGGGCAGGCCTGGCATCATGGGTTGTCATCGTTTTAGCACAAAGATCCAGTCGGGTGTTGCATTAGGTGAAGGTCAATTTTTATCAGGGCACAGACTACTAAAGCCTCGAAAAACTAATTCAGCAAACTAGAGGATAGAAGGCAACACTGTTTTGGGAAATACCATGCCAAGAATGGCAGGCCTGAATGACAGCACATTCATACAATGTCAACCTTGATAACCAGTGGTTGAAGGGAGATAACCCAAAGCCTCCTCCTATTTTCTATCTACTTCTTATTTTGTCACTTTAGTTTGAGTGATTGACTAACAACCCTGCTTGTTAGACACCGTTTAAATATTTTTTGTAAAAACTAGTTTTATGTAGATAGTTGGTGCTAAGTGAGCAAATGGATTTTCCACTGAAAGAATTAACAAAGTTACCACTTATACTAAACAAACCCTCACACATGTATGAAAACCAATGTCTCTTGTGCAGTACACATACAGATTGTCAAAACACAAAGGGACAGATTTACTAGGATTATGTCTGAGTTGTGTCATTATGTGGCACAGTTCAGACCCCAAATTATTTTTCGCATTTACTAAGCCGTGCAAGGACATGTTAGGCTCGATTCCGATGCGGTTAGACAAGCATTTCAACCTAGGGCCTGATTACGATGCGGTATGAAGGCCTCCTAACGGCATTTGCTCCTTTGAAATCGGATCGGGAACGTGTTTTCTTAACCGAGGGCCAGATTACAATGCCGTTAGGAACAGAGGCTCCCATAGAAGTCAAGGGGAGTCCACCTAAATCGTATCTGGAAGCAAACGGATGCATCATACTCGGTTAGTCGGACTCTCTTGATCTGAGTCAGTCGAAAACCATTTCCAAACTGATTTGATCAGGAAGATTTCCTAACCGCATCAGAATCGGGTCCTTAATGTGGCTTTGTGGATTTAGTAAGTACAATGTAACACACGTCATTACATAGCACTGCCTTGCATTTCTTAAAATAGGAAGGCATTCCATTGGTGTCACACAGGGATTTCCATGTATCCACTCATGGATTTTGCACATTCCAAGATTCACAAACACTTGTAAATCTGGGAATGCATCAAAATGCTATGCCTTACCCAGTGATATCTTTATTTCTCCTTGTTTTTTCCGCTTTCCACATGAGATGCATTTTACAGCGCACATAGAACCTAATTATGAGTGGTTCATTAAATTCCCCTGTTTAGGCATGTTAGACCAGGCATCCTTGGTGTGGTTTCCCAACACACAGGAAAGCACTGCCCCATGCACCTGATGAAACTGACGCAGAGCCTGTCATCGGACCAAAGAACCGCTGCACGGCATGTTCGACGCACCTTACGCACCAGTCTATGGAGTCCAAGACACCACACCAACTCCGACAAAGGCCCTGCTGAGCAGCTAAAACAAATGAAGCATCATGTGACCACAGCTGAAGAAATTGACACAGCACCTGTTTGCGCTGCCCCATGGACCTCCAGTGCATCCCAATTTCCATGCATCGTACCTGTGCCGTGTTTTTCCAACGCCACACACGCAGACCAGAACTGTTTTGGAGTCGATGCATCACACCCCTCTACAGTCCAAATTTGATGCATCACTTCATCTGCGTGCAGTATAACTGTTGCACTGCCCCCCCCAAAAAACTCAGGAACTGACACATTGCTGTGCTTCTGGTTCTTCCCTCCTTGGAAGCTGTTTTACCTTGTTGATTTTGATGCATTTGAGGTACTTTGTGGAAAAATCACACAACTATAGAACATTTGGACACAATTGCTTGAAACCTTTCAAAGTCATATGAGTTGTGTATGTCTGATTTTTGTAATTTTGGTATTGTTTGGTTTACATAAAGTTACTTTATTTTTTTATATGGATGTGGTGTCCATTTGATGTGTTTTCACTGTGTTACTGTGTGTGTTATGTACAATTACTTTACACATGGCCTTCGAGATGGGTTTGCCTGCTCGTGCCAAGTTATCCTGGGTGTGTTTCCTCTTATCCTGCCTAGAAGGAAGGGTCCCTTCTTGGACAGGGTTTATACCTCTGCCAACTAGAGCCCCCATTTCTAACATTGGTGGCAGTGGTAGTATTAGGTCTTGTGTTTGTACTTTGACATATAGTGATCAGTTTGCACTACTACTGAGTGCAGAATATTACACAACCAATACTGCTTTGTGATAAGCTTTGAAGTATCCACGCACTATGTCCCTACGTGGCGAACCAGCAAGCGAGATTACAGAATTAGTTTTTCAGATTAAAATGTTGCAGTCTTACAAAGTAGATCAGCCCAAAAAAGTTTGCAATGTTGCAAGGATCCTGTAAGCTTTGATAGGAAGGAGGAGCGGCAGATGCCCTGTGTGCCTTGTGGGAAGCAAGAGAAGCTGGGATGGCTGAGAATGGGAATATGGATGTACAAAAACAGCAGGGATATTTTTTCGCTCAGGATTTGCTTTTTGGACCATCTACTAGGAATGGCAGCAGTATGTCTTCCAGTAATCTGTCCCCAGAGGAGTTGGAGGAGTTGGAAGACAGTAGACAGGAGAGGGAGTATGTGAGAGAATTTGAGAGGCTTAAATGTGGGAGGAAAACATTTGAAATAGAGCAAAAACATTGGGAGAAAGAGATGGAGAAGGCCCTTGCTCTAGAGGGGACACCCCTTACTCTGGAAGTGAAGAAACTATTGTTATCTTATGAGTTAAGTTTGAAGGAGCTTGTCATCAAGGCCAAGCAGGCAGATTCTGGTTCAAATTATGCCAGTGTGCAGTCAGTGTAGACTGGGGAAGGGTGCACATTCCAAAGAGTTTGGTAGAAGATTTTAATAAAGGGGATGGCATGCATTCTTGGTTTGCAGCATATGAGCTGCTTGTCACATGAATGAGTTCCCTGAGAGGCAATGGGATGGGAGCCTGTGTAAACCCTTTGAGAAGGAGAGGAGGGACACGTTGACATCCCTAGGGGGAACAAAAAATGTCTTCTACTCTATCATGACAGAGGCCTTGTGTGGCAGGTATGGGCTCACCCAGTGCAGAAGTTTAGGTCTTTTAAGAAAACTGATTCTCATACTTGGTTGGAATCAGTCAATTCCTTTTGAAGAGCACTGGATAATTTGATAAAGGGCAGTAAGGTAACTGACTATCAGGGGTTGTATGACTTGGGAGTACTTATATAGCCTTTGTGTGCCAGAGTTACACCGGCATCTGATGGATAGCAAGTTGACTGACCACAGGAAGCTTTCTTAGGAGGTGGACTGCTGGATGAGTACCAGGGTCCACAAGGAGTATGTGGGAGACTCAACTAAGGGTGGGCAGGTTCCCAGCAGAAGAGTGGGGCATAAGGAAAAACAGAAGCAGTTCTCTATAGGGTCCCATTGTAGATCCCAGGGTAAAGGTTCCCATTCCTCTAGTGATAAAAAACCTTGTGTCAGTATTCCTGCCACAGATCACCTCTCTTGACTATCATTATACGGCCATGATTCATAATATTCCTCAAAACACTTATGTATGAACAAACGCCTTGTACCCTGACGTTTAACCATATTACATGCTGTTGGTAATAGCTAACTGCAGCTGGTGCTCCCCGGTTTGGTTAAAGAGGCTTAACAGCTATTACAAATGTTTTACTATGCATATGCGAGGTAAAGTTTCAGGTGCCACAGAAGCATCCAGAAAATCCACCAGAATGAGTAAACAAGCAACCGGCATAAATGACCTCAACTTGAACCTTCAGGAGAACAGCCCTCTTCAAATTGATCACGAGCACATGTTCCTTGCTATAAGCAGATAGAATGCAACCTTTGTGAGCATTCTAAAGCACCTGCTAGAAGACAGCCTCATATAATTAATCATCTGTACCTGTTCCTTTCTTGAAGCAATTAGAACACATCCTTTGTGAACATTCTAAAGCAGCTTCTATAAGGTAGGCTCATCAATATAATTATATGGACCTATTCCTTGTTACAAACCAATAGAATGCGACCTTTGTGATCTTTCCAAAGCTGTGCAGTTAACACTTACATGCAGCACAAAGACAAGCTGTCTTATTTAAAGACCGTCCACATTTTCCCCGTTCGCTTAGCCTCTTTGACAGTCACTTACCTGTTTCCCGGCTTCCAGGACTCTGACTTGCCAGCTCCCTTGTTACTCCTGCTTCGCGCCTCACAGCAAAGAATGTCCCGCATTAGTCTCGCACCTGGATGGAAAAAAACAAGAAAAAAAGGAGAGGCACATTAACAGACTTGATTTTCTCTACATGCTGAGCTTGGTCGCATCATTGTGCCGTAAACAAAGGTAACCAGTGACTTTGTTCAATTTGTACATACTTTTGGCAGGGCTCTGCCAGAGAGGACTGTGGTGAAGCTAACCTCATCCATTGTGGGTATGATGCTGAAATCATACTCACTACAATTTCGAAACTTTGATGAAGGGGCCTCTACACACTATCTAAAAAACAAACAACAAGAGAACTAAAGGTTGGTTGAGATTTTAAAGCTTTCGTGAGGTGATACCTTAAGATATACAGTTAATCTCGAATAAACCCTTATTATGTGTTTGTTTAGAGGCACCATATCTGCTGGTACCATTCATCAGTCTGGTGTGAATGCTTGCTGTAGTGTTGCTGTTAAGTTGATGAGCCGCCGCATCTTTTGGCTCTATATGCTCTACATGCTCTCTTCATCCCAACCCCCTTCTTCCTGGGATTTGTCACTGGAGCAGTGTCTTCTCCTGTAAACCTAGGACTAGTTTTAGGAAAATTCAGGAACTAGTGTCGCCACCCCATTGGACTCACCTGGGAACCAGGTAGGTGGCTTATGACAGAAGGCTAAGTCACAACACTTACCATTCCTTTCGGGCAGCACCATGACCAATCAAGATCATATATTCAGAGTCAATCTAGGACATGCCTTATCAGGGTACCTCAATGATGCCAAACATCTTCCTAAGTTAATGTCCACGGTTCCGCAAGACCAGCACTGGAGGAAGATCCTTCTTCTACCTCAACACCAAAAACCGGAACATGACCCTCCATCTCAAGCTCTCCCCATCTCTGACAAAATTCAGGAAGGATCTCAAGACTTGGCCCTTCAAATGAGCCACAGCGCCCAGTAAGACCTGCAAACCCCCCAAGCGCCTTGATTCCCTCATGGGTGAGTCGCCACTGATTAATTGATTCAATGCATTCATTAGATGCAGCAGTTGCAGCAAATCTGAATAGGTAAAAGCAGAAAATGCAACACTTAGGGAAGAGTTGCAATGAGAGAGGAAACATTTCACGCAATGGAAGGATACTAAACCTAAGGATAATCTCCCAGCCTTTACCCATCCTGCGTTTGGAGAACCATTTCAGAGAGGGGTGTTTACAACTATTGACCAGAATCTGCAGAATCTACATAAATCTGTCTCTACACTCAGTCCTGTGCCCTTAGCAGCTCCAGAATGCTTTCATGGCGATAGTACTAAATGTGCATCCTTCATTAGCCAGTGCCAATTACATTTCCTAGCTCGTAGCTGCTTCTGTGCGCTTGTGTTGCAGAATCCTCTCTAGCCCACTGATCATCTGCTGCCTGTTGTTCCAGGAATCTAAGGAGACAGGCTCCGTCACCTTCACTCGTCGGAGGCTGCCTGACAGGGGACGGGACTGCGAGACCCAGGGTACTGCGCGTGGAGACCTGAGCGCACCTGGAGTCTCTTCCCGCCCCTGCTCCGCCTCTACTGATTGCCTGCTGACATCTGATTGGACGAAAGCGCTACAACAGCTCGCGGCCCCCGCTTCGCGGGTGCCGCTCGTAGCTGCTTCTGTGCGCTTGTGTTGCAGAATCCTCTCTAGCCCACTGATCATCTGCTGCCTGTTGTTCCAGGAATCTAAGGAGACAGGCTCCGTCACCTTCACTCGTCGGAGGCTGCCTGACAGGGGACGGGACTGCGAGACCCAGGGTACTGCGCGTGGAGACCTGAGCGCACCTGGAGTCTCTTCCCGCCCCTGCTCCGCCTCTACTGATTGCCTGCTGACATCTGATTGGACGAAAGCGCTACAACAGCTCGCGGCCCCCGCTTCGCGGGTGCCGCTCGTAGCTGCTTCTGTGCGCTTGTGTTGCAGAATCCTCTCTAGCCCACTGATCATCTGCTGCCTGTTGTTCCAGGAATCTAAGGAGACAGGCTCCGTCACCTTCACTCGTCGGAGGCTGCCTGACAGGGGACGGGACTGCGAGACCCAGGGTACTGCGCGTGGAGACCTGAGCGCACCTGGAGTCTCTTCCCGCCCCTGCTCCGCCTCTACTGATTGCCTGCTGACATCTGATTGGACGAAAGCGCTACAACAGCTCGCGGCCCCCGCTTCGCGGGTGCCGCTCGTAGCTGCTTCTGTGCGCTTGTGTTGCAGAATCCTCTCTAGCCCACTGATCATCTGCTGCCTGTTGTTCCAGGAATCTAAGGAGACAGGCTCCGTCACCTTCACTCGTCGGAGGCTGCCTGACAGGGGACGGGACTGCGAGACCCAGGGTACTGCGCGTGGAGACCTGAGCGCACCTGGAGTCTCTTCCCGCCCCTGCTCCGCCTCTACTGATTGCCTGCTGACATCTGATTGGACGAAAGCGCTACAACAGCTCGCGGCCCCCGCTTCGCGGGTGCCGCTCGTAGCTGCTTCTGTGCGCTTGTGTTGCAGAATCCTCTCTAGCCCACTGATCATCTGCTGCCTGTTGTTCCAGGAATCTAAGGAGACAGGCTCCGTCACCTTCACTCGTCGGAGGCTGCCTGACAGGGGACGGGACTGCGAGACCCAGGGTACTGCGCGTGGAGACCTGAGCGCACCTGGAGTCTCTTCCCGCCCCTGCTCCGCCTCTACTGATTGCCTGCTGACATCTGATTGGACGAAAGCGCTACAACAGCTCGCGGCCCCCGCTTCGCGGGTGCCGCTCGTAGCTGCTTCTGTGCGCTTGTGTTGCAGAATCCTCTCTAGCCCACTGATCATCTGCTGCCTGTTGTTCCAGGAATCTAAGGAGACAGGCTCCGTCACCTTCACTCGTCGGAGGCTGCCTGACAGGGGACGGGACTGCGAGACCCAGGGTACTGCGCGTGGAGACCTGAGCGCACCTGGAGTCTCTTCCCGCCCCTGCTCCGCCTCTACTGATTGCCTGCTGACATCTGATTGGACGAAAGCGCTACAACAGCTCGCGGCCCCCGCTTCGCGGGTGCCGCTCGTAGCTGCTTCTGTGCGCTTGTGTTGCAGAATCCTCTCTAGCCCACTGATCATCTGCTGCCTGTTGTTCCAGGAATCTAAGGAGACAGGCTCCGTCACCTTCACTCGTCGGAGGCTGCCTGACAGGGGACGGGACTGCGAGACCCAGGGTACTGCGCGTGGAGACCTGAGCGCACCTGGAGTCTCTTCCCGCCCCTGCTCCGCCTCTACTGATTGCCTGCTGACATCTGATTGGACGAAAGCGCTACAACAGCTCGCGGCCCCCGCTTCGCGGGTGCCGCTCGTAGCTGCTTCTGTGCGCTTGTGTTGCAGAATCCTCTCTAGCCCACTGATCATCTGCTGCCTGTTGTTCCAGGAATCTAAGGAGACAGGCTCCGTCACCTTCACTCGTCGGAGGCTGCCTGACAGGGGACGGGACTGCGAGACCCAGGGTACTGCGCGTGGAGACCTGAGCGCACCTGGAGTCTCTTCCCGCCCCCTGCTCCTACTTAAGACACACCCTCCACGCTACGCGGGACGCGAGCGGGACGCCGGGCGAAGCCCGGGCAAAGGGCGGGCCGTCTGTGGCCGTCCGGGGACGACCGAGGACGGGACGGGCCAACCCATTAACATCCACGCCTCAGTAAACATCAAAAAGTGATCACCGTAGAGCCATACTCTCAAAGATAGATTACGGCCTCTCTTTTTACGTCTCCCTACGTCTAGAGTTGTGATACTAGTGGCAACCTCTTTATAAACAAAAAATGGGTCTCAAGAAACTACGTTCCCGAACAATTTTTATGAAGCGAATGGGAACCGAGGAAGCCGTTAGAAAATCCACTGACAACGGAATTAAAGCTGGTCGCAGCAGCTTGACCCCAGCAATCAGTGAATATTTCTCGTCATTGTCGGCAAAAAAGAAACCGGAAAAAACAATGTCTGCTTTCGAAAATAAAACACCAGGAAGCTTGGACGATAGATCTTGCCTATCGGCATCCCCCCATCTGTCTCATAATGTCAGCGACAATGTGTCTAATAATAATAAGTCTACACACACAATAAGAGATCAACAACCCGAAAATTCAAATACTAGTGCGGTGAAATCATCAACGCCTATAAAAAACCATGAGGGTGTACCCAAACCAGACGACTTGAGTATCCTAAACTATACAGCAGAACAAAAAAGCCTGATTTCTGAAATTTTCATGATAAAGGGTAATGGGAGCCCTCAAACACAAAAAGACTCATGTTTACTCAACCAAAAAGATGGAGTAAACAGCCCAGAGTTAAAGTTATCAAACACAGACGCAAAAAAACTCTCTATACACAAACAAGATTCCTCTTTAGATCCTTTTTTAATAGAAAGCAATAACTTTGAAAAATCGGCTATTCTCATATCTAAGGCTCTCTTCACACTACAAGAAATTCTCGAATCAGTTCTCTCCTTCCTAGGAAACATCCTTGAAAACTCTGATCAAACTTTGGATGTACAAATCGGTATTTTGAAGTTTTTAGTTGAAGAGAAAAGGAAAAAAGAGTCCTCAAAAAACACAGAAGGAAGTCAAGATGATAACAATCAACAACCAAACGAAAATAAGCAAATCTTCTGTCATTCATCTACTCAGACAACAGATGATAATTTCAAATCAACCGAAAACATGAGAAAGAATGACCATCTCAATGAATCCACTCTATTCTCTCTGAAACGTCTGTTTAGAGAAAATCCCCCAAAAAAGGGAAAACAATACCCGATATTTAACAAAAAAACGGGAAGGGGAAGACTTGACAAGGAATCTGCAAAAGAAGGCGAGGAATCAAAGGAAGAAATCAAATCAGAAAAATCCTCAGGAGAAATGACACCTAACTCTGCTAAGGATGATATGCTTAAGAAAAATAAAAGGAAGAAAAAACCTATGAGAAGGATTCAAAAAAAGCAAGCACGAAAATTAAAATTTCAAAAAAATACAATACCACAAAAAGATCTACAAGCAAAAGATGACGAGAAAAGTACTCCGCGAAGGAGTAAAAAAGAAGAATCCCTCAAAAGAACAACAACAGATAGCAAGAAAGCCTTGAACCCAAGGGCGGAGGC
The DNA here is from genome assembly GCF_964261635.1 of Lissotriton helveticus. Classification (NCBI taxonomy): domain Eukaryota; kingdom Metazoa; phylum Chordata; class Amphibia; order Caudata; family Salamandridae; genus Lissotriton; species Lissotriton helveticus. Next base: position 1,172,916,847 of record NC_136070.1, read on the forward strand.
ATATCTCCCAGTAAATCTGGTTACTACGACAATAGAAGAAAACACTGTGAAACTCTTTTCTGAAAAGGAAAATTACTGCTGGAATGCCACACAAACTAAGGTACTTCAATTTGAAGAACTATTTCCCACTGACAATATCTCTCTTAACAGAAGTAGGATTCTACACCTCTTACAAAACATAAAACCTCTTCAATCCATGACTAGCAGCGACATTGACCTAGTATTACTTTCAACGCGAGGTCAAAGTAAAATCGCAATAGTCTCTTTTTGGTCTCCAGTGATACCAAGTATCATTTTGAAAGAAAAAGAGATAATATACCGTTTTGGTTATGACATCATAGAGAAACCGGAGTATAAAGGAAATAAAGAACAACCAACCTTTAATAGTAATACGACTCTCTTTTCTTCACTTCAATTGAAAGAGGGGCAAAGACCCTCGGGGACCTTAAGACACCTTGAGGGTATGCAAAACAGAGATATAGAACAGGGAGAAGAGATACTAAGAATTCGAGTAAAAAAAAGGGGAAAGGGAAGTGTGGCATATGGAACCAAAGGAAGAACACGCAGAAAATAAGATGGAGAACTCATGGACCTGGCTACCAGGGATTTTAAACTATAATAATAAAGGTTTTACCCACCAAAAGCACCCCGTTTAACCAAGGTCTAAAGATCATCTCGTGGAACATCGCTGGAAGAACAAACATAAAAATGAAGGAAGTCCTCAGAAACCAGCCCGACATACTGACCTTGCAGGAAACCTGGGCAACAGAGCCCTTCTCACAAAAAGGTTACTATGTGTATAATATAAATGCGAAAGCCTCTAACCGGGGCCATGCCAAAGGGGGACTGGCTTTTTTAATGAGAGAGGACTACTCATGGGCACAAGAGATAGTGGAAACCAGCAGTGAGAACGTGCAATGTATGAAACTGTCTCTGAAAGCCTCTAATCTGACTATAACTAAACCAACATTGCTTTTCAACGTTTATGCTCCTCCAGGAAAAAACCACGACAGCTTAAATGACGATACCCTGCAAATTATCATACAAATAATTGAAGCCCACACATCTTTACCCTATTTAATCATGGGAGATTTTAATGGGAAAATTTCTAATACAGAAATAAAAAAATGGGGAAAAATCCTGGAAGAAGAACGCCTGGAACACGTAATCCCCCAATTCCCCAACGATATTCGATCCAATAAAAGAGGGAAAACACTGTTATCTGTATTGCTTGCCATAAACGGAACAATTCTTAACGGGAATGTGGAAGGCGATATCCCGGCAGGGTATACAAGACAAGGAAACGGGAGACCATCTATAATAGACTATATCATCTGTGGTAAAGACCAGCTTGAAACAATGTCCCATCTCTGTTCCAATTTTACCCCAGAGAGCGATCATGCCGTCCTGCAATTAGTTACCAATTGGTCGGCTCTGTCTGAAGAAGAAGGCTTGATGACCCTTGATAGAAAGGAAACTTTGGTAAGCAGCGACCAGAGACGAATCTTCTGGAACCCCACCTCGTTGAGTAAAATAACAAACTTGGTCGACCAACAACAGTTTTTAAGGAATCAATACTCAGAAGACCCTATTGAAAACTTCGAGACCATGCTCATCGAGCTTAAGGAGGTAATAACCGAAAGGAATCTTCAAAGAACTGATACAATTCCAAAAAGAAAAAATAACAACAAAACAGGGAATTCATTGACAAAGAAAACCCTAAACAAATTGATACGCGCGCAATACTTACATTTCTCTCCTATTAAAAAGAAAGAAATAAATAAATTGAAAAACCAACTCAAGAGAGAAAAAATAAGCGAGAGAAAATCCTTTGAAGACCGAAACTGGGTAGAATTACAAAACGCTGCCAAAGAACCAAACCAAAGAACGTATTGGTCTATAATAGCCAAGATATCTGGGACAAAAAAGAAATTACACGCAGTACCTGTTCCTCCGAAAGAGTGGGAAATTTACCTGACAGAACTGTACAAAAAAAACGAAGACAAATTACTGACAAACAGTCCAGATAAGGTGAAGGAAAAATCTATGGAAAAAACAATCCCGAAAACTACAACTATAATGGTTGAAACACATATTCGGAGGGCAAGAAGCTCAGGAGCCTTTGGTCCAGACCAAATCCCTATAAAGGCCCTACAAATAAATTCCAGGGAATGGAGCCTTTTTCTAACTCCACTTTTCAATCATATTTTTTCCACTGGCCAGGTTCCCAAGTCATGGCAAGGGAGCACTATAATTCCTATCCACAAAAAAGGTTGTAAAAAGGTAGCAGGCAACTACCGCCAGATAGCCCTGATGGACGCCACCGGAAAAATCTTCGCGGCAGAGATATTATTGCAATTAAAAAACTGGGCCTTTTCGATGGGTCTGATCCCTATGTTCCAGGCAGGTTTCAGACCCAAACACTCTGTCACGGACAATATTGCAATAATCCAGTTCTTTCTGGACAAATACGTCACAACAAGAAAACAGACGGTCTATATGGCTTTTATAGATTATTCAACCGCATTTGACCGTGTGGATCGTCCTACTCTATGGAAAAAATTGAGGAGTCTGGGAATTAACGAGCATTTGCTACAGGCAATAATAAGTCTCTATACAACGACATGGTGCCGTGTTCAAATGGGGGGTCAAAAAGGACTAACGAAAACAATAGACACCGAAAACGGCCTTAAACAGGGTTGTCTACTTGCACCCATGTTGTTTTCGCTATATCTTAGCGATTTGCCAATACAACTGCAAAAGGGCTCAAGTCTGCCCCCAAAAATTAACCAACAAAGAGTTCACCAGTTGCTCTATGCGGACGATATAGTCCTCTTCGATCTTACTCCATACGGCCTCCAAAAAACTCTAGATATTCTGTTTAAATATTCAAATGATAATTATTTAATACCGAATGTAAAAAAAACCAAAGTTGTAGCCTTTTCTGGGAGGAAGAAAAGTGCCAAATATATTTGGAAGCTAGGTGAGGAAAAAATCGACGAAGAGAAAGAATATATCTACCTGGGCAGGATTCTCACCAAGAATCTAACAAATACACAACACATCGATAAGCTAATGAATAAATCTGAAATACACGCAGGTGCTCTAACGAGATTATATAACGCCACGGGGAGCAGACATCTTTCCTCTCTAATCAAAATTTACAAAGCTAAAATACCAGCGGTCTTGTCTTACGCTACGGAATGTATTCCAATCCAACAATGGGGCTTCATGGACCGTCAGGAGGGTAAAATCCTGAAAAAAATAATGAAGGTCCCAACTGCCACTCCAGTTCAGGTCATACGTCTGGAATTTGGAATCACTAGTGCTTTTGCCACGGCCGTGGCGAACATAATTAGATGGGCCTACCAGCTACTTCATGCTACGGAGGGAACTCTTCGGTTTTTGTTACAAAAAGAGACTTTTGGCACAGATATCGTTAAACATACTTTCTTAGTGAACATGTCTGCGGCGTTCCAAATGGCTGAAATTTCGAGTGAAATCCTACAGACTTGGTCCACTTCACAATTGAAATTATTCCTTAAATTTTTTACACCAAGGTTAAGTTATGATTTGGACTATGCTCATAGCTATAGGCTAAAAACATTCAAGCCATTTACAACAGTAATTGAGTATAAACATATACAGCCATATATCTCTTTCTGTCTCTCTCATAGTGCAAGGAGGGTAATTTTCATGTACCGAGCTGGGATTTTACCTGTTCAAGTCTATAGAACAAAATGGTTACCCGGAGATCGCTCCAACTTATGCATGCTATGTCTAGGGGGTGAGCAGACTGTGGAGCACTTAATGTTCATTTGTCCTAACTCTAAGGTGGTAGCAGCTCGCGTCCGGTATATTTCACCGATTTACAGATCTTGCAGGCTAATTAAGGAAAAAGATTTTCTTACATTGGCCATAAATCCCCCAAATGAATATGTATGTTATAATTTGTACAAATTTTTTAAATCCATGTTAGTTTTATATTGATTATTGTGTACCTATTTTATGTAAAGTTTACCTTTTATCTTATGTTATATTTGTGGTCCTCGGTTGAGTACCAACACAAATAAAATTTTTTGACTTTGACTTTGACATTTCCTTTGTAAACCTCAGGCGATCCCGAAATGGCATTTCAAAAGTACAGTTTGTAATCTTTTATTTGGAGCGTGTATCCGTTAACTGGGCAATTCCTTTAATACAAGCAAGACGATCTCCTTTTGTACAACTATTCTGCTTTTAAGGCTGCCATAACTAAGATATTAGCAAAAAGCCAAATTGGGCATGAAGGCACACGCTAACATGCATGGAACCCCAACACCTATATACGAGGGAGGAGGCATGGTATGGTTATCAACATGATACCAATCCAAAACAAAGAGAGAGTTCACCCTAGTAGGACCAAAAGGGACCGGGCGATCAACACTTATTAAGTAAAAACAAATTCTCTTTTGTGCCATGTACACTATAATAAAATTAGTATGCACTGAACAACTCAACATGATACCTACACTAGAAGGCCCAATTAAAACTCTACCACAGTTATAGGTCCTTATGACATTATCAAGATAATTATTTCCAATCCAAGTCAAACTACGGCTTCCCCCTGAATACCCCATCCACCCAGTTTTTCACGTTGCACTGATCAAGCCATACCACCCTGCCACACAAAAAGACAACCCCACTACCCGTTCTGCTTAATGGCCTACCAGAGTAAAAAGTTCACCACATCCTGTGTGCTAAATGATCTCAGCGAAAAATATATTACTTTATTGATTTAAAGGGTTATGACCCTTCAGCACGTTCCTGGAAACAGGCCTCCTTGGTTCATGCCCTCCGTCTGGTAAGAGTATTTAATGCCCTCCACCCCATCCACCCATGACCTGTAAGACTACCTTTGGTATGGGTGACTGTCAGGATTCCTGCCACAGCTCAACTCTCTTGACTACCACAAAATATACCAGTATGATTCATATAATTCCTTCCAAAACTTATGAATTAACAAACGTCTTGTACCCTACATTTTTACCATATTACATGCTGTTGGTAATAGCTAGCAGCAGCTGGTGTGCCTGCGTTTGTTTGAAAAGGCTTAATAGCTTTTACAAATGTTTTACCTTGCATATTCAAGGATTTTCACCCACTTCTTTTGGCACAAATGCGAATGTACTCTGATGCACATTGTAGGTCTTGCTAAACTTGCCAGGCAAGTAGTAAGAGTGGGGGGTTAGCTAGGGCACCTCTTTAACCTTTTCTTGTAGTGAGTAGCCCTTTTGAGTAGGTGGAAAATGTACATTGTGGGGCCCACGAACCACAAAACAGCTCTAGGTAACAGGCACATCCTGGTCTTGGTGGAACATGCCTCCCGGGACTCGGAGGCCTTCCCGCTCAGAAGAATGAGGCCCCTGTGGTGAGCCAGGCATTGATTGGAATGTTTTCTGGCTTGGGTTTCTCCAGAGAGGTGGTATCTGACCAGGATACCAACTTCATATCCAAGTACATGATGCCTCTGCACCCACAGACCAGATCCATCTTGGAATTGACGCATCACTTCCTCCTACAGTCCGGGTTTGATGCATCACTTCTACTGTCTGCATGTAGCAGAACTGTTACATTGCTTCCCCTAGTACTCAGGAACTGACACATCACTGGATTTTCTAAAGTTTCTCTCTACTGTGGCTGTGCTGCATTGTGGATTTTGACGCATGTGAGGTACTTTGTGTAACAATCAAGCATCTATTAATTGCTTGAAACCTTTTAAAAGTCATATTTTGAGCTGTTTATGTGCGATTTTTGTAATTCTGGTCTTGTTTGGTTTACATAAAGATACTTTATTTTTCTTAACTTATGTGGTGTCCGTTTGTAGCGTTTTCACTGTGTAACTGTGTGTATTACAAATACTTTACACATTACCTCTAGGATAGGCTTGACTGCTCGTGCCAAGCTACCAAGGGGGTGAGCAGGAGTTATCTTGGGTGTGTGATCCCCTCATTCTAACTTGAAGGAAGGGACCCTACTTGGACAGGGTATATTCCACTGCCAACTAGAGACCCCCATTTCCAACAACGCATGAGACAGAATTATGAATTTGGTTTCCTTTAATGTATCTGATGATTCTTGGATGTGTTTAATAACCCAACACTCATTAAATGTCGGCAGGTTAAACCTTCAAAAATTTAACAGGGTAAGACATGCAGTATTTACTGTATCATGCAGATTTTGGTTCTTTGAACACCAAAAACTATGTTATTCCTATGTACTTATAATAGGTGTTATTTTTTGCACCCAATAAATAACCTACCCAGTAGTATCATTATTTATCAGTGGCAATAATTAACACCTCAACTCTTAATCAGGCTTGTAATGAGACATGTATTAAGGCAACTCGTAATCACACGTGAACTCCGAATCAGGACCAAGGGTAACAATATTTCAATAACACCTATTATGAGGTGTTCCTTCCTGCACAAAGGCAATCCAGCCTGTAACCCAGGCACCCTTGACCCATGGTGCAAGGGTGCCTGTGTTGGCACTAGGCAGTACAGAGTGTCCCAGCACAGAGAGAGAGCAGGAATGTGCCAGGTCTCAGAAATAATGATGCAATCCTGCCCTCTCCCTATTGTCTTGCTGAATTATGCTGCATCAAATATTGATATCTCTGACCTCTATCTTCAAACTTATTTATATCACTAACAAAGGTAAATGATAGTTCCATCTGTGTACATCTTGGCTCATTGTAATTTCTAATCAAGTGGTAAAGCCTTCACACTATTCTACTGTTTAGGAAGCATAGATCAGCACCTTCGATTGTCTAGCATTAGCCAATACCATTTGTTTTTCAAAGCAATTTAAACAATGCAAACATATATCTTTCATTAAGCCCCATTCATGTCCCTCCTGCACAAAAACAATTCTACCTTTAACTCAGAAACCCCTTCAGCATGGCACAAGGATGGCTGCATTGGCACTAGACAGCAGTTTGTCCTGTCTTTCTGTCTTTATCTCTGTCTCTTTCTCTAAAACAATGTCCTTCTCCCTTTCTCTCTCAATCCCTATTGTTCTCTTCTTCCTCTTTCTCTCTATTTTCTTTCTCCCTTTAAGTCTTACTCCCTTCCCTGCCTGCCATCCCTCTCTCTATATCTCCCTTACTTCACTTTCATTATTTTTCCCATTGTCCCTCAAGTTCTTGAGTCTTCCCAGGCTCTTTCCATACCTCTCTTCAACCTCTGTCCCTTTCCTTTCCTTTCCTTTCCTTTCCTTTCCTTCATTTCTTTCTTTCTTTGACTCTTTAGCCTCTTAAAACAACGCTCTATGGCTCCAGAGACATATTTCTTTTAGAAATGTATGAAGCCTTTGTTTAACTTGCCAAATATATATTGGTAATGATCCTAGTTATGGGTACAATCAATGCTTGGTTTTTCATCCACCTTTTACCTATTCTCCTCATAGCTTCACCAATTTCAAGCCTACATATTGGGTACACGTATTTTTATGATAGTGCAACCCCATTTAGCTAAACTCCCCACTTAACAATAAAACCAGTAACAACACAAAATATTTGCCTTTCTTAAAACACAAGTCGTAACACTTTAACAGACTTTCAATAACTTATATAGCATTTCTATTCACCCAACTACGACTAACAACAAAAAACAAACATTATTAACGACATAGGCGGAACCTAAAGCTTTTACTAATGCTTGTTTTCCCCTCTGTTCGGCAACCCTCTTCTTTCCCCACTTCCCACAACCATGTCACGTCACTGAGCTCTCCTTTCACTGCCCCTCACATAAGGTGATCCACTGCCGTCCATGTCAGTGAAGTCGCCTTGCTCGTGTTCTAATGTTGGACTTTAAATTCATCCATACGTTAATGCAGTAGGTCAAGGAGCAACCAAATAGTACCTATGTCAAGCAAAGTTCAGGGAACAAGATTTTAATTTAACAGCTAGTCTAGACCTGAGAAGTAAATCACTCATCCATCATCCTAGCCAATGTTTTAACTTCTAAAATAAAATTAGGTCTGCGTTATGTTTCTATGTCATTGGGAGTCAAAGTAAATGCAAAAGGTGGACACGAATGACTAGATGCATTATTGGTAGATCAGCATTATATCTATGTACATGCTGAGCAGATTATAAGCACTTGACATTCCTATTTCTCCACAGTGCTTTGACAAAGCAACACACATTCATTTTTATTTTGCTTAAATTGCAGGCACTTCAAATCATAATTGCTTGTTCACTCAGCTGCATGAATTAGGAGGGGATATGGAAGCAGAGGGAGGGTTATATATAAATAGGATTTACGATGATCCTTAGTTACACATGTCACACACTACACGTCACACACTACACGTAATAGAACCATGGCTTGGTGTTCTTGGTTCATTACACATCCTCAAACAATTATTCAAAACTTTAAGGAAGTGCATTTTATTTAATTCTGTTTTCTTTTCTTCTAGAGCACTATATACCCTCCCCAGCCTTACACGATGGTAAGTTCCTTCTACTTTGGATGGATGAAATAATGTAATTGAGTAATTCATTGATTCTCTTGATTTTATACTTTTAGTGTCTATACTATCAGGCATTTTGTGTCTAGGCACTGGCATGCCTTTAAAATATCAGTTTCTTAGGTGGATCGCGGGACTTCAAAGACAGTGTCTCGATTTGAAAAAGTATGAACTGTAATCAAATATTTATGATGCTGTGAGCCAGGGTGATAATAGTGACAATGTTCTAAAAGTAGTAGATGTGTCCCTATATGGTTGAAGTCACCCCCTCTCTATCCCCCAGTTCTTGCAAGGGTGTATGTTTTGCAACTTGCAGCAATATACCAGAGTGTATGTAAAGGCATGCTCTGTAGGAGTATGCTTTGGCATAGTGGATTGTCCGGTGCGAGATACTATGTAAGCAATGCATGGCCCTATGTGTTTCAGAGTCAACTTAGGAGAAAAGCAGGTGCAAAAGATTGGCCATATACCCCATTTATCAAATAAAGCAAGTACTGCCGCAGACGTAGATGCATCTGTTGATAAAAGTAGCACTACCTCTACTTTACCCTTCTATCAGGCAATAACAAACTCGTTTATCTAGGATTTAGAGATCTTTTTCACAATCCCAGAGTTTCACCAGAACGCGTATTACAATTTCATTTACACGCATTCATACAGAAATCCCTATTCATAAATACGTAAATTCTGTTTCGCTGGTAGGGAGCGCTTACCTCTAGCCACCACAGAATTTCTCTTTCGTTAGTAAAGTAGACGCAGCTCCTTTACCCTTCTAGCAAGTTCGGGTTAAGCCCTACTACTCTCCCAACAGCGAGTCTTAACATGGGATACGCCTGATCCCTATACTCTAAAGCTAAGATTTCATAGACTGTCCTCACTATGCATTTATCCTATCACACCTAAAGTCCCTAAACCAGTGATGTACGACGACACCACCTGTGATATATGCAGATACCACTATAGTATACGACGATACCACCTTTTGAAACTGACTAATGCACTGTGCGACTTCACTTGCCACACCTCCTCTGCCTGCAGACAGAGGCACCAGTTTCCCACAACCTCTGGAGTTTTTTCAACACTACATATAACACAATACAAACTCACCAAATGTTAGTTATAACTTCTGTACATGAACCTTATACACCTCTATACCTAACCCTAGCTATTTCCATAGCAACCATAACTCTGCTACCAAGCTAATAACTGTTCCAGCACCACTCCGGAAATGATTTTCCCTTTAACATTACCTTATCCCTGGAATACCAAATCATGCATTCATTCACCAGTGGGGCCCATAACAATGAACTATTATCCGTTTCACTCCATTTCAGGGATCAGTGAAACACAACGGAGTAATGCTGTAACATTGGCGGAGTGTCTAAACCTAATTTGTCTCTTCAGCTATTTACACCTGGAGTCTAAATAAGTTTTGCCATGGTTTATCAACAAATGACATATTATTCAGACACACCACCATAATGGCAATGGATCAGCTAGTAAGAAAATAGGCGTAGGAAAATATCAGACCAGCTTTAATTTTCCATATCTCTAATTTTATTAAAAGCCAACTTTAGCACGTCTGACATTTATGCATTTATTAAATCTTTATTCAAAGTAACTTCATCAAAATTAATTTTAAAAATGATCATTTTATTTAAAGCTCGGTAATTTTTAGACATTTAAAGTTCATATCAAAGTTTAGTAAAGAACAGATAGTCCCAAATTCATTCTATCCTAGCATCCCTAACTAACACCCTCATCTTATCCTTATGACCTGCAAAGAAAACAAAGAAATATTCAAAGAGTCTTACATCCAGGAATCGATCATAAATCATGCAGCGTCCCACGAGGAAATCGAAAGAGCGGTTGACTTGAAGTAAAAACAGGGGGTTTTATACACTAATTCTCAAGCTTAATCTAACTAAAAGTATCTATCAACATCAACTCGGGTTCTCATTGGACAAATTCGGGGTGGATGAGCATCACCTCATCATTACAGCATCGTTCACCATGATTCAGCAACCTAATAGAGAACTATTGTTAAGAGATAGTCTTTGGCCTACTCATTTCCTTGACTTGTAACTTCGGGCTGCTTTCTCACGTTCAGTAAAGTCAAGCATTCATATTTTGGCAGCCATCCTGACTTCCAGGGTACAGCAGCCTTGAACTTTTCATCCAAACACAGGCAGGTCACTCTCACTTGCGGGCCTTTGGTGCACATGGGCATTGCAGCACTCGCTCGCAGTTATCCAGAGCGGCCATGTTGCTATATCCTTAAACACTTGTGCGGTCAAAGAACTGGTCTGTTGATATAGCAGTTACTGGAGAGTGATTTTCATTTTGATTGTCTTATACTTCAAATATTTTGTATATCCTCTGCTGACATTGCCACCCCAAGTATATTAGTGTGTGTATAAAAATGAGTTTTTTATGCAAGTTCTTTTGCAGCAAATAATAGTTTGGTACAGAAACAAAACTTGATTATTTTTCTATTTTTTTTTGCATTACAGATGTTGATGAAATCTTTGTGTCTGGGTCATCTAACCTGTGTAAGTTTCTTCACTTTTATATTTCTTCACCTGCACGAAAAATATAAGCCGCTGAAGAGAGTGAGCTGTAAAACTTTAGAGGAGAACTTACAACATGAAGGCAATGACTTTCAGAGGTAATTTTTAATTTAATGAAATGCTTAAATCAAAACACATAATCAGTTGCGTTATTGAGGTAGACCAAACTGTGGGCCCGATTCACAGAACTAACTTAAAACAAAATCCTAAACGTACTACTTTTGGTATTCACAGAAGTTAGGATTTTGTTTTAAGTATGTCTTAAGACAAACTTAAGACAGACTTAAGTTAGGATTTTGGCTTAAGTCTGTCTTAAGTCTGTCTTAAGACAAACTTAAGACAAAATCCTAACTTCTGTGAATACCAAAAGTAGTAAGTTTAGGATGTTGTCTTAAGTTAGTTCTGTGAATCAGCCCCCCTGTTTCTACACAGTGTTCAAATTTAGGTTAAAAACATGTATGGATTTTTTTGTTTGAAATTCTGTGGGTTCTTGTTTAAGAGCCTTTACAAAGTTTCTAATGTGTTAATTTGATGATCTGAAAGTCCTCACAACATTTATTAAGGTGGATCTTGATTTGAGCTTCTAGATTACTACAATGTGATATAAAATTTGAGCCAAGATGGACTTGTTTATCCAATATTAATCAGAGTAATGTAAATTAGAAACATCTCTCAATTTTCAACTGTTTTAATTATCAAAAACTTCACAGGCTTTGTATTGTATGAAGCTCCTAATGATTCAAAAAAGCATAGGCGATATCAATAGTTGTGGCTTCAACGTGCTAGCACAAGCAAGCACAGACAAAAATAGCAGTAGTATTACTACAGCAAGTGTAAACGTACACAATGACGTTTGTGAATCCAGCACTCAAACATTGCGAGGTATCATTACATCATGAACCTGTACTATTTGCCTAGCTCTGGTGACTTTGTCTTTTGGCTATGTGATTGTTGTACTTGCTTCTGACCGTATTGCCCCTTCAAAGTAGAAACTCAATTACTTCGCCGATGAAGCTAGATGGAGAAAGATAGGTGCTATATATATTTTGAAAAATGATTGGCATTTGAGATATTGTAACCAGATTTTCTAACTGACTGTAATAAATATATAATTTTGGGGGAAACTGTGGTGAAAATACTCACATTTCACTGTATTTTCGAGGTTCTCATAGGGATGGTGAGACCTAACCCACCTGGTGATTGGCAAGCTTGCCTGGCAAAAAACAAAAATACTGGAAGAGTTCATTCAGAATTCTGTATGTAAGGTTCCCTCAAGGGCGAATCTCTCAGGTATCTGGCACACTTGCTTTGCTTATTTTGTCTTCCTTAAAGTATGTTTTTATGACCTACCACTTTCAAAGTTCATCAACCTCCACTGGATCAAAAGTGTTTAAAGATTAAAGACCAGTGGTGGTTCCTTCAGCAGATGTCACCTTTTAGGCAGGAAGGGATGGAAGTGGGTGTCAGTGGATTGGACTGCTACAAGACAACAGATTGGAAACGTTTGAGCTTCCTTTACATACATATTGATACCAGCATGCCTGTTTGGAGGTTTTCCCTGGGTGACACATCACTCGATTCTACCACAGACTGCAAGATGCTGCCAGACCAGATATCTGAAGAATTCTGTATATCACAATGTGTACTTGCCAGAGATGCCTTTGGGGTGCTTTCCTAGATTCAAGCAGGTGGAGTCCACAGTTAATTAAATTCAGATTCTCGTCATAACAATGATTAAAAGAATTGGAGGGCATAACTGAACAAAAGCAAGTTATTTAAGGATAGAAGGTCAATTTGTATTGCATTCCTTTATTTTGTGAACTACCTGGAAAGTGTGGTAACAAAACGACCATTCTGCCAACATTTTAAAATGATTTTCCTGCTGAATGAGCCCCAAAACCTTTGGTAAATGTTGTAATTGCCTGGCAAACAATGAAAGTAGAGAAATATTTCACGAGTACTTCTACAAAATTACATTTAGAATATATTGGGTTTACTTGACTTGTTTTAACATTGTATTGTAATATTGACTATTTGAAGCATTTCTTAAAAATGTACTTGGGGTAGAACCTGTGCCAACAGCCTGGGTAAAGATGAGCTTGTGAATTCACTCTTTGTAGTTTGAGTTCTATGTTTGAGTATCATCACTTTCAAGCTTCACCAGCTGCAACTTCATGTGTTAGTCTATTATATTTTCATTGGGGATTTGCTAGGGTTTTTTCAATTCACAATAAATGTAGTTAATCACCTAATACACATTTAAGTATGTTTGTTATATGTGTAAGCAATTTTTTTTGTGTATTGTTAATGGATGGAAATGTGTGATTGTTCAGAATGCTAAAAGGTGATTTCTTACCTTTGTCCAGGTGAGATAGCATGTTCTTTGAAACCAAGGATCAGTCTACGGTGTTTGGGTTAGATAAGCTGAATCTCTTGTTGCTTGGAAATAATCTTACAATTCCCAAGTAGGTTATGTGGAATGCAGTTGGCTTCACATAAATTTCCATTTGCAATTCTTTATTACATATTTCCCATAAAGTATTTATTTAAATTAATTTATGTGAGAAAAAAGGAGTGTTATAAACTGAATTATCATTTTGGAAATGTAAAATTAATCCACATAATTAAAAAGAGTTTATGGCCATTATCTTATTTTTATTTGTTCACAGAATCAAAAAAGAGTATATAGAGAACTGTTTGAAATCAATAGATTTCTAGGACTCCTCACTGTCCACATGTCGGAAAGTCCACTAAAAGACACATGCAGGAATGTTCAGAAACAATTTGTTTTCTATCATAAAAACTGTTGAGGACAAAAACATCTCTTCCAACCTACTGAGATATATAGGGCAATTTTTTTGCCTAAGACTTTTTACTGGAGCAAAGTTGAATATGTATCAAGGATGGGAAGAGACCTGCACCACAATCACCACATTTTCAATTACCTCTCACATTAGAACGATCACCTTTTGGCACTTGTCCCTTCGAGTAAAACCATAGACAATCCTCTTGCTACCTCTCAATTTGTTGTAAATTTCTGAAATCACTACATATTTTTGGCTGTAGAGTACCATATACATTTGATAATAATATGGTTTATATGCTTCTATCAGATATAATTTTATTTATGAATGAAATGATATTGGATATTTGTCGGATTGGATTAGAAAATGATACCCTTTTAAAGCCCTACTCAGTCCCAAATAGCGTTCCAATATTAGGTCAAGCATAACCAGCAGCGTTCTGTGCAGGTAACAGCGGTGGGGCCACATGGGGGGGGGTTTGATGGACGATGCAGAGGGAATGTTAATTATTTATTTAATGGTCCCTCTGCATCTTCCATAGAAATCCCCCCCAACTCAGCTTCACCACATCACTGCAGTTACCTGCACGGTCCGCAGCTGAGCAGAGCTCTGCTTCATCTGTCCAAATTTGTGAATCTATACATTCAATACAACCTAATTTGCCAGAACAGGCTTCGGCAAAGCCGATGGGTCTGGCTTTTTTATTAGGAGAAGAGTTTGTTAGTAGTAGGGAGATTATGTGTGTGAGGGTCCCCATTGTCAAAGAAGAAAAATTCCATTATGGAGCAGCATTTTGGACTACAGCAATGTGGTAGCTGTGGCAAGGTTCCTTTACTTAAAGAAAAACATTAGTAGAGTTAAGCAAAATCCTCAAATAAATGTAATGTGAAAGAGTCATAAGAAGAGTGTGTACACTACACACGGTGAAGTTAAAATATTTCTTCATATGTACTAAGTGTCATTGCAGGGTTAAGAATAACCATATGCCAGCATGCCCATACTTTGTGAAACAAGTCATAAATTCCAAACATGCTATAATGACAGCAAACTAAAAAAAATTATTGTGAAAGTGTAATCAGTGATTAGCACTCTGTCTTATTGGCATCCAAACAGCTTGCACTTCCTGCACAAAAAATACATAATCAATAAAATTCTGAGTGTCACATTGGACAGGGGGGAAGTCACAAGTTCAGGCTGACCTCAATTGAGCATGGGTCAGATGAAGGGGCAAGTTATTCCTGTTGAAGTGTTACCTTCAGAGTCTGGCACAAAGAGTTCCATTTACAGTGGAGGAGGAAGAAAGAGTAGCACAAAGGGCAGACCTGGCATCATGGGTTGTCATCGTTTTAACACAAAGATCCAGTCGGGTATTGCATTAGGTGAAGGTCAATTTTTATCAGGGCACAGACTCCTAAAGCCTCGAAAAACTAATTCAGCAAACAAGAGGATAGAAGGCAACAATGCTTTGTGAAGAATGGCAGGCCCGAATGACAGCCCGTTCATACAATGTCAAACTGTGAACAGAACTTGATAACCAGTGGTTGAAGGGGGATAATCAAAAGCCCCCTCCTCCTTTCTATCTACTTCTTATTTTACTTTGTTGTCACTTTAGTTCAAGTGATTGACTAACAACCCTGCTTGTAAGACACAGTTTAAATAATTTTTGTAAAAACTAATTTCATGTAGATAGATGGTGCTAAGGGAGCAAATGGATTTTCCACTGAAAGAATTAACATTGTTACCACTTATACTAAACAAACCTCACACATGTATGAAGACCAAGATCTCTCGTGCAGTACACATACAGATTCTCAAAACGCAAAGGGACAGATTTACTAAGATTATATCTGCGTTGTTTCACTTATGTAGCACAGTTCAGACCCCATTTTTTTTTTTATTTACTAAGCCATGCAAGGACACTTTGGGCCTGATTCCGATACAGTTAGGAAAGCATTTCAAACTAGGGCCCCATTACGATGCGGTTATGAATGCCTCCTAACGGCATTTGCTCCTTCCAAATCAGATCGGGAATGTGTCTGCTCGACCGAGGGCCAGATTATGATGCCGTTAGGAACAGAGGCTCCAATAGAAGTCAATGGGAGTCCACCCAAATTGTATCTGAAAGCATACGGATGCATCATACTCGGTTGGTCGGACTCTACCGATCTGAGTCGGTTGGAATCCATTTCCAAACCGATCGGCTTAATGTGGCTTTGTGTGATTTAGTAAGTACAATGTAACACAAGTCATTACATTGCACTGCCTTGCATTTCTTACATTGGGAAGGCATTCCATTGATGTCGCACAGGGATTTCCATGCATCTACCCATGGATTTTGCACTTTCCAAGATTCACAAAGACTTGTAAATCTGGGAATGCATCAAAATGCTATGCTTTACTCAGTGAGGACAAATAACTTTATTTCTCCTTGTTTTTTCCGCTTTCCAAATGAGATGCATTTTACAGTGCACAGAGGACCTAATTAGGAGTGGTTCGTTAAATTCTGTGTCGTGTGCAAACACCTGTTTAGACATGTTAGACCTGGCCTCCTTGGCGTGGTTTCCCAAAGCACAGCAATGCACTGCCCCGTGAACCCGATGACACTGATGCAGAGCCTGTCATCGGACCAAAGAACTGCTGCACGCCATGTTCGACGCACCCTACGCCCCAGTCTATGGAGTCCAAGACACCACACCAACTCCGACAAAGGCCCTGCTGTCCGGCTAAAATAAATGAAGCATCATGTGACCACAGCTGAAGAAATTGACACAGCACCTCCAGCGCATCCCAATTTCCATGCATCGCACCTGTGTGCCGTTTTTTTCCGACGCCGCACACGCAGACCAGAACTATTTTGGAGTCGATGCATCACACCCCCCTACAGTCCAAATTTGATGCATCACTTCTCCTGCGTGCAGCATAACTGTTGCACTGCCCTCCCAAAAACTCAGGAACTGACACATTGCTGTGCTTCTAGTTCTACCCTCCTTGGCAGCTGTTTTGCCTTGTTGATTTTGATGCATTTCAGGTACTTTGTGGAAAAATCAAACGACTATAGATTTGTTGGACAGAATTGCTTGATACCTTTTAAAGTCTTATGAGTTGTGTATGTCTGATTTTTGTATTTTGGGTATTGTTTGGTTTACATACAGATACTTTATTTTTCTATATGGATGTGGTGTCCATTTGATGTGTTTTCAATGTATTACTGTGTGTGCTATGTACAATTACTTTACACGTGGCCTCTGAGATGGGTCTGCCTGCTCATGCCAAGTTATCCTGGGTGTGTATCCTCTTATCCTGCCTAGAAGGAAGGGTCAATTTTTGGACAGGGTGTACACCACTGCCAACTAGAAACCCCTATTTCTAACATTGGTGGCAGTGGTCGTATTAGGTCTTATGTTTGTACTTTGACATATAGTGATCAGTGTGCACTACTACTGACCGCAGAATATTACACAAACAATAATGCTTTGTGATTACCTTTGAAGTATCCACGCACTATTCCCCTACGTGGCAAACCAGCAAGTGAGGTTGCAGAATTGGTTTTTCAGATTGAAATGTTGCAGTCTTACAAAGTAGATCAGCTCAAACAATTTTGCACGTGGCCTCCGAGATGGGTCTGCCTGGTCATGCCAAGTTATCCTGGGTGTGTATCCTCTTATTTTTTGACAGGGTGTATACCACTACCAACTAGAAACCCCTATTTCTAACATTGCTGGCAGTGGTCGTATTAGGTCTTATGTTTGTACTTTGACATATAGTGATCAGTGTGCACTACTACTGACAGCAGAATATTACACAAACAATACTGCTTTGTGATTACTTTTGAAGTATCCACGCACTATGTCCCTACGTGGCAAGCCAGCAAGTGAGGTTGCAGCATTAGTTTTTCAGATTGAAATGTTGCAGTCTTACAAAGTAGATCAGCTCAAACAATTTTGCAAGTTTGCAAGGATTCTGTAGGCTTCGCTAGGAAGGAGGAGCTGCAGATGCTCTGAGTGCCTTGTGGGAAGCAAGAGAAGCTGGGAAGGCTGAGAATGGGAATATGGATGTACAAAGCCAGCAAGGATATTTTTTGGCTCAGGATCTGCCTGTTGGACCATCTACTAGGAATGGCAGCAGTGTGTCTTCCAGTAATCTGTCCGCAGAGGAGTTGGAGGAGTTGGAGGGATCGGAAGACAGGAGACAGGAGAGGGAGCATGTGAGAGAGCTTGAGAGGCTTAAATGTGAGAGGAAAACATTTGAAAAGGAGCACAAACAGTGGGAGAAAGTGATGGAGAAGGCCCTAGAGGAGACACCCCTTACTCTGGAAGAGGAGAAACTATTGTTAACTTATGAGTTAAGTTTGAAGGAGCTTGTCATCAAGGCCAAGCAGGCAGATTCCAGTTCAAATGATGCCAGTGTGCAGTCAGTGCAGATTGAGGTAAGGGTGCACATTCGAAAGAGTTTAAAGGGGATGGCATAAATTTTTGGTTTGCAGCATATGAGCAGCTTGTCACATGAATGAGTTCCCCGATAGGCAATGGGAAGGGAGCCTGTGGAAACACGTTGAGAAGGAGAGGAGAGACACGTTGACATCCCTAGGGGAAACAAAAAATGTCTTCTACTCTATCATGAAGGAGGCCTTGTGTGGCAGGTATGGGCTCACCCAGAGTAGTTTAGGTCTTTTAAGAAAACTGATTCTCATACTTAGGAATCAGTCAATTCCTTTTGAAGAGCACTGGATAATTTTATAAAGGGCAGCAAGCTGACTGACTATCAGGGGTTGTATGACTTGATTGCTTGGGAGCACTTACATAGCCTTTGTGTGCCAGAGTTGCACCAGCATCTGATGGATAGCAAGCTGACTGACCACGGAAGCTTTCTTAGGAGGTGGACCGCTGGATGAGTACCAGGGTCCACAAGTAGTATGTGGAAGACTCAACAAAGTGTGGGCAGGTACCCAGCAGAAGAGTGGGGCATAAGGAAAAACAGAAGCAGTTCTCTATAGGGCCCCATTGTAGATCGCAGGGTAAAGGTTCACATTCCTCTAGTGGTAAAAATAAACCTTGTGTCAGTATTCCTGCCACAGATCACCTCTCTTGACTATCACAAATCATACCGCCATGATTCATAATATTCCTAAAAACACTTATGTATGAACAAATGCCTTGTACCCACACGTTTGACCATATTCCATGCTGTTGGTAATAGCTAGCTGCAGCTGGTGCTCCCCGGATTGGTTAAATAGGCTTAATAGCTTTTACAAATGTTTTACCATGCATATGCGAGGTAAAGTTTCAGGTGCCACGGAAACATCCAGAAAATCCACCAGAATAAGTAAAGAAGTAATGGGCATAGATGACCTCAACATGAACCTTCCAGAGAACAGCCCTCTTCAAATTAATCATGAGCACATGTTCCTTGCTATAATCAATTAGAACGCAACCTTTGTGAGCATTCTAAAGCACCTGCTAGAAGACAGCCTCATAAAATTAATCATCTGTACCTATACCTTTCTTGAAGCAATTAGAACACAACCTTTGTGAACATTCTAAAGCAGCATCTAGAAGGTAGGCTAGAAGGTAGGCTCATCAATATAATATAATTATATGGACCTATTCCTTGTTACAAACAAATAGAATGCAACCTTTGTGAACTTTCCAAAGCAGTGCAGTTAACACTTACATGAAGACTGTCCACACTTCCCCCGTTGGCTTAGCCTCTTCAACTGTCACTTACCTGTTTCCCGGCTTCCAGGACTCTGATTTGCCAGCTCCCTTGTTACTCTTGCTTCGGCCTCACAGCAAAGAATGTCCCGCATTAGTCTCGTACCTGGATGGAAAAAACAAGAAGAAAAGGAGAGACACATTAACAGACTTGATTTTCTCTACATGCTGAGCTTGGTTGCATCATTGTGCCGTAAACAATAGTAACCAGTGATTTTGTTCAATTTATACATACTGTTGGCAGGACTGTGCCAGAGTGGACTTGGGTGAAGCTAACCTCGTCCATTGTGTGTATGATGCTGAAATCATGCTACAGTTTCAAAACGTTGATGAAGGGGCCTCCACAGACTATGTAAAAAACAAACAACAAGAGAACTAAAGGTTGGTTGAGATTTTAAAAGCTTTCATGAGGTGATACCTTAAGATATATAGTTAATATAGACTAAACCCTTATTATGTGTTTGTTTAGAGGTGACATATCTGCTGGTACCATTCATCATTCTGGTGTGAATGCCTGATGCAATGTTGCTGTTGAGTTGACGAGCCACCGCATCTTTTGGCTCTACGTGCTCTCTTCATCCCAACCCCCTTTTTCCTAGGATTTGCCACTGGAGCAGTGTCTTCTCCTGTAAACCTAGGACTAGTCTCAGGAGAATTCAGGAACTAGTGTCGCCACCCCATTGGAATCACCTGGGAACCAGGTAGGTGGCTAATGACAAAAGGCTAAGCCACAACACTTACCATTCCTTTCGGGCAGCGCCATGACCAATCAAGATCATATATTCACAGACAATCTAGCATGTGCCTTATCAGAGTACCTCAGGGATGCCAAACATCTGCCTGAGTTAATGTCCATGGGTCAGTAAGACCAGGACCGGAGGAAGATCCTTCTCCTACCTTACCACCAAAAACCGGAATACCATGACTCTCCAACTCGAGCTCAATTCAGGAAGCATCTCAAGACTTGGCTCTTTGAATGATCCAAAGCGCCCAGTAAGACCTGCAAACCCCCCAGTGCCTTGATGGGTGAGTAGCCACGCTTAACAAGCACTGATTAATAGATTGAATGCTTTGATTGAATGCAGCAGTTGCAGCAAATCTGAATAGGTACAAGCAGAAAATGCAACACTTACGGAAGAGTTGCAATGAGAGAGGAAACATTTCACGCAATGGAGGGATTCTAAGCCCAAGGATTGTCTCCCTGCCTTTACCCATCCTGTGCTTGGGGAACCATTTCAGAGAGGGGTGTTTACAACTACTGACCAGAATCTACATATATCTGTCTCTACACCCAGTCCTGTGCCCTTAGCAGCTCCAGAATGCTTTCATGGCGACAGTACTAAATTTGCAACCTTCATTAGTAGGTGCCAATTACATTTCCTTTGTAAACCTCAGGTGTTTCCGAAATGGCACTGCTAAAGTACAATTTGTAATCTTTTATCTGGCGCATGTATCCGCTAACTGGGCATTTCCTTTAACACAAGCAAAGGATCCCCTTTTGTACAACTATTCTGCTTTTAAGGCTGCCATGACTAAGTTATTTGAAAAACATGTTTTTATCCAAGTAAGTGACAATGAACTATTAAACCTATGACAAGACTATAAGTACCTGCTGATTTATATCTCTACTTTCAATCAACTGTTGGCGGTAATGCGCCAGCCACAAGAGAAAAGAACATCCTTATTTTATTGAGGGTTAAGAGATGACCTTAAAGATTCCCATTCATATTTGGCTGATCTGCCTGACGATTGGTCAGAATTTATTGATCTTGTGGTTAAAGCTAGATCACCAATGGGGTGAGTGAAAGGGTCAGTAATCTTGCAGTGATACCATAGTAATTGTTCTCAAAACTGAGAAGAAGGAGACAGACAGTAAGACTGTTGACACTAAACCTTTTCAGATTGTAGGTATAAAGGGTCCACTATCTAATGAGGAAAAGGAACGTTGCCACAAACTAAACCTATGTTCTTATTGTAGCAAAGCAGGTCATTTCACATGGGAATGCTCTGCAAAATCAAAAAAGACTTAGGCTGTGGCTAATGTAAAGGTCGATCAAGAACAGGGAAACTATGGCTCAAGACCAGAAGGGAGATCATCTAATCAAGAGAAGCCGTACAGATCTCACAATATCTTAACAATTTAGGGACACCAACTCTACTGAATCTGACTATCCGAGTCACAGTAATCTTATCCCCAAAGTAATCTTATCCCCACAGTAGAAACACATGATATCCATGCTTATTGACCCACAGCACCCACTCATCCACAAACTACACACCCTTCTTCTTCTTCTCAGGACAGTATATGGCCCTTCCCTTTGATATATCAGGAGTTTCTACTACGCTAACGTAAGTCAAAGAAAAATTAGAACAACTGCATGAAAATCAAAAACACACTAGGACAAGTTTAGCAATAGCCAAATTGGGCATGAAGGCACAAGCTGACAAGCATAGAACCCCAACACCTATATACAAGGAAGTAGACAGGGTATGGTTATCAACATGATTCCAATCCCAAACAAAGAGAGAGTTCACCCTAGTATGACCAAAAGGGACTGGGCGATCGAGTAAAAACAAATTCCCTTTTGTGTCGTGTACACTATAATGAAATTAGTTTGCACTGAACAACTCAACCTGATACCTACAACTAGAAGGCCCAACTAAATTACTCAACTATTCAAGCGCAACCGCTTGACCTAACGCGCACTGTTGCAGTTCCAATTGGAATATTTTTTAAACGTAGTGCATGTAATACAATTTCATAAAACAATTTTAAGTTCAAACAATCAGCAAACCGTCACTCTATTTTGACAAGTATTTGTAATTTACTGTGTCTGCTTGTAAATAAGTAACAAAAGTTTTTTTCATTTGCATAATGTTACATCGTAAACATTGCATTATTCATGATTTTTGACAAACACTTTCGTATATATCTCATTTTACATTGCCCGCCCAATGCATTTCGGGCCTCCAGGCCCTTCTTCAGGGGCTGTATCTAAAAAATAAACATAATCAAACAATTTGTATTGTGATGTCACGGTCCTTCATACATACTCAGTGAGCAATCTCTCATTAGTTACCACTGTATTACTAAGTGCTTATTTCTACAACCAATAATCAGTGAACCTAGTGTGGGTGAACTAAGGTAGTTAATTGGAATAGTTAAGGAAATGAAAATGCCAGTGCATAGGAGGAAAATAACGAGGAAGAAATGGCAAAGGAGATGTAAGGTGAACCGTGAGTATAACCCAAAAGTGCTTGACAACTCTCCGCAAAACCTATGCGCCAAAGGAAATGCTATAAACACCCTGGTGTGCTGCTTATAAAAAAAGCCAACAACTTCTGTACTGACCTTGTTGTTAGGTAATTGCATCAAAACGGAATGAGTAGATAAATGCGTCCTGTGTCCTATAATACACCAGTACCTCGTTAGCACGAGTGATATTACCGAAAGACATTACCAAAAGACAAGAAATATGCTTGAGAACTAAAACAAGTCGTACCTTGTAGTTCATGCGAGATACATAGGCTCGTTATTCATGTGGACCGCAGTCTCCGTGGAGTTGCGGCAAGGAGATTCCTCAAACTGCAATCAATAGGGAACGCGGTTAGCATGCTTAGTGGACGGCCGTTATAAACCGCAATACAGACGTATGGGGAATAAAAACTTACCAGGAGTAATAAAAAGTGCTCTCGTATTCCATTTAACCGCCCGTATTCTAATCCGCTTCCGTGTGATGGGTCGCGCATGCGCACTCTTTAGTCAGTGTGTGAATACTAAAAACGGACTATCCAGTGGTGAACAGTGAGAAGGGTAGGAAAAACGATAAGAAAAGACGAGCGCCATGTTGGGGAGACTACCCGAGAGTAACTAAGATAGAATAATAAGTATTACCGATGTGAAGAACGTGTGGGGGAAAGTGTAAAGCATGACAGTGTGTGCAAAAACGGACAAAGAACAAAAGAATAAATAAATAATGATAAATCTTCTGTATGTATATACATTGGTTCCAATTTCCATGACTATTTACAGTTATATCAATGAATTATGAACCCACTGTCGCACGCAGGCGACTCTTGAACAATATTCATAAATAGCATCCTAGATCCACTCTATCATTGATCCCTTTCGGATCCTGAGAATCTAATTTTCTTATCCAGAAAATTTCTCTCTGCAGTAACATCTTAGTTAGGTCCTTTCCTGGGGTGGGCTTGACTACCTCTAGTACCTGGAATTTAAGCTGCGCTATGGTGTGTCTTTGATTAGCCCAGTGTACAGCTAGACTGCTATTGGGATTGTTATTACGTATTGTACTTTTGTGTTCCGATATACGAGTTTTAATTTTTCGCTCTGTCTTCCCTACGTACAATAGTCCGCAGGGGCATTTTATAGCGTATATCAGATTCATGGAATTGCAATCTGCATTATGTCTTGTTTTTATGGTTTGGCCTGTGTGTGGATGCTTCACATTATCACTCACGATGACGTTGTTACACTGTACACAATTTAGGCATTTTCTTGTTCCTCCGAAGTTTTCTTCTGTGCGCTTGGATGATGATTTCAACATTTCTTTTATATTCTTAGATCTTTTATATGCAAAAATTGGTTTTTCTTTGAATTCTCCTTGAAAATCATTTTCATTGCTCAATAGATCCCAGTGTTGATTTATACTCTTCTTTATCTGTTTTGAGCTCGTAGAGTATTTGGATACAAAGACTTGTCGTTTCGTTTTTGGCTTGTCTGCAGAAGATAGTAGTGATTCTCTGGTTTTGCTGGCGATCCTGAGTTTAGTATCCTCCAGTAGTGTTGTGGGATATTGTTTTTCTAAATATTTCTCAGTGATTATTTCAATGTTGGTCTTCAAAGATTGTGTATCTGTACATATCCTTTTTGCTCGCAGCATCTGTGAGTATGGTAAGTTTTCAATAAGGTTCCTGGGATGAAAGCTTTTGTACATCAGTGCTGTGTTTTTATCAGTGGATTTGTGGTATACCTCTGTGTTGATATGGGTTCCATCTATTTGTACTAGCACGTCCAAAAAAGGTATCATCTTGGTCTCTATGGTTTGCGTGAATTGTAAGTTCTCATCGTATGTGTTAAGTTGTTGGATCTTCTGTTTTAGGAGTTCTTTGTTGTTATGCCATATTAGAAAAATATCATCTATGTACCGACAATATATGGTTAGATTGTCAATCCATTCATTGTCTGATAGTAGAAATGTCTCTTCAAATCTCGCCATATAGGTATTGGCGTATGCAGGCGCCCCAGAAAATCCCATGGATGTACCTCTGTTTTGTAAAAAGAATTCATTTTCGTGCTTGAAATATGCGTGATACAGACAAAAATGAAGAAGTTCAAGTAGGAATACTTTATCTGCTCCAAGTTTTTCTTGTTTTAATAGAGCCCATTCTACCGCTTCAATACCTCCAGTATGTGGAATGGAGGTATACAATGCTTTCACATCCAGTGTGCATAATGTCATGTCCTCATTGGTTTCAACAGCTGTTAATTTCTGTAAGAAGTGTGTAGTGTCCTTCGTGTATGAATACCATGATTGTATGAATGGTTGTAAAAAATGATCCAAATACTTTCCCAGGGGTTCGAAGATAGTGCCGCACCCGGCCACTATTGGACGAAATGGTGGTTTATAGAGGTCTTTATGAATTTTAGGTAGCATGTAGATGCTTGGTTGTTTCGGGTGTTCCACTGTGAGGAATTGTCTGGTTTTGGTGGTAATCCATTTCATTTGCTCAGCTCGATCAAGTATTAGATTTAAGGTCTTCTTTAAATCTTCAATGGGGTCCTTATCCAGTTTCAGGTATATTTCAATGTCGTCAATATGCTCTTTCAGACTGTCATTTTAGAATTTCTGATCCATGATTACAATGGCTCCTCCTTTATCAGCTCTTTCAATGCGAATGTTGGGATTCTCGGCTAGTGCTTTCAATGCTTGTTGCTCATGTCTAGAAAAATTCGTGCGTTTTTGTTTAGATGTATTGATGTTCTTTAAGTCATTCAACACGAGCCTTTCAAATGCATCCAGTATTTTATGCGATGTAGGAGCAATAAATGTGGATTTGGGTTTGAATTCCTCATACTCAGATGCTTCTCGTGTGGTTCCAAAGTCCGGTATGTTCAAGAAAAAATATCTTAAGCGAAGTACTCGCATGAATTTAAAGAATTCAATTTCAGTCTCAAGTTGGTTAGTGTGATACGTAGGTACATAGTTGAAGCCTTTATTTAATGTCTGAATTTGTTGGTTATTGATAACTTGCGAAGAGATGTTGACCACTATGTTTGCTTCGTGCTTCTTAGGTTTGGTTTTGTTGTTTCTTTTACCTCGCCTTGTTTTCCCTTTGGTTTCCCTGGCGGTTGGCTTGTATCCCCGTCCTGTGGAGAAAAAGACGTTTTGCTGCTTGATGCTCCTACATTTGTACGATCAACTATGGTGTCTGGTGTTTTGTCTACAGTTTCAGTGGTTGGGGGTGCTCTTGTGGTACGAGTTTCGCTTTCCGATGTTACACTTTCTTGAGATGAGGTGTTGGTGGTTCTCTTAAAAGAGGTTCTCCTTTGTGCGTATACTTCAGCCCATGTGTATACCTCGTTTAGTTTGTAATCTAAGGTATCTCTTTTATACTTCCTTAATTTACCTTCTTGAATGTCTTTAGTATAAGCATCCAGTCTTGTGTTCATTTCTTCAAGAAATGTTGCCCAATCTGAGGAGTCCATTCGGCTTTCCAGATCAGTTTCTATCAATGTGATCTCTTCAGTTATTTCTTTGATGACAACTGCTAGTTCCTCGATCAGTAAAAGTAGTAAGTCTAGAGAACATTTATTGAGTACAGCGTACCATTTATCCATAAAGTCCTTTTTCGTGTGAAACCTGAATAACATGGGTTTGATGGGCATTCTTAATCCGCGGGGTATCCTTTTCGCTCTGTGATATTGCACTAGAGTGGACGCGTGCAGTCGTTGGTTCAATCGCCGCTTGGTGAGAAATTCTAGTTGTTTCAATTGGTGAGGAAGATTGCTTCCCTGTATGTTGAAGGAACGAATGTCTTCAATTAATGAATATATTTCTTTGGCCTGATCATTAGTGTATGCTAGAGTTGTGGCCCTATTATCAGTGAGGCCAGTTATAGCGTCAAAAGACATTTTTTCAATGGGTGCTCCTGCCTATGGGGCTGGAATATAACTGATGTGGTAGAGGCTGGGCACACCTGTATTTTTGTTTGAGATAATTAAACTTCTTGGCTCTAACTTATCTATGCGTGCTGCGTAGGTAGGCACGATGTCCCTCTCGTGCATGAACAAATAACACAACTATTCAAGCGCAACCGCTTGACCTAACGCGCACTGTTGCAGTTCCAATTGGAATATTTTTTAAACGTAGTGCATGTAATACAATTTCATAAAACAATTTTAAGTTCAAACAATCAGCAAACCATCACTCTATTTTGACAAGTATTTGTAATTTACTGTGTCTGCTTGTAAATAAGTAACAAAAGTTTTTTTTATTTGCATAATGTTACATCGTAAACATTGCATTATTCATGATTTTTGACAAACACTTTCGTATATATCTCATTTTACATTGCCCGCCCAATGCATTTCGGGCCTCCAGGCCCTTCTTCAGGGGCTGTATCTAAAAAATAAACATAATCAAACAATTTATATTGTGATGTCACGGTCCTTCATACATACTCAGTGAGCAATCTCTCATTAGTTACCACTGTATTACTAAGTGCTTATTTCTACAACCAATAATCAGTGAACCTAGTGTGGGTGAACTAAGGTAGTTAATTGGAATAGTTAAGGAAATAAAAATGCCAGTGCATAGGAGGAAAATAACGAGGAAGAAATGGCAAAGGAGATGTAAGGTGAACCGTGAGTATAACCCAAAAGTGCTTGACAACTCTCCGCAAAACCTATGCGCCAAAGGAAATGCTATAAACACCCTGGTGTGCTGCTTATAAAAAAAGCTAACAACTTCTGTACTGACCTTGTTGTTAGGTAATTGCATCAAAACAGAATGAGTAGATAAATGCGTCCTGTGTCCTATAATACACCAGTACCTCGTTAGCACGAGTGATATTACCGAAAGACATTACCAAAAGACAAGAAATATGCTTGAGAACTAAAACAAGTCGTACCTTGTAGTTCATGCGAGATACATAGGCTCGTTATTCATGTGGACCGCAGTCTCCGTGGAGTTGCGGCAAGGAGATTCCTCAAACTGCAATCAATAGGGAACGCGGTTAGCATGCTTAGTGGACGGCCGTTATAAACCGCAATACAGACGTATGGGGAATAAAAACTTACCAGGAGTAATAAAAAGTGCTCTCGTATTCCATTTAACCGCCCGTATTCTAATCCGCTTCCGTGTGACGGGTCGCGCATGCGCACTCTTTAGTCAGTGTGTGAATACTAAAAACGGACTATCCAGTGGTGAACAGTGAGAAGGGTAGGAAAAACGATAAGAAAAGACGAGCGCCATGTTGGGGAGACTACCCGAGAGTAACTAAGATAGAATAATAAGTATTACCGATGTGAAGAACGTGTGGGGGAAAGTGTAAAGCATGACAGTGTGTGCAAAAACGGACAAAGAACAAAAGAATAAATAAATAATGATAAATCTTCTGTATGTATATACATTGGTTCCAATTTCCATGACTATTTACAGTTATATCAATGAATTATGAACCCACTGTCGCACGCAGGCGACTCTTGAACAATATTCATAAATAGCATCCTAGATCCACTCTATCATTGATCCCTTTCGGATCCTGAGAATCTAATTTTCTTATCCAGAAAATTTCTCTCTGCAGTAACATCTTAGTTAGGTCCTTTCCTGGGGTGGGCTTGACTACCTCTAGTACCTGGAATTTAAGCTGCGCTATGGTGTGTCTTTGATTAGCCCAGTGTACAGCTAGACTGCTATTGGGATTGTTATTACGTATTGTACTTTTGTGTTCCGATATACGAGTTTTAATTTTTCGCTCTGTCTTCCCTACGTACAATAGTCCGCAGGGGCATTTTATAGCGTATATCAGATTCATGGAATTGCAATCTGCATTATGTCTTGTTTTTATGGTTTGCTTTTTTTATAAGCAGCACACCAGGGTGTTTATAGCATTTCCTTTGGCGCATAGGTTTTGCGGAGAGTTGTCAAGCACTTTTGGGTTATACTCACGGTTCACCTTACATCTCCTTTGCCATTTCTTCCTCGTTATTTTCCTCCTATGCACTGGCATTTTCATTTCCTTAACTATTCCAATTAACTACCTTAGTTCACCCACACTAGGTTCACTGATTATTGGTTGTAGAAATAAGCACTTAGTAATACAGTGGTAACTAATGAGAGATTGCTCACTGAGTATGTATGAAGGACCGTGACATCACAATACAAATTGTTTGATTATGTTTATTTTTTAGATACAGCCCCTGAAGAAGGGCCTGGAGGCCCGAAATGCATTGGGCGGGCAATGTAAAATGAGATATATACGAAAGTGTTTGTCAAAAATCATGAATAATGCAATGTTTACGATGTAACATTATGCAAATGAAAAAAACTTTTGTTACTTATTTACAAGCAGACACAGTAAATTACAAATACTTGTCAAAATAGAGTGACGGTTTGCTGATTGTTTGAACTTAAAATTGTTTTATGAAATTGTATTACATGCACTACGTTTAAAAAATATTCCAATTGGAACTGCAACAGTGCGCGTTAGGTCAAGCGGTTGCGCTTGAATAGTTGTGTTATTTGTTCATGCACGAGAGGGACATCGTGCCTACCTACGTAGCACGCATAGATAAGTTAGAGCCAAGAAGTTTAATTATCTCAAACAAAAATACAGGTGTGCCCAGCCTCTACCACATCAGTTATATTCCAACTAAATTACTACCACAGTTATAGGTTCTTATGACATTATCAAGATAATTTATCCAATCACAGCTAAAATACGGCTTCCCCCTGAATACACCATTCACCGAGTTTTTCACATTTCACTGATCAAGCCATACCATCCTGCCACACAAAAAGACAACCCCACTACCCGTTCTGCTTAATAGCCTACCAGAGTACAAAGTTCACCACATCCTGGACGCTACATGATCCCAGCGAAAAATATATTACCTTATAGATTGGAAGGGTTTTGACCCTTCAGCACGTTCCTGGAAACCGGCCTCCTTGGTTCATTCCCCCCGTCTGGTAAGACAATTTCATTCCCATCCAACCCATCCACCCATGACCTGTAAGACTACCTTTGGGATGGGAGACTGTCAGGATTCCTGTCACAGCTCACCTCTCTTGACTACCAGAAAACATACCAGCATGATTCATATAATTCCTTCCAACACTTACGAATTAACAAATGTCTTGTACCCTGAATTCTGACCATATTACATGCTGTTTGTAATAGCTAGCAGAAGCTGGTGTGCCCTGGTTTGTTTGGAAAGGCTTAATAGCTTTTACAAATGGTTTACCTTGCATATTCAAGGATTTTCACCCACTTCTTCTGGCCCCAAAGGTGAAGGTACCCTGATGCACATTGTAGGTCTTTCTAAACTTGCCAGGCAAGTAGTAGGAATGGGAGGTTAGCTAGGGCTCCTCTTCAACCTTTTCCTGTACTGAGCAGCCCTTTTGAGTAGGTTGAAAATTGACATTGTGGGGCCAATGGACCACAAAACATCTCTAGGTAACAGGCACATCCTGGTCTTGGTGGACCATGCCTCCCGGGACTCGGAGGCCTTCCCGCTCAGAAAAATGAGGCCCCTGTGGTGAGCCAGGCATTGGTTGGAATATTTTCCTGCTTGGGTTTCTCCAGAGGTGTGGTATCTGACCGGGGTACCAACTTCATATCCAAATATATGATGACTCTGTGGGAGAAGTGTGATGTAGCCTACAAGTGTACCACTCCTTACCACCTCAAAGGTAAATGGTTTCATTGAGAGAGTCAACTGAACACTGAAAGGCATGGTTAACGGTCTGGCAGACCCCATGAGGCATAAGTGGGATGTACTCTTGCCATGCCATCTCTTTGCTTATAGGGAAGTACTACAGAAATCCTTAGGGTTCAGCCAATTTAAATTGCTGTATGAACATCCTGTAAGAGGACGTCTTAGGTGAAAGAAGGCTGGGAGAAAGCTCCCTGTAAACCTCCCCAGGATGTATTTAGCTACATGCTGTCCTTCAGAAGCCAGACTGCGTGCTTTAGGAAGCTTGCTCAGGAGAACTTGGAAGCAAGCCAGAAAGAGATGAAACATTGGTAGGACCAGCATGCCACTGTGGTTGAGTTTTAACCTGGTGAGAAAGTATGGGTCATGGCCCTAGACCAAGTGGACTGAGCCTTTTGAGGTGGTGGAGCATAAGAGTATCTATCTGGTGAATTTGCAGACTCCAAGGAACCCTTTGACGTTCCTGCATGTGAGCTGCCTTAAACCTTACTTTGAGAAGTCAGAAGTGAACATGCTCTTGGTGACAGATGATGGGGTGGAAGAGGAGAGCAAACCTCTCCCTGACCTCCTGTCTGCCAAGGAGAAAGATGGGTTGGTGGAAAGTATGAACCTCTCCCCCGCACTGACCCTAGTACAACAGTGTGACTGTTGCCGCCTGTTGGAACAGTTTGCCATTCTTTTTTCCCTGACCTCAAGTGTCACCCATTGACCGGTTTAAAGACAACATCAATGAAGAAGTTTGTAAGATGTCAGCTTTATGGTTCATTGAGGGTTCCAACAGTCCTTGGGCTAGCCCAGTGATCTTTGTACCAAAGGCTGCTGCACATAGTGCCACACCTAAACTGTGGTTCTACGTGGACTACTGTAGGCTCAATGCCGTCACCAGACCTGATGCACACTCCATCCCCAAAGCTAATGAGCTGAAAGATCGTCTGGGAGCTGCCAAGTTCCTCAGTACGTTTGACCAAACGTCTGGGTGCAGGCAGATTTCCTTGACCGATGGGGCCTAGGACAGGTCTGCATTATCAATGTCAGAGGGGCACTACGAATGCTGGGTGATGCCCTTTGGCTTGAAGTATACCCCTTCCATACCTCATAGATTGGCCAACAACGTGTTGGCTAGACTGGAGGATTTACGTGCCGCCTACTAGGGTGACATTGCAGTGCTCAGTTCTAGCGGGGAAGAGCACTTGCAACACATTTGGGAAGCATTGAAGGCTCTGCTGAAGGCAGGCCTCACTATAAAGGTCAGTCAGTGTCAGATAGGTCATGGGTCTGTGGTGTACTTTAGCCACCAGGTAGGAAGCGGCCAGGTGGCGGCCCTTCAACCTAAGATTGACAATTCTGGCTTGGAATTCCCCAAGACCAGGACTGAGTTGAGGTATTACAGGAGACTTGTCAAGGGATATGACACCATTGCTTCCCCCAATACTGAGCTCACTTCCAGGAAGCAGCAAAGGAAAGTGATCTGGACTGATGCCTATCATACTGCTTTTGATTGCCTGAAATCTGCCATGTGATCAAGGAACCCAACTTTTTACAAGACGTTGTTGTCTAGACAGATACTTGAGAGCATTGTCTGGGGTTGATACTCTCACAACTGAATGATGATGGCCTGTACCAAGCTGTAGCCTTCATTAGTGGGAGGTTTCTTCCCAGGGGACAGAGGTGGAGTGCAATAGAGGGAGAAGCTTTTGCTGTGGGTTGGGAACTGAGGAAGCTAAAGCCCTCCTTGTTTGGGACTCACTTTTGGGCTTCAACAGACCACAGGCCCCTCAGATGGTTGATGCAGATGAGGGGTGAGAGCCCAAAACTGTTGAGGTGGTCCATTTCCCTAGAGAGAATGGACTTTATGGTGGGGCACTGCCATGGTACACAACATGCCAATGCTGATGGTCCGCCCAAATTCTTCCATCTTAGTGATGGATTTCCCACTGGAGGAAATACGCATTAGAACTGGCATCCTGGGTCTTGTTACTCCTGTCTTTTGGCCTCTACATCCTGTATTTTTGACTGTGTGCTGGGCTATGATTTAGCTGGGTACTCTGGGCACAGTGCCACAGCTGATCAGTGCTAAAGTGCAAGTGCTCCCTGTGCAAATTGGGATTATGATCGCTTATCCAGGATTGGCCTATTTCATTTGCTGGTAAATCCCTAGTAAAATGCACTGTATGTGCCCTGGTCCTGTAAATTAAACGCTACTATTGGGTCTACATCATTGATTGTGCCACCCACACCAGTAGCCTTTCAAATGTGTCTCAGACCTGCCACTGCTGTGTCTGCATGCACAGTTTTTAACTGACATGTCGACCTGGCAAGGGCTTCCCCTTGCCAGGCTCTAACCTTCCCATTCCCACTTGTAAGTCACCTCTAAGGGAAGCCCAAGGTACCTTTTATGATCAGGGTGCAGTGAATGTGAAAGGTAGGGCATGTACTCGTGTGTTTTACATGTCCTGATAGTGAAATGCTGTCAATTTTGTTTTTCACTATTGCAACGACTAACTCTCCTGTAAGCAATTTAGTAAGTAAGTAATTCAAATTCAAATTCCAAAAGCTTTATTCGAAATGTAAAAACAAATTCATAAAAGCATACAAATAAGATTTAAAATAAATAGTTCCGATGCTAGTTCAATGATTACAATTACAGTACATGATTAAAAAAGTACAAAGAAGAGGTACTAATTTAGATTTACATGGTGTTTCTATACCTCACGATAGCTCTCAGAAAAGAAGATACGATTCCAATAATACGATCATTTTCTAGAGATCTTAATTTATCATATGCCCTTCTACAGGACCTCAAGCCCCATGATACAAGTAGGGGTTTCAGCAATTTTTTCCTCGGATGGCTATAGAAGGTGCAAAAGAGAATACAGTGAATGTTAGACTGGAAAGAAACATCGCCACAGGGGCAAGTTCTTTTTCCTTTTGACCAGTCATTACATTGTGGAAGAAGGTCTCTAAGCAAAAACGAGTCAGGAGCATACGATTGGAAGGGGGTTGTTCGATCAAAAGGTACAACTGTGCCCCCTTATTAACAGTAATCACATTGTGATCCATGACTGTCTTCTTAGGTCTTTCTTCCCGCCATCTTTCTCTCTCTAAATTTTGTAAGAGAAGTTTTTTAAGGGCAATTCGGGACACATTCGCCATACTATCTGGGTTAGAAAAAATTCAGGATGGCCAATATCTTGCAGTAGGTCTTTAACATGGGTGAACCATTTGATGTTGGTGGCTCCATCAGATTTCAAGCAGTCCTTTATTAGATCTCTATTGAGGGAAGTCTCTGGATTAACCCATATATTGTGCCATAGCAAGACTGGGGATGATTTAATAGTGTCTGGAACATATGGCAAGGCTACTTCCATATGTGTCAGATATGTTGCCGTACTCTTTGGGGTAGCCAATAGATGGCATAAGAATCGATTTTCTACTCGTTAGATGGTTTCCACCAACTCAATCCCCCAGAGTCCAGTAGAGATACATTTGGCCTTAAAAATCTGGAGCAGTTCTCTTATTGGTCTTCCACCTAGCTTTTTTGCAAAGTTCACCAGAGCTCCAGTAGCTCTAGTGAACGCAAGACCCCTGGCAGCTACTGCAGGTTTCCATGAGTCCCTTCTCTCAAAATGTACAAGGTAGCAGAATCTATCGGTAAGCTCTACCTGCCTGCCGTCTAAAACAATTGAGCAGGATGTTCTTAAGTTCTTAGGTCCGCATGACATGGTATATGTTTTAGAAACGTTCACGCTGAGGCCTCTCCTTTTCATGAAATCTGAAAATGTCAACACCACCTTTTGTAAACGAACCTTGGTCTGGGACATAATTGCCGCGTCATCCGCGTAAAGGAGTATGGGGATGGGTGTCCCATTTACTGTGGGATAATCATGATAAACTTCAGTGAGGGCGGACCCGACCCTGTTTATATACAACGTAAAAAGCAGGGGTGCTAAAATGCACCCCTGTCTTACTCCTCTGCGGATTCTGAGCATGTCAGAACACTCTCCCATCCTGCCAAATCTAACACGTGCACCAGCCCCATTATAGAGTTCTTTGATAAAAGTGAGGATTTGATTGTCCAGACCAATGTCAGATAGTGTTTACCATAGCATTCCATGGTCGACACAGTCCAAAGCAGAGCTTAAGTCCATGTATGTTATAAAGAGGTTTCTTTTTTTGGCGTGGATATACTTAGCTGTTATTATTGCTAGATTGAGTCCCTGCTCAACGGTCCCTTTTCCTGCCCTAAACCCATATTGCAGGTTGGAAACCACCTCATGTTCATCCAACCAGTCCTGCATTTGGTTTAGAATTATCCTGCCTGCGACCTTCATTAAGCCATCGAGAAGCGAAATTGGCCGGTAGCAGGCAGGATCATTCCTATCCCTCTTTTTATAAATCGGAACTACTATGGCCTCCGACCAGGTGGTGATGAACCCGATGTTATTTGAGGAATTGAGCACTCCGGTCCGAAGAGGTGCCCAAAGATCAGGTACACTTTTGAAAACATCTATTGGAACACAGTCCGGCCCTGGAGCCTTCCCCGCCGGGCTTTCTGTGAGTGCCTTGATCACTTCATCAAGATGGAAGTAGATGCCCAATGGGAAAGAACTGCTCTGCAGCTTGGCCGACAGTGCCTCAGGGTTTTTTGATGTTGTTCCTGGGAGATCTATATCATTATAGAGACCTTCAAAGTGTGTGACCCCGTCTTGTGCAATAATAGCTTGATCTGTTTGGGGGCCCTGATTAGCTTGAAAGAACGGAGCATTGACTGCCTTCCAGAAGGCGGTATTATCCTTCAGCTCGGAGGCTGCGTGCAGGACTGACCATGCCTGCTTTTTTAGCTCCTTTTTCCTAGTTTTTAGGGCATTCCGATAGGCACGTCTAGCTGACTGGATATTATCTCTCGATTTTGGGGAAGAATGCAGAGCTTTTTTCAGGACGGCCAGCGCCTTGGTACAGTTTCCATTAAACCATCCCTGAGACCCCTTTGGTGGATTACGGGGTACTCTGGTCAAGAGTTGTTTTATATCCGAACAGATTTTTGTAAATGAGCCAACAATGGTATGAGCATCTTCATCAGTTGAAAGGCAAATTTTGAACTCCTCATTGGCGTTCCTGACAAGCTTTTGTAAAAAGTTCGGGGGTATCATCTTTTCCCATTTAATACAGATCCCGTTTTTTTATGCCAGTATTGGCGTTGGATTATATATGTTGTTACTCTTGTGACTTAAATCACCATCCCTAGCCTTCAATGTTACAGCAATAGGGTAGTGATCTCTAAGGGCGGTGTCAATGATCTCCCAGTTTAGTACCACACCTGCATAACGGGTTGATAGGAGAGTAAAACCAATAGTCGAATTATACCCTCTCCCATTGAAAGTTGGACTAAATGCTTTAGTGGGAGTGCAAAGTTCATTTATAAAAGACAGAGAAAATTGAGCCAATATAGAATTGTATAACTCCCCTAGTTTTGTGTGGGTAAAATGACTCAGGGCCCCTTCGTTGTCGTCTCCCACACCACACAAACATGCTATTCCTCGGGGATATAGGAGGCAATTAAAATCCCCCACCCACAGCAGGGTAAGTAAGTATTTTTTATTTGCATAGTTAATTAAAACCATTGCAGTACAAACATATACTTTTAAAACTAAATCTACATGCATTGGTAAAACAGTATATCATGATATGGATGTATGACGTTACAGCGCATACTTTTACAACGCATACCTTTACAACGCATTTTTTACAATGGAACATCCATTACAACGCATTCCATTACAACGAATGCCATTACAACAATTTCTTTAAAACTACCTTTACAACGCATTCCATTACAACGCATACCACCTTTTCAACACATACCATTACAACGCATACCATTACATTGCATGTATGGTAAGTATTGGATAGTGTAGGGGTAAAAATTACTATTCTAACTCCAGGGGGTGCAACAGATGGGTAAGTGTTGGATGCGTTGTAATGGTATGCGTTGTAATGACTGCGTTGTAATGATATGCGTTGTAGTGTCGTGCATTGTAATGGTTGCGTTGTAATGGCATGCATTGTAATGGATGTTGCGTTGTAAAAGTTTAGTTGTAAAGGTAGTGCGTTGTAAAATTTGCATTGTAAAGGTTGTTACCCATAATCACGGTTTTTCGGTTATTTTTTAAAATCATAAAAATGTATACTTTTTTAATGACCTTAAGTGGAAATAAATACAGTTTTGTAAACCCAGTGTATCATAAATCACAATTTTTCATTTCTTTTCAAAATCATAAAATGTATACTTTTTAGTGACCTTAAGTAGAAATAAGTACAGTTTTGTATTATAATACTATCTAAACGGCAATTAAGAGTCAAGTCTTGGCATTTTCCTTTTCACCACCTTCATAAACTTCACAAAACTACAGTTCAGCTGTGGATCGTGGGGTGCAAAGCAGGCAAGAACTGATTGTCTTCATGAGCGAATCCCACGCTTAATTAAAGCTCCTGGGCCACATCTTTACCTGGCTTTTTATCCCCATTAATTATGAGTTCCAAAAACTTTTCAATACTTGGGGATCTAAATTTACATTTAGATGATTTGTCTAATTCCACGTGCATTAACTTTATATCTGACCTTGCTGCTATGAATATTAACCTCTGTAATTCAGGCCCTACGCATAAAGCAGGACACCTTCTTGACCCCATCTTTTCCACTCTTGTTGATATTCACTGTGCTCCAGCAGTACCTATTTACTGGTCTGATAATTTCCTATTAAAGTTTACTATCACTCTTCCTTTTACTTTGATGTCCTCATTCCTCTCTTGTATGTCTTCTAAAAGAGACTGGAGAAAAATTGACTCCAATACCCTTAACAATCCGTTATGTTGTAATTTACCTACATCTGACTCGCAGTTTGATGTACTCTCGGAAAGTGTGCACACCTGGCTTTCTAATGTCGCAGATTTCTGTCTTCCTTCAACCAACAAAAAAACTTACATATCTCATCCCCCGGCCTTATGGTTCAATGATACTTTAAAAAGTTGAGAAATCTAAATGCAAAGCATTAGCACGAAAATGGCGAAGGAACTATGCGCCTGATCTTAAAGATACCTATAAAAAGGCCATACAAATATACCATAACCTTGGCAACACTGCTAGGACCAGTTTTGGTTCCAAAACAATTACTGATGCGGCTAATTGCTCAAAAACGCTCTTCAGTCTAGTAAAAAAGCTTGCTGGATCAGAAACTACAAGTAACCCCTAGCCATTAAACAAAAATCAGTGTGATGATCTTGCTCAATTCTTTACGAAAAAATTGAGAAGATTCATCTTGAAATTGGCAATTCTTCTGTAACCATGCCCTTTCAACCAAATTTGACTACCACTAATCTTATATTTTCTTCTCCTGGTTTGACTGCGACCACATCACACTCAGAATCTGCCACGGAGCTTTGCACTACCCCCCCCTCTTTTAGACTCTTGGCCCCTTCTTAATTCGGACTCTCTTACTCTTATTTTAGACAAAGTTAAGTTCGGTTCCCCTAATGACCCACTACCAATTTCTATTCTTAAGCAACTTGACTGTTCTCATATGCAGGCCATTCTGAATCGATTAAACTCTTCCCTACTGGAGTCCAAAGTTGCTCCACGTTGGAAACACGCTATGGTAACTCCTCTTTTAAAGAAACCTACTGCTGACCCTTCTATCCCTACTAATTACTGTCCGATCTCCCTTTTGCCTGTCTTTTCTAAAATCCTCGAAAGGCACATCCATTATCATCTTTCCCAGTTTATTGAGACCAATAAAATCCTTCATCCTTCTCAATCTGGGTTCCAAACTGGATTTTCCACCGAAAGCACTTTGTTGGGGGTTACAGAGAGGCTCCGCCATCACTTAGATGTTGGAGACACCGCCGCGCTCATATTATTAGACCTCAGTGCTGCGTTCAACACTATCTTCCATCCCATATTAGTCAACACACTGAGGTCCTCTGGCATTTGTGGCTCTGCCTTGGACTGGATTGTCTCTTTTTTGGTTGGCCGCACTTTTCAGATTTTCTCTGCTACAAATAGGTCTTTTTTTTTATTTTATTTTTTTAGTTTGAGTTTCAGTTTATTAAACAGTAAAGAAATACAAAGAAAATCAGAGCAGTGAAGAAGAAACAGTCAATGCATAAAAATCAATAAATTATACAAGAAAGGGAGGAAGGGGAATGGAGTATCATACAGCATGTGATGGCGTAAAAATAGAAAAACATCAGTATTCAAATACCTGAAAAACGACAAAGCAAGCAGTAAAAACAAAAAACAGACACATAAGTGAAAAGACAAAAAAAAAAGATTCAAGGTGGTTTGCGTACCTCCGTAGAGTGAACATCTTGAGTGACGGAGGAAGGGGCAGAAAAAGAAAAGATAATTCACTAAAGGGAGCCAAAGGAGATCCCGCTTAATGGCTAGAGAGACAGGGGAAACAAAATTAGTGTCCAACCTATGGTGGAAGCAGATTGCATTCCACCAGGACCGGAAGGAGACATTAGCGGCTTGTTTCCAATTGGAAGTGATATGGTGAAAAGCAATGGTGATAAAGAGATCCATTAGGAGATAGTGATTATGTGTTTGTGGGAGTGCAGGGGACAAGGAGCCCAAAAATATGTGAGCAGGAGAAAAGGGAATGCTGAAATGAAAAATTTTCTGAAGTTGCGACCAAACCAAGTTCCAGAATTGAGAAATGGGGGGAATTCAAAAAGCATGTGTTGTAAATTTGCAGATGGACAGGGACAAGACCAACAGGTAGGGAGAGTGTCTGCCGAGAAAGAGGATAAAACAACAGGAGTAAAAAGGGTACGGTTATAAATAAAGTAAAGAGTTTGGGTCGTGTTGGCAGCCCTAGAAGTTTTATGAAGTTTGGACCAAATTTTGTCCCATAAAGCAATCAACCAAATTAAAGAGAAATCCTGTTCCCATGCTAGTTCAACTTTCGATTTGGGCCTGTCTGCAGAGGAATGGATCGAATTATACAAGGAAGAAGCAGAAGGAGAGGAATCCAGAACAGAGGCTATAGCACGATGGGTAAGGGGGATGGGGTTAGAATCCGGCAGGGATGCAAGATAAGACAGAAGGATGGGTTGAAGTGTTTCATATTGAGAGCACGAACCGGAGGGCAGTGAAAACTGAGATCGAAGATCTAAGAAAGATAGGGTGAGATTATGGAAAAGAAGCTGAGAAATCCATCGAATGCCGCGAGAATGCCAGGACTTCCAGAAGAAAGTACAGTTGGGGATCAAAAGTCGTTTATTATGCCAGATAGGCTGCTCGTGTGCCGAGGAAATACAAGGATAAAAAGAGGACATATACGGAGCGAGAAGTTTACGAGAATGAGAAAGAACGGGGTTACGAAGACTATTCAAAGAGGAGGTAAAGGATAAGAATTCTCGGAATTCGAAGGGAGAAAGGAAGGAAGACTCAATCGGTAACCAAAGGGGAGGATGGAAAGGAAGCTCCGAGGACAGCCAACGAGCCGATTGTTTGAGGGAGAAGGCACGATGATAAGCTTTGAAGTCAGGGAAAAGAAATCCAGATTGATATTTTTCCTTTCGCAAAGAAGACCTTTCCACAAAAATTTCAACAGGATAGAGTCAGTCTTTTTAAAATAATAATCGGGGATATGAATTGGTATCTTGGAGATAGTATATAATAGGAGAGGTGAGAGCATCATTTTGATCGAACTCAGGCGACCCCACCAAGACAAGAAAAGCGGATTCCAACGAGTGATGGCGGATTCCAATTTTTTGGAAATGTAATCGAAATTGAACTTCAGAGTGTCTGATAAAAGAGGGGTGAACCAAACACCTAGATATTTAATTTTAGTCGGCTGCCACGAGAAACCAGAAATATCAAAAAGATGTTTTTGACATTGCGAGTTCAAAGGAATAATTTCGCACTTGTCAACATTGAGGCGATAACCTGAGACAGCTGAAAAAGAAAAAACCTGCTGCAAGAAAGAGGGAAGAGAAGAAACCGGATTTGAGCAATAGAAAAGAATGTCATCGGCATACACCAAGAGTTTAACTTACTGGGAGGCAAAATGAAAACCAGAGATCGAGTTATCCTGACTGATTTTGGTAAGAAAGGGTTCTAAAGCCAAAACAAAGGGGAGAGAGGGCATCCTAGTCGAACCCTTCTCTGGAGAGAGAAACAATCGGAAACCGCATCATTAACAAAGATCGACGCTTGGGGACAGGAGTAGAGTAGAGAGATAAGTGAAATGAACTTGGAAGGAATACCAGACCAAGAGAGAGCTTGAAACATGAAGTCCCAGCCAATCCTATCAAAGGCTTTCTCTGCATCTAAGGAAATAGCAGCAAGTGGTAAATTTAGAGAAGAAGCCTTGCTGTGGATATTGAAGAAGACTCTGGAGTTATCCGAAGAGAAGCGACCTTTCACAAAACCGGACTGCTCAGGACAGATCAAATCAGGTAGTATGGGATCCAGTAGGAGGGCTAGAATTTTGGCTAAGATCTTATAATCAGTGTTAACTAATGAGATGGGGTGGTCGTTTTTACATAAGGAGTGATCTTTATCATCTTTAGGGATTAAACAAATTAAGGCTTGTTGGAATGAACCACTGGAAAGACCGGAAGCCAAAAAGGTTTGATAGAGAGATAACAGTTTTGGTAAAAGAAGGGAAGCAAAATGACTATAAAATTCAATGGTAAACCCATCAGGGCCCGGAGCCTTGCCATTGCGTAGTTTTGAGAACGCATGAGAGACCTCAGAAAGTGTAATGTCGGCATTCAGAGGCTCGAAATTCACATGAGACGAGGGAGGAGGAGAAAGAGACTGAAAGTAAGAAAGGATATCCGCTGAAGAAGGAACGACCTCAGGTGTGTAAAGTTTCTTATAAAAAAGCATGAATTCAGTAAGGATGTCCTTATCTTTAAACAAGGTGTCTCCGGAAGAAGATTTAATCTGCTCAATTTTTGTGCGTTCCTTAAGAAATTTTGAGATAGTTAGCAAGTAACTTCCCCATCTTATTTTGACCCCCATAATATCGCGCGTTATATTTCAATAGCGAGTTAGAAGCAGCCTCAGTGGTGAATTTATTAAAAGAAACTTTGGCTTCTATGAGTTCTTTAAGAGAGGAGTCTGAATTTGTGGAATGATAGGCAAGTTCAAGTTTTTTAATATTTGCAAGTAAGGAAGAGGATTTAGCTTCGTTTGCCCTTTTCCTTCGGGAGACAAAATTAATAATAAAACCTCTAGAGGCCGCCTTATAAGAATCCCAAACCATAACATAGGAGGAAGTAGGGGTGTGGTTGAGCAAAAAGAACACAGTTGTAAATTTAGAAAACTCTGTACAAAAGATAGGGTCTAGGAGTAAAGAATTATTGAACCTCCATCTTCCAGAATGGGTAGAAAAGGGGAGGAGGTCAATGTCAACGAGCACCGGGGCATGATCAGAGATCAGAATGGAACCGATGTCAGAACATATAGCGTGTTGTGTGAGAGGTTTGCTAAGGAAAGGATAGTCAATGCGTGATTGAGAGTTATGGGCAGGAGAGTAGAAACTGTATTCTCGAAGATCTGGATTGCATAGTCTCCAAATGTCTACTAAAGCATTGTTGTGAATAGTATTTGTGAACTGAGAGTGCATTTTAGAGGGTAAAAACCTAACATTGGAGTGTCGATCTAGGATGGGGTCAAAAATTAAGTTACAATCCCCTCCAAAAATGATATAATCCTCAGATAGAGTAGAGAGTTTGACAGAAATAGAGGGCCAGAATAATTTATCAACACCCAGGGCCGGACTGGCTACCGGGCAGTTGTGTGTGCTGCCGAGCTAGGGGCTAATTTCTCTGTGGTGGGGGCTTATTTCGTTGATGGGGACCTGCGTGCGATTTGAAATAAAAAAAGCGCAACAAATTTCGTTTTGCACACGCAGGTCCCCATTAACGAAATTAGCCCCCAGCACGGCAGCACACACAACTGCCCGGTAGCCAGTCCGGCCCTGTCAACACCAGTGGGGGCGTATACATTAAACAACACAATAGGTATCTTATCGATAAGCAACCTAACTAGTACTCAGCGACCCTGATCATCACATTCCTGAGAAATAACAGAAACATTTACCTTTTTATGAAGCAAAAACAACCCTTTTTAGTATCAGTGGGAGAAGAGAAAACATGACCCACCCAGCAACGTTTAACTTTAAGGCCTCAGCCTCTGAAAGATGAGACTCTTGAATGAAGGCCACATCAGCCTTTAGTCTAGCCAAATGCGACAGTACTCGTTGTCTTTTAATAGGGTTGTTTAAACCCTTAACGTTCCAAGTAATGACACAGAATGAAAAACAATGAGGAATATATAGAGCAAGACAAAATCCTGTTTACTAAGTCAGCAAAAAGAGAATGGTAAGAAAAAATAAACACAGTAGCAGAGAAATAAGGAAAAGAAGTCGGATAGAAAAAAGATGGAAAAGACATAATAAGAGAGAAAGAAGAAGAGGAATAAAGATGAAGAGGAGAGAGAAATGAGAAAGAAGAGAAGAAAGTCAGTGCTAGAGAAAAGGAGGAACAAAAATAGATAGAGAAAATGAAGACAGTACAGTCCAAGACAGATGACTGAAAGACGTACTTAGGAGACAAACGTGGAACAGGGGGTGACGGTGCTAGAGACAATGGTAACAACAGCGAAAACAGCAACCGGGTCTCCGCCTGCATAATAGAAAAGAAGGTGAAATGAATAGTCGACATAAGTAACAGATGTAACAACAGGGTAAAACGCTTGGAGAGGAAATCTGCAAGAGGGGAGATAAAACATAGGGCAATGATAAAAGGTTAAAACATTAGGAGGAGATCAAAACACAAAAAGACGACAATGGTCACGTGGGTCAGACAAGATGGACAAAAAAGGGGACCAATCAAGTCCAAAACACATCAGGTGACTCTGGAAGTGTCCATATCAGTTGCTCCATGTCGGCGAAGGAAGTCTTGCAGGGCCTTCGGGTCCTCAAAGGTAGTTGTTCTTTGCTGATAGGTGACCTTGAGAAGATACGGGTGCAGCAGACCATACCTAGCATTGAGCGCTCTCAGCTGTGGACGCATGTCCTGAAAGTTCTTCCGGCGGTCAGCCGTGGCTTTGGCGACATCCTGAGACAGATAGAGACGATGGCCCTCACAGCCGATTTGCTTTTTGACCTTAGCGGCAGATAGCTCTTGTAAAAGGTCCGTGTACTGAAGAAACAACATGATGACGCCGCGAGGTTTAGTGGAAACTCTGGGGCCCAGACGGTGAGCTTGTGAAGCTAAGGAAGGAGCATCCAATATTTTTGCAAGAAAGGATTGGAAGAACGCAGTTGGGTTAGACCCTTCCGTGAGTTCCGGAAGACCATAAAGC
Source organism: Lissotriton helveticus (assembly GCF_964261635.1). NCBI lineage: Eukaryota > Metazoa > Chordata > Amphibia > Caudata > Salamandridae > Lissotriton > Lissotriton helveticus. The sequence continues at coordinate 1,172,960,787 of NC_136070.1, forward strand.
GTAAGTTGTTCCTACGATTTCTATTTTCTAAATCCTCCGTCTGCTTCTTAAGTTGAAGGATTTCAGCTTCCATATTCGGGATGCGAGAAAGGGAACTCTGGACAGATTCAGTAGACTGTTCGAGAAGCAGGACTCGGGAGTCCAGGGTCGCCCATTTATCTTGCATGCTTTGTAGTGTTTGCGAAGTTGATTCCATGAAGGGTCTGAGAGCTCGCAGCTCATCCAGAATAAGATCCAATGAAGAAGGAGAAGAGTTGTTATCAGGAGATGGAGGGTCCTTTTTGTGACGCTTAGAAGAGGCCAGAGTGGTCGGAAGCCTACTGCCGTTATGAGATTTAGAAACCGCTCCCAGATGAGACTCAGGCTTAGACATTGCACCTTCTTCCATATCTTGTGAGGGAGAATCAGAATCTGAGGGGACGGAACCCATGATAGAATTGGTCAATTTCAAATTGCAAAGCCTCCCCATGTATGAGTAGCAGAGTATGGAGAGTTAATATAGCAGTGGCCACCCACGGTCAAGAATTGGTAGAGTAAGTCAATTGGGCGTAAATGTCATAAATAAGGCGAAAAACAGGAATCCAGAATGCAACCAACTGAACATGAGATGCCACTAAGAGAGAAAGTCACTGAAGGATAAAGTTATCGTAGAAGAAAGCGCTCATAGTAATCAGTCACATAAATAGCACAGCCATGAGATCAAAAAAGTCTATGCGTCACAAGGGGCAAAAACAGGAAAAGGCAGCTGAAAAGGAGTGCCCTGAGACAATGACACCAGCAAAGCGGCATAGGCCCACTGTAAAATTGAAGGCAGAGAGAAAATGTAGGAGCTCCCCTCCACTGAAAGAGAAATCAATGATAAAATGCTGTTATTAGATGTTCATGACCACAGTATGACAACTTCTCTGTGAGGGAGCCAGTGGTGAAGTGTAAGTCCCAAGGTGAGGCAGAAAATAAGCCATATACAGGAAGCACTAAAGGCGTCATGAGGAGCGAGTTGCAGATACCATGGGGGCCACTGCAATTTAATAAATGAATAAGCTGGAGCAAAGAAAGTGAGACAAAAAGAGTGCCATCTGTGAATGGGCAAAAAAGCGCTGACCCAATATAGGAAATGGCGGTCACATGGTCAAGAGCGGGACCGCAGGTTGAGGAGAACCAGAAAATGCGCAAAACTGCTGGTAGTCAATGAGAGGGGGGGCTCACCTCAATTTTGAAGGAGTATACAGCAGTTCCAATCCGCAGGCACCCCCCAAGAGAAAATAGCACAACGCGCCGAGTGCTTCGCGGTTCACCCCCTCAGAGCACAAAATGGCGGGCGGAGCCGCGAAATTGCGAAGTCCTCCAGGAAGATGACGAGCAAAGGTACGTAGAACGGAGTCTGTCACGGGAGCTCCGCCACTATCCCGCCATCTTGGCTGGCCCCTGCTACAAATAGGTCTGATATCCATCCTTCACCCTATGGGGTACCCCAGGGCTCCATATTGAGTCCTGTGCTTTTTAATATTTATGCCAGGCCTCTGGCTGACGTTGCCGAACAGGTCGGTTTGACCCTCTTCACTTACGCTGATGACTCTCAGATCATCTTTTCACTTTCTCGTTCTGACCCTGGCTCTACATCCTGTCTTCAGTTGGGTCTTAGGCGAATTGCATTATGTATGAACCAGAACTTTTGTAAACTTAACGGCGATAAAACTGAGGTTTTATTCCTTGGGAAGGAGCAAGATCTCTGGGGCCCATTACATTGGCCCGCCGAGATGGGAGCTCTTCCACAGCCTTCCAGCCACGTCCGTAACCTTGGCGTCCATCTTGATGACTCCTTATCCATGCATCATCAAGCAGTCAAGGTAACAGCCATTTGTTTTACCATCTTAAAATGGCTTAAGAAGATTATTTGGATGTTACCTAAGATCACCCAGAAAACTGTAGTCCATGCCCTTATCACCTCACTGCTGGATTACCGGAATGTTCTTTTCTTGGGTGCAAACAAGGCTGTGACCCACAGACTGCAGCTGGTGCAGAACGCTGCAGCACGACTTCCTATGCAGAGTTGCCAGAAGTACATCCACCTCTGGCTATCTCCGTGACTTACATTGGCTCAGGGTGGAAAATCGCATAAAGTTCAAAGCCCTGAGTTATATGATTAAGATCAAGTGGGGCTCAGCACCTCAGTGCATTCCCTGGCTTGCACATATGTCCCGAGCTGCCATCTCCGTTCTGCTTCTCTTTGTAAATTCATGGTGCCCAGATTTAAAGTTGCCAGGATGGGTGGTCGATCCTTTTCCTATCTGGGTCCTGTTCTTTGGAATGCTCTCCCTCTCGCCATCCGTAAAGACACCATTTATTCCTGTTTTCGCAGATCTTTGAAGACCTCGTTATTTAATCAGTAACTCCCTCTTATTTTCTCCCTTCTCCTTCCAGTTTCGTCCAGGCGCCGGGAAACCCTTTTTGGGTAACTATTGAGCCTTATAAATTCAATAAATAAATACATTTTTAGCAGATGTTTTCGTTCATCCAACAGTTTGTCACAGGAGCATAACAAATGCAGCATATCCTCTGGCGCTGTACCACATAACTGACTACGGAACCCAGCCTTATCCTTTAGTCAGTGTGGAAAATGCCGGATACAGGGTGACAGGTCTAACCTGTACTTTAAAAACCTAATTTTAACAGATTTAGCATAACCCAATTCAAGGTAGCTCTGTGGTGCTTGTGTGGGCTACGAGTTCAGGGACATCCAGACGTGTGACCTTTTTGTGAGGGATGCCTTGTCTTCAAGCCACAAAAGATGTTTGATTGTTTTCCTAACCAATTTTTTAAGTGTTATATGATTAGTGGGGGTATCCCAAAGCTGATTTTATTTAAGCAAATATTCGCCAAGCTGCTTTTGAGATACTTGGCAGCTTGTGAGGCTGAATGTTGCTCTAACTCCATCCATAAATAATCATTTAGAGTTCCTTGTTTGGATTTTCGCTCTTTGTCCCAAGTAGGTATGTACGCACCCTGTCTTGCCAGGAGCTGCTTCTGGACGCAAAACTCAAGCCTAATTTGAGCCGGTGAGGTTTGCTTGGGCAAGCTAAAAATAATCCTGTATACAGCTATGACTGTACTATCCAGAGTCATTGCATCTCTACCTCTCTGTACTTCGCTCCCATAAGTAATTGTTGGCAGGAGTTTGGCTTGTATTACTTGTACCAGTGGTAGGAGAGATGGGCCAGTAAGTTTGCTGTTTAGTGCTTTTAAAGAGATTGCTAAAGCAAGGCCTTTGCCTCTGATGCTGGTCTTCTGTACAGTAAACTTGCCACTGTTATCGATTTTTACTCATAGCTATTTATATACTGGCATATCCTCAACACAAGCATTGTTCCAAAACCAGGTAGACAATTTTTTCCTGCTCTTACTGATCGTCATTGAATGTGTTTTCTCCAGGTTTATGGTCAGTTCGTTTGCTTCTGAGTAGCCGTGTAGCATTCACAAGATGTTGTAGCCCTACTTTTGTATGGCTGATTAGGACTATGTCTTCCGCATAGAGAAGACACACAGTAATAATAGTCCTCCTAACTTGGGGGCATGAGAGTTACAGCTATTTAAGATCGGGATAAGGTCACCTAAAAACAAATTGAATAATGTGGGGGCTAAAACACAACCCTGTTTGAGGCCTTTGTTAGTAGGTATGCGTCTTGACAGAAGTAATCCGTCACCCAATTTTATCTGGACCCATGTCTCCGTGTGAAGGCTGATCAGCAAGTCTAACAGAGGCCTTGGTATCGCCCAACTATTTAATTTGGACAAAATGTTTCAATTTATGTGGTCAAAGGCAGCCTTATAGTCTATAAAACAGAAATGAATGGGCATTTTGGTTGATTCAGCCTTATCTATTAACATACCCATAGTTAGGATATTAGTAGTGGTCCCAACTGATTTAGCAAAGCCAGTCTGATTAACCAGAATTAGGGATTTCTCTGTGGCTCAGGCCTGAAACTCCTCCAAGAGTGTGCCTGCAAAGTACTTTGCCTCATTGTCCATTAGGGCCACTAATCGATAATTTTGTGGAAGAGACTTGTCCCCAGACTTAAAAATTGGAGAGATGATTAAGCCCTTCCAAAAGCTGGGCAATTTGTTAAAGTGTCTTATTTCCAGAAATTAATAAATACTAAAGCGCTGTTGCCCATTCATTCTCATCTTGTTTATAGAAGATAGGCGGAATTCCATTCGGGCCTGGCGCTCCCTCTCTTCTTCCTTTTTTAATGAGGCGTTTAATGATGTTTTCTATACTAGAGAATCCTGCATTTGTGGTTAATGTATGACCTTCTGGATTGCCGTCCCCCCTCTGGAATGACTGTACTTTATTTTTAACAGAACTTCTTATCAGTATCACATTGCCAGTTTTTGTCTCCAATTTGTAATCCATGTCTTGATCGAAATATTAACTAAGGTGGCTTGCCCATACTTCTTCGGTAATATTAGAGGAAACTCCGTCATGCGTAGGTCTTATAAAGTGGTTTATAGTTTTCCAAAAACTTGCACCATCAATCCGTTTGGTGTCAGCGTGTAATTTTGCCCACATAATGTCCTCCACTGATCTGTTGGCTTCCCATTTTGTTTTTTTCAGCATTGCCTTTTGTCTCCGTAAGTGATCATGTTTCACTATATCCATAGGATTATACCGGAGTTGTCTCATTGTGTAATAGATTGATTTTTTATACACCTGAGCTTCTCTTTATACTCTTGTGTAAAGTGTATCTTGCTGCTGTGGCCTAATTGGACTTGTGGCTTCGATCTTATAGCGTAAGCTGCCATAGATGTTATAAATTGTTCCCATTTCTCAACTTCGTTAGATCCGGTTCTAGCGTTGAAATGCTGCTTAGACTTTTCCTGTAGGATTTTGTCAGTTGCTGCTGAATACGTAATATTTTTGTAGTTGAGTGTATAAAGTGACTCTTTCAACACCAAGGATAACTCAAATTTAGGCTTGCTAATTTTGAGGACAATTTCTTGGGGACAGTGGTCGCTGTCAGCTTTTTCACCTATCTGAAATGAAATAATATATTGAAATAAATCTAGTGAAATAAAAGTGTAATCCAGTATAGAGTTGATTCTTGTTGAGTGAAATACAGAGACTGGGGGATTATCTCCAGCAAATCTTCCATTTAATGCTCTGATGTTAAAAAATTTGAGGTCCTCTAATATCTGCTTGCCTAATTTGGTTTGTTTGAAAACCTAGAGTTTCCCTTGTGATGGTATATCCGAAGCTGAATTTTGAGTTAGAATCTAGTCATCTGACGAGATTCCCATGAGATTTGAATTGAAGTCCCTGGTGAGAATAAGATCTGTTGTAGGTCTTTCCCTTATGCACTCCTCCACGCAGTTGCATAATTCTTTCACTGCCTTTGCTTTCCTTTTTGGATGGACATAGGCATTGATCAAGGTAAGGTCTATTACCCCTATTCCTGGTTTTAGTTGTCTGACTCTGAAGTGGTTGGTCCAACTTCCTTGACCACATGGGCACTTGTGGCTGATACATATCTTACTAGGCCACCTTGGAGGTGGCCGTATTTTGCCATCCTTATTGCACTGGTAAAGAAGCGCAAAAAACCCTGAAGGTGCAGGGAATCTGCTTGCCATGTTTCTAGCAATGCTATAATGTCAAAAGATCTTATATAGCTAACAAAATCTATGTCAGACATTTTGGAGGTTAGACCATTAACGTTCCATGAACATATTCGTAGATGATTATTCTTACATGATATTAGATGTGAGTCCGTATGTCAATTTGTATGGTTGTTTATCGTTCCAGTGCTCCATCTTAGATCAGTAGATTCAGTTGGTGATGACATGTCGTTTTGGATGCTTCTAATGATACTAGGATGTTGCTCATTTCTTGTTCGCATTTCCCCACCACACCTCTGAGCACCGATATTCCAGGTCTGTTTACAGAACCCTGAGCTCCCACCGTTGCTGCCGGAGTTAATCATTCTGGGTATCTTGGCTTTATATAAGGAGTTATTGTCATTTTTACTGCCTCTTGTCTTCTCCCTAACTCCCATTGTCCCTCACTTTCTTGAGTCTGCCCAGGCTCTTTCCATACCTCTCTTCAACCTTCTGTCCCTTTCCTTCACTTGTTTCTTTCTTTGAGTGTTTAGCCTCTTAAAACAACGCTCTATGGTTCCAGAGACATATTGCTTTTAGAAATGTATGAAGCCTTTGTTTTACTTGCCAAATATATATTGGCAATGATCCTAGTTATGGGTACACTCAATGCTTGGTTTTTCATCCACCTTTTACCTATTCTCCTCATAACTGTACCAATTTCAAGCCTACATATTGGGTACATTTATTTTAATGATAGTGCAACCCCATTTAACTAATCTCCTCACTTTACAATAAAACCAGTAATAACACAAAATATTTGCCTTTCTTAAAAAACAAGTTGTAACACTTCAACAGACTTTCAATAACTTATATTGCACTTCTATTCACCAAACTACAACTTACAACAAAAAACAAACATTACTAATGACATAGGCGAAACCTAATGCCTTCACTAATGCTTGTTTTATCCTCTGTTCGGCAACCCTCTTCTTTCCCCACTCACCACAACCATGTCACGTCACTGAGCTCTCCTTTCACTGCCCCTCACATAAGGTGATCCACTGCCGTCCATGTCAGTGAAGTCGCCTTGCTCGTGTTCTAATGTTGGACTTTAAATTCATGTTTTAATGCAGTAGGTCAAAGAGCAACCAAATAATGCCCATGTCAAGCAAAGTTCAGGGACCAAGATTTTAATTTAACAGCTAGTCTAGACCTGAGAAGTAAATCACTCATCCATCATCCTAGCTAATGTTTTAACTGCTAAAATAAAATTAGGTCTGCGTTATGTTTCTATGTCGTTGGGAGTCAAAGTAAATACAAAAGGTGGACACGAATGACTAGATGCATTATTGGTAGATCAGCATTACATCTATGTCCATGCTGAGCAGATTATAAGCACTTGACATTCCTATTTCTCCACAGTGCTTTGACAAAGCAACACGCGTTCATGTTTATTTTGCTTAAATTGCAGGCACTTCAAATCATAATTGCTTATTCACTCAGCTGCATGAATTAGGAGGGGATATGGAAGCAGAGGGAGGGTTATATATAAATAGGATTTACGTTGATCCTGAGTTACACATGTCACACACTACACGTCACACACTACACATAGAGAGTGAGACACTTGTGCCAGTGCCGGTCCCAGTCCCTGTGCGTGGACGCAGGGAACGCCATCGGGCGGAGCCGTGAGGGAAACAGCAGTATTGTGGCGGAAAGGGAGTGCCGGGAGATTCCCTCCCGAAGACTACAACCCCCAGCAGCCTAAGGGGCGCCCGTGACGCAAGGCAAGCGCACGGAGGCGCTTGAAAAGCAGACGTGCCCTCTCGTCCCGCGAGTCGCGCGCGGGAGGCGCCTGGGAGAAGCCCGGGACAAGGGCGGGGCCGTCTGTGGCCGTCCGGGGCAGGCGGAGGCAGGGCAGGGCCACGACCTCTGGCAGTTTGACCTTTGGACTTATTCATCTTGTAGTGAGTGCCTAACATCTTGTTTATTCAATCTTTATATTGATTCTGTCTATCGAGTAAATGGCAAAATTGCGCTCTGCTAAAACTCCAGCCCTAGTCGGGACATTGGATAATTACATGGTTAAGATGGTCACAAAGATTAATTCTGATCATCGTCTGTCGCTCAGCCGGATTAGCCCCCCCGCCTCGCCTACAGTCGACCTTCTTGTCTTAGACAACACTGAGAATGTGAATGAGGGAGCTCTATTTGCTCCTCCCCTTGTAGTGTCAGATCTTGACACTGCCTCTACTTCGGCGGATAATCCTGATAGCAATGATGTACTGTCATCTTCTCCCATTGCTGTTCCATCCTTGACCCGCCGCCCAATTAGGGCTTGTAGAAGACTGATTAATAAGCGTGGGTGGCAACGTAAAATCAAGAAAATTGCAACCTCTCAGCCTGTTCGGGCGGAGGTAACGAATGATAATAGTATTGAGGGGGGTAACGAAGCTGTTAATAGTGACCATCTTCAGCTATTTGCAGATATGTTGACCACTAAACTGGAGTTAATGATTAAACCCCTAATGGTAAAAGTAGATATGGTGACAAAAGAGGTAGCCAGATTAAGCACACTCTTATCCCCTCCAGCTCAAGTAATCACTAAAAATAGCATAAATGTAAATCAGAGTGATACCTCTGAGGGCGCTGTAGCAAATGGGTAGGGGGTTGATTACAAATTAGATCAAGTCTCAAAGGAGGTTTCTAGTCTTGGGTGCCTCTTGTCCACACATTTGTCACGGACTAAACTGCCCCAGATCATTGGACCAGGTATAGCTGCTACGGCAGCGGCCTCTGGTTCAAATAGCAGCAAGGGGGTCAAAGGTACATCCACGGGGCCACCTGTTATCTCTGTAAGTTCTGCCCAACCTCTGTCAAAGCCTGATGCCATAGCTCCTACCCTACAGAAGAAAATAGTTGCTAATAAGACAGGCGAAAATAACCTGGGGGGGTTAACGGGGAGGAAAAAACCCGTAGTCAATCTACCCCCTGATTGTGCACCATACACAGTGGTCCTAACAAATGTCCCGACAGTAGACCCAAACTCTTTTGAAGCACGGGAAGAGTTGACAAGTTCTCTAGGCAATAAAGTCATTGCTTGGCTAAATAAATATTGTGGGTTTCCCACCGCTTTCTGTAATGACATAGTGTCAGTGCGCAGGGTTGACTGGATTGGCACCTCAAGAAATTCATGCAGAGGCGACTGTGTTATTGTAAATTTAAGACACCCGCAGCACGTCGCCACTGTATTGTTAAGGGCGGCCTCCTTATCGGTCACCGAGGACAATATAAGTGTGCGCCCGTTGGGGTATTTTTATAACCATCTGAGCATGACTCCTACTCCTAATTCTTATGTTGGTCATCAGACTCCTACCTACCCCTCAAACAGGAGGCCTTTTCTCCTGGGATGCCGCAAGAACACCAACCGCTTGTGAATATGGACTCATATTGCTATAATTTGTGTAGGCCTAACCCACAATCACTTCCAATTTTGCCCTTGTTTAACCGGTTCGCCCCTCTATCATCTTTAAGTGAAAATGATTGACTGTCCACCAATGAGGGTTCCTCAAATGAACATTGTCGAATAATGACCTGGAACATTGCCGGTATCAGGGCCAAGGCAGGGATTGATGAATGGATTAAACTACTGAAGACCTTCGACATTCTTGCATTCCAGGAAACCTGGGACTTAATGAACAGTTTCTCTTTGGATGGTTACACACATTTTTCCGTACCTGCTACTAGAGGTGGGGCAAGGCTTGTTAATTTTGGTTAAATTGTCTTTAAAAGGGGTGTTAACACAACACAATTCCGGTTCCCAAAACTGTTTGATTGTCGAACTTAATCCTCCCTCTTTTTCAAATATTTTGTTTATTAATTTCTATAATTCTAGTCCTAATGATGACACTAGGCAGAATTTGGATATCATTGAATCTTTCTTGTCAGTCTATAGAACCAAGGTAAAAGAGTTTGAAGTTATTCTCTTAGGTGACTTTAATATTCATCCCTGCAATCAGTCATGCACAGGTCCCTCAGAAGAGGGGCCTCCGCACTCATCATTAACACACTTTGAGCATTCTACTAGGGGGGAGACCCTTGAATCTTACTTGAATGCTTGGAATCTGTATGAATCTAGTTGTGGGGAATTTGATAGTAGAACTCCTACCTTTAAAGGTAATGGCAATGGTACTGTAATTGACTATATATTTATGTCTTGTCAGATTTTTGAGAGGGTGGTTCACTATGGTACTATGGTCTCAGTATTTAGCGACCACAACCCTGTAGTAGCGGAGGTGTTGTCAACTGTCTTTTTGAATCAGTGCGGGTTAGGTGGGAATAGAAGTCAAGATGTGGTGTTAAAGGACCAGGGTCGCAGATTGAAGTGGTCTTCCGTTGTCCCCGAGGACGTTGTTCATGCCGTCCTTGATAGCACTGAAAATGACGTGTTAACATGTTTAGATACAAGGGCATCAAATCCCCAAGTAATGTCTGCCTTTGGTAATATCTGTAAAACCATTGACATTAACCTGACAAATACGAAAAAAAAGTCTAACCGTAGGGAGAAAAAATGGTTTGATCATGCATGTTCAAGAGCTCACACTGTTCTGCTTAAGGCCCTTAAAGCTGTCCCTAAAGACCGCCCACTAATAACTACATTAAGATCTTTATATAAAAAAGCCTTAGAAAATAGGAAGAAGGAGAACAGGGAATCTGCCTGGTCACAACTGTCTGACCCTGAGATTGTTAAAAATAGTGCTGACTTTTGGAGGGTAGTCAATCAGCCCTTCTTTTCAGATAAGGATCAACCTTCCCTTGAATTAAATATCCCGGATGGTGATTGGATCGATCATTTTGAGGCAATATATTCGAGCAATTTAGTTGATGATCTGTCAGACGGTCTCTCTTTTTCTCAGGAGGTGCAGGGTGTTGTTTTTGAGGCCTCTGAAGTGAAAAAGGCCATCGATCAGACCTTAAAAAATAAGGCCCCCGGGCCGGATGGAGTCCCTGCTGACTTCTTTAAAACAGACCCAAAGCTTTGGTCAAGGGTGTTGAGCGGTGTTTTTAATGCCATAGCTAGATACAGTATTCCAGCATCCTAGAAGGAGTCTGTAATTATTCCCGTCTTTAAGAAGGGAAGTAGGGTAGACCCAGCATGTTATCGCCCGATATCTCTTATCGATTCATCAGTAAAAATTATGGGAAGGGTCATCCTACTTAGACTCCAGGTATGGCTTGACGATAGAGGGGTCTTATCCAACCTGCAGTACGGTTTCAGAACTAAACGGGGTACCATGGACCAGTGCCTTAATCTGCAGATGTTAGTGGATAAATACACCAGGGCAAAAGATGGGTCGTTATATTTAGGGTTCATGGACTTATCTTCGGCCTTTGACCTAGTGAACCGTACTAAATTGTGGCACATCCGTGCCGATTTGGGTCTTGATCGGGCACTTGTAAACCTTCTAGCCGATCTCCACTCAGACCTCCAGGCTTCCGTCAGGGTTGATTCGGGGGGGCGACGTACTAGTCGTTTTAAGTCCAAAAGAGGGGTGAGACAGGGGTGCATTTTGGCACCCCTGCTCTTCACAGTTTATATCAATGCCCTTGAATCCAAGTTAAAGACAGCAACACCGGACATACCGCGTATAGGGGAGACCTGTGTTCCTGTCCTCCTGTACGCAGATGATGCGGTGCTTTTGTCCCGCACAGGGCTGGGACTTCAGCGGTTACTAGATGCCTTTGGCTCTTTTATGACTTCATTAGATCTTAAAATAAATGCCAAAAAATCACAAATGATGATGGTGGGTAAAGGCTCACGCTGCAAGAAAGTTAAAACTTTCTATTGTAGTAAAGCAGAAATGCAAAGAGTATCGGCATTCCCGTATTTAGGAGTCATGTTTGAAGATAAGGGGAGTTGGGGCCCCCCAAATAAGAAACAGAAATAGTGCCCTAGTAAGAACATCATCTGCCATTTTGAGTTTCAGCAGAAGGCTGGCGGCTAGGCCAGTCCCAGCCCTTATGACTATCTACAACGCTAAGTGCGTGTCTGTTGCAACCTATGGCTGTTCATTATGGGGATACGGATCGATAGACTGTCTTCAGGCTTCTGAAAACAAATTTTTTAGATCAGTTTTGTCTGTACCTCAGTCTACACCATCTTATTCGGTTCATTCTGAACTGGGGGCCGATTTTATAGCAGACAAAATTCGAGTGGCCCCTTTAATTATGTGGCTTAAAATTTGGCTTAATAATGAGCTATCTTTAAACCAGGCCATTTTGAAAGACGGTCTTTTACTTGACAACGCCCACAAAATCAAGAGGTTAACCTATGTTAAAAATGGTTTTAGCGCTCTGGGACGACCTAATCTCTTTTCCTCACCAGAGTCTATATCTCGTACTGATATTGTTAGAATCAAAAGTGATATGCTCATGAGGCTGTCCCTATTAAGAGAGGAAAAGGAGCTGATAAAACCTTTGGTTAGAGCACACCTTTTGGTTGCAACCCCTCCAGGCCCTGAATTCTATCTCACTCTGGTTAACCGCCCCTTTCATAGGTTTTTATTAACTCGTTTCCGCCTAAATATGATTCACCTGATATTAGGTCAGTACACAACTTGGTGTAAACCTGATGAATTTCCACCTTGTTCTTGCGATAGTTTTTCTATCCAAGATACTATACATTTCACCATGTTTTGTGGGCAATTTATAGTGGAAAGGAGGAAGTATATTGTGCCAATCTTAAAAAAGGCAGGGTTTCTGCAAGTCAGACCAGTACTTCTCTATTTGCAGCTGTTAAATCATCCCAGCACTGTCTTTCACGTAGCCAATTACTTGGTGTGTGCGGTGCGCACCAAGAAAAGACTCATGGAGAATGAGAGATTGGCCACATTGTTGTGAAGCTTTGTACATTGCACTTTAGTAGTTAAATATTACCATATATCAGGAACTAGGTTGACGGCGGTATGATGATTTTTAAATATTTTATGACATCGTTTTTATGAATTTAGTGATGATTTTAAAGATCTTTTGCTCTTTTGTTTTGTCTTTTATTAAACTATGATATGTGGTTTTTAAATCCAAAGATGTATATTTTTAACATTGTATAACATGTGTTTTTCTTTATGTACCGTGCCTTTTTTTTATATTGATTTATCGAAATAAAGATTTTTGACTGACTGACTGACTGACTACGCGTAATAGAACCATGGCTTGGTGTTCTTGGTTCATTACACATCCTCAAACAATTATTCAAAACTTTAAGGAAGTGCATTTTATTTAATTCTGTTTTCTTTTCTTCTAGACCACTATATACTCTCCCCAGCCTTATACGGTGGTAAGTTCCTTCTACTTTGAATGGATGAAATAATGTAATTGAGTAGTTCATTGATTCTCTTGATTTTATACTTTTAGTGTCTATACTATCAGGCAGTTTTTTTCTAGGCACTGGCATGCCTTTAAAATAATCATTTCTTAGGTGGATCGTGGGACTTCAAAGACAGTGTCTTGATTTTAAAAAGTGTGAACTGTAATCAAATATTTCTGATGCTGTGAGCCAGGGTGATAATAGTGACTATGTTCTAAAAGTAGTAGATGTGTCCCTATATGGTTGAAGTCACCCCCTCTCTATCCCCCAGTTCTTGCAAGGGTGTATGTTTTGCAACTTGCAGCAATATACCGGAGTGTATGTAAAGCAACGTACGACACGAGGGATCAAAACTCTGGTAGGCTATATCTAGGCATGCTCTGTAGGAATATGCTTTGGCATAGTGGATTGCCCATTGCGAAATACTATTTAAGCGATGCATGGCCCTATCGGCCACATGCATCAATTTTGCCGTTTGCGAATCCTTAATTGCGAAAATTAAGGAATCGCAATTAAGGATTCGCAAATAGCAATGCATGATTAATTCGCATTTTTTTTAGCGATTCGGTAATTTTCCTTAATTGCGATTCACAATTTGCGAATCGCAATTAAGGAAAACCCTTCCCATTGATTCCTATGGGCCAAGAGGCCCATAGAAATCAATGGGGAGGCATTTACAATTTGCGATTTTCAATTTGCGAATCGCAAATTGAAAATGCAATTTCAAGGGTGCAGGGGGGGGTCCAAAGAACCCCTCCCTGCACCCCTGAAATTAAACTTAAGTGCAATTTACACACACACATGTCCCAAGGACATGTGTGTGTGTAACATGCAACTTTCAAAAATGCATTTTTGTTCATGTTTGAAGGTTTTCGGTAAATTAGCACGAGGTTCAACCTCATGCTAATTTACCCCTTCCAAATTGCTAATTCGCAATTTAAAAATGATCATGCATTGCATTTCAGAAATCTGAAATTGCGATTTCTGAAATGCAATCGCAATTTTAGAAACGCAACATGATTGCCATTCCTAAAATTGCGAAATACATGATGCATTCCACTTTTGATAATTGCATTCGCAAACGGCCGAAAATTGCGATTTGCACCGTTTGCGAATGCAATTATTGTTGATGCATGTGCCCGTATGTGTTTCAGAGTCAACTTAGGAGAAAAGCAGGTGCAAAAGATTGGCCATATACCCCATCAAATAAAGCAAGTACTAATGCAGACGTAGATGCATCAAGGTAAAATCCGCTGTCAAAGGGGCAGATTCTCAGAATCTGCCCCTTTGCGACCGGTATTTTTGAATTTGGGATGCATCATCCCAAATTCAAAAATCGCAAATTAAGAATTCTCAAAATTGCGATTACTTGCATTTAAGGAATCTCAAATTGAGATTCCTTAAATGCAATTCATTCAGTTTAAAAAATATCGATTTCGCTAATAGGGCTCGCAAATTACCATGAAGTTGAACTTCATGGTAATTTGCAAAAACTTTGAAAAATGCACTAAAGTTTCATTTTGCGCACACACATGCCCTAAGGGCATGTGTGCGTGCAACATATGTGCACAGATCAATTTCAGGGGTGCAACAGGGTGTCCTTTGGACACCCCTGCACCCTTGAAATCGCATTCTCAATTTGCGAATCGCTAATTGCAATTCGCAAATTGAGAATGTCTTCCCATTCATTCCTATGGGCCTCTAGGCCCATAGGAATGAATGGGGAGGTATTCCTTAATTGCGAATCGCAATTTGCGAGTCGCAATTAAGGAATTTTAAGAAATCGCTATTTTTTTGTGATTTCTTCATGCATTGCATTTTGCTATTCCTTAATAGCGAATCGTTATTTTTCGCTATTAAGGAATAGCAAAATGGGTTCTTGATGCATCTTGGGGATAGTCTTTAGGGGTGTCTGCATCTCTGATTGCAGAGTTTGTGTTGGTCCTTGTGTGGAAAGGCATACCAGTGAGAGATGAGTCTGTGCATGCGTTGATGATCAAAATACACAAATGAGTGCATGAACAGAAGAGCGAGTGAATGTTTGAAGGAATAGGTGGATCCAGTCCAGTTTAAAAAATATCGATTTCGCTAATAGGGCTCGCAAATTACCATGAAGTTGAACTTCATGGTAATTTGCAAAAACTTTGAAAAATGCACTAAAGTGCATTTTTCAAAGTTTCATTTTGCGCACACACATGCCCTAAGGGCATGTGTGCGTGCAACATATGTGCACAGATCAATTTCAGGGGTGCAACAGGGTGTCCTTTGGACACCCCTGCACCCTTGAAATCGCATTCTCAATTTGCGAATCGCTAATTGCAATTCGCAAATTGAGAATGTCTTCCCATTCATTCCTATGGGCCTCTAGGCCCATAGGAATGAATGGGGAGGTATTCCTTAATTGCGAATCGCAATTTGCGAGTCGCAATTAAGGAATTTTAAGAAATCGCTATTTTTTTGTGATTTCTTCATGCATTGCATTTTGCTATTCCTTAATAGCGAATCGTTATTTTTCGCTATTAAGGAATAGCAAAATGGGTTCTTGATGCATCTTGGGGATAGTCTTTAGGGGTGTCTGCATCTCTGATTGCAGAGTTTGTGTTGGTCCTTGTGTGGAAAGGCATACCAGTGAGAGATGAGTCTGTGCATGCGTTGATGATCAAAATACACAAATGAGTGCATGAACAGAAGAGCGAGTGAATGTTTGAAGGAATAGGTGGATCCAGTCCAGAGTGTGCCTAACACAGAATGCCCTCCAGTCTCAATCATCAAATACGGTCCAGTCAAATGGATGGTGTGTTGGAGAGGCAGGCCAGTACCATAAAACATAAAGCATAAAATATACAGTACAAGCGATTGCAGGGAATGCAAAGAAAGAAGAAACACATCTTTAACTTGGTGAAGAAAGGTCTTGTTAGCTATTGCTTCTGGTATTGGCAAACATTCCAATAAGTTATTTCCTGAATAATGGAGGGTGTTGCTCCTGGGGTGTGTGAATAAAACGTTGCCTTGGTGTCATTTTAACCTCTTCGAGGCTCATGACGAGCTCAGCTCAGCATAACGGCCGTGGAATGCCCACGCGGGGCTAATTCCCTACGTGTGCGGGTCGTTTCATTGAGTGGGCGGAGTCATGATGAACTCAGCTCGTCATGAGCACAGCTCCGCTGTGCAGCATGACGAGCTGGGCTCGTCATGAGTACCCTGCGCCGCACGCGGCCCCCCTTCCCCCGCGCCAAGGGGGAATTAGCTCCACGGCGAAGGGGTTAAAGAGTAGGAGCGAGAAAGAGGGGTAACCAGAAAGGAAGTCTGATCTCATCTGCTGGAAACTTTAAGTCAGTGCCTCTCAATTTGCACTCAATGTGTCACCATAACCTCTGCCTGCTTCTTCGGATGTCTCTTCCTGGAGAAAGCCATGGCCTAGTTGTAGTTTTGTGAGCTTCTCCCCAGTGGCAAATCATGCCTCACTGTGTTCACCATGATATTCTCAAAAGGGAGTACTCGGGCTTCCATCACATCTGTTGCAGCAGGGCAAGGTATGCTCAGCCACTCAATGGTTCTGCTTGCTCCAGGGTTTGCAAAATGAGACCAGCCGGATCATGTATGCTGTCAATGGAGTAAGAGGGAAGGGTGGTGGGTGTCTTGGAACATAGACCCTGTAGAAAGAGATGCAATAAATGTTGTTGTCCTTCTTTCCTGTCTAGCCATTAGTGTGACTCCAGTTTGCCTTGCGCACAGGAAACATAACAATAAGTCTTGACAAAACCAATAGTGCTACTTGTTGTATATTGAAAAGTGTTCTGTGTTGTTCAGTGCGTTCGGGTGGTGTAGGGAAGTAGAAGAACATGTGCAGGTGAGTAACTGTATGTATGTTGACTTAATTAATGCAACAAAATCAGCAGTTTGCTCCTATCTCTTACACAGAAACTGTATTTTCTTCATCCTAATAAATAGTTCAATGACACATATGTCATGTGTTTTAGTTGATTCAGATCCACACTTCATCATACATGTGCAGGAGAAGAATGACTCCCTCTGCTTCAACATTAACGAAGATCCAGGAGTGGTGCTGAACCTGGTAAAGGATCCCTATTCAGGTGTGTTGTTGTCTGTAATAATCTGTGCACACTGGCATTACAAATAGTGATGTGAATGGTCTGCTTACTCCAAAACAGAGGCATATGTACGGTAGAAGATGCACAGAACCACTTACTGAATGGGCACTCAGTGGGCCTGATTCAGTAAGTCCCTTTTGAATAAGTTTACTACATTTTGGCATTCACAAACTGCACCTTTGTAGTACCTTACACTTTTGTAGTATGTCTCGCACAACACAAGGCCAGCTAATGGTACTGCATCATCCTCGTAATACAATATATTACATATTTATAATTCAATATTGCATATTTATTATGAACATTCAGAATAGGTTATTACACACGTTTTAATTAAATAATAAATATGTATTATTTTGATATGATTTGTCTCATTAACCTATATATTTTTTATATTTTGGGGGGTAATAGTTGGTTACCTCTAAAGTTGACCTTACTGCAAAAGTATAAGTTACTACAGAACTATAACTTGCTACAAAAGTGCAGTTTGTGACTACCGAAAAGAATTAAACATATTCAAAAGTGTAAACTTACTCAAAAGTATAGGTGGCCTTTTTTAATTAGGGACCAAATCTCTATCTCCTCACATCTTTCAGACACACTCAGCTACAGGAAGGAACAACACATGTTCTCAATGGTTCACACATCACTGACAATGAAGTGATGGGACACAGATCATCCAAATGGTATTTCAGCATTGCCTGAATACTGAAATTAATTTGTTGACATGACACTTGTCATCTGTACGTGCCTTTATTGGTTTTCGTCTTATTTTAAGATTCAGGGAAATGCAAATAATTTTGGTGGTTAAACCTTCTGAATGATGTCACCTACTGGCATCAACATAATTGCATTGTCATGTTTTTACATTTATAATACTAACTACCTTTACATTGCCAGTATTTACACTGTCAACATTTACACTGAAAATCATTACACAGTCATTGAATGTTTTGGAAAAGGCATAGTGGTTAGGTTTACGAGTTAATGTTAGGGATATGAGTGTGGATTCGTTTTGGTGAGGGGTTTGGCTTTGTGTAGGAGGTTGGTATTAGAGTTAGGGTCAGCTACAGCATTTAATATTAGGGTCACGGTTAGGAATTCATGTATAGTTGAAGGTTATGTGTTATGGTTAGCATAGAGTTTATGATTAGTACCAGGGGTTGGTATTAGTGTTGTGTTTGGGGTTAGTATTTAGGTTGATGTAAGTCCCAGGTGATACTTTATTTACCAATTATGATTGTTGCTTTAGTTATGATGATGACCAGTGATTTTAGAAACTATTATTTGTTCTAGATTGGCCTAGCTTTTAGCATGATAAGTTTACCATTCCTTTGATAGTAGGTCTGGTAACCTATTGTCTAATGAGTGGGAACGACTTCAGGATATTCAAAGGCTAATCTATCATCTTCCCTTACTTCCTGCAATTCCCTTTGTTAGGTTATTTGGGAGGAGGGCATGAGGTGAAGGTAATCTGCTGCCTGGAGGGTGATGGATTAGCACCCATCCTTCAATTACGTCAGGAGGGGTGAGACGTCTATTTGGATTCAATTCAAAATTGTATTTTAAACACTTTTCACCCAGACTGTGAATATTGTTTATCACTAGAGACGTACACTTTAGTTGATGAGAAGGTTTACATTTCTTTTTGCATTACAAATTAAATTATAAGGTCCATACAGACCATAACCAATTTGTTGGAACTAGCACTTTCTAGTTGGCTCAGGCAATGCCTTAGTCAGACAGAACTCACCACTCCAATCGGAGCGGGCGATTACACGCAGTATAACCTGCGCTCACCCTTCAGTAGCTTGGCACTCAGCAGACAGGCTTAACACAGAGGCAATGTGTAAAGCATTGGCACAGCACTCACTCCTGATAAATACACTGATCATTACAACAAACCTTCACAAGTGATCTATGTAAATAAGGTTTGTATTCAACACACACAATAACTAGAACAACATGAACATCATGTCATCCTGGACATAAATCACACTTGGAATTATTACTAACAGTACCAGGCCAAACTGTTTTAAAATGGCATAAATATTATGCACACTTGGGACAGATTCTATTCTAACCCCCCAGCACCCTTCCCTGGTACAACATGTTGTCAACCCAAGGTCCACCCTAGTAATTCTTATAATTCAATTCCACAGTTAGAGGGTGCACCCCGGTTCACAACAATATCAGGATTATGTACATTGAAAGAATTAAAACACTTATTAGCAGCACCATAGGCCAAGGTAAAATCAATGTTAAACATAAGGGCTGACTACAATGTTGGTCGGAAAGGTTCCGAACGGCATTTGGGTTTTCCTAACCCATGTCGGAACCTATGCTTCTGACGGACTCAGAAACATTTCTGACTTACTGATTACGAAGGATAGGTAACTGTTCGGTTATTTTGAATCAGTTCTAATTGGCATTAGAGACTCAGATTCAGTCGGAGCTGAATTGTACAGCTCAATGGACCGAGTTACAGACCGACGTATTACAATATCAGATTACATCAGCCTTTCCGAATTGGTCTGTCTGACAAGGAATGGCTGTCAGAAACTGACTTTGGGGGGCTGTAGCAGGCCCCCCTTCACCTTGAGGCCTCCAGTTGGGGGCCATGAGGGTACACAAGGGACCCCCCTTTCAAAACATGCACAATGTGGCAGACACCATGGAATGTCCACCACAGGGTGCAAGGTTTACTGAAACCATCCCTTTTTTTCAATGGGATCCTCTGTTGTCAGTCAAGAATACAGGCTCCCATTGAAGTCAATGGGATACTTTCCGAACAGTTTTCAGCACCATCATAATCGGTCACCGGAATCGCTGAACATGAGTCAGTCTGAACCGATTCTGATATGGAGTCGGTCAGTTTCCTTTCAAAACAACATCATAATCAACCCCACAGTGTTCTTCTTGCAAGAAATCAATGTGTAAAGTAATGCTGCTGGTCAGTGTCATGAATCACAGGCAGTGCGCAGACTGTCACTATGACAAACACACTCACTCTGCACTGAAACATGGTGCTATGGATATCAGACAGGTCCATACAGATTACGCTTGCACACATACACACTCAGCCCCCTAATGCTGTGCAGCTGATACCCAGCAGGTCAATTGACATCACCCTCTAGACCCCATGGCCCAAGCCTCCATCCACCCTCCAGCTCAACCCGACTGTCCTATACCCACAGATGGAAGATAACCAGCTCCCCCCTTAGTCAAGGTCCCAGGGAAGCAGGCTGGGGTAGTTAGTAAGACTACTTAAAAGACAGTCTTCGAAGGGGCGTTTGCCACCCACTTAAGAAGTTCACCCATGGGGTGTGGAGCAGAAGCAGGCAGGGGGCAACAGTCAGTCACTCAAAAGAGTTCCACAAGGGCCTTCCAGCATACGCCCAGTTCTGCGAACCACCGGGAGGAGGGTCACGCAGACCCAGTCAATCACTCTCTCCTCCTAAGTCCGTTACTGGGCAATACTACCTCCCAACACAATGTCGTGTGGGGCAGGGTGGGAAGAGGGCAGTTGGTCCACCATGCTGAGGGCCAAATGGGAGCAATTGATGAAATGGAGAATGAAGCAGGGGAGTAACTCAGAAATAGCGGGCACTCCATCAGGTACACATATATCAGAGTCGCACCCAGTTAATCCGGGCACAACATTTGGTGCGCCTTGATACGGGTTGCACCTGGCCAGTCTGGTCATCCACAACGAAGAGTTGCAAATTCTGTACCTCCCTGGAAATGAGGCACAATGTCTGGAGCGCATTGCTATGGGTTACACCAGACATTTCTGCAAAACACACAGGGGCAAGTTCAGCAATGCCTCACGAGGTACAATGAGGCACTACTATGATTAAGCCCCTACCTCCAAATGTCCCAACTTGTGAATCAAACACTGCATACAATCAGCATGCCATCGGCGTGTCACACTAGAGAGTGTGGCATGATCGATGACGTGGGCCACACGGGCCCCGCAAACAGTAAATCTGCTCACCGCCAACAAGATGCTTATGCGTGCTAAAGACCCCTCAATGCAGGTGCCACACGCCTTAGATACAGGCAAGACTTCCAGGGCTTTGCAGTCTCCAGGCACAATTCTTAGTTCCACACTCACGCCACACTACCGTTGATATCCAGCAGACGATGTGGCACTTAAGAGGGCACTCTCTCTCAAGGTGTCAAAAGTAGACAGTATGGGTCCCTCATAGGAGATCTTCGATGTCCCTGAGACCTTCAGAAGAACAGAAGGCAAGCCAACAAGCCATTGGAGAGCATTATTCAGGGTGCTACACAGAAGCAAGTCAGTCACTATTCAGAAAAAACGCACAGTCCCTTCAAATCACAGTAATCCTCATTGTTCACAACAGATTCCTCTGGCAATTTGCATCACAGAATTCTAGGGTCTATGGACCCACATCCCCACAAGTGTATCCTTGGCTGAAGCTTGGCAGAGGGGCATCTCTCGACTTCAACACAGGCAGGAGCTTTGCCTCCTAGATCATAGCCTCAGACTTATATTTATTGGCCAGGCCTTTGGGAAGACTGGGAAGGGTCACTGGACCCTTTAGAATACCAGCACTATGAGGAGGAACAGAGTGTGGACGGGTGTAAGGACCTGCATAAGGCCAGTGTCCTGGATAAATTCCCAGATGTTGGTCTGCTTTCTCCCACTTTCATGGCTATTTAGGAGGGAGCTTCTTTAACAATGAGGGTGCAGAGGGCAGCTGAGGTCCTTGAACTTCTTCTGCCCACAGTAGCATTCACAACTGATCTTTTGACAGAGGTGCTGCAATCAGGAGTCTCCACATAGGAACCATTACTTCTAATCAATGATACCCTCACTGACATCATGTTGGGTTCCTGGTCCAAACCGAACACAAGGGCGCCTGTAAATAGGAAGATTGCCTACCGCCATTGCCCCGCACCTGGGACCCAAACTTCCTGACGCAATATCCTACTCCTGAGAGCTAGGTGATCCAAGCCTCCAACTCTCAAGGTGCTTTCCCTACTGCTCCCCTGGATAGGGAATCCAAGAGGCGTTACTCATGTGGGAAGAAGATGTCTTCTTCCCCCAGCCTGGCATTGCAGTCCGTGAACACTGCATGCCTTTTGGTCTGTTATTCCTAGACTTTGGGGGATACGTAGATGGCCTGGGCTGTACGATCCCATGCTGTCACTGGTGGGAGATAAATTTCAAAGTTCACTATACGATGTGGATTTGCCATGATTAACTTGCTAGGCAGAGCCTATATCTCGACAGTGGTCCTTAGACTTTTCGGGGGATGTCCAAGCTTCTCTTATGGTCATGCCCTTCAATGGCACCTGTCCTTGGGACAAGGCAGATGCGTGAATGAGCGCTTTAAGAATCCTCATGCTACAACCAGGTGCTTAGGCCTGTCTGTTGCCACATGACCACCTCAATCTGCCTTTAACTTCTTTCGAGGCTATGGAAGGGGCTTCTGGCCACACCAATTCCCGCCCAGCCACTGCATCAGGCTCCCCAACCTCTGTGTGGCGGAGGGCATGGTATCCACAGACCTAGTGGGTTAGTTGGCCAGCGGTCTGGTCAGTCTGCCATCCCCTGCTGCAACAGCCTCCAACCCTCATATTCTGCACCATTACCACCATGGGCACCCAGTTGGGGGCAGGATACTCCACTACCTGTCCCACTGGCAGTCCATAACATTGGCAGATTGCACAAATGGGCTACTCCCGCCCCTTCAACCTTTCAAGACTACCCACACCCTCCCCATGGCATCATCTCATGACCGGCTGACAGAGGATCATCGGACCCTTCCCCGTGAGGAGGCCACGATTCTCTTGGCCAGGGGAGTCATAGAGAGAGTTCCGGTGCCAGAAGTAGGCTGTGGTTGCTATTCCTGCTACTATCTGGTTCCCAAAAAGGACAAGATCATTCATCCTATCCTCGATCTTCAAACTCTCAATCTCTTTCTCAAAAAGGAGAAATTTAAAATTCGTACCTTGACTCAAATCTTGTCTGCTCTGGATCCAGGAGATTGGATGGTAGCATTGGACATGCAGTTTGCCTATTTTCATGTTCCCATCCTGCCTGCCCATCTACGCTATATGTTGTTCATGGTAGGACACAAGCACTTTCAATTCACTGCACTCCCTTTTGGCTTTACCAGCACCTCTCACATTTTCACCAAGGTGATGGCGGTGGTTGTAGCTCATCTGCGGAGCTCAGGGATGCTAGTCCTCCCCTACCTTAACAACTGGCTGCTGAAGGGGGACTTGCCCTTGGCTGTCATCTCCTACTTCCAGACTACGGTAAACTTTCTGCATTCGCTGTGGTTCACTATCAACATGCCGAAGTCACACCTGACTCCCTCTCAGATGCTTCCATTCATCTGGGCTGCTCTGGGCACAGTTTAATTTTGGGTTTATCCTCTCATGCAGCTAGTCCAGGATATTCTGGTTATGATACCAATATTTCAACCTCTATCCTGGGTTTCATAGAGACTGACTCCGAGGATGCTGGGCCTCATGGCCTCCTCCATTCTGTTGGTGACACATGCCAGATGGCATATGCCACCGCCTCAATGGAACGCGATAGAGCCTAATAGCACAAAGTGCCACTTGTGGTCATCTGGTCATGCTAGACCAGTTAAAGTTCACACCAACCTTGATGGGGTGCAGGAAAGATAGAGGGACCAGGTTAGTTCATCTGCAAAAAGTTACCTTCTCAAAATCTGGCGCAAAGAGTCCAGTTCAGGGTGCAGGACACCACAAGGAGCAGAGAGAGCATCGCGGGTGGTCATCACTGTAGATCGATGAACAGGTTTGGCATTGTAGATGGTTATCGCTGTACTGAAGATATCTGGTTGGGCGTTTTGCTTTGGCGGTCACCATGTGCTGTTTTGGCTGTAATACGAAGTGCAGATCTTGCGTTGCCATTCATCCTGGCAGTTGTTGCAGTGCAAAGAATCTGATTCATTTGAGGGTTGCGTTGGTGGTCGCCTCTGGCAGCAGAGCCTTGGTGCGAACAGACAAGTTTGCAGTCTTGAAGAGCCCCAACCTTGAAGATGTCACCATTCTTTACAGAGAAGTGCACCCATAATGCCAGTCATAGAAAGGCATGCAGGGTTACTATGCGGGGGTCCGTTGCGCCCCCCCCCTTGTGTTGGGGGGAGGATATGTTATGTTATGACAAAATTGCCCCAGCTAAGAGGCGTCCTGGCTCTAAGCAACAAGAGAATAGCACACACATAAGGAACAGGGGGCCTACAGGGAAGGACAAAGAAATGTTTTGATAGCTTTCCTAAAATGAAGATAATGGGTGAGCCCTCGAATGTGGGCCGGCAATGAATTCCACAGAATGGCAGCTCTATTACGAAAAGAGCGGCCGCCGGCACGGACCCTACTCACACGGCTAATCATGACCAGGCATTGGCCCATCGATCGAAGCGATCGCGTGGGAGTATAAGGTAGTAGAAGATCAGTCAGAATTTGCGGGGAAGCCAAGTTCAGAATTTTATAGGCTATAAACAGTGCCTTAAACTCAATTCGCCTTGCCACAGGCAGCCAGTGGAGACGATGGATGGCACTAGTCACTGAACAGGTTCTACGCAGGCCCAGGAGAGATCTTGCGGCGGCGTTCTGAACTCTCTGTAACCTCTGTATTTCGGACATGTTAGCTCCCAAGTACAGAGATCAGGCATAATCGAGCCTGGACAAGATCAAAGCCTGAATAATGATCTGGCTAGTCGGGGCATAAAAGAAAGCCAGGATAGATTTGAGCCCACATAACAGACCGAAACAAGTTCCTGCCATCTTTTTAGTCTGAGTCTTAAAATTGAGCGAGGTGTCCATCCAAACCCCCAGGTTCTTCACTACAGGCTTGGGGACCAGGGCCATACCTAGATTATCGGGCCACCAATGCTCGTTCCATCGGTCATGGTTCCCTCCCACCAACAACACCCCAGACTTGTTGGCGTTCAGTTGGAGACAGTTGGCGGGCATCCACTTGGCAACTACCGAGAGGTCGCCCTGAAATTTCCTGGCGTCCTGCTCGGAGTCGCTCGAGAGAGCCACCACCAACTGAGTATCGTCGGCATAAGAGACCATGGTCAACCCTCTGCTCCTGGCTACACCAGCCAATGGTTGGACATAGAGATTGAATAGCAGAGGGCTCAGGTACGAGCCCTGTGGGAACCCCTGGCCTATAGGAAAAGTACAGGTGAGGTGCACTTGAGGGGTACCCATGGTACCCCCCAACATGTCACTGCACCAAGTGGCATGTCTGGCGGCCAGTCCCAACACCGCGGGGATGGTGGGCGGACTCAGGTCCGCCTGCCATCCTAATAAGCCCCTTAGAGTTTTAATTACTGACTTATGTGGCTGTTTCTTAAAAATCCAAATTCTACAGGGTAGGATTGCAATCTACCTTATAAGGGCAGGTCACAAATTGTGACTAACTATGATTGGATGCCATCACAAGAATAGTAGCCACTGGAGTCGGCACACCACCATGTCACTGATCGCATCTCAATAAAGTAATCTTTAAAAAAATAACGTGTCCCCTTTTTCTTACAGGAAACCCAGCAGTTTGAAAGGAATAAACCTTTTTTCGTGTTTGTTTGAGGGTGATCAGTGGTCACATAAACCACTGCTTACTCTTAAACAAATGTGTTCGACATTCACAAACGATTCTTTTTTAGTGGGTTGCAACCTCAATTCAGGATCAGTAACTTTTCAATGGTTTACAACTGCTATTTTGATAGTAAACTGTGATAAATATGGATGGGAAATGCTTTTTGAAAAAATAAATACAACATGCCCATTCCAAATAGTGATTCCTTATCAATTTCTAAACCCATTTTAGGAGTTAATTATCAGTTACTGACTCCTAAAATTGGTATAGTACAGTAATAAAATAAGTTTTTCAGTTGCAAACTCTGAATCATTCAAGCAATGTTCCCAAGACATGGAAATAGCATCAATTTTAACACCACTTAAGAAACCGAAGTTGTCTTCTTCTCACCCAAATAATGATCAGCCAATTCCACACATTCCATTTCCTGCCAAGATTATAGCAAAGGCACTTAATAAAGAATTGGTAACAGTCCTTGAGTCTAACCATTTGCTGGACCATTCCTAGTTCCATTTTAGGGATAAAAACAGCACAGGGATGTATGACGTTAGCACGCACACTGTTACAACGCGTACCATTACCACGCGGTTGTAACAACGCAAGTCGTTACAACGACTTGCGTTGGGGGGGGGGCGCAAATTTAAAAAATATAATTTACTATTCCAACACCAGTCCCCGTGGATAGTAGGGAAGGTGTTGGGATAGTAAATTAAATGATTTTTTATCCTTGAGCGCCCCCCAGCGCAATTCGTTGTAACAACTTTCGTTGTTATAACCGCGTGGTAATGGTACTTCGTTGTAACGCGGGCGTTGTAAACGTTGTATACCCAGCACAGAGCCAGCCCTGATAGTTGCTTCGAAGAGTTGAGAACTTCTCTAGACTGAGGATCCAACGCGTCCTTGATCCTGTTGGATCTTTTGGCTGCATTTGACACGGTCACCCATGTTATATTGATTGACAAGCTCCATGCTCTAGGTATCAGGGGCTATGATCTGGTCATTCTAAAATCCTCTCTCTCAAACAGGAAACAATTTGAGGCCCTGGATGACTTCTCCTTCAGTACTTTTCACTACCACGTGGGGTCCTGCAGGGCTCATCTTTAAACCCTATGCTTTTTAATATATATGTTACCCCCCCTTGCCACGCTAATAAAAAAATGTGTGATTTTCAGTGGTCATTTATGCAGATGACACTCAGATAGTTGTATATAGTTGTATGTAATGAACGGTAACCCAGAAGATACAGCTAATAGATTCCATAACTGCATGTTGGAGATTAGTAATTGGATGTCTAACAATTGCTTAAAACTGAACTCCGGCAAAACGGAGGTGCTCCTGCTGGTCAACAATACATTTTTTGGTATCCTACTTGGTGGCCCACAGGCACTAGGAGCTTTACCCACACCAGTTTCTAAAGCCAAAAGCCTGGGTAACATTTTTGATGACAAATTGACATTTGATAAAAGCATCAATGTGGTGACCTCCTCATCTTTATTCATCCTTAAAATTCTGTGGAAGATTTTTCAATTCATTCCACAGGACATGCAGAATCTGGTGGTTTCCACACTTGTGATGTCGAAACTTGATTATTGCAATGAACTATGTGTTAATTTTCAGCAGAGACTGATAAACAAACTACAAGTCCTGCAGATTGACGCAGTGTGATACTCAGGATCCCCAAGCATCATTCTGATTCTCCAGCCTTGGCTCAGTTCCATTGGCTACCAATCTTCAAGTACATTGACTTCAAAGCACTTTGCATCACTTTTAAAGCTTTGAATGGCCTTCTTCGAGAATATCTGAAAAATAAATCTTCCTGGTTCTTCCTGTCTAGAATCTTGCAGTCCTTCTCAGCCCTCAGTTTGATGGTTCCCAAAGCTAACAGAGCTAACTGGGAAGGCAGGACAAGATTTGCACCACGTTTTATTAATTTGCCCTAATCCAAGTATGGTAGAGGCTCAACGACGATATATAACTCCAATTCAAATTAAAGTATAATGCTATTCTAACAAATGAATTCATCTTGCTGTGTAATTCTCCAGTTGATGAATTTGTATGTTATAACCTATTTAATTTTTTAAAAAGTTTTTTAAAGCTGTTCTAAAGGTAAAATGCATAATTTTAATATACTTATACAATCAAACGCTGTAT
Source organism: Lissotriton helveticus (assembly GCF_964261635.1). Lineage (NCBI taxonomy): Eukaryota > Metazoa > Chordata > Amphibia > Caudata > Salamandridae > Lissotriton > Lissotriton helveticus. The sequence goes on from NC_136070.1 coordinate 1,172,988,625, forward strand.
AAGCAGACCGCAACATATCGTCATTTTGCCATCTTAGAAAGAGTTTTAAAATGTTAGCTTAATTCACTAATAATGATTTTACCTTGTATTGTTGATCTCAGTCGAGGTCTGAATCAAATAAAATTGAATTGAATTGAGGCAGGAGTTTCTTCCACTGCACAGGCAAAAGATAGAACTCCCTTCCTCCTAATTTGAAGAAATGCACAGGTCTTCCTTCTTTTTGGAAAAGCCCTGAAAACATTGCTTTTTAATAGTTTTTTTTCGTTTCAGTTGAAGCGTTTGCTATAAAAAAATACTTTGTACATATTGCGCTATGTGATGCAACCTTGGACATAAAATGCTAGGCAGGTAACATAAGGTACGTGCGCAATTTGCACCCACATTTGTAACCTGCCTATTCATACATTGGACCCATGACCCTTTTTACATTTATATCTACCAATGTGGTGCAAGTGACTGTATGCACAGACTGTCCAACAGTCATTTTCTTTGCCAGTGAAACAGGCAGACACTCAGACAAAGCTGCATCAATAAAGCCTTAATCCCAGGAAAACAACATTGATATTGGATGAACAGAGATCCAGGCTAACACTTGAACTTGATGATATTAGTGTGACAGACCTGAATCAGAATTTCAAAGCAAAGTTAGAGAAGTGTACTTATAATGATAGTACTATTTGGAAACTGAGATATAGATTTCATAGAGACCCATGATTTATGCATTTATGACCAAAATAAACCCATATCTCTCGAGTCACTCCCCAACCACAGGCATTCTTGAAAGAACATTAAGCCAGCAACAATTGCCACCATATGCTTTCGAAAGGTGAGCACTAAACTACAAAGTTATTATGCTGAACCCTTGATCTCTTTGCAGGTCGAGCATTCGAGACCTCCTGTATATACTTTAGTATATACTTAGATGTGTATGTACTTTGTTGTCTCCGGAGATCAGCCCTAGGACTTATCTGCTTCCGCTTAGGGACTTTTTTTTGTATTCAACTGGCACTATTTAACTGTCTTGAAAGAAAACGACCAGGAGAGGTCAGTAAAATACCAGAATTGCTTTCCGCTAAGGGACTTTCTTTTTAAAAATGTTCTAGCAACTGACTCTATTTAACTTTTTTGATAGAAAACGACCAGCAGAGGTCAGTAAAATACCATAAACGAAATGATCTTCCACGAGCACCCATAGACAATCATTTTTTTTCAGATATTGTGATTGACCACTGAAGGTCCTGATTTTATATTAAAAAGATACAGTTCCCGCTGAAAGCAATATTTATCTCCATGTATTCCCATACCTGGTGTGTCACGCAGTTTGGTGCCTACTTTCCCTCTATGTTAAAGAACAGTAGATGTTTCAGCACCCAGGCTAATGTGCAGCATAGCTAAATACATATTAGGTCCTCCCCACCCCCCCCCACATCTTGAATAGTAAATGCCCTTCACGCAAACCCAAGTATTTTCAATGGTGCAAATGCCGATTCAAACAACAATTGGCCAAGCATTGTTAGAGTCCAAGTGAGCCAAATATGAGACAGTGAGCAAAACGCACAGTGCAAACCTATGCAAATACAAAAATAAATGAGGGCTGGGGATGGATCACAGTGTTGCTGTCAATAAAGCCTAACAGTTGTTTCTAGCACTTCTAAAAAAAGTTCGCTTGCAGGGTCTACTCTCTGCAGGGAGAACTTCAATATGCTTTCCTGCAAATGTAGCAGGCGTAAGGAAGATGCTAACCCAAGATGAGGTACGGACATTTATCAAGGAGGCTGATCTTCTCTGCTTGCTGTAAACATGGGTGCTGTCACCAGTCCTAATTGCAGGCTTTTATAGTCTACACAAACTAGCTTCTAAAAAAAAATGACTTCGGACATCCATCAGATGGCCTCGCACTTTGCCACAGCCACAGCTGCTAATCTAGACATCATCATAGTTGACACAGATTATCCATCCTTTCTGGCAGCTATAATCAAGGGCAAAACAAATGCAGGTAATTAATGTCTATTTAAACACTCACAGAAGTGGTAGAAATGCCACAAATTCATCCGTCTGTCCCTCATATCTCTTTTTGGCACTAACTGCAGAGTCTCTATCGATTAGATCATAATATCAGGTAACTTTAATATACCTAATTTAGATATCGTAGTGGATTCATCCCATAACTATAGCCTCTTTTCAGCTGGGGACATACCAGCATGGTTACAAACCTATGGACTGACCTCCCTGTATTCCATTCCAACCAGCAATAAAATCACCAATAAATCCATGCACTCATTTAGTGGCATTATAAGTGCGTTGCTACTGGCCAAATGCAAATCCTTAATCGTAACAGAACGCACAGAAAGTGATCACTATCCAGCTATAATACAATTTAACCTGGCGTTCCCCACGTACATCCAAATAAATCCATTAGGCATGTCCACAGGAGTGGTACACGCCATGCTGGTAAGGCAACTAAAGTGGGGTCAGACAAGTTTGTATCTATTCAAAATCTGTAAGAACCAACTGACAATGAAGCCTGTCAATTCTGGACACCTGCAGCGAGACTGGGAATAAATCACTGATTTAGGGTTTTGCAACATGAAGGCCCAAAGAAACACTAAGAAATTTGGATCTAAGAACGTATCAGGATAAAACAAATCAGAGTGCTTTTCAGCAGTTAAGTAACAAAAGGAAAGCTCATCACACCCTTCTGTGGAAGTTAAAGGCAAAATATGTGGAATCAGAATGGATAGATTTATATTCCCTTCTGTCCAACAATAATCAAGATACGTTATGGCTTTACATCAATACATTAAACAAATAATCTACTGTCAGAGGGAACTGTGTACCAACAATTAAATGGGTAGAACTTGTACAGAAGTTATATAGAGATCTCGATTCTTTGGTCCACCACAGCGATGTTATGTTATGTTATGTTATGTTATATTTCTTTTTATATAGCGCGCGGCGGCTCAAAAAGAGTATCCCGGCGATGCCTACACATAGCAGAAAGTAGACCAAGATACTGAATAAGAGAAAAAAGGGTCTATGCTATTCAAACAAGATTATTATTATTATTATTAATTATTAAAGGAAATTTATATGCAGAGAGCGCGACTAAACCCGGAGGCATCAAGGCGCTGAGGATGGAATCCAAAAAGCTCATAAAACAACCAGGGGGGAATTAGGGATAGGCTAGTTGGAATAGCCAAGTCTTAAGTGCCCTACGGAAATGTATGTGTGAAGAGATCCCCTTGAGGTCATTTGGGAGCGTGTTCCAGAGTCTGGGCGCAAGGAAGCGAAAGGACCTTCCACCCCATCTGGCTTTGGCGATACGAGGGACAGTGAGTAGACATTTGCTGGATGAGCGCAGTGTTCTCCCAGGGACATAATGGGCCACAAGGGCACGGATTGCCTCCGGTCCAGATTGATTCAGGGCACGATGAGTAAGGCATAAGGCCTTAAAGTTGATCCTTGCCTGCATAGGAAGCCAGTGCAGGTCTTTTCTGATGGAAGTACCCGAGGAGCGTTTGGGTGCACCTACAACAAACCGGGCCGCCGCATTCTGAACGGTCTGGAGGCGCTGGATGAGGCCACTGCTAATGCCGAAATAAAGGGCATTGCAGTAGTCAAGTCTGGAGGCAATGACTGCTATTGCTACCTGTTTGCGTGCCCCAGGGGAAAGATAATGAGTGATCTTTCTAAGAATCCTTAGGGCATTGCAAAAGGTGGACACAGTCCTACTAACCTGCTTGTCCAGAGAAAGGGAGGTGTCCAAAATGATCCCAAGGTTGCGGGCAGAGAACGTCGGCACAGGGCAAGCCCCAAGAGCAGACGGCCAACAATCCAAGGACCAGGTCTCACTTTTGCCCCCAAAAAAACAAGGACCTCCGTTTTCTCGCCATTCAATTTAAGGAAGTTCTTGACCATCCATCCGGCGACCGACTCCCTGCAGTTTTTGAAATTATGCGCAGTGGAGCTCACAGATTGGGAGATGGAGGCCATAATCTGCGTGTCGTCGGCGTAGGAGAGCACTTCCAGCCCAAAGGATCTTATAAGCTTGGCGAGAGGAGCGACATAAATGTTAAAGAGCGTTGGGCTCAGTGAGGAGCCCTGGGGGACCCCACACTTCACTGCCTTAACAGATGACATGTGCTCACCTAGCTTGACCCTTTGCTTCCGTTGGTCGAGGAAGGAGGCAAGAAGATTAAGTGCAGAACCCTTTACTCCCAGCTCACTGAGTCGGCTAACAAGAATGGAGGGAGACAGGGTGTCGAAAGCCGCCGTAAGATTGTGTTTACAAAGCCATCAAGACCATGAGAACCAACGAGGCCCCAGGTCCCAATGGCCTACCAACTGCACTTTTCGAGCCAGATAAAGATTTGTGGCTGGTTTTCCCAGCCCCTAGTTACACGATCCTGGAAGGGATTCATCTTCCATCCAATTGATAAAAAAGGGAGATAATGCCACCCCATGAAACTATTGGTTAATCGCACTATTGGACGTAGAGGCTAAAACCTATGCGGAAATCTTACTCCAAGAGCTGAGGCATGTGTAGCCGAAGCTAATATACAATTTTGTTAAACCAGATTTAGACAGCATTCATAGGCCATTGACAATATTCTTACCTTATCATATTTGAGCTACAGTTCTTTCCTTCTCCCTCGGGTACCCCTATTTGTGTGCTTTGTGGTCTATTCCTCAGCTTTTGATGGCAAAAATCTGGTTGGCAGAATGGGGTATACCTGCCATTCTACTAAAGCAATCACCTCACTGTAGTCAGACATGTAGGTCAGTGCTAAGACTGGCACAGATAACTCAGCCACCAAGCAAATTTCAACTACACGCGGCCTACAGCAAGGGTGTGTTCTAGTCCCTATGTTGTTTAACCTTCACACATCAATCTCCCAAAGTGGGGGCGTGGCTAGCAGCCGATGAGGACGGTCACAGCCTAACGAGGCTCCTGACTCTCCGCCCGAAAATCCGCCGTACATCCTGCTTGAGACCCGGGATCCCCATATACATCGGGTAGATCCCGGGTACTGTATCTGAGCCTGCTCCAGAGCGTGTACTGAGCCTGGGGACTGCTTACAACGGCGACCGAGCGTTGCGGAGGAGCTGGGCTGCTGGCTCGCAAGCTGGCGACTCCCGGACTGAGGTGCGCCGGGAGTCCCCGAGGGTTCCTCGCCGGCGCCTGCCTGCGCTACGAGAACTGGCTGGATTGAGGTCCGTGCCCTGGGACGACCTGGTGTGCGACCATCCTCCGTCTACGTCGAGTCCAGAGCGGAGCTTCGACATCGGAGGGCCGGCGGAGCCCCGCCTCTTCCGGACGGACCTCAAATTTACACCCCGGCTTTGAGGCCTACACCCTTGGCGGGAACCTCCCCCCTTCCCCGAGTTCCCGGATCCTGCCCTGCTGCATGAGGCTCCCCCATTGTGCTCACAGCGACGGGCACTGGCTGACCCCTGGAGCCCTGCCGACCGGATGGCGGTGAGTGGGCGGGAGTAGGCGGCGCTCCGCCGCTGCAGGGCCTGCCGAGAAGTCACTGCGGCCTTACACTTCTACGCCTTGGCCTGCGACTCGAGGGATGATGATGGCCCCTGCCTTATGGATTGCCTGATGCCGTGTGCCCCCCTAAGACACTGAGCGTCGTCTGGAGCTGCGGCCCTTGCCAGTGTTGCGCCCTGCCGACCGCATATGACTTCTGCCACTGTGGGTTACACGCACAGCAACCATCAGCGTGGCCCCCTGGGGGGACAGCTGGGAGACACTACCCCTGGAGCCGGGGGCTGCTAGACGCGAAGCGGAACGGCGAGAATTGCGGCAGAGACCAGGATCCCAACTGGCCCGCCGTCCTACATAGTGCAGACACCCGAGTGAGGGGCTGACCGGGAGGGCGCCTCGCATAGTCACCGCTACCAAGACTAGCGGGGGGGACTGTTATAAATCAACACATGATATTAGTTGGGTTCCTGTAAGTAGTTTTATTGGATGGTAGAACAGCTTTACATCCACAGGAAGAGGCACGTCTTCCTCCAACAGCCGCCCAGAACTAAAGCCCCAGAACACTCTACTGACATCATAAGTTCTACATGACATGTCATGGTTCTACATGACATGTCATGGAATACCACACACCTCCCCCCTTCAAAAAAAACAAAACAAAAGCAAAAAAAAAAAAAAATTTTTAACAAAAAAAACACAGCAAAAAAAAAATCAAAACCGAACAAAATCCTTAAATTTCATAGGAAAACATTTGACACGTGAACTACGACGTGAATCAGTTGACTTTTGGTCACAGGTAGGAAGAACACAATCAGAAAGGTCCGTATTAACCAAGTTATCTGCAACAATATCCTGATCAACATTCACAGGAATAACATTCTTGGTCACATCTTTACAAGAAGCAGAACCATTGAGAAAATCATCATTGGTGAAATTGTTAACATTTACATTTTTATTTGAAGACAAATGATCAAAGGCTTCGTGAGTACCACAAAGCTCAGAACTGTCGTTCACTACAGGTGAGTTATTTGAAGGAGAAACGCTAGAAAGTGGAGGGGAAGAATTAGAATGAGCGGACCTATGTTCAGAGAAGTTTCTTAGGTCATCAGATCTACACACAGATATGCGTCTCAAATTCCAAATTTTCCCATCTTCCACCCTAACAGCTTTGCTAAAAAGTTCGATGATTCGAAGAGGACCAGACCATCTAGGGGAGCCTTTACGGATTTGTCCACCAAATTTCACTCTCACGAAGTCACCAACACTTAATTTGGGTAGTCCCAAATTACGTGCTGGAACACTAGACACCGTAGCTTGGTATTTATTGACTCTCTCTCTGACAGTCTTCAAGTCTAATTCTAGATAGTCACCTTTTTCAGTACGCAACCACCAAGGCATAAGCTTCGAACCAGGTTTTCTACAGCGCAACATCTCAAAAGGTGACAATCCAGTTACAGTATTGGGGGAAAAACGATACGTCAATAAAGTAGCTTGGAGAGCTTTCCTCCACTTCAAACCACTACGCAAAGCCAACTGACAAGATTCTTTAATTACTCTATTAAAGCGTTCCACTTGTCCGTTGGCTTGAGGAAAATAATTGGAAACTCTTTTTTGTTTGATGCCACAACTGGAGAGAAATGACGAAAAATTTTCGCTAACAAATTGTGGACCATTATCGGTGACAAGTTCTTCAGGCAGACCTTCTCTGGAAAAGACTTCATTAAGGAAGTCAATAATAACATCAGAACTTACTTTCTCCACAATTTTCAACTCCGGCCATTTGGAAAAATAATCAACCAGAACGATGGCAAACATCTCTTTGCCTGATTGATAACTAAAAGGGCCAATGATGTCTACACCGAGTTTGCGCCACGGACCTTGAGCAAACTCGACAGGAGTAGGATTCACAATAATAGGTTTCACGGATTTGTCACTCAAGGAACAAGGAGAACAATTTCTTACCCATTTATCAATCATGTTGTCCATACTAGGCCACCAGTAAAATTCTCTGATCCTTCTCTTAGTGGAAGACATCCCTAAATGACCTTCATGAGCCAGATCACAAATCATATCTCGTATGCCTAAGGGGGGAATGATTTTGTCATCCCTAAAAATCATAGCACCATCATCCATCAATTCATCTTTCACCTTAAAGAAAGAAGCTAGTTCACCACTAAGTTTTCTCTCTTCAGGCCAACCTTTGTTTAAAAACATCCTTACATCCTTGAGAACATCATCCTGATTCCAAGCTTTAGTCCAAGCAGCTTGAGAAATCAGTTTGGACTGATTGTCATTGACAATGATGTTAATATCACCCATGGTAAAAGCCACATCACACTCTTCAGAATGATCCACTGTTGGACTATCCTTAACGGGAAAACGAGACATGCAATCTGCATGGACATTTTGACGGCCTGGAACATAGGTGACAACACAACGATATTCCTGCAACTTTGCAGCAAGCCTCGCCAGACGAGCAGTAAGAGTTCTACCTCCTCCAGCTGATAACATAGTGACCAGAGGCTTGTGGTCAGTCCTTAGTGAAAATCTGGTACCCCAAATAAACTGACGGAAATGTTGTGTGGCCCAGGTACATGCAAGTAACTCCCTCTCTATCGTGGAATAATTGACTTCAGAACCACGAAGAGATCTTGAAGCATAGGAGACAACATATTCTCCTGACTTATCTTTTTGCATTAAAACTGCGCCTAGGCCTACATTACTAGCATCCACACAAAGTATACATTCCTTGTTAACTGAATAAGGTTTGAGAAAAGGAGCACAAACTATTTTCTTTTTAAGAGTATCAAAAGACTCTTGCTGGTCTTTTCCCCACTCAAACTTTGCTTGTTTCTTGAGTAAGGAGCGTAGAGGGTGTACTAACATGGAGTAATTTTGAACAAATTTCCCATAAAATTCCGTAAGACCTAAAAAGGATAGTAACTGTTCCTTGGAGGTAGGGATAGGAGCAGATAGAATACTTTTGACATGGCTGAGTTTGGGCTTAATACCACTCTCTGAAATCTCATGGCCTAAGTATTCGACTTTGGACTGTCTAAATTTACATTTGGAAAACTTTAAAGTTAAACCTTTCTGTTGAATACAATTTAGAACAGAATACAAGTTCAAATCATGCTCTTCACAATCTTTCCCAAAAATCAAAATATCATCTTGGAAGGCCACTGCACCATTGCAGTCCTTTAGTACATCTCGCATGAGTCTTTGAAATACGGAAGCAGCACTGGCAAGTCCAAAGGGCATCCTTAAGTATTGAAACATGCCCTCTGGAGTCACAAATGCCGTCAATTTCTTGGAATCTTCATGGAGTTCTACTTGGTGATATGCACTCGCCAAGTCTATCGTAGAGAACACAGTGGCACCAGATAAAGATGAAATCAATTCATGAATATTTGGTAAGGGATGTTTATCAACCCAAATTTCCTGGTTTAGGCTACGAAGGTCCACACAGAGACGGAGATCCCCAGAACTTTTGAGGGATAGAACAACGGGGGAAACCCAAGGAGAGGACTCAATAGGTTCGATGATATGTTTTAAAACAAGATCATCCAAAATACTTTTGAGCTTGTCTCTGTAAGCTAACGGGACATTCCTTACTCTGTGTCTAACTGGCACAGCATTCTCATTGAGAATTATTCTATGTTTGAAGTTTGTGTACTTACCAAGGGTATCTCTAAAAACATTTGGAAACTTATTTTTTATATTACCAATGAAACCAGAATCATTCATGTCAGAAAGTAAATTCACATCAGGTTCAATAAAACACACAGGAGGATTCGCGTTAGGATCTAGTTTGATGCCTAATTCACGTTGGTGTGGCCATCCTAAAATTGCTACGCCTTTAGTGGCTACATACACTTTCCCATTGGTGACACGATTTTTAACTTGAAGTTTGGCCCAGAAGTACCCTTCTAGTTCTATTTTCTTGCCTGAGTAACCACCAGGATGAATGTCCGGAAAACAGAGTTCCCTATTGTCCCAGAAGTTTTTAAACAAATCTAACCCAATGATGGAGTAACGTGAACAAGAATCCATCATTAGCTCAATGGATTTGCCATCAACAAAAATGGGATAAGAGGGAAATTCATCCAGTTCAACCTCATCTACCGAAAGGATGCAATTGAAACTATTGATAACTTCTTCTTCTTGTGAAATATAATTTACTCTTTGTATAGATCGACAAACATTTCCAAAATGACCTTTACGTTTACATTTCACACAAACTCTATCCCATGCAGGACAACCTTTATAATTGCCAACATGGTTGGGACTACCACAACGGTAGCATGAAATGTTTTTTCTTTGGCCAAATCTGTTATCTGGATAGGTTTTGACTTCACTGGATTTTTTTTCACTATCTTTCCTCAACACGTTTTTGGAAGAAAAATTGGGGTTAGATTGATTTTTGATTAAGGCTACTTCAGGCTCGGGAACTGAGGATTTGACATTTGCACCTCTAATTTCTGATACAAACAACTCTGACTGTTCTATACCTTTGGCTATGTTAATAACAGCGTTAAGCGTAGTTTCTGTTCCAAGCCAAAGTCTCTCCTGTATTTTCTTGCTCTTCGTTCGCATCATTATCTGGTCTCTAAGAACTTGTTCGTAAGAAATTGTTTCGAATGAACAATAACAGGCTAATGAGCGTAGTGCCGAAACATAGTCTTCTATGGACTCATCTTGCTTTTGAGTGCGAGAATAAAACTTAAACCTCTCCATTACTGTGTTTATTTTTCTGCCAAAACGGACTTTCATTTGTCTTGTAGCTTTTTCAAAAACGTCAATATCACCAGCATCTTCAATTGGAGGAAGATTGTCAAATTCTTTAATTCCTGCCCCTCCCAAACAATGTCGCAAAAGAGCTAGTTTTCGTTTGGCAGAACACCCCTCTTTTTCCAAGACATCTACATAAGCTATGAACATGGGAAACCATAAATCCCATTCGATGTTTGGATCTCCTGCTGTTTGTAAAAAATGAGGGGGAGCAGCAATATTCGACATTTTTTTTTTCAAAAATAAAGTTTATGATATTTTTTCCATGAATATGTAATTTTATAGATATGTTTTCAATACCTTCAATTTGTTGTAGGATGACTGTCTACTCGAACTGTGAGTAACGCGCAAATAGTTAATTTTCCGGAGTATTTCCTTGCTCTCCGATGAATTTCGAGGAAATTAAAGATGGCGGCACGCTTGTGACGTCAGCGCGTCATCAGGGTCGAAGGTTATGGCCCACAATGCTTTGCGTCTTGCTTAGCGTCGGGAAAGAGAGGCGCGCGTCAAATAATGACGGGCTGGGAGTCTTCACGAGTCGCACTGGAACGCTCAGCCGTTTTGAATGGTTAAACGGCTAACAGGTGAGCGGTTGACTAGTACGAGGGAAACTCCGCTAAGTAGGCCAAGTAAAAGGGAAAAAAAACAGTTGAGTAGCAGTACTTTACCAAAATCGGCGAAAAGCCGTCAAATTTCTTTTGAAGGTGGCAGTTCTTTTGAAGTTGGCAGCTTCACGTGAACGCTGTTCCGCCGTGATTTTTCATCCAAATACATCCAAATTGGTTGATCCCGATCGTCGCCAGTATTTGTGTTATAAATCAACACATGATATTAGTTGGGTTCCTGTAAGTAGTTTTATTGGATGGTAGAACAGCTTTACATCCACAGGAAGAGGCACGTCTTCCTCCAACAGCCGCCCAGAACTAAAGCCCCAGAACACTCTACTGACATCATAAGTTCTACATGACATGTCATGGTTCTACATGACATGTCATGGAATACCACAGGGACCCTGCTGACTCCACTACAGAGCTCGCGGAGCACTGGCTGAGGCCCAGGAGACAGTGGGCACGGCAGGGGATCCGGAACCTCGAGCCTTGGGACGACGAACAGAGCAGAAAAATGGGGAAGACCAGAGGCACAAGAACGGAGGGGACTCCCCCCTCAGAAACACCCGAAGACCCCACGCACCCAGCGACGGACCTCCAGCAAATGCAGGACAAAATAGTGGAGGCTATCACTGCTACGAAAGAGGCATTACACAGCGACATCACACAGGTATCTGCTGGCTTGGGACTCCTGCGGGCCGACCATGCGTAATTGGCGGACAGAGTCAAGACTGCAGAGACCACCCTGAAGGACATTGTGCTGACGCAAAAATCAATGGAGGGGAGGCTCACGGAGGCGCTGGACCGGATCCACACCCTGGAAAGGCGACCCGAGGACGGCGAAAATCGCAGCCGCCGGAACAACGTGCGCCTCGTGGGCTTGCCGGAAAAAATTGAAGGGGCGGACATGGTGGGATATCTCCATGAATGGTTGCGGTCGGTGGTGGCCCCGGAGGGACTTTCCCCCTTCTTCACACTGGAAAGAGCGCACAGAGTGCCGGCGAGGCCCCCGAAACCGGGCCTCCCGCCTCGCCCTGTGGTCATAAAACTCCTACACTACAAAGACAGGGACTGGTTATTGCAGCGTGCCAGGGAAGCCGGCCCGTTTCAGGTGGACAACAGTAAGGTGACCTTGTTTCCGGACTACATATTTGAAACCCAAAAACAGCACGCCTCTTTCCTTTCTATCAAACGAGAGCTCCGCACGGAAGGGATCCAATATCGCTTTTGTTCCCAGCTAGACTCCGCGTCGTGGTGGACGAGAACACGTTGTTCTTCCAGACGTCGGATGCGGCCTGGACCTGGTGGGATACCTACAAAGCGGGCACGGATGGTGCTCGGTTCAGGGCGGAAGAGGAATGCCAGGAACATTCTCTTAGACGATCGAAGCGACACCGAGGGCGCGACCGAGGCCCTAAAAGACCAACGAACACCCAAACGGCGGACGAACGAAGAGCGGCACTGCAGGCGGTGAAGGAAGTATCGGGGTCGGCTCTGGCCCACTCGGAGAAAGACTCGTGCTCAGAGGGCCAGGGTACGGGCTCGGACGGTGAACTATCGGAGCTGGGTGGGGCCAGAGGCCCGAAAGTCACGCCGCAGACATCAGGTGAAATCATCGAGAGCTGAACCCTCGACAAGGTACCTGGTGGGGAAGCGGGGGGCTTCCGCGACTACTGTGGACTCTGGAGCAGGTGGCTGTGAGACTGAACTATTACAAGCTGTGATACGTATTACGGGGCGGGGGCCTGATGGCAGCACTCACAGGCTTTAGTAGCTAGCGTACACACCCCGAGGCCCATAAGGCCACCGTAGCTCGACTACGGAGTAGTGGTTCTGTGAGCTCGTTGCTCACTTGTTTGGATGGGAGTGTCTCTGTTGAAGATAGGTCCTATTCTGGGGGTGGGGGGGCCTGGAGCGGTTGGGGGTTCTGTGGGCATAGTTCTGGGGGGGGAAAGTGCGTGTCAGTGCCTGTAGTCCGGATGCACACTGCTAGATGTTTACTTTACATCCGATGGCACAATGGCTAATGTGGGCCCGTTGAAATGTGTGACCTGGAATGTGCGGGTCCTAAACCCAATGACGAGGAGACACAAAATTCACTCATATCTGATTCGCCGCGGAGTGCATATTGCATTCCTGCAGGAAACCCATTTAACCAAGCAGGAGGGTATCGTGCTTCAGCGTAGATGGAGGGGCCATTTATTCTATACTACCTACTCCGCGTTTGCTAGGGGAGTACTAATTTGGGTGAGAGCGGGTACACCCCTGTAGATCACTAGGCACACTGAGGACCCGGAGGGGAGGTACGTGGCAGTAGAGGGCCTGCTTAGAGGCCGACACATAGCGCTCTGCAGCGTATATGCGCCGAATGTAGACCAAGCAGCCTATTTTACCAAACTTTCCAGGGTGCTTGCCAGCTATATCTCAGGTCCAACATTAATAGGTGGGGACTTTAATTCCATAGCGGATGTTACACTAGATAGATCACACCCTCCGCTGCGCACCTCCCCAGTGTATCGCTTAGCGAAATGCAGATCTGATTGGCAAACTGCCTGGGACCTGTCCGACTGCTGGCGCACGCAGCATCCCACTGAGCGGGATTACTCATTCTATTCCGGCCTGCACGACTTACATGTGCGTCTTGACTCCTTTCTGTGTTCCCCTGCGGTTCTTACTGCGGTGCTCCGCACGGAGTATTTAGCGCGAACGTTGTCGGATCATAATCCGCTCCTCCTCACCCTGGATTGGATGACTGTGCCCCCCAAAATTCCGACGTGGCGGCTGCGGCCGGACACTCTGGATGACCCGCCCTTCTGTGTTGAACTGGAGGAGCGGATCAACCAGTACTTTGGGGAAAACGAGGGCACCACCTCCTCCAGAGCAACGGAATGGGATGCATTTAAGGTGGTGGTACGGGGCCACTGTATTGGGAAATACGCGGGAGCGCGCAGGTCATTAATAGAAGACCTGGATAAAGCTGAGTGCGCGCTGCGGGAAGTAGAGGTCGACCGGCCTGGTCACCCTGAACTACAGGAGAAAGTGTGTAAGGCACGAGAGGCGGTGGCCGTGGAAGTGGAGCGCCTACGTAGCTTTGATTACAAGACGTACCTGACAAAGACGTTAGCAGAGGGGGACAAAACGGGATCCCTCCTGGCCTGGCTAGCAAACCCCTGTAGAAATGGCCAACCGATTCTGGCCTTGCGGGGACCTGAGGGTCACGTCCACACCACACAATCCGCAATATTGGACTGTTTCAGAGTGTACTATGAGAGGTTGTATAAAACGGGGTTGGGCGACAACTCTGAAGTGCTGGAAGCCTTCCTAGGCGACCTTCTGCTCCCACACCTAGAACAGGAACAAGCTGACGCGTTGGGGGGTCCCATTACGCTGCCTGACATAAGGAGTGCAGTGAAGCGAATGGCGCGCAATAAGACACCAGGAATGGATGGTTTGCCCGTTGAGTTCTACGGGAAATACCTAGACCTCTTAGCCCCGAGGCTACAGTTGGTTTATAACGAGGCCAAAGAGGCGGGCCGACTCCCCCAGTCGATGAACGAGGCCATAATGATCCCTCTATTGAAACCGCGTAGAGAGAGCATGGATCCTGCTTCTTACAGGCCGCTAGCTATGCTAACGACTGATTACAAAATTCTGAGTACGGTGCTGGCCACCAGACTGTTGTCCCATATGCAAGAGCTGATCCATAAGGACCAGTCGGGTTTCATACCCACGAGGAACACTTCGCACAACATTCGCAGACTACTACGATTGGTGGACGCCCCGCCTCCAGAGGCGAGTTCCCCCCTGGTATTGGCCGTCGACATAGAAAAGGCCTTTGATAGCCTGGAATGGAGTTACCTATATGAAGTGATGCGACGATTTGGTCTAGGAGAGGGATACATACAATGGACTAGAGTGCTCTACTCCACTGCGAGGGCCAGGGTACGGATCGGACCGCTGGTGTCGGACCAATTCGAGGTGACTCGAGGAACCCGACAGGGATGCGCGTTATCCCCCCTACTGTTTGCACTTGCAGTAGAACCGCTCGCGGCTATGGCCAGGAGAGGAGACTACTATACAGGCCTGATCTTCAGAGGGGACCTTCATTACATCTCCTTATATGCGGACGACCTCCTCCTCTTCCTAGACAATGCGGATGAGGCGGTGGAGGGTGCTGAGAAACTCTTAGCGTGTTTTGGCGATGTCTCGGGTTTGAGAGTAAATTGGGCGAAAACATGCCTTTTCCCACTCCGGAGGGGGGAGGAAAGCCCGCCACTCCGGCCACACCTGCGATGGGAACCTCTCTGCCTGAGCTATCTGGGAGTCCACATATACCACGACTCAGCCGACCTTCTAGACGGCAATATTGGCCGGTGAATACGTGCCCTGAGGAGTTGTATGTCCTTCTGGGCCACCTTGCCCCTTTCATTAGCAGGCCGAGTGGCACTCCTGAAAATGATTGCCCTGCCGAGACTGTTATATTTCTTCCGAACCCTCCCCATATGGATTCCATGGTCGACCTTCAAACACCTGAAATCAGTATTGGTGTCTTTCCTATGGGGTACGGGCAGGCGTAGAATTGCGCTGGCGACACTGATCCACCCTAGGGATGAGGGGGGACTGGCGGTCCCGGATTTTGAGCTATACTACTTGGCGGGCCAACTGCAGTACTTTACGCAGGAGGTGGCGAGAGTGTATCGAGGGCCGGAACAGGACAGAGAGAGCGGCCCTCCTCGCCATGTCCTGGCGTATATCACCCTGCAACAGAAATTGCTATTGAGGGGACTCTCTCAGGAGGAACGGACATTCCGGCTATGCTGGAACCGGGCGCAGAAGCGAGTCGGACCCGGTCGCCCTTATGCCCCTGAAATCCCATTAGGCATGGTGACGGCACTGCCGCATGGCGGTGACTGGTCGGGATTGCGCATCTGGGAAGAAGCGGGGCTCCAAATGTTGGGCGACTTATACGAGGACGGAGTGCTGTCCCCTTACCAGACCTTACAAGAGCGTTACGACCTTCCCAGGGGTGACTACCTGTTGCACGCGGCGGTGGTGAGAGCCATACAAGGGCACTGGGGAGGAGGGCTGACGGAACCCACGACTACCCTGGCATGCCAATACACGATGATGGCGGCGGGAACATTTAAAGCCGTCACATGCCTCTACCGCAGAATGATCTCGGAAACATTGCTGCCTCTTACGTCACTTAAAAATAAGTGGGAAGAGGACCTGCAATTGGACATCCCGGACACGACATGGGCGCAGCTAGTGCGGAGGGCTAGAAAGAGCACCAGGAACGCGCGCTTTCAGCTAATACACCTCTATATCCTTCACAGGGCCTACCTTACCCCGAACAAAATCACTGCGTACTTTCAAGTAGATGATGCGGCTTGCCCTAGATGCAACCACATAGGGGCTGACCTGGTACATATGCTGAGAGGGTGTCCCGAACTACAAGACTATTGGACTACCATTGGAGAGACCTTGAACACGATCACAGACAGGGAGTTACAATATGACAGTGCGGTCACTATTTTACACTGGTTCCCCCACACAAAAAAGAACAAGTTATCAAGTAAATTTATAGACATGGGCATACTCATTGCAAAGAGAGAGTTGACTAAAGGATGGAAATCTAGGGTGGGACCAACACATAAGAGGTGGTTGCACGAATTCCTGAAATGGGCTACTGCGGAGAGCACAATTCGGTATCAACTGGCCCGCCGTAACTCAGATGATAAAGCGCAAGAAGCGGCGATGGCATGGGAAATACTAGTACAAGCTCTCAGAGATAGCACACTAGATGAAGAAGAGGCGGAAGAGGTGGGAACGGATCAGCCCCAACAACAGTGACTGGGCCTGCGACACTACCAGGGAATACACACACGTAGTAAAACGCGAGTGATCCGGATTCCCACACCATAAGTAATTACATTTGCACCGCACACAGACGCTGACACAGGGGTGGGCGGGTAGGACCGGGATTTGTAGATTGGGGGGGGAACAGCAGCGACACGTGTACATCTTCACTGGTACGACAGGGCTACTCAATCCTCTAGAAAAGATAAAAGCAGACAAAACAGAACGCTGAATCTTATCAGAGATGGACGGAGTAGCTTGTAGGGAAACCTACACTGAGCATTAGCGCCGCCCTGCCTCCGGGATGTGGGCTGAATGGCTGTGTTTTCCACGACTCAGGTAACAATTAAGATACAGTGATTCTGCACTATGTAATATTGATTATGGTCCTTCTGAATATATGTTAATCTGCAATAAAAATTGTTTGACAAAAAAAAAAAATCAATCTCCCAAAGTATAATTATCTTGTTGTCTGGTTTATGGATACAGGCAAACCGGTTGCACATCTTAAATACATCAGCAGGAAGGGCCAGGCAGTCATATTTGCCTTATGCGTATTATACCATCATCTTCAGTCTCCTGTAATGCAGGCATAGTTGTTACCCAACCTTTCTTTTGGTCATCATGCTTTTTGAGGAGTATTTTCTTCAGTAGTGGATACATTCCTTTAGGAGCCTATTCCACCTTCCAAAATACACTCACCGCTTGCTACTTCCCCCTGGAGTTTGGCCTGAATGGACAAGATCTTGAATATAAGGCTGCCTTTCTAGTAGTACAATGCCATACAACCAGCCAAAACAGATACCATATAAAGGCTCTTCAAGTGATTTGTATTACCGTGACCAACCCATGATATATTTTAGAAAGATGGTTCTGGATCTAGATGTTAACGTGGATACTCTGACGGCCCTTACTGTTCCTTACTTCAGTAAAAAGTCATTCTTGATGGTGTCTCAGGGAAGGTCAACTTAGCAGCTGTACATACCATCACATATGCAGCCCCAATTGTGAAATCATATGGGGAAACATGATTGCAACCGTACTTAAAGTCAGCACTAATCAAGGAGACCAGGCACAGTATTCTTAGGGCGTGACTCATGGTCCTTGAATTAGCTTTGAACAGAGTGGGCAGCAACATCGAACAGCAGGCCTTGTAGATTCTGCAAGTATAGAAGAGAGTCCATGATTCATCTGCTATACTGTTTCCCAGAGTTTTTGATTGCACACTGCATTTTATTAAAACCAATGTTTGGGTTGACTAGAGTCCCACCTGCAATGATGCGCTGGAATTTTGCATGATTACCACTGTCTCCATGGAATTGTCATGCTTTGGGAATTTTATTAACATGATTTTCAGTGCCATCAGGCAACTATTGCCACTGCCAGAGGACAGTTATTTTAAACTATATTCATTAATTTTACATCTTTTGCTACGGAGTCGGATTACATTTTGTTCTATTTAGGATTGCTGCTGATATGTTCTTAAATGCCTTTTTATCTTTTTTAACCAATATATTGTGATTAAATGTATCAATCTATTTAACCAACACAAATAAAATGTATTAATTCAAATCGATTCAACAACCAGAAATTAATGTTTCTGTAATTGCTTAACACTGATTTAACCTTTACATTGTATAAAAAGTCTGGCAGTGGGCTTGTAGTGGCCCTCCTTCCCCCTGGCCCCCAGACATGGGACCTGGGGGCACCTAGGGTACCCCCCTACAGATCCCTGCACCCATGCAGTGCCTGCCATGTAGTGCAGGGATATGTAAATTGTCCTTTTTTGCATTGCGGCAGGTGTTTCACCTGGAAGCACCCCCACAGTACAAAAAATAGGTATTGGGACCGCCGTGGTGGCAGTCGCTTCAAAATACCTAATTCAGGAACTACCGACATCCTGTCGGGTGCTCCAGATCCCTGATAGCGTGGCGGACTGATGTAAGTCCGCACACCATTGTAATTTGGCCCTAATTGTGGGTGGCATTTCTGTGAGAATCTCATATGGAGATACCACTACGAGCAACTCAGAATGGGGTGCTGGAGGACATTACATCCACACAGACAACCAACCTCTTTGTACCTTGATAGACGCCGCTGTCGGTTTTGCTGAAAATCAACAAACTGTAACAAACATATTATTTGTCAAACTTGTTACCGGAAAAAAAAATTACCCCCTCACCTGGGGAGCTTTTTTCCCTGGTGCGTGGTGAATTATTCGTTTTTTTCTGTCCCAAGCTAACAGGTTTTACCTGGCAGTGACACACAGAAAAAAGCGAAATCACGCAGTCGACTCTAATTGGAGTGGGTGATGTAATGCTTTGTCTCACAGCGGCTGCTCTGTTGGGACGCTGAAGGAAGCCTACCAGCAACGGTGCACTATCACATTTGCAACAGAGTAACCTGTCCATCAATGTATACATTGCCCATGTATTCATAAAATCAAAACATTATCCCAGCTCTTTTAAGACAATCTCTTCATTCTAGAAGCTGTTTTAAGGAATGTAGAGTGGAAGCTAGGCTTATATAGAATATCATTTGGTACTGCATTCACTTTTTGTAATTTGGCTTTGTTAAGATGGTATAATGTTCTGCTACCTTAATAAGACCAATTGTATGCTTTATCCCATTAGGCATAACAGTAAATGGAGAACTGATTGGTGACAAGAAAACCAGCAATGTAACTATGTCAAATAACACATACTTCGGGAAAATTGGAATCATCTTCAAATTGAATGATTTAAAGATTCAAATAACACCACAGAAAATTATTGTCCGCACGGGCAAGGAGATGATGATATTTTCTTGGCTGGATACCGTTTCCATCACACAAAACAGGTAACATTAATAGACATTGTGCTGCTGCTAATTAATACATATTAATCTGTGTTGATATGTCATTTGTAGCATGTATGCCATGACAGTAAAACTCACAATAAAGACATTATTTGGAGCAAATTACATTATAAAAACAGATTTAGACAAATATAATAACAGTACCAAGTCAACTCAAATTATGGATTTGGACCACCATACACTGGGTATTCAGACAAAATATTAGCAAAAAATATTAAAATTCAGAAATTTCGAGTTTATAATATCGTGATCCCTAAATATCGTGATGTAGGAATATAGTTGACAAGAATATTGATTTTATAAGGTAAGAAATATCAGTCATAAATATCTATGTTGTTAATATCCTTTACAAAAATAACTGTTGTAACTATTGATGTTAAAAATATATACGTGGTTAATATCATTTACAAAAAATAATTGTTAATAATATCATTTTAAAATAATTTTTATGTATTTTAGAATGTGTATTCATTGTATGTTATAAATTGTTTGTATAATTATTGTTAATGTTTTTTAATATAATTTGTACATTTTTAGATGCTTCTTAATTTCATTTAATTGTTTATTGTAATTTTGTGCATCATAGCGGTTTATACGTTTTGTAGGGGTATAGGGTGGGAAGTAATGCCATTATAAGTAATTAATAATTCAATTTTAATTAATAATAATAATGTAATTGATAAATATGAAAATTGTGCAATTCATCCATTTTTTGAGTTATGTTTT
This sequence comes from Lissotriton helveticus, assembly GCF_964261635.1. NCBI lineage: Eukaryota > Metazoa > Chordata > Amphibia > Caudata > Salamandridae > Lissotriton > Lissotriton helveticus. Next base: position 1,173,008,959 of record NC_136070.1, read on the forward strand.
AGATGTGGTTTGTGGGGTTTGTAGGGCTACCGGGTGAGAAGTAAATAGATTTTAATTAATAATAATTATTAATTATGTATTTGATAACTAATTATGTAAATTGTGTTATCCGTTTCTTTTTTAAGTCATGTTTTAGGTATGGTTGTGGGGTCTGCAGGGGTACAGGGTGGGAAGTATATACATTTTAATTAATCACTAATTATTCAACATTTAATTGATCATTAATTATGTAGATTGTGTAATTATGATATTTTTTAAATGTTGGGCCTTATTACGAGATCTGCGACCTTAGGTCAGCGGTTCCGACCTCTCTCTCATGATCAAAACCGTCCATTTGTTAAGGGAAGCCAGTACGGTGGGCAGAAAAGGCAAGCACAAGCTTCCCTTGACATATGGAGGCTTTGAAACACCCCTGAAACACCCCTGCAATGTGTGGCATGCACCATGTTATGTCTGCCGCACAGTGCAGGGATGTTGAGGGGAGTGCCATAGGTGCCCCCAGCCCCCAAAGCGGAGGCCGCAGCGGGAAAGGGGCCCTGCTAGGGGCCCCCAAAGACACTTTTCAACTGCAGTTCCATGTATTAAAGGCCGACATGGAACTGCTGTTAGAAAGTTCCATCATAATCCCGATGGCGGACAATAATCCACCATCATTGTGGATTATGGTTGGTTTCTGAAGCACCAATGGGCTGAAAAGGAAGCCCCGCTGATGGTCCCTCCACCGGTGCCTCCGCCCGCCACATCATAATGCGGCGGACTGACCGCTGTGTGAGATGCCAGTGGATCCAACGTCGCTGTGACATCAGTGTTGGACCCACCAAAATAATATTTAGGCCATTTTGAGTTACAATTTGGCAAGTTAAGAAATACTTTATTGATAATTCCTTATTACTTTATTAGTTAATATTTAATTTATAAATATGTGAATTGTGAACTTATCATGTTTGTTAATTTATATTTTAGGTGTGGAATGTTTAGTTTGTAGAGAAATGGGGGAATGTTATTTAGTCATAAATAAAAAAAAATAATGAGGTATTGAATAAATATTTTTTAAGTTAATCATGTTATTTCTGTTACATTTTAGTTGTTGGCTGTTATGTTTGTGGGAATATAGGGGCCGATTACGATGGCGGGTGGACTTGAGTCCGCCCGCCATCGTAGCGGGATCAGGACCTCCCGCCTGTAATGCGTCGGTCCCGCACCCCTAATTTACATGCACAACTGGTTCCCTCAACACTGAGGGGGCCCGCAACAGGCCCCCCAAATCCAGCCTCTGCCAGCCTTTCCATGGCCGTTCCACCACCATGGAAAGGCTGGGTCACGCCTTCAAGGCACCGCCCCCATATTCCCAGTTTTATATGCTACGCCAGGCAATCATTACGATTGCCTGTGGCGGAACCATAGCAGGCGGGCATTGTGCCCACCACGTTTGCCAAATGAGTACCCCCGCCATCCTGATGTGGCGGGGGGACATGGGCATGCAGATGGTGGAAGGACCGCCACCTTTTAAATTTAAGACATGTAGGTTTTATATTTATAATTTTGTATTCTTGAGTATTTAATAGAGTTGTTAAATTATGTTATTTGTTTGAAGTGAAGTAATCTCTCTATACTGTACCAGGGAAAGCAGTGAGAATAGTACATTTTACCCCTTCTAATGCTATTCCTACTATTGCACCGACTAGAGTACGAATAGTATATTTTACTCCTCCTGAGTCCAACGCTTTCCCAATTTTTGCACCGGCTGGTGTAGGAATAGTTAATTTATCCTTTTCTGAGTCCAATCCTTTCCCTACTGTTGCTCACACTGGAGTGGGAATAGTACATTTTAGCTCTCCTGAGTCCAGTTCTTTCCCTACTGTTGCACCTACTGAAGTCGGAATAGTAAATATAATCCCTCCTGAGTCTAACACTTTTCCTACTGTTGAACACACTGGAGTGCGAATAGTAAATGTTTCCCCTACTGAGTCCAATGCTTTCTCTACTGTTGTACACAGTGGAGAGGGAATAGTACATTTTACCCCTCCTGAGTCCTATGTTTTCCCTACCATTGCGCACACAGGAGTGGGAATAGTAAACTTTGGTGTCCGACACGTTCTCTACTGTTGCCCATACTGGAGTGGGAATAGCATATTTATTATTCTTGGAGTTAACAGGTTTTTTTAGTATTGTTTACATATTAATTATTTATTTGATTCTGTATTTATACCTTTACTTTATTAAATATATATATATATATATATATATATATATATATATATATATATATATATATATATATATATATATATATATATATATATATATATATATATATATATATATATATATATATATCCTACTCCGGTCGCCAGTAGGTATATATAGTTAGGATTTTTTCTCTATGGGATTTTTGAAAATTCTATGTCTAATAACTTTGGCGTTTGTGGACGGAATTGGCTGCAATTTTCAGGAAAATGGAACATTTTGTTTCTGAGCAGCCCCTGAAAATTTGGGGGGGGGTTCGTCAAGGGGGGGCGGAGAAAAAAGGGGGGTCCCAAAACGTGTTTTTAACATTGAGTTTCCCATAGGGCGGTTGGCCTCACTTTTAGCTCGAACGGCTGAATGGATTTGCACGAAACTTGGCAAAATTGTAGGGACTGGTAGCCCGATGTGCCTTTTGTAGGTCTCAATATATGTGCTTCAGTGGATTTTGAGAAATTAACGTTCAAAAAAAGATATATATCTGTAACAGCAGACCGGGCAGCGCTCCGCTACGCGTACTTTTCGCGCAAAGGAGCTTTGTGAAGCGAAGCTGATTGGTTCTCCGGCGTCTGTCAACATTCCAAACAGTCCGTAGCGGCCGCCATCTTGTCTCTCGGTAGGATCGAGAGACAAGAGGAGGCCAAAGCGAAGGGGCAAATGACCATAAGGGGGCATAGTAGATCCTCGCTGACCCTCTAGGTTTGATGTGGAGGTTTTAAAAGGGTCTCGCGGGGCAAAAAAAAATAATAATAATAATAATCGAACGGCTGAATGGATTTGCACGAAACTTGGTAAAATATTAGGGACTGGTAGCCCGATGTGCCTTTGTTAGGTCTCAATATATGTGCTCCAGTGGATTTTGAGAAATTAACGTTCAAAAAAAGATATATATCTGTAACAGCGCTCCGCTTCGCGTAACGGAGGTTTGCGAAGCTGATTGGTTCTCCGGCGTCTGTAAACATTGCAAACAGTCCGTAGCGGCCGCCATCTTGTCTCTCGGTAGGATCGAGAGACAAGAGGAGGCCAAAGCGAAGGGGCAAATGACCATAAGGGGGCATAGTAGATCCTCCTTGACCTCTTAGGTTTGATGTGGAGGTTTTAAAAGGGCCCCGCGGGGCAAAAAAATAATAATAATAATAATCGAACGGCTGAATGGATTTGCACGAAACTTGGCAAAATTGTAGGGACTGGTAGCTCGATGTGCCTTTGCTAGGTCTCAATATATGTGCTTCAGTGGATTTTGAGAAATTAACGTTCAAAAACAAGATATATATCTGTAACAGCGCTCCGCTTCGCGGAGATAAAATTATATCTGTATTACCTAGCTGTTGCTAACACCAGTTAGCGACGGCTAGTAGGAGATAGCGACCATCTTGGGCCCCACTTTGCATGTGAGTGATATTTATCACTAATGACATGCAAAGAGGGCGTGCCAAGATGTTAGCGACTGGAAACAGTCGCTAACATCGCTATCTCCTATTATCAACTTTTGGAAATATTCGAGATAAGCGCGAATATCTCCAAAAAGTAGCACCTGCCCTGAGCAGTTCTTAGCCATGTTATCCAATGGGAGGTGGATAACATGGCTAAGAGCATTAGCTCGGTAATGCATGAATATCGCTGAGTTTTCAGCGATATTAATGCATTGCGGTCGTTTATTATCGTATTTGCGATAAACCTTGATAATAGCAAGGTTTATCTGCGATAATTTCTGACGATGCTTAGCGGTAAAAAAATCGTTGCTAAGCATCGTTAGGGATAAATATCGCTTAACTTTGGTAATATGCCCCAACGTCTGTTAACGTTCGATTCGAAGGAAATCAGGAAGTGTTGAAAAACATTGTCTGCGCCATCTTGTCTTTTTTCAAATGCCACACTTTTGTCGTGCACGGCAGCCATTTTAGATGCCTTGACCAGACCCACTCTCTGCACGCTGTCGATCCTTAGCATGGCTCCCCACCCTCGCAAGCATCTCCCCCAGGCAGTGGTCACCCCCGCTTTCTGTCTTATGCATGGGTAATAAACCTCCCCCCAACTGCGCTGCTCTTCCCTGAGAATCACACCCTGTGCCCGCCCGACACCTCCCTTTCGCCCTATTCACTACCGCACCCTCTGACACTCCTCTTCCTCTGTGTCCGATTCTCCAGGCCGGTCCTAGGCTATCAGCTAGCCCTGCAGATGTAGTTTATGGCCCCAGCTGTAAAGAATCACCCCTCTTCAAAGGAGTTATAGTAGATCAAGGCCCACACTCGATGAGATTCGTCACAGCAGAAGCGTTCCTATTATCTGAAAACCATCCTGTATTGTGATTGGGGAGGGGACCGAGCCTGAAGCGGAAGATTCCAGGGATGACTCTTTGTACATCAAAGTTTTTACAATTATGTGTCACATTAAAAATATATAGCACTCCGACAAAGTAGTAAGATTATAAAACTTTAATAATTTATAAATATATACAAGAAAACAAAAATAGTAATAACATATAAACATTTTTAGGGAAAAACAACGAAGTAGCGGTCGGCTGTGCGAATAGTCCCAACGCAGCACAACGTCCAGATTTCCGGCGTGGGGCGTCGCGGGGGGTGGGTCATCAGTAGCAAACTGTTGTGCGAATAGTTCCAAGGCAGCAGAACGATGGCACCAAGGTGATGTCCAGTAAGTTGCCGCACTGGTTTTGGTATCCTACAATGCTGCCCCGAATAACGGCGTGGGGCGCCCCGGGGGAGGCGGCGTGAACGGGCCTCTCCAGGTGGAGTGTCATCTGTTGTAGCGGGACGCCCCTTTACCGTTTCAGTTGCCATTCCGTCCGTTTTTGGTCCACTGTGTCAAAAGCCGCAATTCAGCTGAGTTGCGCCCACTCTTGCGGTGCAGCGATAGGCGGCTGTCACAGGACTCTCAAAATGGCGGCAGGCTCTTTCCTTTTTGGGCCTGGTCCACTGAAATGGCCCTGGGACACCTTGGAAATCGGACGCTTGTCTGCTAGGTCTTGGACCCCATTCTCGAAAGCGTCCCCTACGCCTTGAGGATTTATCAAAAGTTTTGGGGGTCCCCGACTCCTGTAGGCTTCTGGTGGGGAGCGGCTGCTATGATTGCTCGCGGAATGACCACGACGGAGCTACGAGATGGTGGTGCTCTCATGCTGACGCCAGCTTCAGTCTGAAACATCCAGAAACAAGGTGGGGCTTTCATCGTTTGGGAAAAAAAAAAAGTTTTCATCCAATGAAAAGTGTTGTTTTTAGGTCATATGATCAAGCCTTCCATCATTAGGAAACCAAAAGTAAAATGAACCAATGAAAAGTTTTATAAACAAGCCACATGACCTGTTATGCGGCATAGGGTATAAAATGCGGAGAAAATACGTTGGCACGTGAGGCGGCGTCAGTAGCGGACCGATGTGCGAATAGGCCGAAGGCAACACAACGCGCCAAGATCCGGATGGCACCGAGGTGGTGTCCAGCAAGTTGCAGCACTGGTGTGGCCATCCTACAATGCTGAAAGTCGGTGTGGGGCGCCCCGTTGGCCTTAGAGTTTGCCTCAGTAGCGGACCGATGTGCGAATAGGCCGAAGGCAGCACAACGCGCCAAGATCCGGATGGCACCGAGGTGGTGTCTAGTAAGTTGCCGCACTGGTGTGGCCATCCTACAATGTTGAAAGTCGGCGTAGGGTGCCCCGTTGGCCTGTGAGATGGCGGCAGTAGCGGACCGATGTGCGAATGGGGCCAAAGGCAGCGCAACAATATTTTCGGAATAGAAGACACCACAAGGCGCTGAGATGCCAAGATCCGGATGGCACCGAGGTGGTGTCTAGGAAGTTGTGGCACTGGTGTGGCCATCCTACAATGGTAAAAGTCGGCGTGGGGCGCCCTGTTGGCCTGTGAGATGGTGTCAGTAGCGGACTGATGTGCGAATGGGGCCAAAGGCAGCGCAACAATATTTTCTGACTAGAAGACACCACAAGGCGCTGAGATGGCAAGATCCGGATGGCACCGAGGTGATGTCTAAGTTGCGGACCGATGTGCGAATGGGGTCAAAGGCAGCGCAACAATATTTTCTGTATGGAAGATACCACTAGGCGTTGAGATGCCAAGATCCGGATGGCACCGAGGTGATGTCTAGCAAGTTGCTGTACTGGTGTGGTCATCCTACAATGCTGAAACTCGGCGTGGGGTGCCCTATTAGCCTGTGAGATGGTGTCAGTAGCGGACTGATGTGCGAATGGGGCCAAAGGCAGCGCAACAATATTTTCTGACTGACACCACAAGGCGCTGAGATGCCAAGATGGACCGATGTGTGAATGGGGCAAAGGTACCGCAAGAATATTTTCTGAATAGAAGACACCACAAGGCGCTGAGATGCCAAGATCCGGATGGCACCGAGGTGGTGTCTAGTAAGGTGCACTGGTGTGGTCATCCTACAATGCTGAAACTCGGCGTGGGGCGCCCGATTAGTCTGTGAGATGGCGTCAGTAGCGGACCGATGTGCGAATAGGCCGAAGGCAGCACAACGCGCCAAGATCCGGATGTCACCGTGGTGGTTTCATAGTTGAGAGGCACTTCATCTGCAGTGGGGCGCCGAGATCCGGATGGCACCGAGGGGATGTCTAGCAAGTTGCTGTACTGGTGTGGTCATCCTACAATGCTGAAACTCGGCGTGGGGCGCCCCATTAGCCTGTGAGATGGCGTCAGTAGCGGACCGATGTGTGAATGGGGCAAAGGTAGCGCAAGAATATTTTCTGAAGAGGAGACACTACAAGGCGCTGAGATTCGGTTACCACCGAGGTGATGTCTAGCAAGTTGCCGCACTGGTGTGGCCATCCTACAATACTGCTCCGAATAACGGCGTGGGGTGCCCGAAGGGGGGGGGGGGGAGGCGGCGTGAACGGGCCTTCCCAGGTGGAGGCTCGTCTGCTGTAGTGGGGCGCCCCTTTACCGTTTCAGTTGCCATTCAGCTGAGTTTCGGCTGCTCTTGATGCTACAGCGACAGGCGGCTGCAACAGGACTCTCAAAATGGCGGCCTGTTCTTTGGATTTGGGCCTGGTCCACTAAAATGGCCCTGGGACACCTTAGAACTCGGACGCTCGATTTTTTTTTCCTTTCCTGTACATGCAAAAAAAGGTAAATGTCCGGTACGTTACACGCTTCGTCTGCCACGATGAACTCTCCAGAGCAACCGAAAAAAATATAGTTATGGTAACTATACAATGCATCGTCATATGGAGAGGTGGCACCAATTAATTATAGTGCTGCATAAAAGAGAGATTTGGAGGAGAACCCCTGACCTGCTAGTACATTCATCAAAGAAGTGGCACTGACAGCATCAGAGGCAAGGGAAACGGTCCCAAATATTTAGAAGAACTTTGGAAAGATTAAAATGACATGTTTAGATTGTGGCAAATTAATTTCATGTGGACAGATGAGTGTTACTCTAATAAATACAGCATATGAACATCATCATAGTCGATGGTTGGTAGAGACATTTTGACTATATCCTGGACCTGCCCGTCCTCGCCCAAAATGGCGCCGGAATAAATGGGACTCGTAACTCCTTGTTGTGTACTGGTTGCAGAACCTTGAAATCACGAGATACGTATGCAGTTTTGAAGCACATGGCGGGCGGGGACGAGAATTGATTGAATATTTCGACATCCCTATTGATATTAAGTTCTGATGTGTTATTGATTACTGTACTATTGAAAGTTCGAATTAACGTCACCCATGGTACTTGCCCGCAAATGTATATCTAGATAATTTTATTGTAACTGGCCCTGTCGTATTTTAATTATAAAATGTACGTCCACCGATTCCGTAACTGTTAGACACCTTAGTTCTTGCAACCTAATGGCCCGCCCGTTACGTTCCTCTACAGTGTAAATGTCTACTCATCATATACGATTACAGTTTGCTCCGTGGCCGGCCCACGTGGTTATAGGCTCGTATTTGTATAATGAAATTTTCACAATAAAGGTTTTTAAAAGAAAACATGGTAGTAGTATATACATTGGTAAAGTATTTAATAATAGTCACTGTTTTAGAATCATTAAAAGGCAAGTGAAATAAAGCAGACCAATTACATGAAGGGTAAAAGGTATAATACGAAGGAACACAGTAAAGATAAATGGTCAAGGGCTGTTGTGTTTTCTACTCCTGCAACATAAAGTGATCGATAAGAATCTCATATTCAGGCGTATCGGCTACTAAGACAGCAGGTCGACCCTCTTTTGCTCAACGGCTCCGTCATGGGACGAAGAAACGCTCTTTTTCTCGAAAAAAGAATATATTTTACTTGCAGGACAGTTGTAAATTTTCCGGGAAAGTACATTAGCCTGGAACATTATAACATATATTTAAGAAAAAATAATGTTCGGAAGTAATAAAAAGCGTAATTTTTAGGTCATATGACCAAGCCTTTCATCATTAGAATAAGAAAAGTAAAATGAACCAATGAAAAGTTTTATTAACAAGTCACATGACTTGTTATGCTTATGTTACGCGCTGCGCGCCCCGGATGACTTCCGGATGCGCTAAGGCGGCGCGTCATATGACGCATTACGCGACAACGCAGGTCCAGAATATAGTCAAAATGTCTCCACCAATCAGCGGTCGGAACACAACCCCTTTCAGCAGGCTAAATAGTTCTGTTAAATGACAACAGAAGGGACAGGCAACAAGAACCATCAGTCAAAGAGGGGAGGGCTAGTTCTTCTCTACCGGGTTACATTGGGGCGCTACCGGAACTGATCGAATTGGTAGTCTACAGTGTTTCTGGATGTTTCAGACTGAAGCTGGGGTTAGCATGAGAGCAGCACCATTTCGTAGCTCCGTCGTGGCCATTCCGCAACCAATCATGGCAGCCGCTCTTTATCGTTATTTTGGGCGGGGTGGGTGGCGGAGCCGAGCTGTTTTGCAGCCATCATTGTGTGGAGTTCAGTTCATCTCACTAGTTTTGTATTTGTCATGAGGGGTTGTTCCTAATGTTTCTATTTTAGCGAGGTCAAAAAGAGATCCCATTAGTGGCCTACTGATTTTGCTCGATTCCTTTTCTTTTTTTTTTTACACGATTTTTCGTTATCTGCAAAGACTAAACAGAGTATTGCGACTCTGTGTTTGTTTGTAAATAGAGAATGAACCAAAGAGAACCAATTCTAAAACAGTAAATACTTGGATAACAATCAATCAAATGGAGAGAGAAGCAGGCACGACGTATTACAACGGGGGCAAAGGCCTGCGTTAACTACTCTTCACTATGTGCAAAGAGAGAGTACTCCTAATAGAAATGAGGGGGGGGGGCACCATTCAAAGCAGATCAGTGTGCATAAACACGAAAATGTTTTCACTTACCACGTACTTGACATTCGACAGCTTATGATATTTGCTATTAAAAAACCATTGAAATTCACTGAAAAAACCATAGGTTATAGACCATATATAGTTAGGAATTAGCATTTACAAAACCTTGAAAATTCACTGAAAAAACCATAGGTTATAGACCATATATAGTTAGGAATTAGCATTTACAAAACCTTATTTTACTCACACAAAACCATTGAAATTCCATATATAGTTAGTTGCACTAACTATATATCGCGCACCCGCAATCCACTGCTGATGATGTCACATATTACATCATTCATGACATGGTCAGTGACATCACTGATGACATCACTGATGACATCTCAAATGACATCACTGATGACATCACTGATGACATCATCCAGTGATTATGTGTTTCTGTAAAGTTTAAATATGTTTTACATATTGAAGAATGAGTGGATGTATAAGTGTCTGAATGAAGGTTTTAGTAGGTGCGTGATTGACTGTATGAGTGAGTGATTAAATGCGTCTTACTGAATGCACGGGTTAGTGACTAAACTGTCTGAAAGTGTGCATCAGTATGTCTGTTGTTGTGCAAGCTGCTGCATGTGTTGATCAGTAGCTATATAAGTAGCTATATGGGTTATTGATTGGTTGCACAAGTATTTGTATGGGAGACTGAGTGTGTGTATGGCTGGCTGGGAGGTGTGTGACTCTGTGCAGATCAATGTGTACTTGTATCAGTGATTCTATAAGAGAGTAAGTATGTGTTAGTATATGTTTCAAAAATGTAAGGTGTTCTGTGTTTAACTGTATAGATGAGAAAATGGAAGTGTGATTGATTCTTTTCAGGACTGACTAGGTGTGTGAGTAACTCCATGGATGAGTGGCAGAGTGTGAGTGTCTGTATAGGTGTATGAGTGCATATGATAGTGTTGTAAAGATGAGTGATTGTATGTATGAATGATTGTATGAGTGAATGTGTGTGTAGACATAGGAATCAGTGAGTGCGTATGTAGTAACTAGTATTGGTGTGTCAATGGTTTCAAAAATTATACTCTCTATTTAACACTGGGTGTAATAGAGGTTATATTAGAGTGTGAGGAGATGCATTGTATTATCACATGAATGATATCATCAGTGATGTGATCATTGATGTCAAGTGAGATGTCATCAGTGATGTCATTTGAGATGTCATCAGTGATGTCATCAGTGATGTCACTGACCATGTCATGAATGATGTAATATGTGACATCATCAGCAGTGGATTGCGGGTGCGCGATATATAGTTAGTGCAACTAACTATATATGGAATTTCAATGGTTTTGTGTGAGTAAAATAAGGTTTTGTAAATGCTAATTCCTAACTATATATGGTCTATAACCTATGGTTTTTTCACTGAATTTTCAAGGTTTTGTAAATGCTAATTCCTAACTATATATGGTCTATAACCTATGGTTTTTTCAGTGAATATATATATATATATATATATATATTACCTACTGGCGGTCGCCAGTAGGTATATATAGTTAGGATTTTTTCTCTATGGGATTTTTGAAAATTCTATGTCTAATAACTTTGGCGTTTGTGGACGGAATTGGCTGAAATTTTCAGGAAAATGGCACATTTTGTTTCTGAGCAGCCCCTGAAAATTGGGGGGGGGTTCGTCCAGGGGGGGTCGAGAAAAAAGGGGGGTCCCAAAACATGTTTTTAACATTGAGTTTTCCATAGGGCGGTTGGCCTCACTTTTAGCCCGAACGGCTGAATGGATTTGCACGAAACTTGGCAAAATTGTAGGGACTGGTAGCCCGATGTGCCTTTTGTAGGTCTCAATATATGTGCTCCAGTGGATTTTGAGAAATTAACGTTTAAAAAAAGATATATATCTGTAACAGCGGACCGGGCAGCGCTCCAGTACGCGTACTTTTCGCGCAACGGAGCTTTGTGAAGCGAAGCTGATTGGTTCTCCGGCGTCTGTAAACATTCCAAACAGTCCGTAGCGGCCGCCATCTTGTCTCTCGGTAGGATCGAGAGACAAGAGGAGGCCAAAGCGAAGGGGCAAATGACCATAAGGGGGCATAGTAGATCCTCCCTGACCCCCTAGGTTTGATGTGGAGGCTTTAAAAGGGTCTCGCAGGGCAAAAAAAAAATATATCGTTTTTTTAGTTTTTTTGCGTGGAGTGCGCCCGGTTCGCGAACCGGGAAGCGTACTTTCTTGAAAATTAGTGAAAAAGTTAGAGTAAAATAATAATTGTGAGTGATCAGATGTAGGGTAGCTCTGAGAAGAGCTTTTGGGTTTATGGTACATTTAGGTACTTATAAGTAGGTACCAATGCACAGTTTTAAATTCAGAGTGAAAATTCTGTTGCCCTCATCTGAGAAGTGAACTCCATCTCCTCTGTAGATATCTTGCATGTAGTAACGCAAGTTATTGTTGTACAGGGAGCCCATTCCATGGTCTCTCATGTAAGCTGAAACAGATTTGTTTACATGCTTCCTCGATTTCTCAATTTGTGGACAAAATTGGTTCGACCACCTCCATTTTTGTCTTTGGCATATATTTGAATATACCAAGGCAGTCTGAGGAAAAAGTGCCATCAATTGCTCAAAGGTGTCCTTTAAAAGCATTTCCAGACCTACCCCAGTCAAAGTGCCCCAATCATTACCTCCACAGTGCACAATTAACAGGTCAGGTTTTGGCAAATGCATAAAGGTTTTCACCAATGGTATCAATTGGTGACATTTTAATCCTCTGTGGCCAAACCACTTAATTTCCACTAACGTTTAAAAAAAGATATATATCTGTAACAGCGGACCGGGCAGCGCTCCAGTACGCGTACTTTTCGCGCAACGGAGCTTTGTGAAGCGAAGCTGATTGGTTCTCCGGCGTCTGTAAACATTCCAAACAGTCCGTAGCGGCCGCCATCTTGTCTCTCGGTAGGATCGAGAGACAAGAGGAGGCCAAAGCGAAGGGGCAAATGACCATAAGGGGGCATAGTAGATTCTCGCTGACCCCCTAGGTTTGATGTGGAGGTTTTAAAAGGGCCCCGCGGGGCAAAAAAAAAAAAATAATAATAATCGAACGGCTGAATGGATTTGCACGAAACTTGGCAAAATTGTAGGGACTGGTAGCCCGATGTGCCTTTGCTAGGTCTCAATATATGTGCTCCAGTGGATTTTGAGAAATTAACTTTCAAAAAAAGATATATATCTGTAACAGCTCTCCGCTTCGCGTACTTTTCGCGTTACGGAGCTTTGCGAAGCTGATTGGTTCTTCGGCGTCTGTAAATATTCCAAACAGTCCGTAGCGGCCGCCATCTTGTCTCTCGGTAGGATCGAGAGACAAGAGGAGGCCAAAGCGAAGGGGCAAATGACCATAAGGGGGCATAGGAGATCCTCCCTGACCCCCTAGGTTTGATGTGGAGGCTTTAAAAGGGTCTCGCAGGGCAAAAAAAAAATATATCGTTTTTTTAGTTTTTTTGCGTGGAATGCTATCAATTGGTGACATTTTAATCCTCTGTGGCCAAACCACTTAATTTCCACATCTTGTAAATTGAGGTTAGGTAAATTCCTGTTTTCAGCGTACCTCTGAGCCCAATAGATGTAACTATGTCCAACAATCCAGACAGAAAACATGGCGAGAGAAGGTTCTCCTGCAGTCAGATGAAGTGTGGCAATGAAATGGCAGTTGAAAAAATGAGAGTGTAAAATGAAAAAAACTGAGGAGTTTCTGTGTTAATGAAGCAGTAAGAGTGATTGGTGGATTTTGATTGCTGAAAACAGAAAGTTAGGGTGCATGGATGAGTTCGTTGAAAGATGTATTTTGAGTGGCGAAGAAAAAATCATTAAATGAAAGATTGCACTGGATATGCAGGTGCACTGAGAGTTCAGAGTTCAATTGCAACATTGTTGTGTGAACTTGGAAACACCAGAGGTCTTGCAAGAGGTGGTTGCTATGCAGAAAAAGCAGAGAGGGGGCAGAGGGGGGAAGGGGTTTGATTTGAAAAAAAGTGAGGGAAGAGTTTTGATTGGGTGACATGAGAGATATGTGTGAAGAATTACAGCATTTCTGTGCTTTTGATAGCTGCAGACTCTGGAGTGCATACCTTTTGCTCTGCTGAAGACAAGTTGGTGTGTTTCTGAGACTGTTTTGAAACTCAAAGTATTTGCTAAGGTGAGAAAAGATTTCTTTAATTTAGATAGAAAATAGTGTGCCTTAAGGAGAAAATTATGAAGAAAGTTGTGTTTTTCAAATGTTGCTTTGTCTCAAGTGTTTTACAAATAGATTTTGTTTCTTTGAGAAATTGTAATTGGAGAAAATGTGAAGTATTAGTACTGACAGGGTTTTTATGTGCATAGGAGCTGTGGAGTGTTTTCAAATTATGACTTGTAAATCGTTTTTGAGAAAAAGCAATGGTTTTAATATTGATGACAAGGACATAATGGTGTCTGCTTCTTTATAAGGTAATTGAGAGTCTCTGATGTTATTTTTCCCATTTTAATGTAAGAAGTTTGTCTGTGGAGCAAATTGCTTGCAAATATGCTCCCACCTGTGCATGGCAAATTTAGATTTTGAATGTTTGCGTTACATAGGCATGTTAAAGGTGACTGAAACATGCTGCAAAGGCAATCAAAAAACGCTTTTATGTGTCTTAAGGACATTTTAAGTCATTTCCCCATGTGCAGTGTTTTCAAATTATGAGTTGAAAATCGTTTTTGAGGTAAAGGAATGTTTTCAAAATTTATGTGCGCCATATGCCCCCAAATTTCTTTTTCAGGGGTGCAGCAGGGTGTTCTTGAGACACCCCTGCACCCTCGGAAAAAATCGTAATTTGCGATGAGGTAATTGCTAATCGCAATTTGCACCTTCATTCCTATGGGCCTCCTGCTGCATGGAAATGAATGGGTAATTTGTAATTAGCAAATAGCTCATCGCAAACTAGGAATGGTAAAGAATCGCTATTTATTCCTTAAAGTTCGCTATTTAGGAAATGCAAAAAACTTTGATGATACATATGGCGGTTCATCTCTAACAAGATAAGAAGCATAGGGATAGATTTATGATGACTGGCGCATCACCAGGGATGTGTTAGTCATTCTGTGCCGCTGTTCCGTCACCTATGGTGTGCTGCATTTACAATGCGGCGCATCATGGGGCAAAAACAGCACAGATGCGTGACGTATCTGTGCCGTAAAGGTGGCGCATTGCTGGAGTTGTATCGCAAGTGTGATGAAGCTCCAGCAAGGCTCAGGGGTGCCCCTGTCGCAGGGTTTCTGTTCTCACACAGAACTGTGGACAGAGGATTGGAACCTCGGCGAATTAGGGTGCCCCAAAATTCACCTTAGTAATCAAAAACTCCTTAGCAAGCTAGGTACAGTGTCACATTGGATATAACAAACTCTCAATGTTTAGACAATCCAGAATATGAACTTATAGTACCTCAGGATACGTGGAACTCATGAACAGTCGGTCGTTATATATTTCTTAGAAACCAGAACATGGAGTTAAGAAGAACACATGTGTATTTACTAATGCCGTCTTCTCAGGCGTAGTATCTTAGATAATACAAGTACACATATTATCAGTAGCAAAATCACCAGCATAGTTACTAGTACATAAAAAGCGAATGGTGACAGTATGTTAACATGCTGTAAATGAATAAGAGTTAGCAACACTTATAAGCAGCCGCGGGCCGTGGAGGGAGTTACGGTGGGGCAGGGAGGCGGGGAGGGGGAGGGGCAGGGTGGAGAGGGCTCCACCCTGCCCCTCCCCCTCCCCGCCTCCCTGCCCCACCGTAACTCCCTCCACGGCCCGCGGCTGCTTATATCTCACCCTCCCTAATACACATATTATATTATTTGCTAAGAAGGTCTCTTTGTGTTGGTTTAGGGCGTGCCCATACTTTAGTGTCTTAGATTTGAAGGAATCACATCAGCATACAGCAGCTCTCTCTTCATGTGAACCGCATCAAGTGTTGTGTATGTGTGTTCGGCAAAGCAATATAAAACCCGCCTCATGCCCAGAATTGGCAGAAGCTGCACTTATGTTATGAGTATGAAGTCGTGGAGATCAGACCTCATAACAATTCTGTATCGTGTTGTTCTTGAACCTTCAGCACTCGCTGTACAGATATAGTTTAACAAGTAAAGCAGATAGTAGAGCAATAACATATTATTCTCATGTAAATCACGATGAACTATTAGGTTGAAAGCTAAAGCAACAACTAAGTGTCGTGTGCAGAAGTTGCAAAAAAGGAAAAATGGCGTTTAAACCGGTAATGAGCCCATGCTAACTTAACACGGTGTAAAGATATCCAGGATCTAGATGACACCTCCCCATGATCCGGAAATGAACTGAATAAGATAATAGAAGTGCCATCTCATGAGAGCAGATTGCAACTTTATATGTGGACGGTCCGCAAGGTAAAACATTAAAAACTAGGAAAATTTAATGCTAAAGAAAAATAAAACAGCCAACTACTTTATCGAGGCTTAAGCCAATAGGCAAGCTAAATAATAAAAACTTGACAAATAAGTCAATGAATTGTCAATGAAATGCTAGTACTCAGCATATCAAACATGAAAAAGGTCTATGACATAACTGTGTATGCAAAATAAGCTGCAACAGCCTCTAATAGGAAGTCACAGTCTTCATCCGAAAAGAGTTCAGCCATCCAATTTAAAAGCGGAAAAGAACATACGTGCTCTCCCAGCACCGGATCCTCTATCACCATCAGAGGACAGCTCGGTGGGTTTTCAAGAAAGCTCTGTTCCAAGAAAGACTGTGTTGCCGCCAGTAAATTCCAGGGACCAATTAGTCCATGCATCAATGCCACAGCCATAATCCTTTCGCCAGGACAAACCAACTCGTGAGTAATGATAGGAGTCATCAGCTGATTAAAGTCGACGTCAGGAGAAACCGGTCCGCAGAGACACAAATCAATGGCCCAATCGAAATCACAGGTCAGGCAATGAAATACAGGCTGGACACAGGTGAAGTAGGAGAATCGAAAAGATAATCCATATGCCGTGCTTAATATCGCCAACGGCATTGTGCCATAATATTCAAGCATGCGATTGCGGAACAGCGTCAGCAGCTGCAGGGCGGGAGCTTGCACAGGAGGGACATCTATATTTAAAAATGTAAAAAAGCACAAGAGCGTCCGTTGGTAATGTAAGTAAAAATGGGAATCCACCAAGCACAGTGGAAAAAATAGAATGAAAGAAAGCAGGGATGACTCCAAAGATTTTCTCAAATGAAGTCACGAGACAACTGGTAACAACTTTAAAAAAGTGCGCCAGGCCCTTTGTGGAGGACGCGTTAAAGATAGTCCGAACCATGTCGCTGAAATGCAAAGGCGAATCAGTATTTAAATGGGTCTGCACCTCTGTACGGGTGTTCGCTATGTGAAGCACGAAAGTTTCACGGGCCGAACTCAAGGCCACCTCTCTCTGAGACAAAAGAGCTCTTATTCTTGCCATGCCGTTGAAATGTGCTCCCAAGGTTGGTATTTGTGGCCAGATTGAAAACTCCCTATGTTCATGTGTGGGAGGAAATAGAACATTTCTGCAGCAAATTAACCCGTTCACTTACTGTTACGATAAAAGGAATACTTTTAATTAACCCAGAACAATCTTCATTATTGAGCATCAAATAACTACCATTTTCCAACAACTTGAACGTGGGGATGATAGCAGGAACTGGCGTGCCTTGCAACACGCAAGCCATATTTGGTCGGTGTTTGTTGCATGAACCGTGTAACTGTATGTGCCTACACATTAGTGAATGATCTGGCGTCTCAGTGCATTCCTCTCCATTCAGATAAACTTCTTGATCATCTTTGAAAATCTGTATGTGTATGTAAGCGACCAGACCTCATGAAGAAAACCACTACCTAAAGGTTCATAACGACCTATTGGTATATATTTCATACAATTTGAAAACTTATATAAAGCAAAAGGCAGCGTTATTAAACCGTGGATAAGGCACGTTGCCAAAGCAGCCAACCTTTTGGATTTATACTGGAAATGTTAAAGGAAGAATTACGGAGTAGGGCCTGTAAATCTTTAATGGACAACTGAGTAACATTACTCCAACCATCATATTCCTCTAACTCCGGGATAGTAGGGGTGTTTAATTTTTTAGAAGTAGCCAATCCAAAGCATTTGGTCTGGGAAATTGTTTCATTCACAAACAACATATGATTTGGGATGAGACATGCACGGTGCAAAGCCTCAGTGCCTTGTACCTGCCAGGTTCGTGAACCCCAAACTGATGTAGATCCTGGATATCTTTACACTGTGTTAAGTTAGCATGGGCTCATTACTGGTTTAAACGCCATTTTTCCTTTTTTGCAACTTCTGCACACGACACTTAGTTGTTGCTTTAGCTTTCAGCCTACCTGCGTCAAGATCTATGCCTGCTTCAAGCAGGCGCAGGGTTTTGATGCAGCTTTGTTCTATCTGATTGTAAATGCGGCACACCGTGGGTGGCAGAGCAGCGGTGCACGTTAACTGGTGCATCCCTGGGGATGTGCTAGTTAATATAAATCTGCCCCTTTACATTTAATTATGTGCAGGGGACACAGAGTCGGTGAGGTTTATCCAAGGTTAAGAAGAGATGAGTCCTGTTCAGTGAAAAATTGGAGATAGGCTTCACCTCCTCTGCTCCTCAGCATCGTTGGACATGGTTAAATAATAGCTGCAAAATGTTACTCTTGTTAAACAATTTTACTATTATAATCTCTGAGATTTGTCTCTTACTGTGCAACATCTCATTGTGTTTATCTTTCTTTAAAGATAAAGACAACATCAACATGAGCGACAATCAGCAATCAGTTGATTTCGACCTCATCATTGAACTCGTAATTGAAACATCAGTGGATGTTGATCCATTGGATGATTTCAATCCTGAGGATGAAGAAGAACGTGATGAGGATGCAGATTTGTCAGAATTGTATGACATAGGATGGGAAGCTGACGTGCTTGAGCCTATGGAACTATAAACATTTATTTTATAAATTTATAATAAATAAAAAGTAAATATGTAAACCGTTTAATTTAAAAATAAAGACACCTTCAAAAACAGGTTATGTGTAGTGTCTTCAATAAAATATTAAAATATGGTCATAAAATTAGATCAGATTCATATTTAAAACAGCACAGGTAAAATTAATATAAATTCCATTTCTTTTCTGCTATTTCTGTATTCTAAATTTGCCATGTACAAAAAATTCTTCTATGTAAAAATGTTAAGTAGTGTGTTAAGTTTTTGATGACTGTTATTAATTTACTGTTGGGTAATAGTGGTTAATAACATTTTTTATTATATTTTACCACAGATTCAACTGCAGATTATTTCAAGATTTTAGGATGCCAAGCAAAGAAAGAGTGAGAAAGGCTGCAAAACGTCAAAGACAGCAGGTGAATGAAAAAAAGCAGCAGTCCTCTAACAAAAAGATTTGTCAAGTCACCAAGAAAGCACCGGGTAAGAGTACAAAAACATTCATAAGAAATATCTCTAGTAAAAAAAATATTACTACAGAAAATGTTTCAGTCCAGAAAAGGAGAAGCAATTCAAACGGTAAGGAAAGGCCAATGAGAAATGTTACTGCTAGAGTAAGAGATAACTCTATGCATGAAAGTAGAAGGAAACAACAGTTTAGGGACATTCGTAAACGAATGTTCCGCAACAGGATAATTGGCAATTTGTTAAAAAATATTAAGAAAGGTCAACAGAAAGTGGTTTTTTATAAGAGAAAAAAAATAGTTGAGAAAGTTATTGATCAGGCATTTGAAATTAAACGTAAGTTATTTATTTTGACAATCAATAGAATTAGGAAGCTAAACAAGGCAATTTATGATTTCAAAAGAAATAGTAGATGGAAGAGAATAGTTAATCGTAGTAATTTTTGTGAAGTTTTTTCTGGAGAATGGATGCATAGTTCAAGCTCTGAGGCATTTTTTAATGAGGAGAGTTATTTCCAGGATAATGATTTGGTGCATGCAGTTGACACCAGTGGTCGAGCTTATGAAGTGAAAGATGGTTGTCCAGTTGAAAAAGAAAAACTTGTGACAACAGAGATAGAAGAGGTGTTAGGTAATGAGGTTTTAGGGAGACGTCCTAAGGGTCCTGTGTACACCTGGAAGTGTAGTAGTATTTGCAGTGTACGACAGGATTCCATCAATTTGCTTTGTGATTTTATACGGTCATTTAATAAGAAAAGTTTGAAGCAGAAAATGAAGTTGTTGCAAGAATTAGATCCTTGCAGAGTGAGAGAAGTGATAGGTTTGCATGGTCATTCACTGGCTTGTCTTTCCAGGAGAGTATGCCAGAGTGTTTTTCATAATTTCAGGATGCTAGCAGTGCATCATAATAAAGTGAGGAAATTAGTTAGAATGTTGTATTATGCTAAGAGTCCAGCAATTATGCTTAAACAATTATGCGCTGCTCTTTTGCATGGTTCTGAAATAGATGTGAAGAATATATGTGAAGAAATTGAGTTTTGTTACTTTGGAAGTAAAGAGGAGAATGTTGAAATTGACCAAGAAGAAGAGAGTAATGTGGAAGATAGTGTACAGGTTTCCAGTACAGATAATTTCCAGAGGGAAATTGTGACGTTTGAGGTGAAATCAAGTGAGAGGCCAAATTTCACTTGTGTGTGTTGTCGACGCACTTATTATAAGAATCAGACTAAGTTAGTGGATTTATATGGAAAAAGTGAAAGGGAAAATAATAGTGAATGGAAGGATTTTACAACATACTTGATGGTAGAAAATTGTTTTGATTTGGGATTGGATCAACGTGTGTGTACTTATTGTTGTAACAAATTAAATCAAAACCAGATGCCTGCTAGAGCAGTTCATAATAATCTGGAATTGGTTGAGATTCCTTCTGAATTGAAGGATTTAAATACTTATGAATCTATTTTGATTCAAAGTATCCATCCCTTTCAGGCTATTGTAAGAATGGAGCCAAAGACAGGGAAATTGCCTCCATCAGATTTACAGAGAGGATTAAAGGGAAGAGTTGTTTATTTGCCTCTAGATTTGAAGAAAAACATTAACACAATTGGAGTAGAAAAAGTGGAAGAGGAACCTCTTGTTATCTTAGTTAATGGGGTTCCGACAAAGAATAAGAAAATATGGCAAGATTTAGTAGATGTTAGGAAAGTCAAAAGGGCAACATTGTATTTGAAAAAATATAATAAATACTATAAAAATGTATATGTTGCAGAAGAGGAAGTAAGTGAGGAAGAGGATAGCGATTTGTGTGCTGGTCAAATTGAGAAAGTAGAACCCTGTACTAGTGAAGAAATATATGAACATTATAGTGTTCATCCTTTGCATTCCAAGGAAGTCATGGGGAATGCTATTGAGTTGTTTCAAATGAAACTAGCGAAAGGGAGTCCCATTAGTGTTTGGGAGGAAAGTTTGGAAGCTCGGTGTTTCCCACAGCTTTTTCCAACAGGTCAGGGAGGAAGATATGATGAGCGACCTCATCAAATTCCTGCTTCTGAATACCGGACTTTGCGATTGTATGCAGGAGATCCTAGGTTTCGACAATGCATTCCTTATTTGTTTCATCTCCTGTTTGAAAGCGATCTGTCTGGACTGTCATATGCAGTGAACCACATCTTGAAAAGTGGTATACACATGCAAAACATCTCGGCAAGTGACTTTATGGATAAAGTCAATGTCCAAGACAGTATTTTGGATTCTCACCTGATTAATCTCATGGCGTGTCAGCGTGGTACTAATGAGTACTGGTACCGTCGTCATGGTGATTTAAAATGTATGCTGAGGAACTTAGGAACTCCCACATGGTTCCTCACTTTGAGCTGTGCTGAGTATGGCTGGGAAGACTTACTTGAATTTCTACGAGAGGCAAATGCTAACGTAGAAAACATCGAATTCAAGACACCCGGAGAACTGTGCTCTTTGGATCCAGTCAATGTATGTAGGTACTTCAATCATAGATTTGAAGGTATGATGTCTTTCATCATGAATAAGAAGAATCCACCTCTTGGAGAGGTGTTGGATTTCTTCTGGAGGAAGGAGTACCAAGCAAGAGGTGCTCCTCATATACATATGTTGCTGTGGATCAAGGATGCACCTAAATTTGGAACGGATGCAGAAGACTCAGTGATGAGTTTCATAGAACAGTATTCTACGTGTGCTGTTCCAAACGCAAAGGAGAAAAAAAGCCTAAGAGAAAAAGTTCTACGTTTCCAAAGCCATCGATGTGGAAAGTACTGTCGTCGTAAATTCCGGAACAAAGACAAGTTCTACCCCAAATGTCGTTTCGGCTTTCCACGACCGGTGATTTTTAAAGGAAGAGTGAACAGTTTGATGTCTTCGCTGCGACATAATGTGATGAAGAAATCACCTAAAAACACATACAATTTGAAGAGGAACGAAGAGTCTAAGTACATCAACGACTACAACCCGGTGATTTTGTCCATGTGGAATGCTAACATGGATATACAGTTTGTGGCTGATAACTGTATGGCTGTGGCTCGGTATGTGACATCTTACATCACCAAAAAAGAGAAGACAGAATTGAAGGATATGTGGGAGGACATTTCCCATGAAAAGAGCCTCAGCAAGAAGTTGTACAGTTTCAGTCTGAAGATGTCGCATCGAGAAATCGGAGCTTACGAATGTTCTGACCGGTTGTCTTCAGCAAGTCTCTATGCCAAGTCCAGGAGTATCGTTTGGGCGAGTGTTGGTCTTGCTGCAACGCGTAATCGAGTTCTGAAACCTGTGCGGGAAATTGAGTATTTGGCGGAAAAGGAGCCAAACAGTACCGACATTTTGAAGAGCAACATGTTGGATACATATTATCCAAATCGAAGCAGTCACCTCGAGAATGTTTGTCCGTATGAGGTTCTGCAAAATTACATATTCAAGAGGAACATCAAAGAAGATACTGAGAAAGGAGTGTATGCTGTAATAGGAAGTGAGGGATGTCTGGTCAAGCAAAGAAAATGCCACTTGATAAACCATCGAAAATTGAGTGGCGAATCTCCTGAAAAAAAGGAGTTTTTCTATTTAGCACTTTTGCAACTTTTTAAGCCTTGGCGTGCAGAAGAGGAACTGCTTGGAGATTTCCTTTGTTACGAAGACTCATTCAATGCTGCCAAGGAGACCATAGAATGTCCTGCTTTTCCCAAATATGTAGAAATGTTGAATGTGGAAATTGAGCAGGAAGCAACGATTGCAGCCGAGATTGCCAGAGACAGTTCTCAGGACAGTCAGAGTTCTGCTTCATTGAGTCAGGATCCACTAGGAGGACCTCTTATCGAAAATGAAGCTGCCACTGCTATGAATGAAGTGGAAAGAGCCATGGCACATGCTCAGGAGGATGCGGTTAACTTAGAAGAGTTGGAAAGACAACTCAACGTTGAGCAGAGGAAAATATATGACGAACTTACCATGCAAATTGATCATGGATTAAGTCATGACAAGAAAGAGTGCTCATGTACGTCGTTGAAGCCTGTCCGACTGTACGTGAGTGGAGAAGCGGGAACTGGAAAAAGTTTCCTTATTAAAGCAATTTCATGTTATTTGCAGGAAAGGACAGAGTCATCGCTGTCTTGTGTTGTCACCGCTCCAACTGGACTGGCAGCACATAACATTAAAGGGATTACTTTACATCGTTTACTGATGCTGCCAGTGGAGCATGACAACAAATTAGAATATCACAAGCTATCTGGAGATGCTTGTTTTGAAGTTTCAAGTATCATTGACGAAGTAAGCATGGTTTCCAATGTCATGCTTGCCTTTGTGCATTTGAGAATGCAAGAAGTTCTCAAAACAGAGTATGATGTGTTATTTGGTGGCAAACACATCATTGTTTTCGGAGATCTTCTGCAGCTGACACCAGTGAAAGGGCAACCTGTGTTCAAAATGCTCACGCATGAAGATACCAGGAAGTGCTTAGGGAGCATTGGCAACGTCAATATATGGTTAAACTTCAATTATGCTGAACTGCATGAAAATATGCGTCAGGCAAAGGATGACGTTTACAAGACTATTCTACAAGATGTTAGAATTGGAAAAGTGACCGAGCATGGGAAAGAAGCTTTACATGCACGATTACTGACAAATTTATATCCAGACGAAGATGTTGTGCCTGAGAATATTTTTCAGAAAGTTACTGAGAAAAAATCTGGAATATGTTTGATGCCAACTCTTGCAGAATGTGCCAAATTCAACAACAAAATGTTGCATTTAGAAAAGCAAGAGATTGTGAAACTGGAAGCTATTGACAGAGTAGAGCATATGGGATCAACAATTATTTTGTCTGAGAATCTGAAAACAAAATTGGATTCATTAGAGAAGAGTATATCTAAAACTGCGGGTTTTGAAAAGACTCTGAATGTGTGCTTGAACTGCCGTATAATTTTAAGAAGGAATTTACATGTTGAAAGAGGTCTGGTAAATGGATCAATGGGTAATGTTGTTGATTTTGTGAAATACAGAAATAGAGATGGAATTGAATTTTTAAAAATTAAATTTGATGGCATTGAGGAAGTACAGCTAATTGCTCGTTGTTCTGCTAGATTTTTGCTTGTAAAAGACTTATATGTTCGTCGTAAGCAGTTTCCTGTTTGTTTGGCATATGCGGTGACAATCCATAAATCGCAAGGTTTAAGTGTAGACTGTGCATTGGTGAATATTGGCAGTTCTGTGTTCAAGGAGGGTATGGCATATGTGGCATTGTCACGAGTTAGAACTTTATCGGGATTGTACTTGATTGAGTGTGATGTCACAAACATTTGTGCGGATCTAGATTGTGTTAAGGAATACAATAGGTTAAGAAGAGAGTATGCGCCACATTTGCCTCAGTATCCTTTGTTTGAGAAACGTGTGGTAGGCCGGAAACGAAGAAATGTGACCAATGCTGGGGAGGTTGTAGCAAAAAGACGAAAAGTCGATGAACCTGAAATTATAAGCAGAAACAAAAAGGATTCTGTTGAAGATGTTGTTGGTTTTCAATTTGAAAACAGTTCTGGTGTCAACTGCTATGCTAATGTAGTGGTTAATGTTTTGTTTTCTCTATAGAAAATGTAAAAGAAGAGATTGTGGTCAATTCTGATCAAAGATTTTGCAGTTTGTTAAATTCTGTGTTAGAGAAATGTAGCACTGATAGAACAAACATAGAAAGTGTGTCTGAAATTCGAAATCTGTTAGACAGATGTTCAGGCCAAACACAATTCTCTCAAAATAGTCAGCAAGATTGTCAGGAGTTTTTAATGTATATGCTTGAAGTATTGCATGATGAAGGTGTAGATGTAGATCACCTGTTTGGGCTTTCTTATCAATGGCAGCATGACTGCGAGAACTGTAGGGTATCAAGTACTACTAGTGTAGACTCAGAAAGATTTATATATTTAACTTTGCCAGACAGTAAATCAGTCTCTTTTAATAAGCTAGTAAAAGCAGCTGATCACAACATGGAGTGTAGCCAATGTAAATCTGAAATGATGTCCACATTATTTATACGAACATATGGCCAGTATGTCATTTTAATGTTCCAACGATGTAGGCCTGATGGAACAAAATTGACAACTTTAATTAAAAATTTTGTGGCTTCACAGTTGTCAATATCAAGAAGGACTTTTGTAACTGTGGCAATTATATATCATGATGGTCCTTCAATAACATCAGGACATTATACAGCTTATTTAAAGTGTAGAAATGGCTGGTCATTCTGCAATGATTCTGTTTTAATTTTCAAAAAAAAAAATTGCCGTATGACCTTAAAAACTCTTACCTGGTGTTTTTAAAACCAAAATTTTAGGGAAAGAATCTCGGGATGTGCTCTGAGGAATTTCAAGAAGTTCTAATGGCTCCTACACGATTTGGCCTTGAGGATAAGTGTAGTACAGAGACATAACTTCTTACCATAACACTGGATGTCATGGAGAAATACGTGCACTTTGAATGAGTTCAGAAAAACTGTTTCTTTTTATAAGCTAATTGAAGCAGCCAATCAAAACATGGAGTAGAGGGAATGTAAGTCTGCAATGCTGTCTACTGTTTTACATTGCTTTGTGATTAAAAGTGATGTAGAGAATTAAATAATTGTACTAGTCATAAAGGTAGTGTAAGTCTGCTTCATAGTAAGCAGTATCAGTGTGATAGGAAATGTAGAACATGATTGAGCAAGAAGGGGAAGATATTACTAGTCCAGGATTGTGAAAATGATCTTCAACATTTTAATTGTGAAAGTTGCGGAAATACAACATGACGGGATTGGCTTAAAAGAATTCTAAGAGTTATAAATGGCTCAGACACGATTTGGCCTTGTGGAAACGTGTGGTAGAGAGCGAGAAGTCATTTATTGTATGTAACATGTTTTTGAAAACGATGGAGGTTTTCTTTCAGAAAGTGGCGCGTTGAAAGTAATAACAGCACAACAGAGTGTAAGCTGTTCATAGGACATCCTTGGCCGTCATGGAAAGTAAGTTAACTTTAAGGAGTTCTGAATTCTGATTTGTTATGTTGTATGGGTTTTTTAAACACAATCATTTTGATTGTGTTTTTTTTTCCCCGCTGTTATATGATGAATACCTTCAAGTCACTGTTTTAGTGAAATTTGATACATTCTGAGAACAGCAAAAATAAACCATTTAACATGTATAATTAATTCTGTTCTGTTTGCATTTATGATGTACATGTAGAACTGTGTAGGAGGCATGGAGAAGGTGAGGCTTCTGTAAGTGTCAAAGTTGTTGCATACAGTGCTCATATTCTACGTAGTCTTTTATATTTCATTACTTTCACTGTTTCTGACTGATCTAAAATTTTTTTTTTAAAAAGAACAGTAAGTATAAGGGAAGGAAACAGACAGTTATGTTAAAAGAAACACAGCTATAGGGAATAAACTAGGGATACTGTTACCCGCAATCCTCTGCTGATGATGTCACTGAGCATGTCATGAATGATGTAATATGTGACATCATCAGCAGTGGATTACGGGTAATAGTATCTCTAGTTTACCTCTCTATAGCTGTCTTTCTTTTAACATAACTGTCTGTTTCCTTCCCTTATACTTACTGTTCTTTTTAAAAAAAAAAAAAATTTTGGTTCGCTTCCGGTTCGCGTACCGGGGAGCGAACTGGGAAGCGAACTAAGAGAAATAGAGGTTGGCACAGTTCCAAATATTGTACCAATTTTTTAATAACGGGGAGGTAGTTCTGAAAAGAACTTTTTTTTTATTGTTTTTGTTGTTTTATATTTTTTTTATTATTTTTCTGAACATTTTTTTACTTTTTTTGAATTTTTCTGAACAGTTTTATATTTTTTTTGTTTTTTTTTCGGAGGGGGCAACGAAAACGATTCATTGTAAAGGGCTCAACAGGAGCAACAAAACAAAAAAAAAGAATTTATTATTTGGGGCGTTTCGTACAAACTTGCATATGATAGTCAATAGCTCTGTTGATCAGAGTGATGCTACTTTCTCTGTAGCAAATGAATCCACTGCAATGTACGCAGACTTGTTTTACTTCACCAAATCTCATTTGTATATTTGGCACCATCTCCCTGCCCTCTGGTCCCGTTACTTCCGGTACAACAGATCTTCTGGCCATAATAGGGAGATTATCTAGGTCGTTACGAAACTGTGCAGCACTGTAGTTGTTAGGATGCCACCTAGTCATATGGCGATGCATTGTGTAGTTTCCGAAACTGTATTTTTTGTCGGTCCCTCTGGACAGTCTATCTTGACATATAAGGCAAGTTACGTATCTTGCATTTACTTTTTTCTGACCTTTGGGAATTTTAAAAAATTGCCAAATGAAGTTTTCTTTCCGGTGAGACGTCCTGGGCTCCTCAGGCAAAAAGTGCCTCTCTTCGTGCTCGTCGTCCTGTTCCTCTTCTTCCTCTTCTTGCTGAATTATAACTTCAGCAGGTGGTCCACTCTTCCTTGGATGTGGTGGAGGTGGTGGGGAAGCACCAGCTGAAGCTACTAAAGAAGCCATTGCTCACTGGTAACAAAGGGTCTTTCTCTCACAATGATGAAAGTCAGAGTGAGGAAAGAAGGAGGGATTTTCATCATTTGGGAAAAACAATAGTTCTCAACCAATGAAAAGTGTTCATTTTAGATTATATGACCTAGTCTTACATCATTAGGAAACCAAAAGTGAAATGAACCAATGAAAAGTGTTATTACCAAGTCACATGACCTGCTGTGTTTACGTTACGCGCTTTGCAGGGCCTCCCGGTTTGCTTCCAGAAACCTGTGCTTTGCGACTCGGTAAGCGTACCAGTTCGCTAACGTAGCACGTCATATGACGTATCACGCGACAACGCGAAACGTCATGCGGACGGGAGGCGTCACGATGTTGTTTTCTAACGCGGCAGTTGCGGTAAAGAAACGTTTACCGGCTCGCGGTCTATTTCGCGGCATCAAGGTCAGCTAACGGGAAGTTTCCCGATTCGCGAAGCGGGAACGAAGAAAAAAAAATATTTAAAAAAAAAGTTATTAATAAACATATAAAATATATTTTTGGATTTAAAGAAGAATACATTTTACAGCTACAGATATTAGCTGTTAAAAAAACCAATGAAATTCACTGAAAAAACCATAGGTTATAGACCATATATAGTTAGGAATTAGCATTTACAAAACCTTGAAAATTCACTGAAAAAACCATAGGTTATAGACCATATATAGTTAGGAATTAGCATTTAGAAAACCTTATTTTACTCACACAAAACCATTGAAATTCCATATATAGTTAGTTGCACTAACTATATATCGCGCACCCGCAATCCACTGCTGATGATGTCACATATTACATCATTCATGACATGGTCAGTGACATCACTGATGACATCACTGATGACATCTCAAATGACATCACTGATGACATCACTGATGACATCTCAAATGACATCACTGATGACATCACTGATGACAACATCCAGTGACTGTATGTTTCTGTAAAGTTAAAATATGTCTTACATATTGAAGAATGAGTGGATGTATAAGTGTCTGGATGAAGGATTTAGTAGGTGCATGATTGACTGTATGAGTGAGTGAATAAATGTGTCTCACTGAGTGCATGAGTTAGTGACTAAACTGTCTTAATTTGTGCATCATTATGTCTGTTGTTCTGTAAACTGCTGCATGTGTTGATCAGTAGCTATATGAGTAAGTATATGGGTTATTGATTGGTTGCCCAAGTATTTGTATGGGAGACTGAGTGTGTGTGTGTGGTTGGCTGGGAGGTGTATGACTCTGTGCATAGATGTGTGAGCAGTTGATTCACTAGATGTATGGGTTCAAAAGTGCATGTGGAAACACCTGTATGGGCGGTTGACTGAGTGCATTGGTGAGTGAATGGATATCTCAGTGCTACATGTCAAAGTAAGTACATATGTTAAACACAGTACATGTGACATTTGACATATATAAATAACTGTGCATAAAAGCTAATGAATGTGTGAGTGGCTGTATGGATCATTGTGTACTTGTATCAGGCATTGTAAAAGAGAGTAAATATGTGTTAGTATATGTTTGAATAAGTAAGGTGTGTATAACTGTATAGTTGAGGAAATGGAGGTGTGATTGATTCTTTGCATGACTGACTAAGTGTGTGAGTAACTCCATGGATGAGTGACAGTCTGTGAGTGTCTGTTTACACTGAGTGTATCTAAGGTTATATTAGAGTCTGAAGAGGTTCATCGTATTTTCATATGAATGATGTCATCAGTGATGTGATCAGTAATGTCAAATGAGATGTCATCAGTGATGTCATCAGTGATGTCATTTGAGATGTCATCAGTGATGTCATCAGTGATGTCATTTGAGATATCATCAGTGATGTCATCAGTGATGTCACTGACCATGTCATGAATGATGTAATATGTGACATCATCAGCAGTGGATTGCGGGTGCGCGATATATAGTTAGTGCAACTAACTATATATGGAATTTCAATGGTTTTGTGTGAGTAAAATAAGGTTTTCTAAATGCTAATTCCTAACTATATATGGTCTATAACCTATGGTTTTTTTCAGTGAATATATATATATATATATATATATATATTACCTACTGGCGGTCGCCAGTAGGTAGTTATAGTTAGGATTGATTTCCATAGGGAAATCGCAACATTCTATTTGGAATAACTTTGGCGCCGGTTGAGGAATCAGCCTGAATTTTTCAGCAACTTTGCCTCGCGGCTCTTCGCTCCTTTCCTGAAAGTTTGGGGGGGATTCGTCAAGCGGGGGCTGAGATAAAAGGGGGTCCCAAAACGTGTTTTCTCCATGTTAATTTCCATAGGGCGGTCGGTCGCACTTTTAGCCCGAACGGCTAGATGGATTTTCACCAAACTTGGCAAAATTGTAGGGACTGGTAGCCCGATGTGCCTTTGCTATGTCTCAAGATATGTGCTCCAGAGGATTTTGAGTAATTTAGGTTAAAAAAAATGTATATATCTGTAAGCGCACCCCGGTACGCGCACCGGGGAGCGCTCCGGGCGCGCCACGCGACTTGCGCACGGAAAGCTGATTGGTTCTCGGGTGTCTGTAAACATTCGAAACAGTCCGCAGCGGCCGTCATCTTGTGTCTCGGTAGGATCGAGACACAAGAGGTGGCAAAAAACAAAGGGGGAAATGACCAAAAGGGGGCAGGGTAGACCCCCCCTGACCCCCTAGGTTTGATGTGGGGGCCATAAAAGGGTCCCTCGGGTAAAAAAAAATTGCATTTTTTTTCGGTTGTCGCGGGGGGAGCGCCCGGTACGCGCACCGGGGAGCGTACTCTGGTGAAAAATAGTTAAAATAATAGTGTAAAATAATCATTTTGAGTGATTACAGGTAGGGTAGCTCTGAAAAGAGCTTTTGGGTTCAAAAGAGCTTTTGGGTTCTGTGGCTGTTTTAGGTACCTACAAGTACGTCCCACACACACCCGCACGCACACAACCCCACACCCCCACACCCACACACTCCCCACACACACCTCACACATGCACACCTCCACCCACACCTAAAAACCCCACACCCCCACACCGACACCTTATACATCCACACCTACACCCACACATTCCACACACCCACACTCATACACACACTTCACCACCCCCCCAACACACACACACACGCACACACAGATACCTCACAGACACACCCCACACATCCCACAGACACACCTCCGCCCCCACACATACACACACACCTCACAGACACACCCACACATACACACATATCTTACACACATACCCCCCACACACACACACCCCCACACACACCCACATTTCCACCTACAGTCAAACACCCCACACACCCAGACCCGCACACACACCTTACACACCCACACCCCCACCCACATCCACATACTCTATACACCTACATACACCTATACACCTCACCCCCCCAGACACATACACACACACACCTCACAGACATACCCCACCATCCTCCACACACAACTCCCCCCCCACACACATGGGGAAAACTCAGTGAAACAGTAAAATGATAATTTAAAGTGCTTAGAGGTAGGGTAGCTCTGAATAGAATTGTTGTGTTTCTTTTTTCTTTTTTGTGGGGGGCGCGCCCCGGTACGCGTACCCTAAGGACAAAAAATTGACAGAGATCCTTTAAAAATATAGGTTTAATTTTATAAATGTGAGGTAGTTCTGAAAATAACTTTTTTTTATTCTTTTTGCTGTTTTATATTTTTTTATTATTTTACTATACATTTTTTTTGTTGTATTTTTGAACAATTTTATATTTTTTGTGTTTTTTAAGGGAACAAACAAAAAACAGGGAAGTGGAAATGGCTCAACAGGAGCAAAAAAAAGAAAAGAATTAGTGCTTCCTGTTCTTGTTGCATTGGTGGTTGTCCACAGCATTATTTATTAAGGTGACACTAAGTTCACCATAACATAACGTTTTGCCACATAAAATGCAAACAATTTTTATGGTGCCAAATTTTTGTTGTATATTTGGCACCATTCGGCGTGCTTCAGGACCAGAAAGTGAGTCTTCAGTAGAGAAGGTGCTGGCCACAGGGGGTGGGTTGTTCTGAAGTTCCTGTACTTCAACGTGGGCTAAGTTATTGGGATGAATCCTCTCCATGTGGCGCATCATGGTAAAATTACCAAATGAGAATTTCTTTAGGGGATTGCCCCTGGAGAGGACTGAGCCACAAATTAGACAGGTGACTTTGGGGGCGTTCACCTTTTTTTTGTCTTCAGGAATTGAAAAGAATTGCCAAATAAAGTGCACTTTAACGTGCCTTTGCCTTGGTTCTTCATGCAGGAAGCGCCTTGATTGTTCCTCCTCCTCCTCTTCTTCCTCCTCTTCTTCTTCTCCTCCAAGGAACTGTGGTGGTGGACCTTCTTTTCTTGGTGGTGGTGGTGGGGGTGCACCAGCTGCAGCTACAAGTGATGCCATTGCAGTGATCAAAAATAGCTCTTGCTCTCTCAATGAAGAAAGCTAGAATGAGGAAAAAAGGAGGGGGCTTTCATCATTGGAGAAAAAAAATGATGAGAACCAATGAAAAGTGTTATTTTCAGGTCACATGACCCGACACATGACCCGATGCGCTTACGTTACGCGCTCCGGCGCGCTTACGATATGCGCACCGCGCCGCCCTGCGGAGCGCTTACAGGTGCGTTTACGCGACGCGCCATGAGACGCATCACATGGCTACGCGATACGTCACGCTTAAGCGATGCGTCACGATGTGTTTTTTTCGATCGCGGCAATAGCGCTAACGCTATACGCACCGGGCCGCGCAGTGCTTCCGGGTGCGTTTACGCAGCGCGTCATAAGACACATCGCGCGGCAACGCGATATGTCGCGCTTACGCGACGCGCCATAAGACGCATCACGTGGCTACGCGATACGTCACGCTTACGCGACGCGTCACAATGTGGTTTTATTCGATCGCGGCATTAGCGCTAACGCTATGCGCACTGGGCCGCGCCGCGGAGCGCTTCCGGGTGCGTTTACGCAGCGCGTCATAAGACACATCGCGCGGGACAATGCGATACGTCGTGCTTACGCGATGCACCATAAGACGCATCACGTGGCTACGCGATACGTCACGCTTACGCGACACGTCACGATGTGGTTTTTTTTATCGCGGCAATAGCGCTAACGGGACGCTCCCCGGGACGCGCCCCATGGCGCGCCGCAATATTGCGCTTACCTGTGCCTTCACCGGTACGCGCCCCGGGTTAAAAATAAATAAAAATAAAAAATTGACATAATTATACAATATAAAATTCGCTTTAAAATTTATTATTTTTTATAACTATAAAGATTTGCTATTAAAAAAACATTGAAATTCACTGAAAAAACCATAGGTTTCACACCAGTTATAGTTAGGAATTAGCATTTAAAAAACCTATTAAATTCACTGAAAAAACCATAGGTTTTACACCAGTTATAGTTAGCTGGAAGTTTTACTCGCATAAAACCATTGAAATTCCCACGTTATAGTTAGTTGGACTCACTATAACTTGCGCGTGCAATGCACTGCTGATGACGTCACATATTACATCACTCATGACATGGTCAGTGACATCACTCATGACATCACTGATAACACCATCCTTGTGACAGAGTGACAGACCTCCTTTCACTGTAATGTAACCTTTGAAACACATATTCAAAAATAGAAACTAAAATTTTCAAAAAAATGGAGATACCCATACCAGTTACAACAACCAATTCAGTAATTCCACCATCTATATACACATCCACTCATTCACCAACAGTTCTGTGTAGTCACTCATACATATATTCAGTCATCATATATAGTGATACACCTATATATCCTGTTACACAACGACAGTCATCCAAAAGTTACTCTCACACATACTCACAAATGCAAATAAACTATTGAACATCCATTTATTTGCATAAACAGCTATACACACATTACCACTTTACTTCTAAGGAAACTTAGACATACTTACTCTCTTAAACAATCACTTATAGAAACACATACTTCTTTACTCTCACATACACTCAATTATATACATCAACATTTACATATACTAGATTAAAACATAAATAGTTACTGATAAAGACACTAGTGAGACAGTCATTCACTCACTAACACACACATATACACACTCATCCACCCATACAGTCCTGCACATATGCTGTCTTCAAAACACATACAAACAGAGAGTCAGTCACTCATGCATCTATGTTCTAAGTAATACCCCCACCAAACATATAGACACTCATATTGATATTAAAAAAAAACATCTAATAACCCATATACATACACATGTAGCTACTCACCAACCCATGCAGCCACTTATACACAAAGTGAAACACTAATCCTTATATTTAAATAGCTAAACATTACTCACTAATATATGTATACACTAAGATACACTTAATAAGCCAGTGAACCAATCCATTTTTTTTAAAAAAAACATCCCTTTGGACACTTATTTAAAGATTAAAAAGACACACATTTCCTGAATGGTGTCATCAGTGATGTCATGAGTGATGTCACTGACCATGTCATGAGTGATGTAATACGTGACGTCATCAGCAGTGCATTGCACGCGCAAGTTATAGTAAGTCCAACTAACTATAACGTGGGAATTTCAATGGTTTTATGCGAGTAAAACTTCCAGCTAACTATAACTGGTGTAAAACCTATGGTTTTTTCAGTGAATATATATATATATATATACACATATATACACACACATAGGGGTGGCATGGGTAATTTTAGGGGTTAGAGTGGGTATAGGTTTTGGGGTGGCCAGGGCAATTTTAGGGGTTAGGGTGGGTATTGGTTTTGGGGTGGCAAGGGTAATTTTAGGGCTTAAGGTGACTAGGGGATTGGGGTGGAAAGAGTAATGTTTGGGTTTAGGGTGGGTAGGGATTTTGAGGTGGCAAGGGTAATTTCAGGGTTTAGGGTGGGTAGGGGGTTTGGGGTGACAGGGTATTTTTAGAGTGGGTAGGGGTTTTGTGGTGGAAGTATCATTTTAGGGTGGGTAGGGGTTGAGGGGTTGTTGGATTTTTAGGAAATGTGTTTATAAAATATATTTTACATAAATGTTTATACATATTACCTACTGGCGGTTGCCAGTAGGTGGTTATAGTTAGGACCTAGTTTCCATAGGAAAATCATTTTTTTGTTTTCCCATTAACATTGGCGTCATTTGACAAATCTTCGCGAAATATTCAAAACTAGTGGGGCGCTCTGGTCAGTTCCTGTCTTGAAAGTTTTGGGGTGATTCGTCAAACGGGGACCGAGAAAAAAGGGAGGTCCCAAAAGGCGTTTTCCCCATGTTCATTTCCATAGGAAACTTTAGACAAAGCTACAGCCCGAACTGCTGAACGGAATTACACCAAATTTGGCAAAAGGGTAGCTCTTGGTTCAGAAAGAGTCCTTTTTTAAATGGTGTAAATCCGTTCAGTAGTTCCTGGGAAATTAGAAAAAGAAAGTTTTGATATCTATGACTGCGGTGGGTTCACTAACCCTCCCGGGCATGAGCTTCACTCTGATTGGCTGCCAACACTTCAAACCAGGAAGTGTTGGCAGCCATCTTGTGACTCGGTAGAACCAAGTCACAAGAAAACAGAAAAAAGAGGTTAAAAAACAATAAAAGGGGGCAGGGTAGAAACACCCTGACCCGCTAGGCCTGCTCTGGGACCCCCAGGGCCAAAAAAAGCATCTTTTAAAATAATTCCAGCAGGGCTCTTTTAAAAAAAACCTGTGTGGGGGGACTCAAGTCCCCCCACACGCCTCGGGGACCACCACCTCCCCGGGGCACTAAATATGGGTGTAAAAAGGTGCATGGCCTCGGACCACCTCTCTGCAATGCAGCTCTGTGGCGCTTACTGGAGGTACCTGGTGGGCTAGGTGGCCTCCAAGACCCTCACGATTGAAGGGGACATATCCCCAAACGTGCTAGGGAGCACTTTTGCACAGTGGTGCAGGGAGGGAGCGGGTCTGATATAAGAAGTGTGGGACTTACTGTTGGTTATAAAAGATATAGTTGGCCCCCAAGGTTGACGTTGGGGGCTAACTACTCCTCCTGTTACCTCCCGCAAATCCCACACAGTAGGATTGCTAAGAGGTGTTTTGGAGGCCACGTTCACCTTTCTCCTACACTCTGGAAATGCGACTGGTATGCTATAGTCCAAAATTAGCATTTAAAAAACCTTTGAAATTCACTGAAAAAACCATAGGTTTGAGGCACGTTATAGTTAGAAATTAGCATTTAAAAAAACCTTAGAAATTCACTGAAAAAACCATAGGTTTCAATGAAGTTATAGTTAGTTGGTAATTGCTTATAATTTTCATTTCACCTGTTATGAAAAATGTCGGAAAATATGCCAATACGTAACCTTGCACGAATTCATGTTCATTTGACAAAATGCAAAGAACATGAATGCACAGAACGAAAACAGCCAATGTTAGCCACATTTGTGGTCCAGGCCCCATTTTTTGTGGAAATATGTCTTTGTTTCCAAAATGGGCATGAGGATGCATTTTGAGCTCAAATGCAGTGCTAATGGCAAATTGTATTAAGCAAATGGAAATTCAGCAAATTATATAACACCCTCTTTTTTAAAGCAATTCAATGAAAAGGCATCCCCAAAAAGTTAGGCAGACATATTAGACTTAGCAGAGCTACTTCAAGATACACCAATGTTAGAAGCTCGGACATCAAACAGTAGTGTTCTCTCTCAATTTAAAAAAAATATCCAGACCCTTTAAAAAAAAAAAAGAGCTGAGTCACGCTAATACCTATTACAGTTCTTTTGCCTGCTTGTTAACAATTCAGATTTACCTTGCGCATACTTGCCTATATTTTTATATTTATATCACATAGCTATTTTATTTTTAGATTTTTCAAAACCCTAACTTTTTTGAAAATTTAGCACAGCAATGTGGCAAGAGTACACCATGTCAGATCAACATGCACATTTATACAATAGGTCATAGCGGAATGTTACCCCATACACGCATCACTTAATAACAAAACAGAGGCAAAAACATCATGGGAGCACTGGAACAATGAAGGGAATCGCAAAAGAGGCACAAAGTGTGGAGGGAGAGAGGTTGGGGGAGCAAGGGAGAATGAAAAACAGAAGGGAGGCAGCTCATTGACCTTCACCGGTGGCCGCCACGGGTGGAGAGATGGCGGGGAGCGCAGGAGAGGACGCAGGGTGCGGGAGTCATGACTCAATAGGTAGGACAAGAGCGCGCCCCAGATATCGAGCGAGGGGAATCTGGCTGGCATAAGGTCCCAAAATTCGGACAGGAGAAACTGGCAGCAGGATGCATCCTTCAGCCAGAGGGCCACCTTACGAGCAGGGCTGCAACCCCAACACATGGAAACCCTACTCCGCGCAAGGACCAGTAGCATGGCGATCTATTTGCGTGAGCTATCAGGGCAAAATTTAACAAAGCCTAGTAGGCAAAGCAGCGGATCACGTTGAACCAATGAGGAGGTAATCTCAGAGATAGCAGCGCAGACTTTAAACCAGTATGCAGATACCTTGGGGCATAGCCAGGCAAGGTGGGAGAAATCAGCAGCAGACGCGGAGCAGCGCAGACATCTGTCGTTGGCGATGAGCCCCATCATGTGCAGTTGGACAAGGGTCCGATAGAACCTGTGTATATATTTAAAGTGAATAAGGCACAGACAGTAGTTACAGCCAGTCAGTTTGGGAAATTTCAACGCCTAAATCCTCAACCCACGCAATGCGTGCCCAGTCGGTGGAGTTGGAAGACGCCGCAAGAGTAAGAGCATTGATTTTAGTGACAAGCTTCTTTGGGGAGGTGCATGTATAAAGGAGGCCGACGAGAGTGTCCATCGTGGGTGGAGGCTGGGGAAACGATGGGTATAGTTTCCTGCAGACAGCTCTAAGCTGATAGTAAAGTAAAGTATCCATAGGGCCGGGGTCCGGAGCGGGTGCAAAGAATGTGTTTCCCGGGTAGAGATCGGACACCGTAGAAAGTCCCAGGGGGTTTGCATGTTTAACCATCCCAGAAGATTGAAAAGGAGGGAAGGCCAGATGGTGAGGAATTGGCATCCTATCTTCAGAGAGCATGTCCGAGACCGAAAATTTACAGAGGCCTTCCCAGGCCCAGGGTAAAGTCTCAACAGTGTCAATCTCGGCGTGTGGGCGTTTTGCTGGAGCGAATAAGGCAGTGGTGAGCGGCGGCTAAGTATGAAGAAAACTAGCCTGGGTGCTGGGAGCATAGAGTTAAAATTGGGGGTACCAAGCCCGCTGCGCGACATTGTGAGGGTCAGAATATTGTAAGAGATCCTAGGCTGTCGGCCGGCCCAGATCAGAGTGATTATCAAAGAGTGGATTCTACGGAAGAATTCTGAAGAATGTCCAGCAGTGACAGAAAAACACAGCAGAGCCATCATATTGCACTATCTCTTGGTATTAGCCATATTATCTGCCTTTAAAATGAGAAATAAGATGTGTCTGTCTTAAAATCTATATCAAATGTTGCAGCATGACCTATATAGCCTAAAAAAGTTAATGGTTTGTGGAAAAATTACCCTGCTGTACCGACCCATCTTCATCCCTTCTGATGGGCCTGCAGGAAAAAGCATGGGATAGGTAATCTGTGTGAAGTGCCAATGGAATCTATTTTCAGCCCTATAAGTAGTTGCTGGGTCTGTAAGAACCCTATGATCCTGCTTTTTTGATAACCTATTGGAGTGATTATATCTCTATGGTAGGATGTAGCCTCCTGTTGCCTTCTATGGTTCCAATGTGGACATTAGGTGAGACAATTCTATCCTGGTGGCTTTTACCTTAACAATAGTAGAGCATACTGGACCATAATTCAGGGCCTGTGCTCAGAATGAGGCAGTAAAGATAAAGAGGGAGCATTCTGAATCTTGGTAGTGGGAGGTATTTTGATGGAGCGGTAGACATAACCAAATTCCGACTCAGCGAAGTTTTTCAAAGGCCTTATTCTGACAGCAGTTTCATGTCGGCATTTCATACATGGAACTGCTATTGGAAACTGTCTTAGGGGGCCCCTAATAGGGCTCATTCCCTCAGCGGCCAACCGCTCTGGGGGGCACCTGTGGTGCTCCCCTCAACATCCTTGCACTGTGTGGCAGGCACCACATGGTGCCGGCCACACCGTGCAGGGGTGTTTCAAAGCCTCCATTTGTCAATGGACGCTTGTGCTGGCCTTTTGTGCCCACCGCATAGGCTTCCCTCAACAAATGGATGCTTTCGACCACCGTATGCGTGGTTGCATCATGATAGTGAGGTCGGAACCGCTGACCTAAGGTCGCAGACATCGTAATAAGGCCCAACATTTGAAAAAATATCATAATTACAGAATCTGAATAATTAATTATCATTTAAATGTAACATAATTATTAATTAATTAACATGTATTTACTTCCCACCCTATACCCCAGCAAACCCCACAACCCATACCTAAAACATGACTTAAAAAAGAAACAAATTGCCCAATTTACATAATTAGTTATCAAATAAATATTTAATAATTAACAACTGATTATTATTAATTAAAATCAATTTACTTCCCACCCTGTACCCCAGCAAACCCCACAACCCATACCTAAAACATGACTTAAAAAAGAAACAAATTGCCCAATTTACATAATTAGTTATCAAATAAATATTTAATAATTAACAACTGATTATTATTAATTAAAATCAATTTACTTCCCACCCTGTACCCCTACAAACCCCGCAAACCACATCTAAAACATAACTCAAAAAATGGATGAATTGCACAATTTTCATAGTTACAAAACAAGAGTCCTGAGTTTTGGCTGAGGGAAGGCCTGTTTGGCCTCTATCCATAGGAGAGGTTCATGCCAGCAATCAAAATATCAATTCACCTAAACTACAGAGTTTTGATCCCCAGTAAAAT
Source organism: Lissotriton helveticus (assembly GCF_964261635.1). NCBI lineage: Eukaryota > Metazoa > Chordata > Amphibia > Caudata > Salamandridae > Lissotriton > Lissotriton helveticus. The sequence continues at coordinate 1,173,048,399 of NC_136070.1, forward strand.
GTGTCGGAGGAAACAGAATGAACGATATATTTAGGTAAAGACAGACTTAGGTGTGTTGCCAAATGGGGTAAAGTAAGCAGCAGGTTCAAGTTGTGCAATCTAGCATTTACTGTTGTATCTGAATTATTGCAAAACCAAAGGGGATAATGGACAGAGTGTTGAACACTGCAAGCACTCACCCCCAGTCAAATGATGGGTTTGATCCATCATCATTCTTTAGCTCACTCCGCCACCCCAGTTCAGACATGGCCATATGCATATCAGTCTGACCCTGTGCCTCTTGGAAACAGTCAAGCCTGAACTGCCAAGCCATGTCTTCCCTGTACCGGAAACATGCATTCTGGGACTGGTTTCTGGCTAATCAGCCGTCATCAGCCAGGCTAGCTTGAATCCAGTGGCAAAGTGAGCAAGGGACGCATGCCTGGGCATACCCTGCCAATTCAGAGCGAACAAAGCAAAACCAAAGGGGAAAATGGACGGAGTGTTGACCATTGCAAGCACTCCCAGTCAACTGATCTGGGTTTAATCCATCATTATTTATTAGCTCACTCCGCCACCCCATTTCAGACATGGCCACATGCAAATCAGTCTGACCCTGTGCCTCATGGGAACAGTCCAGCCCGAACTGAATTATTGTTAAGTAATTGTTACTGGATGACCCAATTACAGATATTTTCTAAGGTTGAAGGGTCCAGAAGCATGTTTCCTTGAACCTCTACTTTCAAAGAGTAATAAAGCAAGGGGTGACCGTGCGCCAGGTAATGAATTCCAGAGCATCAGTATAAAGTTTCAAAGAATTATTTATTTCCAATCAAATAATTCTCATGAAATGGGAACATAACACTCAGCGTTTCATTTTCACTTGGAGAACTTCATCAGGGCTCAAATAAGACGAGTCTCCTCGCGATAATGAATTATTGGTACAAAAAGGGGAGTTCCAAAAAGTACAATGGGCGCAGTGTAGGTTGTTCAGGAAGCAGAGTCCAACTCAGCGATTCTGAAGACATTCCAACAACGGAGAGGCCGATACTTGGCCCTGGGAATTCCCGATTGCGACAGTGTTAATACCTGGAGTACCGACCCTGCATATCGTTTACATTTTCATTACTCAAGTTATTTTCTTTTGTTTATAGATTATAGATGTATTCACTGATTAGTAACTGTTCCTAAAACAAAGGACCATAACCAAGTTGGTCTCATATGAGAGAAAGTAGAAAATGGAAAGGAAGGTAGTCTCTATATGTGGTTCCCAGTTGATGAAGGTGCAGGAATTTCTCTCTTAAAGAAAACTTCTTCGCCTTCAAGAAACAACTTTATCATCAAATTCAAGGGACCAGCATGAGGAGTATGCTCGTGCCGAGTCTAGCCTGTGAGTACATGCCCAACATTGAAGCCAATTTCATTCTGGGCGAAACCAACTCCTACAGAGAGAATATTATGGTATAGCGACGCTATATCGATGACATTTTACTCTTCTGGAGAGGAGATGGGGATCTATGTACCACATTTTGCGAATGGCTGAACACCCTAGACCCCTTTCTGAAATTTACAGGGACAATATCCAAAGAGAGCATCGCATTTCTGGATCATCCTACAAGAAGAAACCCTGCTAACCATGAACTACAAAAAACCCAAGGACCAGAATAGTCCCCTGATGTACCAGAGCCACCAGCCCAAGGCACTCAGGGACAATCTCCCAGTGGGACAATTTCTACGGCTCTGCTGCAATTGCAATGCCATCTGCGAATTTGAAGAACAATCTTCCATTCTGTCACACAATTTGTCAGTGTGCAACTACCCCCAGAGCACTATACGGAAAGCATACAGATGAGCCAGGAACAACCATAGGGAGGCATTGTTGGAAGTTAAGGAGAAAGCCTGAACCAATTCACTTACATGTGTAACTACGTTCAACTCCAACAAAATCCAAAAACGGATTAGGAAAAACTGGGGTATTTTGCAACAAAAATATTTAATCCTGGACCAACCCTACTCTCCTCATTTAAATGAACACAGAACTTCAAAGACCTCCTGGTACATACACGACTGAAACAATCCATCAATACTCAACCTACCTTGTGGGCACTACCACCAGTTGAGGGTGACCATCCATGTGGTACCTGCCTTGTATGTCTATTGACTGAAGTATGACTTGAAGTATGAAGTATGAAGTATGACTTGAAGGGAGACCATTTTAACTTTTCGGCAGACAGCAGGCTCACCTCGCATTTACAGGCTATTTACCGGCGCCCATTCCACAGAGCCTACACCTCACCGCACCCGCTCCGCGGGTGCCGCTTCGCGTGCAAGGACTCAGGACACCGCGGGTGAGAGGCGCTAGCGGGGCTGCGAGCATGCAGGGACTCCAGGAACCAGGAGTCCCTGCGAGACCGTCCTCCAGCTTCCGGTCCGCTCTCCCTGCTGGCCCTCCCCCCGCCATCGAGGAGTGAAAAGCTACCCTCTTTTGCCTGTTCCGTGGGAGACCATTTTAACTTTTCGGCAGACAGCAGGCTCACCTCGCATTTACAGGCTATTTACCGGCGCCCATTCCACAGAGCCTACACCTCGCCGCACCCGCTCCGCGGGTGCCGCTTCGCGTGCAAGGACTCAGGACACCGCGGGTGAGAGGCGCTAGCGGGGCTGCGAGCGTGCAGGGACTCCAGGAACCAGGAGTCCCTGCGAGACCCTCCTCCAGCTTCCGGTCCGCTCTCCCTGCTGGCCCTCCCCCCGCCATCTACGCCCCTATAACTTTCCTTGTCCCTCCCGCAGCGCGGGACGCAGCTTGGGGCGAAGACTGGGCAAAGACTGGGCCGTTTGAGGCCGTTCGAGGTCTAAGAGGACTGGGCTGGGCCACGCCCCTTGGTTGGTGCATTATACAGTTTTATTGGTGTAATATTTTATTAATTATTTATTGGTATTTATTTCTTAATCTGTATAATGTGCTCACGGGGTAGTCGGAGTAAAACCCTTATGGCCGCGAGTAATTCTAATCGGACACTGGATGATTTCCTAGTCAAAACCAATTTGGCCATTAATGAGGAAATCAGCAAAATGCAGCACAGGGTCTCATTGGATCTTGAAGCTGCACGAAGGTTATCCGAGCATTTAGCTACTACTAGAAAGTCTTCCATGGGGAATATTGCTTCTGCCCGCACCCCCGAGCATACAGTAGGTCCGCGGCCATTATTGACAATGGCTGTCATCCATCCAGCTCCTTCTACTACCCCTCCAATATCCCCTTTGATCCATTCACCCACTCCATTGGAACCAATTAAGGATCCTGTCCCACTAACTTGCATGTCAGGCACCTTGTATCCCCCTAAAATTAATTCATCTATGAATTTAGGCAGGGCCAGGAAAACGGCAATTTATAAAAAGAAATGCATTGCCAGGGCCATTCATGCGCGGAAAAAAGCGAAAATTGCTAGATCACAGTTTTTCAATAGTAGAAGGGCACTAGGATCTCTTGGGACAAAGGATGACAGTATGAAAATTAATCCTGGCACTCTGGGTGGGGCAGCCGCTCCGGATTTAAACATCTCCGCGGATGATAGCATCCTGGTTGCCTCCCCAGGGACGAATAGAACGAATGATCCGATGGTTCAAGTGTGTGGATCACTAAATGATAGAGGGGGAGATGAAGAATTCCTCAATATAGTTTGGGGCACGTTAAAACAGCTACTTACCCCCTTGGAATTAAGGCTTTCTCGTATAGAGAATAATCTGTTAGAAATGGATAGGACCATAGTCACCTTGGCCAGCCTGAGCCTAAAGGAAATGGAAGCTAAACGTACCAGTGAGACTGATTTATCCCCCCAGATAAAAGAACCAGTATCCTTACCACTACCCTTACAAATACCTCAAAATATTCCTATGCCCTTACCAATAGCAAAACCCATACCGAAGCCACGCACCACTGTTGCAAACCAGACTGCATCAACCCCTAGTTCTGTTGCACCAAAATTATGTTCCTTGCCTAATCCAGCCCATAGGCAGAATCCTAACTTACGAGCCGCCCCACAACACGGCAAAAGGCAAAACTATCTGAATAATTTTCAGCGGCCGTCCAGTCGCCCCAATTTTCGTGGTGGTTTTATTGACCTTCCACCAGAAGCCGGGCCTTATGTCACTATACTAGCTGGAGTTCCTGAGTTGGACCAGAATTCCCAGGAGAACCACCATTCCCTGAAAAATAAAGTCATTCATTGGCTCAATTCCAACACACAGCTCCCTGTCCATCAAAGAAGCAGTATATTAATGGTCCGAAGAGTGCCATGGATAGGTCCCACACCCAAGTCCTTGGCAGGTGACTGTATTATTGTTTCTTTTGCTGACCCTTACACAGCACAGAACATATGTGCGCGGCCATCGTATGAAGTTAACCCCACAATAGTTATGAGACCCCTTACCTTTTTTTACCCTCCAAGAAATCACCATGCGAAGGAAGGTTCATGGACTATTGTCCAGAACACCGGACGGACAATAAATAGGTCCGATGGATATAGCCAGCAAAATTGGTGGCAAGGGGCACCCACTACCAACATGTTTGGTTCTCTGCAGGAGGTGGCAGGATGGTTTCCAAATAATATTCCTTTAAGAAATCGTTTTGATCCACTTGTGGGCATGGATGAGCAAGATTGACCACCACAATATTCTCCTGGTAATGCCCTGATAATAGGAGAGCCCAGCCAGAGGGAGAAGGGAGAAAGTCGTAACGATAACCCATGGGAGAATGTTCCCATCGGTGACGATCGTGCTTCCAACCCCCAAGCCCCTGAGGCTGGTATCAACATAGAAAGTGCATCAAGTGCAACTATCCAATGGCAAGTTCCGGAAGTACCACTTAAGCCAGACACAAAGATCCAAAGTGAACAAAGGATGTGCCTAATTTCATGGAATATTGCTGGGCTTGCTTCAAGACTGGAGGATGAGGCATGGTTAGATTTTGTGGGTGTCTGTGATATTTTGTGCCTCCAGGAAACATGGAGCCGTTGCGCACAGGATATTGAGGGCTTTCGAGCCCTTAATACCCTAGCGGTACCTTCACAAGCAGGTAGGGCAAAAGGTGGTCTAATGACAGCAACCTCATTAAAACTGTGTAAACTTGTAATCACCAAGATAGTTGACACCCTATGGTTTCAAGTGCTGATGTTGGTCAATTTGTTTCCTGAACCGTTGTTATTGATTAATTGGTACTATAACATCTTTGATAATAACGAGACAACTGTAATGTTGAAGTTGGAGGAGGCCATAGCCAGGGCACGTCACGAGCAACCCCTACTCTTTGTCATCTGGGTGGGAGACTTCAACTGCTCTTTATGCACCCATGGGGACTCGAAGGTGTGTGGTTTGAGAGACTCTCATGACCTTCCTTTGACACACTTTAAACACACACCCCAGGGGGACGCTTTAAATAATATCATCATTTTGAATGACCTATCTATAGTGGAACCCTGGGTTGGTCCAGACTCTGCCCCGATACCAACTTTTCAGGGAAGTAGAGGCACGATGAGTTTCATTGACTTTGTAATTATCTCCAGTGGGTATTTCCACTATGTTGATAAACTGGAAGTAATTGCTAATGCTATAGTTTGGAAAACAGGGGACCCCTACGTAAATTAAATTTGCTATAGGTAGGGCAAAAACAGTTTTGAAAAGAAATTATAGCAAACAATTAATAAGACAATGCCAAGACCTCTCATTCATATACTCATGTGTATAGCTACGACATTCACACAACCTTATAAGTTTGTGATCACAAGGAGATGTATATTGAGTTTTTTTAAAAATCTTTTATTTTTATTTTTTAGCAAAATTTGTCTGATTATTTTGAGTGTCCTATATAGGCTCTTTAAATAGATGATTATAATACACAATTCAATAATTCATTTAATGAAGATATACACATTTAAAGACAAAAATATTTTTTGAAAAATATGAACACATATCACAAAAACTAACAAAGACAATTCGGTCAATGGTCTATTGTAGTGGGCAAAAGCGGTGAGTGTTGGCACTACGCGCGTTTCGGCATTCTGCCTTCATCAGGTGACCGTCATTCACGTGTATATTGTACAGGACAACAAAGACTATAAAAAATACAAAAACATGCATATAATTATATTGAGAAATTTAAAAAAGTCGTAGCATAATGATATTTACATTTTTACATTTTGAGAGGGTATAGGTCATTATTAACATACACATATATACAATATTTACATACAGTAGCTCATAACTAGATTGGAATTAGTTATTATATATGTTCCAATGGGAGACACTGTTGTTATCAATTTCTACTCTTAGTTACAATTGGGTCCTGTATAACCGACCATCATCAACTCTAAAGGACCAATCATAATTTCTTCCAATTTTCATGCAGCTCAGATAGTCGGGTAATACGATACACATTAAGACACATTTATTCATAAGGATATATTGTGTATGGCATAAAAATAGGTTTTATCTATTTTGATCAGAGACAACCTAACATGTCTTTTACATCAGTCGTCTATATTCTAAAGTAGAGACACAATTCGTATCAGACCATTATCTAGGAGAGAACTTGCAGATATAATTTACCTGTAAATGGCTGTATTAGATATCTATATTCCAGGTAATTAAAGATTTATGATATAGTCATGTCTATTCCTGTTAAGACAGTATGGATGAGTCACTCGGAGCGGTAGCATGAGTGTATATAATAAGATCATTAAGAGGGATCACCAACCTTTTTATCCGAAAATAAGATATCACTATATAGATCGTGGTGCGATTCCTTTGAAGATTCTTATGGATTATCACGCCTAAATAAAGAGTAAGTATACCCATTAGTTACTATTTGGTTCAAATTTATGAATTGAATAGGATCCACATATATATTTACCGTTTTAAAAAAGGTTTTCTTGTACAGAAGATGTAAGATTTATGACACTCAGTCTGCACTTTTTTTCTTTCTTTTTTCTCTCTTCTCCAAAGGCCTATGTTCAGAGGCCCTTGAGTGGGAAACTTTATCTGTGGCACTAAGGAAATATAAGTACACTTATGTAATGTTTGTGTAACTCCAGTCTATATAGAGTACTTAATCTCAGAAGTATAGATTTGAAGCGGTACCTTTTCCTAGATATACTGCAAGTCTTGAAACGTCATGGTTGGGAGGCCGGCAAATGTAGTTTTGTAATTTTTTTTTTTTTTTCCTTTTTGCTGTTAAAAGTAAGAGCAAATATATATATCTATTTTCCTTCAAACATCAAAACCAGGACATTCGATGGTATAAAGATAGAGCTTAAAAGCGTGTCTGGATGCAATATTACCTTTATTTATGAAGCAGGACAGTTTCCCCGTATTTAAAACCGAGGATGACGTATATGATATGGCTTTAATGGATACACCGTGCTAGAGGGAAGGGGATAAAGCAGCAAGTTTAAACGCTAGCTCCGCATCAGCCTATGAGCATCTACAGAGCACAGTCTTGGTGCGTGTGAGGGTAGTAGCTGTAGTTTGCTTACCTTTGTTTTACAGGCTGATAGATTTTGGCCAGACTTCCCCTCGACGTGCCGGTGGTTCAGGAACAAAAAGGTTTGTAAACCGGCGGTATATATTCACATCGGGCGCGCCAAAAAAGGGAGATATAATTGATTGCACCTGGCTCTAATGAAAGTCTGGCGCATATTCAGTGACGTGATAATCTTGGGACTTGATGCCATAAAAATAGAAGACGGACTAACGCGGACTCGTCTGTGAGCAAGTTAGAGATGAACTACATATGGCAGCAGCCTAATATGTTTAAATGGTGTCCGATGTCATAGAAATAGACAACGGGCTTCCGCGGACTAGTCAAAGGGCAAGTTCGAGTTGAACTACATGTGGCAACGGCCTATATGTTTCAATATTGTCCGATAGCGCATATTTGGAGACGTAAAAAGTCTGGGAACTTGATGTCAAAAAGATATTTTTATAGAAATAGAAGATGGACTTTCACAGGCAATATTGCATACTTATTTTATTAGAGACAGTTACTGAAAACAGCCTCATATATGGATATTATTCAGGGAATTTATCTAAGGATCTGTATCTCGTCCGATCCCCATGTCAGTGTATAAGGAGACAATACATAAACGCTGATATAATTGGGGTGACCATACTAATGGATAACAAATGTATTGACATGGACTCATGTTGGTATATATATGTCCCACATAGAGATAGGGGTGAATGGGGTGACCATACTAATAGATAGCAGATGTATTGACATGAACCCATATTGGTATACAAATGCCCCAAATAGAGATAGGGATGAACTTTATCACTTTCGGGGTATTTATAAAAAATAGACTTCTGACTATATGGATATATCAATGTACAGCTCTACTGTATATCTCTTATAGTGGATAGTATATGCAATCTTACAGAATCGCTTGTTCCCATGGAATATCCTGGTTTAGGCCTTGGGTAAATGTATTCAGAGAAAAAATCCAGAATACCTCCCGTTTTTTACGGACTTTGTCTGGGCATAGGCCTTCACGTGTCTCAATATGTTCCAGGATAATCCAGCGTATATCCTCTGGTTTGTGATTCTGTTCGATGTAGTGACTCACCATCGGTGCATTTAATTTCTGGGTTCTGATTGCAGATTTATGTTCGGTGAGCCTCGTGTACAGGGACCTCGAGGACTCACCGACATAGCCCAAGCCGCAAGGGCATAGAAGCAAATATACAATGTTTTTGGTTTTGCAATTCACCATACCTGTCAGTTGGATTTTAACTCCATTGTGTTCCATTTCCTTTGCTTCAATCGCCTGGGGACAAACTTTGCATATTCCGCATTTGTAGTTTCCGGTCACTGGATCCAAATTCGTTAAACTTCTTTGGATGGATTTTGCCAAGGGAGGCATGCGGGACCTAACCACTATATCTTTGAGATTTTTATTTTTGCGATATGCAAAGAGTGGTTTTGGCAGGTTTTCGTTGGTATTTTTGTTTGTATTCAAAATGTGCCAATTAGAATAGATTATCTGGCGTACTTGGTTGTTCAGACAGGAATGTCTTGAAACAAACACCAAGTTTGAAATTTGTTTCGGTTTTGTGCCTTGTAGTAGGTGTTGCCGATCGTAGAACCGTGCCCTTTTATAGGATTCACGTACTAGGCGATGGGGGTACCCCCGCTCCTCAAACTTTTTTCTCATCATAATCGCTCGTTCATCAAAATCTTTGAGTCTGGAGCAATTCCGTCTCAGCCTGAGAAATTGGCTGAACGGGATACTGTTTTTTTGATTGGATGGGTGGAAGCTATCGTAATGGAGGATTGTATTGCGGGCTGTGGGTTTTACAAAAAGGTCCATAAATAGTTGACCTTGGTCATGTTTTATTGTGACATCAAGAAATTCTATTTCATTGTTGTTAATTTGTGCAGTGAACTTTGTGACCCAAATTTGAAGTTGCCTCCCTTGGCAAAATCCATCCAAAGAAGTTTAACGAATTTGGATCCAGTGACCGGAAACTACAAATGCGGAATATGCAAAGTTTGTCCCCAGGCGATTGAAGCAAAGGAAATGGAACACAATGGAGTTAAAATCCAACTGACAGGTATGGTGAATTGCAAAACCAAAAACATTGTATATTTGCTTCTATGCCCTTGCGGCTTGGGCTATGTCGGTGAGTCCTCGAGGTCCCTGTACACGAGGCTCACCGAACATAAATCTGCAATCAGAACCCAGAAATTAAATGCACCGATGGTGAGTCACTACATCGAACAGAATCACAAACCAGAGGATATACGCTGGATTATCCTGGAACATATTGAGACACGTGAAGGCCTATGCCCAGACAAAGTCCGTAAAAAACGGGAGGTATTCTGGATTTTTTCTCTGAATACATTTACCCAAGGCCTAAACCAGGATATTCCATGGGAACAAGCGATTCTGTAAGATTGCATATACTATCCACTATAAGAGATATACAGTAGAGCTGTACATTGATATATCCATATAGTCAGAAGTCTATTTTTTATAAATACCCCGAAAGTGATAAAGTTCATCCCTATCTCTATTTGGGGCATTTGTATACCAATATGGGTTCATGTCAATACATCTGCTATCTATTAGTATGGTCACCCCATTCACCCCTATCTCTATGTGGGACATATATATACCAACATGAGTCCATGTCAATACATTTGTTATCCATTAGTATGGTCACCCCAATTATATCAGCGTTTATGTATTGTCTCCTTATACACTGACATGGGGATCGGACGAGATACAGATCCTTAGATAAATTCCCTGAATAATATCCATATATGAGGCTGTTTTCAGTAACTGTCTCTAATAAAATAAGTATGCAATATTGCCTGTGAAAGTCCATCTTCTATTTCTATAAAAATATCTTTTTGACATCAAGTTCCCAGACTTTTTACGTCTCCAAATATGCGCTATCGGACAATATTGAAACATATAGGCTGTTGCCACATGTAGTTCAACTCGAACTTGCCCTTTGACTAGTCCGCGGAAGCCCGTTGTCTATTTCTATGACATCGGACACCATTTAAACATATTAGGCTGCTGCCATATGTAGTTCATCTCTAACTTGCTCACAGACGAGTCCGCGTTAGTCCGTCTTCTATTTTTATGGCATCAAGTCCCAAGATTATCACGTCACTGAATATGCGCCAGACTTTCATTAGAGCCAGGTGCAATCAATTATATCTCCCTTTTTTGGCGCGCCCGATGTGAATATATACCGCCGGTTTACAAACCTTTTTGTTCCTGAACCACCGGCACGTCGAGGGGAAGTCTGGCCAAAATCTATCAGCCTGTAAAACGAAGGTAAGCAAACTACAGCTACTACCCTCACACGCACCAAGACTGTGCTCTGTAGATGCTCATAGGCTGATGCGGAGCTAGCGTTTAAACTTGCTGCTTTATCCCCTTCCCTCTAGCACGGTGTATCCATTAAAGCCATATCATATACGTCATCCTCGGTTTTAAATACGGGGAAACTGTCCTGCTTCATAAATAAAGGTAATATTGCATCCAGACACGCTTTTAAGCTCTATCTTTATACCATCGAATGTCCTGGTTTTGATGTTTGAAGGAAAATAGATATATATATTTGCTCTTACTTTTAACAGCAAAAAGGAAAAAAAAAAAAGAAAAAAAAAAAAAAATTACAAAACTACATTTGCCGGCCTCCCAACCATGACGTTTCAAGACTTGCAGTATATCTAGGAAAAGGTACCGCTTCAAATCTATACTTCTGAGATTAAGTACTCTATATAGACTGGAGTTACACAAACATTACATAAGTGTACTTATATTTCCTTAGTGCCACAGATAAAGTTTCCCACTCAAGGGCCTCTGAACATAGGCCTTTGGAGAAGAGAGAAAAAAGAAAGAAAAAAAGTGCAGACTGAGTGTCATAAATCTTACATCTTCTGTACAAGAAAACCTTTTTTAAAACGGTAAATATATATGTGGATCCTATTCAATTCATAAATTTGAACCAAATAGTAACTAATGGGTATACTTACTCTTTATTTAGGCGTGATAATCCATAAGAATCTTCAAAGGAATCGCACCACGATCTATATAGTGATATCTTATTTTCGGATAAAAAGGTTGGTGATCCCTCTTAATGATCTTATTATATACACTCATGCTACCGCTCCGAGTGACTCATCCATACTGTCTTAACAGGAATAGACATGACTATATCATAAATCTTTAATTACCTGGAATATAGATATCTAATACAGCCATTTACAGGTAAATTATATCTGCAAGTTCTCTCCTAGATAATGGTCTGATACGAATTGTGTCTCTACTTTAGAATATAGACGACTGATGTAAAAGACATGTTAGGTTGTCTCTGATCAAAATAGATAAAACCTATTTTTATGCCATACACAATATATCCTTATGAATAAATGTGTCTTAATGTGTATCGTATTACCCGACTATCTGAGCTGCATGAAAATTGGAAGAAATTATGATTGGTCCTTTAGAGTTGATGATGGTCGGTTATACAGGACCCAATTGTAACTAAGAGTAGAAATTGATAACAACAGTGTCTCCCATTGGAACATATATAATAACTAATTCCAATCTAGTTATGAGCTACTGTATGTAAATATTGTATATATGTGTATGTTAATAATGACCTATACCCTCTCAAAATGTAAAAATGTAAATATCATTATGCTACGACTTTTTTAAATTTCTCAATATAATTATATGCATGTTTTTGTATTTTTTATAGTCTTTGTTGTCCTGTACAATATACACGTGAATGACGGTCACCTGATGAAGGCAGAATGCCGAAACGCGCGTAGTGCCAACACTCACCGCTTTTGCCCACTACAATAGACCATTGACCGAATTGTCTTTGTTAGTTTTTGTGATATGTGTTCATATTTTTCAAAAAATATTTTTGTCTTTAAATGTGTATATCTTCATTAAATGAATTATTGAATTGTGTATTATAATCATCTATTTAAAGAGCCTATATAGGACACTCAAAATAATCAGACAAATTTTGCTAAAAAATAAAAATAAAAGATTTTTTAAAAAACTCAATATACATCTCCTTGTGATCACAAACTTATAAGGTTGTGTGAATGTCGTAGCTATACACACGAGTATATGAATGAGAGGTCTTGGCATTGTCTTATTAATTGTTTGCTATAATTTCTTTTCAAAACAGTAATTGCTAATGCTGCCAGTGACCACAACCCTTTAACCCTATCCCTCCTTTGTCCTGTTAAACCCAAACATCCTGTCTGGGATCAACCTATAAAATACAACAGGAATCAAGGTATCACTCTTAAATGGGGTAAAATAGACGCAGCAGGTCTTGAGGCAGAGATTATAACCGGATATAGCTCAGAATATGATGCATGTCTATCACCAACAGCTAACCCCGAAAAGGTTATAGGGAATTTTGAATTATTATGTGGGCATGTAGCCGAACGCCTTACAAAACCAATTGGGAAAAACAAAAGGTCAGGGCCCAGATGGTTTGATGCTGCATGCTCAGCAACACATAGATCCCTGAAAGTGGCATTAAAACAAAAACCTAGGGATATAGATTTGGTTAGGGCATCTAGACTGGCCTATAAAGAAGCAATAAGAATAAGGAAGCTGGACTTAAAAAATCTGGCTTGGGAAGACTTAGAAAAGGCCTCTGATTTGAAGGGCAGCAGGCTATTTTGGGAAGTAATTAATCGCCCTCTTTTTATAAGTAATGGTAAGGACAATATTGTGATGCAGATCGCATGTGAAACATGGGAATCACATTTTGGGGCTATTTTTAATCCACATGGAACTTCACTTAACCAACCGTTATTGGGAGACCCTAGGGAACTGGTGGTTTCGCAATCATCTTTGTCCCTGAGCTTATCACTCACCCTGCAAGAAGTGGAAGATGCTCTGTCGAAAGGTATATCATTAAAAGCTCCCGGCCCTGATCTAGTGCCATTGGACTTTTTTAAGCACAATGTTAAGATTTGGGCCCCTCTTTTATTAAATGTATTTAGAGCAGTTGTTATTAGTCGTATTCCATCATCATGGAAGGAGGCAGTAGTGGTGCCGATTTTCAAGAAAGGCAATAGATCTGATCCCCGCTGCTATCGCCCAATCTCATTAATTGATGCATCATGTAAAATATTGGGTAGGGTTATCTTAGCCAGATTGGAAACATGGGCAGATTCGGTGGGCCTTATTGTAAACTCCCAATATGGGTTTAGAAAAGGCAAAGGTACTGTCGAACAGTGCCTGAACCTGGCATTGATTATAGGGAAACACATGAAGGCAATGAATTCTTCCATCCATCTTGCCTTCATGGACCTCTCAAGTGCATTCGACACTGTGTGCCGAAGCAAGCTGTGGAAGATGATGGAGGATATGGGTTTCGAGGAACCCTTGGTCTACTTGCTCCGTAGACTCCATGAAGCAACCACTGTAGCCATAAGGTTCGGGCCAGGGGGAGAGAAAACTAAGCCTATCCCCTCGACTGAGGGCGTCCGTCAAGGATGTATATTAGCCCCCTTTTTGTTCCTAGTCTACACTAATGGGCTGGAAAAATACCTGTTGGACCACTGCCATGATTTTCCAAAGGTTAATGGTAGGAGTATACCGATGCTTTCTTATGCCGATGATACGGTATTAATGACTCTCACAGGAAATAGTATGCAGCATTGTCTTGATGCCTTCCATAACTTCATGTTGGACCTAGACCTGAAGGTAAATTTCACCAAATCCTTTGCTATGGTCTGTGGCCCAAAGGGCACCAAAACCAGAAAGTTCGTAGTAAACAACTGCACCATTGAAAAGGTGGAAAACTTTAACTATCTGGGAAACCTTTTTAACAACAAATTAAGTTGGGCCCCGCTAATGAAGACTCGAGTCCAGAGTGCTAGTCGCTCTATCGAAGGTCTGTTTCGTTTCTGTGGGAAGTTAGGTCAAAAACCTGTCAAACATTTAAAAACCCTGTATAAAGCAAAATGCTTGTCGGTAGCTATCTATGGGGCAGGGGTCTGGGGAACTGAAAGCCCAGATACAATACAAATTATGGAGAATACATTTTTAAAACGTGTATTGGCCATTCCACTAAGTTCCTCAAATAGATTCGCCCATGATGAGATAGGTCTGAGTTATGTGAGTGACACTATTCGCCTCTCCCCCCTATTACTATGGGGCAAAATATGGCTATCAGAGGATCTACAATTGTCTAGAGACATCTTTCGGGATTGTCTAAAACTGACACACATGAATAAGATCCCATGGTTATCTTATGTAAATGAAACACTTCACAAAATAGGCCTGGGTGACATTTTTGATAACCCCGAAAACATTCAGGGAGATATTAAATCCGTCATCAAATCAAGTTATTGGAAATCCTCATTTGTGCACTCCTTGGTTAGCCCTCACGAATTTAAGGTTACTTTACAGCATCAGTTTTACTTAACCTTTACAAATCATGTGCAATGGCGATTCTATTTGACAAGGTTTAGGTTACACATTTTGCATTTTCTCTTTGCTTTTCCTAGACAGGGGAGCTGGTGTGAGAGACTGCCCCCCTGTCCTTGTAATAATAGAATTAGCCAAAGCACGATGCATGTTGTTCTTTTCTGCTCTTTATATAAGGATCCGAGAATGAGGTTTATTAAGCCGATCCTTAAGGAAAAACAACCATGCCACTATAAAGAGGGCTATGACCATTTGTTAGCTCTGTCTACATCTGATGTTTGTTGTGCAATGCTAAATTTTATACGTGTGTCACTCTTGATCAGAAAACGGTATAGTTAATTTTGGCTCCTAGAACTAGTCTTGTTGCCCAGGTATATTGTTGTTTTATGGTTTTTTTTCCTTGACTTCTAATACAACACTGATATGAAGTACTTATGATTAATTTAACCTGATCGAATAGCTATGGGCTATAACTGTGATTATTAATCAATGTATTTTATTAATTTAATGTATAAATTTAAAACTGCTTCTAAATGAATTCTAAAGTATGTTCTGAAATGTATTATCTGACTTTTATGATTCTTGTGTGAATCGAATAAAGTTTTTGAAACGAAACGACTGAAGTATCCAAACAAATTGACCAAGGTCTGGCTAGACCATGGGTACAAAAACGACATACAAACTGCAATACAAGAAATTGCATATATCTAACCACAGGTCTGTGCCTTAACCCCTTCGGCGCTGATGGCGAGCTCAGCTCGTCATCAGTTGCGCCGCTCGCACGCTGATGACGAGCTGAGCTCGTCATCTAACGCGGCTTTTTGAAAAAAGCCGCGTAGTGCGAAAATCGCCGCAGCGCGCATGCGGTTAAGCAATACGTTGGGATGACAACCAGACCCGTGAAACTACGCATAGGGGAACACAAAAGCACCATACGGTGCAAGAAGACCAACACTAAGCTACTGAATCACTTCCTAGAGATGAACCATGCTACAAATAACCTGAAATGGACCATCATCAAAGCCAATCCCATGGACTCGCACTACACTGTTCAGTCCAGAACAACGCTGGGTGTTCCGATTGAAACACGGGGATTAAATGATGACATACCATGGGCGGATCTTGTGACCTGAAATACTGAAGGGAACAAGTAAAACACCAGCACACTAAGAGAGGCTCTCCCCATACCGGCTAGTAAGGGCCACCCTACCATCCAGTAGACAGCCCGTCCACAGCACACTGTACTTTCTTCCATCATGTTATGGGATGGAGTATTTCACAGTTTGGGGTTTACAAGCTTTTAACATACACTGGTGATATGGGTAAAGATGGGACACCTGTACAAGATTACCACAGGTCATAGAATGTCACAGAATGCCCCAGTATGACCGTAATGTGTACCATAGTACAGCTAGAAAAATACATATAACATTTATAACCTCGTGAATGAAGTTTAGTGATTATGACAGGTATAATTCGAAAAATAATCTTGGTCCGCTTTTCAAATGTACACAATCCTCAATGTTGAACTTTAACTAGTTTGATACACTCCGTCTGCATAGCAGAATAAAAAATACAAAGAAAAACAAATTGTTAATATTGCGACCGTAATACACTTGGTAATATAATCATACTCACCACCCACATTGCCAATTCATTAGTTTGTGTGTTAGTCCATCATTACAAACACACGCAACATCAATTATACGACACAGGTGGTTTATGTGGCTGAACACACCATTACAATGTGGCGGCCGTCCTCAGCCAAGGCCGCCAACGATCACCGAGCAAGAGCGGTTTCCTTTAGTACATGCCCACCTCCTTCGAACCCCCGTCACTTCTGCCCGCCAGCATTCTAAACCGGGTGGACGCCGCCTTACATTCATCCGGCATCTATCCAGCGGCAGTGCAGGTAACGGGCCAGAATGAAGGGGCTTCAATGTGAGTATTACTCAGCTGATTCAACACGACAGAAATAGGTATGTCCCTCGTGCACTTGGCTTAATTTTGCATGATCGTCCCACAGTTCCCTCGAGACCGCGGGGATTTGCCAAGGAGGCACTTCATTTTCTTTGAAGGGATAATTAGCATGAGAGTCCCGAATGAGTGTGTGTGCTTTTTAGATATTATGCCTCACGTAATTTTAGAGTGTGCCCCACTACCAAATATTGGTAATGGACAGCCCGGGTCAACGCAACGCGGCAACCAACCATCGTATTTTAGACTCACTCATGGAGCGCACTTTGCATAATCGAGCAATGCTGGCCACCATGATACAAACAAGTGTTTTCTATACCACACTTGTTAAAAATACGACGTGCACAGCCAACACGAGCCCAGCGCATGAGACCTCCTCACCGATCATTGACCTAGACAGCTGTCAGACGTGCACATGTGGCAGTAACAGTATGTAAAGGCCCTTTTCCCACAAACTGCTGCAACAATATGCATGGTGAAAATCAAACGCTGCTGCTATAATTAAGTTAATTGTGGATTTTTATTCACTACGACTTATGTTTGTCTTTATATGTTTGTCTTTTGTTCCCGTTGTTATTTCTCTTCACCAGGTAATAACAGAAACACGAATGAGATGTTTCCATGAGCGCAATCACGCACTTACAGCTGAAAAGAGGTATCGTAGGAATATAGGGTGTCCTTTCCCTGCTCCTATTTTTATTCACGATTTCAAATCACACGGTCCTGGCAAAGTGCACAAGGATCCATTAGGGACCCATTCCCAGCGCGAAACATGTTGACCAACACACTCATTCACAAACACACACGAGCACTGAGAGCAGCAGAGTAATACTCAGACCTCTATGGTATTTGTTATTAGAGGTGCTCCATCTCCCCTGTGTAATTGTTTTATCCTTACCTCCGGACCTACGAATAAACATTGACCTCAGGGAACTGGTGGGGTAATTTCAACACACTTGCACTAATCTTTTTAGGTCCACACACCAGCATGCACAATTGCTACTTCTCCTAAAAAGATCTTTGAGAAAGAGCCCTCTTGCGGGGCCCGTGGGGACAGCAGCGCCACCCCCACGAGGAGCAACGCCCGATGATGAAGCATGACACTCGCAAGAGTGTGTGAGGGCACTAATTTCTAAAAGAGAAATTCCTCCACCTTCATCAACTGGGAACCACATATAGAAACTACCTTCCTTTCCATTTTCTACTTTCTCTCATACGTAACCAAGTTGGTTATTGTCCTTTGTTTTAGGAACAGTTACCAATCAGTGATTACATGTTAGTTCTTGGGAGCAATGGTACTGGAGGTAGTTTTTCGAAAATGCTCCCTGTCCCTCTTCTTGAGTGTTTTTGGTATAGATTATAGATCTTTGATCAAAGGCCGGACTCGGAAATAAAGACTTCCTTGAAACTTTATACTGATTCTCTGGACTTCATTACCTGGTGCACACCCACCCCTTGCTTCATTTAGGATCTGAACCACAGAGGAATCACTTGACGGAAGGATCTATACTAAATTGGAAACTATAGTGAAGTGCAGAATTAATAGTCCGTCGTTCAAATATGTCTTTCGTTGTTTTCAAAGACTAATAGGTCAATTGAGCTCAATATCCTGCCGTTTTTTAGGCAGACATACGTAAAGACGGAATGATGCTTTGTCACTGGGCCCTAGTCAGCCATTCACTCAGGACAGTGTGTAGTAGAATGCTAATGTGACAACCAGCTTTTCCTAAGCTTCTGATTTCTAGAATAGCCAAAAGGATGGTGATCCACTGAACATTAGATTTTGTGTTTTTCGGAGCTGATAGATTGTTAGAACTAAATAAGACTAAGTGCCAGATTTAGAACTCAGCGTACAGGTTACACCATCACATCAGTGATGGGTATCCCATCTGCCGATTTATAAATCCCATTACATCATATGGTATTTATTTTTCAGCGGACAGGATATCGAGTAACCCAGTTCTAAATCAGGCCCTAATGCCAGTTCTGCACTGAACCCCCTACTGAGGAAGGAATGGATGTGTGAATTAGGCATGCAATATATTGTAATGTCCAATTCTCTTGACATATTCCAGGATTAAGGACAGTTTGATTCCAACAATTAGTTCAGTGCCAGTTTTGTGCTATACCACATGGCTATCCATGTGCTAAGGAAATATGAGTATTCTGGGCAAAGGGCCAATGCAAACCTGCAATAATAATAATAATTGTACTGTATTTAATCTTTGAAGCTTATTATTTATGAATATGTCTTTTTCGCCCCCAGTGTGACTATTGTTATTACCAAGGAGAAGGAAGTGAGGTTGTTTGCAGCAGATGGAGCAACTTTTGTTATTCTCTTGCATCAAGTTTGGAAGAAGCATCCTCTACACCGAGACTTCCTTGGCTTCTACACGGTGGACGGTCATATGCTTTCTGAGAAAACACATGGATTACTTGGTTAGAACTTTCGCTATTTAGCTTTAACTCCTGTTATTATTATCGTAGGTGTAAAAATCTGCAGGATTCGGATAACAGTACACAATGTACAATATTCAGTGTACTGTGATCTTGCACAGTGAAACCCAGGTTTTATTTCCACTGGAAGATAAAGGGCATTCTAACCAAATGATTATTTATTTATTTTATGCGATTTTTAGAGCGCGCAAATACCCGTGAGGGTGTCTCGGCGCTAGTGCTACTGAACTCACTCTAGAGGCAAGGACTGATTTAGGATGAAAACAGCCAGGTTTTAAGGTTCTTTCTGAACTGTAGTAGGGAAGGGGCAGTTTTAATGTGGAGTGGTAATGTGTTCCACAGTTTAGCAGTTCCTATGAAAAAACATCTGTCTCCCCAGTTGGTCCTCCTTGTCCGTGGAACCATCAGTAAGTGTGCTGAAGATGATCTTAAGGTTCTTGCATGCTCCAAGGGACGGAGAGCTGTTTTTAAAAACTGCGGGCCAGGGCTATTGATAGCTTTGTAGGCTATGCAAAGAGCCTTAAATTTGATCCGGCTCCGTATGGGGAGCCAGTGTAACTTTCTGATATAGGGGGAAGTGGGAGTGAATTTGGGAATAGCCAAAAGGACCCTGGCTGCGGCATTTTGTACCGTCTGTAGTTTGTGAAGGACCTTTTCTTGGGCATTTAACAAGAGGGCATTACAATAATCTGTTCTTGAAAACACCAGGGAGCTAATCAGGGTTTTGCCCGCAGAAGGCGGCAGGTATGGCAATAATTTTTTAATCCTTTTTAAGATGTAGAAGGAAGAGGATACCACAGCGTTGGCGTGATGAGAGAAGGTCAGCTTGGTATCAAAGATTACTCCCAGATTGCGAACCTTGACTACAGGTTGAGGGGGGTTCCCCAGCTGGGGAGGCCACCACTGAGGAGACCAGGTGGGTTGCAAGTTCCCGAATGTCATCACCTCCGTCTTGTCGGAGTTTAATTTAAGACAGTTTGATGACATCCAGGAACTTATTGCCCTCATTCCCTCCTGGAAGTTGGCCGCAACTGCAATGCCATCGTTGTGTACCGATAACACTAACTGAGTGTCATCTGCATAGGTTGTGAGTGCGATTCCATAGGATTTTATTACCCTCGCCAAGTCCGATACGTAGATGTTAAAAAGCAACGGACTTAGCGAGGAACCCTGTGGCACTCCACACGAGAGAGAAAAGGTCTGGAAGGTGTAGTTGCCCATCTTAACAGTCTGTGGACGGTTGGCCAGTAATGAGGCAAGGAGGTCCTTAGCTTTGCCTCTTATTCCCGCAGCCGAGACACGGCCGATCAATGTAACATGATCGACCGTGTCAAAGGCGGCGGAAAGATCCTTAGACATTTTTCACCCACCTAAAAAGGGTTTTCCTTCAGTTGGTGATATACCTTGAAAATATTGGTTTCTATCCTACTTGGGCTACCCAACAAATGTCAGACCTGATGGGAATTGCATAATTTAAAAAAGTAGGTGCA
The DNA here is from genome assembly GCF_964261635.1 of Lissotriton helveticus. Classification (NCBI taxonomy): domain Eukaryota; kingdom Metazoa; phylum Chordata; class Amphibia; order Caudata; family Salamandridae; genus Lissotriton; species Lissotriton helveticus. The sequence continues at coordinate 1,173,069,286 of NC_136070.1, forward strand.
ATTCTGGTAACTCTCTGGAGCATATCATAGGGTTCTATGGATGAATGAATACGACATTTTCTCAGCACACTTAAACTTCAAAAAGAGGTGTTCCTCTGCTTCGCAAACCTCTGTACTAAAAAAGAGAAAAATGGAAACAGCAGAAATCTGTCATTTATTGAACAGATGAGATTGTAACCCTTATCTGAAGCTTTCATAACTTTCTTGGGCACAAAGGGAGATAGGCATGGCAATCCATGCTTCAGCCATCAGAACTGGCTACGATGGTTCTCCATGTCTGGCTCTTTTGTGTTTTGCTACTTTGACCAGGGATTAAGACTTTAATCATAAGGACTGCATTGGAGAATAGATTTAAAACTAAGGGGCATATTAGATAGGCGGGCGAAATGAAATTATCGCTGCTTTTGCGGCCGTTTTTCGTCCGCAAAGCAGCAATAATTTAATTGCCCTATTAGCAAGCTGTCGCTAACATCAGTTAACAATAGCTTTTAGGTGATAGCGATCGGTTTGGGGGCCGCTTTGCATGTCAGCAATATTTATCGCTAAAGACATGCAAAGTGGGCGTACCCAACCTGTTAGTGACTGAAAGCAGTCGCTAACATGGCTATCGCCTATTATCAACGCAGGCGTAGCGATGGAAATATTTGCGCTTAGCGCGAATATCTCCAAAACCTAACGCTTGCTCAGACCAGTTCTTAGCCTGTAGGAGTGTGGCTCACTGATTAGAGCGGCAGACCCTGATGCAGAGGTCTGGCCCGGGACCAGGGTTCAATACCCGACGCGGCAGGGTCCTGAGCCCAAAAATGTCCACGGACTCGATAATTCTCGCCTCGGTGCCTATTCTAATCATGGGGTCCCACGCTGTAACTCTGGGCAATAGTTGCTTAATCTCCACTACGGCGGCCCACCCGCTGCGGGATGCCTGGCTTTCACCCTGGGGATACCCAGTAGGGGTTATCTCACAGGGAAAAACCAGGACGGGTTCCCAAGGCAAGAGCCTTGATGCCTTCGGGTGATACGTGCGCTTTATAAGTCGCAATACATTTACATTTATATCCAATGGGAGGTGGATATTCAGGCTAAGACCCTATTGGCGTTAATGCGTGAATATCGCTGTATTCTCAGCGATATTCAGACATTTCAATGCTATCGCCGGAAATGTTATCGCTTTAGAGATAAACGTTGCTAATAGCACATTATCTCTGCGATAAAATCTGGCGATGCGCGATGATAAAATAATTGTCGTTAAGCCCATTTAGCGATAAATATCGCTATTTGTTGATAATATGCCCCTTGGGGACCATGTAAGAACCGGATGCCAATAAGACATCTCTGGATAACCAGTAGCCTGGGCAGCTGCCAAGCATAAGTGGATGTTTATTCACTTCTTTTTATTCCTAAAAGTATCCAGGCAGTTGCATTTTATATTAACGGAAATGTATGTACTAAATGATTGGGAAGGCCCACTAGGTGGGAATTGCAATAGTCAAGAGTTAATATTATGAGCCTTTTCTATCCTTTGTTTAATGCAGTAATTTTGCTTTGGAATGATTACTGATATTGAACAAGCGTGTTTAATCTCACAATGCTGGGTCCAACCTTTATCTGAGGATTTACTCCCTTGCACTGAGGGTAACGTGAGCTAACATGAATTGTCTGATGAAATTCATTTAATAGTGCAACCAGTTTACCTAAACAATGAGGATCAAGAATCGGTAGCCAAATACTAGGGGGTTTATTACAAATTAGTAATTAAATTCAGATAAATCACTATTAAAATTAGACAGTATAGATACAGTATGGTAACAGGAAGGTCTAGCCTCCTAAAATAACTTAAGGAAACGAGAATCGGGCAAACAAGCAGATCTGTAGCTACAATGCAAAACAAAAACATCAAGATCTTAAACTTGAAAGACAGTGTTGCGTGGTCCTTCTTAGGCATTAGCAATTTGAATCCCCCTAATACAAACTATGACACATACCTGCTCATATTACAAATCTGAAAAAGACAATAGGTATCAGGCATAAGAGTACAAGATGTTTTAGCAATAGCACTGCTGAAGCTTGGCAAGAGTTTTTATTTTGTCTGAAAATACTGGTCTAAACCACACTTATTGTGACATGGGAAATGTCTTTAAGATTTTATTTAAGGGGCTATAGGATGTGGAGAATTTGGGAAAATAGGAAACATTTTCAGGTCGAAGTCCAGAGGAAGATTCTGCTTAGAACCTGCAGAAAAATGTGAGCAGAGGAGTTCAGCATGAGGGCTGCAAAGAAGTCCAAAGTCATCTGCGTGCTCTGTCCAGGGCAACTGATGAGTTACAATTCAAAAAGTTAATCGTTTACTCCCCTTCGGGTACGTCCTCAAGAGAAATCCATTGTATGTGTTTAAGAAAGTCTGTATAGTTGCACATGGTATTACGATGAAATATTGTAGGAAATTAACACACTGAACATGGGAACATCGTCTCGATCCCCCACTCCCAGTTAAAGACAACAGTCCATTGTTTGTCTACAGATTTCTCATGTGGTCATCTCTGGAATACATTCCCAGACATCTATCCAATGTTTGTTACAAGAAATATAACTATTTCAACGAACAGTCGATGGGAACACCTGCAAAGAAAGCAAGTCAGTATAAATATAGAAACACAGTGGGTTCTCATGGGACCAACAATCCAGCCTTTAATATAAAGCAGCTCACTTAAGACATCAAGGGCCAGATGTACGACCATTGGAATTTGCAACTTGCAAATTGTGACAAATTGCAAATCGCAATTTGCGAGTCGCAAAATCCAATGTACAACAACGTCTGAGACAGTGTTTGCGATTCCCAATGAGGTCGCAAATTCCATACCTAATGAATATTAATGAGGCTGTCACAATTTGCGACTCCATTGGTAATGGCTAGCACTCACAGGGATGCAGGCCTGCTGGGGTCAGCAGACCACAATGCAGCCAGTTTTTCTTAAAGGGAAACGGGATGCATTTGAAAAATAAAAATGAAACTTGTCAGTTTCATTTTTTAAGGGCAGGCAGTGGTCCCTAGGACCACGGCCTGCCCTTAAAAAATATTTGCACATCCATTCCCAAAGAGGAAGGGGTCCCCTAGGGACCCTTTCCCGTTTGCAAATGGTTTACCACCCCTCTGAGAATGGGTTTTTGAGTCGCTATTAGGAAGGGAGGCCCTTAGCACGCCCCTAATAGTGAGTCGCTGACCCTATTTTGCGAGTTGCTAATTGATTAGCGACTCGCAAAATAGGGTTAGTACATCAGTCTGACCTATTTTGCTGTCTCAAAGGGACTAAAATCCACTTTGCAACTGCATAAATTGGTCGTACATCTGGGGCCAAATCTATAATGTCCATTTAATACACATGTGCACCTTTAAACTTATACATATATAATATTTCTTTATTATTATTATTATTATGTTTCTTATATAGCGCCTGAATCGACCCCCTAAGGGGTATCTCCGCGCTTGCCTTGGGAACCCGTCCTGGCTTTTCCCTGTGAGATAGCCCCTACAGGGCATCCCCAAGGTGAAAGCCAGGCATCCCGCCGCAGGGGGGCCGTTGTGGAGATTAAGCAAGCTTAATGCCCAGAGTTGCAGAGTGTGAACCCATGATTAGGTCAGGCACCGAAGCGAGAATTATCGAGTCCATGGACATTTGAGCTCAAAACCCTGCCGCGTCGGGAATTGAACCCTGGTCCCGGGTCTGCCTGCTCTAACCAGTGAGCCACACTAACCAGTGAGCCACACTTTAGCACTTTAATCCACATTAGGTAAATCATATAGCAAGCAATGACATTACATGACAGAAAGTATACTTGGGAACTACATTCAAAAGTACATATGTGTAACATAAATGCATACATTGATGAAATGTTATCGTTCAACCTATACTAACTTCCTACACATATAAGGATCATTTAGAGCCGTGAACGACATTTCTAGTAGTTATACTGACGAAATTGCACACATTTATGTATCAAGGGTAAATGTATCAGCAGTGAAATAAAGAGGATGGTTTAACAGTGAACTGCACAGTCCAAATGACTCAAGATTCAGTATAATCTTCATCTGCCATCAGCAGCTGAACTCTAGAAACATTACAGCAACAAACAGGTGACCTGACATTGAAGAGAATACCTAGTTCATGAACATTGGGATTTGTTTTAAGCATTTGCCCACCCAAACCCATGGAATGTGAATCCTTTTCTGATCAGCTCGCTAGCTGCAGTGGAGTCAATCAATATTTACTGTTTACACTGGGCTTTGTAAATTGAGCGTGAGGGGCGAGGCTTTGCCCTGCAGCGGGGCTGCGAGTGTGCAGCAGGGACTCCAAATCCCAGGAGCCCCTGCGTGACCTGATTCCTACACCTGGTCCACTCTCCCTGCTGCTTGCCACGCCCTCCTAAACCACTGTTGATAAAACCGTAGCAGTCGGAGACCAACGCGGGACACTTTACAAACCTTGCTCTAGACTTTTGCTCCTGTGGGACCTGCCGTCCAGGAGTGCAGCAGATCGTCGCTTCTTCCAGGGTGCCCTTTTACCGCTCGCCGGACCCGCTTCGCTTGTCCCGCTTCGCGGCAACGCGTCGAGAGGAGGTGAAACTGGGTTTTGTCAATTGAGCGTGAGGGGCGAGGCTTTGCCCTGCAGCGGGGCTGCGAGTGTGTAGCAGGGACTCCAAATCCCAGGAGTCCCTGCGTGACCTGATTCCTACACCTGGTCCACTCTCCCTGCTGCTTGCCACGCCCTCCTGAACCTTCTCCACCGTATATAACTGGCCTGATTCACCGCTGCGCGGGAGCGTCCCAGGAGAAGCCCGGGACAAGGGCGTGGCCGTTTACGGCCGTCTCAGACATTTAAGCACAGGACGGGCCACCCCCCGAACATCTGCTATCTGCCACCGTACATCTTGTGGTAAGCCCATTGCCTTCCATCGTAACCTGCCAACTATACACTGTTTCATAGAGTCTGTATTATCCTTACCCCTCCGTGATTGCAACAGTCTTCATTTACTCAAAGAATTACTAACTTTGCATATCCCTAAACATGGCCACCTCTACGGGGATAAGCAATAACATCACAGTCCAAACTTCTAAAGGGGCTGTTACTGGTACGATTGACCATTTTTTTAAACGCATCTCGATTGTATTGGAGAAAGAAATTGCCGATACAGAAAAGCGCCTTTCGCTTGACTTGTTAACGGGAAAACGCTCATCATTAGGACAAATAGCCCAAGCTCTTTCCCCGGACACGTCAAACTTAGAAGGAGGTGCTCCCTCACAGCTGTTCATCAGGGAGGAGGAAGATGACCTGATTTGCCTTACTGAAAACGTTTCCCCTCAAAATCTTTCAGGGGAGACAGACACTACGGCCTTATCAGGCTCTCCAAATCTACTTATTGCCTCCCCCCCTACGATAACCCTGAGCGGGGACCCGAACATCAAAGGAAAGAAAAGGAAAAGAAGGGGTTCCTCCCAAAAGAAAGGACGGGTTAAGTGCACAAATGCTAAAATTACACCAGGTCAAGCCCCTCCGCAGCCAACAGAGACAGGCAATCCCGCCTCTTCTAACCCCCCGGTGATATCACGTGGCCATAATGTAAAGGGCGAACTCCTATCCAAAATAGAGGTTATGGTTAGATCTCTTCTACTTCCTCTATACGAGAGAACCAGGTTGATTGATGTAAAGCTAGATAAATTAGGTGACCAGCTAGAAGGAAACAAAGCGGTTCTAGCGGAATTGGTAAAAACACAGGTCACAAAGAAAACTGGAGATCTTGTTGTGACCCCAAATTTGACTACAGTACAACCTCCAAATACTACCACCAGAGTAAATACTGGGACTACAAAGGGGAAAAATAAAGCGGTGGCAAAATTTCCAAAAGCCTTGCCCACCAAAGAAAAACTTACTCAACCATCAAAATCCCCTCCGAAACAAAGGGAGCCCCCAATCGCTAAAGAGAAAAGGGCACCTGAGAATAACACCTTTTCTAATAAAAATAGAATAGAGAATGTGAACGAGAATGGGGAACAGCCCACACAGCAATTTAATAGGCATACGTTGAGGAAAGTAGATTTACCACCTGATTCTGCCCCCTTTACTATTATATTAACAGGAGTACCAGAATTAGCAGAAGGGGTGAGGGAAAGCCATTATGCCCTAAAAAACAAAATAATTCATTGGCTAGAACAGAACAGACCACTCCCTGCCCATGTAGATGGAGTAATTTTAACAGTAAGGCGAGCCAATTGGGTGGGAACAAGACCAAAGGACAAGAAAGGAGACGTAGTTATTGTAAATTTTAAAGATCCCAGAACCGTAAGATGTATTGGAGACTGGTACGATCTGAGAGGGGGGGAATCCATCTCTACCCACTATGTTAGCTATTTTTATCCCAGAGAGCTATCATCCTTTCAAAAACCCAACCCCCTAAGAAATAATCCGTTTCAATGGAATGAAGTGGGTCACCAACCCCCCTTTCAAAACCCTTATAATTATCCAAATTGGCCGTTGTCGTATAGAGGGTTTAATAAAAACATTTCTACAGCACAACAGGGATTCAATTTCCCCACTTCTAACCGCTTTTCAATGTTCTATGGGCTAGATGGGGTGGACTGACTCACCTCGACTATAAATGGGGGGGAGACTCATGTAACAAAATCCAATCCCCTAGAGACTAATAACTTAAGAGGGGTTCACATAATGAAGAACAAGTTAAACGAGGAAACGGTAGCATATGACCATCAGCACATACCTTCTAATTCACCACCCCTAGAATTAGGTGAAACCCCGAACTCACAGAACACATTAGGTACAATAATAGACTCCGGAAGGGAGCAGAGGCAAGTGTTAGCCCATAGTTTCTGCTCAGAGGAGGCCCCCCAAAGTGAGCTACCGTATTCACATAAAGGCGGGACGGTTTCTTTTCTATTTTGGAATATAGCAGGACATCGTGCTAAGACTGAGGATGATAGTGCCCTAAATTTCGTGAAAGATTACGGGGTTATCTGCTTACAGGAGACCTGGGCTACCTCGGAATATCATTTGATGGGCTATAAAACGTATTCCTCCCCAGCAATAGCAGCTACTCATGGAAGGGCAAAGGGCGGCCTGGTCACTTATATAGCAAACACCATACCTGGGTTAAAAGTTACGGTCCTCCAAACGAATCTAATTATCAACTACTAAGACTTTCTTTTAGGAAGAAGGAGATTGTTTTCCTGGTAAACTTCTACGATAACTTAATTCCAACAGAGGCGATAAAAACAATCAGTGAGCTCCGTCAAAAACTTAGTAAACAATTAAATCATACGAAACTTATGGGCACACCGAGTACCATATGGGGAGGGGACTTTAATCAGTACCCCTGTCCTAAAATTAATACCAATCTCTGCGGTTTAGCAGAGAATCAAGACGACAGAATAGTTCACTTTAATCACTCTTTGGTAGGAGACTACCTAAATGAAACACTTTCCGACTCAGGCTTAGGGATAATAAACGAGGAAAAAAATGTTCAGGGAGGATTGGACCCAACTTACCTAGGGAGAGGATGTGAGTCAACCATAGACTACATCCTTGGTTCCATTACATAGGCAAGTAAAACTAACGATTTTAGAATATTAGTAAACTCCCTAAGTGACCATACAGCTCTGGGCGTGAATCTGTCTTTAGAACAGGGACAGCTCCAACCCCACCTTATAATGACTGCTCTTGCGCAGAATAAATTACATCTTTCTAAAATGAATGGTTACGCTTTGGCATGGGAAAAGATAGACCCAGTAGATATAACAGCCAAGGTGGTAAATGCGGCTTACCCGGCAATATTAAAATGCCTAGATACAGATATAGGGGAAGAGGAGGTTCTCCAAAATGTTGATGTAATTTTAGAAAACGTGAAAAAAACGTTAACTATAAATAAGAAAGGGACTAGGGATAAAAAAACAGGATGGTTTAATCATAAATGCACATTGGCCCACAAAAATCTAAAAAAAGCACTTTCTAACAAACCAAGAAACCAGGTAAAAATAAAATTGCTAAGAAGGTCCTATAGATTAGCTTGTATGGAAAGAAAACTAGAACTAAAACAAGCTTTGTGGAATCAACTGCATGAAAGTTCCCTAAATAAAAACAGCGAGGCATTTTGGAAAGTGATTAGAGCCCCATTCCTAGCTGACAAAAAAAATCAACCATCAATAGAGGTGGCTATAGATGGACACACATGGGTAAATCATTACTCAAAAATCTTTAGCAAAAACCCAGAAATAGATCTTATAGGGGGGTTAAATAGCAATAGTAACATCCGGCAGCCAAACTCTTTTCCTATTCCACTAGCATTTACACTAACTGAAGTTATTGGCGCAGTAATGGCCACCAAAAGCGGGAAAGCCCCTGGCCCAGATGGGGTACCGGTTGATTTTTTTAAATATAAATTAGATCTATGGGCCCCAATCTTAAAAAGGGTATTTGATTCCGCAATGAAGTGTGGTTTACTAAAATCCTGGAATCGTTCTATTATGGTCCCTATCTTTAAGAAGGGCGAAAGACAAAACGTTACTTGCTACCGTCCAATCTCGCTCCTGGACTCGCTGGGGAAAGTACTGGGCAGAGTGGTTCTCCAGCGTCTACAGGAGTGGGTTGAGGACAGGGAGATTCTCTCGATATCCAGTTAGGCTTCCGAGAGGGTTTCGGAACAACGGAGCAAGCGTTAAATCTGTCTCTAATGATGGGGAAATATGTATCAGCAAAGCGGGGTAGGTTATTTATGGTCTATGTTGACCTTTCCGCAGCGTTTGACTGCGTCTCCCATTCAAAATTATGGTCTATTCTCACGGAGATGGGGATTGAGCAGGCCCTTGTAACCTTTCTGAGAGAACTCTATACAGACGCCTCGGCCAGAGTGCGCTTTCGAGTACAAGGCGAACTATCCGATCCATTTAAGGTAGAGGGTGGGGTTAGGCAGGGCTGTGTCCTGGCCCCCTTCCTCTTTTCCCTCCATACCAATGGTCTTGAGGTAGAGATGTTGAGGGGGGACAGGATCTCCCTCGAGTAAGAAATCGCCTAATCCCCGCTCTATTATACGCGGATGACGCCGTGATTCTCGCAAGAACACCGCGAGAATTACAGAAGGCATTAGATAGGTATGCAAGGTTTATGGGAAGTCTGGATCTTCGCATAAACTTAAAAGAGACCTACGTCATGGTGGCAGGAACCAAGAATAAGGGGGGAAAAGGTATTTTCCTTGATAATGAAAGGATTGAAAAAACTGCACAATACCCATATCTTGTCATCATGATGGACTAAAAGATAAACTGGAAACCAGCAATAGTAGCCCGAAAGCACCAGTTCCTAAGAGCAATTGCGGCCCTCATAAAATTTTCCCAGAAACTAGGAAAGAAACCACCAGTAGAACTGCTCCATATCTACAAAGCAAAATGTCAATCCACTGCACTATATGGGGCTGGACTCTGGGGACACAAAAACACTAATTCTTTACAGGTTGCACAGAACACCTTTTTAAGATTCCTGTTGGCTGTCCCCAGAAGGACATCTATCTATGCCTCCCATACGGAGCTAGGCATCTCGCATATAGCGGACTTGGCGAAAATACAACCGATTATGCTCTGGCGTCGTATCTGGACTACAACGACAAATATTTTATCTAAACAGATAATAATAGATTGTATGTCATTGGACCATGTGGGAAGAATTGACTGGCTCAATTATGTAAAGAACTTCCTTACAGATCTGGGACTCAGTAAATACTATTCTGCCCCGGAGTCAATTGGCGAAATATCTAGAAGAGATCTAAAAAAAAAGGGCACTGACCCACATGGAAGAGTTACGATTTTGCACTGAGGCAAGAAAATCTTCGGTTCAACATTCCATGGCAGTTATGACCACCCTGGGGATAGAGCCATACTTGACGTATGTTGAGTCACAATTTGAGCGCTTCCTCTTGACAAGATTTAGAATGAACATTTTTCACAGATTGGTGGCATTTCCGACAAACAATAGCTGGGAAGAGTGTCTAACAGTGTTCCCATGTGACGATACATCAGATCAATCCACCATGCACACATTTTTGTTCTGCAAATTCTACTCTGCGCACTGCACTCTTAAAAAAAAATGGGCTTAAGAAGATGTCGCCCTGCCATGCTACGGCTTCAATTTATTGAATCAGAAATAGTCTGTAAACATATAGTGACTCTTTTAAAATGTATTTTTAAACACAGAGTAAATCTTTGATCAAACCATATCGCAAAATGTATGAAAAATGAGATGTTCTGGAAAACTGCCTGATTGGTCTAAATTTATCCTAAAAATGTTCATAATAAAATTGATCCAGGCAAATCCCGATAGTTTTATATTGTATAGGATATTAACTTGTTGATTGTAATGTAATGATATATTTTGCTGAAAATCTTTTATGGCTTTTTATTAATTTTAAAAACCGAATAAAGATTACATTTACTGTTTACACTACATTAAGACATATTAAACACGACGTTGTAGCTTTGAAATAGTCTCGCTGTGTTAATTGTTTTAAAATGATATTGAATGTTCCCTTAGAGCATAGATGGCATAATACATTGCATCGGAGGAGATGAGCGTTTTTGTTCACCATGTAATGCTTCACAATCACCTTATCAGGATAGAGAAAATGTGTTTTCATTAAACAAAATTAATGTTTCTAATCTCCTCAAAAGGCGTTTCAAGAATTCTAGATGATAACAGGAACTATGAGTGTCTCCATTTTGACCCTTTATAACCAAATTGCATAATGTTTCAAAAACAAAAGAGAATTTACAAGTAGGTTAGTCTTTAAATTAAGTTTGATTCCATTTGACAGCGATGCTATACTATTTAAGTGTTTCAAAAGACCAGATCCTTGGGACTGGGATGCAAACATTTTATACATGTAACCAACTCTGAGCCTCATCTAGACTGCTTTATTCCTAACTCTGTCCAATATACTGCTTTTTTAAAATCAAAAGTTCTTTTTTAAGAAAGGGTATCATGATTTGTCTATCTACAAGGCATTAGCTGTTCTTACCCACTATATTTACGATACTAAAAACATATCAATATCTACATTTTTAAGGGGGTTCTTACAGTTTCTTACAGTGCTTTAAAGACTATAACTGCTACTCTGCTCCTGAAGAGGCTTGGCATAAATACAGCAGATTTGCCCAGCTGTTGAACTCATTCCGACTCACTATTTATGTCTTGTTATAGCTATTTATCAATTCCAGCCACAAAGTGAAGCAAATGAAACCTTAAACCATGCCTAAGGTGCGTTCAGCGCACTTTAGAATATAACGCCCAAGATCAAAAGACCAGATCCTTGGGACTGGTATGTAAACATTTTATACATGTAACCAACTCTGAGCCTCATCTAGACTGCTTTATTCCTAACTCTGTCCAATATACTACTTTTTTTAAATCAAAAGTTCTTTTTTAAGAATGGGTATCATGATTTGTCTATCTACAAGGCATTAGCTGTTCTTACCCACTATATTTACAATACTAAAAACATATCAATATCTAAATTTTTAAGGGGTTTCTTACAGTTTCTTACAGTGTTTTAAAGACTATAACTGCTACTCTGCTCCTGAAGAGGCTTGGCATAAATACAGCAGATTTGTCCAGCTGTTGAACTCATTCCGACTCACTATTTATGTCTTGTTATAGCTATTTATCAATTCCAGCCACAAAGTGAAGCAAATGAAACCTTAAACCATGCCTAAGGTGCGTTCAGCGCACTTAAGAATATAACACCCATGATCAAAAGACCAGATCCTTGGGACTGAGATAGAGAGAGACAAGAGGAGTGATGACGAAGATTTTCTTAAAACAGTTTGGGTCACATTAAAACAGTTACTGTCACCCCTGGAACTCAGACTGTCACGTATTGAGAACAATCTTTTAGAGATGGATAAGACCCTAGTCTCCCTGGCCACTTTTAGCCTAAAGCAACTGGAAGCAAGTTTTCCTCGTATTGCTGAAGGTACTCACCAGGATGGTGATGATGGTATCCATCCGGCCCCAGTGACTGACGTTAGTCCCCCTGCCCCTGCAATGGTGCCCCTTGTTTTTCCTCCACCCTTACCTAACCCCACCCCAATACCCAAACCCCGGTCTAAGCTTAATGCTTTAGATCTCTCTTCATCAAAACTCTCAATACCAGTGACAAAAGGCCCTGAGGACGTAACTTTACCCAAACCAGTCCCTAAGGCTGCCAATAAGCCTAATAACATTAACATGCCTCCTATTGCATCTACAGCCAATCAGCACCATGGTCGCCAGAACTTTCGTGGGGGTTATATTGATCTCCCTCCTGACGCCGGACCCTATGTTGTTGTATTGGCTGGTGTACCAGCACTTGACCCACATTCTATGGAGACCCAGTGGTCCCGAAAGAATAAGGTGATTCACTGGCTTAATGTCAATAGGCAGCTTCCTAACGCTCTTAGGAGTAGGGTACTAATGGTTAGGAGAGTGCCATGGGTGGGTCCTACACATAAATCCATTCCCAGCGAGTGTATGAGCGATCATTATCCCATCACCTTCGGGGTAAAACTGCTGGGGGATAAACCACACGAACCGAGCAGGGTTTCATACCCATATGAGGTTACCCTAACCAAGACTAACGGGTACGTAATTAAATGGGAGAAAATGAATCCAACATCTTTCTTCCAAAACCTCCTATCCTCTTGTCCCACGGACATTCTTGCCTGCTTAGAGGAAGATACTGATCCAAAGACCAATATGGCTGCATTTTCTAACATCCAGCGTCACATAAAAAATGCACTCACTAGGAACTATAAGGGTAATGGGGGGCACACCCGTGGGTGGTTTGACTCTAGATGTACATCCACACTGAAAAATTTAAAGAAAGCTCTGTCCGCTGACCCAAAAAATAGGGTCCAAATCCGCCAGGCGAGACAAGAATATAAGCTGGCTATTAAACAGCAGAGGGCGACACTGAAGAAGGAGGCCTGGGAAGCCTTGGGGGAAGCCGCTAGGAACAAGGATAGCAATGCCTTTTGGAAAGTTATAAGATCTGTCTATAATTTAAGAGATAGAGATAACTCTGTGGAAGTAGCTATTACGGGTGACCTCTGGGCAGAACATTACGGTAACCTCTATTCTAATAATATCCAGGGGAATGCCTCGAGCCCATGTAGGGCGATTTCACCTGTAGATAGTATAACACAGGGTAATCAGCTAACTGTCTCCCCAGCATCTCCTTATCCGATTGAACTGGTATTTACTACCTCAGAAGTTGAAGAGGCCCTTAGGGAAAGTGCCTCAGGCAAAGCCCCCGGCCCTGACCACACCCCAGTGGATGTTTACAAATCTGAGCCGCATTTTTGGGTCCCTTTGCTTACAAACGTATTGAATATGGGAAATAAATGCGGGTTCTTCACCACCTGGTCGGATGCGATCGTGGTCCCCATATTCAAAAAAGGGAATAGGGACGACCCTGCTTGCTACCGTCCAATATCGTTATTGGACGGACTCATGAAAGTCGCAGGTAGGATACTGCTCAAGAAAATACAACACTGGGAAGAAGAGAAAAAGGTCATCTCGGAGTTCCAATATGGGTTCCGGAAGGGACTAGGGACACTTGAGCAATGTCTAAATTTGTCCCTATTAGTCTCTAAGTACACGCAGGCTAAGAAAGGGGACCTATTTGTAACCTTTGTCGACCTCAGCTCCGCATTTGACTGCGTGGATCACGCGTTGCTCTGGTCGACGTTGGAGGACATTGGGGTGGACTCAACAATTCTCACATTTATAAAGGAATTATATAGAGATGCGGGGGCCAGAGTAAGGTTTGGGACTAAGGGGGAATGTTCACAAAAATTTGCCATAAATAGAGGAGTGAGGCAAGGCTGCATACTTGCGCCATTGCTTTTTACCTTTTATATAAATTCCATTGCTGAGAGTTTATTAACCCCGTCAAGCGATTATCCGGCTGTCAATGGTAGGCCTGTACCCATTCTTTTATATGCCGACGACGCGGCAATCATGTCAAGGACAAAAGTAGGCTTGCAGAGAGCAGTAAACGAATTCTCATCTTATATGGGTAAAAGAAACTTGAAGGTGAACATTTCGAAAACTTTTTCAATGTCCTGCACCCAAAAGACCAATAGACCCCCATGCTCAATATTTCTGGACCAGCAAAAGATTGCTATAACAGACACATTTTGCTACCTGGGAATTGTGTTTGATAGGCGGGGAAGGTGGAAACATGCAGTGTCAGCCAGGAAACTTGCTTTCATTCGCGCCATAGGTGCTCTACGAACCTTTGCAGGCAAAATTGGGGGTAAACCCATTCAAGAAATGATACAGATTTACCGGGCAAAGTGCATATCCACGGCCATGTATGGCGCTGGTCTCTGGGGCTTTGAGAATGCGTCCTCTTTACAAATCTGCGAGAACATTTTCATTTGTTATCTACTGGGCGTATCAAAAACTACGTCGACTTTCATGACCCACATTGAGACTGGTGTTAAATATCTTAGCGACATCATAAAAATATCACCCTGTCTGCTTTGGCACAAGATTTGGACCAACGAGGAGTGTAAATTGAATAGAAACCTCATTAAAGACTGCATGGTTCTGGATGGTGCAGCAAAAATCAAATGGCTGCAACATGTACAAACGATGTTCTCTAACATTGGACACCCTGAATTTTATGATGACCCAGAGAGTTTAGAAAGCATGACTAGGCTGGCCCTTAAAAAATCACTAATTACACATCTGGAAAGTGCAAGATGGGACAGGGAGAAACTTAAAGGCACAATCCTAAGTTATCAGCAAATCACCCCCACTGAAGGCTTACAATCCTATCTTGGGATCGAAATAGCACCCTACCCTCGCATGCTCCTGACTAGGCTGCGCCTAGGGATTTTCTTCCGCATGGTCACTCTACCGAAACAGAACGATTGGACCTCGCTGAAACTAATATGTCCATGTGACGACCATTCAACACAAAGCAATATTCATATCATGTTCTTTTGTAATCTGTATATTAGCCCCAGGAAACTATTTCTTTTACCACTACTTAAGCGCTGGGGGATAAGAACATGTAAACTTGCATATCTGAAATTATTGCTTTTAGAAGATGCGGATATTATCTTTGCTGTTTCTTGCTTTTTGAAGTCAGTGATGAAACTTAGAAATTCAATATGTTAAGTTGTACATGTCAGTATTGACCAGTTGAATATGAGACCCTTTGTTTAATGATTGTTTGTAGATTTTAAATTTTAGAGAAATGTTTTAACTATTTTCTAATTTTGCTCAAATTGTTTTTTAAATTTTTGTGCATAAATTGTACTTGTATGCTTTTATGATTTTCTTGATAAAATCGAATAAAGCTTATACTTACATACTTACTTATTAAGAAATCAAATTGTATGTTGTTTTTTTAACTTACATTAATTATTTATTAATTTTAAGGTTATTTAAGTATTTTAAGTATGTTTAAGTTAATTATGTTTATTTTTTAATTATTTTTTAAGTACTTTTAAGCATTTAAAAATTTTTTATATTTTGACTAACTATATTTTTTACAACAATATTGTTGATTCGATATTTTTGTACTTACCTGTTTGGAGATAGGAATTCGATATTTTTGCATTCTATATTTGTTTCTCGATATTATGGTAGTTCTATATTTGTGTCATCGATATTATTTCAGTGATCCGAAGCTCATGTATATAAAAGAGAAACTGCTTGATCCATTCTGAAACTCGTTTAAGTGAGTGCCATATCATGATAAGTCAGAGAGGTTGATTATATATCTATGACTTGAGTACATGCAGGCACACTATAGATTTAGCAGTCTAGTTCCATTCAGTGTCTCCAAACATGATTTATGATATGGTGATTTCTAATATTTGGCAACAAAAACAGCAATATGTGTTTGCATGGGACATCATTATATATATTTCTTTCCACAAGGTCAATTTTTCCATGGTGTCGACTTTGAGGTGTTTGACCTGCATCAAACCTCCAACCCACAGAAACCCGATGCTACAATGATTGTAAAGAAGCACAAGCTTACAGTAACAAGGTATATCAAATCCTCCGGTATTTGTCTCACAGGGTCAAATTGTTTCCTTTCGAAAGGTTATCTCAGATTTACATAACATGCGAATAATCCTGCCTATTGGTTACTGGAGCATGCATCAGAGCTGGTTTCCTATCAATGAATTATTTTGTGCAAATGATGGGTCATTTTTTTATTTGAGTGAGCTCACTGCCAAAAGGTTGTATATTTAAGTAACTGCATTAATGAAGAAAACACTGTCTGATCTTTGAAAACATTGCAATGCTGTTGGAATTAACACTGTGTGAAAGGCAATCATAACTTTACCTCCTATCCCCTGTTTGCTGCTCATTTGAGACATGGTGTATAGTAGGCATTACAGTAGTTTCAGTTTCAGTTTCAAAGAACTTTATTCGGTTAAAAAAAATAACCATAAAAGTAACAGACATACAAACAAAGTACAATAATTATAATTACAGCTCATAATTGTTAGTGCAAAAAGGAAAATCAAATAGGCAGTTATCCAATGAAGTAAAATTTAAGCCATTTCAGTTATCATTTGTTTTCGTAATTTAAAAACACTTTTTAGGAAATTTAAAACCACAGTTATAGTTAAAACCATATCCATTCTCTGTAATTCTAAAAAGGCTGGGCGGCATCTGGTTAAATTCATTTCTTTTAAAAAAGGGATAATGATTTTTCTGCGAGAGGCACCATAGAGTCTGCAGAAAAATAAAATGTGGATATCTGATTGAATTGACGTACCATCACAAGGACAAGTGGGCAACATACGCTTCCATGAGTTCATACTAGGGAAGGACACCAGTCTAAAAAACATACAAAATCTAAAACGAGGTAAAAGAAAGCGATCATAGTTTGACATGGGCAGGGATAAATATGGCTGTACAGAGTTAGTCTCACAAAGAATAGGAAGGTGGGAATGTACTGATTGTTTCAGGGTTTCAGCTCTCTTCCTCTTAGCCTCAAGATGGTCCAGGCAGAGGGTTTTTAGTGTCTTCCTAGTAATGCTACCCATTGAAGATGGATCCAAATAGTAAGAGTAGCATCCAATCTCAGACAGGAAACGCTTTACATATCCCAACCATTCCACTCTATACACGTGATCCAAACTGAGGATGTCCTGTAACAAGGCCCGATTCATAACACATTCATTTGTAGTCCATACCCTGTGCCACAATAGGATAGGTTGAATTTTGATAATGTCTGTTATGTAAGATTGGCCAAGTTCTGCATGACAGTTGAATGTTGCTGCACACTGTGGGACAGCAAGGACTTCCCTCAAAAATTTATTTTCCACCACCTGGATTGGATCAACATTTGCATACCCCCACAAGCCTGAACCATAGGTGGCAACGGATATACATGTTGCTCTGTATATGGTTAACATTTCTTTTATCGGCTTCATGCCTAGTTTTCTAACAAAATTCTTTAAAGCCATGATCGTTTTCATAAATAAAAGGGTTCTAGCCTTAATAGCGTTTGTCCAAGAACCTAACTCATGGAATAAAATACCCAAATAAGAAAAGGTTGGGGTATTATCTAGCGGCACATTGTTTAAAAACATCCGTTTCATGGGTTTACCTAATTTAGGGCCACAGTTCATAGTAAAAGTTTTGCTACAGTTTACTCGTAAGTCTAAGTTCAGCATAAA
Organism: Lissotriton helveticus; assembly: GCF_964261635.1. Lineage (NCBI taxonomy): Eukaryota > Metazoa > Chordata > Amphibia > Caudata > Salamandridae > Lissotriton > Lissotriton helveticus. The sequence continues at coordinate 1,173,087,032 of NC_136070.1, forward strand.
ATTCTCAAAACGAACTACTAGTTTTTGTAGAGCCCGGGGGGTACGAGCCATGAGTACGGCATCATCTGCATACATGAGTGCAGGGATTGCCCTCTTCCCCACCCTGGGCATATCTCCGCACTCATGCAGCAGGTGATGCTCAAGCCCGTTAATATAAAGAAGAAATAAAAAAGGTGCTAGAACGCAACCTTGTCTCACTCCCCGGCCCATGCTGAATTGTCTGGAGCATTCGCCCCCCCTACCGTAGCGAACAGAAGCTGTGGCACCACTATAAAGATCCCTCAGAAAACAGATTATAGTGTTATCCACACCCAATCCTTTCATTATTGCCCACAGTTTAGTGTGTGATACGCAGTCGAACGCAGATGAAAGATCTACAAAAGTAAAATACAAGCGTTCCGATTTTATCCTTATATATTTATGCTGCAGTAACATTAAATTAAAGCCTTGCTCAATTGTGCCAATCCCTTTTTGAAAACCAAATTGCAAATCGCTCATAATTTCATTTTCCTCCGCCCAGCTTTGGAGTCTTGCCAACACTATACGTCCCAAAATTTTTATTGATGAATCAAGAAGGGAGATTGGCCTATAACAGGCACAGCTGTTTCTGTCCCCCTTCTTGTAGATTGGGACGATGATGGATGTAATCCAAGATTCTTTTAGGCCCCCAGATAGAGCCGCATTAAAAAGTTGGACCAGCATTGGACCCCAGATTTCAGTGTCTACTTTAAATAGGTCCGCGGGAATCCCATCGGGCCCGGCAGCCTTGCCACCTTTAGTTGCCCTCAAGGCAAGCAGGACCTCTTCGAGTGTCACAACCAAGTTCGAGCTTGGATGTGAATCCGAGCTAATATGGGCACCTCCGCTATGGGTATCATCCTGTGCCTTATAGAGATCAGAAAAATGATCTACCCAATTATCTTCATTTATTGCGATCTCAATTCGCGCCGTATGGGTTTCGTAGGGGAAAGGGGTGTTAATTACCTTCCAAAATACAGCGGGATTTTTTGTTTTTGAGGCCTCGCAAAGTGAGTCTAATGCTTCTTTATTTAGCACAGATTTCCTTAGTTTCAGGGCCTGATTATAAGCGGACCTGCATGCTCTTATTTCGCCTATATCCCTGGGGCTTCTATGTACTGCCTGTTTTAAAATTTTCAGGGCCCTGGTACATGCATTATTAAACCAACTTTTTGGTCCTTTGCCTCTACGTTTCGCCTCCACCCTTAGGCTACTTTTTATGCTTGTGGCAATTATACAAAAATGCTCAATTATTTGGTCATTGTTAGAATTATCACCCAAGCAAATCATAAAACTATTCGAACACGCCTCCCAAAGTTCCTTAAAAAAGGTTGCGGGGATTACTTTGCTCCAATTAAGTGTATACCCATTTTGTTTCCCAAGGACAACATCAACCGCTGCCCCTAAAGGTGGCGCGGCCGTAGATGGGTCTGGGAACAAAACTGCTACCTTAAGGCATTGGGGAAGATGATCACTTATGGGCAGTTTGATATTTGTAACCCCCACCACTCTGTAACCAAAATTGCTGGAAGAAAGAATAAAGTCTATAGTTGACTCCAATCCTCTGCCAACAAAAGTCGGAGCAAAAGGGGTGGATTTTAGGGCTAATTCATTAGCAAACCCTAGATCGAGCATGAATAATAAATCATTCAGCAAATCTCCCATCAGGGTGTGATCGAAGTGGGTGAGATGCGTATCTCTCTCTGTCATTAGTCCACAAAGGCCCCGACTCCCTTTGGTACAGAGTGAACAATTAAAATCCCCCCCCATAAGATTACCAATTCTTTGTCGTTTTTATCGACCTCTAACTGAACTTGATCCTTTAATTCCTTCATTGCAACCACAATTTCATCCCTCGGGACATTATTATAAAAATTAATAATCATCACCTTTGCTCCTTTAAGATTTGTTAAGATTATGAGCTGAAAATAATTAGATTGTAAATAACAGTGAGTTTGTTTAATTTTAAGTTTGTTTGAAACAAACGTAATCAAACCACCCTTAGCCCTTCCGAAGTGGCCTCCCACAGCTGGAGTAAAGAAGGTTCTATAACCATTTACATGGATAGGGTCCTGCGTCCATGTTTCTTGCAGGGCCACTATGTCCTGACCGCTTATTACCGATTCCCAAGCTGGGTTAGTGATTTTTTGCTTCAACCCTGCTACATTCCAGAACAGCAATGTACAGAGGTCGCTCTTTGGCTGTCTTGGGGCTTTTCCTGCCTTTTCCCCACTCCCACTATCTTCAACTATAGCGGATTGCATCTGGTCCAGGATATCACTATCACAAGATATCATTCCATCCGGAGTGATGTACTCATGTATTGTGGACAATTCTTGGGGTAACTCACTAGGGACCTCAGTACTATTAAGGGAAACCCCACCCGCAGTAGGAACTTGTAGGACTGATGAGAGAGGGTTGTTCCCAACCACCTTTTCTCCGGGTAACTGAGCTTGCTGTCAATCAACCCCTTCCAGACCGGAAAAAGTCTGGAAACGATTTTGAATTGGTAGGTTGTACATATGTGAGAGCAATCCTCTGTTATTCCATTGTCTACCTTGAGTGGGGTTGGACTCCAAATATGGAGAATATTGATTACTAAAGGGGGGGTAATACGAGGCTTGATGCTGAAATCTAGGGTGGAAGTCCTCCGGCCTCTGAATATAAGTGGAGGGATCTCGATCAATTAAAAACGCAGAACTTTCCGCCATTCGTGGGACTCCCCTTGGACCAACCTTATCCCAAGGTCCTGCATTTCCCAACCCCTGATGTTGGTGGACTGGCTTCTTAAATAGCTGCCTGTCCCTGCCCCAGTTATTAGAACTTCTTGACGGTGCATATGGATAGAAATAAAATAATAGGTGCGTAGAGATGGAAGTGCTGTTATCAACATTAAACCAATCCCCGATGTGCCTCACGGCCCTATAATCCTTGAAGTTAATGATTATAACGTCACCGTTTCTATCCTTTGGCCTAGTGCCCACCCAATTGGCACGCCTTACGCTTATGATTTCACCGTTTATAGATGCAGGTAACGGTCTATTATCTCGGAGCCAGAAGGTGACCTTGTTCCGTAAAGCTCCGTGATCTTCCCATTTCCCTGTAGGCAGTTCTGGAACCCCTGCCATTACAATAACGTAGGGGGCCGAATCTGGGGTTAAGTCTACAGTACGGCTCGTTTTTTCAGAAGCAATGGCCATGACATTCCCTGTTCTCAGCTTAGTTGTCAACGAGTGCTTACTACCATCTTGGTTTTGAATTCCCCCTGGTTTAGATGTTTGCTCCTTCAATACAGGAGCCGTCAGTTGGGGTATAGCCAGTTGTGTAGTAGGAGCTGGTAACGTAATTACAGGGCTGACTGGTCTTATCCCCTCTGACCCAGATGTCTTTTTTTGCACAGATACTGATGGAATGGGTATAGATGGTGGAGGGGGAACTGTTACTTTGGGTTTTGCAGGAGGGTTCATTGTTACTATATTATTCGTTTTGCCTTTTTCTAACCCCTTTACCAAATCAAATATAAGCAGGGAATTTTGTTCGACCTTTTTCTCTATTTTATCTAACTGTAAACACATTTTAGAGGTCTTATCAAGAAGTGGTTGCATCACACCCCTAATGAGTTCTACTATCTTGGCCACCATTACCTCCTCATTTACTGCGATTTGGCCGGTTTGTGACTGTGATGGATAAACTGCCCCTTTACTTATTTTCTGTGCTCGAGTACCCAATGGTTCACCCCCCCTTTTTTTTACTGTTTCTCATAGTAAGTGGGGAATTAGGGGACCCAGGAGAAGGTTCAGTATAAAGTTTTGGAGTGCCCGATAATCTGGGACTATCGTTCCCTATCGGTAAGTCCATTAAGGTTGGGCTAGATGGTGTGCTAGACAAGAGATTTTCGCTTACCATAACACAGTCAGCGGGAAGACTATCAGTGTTACCTACAATCCCTGAATTTGACAGATCAATAAGTAGCACGGGATCTTTATCTTTATGGCACTTGGGCACGATGACATCCCCTATTCCCCCTAACTTAGAAAGTCTCAAGTCTGAGAATAATGGTAAGGTTCCACACTCACTCCCCCCTCCTTGTATGATTTTATGAGATGTTTTCTTTTGCTTCCCCCTTCGTCTGACTCGGGCTTTCTTAAATTTTCTGGGTGATTCCCTTGCTGCGGTGGTATATGTTTCTGAGGAAGCCGCTATACCTGATCCTATAGGGGCTAGAGCATGGAAATCCTCATCGTGCTGACCCATATGTACCATGGCAGTTACAGTAGTTACTTTGCCAGCCAGGACAGACTGTTCCTTTTCCAAGGGAGTATCCGAGATTATAACTGGGAGTTCCGGGGTAATTGTAGTTGTGGGCGAGTGTTCCAATCCCAGGGACAACCTTCTGTTGCTATTTATTAGCGCAACCTTTTTGATTAAGAAATTGTCCATGGTTACCAGCTTGGAAGACATAGTAGGAAATGATTCCTAGTAGCAATGGGGAACGAAACGTGGTTACAGGAGAATATGTTCTCACTCTGCTTAGCAGGTATCGGGCGAGGGAAAGATTATGGCCCCGACCTGGCTCCTCGGACCCCGGAGGGCCACAGAGGGCCCGCCCTTTGCCCGGGCTTAGCCCCGGGCTATGTCCCGCGCGCGTCCCGCGCCGCGGGAGACCCGGATCCGGATATAGGGACCGTTTGTGGGCAGTGGGCGGGCCACGGGGAGAGCGGACCGGAAGGTCTTGCTGGTCACGCAGGGACTCCTGGGCAATGGAGTCCCTGCACACGCTCGCAGCCCCGCTGCGCCTCGCTCCCACGCCCAACTCCAAGCTCCTCACCAAAGTCACGAAGCTGCCCCCAGCCAAATGGGGCGAAGCGGCACCCGCGGAGCGGGTGCGGCAAGCAGTGGCCACAGGAACAACAGGCTACAAGGAATCCAACAACAGCGCCTGGAACAGCGCTACGGCAGGCAAAGGCGTCCCAAGGAGCTAGTGGGCGGGAGGAGGTAAAGTACCCTCCTGTGGGCGGTGGGCGGGCCACGGGGAGAGCGGACCAGAAGGTCTTGCTGGTCACGCAGGGACTCCTGGGCAATGGAGTCCCTGCACACGCTCGCAGCCCCGCTGCGCCTCGCTCCCACGCCCAACTCCAAGCTCCTCACCAAAGTCACGAAGCTGCCCCCAGCCAAATGGGGCGAAGCGGCACCCGCGGAGCGGGTGCGGCAAGCAGTGGCCACAGGAACAACAGGCTACAAGGAATCCAACAACAGCGCCTGGAACAGCGCTACGGCAGGCAAAGGCGTCCCAAGGAGCTAGTGGGCGGGAGGAGGTAAAGTACCCTCCTGTGGGCGGTGGGCGGGCCACGGGGAGAGCGGACCGGAAGGTCTTGCTGGTCACGCAGGGACTCCTGGGCAATGGAGTCCCTGCACACGCTCGCAGCCCCGCTGCGCCTCGCTCCCACGCCCAACTCCAAGCTCCTCACCAAAGTCACGAAGCTGCCCCCAGCCAAATGGGGCGAAGTGGCACCCGCGGAGCGGGTGCGGCAAGCAGTGGCCACAGGAACAACAGGCTACAAGGAATCCAACAACAGCGCCTGGAACAGCGCTACGGCAGGCAAAGGCGTCCCAAGGAGCTAGTGGGTGGGAGGAGGTAAAGTACCCTCCTGTGGGCGGTGGGCGGGCCACGGGGAGAGCGGACCGGAAGGTCTTGCTGGTCACGCAGGGACTCCTGGGCAATGGAGTCCCTGCACACGCTCGCAGCCCCGCTGCGCCTTGCTCCCACGCCCAACTCCAAGCTCCTCACCAAAGTCACGAAGCTGCCCCCAGCCAAATGGGGCGAAGCGGCACCCGCGGAGCGGGTGCGCCAAGCAGTGGCCACAGGAACAACAGGCTACAAGGAATCCAACAACAGCGCCTGGAACAGCGCTACGGCAGGCAAAGGCGTCCAGTAAGATCATCATCCTCTGGAGTACTGACAGAAAGGTTTTCCCAGCATTTGCCATCACAATATTCAGTGCTGATCTCTAGAGAGCACAATATGGATGGTGGTTCGTTCAACAATTTGCAGTACCATCTCCAACCTGTATGGTGTTTTTAATTAATCATATAATGTCTTTTGCATGTCTCTTGATTTGATGGATTTTTCTAATTATTGTTCACCTCTCTCACACCTAATACCACATCAGAAATTGACCCCAAGAGCTCGAGCACTTTAAAACCATTCCCTTACTGAGAATCATATGCACTAATGACTTTTAGCAAATCACATTCAACAAGAGGACTAACTCGGCATCAGGGGCTAGAATGGTGATACTTAAACTGACAGTGACTGGCAGGTTAGTAAGGATGAAAGCAGATGAGCATTATAAAATAGGCTGTGAAATCCATGTTTTTATAAACGACATTCAGCCGAAAGTCACCTTTGACCAACACAAAGCAGGTTCCACCCATAGGACAACAACGTCCACCAAGTAGATAGGTATTCTAGTGCCCGATATACAAAGATACAGGTTGCACCTAGTGGTTGCAATTTGTGCACTGACTTTTCATGACCTGCTTTAATTTTGTGATTCGGCCTATGTACCAATAGTCCAAAAGTCACAAAATCTCCTGTCGCAGAATGACCTGACTAACGAATATTGGGTCATTCAACATTATGATTTCAAATATCTTCTAACCTGAATATCATGTCAAAAATGTTGCCACTATAAAAATATTGTGGACCAGAATATCTAAGTTAAGAACATGATTTAGTTGTAGTAAATGTTTATTCTTTAAATTAATGTACTATACATTGGTACATACTAATTTTAGCTGAGAGTACTATTAATCTATTTGTTTCAATTTTTGGAACTATAGTTTGTAATTCTTAATGGAAAATCTGGAGTGCTTTACCTCAGTTTTAGGTACCTCTCTGGCTGTAGTGACAGTTGAAGTGTAGTTTGTGAATAGCTATAGATTTACTTATTTGTGGGTGGTTTGATGTCCCTCATTAAACCCCTCTCGAGTCCCTCCTTATTCTGCCCTATTCCCTTTGCCGTTAGTGGTATTTCCCATTTTCGAGCCACTCCACTGTGGCATACCTACATTTACTACTAAAAGGTATATCTACATGTATGAAGATCGCAGTTGGGGCTGAAATCTCTGCAGGCAGAAACTCTGCACATAGGTTTGTGAATAGCATTTTGTAGTATGTTTTGTTACACTACAATGCATTCAACAAAATGCAGTTCTTGAAGAGTTCCCAAAGTGTTTATGATAAAAGCCTTATTGTGCAATTCCAACAGGTTGGTAACCAACTTTAACTGCCCTTTGGACACTTCCAGCCATTTGACTATACAGCCTTTTCACTTGAAATGTTTTTCTGCATCCAGCCTGATCAGTTAATATGATATGTTGTATTATTGACACATTTTGTTTTTATATCATATACATAAATTGTGCATGAATGATGCATTTTGCATTGAATAACTATTGCTTTTGAAAAATACCAGAGAGAACCATTATAGCCAATTGTGTTGTACAGCAAGTTTTATGTAAAAGACACTTGGCTGTGGATCACAGCTAACCAGGTCATGGAAGGGTTCTCAATTGACACCTTTACTCAAGTAAGAAGGAAGAGATGTCAGCCCTCTTACTAAGTTGAAGTGCTCTGTAGACCTCTTTATAAGCAAATGTATTACTCGGCTAATGAGCAAGGGACAATCCCTAAAGGTTTTTTACTCATCTCGTATATATGATGGTCCCTAGTTTATCTGGCTGGCTTTTGCTAAAACACTGTAGCCACTCCAATACCTACACCAACTTTCTGTACTCAGGCATGACAACCTTTTGGTCATACCAGTGCTTTATGAGCTCCTGGTGGGCCTCCGGTCTCCTCTTTGCTTTGTACATGTACTCTGCCATGGGAGATCTCAGGCCTAGTACATAATCCAACACATTGTCCTTGTCATCCTTGAGAGGCTTTTCACAGGACTCTTTCACCTGGCACAATGGCCTTCTTAGTGGGTGCCCAAACAACAATTCAAAGGGGCTAAAGCAACTCGTTGTGTGGGACCTCCCTGTAGGTAAACAGTAGGCATGGAAGGTAAAGGTCCCATCTCCTCCTTAATTTTTCAGAAAAACCATTGATCATGCCCTTCATGGTGTTATTGAACCTTTCGGATACCTAGATGTGAAATGCGTGTCCCTACCGAAACCACCTCCTTTGGGAAACCCATTCTAGGGAACACCCTCTAATAGGGCCCTAGCCACCACAGGAGCAGTGACTGTTCTGAGGGGTGATACTTCAGGGTATCTTGTCGCATGGTACACTACCACCAAGGTGTACTTGTTCCCTGATGCAGTTGGTGGTTCTAGGGGACAAACAATGGCCATCCCCACCCTCTCAAGGGGAGCCCCAAACACTGTCAGTGGTATCAAGGGAGACTTTGGCTTGCCATCTGTCAATCCACTGGCCTGACAGGTGGCACAGGAGCAGCAAACCCCCTTCATTTTAGCAGACATATTGGGCCATTACAAATGGTTAACCAACCTGTTCCAAGTCTAATTCTACCCCAAATGAACTGCTAATGGGATATCATGACTTAAGGTGAGCAGGAATTCTATGTATGTTCGTGAGACTACCAATATCTCTATCATGAGGGTACTTTATCATATATAAGCCATGGATACACCATCACGTTTCCCACAAACCGCTGACAACCCTGGTGCATAGCACTTTCACATGAAAAAGAGAATAACTGAAAAATGAAGAATAAAAATAGAACCTTTAGTGCAAAATTAAGATACACTAACAACCTGTTAGATAGGTGTTGCAAAATGATATCAGAAGCAGTTCAATGCAGGTCAGTTTTTTTAAAAAGCTGAAGAAGCTCAGAATTTTTTGAAACTTGCAGAAAGACATCTGTATGTTTTTGTTGGAATATGGTTTATTAGTAGAAGTAAGTAGGCACCTACCACTAGTAATAAGGCCACAATCACAACATAAAGCCTAGTCAATGTCTCAATAAACTATTCCCTTGCTCAACCCTTAGTAGCTGACTGCGAGCAGGGAGGCATGCTTCACTTGTAAGACTGGTTTGTAAAGAGTATACAAAGAAATCCATACATTAAATAAATAGGACGCAACACACAATAACAATTGATGAAAACAATACAAAAATTACAAAAATCCAATGTAGGAAACCAGAGATATGAATTTTTAAAGAATATAAACTTTCTAGTGCATCAAAGCCAAAAGCGCCACTTTGGGACACCTGGTCTTACTACACTTAGCAGTAGGGCCCGGTCAAATTCTTACATTGTGGTTGAGTCACTTTTTTGAAGATTTTTCTCTCAACATCGAGCGTGGCTCGTCCTCGAGCAGGGTTTCAAGTAGACAACAGTGGATTGGTTCAGCCCGAGGCCTCGTGAAATCTTGGAAGTCTTGATCTCCAGAGCTTACAGTGGGACAAACCTGAAATCCATCACAGGTCATGGTTTGACATCAGCGGCTTGACTCTCGTCAACAAATTAGTCACCTTGTGGAGAATTTTACCAAAAATTCTCCAAAGTTTCAGATAGTCATTTTGGGGTTCCAAAGTGTCCACAACACTAATACAAGGTTCCAGAAACTCTGAGTTGCTCTGCAGGATGTTGGGACTTTGTCTCCCACAATGAATGTAGCCAAATCCTTTAAAGTCCAGCTGAAGGTGTCCGCTGGATTCTTCTTGCTGGAGATGATGTAGGTGGAGCTCTTTTAAACTGCTGCTTTCAGAGAGTCCACTCCTTTTCTTAATAAATCAAGGCAAAGTCCTTAGGACTGTAGTTCTCAAAGTGTGCTGGAGGTGCAATAATTCAGAGTGCAGCTCTCTTGGTGAAGGCTAGGGTTCCAACAGAGCAGTCCTTCTTCTTGTTATAGTTTCAGGCAGGGATCTGACTGAGTTGCTGGGTAGCTCTCCTACATGTTTCTAGTGGTCCTGGGTAACAAGCAGGAGGCCACCTCTGGCGAATGGGTCACAAGGTGACACCCAGAAGTATGTCGACTTCCTCCAAAGTGTGGAATATTCTTGTCCCAGAAAGCACTATTTCTTTAAAATCCAAACTGAAACTCTGTCCCGGAGATTAAGATCTAGTTAATCCAACCTACTGGTGTGGCTAGGTATCCCTAACACTCCCCTTCAATCCCCTCTGCTAATTTAATGACCGAGGCTTCTATCTGGCTGGTAGTGCAGGACGTGTGAATGAGCTTGTGACATGTCTTAACAACCATTTCCCTATTTGAAGACCAGTTAGGCTACCCAGCCCCCTTTCTACCCTTTGCTCTGAAGCTACAGTTCTGCTCCGACCAGATGTCATTTGTCTCTATGCAGGCCATTTGATGCCTCATCGGAGCAATTTGGCTCAGCCTCCCAAAGGCTGGCCAATCAGGCGAGAACGTTAGAAGGCTGGAGTTAGGCTGATCAGAAAAACAAGTTCTATAACGTTTTTCCTGTGATAATTATAACAAATCGAACCTTGCCAATTTGTTTGATTTATTCTAACTCTCATTTTAAGTCTTTGAATTATATTTTATCTGGCTCCTGTCAATATTTATACTTTAATAAAGTATTCCCATGTTAGCCTATTGAGCCAATAGGCTATAGTAGGGAGAATGAAATTGGAAGTTTTTTCCCTCACCAGGGCATAAAAAAATCTTTTATGATGTCTTGCTTATAGTTACAAGGCACCACAACCTACATCTGGGCCACTTAGGGGAGACTTTAAGGATGACTTATATGTAAAAATAAGGTAGTTTGAGACTTTGGAATAATCTCCAATTCCAAAGTCGAATTTGCATGTAATGTACTTTTAAAAGCAGGGCTGCCTTTAAAATGATAGCAAGCAGCACCGCAGTGCAAGCTTAAGTTCATTACATTTGCTAGGCATCTAAACCTACGTGCCCAACCATATACTAGGGATTTACAGGTAGGTTGTCAGTCCCAAATGTAATTATACCTAATTATCATGTACTTTTACAGAGCACAGGACCTGGGTCTCTTTAGCAGAGCCCAGGACACAAACAGAGCCAAAAACCAGCATCAATTACTCCAAATGGGGGCAAAGAGGGGGGGGGGGGCAATGCAAACACGTCCTGGTTTCTCACAGTGTGGGTTCAGTTTGTGTATCTAATGATATCGCTCAACATACGCCCACTACAAGAAAGAAGATGTACAGCTAAGTCAAGCCAGACCTATTGATTTGGGAAAGCTTGTTTGTGATTTCATGTCTCTCCACACTCCCTCCCTTTTAATCCACCATCGCTTACTGCACTGTACCCCAACTTCTGTCTTGGTTCCCTCTTACTCACCCAACCTCTGTGTTACCATATTTACATCTCGCTCCTACCTATGCCCCCCATCGTGATACTATATAGCTCGTTTGTGTGCCCCACTGATCTACTTCTCATTTTTCTTGTGCTTCTTTTGTCATCTCCCTTGTTTTCTCTTCGTGCCTAAACCTTCCACCGTTTTGTGTCCTTTGTGCTCACTTTTTTATTTTCCTATATCTCCATTTCCGGTCAGTGTATCGTTCTACTCTCTTCTGCAGTTGTCTGTGCAAGTGACATGTGCAACAGATACAGCGTGGTGGAAAAGGCTGTGTTACAACCAAAGTCAAAACCATAAAGTATCGCAAGTCTTAATGAAACATATGTGAGGCAAAAGTTAAGTGTCAAGTGCTAAAAAGGAAGTAAATCATTGAAGAATGGGCAAACTGCCCCTTGTAATGCAGAATGATATGCATTTCCCAGCTCAATAATGATGCTTTTACCAGTTAAATGTAAATGTAAATGTAGGCGTATTTATAAAGCGCACTGATACTCAGGAGTGTCCTGGCGCTGTACTCATACCGCTAGGGAACCCGTCCTGGCTTTTCCCAGTGAAATGTCCACTCCTGGGCATCCCTGGGGTGCAACCAGGCATCCCCAGCGCTGTAGGGGGCCGTTGTGGAGACTAAGCAAGCTATTACCCAGAGTTGCAGCGTGGGACTCGTGCTCAGAGTAGGCACCGAGGCGAGAAATCAGGTCCGAGGAATTATGAGCCCAAGAACCGCCGTGATCACCAAGATCAGCCAAGGCGGGATTTGAACCCTGGTCCCGGGCCAGGCCTCTACACCAGGGACTGCTGCTCTAAGCAGTGAGCCACACTTCTCCACAAAGTATGCCAACCCTAGCCTGCCTCGAAGATTTTATCCTGGCCTGGAGACCATGGATAGACTTTCGCACAAATGACAATAGATCTGTCAAGTGAAGCATACATTTCCTGCTTGTTTTAGGTTGGATGTGTACTCTCATGCACTATTCAATACTAATACACTGTTTGTAACATTTTTTTCAGGGGCTGGCAGAGAGAGTACCAGAACCACCCCAAAGTTGGCGACATCGTCCCCTGCTGGTTTGTTCATTTCAATGGTACGGGGCTGATTGACGGAGTGCACACGGACTACATAGTCCCGTCCCTGTTTAGCGCCGTCTAAATCAACCAAGATTTCATGATTTTGATGCCATTTTGACATGATAAGGATGCCTTTAGGAAATTCCTGTCTTTCCTTTAGAGTTCTAAGTCATGTTTTTGAGAACACGTTCTGCTGGGCAAAATAAACTTTAGATTTGAGCACTCAAATCATGTCTTAAAAACAATTCATTTTTATTGTGTCAAAATGATGGATTTGTGCGTAAAATGCCTATTAAATTTAGAAAAATTGTTTCATCATTGTAGCGGTCTTGAAGAGTTGACAAAATGGATGGCAGGAAGATTCCTGGAGCGTAAATATTTTTATATTTTATTTATTGTTAGAGTTTTCTATAGCGCGAACCAGACCCAAGGTAGGGTATCGAAGCGCTTGACATAGTGAGCAAAATATTGGATAGCACATATAGTAAACACGTGGCATACATAAAGGTGGTCAACACAGCATCAACAATCTGTCTAATATCTCTCCATCAAACTCCGGGCATTAGGAGATAATGCCCATATAATGGAGAATAACCAGGTGGTCCTGGAACTACTGAGCCTGTCTCTGTTGGTTATACCCAATTCAGAGGACACTTCTGCTCAGGTTTATCATCTGCTCTGAACAAGTGGTACATCTAAGCAGGGGTGATCATGGCAGGTTGTGGGGCAAAGACAAGGGGTGGTCAAAGTTTCTCAACTGAAATGCTTGTGATAATGTTATATGCTTCCTCAAGGTGTTGCTTCAGGGGCCCTGACTGGCCTCAGCCAACAGGCCCAGTTCCAGGCTACCTCAAGGTTCACTGGCTAAAAATCTGCACTGATTTGAACCCTGCTCTTTGTTCTTCAACCTGTTAATCCCAAATGTGAGAACGCCAGCAACTCATATCCAGACAGATAATCATTAACTCCCCATACTGCTCCAACAGATTACTAATGAGGATCTTCATCATTTTCAAAGTCAATCGAGATCAATATTTCAGGTATGTACAGTGTAGGAAAATATTAACAATAGAAAGAAGCCTGGATGAAGATGACTGATCCACAGTGGCATCAAATGACCTTGCATTATTCACTGTGATAAGACTAATCCACCAAGTTGTCTAGCCACACTCATTGATATAAATCAGAGGTTCGCAAAATTATGCTAAATAAAGGCAGTTCTGAAACCTTTCAGATGCTCTCAAACACACCTTTATCTGCATGCTGATGAATTGCATTGCCCTCTGGTGGGCCTCACAGGTGAGTTTTACTTCCAAAGCATGTCCTCATTTCAAGACAAAGTGGAAAACAGTAATCATGGCAGTCCGGTCATGGAGGACTGCGCCGCCATCAGAATGAAGCATGGGGACACAGGATTGGAATTTTACACATTTGTGAGTGGCACAGCTGTTTTGTTAATCAAACCGAGCAAGTTGCTTTCTGAGTCCCACTGGAGGGCTTGCAATATGGATATAAATGTACTGTTACAATGCAGAACCCACTTAAGGAATAGAATTGGATGACTTAGAAGTTGGGCGTCATTACACCCCAACCAATTGCACAGATTAAGTATGCCACTTTGGCGATAATATTCCTTCATGGTAATCCTTGTATTCCTCATATTTCATCCTGTTTATTCATCACAAATTCTATCAACTTTCTTTCAACCGCTTCCTGAGTCCACACGCAGGATGTGACATACCATTTTCGAATTTTCTAATATTCCCACTGTGTCCATCCGGACCTCTTGAAAGAACACGGCTGAAGCAAAAGTTCATCTCGGACAGCATTTTCTTCAATAAAAACCCAATGCATTTATTTTTGATTAACAGAACATGTTACCTTGTCGCTTTATTTATATCTCAAGCATTTTACATGTAATCAGTCCCTCTTTTTTGCAAAGCCTCTTTTACCCCACTGTGCGCATAGCGTGCCAATATGTCAGTAATATCATTCTCCTCCTAATTTCTCCCATTTACATAGATGTTATATAAATCTTATCCATCCCTGCCCGCTAACAGATTACGTTTAATACCTTTTCGTACCCTCCATTTCACCTCCCTTATAAAGTGTTGATCAGCTCACTACAAAGGTTGTACATATTTTTTAACCATCATTTGTTTTCACTACATCATTCCACTTTCCCTTCCTCCTTTATATAAGTGCATTTGTTCCTGTCGCCCTTCAAGTGCTCATAAACTCATTACGATAGATTTGCATGTTATTTAACCCCTCATTAGTTTTCTACAATGCACCACGTAACTCTACCCTTTATTTCTCATTTATTTTTTCTCATTTATTTCTACAGCTTCTTAAGACCACTTTCACATGAACCTACGTGCTTAACCATGACTGTCTCATACACTTAACTTTCCCCAACTTTAATCTCCCTACCAGCTCTTTCCGTACCTGCCGTGAATTGTTAAAACCACCTGTGTTCCTCTGTGTATTTCAGCGAGCCATTGTTCACTTCGCTATTCCTCCCACCTTTAACCTATCGCTCCGACCCCCTGATTGGCTTGTTAATTGAATTCTCCCGCCATCCCAGTGCAGCTCTTCATTACACTACTACTTTGCAATGATGGACTCACTTTCCCATGATTCACTTCTTTAGTACAAAATACTATCTAGATTCTCTGAATGTATGTAAAACAACTTTATGTCCATATATCAATCCTTGACTGAGCTCAATTCGTGTCCCGGTCATTGTTTCACATACACTCAAGGATTGAAATATGGACATAAAGTTGTTTTACATACATTCAGAGAAACTAGATAGTCGCGGAGAATTTTAGCTGTGCTATTGGTTGGGGTGTAATGACGCCCCACTTCTAAGTTGTTGTTAGTTACAGTGTCTATTGGGCATGGCACTATACCAGTGTGCACGCACTCAATGAATAATTGTGATCAATCAATCAATCAATCATAGCATTTATATAGCGCGCTACTCACCCAGAGAGTCTCAAGGCGCTTGGGGAGGGGGTGGTCCGCTACTGCTCGAACAGCCAGGTCTTGAGCTGCTTCCTGAAGGCGAGGTGGTCTTGGGTTAGGCGGAGGTGGGTCGGGAGGGAGTTCCACGTCTTGGCGGCGAGGTAGGAGAAGGATCTTCCTCCTGTGGTGGCTCTTCGGATGCGGGGGACGGCGGCGAGGGCGTGGTTGGTTGATCGAAGCTGGCGTGTGGGAGTGTAGAAGTTGAGGCGGCTGTTGAGGTATCTTGGTCCTTGGTTGTGTAGGGCTTTGTGTGCGTGGGTGAGGAGTCGGAAAGTGATTCTCTTGTTGACCGGGAGCCAGTGCAGGTCTCTCAGGTGTCAGGCGATGTGGTTGTGTCGGGGGATGTCCAGGATGAGTCTTGCAGAGGCGTTCTGGATTCGCTGGAGTCTCTTCTGGAGTCTGGCAGTGGTTCCGGCGTAGAGGGAGTTGCCGTAGTCCAGTCGGCTGGTGACGAGGGCCTGGGTGACCGTCTTACTGTTCTCGGTGGGGATCCACTGGAAGATCTTACGTAGCATGCGCAGGATGTTGAAGCATGACGAGGAGACAGCGTTGACTTGTCTGGTCATGGAGAGGGAGGAGTCCAGGATGAAGCCCAGGTTGCGTGCGTGGTCTGTTGGTTTGGGTGCGCTGCCCAGGGCCACCAGGAGTCGTCCCAGGCGGAGGGCGAGGGTCCCAGGATGAGGACTTCCGTCTTGTCTGAGTTCAGTTTCAGGCGGCTGCTCTTCATCCACTCGGCTACGTCTTTCATCCCTTCTTGTAGGCTGGCTCTGGCGGTGGCGGGTTCGTTGGTGAGGGAGTGATCAAATTCAATTATGATGATGTAGAACTGGATGAAACACACTACATATTCCAGCATGCTTTGGGAGTAAAACATACCTGTGAGGCCCACCTGGGGGCAATAGATCTCATCAGCATGCAGATAAAGGTGTGTTTGAGAGTGTCTACAAGGTTTCCGGAGCATGTTATTACTAGCATGTGATGTTTGGAAGTGACAAGCTACTGGATAGTTGAAATCGTTGTTGGAAATAGCTCACCTGTGTTGTAAGATCCTCATCTTAATTGGGAGTTTTGTACTACCCACATATCCTAGCCCACATTGGCAATCCAAAATGTATACGGCAAATTCCGTGGTGCTGGTAACATATTTGCGAATGTGTTTTGTTCTTCGATTCCTCATGATATATCTTCTGCAGACCTGACTGTTTTTACACGCTTGTTGCTGTTGAGGGCTCCTGAAAACTATGTACCAGATGATCCCTCAGCGATCGTGGTCGCCTATAGGTGATCTGGCGGGCATTTCCTAGCAAACTGCCAATTACTGGATCAGCTGTTAGAAGACTTCAGTGTTTTTTAACGTTGTTTTAAGATTAAAAGATCTTCAATTGTAGGTGGTGATTAGTCTAGGTTTATTATCACTTGTTCTCTCCCTGCCTGAATCTCAGTTTTTAAAGAGGACATCTGTCTGTTTTGCTCCCTCTAGTGTTTTACTGGCTTGTGTTAGGATTTTTTTAGAGTAACCTCGTATGGTAAAAAGTTGTTTCGGATTATCCTTTTTTTTTAAAATGTCGTCCCTGCTACAATTGTGGCGTACCCTAAGGAATTCCCCATAGAGTATGCTGTGAATCATTGGGGCAGGATGGTGACTGGATGCATGCAAAGTGCTCTTGCCGGCCATATCTTTTCGAAAAGGAAATGTAGTTAATTCATCATTGTCAATATGTATTGCTACATCTAAGAATTCACATATTGTTCTACTTGTGGTGCATGTGAAACTTAAGTTTAGGTCATTACTTTCCAACACCCCAATGAACTCCCTGGCCAGACTCTCCTCCCTGTCCCAGATCAAGAACAAATTGTCTATTCATCTAATACAACATAGTACGTCCTCGATATATTTTTCATTGTGATCTGTCCAGACCACGGGCTCTGACAGCAGATTTATGGCGCTCCCGAACAGAGAACAGCTTGGAGGCCCCTCGTTCAAGTAGAAGCAGAATGGCAGGTGAAGTCTCCCCTGATGGTAGGTTGCTCATGGGTCCCACGCCGCAGGGCACAACCCATAGATGTATGGTACTACCGCGAGGAGAACAGCTTGGCGGCTCCTCCTTCCAGCAGCTGCAGTCTGGGAGATGAAGTCTCCCATGAGGGCAGGTTGCTCGTCAGTCCCGTGCTGCAGTGCACAGCCTGTAGATTCATGGAGCTCTTGCGCCGAGAACAGCTTTGCGGCTCCTCCTTCAAGCAGTGGCAGTCTTGCAAATGAAGTCTCCACTGTGGGCAGGTTGCTCGTGGGTATATTTTGGAGCAGCTGAGTTTGATGTAACTAACACAATTCGTATTTTTGCACATGCTTCTTGGAGTGTTGGAGTGCCCGCTATTGTTTCAACATTGGCCAGATCTGGAAAGAAATATATATATTTATATATGTAGGACGGTAGGATCCTTCGGCATGGTTACCCCCACTTTTTGCCTCATGCTAAACTGGTTATTGACTAGTCTGACTGGGATTCTGCTAAACAGGACCCCAGTCTAGCTGCATTCTCCCTAGATGGTTGTGTTCAGTACTTAGGTACATCCCAGATTGGATACTGGGGTACTCTTATTAGTCCCTAGTATATGGTACCCATGTACCCAGGACATAGGTACCCCAGACTTCTCCCATGGGCTGAAGCATGCATTATGCCACCCATGAGATACCATGCAAAATGGAAATACAGGCATGCCATTAGAGCCTGTATAAGTTGGTGCATAAACCACTTACTAAAGATATAGATTTACTATATCTAAGGGTCACTGCACTTGAAACCTATACGTCACCCCTATAGCGGACCTTTACAATCCTGAGGGCAGGGTGCTTGGTTCTAAGTGAGAGGGTGCCCTTGCATGAGGTGGACACCTTTGCAGCCTACGGAATCCATTCTCCTGGGTTGTCAGTGAAGCAGACATATACTATGTAGAGGGGCACTGCGTAATCACATCATGACTGTTGGACTTGTCCCTTTTGGCAGGTTCACCCCGAAACTTTTTGCATTTTTCATTTTAGCCTATTTCTGTAACCTGGTGCTGGCGATTTTAGGCCTTGGCGCACTTTTTCACTGTGGTCCAGTGTAAAGTCCTTGCGCTCTCTGTGTATGTGTGGTGAGCGTGGCCTGTCCTCCCATAGGAATGCATGGGGATATGTGTGTCCATGGTAGTTCCTGATGTGTGGGGAGTGCAGGGGTGAGTTTGGTATGTGTGAACTCGTGAGAATAAATGCTGGGTTGATCTTTAAAGATAGCTGGAACTCTCTATTGAAGACACCAAGGGCATGGAACTCATAGGGTTTTCGCTGATATGCCCCAGGGGACATTTGTTCTCTGGCATAATTTGCTATTGTCCGCCCAGTGCAGTCAACCCTCATTTCCAGAATTGTATTAATAATTTGTTTAATCTGGCACTTTCACATTCCCACATGGTTATCGTAGGGGATGTTAACCTTTGGGCTAATGGAAACACTGGGTCAGCACTTAACGTCCTCGTGCAATCATGTGAGAATTTGAACTTACAACAGTTGGTATTGGATCCGACCCACCAAGGTGATCACATTTTAGATCTCATTTTTGCCAAAGAAAATACAGCCAAAGTTGAGACCATTTTGCGTCTTTGGTGGACGAATCATTCGTTTGGTGGACGAATCATTTCCTTGTTACTTTTTCCCCATTAAAAACCCAGACCTCACCACCACACCTAATTATCGCCAAGGCAGGGAATGGAATAAGTTGCCTGATATTGCCAAATAAACGTCTATATTCACTGGTATTAATGTGTTTGATGAAAATAAGCCAGTGGAAACAAACTACCTGGAATTTTGCAAACAGATCACTAAGGTTCTTGATCTGATTATACTCGTAAAAAATGTAAAGAATAAGCGTAAGCCATCTGCCCCCTGGTTTAATGAGAATCTAAAAAATCTTAAAAAGAACTGTAAACTGGCAGAAAGAAAATGGAGGAAACATTATGATACTGCTGATAAGGAAGCCTTCAAGGCCACATTGAATAACTATAAAATGAAATTTCTCAAGCAAAAGCGGTGTTTTTTGCTAATTCATTTCTAGAGTCTCCTAATAAAACCCACAGGGTTTTTAAGATAGTCGGTGAATTGCCTAAACCTGACTGCTTGAAAAATAAAACTATAGCATCTCAAGAACTTTGCGAAAGCTTAGCTATTTGTTTTAGACGAACATATCAAAAATAATAACTGGGTTGTCGGTAAGTCAGGAAAATTCATATAACTCAGTATCTGAGACCTGCGTTCAGCCATTAGCCTAACATATAGAGGAAGGGGCTCGCGAGAATAGACCTGCAACTCTAAACCCGTTTGCCATACGCACGGAAGAATAGTTCTATAAACTTGCTATGAGCACCAAATCTGTGTCCCCGATGGACCCCCTCCCCCACAAGGTCTGGAAGGAGTACGGCAGGCAGCTAGTACCACAGCTCCATTGGATGTGTAGCCAATCCTTGAGCAGTGGAATAGTCCCTCCCTGCTGGAAACAGGATTTGGTGACACCTCTGCAGAAGAAACCCAGTCAACTGTTTTAATTCTACTACACATGTCTGCTGCATTCGACATGGTCAATCATAAAATTCTACTAAGGAGGCTTGCGCAACTTGGGCTGGAGGACCTACCTCTTAACTGGCTTCAGTCCTATCTGGAGAATAGGAAACAAGCTGTGTCCCTCCCCCCTTTTTCTATCTAAATTTAGAACAGTTCAGCTTGGGGTCCCCCAAGGGTCATCCGTTAGTCCGATCCTTTTTAATATGTATTTAAGACCGCTGAGCCCCACCATTAAATGCTATAATATTAAGCTGGTGAATTATGCTGACGACATGCAGCTCATCTTGTCTCTAGAAGGTAGAGAGTCTACGTCACTCAGTAATTTCCACAAATGTATTCAGGAGACTGCTAGATGTCTTATGGATAATTACCTGCAATTTAATTATTGGGAAAACGGAAATATTGCACTGCACAATGACAAAAATCCCGCGCCCGCTTCCAGATAATTTCTGGCCCATCCAGGCAGACAAGCCTCCCACACCAGCGGCAGCTGTGCGCAATTTGGGGATAGTTTTCGACAACAAATTGAGTATGGAGAAACATGCAAATAAAACATTTGGAACCTACTTCTCCCTCATCAAAGCCTTGCGGAAAAGCCTACTTATGTTACCTTTGTCAGCCAGGGTTCTAGTAGTTAGAAGTGTTATCCTGAGCCGGCTGGACTATTGTAACGCCCTGCTTCTCAGTGCATCCAATTTCCTCATTAAGAAACTACAAAGAATACAAACAATAGCCGCAAAGTTAGCTTTAAAGAGGAGGCGAGATTATTCAGCATCCGCGGCTCTCATTGATCTCCACTAGCTCCCTCTAGCACAGAGAATCCAGTTCAAAGCATTAAGAATTGTGTTCAAGGCCCTTCATGGACTTTGACCTTTGCCATTGCAGGAAAAATTTGTCTGGCACTCCCCATCACAAACTCGTCATTCTTCTACTGCTCACCTGGCTCGGACCACCAGAGCAAGAACTTCCAGATATGGAGGGAGAGCGTCCAGCTGTGCGGTAGCACAGCTGTGGAACTATCTCCCACCTAATATCAGACAAATAGAGGAGTTGTTTCAGTTTAGGAAAACACCTATAGCTTACCTCTTCCCCAGGGTGTAGTGCTTGCAATGCATGCGGTGGGTAAACTATGTGCTATGTTTCTCATCTACACGTTCATATGCGAAATATAAATATAAATTGATTCAACATACTACATAAAACAATGAGCTTTGTAACAGGGCCTGAGACACAAGTGTGCACGCATTTCATTAGCAACCCAAAAAAACACAATTATTAACATATACTTGGTATCTGTAATAGGTATATACTTACATATAGCCCATGTGCAAATTATGTCCATCGTAATTACGCCCAGTGAAATGCATCGAGCATTATACTGCAAATAACTAGTGTAAACTCAGTTTAAGCATCTGCAACTGTTTCCGAAGCACACCAAAGCACACATAATGATACAAACCAAGATATGAGCAAACAAAACTTTTCAGAGAGAGACCCCATAATTGAAGTCAAGTGGCTTGCTAGGACTTGGCATAACTACTGTCATGTGAGGTGATTTGAAGGGTAAGCATGCTGGAATAGAAAAGGGAAGAAAGAAAAAATGGGACAAACTCTGTATATATAATCTATTTGGGTAGTTTCTGTGTTATATTAAACGTATCATGCTTGCAAAGGAGGCTATTTATTATCGATTGACCATTGGCAAGGTGGACAAGATGCTAATATTGAATCAATGCTACTCCACATATGGGTCAGGGTTATGGAAGCACATCAAAATCAAATATATATAGATAACAAAGAAACTCTTCTGTATTTTGTAGTTTCCATATAATGCACAAAAAGTTCTTCATCCTGGTTAAGGTTGCCAGGGTGCCTGCCATTAAGTCGAATTATATACTCTAATTCTAACATCTCAGTGCAAGTTCCCTGTTGCCTCTGTAGGCTGGGGTTGGGGAAACAATCCAAATGCCCCTCACTAGGTAACCAGCAATACATTCTACATGACACATAAAGGATTCAACATGACATATAAAAGTTCCACAAGTGTCTTAAAGAAACAAGGTTATAAACTTGCCCACAATACCACCCACCCCCCTCCCTTTAAAACAAACAAAAAATAAAATAAATCAATAAAGAACATAGTTTTGCAATTTAGTAGGCATCTTACATGTACGCTGTCTGCGAGAGGATGCACGCCCTTCACTTGTGAAATATTGCATACTGGGAGCCCCCCCCCCCCCCTTGATTTAATCCTAAAAAAGTTGTCAACAATCACACCGAATCCAGAACTTGAACAAACTCTACTACAATCAGCAATTGAGGGACAAGGAACCATACTAGCTGTTCCTGTTGGTCTTTGATCCTGAATAGCCGAATCAACCACAAACTCATGACCAACAACAAAAGCAGGATTAGAATCATTTTCATCATCTCTAGTAGCATACATGTTGCTGAAAATCTCAACTTGACTTTCTGTAAGTTTGACTACATGATCCTTGTTCTACCAACCCCTCTCTTCTAGCAAAACAGAGGGTTTAATAACCCTAACTATTTGTACTGGTAGCCTGAATTTGGATTGACCTTTACAAACACGGCATGGCTTCTTGAACAGAACAGAATCATTTTTATTCTTGAATTGCTCTCATAAAGGGCCTGATTCACAAAACTAATCTGAGACAAAATCCTAACTTTACTACTCCTAAATGCCCTTTGTGAATACCGAAAGTCATAAAATTTAGGATTTTGTCTCAGATTACCTTTGTGAATTGTGCCAAAGTTTTTTTTGCAACAGTTGTTTGGCAAGTACTTTATCCCTAACCTGCTGTTTATCTTCCCTCATATTTCTTTTCTTGGACAGGGCAGACCCCACTGCCAAATGAGTGAACTATTTAGGCATCAGTTTCGACCTAGCTTTTCTTCCCCTGAGAGCTTTAAAAGGAGTCACTCCTGTGGTAGAATGTGGCAAAGTGAGATGAGCCCAAACCTTATCTTGCAAAAAAGTCATCCACATTGACAATGGCTGCCATGGCAGTTTGAATTCCCTCTTTTAAAAACCGATTTGCTCTTTCAACAAGCCCTTTGGAGGAAGGGTTGTACAATGTGACTTGGCAGTGCTTGGTTTCAAACCTTTCCATAAAACATGTAATCTGCCTTGAAACAAAAGATAATCCATTATCTGTAACAATGCAACAGGGTGCACCTTCAATCTTAAAAATGTTTTCAATAAATTATATCACAGCAGTTGAATTAGCAGCCTCCACAAATGAATAGTGTATCCACTTACAGAATAGTCAAAAGCTAATAATAAGTATCTTTTATCAGAGGGCAATACATTGAATGGCCCAGCAAAGTCCAGGGCTATTTTTTCCCATGGCGCTTCTGGAACTGCAACAGAAAATAGGGGTTTCTTGTTTGTCTGAAACTACACATTCAGGACAATTGCCAACACTGATGGCTACCTGTTTGTCCATTCAAGGTCACCAATAAATATCTTGATTTACTTAGAAGTGGCTGAAGTCCCCATATGTCCCTCATTAGCCATGCAAATGATCCTTTCTCTCAATAAGAGAGGAGGTACAAACAGACCATTTCTTACACAGACCTAGTTCTCAAATGACAACTCCTCACTGACCTGCGCAAAACTCAATTCCTCACTTAGACTTTTGCCTGTATGCCACTTGTTTTTAATAAAAAATTCAACCTTTCTTAAAGACTCAATTTGATCCATAGCCGTAGACCATTCCTCTTGAGTGACACTCCCATTGCAGTTCAACAGCATCCACTATGCCAACAACACAGTCTTTGTAGAAATCATCCTCCCCTTCACTAGAATCCGGAAGAGGAATGCGAGAAAGGCAGTCTGCTTGGACATTCTTTCCATCTTGGACATACTTGACTACAAGGGTATATTCTTGTAACTTCGACAACAATCATACCAGGCGTGCAGACGCCTTCCCCAACCCATTCCCTGGTAGTAAAACAACAAGTGGTTTGTGGCCTGTAAAAATGTCACAAACTGTCCCCCAAATATATGTTTTGAACTTTTGTAGTGCCCAAGCCTTCCCAAGCGCTTCCCGTTCAATGGTGCTGTAATTGCACCCAGCAGTAGTTAAAGCTCTATTAAGAACATGAAGAATGACGGGGCACCAGGGCCCAACAGGATCCCAGCACCGGTCTTTAAATTGACCTCTGACTTCTGGGCAGAAATCCTAAACCTGCTCTATAACAACACCTTCTTGACAGCCGCAATGTTGTGTGGAATTTTAGGTTCCAACTGAATTTTCCAGATTCATGCACTTATATAGGTAGAATTCACGTTGCCCTTATATAGGCATAGAAATCGAGCCCTTATTTAGGCATAGCCCATGCTACCCAGATACAGGTATGGCTACTTCCTCCGTTCACCAAACGTCACACCGATTTCTTGGCAAACCAGCTTACGCCGTTAGGGACTTCCCTTTGCTTGAATATTGATTTCTCCAAGAACTCAGTTAGTTTTACAATGAACAACTATTCCCCAGGGGTTCATTTATGACGTTCATATGCCTGACTTTACGTCAAACATGGCATTCCTAAACACCTTCAAGGTATAAATATACCTTCACTTGGTATAGCAAAGCACGGTGGTTCGGAGCAGATCGACAGCCTACTTGCTCGACGCAGCTCGCTACAGCAAGTGTCGAAGGAAGCCGACTCTCCATTTGATGCACTGATCAGGAAGCTGCCCCCCTCTGCTGAGAAATCCAGCTACTGTGTTTCTGACTCCCCTTGCGGGGTGTTGGGAAATCGAGTCCTGAGAAAAAGATATCATTCTAAGGTAAGGAGCTGATTAGAACCTAGCGAAACCTTTGGTAAATTCTTGGCAAAGAACTAAAGCCTATGCTAAACAATACTTACTTCTTCCCTCATACTAGACCTAGGTTAGGCATACTGGGGTAGGCGTATTTTAGAAGCACCAGTTGAAAATTTTAGTCTATGTTTTTATGTATGTATTTTATGGCTTAGAAACCATACTATGCTATTACAGTTTTTTTCATAATACTATTCTCGCTGTACGCATTATACTTTTCATTCTGTCTAACGATTGTAGGAGTTCATATCTCTTGCATGAGAAAGAAGAGTGTTCAATAAACCTTTTATTGAAAACGCCCGTCTCTCTATTTCTCTGCAACTCTGTAGAAACGAAGCATGCACGATTGACTGAGTAAAATAGTTATCTATTGTTTCCGCGACTGTGAGATATATATATTCTTATTCTTGGGAAACAAATTTGTCATGTTTATGCAGTTGTCAGAAACGAATTCCTTCTTGTGAATTCGAGAAAGTTTCTAGTGACCTCTGAGTTAGCTGGCAGACACAATTAAGTTTAGTATATTCAATAGAGACCTATTGACTCAAGTCCTGCGTCAAATCTATAGGATATATTATTCCAATGCGCAGAGCCTATTGGGAATATAGGAACGACACTACAACAACTCCTGACTCTTGGAAGGGATCAATATTGGTACCTATTTTCAAAAAAGGGGATTGACTCAAGCCATCAAACTACAGGCTAATAGCCTTGCTTGACCTGGAAGCAAAGGCATATGCTCGCTTACTACTGAAGGACTTAGAGAAGTGGGCCGAAGAGAAAAGCATAATACCTTTCTAACAGACCAGCTTTAGGTCACAGTCATCAACTTTGTATAACGTATTGGCACTGACTTAATTATCATTTCAGGCAAACCTGAAGAACCATCCATCACGTTTCTGCTGTTTTGTTGATTATAGCACAGCCTTCAATAAAGTGGTCCGAAAACGACTATGGTGGAAGTTAGAAAACTGAGGCATTCCACCAAACCTGTTGAAGGAAATCAGATCTCCATACGAAGATACCTGGGTGCTAGATACCTGGGTGCTGGTTAAAACCAGCGGCCACACAGTGTCCCCTAAAATACACACGGAGAATGGATTGAAGCAAGGATGTGTGCTGGCCCCCATCCTCTTCAACCTCTACACAGCAGATCTGGAGGAGGCCCTAAAAGGAGCTAGTCTAGTAGTTCCCAGACTTGGAAGTGTGAGGTTGCCGGTGCTACAATACGCGGATGATACACCAATACTGGATCATAAAAGGGTGGGCCTACAAAGAGCCCTACATGCTTCAAACAGATACAATAACACCAACAACCTGACAGTCAGCCAAGGAAAGACCAAGGTGGTCATTTTTGGGACATTTCATCGGAAGAAGAACACACAATGGCTAATGGGCAATCTATAAATCAACACAGTGGATACATTTAATTACTTAGGAGTTTAGTGTACAGAGCAGGCCAAGGAGAAGGCCCACCTGAAACAACTGAGCTCCAAGGCCAGCAAGGTCACACACCTATTAAAACAATTAAGCCACCACTTGATTAGCCAGACAGCAGGCCCAATATTAACTGTCCTGAAAGCTAAACTACTACCAGCTATCAGCTATGGCCACGGGCCTTCCCAGTCTACTGGATGGTGCCCTAAATTCAGCCCAAGTAAAGGCATACAAAGCTGTGCTCCACATCCCAAGGTCAGCTAGGAACACAAGGCTAAGACTGGAGCTAGGCGTAGCAAGGCCAGACCTGACATGTCAGAAGGGAGATTATAAAGTTATACTTAAGGATACTAGGGGCCCTGACCCATTCTTTGAAACATCACCTGAGAACAATCTTCGAAGAGTCAGGCATGGCCTGGCACATCAGCCTAGGAAAAGCTCTTAAAATACTGAAGATCAAGACAGCATTCCACGGCTGGACATCCCTCTGAATGCTTGGAAAAGATCCATAAACCAGCAAGTCAACAAAACCTCCTTTGATCTGGACATCAAATCAATCAGTTGAAGCGCCCACCTAGACCCTCTGAATAATTCCTACAAAGTAGGCAAAACACAACCATACCTAAGTGAGGCTCTTACCCTACTGTCCCGAAGTAAAATTCTCTATATGAGGCTAACTATACTAGGAATTCCCGACTTCAACCCCACATGGGCCCGCAAGCGGGAATCTACAAACTGCAGACCATGCCCCTATACGAGGGAATCCTGGCTGCATCTCCTATGCTGCTGCCTGTTCTTCAACAACGACCGTTGGCGACTCCAGCATCCAATCTGTATTACGAATGGAATAAAGTCTTGCAGCGGAGCATCAGCTTTGTGCCTAGCCGCCATTAACACAACGACAGTAGCAAAACTGGCACAATTCTCCCATCAAATCAGGATCACCCTAAAAGCTGTTATGAAAGCTACAAAACTCTGGGGAAGGGTACCGCAAAACTGGAGTAAGCAAGCTTAGCGGCCCTTAACATTCTTAGCCTGCCAGTCTTCGACAGCGCCAACATCAGCGTGGGCCAAAAGGAATGTAAGAGGTGTTGTCCATTATTCTGTATAGCTAGTTACCCAGTGAGGCTTAAAAAGGGGATTTCATGAAAACGCATAAGGCCACACATCATTGATTATAACCTCTGAGGAGGGACGATCAAATTGGTACAGGGGCGCGGCGCTCAATTTTATGTAAGATAGAGAGTTGCTTTTAGTATCAAGGTTTTTAGCTTTTATATGCCGATCGTTTTTACTGTAATGATTTTAATTAATTGAACAGTTAATACATACAAATACAGTAGTTAAAGCTATAGTGTTTTCCTGACTTTCCAACCACTGCCTGAAAACAGCACAAAGACCTTTAATACTAGCATCCACAGAATAAATGGTTTCCCATTAGATACGAAAGGGTGCAATGCGGGGGCATTGATCACTAACAACTTCACTTCCTCAAATACTTGTTGTATTGCCTCATTCCAAATACATTTAATTCCTTTTTTGAGTAGAAATCTTAAAGGTTGAACTATATGAGTATATCCTGGAAGAATCTGGTCTAATATTCACATAGGCCAAGAAATGAACGTAGAGCATCCTTGTCCTGAGGAGGTGGAGCATTACCTATTTCCTCCACATTGCAACATTTTGGCTTGATATCTTTCTCTGAAATTAGATGTCCCAAATATTCCACTTCCTTTACTAGAAGCTTTCATTTACTTTGTTTCACAGTCATCCCTTTTTTCTGTAATACCCCTACAACTTTGTGTAAGACATCAAATATTTTTCATTCCCCATTAGTAAAACCCTTCTATATGAGTTCTATCATTTCTATAGCAACACTCTCTGCATCCTCAGTATCAGGCGTAGCATGTGCAAGTATCATTAAGGCACATAAGACTCAAGTGCAAAGTGCACATTCATGTTGTGGGTCAAGCATCAGTCGTATTCAGGTTTTACTAATGTTTAAAGAGGGGGCAGTTACACAGTTAAACTTCACTTGAAATCTCACTACAGCCCAATCAATGTTAATAAAGTGTACTTTTAATCCATTAGACATGTAAATAGGATGGGAACCTTCAGAAGTCCAATTTGTGGACCATATGGACAGTGTTCTTCATGACAGAATTGGAATTAGAACAATACAGTGTTGGGAGCTCCACTGAAGACAATGAAGTGGCTTAGGGCTAATAATGGATGCTATAAGCCCTCTGCTCCAGCAAACCAATATCTGTCCTTCTGTTTCTCCCTTTCTAACTTGGAACATTCTACACCCAGTAGATGGGATGTTCCAATAGCCTTATAGCCCTTCTACCCAGGGCTTTACATGTTTTTAAAGGGCCTCGCCCCAAGGGTTCATGGCATTTACCAACCAGTATAGCTCTTGGCAGCAGATTACATTGATATATTATACACTGTATGCTACAATACATTTTTCTAAAACAATTTGTGTTTGGCGGATGTTGTTTTGCATGTAGGTGTGCTGGTGTGTGAGGGTGTTGGTTTTGATGACTGTACTGTTGAGGTGGTTGGTGTGGTTCTGGTGCATGTGTGTGTTTGTTTTGCAGTTGCATGTGGATCTGGTGTATGTTTAAATGTGTGCAGTTTCTCAGCTGTTTTGTATTTTGGTGTGTTTTTGCATTTGGGTTTGGTTGGTGTTGTGCATGTAGGTGTGTGTTTGGATGTTGGTGTGGTGTTGAATTGGTTGGTGTGGTTGTGGTGCTTGTTGATGTGGTGGTGTTTGTGGGTGAGGTGGTAGTTGTGGTGCATGTGGGTGTGTTTGTGGTAGTGGATGTGGGTGCAGATGTGGTGCTTGTAGGTGTACTGGTGCTTGTGGTTGTAGTGATGGTTGTGGTGATGGTTGTGGCTGTGGTGCTGGTGGGTGTGCTGGGTGATTGTGGTGCATGTAAGTTGGATTGGGGTGTGGTTCGTGTGTGTATGCTGGAGTTAGTGGCTACAGTGGTGGTTGTGGGTCTGGTGGTGGGTCTGGCTCTTGTGGGTGAGGTTTTGGTTGTGGTGGGTGTAGTTTCAATAGTGTATGTATGTTGTTTGTGTGTTTGCTTGTGTTTCTTTGCATGTTTGTGATTATGTGTGTTTGTGTTTGAGTGAGCTGCTTGTGTGTGTTGGAGTGGGTGAACACAAAGAAATGAGTATGCTTGGAATAGGGGTGATACTTTGTAACTGGGATAAGGAAAGGAACTGAGTTGTGGCACATAGGTGGGCTGGTTGGAAGGCTGAGGTCATTGAGGAGTCTCTCTGGACCTCTGTACCAAAACCCAGCTTGGCTCTAAAATCTGACTACTCATTATCAGGCCCTGCTATCAGCCTGCCCGTAACTTTAAAAGTAAAACATAACCCTGTGCTTATTTAAACATTTAATCAGGGCTGTGAGATATTCTGAAGGTGTCTAGGAACTTCTGGTATTTGTGATCTAGTGGTTGGTGACACCTAATCCAGGCTGAGTAGGATAATACAAATATCAAAAACAACTTCTATTTAGTATGTAAAAAAAACATATGTATCTTCTGAATTACCATAATGTTAATCGAATAAACATATATATGCATGGAAATATACACCAAATAAAATATAAGGTGTCAAACACATAGCACATAATAATGTTGTGATGTTGTCTAAATATAATATGTGTAAAAATACACACCATCATTGTTCTATGTAATTTAAAAAGAACAGAAACTTCACTTCAATCACTACACTTAACTAAGGAACTAAAAGGGACATCGTAGCCTAACCTATTAGTCACAATAACATTTTTATTTTAAACTTGTACCTGTTTCTCTGGTTAGAGAAGGGACCTCCATAGTCAGCAATTTCAGCTCCTCTGCAAAGAAGGGTAGGGCCCTGTCAACCGCTCTTCCTTGTATTGTGGCTCCCAGATGTCTGAAACAGCAGCAACATTTTAAGAGGTGTTTGCTGCAGTGTTAGGAGGTAAGTGAGCTTTTCTTGAAACAACGTGTATATGTACACGATGTAAACGAACATCAACGAAGATGGACACATCCATTTCATACATCGATTCAACTCAGAACCTCAGACGAGACGCCGGACGCGAAAGAGCTTAGAAGCCTTTTGGACCTGTGACTTTTAATTTGAAGCACCTGATCGTTGTTATTTGCTACAGAGACTTTGGGCCAGAAAGATCATGAATGTTTTGTGGGATTAAGAATTGATGGGATCTGACCCCTTATAATCCAAGATAATAGGAAAATAGTTGACCAACAGATGAACTGAGAATATCAGCATACCTTTGTATCACATTTAGAGACTGAGATTTGAGCTCCTTGTGCATTGGATCATTCCGTGCCACAGAACTAGAATAAGAATATACAGATTTGAGAGCGTCCAGTCGTCTAAAAGTGCTAGCAAGGGGTGAAAAATTGCATATGACCCTGCTTAAGTGACAGAAAAAACAGTAGTCTTGAAAAAGATGTCGTAATCATTGTATTCCATCGAAACGCGTCGACACATTCTTCTTGTACAACTCAGGATTCCAGCACTTTAGTATAATCACAGATTTTAGCATTGTGTAATATTAAGTAGGAAGATAGGATATTGAGTGTACCAATTGTATTGCACAAATTTTATGTCTTTCACGCTTCTGTCCGTTCTTGTGATTATGCAGGTCATAATCTATGGTGTATGAGTTTGACTTTACTGTATTACTTGTGTACTATTACCATTATATTGTGTATATTATTGTGTTTTTAATCTGGTATTGAATATACCTTTGTGTATTAAAGAAAATAGCTGTCCCTTTCTAACATATTGTTGATGCTGTTATCTTATGTTTGATAAACAAATGTACTTTAATGTTTAGCCAGATCAAGGGGATCTATATTTCTTAGGTGCAGTGTTAGGAGGTAATTGAGCTTTTTTTTAAACAACGTCTACATGTACACGATGTAAACGAACATCAACGGAGATGGAGACATCCATTTCATAAATTGCATTCGCACACATTAACCTATGGCTGTAACTGTCATGGAGTTTTTCTCCCACTACCTGGTCAACTTCTGCAGAGGCATCTGATAGAAAATGTCCTGACAGCGATGTCAGATGAACGCCATATCACATTATTTAAATGTGTGTTTGTATAGGTAAAGTGCATCACCACCACTCAAAATGGTGGCTAGTTTGTTTACAGATGCAAAATGCTAATGTTACTCATTAATTTACCAAAACTCTATTATGTGGTGCATTACTGTGATTAAATAGTTGCACAGTTTTGGTTATACACGCTGTTGATGTTTTTTCAGATTAAAATAAGTGTGTCAATAATAAATTTCCTGAAACCAATATTAGACATGTCAAAAACATTATTTTCATGAAAAAACACAAATAAATGTGGTATACAAATATATTCAGTAACCAATTATATTTCTACATTTAAATTATGTTTGTGTCAGATCTAGAAAAATTGTTTGTAAATTATATTTAATTATTTTCATTTTTTAATGCAGACACTTGAACTCAGGTAGAGGGAGTAGACAACAACCTCAAGTGTTTTGACCATTTGCAGTCCTTGCCATAGAAGAACAGGAGATTATCAAATAATTCAGATTGAATAGGCAAACAATTATAGATTTGTGTCATCATTTGGAGCCTGATCTTCTAATCTACCTCACAACGAGAATTCCACAGCTATAACATCACTAGTCAAAATCATGGCAGTACTTCATTTTGTGGCCACAGGATCATTCCAATACACTGTGGCAGTATCTGGTGGAATGTCGCAACCAACTTTCAGTGGTGTGCTAGAAGAGGTTCACATCAATGCCTTCATGCACATATATCCTTAATGTCACTACACGCCTGGAAACAAGTCTACAAAAATCGAAAGAACTTACATTCAGTCAATGTGCAATGTGTCCGCTTACGAAATGTGTACATCACAAGAGTGTGTGCAAATTTTCCAGGATCATCCCATGATTCGTCTGTCCCACGGAACAGCAGCATACCCCTGCAAATTACACATTGAGACCTAAGAGTGCTTGGCTTGTTGGTAAGTACAATCTGACAATATTTTATTTAGTTAGTTTCAAATTTCATGATCTTCAATGGTTTTGCATGTTTTGGGTGTTTTTTTGTCATAATAGGAGACTCAGCTTATCCTAACTGACCACGGTTGTTGGCACTGCTTTGGAATCCAACGACATCAGGGGAAGTCCGCTTCAATGAGGCCCATGGAAGAACACGGAGGCCAGTGGATCAGGCATTTTGGCTCCTAAAGGCCAGATCTTGCTAAGACTTATGGGGCCCTCCTCTACTCACCCAATAAGGTGTGCCAGGTCACCTTGGCCTGCTGTATGTCACATAATGTAGCTCAGCGACACAACATCCCATACATTGCAGACGATGGAGACCATGAACAGCTGAACCAGATGAGGATGTTAAAAATGCCAAATGAAGATGATTGTTGTAAACATGAAATAATCGACTTATTTCAAGATGTTAATGACAACTTCTTCACATGAGTGGGAGTATTTATTTAAAGTTCATTACATGTTAAGTCAACTGTTGATCTCATTAGGATGACAGTGTGTATATGAAGTGTTTTAGAAAGGCAAGTCAAGGAAAATACAGTGCAAAGATTTTGGTTGATCAAAGTTTTGACACATTTGTTCATTTACATTGTTTATCTTTGATTGTTATTAGAAAATGTGATTACAGAATTATTCACTTGTTATATGACAATTTTGTAATGTAACTAATTATTTGCTTTAAAAAAAATCAGTTTTAAATTCTTTCAGTATGTCATATTTATTTGTACATTTCAAAGTTGTGACATTTTCAGTCTTATGCTGCTGTTGCCAAGTACAATGGAACATGGGTTGATCCTGTGAAAGACATACACAGACTGAGGGTGTGCCTATGTTGCACAAAGACAACTTGCACAGTGCTTGGGTTGAAGTTTTTAAGATTGTGTCAGACTTGTTTTCTGTGCAATGTTGTCACCAAGCCAATATATGCTGCTTCAAAAAATGTGGTAGTTGACACAAAGCATACTAATCTCCCTTCACATTTGCAAAATCCTCATATCATCTGAGGCTGCTGACGTGTGTTACTGTTGTATAAGTAACTTCTTGTATCACAACACTTCAAGTTGTTTGTTACATTGCACTAGATACTGCAAACGGATCACTGACACAATATCGACTGACAGAATATCGACTTGCAAAAATATCGTGGAAAAAATATCGACAGACAAAATATCGAGTTTGTATCTACAAACAGGTAAGTACAAAAATATCGAGTACAAAATATCAATTACACAAATATAGTTTTAAAAAATATCGACTTTATTAAAAACAGTGTTAAATTAACTTAAAATAAAAAATTAATTACTAAAATATACTTAAAAATACTTAATTAAATAATCAATAAAAGTTATAAAAATATTGTTTTACAATCATATTTGTTAAAACATATATATATATTAACATAATATAATTAAATAATATCCAATATTATTACCGTACAATAGCAGAAGTGTAAAAAATACTATTCACACTCCACAGAGTGCAACTGTAGGGAAAGCGTTGGATAGCGTAGGGGTACAAATTACTTTTCCCACTCCAGTGGGTGCAACAGTGAGGAAAGCGTTGGATAGCGTAGGGGTAAAAAGTACTATTCTCACTCCAGTGGGTGCAACAGTAGGGAAAGCGTTGGATAGCGTAGGGGTTAAAATTACTATTCCCACTCCAGTGAGTGCAACAGTAGGGAAAGTGTTGGATAGCGTAGGGGTAAAAATTACTATTCCCACTCCAGTGGGTGCAACAGTAGGGAAAGCGTTGGATAGCGTAGGGGTTTAAATTACTATTCCCACTCCAAAGAGTACAACAGTAGGGAAAGCGTTGGATAGCGTAGAGGTAAAAATTACTATTCCCACTCCAGTGGGTGCAACAGTAGGGAAAGCGTTGGATAGCGTAGGAGTTAAAATTACTATTCCCACTCCAAAGAATGCAACAGTAGGGAAAGCGTTGGATAGCGTAGAGGTAAAAATTACTATTACCATTCCAGTGGGTGCAACAGTAGGGAAAGCGTTGGATAGCGTAGGAGTTAAAATTACTATTCCCACTCCAAAGAGTGCAACAGTAGGGAAAGCGTTGGATAGCGTAGAGGTAAAAATTACTATTCCCACTCCAGTGGGTGGAACAGTGAGGAAAGCGTTGGATAGCGTAGGGGTAAAAATTACTATTCCCACTCCAAATAGTGCAACAGTAGGGAAAGCGTTGGATAGCGTAGGGGTTAAAATTACTATTCCCACTCCAAAGAGTGCAACAGTAGGGAAAGCGTTGGATAGCGTAGGGGTACAAATTACTTTTCCCACTCCAGTGGGTGCAACAGTGAGGAATGCATTGGATAGCGTAGGGGTAAAAAGTACTATTCTCACTCCAGTGGGTGCAACAGTAGGGAAAGCGTTGGATAGCGTAGGGGTTAAAATTACTATTCCCACTCCAGTGAGTGCAACAGTAGGGAAAGTGTTGGATAGCGTAGGGGTAAAAATTACTATTCCCACTCCAGTGGGTGCAACAGTAGGGAAAGCGTTGGATAGCGTAGGGGTTTAAATTACTATTCCCACTCCAAAGAGTGCAACAGTAGGGAAAGCGTTGGATAGCGTAGAGGTAAAAATTACTATTCCCACTCCAGTGGGTGCAACAGTAGGGAAAGCGTTGGATAGCGTAGGAGTTAAAATTACTATTCCCACTCCAAAGAATGCAACAGTAGGGAAAGCGTTGGATAGCGTAGAGGTAAAAATTACTATTCCCATTCCAGTGGGTGCAACAGTAGGGAAAGCGTTGGATAGCGTAGGAGTTAAAATTACTATTCCCACTCCTAAGAGTGCAACAGTAGGGAAAGCGTTGGATAGCGTAGAGGTAAAAATTACTATTCCCACTCCAGTGGGTGGAACAGTGAGGAAAGCGTTGGATAGCGTAGGGGTAAAAATTACTATTCCCACTCCAAATAGTGCAACAGTAGGGAAAGCGTTGGATAGCGTAGGGGTTAAAATTACTATTCCCACTCCAAAGAGTGCAACAGTAGGGAAAGCCGTGGATAGCGTAGGGGTAAAAAATACTATTCCCACTCCAGTGGGTGCAACAGTAGGGAAAGCGTTGGATAGCGTAGGGGTAAAAATTACTATTCCCACTCCAAAGAGTGCAACAGTAGGGACAGCGTTGGATAGCGTAAAGGTAAAAATTACTATACCCACTCCAGTGGATGCAACAGTAGGGAAAGCGTTGGATAGCGTATTGGTTAAAATTACTATTCCCACTCCAAAGAGTGCAACAGTAGGGAAAGCGTTGAATAGCGTAGAGGTAAAAATGACTATTCCCACTCCAGTGGGTGCAACAGTAGGGAAAGCGTTGGATAGCGTAGGAGTTAAAATTACTATTCCCACTCCAAAGAGTGCAACAGTAGGGAAAGCGTTGGATAGCGTAGAGGTAAAAATTACTATTCCCACTCCAGTGGGTGCAACAGTAGGGAAAGCGTTGGATAGCGTAGGAGTTAAAATTACTATTCCCACTGCAAAGAGTGCAACAGTAGGGAAAGTGTTGGATAGCGTAGAGGTAAAAATTACTATTCCCACTCCAGTGGGTGCGACAGTGAGGAAAGCGTTGGATAGCGTAGGGGTAAAAATTACTATTCCCACTCCAAATTGTGCAACAGTAGGGAAAGCGTTGGATAGCGTAGGGGTAAAAATTACTATTCCCACTCCAGTGGGTGCAACAGTAGGGAAAGCGTTGGATAGCGTAGGGGTTTAAATTACTATTCCCACTCCAAAGAGTGCAACAGTAGGGAAAGCGTTGGATAGCGTAGAGGTAAAAATTACTATTCCCACTCCAGTGGGTGCAACAGTAGGGAAAGCGTTGGATAGCGTAGAGGTAAAAATTACTATTCCCACTCCAGTGGGTGCAACAGTAGGGAAAGCATTGGATAGCGTAGGAGTTAAAATTACTATTCCCACTCCAAAGAGTGCAACAGTAGGGAAAGCGTTGGATAGCGTAGAGGTAAAAATTACTATTCCCACTCCAGTGGGTGGAACAGTGAGGAAAGCGTTGGATAGCGTAGGGGTAAAAATTACTATTCCCACTCCAAATAGTGCAACAGTAGGGAAAGCGTTGGATAGCGTAGGGGTTAAAATTACTATTCCCACTCCAAAGAGTGCAACAGTAGGGAAAGCCGTGGATAGCGTAGGGGTAAAAAATACTATTCCCACTCCAGTGGGTGCAACAGTAGGGAAAGCGTTGGATAGCGTAGGGGTAAAAATTACTATTCCCACTCCAAAGAGTGCAACAGTTGGGAAAGCGTTGGATAGCGTAAAGGTAAAAATTACTATACCCACTCCAGTGGGTGCAACAGTAGGGAAAGCGTTGGATAGCGTAGGGGTTAAAATTACTATTCCCATTCCAAAGAGTGCAACAGTAGGGAAAGCGTTGGATAGAGTAGAGGTAAAAATGACTATTTCCACTCCAGTGGGTGCAACAGTAGGGAAAGCGTTGGATAGCGTAGGAGTTAAAATTACTATTCCCACTCCAAAGAGTGCAACAGTAGGGAAAGCGTTGGATAGCGTAGAGGTAAAAATTACTATTCCCACTCCAGTGGGTGCAACAGTAGGGAAAGCGTTGGATAGCGTAGGAGTTAAAATTACTATTCCCACTCCAAAGAGTGCAACAGTAGGGAAAGTGTTGGATTGCGTAGGGGTTAAAATTACTATTCCCACTCCAAAGAGTGCAACAGTAGGGAAAGCGGTGGATAGCGTAGGGGTAAAAATTACTATTCCCACTCCAAAAAGTGCAACAGTAGGGAAAGCATCGGATAGCGTACAGGTAAAAATTA
This sequence comes from Lissotriton helveticus, assembly GCF_964261635.1. Taxonomy (NCBI): domain Eukaryota; kingdom Metazoa; phylum Chordata; class Amphibia; order Caudata; family Salamandridae; genus Lissotriton; species Lissotriton helveticus. Next base: position 1,173,124,254 of record NC_136070.1, read on the forward strand.
CTATTCCCACTCCAGTGGGTACAACAGTAGGGAAAGCGTTGGATAGCGTAGGGGTTAAAATTACTATTCCCACTCCAAAGAGTGCAACAGTAGGGAAAGCGTTGGATAGCGTAGGGGTAAAAATTACTATTCCCACTCCAGTGAGTGCAACAGTAGGGAAAGCGTTGGATAGCGTAGAGGTAAAAATTACTATTCCCACTCCAGAGAGTGCAACAGTAGGGAAATTAAATACTTCATATATTATTTCAATAAATATAAATTAATATCTATCAAAAATTAATTAAAAGTAATTACGAATTTAATATAATATAATAATTAATCAATTAAAATTACAAATTACATTTAAATATTACAATTATTTAACTATTAATACAAATTAATTACAAATTAACAATTAATAATTTAACATTTATAAATTAATTTACAATAAATTCAAATTAAATACAATTAAATAAATTGTTTTATTTAATTACTTATAAATAAATTACTTCCCATCCTATTCCCCTATAAACCCACAACCCACTACAGAAAATAAATTATTAAATTAACATAATTAGCAATTAATCAATTAAATAAAACTAATTAGTAATTCTAATTTAATTAATTACCCATAAAAAATTAATTAACAATTAATTCTAAAACAATATCAATAGATATGTTAGCATATTTAATTAATTATAAATAAATTACTTGCCACCCAATTCCCCTATAAACCCACAACCCTCTACAGAAAATAAATTAGTAAAATTAACCTAATTAGCAATTAATCAATTAATTTGAATTAATTGCCAATTAAAAGTTAATTAATTACCAAATATATATAATTAACAAATAATTAAAAATGAATAACAATAAATAAATGTACATATTTAATTAATTATAATTAAATTACTTCCCACCCTATTCCCCTATAAACCCACAACCCGCTACAGAATTAAATTACGCAAAAATTAAAAAATTAAAATGTCATTAATTAAAATTATTTATAACATAAATACACACTTTTCACACATATAATAACATAAAAAACACTATAAAAAACTTCAATATTATGAAAAATTCGATAATTTTACTACCTATATTATATACTTCGATATTTTAACTGTCTATATTTTTAACATTCGATATTAGATTACTTACCTTAAAAACGATATTTTTGATGTCTATATTCTGTCCAGTCGATATTTTGTCCATTCGATATTTAAAACTCGATATTGTGTCCAGTCGATATTTTGTAGTCGATATTTTGACTGTTCACCACTGCAAACGTGTATTGGAATGGTCCTGTGGCCACTAAATGGAGTACAACCATGATTTGAGCTATTGGTGTAATTGATGTGGGAATCCTATTGGGGCCAGGGGATCTGTCTCCAGCTGATGATATAAATCAATAATAGTTAGCCTATTTACTCTGACATATTTGATTATATTCTGTTCTTCCATAGTGGCAATGTTTAAGAAATAAATGACAAAACTGTATCACTTTCAATTTTCTAAACTACTTGTTATTAATCTGTGATTTGTGTTTTTTGGCAAATTTTTGCTAAATGTGGGAATTATTACCTACATGAAATTATTAATGACCAAACAATCATTTTAATGTTTTACATTTTAAAATGTATCATGTAAAAAAAATGAACTCATTGAGAAATGGAAACAGTCTGAATTGGTCATTTTTGTTTTATTCAACATAACCAAACCACTTATAACACAGGATGAGATTAAAAAAGTAAACCAAAAACTGAGATAGTCAATCATGGTTAATGGAACTATTTTTGCAGAGCCAAAACTTTTTGAAGTCCTCTGTCCAAAATACAACTGGCATCAGAAAAGTAAACATGTCCAAAAAAATAGTCCACAGAGCGAATGGTAGTCACACGTTGGAGGAAATTAGGTTTGGCATCTCTTTCTGGGGGTGGTGGTCTTGCTATCTTCTTCTTGTTCTACACTTGAACATCTCCTCCTTAGGGGACAGTGTGGATCCGCAGTTGCAGGGGCTGAGGTGGGTGCAGGTATTGTCTGGGTGGCAGGGGCTCACTTTCTGTGGCTGAAGCAGATGTAGTTGGGCCAGATAAAGTTTGACCATAGAAACGGGAAGACATTGCTCATAAAGCCCTGCATATATGAGTGAGAATATCATGAAGCATATCAGTCAGAAAGCCGAAAATTAGAGTTAAAATTCTCCCTCTGCACTTTCTGCTCCCTCTGCAATTGCTTCATCTCCCGAGCTCTGTCAGGACCTGGTCCATCATGTCCGGGGACTGATGGAGGGATCCTAAGACTTGGTTGATGGTGGCCTGTGTGTTAGTGCACCCAGTGGCCACATTTTGCTAACCCACAGATGCCCTCCAACGACCCCGATCCCCCCTTCTCTATGCACATCTCCCAGTATGATCCATCCCGTTGGTCCCCGGCTTATATCGAGGTAGTGGTGGTGGTGGTGGTGCATGAACAGCAGCCAGGACTGGGGGCATAACATTGGTTTGATGTTGGTTTGGACACAGGAAGTGGAGGTATTCATATTTTGAGGTAATGTAACAGCTGGGGTGGGAGGTGTAGGTATTAACCGAATGAGACAAACTGTAGCTGTCTGACAAAGACACCAAGACTGGCAGGACTATAGTCGTTACTGAAGGCTTAATCCTGGTCTGGAGTGGAGTTACCCTCAGTGAGAGATGGTTGTCCAAGTATTCTGGCTGTAGGGCCTATTCTGAATTAATAACATATACACATTTTATACATCTGGAGTATACTCTAAAACATTTTGAAACCAAAAAATGTGACCACCTAAAAGTAAAAAGAGAAATATTCTAATGAGGGGTTAGTATAATAGGTTGCACAAAGAGTACTTCAAAATACCAAGGGAAATGATGTCCAGAAATGCAATAAGATGATTAGAAAGTATACATAAAGTATGCATAAATATAGCAAACATTTAACACCTTAGAGAGGTGATATGTGAATTGAATCATTCCACGGCCTAGCAGCTAATATTCTGACATTTACACAACTTAGAAGGATATATAGTATTGGTTATCAAATGAGCATTACAGACTTACATTTTAACAAAACTAATCACTTTTATTCAGCATACAAAATGTTATACCTTAACATTTTTAAGTAAATCAACTTTGATATGTGAAAAAAATCATTGTAATCAATGTAATAATCAAATAATAGGGATTGGACAACATACACAATTAAACACAAAAATATTTGAAATCATAGTATGATATAGAGATTGATCAATACTCAGCAGTTTGACATAAGTGAAAAGAGAGAATGAGCAAGATAACATTGCAATATTATTTTACAAAACAAAAACAAAGAATTATGGTAGTTGTAGTCATTTCAATTCTACATTAACAACCCTTGCATACCTAATGACATTATGCTGGTAAAGTGAAGAGACATTTTCAATTTAAAAAACATATATGCAATATGGTATTTAGAGCAAAAGACACTTGCAAGCAACATTACATTATGTTAAAAGTTATGAAGATTGAAACCTGTAATCTTATAGTCAACAAAATACATACAAACTAACAAACATGACAATAAAAGAAAACATTAATGTCATATGTTTGTATGTTTCCAAAAGGGGCAAAAGATATTCATATTCATCCATAATCAACACGAGGAGGGACGCCTTCCAGAACCCCGGCCGAATTTCGGCTCATACTGCCGATTAAGCGCAACCGCTGAGAACGACTTATTCATTTATCTTACACTAAGAGCTGGCTCTATCTAGTACCATAACGAAGAGGGACGCCCTCGATAACCCCGCTCGAAATTCGGCTCATGTTGCCGACGAAGCGCAACCGCTGAGAATTATCAATCGTTTTAGCTCGCCCCATATCAAGAACCTAATTACTGGATACAAAACAATACAAGCTATAGAGAAGGTTTTATAACTGTCAAGTCCGTGTGGCGCCCTCTTGTGCTCCTCCAGCTGAACATAGACATCGATGCCATAGCGACAGGTTGTATGAACATTTTATGGTGAAGCTTGGAGGTCTGATAGACTTCACTAATATCACGGATCCATCTATCTAGAAACAACTAATAAGTATAAGAAATACCCAATATAAGATAAGGGTATCCTACATGACCCTACAGATCATTGATAACAAACATCCACTATTTCTACTATCCAATTATAGAAGAGTGTCGCACCTACCTTTTCTTGTTATGTATATGTCCAAGTGCAAATGACGGACTCCTGAAGAAGGCAAATGCCGAAACGCGCGTAGAGATTCCACCCACCGCTTTGCTTACTCCAATAGCCCCGTTTACCATCACTGTCATTTGATTAATTGTTTTCTTTTTCTGTTTTTCTTTAATTTCTTTTATCTATGTAGTCTCATTATTTATCTGATTGTTGCACTATCGCTATATTTGAACATGATTGTCATTTTGAAAATAATATGTACATATAAATATGAATTGTGTATCAGAACTTAAGAAAATGATCTAAATAAAACAAAAATATTTTGACTTATAAAATTAAAATAGTTATTACTTTTTCTGTTTATGCATGATTATATTTAGTCACTTGTCAGATTAGTTTCCTAGGTTGTTTTTGGCTTATTCAATTAGCTCACTAATAGGTGTGTTACAAATATAGCAAAAGATATTAGAAACAGCTAACTGAAAACCAGAAACGAGATTTAGGTTTAGTAACACATTGAAAAGCATAACTTACCAGTCTCCGTTCCACTGGGGATTCATGTCACACATTCACGATGTAGGATCTGCAAGACCTTCTCCTTACAGGGAAAACGGTGGATGGGGGGCTTGGCGAACCACAGACTGTCCTCTGGGCCTCCAGGTGATGCTTGGAGTTTTGGGAATGCACTTTTCCCTGCAAGTCATTCCACTTACTCCTAATTTCCTTCTGTGTGTGCAGGTTGTTTTGGATAACACTTACTCTGTCAACTATTCTGGACCACATTTGCCTGTTCTGAGATGAAATTGTATTTTGTACTTGGGCTTCAAACTATTGTGGCTCTACTCGAATAATTTTATCTACCATGACTGACAATTCTCCCTCAGTAAATTGGGGATTTCTCCTTCCTGCCATTATCAAACAAACAAAAATGTAACTAAATGTTGTGACCCACAAAAAATAAGTGAGAGAAGAAATAAGAGACTAGAAACAGAGAAAGCAAAACCTGGCTCAACTGGTAAAAGTTCTGGTTGAAAATGGTGTGGTACAGCAGAATGGTAAAGGATCCTGGTCTGAAATGGAGTATATTTTATAGAGTGGAATGCAGGTGGAACAATTAGGCAAAACTCATCAGGTAAGTAATGCTAGCATCCATTCAAAAGCCACAGGAATAGTGCAATTTTGAACGCTGCCAATGCCGGAATCACTCAGTCAATGAAACACTGGTAGAAAACCACCAGCATATCTGTGAAATCAAAATAGGCTTGGTGCAATCCTGCCGCCCTGACATCGATTGAGTAATGTTAGCTAGCAGAAGTCTGCCATGTCGACAGCAGTGAGCAGTTTTCATGACAGAAAATATTCTGTCGACACAGATGGTGGTTAGCCAGCCCACATCTAAATACAGAAGGCGGGATACCATCAGCTTGACTGAGTACTTGTACACTCCGCTGCAGAGGGATGACGGGAGTCCCACCAAAATCAAATTCTGGCCCTAAGTTATAAATCAAGCATAATGCACAACACTGTGAGAAAGACTGGAAAGATCTCTGGCCAAGATCCATGATAGTGGGACCAAAATGAATGATACATGTTGGGTATGGGCTCAGGGCCACTCAGACCTATGGTCCTTCACAATCTCTCTAATCAGGGAGAGGCTAGCACCTTTTACCAGAAGAGTATCAGTGGAAGACTAGACATGTTTGCACTCAGTTACCTGAATAAGTAAAATGGTAACGAGGAGAAACTAGATATGGAGTTACAAAAAGTCACAGGTATCATGAAGGATTGAATAGTCTGACTGGAAAAGACCCTTCACTATGCACTAATTTTTCCAAGAGGAACAGTGAGCTATGGAAATCTTAGAGAAAAGATTACTAGAGGAGGTTTGTTCGAGAGATACTGGAGTACTTTTCAGGAATAATTCCAGATGTCGAAGCTGGAAGGGTAATTGGGCGGAGGGATTATGAAGTATAAAAGGGAGAGTTTAAATTAGAGCAATATCATCTAAAGATTTGCTAACAAAGCTACTACAAAGCCTAGGTTAGAGTTCTCTTGGGGAACAATTGAGGATAATGTAACTGAAAAGACAAAGTCATTAACTTTGGATGAAAAGTGTTGAGCATGAAGAGGAAAGCTAGGCTTACTATTAACATCAGTAGGGTCTAAGAGTGAGAAAAAATGCGAAACAATCAGGTAAGAGTAAACAAGTGACCCAGCTTGCTGAAATTAAGTTTAAGAAGTGAAAATATTGTTACGCGTATGCCTGGGGAGAGGAGTGACATGAAGACATAAGGTCTGATTCACCAATGTAAACTTAGGACAAAAGTCTAAGTTTAGACATTAATGTTGCTCCTACTAAAGTTAGACTTTTGTTCTAAGTTTAGACTTGAAGTCTAAGTTGAGACCTAAATTCTAACTTTAGTAGTAGTAAAGTTAGACATTTGGTCTACGTTTAGACCAAAAGTCTAACTTTACTACTACTAAAGTTAGACTTTTGGCCTAAACTTAGACCAGAATTCTAACTTTAATGTGAGTGAGAGACCATACCTAACTAAGGCTGTGGAAAAGTCCCGCAGCACCAATATGGGTGGAGGTCCCACAGCAAGTGAGAGTCTCAGAGAATCAGCATCAGCCACGATGGCCGTTTCCATGATATGGCAATATCTGAATCCATATTGTGATTGATCTAGAATCCGATTCTCTTCGAGATAGGCTGTTAATTGTTTGTTAATTAAGCCTTCTAACAGTTTTCCAAAAAGGGTAGCCATGACCTTAGGAAGGTCGCTGTCCAGCAGAGAGTCCGATTTTGCCGTCCCCAAGGCTCTCTTGACATCTCTGGAGAGAGAAAGGTTTAAACATGTCTAGTATGAGAATCCTCTCTGCGACAACAAAGGCAGCACTCCTAATCTCACTACTGTTATCTTCGGTAAAATGTTAAAATTCAGGTATATTAGCGAGATTTTCGAGGGCAGTAAAATCATTAATAATTTTGAAGAGCACTTTAGGCGAGTTTACTGTAGGTTCAATTTGATCAGTAACAAAGCTCTTCCGCATAGATAGAGGTGATATCTAGACAAAGCTAGTTTATAAATATTTTTGCCCTGAGGATGTTTTGTTCTGCACCATCTTCTCTCGAGTTTTTTACATGCAGATTTTTCAATTGTTAGCCAAGCAGCAGAGGAACGCTGTTTTGTTTCACCCTTCGTCTTCAGTGGAGCAATTGTATCAAAAGCCACAGTTAAAGCCTTATTAAAGTCGACTAACACTAAATTAATGTCAGACAATGTGCTCACTGAAAGAGTCAGGTGAGACCGAATGCCTGGCTATTCTTACTATCTTATCACCTCATTTACTTTTTGCCATATTGGTTACTTGAGAAGATTGAAGTTGTAAGGGGATTATATAGTAGTCAGTCCATGTTAGAGGCATGCATACATCACATATAACTGAATCATTATTAGTAAACAGTAAGTCCAATTGATGGCCTTCCTAATGAGAATGGCCAATAATCCATTGGCAAAGTCCTAGGGTTTCCATATTGGCCATAAACTGACCATCCTTGGGTTTGGGGGATTTTCGTCATGGTAATTAAAAGAGCCCACAAGAAGAAAGGATTTGGTAGCCAGGACTTAGGTAGCGATTTCTTCAACCAGACGCTGACTAAAGCCCATCTTAGGCCCTCGCAGGCAGTAGATCAAAACTCCTTTCCAGCTTTCTGTGTAAGAGAAATACATTTTAAAAATACCTAATTCCATAATCTTGGAAATAGAGGTGTTAATCCAGGAGACATTGATAGTGTTTGTTAAAACAATAGTAATGCCCCCTCCTGTTTATAGCTGGGGAATTAGTGGCAAATTTGTCAAGTTTCCATAAGAAAGCATATATCTGGGGAAAAGGAAGTGATTAAGTCCCATACTTCAATGGGGTGCTCAGCAGAGATGTAACATTACAAAGAAAGCTATTCCTCTTTATACCGATGTTAGTGTTGGTAGAGTGAAGAGCTTGACTTGGTACTATACAGAGAAGATCAGCAGGTGGGTTGACAGGAATATTCTCCCTGCAAAATAAATTTGGTTTAAGTATAACAGAATTGATATCGATAAAGAAGGAGCTAAATAACCCATAGCCACATTAAAAATGGAAGCAGAGGCAGGCCACAGAGCCCTCATGAGCCCGATTGAAGCCATTTGGGCAGTGCAGTTTGTGTACCCTGTCTGTATTATTCACTTAGCTGGTGGATGGAAGAGGATAAGTAAGAAATACCTTCACTGTTCCGTGCATCCACGTCAGCATTAGCTTTTATACCCTTGCAAACTAGACAGTTAAAAAAAATGGCTGCCGCAGAGACAGGAAATTTGGAAACTAGAGAAGAGGATTTCTGTGGAACAAATAGTCAAGGAATGTGGCGGAATAGGAAGCAAAGGTGGCACTAGTAAAAAGAAGAAATCTGGGTGATTTTTAAAATATAGCAAAATGTAATCAACATACATGTATTGCTATGCCCCACAAGGTACAATAAACATAGAGCTTACCGTCACTGATACGTGCATCTGCACCAGCATCACACTTTATATTCAGGCAAACTAGACTGCTTAAAAAACGACTGCTAAAGAGACAGGAAAGGTGGAAACTAGAGAAGCGGCTTTCTCCTCAACAGACAGTCAAGGACTGCAGCAGAACAGTATGCAAAAGCAGTGAAATTAAAAAGAGTAAGTCAAATGTAGTCAAATGTAAAGTAGGGTGCGTTTTGACCTTTGCGTGGGTTTGTTGTTGTCAACTAGTTCTGACAACTTTTTGTGGTCTGATCTAAGCATATTTACCTCAGTCTATACTGTGTCAATCTTTATTTCCAGGGCACTTTTGGTATTAAGGATCACTTGTAAGATTTATCAAATTTCCCAGCTTGTTTATCCACTGTGGGGCAAGGGGACACACTAGCTGGAGCCACTATTCAAATTTCCATTATGCCTTTGGAGGTAGGGGCTTAGTGATTTTAGGGTTGACCATCATTTATTGTAATTTGGCAAGAGTTAATATCACAACATCAATTGCAACTGAACCTCTTGCTAGTAAGGGAATGATAGCAGTGGTCGCCATGGAGCACAGCGCCTGCCCGCTAATGGCCTCTTAAGCCACTCGGTTGGTAAACTGTAGGTGTGGGCGGATATTATATTGGGGTTAGATCCACTAAAGTGTTAAGAAAAGAACAGTGACAAATGCACTCCCTGTGTCTATATGCTCTCACTAAAGTGTCCCTTAAGAACCATCCAGAACAGCCTAAATGTTCCAGGAGTAACTCTGGACCAAAGGGGCCCGTGCAGCTTCATACTCTCAGGGAGTCTGAATTTGATATGCATGGCATTTTACTCATAGGAATCATAAACAACCCATATCTCCTTCTGTCTGTAAAAGAGTTATAAATTAGGAAAGTAGATAGATATATTAGGTGGAGGCAAATAGACATTACTAAATTCCTTAAGCACAGTGGAAAATATGGATTTTCAAATGTTCTCCTGAACTTTGTTGGTTCTGATCCATTCAAAGGATAGACATAAAACAATGAAAGGTAGGAGAACATCGACTGTGTACACATTTTGCCATATTTGCACCTTGTTTTTCAGGGTTCAATGAGTTTGACTTAAGGTGTCTGGCCACACTGGAGAGGTTATTTGTGGCAAGGCCATTAGGAGCCAAGTGATGCAGGTAGATGGCATTGAATTCCACTTGATCCTTAATAGAGAGCAAACTATAGAAATTGGAGGTTCTTAAAGTGTTCTTAGTGTAGTTAACAAATATTAAGAGCACTGTAAATTTCTGAGCCACTAGAGTTTTGTGAAAGATTTTCTAACGAGGCCCATGTGCATGATTTTGTAATATTCACCCGGATATCATCATCACAGGGACTAAGACTTTTAGTAGTGCAGCAGATTGAGAATGCCCCTGTGGGCATTTAAGAGCGAGAAGGTATTTCAGTTTGAGGATTTAATGTGAGAACTTTGTTAGACCTGGCCCTTTCTGCAGGGTCAACCCCAAACCTTTTACCCTCCACTTTTGTTTTTTAAATATTAGGACTCTGTGCACCAATGCTAACCAGTGCTAAAGTGCTTGTGTCCCCTGCTCTAAACATGATAAAATTGGTTTACACCTGATTTGCACATGTCATTTATTTATAGGTCCCTTGTAGAGTGGTTTACAATATAGCCAGTGCCAGAAAATTAAATGCTACTAGTGGGCCTGCATCATATATTGTGCCACCCACTTATGTAACCCCTTAAAACATGCCCCAGGCGTGCCATTCCTGCCTGAAGGCAGTTTGAAACTGCCATTTCAACTTGGCAATATATTGGAAACACTGAACAGGAAAAATGCTGAGTTTTGACGATCAAAGTTTGACGTCAACTTGCTTGACGCTAGACACCTTCTACAATGACTCCTCACTTTCGTAACAGATTCTAGGCTCCCAGCGGCCGTCTGACACCGTGTGATTCCTGCCTTCACCTTGCACTTCTCGCCTCTACAGCTACGGGTGTGTTCAATTACCTATTGTTGTTGCAGCCACCTTCCTACACCAGGTGCAGCCTGCTTACTCCTCTAGCCCAGAGGAGTAAGCAGGCTGCACCCAGTGTCAAGTTGACATCAAACATTGATCGTCAAAACTCTGAATTTTTCCCTTTCAGTGTTCCCTTGATGAAGGGTTTCCCGAAATGTATTGGGTCTTGTGATACTACGCGGGAAATTTGACAATGGATAAAGCACCACATATGAAATAAATATGACGCTGTTTGATTATTAATAACTTTATGAATGCTCTTGTTTACTTTGCTTAGTCTAAATGTTATCATTTACGTAATGTTTTATGTTTGAATATTGAAATCGTACACTATTGGTTTATTTCTTGTCTAATGTTTATACTGTGCAAAGTATGATTTAAATACACACCATTTGGCTTGTGAAAAGTGCACCTTGTTCATTTGAGACAGTGTCTGCTCACATCCTTCATAGTTTTACTTCCCTGACAGGAACTGGTCAGGAATACATGGTTGCACCACCAATGATACACTGGGTAATACACTATAGATTGTTGTCATTAGATGTGCAGGTTTTTTGCCATACATTAAGCAATCCCTCCACAGGCCCATTTTGGTCAGGACTTCATAGAGGTATGACCACTCCAGGCTATCAAAGGCTGTCTCTCTGTCCACAGTGAACCCTATTGCTTCTCGCTTATCGTACCCCTCAGAGCCCATCACAGCCAGGAGTCGCCTAACATTTATGTCTGTATTCCGCCCCAGTATAAACCCTGAATGATCTGTATGGACCAGGTGGGCATGTGGGGGAGTAAGCACATCGCAAGAATTTTTACTTAGGATTTTGCGATCCATGTTTAGCATGGAGAGTGGTCTGTAAGCGTGTAATCGTGTGGTTCTTTCCCTGGCTTGGGTATGGGGACAATAAGGGCCTCCCTGGCACTTTCCGGCAGTATTCCAATTTCTCAAGCCTCCTGATACATTGTGACGAGTCGAGGGGCCAACTCCTCCGTATAAGTGGCGTAAAATTCAGCTGGCAAACCGTCTGTACCTGGGGTCTTGTTTCCCACCATACCCTTGATGGCAACCCGCACCTCCCGCTTTGTGATGTCTGCTCCCAGTTCTTCTGCCTCTTCAGGGCTCAGTCTCGTCAATCGCAAGTCTGCCAGGTATTTCCTCCACCTCCGCAGGCTCACCTGCTCTCATCTACCTGTAGAGTTTGGCATAGTAGCGGGCAAAGACCTTATTGATCTTTACCTGTGTGTGGTGTTTAACCCCTAACTCATCTTCTATCTCCAACAGGGGGGACCCTTATTTACTGGATTGGTCAGCCATGCCAGGAGCGACCCTGATTTGTCTCTCTCAGCGTGAGTGTGCTCTAAATATTTCTTGTAGTCGAAGATTCTAAGCCTCTCCATCTGCTTTCCCACCTCCTCATTGGCTTCCAAGAGTGCCTGTTGCAGCCCCAGGTGCTCTGGCCTTCTGGGTTCCAACCCTCTGAGGGTTGTCTCTGCCCCCTCTATTTCTCTCATGATGACACGTCTGACTCCTGTGGCACATGTTATACATTGGCCCCTCAGGACCACTTTGAAAGCGTACCAGTCCCTGTTCAGCGATGAGGCTGTTCCTGCATTTGTTTAGAAATAGTGTGCTATTTTACCCCTAATCTCTTCCCGCAAGGCATGGTCCTCCAAGGTGTTCAGGTGAAGCCTCCATGTAGGGATCGCTGTTACTGGGTGTGTTCACTTCAAGGATAGAACTAATGGGTTATGACCCGAAATTGTCCCCTCTAGGTACTCCGTAGCGGCAACGTGACTCTGGGCATCTACTGAACACAAGAAGGCATCTAGTCACACGTGTACTTCGTGAACCACTGAGAAGTAGGGGTAGTCCCTTTCTTGGGGGTATAGGGTACTTCACGGATCTATCAGGCCCCAGCTCTGTCTCCATGTAGTGAATGAATGCATGAGAGGCATGCGCTGGTTGAGAATTTCGCTGCTTGAGAATTTCGCAACAGAGGGTGAGATCTGTCTAAAAGTGTATTGTCTACGCTGTTAAAGCTGCCCCCCACTATATTAGTACCTGTCAGAAATTGCGCTTATCTGTGCTTATCAGTTTCGCATAGAAGGCCAGCTGTACTACGTTAGGCGCATAGACACTAATTATACTACTCTCTTGATCCTCCAGCTGCCCCTTTTTGGCTACATATCGACCCTCCGGATCCACCAGCGAGTTCATCAGTTGAAATGGGACCCCTCTTGAATCCATATTAGTGCCCCCATGCGTAAGATGAGTAAGAGGTGTAAAAGGGCTGCCCCCTCTACCTTCTTTGTAGGGCTTGTCCCTCTTTTTGCGTGAAGTGCGTTTCTTGTCCGGATGTATGAGAGAACCTTGTGACGCTTTGACATTGTATGAATGCACCTGATATTCCAGGTTATACTGCAGTGCTGGAGTCTTGGTGGTGGTGTAAACGATGCCCAGATAGCCAATATCCACATTTTCACAAGGTGTAGCTTTTGAAAGGGGCAGCTGGTGCAAACAAGGAAAATGGCTGTTATGTATTTCTGGACAAAATACTGGAGCTCATTAAGCCTTGGAATGGCACCTCCCCTGTCCCTTCCCCCAGATCGAACAGTTCAACAAATACCTATCTTTGTCTCTCCCCATGGTAAAGGATGCACAGTCCTGTTTAGAGTTTGCTGTCATGCGGGCAGGAATCACTTTGACAAAAGTGCTGCAAATACAGTTTTGTCAAAGGTAAATGCCAAGTGGTCCACCATGTGGCAGTGGCCTACTCAGCATTATTTTTTCTTTCTCAGAAATAAATGGCCAAAGTGGGTGTCTGTTGCTAAGAACTTGAAGGAAACCAACAACGGTCCTAACACAGAGAGAGTTTATCCTGCTCATGGGGGCCATTCATAGTTTTCCCAGCCCGTGTCTAACATGCCTAGCGTTGTCGACCTAGTCATGGAAAATGACCATACGGAGGACCACCCTAAATATTGCATTCCGCCTGATAAATGAAAGTTAGTGGTACTGTGTTGGACAGGCCTCAGCAGCTGACCTCTATCAGAGGCTACCACAGTTTTTGCTTTTCCCAACTCTAATTGGCAGGCCCGGACTGGCCGTTGTGGGCCTCCGGGCAATCCCCGGGTCGGCCGCAAGGGTGGGGGCCGGTTTTGGGCCCTGGGGGCCGTTTTTGTTGCAGAGCCGTTTTTGCAGCATAGCTGCCAACACGGCCCTGTAACAAAATCGGCTGAAAAGCGGCCCTGGCAACGCGCTCGCCCCCCTCCCCCCCGGGGGTGGGGGGGCTGGCCGAGCACTTTGCCAGGGCCGGTTTTGGTTCCCAGTCCGGCCCTGCTAATTGGTATATGCAAACTGCCAGTTGTGAAAAGCAGGATCTTTGACAACTTAGAACAAATTCCTGCCACACGTGACCTTAAATGAGTTTCTTGTCCCTCTTTTCATTGCAATCTTTGAACCCATATGAGTAGCAAAACATATTCCTTTTTCAAACAAATAATTAGTAACACAACTGTGGTGATATTTCTATAGCAAGACTATAGACAACATTCAGTTTATCAAGTTGTAACTAAAAACAAATATCCTAATTTACAGCAGATAACAGTCTTTTCAGGATGCACCAAGGAAACAAAAATTTGGCATTTTGCTAAATCATATTTCTCTTTTTTTCCAAATCAGTCCTCTCTAAAAAGCATGAATGGCTCTCATTTCAACTCTAGTTATTGGTGGAAATAAGACACTTGCAACATGAACAACCTATAAAACAAAATGTACATCACTGTGTTTGTTCAAGACAGAGAAATGCATACGCGTGTGCTCTTCACTAAGGAAAACTATACAGAGGTCCCACCAGCCATGGTGGCTAGTCACAATCTACTATCTTGAACCACAATTTCTTTCATTTTATGCAAACCATCGCTCATTTATTTATACCAGTTCTTAATTTGTTAAAAAAGTAAGTGCCAGAGCTCTCATCAGGGGCCACTGCATGTTCTTCAACCATTGTCCCTCCAAAACTGTCACTGACAGTACCAGCACAACTACTAACCATCACACTCCTACAATTGTGACAATCCATACTATTACAAGCTCCCAAAGCAAAAAGAATAGCTTGGGAGGAGTTTTAGTCATGTTTAATAGATATTGACTTAATGTTGTTTTGCTCATCTCTACATTGGATAGACAGCACCAACATGTTGTGGACTGTCATAAGTGCATCGATTGATAGCCTATTAAAAACTACTGTTGTAAAATGTTTACTTCTAGATGATGAAACATTATTTGGCTTCAAGATGAAACAGTTGGTTACAATATTTTATTCTAATATCTTGTATCTCCAGAATTCCATACAGAGTAAGAGTACTTTGTTCATACGGCAATCTGCAGCTGTAGATATCTTCCTGTAGTAACTAAGGAAGGCCATGCATACCTTACCCTGTCTCAGCTTGGTCTCCTCTTGCATTTCAGACCAACAAATAGTCCGTCAAATTTACCAAATGCAGATGGGGATAAAAGTCAGTGTTTCGCTTGTTATGAACATGTAACTAATCTAACTACTTTCTTTAGAAAATGTTTGCACCCTACACTTTTTCCTATGGCCTTAATAAATATAGCAGTCGAATATGAAATATAAGATGTAACTGAAAATTAATCTGAGTCAGTTTAAAACAGCCACAAAAGCAAATGTAGGACTACCTACTTTGAATATTAGGTCTTGAATCTGCTATAAAAGTGATGACACAAACCTATTTCATATGACACACTTAACCTGAGCCATCCAACAATTGGCTTTTTATCACAAGCATCATTCTGCCATTGATTGAGACTATTTCCATCATGTCATGTCTGAGCCCAGAGACATAAATATCTTTCACCTAATGCTATTTGTTTTTTCATGGTATCTTTCCATTTTCATTGAGTGTAAATATTGAACAATGTGAGGGACTCGTTTTTTAACATGTGGCCACCAGGGCTAGATTGGGAACCCAAAGCAGTCCTGTCAATTATCTCAGACTAGCCCCTGGGTATGCAATGCCTGACCTAGGCAGGCTGCTAAACTGCCCCCCAACCTACCAGCCTCCCGGTAAATCACCAGATTCCTGGTACTGCCAGTCCAGCCCAGCTGGCCACTCTAGTAGCTCTTTGATGCTTATTGCTGCCCATTCCACTTTCCCCACTTGTGTCAGCTATTGCTGGCTTCATCCTACACCCTCACTAATTCTTGTTTGTTTTCTATCTTTTCCTTGTGCCCATTGCCCCTCTTGACCCTCTTTTGTGGACTACCCTCTTTTCCATGTGTGCTATTTTTAGCCTTAACATTATGGTGTGGGTTCCCCTGACCTTTTGCTTCTACCTCCTGCATTTTTGAATGTGTACTGAATTTCGTTTTTGCTGGATTAGATGCTTTGGGAAAGAGACAATTGATGGGCGGAATGCTGGACAATGGGAACACTCCAGCATGTACTGCCAAGCCAGTTCCTCCCTGGAATGGAAACAAGTATCCTGAGACCAGTTTCAGGGAGGACAGTTCGGGCTGAACTGTTTCCATGAGGGACAGGGTCAGAACTGATTTGCATATGGCTGGGTCCAAACTGGAGTGGCGTGGTGAGCAAAAGAACGTTGGATTAAACCCAGATCTTTGGGACTTGGGGTGAATGTTTGCAATGTTCGGCATTCCGTCCATCATTTGTTCCTTTTGCATTTGTCACCCAAGTGGGAAGGGTATGCCCAGTCGTGGGTCCTGTGCTCACTGCACCACTGGATTCAAGCTAGCCTGGCTGATGAGGGGTGATTTCCTGAAACCCGCCCAAGGATGCATGTTTGCTGTCCAGGGAGGACCTGCCTTGGCAGTTCCAGCTGGACTGTTCCTATGTGGGATAGGGTCAAGACGGATTTGTATATGGCTGGGTCCAACCTCGGGTGGCATGATGAGTAAAATAACAATGAATTAAACCGAGATCTTTGTGAGTGGGGGTGCATGTTTGCATTGTTCAGCACCGTAACATTCTACATGTGTGACTTTCAATTGAGAACAGCTAGAGATTTGGGGTTTAGGCTCCCGGAACTCAGAATTTAATACATCTTTTAGTAAAGGTGGTTTTCAAAATGTGAGTTTGAAAATGCCACTTTTAGAAAGTGGCCATGTTCTTGTTTAAGCATCCTGTATGGCCCTCTGCCTATTTGTGTATTACATGTCTGGTTTTGGAGTGAGAGTAGCTGGGGATACGCATTCACTCTAGACAGTCACAAGGGGAGGTTGAGGTGTTTCCGGATGTATGACGGTACAACGCGTACTTTTACAACGCGTACCGTTACCACGCAACTATTACAACGAAAGTCGTTACAACGAGTTGCGCTGGGGGGCGATGGATAGTAAATTTTTTAATTTACTATTCCAACTCCAGTCCCCGTGGATAGTAAGGAAGGAGTTGGATAGTAAATTAAATTATTTACTATCCTGGAGCGCCCCCCAGCGCAACTCGTTGTAATGACTTTTGTTGTAATAGTTGTGTGGTAACAGTACCGCGTTGTAAAAGATTCATTGTAAAGGATGTTCCCCGGTGTTTCCTGCCTTCACTGGGTGACCCATAGCCGCCCATAGCTGAATAGACATTTCTGTATTTACAATGGTGGGAGGAGTTTGCACTAGCACCTGAATAGGCTGTGTCTATTCTGCACAATGCTGTCTCCACCTCCTGTAGCAAGCTGAACCAGACTTTTTTTCCTGAACATAGAGACGCTTGCAACCAAGACTACACAGGGAAAATGGGGTATAAATAGTAGTTCTAAAAGGCCATAACTTCACGTAAGTTCTGGAATCATTGGGGAACATCTGCCAAGGAGAAGAGCGGAAGAGCTGTGAGGAGTACTGCACCTTTGCTGTGTTGGCCTGCAGATCCTGCTTCTGCCAAGAGAGGACAAAGACTGGAACTTTGCTGTGAACTTTCTTGTGAAGAATATCCAAGGGCTTGTGTGTGCTTTCCTCCTTTTCTGGAGTCTCAGGGATACAAAGACTTCACCAGCAGCTTGCTTGAGCTCCACTGCTGGGAGTTCGAACCTGCCAGGAGGTGACAATTCCAGTTATGGGCCTCTGAAGGTCATTCCTGTTGCTGGGAGCTGAAAAATCTTGAATAAACCAAGAAAATTGACGGCCTTCCAGCACTCGTTTTTCTAACACAGCACTAGTGGGTGGGAGAAATATCCACTCTGCACCGCTGTGCGGTTGAAGAATTGATGCACCGCCTGCCAGCGGCTGAAAAATCTGTTGCATGCCGAGTCCTGTGCACCGATCTTCAAATTCTGAGGTCATTGCATTGACTCCAAAGCATGTCGTGCTGTGCGGCTGAAAGAATAGACGCATCATGGGACCACAGCTGAAGAAATAGATACAGTGCCTGCTTGCTGCTGCAGCCTGGACTTCCAGCACATGCAGATTTCTGTGCATTGCACCTGTGCAGCAAGCTTTCCAATGCATCACCGGCAGACCAGAACCGTCTTGGCTCCCCATGGACTCAGGAACTGACACATCAATGCATTTATTGCCGCTTCCCTTCTCTGCAGTTGTTTGGAATTTATGAATTTCAAGGCATTTGAGATACTTTTGTGTGTTTGAAAATTCCACTTGTTTTCTTTTTAAACCATCCTGTGTGCCTCTGCCTGGTTGTGATTTCAATGCGTGGTTTTGGAGTGACAGGAGCTGGGGACTTTAGACAGTCACAAGGGGGGTTTGAGGTGTGTCCTGTCCTGCCTTCCCTGTGTGACCCATAGCCAGGCTGAATAGAGTTTTTTGCATTTAGAGTGGTGGAAGGAGTTAAAGGCATGCATCCATAGTTTGCTATGAACAGATATGCTTGAAACCTTTTAAAAGTCATCTTTGAATTGTTGGAATTTTGTTGTTTGGTCTTCTTTGGTTTAGATACACATACTTTATTTTTCTAAACTGGTATGGTGTCCATTGTAGTGTTTTCACTGTATTACTGTGTCACCAAGTGCAAATGCTGTACACATTGCCTTTGGGATACGCCTGTCTGCTTGTGCTAATCTACCAAGAGGGTGAGTAGGGGTTATTTAAAGTGTGCAGCTCCCTTATCCTGAGGGTTCCTACTTGGACAAGGTGCATACCTCTGCCAACTAGAGACCTCCATTTCAAACTATATATTACCATTTTACACCTTAGTCTCATTTCTCCCTTTGTCCCTCCCTCATTTGTCTGATTTGGTTTTTTTCCCACAATCCAAACCTACTTTTTACTACCTCTTTTCACTGTGTTTCTCCTTGTTATCCCTCCACGCATTTTCTCACACCAGCTTCTCATCAGTGCTACCATGGCCAGGTATTTTTTTCTTTAGAAACACAAATGGCATATTCACTAGTGGCTCCCTTGACATCAAGTGAGTTTTATTTTTGTTTCTTATGTCAAACAAAGTTAAGGTGGAAAGAGAGTCTTTAATATAGTTTTTCATTAATTTCTATGCCATGGAAACTAAAAAGTTAACATTAATGAGGGCACCCATGCCATCCTACCTTTGTGCAATGTAGAAACAAAAAAAGTATTCACGGTAAGGAAGACTTCGTCATAGATCAGCTTTTAATTTGTAAATTTGTTTCGATTCAATATTCTTACACTCCATGTGTTCGCATATTAAACTCAGACCGTTTGGCTTTGCTAGAGCTGCTTGTTTTTTCATCATGTATGGGATTTATCCAATGTTAATGATTAACCTTGTTCGAAAGGAAGAGGCATCCTTACAGCAGTATGTGGTTCCAAGGGAATAAAACATTTAGTGCAAAGATTCTGTACTGACTGCAGAGTTCACTTTCTTTGCATTTCTGCCTTTTCGGTCCCTATGGCCTCATGTTGGGGGAGAGTTTACTGACTGGCTGTCACATGGAGGATCACTTTAATGTTCTGTGGCCTCTTTACCACATGCTCCTCTCTGACCATTCAGGTCATTATGATATCATAGACAAAAGAGCTATATGTCACTAAGCCCACATGTGTCGTAAATGGTTCAGCAGGACAAAATTCATGCAATCTATGAACTTATATTTATTTTTTGCTATAAACACAAAAATGTTCACACAAAACGTTTTTCTTTGCCGATCAGATCAGTGTAAGCAAGGCATGGCTTTGTAGTTGTGTTTGGGTGCCCAGAGTAGAGTCTGTTATATCTGTGTCATGCTTTCAGCCAAGAATAAAAGACAAAACATTGATCTTTGATGTAAGAGAGACCGAGATACCCATCTGGTTGCTGAATTTCAGAATGGAAAACATGATACTCTGGAATCAATATGGTTTCCCTTCTTGATGAAGATGTGCAATCCTAGACAGTCATTTTATTTCACACAGTCTCCTTTCTCTCTCTAATCACGTGTGACAGTGTTGAAAATGGCCCTTTCTGCATAGTCACCCCCAAACATTTTGCCTTCCTCTTCTCTTTTTTATTGAATTTGTTTTTGTTGGCTTTAGGACTTAGGGAACTGTGGCACTGCTAATGCCTGCTAAAGTGCTTTTGCTCACACTCCTAAACATGGCTTCCTTGATGTATACTAAATTACCATATTTACTTTACCTTTGCACCCTTAGTAATGTGCACTACATGTGCCCAGGGCCTGTAAATTAAATGCTACAAGTGTTCTATCGCTCTGTAGAGAGTTTGAAGCCTGGGCTGGAAGAGAGGACCTCTGTGCACTTTAAAACTCTTCTTTGAAGACTACCCCATTTCAAAGGCACCACTGGGTAAAACAACTGGAACTAAGACTTTACCAGCTCAGTACGCTTCTGGAACTGTGGATACTCTGCCAAGAAGAAGGACTGCTATGCTGCTGAAGGACAGCCACTCTGCTGGACTGCTGCTCTAGAAGATGTGCTGCCTTGCTGTGCTGACCTACTGCCCTCTTGCCTTGAGAGAAAGAACTGTACCTGCAACCCATTGTGAATCAAGGACCCAAGAGTACTCCAAGGGTTTATCTGCTGTCCTCTTGATCAGAGCCTCAGGGACATACCAGACTTCCCACAGCTCCTGGATCCATCTTCAATGAGCCCCTGACCACCAAGAGTCATCTCTTAAGTTCTAATGCCTTGGAAGTGTTTTTTGGGTTCCTTTCAATCAAGATTTTGAGCTCTCTGCGAGAGTGAATGTGCCTGTTTGCTCCAGAACTGTGCCACTCACACAAAGGATCAGTGCGAGATGCCTCAGGTTTGTCTCTTCACACAGCAAGCATCAACTGCGGGCGAGTCTCCAGCCTACCCGTCCATGATGCCTGGTCTGCTCTTCATGGCACGCCGACCACCACCAGTGATTCTCTCCTTACTCCTGGTGACTTGCTTCCCCTCGAACTGGATTCTTGAATCAATTCTACAGAAGGAAAAACTTCAGCTGTGCTTATCTGGGGCTATGTCTGACCTGCACTCCATTGCGGCTGCCTTGACCTTTTGGATTTGCCCCGGTTTAGCATGACCAGATATCCCCAGTTGGCACTCTATGCTTTTCAGTTTAGTCTTTAAAAATTAATAATTCCGGTCTACCGATTGGATTTTTTTTGTTGTGATCTAGTTTTGTTTCTTAAATTAAGTTCTATTTTTTTAACCTGGTGTGGTATATTTTAGAGCTGTGTTTTCACTGTTCTCATGTTTGAACTTTACATATTACCTCTTAACTTAAGCCTTACTGCTCTGTACCAATCTACCCGAGGATGAGCAGATTAATTTAGGATGTGTTTGTGACTTACCCTGACTAGTATTGTTTTTTCTGCTTAGACAGGGTGCATACCTCTTCAAATAGATACCCAATTTCTAAAAGAAGGCACTTTTAAATGTATGAGTTCTGGATGTGCGCTGTTCATGAATGGATAATGAGAATCTAAGCCATGTTTAGAGTTTACATTACTACTGACTTGCCTCATGGTTTATTAATGGCATTGTCTGTGGAGGGGAGTCATTATTGTTTCTACTATGCAGTGATATAAACTGATGTACTGTAGCGAAATACTACTGTATTTTAAAGAAATACACTTTGTTTAATTTTGAAAAAACTGTATTCATTTTGTACAGTATGTTTGTTGCACAACAGACATGCCAAATGTTTGTATGGCTTGTGCACGGACTCTTAGAGCCAAGCCAGAGCCATGGCTCTGCTCACCCCATTAATGTCCTTGCATGCCTCTCTCTAGCTGCAACTCTGGCTTTGTGGATGGGGCTGTCAGGTACATGATAAAACGATTTCTAAATGTGAGGTTGGAAACATGGAGCCCTGCCTACTAGCACTGCTTTGACAACTCTACAATAAGGATTCTTTACACAGGGTCAAGGAAGAGTGTGTGCAGTGACAATATAATAAGTGATCCCAGGACAGGGATTCCATGCCATTGTTTTTTACATGACCATAGTCATGGGCTTCTGGGTAGAACTACTAGGGCCAGGTGGGATAGACAGGGGCATAGTTTATGGGTTGTTTTATGGTGTGACATCCCCCAAATGACTTCTCGGCTTGGCCGTTGGGTCTGGGGATTAAAATCAGGTCAGTTATGTCTTCGTTGGTTTACCTTATCATTCTCATTTCGCAAAGTGCTTTTTCTTTGTTAAAATTTTGGCGTGGAATCTTAAATATATTTAGTGAGTGGTTTATCAAATAATAATAAATCTGCACCCATGGAAGTACTCATTGTGCCATATAGTTTTCACCTTCCTGTAGGAAATGCACATTTGTTGGGCAGCATAAACTTTGGGATAATGCCAGACTGATTTTGAGCATCCCCTTAGGATATGTTGTCTTAAGGGCCAGCTAGCTCACAGTGCCACCATAAGCAACCCAAATCTAGACAAGTAGCAAATGTTTTTGGTATCCACAGAACATGACAATCCTGATCCCAAATATTGTAGTAAAAGAGATCAAAACCCCCTTTGCATTGTTCACTAGTACTCTCTTTCTCTTTAGGAATTTACACAGTATGCATAGAGGGGTGTTTTTCAATATTTTTTTAACCATTGTGATTCTTGTGTAAAATGTATGTGCTGCAATGATCAATAGACAGAAGCTGATAAGAGTAATTAACAGTAGTTAGCAGTGTAAGGACAGTGAACCGAATAATCAGTTCCACCATCTTGCAAAACAATGTATATATGGAAGCACATAAACTAATATATATATCATGTGATCAAAGCCGCATGTCAGGCGGCCGAAACGCGTCATTTGGACATCTGATGTTTGAATAAACCAACACTAATTTGGAACCTTGTCCACAGAGTCTGTTTCCTGGTGTTGCGCTGTTCCTGTGGATGGTTGTACCTTTGGGATCCTGTTGTGAAATGTATATAGATATATGTACAGATATATATTGATATATATATATATATTTATATACATTCCCTAACCTAAGTGCCTAGTGTGTGTTTGCATTCTGCCAAGAAACCCCTAGTGGATGATCCACTGCGGTTACCTGAAGGGAAAGAATGTAGGTCCCCATCTTAGTCACAAGTTTGACATCTCTCCTAGCAGAGGAATCAGCAAGCAGCTGGGCAGAGTTGTCAGCATGTAGTGACCTCGCAATGACAGCAAGTGCTCCTCTGCCTAAAACCCGGAAATGCTGGTTTATTTAGAAAAAACATCCTTGCTCAAAGCTGAGACCTTTAGTCAGGCCTCCATCATTTATGTTCTAAGGATAGTTGTGTCGCCACATGGATGAAGAACAAAAAGCACACATTTTCACAATGTATGTGCAGATCTGTACGGGATGTTCAAGGTGTTCTGTTCTGTTAAAGTTCTTACGAAGTGGAATTTGTAGGCAATGTAGTTCCAGAGAAACTAATCCTGCTCTGTCACACATGCACATGTGTGTTAAAAGTCATCATGTAAAAGAGAAAAAAACTTAGGAAACATGGACATCTTTAAAATGGCAGCGTTTCTCCCCAGGCTTAACTAAGTCACATGACACTTGAATGGATCTAAATGTATTGCTTTTTGGAATTCTCAAACATTGGAAGTAGTAGGTTTGGAACGCTGCACCAGTCTCAGGTTTCCAGACATACTGATGGCAATCAAATACATCAAAGGTAAAGGAATGAATGCTTGGAAATAGACTATCCATTGGCAGTCTCTCAGGGCAGCATTCCAACCCATCATTTTGTGCTCACTGTGCTACTCCAGACAGAGGCCCACCTAAGGCAAATCAGTTCCATTGTACTGTGTATGTAGGATTTTGTGTTTCTTGTACATCCCCTATCGCCACCACAACGTCACCTATATTGACGTTGTGGTGGCGATAGGGGTAGTGGGTGTTGAGATGGGGGTTCCACTGCAACACCCATTCATGTTGACGCTCCCCCCTATTTACAAGGGTGGTGTACATAGGAGGCTGTGCCAAAATTAAGACCAGTTAATAACTGGTGTTAAGATGGTGAAACGAGGAGAAATGCATTATTTCTCCTCGTTTTTGCTGTTTCCATGGATGCTGCCTTGTGCAGCACACATGGAAAAAGCACAATGTCATTGTTTGTTTATGTGGAGGAAAGTGTCCCTTCCTGTACATAAACACACTTTAAAAAAAATCCATTTTGTCACTTTCATGTGTGCTGCTTAAAGCAACACACATGAAAGTGCCAGAATGGCATTTCTAGTATTGTTTATGTGCCGGAAGGGACACCTTCCTACACATGAACAATCCGACCCTGCACGCAGACACCCTTGCACTCTGGTGCAACGGTGCCTGTATTGGCGCTAAGTTGCTAAACTTAGCGCCATCACAGGGGGAAACGCAAGGCTGCACCACATTTTTGTAAATATGGTGCAGCCTTGCGTTTCAGAAGTGGAGGAGAGAGGCGTTAGGCCAGGAAGGCTAACGCCTCTCTCCTCCACTTTCTTGTCCATATCCCCTCTAGTATTCCTTTTTTGTTGCATGTTCTTTAACTAAAGTTTCAATAGCTTTTAAATCTCTAGAAGCTGCCTGTTATTACTGGCCTGCTCCTCATGGAAAATGTCCATCCCGAAACTTGGTCATTTAACCCTTTCATCCCTCGGCAACTGTTTTTGTAGTTGGGAAATTTCAGATCCACGCTCACCCGAATCTTACTGACTAAGCTAAGCAAGCCCCTGTGTCAATGTCTACACTCAATCACTTTTGGAGTCTTTACAATGTAACTTAAAGGGAGAATTAATGATAAACTAACATTTTAAACAGCTTTAATCATGTAATTCACAAACAAAGGATTTGTAAAACTACATGTACACATGTTCAGTTGCACCTAGGGGTAAAACATGTCTTTCCTTATTTGGCTACACAGTATTACATTGGAGAATGGCCAGAATGTATTCATATTTTCTACAAGGTCAAAGCAGTTGACAATAATACAGGGTAGGAGTAAATTGTTCCATGTAGGACTCAGTTCATCTAGCCAGCATAGTGCATAATGCGTCCAGGTTTGTAGTATAGCCACAATGATTGTGTGTTAATGAAATATATATATATATATATATATATATATATATATATATATATATATATATATATATATATATATATATATATATATATATATATATATATATATATATATATATATATATATATATATTCTTTCATACCATGCTTGTACGATTGAAGAAGGCGCTGACTCCGTGAATCTGAATCCAAACTTTTATTAATAGATCAGTGTCTGCTTACATATATATATATATATATATATATATATATATATATATATATATATATGTAGGTATATATAGTTAGGATTGTTTTCCATAGGGAAATTGCAACATTCTATTGGGAATAACTTTGGTGCCGGTTGAGGAATCTTCCTGAAATTTTGCTTAACTTTGCCTCGCGGCGCTCCGCTCCTTTCCTGAAAGATTGGGGGGGATTCGTCAAGCGGGGGCTGAGATAAAAGGGGGGTCCCAAAACGTGTTTTCCCCATGTTAATTTCCATAGGGCGGTTGGACTCACTTTTAGCCCGAACGGCTGAATGGTTTTCCACCAAACTTGGCAAAATTGTAGGGACTGGTAGCCCGATGTGCCTTTGCTATGTCTCAAGATATGTGCTCCAGTGGTTTTTACGAAAATTAACTTTGAAAAAATATATATTGGGCTACATTGGGCTATATATATGTTAGAGCCCAAATGTAGCCCAATGTAGCCCAATGTAGCCCAATGTAGCCCAAAGATGGCCACCAGAGACAAAAAAAAACAAATGTAGCCCAAATATCTGCCAGATGTAGCCCAACTATAGCCCAATGACAGAATGTCCCAGAGTGTTCTAAAGAACAACTAGAGCGCTAACAGTCTTACTTATGACAAAAGTATGGCACACCTGAAGTCATCTTGATTGGAATAAAGTGTTAACACTTAAAACATTTAATTTGCAAAGGAACAAAATGAGGGGGTTCATTTTGCCATAGAAATTATGATTAGTGCGGAAGAAAGAAAAATTAGGGCACATTTTGAGTGACTTCTCAAATCCTCTTATATTTCATTAAAAAAATCTGATATGCAGTCTCCAAAGATGGCCACCAGAGACAAAAGAGCCCAAATGTAGCCCAAATATCAGCCAGATGTAGCCCAACTATAGCCCAATGACAGAATGTCCCAGAGTGTTCTAAAGAACAACTAGAACGCTAACAGTCTTACTTATGACAAAAGTATGGCACACCTGAAGTCATCTTGATTGGAATAAAGTGGTAACACTTAATACATTTAATTTTAAAAGGAACAAAATGAGGGGTTTCATTTTGCCATAGAAATGTTATATATATATATATATATTCACTGAAAAATCCATAGGTTACACACCAGTTATAGTTAGGAATTAGCATTTAAAAAACCTTTGAAATTCACTGAAAAAACCATAGGTTTCACACCAGTTATAGTTAGCTGGAAATTTTACTCGCATAAAACCATTGAAATTCCCACGTTATAGTTAGTTGGACTCACTATAACTTGCACGTCTGCAATGCACTGCTGATGACGGCACATATTACATCACTCATGCATATATTTAAATATTTAAACATTACTCGCTAATATATGTATTCACTAAGATACACTTAATAAGCCAGTTAACCAATCAATTTTTTTTTTTAAAACACTGAAAAAACCATAGGTTTCAGGCCTTATATAGTTAGGAATTAGCATTTAAAAAACCTTTGAAATTCACTGAAAAAACCAGAGGTTTCAGGCCTGATATAGTTAGGAATTAGCATTTAAAAAACCTTTGAAATTCACTGAAAAAACCAGAGGTTTCAGGCCTTATATAGTTAGGAATCAGCATTTAAAAAACCTTTGAAATTCACTGAAAAAAACATAGGTTTCAGGCCTTATATAGTTAGGAATTAGCATTTAAAAAAACCTTTGAAATTCACTGAAAAAAACATAGGTTTCAGGAGTTATATAGTTAGGAATTCGTTTTTAAAAAACCTTTGAAATTCACTCAAAAAACTATTAGTTTTAGAGGTGTTTTATAGTTAGCTGGACATTTCACTCATACAAAACCAATGAAATTGCTTCTATATAGTTAGTTGTACTAACTATATTTCGCGCACCCGCAATCCACTGCTGATGATGTCACATATTAGATCATTCATGACATGGTCAGTGACATCACTGATGACATCTCAAATGACATCACTCATGTCATTTCTGTTCATATGTATATTTGTGTATATTTATGTATATGTATATTTAAAATTATGTGAGCCGATAGGGGCAACTCTTTGTTCAATACAAGGTTGTGTTCTTTTCTTTACAAAATTCTGCAACTAGCCACCCTCAATTTCAGCCAGCTTTATCTGACCCCACTCCTTTTTCATGGCAACATTCATATTTGCATTCAGAATTTAGTTCATTGGTTTTTATTTAGCATTTTAATAAACTACAACGTTACCAGAAAGCTGCCAATGCGCTGTACACATTAACATCATATAGATGCATGGCATCAATACATAGAATAGGAACATAAACTGTAAATATTAAGTAAAAGATGCAACGTTCAGGGACACCATCCTACTCAAACAAAATTGCCTGGATTAAAAATGACTCGAAAGATATAGGAGGGAATGAGAAAAGCCAAGAGAGAAAGAGAAGCACAGTGTCACACAACTGGGACCACAAAACAACTACGATGACTTTACAACAAGATCCATTTTAAGAGGTATGTGATCTGTTTTCCTCTAATAATGGCCGGTCAAACCTGCCAAAATGCATCAGGGAAAATGACTCAGAAAAAAAGAAAAGAAAATGCAGAATTCTGTGGGATAAACATTGATTTTTCATGGTATACCTCATTTTCAAGTTGAAAACACAAAATAGTTGGTATTTCCCTCACCCAGTATATAACTCATCTAGGGTTAGGGTATTCACCATATGTTGTACACACTCCACTCTACTGTTCCCCAACTTGTAATGAGAGCCTTTGAGGAAATGTAACTCCTGCATGCATTTTTTTGAAGATGAGTATAATTACCTGCTTCATAACAAATAGCATTATGTCTACCTTTGAGGCTGGAAGGAACGAGTAAGATCTGACATCTACGGACCAGTCCACCTTGACAAGATAGAAGTAGGTTATGCTCCTCATACAATGGGCATCGCTAGGAGGCTAAAATATATCTGTGTGGGAGTGAAACAGAAGCTAAGAACAGGAACACAGAGAGAAGTGTGGTGTTTGGGTGGAGCAGGAACAACATCATTACATCCTCCAGTCATTCTCATTTCAGCAACTTGGTGCTCCCATGCTACAAAAGGTCAGAATCATGTCTAGACTTGGAGCCATTTTGCTCTCTGACTAATCCCAGGACTGTCTACCTTTCTCAAGAATGACAGGCCTCGGGGATCACCAAATCGATTGGGAAACACAACATGCACTGGCCGTTCATTATGTGAACTGGAAACCCGATCTGTTTAGAAGTTTTCCAACTAACTTTATATTTGTGTTACGTGGGCTAGTTATTGGGATGTGGAGTGCAGAGTGCTAATATGTTGTAGCACATGGTTAAAGGAGTGATCTGACAAACTACTGTAAGCATGTGCCTCCCTGAACAGATGCAATCAATGAAATGAATTAAAATGTTCATGCAGAAACTGACAATATCCGCTAAATGCTGTTAGATGATGTCAAAAAGTGATGACAATCTCATTGAGTCAATGTTTGCAACTCCCAAATAACACAATGGCTAAGAAGACTGTCCCTTTGTGTGTTGTATGTTCTGCTGACATGCTCTCTGCCACATGGCAAGCTGTCAAACCAGGCCTATAAAGACTTTTCTGAGCACATTTACAGCATAAGTTGCATAATAGGGCATATATCAATGTTGTTAGCCTTAAACTGAAGCCTTTCTGATTACTATGTAAGTTTGGAGTTCAGTCAAGGCGAGAATAAAAACTCTGAGCATGGATGTTTAGAGGCCAGGTGCCAATGGCGACTTGCAGCTCTTATTTAATTGTTGATAATTATCAATCCCCGTCATATGTACTCTTTCCTTCATTGATGAAACAGGTAATTAAGCATTGTTAACACCCATCAGAGGACTTTAACATCGTTTCAAAGTACAAGTCCTTCATTACGGTAAAGCATTGACTGAGTACACAGGTTGGGTGCTGTTTCTCCCATCTGACATCATAATGGTGAAATAACGAAATACATAAATGGATAAATTAATATTTTCATAGGCTCTTTCATATAGACCAGGACCATTATATACCCAAAAATAGAATTTACCTCAGAATTCAGAGTGAATGAACCTAAAAAAGGCAGATGCTATGAAGAACATTTTATTCCGAGTTTAATTCAACTACATCACATATTTCAGTAATATGAAATGCAATAGGTATTGGAGTACGTTTATGAACAGATGTTCGACATAAACAGTATAATAAAATGCATATTAATATTAATTAACTCGCTTCCATAGGAAGAAATATTATCTGTCATTCAAAAACATGTTCTAAAATATACCTGTTGGTACTGAAGCAGGAACAAATTTCATGAATAAGAAAATCTTGGTGTTGGATAGTACTTATATCCAAATCTTGACTCCGAGGATTCGTGGCCAGAATATCGAGGGAGGCAAATATCGATGACAACATATCAAATCCAAAATGTTGAAAGTAAGTAAATATAGATTTTTATATCAAACTCCAAAGGAGGACATGACGAAGACCTGTTTAGGTTGAAAAACGCGTTGTAGATTGAACTTCATTTTTAGCTAACAAGCTGAGTGCGGTCTTTCTTTTTGTCCATTACAGAAGACTCGCCTTAAAAAATTGTGAACCGGACTCGCACCAGTTGCCTAGCACCAGGCCCTTTTAGTGGACCAGGCTGACAGCTTTGCGGGAGACACGTAAAGAAAAAAATATATATATATATTCAGGGTAGGCATAGTACATCTAAATATCTATATATTGGTCTTCGATATTTTGCCTACAATATTCTTGTACCACAATATTCACTAGTACGATCGTCTGAGAGTACTGCAATGCGGTTTTCAGGTCTTTAAAAACTCAAAGAAAACAACTAAAATAATTAATTTCAAGCTGCTATTTTTTAAACCAACACAGCTGCTCGTTTCTGTACAACATGGATTTCAGTTTTTCAAGTATCTACCGTTGAAGAATTTAAATCGCTTTGGTTCATCAAGCACAGATTTAAGGCATGTTAGATCAATCTAAAATGATTGATTTTTGTTTTGTAACTCACACTGGTTATAAATTGCTCAAAAACTTGTCCGAATGAGGTCAATCATGCAGTTCCTCTCTTCTCTGGCAAAGATTGTCTGTTCTTTATAATAAGTATAAAAGTGACCTACAAATGTTTCATATTAATACAAGACAAAAAACTGCCATCAAAATGCAGCCAGCGTTGGAATACATATCCAGGAGAGGAGCAACCGAACCTCTGGCATCCATACCTAGAAAAAAAGAAAAGAAAAGAATCATATTTTATAAGATGGGCACCACAACTGTTTAAAATGATTGTTCATTTATATAATATATTTATATATTTGTATACATTACAACAACCTCTACTTTCACTAAACCAGTTCTTTTAATATCTGTCTGTCTATCTAGTTCCCTAAGCACCACATTTTAGTGTCCCTGTTTCCACAACAATGCCTCAGACTCGTAATACTCCATAATGTGGTTTCTTCCTATGTCGTTTCCCTCTTTTCTTCTGCCCCTTGAAACACGTGTATGGACCAAAGTCTTAGCCTGTCTTTTGATTTCAAGTCACTTGCTATGAGTTAGACAGATGTTAACAATGCAATTAATCTTGTTAATATTTAAAGAAACAGTCTTATCATTACTATTATTGTTCTGATTGCAACAATATTCATCATAATAAGAGTAACAACACCAGAAGCATAATTACGAACACTCCTATTAATACTGTAGGGATGTGGAGAGGTTGCGGTATTCCAGCTAATGTGCATATTACTCAGCCTAGGTATTTCACTTTTATGTCTCCTTTTGCACAATGAAGGTGTCCATACATATTTTTTACTTTATATTCTTGGGAGTTTAGCAGGTGATGGAAATGGAGAAGGTGCGTGTATGACTTTGCGTATTCATGCACGCATGCGTGTGTGTGTGTGCATATGTGTGTGTTTGTGTATCTGTAAATAATAAGAACATTGTGAGATTTGATTTTTAAAAAGCAGATAATGTAGAATTGTCGATAGATGACTGGGGGGCACTCATCTTTGGCCTTCATTTACTGGTGTTTTGTGAACCTCTAGACAATTTACTACATGGTCAATTTCTGATTATGTTTTGGGGCATTTAAACTACCCCTGAGTTCCAAGTGTCATGAAAACTAAATGGCAAAAGAAACTGTGGCAGTTGTTGAGACCACTCCCCTGACGCAATAAATCCTCACTCACCAGTCCAAATTTCCAGACAGCTGGAGTAAATGTCCATCTCAGAGTCAATATATGCCCCGGTCCTTTTGAAGGACCTAACTTCGCCCACTCTGCTATGCCTCACTTATGATCAGGGAAATTTCCGACAGTTTCTATTCAGGTATAAATGTACAATTTGGCATGCTCAAGGGCCACATCATCAAAAGATGTGAAACATTAGTGAAATTCCAGGCAGAAATATGTTTAACATTGAAACTTCTGCTGATATTAGGTACATTATATTTAATATCCATTAATCACTCTAAGGGTAAATGTTAACAGTAGTTTAATTGCACCATTTGTCTTTCATTCCAAACTATACATCAGCTGCATTTCAACTGCATTTTCAAATCAAGGAAATGCTTTGATAGTCAAAATATGTCTCATGTATTACTGCTCTAAATACTATTGCATATGGTTATGAATGGGGATTGAAGTCACATGTTGGGAATAACCCCCTCCCCATGAAAAGTGACATATACATGCTAGATGTTTATTGTTCAATTGTATTGACTCTGGAATTTACAGCAACAAGATGGTAAAATTCACAATGCTAACAGAAAAACCATACTTAATGACTTCAAATTATTTTGTGTACTTAACATACTTGACATTTTTGGTATCCTGATTTGATTGCTTTTTGTACCATCACCACCCTCTGTCGTTGCTACAATTTCTATGTTGTAATCTTCACTGATCGGTAAGAACAGCTCTGCTGAGGTATATTTGGTTTGTAGAATGTTTTTCTGGATGCCATTTGTCCAGTATAAAACCTACCAAAAATCGGAAATAAGTCATGAAATTACACCACACATTCAATGTAAGCAAAAGAAAAAACTCTAACTTTGGGTTCTGGATATTTTGGTCAGGTTTGTGTCAGGATTCAAAAAACACAAGAGAAGGCATTAGAATATGCCCTGATCTTCTCTTCAGTATGGTCTTCTGTATACCTGGGCCTCTGGGCTCGGAAGGCAGTGATGTGGATTTAATAAATATACTGATAAAACGTTTTATTAGAAATAAAATTTAAGATAGTTAAGGACACATTGAGCAATGTTTACATGCAATTTATTTTAAACTGACAACATTACAATGTGCAAATTATAATACATAACCATACTTATTAGTGCTAGACCTCAAAATGTTGAAAACAAGCTTCATTTTACAAGCAAGAGTTAAATGTGCTGAAATGTGCACAACATCCTTGGAATTGACCTTACCCTGATATGCCTTTAGTGAAAACTTCATACTGTATTAAAGAATGTATTCGATTAATATTAACATTTGAAATGCTTTGCTAGAAATACTTTATCATTGAATACAATAACTTCATATTATTTCATGTGCTAAATACAATGCATGAATAAAAAGTGTTGATCTTTTAACTTAACTTTCATTATTCTATAATGAAGAAATGAGATGCTGAATAATATTTGTGGCAGTTGTTTTTACTCCACATAGTCTATTGTTTGGCCTAACATACACTTTTTTTTCTTTAGATGGTTAGAATGTGCTCATACCTAAGGGAAAGGAGGTCTGAGAATCGAAAGTCTCCATATGTAGACAGTTCAAAATATGTTTTATATTTTAAGATAATTCTTAGTGAATTTCATTGTGCATAGACGTGGGAAAGACTGGGACAAGGCTGCTCTCAAGAAGAGTCAAAAGATGCTAAGAGAACTGCAACATTATTTCAACTGTTTATATAAGTGCATGTTCCTAGAGTAGGTTAACCGATTTCCCTGATGTTTTCCAGACCCATGCCAATTGTCCACACTGAAAATTAATGTTAACAGCTTTGTGCTGAACTTTGAATGCTGATTTGTCATCCTATCATAAACAACTAGAGAGTATTTCAAACAATACTTAACAAAAAGAACCATAGGAGTAGTGGTCTAAAAGAGCAGCCATCAACACCCATCAGTGCTGCAAAAAGACAATTCAGCTGTGTCACGGGAAAGAGGTGAAGTGATCGAAATCAGAAAAAGAACCCTCAGGCACCCACCGGAGGTAGGTAGCCGTTTGTCTTCATTGGGTTCTTGTAGTCAGTGCGTGTGAGAAAACATCATACCGAAAAAAAGAGTGCAAGTTAAGATGAGTTATAGATCACTCCCTCGACCGATTTGTCATCCTATCCTACCTGTTTGCTGACTACAGTTTCTACTGCTATTGTGTATTTATTTTTACTTTGGTGAACCTTTGTCTATAGGAAGGTCAACTGATACTGATTGATTGATCTCATTTGAGCTTCATGTTTTCTCTCATTCTCGCCTCTCAATCTCGATCCTATTTCGCCCCATTCTTTCGAATAGGGATTCTTTCCTTTACGGAATGTGCTGTATTGCATTATTTGATATGACTTGTTCGAACCATATTATACTATAATTTTTGTTATCTGACTGATTCTCAAACTAACTAAATAAAAAATGGAAAGAAAAAGAACTTATTAAACCTTTCAAATGAGAACAAAACCCTTAAAAAGTATATTCGACTCTCATTGACTGAACTCATAGATAGTATTGTGATCTTGATTTATGTGATGTATAGCTCATGATCGTTCCATAAAGGACTGCAAATTACTGTTACCGAGAAGTAAAGGAAACATCACCAGTAGGGATCAACCCTTTTGGTGTGAGAAAGAGATGTTAAACGGTCTTTTTTACATTGATTCCCACTCCAGCAATACTGTATATAGTATCCCTCAAGGATCATCCCTATCCTACCTCTTGTTCAAGATCTGAATATGCTCCAACTGCAAATTCTTCAGCAGTGCTAATTTGACTTCAAAATCGATATCACTAAAATCAATTTCCAGCTTAACTGCATTATGAACAGCGTCACCAACATCACTTCATGATTCAAACATGTACTCGGCTTGACAAACAATATTGTCCTTGATATTAACAGATCTATACAGAGATTACTATAGAGTAGAAGTCTGGGTGTGGTGGGGGAAGACCCCATGGGGAGCCTTCATTGATCCGGGGGGGCACCAGCCCTGACTATGAGAAGCATTATGGCTGATCAAAGTGTTTTGTTTTAAGTACAAAAATATAAGTAAGCCACTATGTAATGGGCCATCATTAACAACTAAAATCAAAGGGGAAGGCACTCCAAATATTACTCAAGCCTCTCTCCACCACCATTACTGGTAATCACACTATGGATACTATTACACTTTAGTAGGCCTGGCTGACCAGAATGGAACGTTCGTTAATCATGTATTTGATTGCATTTTTAAAACTTAACTGAAATGTTTAAACATATTTAAACATTTCTAATCTATTATAAGAAGGGACAAAATTAGTTGGGGGCAATAATAAATGAATTTTTTAAAGATGGGGGTGGGTTTAAAAGGTTTAAAGACCACTGCTGTAGAGGGTTGAAATCAAACTTTCTCACTACCCTCTGACTGTCCCAATACTCTTGACAGCGACAACACAGCGCTCACCATGTGCTGAGCTCCTGGGAAAACACTTTGGATGGCACACAGGGAGTGACAACAGGCAGGCCAGCACATTAAGGTCCATAGCAAAGTGGTAGTCCCTCCAGCAGCCCAATAGGTCAGCATAACAAAGTAGGTTGTCTCAATGACGTTTCCTTCTGGCAGTACAGCAGTCCTCTGGTGCAGTATGTAGAGCCAGCAGTATCTGGATACATGCCCCATGCAGTATTTCCAATCATGGGGCCAGAGCCCCTGTACTTATACTCATAAATGTCTTTGATATAGGGGGTAACTTCAAAAGAAACCTTAGAAGTCCACAATACTCCCTTTCAACCCAGCCCTGGCTCCAGACTTCAGTGGGGGATAAACCAGCCCTTAGTGTGAGGGCAGGACACAGCCTATACAGTTGTAAACTGTGAACGCCCTATCCCTCTCAAAGCCCAAGAAGGCCATCAGTATGTATATGAATGCAGATGTAACCATGTCACACCCAAAACTTCCTTTGTAATGGCTCACTGGAAAGTATGTACAAAGTGTAGCTGTCACCCAGACATTGATTGGAGTCAGGCTACAAAGCACAAAGAGTCATAAGGACAGAGAAATTCCCACTTTCTAAAAGTGGTATTTCTAAAATAGTAATGTAGATTCCAGCTACACCATTAAATAAGATTTCTCACTACCATTTTAAACATACCAAACATGGCAATGCTACTCATTTAAGATCAGGAATTACTACTTTAAAACATATACAGGAATTCCCAATGCTAGCTAATGAGAGGAGAAAGCCTCACAGCAGTGAGAAACAAAGAGGCTGTTTGTCACTACCAGGACATGCCACCCAATAAATACACATGTCCTACATTTTACATACACAACATCCTGTTGTTATAAATATTGGACTTCGAACACCAACTCCTCAATAAACTTCTGGACCTGTGGATACTCTGCCAGGAAGAAGGACTGTTGTGCTGCTGAAAGGACTGCCACTCTGCTGGACAGCTGTACTGTTTGCCTGATGCCTTCCTGTCTAGGTGAGTGGACTAGACCTGCATGTTTCTAATCTCAGTACCCCAAAATGACTCCAAGGGCTAGCTTGCT
Organism: Lissotriton helveticus; assembly: GCF_964261635.1. NCBI lineage: Eukaryota > Metazoa > Chordata > Amphibia > Caudata > Salamandridae > Lissotriton > Lissotriton helveticus. The sequence goes on from NC_136070.1 coordinate 1,173,160,401, forward strand.
CAGGGCGAGAAGGCTTGGATAAACTTGAAACCAGTACTTGGACTCTTTAATCTGTGAGCACCACATACTTTGGTAGTGAATAGAGTAGTTTGTTCAAACTTCCTACATTCCAGGATCAAGTGATTGTAAATTGTTAGAGTCTTTGTTTGTCCAGAGATATTCTTAGAGTGTACCTTTTCTGTCGGCTTTTCTTAGCTGGAGATGCAGGACCAGGTTATGATTATTCCCTGTCTCTATTTTTGCCTTCTCTTTTTCCATAAGGACATGTGGTAGTGCAGCTAGAAATCCTGCTTTGCTTGTGTTTGGTGTGTAGACCGATCCCACTGTTAGTGTTGTGGCAAGAGTGCATTGTTTTATAAATGTAAAGTGACCCCATCAGTCAGTTCATATTTTAAGGACTGTATGTTGTAGTTTTTTTTTTAAGTATTGCTACACTGCATTTCTTGGGAAATGTCCCTTGATCTGGTCCTTCAAGTTGGACCGAAGGCTGTCTTGTTTTGTAGCTGCTACACACCTTTTCCTCTTCTGGTTTCTCTAAGTCTGAGGTTGTGAAGTGCGTTTCACATATCAATGCTACACTTATTTTTTTTTACTATTTAAGAGAAGAACTTCTTGCAATTATTGCCATTGTTTTTCCTTTTGGCGGTAAGAGTAAAGCGAGTGGTGTCCCACATGCCATATTCCTTATGATAAGTGTATTGTACAATTTCTGATTCTTCTCACCCCGTAGGAGCTGTTTTATCAGCAGTAATGGAGAGAGGCAAAGACCACAAATTAAAAGCAGCACGATCAGTACTGGAAGAAAAGGGGATATCATTGTCAGATGAGTGATGCACATTTTCTATTAATGCAGGGGCTTTTAGTATATAGGTAAGGCCAGCGAAAAGGGAAGGATGAGGTGTTTGGTGTAGTGCTCTCTCATTCCCCCTTGCCTAGGAACAGTCATTTAATTTAGAAATGGGAGGTACTAGTCCAGGAAAGTGACCTATTTATCAACTACTTAAACTAAACATTTAGCTTGACGGATTAACTTGTGAGTCACTAATTCCCCACTCATCCTATCCAGTGGGGTAAAAAATGTAATACAGCCGTAGAACTTTCCAGGAATGCAGAGTGGAGTCAATGCTGCAAAATTGAATTGAGTAAGACTATTGTAGCTTGGCCAAAAAGGAAAAGGGAAATAAAGAAGAAAGGAAAGGAAAGGTAAGGAGTGTGAGCCGAGCACTGAGAGTTGCCTTTGTATATTCAGCTGTGTAGAGTCCTATGGACTTGTGAAGCAATATTCTCAGTTTACAACACAACCTCTGATGGGTTCAAATGCAGATGGGCACTCAGCATCTGAGAATTTGAGTCAAATGCATAAGTAGCATATGTTTTGTATAGTGGTCAATTGAGCTCTGCAGGGTCTGGCTCTTAAGCATTCGAGTGGGTATCTGCAATTGTTTCTGTCCATGTGAGTGGGTATCTAGACTTGTCTCAATCCATAGATAAAGTTACTGTTGTCAGGTGGTCCTTATGTGATATACTTTGAAAACATTTACTATCGTTTTCCATTGCAATAGGCTGCATCATTTCCTGCATGGAACTTCCATGTTGTGGTTCTACATTTGGTGGGGACAGTGTATATAAGAATTTATCTAGGTCTACTAGTTAATTAAATTCCCTATCTTTACCTTTGATTGTCAGAAACACCCTAACCAGCTCCAGTAATCCAAACCAGATATTAATTTTCCAAAGAGCATGCCCCTGAGAAAAACCTGCTCAGATTTAGGGTCATTGGGTGCTTTAAGGTAGTGGCCCTATTTTCAGGCAGATACTTTAACCTGCAGGGCCTGACTATGCCACTGAAAACATGCAATGACTGGCGTGGAAGAATAGGAGAATGTTCGAGAGGATATTGAGCTTATTCTATCTCCCTTTGGAATCCCTCTGGAAAACCTGAGATTCTGATGTTTTTTCTGTGACATCTGACCTCTAGGTTAATGGTCTTTTGACGTAGCATTCATAATCCCTGGCCAATGTCAGGCTCATTGTCTAAGAAATCAAAGTGAGACTCAATTTTTTTTGTTGTAAACAGATTTTATTCAGGGAATTTTATTTACACAAGTAAGACAGTGGGATTAGAGCATACATCTTGTGACCATTAACAGATATCAATAAGTATGGTTGCTGGGCGTATATTTTCCACGTCAGAGTCCACCATGAATGGCCCATGTGGAAATTGTTAACAAAGTATAGTGTTCGAGTTTGAGTTCTCAGGGAAGTTATGCGCTGCGTTGTTATGGTTAGGAGATCGGCATCTCATTAATTTGCCCCAGTCCGAATTTATTTAGATCACAACAATTGATAAGAATAACGTACCCTTCACTTCTCCTCCCCCCTATGCAACTCACCCCTCCCCCAACCCCCGCCCCCTAGGCATGTTGCTCGGTCATCAGTAGTTCTATGGAGAATCATACCCAGCCAGGTTAGACAACAGACACAGTAATTCCAATAGGGAAGTATCTAGCAAGGGGAAGCCGCTATGTACTATATGTTTTCATTTTCCCCATAGGCCACAACCCAATAGGGCAATGTTGCAGCCCTCGCTCACAGGTCCACTCGCTCAGGGTGCGGTTAGGTATCATCTGTTGGGCGCTTGAGCAGCTCAACTAATGCCTCCCAAGCTCTCGCCGCTTCCAGCATTTTTTCATTATCTAGTTTTCAGCCTAAAAATACCCTCACAACCTGCCCATTTCATAAATTCCCTCTGCCACCTCGAGATACTAGGAGCACTGGCCGCCTTCCAGTGGCTTTTAATTTCTTGTTTAGCCAGGACTAACCCCAGATCTATACATTTTCTGGTAACTTTATTCCGGGCAGTGTGAGGAAACCAATGCAGCAGGCAATATCCCGGGATTAGTGAATTGTCTCTTTCCGTTACGTCACCCAGTGTAGTCAGTATCCCCCTCCAGAACCCCTCTAGCAGTTGGCAATCCCAAAACATATTTAAAAATTCGGCGTTTTCTAATTTACATCGCGGACAGACAAATTGATCGGACTCCAGAATACTCATTAATCTTGTGCGGGGTGAGATATGCTCTATGGAGAACAAAATACTTGATTTTCTGGAATCGTGCATTTCTAGAGCTTTTCCATGCTCTCTCTACTAGTGCCTCCCACAGCTTCTCAGCCAAGGTCTGTTTCCCATTTAATAAGCAGGCTCTCTAAGGGCCTCCTTATCTGCTGGGTGAGCCGCCTATAGAGGCAAGTGACTGCCTTGATCGTCCCGGCCGCTATTACTACATATTGGCATAGCAACAAGATCGGTGGTTCCACCATTCCCTTCTTCCAATGTTTACGGATGGCTGTCATCAGAGAGGCATGTAACAGAAAGTCCCTCCTGGGAAGCTAGTGCCGATCCACTAGATCGTTAAAGGGTAACAGGGTATTGTCCTCGTAGAGGTCTCCAATAATAGTGGAGATCCCAGCCTCCTCTCAGATCCGATCAAAGTGAGACTCTATGGCATAAGTTTTCGATTTAGCAGTGTCTAGCTGTGTTTGAAAATAGGCCAACTCTGTCCTCAATGATCTGATTTCAGATGTGAGGGCCTCGATGTCCTCTCATACATAGACAACTGTGGTTTTAATCACACATAGTTCCTTCATCATCATTTACATTATTATATTGTATGTTTTTCTCTTTTTCAGTAACTTCTTGTGAGAAGAGCAGTTGTCAGGATGTTTTAGGTTTTGGCATATTGCTCACCGCAAGAAATGGGACCAACCCAGTTGGTTGTGGGGGGGAGAGTTCTGAACTTTCCAAGTTCATTTGTTTCCTTCAAGCCAAGTTCAGTGGTACAGATTCTAGGTTTTTCTTGCAATCAGTCTAGCTAGCATGGAACAGTCCAGGATGTACCGTATGACCTGTACTTGTTTTTCTCCTTGAAAGGCATAGCACACCAAAGTTAGGCTTGTGAATAGCATTTTGTAGTATTATTGTACTATTAACTAAATATACTGCAAAATGCATTTTGTGAATAGGCCCCATTTGGGACATAAAATGGAAGTAATTATGCAAACGATAGTAACACTAATTCTAATTCTTTCTAAACTGGGAAAAAAGTGTGAATATTTAAACATACACACTATTTAAAGATATGCAAACATTAAACATATAAATGTATCTGTATCTGGGAAAAATATAAAAGCATGTTTAAAAGTTAAAAAGGATAATTTAAAATATTAAAATGTATAATATTGTTTCCCAATTTATTCAATCAATGCAAAAAATATAAATAATTAGATTGTAAAGCAATTTCAAATTATATCAGAAGTATCACAACCATCTATAAAATATTTAAAACATTCAAATTACAACAATAACATTTCCAAAAAGTGAAATAAATGCTAAAATCAGATCTATTTATTAAACTCCTAAGGAAAGTAGAAATAGATGAAGTGATGGGGGTGTGAGAATTACCATTCTAAGTCTAGGCCAAAAAATATACACAGGAAAGTTCAATAATATTCAAGAGATCAAATGCACTACTGTAAAAGTCCACATTTGTAAAGCGCACAATCACCCGTAAGGGTCTCTAGGCGCTGGGGGCCATCGGGAAGATTAAGCAAGCTATTGCCCAGAGTCACATGGTGCTGGGCTAACCTGCCGCCGGAGCCGGGGATCGAACCGTGGTCCCTAGATTCCAGCGTCAGTCGCCCTGGCCGCGGCGCCACACCTCTTCCTCACTGTAACAACTTTCCCACAAACATTGTATGAAATGCATAAGGGAAGGAAGATTACAAGGTGTATTACTTTAATTCCAATTTTAAATGTATAAATGTATATACATGTACATCCAGCTCAAAACATTTTTAGGGATAGTGTACACATTTGGAACAGGGTGAACTGTATCAATCTTACTCTTATTTTCAAATAGCATTTGAATTTTAAAAGTAGTAGATGATGTGGTTGAAATGAAATATATTTAAAAAGGACTTTTTTATATTCATGGTTAACATATGATATATTTTCATGAATTTCTTTAATCTAAAAACAAACACTAACATATATTAAACAAAAAACAAAGCCAAACAAAGCAATTGGATGTAACCTAACTCATAAAATAATGCATATTTTTTTTCTCCAAATTTACCAATATAATTAATAACCTCCAAATAAAGTGCTCCATAATTTATAAATTCATTTGACTTTAAACAAAAAAAGACAGTATTTCAATAAAAAAATAAAGTAGTAATCCAAAAATAACAATAAAACACTATACTCAGCCAGACCTTGAGGAAACAACATTACGCATAATTTCACCATGAAATGAACTTTTACATGCACAAATAGATAAACATGAATTTTTCAAAAGAACATTTTTATTAAATTATATGACAGAATGTAAAATAACTAATTTAAATAGTATAATTAATTATTATATTATATAATATTAAAATGAATAATTACACCTGAAAACAATTACCCCATTTTATAAAAACTTAAGCAATAAATATCATATTTATATCCAAACAAACTCCACTCACACTAGCTCCAATAAACCTCACAATCTTCACAATCTAAAACAATCTTAATTATACAAATCAAAATAAAAGAATCAGAAGATTGTTTCTTTTTTTTAAAACTCTTTTATGTGTCAAAAAAGGAGATATTGTAATCATACATTCAAGTAAGATACATAAAAAAACAACAGCAAGGGAGAGATAGAACAACGATTGAATCATATAGCATATTCATAGCATACTCATATATAACATAAATAGCACAAATTGGCACAGGGATATACATTTTTTTTCGACAATAGCATTCCTTGTTGAGCTGCTTTTCTAGGCAATAAATTAATTCATATAATTTCTTTGTTTGGGAGCAAGATATCTTAAAGCTCTCCTACTCTAAGACCCCCCACAGATATCTATATTTCCGAAGAGCCAGAACTCCCCTAACTTTAGGCAGAGCCTTCTCTCTTTCCTTTCGCCAATTTCTTTAAGAATTAATCACCATTCCATCTCCGTAGGGGGTTTAGAAGAGATCCAAGCTCTAGCTATCGCTAGTCGTGCAGCAACAATCCTTATTAACAATATAGGACCCTTCTGCCCAGCATCTTTTCTATATCCTATCATCCTCTCTGTTATTGACAGCCTAAAATCCCCCCCCTAATCTGTTCGAGATAGTCACCAGAATCTTATCCCAGAACCCCTTCAACAAAGGGCAGAGCACAAACATGTGCACAATATCTGCTGCATATTGGCCGCATTTAGGGCAATTCTGACGGGCCCTTCTCTGAGCCCCCCCCCCAATACATTCTCATCTTGAGACCATCGAGCATTTTTTTCTGGTGTATGATAAAGATGACACAGTGTCTGAAATTGCTGCAACTGTAGGGTAGTTAAATGTACAAATCGAGAAATATTATGAAAAGCAACCTTCATTTTGTCAATAGTAATAGCCTCCCCCAAATTCTCACTCCATTTAAAGTGCCAGTTTCTCACACCCATCTGTCCTGTTCTGACACAGCATTTGCTATAACTTGCTAATAGTTGCTTGCTGATTCGGACCATACATTCCCACATACTAGCTCCACTAACCATCCGTATTTCTAACCTCCTAACCAAATGGTCCCTAACCTGCAGATATTTTTTTTAAAAAGGGATTGTGGTATATTAAATGTTACGGCGAGGTTCTCGAATGTCTTCATGCCATTACTATCAAACAGTTGTCCCAAAAAGTGTACCCCATATTTGGCCCATTGAAGGACAATGTTATCTTGATAAATGCCGGGCAGCATTGGATTACCCCATATGGGAAGTTTACTATGCAGTAAGGGGAGAGAGAGTCTGGTCTCAATATTTTTCCATATATAAACAGATTCCTGTATGGTCTTAAACCGTACACGTTTAAAATAGTTGGGGTCATTAATGTGATAAAGAAACAGCCTACTCTCCGCACCCAAAATCAGCCACTGCCAAGGCTCCGTTAGATTAGAATTCAGAAGGCTCCGAAAGCGGCCAACAAAAGCCAAAAAAAAACAGAATTTAAAATCGGGTAGATCTAGCCCTCCCTGGTTATATGGAAGTTTCATTAATCCTACGGCTTTTCTTGCTTTCCGATACCCTTAGATAAAACTACTAAGAACGCAGTCTGACTTTCTAAAAGAAACGTTCGGAATATGCAAAGGAATAGACCTAAAAAAATAAAGACATTTGGGGAGTATCTTTATTTTAATGACTTGCATCTGCCCAAGACACTCAGTGGAAGTTTATGCCATGTCTTTAATTGTTTTTTCAACTATATTCAATAAAAAAACATAATTTAGACAATATATTAACTCGATTTTGGAAGAGATTTGTACCCCCAAATAAGTAGCCTTCTCACAAACACCCATGACTACATCCTCTGGCTGAAAATTTAACAGGACTTGAGTTTTATTCCGATTTAACTTGTACCCGGAAAAACACCCAAAGCGTTTTGCCTCCCTATCTATGTGTTCTATAGCCTCCTTTAGTTTCTCAGTAAACATAGCTATATCGTCGGCATGCGCCGTCAGCTTAAGGAAGGGTTGCTCAATATTCAACGGGAGGATCGCATTATTAGCCAAAAGTGGCTGAATAAAGATTATTTCAACAAGAGGCACATTATAAAAATGTAATTAAATAAATATAGTAAAATTTTTGTAAGAAATTGTAATAATCAAAAAAATACTTTAGGTAAAACATTAGACACCCTAGCTTACAAAGTAACCAGCAACCCAAAATTAGAGTGAAAGCCAAGAACGAAGAAATAAATATAACAAATCAATTATTTAATTAAAAGTACATAATTAAGCATTACAATTGCAACCCTAAAAGTAACTATGGGCCTGATTAGGATATCAGTGAACCTGCCACCGGTAGGCTGCCGGTGGTAGGTTCACCGCCATCATGAGGCCAATTACCGCTTGCCAGATTGTGATGGTGGGTGGTGTGCTGGCAGGCGGAAAGCCCGAATGCCATGGGTCCGACAGAAGCAATCGTTACCGTTGCCTGTTGGACCGCCCCACATCCACAGAATGGTGGCGGTGCCTAGCAGACATCGTTCGCCAGATTAGGATGCTGGACCCCAAAAGGCTGGTGGGGATTGACTTTAGGGGCCCATTGTGGGCCCCGCTTGTGCAGGGGAAAGTTGAATTTGAACTTGGGGGAACCCCCTACATTTCCCTGCACCAGATAGCAGGCACCGCATGGTGCCTGCCACGTAGTGCAGGGAATAGCAAAGCCTGCCCTCCTAGCATTGTGGCGGGTGCTGCAGCCAGCAGCACTCGCCGCAATGTTAAAAATGCCTTTTGGGACTGCTGTGGTGGCGGCCGCATTGTAATATCATATGTGAAACTACCACCTAATAGGCGGGTGGCCCCCATCACCGAGATGATGGTGGATGGACAGAAGTCCGTCCGCCATTGTATTCAACCCCTATGACAGTACAATATATCTGTAAATAATATATTTAACATTCATATTCATGACAAAAATTATATCTATTGGACACCTGCACACAATTGAAGTAGTAAATTCCAAGTGCAGAATCCCCAATCATTTTCTGAACAAAGCATATATTGCTTAACTTTGAATACTGTGGCTGCTTATGCTGTCATGAAGAACACTGGACAGTATACCATGTAGTTAACATTTATTTGGGCAGAAATATAAGCCACAGCATTTTATTTACTGGTATGTTTTGTTTCATCGTTTTAGCTTTTATTTGCGCTATATTTACTTTTACTTATTCATTTCAATTATGCCACACACATTGGTGATATATTTAGGAACTGATCTGTCACCCAATTCCAACTTTCTCCTCGCAATCATTTCCAGAATCCCTAACATCTTGTAAATTCGAACAACTCTATAATAGATTGCTAATAAATTTTTATATGAACGCTATTTTCAGTATTCACAATGAAATTTCTTCACTTCGGATGATTTAATAAATGGCAAGTATTTAACAAAATCATAGCAAAGAGGGAAATCACTGAAAGCATCAGTTGTAAAATTCATATCACCAACATTTGATGCAGGAAAGAAAACAATACATAAACTACTGACTTAAAGGTAAAGCAAATATATTATGGGATAGAATTTCTCGATATCACAGATTGAGTACGTAGAACATATATTGTTGTTAGCTATTTGTTTGACATAAAATGGATATTGATTTTCGGTAAAAAGGTTATTCAGAGTTGGGGGCGTGGTTTCGGCGCCGTCAGGAATGGCCGCCTCACCGAGGAGCTTGGAAGTGGCGTGAACGGAACGGGAGCACTCCGAGTGCTTCCATTGCTTTGTGGGGTGCGCCGGCCGCAATATTCATTTTAGGAGTGCCGGCTGCCTCCTTTGATGTCTTGGCCGAATTACGGGGTGAGCGCTATGCAGCGTTTTTGATGTTTTTCCCTCAGCAATGACGGTTAGCGTTTGATGCGACCGCCATTTTGATGCGCTTTTCCCCGACGAGCGCTGCACGTTTTTCCTACTTGAGCCACCTCACTAGCTGCTGGATACAACATTCTATGCCCTCAGTTGTAATCCTTTGTCTGCCTTTGATGACATTTTTGGCCCTAAAGAGGTAATTGCTCCTGGAATGTTTTTCTTCATATATTTACCTAAATTTTGCTTTTTCACCGCCAATTTGGAAGGAACCTTTCCTCTCACGCTAGCAGTTGGTCTCTCCTAATATTCTTGCACTGGGACTTGCATTGCTGACAAAGAGATTTATTATGTGAGTCTCTGCACATACACTTTCAAGAAATTTATATTCCAGGATATTTCACCTGCATTTTATTTTGCATATTTATTCGTTTTCCTGACTGTGATTTGTGAATCCTTAATACCATTTTGGAGGTTCTGATTTATCCTTTCTCTCACATTGAATATGTTTGTTTCTCTTTTTGAGAATTAATTTTTATATTCAACAAATGTTTTAGTGCTACATTCTCCTCTCAAGCTACTGACCCATTCAATCTCTGAAACTTGCTGCATCTTGTCTCAACTTTTTGCTCTTTCAGTAGCAATGGCAATGTCGCGCCACAGTCGTAATTCTGTACAACATGTTAATTCTTCTGCAATTTCTCTGGAAGATGCCAATCCCTTCAGTGTTTACAAGAGAATATAGAGGATGCAGCCAATGACTGTTCTTTCACTAAGTGCTCATCTCCTCTTCCTTCTCGCTCAAATAACAAAAGTATTTCTAAAGTACCTTCGTCGTCTGCCTCTACAGGGAAACGCGTAAAAACAAATCCTCCATCACCTCCTAACGTGACTTCTTCTATCTCTATGGAGCTTCTACTAGAAGAAATTTGTTCCCGCAAACCATACATGGAGGAAATTTGGACACTAATGCTCGTCTTCAAAGTCAACTGGTCCCATATGGAGCAAAAGGTAGATCTTCTCGAGAAAATCTCTTCAGTCCAAGTATTTACTGATCAAGTTCCGAATATGCACAGAGAAATTCAAAATCTCAAGACCCAAGTGGAAAATTTGGAACATCGCAATAGGCGCAACAATCTTCGCATTTACGGCCTGGCAGAAGGTCTTGAAGGGTCAAATCCCATATCCTTTTTTCAAACTTTTTTACCTCAGCTTCTTGGTTTCCCAGGCTCTCCATCTCTAAACATCCAGGGAGCCCATCATCTAGGTCCATCTTCTCGTACCTCTACCTCTTCGTCTTCTACAGTGAAACCCAGAGGTGTTATTTTTATACTTTTCGGAGTATACTGATCTACTCAAGGTTCTTCAACTGCCAAGCAGAAAGGGAAAATCACTTGGAATGGTGCCAATCTCTTCTTTGCACAGGATTACGCAAAGAGTACCGCTGACCATCGCAAGACGTTTTTGGACATAACACCTGTTCTCCGTTCCCTGAATGCCCGTTATGGCTTATTCCATCCATGCCTATTTAAAGTGACTTATAACAACAAGACGACCAACTATGAAGATCCAGTTCTACTTCAGCAATTTCTTGACTCTTGTAAAAATGAATCCATGGAAATTCCTCATTCATAAATACCGTGCGGAGCTTCTATATGTATTGCAGTGATGGCCTATCCCGATGTCCTCTCTGCACTTCTTCCCCTTTCGTATTTTGTATTTTGTTGTTCTGTGCCCTGTATTTTGTATTTTGTATTCTTGTATTGTTTTTTGGTTTGGTATGATCCTCTTTTGTTAACATTCTCTCTTTTGGCTTTTTCTAGATGTGGCTGTGTGACCCCTTGACCTGACCTGTTCTTTCTTCATGTTCACTTGGAAGTTGTTCCCCCTGCGCTCGTCCCTGTGGTCTCTTCAGTCCAGTGTGTTCATTTCCTCATGTGGCTCCACCATCCCAATTCTCAATGTTTTCCTCTGGGATGTCTCTTTTTTGTCTTTCTTAATTTTTATGTATTACTTTTGAATCACATCTTCGATCTCCATTACCTTCTCTTTTCGTATTTTCTCTCCCTGTTTCTCTTCTTTAACTTTCGATGTTTTCTAGTTTCTACATTACCTACTACTGTGTTCATCATTTTGCCTCTTCTCTTTACCTTGTTTTCATACTCATTCCTGACTTCACTTTTCCTTCTTATTTTCTTTCTTTTCTTCCTCTCAGTAAGAATGTTTTACCATATTATGGTATTTACTCATGTATTGTTAATATTACAGTTCATTGGCATTTTTTTTATTTTTTTTGCAGTGCTTGTGCATGTTTTTGTTAACAGTAGTTTCTTGACCTATATTGACCTATATTGATACAGATCTTTTAAGCATTCATGTTTGTTCTTTTTGACAGTATCATTTTACTGCTTATTATAATATTTGTGCATGTTTTCACTTTAATTATTCTCATTTAGAGTTTTAACTTGGAACGTTAAAGGAGTTAATCTATATATATAAAAAACAAAGTATGTCCGTTTGTCCTTTATGCATTACTACACCATTCATCTGATCAGCATGAAACTTTGGGAAGTTGTTGAGTACACTCCCGCGAAGGTTTCTGGCTAAAAAAAAAAAAAAAAATTTAAAAAAAAAAAAAAAAATTCTTAAAAGTTGTTAAGTACGCTCCCGCGAAAGTTTCTGGCAAAAAAAAAAGAAAAATGTGTTAAATATCGGCCCCCCAGGGCCCTCATAATCTTTCCAATACTGAACATTTACAGTTTATGGTGCGACTCGCTTTTGCAATGACCATCAACAAAGCACAAGGACAATCGCTGCAAGTGTGTGGACTAGATTTGGAGAATCCGTGCTTTTCACATGGACAACTGTATGTGGCCAGCTCACGCGTCGGAAAACCTTTTGATTTATTTGTGTACGCAACGTTTACAGTTTCCGGTGCGACTCGCTTTTGCAATGACCATCAACAAAGCACAAGGAAAATCGCTGCAAGTGTGTGGACTAGATTTGGAGAATCCGTGCTTCTCACATGGACAACTGTATGTGGCCAGCTCACGCGTCGGAAAACCTTCTGATTTATTCGTGTACGCACCAGACGGAAAAACAAAAATACTGTGTATCCACAAGCACTCGAATAAATAAACAGAATTAAAACAACACTTTAAAATGATTTCCATATTAAAATGAATAAGTTTCAATAAAAATGACACAATGTAAATTGAATGTTATCGTAAAAAGTTTCCTTAAATTTCCTTTCTTCTGAGATCGCAGCAACGCGCGACGGGTAAGCTAGTAATCCTATTAAAAGACAACGTGTGTTAATTCATCTAGCTAGATTAAATACTGATATTGCTTTTATTCAGGACACCCAAGTTGAAAAGAGGTTGTGTGGGTCATGGCTTATTGCTTATCAATATTATGTCATAAAAAAACACCTATTTTTAATATTACATCAGGAAAACGATCTAGAAGGTCGTTGGGTAATTGTTAAGTTACTAATTGATCAAATACCTTTAGTACTGTTCAATATTTATGCCCCTGTTACTGTTGATAATGTGTTTTGGAAGCTAATTTCAGACAAGCTTGTCATGTTTGATGATGATTATATTATTTTTGGAGGTGATTGTAATCAGGTCCTCGACCCTATTCTAGACAGACATTCCTCTGTTAAATTCTCTAACACCAAGATGCACTCACAATTCACCTCTGCAATACGTTGCAAAGCATTAACTGACATTTGGAGGATTTGTAATCCAGACCTACAGGAAAATACATGGTATTCTCCCCCTCATAACTCCCAATCCAGAATTGATAATTTTTTCTTTAGCAAATCTTTGTCCCAACTTGACTCACATTCTGAGATTGGCTCCATCCTAATTTCTGACCATGCCCTTGTTTTTGTTGACTTTGAGCTACTTCCTTTCTCTCCTCATGCTGATAGATGGCGTTTCAATAATTCACTACTATCAGATCCTAACTTCACAGGCCGAATCACATCATTTGCTTCTGAATTTTTCTCTGTTAATTCTACTCCAGATTCTTCTCCGGTAATGATTTGGGACTCCTTTAAAGCAGCGGTTAGAGGTTTTATTATGAACTTTGTTTCTCGGAAAAAGAAATTCTTTGAAACCAAAAATACCCAGCTATTAGCTAAAATTAAGCATCTTGAATATTCTTATTATCGTTCCAACTCTGAGGTTTCCCTAAAGAATCTCATTGAGGCAAACATTTATTTCAATAAGTCCTCTACAGAAGCTGCCTCCTCTTATCTTTTAAGAAGCAGTGCCCGATATTATGGAGGTCAGAATAAAAAGGGTAAATTACTTATTTGAAGATTCGTCAGGAACGGACTAAAATTGAATCCATCCGTAACAATGCTGGTGATTCACTATTTAAGGATGATGATATTCTTAATGAATTTGTTTCTTTTTACAAAACTTTATATACACCGGAGCAACAACCTTCCTCTGATGCAATCTCTTCTTACTTTCATTCGATTCTCCCCCCTCCCGCTCATGACACAAACTTTACATCATTGGATTCGGATATCACCTTATCTGAAATTAAAAATGCTATTTCAAAACTAAAAAGGGGGAAAGCATCTGGCCCTGATGATTTTGCTATTGAATGTTAAGCCTATTTCTCCTCCTTATTACTCCCCCATCTGTTTTCGCTTTATCAGTTCTTTATAAAGGATGGTGCCTCTTCAGGTTCTTTTTAAGAGGCCGTGATCTGTTTAATTCCCAAAGACAATAAAGACAATAAAGATCCCTCTTTCTGTAAAAATGATCGTCCGATCTCTTTGGTTAATTTAGATTACAATATTTTTGCAAAGCTTCTCGCCCTTCGTATTGACCCCGTTTCACCCAATCTTATTGGACCGGAGCAATCTGGCTTTGTCAAAGGCTGATTATCTTCAGACAATTCCCGGGTTTTCTTTAATATTCTTATTAAGGCCTCCTCTCTTACTTATCCCATTGCTGCTATAGCATTGGATGCTGAAAAAGCATTTGATAGAATTGGAAGGGATTTTATGTTCCAGGCACTTAAATGGATTGGGTTCTCTGCTAAATTAATTTCTCTCATTTCATTGTTATATTCAGGACCGAAAGCCTCTATTTTTGTTAATGGGAAATCCTCTGAATACTTCTCCCTTTATTAGAGTTGTTCGACAAGGCTGTCCCTTATCTTCCTTTTTATTTATAATTGCTTTAGAGCCTTTTTTAACAAAAATTAGGTTAGATGATAGTATTTCTGGCCTTAAACTAGGTAATTCACATGTTAAAATGTCTGTCTATGCCAATGACATCCTTCTTTATTGTTTTAATCCCTCTACTCCTCTCCCAGCTTTCCTAGCTCAAGTTAATACTTTCTCTCAACTTTCTGGTTACCGTCTTAACTCTGATAAATGTGAAGTTCTACCCTTGAATTTTCTATGTTTAAAGCAAGATTTTATCTCAAATGGTTTCTCTTGGAAAACAACTAGAATTAAACATTTAGGCTTATGGTTCTCTCCCACCATTCCAGAAACTTTGAAAGGAAACTTTGATAATCTGATCAAAACTTTGTCTGCATCTATTGATCGTTGGCATCCACTTTTTCTCTCCTGGTGGGGGCGACTAGATTCTATTAAGATGATGCTTTCTCCAATATTTCTTTATCTTTTATCTACGATTCCGGTCCATATACCTGCTTTTTATTTTTTTTTAAATTGATTTTATATAAAACAAATTCCTTTGGAAGAACAAATCTCCACGAATAGCTCTTAATGCTCTTAAAGCGGATACACTTTCTGGCAGCCTCAAATTTCCTGATTTTAAATCTTATCATTATATGTTTTCCTTGAGACAATCCTCTCGTTGGCTCTCTTCTGATCCAGATCATTATATTCACCCTCCTATTTGGTTGAATATTGAGAAGCACTTTATAGCCCCTTTTAATTTTAATGAATCTCTTACTTTTACTAACACTATTTCTTCGTTTCATTCTCAAGTAATTTCTCATACACGTAAAATATCAATACCTCTTCTCCCAACCTCCTACCGGCTCTTTCCTCATTAGATCACCAACCTATTTGGCATAATCATTTGTTACGTATTAAGGGCCATACCATTTATTGGAAAACATGGAGATCCAAGGGTTTACTCTGGATTTCTCAATTGATATCTAATAATTCTCCTTTCTCTTTTTCGGATCTTCAATTAAAATTTTCTTTACCCTCTTCCTGTAGGTCTCAATACGAATCGCTCCTTCTTCCTCTTTTGCAATATATTCTTTCCTTGCCATCTACTCCTACCATTCCACCCAAATGCTCTACTCTCTTTCCTTTATTGTCTTTTACTACTTCTGCCTTTTGATTGCCCTTCTTTTTCCCGTTTTTTGCTTTTAGTCTGGCCTCAACTTAATAAAATGTTTAATACCCAAGTCCCATTCTCCATCTCTAATAGCTTTTTAGGCTCACTATCACCCTCCTGGTCACACTCAACCCCCACCCCTCACTCATTGATCTGCTATTAGCAATAGCCCTTCATCTAATCACTTCTAACTGGAAATACGCTGAAAAAATCACTTGGTGGAGTGCTTTTTGTTTTCATCATAGATAAGATACTGGCAGTGTCACCCCCATCTCTTTGTGTATTAAAAGAAATATTTTATGGCTTCCCTTATCCTCATATCTAACAAACTTAGCTTCAGCATCTTCCACCATAATTAACTCTCCGGAGAAAGTTAGGAAACCTCCGTAATTTTCTGTTGTCTTTTATTTTTAAATACCTGATGATTGTTCTCCGATATCACTCCTTTTTTCTTCGCATAACTTATTTTGTGCATACTTCATAATATATTTTATGATGTTACTACTGATGTATTAGGTTAAAATGCAGGTAATGTTTACCCTTCTTGTTTTCCCCCTCTTCCTTCTCTTGCTGCCCCCTCCCCTTCCCCCCTTTTTAATAGTCATAGCAGTTTTTTATTAAATTTTGCCTTTATAATATTTCTTTCTCTGTATGTTATAATCTTTTCTTCAATAAACTTTAAACTTAAAAAAAAGGTTATTCAGAGTTGTGTGCCTCATTTTAAGATCTGCAAAATGCAACATTTAGCTGCTGAGGTAGAGGTGCCATTTCTGTCACACTGATGAGGTTGGTCTGTCTTTTTAAAGATTCCCACCACAAAGTTAAGGGTTTATTCAGAGAGCCGCTTGCTTGTGTCAACATTGCAGTGCCATTGATATGCTGTGTTTTTTATCGCAGCACATCTGGGAAAAGTTTGGTGATTCCCTACAAGACCACCATGTCTCTCTTGCAAGCATGTTATGCTGTAATAAATGGTGATGGACCAGGCATGAAGTCGGAAGTTAGTTTTGAGGACATGATAACTACCCAATGGCATTCTCTGCTCTAAGATTAGAAAGGTTGCTGTTGTCTGCTCCCTTTGTACCGCATGAAAGTGCAAAGGTTGCTGGAGTGGACGTTTCACACTTAGTGGTACAAGTAACATTAAACCACACATCTCTAAATCAGAACTACGGTTGAAGAAATAGGCATTTTCTATGGTTCTACTCACTTTGTATCCTGTAACTTCAGACTCGTTTTCAAGCGCTCGAACATGTTCCCAGTTGAGGAATAGTTTGGAGTCAGTTATATTCCAAACTAAATTTCCAGGGGGCTGATTTGGAGCTAGAATGAGATAAAAAATATTCAAAATGATAGCTCATATTTCACAACTCTGATATGCAAATTATAAATTAACAATGATTGCATAGTGTTCTGCCATTTGTCTTTTCCCTCCCAGTGACAGCCGTTCTGCACTAATCTGTTAGATGCAATTTAAAAAGGGGATCAATTCATAATCGCACCCCTTCAAAAGACCCTTGTTGTGGGTGTGTTTGCTTCTATGTAGTCCCCCGTCTGGTATAGGAATATAAAACAAGCATAAATTAGCGTCCTTGTTGGATTCTCAATTTCACTAACGCAAAAGTTGTTCAGGGTAGCACTTTGACTCCCTCGCAGGTTTTCACTGTTAAATTACAACAGGCCAACCATGCTGAAATTTAGCAGGGGAAAGACATGTCACAGAGGCAACACATGCAAAATTAGGTATATTAATTACTAGTCCTTCATGTTAATACGTAATTTTAAAGTGAAAGTAGGATGCATATCTCACCCCTTGAGGTAATAGTATTTACCACGTGTGGTACAAATCACCCCCTATTCTGCCCAACTGGTAATGAGGGCCTGTATGTATTGTAGTTAAGGTGTGGCGTAGCGGCCAGAGTGCCTGACTTCGGACTACGGGGTTCATGGTTTGGGCACCGGCCGCAGGTTAGCCCAGCACCATGTGACTCTGGGCAATAGCTCGCTTAATGTTCCTGAGGGCCCCCAGCTCCGGGACACCACTTCGAAGGTAGCTGTGCGCTTTACAAATACTGGTATTTCATTTCATTTCATCGTTATCCTTTCTTGTAACAAGCGTTATGTTTGCCCAAGGTATGTACCTACCAGGTTTTTTTGTGGTAGCATTGACAGAGGCACTAAATGGTCCAGCCCCAGCACTATTATAGGCTCGCACAGCAGCATAATAATGAGTGTTGCTCATTAGCCTTGTCAGGTTCACAGAGGTCACATTTCCAGCCACACTTATGCTGCTGGAAGTTTCATCATTACCTTCATTATTCCAATATCGGACCTTAAGTGAAAAAAAGAGGCAACTCATTTTTGTTCATCCTGATCTGTACATATAATATAACACATATGAGCATATAAAATGACAAAACATATTACCCATCAGCATGTTTTTTTGCATGTTTTCAAAAATAAATATTTTTAAGAATCTACTTGAGCACAGAAATATAGGTATTAGTTCTTTCAGCTGTATACCATATGTTATGTTAAATTGTTGCAGAGGTTTTGTACACCACAGTATACACCATTTCTACTGACTTCAGCCACTAGTTAAATTTAATTTGCCAGTAACCCTAAGTTCTTCCTAAAAATGACAGAAGAGGTTAATTACATAGATGGGTACAAGGAATTCCATACTCCAGCTAAACCCTCGACCATGGGTAGGGAAAAGAGGGGGATTGCGACATATATCCTAAATTCATCACCTTGGAAAATTCTGAAATTCATTAATAAATCACCTCTTTTTAATTTTTGGGTATGTGAGGTGGGTGAGTCATGGCACATACTTCTAATCAATTTTTTTTTTGTAAATCAGTGTGCAAACACAAAATAAAACAGTACAACGAGCGACATCTCTGAATCATAGTCTACACATGGGCAACGTACTTTAGGAAAAAGAGTTTCAACGGCAGAGCAGCATAGTTAGTTCGAAGTCCAATCCAGGAGGCCAGGCGGAGCCGAGCCAGCTGTCTCGTGCACTAAGTGCTGAGCCCATTGAAAGGTGCCATGAGCGTCGCAGAACAGGAACGAACCTCCCTCCCATCCCTCCCCTCCCTCCCCCCCGTGGTGATGACAGCCATTCATTCATACACACACACTACTCTCAGTTAAAGTTGAAATAGGTGGAGCGCGCGCACCGAGGAAGGGCAGACTGCCGAGGGCAATCCTCGTGAAAGGAATCGGACCAGAGGGCCCCAGCGAAAGATGAAGTTCTTAAAGTTCCCCAGAAAGATGTCCGCCACTCTCTCCACACTCAGGAGTCTCCACAACCTCGCGTGCCAGAGGGAGATCGCTGGAGCGGCCGGCGTCTTCCACGCCGCTGCAAGGGTGAGTTTAGCCGCCCCAAGACAGAGCCAGAGAATTTGCTTATCGGCTCTCGTTTGGTGCTCAAGGCCTGGGTCCCGAAGCCCGAGTAGGACATGTTCTAGTGAGGTAGATATTGGGTAGCCCAGGATGTCCTTGAGGTGGGACAAGATCTCCTCCCAATAAAGGCGAATGATCGGGCAGTCCCACCAGATATGGCGGAAATCCCCCAAGAACCCGCAGCCTCTCCAACAACGGTCGGAAGCGGATGGAAAGATGCGATGCAGTTTGGATGGGCATAAGTACCAGTCCATCATCGTTTTGAGGTGGGCTTCTCGCAGCACGACCGAGCGATTATGCGCCGAGACGTCCCGCCAGAGACCCGCCCATTCGGCATTGGAGATGTCTCTCCCGATCGTTTCCTCCCAATGTCCCATATAGCGTGGGCGGGGCGATGCCGCCGTAGTGAGCAGCAATTTATAGAGAAAGGAGATGGCCCCCTTCATGGTGGTAGTGCGCAGAAGGAAGGCCTCGAAGGCGGAAGGCGGTCTCGTAGCAGCATCACCCATCCCTGGGGAGGTAGCCCAGTGGAGGAGCTGGAGATGGTGGTACCTTTCAGACGGGGGAACCCCGTATTCTCTCATGCAATTAGTGAAGGTGAGCGGAACGGTGCCATGGAAGAGGTGAGTAAGTGCTCGACAGCCTCCCTCATGCCACAAATGAAAGGGACCCTCCTGCATCACGGGGGGGAAGGCCGGGTTGAAATGAATGGGGGTAAAGGGCGACGGGAACGTCGTCCAATGATCATCGCCTGAGACTGTATCCCACACTTTCCGCACCGTGCTGGTAGGGGTACTGATATAGGCATTCCTGGGCCTATCACTCTTGGGCTTCCAAGCGAGATCCCATATGGACCGTCCGGCGACACTCCTGTCCATATGCAGCCAGTGTTTCTCCGAGAGTTGCTGGGACCATTCCACTAGAACTCGCAGTTGCGCCGCTTTATAATACAGGTGCATATCGGGAAGACCCACTCCTCCATCCGACCGCAATCTGCGCAATGTAAAGAAGGAGAAGCGTGCACGCCCGTCCTGCCAGATGAAGCGGAGCATCAGGGTCTTGAGGCGTCTAAAAAAGCAAGGTCCAGCGGGATCGGAAGAGCCTGGAAAAGGTAGAGCAACTTAGGGAGGAGAACCATCTTAATGGCGTGTATCCTACCTAGCCAAGAGATGTACTTGGGCTGCCAGCGGGCTAAGTCAGCCCGGATGGACGACAGCAGCGGAGGGAAATTCGCCGCAAACATGCCCCCCACAGTGGGTGTTAAACGGACCCCCAGATACAAGAGGGAGCCAGTCGCCCAGGACAGGGGGGTCAAAGGCCGTACCCGCTCCTCCTCAGCTGGTGATAGCGTGAGGTTCAGGATGTACGACTTCCCAAAGTTTACCTTAAAGCCGGCTACCTCCTCAAATTCGGACAGTACCTTCTGAACGTGTGGGAGCGAGCGAGCAGGATCTCCTATGGACAGCAGAACATCATCAGCGAAGAGTGAGATTTTGTGTTGCTCTCCCGCGAAGGGAAGGCCCCGAATCCCCTCATGCTGCCGCACCACCAACGCCAGCGGTTCAATGCTAAGCGCAAAGAGCAGAGGGGAGAGAGGACAGCCCTGTCTAGTTCCGCGGGAGTGGGAGAAGAAGGGTGACAGATGGCCATTAACGGTTACCCTGGAGCGGGGAGTACTGTAGTTCGCCCGGATCATCGTGATGAATTTATCCGAGAAACCGAAGGCCGCCAGGGTACTAAACAAAAACCCCCAATCCACGCGATCGAAGGCCTTCTCCGCGTCCAATCCCACTAGCACCGCTGGGATGCGGAATCTATCGGCCTTTCGATCAAATGGATCACCCGGCGTAAATTATCGTGGGTCTGGCGTCCCGAGATAAAGCCCGACTGGTCCGGGTGGATGAGGACCGGCATCAGCTCCTGGAGGCGTCGTGCAATAATAGACGAATACAATTTCGCGTCGATGTTCAAAAGGGCGATCGGCCAGTAGGAAGAGCAGTGAGCGGGATCCTTCCCGGGTTTAGGAATGACCGAGACCACCGCCTCAGCCATAGAGCCAGAGATGCCGCCAGACTCTGCCATTGCATTAAAGAGATCCGTGAGATGGTCACAGATCTCGGTGGCGAAAGCCTGATAAAAAAGGGCGGTATATCCGTCAGGTCCCGGCGCCTTGTGAGGCTTCAGGGCCTTGATGGCGTCCAGAATTTCCTCCCGGGAGAAAGGGGCCGTTAAGCGTTCGTTGCGGTCAGCAGAGACTTGAGGCAGCGACAAGTCGGCCAGATATCGCCGTTGCTTATCGGGATTGTGAGCGTCACCTCTATAGAGATCAGCGTAAAAGCGGCCAAACAGGGCAGCCTTTTCCTCGTCACGGTGAAGGGGGTCCCCCGCTCCGTCCTGCATGCTTCCAATGTATTCCCTTTCCCGTTTATCTCGGAGTTGACGGGCTAAATGCCTCCCCACCTTGTTACCCTGAGCGTAGGAAGCGTGGCGCAGCCGCAGTAGAGTAAATTCTGCCCTATTGTTGTAGTGGGCCCTCAATTTCCCCCGCACCGCAGTAAGAGGGCGAAGGGTGAGCCGAGAGGGGTTCAATTTATGCTCCGCTTCTAGATCGGTCAGCTCAGCCTCCAGTTTCTCACGTTCCGCTCTCCGCAACTTGTTAAGATTGGCGTTGAGAGCGAGGCACGTGCCTCTCAAGGAAGCCTTACAGGCGTCCCAGGTCATCAAGATGGAGGTGTCCGAGACCGGGTTCAGTGCCCAGAAGTCGCGAATGGCCGTTCGTAACGCTTTGCAAGAAGTGTCATCTCGGAGTAAGGCAGCAGGGAAATACCATTTGCGCAATCCGTCGCCTTTCGCCAACCAGCGCAACCCAAGGACCAGTAAGCTGTGATCTGAGACAGAGAGTGGAAAGATGTTGGAGTCGCGGACATCGCCCCGAAGAGCTTGGCTTAGAAAAACATGATCGAGCCTGGAATAAGAGCGATGGACAGCAGAAAAGAAAGTGTAGTCTCGGGAGTGGGGGTGCAGTGCGCGCCAACTATCAATCTTCCACGCCGCTGCAAGGGTGAGTTTAGCCGCCCCAAGACAGAGCCAGAGAATTTGCTTATCGGCTCTCGTTTGGTGCTCAAGGCCTGGGTCCCGAAGCCCGAGTAGGACATGTTCTAGTGAGGTAGATATCGGGTAGCCCAGGATGTCCTTGAGGTGGGACAAGATCTCCTCTCAATAAGGGCGAATGATCGGGCAGTCCCACCAGATATGGCGGAAATCCCCCAAGAACCCGCAGCCTCTCCAAAAACGGTCGGAAGCGGATGGAAAGATGCGATGCAGTTTGGATGGGCATAAGTACCAGTCCATCATCGTTTTGAGGTGGGCTTCTCGCAGCACGACCGAGCGATTATGCGCCGAGACGTCCCGCCAGAGACCCGCCCATTCGGCATTGGAGATGTCTCTCCCGATCGTTTCCTCCCAATGTCCCATATAGCGTGGGCGGGGCGATGCCGCCGTAGTGAGCAGCAATTTATAGAGAAAGGAGATGGCCCCCTTCATGGTGGTAGTGCGCAGAAGGAAGGCCTCGAAGGCGGAAGGCGGTCTCGTAGCAGCATCACCCATCCCTGGGGAGGTAGCCCAGTGGAGGAGCTGGAGATGGTGGTACCTTTCAGACGGGGGAACCCCGTAGTCTCTCATGCAATTAGTGAAGGTGAGCGGAACGGTGCCATGGAAGAGGTGAGTAAGTGCTCGACAGCCTCCCTCACGCCACAAACGAAAGGGACCCGCCTGCATCACGGGGGGGAAGGCCGGGTTGAAATGAATGGGGGTAAAGGGTGACGGGAACGTCGTCCAATGATCATCGCCTGAGACTGTATCCCACACTTTCAGCACCGTGCTGGTAGGGGTACTGATATAGGCATTCCTGGGCCTATCACTCTTGGGCTTCCAAGCGAGATCCCATATGGACCGTCCGGCGACACTCCTGTCCATATGCAGCCAGTGTTTCTCCGAGAGTTGCTGGGACCATTCCACTAGAACTCGCAGTTGCGCCGCTTTATAATACAGGTGCATATCGGGAAGACCCACTCCTCCATCCGACCGCAATCGGCGCAATGTAAAGAAGGAGAAGCGTGCACGCCCGTCCTGCCAGATGAAGCGGAGCATCAGGGTCTTGAGGCGTCTAAAAAAGCAAGGTCCAGCGGGATCGGAAGAGCCTGGAAAAGGTAGAGCAACTTAGGGAGGAGAACCATCTTAATGGCGTGTATCCTACCTAGCCAAGAGATGTACTTGGGCTGCCAGCGGGCTAAGTCAGCCCGGATGGACGACAGCAGCGGATGGAAATTCGCCGCAAACAGGCCCCCCACAGTGGGTGTTAAACGGACCCCCAGATACAAGAGGGAGCCGGTCGCCCAGGACAGGGGGGTCAAAGGCCGTACCCGCTCCTCCTCAGCTGGTGATAGCGTGAGGTTCAGGATGTACGACTTCCCAAAGTTTACCTTAAAGCCGGCTACCTCCTCAAATTCGGACAGTACCTTCTGGACGTGTGGGAGCGAGCGAGCAGGATCTCCTATGGACAGCAGAACATCATCAGCGAAGAGTGAGATTTTGTGTTGCTCTCCCGCGAAGGGAAGGCCCCGAATCCCCTCATGCTGCCGCACCACCAACGCCAGCGGTTCAATGCTAAGCGCAAAGAGCAGAGGGGAGAGAGGACAGCCCTGTCTAGTTCCGCGGGAGTGGGAGAAGAAGGGTGACAGATGGCCATTAACGGTTACCCTGGAGCGGGGAGTACTGTAGTTCGCCCGGATCATCGTGATGAATTTATCCGAGAAACCGAAGGCTGCCAGGGTACTAAACAAAAACCCCCAATCCACGCGATCGAAGGCCTTCTCCGCGTCCAATCCCACTAGCACCGCTGGGATGCGGAATCTATCGGCCTTTCGATCAAATGGATCACCCGGCGTAAATTATCGTGGGTCTGGCGTCCCGAGATAAAGCCCGACTGGTCCGGGTGGATGAGGACCGGCATCAGCTCCTGGAGGCGTCGTGCAATAATAGACGAATACAATTTCGCGTCGATGTTCAAAAGGGCGATCGGCCAGTAGGAAGAGCAGTGAGCGGGATCCTTCCCGGGTTTAGGAATGACCGAGACCACCGCCTCAGCCATAGAGCCAGAGATGCCGCCAGACTCTGCCATTGCATTAAAGAGATCCGTGAGATGGTCACAGATCTCGGTGGCGAAAGCCTGATAAAAAAGGGCGGTATATCCGTCAGGTCCCGGCGCCTTGTGAGGCTTCAGGGCCTTGATGGCGTCCAGAATTTCCTCCCGGGAGAAAGGGGCCGTTAAGCGTTCGTTGCGGTCAGCAGAGACTTGAGGCAGCGACAAGTCGGCCAGATATCGCCGTTGCTTATCGGGATTGTGAGCGTCACCTCTATAGAGATCAGGGTAAAAGCGGCCAAACAGGGCAGCCTTTTCCTCGTCACGGTGAAGGGGGTCCCCCGCTCCGTCCTGCATGCTTCCAATGTATTCCCTTTCCCGTTTATCTCGGAGTTGACGGGCTAAATGCCTCCCCACCTTGTTACCCTGATCGTAGGAAGCGTGGCGCAGCCGCAGTAGAGTAAATTCTGCCCTATTGTTGTAGTGGGCCCTCAATTTCCCCCGCACCGCAGTAAGAGGGCGAAGGGTGAGCCGAGAGGGGTTCAATTTATGCGCCGCTTCTAGATCGGTCAGCTCAGCCTCCAGTTTCTCACGTTCCGCTCTCCGCAACTTGTTAAGATTGGCGTTGAGAGCGAGGCACGTGCCTCTCAAGGAAGCCTTACAGGCGTCCCAGGTCATCAAGATGGAGGTGTCCGAGACCGGGTTCAGTGCCCAGAAGTCGCGAATGGCCGTTCGTAACGCTTTGCAAGAAGTGTCATCTCGGAGTAAGGCAGCAGGGAAATACCATTTGCGCAATCCCTCGCCTTTCGCCAACCAGCGCAACCCAAGGACCAGTAATCTGTGATCTGAGACAGAGAGTGGAAAGATGTTGGAGTCGCGGACATCGCCCCGAAGAGCTTGGCTTAGAAAAACATGATCGAGCCTGGAATAAGAGCGATGGACAGCAGAAAAGAAAGTGTAGTCTCGGGAGTGGGGGTGCAGTGCGCGCCAACTATCAATCAAACCCATTTCACTTATCTTACGCTGCGTGGCTGAGGAGAACGTGCCGGCATCGGCTCTAAGGGTGCCTGAAGTATCCAGGGTTTTATCCCATACCATGTTAAAGTCACCGAGAAGAATCAGATGACCCTCCACAAAGTTCTCAATTTTCCGTAGCAGCACTTGTAGAAAACTATTCTGCCCTGAGTTGGGAGCATACACCACCACAAAAGTACAAATCCTCTCATACAGCAACCCCTTGACCAGCAACCACCGGCCCTCTCTGTCACTCTGCATCCCTAGTGGCTGGAAGTGAAGGGCCGCTCGAAATAGAAGGGCTACCCCCCTATGCTTGGTGGAAGCCGAGGACCTATAGATAAGCGGGAAGTGCCTATGCCTAAGGCGGATCTCATCCTTACGCGCCAAGTGGGTTTCCTGCAGACCCACCACGTCAAGCTGATGGTCTATCAAGTATTTCCATATTTTTTGGTGTTTCTGTGGCGAATTCAAGCCCTTCACATTCCAAGTAGCAATATTAAGTGACATAGAGGTAAGGGAAAGTCACCCGCTCTGAAGTCGATACCCCCACCCGCCTCCCCGAACCAGTCAGTACATCAGTTCCACTCCCCCCTTCCCTACAGCTAACAGCGACCCACACACCAACAGCAGCACGCATAACCATCCACGCAATCCTGTCATCACCACCCCATCGAACAACCCACCCAAACTCCCCAACCCCCCGTCCCTCCTTCCACCCAACAGTCCCCCCCGCCTGCCACACGTCCGAGCATCCAGAATCCAACAGCCCCCCCCCTCAGTACCCCGCCATGTCTCACCCATCCCTCCCCGTCCCAACCCAAAAACAAACAAGAACAGAAAAAATGTACTTAGCAGTCCCATCGGGGAACAGTTCGAAGTGGTCTGCTTGGGCTGGGGGTGTGGTATCCAGTGCAGGATCCCACAGGCCACGGTACGGGGTGTCTTCTCCAAAAGTACACTGAAACCCACGGTACCTGGCAGCAAGCGCCCCTCCGGCACTAGCCCGCAGGCGGCTCAAGGTTCAAGCGGCACCGGAGCTTTGCTGGGACGACGCCAAAGTCGCCGAGGCCACCTCTCTCTTGTAGGCGAGCTGCAGGGTCAGGCCGCCCACGATCAGAGGCCGGGCCTACACTCTGCCATGAAGAGGAACGTCTGCACCGTCGTTGCTGTGATCTGCCAGACCCCTGCGAAGGAGTCTCATCGTCCAGTCCCAACAGTTCTTTAGCCGCCTGGAGAGATCGAATCTGTTCAAGTCTGTTCTCCCAACGGAAGATGATGCGGAAGGGATGACCCCACGAGTAGGAGATGTTGCGTTCCCGGAGGAAGGTGGTCACCGGGCGGAATTCCCGCCGCTTCTGAAGGGTCTTCGCTGCTAAGTCCTGGTACAGCTGCGGATGATGTTTTCTGAATTGCAAGGGCGAGAGAGTCCGCGCCTTCCGTAAGATCCGCTCCTTCAGCTGGAAATCGTGCACACAGGCCAGGATGTCCGGGGGCGGCCCTCCACCCCGTCTAGGGAGACCGACCCTGTGCACTCTGTCCATTTTGATTTCCCGAACATCAGCGTCATCCAGAACGTGCAAGAAAAGAGCTTGGACATAACTCCGCAGATCACCTGCTTCTCCGTCCCAGGGTACCGCCCGAATGCGGATGTTGTTCCGGCGGGAACGGTTTTCCAGGTCCTCCGTATGGGCCTGAAGATCCAAGTTCTGCTCCATGAGCCTAATTATATCCTGCTGCAGCTGATGGATATCATTTGCCCCGTTTAGGTCATGGTCTTCCAGCGTGGCAACTCTTTCTCCGAGGTCATCCACGTCCCTCCGCACCTCCTGGAGGTCCGACGCTAGTTGGGCGCGAAGTTCAGAGATGTCTTCCTTGATGGAGGCAAAGAGCTCCGTCATGAAGGCCTTGGTTGCAGGGGCCTCATCGTCCGAGTTCTTGGGCGAGGCGCTTGGTCCAGGGGACCGTGGTTGTTGCGAAGTCTTTGCTGCGCCATCCTTACCGGCCTTCCCCTTGCGCAGCGAGGAGGACATCGCGACTCCTCCGGGTAGGGTAGCCGTCACTCCTCCGGTATTCACAAGGGCGCCTCAGCACCTGCTCTGGGGAATCAGGACGCGTACCGGCCTCCTCACAGTCGGGGCTTCGCAAGTGCAGGTCTCAGTCCGTAATCCAGGTGTCCGCCTCTAGCACTCCGCCACAGGGGGTAGCGTCGTCGATGTTGCTGCTAGGGTTCCAGGGGCACGGCTCCCCAGCCTCCCGGTCCCGGTCTCTGTCTGGCCTCACCACGGCCAGCCGCCGCCGCACAACGCGTTCCACTCACCACTCGGGCCGCGTAGCTCTCCAGCCGGGCCCCCAACGGAGGGCACCTCCACGACCTCTCAGTACCCCAGAGGCACAGGCGCGGCACAAGCAGGGGGGCACCGGGTCCCCCCCGGAGACTCCTTCCAGGCGTTCAAATCTCAGGGGGCCCGCTCTCAGGAAGGCCGTCCCAGCCTCCCACACTCTTCAGGGACGGGGCCGGTGAAAGATAGCGCCGCTGCCGGGGCCCCCAGTGCCGCTGGTCCCTCACCATGGACTTCCCGCTCCGCCCGCTGTGCTCTTCCACCTCTCGCTCAGAGCCGCTCCCCAAAGCCACGGGGGGCAGCGCAAGTCCAACAGGCCGGAGCTCTCTCTATGCCGCAGCTGCACCACCATGCTCTCGTCTGGCACCAGCAGAGCCCAGAGCCCGAGCCCGCCAAGTGCCTAGGGCTCGGGAGCACGAATCACCAGCAGCAAGTGCTCCGGGGCCCTCCTCTAGGCCTTTTCCGATCGGTGGCGATCTTCGATGTCCCCACTCTAATGCAGGGCGCCCCTAGGAGTGGGTGCAGAGGGGGGAGGTCGCGGCCGGGCCGCAGCGTCAGGTCCGCCGAAGCGTGGCCGGGGGGGAGGGGAAGCAGCGAGGGCGCCGCACTCACCCAGGCCAGCCGGTCCTCCCTAGCGACGCTCCCCTCCAAACTTCGCCTCTGGTGTGGTGTAGGGGAGAAGCGCTGCGGGCCAAAGGCCGACCGCCCGTCTTCGTTGCGGCTCCGGCAGTGCTAGCTTCACGCAGCCGCGGATCGCGGACCGGAAGTCCGGTGCTCCTCCTTACGCAAGGCCGGGGATTGCTGGGCCACAGGCCGCCGTCGCGGCAATGTCCGCCCCTGGGCTTCCACGGCCACAGCCGAAGCTCCGGGACGGACCCTTCAGTTCTAGGGGTCACTGGAGGTCCAAACGGGTGAAAGAGCAGGCCGCCTCAGGTGCTATTACAATGCGTAGCTGGGCTCAGCGCCGGAGGGACACGAGAAAGCATCTCACTCCGTCGCCATCTTGGCCACGCCCCTCTAATCAATTTTTATAACAATTGCTTTGATAACGAGAACTCAATTAGTGGCAGACCTGGATTTAGGCCTAGAGTCCTTACTGTCCTTGCATCATAAGCCTATGACAATCACTTGGGTAGGAGACTTCAGTGCACATTATTACCAATTTTTAGCCAAATAAATCTGCTGAATTAAGGATGAGCATGATGAGGCCCTTGTTCATTTTAAACATGATCCGTATGGAATAGCTTTGAACAGTCTACATGATGAAGCTAAGCCTCAGGCTCAGTAGCGGCTCCTGGAGGGAGTGCTGCGGGGCGGCCGGGTAAGGGAGGGGCAGGGTGTTGACTAGTAAACGCCGGCATACGGCAGATCGGAGTTAGGTAAATAAATAAATAAAACAAATTCAATTGCGCCCGCTGCAAAGCATTTGCCATTGCAGCGCACAAAATGTAATTCTTTTTATTTATGTATTTCCTAACAGAATGCTTGTTAAGGGCAAGTTGAAACTCTGTGCTCAGAATAAGGGCATGAGGAAAAGATGGGAGGTGGAAAATCAGGGCCGGACTGGGAACCAAAACCGGCCCTGGCAATGTGCTGGGCCGCCCCCCCCCTCCTCCCCCTGGGTGGGGGGCAGAGGGGAGGGGGGATGCGACCGAGCTCTTTAACAGGGCCGCTTTTCCGCCGAATTTGTTACAGGGCCGATTTTGCAGGTTCTGTAACAAACACGGCCCCCAGGGGCCCAAAAACGGCCCCCACCCTTGCGGCCGACCGGGGGATTGCCCGGTGCCCGCAACGCCCAGTCCGGGCCTGTGGAAAATCAGTCATCTGTTGTTGCCTATAGTATGATGTCCCCCAGGAGTGTCTACAAGCTTACCTGACCCTAGTGCCAAATGCCCAGCACCGGTTTATTCTGACCAGATTTAGGGCTAATTTGTTGCCACTGATGGTGGGGTTCCCTGCTAATTGCAATTTCTTGTCAAAACTTTCTCCATGCCCCTGTGATGGTGTGTCTCCCCTAGCAAAGGTGCACATTGTATTATTTTGCCAGTACTATGAGTTCCCCAGACAAAAATTTGTCCTACGTCTTATTAAAATATAAAACATTAAACAGTACAGCCCAGCTCTGCCATTTCTGCAACAACTAAACAAGTCACTGGTCTGCTGTGTAATGAGTTCTTATCTATGGCATATTTTAAAAATAAGGACACATTTGTAGGTGGACTCTTTTTAACCAAGTTGTAGCTTTGCATGAATATGAGTTTTATTGTTTATGAATTTTAATGTGAAAGTTTTATGATGATTGTTTTTATGTACTTTTATGTTACTGAAGAGTAATGAATAAAGTTTATGCATGGTGATGACGACTATTTTTGATCTGTTCGCACCCGGATGGAATGATGTATGCTGTAAATGTGTCTAAAAGGGTATACTCTATTTTAAAATTGGTTTGATGTTTTGCCTAAGTCCAACAGAAACTGACACATTTGTTACTTATCACTAAGGTCCTACTTGAGTATTTTGTTAGAAGAGGTCCAGTAACCATGGTTTATGAGAAGTGCAGGCTACAGGAAAAGCCACAGTATTGTGGTATAAATGGAAAATGAGGGGAGAGAAAACATGTATTTGGGATGCACAGACATAATGGAATGCTGAAATAGGATAACACTAAAGAAGAGCCAGGAACTGCAAGGAAAAGTAAGTAGGGCCAAATTAGGAGTTCATTAGACGGGTTACTCCGTCACAAATGTTGACGGATATCCTGATCCCCATATTACAAGTGCCAATGGATATAATGCACTTGTAATATGGTATAGGGGATATCCATCACATTTGTGGCAGGGTAACTCATCCGCCTTACTCTTATTCAGGGCCTTGGTAGTATAAAATCGTTTAAATGGTAGGCTTTCAGAATGATTGTAACCTACATTACATGCTACATGAGAAGAAAAAAGTTCAAACGATCGGAAGATAATAGTGGAGAGGAGGATAGAAAAACAGCAGATGAATAGATATGGTAAAAAAGAATCTTTAGGGCACGTAGGTATTGATGGTGAAAAACAATTGGTCAGTGAGGCTGAGAAAGTAGCTGATGACATAAAGCTTTGTGAGTCATCCATATAAATGGGACAGGCCAAAATGAAAATTAGACATAATGCAATAAAATAAAAGAGTGGTAGTGTAGGCAGAAAATAGAGGGAATAGTGGCATGAGAACAGTTGCTCGGTAGAATATTGACATTCTGCAGGATTTGCTGCATGCTGTTGAATAATGTCAGTGCCACCCAGGCCAGAAGCTTGGGGCTTTTTGACGAGACAAGAAGGGTTGACAGTTGTAATTTGGTTTTATATAGCACTCAAATACCTGAGGGTATCTTAGTGGTGGAGGTTAAACATCAAAGAAAAAGCAGTAAAGTGGGAGCAGGGCACTGCATTTAACTGAAATATTCAGTCAAGAGTCAGGTCTTCAGTTGCTTCCTGAATTGTAACAAGCTGGGTTGGCAGCATAAAGTTAGTGGTAGTGAGTTTCCCCCAACAAAAGCAGAAGGTCCTTCCACCCCATCTTGCTTTTTTATTCTGGGGACAATTATTATTTTAGCAGAGCTGGATCATAAGGTACCTACTGGCGGTGTACCAAGTTAACAGATTCTGAAAGTATACAGGACCAGTCTGGTGAAGCGCTTTATGGACCAAGCAAAGTGCCTGTCAGCAGGAGACTGGACTACGGCAACGCACTCTATGCAGGAATTCCAGCCAAACACCTACGATGACTACAACGCATCCAAAACGCCTCCGCCCGACTGATCGTCAACGTCCCCCGCCGCAGCCACATCACCCCCCACCTGAGAGTCCTTCACTGACTCGCCGTTGACAAGAGGATAACCTTCAAGCTCCTCACCCACGCACACAAAGCACTGCACAATGCCGGACCAGCCTACCTGAACAGCAGACTCAGCTTCTACACCCCCACCCACCAGCTCCGCTCCGCCAGCCTTGCCCTCGCCGCTGTCCCCCGCATCCAACAAACGACCTCCGGCGGCAGATCCTTCCCCGACCTCGCCGCCAAGACCTGGAACATCCTCCCTACCCACCTACGGCAGACCTAAGACATACTCACCTCAGAAGACTCCTCAAGACATGGCTCTTCGAACAGTAGCGGCCCCACCCCCCCCTCAGCGTCTTGAGACCCTCACTGGTAAGTAGCACGCTTTACAAATACTCTGATTGATTGATTGATTGAAAATGATCCTCTCCCTGACAGGTAGCCAGTGCAGGCCCTGCAATGACTGGGAAATAGATGTAAACTTAAACATTTCTAGAAGTATTCTGGCTGCTGCATTCTGTATGGATTGAAGTTTCTTCACCTGTTGCTTATGGGCACCCAAGTATAGGGCATTACAGAAATCAATTTTGGAGGTAACAATTGCCACCATCACAGTCTTTTGTAGATCCTGGGGAATGAATGGGAAGATCTTCTTAAGGATCCTAAGCAAAAAGAAGTCTGAAGAGGTGATTTGATTTATTTGTTCTGAGAAGCCTAGTTTAGTGTCAACAAAGACATCGAGGTTTCCCACTTTTTGCTCCAGAAGCGGACTGAGATCAGAGGGCCACAATAATGAGTTACAGAAGGTGGTGTCCCTTCCAAAGAGCAGGACCTCGGTTTTGTGAGTTCAACGTCAGGCAATTTCTTTGCATCCAGCTTCGATGTGAGACATGCAGCTACAAAAGTTATTTTCCTCCTTTTTGACGTCTGATGATATAGATACCACAACACTGCAAGACCATAGCTACGGATGAGATTGATCAAAGGGGTAACATAGATGTTAAAAGGTGTGGGGCTAAGAGAGGAGCCCTGAAGGACCCAACAGGGAAGGGAGACAGGAGCAGAACTAACTTCTCCCATCTCCACTAGCTGTTGCCTGTCACCATGAAACGAGCTCAAAGCCAGTGTGGAGTCCCGAAAGCCCAACAACTGGAGCTGGTTTATGAGGAGCAAGTGATGGACTGTGTCAAAGCTCTAATAAAATTAATGTGGTTTTGCCTCCCTTGTGCATCACCATCTTCAGATCTTCCCCTTGTGGGAAATGCAAGGCATCAGACTCACCCACAATAAAGTCTCCATCTCAGCTTTGCATGCAAACTCAGTATGATCTGGCTGAGACGTTCGAGGGGTTAAAGAGGGCACATCTGGAGGCTGGAATGAACAGCTCTTGAGTCCTCAGTCTCAAACTGGGAGGTCATGTTGACACCCACCATTTTCTTTCCCCTGCAGATATTGCAATGATTTGTTTAAGTGGTTTCATGCTTACAGTGCTTAAAGTGGTACCCCATACACTTCTCCTATTGTTTGTATAAAAAAGTGGGCAACGTTTCATCTGTTCCTTTTCCTTGTGTGTTCAAACAGAAGCATCTTCGTGAAGCTGAATGCTCTCCATTACTATGGTAAACATCCTGCACATCATGGAAAACAGAGGCTAACACGCATTGGTAAATGCATTAGGTTTCACCTGTGTAATTAATAATAAGCTGTTTTTTGTTCTAAGTTGCAGCTTGCTGAGCAGTTGTACAATATAAGTTACAGAAAGTCTGTTAAAGTGTTATTACTTGTTTATGTACAAAAAGGCAATATATTGTGCTGTTACTAGTGGTAAAGTGCAGGGAAGTAATAGCAACATTTTGAAATATGAAATGAAAGAGGGAAATAATAGTGTTAATTGATGTAATAGCAATGTTATGTGATCAGAGGAATTCTAACAACTTTTGGACCTGGTGCCACTGCACCTGCTGCACCATTCAAATCATGCCCCTAGTGCATGCAAGATAACTGCATTTGTGACTGCCTTTTTAGTATTAAAATATTGCAGTATATGGTGATTTAGAGGGGTTCCTAGAGCTTTGGGCCCTGGTGTCACTGCAACTGTCGCACCGTTGGAATGATGACCCTAGTGCCTGCAAGTTACTGCTCTTGTAACTGCTTTTTTAGTAGTGAACTATAGCATTATTTGGTGCTTCGTGGGGTCACAAGAACTTTTGGCCCGGAGCCACTGCACCTGCTGCACCATTCAAATCAAGCCCATTTTAACTGAAAGATAAAAGCAATTGTGTCTTCCTATAAAGTAGTAAAATATAGCAATATTAGGTGTTTAGAGGAGTTCTGACAACTTTTGGGCCCGGTGCCACTGCACCTGCTGTAGCATTCAGATCATGATGCTGATGTCTGCAAGGTAACTGTACTTGTGACTGCCTGTTTAGTAGTAAAATATAGCAATATTTGGTCCTGGAACTGCTGCACCTGCTGCACCAATTAAATCATGACCCTATTGCCTACTAGATAAATGCACTTGTGACTGTCATGTTTAGTAGTAACATTTAGGAATAATATAGGTTTAGTTGGGTCCCTAGAGCTTTTGGCCCCAGAACCACTGCACCATTCAAATCAAGTCCCTTTTAACTGAGCGGTAACTGCAATTGTGACTGCCTGTTTAGTAGTCAAATATAGCGATATTATGTGTTTAAAGGTGTTTCGACAACGTTTGGACCTGGTGCTACTGCACCTGCTGCACAATTCAATTAATGACCCTTATTCTTGCAAGATAATTGCACTTGTGACAGCCTATTTAGTCGTAAAATATAGCAATATTTGGTGTTTAGTGGAGTTATGAAACTTATTGCCCCGTTGCCACTGCACCTGCTGCACTGTTTAAATCAAGCTCATTTCAACTGCATGGTAACTGCAATTGTGTCTGCCTGTCTATTAGTAAATATACCAATATTATTTGTTTAGATGTGTTCTGACAACGTTTTGACCAGGTGCCACTGTAACTGCTGCACCATTCAAATCATGGCACTAGCTCCAGAAAGAGAACTCTAATTGTGACTGCCTGTTTAGTTGTAACACTCAGCAATAATCCATGTTTATTGGTGTACCTAGAGCTTTTGGTCCAGGTGTCACTGCACCTGCTGCACCATTTACATCAAGCCCCTTTTAACTGCAGGGTAACTGCAATTGTGACTGCCTGTTTTGTAGTAAAATATAGCAATATTCAATATTTAGAGGAGTTCTGAAAACGTTTGGTCCCTGTGCCACTGCACCTGCTGCACCATTCAAATCATGACCCTTTCGTCTGCAAGGTAACTGCACTTGTGACTGCCTGTTTAGTAGTAAAATATCGACATTTTAGGTGTTTAGTGGGGTATATAGAGCTTTTGTGTCCTTGTGTCACCACACCTGCTGCACCATTGAAATCACAACCCTCTTGTCTGCAAGGTAAGTGCAGTTGTGACTGCCTGATTAGTTTAAAATCTTAGCAATAATCTGGGTTTAGTGCAGTCCCGGGAGCTTTTGGTCCCAGTGCAGCTGCACCTTACATTCAAATCAAGTCCCTTTTAACTGCAAGGTAACTGTAATTATGATTGCCTGTTTATTAGTCAAATATAGCAATATTGTGTGTTTAGAGGAGTTCTGACAACTTTTGGGCAGGGTTCTACTGCACCTGCTGCAGCATTGAAATCATGGCCCTCTTGTTTGCAAGATAACTGTACTTGTGGCTGCCTGTTTTGTAGTCAAATATAACATAGCTCTTGAATATTAACTTTATTTTTAATGTGCAATGTTTATTATAACATTTAGATTTTTATCAGAATGACCAAAAACAGTACTTTAAAAAATAAATCAGATAATGCCTAAAAAGTACAAAGAAAAGTATTGAGTCATGAACAGGAAATGCCACAAACGTTCTAAGGCTAAAGCATCTTCTTTACACAACTGAGTAAAAAAAGCAAGCATTCCAGCATACTGTTAGATACTGTCTGACTTTTCCCTGGGAAGATATCATATCGTGACTGTGTGACTGTCATTGTCTTTCAGTATTTTTTGTCACTGTTAGCATCTGGTTTCTTTAGTGATTGTACTTTTCCCTGGGCGCTTCCCCCCACCCCCTTTTTTCACTTATGTACCCCAGCCTGCCTCTTCTTTCCCCGCCGCTGCCCAGCCCCTCGCCGCCCCAATCCCGCCTCCCAGCTGCTCCTCCCTCCCTCCCTCCCAGCCTTAAATGGCGGCCGCTGTGTGGCCGCGCCGCTGGCGCGCCGGAGGCGCACCGGAGGCGCACCAGAGGCAAGCCTGTCTGCGCCCCTCTGCGCCTGGACCGCGCCCAGTGCCAGGACCCCTGGACCCCGCACACGCCACACCTCCAGACTCCGATACGACTTCAACACCCTCCATGCTCTCAATACCGGCCGAGACCACCATTGCTTCCAGGCCGCACCGAAACGCACCCACGGAACATTCTCCTGCCACAACTGCAGCTTCACATGCGACAGAACCACCAAACCTCCGGGGACCGAACCCAACCACCTCCGCTGCATCCTCCTCAACACCCGCTTAGCACGCAAACACGCTGTCGAGCTCTGGGACCTGCTCGAGACATCCGCCCCAGACATCGCCTTCCTGACCGAGACCTGGTGGAACGACTACTCGGCGCCCGACATCGCCATAGCCATACCAGACGGTTACAAGATCTCCCGCAGAGACCTTACCAACCGCACCGGAGGAGGAATAGCCAAAGTCCACCCTCTGGGTCCACACCCTCACAGACAACTGCCTCAACTCCGCCGAACTCCTCCACTTCCGAATCCACACCAACCCCAACACCACCCTCAGAGGAACACTCGTCTCCAGACCTCTCGGACCTCGGGCCCTCTTCAGAAACTCCATCGCCGACCTCGCCAGCACCCACGCACCTCGACGGACTACATCCTCCTCAGGGACCTGAACGTTCATCTAAAAAACAACAACGACGCCAACTCCACCGCCCTGATCGACAACCTCGCAAGCCTCGGCCGCCGTCAACTCGTCACTCAAGAACTTCCGGCCCATCTCCCTGCTCCCCTTCCCGGCGAAGGTCATCGAGAAAATCGCCAACATGCAGCTAACCCGCCACCTCGAGGACAACAACATCCTAGACCCATCCCAGTCAGGATTCAGACGTAACCACAGCACCGAGACAGCCCTCATCGCAGCCACAGACGACATCAGGCACCAACTAGACAACGGGGAAACATCAGCCCTCATCCTCTTGAACCTGTCAGCTGCCTTCGACACGGTCTGCCACAGCGTACTAAGAACACGCCTCCAAGAAGCCGGAATCCAGAAGAAGGCCCTGAACTGGACCACGTCCTTCCTCTCCGGCAGAACCCAGAGAGTCTGCCTCCCACCCTTCCGATCCAACGCCACTGAAATCATCTGCGGCGTACCCCAGGGCTCTTCCCTCAGCCCAACCCTGTTCAACTTCTACATGGCCCCCCTTGCACAAGTGGCCCGCCAGCACGACCTGAACATCATCTCTTACGCTGAAGACACCCAGCTCATCCTCTCCCTGACCAAGGACCTACACTCTGCCAAAACCAACCTCCATGAGGGAATGAAAGCAGATTCTGCAGGACTCTGACTAATGGTAATACTCGTGACAACTCTTCAGTGTTATTCTGAGTCCAGGGTCCAGTGTCTGGGGCACAGCTAAAATCCTAATTCGAAAAGGAGGTACAATCCGGGCTTTGACCTAGATGGCACCAAGGCTGAACAGTTAAGGCCTGGTCCTTAAGCTTGTGGTGGGTTTAGAAATTTAGCTAGAGGTAACCCTTTCATGTAGTAAAATATAATAGGCCCCATACAATGAAATCGCCACCATGTGTAGAGATCTCAACTCTTCCTCTCTCTATATTTCATATAGCTAACCTACATAATCACAGGTGGGATTGGGGAGGTGCAAGGCAGGTGGCTGCTAGCATACGGAGGAGGCAAGAACCCATAGCTAGTAATAACTAACCTCTATGGGCAATTTAAATGCTCAGGCTAAAGCACGGTTCCCCCCAGAATGTGTACCATACTCTTTGTGCACATGGACACTGCATCCATAATTTACATTGTGTACTGGCCTGGGAGTCTGGGGTACCAGTATAAGGGACTGAATATATTATTCGCCAAATGTGAAGAGTGGGTTACACTCACAAGTAATACCAAGCAAAACATGCTTGTTTTCCTGCAAATCTGCAAATTATAAGACTGCCAACAACTGTCTGTCCCTCTAATGTCTGTCCAGTGGTGTGATGGTACCATTCCTAAGGATTACGGGCAGAGGTTTGCGTGGTCCGGGTCCCTCTGGGTCTCATTAGTAATTAAAAATGGACATTGAAACGGGTCCGTATAGAGGCACCAATGGGATCTCATTAACTTTAATGGCAGAAACACTGATCGTTTACTGAACAACGAATGTAAAAAGGATTAAGGTAATCAATGTCATCGATTTAATTTCTATTTCTATTTAAGTTTTACTTAATCTTGCATTTCCTAGGAGTGTTTGCTATTTCCAGGATGTTGTGTTTATATATATTTTTGTGTAGCATGTTACTCTTGTGAAGTTTAATCTTTGAACTAGATCATCTCCATGAGTTTCGATTGGGCCAATTGTGAGCTCTGGAGTTGAGGATAGAGCCAGTGCGAGTTTCTCCAAGAGCCTGTCAGTGGGTCATAAATAAGTTCAGCATACATGTGGTCATCCAATTCTTGGCCTTTATGGAGAGAACACATCTCTCAGTAATGTTAAAATCAGTCTCTCAATTGCCTGCTTAAGCCACACCCTTAATTACATAAGCTGCACTGCTTTTGAGAGCCTCCACTTTAAAGCCCTGGTTACGCCACTTTGGATGCATTTTCTTTTCCTACAGAGGCTGTCACTCTATTGGGTAGGAACATTCCTCACAATAAATGGAACACTTCTAAGGAAACTCATGTTGTGAATTTTCTTGAGCAGACAATGTCAAAATAGTAAAGTCAGAAGTTGTGTGAGAGAGTGAAACAGTGCCTGAGACTTCTGAGATTTCTGTAGGACACTGAATCCAGGCTCCTTCCACTGCATGCAGGGGATATTCATGCAGGACAAGAAGAGCAGATGGTCGGATGAGCTCAGAGATCTTCCTGATTATTGTGGACACTTGGGGCCCTGTTTATAAATTTCTGGTGCAGCACAGTGTGTCACCTTTGTGCACAGCATCACAAGAAAAGGGCAGGAATGCACTGTATTGAAAAGAATATGACACATTCATACTGTCTTCCCTGCGCTGTACAGTTTTGGCTGCCTAGCACCAACGCAGGCACGCCTGTGTTGTAAGGAGGATTGTTTTGTGCAGGCAGGGGTACCATGCTCACACTTCCATCCCCAGGAACCACTTATGCACCCACTTGTAGTCCATTGTCTTCAGTCAGGAGAAAGCCATTTCTGTAGTGCGGAGGCTCATTGTTCAAGAATCTAAACAAACTCAAGCAAGAAAGTTCCTTGAATCAGAGCAACTATGTCCTCTCTGCATGTTAGTTATGGTCAGAGTCTCACTGATTAATCAGAATATGATCAGAATAATAATATAACATTTACACACCATTAGACATCAAAAGTAAAATTACCTATAACGTTTCATGGGTTTAACTATTGATTTAATGGCCCAGGTGAAAATCAATAAGGCAAGTCCTCACATAAGGCAAGTCCTCACATCAGGCAAGTGCTCCACCAAGTTGATAATCATGATATACACATGGGGCGGCTCCTCCTCTGTGGCAGAGGAGCGTCGCCCCACTGCCTGCAGAGGCAAACGAAAAATAAAAATGATCTTAACCCCTTGGGCGGGCCGCGATTCTGCGCCTGTGCGGCCGTTTTAATGAGTGGGTGGGTTCATGATGGCCCCCAGCCGTCATCAGCACACGCCCACCGTGATGCATGACGGCTGGGGGCCGTCATCAGCATGGAAGGGGTTAATGCAGACCGTTTTATTTTTCATCTTGCAGCTGAGTCTTGGGGGGCGGGGCCACAGGACTAAAGCAGGGGAGAATGGAGTGGTGGGCCCTGCTGCTATGCCCATGAGGGTTTGGCTGGCTGTCTCAGGTCGGCCAAAACCTTATGTGCACTGACATCTCTCAATCCAGCTGTATTTCTGGGTGGAGAGATCAGCAGGCACAGGCCCCAGGCGGAGCTCAAAACCAGTGCACTTACCCCAATCACTACGCTGCTCTCATGTTGAGAGCAGCATCTGGATTGGCCGCAGGCAAAGCTGGAAGATTCAGCCTTTGAAAATAGGAGAAGCTCGGGGAGCAGCGGGGTGAGCGAAAGACTGGCATGTAAGTTTTCTTTTAAAATGTTTTATTTTAGCCCCTTCGGGCTGCCCCCTCCCCAAGTGTGCTTCCCTCCTCCGTGCTTTCCCCCCCACCCCTCCACATTTTCTTTACATCAGCCGCTACTGGATATACATTGCCATTTAAAAAAAAAAAGATTTTATTTTTACAGCACATACAGCATTCACAGAAGTGCACCAAACATCCACATTTTTGAAGTTGTACTGCAGAGAGGAACTCTACTTTTTAATTCACAAACTGAAATTATGCATGACACTAAAACAAACAAACAAAAAACTGAAAAAAACAATAAAAAAGCATGTAGATCCCTGGAAATAGATCATAAATTGAGATTTTACCTCATACCCTAAAGTTCGACCAGTGTTGATTTTCCATGAAATGGCTTCCCATGAAACCATAATGACCGAGGCCGATAGACTCCGTGCTGAAATTGCAGATGGTGCCACTGTGGGTTCTGTGTTTCCATGAAAAAGTAAGCACATCGGGTTTATAATAAATAAACAAAGTCGTGCATTTTTTTCAAGTAAAACAAAGGTAAATATTATTGATTTTTATTTTTATATATCAGTACGACTGCTTTGGAGCTTACAAAAGCTGGAAATTGCAGCTTTATTACCACCTCACCGCAAAATAATATTTATTCAACTTTGAAATTATAAGACTTTGGAAGGATTTCAAAGTGTGACTGAAGGTTTCATGCAGAAACCAAATACGACGCCATGTCCCTCCAGGTCATTACAGACACTGAGGCAGATTAATCAAGGCTCTGCCCAGGTTCTAAGTCATCAAAAGACAACCAAAGCAGCGTAAAGTCTTGATGATCTTTTCATCATCAAATCTTTATTTCAGCATACAGCCATAAAAGAGCAGAAAAACAATACAATTCAAATCTCTAAAAAATAATATAAATAAAAACAGTTAGTAAAAAAGTAATCCAAAACAGATTAGGATATAACACCGATCAGACGGGGATGCTTCTGTTAAGAGGACTTTATACATCATGTAAAAGACTGTGCAACTGGAAGGCGAACTGCTGAGTTAATCCCACATTCATAAAGCGCAAATTTAGCAGGAAAAAGGGGGAGGCATCAACTACCGCACGGCGCCTTGTGAACATGAAAATTAACAGCTAGCGATATGGTGCCTCAGCCTCTATGTCACCTGATTTGGTTAATGGGAAACTAAGGGGCATATTATCAAGAAATGGTGTTAAAATTATCGCTGCTTTAGCGGCAGGAAACAGCAGCTGAAGCGGCTATAATGGGTTTGATAATATGCCCTTGTGAATTCCCATAGAAGCCCATGTTCTGGTGTGAACATGGGCTTCTATTGGAATTCTCAAGGGAATATTATCAAGCCCAATATGGCCGCTATAGTGGCTGTTTCCTGCCGCTAAAGTGACGATCATTTTAATTGTTTTGACCACAAAGCAGGCACTCTGAAGGGGTCCAGTGCT
Source organism: Lissotriton helveticus (assembly GCF_964261635.1). Taxonomy (NCBI): domain Eukaryota; kingdom Metazoa; phylum Chordata; class Amphibia; order Caudata; family Salamandridae; genus Lissotriton; species Lissotriton helveticus. Next base: position 1,173,201,684 of record NC_136070.1, read on the forward strand.
GTTTCCAGGGGTGGCATAAGATCATTTGATGCGAACACGCAGAGACGTCTGAGCATGAGATCATACTTCTTGGCCTCTGAGAAGAGCGCAGGTACAATATGGCTGAGAACCCCAAGCTGCGTATGAGGACATGACCACCCATGCAGGCCCTTTGCTTGTTAATAGTAGCCTTATCAATGACAAATGATGAAAGTGTGATGTGAAAACAAAAATAGGGCTGGCTCTATTCAGCAAGGCTGAGCCTATATAGTAAGTAACAAGAGAAAATGCCAGTGCTGATAATATTTATTTCATACTAGCATTGATCAACCACAAACAGAAAATTAATTCCAGAGAGGGTATTGCTGTTTAGTCGCAATTTTATTTTGTAAAAAGTCAACAATTTTGATATAAATTTTACTGTACATTAGAGAAGAACCAAGGAAGATAATCAAAAGATGGACGGACACATTATATTACATTCAACTGAAATCATCAAACATTCAAAAATTCAGTCATATCACATTCGCAACACATTCAAACTTGACTCAAGCACACTACGTAAAAGAACCGGGCCTGCTTAAATTTGATAACAAATTGAAAACTATTTTTTGAAAATAGTACTAAACCAAAGAATTTTTTACTATCAAACTTTCATTCTAAGTTGATACACATGGTTAATGTACTCAAAAATTGTAAGGGGTTAACAAATCAAATGAACTCCTATACAAGGAAGCAGACCATAGGGATGTTAGGCCTACGCGTTTCAAATCTCCTTTAATTCAGCGGAGATTCTCATCAGGGCCTCAGGCGGCTAAAGAGAGAAAAGAGAAAACATACACATAGAATGATTTGTAAACATAAGTGCTAACAGATATGGTATGACAAGTGCAACCATTGCATATACCTGATATTTTACATAGATGAGGGGGGGAAAAATGATGGCCATGAATACTCAAGAGTACATTCGGAGTCTCAAAACTTAGTGAAACACACAGTCTAAGGCAACCACGGACAATAAAATGAAAAAGAATGGGACTGTGAATGCTATCAAGAACTTTCGGAGAGACAATCCAATCCCGGGAAGGGGGGGTTGGGGTCGTGGGTTAGCCACAGTGGGGATAACGCATTCCGGGATAACTTACCACGGATATTGCTATCCGGGAACCTGCGTGGGTCCAGAGGACCAGGGGAGCTTCTCTGAAATGAGCCCGCCTGTAATTGAAACAGAACACTGTAATGGAACCGTGATGCTAAATAGATTGACTAGTATGACTAGCAAATCATAATAATATTGACTTACCGCTCTGTAAGAATCAGGAAACACAGGCGGTAAAAAGGAGAAATGCCAGGATGAACAATCTGAAATTAGAATAGAGCAGTTCAAAAGTGGCCCTGTGCAGGTGGGGTTTTAGCACACAGTTCACAGGTGAGTCAAAACCGGCAAAGGAAGAAGAATAAAGGCAGATACCTTTCAAATTGGAGTGGAAACGCCTGGACGAGAGGCGTCGACTTAAAGGAGAACCGGAGACCTCATGGATTTGGGGGGACGAAATGTGGAATTGTCAATCCACCAGCTTATGAGCCTGGAAAATTGAAAAAGCGATAAAAACCCATTAGCGCCAGCGAGTGAGGGTTGGGGGTGTAAAGTAGTAATTCAGGAAAGAGACCTCGGCGTGTCTCACCTATGAAGGAGATTTTCGTCACATCACTTGGCTGAAGGAGGCGCATTAAATCACCGGCACAGGCAGTTAAATGGCATGTGCTGAAAAAGAAAAAGGAACGAGGGGTAAATAGCAGTACAAAGCCAAGCGGAGAAGGTCTGCGCATATGTCGAGGCAGTTAGGGGGGCTGGTGCCAGCTCTTACCGAGGAGACGTAGTCAAGGATTCCAACCGGCGTGAGGGGTCCCGGCGGCGTCAAAGCGAGTACTAATCACTCGCGCAGGCGTGTTGGCCCGCTGGATGGTACGCTACCTTTTGTACACTGCGCAGACACTGCCTCTTCAACGAGGGGGCGGTTCTGCACATCATGGTCGGTGCATGCGCGGTAGAGAGACACTCTCCGCGAGGGAAGGGCATATTGGGATAATTTACAACAGAAAGAATAAAGGGGAAGAAGATTTATGATAAAAATAAAAATAAATATAAAATATATAACGAAATGGAGTGATTAGACTGCACGGTGGATCGGGGATGTTTCATCATGAATTGAAGGTTAGCTCAGAAGCAAGGCTGGAAACCCTAATGCTAGGAGAAAAAAGACTCGAGGGTGCCAGACATGTTTTATCTGAACAGGGGTCATAATTTAAAAATTTCAGATAGCTCATTAAGACCTGACACAGCCGTGTCAAATTTCACGATTAGCATCGCTTCCCTTTTGGATAGCTGGAGGCTCAAGTCGCCTCCTTGCGGATCTTTTTCTATCCTGGAAATCACTGTCCATTGAAACTCATTGAGTCCATGTTGCATTCTAATCCAATGGTTGACCAGCGGAGCGTTGTCCACCTGTCTCTTCAGTCTCGACTTGTGTTGTGAAATGCGTTGGCGCACTTCTTGCTCAGTTTTGCCGATGTAGAGGCAATCGCAAGGGCATTTTATGCCATACACAAGGAATTTTGACTTACAATTACTGAATACCTCGTGTTTCCAGGATATTCCCTTGTGCTGAAAAACGGAACCCTGTATGGTAGTTGCACAGCATAGACATGTGCCGCATTTGTGATGGCCTAATATGGGTGCCAATCCCATCATTTGACGGAGAGATGGTTGGGTTTTAGTTGGCATGGCAGCCCTCACCAGATGGTTAGCAACGCTGTTCTCTTTCTTAAACGCAAACAGGGGTGGGTCTCTCAAACTTACATCCAGATTCTTAACCAAATGCCAGTTTTGACTGATAATGCCCTTCCCTCGCGGAGAGTGTCTCTCTACCGCGCATGCACCGACCATGACGTGCAGAACCGCCCCCTCGTTGAAGAGGCAGTGTCTGCGCAGTGTACAAAAGGTAGCGTACCATCCAGCGGGCCAACACGCCTGCGCGAGTGATTAGTACTCGCTTTGACGCCGCCGGAACCCCTCACGTCGGTTGGAATCCTTGACTACGTCTCCTCGGTAAGAGCTGGCACCAGCCCCCCTAACTGCCTCGACATATGCGCAGACCTTCTCCGCTTGGCTTTGTACTGCTATTTACCCCTCGTTCCTTTTTCTTTTTCAGCACATGCCATTTAACTGCCTGTGCCGGTGATTTAATGCGCCTCCTTCAGCCAAGTGATGTGACGAAAATCTCCTTCATAGGTGAGACACGCCGAGGTCTCTTTCCTGAATTACTACTTTACACCCCCAACCCTCACTCGCTGGCGCTAATGGGTTTTTATCGCTTTTTCAATTTTCCAGGCTCATAAGCTGGTGGATTGACAATTCCACATTTCGTCCCCCCAAATCCATGAGGTCTCCGGTTCTCCTTTAAGTCGACGCCTCTCGTCCAGGCGTTTCCACTCCAATTTGAAAGGTATCTGCCTTTATTCTTCTTCCTTTGCCGGTTTTGACTCACCTGTGAACTGTGTGCTAAAACCCCACCTGCACAGGGCCACTTTTGAACTGCTCTATTCTAATTTCAGATTGTTCATCCTGGCATTTCTCCTTTTTACCGCCTGTGTTTCCTGATTCTTACAGAGCGGTAAGTCAATATTATTATGATTTGCTAGTCATACTAGTCAATCTATTTAGCATCACGGTTCCATTAGAGTGTTCTGTTTAAATTACAGGCGGGCTCATTTCAGAGAAGCTCCCCTGGTCCTCTGGACCCACGCAGGTTCCCGGATAGCATTATCCGTGGTAAGTTATCCCGGAATGCGTTATCCCCGCTGTGGCTAACCCACGACCCCAACCCCCCCCCTTCCCGGGATTGGATCGTCTCTCCGAAAGTTCTTGATAGCATTCACAGTCCCATTCTTTTTCGTTTTATTGTCCGTGGTTGCCTTAGACTGTGTGTTTCACTAAGTTTTGAGACTCCGTATGTACTCTTGAGTATTCATGGCCATCATTTTTACCCCCCTCATCTATGTAAAATATCAGGTATATGCAATGGTTGCACTTGTCATACCATATCTGTTAGCACTTATGTTTACAAATCATTCTATGTGTATGTTTTCTCTTTTCTCTCTTTAGCCGCCTGAGGCCCTGATGAGAATCTCCGCTGAATTAAAGGAGATTTGAAACGCGTAGGCCTAACATCCCTATGGTCTGCTTCCTTGTATAGGAGTTCATTTGATTTGTTAACCCCTTACAATTTTTGAGTACATTAACCATGTGTATCAACTTAGAATGAATGTTTGATAGTAAAAAATTCTTTGGTTTTGTACTATTTTCAAAAAATTGTTTTCAATTTGTTATCAAATTTAAGCAGACCCGGTTCTTTTACGTAGTGTGCTTGAGTCAAGTTTGAATGTGTTGCGAATGTGATATGACTGAATTTTTGAATGTTTGATGATTTCAGTTGAATGTAATATAATGTGTCCGTCCATCTTTAGATTATCTTCCTTGGTTCTTCTCTAATGTACAGTAAAATTTATATCAAAATTGTTGACTTTTTACAAAATAAAATTGCGACTAAACAGCAATACCCTCTCTGGAATTAATTTTCTGTTTGTGGTTGATCAATGCTAAAATGATGAAAGTGTAGCAGCTTTGTTTGTGATACATTTAAAAGCGACATAATCCACAGGGGTGTGCCAAGCATCTTCAAACTGGGGTGCTACATTTGAGTGCTGTAGTGCTGGAAACACACAGTACTTTATGTGGGCCTGCCTTTTTATTTTCAAAACAACACTGATGTGCCAGCAAATTAACTTTGGCTGCCCTTGTCCTCTTGCAGCAGAGAATGGTGTCCTGCGCTGCGGGAATAGTCAAGTGCTTCTCAGCATTGCAGGTTGAGCCTGGCAGCTCCTTCCCTGTGTGGAATGCTGGGATACGAAGTCCCACCCCAGCTGGGCCTCAAAAATGCTAGTGTAAAGTATGTGGTAAAAAGCAGCAGAGAAGCTATTTATTTTCCAGCACAAAACCTCTTTTGTACAATAGATTGACTTTCCCAAGTTACTAACCCTGCTACCTGCCAAGGTTTTCTATGTGAAGCCCAATCTATTAAAACCTGTGTGCAGGGCTTTAGGCCAGAAAATTATACCTCCTTGAGCCAGTTGCAGGGATAGAGAAAGGGTTTCCTTTCTCCAAACTGCACCTCACATATAATAGATGGGAAAGTTTAAAAGTAAGTCTAAGTATTGAATGTTGTTCTATGTGAATCCTTCTAGTACAAAAACAAAGGGGCCCATTAGGATGGTGGGTGGATTGTCCCCGCCAGGCCGGCGGTTGCCGTAGCGGGCACTGGGTAATCCCCCGTAGGGCCGCACGGGTGGGGGCTGGATTTGGGCCCCTGAGGGCCGTTTTTGCAGCATAGCTGCAAAAACAGCCCTGTAACAAAATAGGCCGAAAACCTGCCCTGGCAAAGAACTCGGCGGCACCCCCACGCCCCCAGGGGGGCCGGACGAGCACTTTGCCAGGGCCGGTTTTGGTTCCCAGTCCGGCCCTGAATCCGCCCGCCATCCGCTCCGGAATGACCCCCCGCCATATTAGTATGGCTGGGGGGTCCACGGCGGACGGAAAGGGTTTATATGGTGGCGGTGTCTATCAGACACCGGCAGCCATATTAGGATTGGCCTTTGAAGATGCTTTTCCGTGGCGGCATTGCCGCCACGGAAAAGCATGTTGTCTTTACTATGGGGGCCCCCTGCGGGCCCCCATGGTGAAGGCGAGTGGGGGTGCACATGGGATGTAACTGTGGTACCCCCTACATTTGCATACACAATGTGGCAGGAACTTTGTGTATGCAAATACATCCAATGCATTCATAACATTGCGGCGGGTGCCGGTGTGAACACCGCCCGCCGCAATGTTATGAATCCATTATGTGCATCATAATAGCCTTGGCGGACCGCCGCTCCGATCGCGGGTGGTCTCGTTTTGCACGGGGCCATCCTAATGGGGCCCTATGTTAGAATCACGTGAACACCTTTGCACACTGGTGAAAAGATGTGTGTTTAGGAAGTCCCAAATTACACTACTGTTTGCCAAAAGAGGAGCAGCGTCATAGCTGACCTGCCATTAAAATTAGGTTTTGTAAATGAAATTCCTACGTCTGCTTCAGCAGTTCAAACTGTTAAATAATTGATATTATAGTGTATTGAACATACCTTCCTCTGCAGAATACACAGTTTCCACTGGGCTAAAAGGGCCTTCTCCTTTATTGTTATATACACCAACTTTAACTTCATATGGAGAAAAAGGCAAAATGCTTTCATTTCGGAAGACGTATTTTCCCACATCTGGAGATGTAACAACAGTCTGTATCCATGTGGTGGTGCCAGCTGGTCGAAAGGCGATAACATATCCAAATCCTTCTCCATTTTGTAGTTCTTCAGGAAGAGGCTAGAATGGTAGGTAACAAAGAATTGGCTAGTGTTATAATATCTTGAAGCGAGCAATAACTATAAAAAACGAGTAGATACATTTCTCTAGCACAGTCCAGTTGTGACTCCTTGTCTGACCTGTAGTTTAGGGGAAGACATATCCCCTACCACAAAGGATTTTTCTAGTCAAAGAATTATATGACCTTACAGAAGGAAGTTATTTCATACATTTTAGGATGCCCTTGGTCTCTTTGCTCCATCTTAGGAAAGAGAAGCAATGCTTGTAGATTTGATAAATAACTGTGGATTTTAACAATTGTAATTTGTTCTAAAATTACATTTAAAGCAGTTTATTATAATTCACTTTCAAAATAGATATATTTCGGAATTAGTGGTAAATACAAATAAATTAATGTTCTTTTAATGAACGTAATCAATAATAAACATATACATACTACCATAAATGTCTTGTTTATTGTTAACCACCTCAGTGGTACTCATTTTTATCAAGCTTAGGAGGATGGAAGAATGATTAGACCTACTGGGATGGGAGCATGCAATCATCAGATCAACAACAGAATCCTGTAGTGCAGCGTTTTCCAAACTATGGGTTTCGGCCAACTGGCGGGTTGTACGCTGAGTTTTGGTGTGTCGCAAAAGTACAAGCAATAAACAAGGATCCTTTAAGTTCAGTATTTGTCTGTCAAATCTGCTGTGGTTCAAAAACAGATGTCATATGTCAGGCTATGTTTTCTACCAAATTGCTGCTTTTTTGACATGGGGATTGGTGTTTACAAACTCCTCCCACTTTTCAATCAGAGAAAGTAAAGTGAATTATGTAACAATATTGCTGGGTTACAGGTGTTTGAAATGAAAGGCTATGGGGAGTCATTTTTTTGTAACACACACTATCATGAAAATACCTGGAAATGAACAGTACACATTTTGCAGATGCAAACATTTAGCGTATATTTTGTTATTCTGAAGTGTGATGGAAACAAAGATTTTAATAGGATCCAAACAAATCAAGTCACTTTACTTGGTGGTGCACAAATGATAAATATTTACAGAAACCCGATTTTTTACACATTTCCATTTGTGTGCAATATAGTTTTATCAGTAAAACTGGCTGCCTGTAAAAAATTAGTGCGCATTTCAGTAGAAATTCTGCTGTTTGTAAATGACATTATGCTACCAAATGATGCTTTAGTTCCATTAAATAATGGCCCACCACATGTCCATTAAAGCTAGGTGGATTGCGAAGGTTTGGATATCTTAAAACTGGCATGTGGTTGTGAAATGTTTGGTGACTACTGCTGTCGTAGTTGCCTTAGTCCAATAATAGATCAAACCCAGAGAGAATACTGTAAATGATCACAGAAGAGTAGTGAAGTGCTTCGTAGTTATAGTGAATTAGTAACCAGTTAGTAGTGAGGATATTAGATGTGGGATTCAAACCCTTCACCCCCCTTGAAGACCTAAAGACTGTAGTGCAATCCCAAGCTAGACTCTGGACTACAGTATTACAACGATCAATGGTACCCCCAAAAAACCCCAAAAACTACCTTGTCCCTATGAAATCACACTGGAAGGAGCAACTAGAATCCTCTTTGGGGAAAGCCGGTATGATCACATCACTTCCACACTTAAAAAAATCAACTAGCTACAAGTCAAAGTGAAAAGTATTTTCAAAGTGGCCTGAATAACCTACAAAGCTCTCTATGGTGAAAAACCTAACTATCTTGCAAACAAACTATCAAAAGCTGGTCGAAAGGGGCGTTTGCCAAGCTCTTACACTCTACTCCTGATTCTGCCCAAATTGAAGAAAGAAAAATTACTCACCCGTTTGCTCTCTAGGAATGCGCCTAGAATTTCGAATGCACTACTACAGAATCTACAGAATCTAAGTAACACTCAATCATTCGTACACATCAGAAAAAATCCTAAATTAATTCTCCTCAACAAATACCAGAACCATTTCTCCTGGAATAATCAACGTCCCTGGATACACTTCCCACTCATCCTTCTAAGAGCCTGAACTTCTCTACCTCTGGAAATACCTGTGCATTTACTCCTACCTCTGTAATAACCTAGCATTGTTACCTCAAAAAAACTACAGCATTCATCTGCTACATCTTCTACTGTATATTTTTACCCTGTATTTTTCTCTTATGCATTCCTTGTAATTGCTGCTGTGCAAACTCTGTTACGCACTCTGATACCTTCAGGTCAAGTTTGCACCATATAACACATGAAAATTAAATAAATAAATAGGTTTTGTAGTGTTTTTCTCCATATTGTAACAAATTGTTATGGAGGCTTTCTGTTTCTGTCCATGTTACGCATGTAGTGCAGCAATTTAGTGGAACGCCTACTGCAACACCCATTGCCCACCCCTTTCACACTAAGGGCCCGATTACGAATCGATCTCGCTAGGAAAGCCCTCCGTACTAATCAGATCCGGAGAGCTTTCCAAGCGAGACGAGCGAGTACGATGCAACTGTATGCTTATGGACTTAGTTCGCTCGGACTCCCATTGAACTCTAAGGGAGCCTGTGTACAGACGCGTACACAGGCTTCCATAGCAAAAAGGGGTGGGTGGGGAAAAGCGTACACCATATGGCACGCACACAATGGTGCCCACCACACTGTGCATGCCTGGAATGGGAGGAGCTAAGGGCACCCCCGTGACAGATTTGGAGGGCCGTAGGGTGAAGCAGGGCCTGCTACGGCCCCCCAAAGTACGATTCCTATAGCCATTTCATTTCGCTGAGACCGATGCGAAGTGGCTGTCTGAATCGTGCATCGTGCACTCTCGGAATTCACTCCACTAAGCAGTATGATTCGGCTCCGGACGAGTCGGACGGACAGATCCGGAGTCGGAGATGACTCGCCGCGCGGACATGATACTCGCATCGTACTTGCTGGTCAGGAACGGGGGGCGGTTCGGTCAGAAACATGGGCTCCAAATCGGACTGGCACACTCCGGATCCCATTCAGAGCCCTTCCCAGTGAGATCGGAATCAGGCCCTAAGTATAGCGTGAAAGGGTTCTTTTTCACAAGGCAGCATTAAGCCATGTTAAGTGACTTAATGCCACCTTATAAATAAGGCGAAGCCCATATCGCCACCACATCAGTAAAAGTGACTTTGTGGTGGCAATAGGGGCTTGACAATATGCTTCTTTGTGTTCAGATAGGCTTCCTCTGAGTCTTTATCTCTTAAATATTCTTTCCTTCTTAGTGTATGACTCCTCATCATTTATTTTATGATTCGTTATTCATTAATTCTACTGGCTACACAATATAATTTTATGTCAAGCAAAGAGAGGCTTTGATCCCCCTTTGTAAAATAGTTACCTCCCCAACTCTGGTGTTGGTGAGTGATAGAAAGTTTGCAACCATGACAGTGGTCATAAACTGTTGATACATGCTTACAAATAGAATGGCAACCAACTTTCATGCCCCTCCCTATTTGTGATTGGCAAAGGGACACAAAAGCTTTTTTATGACACTGAAATACCTTTGCGACCTATAAACGTTTTTTTCTAAACACTGTAAACAGCCTTCAGAGGTCAAAACCCCATGATATTTCAAATTACAGGGTTTTAGACTGCAAAAAGACTTTGTACACCAGGCCCAGTGTTCTCCAAACTAGCAGCATTCACACCATAATTCGGTGATGAGTGGGAAAAATAGAAAAACAACGTTGATGCTAGCCTGCTCATTAGCAAATATGGAAGTACTACAGTTTCGGCATTCACCATTTTGTATCAACACTTAGAGCAAAAGAGTTGTCCATCAGAAGGATTACCTGGCTCAGCTAATGCTACTTTGTTGGATTCATTCTGATGGACCAAAGCATTCATATGACAGGCAGGGAGGGAGTGTTTAAATTACAAATAGAATTGGGTGAACATTTCCATTTGGCCTCATATCACGTGGGTTTCATGTTATTTGCATATTTATAGACCTGTTAAGCTATCGCAGCCCCAAGCGGAGAGGGGTGCAGAATCCCAAATGCTATGCATCTCACTCCGACTCTCGCTCCATTTCTTTTTCCTACTAAATGGCTCTCATTGCCTCCACACCAGTGCCATTAATGCTCAAGACATAATAAAATAATCTTCTTAGGCTGAATAACAGCAATAAAATGGAGAAGAAAAATAATGTTCTTCATTGACATACTGGTATTGTTTCTAAAGACATATCCAAATAAGAAACTTACATCCCATGTTATAACTAATTCTGACTTGCTGCCACCTCCACCATTTACTTCGGATGGGGCCATCTCTGGTACTGAAAAAAAGAAATACAATATAATTATATTGTAATATAAAATCAGCCATTCTTCACATATTAAATTTCAAATGGTTCATTGCATCTCCTTCATGGAAGTAAAATGATAAACTAATCAAATTAATGTTCACTTTGCTTCTGCGTTGCAAGTAATGATAGATTTTATAGAGTGCTGGACTATCCAAAGATAGCTAAACTTTGCTTTTCCAATACCCTGGATGGGGAAAATCTAGGTTATGGTTTAGGGAACATTATTAGATGATATTAAAAGTGAGCAGGATTCTAAAAATCACAGATGTACAGCAGAACTGAGTGTCAAACTACAGCAGATTCCAATTAAATGTTGTTTTTCTAATTTCTGCCTTCTGGCAATGCGGGTTGGGGAGGAGACTCTCAGAAGATAAAAAAGAATGCTACAAGATCCTTCTACTGCTAGCTAAGTGAAGACATGTCAATAGGACCAAGATATAAAGTTGTGGTTTTTCACCTCAGATGGAATGCTGGCTATTCTATAAAAGGCTTCCACCCATCAATGCGCCCTGTCTTTCGTCCTTATGTGTATTTGACAAATAATGTTGGCAACATCAAACTCCAAATACAACTCACTGGCAATAAACAGCCTTTTTAGGAAGAAATGCCAGAAACCGGTCCCAGGATGCTTGTTTCCGGTCCAGGGAAGACATGGCTTTGGCAGTTCAGGCTGGACTGTTCCCATGGGGCACAGGGTCCGACTGATTTGCATATGGCCATGTCTGAACTGGGGTGGCGGAGTGAGCTAAAGAATGGAGATGGATTAAACCCAGATCAGTTGACTGGGGGTGAGTGTTTGATTTGCTCAAACGCTCTGTCCATCATCCCCTTTTGTATCGCTTTGTTCGCCCTAAGTTGGCTGGGTATGCTCAGACGTGAGTCCCTTGGTCACTTTGCCACTGGATTCAAGCTAGCCTGGCTGATGACAGCGAAATGCCAGAAACCGGTCCCAGGATCCTTGTTTCCGGTCCAGGGAAGACATGGCTTTGGCAGTTCGGGCTGGACTGTTCCCATGAGGCACAGGGTCAAACTGATTTGCATATGGCCATGTCTGAACTGGGGTGGCGGAGTGAGCTAAAGAATGGTGATGGAATGATGGATCCTTTTGAAAAATAAGATGGGAATCGCAGATCAGACTTATCGAGCAGGCACTCTAGAACAGAACACAGGGCCTCAAAATCCTTTTAGATTCATACTGCATTCTGATAGGATTCCAGAGAAAGTTCAGACTTTGGAGCACTCAGTTTTGAAAGACATTAAAAAATCCAGAGGATTAAATAATTTCCATAATTTATCTTGGGACAAGAACAGTGCAATCACAGTGCAATCAAACAAAACAGAAATAACTATCAAACCTGCCAAAAAGGGTGGGGCTTTATTTTTTTGTGATTAATAGAGCAAACAAATGTGTGAGAAATAACCATTGTGATGCACCATTAGAAACAAATATCAAACCTAGAAATGAGTAGATAACTTGTGTAACTATATTATCTCCCACCTCAAATGAGGTGCATAAAACTATTAAAACAACTAGCAAGTCAAATCCAACCAAATATCTATGACAGACTTTAAAAAAAAAAAACAAGACGAAGAGCCCACCAACATGAAAAAGGATCACCATGATCACTATTGTAGAAAGAATGAATGACTCCACCACGAGGCAATGATTGTATTTATCAATATATTTGCAGTTACAATCTTCACTTGAAAGGGTATAAAGATCTTTAGAACTCTTCCAAACGAGTGTCCCCTGCCATAATTCTAGTTGTACCAACATTTTGACGTACGCATCATAAAAAATTAATAACGTGATACATAGATAGATTGATTGATAGATAAACAATGTTTATTCTCTAAAATATATGTTTGAGCCAGCTTGATATAACAAATAAATTACCAAGATAGATGAGGTGCATACAACATATCTCCAATACATACAATGTGTTCTTTCTATGAAAAGATGTAGTTGAGCAATTTTAGTAGGTAAGAAACAAGTAAAATATATCTAATTATGGTCTCTAATAAAAAAAGAGTTCTGTATTGCTCATTAAATACACCCAAGATATCAACTGTAGTTACACGCTCCCGCTTAATAAATAATGAAACCAACAGGAGATGTGCATGCTGTGGTAAACAGTGATATCAAAGGCACTGAGACAGTGCATCACACTATGATGACTTAATGGAACATTTCCCTTAACCTTAAATACCATAGAGGGAATGTTAGACTATCTGAACTGAGTATATTTGCTCACTGAATATGATGTACTACACCAACCACTCTGAAACTTGCCTACTCCTTACAAATGCCTGCCTAGTTCTGAAGCATCCACCTTGAAATCTCAGATCAGTTAGCCAAGATCTACAGTCTTCCCATGCACTTAATCATAAAAGCATTGGAGGCCGATCAGCCCCAGGGCTCTTCCGTATTGAACTCTATATCCACCCACCTGAGACTTAAAAATAACTTCAACAAATTCAGGTAATCATTAAAATGCACCTCTTTACTATGGCTTTCAAGTAAACACATTGCCCTAGGAGAAAACATGTCTAATATACGCAAGCCTTGCTGGTCAGACATCAACAGCCCAATCTTCTGTCTGAAGCGGCCTTCGCACTTTCTCATTTCTAAGGTTTTGTCAACTGAATTATTCTCTAGTGGGACTAGTAGACTGCATTTAGATTGGGTTGTACCCACCCTGTGCATTGTCTCTTTACTCACTACCACTGGCATCCAACATAGCACTCAGAGGCCATTGAATGGGATGGTTAGTAGCGCTTAAGAAAAACGCCAAAATTGTAAATTAGAATAAGATTCTGGGATACAAAATATCTTGCAATTCAGAGAATCAGTTTTTAACTCCTTACTGGTATCTATCACACTTTTATTACTATCAGTGCACTCGAACTAATCAGTTATAGATGCTACTTTATTAAGTGCACTGTCAGTAGAATAGCACTGTAAGAAATTGGATTACTAATTAATGGAGGTGAAAGCCTTCTGAAGCAGTAACCACAATCCTTCTCAGGAGAAAGTCACAAGCATACACTAAATTAATCTGTGCTCAAACCTCGAATAGCTTGGCACCGAGCAGTCAGGCTTAACTTAGAGGCAATGTGTAAAGTACATGTGCAACACTTTAACTAGTAACACAGTGGACACAAAAGGATCTCACACCAGTTTAGGAGCATAGAGTAATTTGTAATAAATACAATATGATAAAAATGACAAAAGTCCAACCAGAAGAACAGAAGATATGCAATTTTTAAGATTTTAGTGAAAATAGCACCAACAAGCACAAATCACCAACAGTGGCTTTCTGGATGCTCTGGGCTGGAACAAAGTCACAACTTCAGGCTGATTGCAATGGAGTGTGGGCCAGCTACTGGGACCCACTTACACCCGCTGAACAAAGTACCCTCAATCCTGGTTTGCATGCATTGCAAGGATTTTCATTGAAGATGCATCACTCAGTGGGAGTGAAGTGTCGATTCCAAAGTGTGCTGAGGCTGCAATGCAAGGTCCTGCTCCATCTTCGACCATCACATCAACGAGGGTTTGCGATGTGAAGTCCGGCACTGGAGACGCGATGCGCAGTTGGGCGATGTGTCGGTTCTGAGAAGCTGTGAGTCTGCAATGAGGAGTCCAGCGTTGTCATCGAGGCTGCCATCAATGATAGATGCGAAGGCATGTGCCGGGGATGCTTTGCACAGTAGCAGTTCCAAAGAAGCTCCGCAGGCAATGCGACCCTTTGTGAAGGGCAAGATTCATGCATCAGCGCCAATGCAGCAGTCTGCTCGAGGTTGTACCATGCAGGAGGGGAGATTCATAATGTCCGCTGGATCAAAAGAGGCTGGCAGACCACCTTAGGCCCACTTCCAATGGTCCAGTAATAGGGTGACACCACTTTGCAGGGTAGACTCACAGATGGCAGAGTCCAGATGCTAAGGGAACATTTTAGAACCTTCGGTTCCTGAAGCTCTAGTCAGTTGGCCAGCCAACTAGCCTTGGGAGTCACTCTGGGGTCCTGGGTTCAACAGGTTCAGTACTTCTTACCCAAGCAATAGGGGAGGAGGCAACAAGTCAGCACAGAAAGGAAGCAGTCCAGCAAGACAGTAGTCCAGCATAACAGCAGTCCAGAAGAGTTGAAATCATTTTGGCACAAAAGCAGTCCTTCTTCTACAGATCCAGAAGTGTATGGAGCGGTTGACTTCTGAGGTCCAGGTTATATATCCATTTGTGCCTTTGAAGTGGAGGAGATGCTGCTAAAGTCCCCAGGCATCCTGCTTTCCCTGTCTGGGCTCTAAACCTAGTACAGGGGTACAGCACTTTGTCTGGTGGCAAGACACAGCCTATTCAAGTGTATATAGGGTTGTGCCCAGCTACGTCCTCCCATCTTGCTACTGTTTCGCCTTCAGGCACATCTAAGCTCTCTCTTATGTGTGACTGTCTATGAGGAATAAACAAAGTTCAATATCAGGTACACCCAGTCTTCTGACACAGGATTGGGCTACAGACACTATATGGCTAAGGCAAAAAAATGCCAACTTTCTAAAAAGTGGCATTTTCCAAATTTTAATTTAAAATCTAACTACACCATCAATTAGGATTTTACATTACAATTCCAGACACACCAAAAATAATCTGGTCACCTGCTCCCATTTGGAAATTACAACTTACACAATGTAACAGGATTACAAATGTAAGAATTTGTCACTACTAAGACATAACAAGCTTAAACGCATATGTCCTACTTTTTATACAGGCTATGCCTGCCCTCTGGGCTGTACAGGGGGTGACATGTGTATCAAAAAAGAAGGTTTGTCCCTGACAAAAGGTTTAGATTGCCAGGTCAAAATGGCAGCAACAAACTGCACACACAGACTGCAATGGCAGCCCTGAGACATGTTTAAAGGGCTTCTTAAGGAGGTGGCACAGTTAGTGACAAAATAGACTGTTTGACCCTACCAAGACATGCCACACAATAAAGGCACATGTCCTACCTTTTACTTACACAGCACCCTGCCCTTAGGGCTACCTTGAGGCCTACTTTAGGGGTGATCGATATGTAGTAAAAGGGGAGTTTTAAGAAACTGGCTAGAAGTTTTAAATGCCAAGTCAAAGTGGTAGTAAACTGAGCCTGCAGGGCCTGCAGTGGCAGGCCTGAAACATGTTTGAAAGACTACTTCTGTGGGTGACACAAGCAGTGCTGAGGGCCTAGTAGTAACATTTAATTTACAGGCCCTGGATACATGTAGTAGAACTTTACTAGGGACTTACAAGTAAGTTAAATATGACAATTGGGGATAAACCGTGTTACCATGTTTTGAGGAGTCAGCAGAGGTACAGAGTCCTAAGGCCAGCAAAAAGAGATCCTCAAAAAATGAAGGAAGAAGGCAAAATGTTTTGGGGAACACCAGTCTAAGACTAACATGCCCTAACAGGAACTATATAAATACCTTAAAGAAAATATCATAAAGCAAAAGGCAAATTTGTCTGAGGGGTTTTTAGTTAAGATGAAAGCACATATGATCTATGTAAGAATAACTTAGGACATAGGATACATCTTAGATTTGTTAGTGAAGATTGCAGATAAGGGCATGTGCTTAAGGCAAAAGAATATAGACCCCAATAACAAATTTAAGCGTTGATACAGTATACAATGTCACTAGTAAGCTCCCAAATTTACACCTATGGAAAGTGGATAGAAAATGTGATGAAAGTCGAAAATGCTCCAATGTGACAAAAGATGAAAATGGCCCCAGCTGAACATCAACTGGGTGTTAAAGAGGAATCCAACCAACGTGTTCTAAATTTCCCAATATAAAAATCTAAATATTAAACATATTCAGCTGTGTTGAAGTGCAGGAATAAGAATGGTGAAAAAAGAAATAGACAACATCTAGATACAGCATGAATTAAGAGATCCCATCTAGTGCCATTTCCCTGATACAGACCTCCAACAGACACTCAATGAAAAGCCCTGCACTGAACATGTCAAATGCAGATTAAAGAAATGACAATGTAGGTCCACAGAACATGAACCTCATCATTCAGTTGAGAAATTATAAGTGGCCCAATACTATATATGGGACAAAAGAACACATGAAAAGAATTCAAAATACGATGGTAAGCAATAGTATAGTATAGTATAAATCTTTATTGTTTAAGTTATTTAAAACCATAACAATATCATAAAACAAATATAATGTCCCTACAAAAGTATTAAAAAATGTTTAAAAACAAGAACAAGCATGTTAACTTATATAATGCCAATAGAGTCCTTCTCATGATGTCAATTTAAACTTTATACATAGTTCTTCAACTTCGTATTGTTATTGATTTCAATTTATAACACATAAAACTTTCCTCCCTCTTTTTTTTTCATTTTTACATTTCTTGTAAATTGACCATAAAATTCTAACCATTATTGTTTAGGAAGTACCACATAGTTTGTCTCATAATACAGTAAGAATTTTATTATTTTACAAGTCAGCTGAGGGTCTCTCGTGCCGAGTCCTCTAACAATTGCACCTCTACACGTTCGAATACCTCTGTCATTAAAAGCCTTTTTTAGTAATACCATGCGTTGCATTTTTAAAGTGGGACAGACACATATTAGGTGGATAATGTCTTGCCAGGCTTCACCACATAAACCACAAGATTTGACGCCACTATATTTCCACGACGGTTGTTCTGCCAGGCTTGGTAATACCCCAAATCTCATTACCATTAACTTGAGTTTCAAGTGGGGCGAGTATGTTGCTCCGAGGTATTCCGCCGGTCGAAGTGATGTATAGGATTGCAGAATCATCCAGCTGTGAGATCTTTTTGATAGAACCTTTGTCTGCCAATAATTTTTGCCGCCTTGTTTATTATGCTACGGAAGATTTGGAATGAAGGGTTCTTCGTCCATAGATCCCTCGTCTCGGTGTCATCTAATGCCTTTTTCAAAAAGTTACCGTAGCCTGAGTTTGGATCCTCCTGGGCTTGCCACAAGGTATCATTTAGCAGATTAGATCGATTCTGCCATAATTTATACCATGTTTTGATTGCTGCGTATTTTCTCCCAATTTCCTGCTTGATGAGGCCAAATTCAAGTCGGACCTGTGCCGGGGATGCTGACTGGGGTAATCTAAAGCCTTTTTTACAGGCCTTTATTTGGATTCTAAGTTTTAACCATTTTTTTTATTTAACACAATGGTTCTATACGTGATTGATGGTAGTAACTTTGCAGCCATCACAGAGATTAATGGCGTGAATGAGGGACCATATAGCTTCTTATCTATAGCGCAGAAGGCATACATATTTCCGTTTCCTTTTTTTTCAAGATATTGTTTCTGAGATAGAAAATTCAGACTTTTGTCGATGTATACCCCCAAGTACTTATAGGTTTTTACTATCCCAAGGCGTTTTTCTCCTATTTTAAAATGATACTGATGCCGTGTGCAGTTCGTGAACGACATAGTTTTTGTTTTGGTCTCGTTAATCTCCAGTGCGTTAGTATTGGCAAACATCAATAGTTCATTAAGTGCTCTTTGTAGGCCTACTCGGGTCAGGCTAAACAAAACGATATCATCTACATAACAGAGATGCGTTATGGGCAGTATTCCCAAACGCGGCGGGTGTGCATTTGCTTGATCCAATCGAGGTGAGAGGTCGGCCATAAAAAGGTTGAATAATTGGGGGCTAGTACACAGCCTTGCTTTAATCCAATCTCAGTTGGTATTTTTTTGGATAATTTAAAACCATTCGCCATTTTTACATGGACCCAAGTATGCGTGTAAAGTTGTATGATGGGACGTAATATTGTTTCCGGAAGCCCCAGGTTATGTAATTTGGTCCATAATAGCCCGCGATTCACTCAATCAAATGCCGATTTAAAGTCTATAAAACACACTTGTAGTGATCTTCGCTGGCATTTGCATTTATCGGCTATTGTAGAGAGCTAAAATATTTGATGTGGTGCCACAGCCTTTAAGAAATCCAGTTTGGTTTAATGGAATCAGGACATTTGTATTAGACCATTCCACCAGGTCCTCCAGGATTAGTGTGGCAAAGTATTTCGCTTCCACGTCCATGAGTGCAATTAACCGATAATTTGCCGGATCTGCCCTGTCACCCCCCTTGTAGATCGGATTAATGATTGACCCCTTGCAGTTTGAGGGAAGGGCATTTGTTAAGGTGATTTCATTATAAAGACCTAGTAGCGATTTCGCCCAGTAATCTGGATCTGTCCTAAATATGGCCTGAGGGATGCCATTTGGACCTGGGGAGCCATCATTATGACCCTTTTTTAGTATTCTTGCAATATCTTCTAATGCATGGTATTGACATTCCTGGGCTATGGTAATGCCACGATCTAACGATCCTGGAGGATTCTTCCCTGTATATACTGCGATTAAGGCCTTGCTGCTCACAGTAATTGACTTCTTCGTGGATGTTATATGATCTTCAAATATTTTACTTAGATGGCCTGCCCATGCATTCTCTGATACAGAGGCGTTGTTGATCACTTTTTTTGATCTGGTCTGATTATTGACTTGTTCCCAAAACAGCCTATTATTTGCTTGTTTGGCACTAGAAAGTAATTCCGTCCTGAGGCTTTCCTGTTGTACTTTGTGATCCTTCCAGATTTTTATTTTATACTGCCTCTTGGTGGTCTTTATATCCGCCATGTATTCTTTGGGATTTTCTGTGTATTGTTTTTCCTCACCATCTTCCTCAGTTCTTTTCTTAACAAGTAGGCTTTCCTAGACATATCTGTTTCGGGCTTGAGCCTGCTAGTCTGTGCATAATTAATTTTTGGTGCCTGAAGCAATAGTGTTTTCGCAAAAATAGACCAGCACTCTACTGTGTTTTTGGCTGTTGTATTCTTGGTTTCAACGATTTCTTTTGCTAATGCTGATAGTTCAGGTAGGGTTTCTGCTGACCATCGAATTCTTTTGAGGTTTGTTGTGGTCAACTGACCCAACTCAACAGGCGCCGCACTGTGTTTTATTTTTTTTTAATTTTTTTTTTAAACCTTTATTGTACAGAAAGTGCTCACAAATACGGGCCTACAACCCAGCGGGCTGGCCACCACATAGCGAAAGCATAATTAGCAGTACAAAAGTACCCACAGGATATGACAACACGAACACAGGAGACATAGGCCGAAAGCCATAGAGCAACCAGCAGGGACAGGACACTTGAAGGACTGGACTTTTAACAGTACCAGCGGTGCCAGGGAACAACACCTATAACCTTCATGGGATACCTGTTTCGGCGCACAAACTGCAGAGACACGGGACACTTCCTTCGGCGTCAAAGATCAGCGTTTATTACTGCAGGGAAACAAGAGTCATAAGAAGTACATAGGCATGTAGGTTCTGCGAGTCTGCTTCAAATTGCATATGTAGGTCGCTCTCTTTTATACAAAATGTTGCCTTTGCACAACACGTGAACAAAAGGTTACAATTCAGTTCCCACAGTAGAACTTCAAATGGGTCGCTTTCATGTGTTCAGAATCCCGGAACATAATTACAGTAGCAATGTCGGTTCCCAACTGTAAAAGCACATCTTCCCACCATTAGGCACACCCATTAGAGTTGTAAATGACCAGAAGGAAGAGACAAAGAACAGCTGCAAGGAAGTCAGACAAGTGTAGAGAAAAGAGTGTGAGGGTAATATCGGAAGCATGATCGTAGGATCAAAGAGCTGGATCCATCGCCTGCACGGCTGTCACAATAGACCGGTACAACCAGATTACCCTCAAGCTGGGCCATCTGCCTTCGCTGTGTCATTCCTCCGGCCATAAAGACTCATGAAAGGAATATGCATCTTCCGTAAGGTTTGGGAACTAGAGGGTCAGGGGGCGGACAGTTACCTGCTCGCTGACTACGTGAGGGCAAGAAACAAAATGGATGCCGTATCTAAAATGGAACCCAAGGGTTCAGATGAAGAAACCGTGATATTAGACGAACCCTGGCAGGTAGCGTAGCGAAAATACACACACTTGCCGAACTCGTCATTTACGGTTCGTAGATACCAAACTCGTCCATATTCGGTAATGCCCAGAACGCCGTAATAATTTTTACGGAACCTCAGACGGTCCTTTTGCCCTCATGTAGTCAAGCACTAGTCGGAATCATAATCGATTTCGATACTCATCAGATCATTTAGATGTCGCTGATGCATTATTCTATCCTTCAATGCCTCTTTGGTGACAACGGGCTGTCTTATACACGTCGTAGCACAAAGGCCACATAATGCAGGACCACATTGCACACAAAGACAACATGAGAACAGAAATGCCACAACAACCCCTATGATCATCAGAATTTTCCAACCCCAAGTCGATATCAGACCCCAAAACCATCCCAGAAGCGTCCAATTTCCTTCGTCCACGTGTATGGACTCCGAAATTTTGTGCAACTTAGAGATGGCTTGATAAACCGTTGGAGCGTTATCAGGTATGAATACGCAGCAGCTCGAATGGATGATTTTACAAACCCCACCTCTATCTGCTAGAACGATATCTAGAACCATACGGTTCTGCAACGTCATTAGTCTGTCTGCCTGAAGTTCGGCTGTCAAATTACCAAGGGCATTTGCAGTTATGTTGGCAGTTGATTCTACTACACGAGTTAACTGCCTCAGGTTCCTGCTATTAACCATCGGTCCCCAGAACGGTAGGAAACCCTTAAAGAAGTCTCCCGCTTCTTGTCCGGCAGTATCTTCTTTGCTAACCACACCTCTCACAATTCTAGTTCTGTGGTAATCAGAGGCCACAGTGAAAGTCGGAGGCAAAAGATTCGCAATATAGCAGGTACCCGAGAAGTCATGAGGTAACCACGTATAGGCTCGATCATAACATACAAAGTAGGTACCCTTGGCAGGCAGGAAGACAGGGGAGGAGAGCGTTGGTAAGACATATGTCTCAGTACACGCACTTTCCCCAAACTGAGCTCTCGGATTTCGACTAAGACCTTTCAAGCAGAAATTACCAAGGTGAGGTACAATCCATATCGGTGACGAGCTTTTAAGCTGCCTTTCACCCACTGATAAGCTGTACTCAGCCTCACTTAGTTCTTTATATGCTCGCACCTCTTCCTCTGGGATGAGCGATGCATCAAAAATATCTCTATCTAAGTCTGCAATAGCTCTCGCCAGAGTCTTGTGGTACGGGCCAGGACCAAAGTTTGCTGAGCGTGGTTCTCGATGGGGGTAGGAATCTAGTGCGCTACGGAACATAGTTTGTAATGCTCGAGCTGACCCTTGGGCACTATAAGGCAGAACTAAGTACGGAATACCCTTATCCATGGTATGTGGCATTAACCCACACACCCAACAATTGGTGATGTTTACCACTAACTGATGCTGATGCAAGAGTTGGATAAAAGAGTTGTTTCTGAATTCCGCACGTCTGACTTGTTCGTGTTGAGGCAGAAGATAAAAGGAATGCGGAGAGACAGTAGAAACGAAATACAGATCATGAGATGGAAGAGTAGGTGTAGCAGAAGACAATAAGAATTGGGACCCATAATATACTCCCCCTACCAGTAACATAGATATGGTGAGGAACAGTATGATCACCTGTGAGAAAAACCATTTCGTATGAAACATTTTATGCAATGCAGATCTTTGCGCCAACATTTCCTCTCTTTTCGACAGCTCAGACAATGATGATTCCATCCCCTAACGACCGTCCGCGACGTTCTTGACGCACTTCGTTTTGAGTAGCGATTACCAATTCCCAGGAGTTCCCAGAAATCGATAAAAGAAACCGACCTTGTGTCGATAGCTGCTAAACAGAAAGAAGTACCCGCACGGCCTTACGGCCAACCTGGATGGTAGGTTCTAGCTAAATAATGTTCTAGGCTGTACGATAAAAGGAAAAAGATACACAATATACAATGTCCACTGTGTTCAGAGCAAATGTAAAACCTAGAAACAAAAAAATCTTTTTATTTGTGGCTCGTTCGTGAACGAAGAAAGTATCGGCTGCTTCCAGGGCGAGTCTGATCTTCAAACAGTGGATTGGATGGCAAATGAGTGTTCAATTGTTCAGGCAATTTTTCAGAGTTCTCCAATGGCGATGGCAAAGAAATTGTTCGAGGGGTGTCAGCTATGGACTGAGCTTCGCTGAACGGAACAAAGTGTTGTGGAGTGTCTGTTTCACAAGAAGAAAAACCTCTTTTTACCCAGGTATCAGATGGTAAAGGAAGCGGGACCTTTTTGGTGTGGGTAGCATGGACCCAATTCCTGCGTCCGTGCAGTCGAACCGCCGTCCTCGTAGCTAGCTGCACCTGAAACGGGCCCACGAATCTCGGTTCAAGATTCCGTTTTCGTCCGTAATTCCGGACGAGAAGCCAATCTCCGGGTTGGAGCCGATGACCAGGACCCTCTGTTTGTGACGGCAGAGCCTCAAAGACCTGTTGATGAATCAAACTCAATTTAGCAGTCAGATCATAGAGATAATCAATCAACATAGGGTATTCGACTCTATCAAATTCTTTAGGTCTTGGGACTCCCCATACATTAGCAGGACGGCCGAACACAATCTCGTATGGGCTGAGCCCTACTCGAGAGTGTACAGTTGCCCTGGTCGACAGGAGAGCTAGAGGCAAAGCGTCGGGCCATGATAAACCAGTTGTTGCCTGAATTTTAGCCAATTTTAGTTTTAGGGTGCCATTATATCCTTCCACCAAGCCTGCTGATTGTGGATGATTTGCACTATGAAACTTTTGCACGATCCCTAAACCACGACACACACTCTTCATCACACTTCCAACAAATTCACTTCCGTTGTCCGACCATACGATCCGAGGCATTCCATAGCGAGGAAAATACTCTTTGAGCAAAATTTTTGCCGTGGATAAAGCCGTATTATCCTTAAGGGGGTAGGCCTCAATCCACCTAGAGAATGCACACACCACAACCAACACATACTTCAAGTTATTACATCGGTCCATGTGGATAAAGTCCAACTGGATGACTTCGAAAGGGTATGTAGGAGGGGCAAAATGACCAGGCGGAGTGGGGGTGCCCTTACCAGGATTGTGCATCAAACACACCATACAATTCTTAACCACTCTCTCTGCACACTTAGTAATCCCATCATTCTTCCATACATGAGACAACAACTTGCATATACCTTTCGTGTTGATGTGCGCCGTACCATGAGCCATTGTAACAACAGCGAGCACATACGCATCCGGTAACATCCATCTCTGCTTCTCTGATAAATCAACCCAACATCCATTCTCATCCAATCTTCCCGTGCTCTCTTTCCATTTAGTCCTTTCCGTCTCAGTGGCCTCATTCTGTATTCCTTTCACACTTTCAATTGTGTCTTCACACATACCAGTCTCTGTTGGCCATCTCACTGAGCTCGTAACATACATTCTGTTCGTCAAATCTTTAGCTGTGTCTTTAGCCGTTTCATCCCCAAACGCATTACCACGACCCACATCGTCCGTTACTTTCTGATGCGCACTACATTTGACTATGGCCACCTGTTTAGGCAATGTGAGTGCATCTAAAAGATCATTTACAAGCTGACCATGCTGAATCTTCGTACCATGCGACGTAAAGAATCCTCGCTCCCTCCACAGTCGCCCAAAACTATGTGCCACACCAAACGCATACTGGCTATCTGTAAACACATTCACCCGTTTAACTTTAGCCAACACACACACTCTCGTCAATGCGATCAACTCAGCAGCCTGAGCCGAATTCTGACTTAATCTTGCTCTTTCCACAATCGTTCTCAATGTTACTACAGCATACGCAGTCGTCACATCACCATTCGGCAACTTAAAACAGGAACCATCCACATATAAAGTGCCATCGGGATCTGTCAATGGAGTATCTTTTAAGTCAATACGACCCTTGGTCTCTTCTTCAGTTTTAAGATAACAATCATGTAGTGCTTCACCACTTGACTCCGTATCGATCGGCAGCAATGTTGCTGGATTCAACACATTACATCGTTTTATCCGTATATGACTGGCCAGTAACGTCAACTCATATCCAGACAACCTTGCGCCTGTCAGATGTTGAGTTTTCGTTCGATTCAATAGAGTGTCAACTGCATGCGGAACCATCACCGTAAGCATATTATCCATGACTAGACCTGCGGACTGTCGAATGGACGCCGCAGCTGCCGCTGTTGCCCTCAAACAACTCGGTAAGGCTATAGCTACTGGGTCTAAAGTCGAAGAAAAATAGGCGCATGGGCGTTGCTTGCCGCCAAAAGGTTGTGTCAGAACACTCAACGCGCAACCATCCCTCTCGTGAACGTATAGTGTAAACGGCTTACTGTAGTCAGGAGTGCCCAACACAGGAGCCGAACACAACGCATCACGCAATTCAAAAAAACTTTTCTGACACTCTTCAGACCAAGGCAATGGGGATGGAACATCCTTGCACGTAAGGGCTATCAATGGTTTTGCCAACAATGAAAAATTTGGAATCCATTGTCTGCAATAGGACGTAATACCTAAAAAGGCACGAACATCTCTTTGGCTCTTAGGCACAGTCATTCGGGAAATTGCTGCGATTCTTTCTGGGGTCAACCTTCTCCCTTCTTTTGACAATAAGTGACCTAGATAGGTAACTTCTTGACAACAATACTGTAGCTTTGAAGGCGATACCTTGTGATGTAAGTCATGTAGATAGTGTAATAATGATACCGTAGCCGTTTTGCAAATAGCTTCTGTATCAGCTGCCACTAAAAGATCGTCAACGTATTGAATCAAAGCCGCACCCGTTGGTAAAACAAAGGCATCAAGTTGACCTTTAAGTGCTTGGCTGTAGATTGACGGACTCTCACAGTAGCCCTGTGGAGCGCGTTTTAGCCTAAAACTGCGACCACCTAATGAGAATCCGAATAGGTCTCTGCTCTCCTCTGCAATCGGAATGCTAAAGAAAGCATTTTTTAGATCGATCACCGTGAACCAGGAGGCAGATGCCGGAATCATTGTTAGTAAGGCTGTAATATCGGGAACCACAGGAAATTGTGGACCCACTATTTTATTTACCTCTCTCCAATCTATTACGAAACGATACACAGGAGGTTTAGTTGGGTCAGTTCGTTTCAGAATAGGCAACACAGGGCTATTACACACGTTTCCACGAGTTTCTTCAACAACACCTTTTCCAATGAGATCATGAACGATTGCTAACAGCGCTCGTTCGCCCTCAAGAGAAATACGATATTGAGATAAACGTGGTAACCGTACATTTGGTTTCAATTGAATCACATAAGGTGGAATGTCTAACAGGCCCACATCATTGGGACCTGTGGCCCATAGGGATGCAGGGAGGGAACTCAATTCCGGTGGGAATTTATCGACCGACAAATACATGGGAGAGATCACTCTACGTCCTAATGTAAGTTCCACTCCTTCGGGGGAACAGTACAAAGTTGCATATAGTCGTTTCAACAAATCCAGGCCCAAAAGATTCTCACCACAACCTGTAGATAGAATCAGTGGAGCCGTTAGCTCACGAGGTCCAATCATAAGGGGCAAAGGACCAGAGATTGGGTTGCTAACAGGGGCGCCAGAGAATCCAACGGAAACGTTTGTTAAGCCAGACAAAGGTGCGCCAGGGAGTTTCGAATGCATGATGGAACTTTTCGTCGCACCAGTGTCTAACAGAAAAGGCTCAACTACACCCGATGTAGCCACTGCAACGTAAGGCCCACTCTGATCGACCGGAACTGATACTACTCCCTCTCTTTGTCGTTGGCTGTCCTAGTAATGGTCATTTGCAACAGTTTCATGTTCTACGTAATAATCATCCACATTATACTGTGTAGATCGAACTGACCCCGTATTCCGTTGGTCAAAACAATTATTCGTATCTGATTGATTTTGATGGCGATCAATCTGATTTTGTGGTGAACCACGACCTCTACCTCGTGATGCCTGTTGAGGACCACCACCACGGTTTCCTCGTGTCGACACACCATTCAGATGGTCCCATAAGGCCGGACAATCATATTTTATGTGTCCCTCTCTCCTACAATATGCGCACTGATTATACCCAAGTGAAGATCTATAATCAAAGTTGTCAGAGCGCGGCTGCATCCTATCGGGCTGTGCTCGTGGTCGATACTGCTGTTGTGAATCATTTTGGTTTGATCGTGGAGGATATGCTTGCTGCAATAAAACCTTTGTTTTGAGCTCCTTCGTTTTCTTTTCTACACGATCACTTTCTTCCTTTTCCCTATTCTCATAATACTGGGCCGTTGCTAGTATTTGCGCAGGGGTTGAAACCGCCCACACACTCTCTGAATTCTTCAATTTGTTGCTTAGCTCAGGCAACAAATTCGACACGAACTTGTCAACAAATAACCGCTGGCCTCCCTCAGCGCCCATGTCCTGGCCGCTGTGGTCGACAAACGCGTCCTCAAACCTCGTGAAGAAATCCGAGACACTCTCGTCTTTCTTTTGCTTACAAGCGGATAACTTGTCCCAGTTCACCTTCATCGCTGGCATGAGAGTTTTCATGAGCGTAATTATTTTCTGAGGCAAATCCAAGATCAGCTGGTCAGGCTTAGCCCCACCAACTTGTAATGCATCAGCCGCTATCAGTGCAGCCCAATCACCCCCTAGTTCAACTGCGTGGTCGGCTTGACGAATTTTCGCCCAAACTGGTTGCGGTACAACATTACCGAACAACATGTCGATGTCGGCAAGGTTCATAATAGAAGCTTCCACCAGTTGTGATAACTCCTTATAATAACCAGCCGGATTCTTACGCGGATCGGGCAAGGATTGCTTCACTTGCAAAACTTCCGATCGTTTCCATGGAAGATGTATCCATACCCTTCGAAAATGCGGTAGAACCGGAGGGACAACATTAGCATCACCAGGTACCCAAAGTGGCGGAACCTCTCTCATAGGATACTGACCAGGAACCGCTTTCCAATTCTCAGTGGTATCATCTAATGACACCCGAGAATGCGCTGTGGATCTGAACGCTAATCAGCGTTCCACGGCACATCGTACATCTTCACCTACAATCATACCGTTCGAAAAGTGACTCTGAAGTTCAATTATGTCGAGCGGTACATTATCTACATCATCGTTATACCATTCTTCCCTCAAAAAGTTACACATCTCTTCAAACACGAATCTCTGCGTAGGCTCATTAAACTGACAAAACGTGTCGAAGACCACACGTGGAGTGTAATTAGCAGGATGTCTTATCCACCTATGTGCCATGGTTACTAACGTCTCTTTCTCCCTACCACTAGGGATCTGACTCCGTCTCTGAGGAGTTTCAGATAAATCAGACGAGAATAACGGACCAGAAAGTGGTGAATAAAGGGTAGCAACAGAGTTAGGAACACGCTTACGAACAGAAGGAGAAAGAAAAGCAGGGGCAACAACACTGGAGGTGAAGGAAGGCATAGTAGGAACGGACAAGGTAGTCAGAGTAGCAGAAGCAACAGTCTGCGAAGGTACAGATACAGGGGCAGTAGGAACAAGGACAGGTGGTGGAACAAACGTAGGGTTAACAGCGGGCTGACCCGCAGCCGCTGGAGCAACAAGAGGAACAACAGGAGGAGCTACAGGAGCAGCTACAGGAGCAGTAGCACCCTGTACATAAGGAGGTGGTGATTTCATTAAATACGATAACAAGGAATCCTCCTTCGAGTCTTCTCCTTTCTTTTCTAGACTAGTTGGTAAAACCGGATAACATTTATCTATTTTCATGTGATGCAATCTAGTAGAGATTTCCATTTCCTTTTCTTCTTTTTCCTGTTTACATTCTCGTATAGTTTGCATTATCGGAACGAACCCTTGCTTTTGATCCTTTTTAAGTTGTTTGATTTCTTTCTGCTTGGCCTCTTTACGCCATATCCGAAAAGAATCAAACATAGCTGGCCTAGCTTTCTTTAAAAATAATTTAGCCTCAAGATTGTCTAAAATCGAAAGTTCAAAAGTTCCATGTGGTGGCCATCTAAGGTCACCGTCTTTCTTTGTATAGCGGATCCAGTAATCATTATATATTATAGGACCCACCCCATGTCGACTATAAAGATCATGTATCGGAGTTCCAACTGGAGGTATCGGACACGAGTCCTCCAACCGGGAATCCATTGCGCAACATTTGAAAATACGAAACAAACCACTATGGCTAGGCATCGTGCACACTAACCTAGTATCAAACTTCAAGGATTATCGAAGCAATTAAACCTCGTGAAAGTCAAAACCCTCGGTTTTTGGCAATTGCAACTGTCAAATAATACTAAGAACCAATAAATGCAATGGAACCATGCAATACAACAAAGCCTTAAGGCTACCACAAAGCTCGGAGAGCTAACCACAAAGCCTGAGGAAGCTATTACAAAGCTCGGTGAGCTATTACAACAAAGCCTTAAAAGGCTACAACAAAGCTTTCAAGAAGCTAGAACAACCACTAAGGACTGGGAGCGACCCACAAATACTTAACTCAGAACTTCAATGGCGTCATCAGGAAGGCCCGTCTATCGTCTCGCTTGTACGTAAGGTCTGCACCGGGCGTCGAAGACAGGTCGACAGTCAGGGCATCGGTCCGTCGCAGCCGTCAGGAGGCGGGAATCTTCGCAGGGAAAATCTTTGGGCCACTTATTTCGACAACATGATCGATGAAGCGGGGTGCACCTTCCCTCGGAGATTTCACACGAAGTTCCCCACGATCATCAGGCTTTGGACCGGTACCGCTGAAGTCGCCCCACGTTGGGCGCCAACTGAAGGACTGGACTTTTAACAGTACCAGCGGTGCCAGGGAACAACACCTATAACCTTCATGGGATACCTGTTTCGGCGCACAAACTACAGAGACACGGGACACTTCCTTCGGCGTCAAAGATCAGCGTTTATTACTGCAGGGAAACAAGAGTCATAAGAAGTACATAGGCATGTAGGTTCTGCGAGTCTGCTTCAAATTGCATATGTAGGTCGCTCTCTTTTATACAAAATGTTGCCTTTGCACAACACGTGAACAAAAGGTTACAATTCAGTTCCCACAGTAGAACTTCAAATGGGTCGCTTTCATGTGTTCAGAATCCCGGAACATAATTACAGTAGCAATGTCGGTTCCCAACTGTAAAAGCACATCTTCCCACCATTAGGCACACCCATTAGAGTTGTAAATGACCAGAAGGAAGAGACAAAGAACAGCTGCAGGGAAGTCAGACAAGTGTAGAGAAAAGAGTGTGAGGGTAATATCGGAAGCATGATCGTAGGATCAAAGAGCTGGATCCATCGCCTGCACGGCTGTCACAATAGACCGGTACAACCAGATTACCCTCAAGCTGGGCCATCTGCCTTCGCTGTGTCATTCCTCCGGCCATAAAGACTCATGAAAGGAATATGCATCTTCCGTAAGGTTTGGGAACTAGAGGGTCAGGGGGCGAACAGTTACCTGCTCGCTGACTACGTGAGGGCAAGAAACAAAATGGATGCCGTATCTAAAATGGAACCCAAGGGTTCAGATGAAGAAACCGTGATATTAGACGAACCCTGGCAGGTAGCGTAGCGAAAATACACACACTTGCCGAACTCGTCATTTACGGTTCGTAGATACCAAACTCGTCCATATTCGGTAATGCCCAGAACGCCGTAATAATTTTTACGGAACCTCACACTTGAAGTTTGATTTTCTATTTATGGGAACGGGAAGTACAGGATCATGACGGGCAGTGAGGCAAGCAAAAAAGGGGGGGGCCGTGGTGAGCCACGAACAGGCGATCATAGAAGGTACAGGATAAATCCGACAAGGACTAAACATATTGATAAAAACAATTCCAACGGAAGCACCACTAGGAGAGGCAATTGCGCTCGCCGTCCCGCGCCCACCCACCACAGCTACAACCTGACTTAGCAAACAGACGTAAAAAGAGCCCATCGTATAAATCAATACGTTACACACCCCAATAAAAGGAAAGAGATCCCCCACGAAAGAGGGAGGGGAAGGAAAAAGAAAAAGAAAGGGACTCCTCCTCAAACACGTGCCCCCTGGCGAACGAAACAGGAAAACATCAACCGGCACACAGCAACCATTATAAATCAGCGATAGGAACACGTAGCGAGCCGTAATCACAATAAGACCGGGAGGCCAGTGCATCCGAAACACCCCAGGGGAACACATGACAAGACGGAGTCCCGAGAAAGAGAATACTTAAGAGCCATAGAACAAAAAAAGGGGAAAAAAGGGGGGAAAAAGACCCCCCAAAGTGACAGACCCCCCCACCCACCCGCGAGCCCACCCTGCACCCCTGCAGAAGGCTATGGCCTACCCCCCCAGCAGCGTGCCTGTCGCCCTAATCAGAACCCGAAATATAGAAGAGCAAAGGCAAGACGGAAATATAAGACAAAAAGGAGGGGGGGAAAGGGAAAAAGGGAAAGAAAACGCACGGGAGAGGGCCATAGAACAGGATCAGCAGCGCCCACCCACCCGCCTGAAAAAGGGCAGAGCCCTCGGGAAGTCAAAGAAGCATAAGGATACACTCCAGGAGCACCACAAAGTCAAGCAGATTCATACCGTTACATGCCGATCATCCAACCAGTACAAGACTACCGTACACAGAGGCAAGTTCGTCTCAGCCCTGTCCTTGTTTGTCCAAAGTTGTAGTCGTTCGATTCACCAAGAACCAGACCGCGAAGAACAGAAAGCAAAGAACAGGGAGATAAAACGGCAGTCCAGATAAGATACGTGGAGTAGAACCCGGATGATCCGGAAAAGTCAGAGAACATCGCAAGCAATACAGGCACAATTTCAGGGACAGTTCGAAGAAAGCCGACCCAGCGGGGCCGGCACAGGAGCCAGGGTCGGTCATTCGAGGCGAAGAGAGGCAGAAAGAATCATCGAGTCCAGTCCGGACGGGACCCGGCCCCCGGATCAGTGGCGCAGGAGACAGAACAGGACGATGAAGGGCAGCGGAACTCCGCACACCCACAGAAGCGGCAGTCGCCGGGCCCATGCTACCCAGGATAGTTCCATCCGCACCCAGCAACGGCGAAGCCGCACCCAGTTTAGGGGGCCCGAACTGCCCGAATAGAGGATCCACCTCCAGGGTGACAGCGGGTGCGGCCACAGAAGCTCGCCAGGAGTGTAGGGCGGCAAGGATGTCCGCAAGTGTAGGAAAACCTTTACAGTATCCGGCACCCGGGCCATGCGGCGGGCCTCCAGCGCTCGTCCAGGCCCGGCTGAGACATTCAGGGTCGGCCGCCATCTTGGAAGCCCGGCGGGGCCGCGGCGTCCGTCAACCCCCGTCCGGGCAGCAGCGAGGCAAATGAAGACCAGCCGACCGGCAGCAGGGCACCTCCAGAGCAGGAAGGGGGGCCACCAGAAGAAGGGGGATCGCCGGCCCCCCAGTGCCGCCGGCCCCGTTCTCCGAGTCCGGGCGGAGGGGATCAAAATGGCCGGAACGGAGAACAAAGGGGGAGCAAGCCGAATGTACGGTCAGCCCCGTCAACGAAAGGCAGCGCCTCCACCCAAGGCCACCGGTCCGCCGGAGTCGGCCAGCAAGTCACAGCCGGCCTATACGCACAACGGCCTCTACGACCGCGTCCACTGCGCCATCAAGGGCCGATCATCGTGCTCCGCCCCGTCCGGGCGCCGCCAAGAAGATCCAGGCCAGCCCGCTCCGGAGGCCCCGAAGCGAGCGGGAGCGCCGTTCAGGATCCACGGCACCCAAGGACATCCAGAGCAAAAGGTGAGTGCCTGCAAGGTATCTGAACGCTACAGCATAGCAAAGAGGACTTCCCGGGGCAGGATAACAGCAGGATATATGATAAAAACAGGCAGGCGAACGGAGCTGAGCAAAAACGCGGCCATCTCGGACGCGAGCTTGGCTCCTCCCCCCCACGGTGTTTTTGATAACCTATTTCCAATTCGAATACCTGATATGCATGGTCACTTTGGGTGGAATATTTGATCTTATATTTTGTCACACATGCAAGTAAAGGAAGAGTTGTGATTGTATAATCTAGAATTGACTGCCCGTGAACATCCTGATAGGTCCACCGCGGAGGAGTATCCTCTTTTGTTCGGCCATTTAGGACTCGAAGGCCTAAATGTTCTAGTGTCTGCACCAGCTGTTGCCCCAATAAGTCCCATCTCTTTATTAATGCAGGTGCTTGTGGAGGAACGGACTATTGCTCGTTGCCTGCTATCAGTTGATCATCATCATCTGGTGTATAGATTAATTATGAATTAAAATCGCCAGTGATTATTATGTCCCATTCTGGATTATCAAACCTTATAGAGGCGACTAGCGACATTAGTTTTTTGGATTGTGCCTTTTTTTTCCTTGCATTTGGATGAATGTAAAGATTTATTAAAATTACTGTTGTTTGATTTTTATGCCCCAGTACCATTTTAATTACTTGTTGATCAGATGTCGTACTCGGTAATTGTTCTGTATTAATATTTAGCGCAGTTGATATGTAAGTTGCTAAGCCATCCTTTGGCCTACCATAATTATGTGTTCTGGTTGCCTTTACTTGGTGGAGTGTATAGTTGGCTACATCCTTGCACTCCATCATCCATGTTTCTTGCAGGGTGATGATGTCATAGTGCTCCCAGTATGCTGGGGCTGTATCTTCCTCTAATTCCTTTTTGGCTCCGGCAATGTTCCACGATAGAAATGTCATGGTACTATTGATGGTGCTTTTGCACTTTGTGGCAAGTCATTCCATATTCCGAACATTTAAGGCTGTGGCCATCCAATTCCATTTATTGCCGTCTTGTTGTATTATAGGACTCTCTGTGGCGTCTTTGTCGGGGTTTGTTTTTCCTCTTGCGTTATGGAGTACTGAATAAGCAGGTGCGTTCTGTTGTTGTTTTTTTGGAATGTTTGGCTCAGTTAGTAGGGGTGCGGGATATCGTCTCTTTATTGGTATTGTCATTGTGATACACCAACTTTCAAACTGTTGTCTGGCATTCATTATTAGCGCTACAATGTCTTCATTTTTCCAAGTTGATAATGTTTTTTCCATACTACTATTCTCTTCTTTCTCGAGGAATTCAATTGACAACAGATCAGAGGTAGTCAAATGCTTTAAGGTAGGAATTTCAGCTATTAGTTTTAGTAAATTCCCTCTATTGAGGAGATCTTGTTGCCTCTGAGAAATTTAATGGGGGGTCAATATGATCTGTTTATTACAACTATTTTCTCGATTATTACCGAGATGTATTCCTTTTGGTTCAGCGCGTTGAAGTACCTCTCTTTGACTAGTTCCATGTCTGTCACCTGCCCGCTTGTTGATTTTAATTAAAATGTTTTCGTTGGGTACATCTTCTACCGGAGATATTATGTGGTCCTTCTCAGTAATGCCCTTTGTTTGCACTGGGTTATTTTGATCATCAGTTGATTGATTTATTGGGGTAAGGCCTGATACTTCCCTTTGATTACTTTCATATCTATCTCCTATTTGTGTATTGATTTTAATTCTCAATTTTTCCTTCGACACCTCTTCTTTTAGGATATTTCTTCGCTCCGGTTCTGTAGTGCCTTTTCTTTCAACGGCATTACTCCTAGAACCCAAAGGTCGCTTCTCTTGAGTCTGTTCTACTGTCTTTCTTTGTTTCTTTCCTGAGAGATCCCCATGTGGATTATTGCTCCTGTTTGTATAGTTTTCCTTCTTTTCCATCTCATGTTGGAGAAATCTTTGCTCCCTCTCTGAGCTACCCGTTGTTTGAGCCAGATTATTCCTGCTAGTGGTTGATCGCTTTGCGAGGGTTCGTTTCAATGCACATAAGATTTGATGTTGATTTATCTGCATCATATTACATGATTCTTCTGTTTGTATACTATGACTTAATGATGTCAATTGGGTAAGATCTCCTTGTTGACACTCTTCCTCTACTATAGCTCTTTGATCTATTTGTATACCTTGCATTTCTGGATCTATGTTGACTTTTTTGGTTTCAAAGATAGGGAACCATTTCCTACTGGTACTCATTTCTTGTATTACGTTGGGATTATTCTTTCTGGATTTCCTTGCTCTTTTTCTCTGTCTCTTGGTTTGCCGGCATTTCTCTACCTTGCCTTGGCCTTCTTGTAAAAGCTGCTCACCGTTTACATGGGATGCGTTTTTTACTATGATCCCGAGTCCATCCCTGCTCATCTTTGGTATATCCTTTCCAGAGTTACCCTTAATATAATTGGGACTTTCGATATTAGTACAAATCATTTGAGTTTCTGCCACGGTCGGTGCTTTTGTGTCACTGGTAATAGGGCTTTGTGGGTTTGATTCTGGGATTTTTGTTAGACAGTTTGTTGTTCCCTCCACATCATTAATCTTTTTCCTATCATTTAGAATACTTGTTAGGATCGCTGGAACGTTGCTTCGCTTATCAATTATTGGGCCGCAAACACAATCTTTGCTTAATACTGTTTTTATTTCTCGATCTTCCATTGTTAGATCAGCTAGTGTTTCCAGTTTCGTGTTAATTCCTACGATAAAATACGATGGAAATTCACTAAGCCAGACAAAACAAACTCATTGTAACAAATTTGCAGTATACATTAGTCTCATGAAGCATTAACATTTTCCAGATCCACGGGATCCAGAATATGTCTAGTTTATAAAAGTGTCAGAACACTACATTTAAAGGATATAGGATAACTAATAATATCGGGGAACAGTTACAGTCCTAAAATGTCTTGAAGATGGATGTAGAAAAGAGGTTTTATTGTGTGCCTGGCACTAGACACTTAGAGGCAAATATTAGTTGTTATGGATTTCTGCTGTTGTATATCGATTTGAAAAGCGAGATAAAAGAATGTCAATGCACTATGCTGAAATACATTTGTCTTTCTGGGATAAAGAGGATAAATGGAACAGGTAATGCACGGTTGAGATTAGACACTCATAAAGAGTTGATTAACTACATGAGCTATGCAATAGTCATGTGACCAAATCCTTGGTATCCCAAAGAGTGCAGAACTCAGACTGATTGGCATCGAACTCCTCGATGCTGGGCAACATCAAACTCCATGTAGCTACAAACCTAGTGGAGGTCTTCTGACCATCATCCAATCTTAGATTAATTTTGATATTATCAACATGTGCTCCATAGTTTTAACTAATTGAGCTTTTAAGAGGCCAAGGTTTCAGGTGGACCTGCAAATTAAATAAAACAAGGTACAATAATAATCAAAGCAATGTTTGACATTAACTGGTTCTGAAAAGTATGACCCTAGGCTGATGTTCAGTTTGTCCCGAAAGACAACAGTTATATAATGTATGCCTTTTCTACCAAAGCAGACTTCTGGTGTATGATCCTGAAGAATGACTGGGTAATAGTGTCAGAAAACCTGTCTACAGGGAGGCATGTTTAAAGTCACACTCTTTGGTCTTGAAATTAACAGGAATAGCCTCAAATACTGGAGCATGTGTGCAATTCAGAAACAAAACTGTTTGCAACACAAGATTGGTAATCTTTAATATGGGTAATAGCCCTAACACAATAAATATAATTTTTTACTATTTGCCAAAATGTTAATACTGAATATATTGACCTAGCAAGAATGAAAGGTTAAGTCAGCTCTGGATGACCTGAACATCTGGCCTGCTGATAGAATCACATTCCAGCAGCAACATGTTTATGTCAGTAAGCCAGGTATACTGCATGATGTTTGGTAGGCCTCAAACGGAATATAAACATGGATTACCGCCTTTGCTTAGTTGGACTGAACACGTCGCTGTATCAGATCCTTCAAATTGATTTGAGTGAGGATCCAGGTGTGTCCCTTCAACCTGAGTTATTACAGATTCAGGGCTGATGTTAATTTGAGAGAAGAAAATTATAATGAATTTCAGTTTTCCTTGAATCAGAACAAATGTTTTCTCTAAGTTCACCCTGAAGAACTGGAACTTCAAGAGAACATGAAAGCAGGTCAACTGGATCTTAGTAACTGCTGACGATTACCTCACCCTATAAAATCTTGGTGTGAAAAGTTCTCAGGCGGAAAAGATGAAAGAACTTTTGTCTTTCATGGTACAATATCCTTAGATCCAGACAACCTCTGTTGCAACCTCTGTAGATTGTATTGCATGACCCAAGCCACCAAAATATTATCTGCATTGTTCTCTTTAATCAAACACCATATGCAGTGTTGGTGGTTCACACTCTAAAATTGTTGGCTCTGTGTATTGGGGTACATTCCGGTCAACAATGGGCATAATAAGAGGTCTCTGCATGGGCTGTGATGTGATTCAGTAGATAATATGGTATTCCTCCTCTTAATTCACAACTTTAATGTGTGTAGTTAGTTTAAAACTATATTCAAAGATTAATCATTTTAAACTTATTCTTTATGATAAATATAATTAATTACAAAAGCTCACTGACCTGCTTCTTCAGTCCTTATTTTTTCGGAAGGAACGCTTGGTATTCCATTCCCCATTTTGTTACTTGCAACTACACGAAATTTATATTCAACCCATGGGCTCAGGTCCACAGCTGTTGCTAACATTGATTTCCCACTGATTACTTCCGGAACTAAAA
The DNA here is from genome assembly GCF_964261635.1 of Lissotriton helveticus. Lineage (NCBI taxonomy): Eukaryota > Metazoa > Chordata > Amphibia > Caudata > Salamandridae > Lissotriton > Lissotriton helveticus. The sequence goes on from NC_136070.1 coordinate 1,173,238,952, forward strand.
ACAAAAAATAAAACTAAATAATCTTACTAAGTAAATGGTAGAAGTTGATATAGAAAGCAAGCTAGCAAAGAGAAGATTATTCATTTACCTGTTGCCACTGCCTGCCAGCCCACTGAATAAATGGTTCGTGCTTGGATGACATATGATGTGACTGGGCTGTGGTTATCCATGGCAGGACGCCAAGACACTGTAGCTGTGCTGCCTGTTATTTCGATCACTTTCACATCTTTAGGAGGGCCAGGGGGACCTAAAATAAAAAATAAACACATTATCAAAGTTTAAATATCATGCATTGCAAATTAGTTTCCATGGCTTTTTAAACAGTATGCCAAGCATTTGTTTTTCTAGAACAACCTCTGGCCTTTAAGAAATCATTCTTTGTTAAATAATATTCTATTAGATGCTGCAGAGTACAAGAGTACAGCAACAAATATGCATCAAAAATTATATATATATATTAACAGAGTCCAGGATGTAAAATCACAGACCAAATAATTTGATTAGAAAGTTGTGTCATCTTGCCAAGAAGACTTGATCACATCCAGGAGATATCTATTTGCTGCCAGGTAGTAAACGTCTATAAACCTACCATACTGCAAAGAGAAAACAGACAGTTATACCACAAACCCTACATACTTTAACTGAAGAAGGATCCATGTTGGAACTGCAAGTGGTTCTGCCAGTGATAGACATGTTGTGGATCAGCTCCCCTTATCAATACCCCTAAACCAGCACACAGAAGAGATCTGCACTAGTTTTATATTAAGACTTTATTATAAACCAACATAGAACATAATATATGCAGAACAATGGTAGCAGATTTCCCAATTATTGTGTTAAGAGAAAAACTGAAGTATAATATGAAGAAAGATAACATGATATTAGTTAGCATTTCTTCCGCTTACAAACCTCTCAATACTAATCCTCAGTAACTAGAAAGTCTCATTCTGAGGGGTAGAAAACATAGAAGCCGTATACCTGATGCCAAGGGGCCAGCCTTTATCAATTGACACATATCACATTCTGTTGTATTCCGGGCTGTCCAGATCTCTGAGGAGAGATGTTTGTTCCAGGAGTGCTTCTCTCCTCTCTAGCTTAGCGGTGAAAGAGTGCTACTCTAGCGTGAAGTTTGCAGACCTCTCCTTCGGACCGTCCGTTGCCCTAATCTGAATGTATCCTCAAGTTAAATCAATAGTTTTTATGAACGTGGCAGCTTCTAACCAGTCTATGAATTCATTAGATAATTAGGCATGTTTTTCTGGTCTCAACACCTTATCTCTGTCTCCATGAATATGTACATTACGAGAGAAAGTGTTAGACCTGACATCCTTGGCATGGTTTCCCCTGACTTTTTGCCTTCTGACCACCTGTTTAGCTGACTTCATTTTGCTGGCTTTCAGAATTTACCACTGCTAACCAGGGCTTAACTGCATATGCACTGTACTCAAAACATGGTAACATCGTCTTAACCACAATTGGCATATTTACTTAACTTATAAGTCGCTAGTAAAGTATGCTATATATGCCCAGGGCCTGTAAATTAAATGCTACTGGTGGGCCTGCAGCATTGATTGTGACACCCACTTCAGAAGCCCTTTATCCCCTTGACCACAGCGCAAATTTAGCCGTGGTGCTGGGGAATTAATGAGTGGGTGTGTTTCGGGCGGCCCTCGTCTGTCCTCCGCACATGCCCACTGTGACATCGGACACCCGAGAGCCGTCTGACGCACGCAACGGGTTAAACATTCGCAGGCTTGCCACTTCAGGGCCTATGTGCGCAGTGTTTATCTGCCATTTCGACCTGGCAAGTTAACCTACTTGCCAGGCACAACCCTTCCTTTTTAATACATATAAGTCACCCCTAAGGTAGACGCTAGGCAGCCCTATGGGCAAGGTGCAGTGAATTTACAAGGTAGGACATGTGCTTCTGAGTTTTACATGTCCTGCTAGTGAAAAACTGTTACATTTGTTTTTCACCACTGCAAGGTCGATCTCTCCCATAGGTTAACATTGGGATTGCCTTAAACATCTTTTAAGTGTAATATCCAATAGGGAACAAATAGAGATTTGGAGTTTGTGTCTCTAGACTCAAAATTTAAAATCACAACTCATGGTGAAGTTGGAGTCACTTTTAGAAAGTTGGCATTTTCTTACTTTAACCATTCTGTGCCTCTGCCTTTCTCTAATACATGTCTGGATTGGGTGACAGCTAGGCTTTGTGTATGTCTGCTAGGCAGTCACACACAAAGGGAGCTGGGGTGTGACTTTTGCATCCTGATGGCCCATCACCAGGCTGAGGGGCCTTCCTGAGGTAATTCGGGAGGGAGGAACTGACACTTACACCTCAATAGGGCTGTGTCTGTTCCCACACAAAGAGCTTAATATCCCCCTGTAGTGAGTCTGGTGCCAGGGCAGGAAAGGCAGGGTCCTTGCAATCTTCATAAGACTTCATAAGAAGTCTCCCTCACTTCAAAGGCACATCTGGGTATACGTACTGGACCCCTGACACCACCAAATCAGAAATGTGCTGGAACCAAGGACATTCTGCCAGGAAGAAGAGCTGCCGAGCTGTAGGAGAGTCTGCCATATTTCTAACTGCTTTAATGTGTTGGCCTGCTGCGTGCTGATTGCTGTGCTGTAGGATGAACTGCCACTTTGCTACCGGCTTTGCGGTGCTGGCCGGCTGCCTCTTTTCTGGAAGTGAGAAGGACTGGATCTGCGCGCTGCATCCTTCAACCCAAGTTTTCGCTGGCTTGCCTCCTGTTTTGAAGTCTTAGGGCCATCATAGACTTCCTTCAACTCTGCTTCAGCTGTTGGGCTCTGCCAACCGTGAGTCCTGGCCTACCAAGATGTGCCAATCCAGCCCTGGTCCTTGAAATTGGGTCCTGCAGCAGTTTTTCCACATAAATCGATGCAGTTCAGACTTTGCATTGAGTGGGAATGATGCAGTGCCATTCGACGCAGAGTCGCTACAAGCACCTCCCGGCGTGACTCGATGATGACACGGGACCCAACTGTGAGGTTCAACGCCAACGTAGTGCCTGCATCCCGAATGGTTCGACAATGACGTGTGACCGGACTGTGAGGTTCAACGATGATGCAGCGTAAAGGGTTCGACTGTGAGGCTCGACGAAGACGCATTGGCCCAACTGCATGAATCAGAACTGACGCATTGAGACTTTGACACCGACCCTTGCCCCCAAGGTACTGTTCAACAGGACCTGCATGCGTCCTGTAGCTCGGCTGCCCTCTATCATGGTCATCTGATTTTTTAATTTACCCCTGTTCAGTGCTATATCAAGTAACCTCTAAACGATACTTGCTTCTAAGCACTATATGAAGTATATTCTTTAAAATGATATCTCAAGTTCTACTTATTGGATTTTTGTCATTTTGGTCTTATTTTTACTAATATAATTACTCTCTATTTTTCTAAATTGTTGTGGAGTCTTTTTTTGGAGTTTTCCCTGTGTATTTAAAGTGTTGCCCAAATATTTTGCACATTGCCTCTTAAGTTAAGCTTGACTGCTCTGTGCCAAGCTACCAGAGGGTGAGCACAGGTTAATTTAGGCTGTGTATCTGACTTAGCCTGACTAGGATTGTGTTACCTACTTGGACAGGGTGTAAAACCTCTGCCAACTAGAGACCTCATTTTTTTAACAGCCATTGAGTGCTGAAGGACTGGGAGCTTTGGAGAACAACCTCCTCGAAATGACAGGGAGGAATTGAAGATTCACAAAAGGGTGGATCAATACTTTTATGATTTAGAACCCTACTGACTTTATAAATAATCTATGGGATCACACATAGGAAGGTGATGTACGATTACTCATAAGCAATTAGACCATATTACGGGTAACATATTAGATGTATTTAGTTTGGTGAATGTGGACTAGAGATTGACCTCTAGGCTAGGTTTCTCTGTTCATTTGTACCCAAATCAGCATAATACAGAGTGGGATAGGGGTTGGCAAGGAAGGAGCATTATATACCAAACTTATGGATGGATGACAACAAAGTTGACAGTTCAATTTTATTGGTTTCTGGATAGTTCATCCTTGAATAATTATTTAGAACAGGGTTGTTATATTCTTTATATTTCTTCCTTATAATTTGTTCCCTCTTCAGCACTTACATTTCTTATATTGTAGTGATATGAATGCTCAAGAAGCCAAATGTTAAGGCTTATGTAATATGCTAAACTAATGTGTCTGTTTTTTGTTTTTCTTGAAATACGTTGCATGTATTTTATATATTTACTTTCCAAAATCAATAAAAAATATTGAGATACAAAAAAGCGAGTCTGCCATGATTATTATCAGATGTGCCATGTGTATCATTATGTAAATTACTATGCTTGTAATACGCCCTGTCGTTTTTATATGAATTTGGCCATGCTCATTGACTGTCTGTCTATTCTAGTACATGGTGAGGGTATGTTAAACTGAGATCACCAAAGAATACCAAGGAGGTGTCTTTTCTCACCCTAAAGCGATCACAATAATATAGTTTTGAGTAAAAAAAAATCACACAGTGCCATGAGTGTATCACAAATGACACGTTCACAGGCTATAGTAGGTTGGTTTTGCGAACTACATGCCATATGTGCATTTCAGACATGGTCAATGAAATACATATCTATTGAATGAAATGTGACATTTGCATTACCAAAATGTCCCAGCTCCCTATAATTAGCAGTATAATATTACCACCATCCCTCCCCCGTTTGTAATTGAAAATAATTTGATACCAACTTAAAATGTACCTCTTACAATAAGCCGAGCAGCTGATGAGACCTTGTCGACTGCAGTCTGTACCACACACTCATAGTCTCCACTGTGCTGGAGTTGAATGTTTCTTATCATCAAATCTCCAGAAGAACTCTGCCCAAAAAAAAATACTTAATTAAATATTTCAGAATTTACTTTTAAACAACGGTACGAAGACAAAGTTCGTTGATAATGAAAGGAAAAATAATGTACTTCGGATTTTATGGCTTTTGTTTACAAAATGGAATCAAAGATATATGTACTGAAGATAAGTATTCCATTCCATTCTAACAAACTTTATTTCCGTCGATATATACCATAAAAAGTGCATGCGTGAAAACAGTTAAAACAGGTAAAAAGACATAGCATAGAGCATAAACATAAATAAGTATACAGATTACAAATTTAAATCATTCTCCTCCACTGTTAGTAGAAAAATCCTCGGACACTCCAGCATGCTCAATAAAGTTTTTAATGACACCAAACAACATGTTTCGACATTACGCCATGCTCACGGTCATAGATACACATCACTTCAATTTCATTTTATAAACATTTAAAAAACAGGGACCAAATCAAATGCCCTTCTTCTGATCTACAAATATTAGAGACTGCCACCCTCTATTGACACCATTTTCCAATATAGAAGTTGGAGTCTAAATAGTTGATCGATGGTGGAAATGTTTTTCTGAATCCGGCTTGGTATGGGCTCAGGATTTCATGCTCCTCCAACCACACGTGAAGGCATTTGAGGAGTACCCATGCAAACAGTTTCTGGGTAACATTGATCAAGTTGATCGGTGTTAGACCTGGCATCATTGGCGTGAGTCTCCCTTCCCTTTTGTCGGATTGCCTCCTCTGTTTTTGATATGTTTTTGCTGGGTATATGTTTTGGGCACTGTGCCACTGCTATTCAGTGCCACAGTGCAAGTGCTCCCTATGTTAAATTGATGTACTAATTAGTGATTCCATGATTGGGTTATTTGAATTACTTGTCAGACCCTAGTACAGTGCACCATGTGTGCCCAGGGCTTGTAAATTGAATGCTGCTAGTGGGCTTGCAAAAAACCGACAAGGGGTTCGGGCTCTAAAGCAGTAAGGTCAAGCCTCACTAAGAGTCTTAACAAAACAAACAACCAGTACTGCAGTATAAATTCACAAATGGTCCTATCAAAATAGTGAATTAAACACTAAATAGACCAGACTACTTATTCTGTCTGAAATTAATCTTTATATGTCATCTTTTTTTATATAACACTTTTTACATTTTTTGTATACATATAAACACAAAAGACACAGATTGTAATAATGAATCAATATATAACAAATACAAATTAGCTCACTGTACAACTTTCTCTCTCATACCATTCAAATCACACTCGTACTCCTATTTACACAATATACATACAGTCATCATTAAGATGCATCAGAATTCAAAACAAAATTTTTTAGAATTCAAAACAAAATTGTTTAGAGGAGCGACCTTGGTATAGGTTTTAATTCACTTTTTGTTTGTCATTTCTTCAAAGAAACCTAAGGTCGCGTGAAAAGGGTCTACGCGTTTCAAACACCCAAACTCGGGGGTGTTTTCATCAGGACCGCATATCTTAGCCCAATAGTGGCAATAGATGAAAAGGGGCGAGTTTGTGGAACATGTGCACTTTGCATGTATTCTTGGGTGAACGGATTATATTTATCTTGAATGAGCGAGTTGTATTTTTTGGACTTTGTGCGGCGGACTGTTGCTCAATGGAATCACGTAATTCATGATTCCTGACTGACAGAGGACAACCGATCCGGATTCAATCGGCGGAGAGAAAAGTGTACAATTTCCAGTGTACGAACACCACACAGACGGCAGGACGCCATTGAGCAACAGTCCGCCGCACAAAGTCCAAAAAATACAACTCGCTCATTCAAGATAAATATAATCCGTTCACCCAAGAATACATGCAAAGTGCACATGTTCCACAAACTCGCCCCTTTTCATCTATTGCCACTATTGGGCTAAGATATGCGGTCCTGATGAAAACACCCCCGAGTTTGGGTGTTTGAAACGCGTAGACCCTTTTCACGCGACCTTAGGTTTCTTTGAAGAAATGACAAACAAAAAGTGAATTAAAACCTATACCAAGGTCGCTCCTCTAAACAGTTTTGAATTCTAAAAAATTTTGTTTTGAATTCTGATGCATCTTAATGATGACTGTATGTATATTGTGTAAATAGGAGTACGAGTGTGATTTGAATGGTATGAGAGAGAAAGTTGTACAGTGAGCTAATTTGTATTTGTTATATATTGATTCATTATTACAATCTGTGTCTTTTGTGTTTATATGTATACAAAAAATGTAAAAAGTGTTATATAAAAAAAGATGACATATAAAGATTAATTTCAGACAGAATAAGTAGTCTGGTCTATTTAGTGTTTAATTCACTATTTTGATAGGACCGCTAGTGGGCTTGCAGCACTTGTTGTGCCACCCACAGAAGTAGCTTGTACAGTGTGTCTCAGGCTTGCCATTGCAAGGACTGTGTGCAGTCTAGTACTGCCATGTTGCCTTGGCCAGTGCACCCACTTGCCAGTCCCTAAACCGTCACTTTTCTTCATATCAGACACCCCTATGATAGGCCCGAGGGCAGGGTGCAGTGTAAGTATAAGTTAGGACATGCCCTGGTGTGTGTAGCATGTCCTAATAGTGAATTATGGCTTTTTTTGTTTTTCACTATTGCATGGCTACCTGTTCTCCATTGGCCAGAATGGGCAGTTAGATTATTACATTTTATAATCCTAACTGACTCAGCGAATATGGTAGAAATTCGAACTTAGTATGCCTGAACTCAGAATGATAAAATACATCGTTTGGTAAAGTTGGTTTTAACATTCTGTGTTTGAAAATACCAATTTTAGATAGTAGGTATTTTCTTGTCTAACCATCCAAAGCCTGCCTCTGCTACTTGTGTACTCCTTGTCAGGAGTTTTGAGTGACAGGGCTGGGGGATTCCAAGAGACAGAATGAGTCAGCCCAGTGGTGAATAGGGCGATCTGCATCTAGATGGGAGGGAGGAGTTGCACCTGGGACCTGAATAGGGCTGGGCCTTCCCTCCACAATGCTGGCTCCACCTCCTGGGGTGCGGCTGATGTCTCTGCCCTGCACTGTGAAAGAAGAGGAGGAATCATGTCAACAAAGTTCTCCAGGGCTGTGCTTTCCCTCCACAATGCTGGCTCCACCTCCTGTGGGGTGTCTGATGTTTCTGCCCTGCACTGTGAAAGGAAAGAAGGAGTCCTGTAAACAAAGTGCTCAAGAAATGGATTGAACTGGGCATAGGCCCCTCTGCCTTCAGAGAACAAAGAGAAAAGCAGTATAAATATTGGGACTCAGACCCAAGTTTTAGATCACTTCTGGGAACACGAAACCTTTTGCCAAGGAGAAGAACCAAGGAAGCTGCAGGAGTTTGGACTGCCCCTCTGCCAGTGTGCTGTTTGCTGGGTTGGCCTGAAGTGGTTTCTTTATTGCCAAGGGAAAGGAGAAGGAACTGTTTAAGGACTTTCATCATCTACAGAATATTCTCCAAGGGCTTGATCTGTGCTTTCCTCCTGCTGAAGTCTCAGGGACAAAAGACTTCATCTCCAGCTCCCCCCTGAATTTCCTTGCTGGGGATTCTAACTGCAGAAGCCTGCGTGTCGCAAGGGAGCTGGAAGTGCGACGCAATGACAAGAAGCGCGTCGACGCCTCAGCTGAGATGGTCGCATCACCGGAGAAGCGTGCCGCCGCTGCATCTCCCAGAAAGCGTGTCTTCGTCGAAGCTGCCTGCTGTCGCATCACCGGAGAAGTGTGACGCTATTGAGAGAGTCGCCATTGCTTCGCCGGAGAAGTGTGTCGCAGGGCCTGTCGCGTCTCCAAAGAACAGAGCCGTCGCAAGGCTGCCAGGGCGTCTACGCATCGTCATCACATCGTCACATCAAGGGCTCTATCTTCTCGCATCACATCAGAATTATCACATCGTATCGAGGCACCATCCTGCGCATCGTAACCGGCCCGCAAGCCGAGAATCTACGCATCATCCCCACACTGGTAAGGATCACAAGGCATCCCCTACTCTGCGCAAGCATTGAGGCGCAACACATCATCCCCCCCGATTACGGAACCGACGCATCTCCCCTTTTACGAGCCTTTTGTTCATTTTGCATTACGCATCCAGGTACTTTGTTGAGAACTTTGTCGCATTTATCACCAACTTGAACTAAGTAACTTTTACCATCTTTAAGTCTATCTTAAGTATAGTATTGTGGATTGTTGTCAAGTGTGGTCTTGTGTTAAGTCTATATAAAGAATACTTATTTTTATAAAACCTTTGTTGTGCCCATCTGTAGTGTTATCACTGTGTTACTGTGTATATTCACAAATGCTTAACACACTGCCTCTGAGATAAGCCTGTCTGCTCGTGCCAAGGTACCAAGGGGGTGAGCAGGGGTTATTTAGGAGTGTAATCCCCTTATTCTGACTTAGAAGTAAAGGTCCCTATTTGGACAAAGGTGAATACCATTGCCAAGTAGAGACCCCCAGATCTAACAATCGGCCTATAATTTGTGGACAAAAGGGGTGAGCCCTTTTTAGGTCGAAGGCCTAAAAGGCTGCGCTTGCGCAGTCTTAGGCCGGAGATTTAATGACTCTTAGTAGCGCAGAAGGTCCCGCCTCCCTTCCCTGTCTCTCCTTCATTGGCTGGCTTCCTAAACGGAGGCCAGCCATTGGAGGAGAGAAGCGTCACTCCGATGTAGCCCCATCCTTTTCGGATTCGGGTGCGTAATTTTTGCTGTTCTTTAGCTCGTGACGTCGTCCGTCACTCAGGACAGCAAAACCACGCCCCCGAATCCAAAAAAAGACGAAGCAGGCGGCCGCCCTTTTGCTGTGTCTACCGAGGACATGAGGTGAGTTTATTCTGCCTTCTTTCCCCTGTTTGTTGTTTTGACCCCGTTTCTTGACGTTTTTTGTGCCTTCTGTCCCTGTAGCTTCTGTCCCGGTTTTTTGTGCCTTCTGTCCCTGTAGCTCCGTAGCGCTCTCTACCGGTGACTGCAGGTTCCATTCTAGGCGTAGGGGATGGTTTCCACCAGCGAGGCGCTTCTACGCGGGGATCGGCTCTGGAACATGGTTACGACCGGCGAGTCACGAGCATTTGAGCACCGTCGAAGGTTCACATCGATTTCAGATAAGTGTGGGGGCAGAGAGAATTTTGGCTGGGGAAGTGCGCATTTTCCAACTGAGTGCGGTTGTGTCGCCCGTTTTTATTGATCGTTGGGAGCTCGCAGGGTTCGAGTTCCTGGGAATTGCCATTGACAGCATTTGGCCCGCATTTTATATATGCGCAAGGTTTGGCGTGTTGTGGCCATTGAGTGCGAATGTTATCTTAAGCAGCCACTTCAGCAAGCTACAGTTTGGCTTTGAAACGTGTAGCACATTTTTAGCCGTGGGCATCACATCGGCGGCAGTGTGTCTCTGTGTGGACACTAGCCCACCTCTTCAGAGGGCATTAATGGGAGCATATGTGTGTGTGTCACTCTCCAGTCGGTACTTCTGTAGGGGTGGAGTAGTGTAAGAACACCTCGTCAGGGGTGGCGAGCGAGGGCTGTGAAAGCACCCCTTTAGTCGGTACTAGTGCAGGTGGCGTAAGAAGAGGGCGAGAGTAGCCGAGGGTTGTGGGGGTTATTCATTGGGCTCTTACGGCTGGCACAAGGTTTTGTAATGTTTTCGCAGCAAAGAGTACATTAGCTGCACAAGACTTAACAAGCGAGTCTCAAGACATGTAGTGATCACGCCGAACTAGAGTGAGTTACAGCAGCTCTGGGCACACCCAGGAAGGGACGAGTGTACCACTTCACTTCAAACCCTTGAAGGTGCGGGCAGTAACTTGCTGGAGGACACTTGTGGGGTTTATGAGAGCACATCTCCAAAATGCGTTAGTGGTTTTGCCCAGGACTCTTTTAGAATCCCTTCTGTAGTGTGTATTAAAACAATGCATGGTATGAAGGTGAAAGTGTGCCGAAGCGCCTTCAGAAGCTTTATAGAGTGTGGGGTGGTCTCATCTTTTCTCAGGTATAATATGTACCTGGTCGGAGGGCACTCACGAGAGCATTCCCCCTTTTCTCTGAGAATGTCACAGTTATCATTAGGGACTTAGGGGATCAGCCGCGCTAACCTCCAATCATTAGGGGGAACAGGTCAGAACAGTGCCAAGGAAAAGGGTGGCAGTAAAAAGATCAATTATTGATCAGTGAAGCACGGCGGTGTAACAAAGGCCTCTGTAGTCCCAGCGGTTCAGCCCCGCCCCCATCCAGGCTGCAGCCCTCACTCCTCCACTGCACCATCACTCACTGCTGCACTCTCTCCTCAGCCTCTTACGGTACCGTCCTTCACTGATGCACTCTCCTCAGCCTCTCACTGCACCATCCCTTCACTCTCTCCTCAGCTCCACTATACCGTCCCTTCGAACTCTCTCTCACTACCTCTCTCTCTCTCTCACTACCTCACTCTCTTTCACTAACTCACTATCTCTCTCACTACCTCACACACTACTACACTATCTCTCATTCACTCTCTCTCTACCTCAATCTCTACCTCACTACTCAACTCTCTCTTTCTCACAGCATCACAATATCACTACCACAGTAACTATCTCTCTAACACACTACTTCACAACTTCACTCTCTCTATCTCACTACCTCACTCTCTCTACATCACTACCTCACTCTATCTATTACTATCTCACTATCTCACTCTCACTGCCTCACTATATCACGACACGCTCTCTCAAAAATTCACTACAACACTCTCTCACTACCTCACAACTTCACTCTCTCTCTCTAGCTCACTGCTTCACTCTCTATCTCACTACCTCACACTCTCTATATACTACCTCACTCCATTTCTCTCACTATCTCTCTCAATATATCATAACACACTCTCTCTAAAGTTCACTACATCACTCTCTCACTACCCCACAACTTCACTCTCTCTCTAACTCACTACTTAACTCTCTCTCTGTCTCACTACCGCACTCTCTCTCTATCTCACTACCGCTCTCTCTCTCTCTCTCTCTCTCTCTCTCTCTCTCTCAAATACACTAACTCACTTTCACTCTCTCATACACTACCTCACTCTCTCTCTCTCTCACTACCTCACTCTTTACTACCTCACTCTCTATCTCACTACCTCACTCTCTATCTACCTCACTCTCTATTTCAATACCTCACTCTCTCTGTATTTCAATACCTCACTCGCTCTCTATTTCAATACCTCACTCGCTCTCTATTTCAATACCTCACTCGCTCTCTCTATCTCACTACCTTACTCTCTATCTACCTCACTCTCTATTTCAATACCTCACTCTCTCTCTATTTCAATACCTCACTCGCTCTCTATTTCAATACCTCACTTGCTCTCTCTATCTCACTACCTCACTCTCTCTCTGCTAATGCAATAGGTATCACATATGCAAAAAACAAAGCTAATGTCAATACAAATGACAATGCCATTTATTTAGGGATACAAAAAAGATAAAAAAAATAATGAGCAATTCCAATAGCTCTACCTATAATATTGCCGAGACCATTGCATTGTAAATGCTTGTTAAAAACTGGGAACATTTCTGCCCCGGCCCAAGTTTTAGGGATCGCCATACCTCTCATAATGGCATTTAATATGTGCCATAGGTAGGGTCCTATTATTTTTGGTTCTGCCCGAAATAGGTCCACCAGTGTCTTGTCCAGTCCCAGAGCTTTGCCAAGAGGAAGCTTTCTTATAGCGTTTAGAACTTCTGTCAAAGTGATCCCGGCGAACTCTTCATGGATGGTCCCTAGGGGTATTGTGGATGTTTCAATCTTTGGGCCAGCAGCTTCCTCTGTGCTGTACAGAACCTGGAAGTGTTACTTTCATACAACTGCTGCAATGTTTGGCTCTAGTTTTCCTTCTCTGCTGCCTGTACAAACTATTGACCAGAACGCCTTCATGTCCCTGTTAGATAGGGCGATTTTGAGGGCATCCTATCTTTCTAATTCCCAGCTCCTCTTTGCTTGTTGGATGTTGTCTCTGTACCACACCCTCATTTGTTTAGCTAAGTGCCTGTCCTTGGCTAAAATGGCATCTAGCAGAGCTCGCTTAGCCTTTTGGCAAGTGTCATTGAACCAGGATTGTTTGCCACCTTTTCTCGCCTTGGAGGAAACCTCAGGATAAAATATATTGGCCAAACTGGATGTCAGTTCTGTATGCAATGCCGCTATTCTATCAGTGTTTGGAAAAAAGACGATTGTGGTGGCAGCCTCCTCCATTTCTGATAAGGACGGAATGATTAAAGAATAAAGTGTGGCCAGCTTGACGGATGACTGCTCGATTTCCCCCCACCTTATTCTTCTTCTATTGTTTGAAAGTATTAATCTGCTATCAAAGGAGGTACCGCAAACCATGGCATTTTCAAAGTCCAGCAACTCCAACTCCATGGTCAAGGCGTCACAGTCAACAACCCTTTGCCATAACCTGGTCTCCACCAAAATATAGTCCAGCAGGGAGGATTGGCCTGTTCTATTAAAAGTTAACTTCCCTGGTGTGTCTGATTTGGTAAGGCCATTACACGCTCTCATGAAGTGGGTCAGTGTGACAGAGTTGATCTGGAGTGCCAGCAGGGTCAAGCCTTAATCAGTGGGATTTGAGGGTCAGGAATTAGCCAATGCAAATTAATTTGACAGTTAAAATCACCCCCAATAATCACCCACATATTCATGGGGGCTGTAGCAATAAAAGTGTTCAATTGATTGAAGGTCAGGGATTCGTGGCTGAGGCTTACGGGTTTAGAATAGAGATTGATAAAGGCTGTTTTCAGTTTGGGGTAGAAACTAAGTACAACGCACTGGATATCGTTGGACAGGGGATTCAGCTTTTCCACTGTACAGCACAAGTGGCTGGCGACTCAGACACATAAGCCCCAAGATGGTCTGCCCCCTTACAAAGTCTTCCCTTACCCAAGTTTCCTGAAACATGCAAACTTTATGTTGCTCCACAAAAAAACTCCAATCTGGACAGTGCAATTAGCTTTTCATACCGCCAATGTTCCAGGATATAACCCTAAGCTTGTTGTCTGGGTTACAGTTGTCAAAAGGGGCATTGAGCATGAGTGTTAGGAATTTGGGTATCCTCCAGCTGGGCCAAGGGAAAAACTTCTGCTACTTTCATGGGAACACCTTCCCTAGGTAAACTAATGGTTGGGAGGACAGGGGTTGGGGCAGCTGGTATTCCAAGTGTCTCTACCCGTGTCCCAATTGCACCAGTGGCCATCTGTTGTGTTATAGTTTGCAGGTCCATTAGGTCTGCTCCAACCCCATAGCAAGTGGTCTGACTAGACTTACCATTGCTATACTCCCCTAGGTCCCTTCCAGACCCCGAGCACATGGGTCCAGGTGCTGGCCCCCCTGTCATTGCGTGCCTATCCACCTCTTCTATAACTCCAAATGTATTTGTTATTGGTATGGTAAATAGCAAGGGTCTAGGGGGTGGGCCCACATTTTTTGGTATTCCAGTGGCCACCTGCCTGATTCGCTAGTCCCCTTGCATTGATTTTGTCTCTTGCCCACCCAGCCAAATCCAAGAACCATTAAGATCTCCCCTGCCCTGTCATAAGGAAACTGCCTGTACCTAGCCAGCCAGAAAAGGCATTTGTTCCTGAGGACCAGTTCTTTTTCCCTCTGGCCATTTTTCATTTCTCGTTCTCCTGTCAATATAATGACATAGGGAAGTGAGGCTGGGGTAAATTTATAGTGGGCAGAATCGATGCTGGAGGCCTTCTTGCTGTACCCTCCTCGGCACCCACCCTTTCTCTCCTTTCCGTAGTCCCTATTAGAATGGGGCTATTTTTGTTAGGATCCCTCTTGAGGGATACTGGGTTGTTATTACCTTTCTCATTGTTAGAGCACCTGGAGTCAGTGACATTACTGCGGTCTTAGGCCTGCTGGGTACCTGCCCTTGCTATGGGGGTCAAAATAGATTTACATGTCTGTTTACTAAGCATGGGCGCAAAATCCGTTCCGCTCGCGGATTTTGCGGATTTTCGGGAAATTCACAATCCGCGAATTCCTGCGAATTTGCCGAAAATCCGCAAATCCGCGAGCGGAACGGATTCGGGGGGCAAAAGTTCAAGCTTCAAGCTTGTAACTATTTTAGAATGGCGCCGGCAAGCTGCCAGCGCCATTCTAAAATAGTTACTAAGTTAGCTTCAACAGGAAGCACTAATAGAAGCAGGTGCTCGAGTTTAACTGAATTCGAGCACCTGCTTTATGTTATCTATTAGTGCTTTCTGATGAAGCTAACTTAGTGACTATTTTAGAATGGTGCTGGCAGCTTGCCGGCGCCATTCTAAAATAAAACAGGAGAGGAGCAGAGGGCAGAAGGGCACAACAACGAGTGTGGCAGAGGGCAGAATGGCACAAAAACGAGTGGGGCAGAGGGCAGAAGGGTACAAAAACGAGTGGGGCAGAGGGCAGAATGGCACAAAAACGAGTGGGGCAGAGGGCAGAAGGGCACAACAACGAGCGGTCTCGCACAAAAAAAAACCGCGAACACGCAAATCGCCCCGCGAACACGCAAATCGCCCCGCGAACGCGCAAAAATTAAAAAATCCGCAAATTCGCACAAATTCGTGAATTTTGCAGATTGCGAATTCGCAAATCTGCAAATTCGCGGATTGCGAATTCACAAAATTCGCCCATGCTTACTGTTTACTATAGCCATCTACCCAGCTGTAACCCAGTAAACTGTTTGGGACCACATCCCTCAGTGCACCGGGCTTGTCTGAGTAAGTCGTACCTGCGCTATCTGGATGACAGCTACAGTCTTTCCCCTCACTAGAACTTGGGTATTATCCTTCACAATGTCTCTCAGTTGTCTCTGTAGGTCCGCTAACATATTCCGTACCCAAGATGGACAATCTATGCCTGCTCGAGGGTTGGTGAGGTGTCCTGCTGTTCCCTCTGGGTTAACTGGCTCCTCGACACTAGGTGTTGACACAATGTTTTTTTTTCTTGTGGCTCCTGCCCCACTTGCTTGTTTAAGTTTCCCATTTTTTAGGTTACTGATGATAGTTCCACCTTTGCGAGTTACTGGCTTCGGTGGAACTTCTTGGCATGGGGATGGGTAAGACTCTATTTCCCTAGATGTAGACGCAGGAGGGACAACTTGGGAAGTGGATACCTCAGACACTGTGGAGTTAGTGACAAGCAGGCTTGGGGGTGAAGTCCTTGACCCCTCCAGTGGTCCCTGAAGTCTGCTGCACAAAAACGGGCGTCCTGCGATGCGGGAGCTCTCTGCAAGATTTAAAGCGCCTCCTGGCGCTAACGGGATGACGGCAGCGGCAAGGAGCCACAAAGCAGGCTGGGGGTGAAGTCCTCTCCCATGGTCCCTGGCGTCTGCTGCACAAAACCGGACGTCCTGTGCTGCGGGTGCCCTCCATAAGATTTAAAGCGCCTCCTGATGTGAACGGGATGACGGCGGCAGCAAGGAGCCACAATGCAGGCTATGGGGTGAAGTCCTGCCCCCCTCTGTGGTGGTCCCTGGCGTCTGCTGCACAAAAACGGGTGACTTGTGATGCGGAAGCCCTCCGCAAGATTTAAAGCTCCTCCTGGCGTGAACAGGATGGCGGCAAGGAGCCGCAAAGCAGGCTGGGGGTGAAGTCCTGCCCCCTGGCCCCCTCCGGTGGTCCCTGGCGTCTGCACAAGAACGGGCATAAGTATTAAAACGTGTTCACTGCTATAAAGTAATAAACGTTCATCTTTTGATGTTTCACTGCATATTTTTACCTGGTGGATTTTTCTAAAGTGTTCTAAGCAATTTAGAATCCCAGTTGGGCAGAACTCTTGTCTCTAACGCCAAATCAGCGATGCAGCGCGCAATGTAATTTGTTTTATTTATTTATTTCTTTACTCAACTCCGTTCGGCCCTATTCCGGAGTTTACTACCCCCCCACCCTGCCCCTCCCGCGTCCCGCCCCACCACCCCGCAGCACTCCACCCCAAGAGCCGCTACTGTTTAGTTTACTTTTAAGTCCACAGTAAAGTTCACTACATGTGCCTATGGCCTGTAATTTAAATGCTACTAGTGGGCCTGCAGCACTGATTGTGCCACACGCTTAAGTAGACCTACAATACGGGGTATTTAGACAAAATATAGAGTTCAATATGTCGACCTACACAAATATCGGGTTGTAGATATCATGACACAGAATATTGAATTTAAGGTAAGAAATATTACTTTCACAAATATAGAAGTCATTATTATCATTTGAAAAAATATAGTTTTTTAAAATATCGATTTTTTAATTAGTGTTATGTATTTTAGTTTATATTTTATAATGTATGTGATGTATTTTAAGTACAAGTATTGTTTATGTCATTTCATATATGAGGTACATTTTTAGTACTTACCAATTTGATTTTAATTAAATGTAGTGTTTTTTAGTTCCATAGCAGGTTGTGGTTTTATAGGGAAATAGGGTGGGAAGTAATTAAGCTATAATAAATTGATGATTATTTATTAATATTTATTTAATTGAGATTGTATAGTGTTCAAATAACTTTATTCGATTGTAAAGATTACAATCATAAAAGTACATATCATCAACAAACAATTAAAAACAGTCAAAATGAATTATCCGGACTGTTTTTAATTGTTTGTTGATGATATGTACTTTTATGATTGTAATCTTTACAATCGAATAAAGTTATTTGAACTTGTATAGTGTTAATTGTGTTTTGATTCTATTTTGTACATTTTATGTGTGGGTTGTGGGGTTTATAGTGGTAGAAGGTGGGAAGTAATTAATTTTTAATTAATTATTAATTGGTTGGTATTTAATATTAATTAGTTAAGGCAATTGTGTAATTTGTTTTAGGTGCGGGATGTGGGGTTTATAGGGGTAAAGGGTGGAAAGTAATACATGTTTAATTAAGTAACAATTTGTTGATAATTAATTAGAAATAATTGATCATTTCTTTTGTTAATTGTTTAATGATATTTTTGGGGGTATGGGTTTGGGGTTTATAAAGGTAAAAGGTGAGAAGTTATTTATGTATAATTAATGAATAATTAGTTGCTAATTAATATTAATAAATTGAAAATTAAATATGGACATTGTGTCATTAATTTTAGGTGCGGATTGTGGGGTTTATAGGGGTAAAGGGTGAAAAGTACTTTATTTTTAATTAATAAATAGTTGGTAATTGATATTAATTGATTGATAATTATTTTGGGAAATTGTATATTTTATTGTGCTTGGGTTTTGGATTTATTGGGGTAAAGAGTGAAGAGCAAACTAATTTTACTTACTTTATAGTTAGTTGTTAAATAATTGTAATTTTTTTTCAAGTTTCATTTTAGGTGTGTGTTGTAGAGATTTTATGGGTAGAGGGTAGGAAGTTAATTAATTTGTATGTGTTTTAATTTGTTTTTTAACTAATATTAATTCTTTAATTTATAATTAATTATGTTTATCATGGAAGTCAATTTTTTTTAATCTAGGTGTTAATTGTATATTGTGTGGTGTTATAGGTAGGAAGTAAACAAACTTACTTTTTTTAATAATTAATGTGTTTGTTCATAAATAATTTCTAATTAAAAATATTTATTTGTTTGAAAATTATTTGTAAACATTTTTTTGTAATTTTATTTGAGGGTATTTGTGATATCTATTTGACATTATATTTTTTTTAATTAAATAGATTTGTACTTTAATTTGTAACATATTTATTTATTTAGTTAAAAAAAAAAAATTTGACATTTTGTTTGTTTTTAATTTTGAACTGACTGGAGTGGGAAAAGTAAATTTTACCCCTCTCCGCTATCCAACACTTCCCCTACTGTTGCACTCACTGGAGAGGGAATACAAATGTTTACTGTTCCACTATCCAACACTTTCCCTACTGTTGCACTCACTGGAGTGTAAATAGTCATGTTTACCCCTCCGCAATCCAATACTTTCCCTACTATTGCAGTAATTGGAGCGGCAATAGTAATTTTTACCCCTTTGCTATCCAACACTTGGCAGCAACAACAGACATGGTAAATGGCAATGGATCAACGTTGGGACCAGCAAGGTCAAAGGGACTTACCAAGAGCAGGAGAGTCAGAGCAGGCCCGGACCAAGCAGTGGAGCCCACTGAAACCAAAGAAGACCCTCAAGAGGACCCACAGGTCAAAGGGCACATGAGTTGCATGAGGCTCTTGAGCAACTCACCAAAGATGCAGGCGCACGGTACAGAGGATGTGGTGAGGATGAAGATGTTGACAGTAATAGATACTTTAGGCCGGAGCTTCTTGTAGAATGAAAATCCCTGGAGTACAGAGCCAACAAGCCTTGGCAACGGTAAGTTGACGCGGTGAACAGGGGTTCTGTTCCAGCGGTTCCGACAAGGGATACTGGCCTCAAACTTGCTTAGAAGACAGGGCTGGCTTCGAGGGAGTGGCAAAACCACCACTTGTGTTGCTGAGCCCTTCCAAGTTCATGGGACGTCAGGAGCAGCAGACAGGTCAGCTTTGTTCCGGTACCTGCAGATGCAAGGGAGTGACTCCTTCACTCCAAGGGAGATTAATTTGGGTGTTCTTGATGCCCACAGACCTGTAGCGGAGCCTGGAAGATGCACAGGAGCAGATGATGAAGAAGACTTGCAGAAAAGAGACCAGGAGCAGCAGGAGTTTTCCTTTGTGCAGTCTCGGTTCCAGGTGAAGTCAAGCAAAGTCCAGGTGCCCAGTCGATCAAAGTTGAAGTGGTTTTGGGTTTAAATATTGTCCAACAAAGAATCTGAAGAGCCACCCATAGGTAAGCCTTTAAGTACCCTTGACAAAGAGTTGGAACAATAAAGGAGTCTCTGCCAGAGGAGGGACTGGACAGAGGGGAGGATACTCCCATTTCCTTTGTCCAGTTTGTTGCCAGAGCGAGATCCAAGGGCTCCATGAACTGGCTCAAACTGTAGTATGCAAGGAGGGCACCAAATGTGCTCTTCAAAGCAGTCTGGTGGTGCTGGCAAGCACCCCCACCCCAGCCCCATACAACACGTCTTGTCTGGAAGGTGGTCACATCTCCCTGTGCCAGGAAACCTATTGTTCTACCTTCCCATGCTCAAGCTCTGCTCAGCAACAGGAGGGCAGAAGCGTGTCTGTGGTCGACAGCAGCACTAGATTGCTGTCAGACCCTGAAAGGATGGTACCAGCAATACATGGGGCACCCTAGGGGAGCCCCCCAATACATGGGATCCAACATTTAACACTTGAATTGGTGTTGGGGTAGGATCCAACATGTTTGATACCAAACATGATTGGTTTCGGTACAGCTAATATATAGTTAGGGATCTCGTAAATGACTTGATGTCGACTACATGTTAAATGGCTGACCGCACTTACAAAGATTGGAGAATCAACACCAGGGTTTGTAGGGGTGTCCTCATGCATGGGCACCCTCACACTTATAACCAAGCACCCTGCCCTCAGGACTGAAGATCCTGCTGTGGTGTGACTTATAAGTTTTAAGTGTAGTGACCTCACATATAAGGAAACTTGAATCTGCTTTGAGAGGTGCAAGCACCACCTCACACAGGCTGCAATGACTGGCCTGTAGTCCCAGTTCAAGTTGACTCTCCTGGGTGGCAAAATACCTGCTGCAGCCCAGAGGAGTCATCTGGTGTACCTATGCCCTCGGTACCTCAGTACCATATACTAGGGAATTAGAAGGGTACCCCAGTAGCCAATTGGGAAGGTACCAAAGTACTTACCACTGTCAGATTTAGGGAGAAAGCACAGTGACTGAGGTCCTGATTAGGAGGATCCCAATCAGACGAGGCACGAAAACAGAATAACTACAGCAAAAAGTGGGGGTAACCATGAAAGCAGATCCTGCTGTCCTACAAAGGGGTATACTATACCCAGGGTATATTAGTGGGCCTGCAGCACTGTTCCTGCCACTCACAGAAGTAGCCTTTCAAAGCTGTCTCAAGCCTGCCACACCGGGCCTGCTTACATAGTTTACTACCACTTTGACTTGGCATTTAAAACTACTTGCAAGCCTTAAAACCTCCCTTTCACTACACATAGGTTACTCCTAAGGTAGGCCCTAGGTAGCCCTAGGGGCAGGGTGCATTGTAATTATAAGGTAGGGCACGTGCCTTTATTGTGTGGCATGTCCTGTAGTGAAAGCCAATTTTGTTTCCCACCACTGAGACTTACTCCTCTCACAGGCTAGTATTGGGAATTCCCGTATATGTGTTTAAGTGATAATTCAGGAGTAGCATTGTAATATTTGGTATGTTTAAAATGAAAGTGATACATTCTTCTAACGGTTTTGCATTACTATTTTAGAAATTGCATTTATAGAAAGTGGGCATTTCTCTGTGCGTATCACTCTTTGTGCTTTGCAGCCTGACTCCATTCGACATTGAGGCCTGTCTCTGGTCCCCTCCAGACACTGCGTGGGACTTGTAACCAGATGCTGCTGGCTCAACAATTTGCACATTTCCAGAGGACTATTGTGCTGCCAGGAGAAACTGCATTCTAGTTAACTGCCATATGTGTTGGCCTGCAGCTTGCAATTTTTCTTTGTGTGCCCACCCCCAGTGTTTTCCAAGGGCCAGGACTACCTGATCTCCCCTTTGCCTCTTCACTCACAGCATATGTTGATGGCTACATGGGAAAGTTGTGGCACAGCTGTCAGAGCAGCTGACTCCAGAGCGCAGGGCTCAGGGTTTGATCCCAGTGCCTGTCGCAGCTCGGCATCATGTGACTCTGGGCAATAGCTTACTTGATCTCCCGACGTCCTTCAGCACTTTGAAACCTTAACAGGTGATGTGTTTGCACTTTACAAGTATGGATTATTATTGTTTTACATGTTTCCTGTGAGAACTGAGTGCCTTGCCTCGTGAAATTGGCACCACTGAGGGAGAGGCTGGCACCTTTGTCCAAGTTTACTAGACCAGCACATGGTGAGCGCTTGGTCTTCAGCAAGTTGGGAGTATGGGCGTCTGGCCTCAATCCCTATTCTGTGAGGCCTAGATGTTTTACATTATCAGCTGCTGTGTGTGCTACAGATACATCGGGCCACAAAATGTGCCTCATGCAAACCAATGTCTGCTGTGTTTCCTGGGACCGTATTTGGTCAAGGTCCATGCCCTCTGCAGCTCGTAAGCATTCGTTTTCTGTGCACTGAAGCATAGCATTGCTGGTGACTGCCGTTGGCTCCAGACTCCTGGCGAGCCACATCCCATGGACCACTGGCCTAAGAGCGAGTCTCTGTTCTATGAAGATGGTAGCCTTGTTCACTGGGTAACGTCAGGGAGACCATGGAAGTTAATACTGCTGAGAACCTGCCCCCCAGAATAGCGGAGATCGCCGACACAGGCCTGAGGATTATCTTGCTAGATAGACATGCCAAACTCTGACATGGATGGCCTGGCCTCTTTCAAAGAAGAAGAGAGGTTGTACTTGGGTCAGAGACTGCACCAAGCATTTGCGGGCAGCTGCCTTGAAATACCAAACACGGGAGGGGACCAAACAAGGTCTTCCCACATATCTCTTGTGTTTGTGCTTCCCCCCACAGTTAACAGCCCACCCCATGGGGCATTGTGGGTGTGCCTAATCACTTTGGGCATCTTTTCTTCTGGTATTAAGTTGTATGGGATCGGATCCTCGACAGAGGCCCCCATTTGGTTGATCTTCTAACTGGGGAAAATTACCTTATCACTTGTAGTAGGCAACAGGCTCTCATGAGGCCTACATTGTATGTCAGGATAACACAAATTACTGTAACCCTGCTACTAGGAGTGAAGGAGTTCCTGTGTTATGTGTTCTTATGATTACTGACATACTTATGGTAATAGTTTGTGATTTAAGCCTCATGCCACTAACCTAACTGCTGCATTTCATACCCTGAAGATCTAGCATATTTAGTTACGATGCCTGAACTGTCAGGATAATGCGTACTGACTCATGATTTGCATAGTATGCACAGTATTTCATGATCAATGTCGTTTTGGTCTAGGTTTTATGTACAATATGCACTATAATTCTTTATATAATCCCATGTGTGGTCTCTTGTGGCGTATTCATTGTGTTCCTGTTGTGAGTGTATTGTGCAAACACTTTACACATTGCCTCTGATGATAAGGATGCCTGCTCTGTGACAAGCTACCAGAGGGGGAGCACAGGTTATATTTGGTGTGTAACTTAATTGCCTAACTAGAGGGGTGGTTTCTGCCTGGCTTCATCGAATGCCCTAGCCAACCAGAAAGCCCATTTCCAACACCAATTTGTTAGTTGTTTTCTGAAATTTAACAGATTGAGCTCCACACTGAGATGGTCAGGCAGTGCATCAGGGCCTTAAACTTGATCTGCTCCCTGACTGGTAGCCAGTGCAGAACAGTGATAATCTGTAGAATAGAGCGAAATTTGGGAAGATTAAGCAATACTCGAGCTGTAGCATTTTGGAGAGTTTGCAATTTGCTTAGTAGGCACTGCTGGAAGCCTATATAGAGAGCATTGCAGTAATCTAACCACATCAGAATAGCCAAGAGATCCTCATTCAAAGACCGCCTGGATAACAACGCACACAACAGCAAAGAGCTCCTCAGAATCGTAAAGGAACTCTCCAAACCCAGCGCCAATGCCAACGACATACCGCCCTCCCAAGAACTGTGCAACTCACTAGCCATCTTCTTCCACCGCAGGATCGCTGACATCCATGACAGCTTCAACACCATGACCGCCCCGACTACGCCCGACCCCACCTCCCCTGTGAATACCACCAGCGCCAACCGGCTGACCTCCTGGTCCAACGTCAACGACAACGAGACACGCAAGGTCATGAACTCCATCCACTCAGGATCTCCATCAGACCCGTGCCCACACCACGTATTCAACAAAGCAGACGCTGCCATCGCACCCCAACTACGGAAGGTCATCAACATCTCCTTCGATTCCCGGAAAGCTGGAAACACGCCGAAATCAACGCGCTCCTCAAGAAGCCCAAGGCGGAACCAAGGACCTCAAGAACTTCTGGCTCATCTCCCTGCTCGCGTTCCCGTCGAAGGTCATCGAGAAAATCGTCAACATGCAACTGGCCTGCCACCTGGAAGACAAAAACATCTTGGACCCGTCGCAGTCCGGGTTTAGACAAAACCACAGCACCGAGACAGCCCTCATCGCCGCCACAGACGACATTAGGCGGCAACTAGACAACAGCGAAACATCAGCCCTCATCCTCCTGGACCTGTCAGCCGCCTTCGACACGGTCTGCCATCGCACTCTAAAGACACGCCTCCTAGAAGCCGGAATCCAAGAGCAGGCCCTTGACTGGACCACGTCCTTCCTCTCCGGCAGAACCCAGAGCGTCCGCCTCCCGCCCTTCCGATCCGAGGCCACTGACATCATCGGCGGCGTCCCCCAGGGCTCATCCCTCAGCCCGAAGCTGTTCAACGTCCACATGGCCCCCCTCGCACATGTGGCTCGCCAACACGACCTCAACATCATCTCCTATGCCGATGACATCCAGCTCATCCTCTCCCTCACCTAGGACCCGCACACTGCCAAAACCAACCACACACCGCCAAAACCAACCTCCACGAGGGAATGAAGGCCGTCGCCGACTGGATGAAGAACAGCCATCTGAAGCGGAACTCGGTCAAGACGGAGGTACTCATCCTCTGACCCACCCCCTCAGCATGGTACGACTCCTGGTGGCCGACCACACTGGGAACAGCACCGACACCCACCGACCATGCACGCTTCACGGATTCATCCTCGACTCCTCCCTCTCCATGTCTAAAAAGGTCAACACCGTCTACTCCTCCTGCTACAATACCCTCTGCATGCTCCGCAGGATCTACAAGTGGATCCCGACAGAAAAAAGAAGAACGGTGACACAGGCCCTCGTCAGCAGCAGACTGGACTACGGCAACGCACTCTACGCAGGAATTCCAGCCAAACACCTACGACGACTACAACGCATCCAAAACGCCTCTGCCCGACTGAACATCACCCCCCCACCTGAGAGATCTACACTGGCTCCCCGTCGACAAGAGGATCACCTTCAAGCTCCTCACCCACGCACACAAAGCACTTCATAACGCCCGACCCGCCTACCTGAACAGCAGACCCAGCTTCTACACCCCCACCCACCAGCTCCGCTCCACCAGCCTCGCCCTCGCCGCGGTCCCCCACATCCAACGAACAACCTCCGGCGGCTGATCCTTCTCCTACCTCGCCGCCAAGACCTGGAACACCCTCCCTACTCAAATACGGCAGACCCAAGACCTACTCGCCTTCAGAAGACTCTTCAAGACCTGACTCTTCGAGCAGAAGCGGCACCCCCTCCCCTCAGCGCCTTGAGACCCTCACGGGTAAGTAGCGCGCTTTACAAGTACTGTGATTGATTGATTGATTGATCTAACCACAAGATCACCAACAAAGTAATTACTGTATTCTGCAGATCTAAAGGAAGAGGGATAGGATTTTCTTGAGAACTTTTAGTGTGAAGAAACAGGAGGCTTTACCTGATTTAAGTGGTCGGCAAAAACCAACTTAGGGGCCGTTTACGATGCCGGATGGGCCAGAGTCCATCCTGCATCATTCTGGAACTGGAACCGAATGACCTCCCATCGTAGGTTCCTGCCCAGCAATTAGGATGTGACGAACCCTGTTCAGTCACAATTCTATACTTTGCTTTGAGAGCATGCATTCCAAAGGGAATGGATGCCCTCATAGCAAAATACTAAGGTGCTGTTCATCCCCAGGATGCAATTTGGCGGTCTTGCACCCATGGGGGCCCTGCTAGGGCCCCCAAAGCTGTTTCCCAATGCCTTTTTGTGCAAGAAAGGCTGGCACAAAAAGGCTGGGGAAACTGACATCATAATCCCTCAGCTGGAAAGAGACGGCTGGGGGATTATGTGGGCCTTCCGAATGGTTGACTGATTCGGATACCCTTCTGACCGAGCCCATTGAAATGGCTCAGTCGGAAGGGAAGCTGAATCGGTGATTACGATGCGAGCAGGAAGGCTCCGACTGATGGTCGGAGCCCTTCTTTCCCACATTGTAATCAGGCCCTATGGGGTCGAATTTGATGCGGGTCCATCCGGCATCGTTCTGGAACTGGAACCGAATGACCTCCAGTCATCAGTTCCAGCCCAGAAATTAGGATGCGACCCAACCCTGCTCCATCGCAATTCTATACTTTGCAATGAGAGGATGCATACTGAACAGAATGCATTCTCTCATAGTAAAATGCTAAGGTGCAGTTCATCCCTGCACCCCAAGGCAGGCACCTCAAGGTTCCTGCCACAGGGTGCAGGGATCAGAAGGGGGGCTCCAAAGGTGTGAGTCAGCGGCCTTGCAACCTTGGGGGCCCCGCTGGGGGCTCCTAAAGCTGTTTCCCAATGCCTTTCTGTGCCGGAAAGGCTGGGAAAAAAGGCAGTGGGAAACTGCCATCGTAATCCGGCTGGGGGATTACTGTGGGCCTTCCGAATGGTTGACGGGCTCTCTGATCCAGTCGTAAGCCATTCGGAAGACTGATTTGGATTTCAACCAAGCCCATAGAAAGGGAATCCGAATCGGTGATTACGATGAGGGCAGGAGGGCCTCAACCGATGGTCGGAGAACTTCCTGCCCGCATCGTAATCGGGCCCTAAGTGTCAATGATGACCTCTCAGTTTCTTGCTTTTGGACCAGCAATGGAAGTGAACCTAAATTGGAGGGCCGTCATGAGGTATTCCAGAAGGAAATATTGATGCCAAAAAGCAACACCTCAGTCTTCCCCGAATTATGTTTCAAGCAATAATTCAAACAATCAACAAAGGAGTGTTCTTTCAAAGACATTGGAAGAGCAAGCATGTAGTTAAACAACACAGTTGTGTATTACCTGTGAAGGGAACCAATTTAGGTTTTTTCAAAAAGCCCTCACTCACAAACCTAGTTGGTGACATGCTTCATCATCGGCCCACCAGGAGTGGCCGAATGCCACCCTAGTATGCTGCAATGGCAGTTTACTGCTGAGCTGGTTTTGTGATAGTGAAAAGTGATGAGTGAATTTAAAAACATCCAAATTGTGTCAAAAAAGAATTATTTTTATTAGTTTTGTCAATTGGATAAAGATAAAAACAAAGTGTAGGATGATGACTAAATTAAAAGTTCTGATTCATCTTTGGAGTGCGGTCAACATGTTTCTGCCTTTAGTGAGCGGTTACTCAGGCTTTCGTCAGGACCAAAAGATGTAGTGATGAACCTCGGGGGTAGGGGCGCGCTAAGGCCCACCCTAACCTGAGGTTCCTAGTATTAAAAAATGTAAAAACTAGATTAAAGATGACATCAAAACTAGAGAGAACCCGAGTTTATTCTAATTAGAACAGGACAGACAAACATATAAACAGAAAGAAACAGAAAAAGAAAAAGTATATCAGTATGTTGCTCAAGCAATAACTCAACATCCATTCAATGATATTTCTCCTGCAGGAGTTAAATTGCTAGGCTATTTTTTCGGGTTTTGGGGAGACTAATACCACTACCTGGGTGTCATCAGCGCAAGAAGGTATGAAAAGGCACATTATCTAATGAGCTCAATCAGGGGGTAATGCACACATTAAAAAGAGTGAGACTAAGTGGAAATCCATGAGGGACCCCACATAGGAGTGCAAAGGGATTATGAGGGACATTTTCTAGGAAGACAATTTGTTCATGTTTGTACAGAAAGGAGACAGGCAGTTCTAATGCTTGATCCCTGAAGCCCATGCGCACGAGCCGGTTGATCAGAAGAGAGTGGTCAACCTCATTGAAAAAGGCTGAAAGATCATGTAAGATCAAGGCCACTTTTCCTCCATTGTTGACAATGGCTCTGATTTCTTCTGTCACATTTATAACAGCTGACTCTGTAATAGTTGGGTCTGAACCCATGTTGTGAAGGGTAAAAGGTGTTGGTTGATTCCAGAAAGGCCATGGTTTCTAGGTTCAGACTTTTTTCTAGATTCTTAGCTGGATATGGGAGACAGGAGATCAGCCTATAGTTTTTAACTTCATGTGGGTCCAGAGAGGATTTTTTAAGAGTGACAGTATGGATGCTTTCTTCCAAGCTATTGGAAAGCTCCAGACGATAGTTTTTGTTTAGGAGTACTGTAAGGTGGGTTGATATTGTATTTGCTACCGGATGATAAATCTCTAGAGGGCAGGGATCTGATGGGGTACCTGATTGAGAGCTTTTGATTTATTTGGCCACCTTATGCTCTGTGAGAGGGGTGAAAGTGGTAAGCAATAGCAGCCCATGCTCATTGTTAGTGGTTATAGTTCACTCCAATGCCTAGCTTTTGGATCAGGTCTTGGTATTTTCAGACTCCTGGAACATGTTGTTGACTTTAGATAGGAAAAAATCCACTATTTTATTACACAGTGACTGGTCGGGTGTCACAGGGTTTTTAGAGCTGATCTTCAACAGGGTTTTAACTGTATTAAAGAGATATTCAGATATATTTTTTAGAAGTGTTCATTTCATCAGTAAAAAATTTGGTCTTAGCTGCTTTTATTTGTCTTTCCTAATCTTGATTCTGAGTTTCGTATTTTTTTTATCATCAGTATTGTGACTTAATCTCCACAGTATTTCCTGGTGTCTGTATTTCTGTCGATATGTCCTACATTCTTGGAAATACCATGGCACAGATGGCAGGAACTGTGAGTTGTCCTTGTTTGTGAAGGAGCAAGTTGTCTGACAGCTGTGTCAATCCACTTGGTAAATTTAGGTGCTGCTAGATTGACGTCACTTTCAATTATGGGATGAGATTCAATCAGCAAGTTATTTAATTCCATATTGTCAATGTTATTCCACTGAAGGTATTATAGTATTGTTGGTGCTTTGGAACTTGGAGGGGTTTTTATTGGATTATTAGTTTGAAAATTGTAGCCCTGTGATCAGTCCAGGCCAGATGTACAACCTTTTTTCTAAGAATGGACCAGGTATTTAGCTGAAGGGAAAACTATGCGCACCAACAGGTATTTGGTATAGTTATGCAATAGTTACACTAGAGTGGTGCTGCTAGGAAAGGGGTGACCTGTACAACCCCTTGACAATGTAATGTGCAAAGCACAAACATATACATTTGTAAACAGAAAGACCTGAGCACACACAAACTTAATACAAATTATGATAAATTCTGTAGTCTTGATTTCACAACAGCAATGAGGGACAGTTGGTAAATGCAGCAATAGTATTTA
Organism: Lissotriton helveticus; assembly: GCF_964261635.1. Lineage (NCBI taxonomy): Eukaryota > Metazoa > Chordata > Amphibia > Caudata > Salamandridae > Lissotriton > Lissotriton helveticus. Next base: position 1,173,267,981 of record NC_136070.1, read on the forward strand.
TTGCGCCAGCCGACACGTGTTTCATTGGAGTGGAATGCACTCCAAATCTTCAGGGCTAAATCCAAATGGAGATAACGGGTCGTCCCCCTCGACTGGTGATAATTCCAACCCAGTCCGGGTGTAACAATCCTTCTGATGAAGTGCGTCAATCGAATGTGGAATGTACTTCATGATAAATTTCGAGGATTAATTCCGCGCTTTATGCGCCAGGAACGATAAAGGCAGTGTTCAAACAAAAAGCAGGCGTGTTGTAACAATACGCGGTGAAGCCTCAATGGGCGAGATTAGTCGGCACCGCCCTGTCGTTCCGTCTGGTCATCACCAATATTGCCGCTCACTCCGGGTACGGGTCAGATGTACAACCTTCTCAACCAGCAGTTTGGGGTCATTGGTAAAAATACCATCAAGCATGTGATTTGTCTTATGAGTCGGTGATTTACCCAGTTGTATCATACCAAAGTTCATCATAGTGTCAATTAAATATTTTGTGTTCTTATCTTCTGATTGCTCTACATGACAATTAAATTTCCTCAAGATCGTGAGGTTGGGGACAACTAAGCATGATTCGAAGAGGTTCGGTAGTGATTGAGTGAAAAGTTCCCTTGGGCCAGGATGGTGGTAAACCAGGAGGCCTTTAAAGGTGTAAGCGTTGCTGATAGTTACATTGAATTTAAGAGCTTCACTTCTTGGACGTGAGAGGGGATTAATGGTGGCTTAAGGTAATTCCGGTAAACAATTGCTATTCTGCGACCTTGCTTGAAGTCTCTATTGACTCTAGTCACATCATAGGACTCTGGGACGGCTATATTAAAATCAGAGTCAGAAGCAATGGAGGCCCACTTTTCAGTGAGAAAGGAGACATCTGGTCTCTTGAGATCTAGATGTCTGCAGAGACCCAAAAAATCATGACTATGTTTTACTAAAGACCTCGTATTTAAGAGCAGACAGGAAAGTGAGCGGTTGGAGTGCACCTAAATCGGGGCCAAGCGTGCTGAGCATGTGGTAGAGTTGTTCTTGTGTTGGGGCATTGGGATGGGGTTGAGTGCAAAATTACAATTGGGGCAAGCATATATATGGGCAGGAAGTACAAGGCAAAGAGTTAGTTTTATTTCAAATGACATTAATTCAGACGTGGAGTAGGTTTGGAGGGTGTGGTGACCAGAGGTCTTGGCACACAACGCAGTCCGGCCATGGTAGGGCACAGACAGGCTTGCCTTTAGTGCACCTTCAGCACACCCGCTACGCAGATGTGATTCTCCGTTCCTTAAGAAGGCCATGTGAGGAGGCATGGCCATAGACCGGACAAAGCGGGAGAAGCACGCTGGGGCACTTTGATTTAAAAGATATATGGCCATATGTATCAAGCAAATTAGCATTCGCAAAGGCCGAAATTCGCGAATGCTAATTTGCTAAATGGAATGTATGAAACATTTTCCCAGCAAAATAAGGAATCGCAAAATTAGCCATTCCTTATTTTGCGATTGCACTTAAGGAATCGCAAATTGTGCGATTCCTTAAATGCAATGTATCAAATAAAAATTAATGCAAAAATGCCCATAAGGATTCGCAAATTACCACCAACTTCTAGTTGGTGGTAAGTTGCGAATTCTTTTGAAAAAGCAATTTATTTAAAATCCAAAGGTGGCATATGACGCTCATACATGCCCTTAGGGCATGTATGTGCGCCATATGCCCACACATGTCATTTTCAGGGGTGCAGCAGGGTGTTCTTGTGACACCCCTGCACCCTTGAAAATATTCCTAAATTGCGATTAGCAAATTGCTAATCGCAAATTTCCCCTTCATTCCTATGGGCCTCCTGGCCCATAGAAATGAATGGGAAATTTGTGATTAGCAATTTGCTAATAGGAATGTTAAGGAATCGCTAAAAAGAAGCGATTTCCTACATACATACCGTTTTGCGATTTCTAAATAGCGATTCCTTAAAAATCGCTATTTAGAAATCGCAAATGGTGAGGATGATACATATGGCCCTTAATGGGCAGAAGAAACAAAAGTAAAAACTGAGCTGTACAATTGCTGGCAACATGTCCTGTTACACTAAAATACATTTTTCACTATTAGAAGGCCTATCTTTCCAATAGTATAAGCTTGGAGTTGCCTTATTTAATTTTTTAAGTATAATTTCCAAATGGGAATTTATGAATGATTCAAGATTTGTGTTTCTGGAATCCCAATCTAAAACCTTAACTTATGATGCAGTTGGATTTTAAATTGAAATTCTCAACATGCCACTTTTAGAAAGTTTATATTTTTTTCTGTTTAACCATTTGCAGTCTGTCTCTGGTCACATGACTGGGTGCAGTTGTGTATTTCTTCTAGATACCCACACACAATAGGATATTAAGGTGTGATTGAATAGACCATCACAGGCAGGATGGGAGAGAGGTGCTGGGGCCAGCCTCACTTATACCTAAATAGGATGTGTCCTATCTCCACACAAAGGACTGCATACCCCATGTAGTTCATGTGGAGCCAGGGCAGGGAAGTAAGGGCATAGGTGCACTTCAAAGGCATGTCTCTAGAAGCTTCTCCCCAATTCTGGGTATAGAAGAAGGATCTCAGGCACCATCTCTTCAGTACACTTTACGGCCTGTGGATACTCTTCCGGAATGAGGTCCTGCTGTGCTGCTGAAAGGACTGCCACTCTTCTGGACTGATACTCTGAAGGAAATTTTACCCTGCTGTGCTGACCTGCTGCCCTCTTGCCTGGGTAAGAAGAACTGGACCTGTATCTCTTGAACACAGAACCTAGGGTGACTCCAAGTGCTAGTTGGCTGGCCTCCTGATCCGAAGCCTCAGGAACAGGCTTCCAACGACTTTACTTCTGCACCTGAACTCCGCCATCTCTGAGTCTACCCTGCTAAATGGTGCCACCCCTGTCCTGGACCCTTGGAAGTGGGCCTAAGGTGCTTGCCAGTGGAACCAGCGCATTTTCTCTGCTAAGGAACACATTTCCTCAGAAGAGCAGCACATGGCCAAGCACAATTGAGGCACAGGGGGTCTGGTGGCTTAGTGGACTAATGCATCCACTGCAGGGGCCTGTGTTCAACTTCATGGTCACAGTTTAAAATCCTGGCGGGTCCACTCAGCCTTTCATCCACCTGAGGTTGATAAAATTAGTACCATCTGTTATTCAGAGCCTTGAGACCCACAGGTGATAAGTGTACTTTAGAAAATATATGTGTTATTTTATGTTATAGCCACTCCTGCATGGTTTGGACCCATGGCAGATACCCACATCAACTTTGCAGCCCTCGGAACTGATGCATTGCCCGTACGGCGCAGTGCCTCCACAGCCCTGGTCCTCGCATCTCTCGTAAATGGCAGCCTCAACGATGACACCAGATTCCACATCGCAGCTCCTCTGAACTGATGCATCGCTGACTGCGCACCGAATCCCTGACTCTAGACTGCGTACCGCGAGCCCTGTCGATGAGCTCCTCGGCGATGACGCAGCAGGACCTCACACCACAGTCTCGCTGCATCTCAGAATGAAAGTCTCATTTCAGATACCGTGTAAATCTTGAAAACGGATCAATGCAACACTCCGCAACCAGGATTTAAGGTAATCTATCAGTGGGCCTAACTTGTAGCTGGCAAATGCTCCATTGCGGTCTGCCTGAAATTATCACTTTGTGCCAGTCCTGCTCGACCAGGTATCCCCAGTTGGCGCTTTGCGCTTTTTTGCCGATATTTTCACTGAAAACTCTAAAATTCAATATCTCCAGTTCTACTAATTATACTTTTGTCGTTTTGGTATTGTATTTATGAAAAGTTCCTCTATTTTTCAAAAACTGTTGAGAGCTCCTTTTGTGATGTGCTTTCTCTGTTTTGCTGTTTGAAGTGCTTCTAAGTTATGCCTGACTTATCTGTGCCAAGGTACCAATGGGGTGAGCACAGGTTAATTTGAGGTCTGCTTATGCCTTATTCTGACAAGGAATGTGGTTTCTGATTGACCAAGGCTTACACCCCAGTCAACCAACAACCCAATTTCTTACAGACTGCTACAACCCATTACAGTGAAAATTGCTTCTGGGTACAGTCCCTGTAGGCACATGATCAGATTACATTATTGGATGTTCTACTTTTAAATACTAGTCACCCTACTTTTAGAGGTATATGGTCTACTTCAGAGTGACTTTTTGATATTTAAAAGTAGTGCTCTTTTTACCAAAAAGAGTTATTTTAAGAGGTTCTTCTGTATGTTTAAAAGCTAGATTCAGGCTGCACAGGGAGGCCTAAAGCACAATTTCCTTTGTCAGGCTAGTGGATGGAATAAGTTGTACTGCAGCACGGATGTGACTTTTATCTTGCCATGCCAATGGTGTAGTTCCTGACCATCATCATCATCATCAGGATTCTTTATTCGATGATTAAAAATCACCATAAAAAGTACAAACATACAGTATACACTCATATCATTAAAAAACAATTAAATTAACATGAATCCTGTTATTGATACAACTATATCCAAGTGTAATAAAAAAGAAAAAAGGACATTGTGGAACTTTAACACCAGTATCAAGAATCTCACAGTTCCCCCCCCCTCTAGTTGCCCTCAATAGAGCAGCCACTTTAATAAAATTAATAATACAGCACAATGTAAGGGGATCGTTCGCCTGTTGTAAATAGATCAAAACCTCTCGGGCGCATTTTATGTTAGATTTTCTTAAGATGTCTACCAAAAATCTACGCCTAGGTACAGAATAAAATGAACATAACAATACAAAATGAAGGGAATCCTGCGGAGACCTATTGTCGCAGCCGCAGGTTCCCTTCTGCTCAATTGTAGTGGAATACCCTAAAGGTGATCCCAATAAATATGGTAAAAGATTGAGCCTAAAACAGTTCATTAAAAATCTATCTTGTGCATTATGCATCAAGTATAAAAGGGTTCCATTCCTTCTCGGGTCTTTACAAGGTTATAGGCACATACCGTGGTTTTGGCCCTATCCAGCTCTGTTCTCAGGGTGGCTTTATGTGCCAAAAACACTTTTTTAACAATCGTCTTATGGAGTGGGGTAATTATTGCCGGGTCAGAAAAGAGGTTCCTGAAGCCCAGCGTGTCCAGAATGGACTTAACATAACTGAGCCACAGGATTCGCAACCATTTTTCTCTGCCCAAGCAATCCTTCATTATTTCCCTACTTAAGGTTGCCTCAGGATTTGTCCAGATTTTTAGCCAAGCTAAAATTGGCCTGACTGTCACCAAGTCCTCAAGATAGGGTATCCCTAGCTCCCTGTGTGCAATGGATGCAGCTAAACTGTGCGGGCTTTCAGGATGGAGCGTAGATATTTATTCTCCTCCCGCTGGAGTTGGCAAGTATTCACAAAGCCCCACACCTCTGCCCCATATGTGACTTTGGAGCAACACATGGAGTTATACAGGTTCAGCACCTGTTCAGAGCACCACGTCTCCAACCTCCTACCATAACCTGCAATAGCTCCATTGGTGACATTCATCTTTCGACAGCGTTCCTCCACCAGGTGGTTACATTTTAAAGACCTGTCAAATAGTAGGCCCAGATACGAGAATGATTTGACCTTCTCTATCTTGTGGCTCCCTATCGTGAATGTGCATTTTTTGCATGGTTTATTACCAACGGATAAAACATTATATTTTCCAAGATTAACAAAAAGATCTAAAGAACCCATAAAGGATACAAAACCATCAATTAAAATCTGTAGGCTCTTTGGTGTTCGCCCGAGGAGGACCGCGTCGTCTGCGTAAAGTAACACAGGAACATGACGCGTCCCTACTCGTGGGCAATCTGATCCCAGCTGTAAAAGATGCTGCTCTAGTTTGTTAATGTACAGGGAAAATAAAAAGGGTGCCAAAATACAGCCTTGGCGTACCCCACATCTACAGTAAAAAGAATCAGTACATTCCCCCTCCGTGTTATACCTTACTTGTGCTGAGGTGGTACAGTGCAATTCTCTTAAAATTTTAATAAGGCCGACCTCTATCCCCATGTTAGTCATCATGTCCCAGAGCTTGTCCCTGTTAACATGGTCAAAGGCAGCAGCCAGATCCATGAATCCCATATAAATGGATTCCGTACTGGCCTTAGTGTATTTTGCTGCTAGCATATAAAGGTTCAAGCACTGGTCGCTCGTGGACCGACCCTTCCTAAAACCATACTGTGTGTCAGAGATAATATTATTCGCCTCAGTCCACTCCGACAGCCGGTTTAGCATCCCCCTCCCCAAAATTTTGGCGGATACATCGATCAAGGAGATGGGGCGATAGCATTGCGGGTCATCCCTATTGCCCTTTTTAAAAATCGGCACAATAATGGCCATTGACCAGGAGGGCGGTGAGCCATGACGAATTGCAGTGTTAATGACTCTTGTCATTATAGGGTCCCATAATTCCACGGAGATTAGGAACAGATCAGGCGGGATTCCATCTGGGCCTGGGGCCTTGTTTTTAGACAGCCCCTCAATCCCGACCTTAATCTCCTTTAATGAGAAAGCTATGGGCTCGGCTTGGTCAACATTCCGTTGATCATGCGATGTACACGTTTCATGATTATATAGAGCCCTATAATGAGTGATCCACGTAGTGGATGTTATATTTGTTCCTAATTTAGGGACCGTATCCTCCTGGAAGGTGGGCCTGTTAATAATTCTCCAAAATTCGGTCATGTCCCTCTTTTCCCCCGCCTCCCTTAAATCCGCCCAACTTTCTGCTTGTAATGCCTTTTTCCTCCTACACAACTCACTCTTATACTTGTTCCTGCAGGAGGCAACTCGTGTGGCATCTCTTGGCCTTATTTTAATACTATCTTTAAGTTCCCTCAGGGCTTTAGAACAGTCTCGGTCAAACCAGCGTGGTTGGCTGCCAATAACTTTTGTCTGGGCACTAGTTTTTAACAGCCCATCTACTAGATCAGTAATATATTTAAATGCTGTAAGTAACTGCTGTCCTTCTATTGCCACATCTAGACATGCCTCAAAAGCTAACTTCCCCTTCTCTATCAGTGATTTATAGAACCTATCTCCATCAATCTTCGACCACCTGAGGCGTCTACCCTGGTCAATGGCCCTCTCAATTAATTAATTAATTAATTAATTAAGTGCTTATATAGCGCTGGAATCACTCCCGAAGGGGTACCTCCGCGCTTCGACCGCTGCGAAACCCTTCCTGGCTTCCCTGAGAGATGGTCCCTTAATGGGTATCTCCAGGGTGAGACCAGGCATCCCCGGCGGTCTGGTGGGGCCGTTAGTGAAGATGAGGCAAGCTAGTGCCCAGAGTTGCCGAGTGTGATCGCTGATCAGAGTGGGCACCGAGGCGAGAGAATTATCGAGTCCGCTGACCCTGGTCCAGAAACCTGCCGCGTCGGGAATCAAACCCTGGTCCCGGGCCGTCCTCTGCTCTCGGGTCTGCCGCCTCTAACCAGTGAGCCACACTACTCCACTCTCAATTAATACAACACCCTGGAGATCCTATTTTTAAAAACCCTTGAGTCGAGAATGTAATCAATATATGACGAGCAGGCTCTACCCTTGAAGGTGGGTGGCAAGGTCTCATCTTGCGTTAAATGCACCATGTCCATAGTGTGAACCAGGTCATGGTCATTCAAAAATTTTGTTAGAGCGTGACCTTCTAACGAGTGCTCAAAATGGGCTCCACTCTCCTCTGGGCATCGAGACCATATTTCATCTATTGGGAAAAGGGCTGGACAGAGATGACAATTGAAGTCCCCCATTACTAAGATGTTTTGGGCATAGGCCCTTGCTTCATGGGTGGGGACCTGACACAGTCTGTTCTCCAGTTCTCTAATCAGTACATCACATCCTCCACCCACCACATTATTATAAACATTAAACATTGTCAATTTAAGTCCTTTGCCATTAAACCGCACCTCTTGGATGTCATGTGACTTACAGTTTGAGGTTCACCAAGTGCCCTGGATGTTCAGGTCTACGTATATAGATAACCCTCCCACCGCCCTGCCTGGTCTAGATTTCCTTGCCGGGACAAAGAAACATTTGTACCCTTCTATGTGTAGGGAGCTATTATAAACTGCCCAAGTTTCTTGTAGGCAAATTATAGAAAATTTGGTTATATACTGTCGCCATTCTTTATTGTTAAATTTCGCGGCAAGACCCGCTATGTTCCATGAGACTATTCTAATTGCCTCGTCCACTGCCTCCCCCCTTTTGCCTCCCCAACCTGGGGGTTGCAGAAAAGTTAATTGCACAACTTCTTCAGCCATATTTCCCATCACTATATTTTGATGCCAAGACTGCTCTAAAGGAGGGACATGTGCATTACCATTTTTGCTTGACTCTACCAGTCTAGGGGGACCATTTTGTAGGGCAGCAGTGTAATTGTCTGCTACACCGAGTCAATTAACTCCCTCCAAACCCGCTAATGCTAAAAAGCGATTAGAGGTGGGCAGGGAGTGATCAGCCCCATGTTGCAAAAATGGTCTAAAGCTGCCCCCCTGCATTTGTAATGGGGGGCCAAAACCAAAATTCTGGTGACCAGATAGTGCGTCAACATAATGGCTTGTTGATGAACTGGGGGCCTAAAATTGGTTACCGGAACAAATAGTCCTCTGGGATAAAAGTAGGTCAGATCTCGTACAGTGATTAAACTACCAACATTTTGGGAAAACCCATCTACGATATATCTGACGACTTTTTCATCCTGAAAATTTATTATCACAATATCGCCTGCTAGATCCTTAGTTCTTTGGCCCAGCCAAGAAAGACGCCGAACATTGAGAATTAGCCCATTTAGATGTAAAGGGAGTGGGCAATTCTGTCTCAACCAGTATATGACCTTATTTTTCAGCCCTCGCTGATCTTCTCCCCAACCTTCCTCTAGGACTGGCACTCCGGTAAGAACAACTACGTATGGGGCCGCTTCCGGAGGTAATTCTACTTTAGGCCTCTTGGCTGGGAGGGTCCTAACAGGTTTATCTTGGCCAATGGGTTTGAGGGCATTTCCGGGGGGATTCAATTTTGGTACTTGTCTAAGTGATTTTACTATTTCTCCTTCCTTTGTCATCTTATCATTATTATTTAGCCCAACTACATTGGGGAGCAATATGTTGCGAGGTTTTGGTGTAGGCAAATTAGTAGTTTTAGTTCCGTTTTGGACTTTAGCACTGGTGACTTGAAGACGGAACAGAATTTTGGGGCTCTGAAGCTGATTTTGTTAAGTCCTTGACTGCAACTTTAATTTCCCCAATGGCCTTATCTAGTTTCTCAAGTTGGCTGGTAAGCGCCTTCATTCTCTCCTCTAGTGGTATTGTAAAAGCTTTTATTAGTTGTTCTATTCTACTCATGAGATTATTATTAGGTGAGTCGTTAGTCAGGATGGGAGATGGGTTAATCATTATAGATGGTGTGGGTACACTCAGAGTAGGTCTATTAATAAGTCCCTCATTATTGCAAGTAATCTTATTTTTATTTTTGTTTTTCCAAAAAGAGTCCCCCCTCTTTTTCCTTCTTTTAGGCGGTGGACCTTGAGGTCTAGGGGTTTTGGATGTTACTTTTGCTATATAATTTGTATCCGCTTCAGGCGGCAAAGTATCTGGCAGGACTTCAACCTCTGGCGTATTATAATTAAAAACAGATTTATTTAGAGACTGGCCGCTGACAGCAACAGTTGAGGGGGTTCTTTCTTGTAAGAGAAGAGGAATACTATCATTTCGAGAAACCTCAGAAGCCTCAGAGTCCCCTTTCACCGAAGAAGTGCTATGAATAGGAGAGATTATTAACTTTAGCGATCCCAAGGATGAACGCCTATTTTTAATCAATTCTATGGAACGACGTCTCTCCGCCCGTCTTTCAGAAAGGGCAATTTCCTTATCTATTCCAGTGTTGGGCCTCAATAAAAAGTTATCCAGCATACGCTGGCTAGCCCCTCCTGTTGGGGTTTGCTTATCCTTAATGGGAGACGACATCCTCATATGCCGTTGGGATTTGCTCAAACACGCTGGCATGCCCCACAGTTCAAACAATTGTCTTGCCAAACAACCCGGCTAGATGCGTGCACCCACAACCTACCACCACACTAGGAAAACGTATTGAACTCAGTGTGTACGGCGAAATGGGGGGGGCCCAGCCCAGTCCCCAACAGTCTCCGAGGGCCTCAGAGGGCCCGCCCTTTGCCCGGGCTTCGCCCGGCGCTCACGCGCAGCGGGGGAGAGGATCTATGAAATAGAGATTTTGGCGATCAGGGGGCGCAGACCAGATGACACGGGTCAGGCAGGGACTCCTGGGAATACGAGTCCCTGCAGCGCACCACCCCTGATTCAATCCGACCTTTCACCCCAGGCAAGCTCAGCGAAGTCTCTCAGTGGTGATCCCAAGTCGCGGGTGTGGCAAGTCGTGAGGGTTTTCAGGAAAAAAGCAGCGTCCCAGGTAAAGTCTTTCCGGCGTTTTTAAAGTTCCCGCCAAATCCAGGGAATGCGAAGATATTTATGCTGGTTGCCGTCCAGGGGGCGGGGCTCTCAGGGGGCGCAGACCAGATGACACGGGTCAGGCAGGGACTCCTGGGAATACGAGTCCCTGCAGCGCACCACCCCTGATTCAGTCCGACCTTTCACCCCAGGCAAGCTCAGCGAAGTCTCTCAGTGGTGATCCCAAGCCGCGCAGCGGCACCCGCGAAGCGGGTGTGGCAAGTCGTGAGGGATTTTTCAGGAAAAAAGCAGCGTCCCAGGTAAAGTCTTTCCGGCGTTTTAAAAGTTTCCGCCAAATCCAGGGAATGCGAAGATATTTATGCAGGTTGCCGTCCAGGGGGCGGGGCTCTCAGGGCCGCAGACCAGATGACACGGGTCAGGCAGGGACTCCTGGGAATACGAGTCCCTGCACCGCACCACCCCTGATTCAGTCCGACCTTTCACCCCAGGCAAGCTCAGCGAAGTCTCTCAGTGGTGATTCCAAGCCGCGCAGCGGCACCCGCGAAGCGGGTGCGGCAAGTCGTGAGGGTTTTCAGGAAAAAAGCAGCGTCCCAGGTAAAGTCTTTCCGGCGTTTTTAAAGTTATCCTTACTGTAAAATTACATTCACTAATTAGGAGTTAGCCAATTTTATCCTTTTTTAAGGGGCAATGCGCATACACTGGGGACTAGGGTCTGAACCTCATTGTCCCATTGTGCAGCAAGTCGTGAGGGATTTTTCAGGAAAAAAGCAGCATCCCAGGTAAAGTCTTTCCGGCGTTTTTAAAGTTTCCGCCAAATCCAGGGAATGCGAAGATATTTATGCTGGTTGCCATCCAGGGGGCGGGGCTCTCAGGGCCGCAGACCAGATGACACGGGTCAGGCAGGGACTCCTGGGAATACGAGTCCCTGCAGCGCACCACCCCTGATTCAGTCCGACCTTTCACCCCAGGCAAGCTCAGCGAAGTCTCTCAGTGGTGATTCCAAGTCGCGGGTGCGGCAAGTCGTGAGGGTTTTCAGGAAAAAAGCAGCGTCCCAGGTAAAGTCTTTCCGGCGTTTTTAAAGTTATCCTTACTGTAAAATTACATTCACTAATTAGGAGTTAGCCAATTTTATCCTTTTTTAAGGGGCAATGCGCATACACTGGGGACTAGGGTCTGAACCTCATTGTCCCATTGTGCAGCAAGTCGTGAGGGATTTTTCAGGAAAAAAGCAGCGTCCCAGGTAAAGTCTTTCCGGCGTTTTTAAAGTTTCCGCCAAATCCAGGGAATGCGAAGATATTTATGCTGGTTGCCGTCCAGGAGGCGGGGCTCTCAGGGCCGCAGACCAGATGACACGGGTCAGGCAGGGACTCCTGGGAATACGAGTCCCTGCAGCGCACCACCCCTGATTCAGTCCGACCTTTCACCCCAGGCAAGCTCAGCGAAGTCTCTCAGTGGTGATTCCAAGTCGCGGGTGCGGCAAGTCGTGAGGGTTTTCAGGAAAAAAGCAGCATCCCAGGTAAAGTCTTTCCGGCGTTTTTAAAGTTATCCTTACTGTAAAATTACATTCACTAATTAGGAGTTAGCCAATTTTATCCTTTTTTAAGGGGCAATGCGCATACACTGGGGACTAGGGTCTGAACCTCATTGTCCCATTGTGCAGATTTAAAAAAATCATCAGCAGCATCAATAAGCACTTTCTCACAGTTACCATATGCCAGGGGTGGACACTATATTCCAAGAAAAGAAACAATGTGATGACCAGGAATGTTACCTTATGCCTTGCATATCCTGTGTGCCTTCAGATCCCATGCATGCATGCACACTAGATACCAGGGTATTCATCAGATGCCAGAGACAGCTATAACATGTCTGAGATAATCAGCATACAAAATGGCGGCCATCATTTACAGTGGATGGGCATCTTCTGCAAGGAATTGATGGCACATGCCAGGGTTGCTGTCAGAAGCCAGGCAAGGCATCAAGAGGCCAGTTATGGCCACTCCAAGCCTTGGCACTGTCATTTACAATCAAAACTATAACACAGACACAAATCTGAAAAGTACGCACACGCACACAACCATCTACATGCCACTACCTTCTCTTCTCATTTAATAATTGATCTTTGATATACCACTCTGATCCTTCTTCCAGTTCTCTATTGCTGCCCGTTGTATCACTGTGGGATGATCTCTTCCCTACTGCTTTCATTCAAATCCTGAGAGTCACCCAAGGCACGTGAGAGCTGTATTTTAAGAAAATGCAGGATCTAGTGTACACTTCCAGGCAACAAATGTGACAGTAAAAGACCTTCTCACAGCACTTTCTCAGCCTCTGTCGGGCTCGGCCAATAAGGAGCACTGTGTCATATGCTCTAACATCTTGTGAATACATATGGCACAACATGCAATGGAAAATCCCATTCCTGGACAAAGCACTGCACTTACCGCCCGATCACTAGTGATGTGTCTTTGGGGAAGGTGCTCCATACTGAAACCATTTTCCAGGGCCATGAAGGGTGGTTTTGGGAAATGTTTGGTATGCAACCTGACACCTTAAAGAGCCTGCTGCTACTGGATTCAGAATATTTGCTCAAAACTTTCCAATACTTCACAGGATTACAATCTAGACTCTTTTGGGTTTTTATTTTATTTTACTTATTTGTAGATTTCACTCCCAAGGTTAAATGGGCTTATAAACGTATTAAGCATATTAAAAGTGACAATATATCTCAGTTCACACATCTTCTCATTAAATATCATCCTTAAATGAAATACATATATTTAATGAACTGCATAGGATAATCTCTACTCACCCCACCAACTCTTTCAAAATGGAATCCATTACTGTGCAAACTGAGGAGATTCCCATTGAAATACCAGGTGAATTGAGGTTCCAACAGAGGATCATGCAGGACCTGGCACGGTAATATCACACTTTCTCCAACAGATATGTCCATATTTATGGGGGCCATGATGATCTGGGTTGGCTCTGAGGAATATGAAAACAATTGCTTACTTACGAACATTTCACATCATTTTACAATTACACGTTGACACTTACTGTGAGAAAGTCATTCTTTTTTCCCTACAGTGGCTGGAATGGGAGTGTTAGGGAAACGTAGCCAAACCAGTGAGTTGGCTTAACCATATATAACCCTCCAGGAGAGTTTCTACATTTTGGAATTTGTAAGAATAGTGCTTTCTAGGTCAAAAATATGCCAATCTTGGGAGGAAGTTGTCATACACCTAGGTGCCACCCTGCACACGATTGATCAGGGATGCCGCCCTGCTGGTCCCCCAGGGACACTGAATAAAATGGAACAGCTGCCTAGGAACTCCGATCTGCTACCTGAATCAACAAGGAGAAGAAAGACTGCCCTGCTGGAACCCTGATGTACACCCAAAGGACTTCACTCTGCACCTGCTGCACAATTTGGTACTACAGAGCTAAGGAGTTTGTCTGGCTTCACAAGGATTAAGGAGTGGACTCTCTGAAAGCTATAGACAAACAGAGCCCACCTGCATCATCGCCACCAAGAAGTCTCCAGACTGGAGTGCAACCAGTGGACTTTTAAAGATTTGGCCAGGTGCATTGTGGGATTTGTAGTCCCAAACTCAAAAGCTCTCAAGCCCATTGGATTGGTGTTTTGGAAACATTGAACCCACAAAAGGAACTTCAGGAAGAAGTTCCAGAAGTTTGGAGCAACTTTTGTAAAAAGCTCCAGAAGTTGATCAGATACGTTGTGGGAGTTGTAGTGCCAGACTCCACGAGACAAACCAGAGCATCTGAACCCTTGGCTGGTATCCTGCATCAAGAAACTCTTCTGTAAGTAAGTGTAAAGGTTTTACATATTGGGTGGCCTGAACTCTGGACTTTTTACAGTTTCAGCAAACCTTTTTTAACCCTTTAGGCGCTACTTGCTTTGAAGTGCTAGATGTACTTTTAGTCTTTCAAAAATCATATCTCTTGTTCCCTACATTGGAGTTTTGTTGTTCTGGTGTCATTTCAATCATAAAAAAATTCCTATGTTTATAAATCAGTGTTGGATTTGTATTGTGTGTTGTGTCTTACTTAATGTATTGCTGTTCTTAAATGCTTTACACACCTGTCTCATAAGTTAAGCCTGCCTGCCTGCAGCCAGCTAGTAAGAGTTGAGCAAGGGAATAATTTATTGAGACCTTTAGTGAACCTTTTATTGTGTATGTGACCTTATTACTGGACACTACTTAACACTGCTAATACACAATTTTTTCAACAGGCGTCCCCAAAGGTTCATCCTTCAGTGCCACCCTCTTCAACATCTACATTACTCTGCTAGCCAACATCGTCAGAACTCACAACATCAATCTCCTATCCTACACCAATGACACCAAGATAATCCTCTTGCTCCCAGCAGACTCCGACAGAACAAAGACCAACTTCCACAACTGCATGAAGAATGTCGCAACCTGGATGAGTGACAACTGTTTAAAGTTCAACACGGACAAGACTGAAGTGCTGATCTTTGACAACCATACCTCTGTCTGGAATGATACCTGGTGGCCTGTGGAACTCCGATCCACCCCACACCAAAAGACCACACCCACAACCTCAGCATCATCCTGGACAGAAAACTCACTCTCCACATACCCTGAAGAATCTTCAAATAGCTCCCAACAAGCACCAGAAAAACAGTCATGCAAGCCCTAATCACCAGCTGTTTGGACTACGGCAATGTACTGTATGCAGGAACCACCATCAAACTCAAGAGAAGGCTCCAGATAGTACAGAAATCAGCAGCCAGACTGATCATCACCCAGCACCTGAGGAACCTCCACTGGCTCCCCGTCCAGAAAAGATGCCAATTCAAGCAACTGACACAAGCCTACAAAGCCCTCCATGACCAAGGAATAGCATACTTGAACCACTGCCTGAACTTCCACAACTGAAAAGTTTGTTATTTAGAAACACCATTAGTAAACTGTGCACAACAGTAAATGAATTCAATGTTATGTTTATGTTTATGTGATTTGTAACATGCACAGCTACTCAATAGAGGGTTCCGGCACGAGCCAGTGGAGAGCGGAACAAAGAGGAGGACAAAAGAGAGAACAAATTAGATGAAGAAGAAAGTCTTAAGTCCCTTCCTAAAGAGGTTGGGATCCTGAATGTTGCATAGTTCCAATGGAAGTTGGTTCCAGGCTACAGCCGGTCTATAGGCAAGAGAGCTAATGCCCACCATTTTCAGGCAGAACCTGGGAACATGAGCCAAAAGCAATAAGGATGAGCGAAGCTGCCTAGAAGGGACATAGGACCTGAACCACTCTCTAAGATATATAGGGCCACGCCCATATAGAGCTGCATGTGCCAAGATCAAGGACTTGAAAGTCACCATCTCTTTCACTAACAGCCAGTGTATTTTATGCAGATATTGCCTAACTCTGGCCTTTTTCAGAATGTTAAGGAGCCTTCTGTCTGATGCATTCTACTCTACCTGAAGCTTGTTCAGTAGGTAGCCCGGCAGGCCAGTTTTAAAGGCGTAAGCCTAATCCAAGTGTGAAGTTATCAGCGCATGGAGGACAGTTTCCCTTGCTGGGATAGGGAGAAGAGGGAGGAACTTTTTTAAAGACTTCAATATGCCAAAGCGTTACCCAATTAGCTTCTTAATTTGAGGGCTAAAGCTCAACTACTCGTTGAACCAGAACCCTAGGTTCTTTGTGGGTTGGCGCTCGGGGAAGGCAAGGGAAACAAATTAAACGAGGATAAAACCAAGGGTTTTATCCTCGTTCAATTTAAGCTGGGCAGACGAGAGCCAGCGAAAGACAGCTGACAGGCAGGGTTTAACAGGGGAGGTGGAAGAGTCGTTTTTCTTCCCAAGGAAGAGGAGCTGCGTGTCATCGGCATAAGCAATGACTTTGGCACTGAGGTGTTCAACCAAATGAATAAGGGGTGACATATAAATATTGAAGAGCAGAGAGCTCAGTACAAACCCTTGTGGTACCCCTGTGGTCAAAACTGGGGGGAGGCTGAATATGGAGGGATCTAGACTTGCTGCGTTCCGCCCTCCAGAGAGGATTTCAGCCACTGCCAGGCAGACGCTGATACTCCAATTTCATGAAGACGAGAGATTAGCAGAGAATGCAGCACAGTGTTGAACGCAGCCAACAGATCAAGTAAGACCAGCGTAGCTCTGCTTCCTGCATCCAAAGTTTCCCGGATGGCCTCAGAGACTTCTACAAAAGCTGATTCAGTGCTATACAAGGCTCCGAAGCTGGATTGAGCTGGGTGGAGAAAACCATGTTGTTTGACATATTCCGGCAGCTGTTTATTTCACTCACTTTTGCCACAACAGGGAGGGGGGAAATAGGATGATAGCTGGAGGGGAGATTAGGGTCCAGCAAAGGCTTTTTCAGCAAAGGGACGATTTTTGCCTGTTTCCAGGGTGGTGGAACTGTGGCTGATGTCAAAGATAGATTAAGTAGTAAATTCAGCTCCTGTCTCAAGGCAGTCCTAGCTAAAGGACAGTACTCCAGTCTCCATTTGCATTCTAGTGTTTTGCAATGCTCTCTCTGAGCTTTCAGGGAGCAGGAATACCATGGCTTGGAAGGAGGATTCCTAGGACACCTGCGTACGGTATTGGGAGTAAGGTGCTCTACAGCCTGGTGGATCCATTTAGTGACATTTTCTATGGCATCATTCAGATCATTGGTTACAGCTGAATGTAATTCCGCTAGGGCGAAACTGATGGCAGCTGGGTCAATTCTATGGGTTGGTATCCTTCGGTGATGGGAGCAGGACCTAGCCAGTTTAGGATTATTACGGGCTTGCCAAGAAAAGTGGAGCAGGAAATGATCTGACCAGGTTACCGGTAGGGGATGCTCAGCTGTAATAGGGACGTTGGAACAGATCAAATCCAGCATATGTCCGCCCCAGTGAGTAGGTGAGCCAACCCTTTGTTGAAGCTGGGCGGGTCTCAGGGAGCAAAGAAACTCCTGAGTGTCCCCTGCTTCACAAATGTCCATATGGATGCAAAAGTCCACGAGCAGTACAAAGTGAGAGTAACGTTGAGCTCACAGGATACTTAACTCATCCAGAGTTTTGAGGAAGGGGCCAGCCGGGCTGGGGGGCCTATAAATAAAGATACCTCCCAGTGAGAGATGGGGAGAGATGGTGATACAGAAGTCAAGGGCTTCCCACTCCCCTAGTTCCCCTGGCTCCCCTATCTCGCTGCACTGGAAATTCTAATTTTCCTTAAACACCACAGCCCCAACGCCCCCTCTCCCAGATTGTCGGTCAACTCTTGAAATTTTGAAGCCTTTGGGAATGGCCAATTCAATCACTGGGCTAGAGTTGTTGGTTAGCCAGGTTTCAGTGATGTAATTGTGAGCGCCAGTATGTAAATGTGAGCGCCAGTGAGAAGATCATAAATATCCTGTGAATGTTTGGAGACCGAATGTGCATTGATCATAGCTGCTTTTATCGTATACTCCCTATTTCTATCACTCGGGACCTTGGTAGGGAGGTGGGCAGGTCTTGGGGATAGGCAGAATTTACAGTGGTTGCATACAGAGGTCATATTAGTCGTGAAATCCCACCTAACAGACCCATTACACACCAAGGGATCGAGAGATAATTCATCCCTGCCATACACAGTACACACCGGTTTACTGCGAGAGCTGAGTCGGGCAGCATGGATGGCGCTGGCCGCTGACGGGCGCAGATGGGCTTGCCTTTGGCATTCCAGCAGCGCATCCGCGCAGCGTGTATCTTTATGTGTGGTCGCCTTTGGATGACTAGAGCAACCACGCATCAAAATGGCATCTCTAGTCGTCCCAACAATGGCGGAGTTACTTCCGGGAGAGAAACTCGCCCTCCTCCGCATTCAGGAAGGAGCAACGAGATTAGAACAGAGCAGTGAGAGAGACACAGTATATCAGTGATGAAACATTCAAATTCAAATTTACGATTTAAAAACAACAATACAGTATATAGCAGCAATTAGGAGTACGCCAAATTCAAATTAACAGTAATGTAATATTTAACCGCACTTAGGAACGAATACAGGTGCGGACACCGACCCAAGCAAGTCAGATTAGATCAGCAAAGTAGCAGACACCACAGGCAAGAGCATCCACACAGCGCGTATCTTAATTGCAAGTATATAGGTGTCACAAAATGCACGCATGGAAATATGGACATATGGAACCAGAGTGTGGTACACAGGAATTTGGGATATGCACATATATGGACATGGTATTACATGGACATGGTTATTGGGGCATGGTCAAACATATTCTTAGACATAGGTGTAGCGCTCTAGTGCTCCGAGGGTCTCTCCTGAGCCCCGGAAGCACTAGCACACAATGTAACACTTTCTGGCCAGGCGTGGCCAGAAAGAGATAAATAAACGGACTGGAAGTGGCACGGCACTTCCTGTCCAGACCAGCATTCTGAGTGTGTGTCCCGTCTGTGTATGGTTGCTGCACACACGTGTAGTCACCCCCAAGGCCTTGGAGGTCCACGGTCCCCACACTGGCGACGAGGGTGGGATCCACCCACATCCACGAGCGGACCAGCTGCGGGAGCGCCGGAGACGCCAAAGCCCCGAATCAGCCTTGACCCGCCGACCCAGCACCAGAGGCCAACACGAGGGACCCAGAAACAAAGAAAAAAAGAAGAAATCGCCTACCGGTAAGCAGCGTATGCAAGGAGCTGCGTGAGGGACCGGTACCGGCGACGTTCTGGAGCAAAGCGGGGAGCGCCGGAGAAAGGCCCAGCCGGCCGACCGGGAAGTGCGCGCATGCGCAGAAGAGTGAGGCCGACACAGGCTTCAGGCTCTCACCGCGTGTGTACGCGAGAGTGAGAAGAACGACGCGCAAGCCCAGCAACGCCTGACGCTGAGGGGGAGAACGAAGATACTAATAAAGCGCGCGCCCAGCGCTCTGAACAAACACCCGGCAACACGAAGTGACAAAGAAAAAAAAAACAAGCACAAGGCAACCCAATGGTCCAAACAAGCACAGGACAATACAATTAAGCGCAAAGCAAGTTAAACCGGCGCCTGCATAGTATAGAGAGCACTGCCCACGCAAGCATGTCTCAAGGCCAAGGAGGGGCCACTGGAGGGGCCACCGGAGGTGCACCACAGGTAGCAGCGCCCCCTGCAGCTCAGGCTCCAACACCCTCCACACATGCACAGTTACAGGCGCTACCGCCTTTCAGCGAGCTGATTGACCCGGGGACAGCAGCACCCCGATGGGCAGTGTGGCTGGGGCAACTCAACAATTATTTCACAGCCACCCGAGAGAAAGACAATGAAGTGAAGCGCTCTTTACTTCTCCACTTCGGAGGCACAGAACTGTACAAGCTATTTAGACACCTCCCCAACACAGGGGCCGCCAATGACTTTGATGCGGCTGTCAACGCGCTTAACGCCCATTTCGACCCCCAACTGAACCCCCATTACGAGAGGTTCAAGTTCCGACAAGCCAAACAACGAGAAGGGGAAACAATGGACGCGTTTCACGCGCGACTAAGAGACCTGATAAGCACGTGCACCGAGGACGACGAAAAGAAGGAAGTCACAGCACAACTCATCCAGGGTTGCCGCAACAAACACTTACGGACATTAATCCTGAGGCAGCCGCGGATCTCACTCGACGAAATATTGATCCTTGCACGGTCCCACGAGCTATCTGACGCCCGCGCCACCGCGATGGAGGCGGCCCTTAATCCACACCACGAAACAGGAACGGTGATCAAGACGGAACGGGTGGATGCAGTGCGCGTATCGAACCGAGGAAGCAGAGGTCGAGGGCCGACGCGAACACGACGCCAAACACCGTGCGGCTACTGTGGCAGGGAGGAACACACCCAAGATGGCTGCCCAGCACGAGGAAAAACATGCTCCAAATGCGGCATCCCCAACCACTTCGCCAGCGTGTGCAGAGGGGGATCTCGAGGACGGAACGCTTCAGGACGGCGATCAGCCGCTGGAGTAGTCAAACAGCTGTCGCTAGATGAGTCCACAACATCACGCTCCACTAGGTCGCACAGGTCGCAGCAACCACAGTACGATGACTCGTCTACAGATGACGATGACGAGTGCTATTTCGTATCCTTTGTCAGTGAGCTGAAGAAGAGCCGACGGCCGCAACCCAAGTGCCAGATACAAATCCACGGATCACCAGCGATCGGAGTCATCGACACCGGAGCCACGGTGAATGTAATGGGCATTCAGCATTACAAAGCACTAAATCCGAAACCCACACTTGTTCCATCTAAAGCCAGAATCTTCACCTATGGCAGTCAGGACCCCCTCCCACTGCGGGGCAAGATGATTGTGCAGGTCCGAGCAGAGGACCAGGAAGTCACAACCACGTTCCATGTGATCGACAAAGAGGCAGACCTGTTGGTAGGGAGCAACACGGCGGAAGACCTAGGCCTCATTGCCTTCGCAAACGCAGTACGAGCGCTGCAAGTTGAAGACATCCTACTCATGTTCCCCAAGCTGTTCACAGGCCTTGGAACCATCAAGCACCCACCTATCAAGCTACACATTGACCCGACTGTGCAACCAATTGCACTCCGACACCGAAGAGTGCCATTCCACCTGCGTGCCGCAGTCGAGCAAGAACTGAACCTGCTAGAATCACAGGGAGTGATCGAAAAGGTGTCCGGACCGACACCATGGGTGTCCCCCATGGTCATAGCCGAGAAACTGAAACAACCGGGGAAAATCCGAATTTGCATTGACATGAGGATCCCAAACAAAGCCATTCGCCGTGAGCGACACCTCACACCTACAGTCGATGACATCCTGACTGACCTAAACGGCGCCCAATGGTTTTCTAAACTGGACCTCAATGCAGGATATCACCAGCTGAGACTAGCTGAAGAAACCGATACATCACAACTTTCTCGACACACCTGGGATTGAGACGCTACAAGAGGCTGAACTTTGGGATCTCATCGGCAGCTGAGATCTTCCAGAACACGATCAAAGAAATCCTCTCTGGGCTCCAAGGAGTGCTGAACGTCAGCGACGATATCTTAATCCATGCCAAAACGAGCGAGGAACACCACAACAGGCTAAAAGCAACGTTACACAGGCTTGCACAGTATGGCGTAACCCTTCACAAGGACAAATGTCAATTTTTCAAAAAGTCCATCGAATTCTTTGGCTATGTGTTCGGGTCAGAAGGAGTTGCTGTCGACCCCCGCAAATCGGTGGCGATCAAGAATGCCCCTGCACCAACCACGGCATCAGAAGTGCGTAGCTTCCTGGGGATGGCACAATACTGTGCGAGGTTCATCCCCAACCTGGCCTCAATTGCAGAACCATTAAGGAACCTAACGAAGAAGGAAAACGCATGGCGATGGACAGAAACTGAAGCCAGAGCATTCGACAAAATAAAAACGGCGCTGCTAGACAGCACCACGATGGCCTACTTCGACACCTCCAAACCCACCGAAATAGTAGTAGACGCCAGCCCGGTTGGTCTAGGAGCTTTGATATCACAGGAGACCGAACCCGGCACATGGTCGCCACTAGCATTCGCAAGCAAAGCACTAACCCCGACCGAATCAAGGTTCTCGCAAGTTGAGAGAGAGGCCCTAGCAGTGAAGTGGGCATTCGCTCATTTCCACTTATACATCTCTGGACACCCGTTCCGCATGATAACAGACCACCAGCCGCTGATACCTTTGTTCAAGGGCACCGCTCCTCATCCACCCCCGAGGATAGAACGCTGGGCAATACAAGTGCAGCAGTACCAAATGGACCTCGCCTACCGCCCCGGGGCCAAGAACCCCGCAGACTTTCTATCCAGGCATCCAGGCCCAGAGGAGTGCCGACAAACAGAACTTGAGAGCCCCACTGAAGAATTTGTGGACATGCTGTCAGCTGCCTCATGTCCCCAAGCCCTCACAGCTGACGCCATCATACCTGAGTATGTGAACGACGCGGTCATCCACCGGGTAGCAGATGCTATACAGTCAGGGTCCTGGGAAAACTTCCTGCGGAATGTCAGCAATTGGAGCGAGGAAGACCGAACACGCCTGACACAATTCTGGAGAGTACGACATGACCTGAGCCAAGCGAGCAATGGCCTCATCCTCAGAGGCCACCGGGTGATCATCCCCAAGACTCTACAGGAAAGGGCGACTATCCTAGCACACGAAGGACACCAGGGCACCCGCCGGATGAAAGCTAGAATGCGAGAGAAGGTCTGGTTCCCAAACCTGGAGGAAACTGTTGACACCGTGGTGCGCCAGTGCAGAGCATGCCAGATAACTAGTTCTGCGGACGCCCCCGCGCCTGTAATCACGGAGGAGCATGCTCCATCACCATGGTCATGGCTCAGCCTGGACTTTGGGAGCTTCCCAGATGGGAGAGTCACCGTCGTGCTGATTGACAACTATACGAAATACCCGATTGTAGATCTTGCCACCTCCACTAGTTTTGCCAACATCCGCCCACTCTTAAGCAAGTCCTTTGCCATGTTTGGAGTTCCTCTTGTCATCAAAACAGACAATGGCCCCCCCATTCCAGGGGAGCGAATTCCAGGAGTTCCTACACAACCTAGGCATCCGACATCACCGAATCACGCCCCAATGGCCTCAAGCAAATGGTGAGGTGGAGCGGTTCATGAGGACAACCAACAAGATCCTGCGAATTGCCACTGCTGAAGGAAAAGACCCAGAGGAAGCCCTCCAACTGTTTCTACGGGAGTACAGAAGCACGCCCCACAGCACCACGCAACAATCACCATGGGCGCTGATGTTTGCCGGGCCGAGAAGAGACTTACTCCCCATGGCCGACAACTGGACACCTACACCCTACTCCCCCGGGCGCACCCAAGAAAGGCGGAGGAGAACGAATGAGAAAGCAAGCCACAAGAGGCGTGCCCAGTCCCGAAATATACGACCAGGCGAGACTGTGCTAATCCGGACCCGAAGGCCTGGAGGGAAGTTCAACACAGCGTTTGAGCCAGAACCATGGGTCGTCAAAGAAATGCGGGGTACCGCGGTCACAGCTCGCCGGGATGGAGAAGAAGTAACTAGGAATGTCTCCTGGTTCAAACAAATACCGGCCACTCGACAACACAACTCCGACCAAGAAGAACCAGTGGAGGAGGAGTCCGAGACTGGAGCGGGAAGGTCCAATGATGCGAGCACGCTTTTGAACACTACCGACCAGGGCGAAGCAAGCATCTCAACACCTAGCCCGAGAGCTGAGCAGGTACCGGCCCGAGGCAGATGGAGGTATGATCTTAGACCTAATCCAAAGCCAAGCCAGAAGCTGGCTGACTTCAGATGCTGAACTACCAATGACTATTGTTTTCAAACCCAAGTTTTCAAAAATCCAAGTTGGGGAGGGATGTAGCGCTCTAGTGCTCCGAGGGTCTCTCCTGAGCCCCGGAAGCACTAGCACACAATGTAACACTTTCTGGCCAGGCGTGGCCAGAAAGAGATAAATAAACGGACTGGAAGTGGCACGGCACTTCCTGTCCAGACCAGCATTCTGAGTGTGTGTCCCGTCTGTGTATGCTTGCTGCACACACGTGTAGTGACCCCCAAGGCCTTGGAGGTCCACGGTCCCCACAATAGGGACATAAGATTTTCAGCTCAGGGGTCTGTGCTCCAAGGTGTCACTATACTAGGGATACACAAAGCCATTTTGACACAGCTTTACCAAGATACAGGGATATGAGGGCAAGATCATGGGGAAATAGTCGATGGGGTATGGAGAAAAGGGATTAGTGGGATATGTAAAGAAGCATTGAGAGATGGGGACATTGAGACATGGTGATAAAAGTGATATGCTGATATGTTGATGGAAAAGGGGAACAACAGTACGCAGGATAACAGACCCCAGGATAAAGGAACATGGATGCAAGAAAATGGATGCTGGGACATCAGCACATTAACTTATGTACAAAGGGACAAGGAGGCCAAGGAAAATTGAGTAATGGGACAAGGCGATACCTAGACCTTCAGATAATAAAAGCCAGACAAAAGGACCTGGAGACGTAGGTATTGTTATTAGGACACATATAGTAACACAGGCCGTAGGACACAGAGACTAAAGGTGATTTAGACATACAGACATGAAACCTGAGGACAAGGAAAGTGGGGAATTACGAGTCAAAATTTTGCACGAGGGAACTAAGAAACATTTGAGCAGTCTTCCTGGCACTGGCACACTGGATATAGATACTGTGCAATAATGGAACATTAAACATGGGGACTAAGATACTTTTCAGCATACATGCAGTGAAACAAGAAGAACGGGCCACAGCTAGAATGCGAACCTGATTTACAAAGCTAATGCTATCTATAAATTTGGCTTACACACATTGGTTGCTCCACCGATGAGGTGGAGGAGCCTCCTCCTACTGTTGAAACTGAAATATAAAATGATAATAACGTGATGTTATTATCATTGTTGCAGAGGGAGGCGTGGTTTGCACTCCCTAAGTGCTCATGACTGTTGGGCCGACCCTCTGGGGCCAGCCAAATAGAATTACAATTTACATTTACAATTTACATGTCTATGCAAAGTCATACAGTAAGAACGACTCTTACATGTGCGTAATGGATCAAAACATCCGAAAGATTAGTGGGGTTGTAGGAGAGAGAGGGCCATATTATAAAAGAAAGGGCGATATATTATCGCCGCTTTTATCGGAAGGAAACTGCCGCTAAAGCCTATGGCCCAGGGTTTTTTCCCATGGGGAAAAAAGTTTTCCTGGTGGAGAATTTGGAAACGATATTTAGGATAGTACATTTACATGTTGTCTGGGGGGGTAGTTTCATTTACTTATGCAAAAATGGAAATCCCAAAAATATTCCTGGAGTATGTCTGGAAACTTGTGATAGTCAGTTTTTTTGATGTACCTCTGGAAGCTTTTTCGTAAATTCCTGAAGTTATAACTCCAGTATATTGAAACATGGAAACATCATGGGACAAGAATAATGCACAGGTAACACTGAAATCTGAGATACATTTAAACAATGGCAGACTCTCTGGCTGAAAATGGAAACTATGGAAGACCGAGGAAAAAGGCCGACTGTGACAATGAAACACAGAGAAGCGTTTGCGCAGTGATGCCCTGGAGCATAGGGAACACAGACAAAACTTGAAACGAAGCACAAATCTCAGGAATATGGGCATATAGACACAAGGCTGCATACTTGATCACAGAACGTCACCATGGAAAACAAACACACGCATCTATACAAACATAACGAGAACCACAAAACACCACAAAACAACATCTGTAATACCAAGTAAAGAGACATAGCTATAATAATACAGTCAGAGAGAAGCTAACACTCGGACATGTACAATGGTTTATATAATGGAGTGGAGGAAAACTGCTAACCAACATCAGAAATGTAATATGACTTGTGTGGCATTTCTTTAAAAAAATAACCCATTGTCAGCAAATGGAGTTATTAGTTTGGGAGGAGGTACTCTTCCAAATAATAAATCCACTTAGTTTAAGTCAAATACAGTTCTGAAAGAATCTCGTCCACCGTTGGTGGCTATGGCACAAGTAACAGGCAATCCCTAGAGAAGTGTATTTTAAGTTCAAGCAATACTAATATTTTAAAGTAAAGAACACAGTATGATAATATTTCCAAGTTACAAAACTTGAGACAAATCTAGTGAGCAAAATAACACCAAGCTCATTTGGGTAGTTTATGGGGAATAAAAGACATGAATTTGAAGAAAATTAAAGCAAAAACCACTAAGCAAAAAGTTCCATTTAAAAGTCACTGCTTATGGTTTAATTGGGTTAGGTGCGATTTCAGGCCAAATGAAATAGAGCAAACATCTTATACAAGAGGGTCATCCCAGTCAGCTTCTACCTTTGAACTAAGGGGCAGATTTACAAGCCCCTTGCGCCTCTTTTACGTCGCCGTTGCGTCACTTTTGTGATACAGCGCGGCGCAAAAGATGAGCCATGCTGCGGGGTATTTACATTGTGACGCATCTGGGAGATGCGTCACGTTGTAAAGCCCTGCATCAGAAATAGGCGTTCCTGCGCGGTGTGGGGGGGGACGCCTTCCAAAAGTGGCTGAGTGAAATCTAAGGGATTTCACTGTCACTTTTGAGCCCATGCTGGGCCAAAACCCTGCGCCTGCTTGAAGCAGGCATAAGGATTGACGCAGCATTGGAAAGATAGGGCCCCCCAGAGCATTGCTGGAGGAGCAATGCACCGCCTTTATTGCACAGATGCGTCACGCATGTGTGCAGTTTTTGCCCCATGGTGTGCTGCATTGTAAATCCATGGTGGCGGAGCGGTGGTGCACAATAACTGGCGCATCCCTGCCGATATGCAGGGATGCGCCAGTTATTGAGCGGGGCAAGAGCTAAAGGGTTGGCAAGGATCCCTTGATAGAAATCCAGCGATGGCATCCAACATCTCCACTGCAATACCAACAGGGTATCAGTCTTGACACCAACACTGACACCACAAACCAAGTGGAGGACTCACCATCATCCACAAGGATGCCATTAGATGCACCACATTCATGGACTCCAACACCCACTTTCATGTAACCATGCACTTCAAATTGCAGACGGGTGAAAGAACCACAATCAAATGAACCTTAGCCTACTCACCTCCTGAACCACAGACCAGCTTCAGTAACCAATTCATCAACCTCATTGACCCCTGTCCATTAGTTCCAAATAATTTCTTCATTTGGGTGACCTCAACAACCCCACAGGCTCTAACTCTACAGACCTGCTTGAAAGCCTGCAGAAAATTGAACTAGATCAGCTCATCCAGGGCCCAACTCTCAACTCCGGACACACGCTCGACCCCATCTTCATTTCCAGCGACAAGGTGCAATTTAGCTATATTACCCCTCTCACATGATCTGACCACTCCATTGTCAACTTCCTCATCAGAACACCACAAGCCACCCCACCAAAAAGCCAAAAGCACTGGGACCCAACTGGAAGAAAGTAATGGAAACAGATTGGCTCATTACCCTCTAAGTCGTTCAATCAGACACCACCACTGATCTAGTCAACGGCATAAGAAACATCAACAGCTTGATTATAAACTGCACCACCAGCCTGGCGCCCATCAAATACACCAAACAAAGGAGAATCAACAAGCAATCTAGCTGGTGCAATGAGGACCTCAGGGAGTCCAAGCGCTGCTGCTAGCAACAGAAGAGGAAATGACCCTGGCACTGAGAATAGAAACCAGCTCAATTAACGCAAAGAACTATTTTCCATAGTCAAAGAATTCACCACCTGCACAACTGTAACCACGACCACCCAACACAACCACCCCATTGCAAAAACTCAGCAACAACCTCTCCTACTAATTCCATATCCAAGATCTACAGCAACTTTGATCCACAGCTTAACCCATCATACCTCACTGGCCAGCTAACCACCACCACCAAGGACAAAAACCAGAAGACTGGAGCCCAGTCACTGACAAAGACACAACAGCAGTTATGCAGATGGTCCACTCTTGGTTCCCCACAAACCTGTGCTCCCCCACATTTATGACATAGCCGCGAGCAGCAAAGCACTCATGCCCATCACAAACACTTCCATTCCATCAAAGCAGCAGCCTTACCAGAGAGTTGGAAATATGCTGAAGACAATGCTTCCTCAAAAAACCTTTGGCCAACCCAGGCAAACTCAGCAACTACCGTCCCATTCCATTGCTACCATTCCCTATCAAAGTGATGGAGAAGGCAATCACCGGGCAACACTCTAACCACCTCGAACTCCAACACCTTCTGGATACAATGCATTTAGGATTCCATAACAACCACAGCACTGAAAAAGTCCTTATCAGACCGACAGAAAGCATCTGGAGCGTCCTAAACCAAGGCCAAACCACAGCATACATCCTCCTCGACCTCTCCACAGCATTCCTTGCTATTTACCAAAACACACTCATAACAAGACTTCATGTCCCAGGAATACAAAGACCGAATTTCAAGTGGTTGTCCTCATTACTCACTGGAACATTGGACTCGTGCTTCATAGTAATGAAATGTCCACCCCTTCATGTTTCTCAAAGAAAGGTTCATGAGTGATTCATGCGGTTAAGTAAGTTCAGGTGGATTTGGACTTAATGGGAGAGGTATGCACATTTCATGTTATAAATTAAAAGGAGGAAATGCTGCAAGGAGAGAGAGGGCAGACTGTGAGGTAGTAGCAGCATAGAATAACAAGAGGTAGGAATTAGGAAGAAAGAAATCAAAACTGTGTATCTATGCATGGTATACAGATAAGATTGGGCATTTAAACTTTGCATTAAAATATCACAGTAAGCCAATAAACCAATGTAGAAATCTGTTCATAACGAGCAAATGGCAGGTTCAAATGCAGGTAGGGAGATATTTATTTTCCATTAAATATTGTTGCAGTGGATATGCACTTCAATAGTCTGGAGCAGCGACAATTATGCATACACAGTTACTGTTTTACCTAACAAAGAGGCGAGTAATATCTCATTTGAATGAGAGGATCATAGGAGGACTGACCATCTGAAAAAACATAGTAGCCATGTGGGCACATGTTTTCGCTACCAGATTCTGCAAGTGTTGCATTTTCAACCATAAGCACTTTCACCTATTGGGTGGCTAAGCCCATACATGGCTTCCTTGGACCGCTATTGAATTAATATTGAAACTGCACTGAGCCATTACTGGAAGTCAGCATCCCCTGTGTAAGCATGTTTGAGGATTTGAACCACAAAACAATACACACAAATCACAGAAACAAGAATATAAAAAAAATCACAAGAAAGTTGGCGCTTTTTAAAAGTCAATTGAGGCAACTCACATTCTGTTTGATTAATGTAACACTGCTCCTATGAATCTATCTAAAATGTAACTAAATGTCTAATGAATGGTAAACGATTGGTGTTCCAAAATTTTCTTTTAATGTTCTTGTTTTGTCTTGTCATACATCCAGCAATGTCTGGAAAAAGAAAACTAAAAGAAAATATTGGAACAATTTGAGCTCTGATATGCATTACCGCGGAGCTCGGGAGTACCATTCATTATTGCTGGGAGTTTTGCTTCCCTGTGTTGAAGTGTGGTGGCCATTTTATCTCCTTGGAGCACAGTATAAAAGAACTGTTTGGAGACTTGTGAAATAAGGAACATACCTGCTTGTGCAGACATGTAGCCTAGCCGCAGTTGTAAACTTTAGCCTTCAGTTTCAAATTCCTTCACATTTACAGAATAGCTTAAAATGTTTAATTGTACATATTGCCTCTTTATATACATATTAATCCTCTGTTGATATTATTTAAATATCGAAGCATTCGGGGACCCCTGAGTAGGCTTCATGGACCCCATGGGTCCTCGTACCAGGGGTTAAGAACCACTGCTGGACCACAAAAGTTATTACCAAAAAAGCCAGGATTGAATGACAGTATCACAAAAGACATGTGACTACTCGGCAGCTATCAAAAGTTATGTGCAAATAAATCTAGGAACTTTGTCTGTAGGATACCTTTTCACTACATCTGTAGAGAGATTTTGTTATTGTCATAGATAGACTGTCGCAGCACTTTAATACAATAAACTCTGCAAGAAGAAATATTTTCCTAGATAACACATTGACGCAGGAAGTATCTGAACATCTGACACTAGTTTCAGTTTCACTAAAACATTTATTATACTTTCACCAAAACTGCTAGATTTCATTTCAGAAAGTTTGGCAAATTAAGATTGTCACACAACTTTGGGTAGTGCCTTTTTTGTCAAATTATATCACCCAGGCCTACTAGGAACCATGAAAGGAACATTCAGAAACAATTTAAGTTTTGACTTTTGAGTAAAAATGTTGACTACCATCTGCAGGGGCACCACATATTTGAATACCTGGGACAGGTGGGTGATGGAATTAGATTTAAAGTTCATTATATCATTAGACCAAGGAAGTTAAGGTGTTCAGAGTCAGTGGGTCATTGGTCTTGTGTATCCTCTCTTGAAATATTAACCCCTTCGATGCTTGTGACGGAACGGTTCCATCACGAGCGCCGGTTGGGCTGTGCTTATGACGGAACCGCTCCGTCACGGCCACGCCCGTTTCTTAGAACCTTCAGCACAGCGCGAGAATTCGCGCCGCGCTGATGGTGTTAAGACTGACCAGTTGGCTGATGATGAACTACAAACCATTTGAGTTTGCATGAATGTAACCTTCCTGCCTCTATCAAATGTGTTGCTTCACATAACTATTGTGCATATTTTCCCTTCTGCTTCCTAGCAAACTTCTGGTCCTTAAGAATTTTATTTTCAATTTAATTTAAGTTTTCATTTTCAATGTAATCTTAAAGGAAGAATGTTAGACCTGACATCATTGGCGTGAGTCTCCCTTCCATTTTTGACAGATTGCCTCTTCTGTTTTGATGTGTTTTTGCTGGATTTATGCTTTGGGGACTGTGCCACTGCTAACCAGTGCCACAGTGCAAGTGCTCCCTATGTTAAATTGATGTACTAATTGGTTATTCCATAATTGGGTTATTTGATTATTCTGTCAGCGCCTAGTGTAGTGCACCATGTGTGCCCAGGGCTTGTAAATCAAATGCTGCTGGTGGGCTTGCAGCCCTGGTTGTGCCACCCACAGAATCAGCTTGTAAAGTGTGTCTCAGGCCTGCCATTGCAAGGCCTGTGTGCAGTCTAGCACTGCCATGTCGACTGGGCCAAGTGCACCCACTTGCCAGTCCCTAAACCTTCCACTTGTTTCATATTAGACACCCCTATGGTAGGCCCAAGGGCAGGGCGCATTGTAAGTATAAGGTAGGACATGCCCTGATGTGTGTAGCGTGTTCTAATAGTGTATCACAGCCATTTTCGTTTTTCAGTATTGAAGGCTACCTGTTTCCATAGGCCAGAATGGGCAGTTACATTATTACATTATTATAATCCTAACTGACTCAGGGAACATGATAGAAATTCAAATTTAGTATGCCTGAACTCAGAATGAATAATAAAATATATCGTTTAGTAAAGTTGGTTTTAATATTCTGTGTTTGAAAATACCACTTTTAGAAAGTAGGTATTTTCTTGCCTAACTGTCCAGGTCTGCCTCTGCTAGGTTGTGTATTCCTTGTCTGGGTTTGTGACAGGGCTGGGGGATTCCAGGAGACAGGCTGGGGCAGCCCAGTGGTGAATAGAGAGATCTGCATCTAGATTTGAGGGAGGAGTTGCACCTGGGACCTGAATAGGGCTGGGTCTTCCCTCTACAGTGCTGGCTCCACCTCCTGTGGCTTGTCTAATGTCTCTGCCCTGCACTGTGAAAGGAGAAGAGGAATCATGTCAACAGAGTGCTCCAGAGCTGTATTTTCCCTCCCCTGTGCTGGCTCCACCTCGTGTGGGGCGACTGATGTCTCTGCCCTGCACAGTGAAAGGAAGAGGAGAGTCATGTAAACAAAGTGCTCAGGAACTGGTTTGGACTAGGCAGAGGCCTCTCTGCCTTCAGAGAACAACGGATTTTGGGGTATAAATATTGGGACTCTGATCCCAAGAAATTAGATCACTTCTGGAACAAGAAACATTTCTGCCAAGGAGAAAAACCAAGAAAGCTGCAGGAGTTTGGACTGCCCCTCTGCCAGTGTGCTGTTTGCTGGGTTGGTCTGCAGTGGTTGCTTCATTGAGGAAAATTTAATTTTGCCTTGTCATGTGTGCCTACGTGTTCTCCATCCTATGTTATATGTGCATGATCGATATGCATATATCCCCCTATGATCGATTAAAGACGCAATTATGGTTGTGTCCATCTCTAGTATGCCAGTTCCAGTTCTCGTGAAAGCAACAAATATTAGGCCTATGTTGCCACGTTTTACAGTGCGCATGATAATTCATTGAATTGTCCCCGTTTTTAGGCCTCAAAGGGCCCGGACACCGGATTCAAGCTCCAGTCTCCTGAACCCACTCCGAGGAGCGATGCAGCCCCCACCTGCATCCCTGACCCTTCCCTTACTTCCTGCCGCGCAGCGCGGTGCCCGACCTGGCTCTGCCTGCCTGTCTGCCAAGAATATGTTATGCTTCTAGTTATCAGTTCAGCTCTCCTTCTTCACATTCCTAAGCTAACGAACCGTATAAACAGCTTCAGCTATAGTCTAGTCTTTCTGTCTCCATACAAGAGAAATACTGTATTAATATTCATAGAAGATTCATAGCACACGCAATACATGTAGAATATATGCATGCACCAGCCTTAGTGTCAAGTAGCCTTTGCCCTGATAACTTTTAGATTCTATCAACATGTACTCCAAACACCAGATACCAGATATGCTATAGGTACATGTCGTCCTGATACCGCAGACTTTAGTCTCCTCTTCTAGTGCAGAAGTCATAGCCCTCAGTTCTCCCCGGTAACACGTCATTGCCCGTTTGCGCGCACCACTAGGTTAAAGGTTCCAGCTGCTCAGGTAGCCCCCTCCATGTTTCCGCCCATTCATGACACTTCTGTGACGTTCTCATCATATGTCTACGTGCACGCCCTGTGCACGCCTTCTTTTCACGCCCATGTGTTCTTATCTTACGTTTGTCACTTGTTACGCCTACTGTATGTAATGTAATTGTGATGTTTTATTATATATACCTTGTACTGTTCATGAGGCGTTGCAGCTGCCTCTCTATTTTATTTCAGGCTGTCCCGATCCTGTCCCTTCCCTTTTGCCTGAATAAAGCCCGTTCGACTCAGATTCCTCGGATCCTGCCTCTTATTTATTGAGCTATCTGTTATTATTAATGTATTCAAAAATAGTACCGGTAATTAATTATTTATTTACCACAATTGCCAAGGGAAAGGAGAAGGAACTTTTTTTAAAATTTTCTTTTATCTACAGAATATTCTCCAAGGGCTTGAACTGTGCTTGCCTCCTGCTGAAGTCTCAGGGACAAAATACTTCACCTCCAGCTCCCCCTGAATTTTCTTGCTGGGAATTCTGACTCCAGACACTTGCGTGCCGCCAGGAGCTGGAAGCACGACGCATCGAGAAGAAGTGTGTCGCCGCCGCAGCTGAAATAATCGCAACGACGGAGAAGCGAGCCTTCGCCGCATTTCCCTGGAAGAGTGTGTTCATCGAAGCTGCCTGCTGTTGCATCACCGGAGAAGCGTGACGCCATCGAGAGAGTCGCCATCTCATCACCGGAGAAGCGTGTCGCAGGGCATGTCGCGGCTCCAAAGTACAGAGTCATCGCAAGGCTGTCAGGGCGTCATCACATCCTCATCGCATCGCCGCTTCAGGGGCGCCATCTTCTCGCATCGCAATCGGATCATCGCATCGCATCAAGGCACCATCTTGCACACCACAACGGGCCCGCAGGCTGAGAATCTATGCATCACCTCTGCACCGGTAAGGCTCACGACGAGTCCCCTACTTAGCGCAAGCATTGAGGCAGGACACAATTGTACACCCGGATCCCAAAACCGACGCATCTCCCCTTTTGCAAGCCTTTTGTTTACTTTGCGTTACGCATCCATGTACTTTGTTGAGAACTTTGTCGCATTTACCATCAACTTGAACTAAGCAACTTTAATCATCTTTTAAGCAATCTTAAGTGTAGTATTGTGGATTTTTTGTCATTTGTGGTCTTATGTTAAGTCTATATAAAGAATACTTATTTTTATAAAACCTGAGTTATGTCCATCTTTAGTGTTTTCCCTGTATTACTGTGTATATTCACAAATGCTTAACACACTGCCTCTGAGATAAGCCTGTCTGCTTGTGTCAAGCTACCAAGGGGGTGAGCAGGGGTTATTAAGGAGTGTAATCCCCTTATCCTTACTTAGAAGTAAGGGTCCCTATTTGGACAACAGTGAATACCATTGCCGACTAGAGACCCCTATATCTAACAAAGAGTTATACGCAGTATTTCTCCAGAGTTTCACCACAGGTGCCTTGGTATTTCTGTTTTAACATTCCCATTTCTTGCAGATGCTGATGCTGATGCTATGAAATAAGTATGTAATGGACTTAAAAAATTTTTTTTTTGTGATCTGGGCTTCTTGTGGAGAATGACAGAAAGAAGTTACTTTTATTTTCAGGGTATTTTCAGTCTATTACATGTGTCATGAGAGTTGTAGGTTTATTAAAGGTATAACACTATTCTCTTTGACAGACAGAACAATCAAGGTTTGCCCTCATAAGTTGTAGGAATATATGATAATTAGGAAAGCTGTCTTAGAAGGCCCTATTTTGAGATTCAGTCAGAATATATACAAGAAACAGTATGTTTATTCTTGCCATCATTTTACACATTTGACATCATCTCTCTTTTGTGGATGTTGTCATAGAGATTACTGGTCTTCACTGATTACTCCCCCTTTTGAAGAACGTGCACAAAGCATCCTACTGTCCACATAACTAGTCTGGGCTGTGTAGCTGCCTTTGTGTTTCAGTCCTTAATACAATTAAAATGAGCATGTCTTTCATATAACGTCACCCATCACACCACTTTGTGTTGCATTGCATCACACAAAACAATAACCGCACCTCGGGTCTTATCCTGTACTATATGCAAATATTTCCCATATATATTCAAAACAAAAAATATCATTCCAACCACAAAACTTGCCTTTAAGGACCAAGACTAGACTTCTTGGAAGGACAAGGTAAGCAAAGGCACTGCTTTTATTGGCAGACTTTAGTGGGAGTATGCAGCAAACTTAGTCAGCACACTCCGCATACTGATACACTCTAGCACTGTCAAGGCAGCAACCTACCAAGTATATCATCTCTCACACTTTCTACATGAAGAGTAACAAGCCACAACCTGACTGGCGTATGCCCAACTGGTGCTTGTTTGTCTTTGGAAAACTACAAGAAGTTGTGAAGGACTGGGGTTGTCATCTCCTGCTCGGAACTAAGGATTCATTCAGCCCAGGAGAAATAGTTGGAATCTGTGAAGTTTCTGCTTGAGGGTTCCAAACCTGCTTGCTCTTACACTTTCTTCCTCATTCATGGTGTGTATTTGTTCAGCACTAGGCAGTGTGTATTCCTGTCTCTAAAAAAATAAAAGTACATGAGTACTGCTTTTTTACCAATTTCCAATCCTGCCCTTTGAACATTATTCTACTCATTCAACACCAACTCTGACCGGTGCATATTGCCATATGGATTCCCTTCTTGCCCTCTTCAGGCATTCACACATATACACGCACACACAATCCCACTGACCCTATGGCCAGGCTGGTGCTGCGTAGATGACTTAATGTTTTGGTCCTAGCTACAGTTATAATTTGTGTGTTTAGTTCTCACATATCTTTACCCATTACACAGTCAGGTGCTGCGTACCAGGACATGATAACCACACCCTGTTGGTGATCACACTTACCATGAAAACACTTCTCATATAGGATCAGAACAAAGACAACACTCTCACTGCCACACCCTCTACATAGTTTAGCTTGCTATTTGTCAGTGCCAGTCGTCCAGAGCCTCACAAAGGTGTAGTAAGAGCTATACAAATGCCACAATACAGTACAGTAGAATGCAAACAAACACACTGAACTATAAGTCTTGTCTTCAAATATATTTACCTGTTACTAGTATTCTTGTTCTTATACTTGCAGTGCCAAACTGGTTTCTAGCCACACAATTATAAATGCCAGCATCTGATTTAGTCACATTACTGATTCTTAGACTTGCATTTCCCAAGATCATTGTCCTGTAAAAAATGAACAGATATATTTCAACCATTTTGTTCTCCAAATTAGCTTGAGAAACCTACTTTTAATTAGTTGATATTAGGGGCAAAAATAGTGGGTCCAATCTCAGTAATAAATGCAAGTCAAAATAAATGTGTCAAACTTTTTTTTCCTTTTTATGGACCAGAATACACACATATAAAAAGATATTTTTATTGCAACAGAATACACACACACATTATGCACATCATTATGATCGATTAATAAATATTTAATGGTTCATAAGGATTGTGGTGCTGCTTCACCATTCTAGTGAAGAAAGAGCGAGGAGATCATCTGGAGACACACACTCACATCCTGGTTTCTCATCCAGTGGCCGTGACAAGGGGTGTACTGAAGTGCAGAGAGTTGGTTGCAACGCATGAGGTGAGGCGTGGCAGCCCATTCGGGGATTTTGTGGGCTGCACAAAGAAAGAGTGGCCAGCCATGTCTGTTTGGCATCGCAACTGTCACCTGAAGCACAGTGGGGCGAGAGGTGACCTTTTGAGCCTTGGACGCCGTATGCAAAATCAGTGGTGCAAGTGTGATTGTCGGGACTGCATGGCAGCCGCAGTGAAAACATCACAAGAGTTGCAGCCTTTCCATTGGCTAAGATCTACCAATAAAGAAAGCCGATGTATAATATAAACCAACCAGATGCTCTGTACTACATGGTTAGCAGGTTGTGCATTGAGAAAGGCAATTATGCTGAAACGCGTCTGCTGCTGCTAATAAAGGGACTGAAAACCCCATGAGTGATCCACACCATTTCTTTGAAGTCATTGTGTATCAAGCTGGACCATAACTTCCTGTTATATATGTATATATATATTTTTTACCACACCAAACTTCAGATCAAAGTAGGCGCTGACTCCGTGAATTTCAATCCAAATGATTTATTACTTTTAACTCAGTTTCTGCTCAGACGCGTTTCGGCGGCTTACTCCCGCCTTGCTCACTAACAAATGCATACT
Organism: Lissotriton helveticus; assembly: GCF_964261635.1. NCBI lineage: Eukaryota > Metazoa > Chordata > Amphibia > Caudata > Salamandridae > Lissotriton > Lissotriton helveticus. The sequence goes on from NC_136070.1 coordinate 1,173,305,039, forward strand.
ACAGTGAATTACTTATATACATAAACACCATGTCACAGGTTTAGCTGTTGCTATGGTTACCTGGTTACACCCTAATTGATGGCGTGACCTATTACATGACTTGCACATTAGAATTTCATAGCAGTCTGTTTTCACTTATCACTGAACCACATTCTAGTACATAAAAATAAAATTTTAAATTTAAACAATACAAATTGTGCTCGTAATGCATTTTACAAATGCGGTTTGATTAAACTGTGTTGAAATAAACACCTTATCACCCTTCGTTCGGACTAAACCACTCGATACAATGACACCTTTGTAGGCGAATCCCGTGTGTTACTGACTTTGCCCGTTCGTACCTGTTCTTAAAAACACTGTGATTGGCTCGGGGCTGTAACATGATTCCTGTCTAAGTATGACACTGGGCGCGCTGTCTGAAGGATGAACCTACTCAGCATACATGCTTCGGTAAGTGCTAAAGTAATGCTTTTCGCACCCTGTAAACCCCTTTCCCGGCCAGTGCCTTAATGTGTTTGGGATCCCGCTATGCCAAGTGGGACAGCGAGGGGACCTTACACGGAGTTCAGTAATTTTGCTTGTGGTGAACCGGGTGAATTATGGTATAAGGTGTGTGAAGTGAAGTGATCTGTGCGGCGCAACACTAATGCCAATACCCTTAAGTGGCATGTACGTGTACAGTGTATTTACAATGGGAAACGTTAGATGCAAGTGTTTCCAGGGTACTCGGGTAAGAACGTGAGGGCACGGACGCTGGGGGGGGGTTTAAATATGGACGCTCAGGGCCTCATCCGCATTCAAGCCTGAAGGGATCTTGGAGTTCAAGAGAATGATGCATCTTGACTCCAGGCGGCGTAAAGCAAGTTTTCGATTTCCGTCTCTCGCATTTCTGGGGATGCTGTCTATAACGAAGTACGTTAGGCCTTCTGCATTGCCTCCATGGGTCTCATGGATGTGTCTTGCCCTGGATAGGTTTGGTCCAAGTTTGCAATTGCCCTTTGGTGTTGCAGAATCCTCACATGCACGGGGTGTATGGTCGAACCTACGTATCTCTTTCTGCATTCACAAGTGAGCACGTACACGGCAAATTCAGTTTTGCATGTGAAGTGTTCCCTGATGGTATAGGGCTGTCTTCTAAAGGGCAGCTCGACATTGGTGGTGTTGATGCCATGGTTACAGGCTTTGCATTTACTGCATTTTTTGAATCCTTTTTGGGACTGTAACCAGTTCTTTTGCTTTTTAAGAACAGGTGCATTGCACACTAGTTGGTTGCGCATTGATTTCGCTTTTCTAAACGATATTAAGGGTCTTTCGCCTACTGTGTTTCCTATGGTAGGGTCATTATGAATCAATGGCCAGTGCCTTCTTAAGATTTTACGAAGGTTCGAGTGGTATCGATGGAAACCTGTTATGAGCCTAGGGGCCTGCCTTTCTTGTTTGTCTCTAACGGTTTCTTCTACCACCGGGAACAGTAGTTCCTGTCGAGTTTTTGTGCTGCACTTCACTTCTGCCTTTTTGCATGTCTCGGCTGTGTATCCCCTCTTTTGGAGTCTCGTGAAAAGGTTTTGTTTCGCATTTGAGAGTCCCTCAGTTGTACTGCAATTGCGTGTCATCCTTAGGCATTCCGCATATGGGATGGATTGTTTCAGAGGTGTGGGGTGGAAACTGTGGGCATGTAGGATCCCGTTTCCTGCAGTGGGTTTACGGTAGGTACGTGTTTGTATCTTCGCATGTTGGACAAACAGCATTTCATTCCTTTATTTCGTCTCGATTGAACCATAAAAGGTACATGAACAACAATCATAAAAACAAATAAAACTGAATAACTTCAATAAAAAGACATAATACATATCCCATTAAAATGCAATTTCATCTAATAATGAAATAATTTGGTGGACAATATTGTCAAAAGCACGATCCAATAAGATTGGTAAGGATAGGTGCTCAGTCCTTAATCGAATATCCTCCAAATGTAAATAGGTAAACCAATCCCTATTCACAAGCAACATTACAAAAACATATAATTAAAAGCAGGGCTCATGTATAAAATACTACTCACAATATAAAAACTAGGAGTTGAATAGAAACATCTTATTTCACTGCTTTCATTCTGACGTGCCATATTGAAAACAAATACCAGTGAGTAGACAATACAATAATTTGTATTAGTTTTACATAATCTTAACACAGAATGGCAGTCACGAAAACCAAGCAATCGACATAGAGGAATGATCCAGAATGACCATTGCTTTGCGTAGGCCTTTTAAAAAAAAATGTATTCCTCAGTCTCAACTGTTTGGCAACCCATCAGACATGTATTAGGTGTGATCACTTTTTTTCCCTAAAAACAAGTTAGGTCAGCCAAGGGCAGAGTACCCAATTTCAATTTTATGTAAGGTGCATGTGTAGTAGAATCAATTTCCAAATTCAAAAAGGACTCAAATTCAGGTACATCTTTAAACATCAAATAAGATTCTACAAGGTGGCCCAGAGAGACATTACATTTCTTACTTCCTAACACAATTTTCTAATAGCTCGTTACCAGTTTCTCTCAGGCATCTTGGGTGAACGCAGCAGGTTTTAACTAAAAATTGTTCAAACCCAACTTCATCAGCCATGTTTTATATGTAGAAGCCAAGGAATTTTAATAACTGATTGGCCCTCACCTAATACGTTGATACAATCCCTATATGGATCCAAGTTCTTATTTGTCCACAGCCTAATCCAATATTAAATAGCTCTCAGGGTGACAATATCAGAAATAGACCTAAGATTCAAATCGAATCTTATTGAAAGTGTAGGGCACTAGCAGGGAGTCTCTGTAGAGATTTTACAAAGGCGTATTCAGCTATTTTCACTGGAGCAATATTCCAATGACCCCACAAGTCAGCCCCATACAAGGCTGACCAAAGGCTTGACTCATATTACTTAATTGGGGGTTAAACAGCAAAAGTAGATGTCCTGTTGGCAATTCGTAGAACAGCCCCTGCGCTTTGCTTCAAGGCAATACGCTTTTCTTGATCTGGGGCTGCCATCTAGGAGAATCCCTTATTTTTGCACCCAGATAGTCAAATTCATTGACCCTGCCCAGTGTCTCACCCACAAGGACTACCTTACCCATGTTTTTTTTCTGTGGGCACTAAATACTATATATTGTGTTTTATTGCTGATTATCTCTAAGCTATGCTCCTTACAGAAAAGACTGAATTTTTCCAAGAGAGTAGCTAGACACTTTGCAGGATTGGAAAGCAATGGGGTATTTTATACCCCGTCATCTTGGGCGAATCATTTTCACAGTCACAAAGATAAGGGATGAATCCATTTCTATACAGGAGAAAGAGTGATTATATATATATATATACGTCCTACTCTGTGGGATGACTGAGATCTGGTCAGAAGTTTGCCCATTTTCACACCATTCTGAAAACAGCATTGCTACTTATAAAACCATGGAAATTCACCGACAAAACAAATTGGTCACAGGTAAGCTACAGTTAGGAATTAGCTTTTAAAAACATTAGAAATTTACTGAAAAAAATAAAGGTTAAAGGGCAGTTATACTTAGGAAATAGGATAAAAAATCCTTTGATATTAACAAAAAAAAAAAAAAAGGTTACGGGGACGTTATCTTTAGTCTCAGATTTCACTTGTACAAACCATAGAAATCCAGCAGTTATAGTTACCTCAGCTAACTATAACTTACACCTCTGCAATGCACTGCTTATGAACTCACATATTACATCACTCATGTCACGGTTAGTCAATCTCAGGAACCTAATAGTAAAAATAAGACATTTGTGATTTACAAGTTGATGTGGGAAGTCTAACATGTTCTGTCTTCCCATAAAGTCCATAGAGGTCCTTTACTTTAGGACTATTGATATGGTGATGTATGGTGGGATTCAATAGAAAAGGGCAGGATTGTATATGTTGTTCACAAAAGCATTCATATTGGCTCATCCGTGATTTTTTTTTTCTTATAGTACCTTTCACAAGGGCTATTTGTTGTTTCATTTCATGTGGTTTATTGATTTGCTTCTACCATTCAGAAAAGGTAGGTGATATTTGTGTCTTTCCATTTGTTTGCTAATGATAATCTGTTAATTGCCAAGTTATAGAAAGTTAGCCCATCCACATCAACACCCAATAAAATAGTGCTCAATTTACATTTGGTTCACATGATATTACTTAATCTTTGAACGATAGAGATCCCAAATTCCTTCAGCTTTGGTCAAATAATAAACATGTGTAGTGAATCAGCATTGTGAGAAAGGTATGTGGACACAGTTTGGTTTGTTTAAACAATTTGGCTTTTTTGTAGGTATGATTTAAAAGTCATATGTTGTTCAATATTTATAGCTTTTAAACTTCGTAGGAGTGATAAGCGTGTAGTTCATATGCAATCTGTCTGAAATTTGGTTTCCAGTGAGATCCACTGACAGCCAGTTAGACCACTTCTTTGCCCACTGTAACAGATCTTGAAGCGTATTCAATTAAGTATATAAATTAGATTTTGAAGGTGGCACATCACCAAATGTCAGGAGGGTGAGATTATGCTGAATCAGTGATTTAGTGTGATTAATTATTAGCTCAGAGATAAAGTGTCTAATTTGTCAATATTTAAAAAATCATTAGAGCGTGAAGCGTAAATGGAAGTCAATCTGTATGTTAACAAAAGATTTCACCACATGTGGATAGATCTGCAAATCTTGTAATTCCTCTTCGGTGTCACTTTCTAAAGTTGTTACCCTGAGGATATTTGCAAGTTCATCATTGAATATTAAAGGAGTTTGAGGCAATGCATACATAACTTTGACATATTGTTTAACCCTAGGCCAGTGTTTCTCTAAGGTACATATAGTCCTAATCTTGACCTTTTAAAGCACTTGGATCTTAAATTTGTCAGAATTGAATAGATTTTCAATAAGATGATCAGACAATGCACTAGATAGATACATACATTGTAAACGTTTACCCATGTAAGCCTAATCGTATAATCTCCAGCTGGTATTGCTCATAAATTACTGATAATCAGTAGTTTCCATAATCTAATTAATCTTAATGCTTTTCTGTATTGCCATACAAATCTGGAAATAATCCAATGTAGATTTTATAAATATTTGTTCATAGTATATAGTTTAAGAGCCCTGAAAAGATATAGAGATTTGGGAAGAATGTCCATTCAACTTAGTTCACTCCAATCAACTATTGAAATTGGTTAATTCTTTGCTTGAAATGTAGTTTAGTAGATTGAAGTAAACTGGAACAATTCACTAAAAATAACTCTATTTCGGAAGAAACCATGATCCCCAAATGCTATGTATCTTCTTCAGTTACCCTTACTTTCAGTACAATTTTGGTACTTACAAATGTTTAAATTTATAACGTAACGTACTTTCAAATTCTTCAGTTATTTACCCTATAACATTTAGCGTGTGTGGTAGTGAGTGGGAAAGAATAGCCACATCATCAGCATATACCACTAACAGGAAGGTAATGTTGAAGACTGGTAAAGTTGTAAGGTACCTTGTTAGCCATCTAATATATGGATCCATATATAATGCATACAGAACAGGGGAGGGAGGGCAGCCCTGTCTTGTACCTTTCAAGATAGAGAATGGACCTGACAGATTGCCAATGTGACCAATTTGACCCATGTGTCAAATTAGAAAGCAGTGGGCATTAATATCAAATCAGACAATAATGCTGCTAATAAGGTCTGTGATTCATGAACCAAGACAAGTTTAAAAGTATTGGAAAATACAACTCAACCAATAATACAATATTCACTTAATTTATGAGTAATAATTGTGTATATTAGAATAAAAACTGCTCCCTGAAATGTATCTGTTTATGTATGCTCAAATGTAACTTTTAAAAACTACCATTTGAAAGACTATTATTCTTTGTGTGCTAACTTTTATATAAACGTGGAAAGGTGCTCAATGTATTACTCCTCCCTAGCCCTTCTCCAGTAGTAATATCATGTTTATTCTCTCTCCCTTGACCCATAATGTGATCTTTACCACTTTGATGCTGTCGCCTCTTTTGTCTAACTGTCGGAAATAAAGCACAGAAAAGAGTTGTTTTAAAGGAAATTCTTTTGATCACTAACTAATTGTCAGCAGACCATTTTTAATACTTATGGTTTTCAGTAAAATAGTTTGAAACCCCTGCAATATATAAAATCAGACACCGATAAACTACAGTGAGTGGATTGCCACATGATGAATTATTTGTGTGCATATGCGACCACTGGTTCTGTATTGATCAGTATTGATCTAATCCCACGCCATACCTCTTCAATATTACCATGATTTTTTTCCCTGTCCACTGCATAGGCTGGTGAAACCAACAAGCAAGCAAAAACAATATTGACAAAAGTGCTAATGCTGACAGAGGAGAACGCTTCCTCCTTTTTGCATGATATTTCCTTGCCTGCGCTCACAGAGGAGGAACACTTTGATCTTGAACTGGAGATTATGGTTACGGAGGTTGAAAAAGCCATTCATGACTTGCAAGGTGGGAAAGCATCGGGCCCCAATGGCCTGCCCATCGAATTGTTTAAATGTACTTCGGGCAAGGCAGCCCCCCATCTCACTAAAATGTTTAAGGATAGTAGGGTGGAAGGATGCAACCCGCTGATCAGAGACTGGCTAACATAATTATGATCCATAAGGAGGGTAAACCCAACAATAAATGCTCCTCCTATCGGCCAATTTCGTTGCTCAACTGCGAAGTGAAAATACTAGCTAAGGTCCTTGCCTCTCGCCTGCTCAAGGTCATTGCCCGCATGGTCCACCCGTATCAGGCTGGATTTATGCCCGCGAGAAACACCTCCCTCAACCTGTGCAGACTCCAGGGTGTGTTGTCCCGTGAGGACACAATTAGAAAAGATGCAGTCGTCGTCTCACTTGACGCGGCAGCGGCATTTGATACCATAGAATGGCCTTTTATGTTTGCGGTCCTCCAAAAATTGGGCCTTGGCCCTGGATTTGTCTGCTGGATCCAGCTCCCCTATCACCGGCCACTGGCGCAAGTGGTGGTGAACAACTGGAAATCATCCACCTTTACTCTCAGCAAATGCACCGGGCAGGGATGCCCCTTGTCCCCGCTTCTCTTTGCCTTAACACTCAAGCCGCTGTCAATGTGGGTCCGGAAAGAGCCAGTAGTCCAGGTCCTTAAGTGGACCGCCGGATGGGAAGACCGAATATCGCTATATGCGGACAATATTTTGCTCTACTTAGCGTCCTTGGCGGCATCCTTAAACTGAGTTCTGAATATCTTTCAAGTGTTTGGCAGATAGGCCGGCTACAACATTAACTGGACAAAGTCGGTGCTCTATGTTCCTAGTGCAATGCTGCCCCCGCATCCGTGTGGCTATAGGCTCTTTGAGGCTCAAGACGGGTTCAACTACCTGGGGATCTGGGTCTCCAAGGACCAGACCAGATTCCTATGAGCGCAATGTGCTCCCACCCCTGGTACGTCTCAAGTCAGATGTCCAGCATTGGAAAACACTCCTCCTGTCTCTCTTGGGACGTGCTGCCCTATTTAAGATGATGTCCCTTCCCAGATTCCTGTATGTACTGCAAAATACCCCACACCAGGTTCGATCCTCGTACTTCAAAGAAATTGACTGCTGTATCCTTGACCTGTTGTGGGAGGGCAAGCCCCGTGTATAGCGACTCACAAGCACACACTGGGATGGTCCGACGGGGGAATAGGCTTACCGGACATGCCGAAATATTATTGGGCATCACACCTGGCAGCAAGTAACCAGTGTACGTATAGACCGCAGGGCGACCAGGCCTTCCGGATGGACAGATGAAGCTAGGCAGGGGTAGCTTTGCAGGGGCCGTGTATGTGCGGTAATTGAAGCCGGCCCTGACTGGCCCCACGGGCCATGCAGTGCAAGTTTGGAAAGCGGCTAACAGACATTTGGGGTGAGATGGTAAACTCACAAAGGCCACACCACTCTGGTACAGCAAACAACTGGGCAAGCTACATCGCTCAAAGGGATTTGATAAATAGGACCTTATAGGCATATCAAGGGTGGGAGACTTATGGAAGGCAGGTGGGGTGGTCCTGTTCACGCAATTGCAGAAGGAGTATGAATTGGCGAGTTCTGAACACTTTCGATATCTCCAGAATAGGCACTCCCTGCCTGCGGTCCTCCCCGAGGGTAGCACACTCCCTGAGACCTCCCCACTAGAGGATCTGGTACTAGCTTTATTTATTTAAATGTTTTATATATCGCTGGCTAGACCCAGAGGTATCAGAGCGCTTTACATGAGCATCAGATCATAGTTACAGGTTACATAGTAACAAAGGTTAACACAGTTATTAGAGCATGGCAACATAGTTACTTGTAAGGTCAAGATAAACAATAAGCACAAATATGTAAGGGGAAAAGCAGGCAAGGGGAAAGATTCAGGGGAGGGGGGTAGGAGCTGGGGAAGTAGACAGGTAATGAAGGTGGGAAAGAGGAGGGGAGGGTGAAGGACATTGCATGGAAAGAGGAGGGGAAGGGCGACGGGGACACAAACCGGTAGACGAGTCAAAGCAACATCCAAAGTCCAGTAAGCTGTGATCCCAGGGGAAGTGGTATCAGTTCCCTATCTCTGTTGCGGGAGGCTCCCTTTACGCAGTGGACTCTCTCAGAGGGGTCTCTGAGACTCCAAGGCCTACATACTGGATCCTTCCCCAAAAAGGGGAAATGGAGTGCTTTGGCAAGGGGTGCCATACCATACCTCAGCTGTGAGTAGCTCCCTTGGCGCAGTGGACTCTCTCAGCGGGTACGCTGAGACTCCAGAGTATAACTATTGGATCTTTCCCCAACAAGGGGAGAAGGAGTGCTAAGTCAAAGAGCACAAAGGACAGGGGGTTAGGCAGCCTAGCAGGCAAGGTGAGAGATTCAGGGGAGAGTGGATAGGAGCTAGGAGCTAGGGGGGGTTGACAAAGAGAGAAAGAGTACTAAATGGGAAAGCATTTAGGGAACATAGGGGACAAGGTGAATGGAGCAGGAAGGGTAAGGGGATAGGGTAAAGGGGTTAGAGAAAGACAGGACGTAGAGACGAGGGGAAATTATGCCCAAGGTCTGGCTGGGTAGGTGATGGCAGAGAGGGGGAGTCCACAACCCATCTTCTCTTAGCTATGTGGTAGCTCCACCGGGCATCAGCCAAATTGCTAGGTCCCCACAGTCTGGGGTAAGTTCCGCAGGTTCCAAGTCCTGTTGTGTAGGCAGGTTACGGGGTCGGTTCATGGTCTGGTCAATGTCCAATTGTTGTCCCAGAGAAGTCAAACAACGTGTAGGGGACCACTAAGGAAGCCATCTTGGGGTCAGGCAGGGGACTGTACTGTACACTGGTGGCCATCCTAAGGTTAGGCATCAGGCAGTTAAAGTCAATATCCAGGACAGCGGCTGCCAGAAAATAACAAATCCAGCGTGCACACACCATCACATGCACAGACATGCACAAGCACACACCAATGTGAGCACACACTGTCATACGAGCACTGACTCACACAAACAAGCACATAGCCGGAAACATCCAAGAACACAAGCACACATAAAATCCCATGCTCTAATACAAAATCACCCAAAAACATGCACACGCAAACACCATCACATGCACACACATGCACAAGCACACACAAATGCGCTCACTCTCATTTACACGCAGACACGCACAAACGAACATACAGAAACTATTAAGTTAAACACAAGCACACATACAATCAGATGCTCCAGAACAAAAAAACACAAGGACGTACACACAAATACATGCACACACACACACACACACACACACACCATCACACGCACAGACATGCACAAGCACACAACAAATATGCGCACACACTCTCATACGCGGACAGAGGGCGCACCTACACTTTGACCTTGTTTGAAGACTTCTTAGGTGGCATAGGGGCTATGTGGCGAAGGTCACTGGTTTATGGACAGATTTGATCGCAGGAAGGAGCTCTGGGAGGTCCCCTAGACTCTTCTTGCACCCTGCGTTGTCACAGGCCTTTCAGTGAATTAAGGGGAGCCCGTGGCCATCTTAAGGTCAGGCAGCATGAGGGAGCAGCACCATGGAGGGGGAGTAGGAGGGAGGGCGTACTGCCTACCTCTACTCCTGCGGTTGAGTGGTGTAGTCCAGAAAAGCTCTGGGGCCAGATCAGGACCCCGGCACCATCTTGGAGTCAGGCAAAGAGACCTCTCACAGTGCAGAAATCCAAAAGCAGTTACATTCTTAAAAGGCCCCAGGCTGCTAGCGAATATCGTCCCTAGTCGTGAACGACCCCATGTTCTGTGGTGTCTCTTAGGCAGTGAGCAGTGAGCCTCTGTTTGCTCGTGTGGCCCCAAGGTTCCACTTCTCCTCTGGAAAATAGAAAAAGGAACGTAACCCCGCCTAATGATGTGATGGTCCTAACAATAGGATCCAATGTATGTGGGGTGATTAACCTAGGAGTTTAGCAATGCACATAACAAAAGAGGTCAATCCAATTATACCAAACAGCCAGTTTTTAGCAAATATATATATATTTTTATTTTTTTATATATTCTTTCAGTTGATATAAAAAAGATCGTACAAAAATAGATAACATTTTAAATCCACAAAATATCAAACAACATACATTAATGCAAAAAGAGATAAAAATAAGGGAAATTCATCCTACTTTGGAGCCTACCCAGTAACAAGTCATACTTCAATCATACCCTCATGTTCTCAATTATCAAATTAATCTACCTAACATTCTATCATTCAACTTTCATTCTTCCACGCATCCCTATCGTCCTGGCGTATGCAACATAAAATTAGTGAGTTTGTTGCATAAATCAGAATGTTATTCCAGATAGGTGACATTAATACGGCTCCTAATGAATGTTAAACAGTGTGCCGTATTTTCTGGAAACACAAGCCGACGCGCGTTTCGGTGACAGGCCAGAAGGGCCACACCTTCGTCAGGGCTGGGGGTGTTGACTGGGAGGGGATGACAACAAAAATCTGAAAATAAAAAACAATATCTTAATTTTTTCGTTCTAAAAAGATACAATCATAGCATGTTCAGGCATGTACTTTTTCCACTTTTCAACAGTTTTTAACAAAAATAAACATTGATTATTAGTGATAGTATAATAACTGTATGGTTGACTTTTTGTGACTGTGCAAAGCTCGACTACCTAGTGACACTCCCTGTGACAGTCTCCCGGTTAGGTGAGATCTGTGAAAGGCATAAAGATAACCTTAACTAAGCGACCCATCGAGTACATCTCATCACATCTCTCATATATCACAATATTATATACATTCATTCTAGAGCATGTTTGACCAAGTGCCAAAGAATTTTTTTTTACAATTACTAGTGATGGTCAAGGACCCTAGGGGTGAGGTTGTTTGCTGAAGTGATAGGATAGTAGGCATAGTATCTGAATATTTTTTAGTTCACTAGTGGGGTTAGAGGACCACACGGGAACTGCGCAGTTTTTAAAAAAAAAATCTGGTTTTAATGGTGCTTAACGATTTATCCTTTTATTTTCTGAAACCCTTATGTCAAGCTTGAAAAGACAATGTATTAAGTAAGGATTTATTTTTTTACCTATTTTAAAGTTCTAGTCATAATGACACAGATGCTTGAGACTGGATGTCCTATGTGCAGAGGTTAGAATTTTCTATTTCAGCTCACACCGGATCCTGTGATGGAGAATCTATAAGTCAAATGGAGCTTAAAATAAACATTTGTTTTTTCGAACAGGAGTATCATATTTATTTGGGGGCATAGGCGGGTGTCCGTTTCAGTTATAAGGTTAACAACACTATATCCTATAGTCAGGCCAAGGTTTGAGAATGATGTATTTCTCACAGTACCTGAGACAATTTTTAAATAGTTCTTCAGAGTTGATAGGAGGTTTGTCCCCAAATATTGGAAGACTAAGATTCCTGATAAATAAAGGGAACACTCATTATAGATGGACTATCGTAATTACGCGAACCCACAATGCTTAATTAAGATGGATCTTCCATTACCCCAATGTGATGGATATCACGGTGCTAAATACAGTGAAGCCGGCTCCTAGACTCAGCAATTTATGATGGAGTCGATCAGCCGTCCTTTCTGCTATTCGGATAGGTAGGTAGCTATCAGAGAACAGTTCATAATGGAGGATAAAGGACCAGTAATGAGTATACACTATCATAAATATCCTCTAGATGGTACAGAGTCAGATGAAAAAATTGTCTGTCTTATATACACACCGTTAGGACATAAGGCAGGGTCCGCAAGTGATAAAGGTGTAGTTCCGCCGTATTTACCGCTAGCGGGTTAAGCTGATGGATAACAGACAAACGATTCCTAAATGGAGGATAAGGGCCAATAATAGGTCAACACCATTGTAGGTATCCTCTAGTGATTACAAAAAGTCAGATTAAAGGGTATACACACCGTAGGCATATGAGATAAAAAGACGCTGTATTTTCTGCAATTTGAACGGTGTGTAACTGTAGATAGCGCTACCTAGTAGAGAATGGACGATAAAACAAAGACAGTGATAAGTAAATAACTTAACACGTCAGATCTAAGGGGTAGGGTATCGGCCAATAACACATACCTTAGGAAGTAACAGATCAGTCTGCAAACAGGGGGGTTCCGCCGATTCACAGCATCGACCTTCCGACACCGGAGACAGGACTCTCAATGATTCAGAGCCTGTTCGCGTTTAAATAGCCCGCTCTTCGCATCACTGAAGAGAGGCGTCAGCTGTGTAGATTAGCAAACATTTGCGGCGGACTTAATTTTTATGATAGATAGATGGCGGCCATCTTAGAGGGGCTACTCGGAGGTAATAGAAATCAGAAACGGACCTCATTCCTTTAATTTTTCAGATAGATAAATGGCGGCCATCTTAAAGTGGTTACTCAAAGGTAATAGAGATCAAAAACGGACCTTGTTCCTTTAGTGACTTACTAGTCGCCATCTTAGAAAGGGTTATTTTCAATTAACAAGTGTGTCCAAGGGACATAAAATGTACCAGTTGTGCGCGGAGTTTAGGTGTCCTCACTTATAATGTTCAGAATACATCCCATAACAGATATTGCCAACAACAGAGATATTTCTTTCCAGTTTATACCACATTTTTTTAATATGGTGGTCGAGCATCATTGTCAAGGAGATAATTATTACAGAAATGCCTGGTGCCAAGGACATTCTTCATTAAGTCCTTGATCCACAGCATTCAGAAAAAAAATCCAGAATACCTCCCGTTTTTTTCGGAGGCATACGGGATCAGTTCCAGGGTTCGCTTTTATTTTTTCCAGAATAAACCAACGTAGTTCCAGTTCTTTATGTTCTTTTTCCAGCCAGTGTGCTACTATAGGGGCTGCAGTTTTTTGATTCCTAATGTTTGATCTATGCTCCCCTATTCGCACTCGGCACTCTCTGCCTGTCTCCCCAACATATGGGAGGTTGCATGGACACAGAATTAGGTATATGATATTACTCGTGCGGCAGTTTGTCATAGTAGCATTCCGTCGTACAGATATCGTGCGGGTGTTGGTACTCACAGTTTCTCCCACGATAGCCTGCGGACAGATATGACATGTCCCACACTTGTGGTTGCCATATACAGGTTCCATTCCGGTTATAGTGGTTTGGGTATTTTCAGGGGTTTCTCGGATTTTACCTCTTACAAGGTGATTTTTCAAATTGAGATTTTTTTTGAAGGCGAATATAGGTCGATTCAAATGTGGCCTCTCACTTTCCAAATTCAGAATGTGCCAACTCGAATTAATGGCTTGTCTAATTCTGTGGTTCATTTCCGAGTGGCGGGTAACACAGACTAGTTGGTTTGTCTTTTCATGGTTTCCTGCTGTGAACATAGCTTCTCTGTTAGTATATCTTGCCCGTTTGAAGGACTCCTTAATCAGTCTGGCTGGATAGCCTTGAAAGCGGAGTTTTTCTTGCAAGATATCTGCTTGAATTAGGAAGTCCTGCATATTAGAACAATTTCTCCTAATTCGGAGAAACTGGCTATATGGGATACTGTCCCTCTGACTCCGCGGGTGGAAGCTGGAGTACTGGAGCAAGGTATTTCGAGCTGTTGGCTTAGTGTATAATGATACCTTGATTGAATTTTCATGGTGCTCAATCCAGATATCCAGAAATTCAATTTTGGATGTACTTGTATGACTGGTGAATCTCAGGTTAGTATCAGCCGCATTGAGCCATTTGATGAATTCAGACAGTTGTTCCTCGGCCCCCTTCCAGATAAAAAAAAATGTCGTCGATAAACCGTTTCCAGTTTCTGACGTTCTCGAAGAAGGGGGCCATTTCATTGAAAATGTTAATTCTTTCAAATTCTCCCATGTATAGGCAAGCTATACTGGGAGCACAGCTAGCTCCCATGCTGACTCCGGTAGCCTGCCTATACATGGTATTGTCAAATTCAAAGTAGTTCTCATAAAGAACTATCTTGAGACATTGCAAGATGAATTCATCGTTGGTGATATCCGAATTCCTTGAGAGTATGGCTTCAATGACTTCATATGCCCCTCTTTGAGGGATGTTAGAATATAGGGATTCCACATCAAGGGTGACCATTATCTCAGAGCTCTCAGAGAATGATGTGCCTTCTATTTGTTGGATAAGATGTCCCGTGTCTCGCACATATGATTTCAATTCAGTGACCATAGGATTTAAGAATTTGTCAATATACTTTGACAATGGCTCGGTGGCAGAGCCGATCGTGGAGACAATTGGTCGCATCGGGGGGTCAGTGCTATTTTTGTGAGTCTTAGGTAACCCATATATAATGGGTATTTTGGTGTTGCTCGGGGTTAGAAATTCAGCTTCCGCCTCACAAATGTGATTTTGATTAACTCCTCTCTGAACCATGGTTAGAATACGTTTTTTCAGAGCATTTTCAGGGTACCGTGTAATTCGTATGTAATGGCCTGAGGAGGAAAGCAATTCGGTCATTCTTCTTTTGTAGTCTGAGGTATCAAATACAGTGATTCCTCCCCCTTTATCACAAGCTTTGATTGTGATATTTTTGTTCAATTCAAGTTCTTTAAGAGCTTTGTTCTCTGAAAGAGGCAGGTTAGCTTTAGGTATGGGTACATATTTAGTCATTTTATTTATTTTATTCATGACAGTCTTTTCAAAAATATTTACCTCAGGGCCTACCATTTCCAGAGAGGGTGTAAATGAAGACGGGGGTTTACAACCAGATCTGTTGTTCTCGTTGTTCGTAGGTGGTGCCTCCAAAAAGAATTTTTGAAGACGAACCTTTCTGAAGAATAACTGCAGATCCTTATTTAATTCAAATTTATTGAAGTTGGCTGATGGTACAAAAGATAAACCTCTCGTTAGTAGTTGGATGGCCATAGGATCTAAAGTTTCATTCGACAGATTAAACACAGGGAGCCCCCTTATGTTCGCCAATACTGTTGATGGCGGGTCTGTACGTACATCTGGGGTTGTCCGCGACCCTGACGGAAATTCCTCGTTTGATGTGCTCTCGAGGGGGGACGGGCATTGCCCCGGCGATTCCCTAAAAAACGATTCTGTTGATGATTATAGTTTCCATTTCTATTCCCTCGATTGGAATTGTGCCCCTGATTGGTATTGTGTCCTTCGTCATAACTAGGATCATAATCTTCAGGAGCATCACCTTCAGAATCAGTGGTTTCTGAGAAGGTGGTGACTTTTCTTCCCTGACCCCATCTGGGTGCCTGTCCGCGAGGAGCATTTTCTTCCTGGGCAGTATAGAAATTTGCTCCCAAATATGGGTATGCTCTTCTCCTCTGGCCCTGTCGAATACTGCCTCCTCCCTCACTCCAGTTGTCCCGCAGTACATCCCGGCAGCTGGTACGACCTCTGCATCCCCCGCGCTACATTCCAGTCACCTGCGGGGATGTCAGAAGCTATAAATAAAAGGATACGTCTTGGGCTGCACAGGAACAGAGATGCCTTATTTCCGAATCCCCCTTGAGCAACTACCCAGAGCTAGTATCACTAGTCTCCAAAGTCTTTACCCAAAAGGGAAGGGGAATTGGATAAAATAATAAACAACAAGAGAAGAGATTTTCTTGGCTGGCTCCTCGTGTAGTCCGACCCGCAGACCTTCCTTCACCAGGACCCTGGAACGGAAGAGCACAATTATATCTTACTCTATGTCTACTCTACTCTATCTAAACTTCCCTCCTAAACTCTCACCTACCATGTTTGCCAAGAACCTTGCCTTCTCTTCTAGCTTCTTAATTGAGTGTGTTGGCAGACTTCTTTCGCTCTTTCTTTTCCTTCTGAAATATATGAATGGGCACCTTTCTCATTAATGTGCTCCTACTCTACGTTTTTTCCTATAAATACTCTGTCCCTAATCACTTACTTATTGCTGTCCTGCTCTCCTCCTTCTTCTTATCAATTCTTATTTCTATCTCCTACTAGTCTTGCTTCCAGACTGGTCTTTATTTACAGTGTCTCTTAATTGGCATCCGTTATATTCTGATATCTTTTATCTTTCTCTATCTAGATGCAACTTTCCAGCTTCTCACTCTCCCATTTTAACTATACATTCACGAATATTGTTCTGGTGTGTCTCAGGGGTAAGTATCTATCAGGTTCAATACATTTCAGTTCATAAATTAGAGTTTTATATTTCTGTTGTCACTTATCGCTTTTCTTCCTTCCGCAGGGCTCCATAGGCAAGTCGAGACGAACTCCGGTTTCTCGTCGACTCCTTCCTCCAGACATCGGCGCTCAAGTCTTGGCTACGGGGATTACAGGAATACGTGGCAAGGGAATTCTGACAGGATACAGGGTTAGAATTAGAAAACTCGGCTACGTACTCTCGTGCGTTCACTAGGAATGGGAAAACGTTTTTTCTCAAAACGCACGGATAAACACGCTACTGCGTGACAGAAAATAACGAGCGGTAATTACTCAAGCTCGTTTAAGAAACTCTCCGGAGTCGTTCACTATTCTGAGCTATGAGGTGAACGTGATAACTCGAGAACTACAGGCTAAGACGTTATTTCTTCAGAGATATCAAAAGGCGCTCCTAACTGGGTTTGTCGTCAGGTGAAGTGCGCAGAGCTTCGTCAGCACGCGCTTCACCAGAACTCGGCTGAATGACGTCAGCCAGAAACACTAGACCGCAAACCCCTGCATTGGCCTAACGGCCTTTTTGGAGTTCCATGCTTGAATTCTTTGTGTCCACGTGTCTCTGTTGGCATGTCGTCTCGGTCTCTGATCTACCATATGAGAGATTACTGCCACTCTTGGGTTTAGGTTCCTGACAGTACCCCCCAACAAGGTAGATTCCTTCCGTCTTGGTTTCAAAGGGAATTGTTGGTGAAATTTCCTGACCAATCTGGGAGCATGAACGTCTGATTCCTGTTCCCAAGACCGTTCTTCTGGACCATAACCTTTCCAGTCTACTAGGTAAAACAGTTCACCCTTGACCCTTTTTGAGTCCAAAACTTCCTTCACCTCATACTCTGTTCCTGTTTCCAAATTAAGAGGTTTCGGAGGTAGATTTCTCCGTAGATTTCCAGGAGCCTTCTTCAACAGTGAAATGTGAAAAACAGGGTGAATTTTCAACCTGGACGGCAACTGAAGTCGGTATGACGCTGGATTAATCTTTTTCTCTACTGGGTAAGGCCCAATAAATCGGGGCTGGAATTTCCGATTACCCTTTAGCCTAAGATTCTTGGTACTTAACCAAACTGAATCCCCTTTTTCCAAATCAGGCCCTACTCTTCTCTTCTTGTCTGCGCAGTTTTTTTATACCTTTCCTTTGCTACTCTCAGACTTTCCGTTGCTTTTAGGTGAATTTGTTCTAGATGTGAAACTATGTCCCCAAAGCAGGAACAGTGACCTCAGTTTGTCTAAGTGTGGAATTGGGATGTCTCATTCAACTTAGTGTTTTGACGGAAACACTACCCACCGGTGCACCCACTAACCTTTAAGCTCATTCTTTACCTGAATATACTTGCAGTGCATCACTCACCACCACATGAATTAGGATGTCTGCCATAGTTCATGTAAAAAGGAGAGAAGCCCGTGGACACATTTATTGCGTTATTGTAAGCAAACTCTGCTGCCCACAAATACTCTGACCAGTTTCCATCCTGTTTCAAAAGAAACAATCTTAAGTATTGTTCCAGTTCTTGGTTCACCCTCTCCGTCTGACCATCAGTCTCTGGGTGGTAACTGGTAGAGTATCTCACTTCTGTCCCTAAACTCTCCATAAAGGCCTTCCAGAAATGGGAAATAAACTGCGACCCTCTGTCAGAAATCACCACCTTTGAAATTCCGTGTGTCTTCACTATTTCTGTACTGAAGTGTGTAGCTAATTGTTTGGCTGTTGGAAGTCCCTGTAATGCCGTGAAGTGTGCCATTTTGGAGAAAGAATCTACTACAACTAATATGGTGTCATTGCCCTGACTAAGGGGTAAATCCACTATTAGGTCTAAGGTGACTGTGTGCCAGGGGAAAGGTGGTGTGGGCAAAGGCTGTAACAACCCCTTCGGGACCTGCCGTTCAGATTTTCCCTGTGCGCAAATCTCACAAGTCTTAACATATTCTTCAATGTCCTTAGTCATAACTGGCCACCAGTAGTGGCGTTTTATTAGTTCTTTAGTTTTTGCTTCTCCTTTATGTCCTGCTAACTTGGCGTCATGGTATTCTTGCATCACTTGTTGTTGCAGTTCTTTGGTAGGGATGTACAACTGGTCTTGATAGTAAGGAAGTTGATTAATGATTTTTCTATCTTCTTTTTCTTGAGCCCATTCTTGCATTTCTTCTGGACTCATCACTTCTGAAATACTTGTTTCCAAACTCACCGAGGACGTCACACCAATTATTTTTTCCTCTGGAATAATTGCTTGGTCCTGTACTGGCGTTTTTTGATTTTCTGTATCAATTCTTGATAAGGCGTCCGCCTTTCCGTTCTGTGCCCCAGGACGATATGTGATCACGAAATCGTAATCAGCAAAATACAGAGACCATCTCAACTGCCTTGGAGTTAACGTTCTGGCCGTCTTCAAAAATTTCAGGTTCCGATGATCAGTAAATACCGTTACTTGATGTTGAGCTCCCATGAGGTAGTGTCTCCATTCCTTGAAGGTGTCTTTTATTGCCAACAACTCTTTCTCTGTGATGGTGTAATTGCACTCGGCCGGGGATAACTTCCTTGATCTGTAAGCCACAGGGTGCAATTGTCCAGTGACCTTGTTCCGCTGGGATAGTACTCCTCCTACTGCCTGATCTGATGCATCTGTTTCCACATAAAATGGTTCTGTCGGATCTGCATGTTGAAGAATTGGAGCCGATATGAAGTCTTGTTTCAGCAAACCGAAGGCTTTCTCAGCTTCCTCTGTCCATTCAAATCGGATCCCTTTCTTTAATAGCTTCGTTAATGGTAGGATCTTGTCAGAAAATTCATTAATGAATCGTCGGTAAAAATTTGCAAAACCAATGAAGCTTTGGACCTCCTTAACACTCTCTGGAGACTTCCAGTTTGTTACTGCTTCGATTTTTTGCCGGTCCATCAGTAATCCAGTTGGAGAGATGATAAAACCCAAAAACTCCACTTGTGTTACGTTGAAGGCACATTTTTCCAACTTGACAAATAGTTTGTTTTCTCTTAACTTCTGTAAAACTCCTCGCACTTGATCTTGATGCCTCTCCTTATCCGCTGAATAGATAAGTATATCATCTATGTACACAATAGCGCACTGGTCAATGTATTCCTTTAGCACGTCATTGATGAAATGTTGGAAGGCTGCAGGGGCGTTACAAAGACCGTAGGGCATTACCTGGTACTCAAATAGGCCGAATCGGGTTCTGAAGGCCGTCTTCCACTCATCGCCTTCTCTCATTCTGACCAAATGATAGGCCCCTCTTAAATCAAGTTTTGTATATATTTGTGCTCCTTTTACTTGGTCCAATAGCTCTGATATAAGAGGCAAAGGGAACCTATTCTTCTTAGTGATCTGATTAATGGCTCTATAGTCGATGCAAGTCCTCAGATCGCCTTCCTTCTTTGGCACGAAAAATAAGGGCGACGAGACGGGGGACTGCGAGGGCCTGATAAATCCATTAGCAAGGTATTTGTCCAAATACTCTCTTAAATGACTGTGTTCTTTTTCAGTCAGGGCGTACACTCAACTACAGGGCAACGTGGCGCCCGGCTCCAATTCGATCTTACAGTCATAGTTTCTATGTGGAGGTAATTGCTCCGCTTCCGCCTCGTTGAACACATCTTGGAATTCTGCATACTCTCCAGGAATTTCTGGGGCATTTATTACGCACAACGATTCCCCATTATGGCACAGAGCTTGAGCCAGGTTTGGTTCTTGCATCTTTTGCTTGTTTCCAAAACAGCTTCCGGCACAATATTCTGAATCCATCCTAATGGTTCTGTCGCTCCAATTTATCGTTGGGTTATGCTCAGTGAGCCAGGGTAAGCCAAGGATCAATTCGAATTGAGGGGCATCAATGAGATTAAATTGAATTATTTCCTCATGACCATTGTTTGAAATTAAATGCAGAACTTCGGTATGACTCACGATCGGGCCTGAAGATAGGTTGGTGCCATCCACAGCTCGCACGGGTTCACTCTTGCTCTTCATAATGGCTTGGATTCCAGTCCTTTGTGCGAATTTTAAATCGCAAAAATTTCCCGTGGCTCCGGAATCAATCATCACGGACACCCCCGTTAAGGTTGAGTTTCTGAACCTCACTTCCATAGATAAACTCAAGTGAGGAGCCGCTGACTGTAGGGTGTTAGCCACTCTATGCTGCTCAGGAGTTTCTTCTTCTTGAA
Organism: Lissotriton helveticus; assembly: GCF_964261635.1. Lineage (NCBI taxonomy): Eukaryota > Metazoa > Chordata > Amphibia > Caudata > Salamandridae > Lissotriton > Lissotriton helveticus. The sequence continues at coordinate 1,173,325,872 of NC_136070.1, forward strand.
TCGCACCCACCTGTTCAACTCCAACAACAGGTGGTGCAATCAGTTTTCCTTCGGCTTATAACTTGTCTTGGGTTTTTTAGGGCAATTTCTGACGAAATGGCCTCCAGATCCGCAATACATACACAGGTTACTACTTCTCCTCTTTTCCTTTTCTTCTTTCGATAGAGGACCCCGTATGGTTCCAATTTGCATGGGCTCAACTCCTGAGGCCCCATCGTTTGTTCGACTATGTTCAGATCTGACACGATCAAATCTCGGAATTGTTGACCTGAACTCCTTTCTTTTTTCTCCTTTCCGTTCTCCCTGTCGGAAGTCTATCTCTAAGACCAGATCAACCAATGCTGATATCTCGGTGGGTCGATTAGGTATTCCCGCCAAGGCATCTTTCAACTCGTCCTTCAACCCACGATAGAACACGGCTGCTCGCTTACTCTCCGGCCAGTCTGTCTCCACCACTAGTTTGTTGAACTGCGCCAGATACGATACTAGGTCTCGATTTCCCTGCTTCAGATCCAGTAGTTCATTGTCCACCACTTGAGAAATCCTTCTCCTATCGAAGATTCGTAGAAATTCTTGTTTAAATTCCTCGTAATTTCTCAGAATTGGATCATTTCTGGTTATGAGTGGCTGCGACCAAGCTGCTGCATCTCCGCTAAGGTAGGACAGGGCGAAGGCGACTTTGGATTGCGCATCAGGGAATATTGAAGGGCGACACATATAATGCAACGAACATTGAGTCAGAAATATTTGTGCCTTTTGGGGATCCCCACCGAATCGCTCTGGGGCTGCCAAGGGAATTACCGGGGACAGTGAGTGTATAACCTGGGTCGTCATTCTATTTGTGCCTTCTGCTTCGGGGGTTTGTGTACTCTGACCTGAACCATAAGGGTGTCTAATTCGCTGCGCTAAGTCTGCTGTTTCCTTTCTAGAATTTACTACCTCTAATCTTAGGTTTTGATTTTCCTCTCTGACTGCGCTTAGTTCCTTTTGAATTGTGTCTAGGATCGCCCCTAAATTCTGCAAATTTATTCCTTCAGCCATCTCTGTTCGGGTGCAAGGTGCAACTTGGGCACTTCACTCTGTCAGAAGCTATAAATAAAAGGATACGTCTTGGGCTGCACAGGAACAGAGATGCCTTATTTCCGAATCCCCCTTGAGCAACTACCCAGAGCTAGTATCACTAGTCTCCAAAGTCTTTACCCAAAAGGGAAGGGGAATTGGATAAAATAATAAACAACAAGAGAAGAGATTTTCTTGGCTGGCTCCTCGTGTAGTCCGACCCGCAGACCTTCCTTCACCAGGACCCTGGAACGGAATAGCACAATTATATCTTACTCTATGTCTACTCTACTCTATCTAAACTTCCCTCCTAAACTCTCACCTACCATGTTTGCCAAGAACCTTGCCTTCTCTTCTAGGTTCTTAATTGAGTGTGTTGGCAGACTTCTTTCGCTCTTTCTTTTCCTTCTGAAATATATGAATGGGCACCTTTCTCATTAATGTGTTCCTACTCTACGTTTTTTCCTATAAATACTCTGTCCCTAATCACTTACTTATTGCTGTCCTGCTCTCCTCCTTCTTCTTATAAATTCTTATTTCTATCTCCTACTAGTCTTGCTTCCAGACTGGTCTTTATTTACAGTGTCTCTTAATTGGCATCCGTTATATTCTGATATCTTTTATCTTTCTCTATCTAGATGCAACTTTCCAGCTTCTCACTCTCCCATTTTAACTATACATTCACGAATATTGTTCTGGTGTGTCTCAGGGGTAAGTATCTATCAGGTTCAATACATTTCAGTTCATAAATTAGAGTTTTATATTTCTGTTGTCACTTATCGCTTTTCTTCCTTCCGCAGGGCTCCATAGGCAAGTCGAGACGAACTCCGGTTTCTCGTCGACTCCTTCCTCCAGACATCGGCGCTCAAGTCTTGGCTACGGGGATTACAGGAATACGTGGCAAGGGAATTCTGACAGGATACAGGGTTAGAATTAGAAAACTCGGCTACGTACTCTCGTGCGTTCACTAGGAATGGGAAAACGTTTTTTCTCAAAACGCACGGATAAACACGCTACTGCGTGACAGAAAATAACGAGCGGTAATTACTCAAGCTCGTTTAAGAAACTCTCCGGAGTCGTTCACTATTCTGAGCTATGAGGTGAACGTGATAACTCGAGAACTACAGGCTAAGACGTTATTTCTTCAGAGATATCAAAAGGCGCTCCTAACTGGGTTTGTCGTCAGGTGAAGTGCGCAGAGCTTCGTCAGCACGCGCTTCACCAGAACTCGGCTGAATGACGTCAGCCAGAAACACTAGACCGCAAACCCCTGCATTGGCCTAACGGCCTTTTTGGAGTTCCATGCTTGAATTCTTTGTGTCCACGTGTCTCTGTTGGCATGTCGTCTCGGTCTCTGATCTACCATATGAGAGATTACTGCCACTCTTGGGTTTAGGTTCCTGACAGTACCCCCCAACAAGGTAGATTCCTTCCGTCTTGGTTTCAAAGGGAATTGTTGGTGAAATTTCCTGACCAATCTGGGAGCATGAACGTCTGATTCCTGTTCCCAAGACCGTTCTTCTGGACCATAACCTTTCCAGTCTACTAGGTAAAACAGTTCACCCTTGACCCTTTTTGAGTCCAAAACTTCCTTCACCTCATACTCTGTTCCTGTTTCCAAATTAAGAGGTTTCGGAGGTAGATTTCTCCGTAGATTTCCAGGAGCCTTCTTCAACAGTGAAATGTGAAAAACAGGGTGAATTTTCAACCTGGACGGCAACTGAAGTCGGTATGACGCTGGATTAATCTTTTTCTCTACTGGGTAAGGCCCAATAAATCGGGGCTGGAATTTCCGATTACCCTTTAGCCTAAGATTCTTGGTACTTAACCAAACTGAATCCCCTTTTTCCAAATCAGGCCCTACTCTTCTCTTCTTGTCTGCGCAGTTTTTTTATACCTTTCCTTTGCTACTCTCAGACTTTCCGTTGCTTTTAGGTGAATTTGTTCTAGATGTGAAACTATGTCCCCAAAGCAGGAACAGTGACCTCAGTTTGTCTAAGTGTGGAATTGGGATGTCTCATTCAACTTAGTGTTTTGACGGAAACACTACCCACCGGTGCACCCACTAACCTTTAAGCTCATTCTTTACCTGAATATACTTGCAGTGCATCACTCACCACCACATGAATTAGGATGTCTGCCATAGTTCATGTAAAAAGGAGAGAAGCCCGTGGACACATTTATTGCGTTATTGTAAGCAAACTCTGCTGCCCACAAATACTCTGACCAGTTTCCATCCTGTTTCAAAAGAAACAATCTTAAGTATTGTTCCAGTTCTTGGTTCACCCTCTCCGTCTGACCATCAGTCTCTGGGTGGTAACTGGTAGAGTATCTCACTTCTGTCCCTAAACTCTCCATAAAGGCCTTCCAGAAATGGGAAATAAACTGCGACCCTCTGTCAGAAATCACCACCTTTGAAATTCCGTGTGTCTTCACTATTTCTGTACTGAAGTGTGTAGCTAATTGTTTGGCTGTTGGAAGTCCCTGTAATGCCGTGAAGTGTGCCATTTTGGAGAAAGAATCTACTACAACTAATATGGTGTCATTGCCCTGACTAAGGGGTAAATCCACTATTAGGTCTAAGGTGACTGTGTGCCAGGGGAAAGGTGGTGTGGGCAAAGGCTGTAACAACCCCTTCGGGACCTGCCGTTCAGATTTTCCCTGTGCGCAAATCTCACAAGTCTTAACATATTCTTCAATGTCCTTAGTCATAACTGGCCACCAGTAGTGGCGTTTTATTAGTTCTTTAGTTTTTGCTTCTCCTTTATGTCCTGCTAACTTGGCGTCATGGTATTCTTGCATCACTTGTTGTTGCAGTTCTTTGGTAGGGATGTACAACTGGTCTTGATAGTAAGGAAGTTGATTAATGATTTTTCTATCTTCTTTTTCTTGAGCCCATTCTTGCATTTCTTCTGGACTCATCACTTCTGAAATACTTGTTTCCAAACTCACCGAGGACGTCACACCAATTATTTTTTCCTCTGGAATAATTGCTTGGTCCTGTACTGGCGTTTTTTGATTTTCTGTATCAATTCTTGATAAGGCGTCCGCCTTTCCGTTCTGTGCCCCAGGACGATATGTGATCACGAAATCGTAATCAGCAAAATACAGAGACCATCTCAACTGCCTTGGAGTTAACGTTCTGGCCGTCTTCAAAAATTTCAGGTTCCGATGATCAGTAAATACCGTTACTTGATGTTGAGCTCCCATGAGGTAGTGTCTCCATTCCTTGAAGGTGTCTTTTATTGCCAACAACTCTTTCTCTGTGATGGTGTAATTGCACTCGGCCGGGGATAACTTCCTTGATCTGTAAGCCACAGGGTGCAATTGTCCAGTGACCTTGTTCCGCTGGGATAGTACTCCTCCTACTGCCTGATCTGATGCATCTGTTTCCACATAAAATGGTTCTGTCGGATCTGCATGTTGAAGAATTGGAGCCGATATGAAGTCTTGTTTCAGCAAACCGAAGGCTTTCTCAGCTTCCTCTGTCCATTCAAATCGGATCCCTTTCTTTAATAGCTTCGTTAATGGTAGGATCTTGTCAGAAAATTCATTAATGAATCGTCGGTAAAAATTTGCAAAACCAATGAAGCTTTGGACCTCCTTAACACTCTCTGGAGACTTCCAGTTTGTTACTGCTTCGATTTTTTGCCGGTCCATCAGTAATCCAGTTGGAGAGATGATAAAACCCAAAAACTCCACTTGTGTTACGTTGAAGGCACATTTTTCCAACTTGACAAATAGTTTGTTTTCTCTTAACTTCTGTAAAACTCCTCGCACTTGATCTTGATGCCTCTCCTTATCCGCTGAATAGATAAGTATATCATCTATGTACACAATAGCGCACTGGTCAATGTATTCCTTTAGCACGTCATTGATGAAATGTTGGAAGGCTGCAGGGGCGTTACAAAGACCGTAGGGCATTACCTGGTACTCAAATAGGCCGAATCGGGTTCTGAAGGCCGTCTTCCACTCATCGCCTTCTCTCATTCTGACCAAATGATAGGCCCCTCTTAAATCAAGTTTTGTATATATTTGTGCTCCTTTTACTTGGTCCAATAGCTCTGATATAAGAGGCAAAGGGAACCTATTCTTCTTAGTGATCTGATTAATGGCTCTATAGTCGATGCAAGTCCTCAGATCGCCTTCCTTCTTTGGCACGAAAAATAAGGGCGACGAGACGGGGGACTGCGAGGGCCTGATAAATCCATTAGCAAGGTATTTGTCCAAATACTCTCTTAAATGACTGTGTTCTTTTTCAGTCAGGGCGTACACTCAACTACAGGGCAACGTGGCGCCCGGCTCCAATTCGATCTTACAGTCATAGTTTCTATGTGGAGGTAATTGCTCCGCTTCCGCCTCGTTGAACACATCTTGGAATTCTGCATACTCTCCAGGAATTTCTGGGGCATTTATTACGCACAACGATTCCCCATTATGGCACAGAGCTTGAGCCAGGTTTGGTTCTTGCATCTTTTGCTTGTTTCCAAAACAGCTTCCGGCACAATATTCTGAATCCATCCTAATGGTTCTGTCGCTCCAATTTATCGTTGGGTTATGCTCAGTGAGCCAGGGTAAGCCAAGGATCAATTCGAATTGAGGGGCATCAATGAGATTAAATTGAATTATTTCCTCATGACCATTGTTTGAAATTAAATGCAGAACTTCGGTATGACTCACGATCGGGCCTGAAGATAGGTTGGTGCCATCCACAGCTCGCACGGGTTCACTCTTGCTCTTCATAATGGCTTGGATTCCAGTCCTTTGTGCGAATTTTAAATCGCAAAAATTTCCCGTGGCTCCGGAATCAATCATCACGGACACCCCCGTTAAGGTTGAGTTTCTGAACCTCACTTCCATAGATAAACTCAAGTGAGGAGCCGCTGACTGTAGGGTGTTAGCCACTCTATGCTGCTCAGGAGTTTCTTCTTCTTGAATCGCACCCACCTGTTCAACTCCAACAACAGGTGGTGCAATCAGTTTTCCTTCGGCTTATAACTTGTCTTGGGTTTTTTAGGGCAATTTCTGACGAAATGGCCTCCAGATCCGCAATACATACACAGGTTACTACTTCTCCTCTTTTCCTTTTCTTCTTTCGATAGAGGACCCCGTATGGTTCCAATTTGCATGGGCTCAACTCCTGAGGCCCCATCGTTTGTTCGACTATGTTCAGATCTGACACGATCAAATCTCGGAATTGTTGACCTGAACTCCTTTCTTTTTTCTCCTTTCCGTTCTCCCTGTCGGAAGTCTATCTCTAAGACCAGATCAACCAATGCTGATATCTCGGTGGGTCGATTAGGTATTCCCGCCAAGGCATCTTTCAACTCGTCCTTCAACCCACGATAGAACACGGCTGCTCGCTTACTCTCCGGCCAGTCTGTCTCCACCACTAGTTTGTTGAACTGCGCCAGATACGATACTAGGTCTCGATTTCCCTGCTTCAGATCCAGTAGTTCATTGTCCACCACTTGAGAAATCCTTCTCCTATCGAAGATTCGTAGAAATTCTTGTTTAAATTCCTCGTAATTTCTCAGAATTGGATCATTTCTGGTTATGAGTGGCTGCGACCAAGCTGCTGCATCTCCGCTAAGGTAGGACAGGGCGAAGGCGACTTTGGATTGCGCATCAGGGAATATTGAAGGGCGACACATATAATGCAACGAACATTGAGTCAGAAATATTTGTGCCTTTTGGGGATCCCCACCGAATCGCTCTGGGGCTGCCAAGGGAATTACCGGGGACAGTGAGTGTATAACCTGGGTCGTCATTCTATTTGTGCCTTCTGCTTCGGGGGTTTGTGTACTCTGACCTGAACCATAAGGGTGTCTAATTCGCTGCGCTAAGTCTGCTGTTTCCTTTCTAGAATTTACTACCTCTAATCTTAGGTTTTGATTTTCCTCTCTGACTGCGCTTAGTTCCTTTTGAATTGTGTCTAGGATCGCCCCTAAATTCTGCAAATTTATTCCTTCAGCCATCTCTGTTCGGGTGCAAGGTGCAACTTGGGCACTTCACTCTGTCAGAAGCTATAAATAAAAGGATACGTCTTGGGCTGCACAGGAACAGAGATGCCTTATTTCCGAATCCCCCTTGAGCAACTACCCAGAGCTAGTATCACTAGTCTCCAAAGTCTTTACCCAAAAGGGAAGGGGAATTGGATAAAATAATAAACAACAAGAGAAGAGATTTTCTTGGCTGGCTCCTCGTGTAGTCCGACCCGCAGACCTTCCTTCACCAGGACCCTGGAACGGAATAGCACAATTATATCTTACTCTATGTCTACTCTACTCTATCTAAACTTCCCTCCTAAACTCTCACCTACCATGTTTGCCAAGAACCTTGCCTTCTCTTCTAGGTTCTTAATTGAGTGTGTTGGCAGACTTCTTTCGCTCTTTCTTTTCCTTCTGAAATATATGAATGGGCACCTTTCTCATTAATGTGTTCCTACTCTACGTTTTTTCCTATAAATACTCTGTCCCTAATCACTTACTTATTGCTGTCCTGCTCTCCTCCTTCTTCTTATAAATTCTTATTTCTATCTCCTACTAGTCTTGCTTCCAGACTGGTCTTTATTTACAGTGTCTCTTAATTGTCATCTGTTATATTCTGAAATCTTTTATCTTTCTCTATCTAGATGCAACTTTCCAGCTTCTCACTCTCCCATTTTAACTATACATTCACGAATATTGTTCTGGTGTGTCTCAGGGGTAAGTATCTATCAGGTTCAATACATTTCAGTTCATAAACTAGAGTTTTATATTTCTGTTGTCACTTATCGCTTTTCTTCCTTCCGCAGGGCTCCATAGGCAAGTCTAGACGAACTCCGGTTTCTCGTCGACTCCTTCCTCCAGACGTCGGCGCTCAAGTCTTGGCTACGGGGATTACAGGAATACGTGGCAAGGGAATTCTGACAGGATACAGGGTTAGAATTAGAAAACTCGGCTACGTACTCTCGTGCGTTCACTAGGAATGGGAAAACGTTTTTTCTCAAAACGCACGGAAAAACACGCTACTGCGTGACAGAAAATAACGAGCGGTAATTACTCAAGCTCGTTTAAGAAACTCTCCGGAGTCGTTCACTATTCTGAGCTATGAGGTGAACGTGATAACTCGAGAACTACAGGCTAAGACGTTATTTCTTCAGAGATATCATAAAAGGCGCTCCTAACTGGGTTTGTCGTCAGGTGAAGTGCGCAGAGCTTCGTCAGCACGCGCTTCACCAGAACTCGGCTGAATGACGTCAGCCAGAAACACTAGACCGCAAACCCCTGCATTGGCCTAACGGCCTTTTTGGCGTTCCATGCTTGAATTCTTTGTGTCCACGTGTCTCTGTTGGCATGTCGTCTCGGTCTCTGATCTACCATATGAGAGATTACTGCCACTCTTGGGTTTAGGTTCCTGACAGGGGACGATCCGCTCCTAGCAGTGCTGCGGTGTACCTCGGGATCATCCAGGCAGCTGTCGATACTGCCTCTGAGGGGGAGTGGGGGTGGGGGAGGGGGACAGCCCGCAACTATGTGCGCCCCGCTCCTCGTTGGGCCACAGTCCAATCCTCCTCCATAGGTGCAAGCCGGGGCTCCGAGTCCCTCTGCTGCTATTCCGACCCCTAGATCCGCTCGCCGCTGCCGCTCTCCGCCACTCTCCGCCGCTCTCCGCCGCTCTGGGTTCCGTCGGATCACTCATGCCGCCATTTAGGTATTCAAAGAGATTCTCAGAAGGTATAGCGACCCATTGAACAAATACAAGCTTCCAAGGATCTTTGTTCAACATCGTTTCGATTTTTGTCAACTTATCAACCGGTCAAATAAACTGTTCTCAGTCTCCTCCGTTTTCTCATCATCTTCCTTTTGCCTTTTTGGGTCCCGCTTCAGCAGATTTATAAAGAGGCGTGGTAGAATCATTGGCAGGTATTCCATTATCAATGAGAATCGAATGGCTTTATTAGCATTCATTCCTGTGCAAGACGTTTCAACATATTTCAAGATGTTGTATCCACCTTTCTCTGGATCCATCGTTGTTGAAAATTCTTGCAATATGTTTTCCAGGTTATGGAATGTCAACAATAATTTTTGTGGAAGCCACTTTGCTTTGAATTCTTCAGGAACGCTGCACTCTGTCAAAAATAGTGGCAGTATCCCCATTTTTATTGGACCAAAATCAGTGCGTAAAAAGTAGGAAGGAATCCCCTTCATGTAGTACCTCGAATGAATAGGTTTCACGTACACACGGTCTTCCCACCATGGTCCAAGCAATGGAAAATGCCCCCTGACTTCAAATTTCTTTTGCCAAATTTGATAGTCTACTATAACTGTGCGTCTCCGACAGTAAGCTGACTTCAGGACGACTCCCCCTCTGCTCATCTCCTCTGCGTCCAGGTACTGCGGCTCTTCTTCCTCCTCATCGGGGCCGTCAGCGTCCTCTGAAGACTCATCGTGGCCCAGTTCGGGGTCCTTTCGAGAGAGCAGGGTGCCCCCCACCATCTTTAGTCCAGCCCGGCGCCCAATCCCATTTACCAGGTTCCTTGGCGCTTTACCACCCGAGCTCTGATGCCTGATCACCCGCTGGCTGGACTACTGGCTATTTCTTATATATAAGATGTTGGTCAACAACATGGGTGACCCTCTGACCCTCCTTAGGGCAAAATAGGACCATGATGTGGAAGGGCTTGAGGATGACGAGTGGCTGGCGGTGGTGGCCTCCCCCAGGGAGGTTGCAATCACCGCCATGCTCCGACTGGTGCAGCTTAAGATTGTTCACAGATCCTATCTGCCTGGATCAGTGCTGGTGCTTATGGGGGTTAGCACTGATGGGGCCTGTGACAGACGATGCGGGCAGGAGGGGACCTTTGTCCATACACTCTGGGAGAGCACGGTCATTCAGGGGTACTGGCTGTCAGTAGTGGGGCTAATCGAAAGAGTACTGGCGTTGACCATTGACTGTAACATAATATTGGCCATCCTGAATATATGGGATCCCACTGATTTAGGTACCAAAGACCACATATGGGTCACTTTGGGGCTAATGGTAGCGAAACGGAAGTCGCCGACCGCTCCGACTCTTGTGGAGTGGGGCAAAGACATGGGCTGGTGCATGATCTCGGAAAGATCGGTCTATGAGGCCAATGGGTGCCCCAATTAATGGACGCAGGTCTGGGAATGCTGGAACAATTATTGGGGAGGGCTGTGTACACCTCCCAGGACCAGAGATGATGTTTCAAATGAGATCTGAGCAGGCCTCAGTGGGGCACGGGGAATATCTGCTGCAGCAGCGATGTTTTAAGATATACGTGAATAATAAGTAAACTGCCAATGAATATGTCATTCACTTTAATGGCATGCCTGTTGTTTCAATAAAAAGATTTATAAAAAAAAAGAAAGTGCTAATACTGGCTGCATTTGTCTTGAAGTACCAGCAGTGATCCTACTGCATCCTCTCCCCGATGTCATACTCACAATGCCATTTGTCTGTAGCATTGTAATCCCTTTCACTTTAAGGGATCGGGTCGCGATGAAAACACATTTTGAATCTTAATTCTTGAATGAAGGTGTGCAATACTACCCTGAAGATTTTTATCCTAGCATTCACTACTTTTCACAAGGAGTTGCAATACAATTCTTACTTTATTCAAAGTCATCGGGTTGGTGGGTCACAACTTTTTGCAAACTGAGTGGCAGATTTACAAGGCAGTTCGGGTTGGACTGTTCCCATGAGGCACAGGGTCAAGACTGATTTGCATATGGCCAGGTCTAAACTGGGGTGGCATAGTGAGAAAAAGAATGATGGATTTAACCCAGATCTCTTGATTGGGGGTGAATGTTGTGATTTTTTCTTCATTCCTTCTATCAATTGTGTGTCTTTTACAAGCCCCTTGCGACATTTTTGTGCCCTGGTTTGCCTGAATTTTTGTGACGCAGCGCCTGCGTAAAAATGCGCCCCAATTACAACGTGACACGTCTAGGGAGATGCATCACGCTGTAAAGCCATGCGTCACATTATACCTGCATCAGGTATAATGTATGCAGGGTGGGCGTTACGAAACATAAAGAGCCTCGTAGAAGTGACACAGTGAAATCTACAAGATTTCATTGTGCCACTTCTAGGATGCCACTGCATCAAAACCTTACGCCTGCTTGAAGCAGGTGTAAGGAGGATAGGCCTTCTCAGGCATTGCTAGAGTTGCGTCATGCTTATGACACGACTCCAGCAGTGTGTGACTTTTGCGTTAGTACTTCTGACGCATCTGTCAATCCTTGCGCCATGGTGCGCCATATTGTAAATATGGTGCATCCATGATGGCGCAAGGGTTTCTAAGCATGGCACAGGGAAAGTGGCGCATCACTTTCTTGTAAATCTGCCCCTGAATACGTGCATTTTCTTTGCTTTAGGCCTTTGTTGTACTGTAAGTGAAGCAGCTGGCTACATCGTAATGCAAAATATCACTGAGATCATCCACGTTTGTGTATTAGCAATAGGCTTATGAGCAATACAAATGCAAACTGCTTACTTTTACTATTATTTTATGTTTTGTAAAGCATTTACATATTACTTAAAGTCGTTTATTAGTGCTGTACATAAAAGCTACTACATGTGGAATTTGTAGAATTATTAACCTAGTGAAGAATTACATTCGAGAATTTTTATTTTATTTTACTATGTTTCATTCAGTGTTGAGATGCACTAAAATGAACAATTAGATCCATAATCGATGGGGGCTGAAATTCTTCAATAATACATATACCATATAGCTGCTGTAACCAACAAATGCTAAAAGCTAAACAAAACAAGAGTCAGGGATAGATAACTTAGGAATATGTAGGTCCAGGAAAAAAAGTGGTAGATATTTAGACCCATATTCATGAGACTGGTAGCGCAGTGCAGTCCAGCAAGACACCGTGCTGCGCTGTGTCACAGGGAATGGGCAGAAATGTGCAATGTACGGTGCATTTCTGTCCTTTCTCCTACGCTGGCAAACAATGGGCTGCCTAGCACCAACGCAGGTACCCTTCCACCATGGACCAGAACCAGTCGCCTTGACACAGACCTCCATTATAAATACTATGTATTCTCAAGACTACTTTCCCAAAAACTGAAAAAACGCCTCAATACTGCCTCTGCGCAAGAAATCCTCCCTGGACCCTAAAGACCCCAATAATTTCAGACCGATATTGAGGTTCCCTCTTCCTGCGTAAGTGGCGGAGAAACTCATGAACACACAACTGAGTATGTTCTTGCTCGAATCACAGGCTCTGGATCCCTCCATATATGGTTTCAGAGCGGGGCACAGCACAGAGTCAGTCCTTATTAAGTCCACAGAAAAGATCAGGATTATTCTTGATCGAGGAGGCAAAGTGGTGATGATCATGTTGGATCTCTCTGCGGCCTTTGACACGGTCCACCACGATTTATTGATGGACCGTACGCGGGAGATTGGAATCCAGGGCTGCACCCGGAAATTACTAGATTCCTTTCTCACTAATAGAACTCAAACAGTGGCGCTTGGGGAATTCTCCTCTAAACCGTTCACCTTGCCTTGTGGAGTCCCTCAGGGCTCCTCTCTGAGCCCAACACTTTTTAATACCTATGTCTCGTCACTGGCTCCACTGATTGAATCAGATGGCTTCTCTCTAACCTCCTACACCGATGACACCCAAATTGTGGTATCGTTGCTGCCAGGGGCACAGCATCACATCTTCAAGAGTGCATGTCAGCCGTAGGCAGTTGGATGGCTCAGAACTGTCTCAAACTTAATTCTGGAAAAACAGAAGTGGGGTTATTTGGTAATGACCCCAGCTTCTGGACTCCTGCCTGGTGGCTGGATTCTCTGGGTCCACTCCCCCCCCCAAAAAGCAAAAAACCTTGGGGTTTTGATTGACAAAAAATTCAGCTTTAAAGTCCAGGTGAATGCAGTAGCCTCCTCTCCCACCTACATTCTCAGAGTACGCAGGACAATAATACCATTCCTACCCAAAGAAAGTATACAAACAGACATCACTACTCTATTCTTGTCTAGGCTATACTACTGTAATGGGGTTTATCTCACCCTGCAGGAGGGGCTCATGCAGAAAGTACAACTTCTTCAGAATGCAGCTGCCAGACTGCTTACAGGAACACCAAAATATGCCTCTATCTCGGCTGAGATCAAAAGGCTTCATTGGTTGCAGATAAGAAAGCGGATACAGTTAAAAGCCCTATGTCTAGTCTACAAAGCCCTCCAGGGAACCTGCCCCGAGTTCCTTCAACAACAATTTCAATGGTATTTACCAAAAAGATTGTTACGCTCAGCAGAAGCAAAACTGATATCGGTACCCAGAGTGCGCAAAGCCAGCTAGAGGGGTAGAAGTTTTGTAACCTGCGCAGCGAAGGCCTGGAATGGCCTGCGGCTACATCTTAGATCCATGACAAATCTACTCTCCTTTAGTAAGGCATTAAAAACTTGGCTTTTCTCTTCTTAAATTTGTGAATAGTCTCCTTTCCTTAGGCCGCTAAAGGACTTACACAGAGCCAGAACACCTCTGGGTAGCTGTGCTCTCTATAAATAGCAATAACATTAACATTAACATGCAGAAAGAACAAGGAGAAATAAAGATATTTCTCCTTGTTACGCCTCACCTGGGGAGGCGTATCTTTTTGGTACATTCCCAGGTTTACCACATCTGATAAATCTGGCAATTCAGTGAAAAACAATGGGAGTTGCGTGAGTGCACCCGCGCAATGCACATGGTATGCCTCCCTCATCCAAAGTAAGGCAACACAGCAATTTGCGTTGTATTGCTTTACTCAAGATTTATGACGACATGCAGGGCCAAGCAAGGTGGCCTTTCATAACTTCATAAATATCCTTTTTGAGTTACGTCACTCTTGCTCCATGTTGTGTTGTGCAAGACCGATGCAACTGGGTTTATAAATATAAGGATTTGATCATTCTTCGTTTGTGCACCAATTTCTAATGCCAACATGCAGAGAGGCTGGGTTTCAGTTTTTTTTTGTAACCTAATACTTTGAAAGAACGGTTATATTGGCAACTAGTAGAACTATCACTACTGCCCTTGAAATCAATTACATACCCATTACGGCTATTATGTAACAGAAGTAAATCAGTAGCAGAGGTAGGTGAATGCAGAGAGTTCCCAGATCAATTCATCTATTTTTTTGCCAAAATCTGGCAAACATAAACAACAGTGTTTTGCTGATTCAGTGTGGAGTTCTGGACTTTTTGGTTCCGTCCAGAGGTGTCAGGGATAACACCCGAAGACCCCGGAGTTCAACCTGCCTCGGTGCACAAACAAACAGAAACACGGGCTTCTCGATGGTGGCGTCAAAGACCAAAGGTTTATTACTGCAGGGACACAGAAGTCACAGAAACTACACATGGGCAGTATCTAGGAGCCTGTTCAATTTGTACAAAGAGGGTTGCTCCTTATATACTGAATATTGGGCTTCAGGCAAATTCTTTACATGTTAGCACATTCCAAAAACCTGTGTATCTTGTACAATAAATATTTGACGTTGCACAGGAATCGTCAACAATATCTGATGTCAAAACATTACGAACAAGGGGTTCCCACTATTCCATCATAATCCCATGTCAATTTCTCATTCAAGACCCGGACCGCCTCATCGTAAATTTCGTTACCTCCCCCTAATAAAGGCCCAGAAGGAAAGGAGCAGAGCCAGGTGCAGAAGATAGAACAGTAGGATAAGAGATGTTTGTGGGTCGTAAATGGGCAAGGCTACCAGCTTCGGCCGCCTAATCATGATCAGGCCAACGGACACGAGAACCAGTATAGCAGGACTGGCCTCAGGCTGGGGAGGCAGCTCTTGCTGAGTCATGCTGCCACAGCGTTGCTTGCCTAAGGTGCACGTGTCACTAGCAAGGTGAATTGCCGGCTAAGGCCTACGTGTCCTTAATTGAAAGAGGTTATTGCGTGTTCATTGACTATGTGAGGGCAAAGAATACAAAATGGCTTCCGTGTTCTAAGATGGATGCCATGGGTAGAACAGAAATGTGTTTGTAACAGGAGTGCTCTTGCTCGTAGCATAGCGAAAACACCAGGATATACTAAATGGATCATTTGCGGTTCATTGATACCAAAATTATGTATTTGCGACAATGTTAAAAACACGGGGTAAAATCGTCACGGAACCTCAGACCCTCCTTTTGCCCTTACATAGGCAATTACTCAGTCTATGTCAGAATCTAACTCTATGCTCATTAGGTCAGTGACATGTTGTTGTATCATCATCTTGTCTTGTACCTTCTCTCCAAATGTAGGTGGTTTTCTGAAACAGGTTGCTGCACAGAGACTACACAAAGCGGGACCACATTGGATAATAAGGCAGCATGAGAACAGAAATACTAGGATGATACCAATGACCATCAGAACCTTCCATCCCCACGCTGATACCAAAGTCCAAAACCACTCCATGAAGGACCAGTTTCCCTTGTCTACGTGTATTGAGTCGGAAATCTTGTGTAGCTTAGAGATCGCTTCATAGACGGTTGGAGCATTATTGGGAATAAAAACACAGCAGCTCGATTGGATCATTCTGCATACCCCACCTCGATCTGCAAGTATTACGTCTAGAACCATACGGTTCTGCAACGTCATGAGACGATCCGCCTGAAGCTCAGCTGTTAAGTTACTAAGGGCACCAGCAGTTTCTGTAATAGTAGATTCAACTACCCGTGTTAGTTGACGTAGATTTCTACTATTGGCCATAGGCCCCCAAAACGGAAGGAAACCTTTGAAGAAGTCTCCAGCTTCCTGACCAGCGGTATCTTCCTTGCTGAAGACACCTCTTGATATTCTGGTCTTGTGATAATCTGAAGAAGCAGTGTATGTCGGAGGTAACAATCGAGCAATATAACATGAACCTGAGAAGTCAGCAGGCAGCCATGTATACGCTCTGTCTTGACAGATGAAGTAAGTACCCCTAGCAGTAAGGAAGGCAGGGGAGAAGTTAGACGGAAATACGTAAGTCTCAACGCACTCACTCTTCCCTAGCTGAGCTCTCAGATTTCTCCCATTTCCTTGCAAACAGACCTGACCTCGGTGAGGCACGACCCAGACTGAAGTGGAGCTTTTACGCTTGCTTTCTCCCAAACTAAGGCGATACTCGGTAGAGTTCCAACTCAAATACACCCGTAATTCATCTCTAGGGTAAGATGGAGTATTATTGACGTCTTTAATCATGTCAATAATTCCCTGGACTAAAGCTTTGTTGGCTGAGTTGTATTTAGTGGACCGTGGTGGACGCGGAGGATAGGTCTCAAGGGCATAGGAAAAAATGGTCTGAAAGGCCTGAAATGATCCATTATAGCTGAAAGGCAAGACTAGATAGGGAATGCCTTTATCCATAGTGTGAGGTATCAAGCCACACACCCAGCAGTCTGTAGTATTAACTACCAGTTGGTGTTGATGCAAGAGCTGTACAAATGTATTGTTAATAAATTCAGAGCGTCGAGCTTGTTCGTGTTCAGGAAACGAGTGAAAAGAATGCATAGAAGAAACCGTAGAAGTAGTAGGATCAAGGGGAGGTACTGTAGTTACCGGCATAAAAATCAAATGCACACCAAAGATGATTCCACCCACCAACGTTATCAAAACAATTAAAAATGTAACTGCACATTGCATTAGAAAGCATTTGCTGTGAAGTATTCGGTACAGTCTATTTCTGCGAACATAAATTACATTCTTTCGTTGCAGCTCAGGAAGCTCCATCTTCTACAATCCGCTCGTGACCACTGATGATGTGTACGTAGATGAAAATGCCTCTATCAGCCCTGGGAGTTCCCAGAACTAACAGAAAGATCGACCTTATGTCTGACCCCCGCAGATTCAACTAGGCACACAGCCACGACCCTACGGCTACCCAGACGGCAAGGCAAAATTTAAAACAACAAAATAATAGCAAACTTCCTGGCTGGAGGCAATGTATCAAAAATTCAAATGTGAAAATAGGCAGTTTCCTGCTTTATTTGTCCATATTGCGAGGTCGCAAGTTGTATCTCAGTTTTGCAGGAGTTGTCTGATCTGGAAACAATATATTTTCAGCCGACGTTGCAATGTTCGCGTTTGCAGATGACAAATGTTCTTTTGGTGCAGATGGCAAATGTTCAGGGTTCAAAAGAGCAGTTTCAGGAGGAGAGTCAGAGTTTGATGTATCAGTGATCAGTTCTGCATCACTGAAAGGGATGAACCTGGGTATTTGTTCTGCTTCAGAGGCACTGATTCCTTTCTTTACCCAGTTGTCGTAAGGAAGTGGCAGAGGCACACGTTTGACGTGTGTCGTGTGGATCCAATTCTTCCGTCCGGCCACTCGAATAGCAGTTCTCGTCGCCAATAGGACTTGGAAAGGGCCAGCGAATCTGGGCTGAAGATTTTTCGTTCTTGCAAAATTCCTAATGACTACTTGATCCCCAGGTTTCAGCTGATGACCTGGACTCTCCGGTGGCTTTGGCAATGCATCGAAAACCTGTTGGTGAATAAGGCTCAATTTAGCAGTCAAGTCGAAAAGATAATCAATTAACATTGGGTATTCCAGCTGCTTAAATTCTTTCGGTCTAGGTACCCCCCAAACATTTGCAGGACGACCAAAAATTATTTCATATGGACTAAGCCCTACTCTAGAATGTACAGTTGCTCTTGTTGATAACAAAGCCAAAGGTAGTGCATCTGGCCAGGGCAAACCCGTGGATGCTTGTATCTTAGCAAGTTTCAGTTTAAGGGTGCCATTGTAACCCTCCACTAAACCCGCGGACTGGGGATGATTCGCACTGTGAAACTTTTGTCTAATCCCTAGGCCGGCACACACACTCTGCATAACTTTCCCTACGAACTCACTTCCGTTATCTGACCATACAATCCGTGGCATTCCGAATCTGGGGAAGTACTCTTTAAGAAGGATTTTGGCAGTGGACAAAGCAGTATTGTCCTTCAGTGGGTATGCTTCGATCCATCTGGGGAACGCACAAACTACCACTAGGACGTACTTTAAATTGTTACAACGGTCCATATGAATGAAGTCTAACTGAATCACTTCAAAAGGGCAGGAAGGGGGGGCGAAGTGACCTGCAGGTGTGGGGATTCCCTTGCCAGGATTATGCATCAAGCATACCATACAATTTCTCACCACTCTCTCTGCACACTTACTAATCCCATCATTCTTCCAAACTGGAGCCAGTATCTTACAAATCCCGTTAGAACTGATGTGCGCTGCTCCATGTGCCATCGTTACTACTGCAAGTACATACGCATCAGGCAACATCCAACGCTGTTGTTCCGACAAGTCAATCCAACACCCACTCGAGTCCAATTTACCCGTGCTCTCTTTCCATGCACGCTTTTCCTCCTCAGTCGCCTCTTTCTGAATTTCTTTCACGCTTTCCACTGTGTCCTCACACATTCCAGACTCAGAAATCCATCTTGCAGACGTTGCAACATACATTCTACTCATCATATTTCTAGCTGTCTGTTTTGCAATCTCATCAGCAAAAGCATTCCCACGACCAACATCATCCGTGATTGCTTTATGAGCACTGCATTTCACAATCGCAACTTCAGTCGGCAAGGTTAGAGATTCCAACAAGTCATTAACTAGCTGACCATGTTGGATCTTAGTCCCATGAGACGTAATGAAACCTCTCTCTTTCCACAAACGGCCAAAACTATGGGCCACACCGAACGCGTACTGACTATCTGTGAACACATTCACTCTCTTTCCCTTAGCTAAAACGCACACTCTTGTTAGCGCGATCAATTCTGCAGCCTGGGCAGAATTCTGACTCACTCTTGCAGTCTCCACAATCGTACGCAAAGTTGTTACTGCATAGGCAGCAGTCACATCACCATTCTCCAATTTGAAGCAAGACCCATCAACGTACAACGTGCCATCTGGATCTGATAACGGAGTGTCTTTTAAATCAATTCGTCCTTTTGTTTCTTCCTCAGTTCTGAAACAACAGTCGTGTGGTTCGGAATCACTCGACTCTTGGCTAGTCGGCAACAATGTTGCTGGATTCAATACATTGCATCTTTTGATCTGAATATGACTCGCTAGCAATGTCAGTTCGTAACCTGATAATCTAGCACTGGTAAGGTGCTGCGTCTTGGTTCGGTTCATGAGTGTATCCACGGCATGAGGAACCATAACCACTAGCATGTTGTTCATTACTAAACCAGCAGATTGTCGAATGGAGGCTGCAGCTGCGGCTGTAGCTCTCAAGCAACTAGACAACGCTCTAGCTACCGGATCTAACGTTGATGAAAAATACGCACAAGGGCGTTGTTTATCACCAAATTTCTGTGTCAAAACACTCAACGCACAACCTTCTCTCTCATGGACGTAGAGCGTGAATGGCTTACTGTAATCGGGTGTACCCAGTACAGGAGCTGAACACAGTGCATTTCGTAACTCAGAAAAACTCTCCTGACATTCGGCAGACCATGGCACTGGACTCGGAACATTTTTCCCAGTCAAAGCTACCAACGGTTTTGCCAAAAGAGAAAAATTTGGGATCCATTGCCTACAATATGAGGTAATACCTAAAAAGGCACGTACTTCTCTCTGCGTGCTAGGAACATTCATCTGTGTAATTGCTTTTATTCTCTCTGGGGTCAACTTCCTTCCCTCCTTTGACAAGAGATGACCTAGGTAGGTCACTTCTTGGCAACAGTATTGCATTTTTGAAGGTGACACCTTGTGATTCAAATTTGACAAATGCTGCAATAAAGAAATTGTAGCTGTTTTGCAAGTTTCCTTGTCATCGGCAGCCACTAGAAGATCATCGACATATTGTATTAAAGCAGAACCAGGAGGAAGTACAAATGAGTCTAACTGGCTTTTTAATGCTTGACTGTAAATGGATGGGCTTTCACAATAACCTTGTGCAGCACGTTTAAACCTGAAGCTTCGTCCTCCTAGAGAGAAACCGAAGATATCTATTCTTTCCTCGGCTATCGGAATGCTGAAAAAGGCATTTTTCAAGTCTATAACCGAAAACCATGCTGCTGTAGCAGGAATCAACGTTAACAATGCAGTAATGTCTGGAACCACAGGAAACTGTGGAATCACAATTTTATTAACCTCTCTAAGATCAATTACAAACCTATACACTGGAGGTTTTGTTGGGTCAGTTCGTTTCAGAATAGGCAGTACAGGACTATTACAGACATTACCTCTAGTTTCTTCTACAACGTCTTTCTTGATCAGATCTTGTACTATCAGTAGGAGTGCACGCTCACCTTCACTCGAGATCTTGTATTGTGGTATTCGTGGAAGTTTGGCATTTGCTTTCAAAGTTACTACATAGGGTGGAATTTCTAAAAGACCTACATCATTAGGACCAGTCGCCCAAAGAGTATCAGGGAGAGACCGCAGCTCTGGTGGGAGCGCATCCATCGACAAGTACATCGGAGAAATTATTCTTTTACCCAACGTAAGCTGTACTCCTGCCGGAGAACAGTACAATGTCGCGTACAGGCGTTTTAATAAGTCTAAACCAAGTAGATTTTCATTACAACCTGTCGTCAAAATCAAGGGAGCTTTCAAGTGGCGGGGTCCAACAGAAATGGACAAAGGACCAGAAACAGGGTTGTGAACAGGGGCGCCTGAAAAACCTACTGAAACGTTTGTTGAGCCAGACAAAGGTGCGCCAGGGAGTTTCGCATGTATGATAGAACTTTTTGCTGCACCAGTATCCAACAGAAACGGTTCGACTATACCTGATGTTGCTACTGCGACATAAGGCCCACTCTGATCTACTGGAACTGATACTACTCCCTCTCTTTGTCCATGGCTGTCCTAGTACTCCCTTGGCTGAACTTCCTCACTAGCTTCATAGTAATCTTCAACATGATATTGTTGAGACCTATTTTGCTGGGCAGATTGTCCACTTCGCTGATCGAAATGATTGGAAGGGCGATCATTTGTCTGTGGAGGCATAGCACCTCGTCCTCGACCTCTAGAGTTTTGTATAGAACTACCACGACCTCTCTGAGCTGTCGCAGCATTATTTTGCGCTAAGACTGGACACTCAGTCTTATAATGGCCTTCCATTTTGCAATAAGTACACTGATTCCATTGGTACTGTGGCCTCTGAGAATTATACTCCGTCCTTTGATATGACCCTTGCTGTGTATGAGAATTATTCGTGCGAGGCGGATATGCTTGTTGTAAAAGAACTTTAGTTTTTAAATCTTTCGTTTTTTTATCTGATTTTTCTTTCTCCTCTTTATCCCTATTTTCATAGTACTGGGCAGTCGCAAGTATTTGCGCAGTCGTAGAGACAGCCCACGCACTTTCAGAATTCTTTAATTTACCACTAAGTTCTGGCAACAGATTGTGCACAAATTTATCAACAAATAATCTCTGGCCTCCTTCTGTGCTCATATCCTGACCACTATGATCCACAAAAGTCTCCTCGAATCTTGTGAAAAAGTCGGAGACGCTTTCGTCTTTCTTCTGTTTGCACGCGGACAATTTGTCCCAGTTAACGCGTAATGCAGGCATCAGGGTTTTCATTAAATCGATTATTCTACCAGGCAAATTAGCAATTAAGGGTTCAGGTTTAGAACCACCTATTTGTTGACCATCCGCTGCAATTATAGCTGCCCAATCACCACCTAGGGCAACTGGATGATTCTCTTTACGAATCTTAGCCCAAATTGGTTGCGGTACTACATTACCAAACAGCAGATCTATGTCAGCTAGATTTAAAACACAGGCGTCAACTGTCTGAGCCAACTCTTTGTAGTATCCTGCAGGATTTTTACGCGGATCTAGCAAGGCCTGTTTCACTGCTAATACTTCAGCTCGCTTCCATGGAATATGTATCCATACTCTCTGGAATTGAGCTGGAGCGGCTGCAATACCAAGGTTTGCATTAGCTTGCACAGCTTCACGCCAAATTGGTGGAACCTCCCTCATTGGGTATTGACGATTCTGTTTCGTACTACGTTTCTCTGACTCCCTCGGTGAACGAAGGGATGGGTCATTCCTATAACTTAAAATCAGTTCCATCGCTTCTTTTATATTTTGACCAACTATCATACCTGCAGCAAACTCTTTCTGAACATTAATTAATTCTTCTAGATTTGATTCAGGGTCATCCTCTTCCAATTCCTCACGTAGAAGGAAGCACATTTCATCAAACACATATCGTTGTGTCGGTTCGTTCCATTGCATAAATGTATCTAATACATCTTGTACATTATATCTTCCAACTTTCGAAACCCATCTAAGAGCAGTGGAATCTAATATTCCTCGCTCTTCAGTACTAGGAAGCTGACTACGTCTCTGCACAGAGTCAGAGGTAGGAGTCTTAATCAGAATTTTATAAAAGGGAGATAAAATATTAGAGACAGAATCAGTGATTCTCCGACAAACAGAAAGCGGAGTCATAATATTAGCAGAAGCAGTAAATAGAGTAGCAGTTGGAACAGATAGATCAGGAGCAGTAGGAGTAGCGGGCAAAATAGCCTGTGAACTAGCAGGTGTGAGCGATATAGGTATAGGTAAAGAAACCGGCAACCCTGGAAGAGGGGGTGCCGAAGGAACATTAATATTGACCACAGGAGGTACAGGAACTTGATTCAGAGGAGCAGGAACACCAGGTTGTCCAGCAACCGGTACTTGAACATTCGGTATAGGTGGAGCCGTAGCACCCTGTGCATACGGTGGGGGTGATCGTAACAAGTAAGACAACAGGGGATCCTTTTCAGGGTCCTCTACTAACTTAGCTGCACTCGATGGCAAGGCAGGATAGCACTTGTCTATCGCTAAATTACGCTCTCTATTGGCCACCTCCATCGCCTTCTCAGACTCGTTGAGTTGTAGCTTCTTAGCAGACTGTTCTAAAGTCAACTCTTGCTCTTTCTGTTCTTTCTTCAACTTTTTAATTTCTCTCTGTTTAGATTCTTTTCGCCAATAACGGAAAGAATCAAACATTGCCGGCCGGGCTTTCTTCTTGAACAATTTCGTTTCTAAGTTATCAAGAACTTGAGGTTCGAAACTACCATGCAGTGGCCAACTAAGGACACCATCTTTCTCTGTATAGCGGATCCATACCTCATTATAAGAGATAGGGCCCACACCAAATTTGCAATATAGATCATAAAGGGGAGTTCCAATCGGAGGAACCGAACACGAGTCCTCCAACTGGGAATCACTGTTGCAACTAAAACAAGACAACATACAATTTTTCCGACTTACCATTTTATAATCCGGAACACAGAACAGACAAAACACAAACAAAAGGTGCGCACTCGAACCAAGAACTTAGGCCTACCAAAACGAACAAATGTATCGATACCCAAACTAAACCAAATGATTATCTTAACCAGAACAACCAGTGATAATCTTACGAAACCAAACCAAACCAAAAACTAAAAGGATTATCCAAACAGGAGCAACCCTTACGAAGTAACCAACTAGCAACCACTTAATACTTAACTGAGGCACTGAAGACGTCACCAAGGAGAAACCCGTCACGTCTCGCCGTACTAAGGACTGCACCTCGGGTCCAAGACAGGGCGACGGTCAAGGCAACGAACCACTGCAGCCGTCTGAACGGGAACCCTCGTGGAAGAGAACGTCGGGCCACTTTTGCGATATGCCGGGATCGATGAAGTGGGGCGCCTCCCTCTGAAATCTTCACACGAAGCTTCTCGAACTCTTCAGGCTTTTGGACCGGTACCGAATGACGTGGCCCCACGTTGGGCGCCAAATGGAGTTCTGGACTTTTTGGTTCCGTCCAGAGGTGTCAGGGATAACACCCGAAGACCCCGGAGTTCAACCTGCCTCGGTGCACAAACAAACAGAAACACGGGCTTCTCGATGGTGGCGTCAAAGACCAAAGGTTTATTACTGCAGGGACACAGAAGTCACAGAAACTACACATGGGCAGTATCTAGGAGCCTGTTCAATTTGTACAAAGAGGGTTGCTCCTTATATACTGAATATTGGGCTTCAGGCACATTCTTTACATGTTAGCACATTCCAAAAACCTTTGTATCTTGTACAATAAATATTTGACGTTGCACAGGAATCGTCAACAATATCTGATGTCAAAACATTACGAACGAGGGGTTCCCACTATTCCATCATAATCCCATGTCAATTTCTCATTCAAGACCCGGACCGCCTCATCGTAAATTTCGTTACCTCCCCCTAATAAAGGCCCAGAAGGAAAGGAGCAGAGCCAGGTGCAGAAGATAGAACAGTAGGATAAGAGATGTTTGTGGGTCGTAAATGGGCAAGGCTACCAGCTTCGGCCGCCTAATCATGATCAGGCCAACGGACACGAGAACCAGTATAGCAGGACTGGCCTCAGGCTGGGGAGGCAGCTCTTGCTGAGTCATGCTGCCACAGCGTTGCTTGCCTAAGGTGCACGTGTCACTAGCAAGGTGAATTGCCGGCTAAGGCCTACGTGTCCTTAATTGAAAGAGGTTATTGCGTGTTCATTGACTATGTGAGGGCAAAGAATACAAAATGGCTTCAGTGTTCTAAGATGGATGCCATGGGTAGAACAGAAATGTGTTTGTAACAGGAGTGCTCTTGCTCGTAGCATAGCGAAAACACCAGGATATACTAAATGGATCATTTGCGGTTCATTGATACCAAAATTATGTATTTGCGACAATGTTAAAAACACGGGGTAAAATCGTCACGGAACCTCAAGTGCCCACAGTGCATAAGGAGCTGCTCCCATAACAATTCACCTCCTAAGTTTTCAACTCCCTCTTGCAGTTCAGTCCACTCTCACTGGAAGAGACCAAGCAGGCTATTTTGAACTGCAAATCTGTTTCAGCAAACAATCCTTGCTCTCCCAGACTATAAGACTTGGCGTGAGTGTTATCAACTAATTTTTGAACAAGGAGGTTAACACCTTCTGTAACTGCCACTGATACCACTACTGAGGAAACCCTAGGCTGACACAGCCAACCCTGCTACTTTCAGCACTATCTCTCTATTGTATGCCTCCTCAAAATTGCTGAAGAAAGGGGGGCATGACGAAGCCTGTACTGGAGCTTATGTGTAGTCCGGAGCTCCTGTCCAGGCCGGGGCACAACTGGAGCTGTATATTGGTAAACTTTGTTGGGGTACCTGCCACTTCCGGGGATCCCTGTTGGTGACCATATTTTTGCTGTCTTGGCAGGATGGTTGGCCCACGGCAGAGTGAGTGCCATGATGTAAGATGGCGGCCCCTTGGTGTTCTATGGGGGCCACCGGGAGAGAAGTTGCCAGCCCCACACTGAACCTCTGCAGACTTTTCAATAATCTGGCCTCTGAGACCTCCTCCTCCATCACGTCAGCTACTGTTTTACTGGAGGATAATCAGACTTTCAACTCCATGGAGCGGCCATTTTTTTTTGGTGTCCTAGAAAAAATGGGCTTTCGCCTCAAATACAGGAGATGGGTCCAGTGCTGTATGAAAGACCCAGTTGAAGGTAGAAGGTAAATCAATGCACCTCCCGAGTATTCTGGCTGTACAGAGGCACGAGATAGAGCTGCCCTCTGTCGTCAATGCTCTTTAAGCTATCGATAGAGGGCCAGGCAGAATTTCTCCACCTAATCCAACTTAAGATTCCCCAAAGAATTTATTACAAAAGTAAACTGCTTTGCAGACAGGGCAGGGTAACAGAATCTTAGTATCACAGAGGGTTTGGCCAGGAGGGCATTTTCTATCATACGCTCTGGGGCTGTCCAAAAAATTGGGGACTTTTTGCAGGTAGTACGGGAAACATTGGAAGGTGCAATAGAGAACCCCTGGGCCTTCAACCTAGACTTACTCTGTTGGGTGTGTGGAGGCAGACGAACCATTTGTGATACCACAAGCTGTTAGTTAACATAGGATGCATGGTGGTGAAACTAGACATTGCCAAGAAATGGGGTTGGGGACTGTTCCTCAGCATCATGAATGGCTGGATTGCATTGATTATTGTAGAATATTGGAAAAGTAAGTATTTCAAAGCAGAGGCTGTGAACAGAATCTTGAGAAATGTGGGGTGGATGTGTCTTTGGGTTTGGCTGAAAGGAGTATTTACAGGGAAGATACCTGCTGACTGGGGTACAGTTCAAGAGCCAGTAGCTCAAAGATGATCCTGTATCATGATGAAATGTCCATGATTATCTCATGGATAAATGGATGCATGTATTGTGGTGTGGAGGTGAAGGAGGTTGCATTCTGTTATGGTGTTTTTGTTGACATTGCAATACCCTAATAAACCATTTATAAAACAAAAAAGCTGGAGAAACTGGTCAATGTCCAACTATATAGATACCCTACTCTTGTTTTTGGCCAAGCCATAGGACTAAAACAGATCTGTTAGGGTTGTCCGAATCTAACAAGGCTTTTGTAGATCAGGATTAGGCTTCTGCTTTAATTCTGTTCGACGTGTCAGTGATGTTTGAAACAGTCTTCCACAAGACACTTCTACAGCGACTGTAAGACACTGGTGAAGGCATCTCTCACATGGTTTCATTAATTTCTTTCTGACAGAGGACAATCAATATTCTTTGTGAAATTTCCCTAAAACACTTAACCGTGGCCCCCCATATGACTCCTCGATGAGCCCTACGCTTTTCAATGTGTATTTAGCCCTGTATCATCAAATCCTGCACTATACATGTGATCTTTCATGTCTATGATAATCTGCTTCTCTCACTTGGAAAAAAAGCTGAAATCTACCCTTTCCAAGTTACCTGGTACATATGTATGTGTGGATAGGGAAGAGATGCTTGAAATGCATCTCCGATTAAATTGTGGTGCAAATATTTGGTCACAACACAGAAGATTGGACCAAAGACTTTTTTTTTTTTTATTACATTTCATAAAGCATGAACAAGACCCTTTCGGGAAACAGAGGGGCATATTATCAAGGGGGTTTATCTCCGCTTTTTTGGCTTTAAAAGCCAAGAAAGCGGAGATAAAATTATCTCCCTATTACCTAGCTGTCGCTAACACCAGTTAGCGACAGCTAGTAGGAGATAGCGACCATCTTGGGCCCCACTTTGCATGTCAGTGATATTTATCACTAATGATATGCAAAGTGGGCGTGCCAAGATGTTAGCGACTGGAAACAGTCGCTAACATCGCTATCTCCTATTACCAACTTTTGGAGATATTCGCGCTAAGCGCGAATATCTCCAAAAGCTAACACCTGCCCGAGCAGTTCTTAGCCATGTTATCCAATGGGAGGTGGATAACATGGCTAAGAGCATTAGCTCGGTGATGCATGAATATCACTTACTTTTCAGCGATATTCATGCATTGCGGCCGTTTTTTATCGCATTTGCGATAATCCTTGGTAATACCAGGGTTTATCTGCGATACAAATCCCCGCAGCTCAGCGGTAAAATTTAGGGGCATATTACCAACAACTAGCGATAATTTTTGTCTCTAACTTGTTTAGAGACAAAAATTATCGCCGCACATCGGCGATTTTTATCGCAGATAAACCTTGCTATTAGCAAGGTTTATCGCAAATGCGATAAAAAACGGCCGCAATGCATGAATATCGCTGAAAAGTCAGCGATATTCATGCATTATCGAGCAAATGCTCTTAGCCATGTTATCCACCTCCCATTGGATAACATGGTGAAGAACTGCTCAGGGCAGGTGTTAGCTTTTGGAGATATTCGCGCTTAGCGCGAATATCTCCAAAAGTTGGTAATAGGAGATAGCGATGTTAGTGACTGTTTCCAGTCGCTAACATCTTGGCACGCCCACTTTGCATGTCATTAGTGATAAATATCACTGACATGCAAAGTGGGGCCCAAGATGGTCGCTATCTCCTACTAGCTGTCGCTAACTGGTGTTAGAGACAGCTATGTAATAGGGAGATAATTTTATCTCCGCTTTCTTGGCTTTTAAAGACAAAAAAGCGGAGATAAACCCCCTTGATAATATACCCCCTAGTCTCTAACCAAGGAATAGCGATAATTAAATGACAGAGTTCACAGGGGCATAAGTAAGTTTAAACTATAATTGTAGTTATAAAAAATTTTAGAAATTGAGATGTTGGTTGACCGGGATGTAAGCCCTGGTCAAGCAGCAACCACAATCCAAGTCAGGTGTCAGGCATTCGCACAGCACAACGAGAGCAGCACAGCTAATACAGTGGCCTGTCTGATTTGCCAACACCTTTGTGGCCTTTATACAAACCACATTGCGGTAATTGCCTGAATGTATCCTTGTATTTGCTGCTGCTAATGTTTGGTATATGCCCTGAAGTAGTGCTGCCAATGCTTCTTGTTTCCTATGTGCAGTGTGTTTTATATGACCTGCTTTGTTTATTCATTTTATTTATGCAAAACAAAAGTTGCACATCGGCTTTGTTTCCTGGTCTCCAGGCCAGTCAGGTGGGAAAAAAACTTCAGCAGGCACATTGCTACAACTCGCCAGGCAATGCCGTTGTATTGGCTATAAAGAGCCACACCCCAGGGCGTAAGGCGCTTGGCTTTCTTTCTTCTTCGCATCTGGACTTCTCCTGGAAATTCCTTCTGCGAAAGTCTCCTGCCACGTCAACAGAGTCTTCAGGGTCTTCCCTAATCAACAGGATTGCCTCATCGAGCTGACTTCAACTCTTCACGTGTATTTGCAGGACTAACACTAAAAGCTAAGTGAACATTTCTTCAGTTCAGATTGTGTGCACAGTGTGTTCTGCACTTTGGCTGTCAACTTCCATAACTACCAATCGGTCTGAGTGTAATTATTTCCTTTTTTCAAGGCCTGACTGGTGAATAACCCTTTTAGTAAGAACTTTGCTGGCATTGGACTCTTGACATCGTTGATTGGACATTTGGATTGTGGTTTACCCAGCACATTACCAAGGCACATTAAATGTGCAAGAGAATTATCAGAGCTACTCTTATGCTAGGTGGATAATTTTTTCTAAAAACATTTAGGATGGGAGCCGTCCTGAGTGAGGGCATACTAATACTTTCCACAGAAATGTACATGGCATTCTAATATGTTTCACTCATTGTATCTTACACACACCCAGTTGCTTTTTGTTTCTGCATGTATCTCCCCCATGTTCCTGTGATAAGAGATTGCTTGTGAACAAGAGATATCGTGTGCATCCTGTTATAACAGTATTTAACAACATCAATGTTAAAGGTAGCTCCCTTGTACCCATGGGGTATAAGCGTTTTTTAGTTCGTTAAAGTGTCACAATTGTTAGCAAATTCACAGGTTCTTGTTCTTAAGGTAAAAGACGAGCAATACTTTTGCTCCCCCAGAACTCAGATCCTGGCAGGCCCAGGTGGCAGAATGTAGCTGGGTCTTTCTCTTCTCATTTCTCTCATCCATATCCCCTGAGAGGTCTTCTGGGAGGATTGGAGAAATGTCATCGCCCCTGCAGACGGTCCTGGATTTCAGATGAGTGGTTGGGCTCACACCTAACATCAGGGTAAGGGACAGGCAAACCTATTACCTATAACCAAATTAACCTGTGCTCACCCTCTGGTAGCTTGGCACAGAGCAGTCATGCGAAACCTAGAGGCAACTTTCTAAAAGTGGCATTTTCAGAATTGTGATTTAGCTTGGCACAGAGCAGTCATGCTAAACTTAGAGACAACTTTCTAAAACTGTCATTTTCAGAATTGTGATTTTAAATTTGACTGCACCAGAAGTGTGGACTTTAAATTGTGATTTCAGGGATGCTAGAAATAAATAAAATGTTATAAGGTAATCTCAAAGTTATCCTATGGGAGGACTAGGCCTTTCAGTAGTGAAAAATGAAGTTGAGGGGTTTTCACTGCAAAGACATGTAAAACTTAAAAGTAGATATCCTTCCTTTTAAATACAGTTCATCCTGCCATCTGAGTTATCCAGTGCCTACTTTAGGGGTGACTTACATGTATAAAGGGAGGGTTTGGGCCTGGTAAAAGGTTTATTTTGCCTTGTCCACTTGGAAGTTTAAGTGCACACACAGGCTTTGCAATGGCAGGCCTTAGACAAGGTTAAACGACCACCTAAGTGGGTGGCACTATCAGTCCTGCAGGCCCACTAGTAACATCTAATTT
This sequence comes from Lissotriton helveticus, assembly GCF_964261635.1. NCBI lineage: Eukaryota > Metazoa > Chordata > Amphibia > Caudata > Salamandridae > Lissotriton > Lissotriton helveticus. Next base: position 1,173,355,962 of record NC_136070.1, read on the forward strand.
ACAGTCCCAAGGTACAGGTATTACCACTTTACTAGGGAAGTGTACGAATATTAAATATGCCAGTTGGGGATGAACCATTATTACCGTGTTGAGGGGAGAGAGCACAAGTACTTTAGCACTAGTTAGCACTGGTAACGTGCGCAGAGTCTAAGTACCAGCAAAAATGAAGTCAGAAAAGTGGAGGAGGAAGGCAAAAAGTTGGTGGAAAGACCTCACTAAGGCTGTTCGGTCTAACGGAAAAGCAAGCAGGTGAAATGTTTAAGGGTCCATTGTTTAATGCTGATTGTCTCGAAATATGTAGATGTGGGGCATATCACTATTTGTTACATTTTTCACTTCATACTCGGAATTAGATTCAAATGTAATGTTCTACATATATGTAAGTATCACCAAAGCTATTGGTACTAAAATGATTTTTTCTGGAAATAGATTGATTCCTCCTGATAAAATATGTATCTAACAATCTATTTTATATTATTCAGAAATGTGTGCATTGTGTATCACCATGCTGTAAGTATGCTGCATTTCAGGTCACTGAAATCAGGCAAAGCCATATTAAAAGACGAATTTACTTTGAAGGTAATGAGAATATTATAACATTATACGCAGATAGTATTATAATATGTAGGTGGGAGCCAGGGATCAGTTTGTGTTCAGTGATGGATTAAGTGGCTTTCTTTGTAAAATGATCTGGATTAAATATTGACTGAAATAACTCATATTTCTTCCCACTAACAACTATGGTGGATGAGCTAGGTGAAGGCAGCAGTGTTTGTCAGGCTGATATTTGCTCAGCCAGACAGACACCCTTCATGTTGTATAAGAGGTGGAGGGTGGGCCCCCTCTGCCCTTAAGGGGTGTCCGCTGTTGTGACAGCATTTTCTGTAACAAACTATTGATACATTTCCTGATGAATCACAGTGGGAGGAGAATCACTCTTAATTGTGATTCATAATGGATCTCAAAAGAGATTTTGTATAAAGGAAAGGCTTTTCCAACTTGGGAAATAATGTTCATGCTTTCTTCTTATATTTGGATGATGCAAAGCCTGGTATTTTGTGAACCCCAGGCTTTGTAACTGCAAAATTCTATGAAACATCACATTCAAGACAATTCACCTGAATCATGACAGAGAAAAACCTTCCTTTGTTCTTACCTTTCATTTTCTTTTACAAGCTCTTCTCCCTTCTTCCATGTGCAGATCGCCTTTGGTGAGGCTCTTGGTTTGCACTCCAGATGAACCACACTGCCAATCTGGACCTGTATCAGAGTCTTCATGGGGCTTTGGGAAAAATCAGGAGCCAATGCTATTCACAGAGAAAACATTTTAGAATATAACTCCTTTGAACAAAAAAACACAATGTACTAAAAAGGTAATGCAGATAAATACAAAGTCCGAATTTATTTAGAGTAATAATCATCTGTTTTCAGTCCTTTTATGATGCAGTGTATCACCGAGGTCGAAACCTATGATTCTCTATTGCGCTTCGTTATTGGAATGATAGCCTCCATTACCTGATATCCACATCTCAAAAAGCTCATGTTTGGACAATAAATTAAGTGTTATTAAACCAAAGTTTAAGCGAAAGAGACAATAAGAAGGAAAATAATCTATCTGACAGGATTTCTGACTCCTTTGCCTCTCCTATTATCATAAAGCAAAGTGTCAATGGTTATTAAGGTCAGTCCTCCCACCACTGACTGTTCTCATCCGAAAACACCTGGGCCCATATTATCAAGGTCACGCGATGAATCCCACTAATCGCGCTTAGCACGTTTTTCATTATCGCCCTCGATCTCTGAATTACATCGCCGTATTAGTGGCGTATTAGCAATGCTTTGCTAACAGAGGAAGTGCAATCCAGCGATAGACTGCGATAATCATCATTAGCGTGTGAAATCCTGTGATGATTTCACAGCGCTAATAAAATGCTTGTTTATAGGGGACTGTGTACCTAATCACACAATCCACCTCTCATAGGCAATACTGCTAAGTCAGGTCTTTTTCAGGCGTTAGGAACGTGCGATAATGGGGGCTTAGCGCACGTTTTGTTATCGCTTCACTGTTCAGGGGCAGCATTGTTGATACAGCGATGTTGGTTTTGCGCGCAATTCACATGTTGTCTTAGAAGAGAATACCTACTTTGCATCTCATTTGGGATATCCATTGCTGTCATGAGATGCGTTACGAAATACGCTGCTAACATGCTCTAATGCATGTTAGAGGTGCCTTGATGACACTGAGATAAAAAATAGCCACTTTTTCGGCGCTATTTGCCAAAATAGCAGCAATATATCTCTTGATAATATGGCCCCAAGTCTTTACCTTTCTTGTGGGGGAGGGTTATGTTTCCCCCTTTGCTCATACATATGATAGTCTCATTGACATCATGGGTGATGTTTTGTTAAGTGAGATTACATCATGGTTGTTGACGGACCAAAGTTGAAGTGATAGGATGTGAGAGAACCAGCTGCAATTTTGAATCAGCATCTGCCATCTTTTCACTTCATCTGAACATTGAGCATTTTCTTAATGTTATTATCAGCAAGTACAATTTTATTTCTACACTACTTTTACAGTCAGTTTATTAATGTGTAAAGTGAAAAACTGTCAACAAAAAAAACAAACTTACCTAACACCTTTAGTTCAGCACTGGAATATATCACGCCATGTTTGTTTTCTGCCAAGCACTGATACATGCCGGAGTCAGACAGCTTCAAGCTTCCTATCATCAGAGCTCCATTCTCAAAATGGATCCGCTCCTACATGGCCAGAAGAACAAATGTGTGAGTCAAAATCTAAATGTTACTAGATGCACAGAAATTGATTACATTAACATACAGAATCTAAAGTTACATAAAACACTAATTTTAATATATGAACTCTTTTTGCATTGCTCTCTACAAATCAATTAGCACACTAAATTTCCTCCAAAGTAGATGTATCAATATTAGAATCATTGAACATATGTCGATTCACATAAAGTCGATTTAATATTGTTAAATAAAAATGAGGAACAGGAAGATCAATTGTTTATTGGCAGTAGGTGGTGCAGAAAGACACAGAGGGCCATATTTAGATCTTAGCTGAATCGATCCGCCCTTGTTGTTCTATTGGATTTCCTGCCCGCAAACTAGGTGGTCCACCCACTCTATTTAGAAGCTGGCGCATCAACGGACTAAAGACCATCCGAGTGCTGCCGACTCCTCTAGATCTGTTCACCCACATTTATGGTGCCGTGGGCAAAAGTGGCTGTTAGAGGGATTAGATCCCATTTCTCCACCGGGCCAATTACAATGTGCCTTCCCGCTGAGGTAACTATGCTGGTCAAACTTCCACACCTGAGTTGGCGGTGTTGAAGGTATATAAGTTAGAAACGTTTTATTTTATTTTCCCGTCGACATGAACTTATCATACCAGGCCACTGCTGCTGCTACTTGACCATGAAGTGAATCAACCCCGTTGTTGCCTGAATCAATGGTAAGCTTCCTTTTCACTTATTTCAGTTTGCACTGTCTGTTTTCATGAGATCTGGATTAGTGCATTTCAAAACCTCTCTTACAACCAATATTTAAATAATGGGCAATGCATATTGTGTAATGTTGTTGTTTAAGAAATGTAAAGAAACACACCTGTATAACGTTATTGTAGATCATCCTTTATTCTTTACTCGGCAAATGCTGTCATAAAAGTTCACATAAATACATTTGAGGTAAAAAACAGTAAAAACAGTAAAACCAATACAATAAAAAAAGAGGTAAAAGTTATCATAAAGCCATTTTGAACAACGCTTAATCAATAGACATGGCTTGCCTTAAGATTGGATGAAACTCGCTACAGCTATATGCCTTATACTTCTGAAGTATAGTGGAGAATTATCAGCTCATTAAGGAGAGCCATTGGGTTTAAAGGTGTAATTAGAGTATTTGTCTCGATCACATTGCTAGCAGCAGTGGTGGGCAGTGCAATACAGTATTCAGGACCCTATATTGCCCTGTCTGATTCTCCATTCTCCTATTAAGAAGTGGGAAAGAGCAAACACAATCAAGTGTGATGTAATTGATGTGAGGATTCTGGTGACAACCTTAAAATCCCCTATCCCCATGCTCCGGCAAAGCAGTAATATCCACATCTTCCTGTGAATAATATAGTGCTTGCAAAAAAAGAATATGTGTTTTATACATTCCTTGTTCTGAGGGAAGAATGGCAGGACAGGTCTAGGTTAGTGTCATGTTGCCCCCATTCAGCAGTAAAGGGGCGCAACACTATGGTCCCAAATCGAAATTTAATGTACACATTTTTTGACAAAGGGGATTCAATGAAATCCATAAGAATCTTTGAAATCCAGGAAAGCTAGTGTCAAAATACCAAAACTCCTGTTTCTGCTCAATTCGCCATCTATGTATAACTCCAGTAGATCCCCTTAATTGCTGCCTTAGACACACTGGAAATGGCTCCCGGGTTAGTCCACAAATGTTTGCATCCCAATTTTACCAAGTAAGTCCTAATGTACTCTAACTAGGTTATTCTGGAAACTCTAGACTGCCTGAGTAGCTCCTCCAAACCCACCAGATACAGGACAAGGTCTGCTGATGCCCATAGATATCACCAATAGAGTAGAGGTCTAAGGGCTGCTTTATCAACGATGGACCTGTGGCTTAGAATCAACCGAAATGGCAGGAGTGGGGTACTTGTTGGAAGGTTCACCAAAGATCGCAAAAATTGGTTCTCACCCACTTCCAATGTGGTAGTCCTCTCATGTCTCCATATTTCTCCCACATACAAAGCCCCGCCTGTTGCTTGTAGGTTGAATATATGGATGGCTGGAGAAGCTGGCTGGAAGCTAGAACTCTTAAAACCCCTCAGGACACCTCCTGCATATACCCCCTGTATTTGTAAAGTGTGTGCCAGCTGCCTTCATGAAAATAAACACAAATTGACATCAATCAAAAAAAATAAAAAGTGAAGATACTTTAGTATTGTTCCTAAACTGCTAAACCATGAACATGTGCATTACACGTTATTAGGATAATTGAAATTTAATATAATGTAGACATTGCCCTATACAAGGTGTAAAGTTTTGTTTTAATATCTGTAAAATAATGTTACATCTAAAAATGAAACACTTAAATATTTATCAATGTAACATTTCCCCTTGTCTACTGCTTTATCTGTATTTTAATACATTTCAATTCCCACAATATTTTTTAAGGTTTCATGCATATGTGTTTTTCTTAACCACTTGCCAAGTTAGTATAAACACACCTGTATTAACATTTACATTTTTTCCAAAAGGTTTATTTTGGTGTAAGTGTCCATTATCTTGATAAATGCTTGCACCAAAATTACTACGTCCATTGACATTTTTTATCACTAGTGTTAGTACTGCTCAAAAATTGTTATAGAAAGAATCTTGGGTCCGCTGTATGTTTTCTTCATTTGGGTGGGTGTTTTTGGCAGGTGTTTTTTGTTCAGGTGAGTGTGCATTTGGTTTGGGTTGTTGTGGGTGTAGGTGTAGATGTGTGTGTGTGTGTGTGTGCATGTTTAGGTGGGTATGCTGTCGAGGTTGGTTGGTCTGGTTGTGGTGCTTATGGGTGTGCTTGTGGTGGTGGCCGCGATGCTTGTAGGTGTGGTGGTGGTTGTGGTGCTCCTGGATGTGCTGGTGGCCGTGGTGTGGTGTTGGTTGGGGTGCTTGTGGATGTGCTGGTCTGTGTGGATGTGCTAGTTGTTGTGGGGGTGGTGGTGGTGGTGGTGGTTGTGGGGGGTGGGTATGGTGGTAGTTGTGGGAGTGGTGATGGTTGTGGTTGGGGTGGTTGTAGTAGTGGTTGTTGTGGTTGGGGTGGTGGTTATAGGTGTGGGAGAGGGTGTGTTGCTTGTGGGTGTAGTGGTGGTTGTAGTGGCTGTGGCAGTGGTTGTGGTGGCTGTGTGTATGTAGTGTCAATAGTGTCTGTGTCTTGTTTGTATGTTTTCTTGTGCTTTTTCACATGTTTGTGTTTATGTGTGGGTGTGAGTGTGAGTGTTGTGCTTGTGTGTGTTGGAGCAGGTGCCTACAAAGCAGTGAGTGTGCTTAGGATTATGGTGGGAGCTTGTTATTGGGATGAGCATGGGAACCATGGGAGTTGGGACACATGGTTGGGCTGGTTGGAAGGCTGCAGTCAGTGCGGAGGCTAGTCCTGTAACTGATCTCTGAAGGCCAGCCATAGCTCTATGAATGCCTTCCAGGTATGCTACCATTTGTTGCCTATGGCAACTACGGCCCTGGATGGCAGTCAGGAGTGCAGTCTGGTCTAGAGAAATGCTATGTAGGAGGTCAATAGTCTCCTCCCTCAGCACTGCCAGGGGTAGAGGAGCAAGGGGTGAGGTGCCTGTGGCAAAGGGGACCCAAGTTCTTTTAGGGGTGGGCATGGCTAACTAGGGTGGCAGCAAGAGGGAGGGTGGAGATGGCCCTCTGGGTGGCAGAGAAAGATGCAGGTGGTTCAAGGGCCTGTAGGGTCCGCCAACACTAGGGACTGCTGGCTTGTGGAGGCCTCCAAAGATGATGATTATGATGAGCTGGTGGCCCTTACCCTCCATGCCACTGTATTCTTTTTGGGTCTGTGGTATTATCACCCGAAGCACAGTCGCCAGCTGCTTCCTCACCTTCGTGGCCACTGTCCCATTTGCATGCTCCTGAAGATGCTGAAAAGACATACACAATAATTTTATTGTATCTGAGTAAATCGAATTGATCGTCAAGTTTTTCCTCAAAACATTTTTACAATTATCATAATTCACCTGCTTCTAGTTTTTAAAACTTTGGTACATTTTTATCATTATCTTTCGCACGTAGGTAACATCTCCAAAAACCATTTGGTCATAAGTTTTGTAATGTCACAATTTAGCTCCTATATCATTTATGATCTTTTTAGTCACCTTTTTAAATTCTCTCCAGTAACTGTTTAATACCTCTGAATGGTTCAGATTTGTGGTATTGGATAATGAACTTATGTCATAAAGAAACTTACAAAGCAAAACTACCTTTGCACTTTAGGCACACATTGGTACAACACCAAATAGTAAGCAAATCACACAATATGCAACAGATTAAACCTTGATGCTGTTCTACAATTTCCTCATGAGTCTTGTGTTGAGCCTAATTTGGCATTTTACAGATGGAATTCTCCAACATAAATTTGATGGAACATGCCATCTGCCAAAGTCCCTTTAAATAGCTTATTTATTTTAACATTGATACATCCTCTGGACATAAAAAACGAAATATAAAAAAGTTATGTGGTATGTGTTACTCTGTCACCAATCTGTACACATTTCTCTCTGGTTTATCAAAAAATGTATGCTTATCAATTGTTTTTATAAAAAATAGCCTGGCTTACATGCACATTTGTTAATGACTAACACATCATGCAAATCTTTGACTTTTAACCTAATTTAAAATGTATTTTTAATGCAAAACATATTTGCATATTAAACATTAAGTTCACTTAATCATGGATGTAACTTTCCTTGTCGATTTTTTTCAATGTAATAGAATTCAGAAATATCATTTTATTCATAGCTCCAAGATTGAGTTGACATGGATTTTTATTTAAGAGTAAAATTCCTCAGTACTTCACTTGTTCATCTCTGTGACCCGCCCTGGCTCAAAAATCTTACTGATCACTGCTGATTACCAGGCCATGCCCTCTGCAGCCTAATGATAATAATGGTAAATGAACACAGCTGTCCCTCAACTTTAAAAGTATAACATTACCATTTGCTTATTTAAAAATGTGCTCAAGGCTATGAGCTAATTTGAAGGTGCCTGGGAGCTACTGGTAGGTCTTGATCAACTGTGGCATAATACAAATAGCAAAAACAACTTTTATTTGGTATGTGAAAACAAAAAATACATGTTAATTTGTACAGAAATGTAATATATTTTCTAAATGAACATAATGTTAATTTAATTGATTTAACGTGAACATATCAAATATACATGTGTTTACATAAAAATACACCCCAAATAAAATATAGGGCTTCAAACACACAGCATATACTAATATTGTGGTGTTGTCTAAATATAATGTGTTTATAAAAACACGTCATCCTTGTAATGTGTAATTTAACATGAACAGAAACTTCACTTTAATCACTACACTTCACTCAGGAACTGAAAGGGACATTCTAGCCTGTATTAAAAAAAAAAAAGTTCGTCAGAATAACATTTTTATTTTGAACATGTACCTGTTCCTCTGGTGAGCCACAGCATTGGCTGTACGGGAACAGGAGCTCTGTAGCCAGCAATTTCAGCTACTCTCGTAAGAAGGCACATCGTGGCTCCAAGAGGTCAGAAACAGCAGGAAAAGTTGAGGAGGTGTTGTTGGCTGCAGTGCTAGGACGTAAGTGAGCTTTTTTGAAATGCTGCATACAAGTACACAATGCACGCAATCGTCAATGGAGACTGATACATTCGCTGGGTTTTGTACATTGCTTTCACACATGTTAGCTTATGGCTGTGTCCGTCGTGGAGTTTTACACCCACTACCCAGGCAACTTCCACTGATGGTGAGGTTAGGGGGCCGTCTTTTAGGTTGTTTGTCTATGCAAAGTGTGTCAAATTGGTGGCTAGTTTGTTTACAGATGCAAAATGGTAATAGTAATGTTAATCATTATTATTATTATTTTTTTTTTAAAACAGTATCATGTAGTGCGTTATTGTGGTAAATTGCCATAGTTGGCGGCTTTGTTTATACAACCATTGATGGTGTTTAGATGAAAAATAAATAAATAAATAAATAAATAAAGGTGTAAATAATACATTTAAAATGTAGTATTTACACCTTTCCTGAAAAAGAATATTAGGCATGTAAAAAAAAAATATTTTCACAAAAATGTGTACAGATATGTTAAGTAACCAACTATATTTTTATGTATACATGACATTGTGTTAGAGCTAGAAAAATTGTTTTCAAATTATATTTAATTATTTACCATTTTTCAGACCTTATAATCATGGAAGAATGAGATATTATCAAGGAATTAAGATTGAATATGAAGCCAATTATTGATTTGGGTCATCAGCTGGACCCAGATCTTCTGCTTTACTAGTCAAAATCATGGCAGTAGTTAATTTTGTGGATGCAGGTCTGATCCAATGCATTGTGGCAGTATCTGGTGGAATGTCACAACCAACGTCAGTGTTGTGCTTCAAGAAGTTCTTTCTTCAATGATGGGTCACATCAAAGCCTACATAAACATTACACATAATGAAGATTTTGCCAACGTGAAGGGAGATTTTTATGCTTTGGGTCACCTACCACATGTGGTTGGAGCACTTTATGGCACACAATTTGCCTTAGTGTCATCACATGCCAGGGAACAAGTCTACCACAATCGAAAGAACTTTCATTCAGTCAATGTGCAAGTTGTCTGCTTTCCTGATTTGTACATCACAAGCATGTGTGCATGTTTTCCAGGATTAATCCATGATTCCTTTGTCCTACAGAACAGCAGTAGACTGCTGCAAAAGTCCCAACTTGGACGTGAGTGGGCCTGGCTTGTTCGTGAGTACAATCTGTCAATATATTGTTTTTTTAATTTCAAATTTCATGATCTACAATAGTAATACATGTTTTGACTCTTTTTGTTTTGGTCATATAGGAGACTCAGTTTATCCTAACCGACCATGGTTGTTGACACCGCAGTGGAATTCAACAATGCCAGGGTAAGTTCACTTCATTGAGGCATGTGGAAGAACACAGAGGCCAATGGAGCAGGCTTTTGGGCTCCTAAAGGCCAGATTTCAATGTCAGGATAAGACTGGTGGAGCCTCCTCTGCAAACCCGATAATGTGTGCCAAATCACCATGGCCTGCAATTTGCCTTAGTGTCATCACATGCCAGGGAACAAGTCTACCACAATCGAAAGAACTTACATTTAGTCAATGTGCAAGTTGTCTGCTTTCCTGATTTGTACAACACAAGCATGTGTGTACGTTTTCCAGGATTAATCTATGATTCCTTTGTCCTACAGAACAGCAGTAGACTCCTGCAAATGTCCCAACTTGGACGTGAGTGGGCCTGGCTTGTTCGTGAGTACAATCTGTCAATGTATTGTTTGTTTAATTTCAAATTTCATGATCGACAATAGTAATACATGTTTTGACTCTTTTTGTTTTGGTCATATAGGAGACTCAGTTTATCCTAACCTACCATGGTTGTTGACACCGCAGTGGAATTCAACAATGCCTGGGGAAGTCCACTTCAATGAGGCCCGTGGAAGAACATAGAGGCCAATGGAGCAGGCTTTTGGGCTCCTAAAGGCCAGATTTCAATGTCAGAATAAGACTCGTGGAGCCTCCTCTGCAAACCCGATAATGTGTGCCAAATCACCATGGCCTGCTGCATGTTGCACATCATAGCCCTGCAATGGAACATCCCATACATCACAAAGGATGGAGGCCATGAAGAGCCACTGGATGATGATGTTGAAATGCTAAATGAAGATGATAGAGGTGAGGAAGGCAATGTGATTTTTTGTATTATATTATGTTCTTCCATGATGACATGGTGAATGGCACTGATGATTTGGATTATGCGTAATTTGTAATGGTTTATGTAGACCATGACAAATATTTATTTCTTAAAATGTAGTAAAATACATTAGTTTGTGCTATTTGTTCTTTTTTGTCATTTTAGGAGAATGTGAGAAACATTAGCTACATGGCATTTATTTATGAATAAACAATTATTTTCTTTTTTCATTTTAAAATGTGTGATCTAAGAAGAAAATGATGAAGTAATTATAAAAAAAATTACATCAGCAGTCTTTGGCTTTTTTAGTTTTGGTTTTATTCAACAAAATCAAAAACCTAAAACAGGATGTAAACAAAAACAAAAAGTTATAAAAGTCAATCACGGTGAATGAAAGTATTATTGAAGAGCCAAAACTTTCCAAAATACAACAGGCATCAAAAATGTGAATGTGTCTAGAAAATAGCCCACAGAGTGAATGGGGGTTACATACTGGAGGAAATTAGGTTCTGTGTCTCTTGGTGGTGGTAGTCTTGCCATCCTCTTCTGGTGGTCCGGATGAATGTGTGCTACTGCAGGGGGCTGGTGGATCCAAAGTTGCAGGTCTGAGGTTGGTGCAGGTGTTGATTCTTGTGGCAGGGCCTCTTTTTCTGTGTCTGAGAAAGTTAGCCCAGATGTTATTGGGCCACAAACAGAGGAGGATGGTGCTGGAAAAGTCCTGCACATATCGGTGTAAATTTCAGGCAGCACCCGGGTCAGGGAGCCCAAATTGGAGTTCAGATTCTCTATCTGTACACTGTGCTCCTTCTTCACTTGCTTCATCTACCTGAACTCTATAATGACCTGGCCCATCATGTCTTGGGACTGATGGAGGGATCCAAATTCTTGGTGGATGGTAGCATATGTGACAGTGAACTCACTGGCCCCACTTTGCTGGCCCACAGATTCCATCGTATGCCCTCTACCCCCACTACCCTGTGCTCTTGACCCAGTGTGCCCCATCCCGCTAGTTCCTGGCTGAACTGGAGGTGGTGGTGTTTGTTCAACTGCAACCAGGTCTCATAGGAGCACAAGATTGAGTTGATGTTGGTTTGAACACAGGTAGTGGAGGTATCCATAGGCTATGGGGTGGTAATAGCTGGGGTGGGGGTGTACGTGGTGGCCAAGTGGTATTCACTTGAGCTGTCTGCCCAGTCACACCAGATGGACCAGTCTGCCACTCATCATCAGAACTTTCATAAGTGGAGTCCTCCCTGAAGGCTTGTTCCTAGTCTGGAGTGGAGGTATCCTTAGTGGCAGATTGGTGTCCCTGTACTCTCGGTGTTGGACCTATAATGAATGTAAAAGAAACAACAAACGTTGTAAAAGTCTGGATCATATGTAAAATGAGTTTGAAGCTAAAAGTGAAGAAGAATAAAGGAAAAAATGTAATTAATATCATGAATGTATCTTTCAGTGGTATTATAATACAGTATACAAACAGTTTAAATTACACACAAAAGGACTTCAAAAAGCAGGAAAACAGATGTCCAGAAATAAAATAAATAGAAAGCACACATAAGATATATCAAAGATTCAACACAATAAAGTAGAGAGAAGAAATGTGACAAAAAACATTCCAATACCTAACATGCAAACATTCTGACAATTTCACAACGTACAAGGATATATAGCATTACCTATCAAATAAACAATGCAGAGTAAATGTGTTAAAAAATAAGACAACTTATATTCAGCATACAAAATTACATACCGTCACATTTGTAAGTCAGAAAACTTTGATTTGTGAAACAGATATCATCAATTCAATGAGACACCAAGGCTAGGACAATCTAAAACATTACACATGAACACATTTAAAAACATAGCATGAAATAGAACTTGATAAATTACATAACGCTTCAACATATGTGAAAATTTGATAGAAAAGAGAGAATGTGTAAAATTACATTGCAATATTATTTTTAGAAAAAGAAGACATCGGAGCAGTTGTAGTCATTTCAATTAAGCATGCACAACATTTGCACAATTGTAAGTTAAACATACATAGTGAAGATATGCAGTAAGAACAAAAAACTGAAAATTAGAATATGAAACACATATATGAGATATGTTACTTGGTGTAAAAACACCATTACATCATGAGAACTGTACAGAAGATTGAAACATGTTCTCTTAATTACAGACACATACATTTAAATAAACAAACAAGCAAAAGCAATTATACTGATATATCTAGGTTTATATGTTTAACAAAGGTACAAAACACATTAGCAATAACTAAATTAAAATGAAAAATCACATTTACATTTACAACACATTCCAAAGTATAACTTCTCTACTTCACCAGAAATTTCTGTCAAGCCTGCATGTTGTAGGGTCTGCAAAACCTTCTCCTCTCAGGGACAAATGTGTAAGGGGGCTGGGAAAATCACCACCACCACCAGTTCTCTGGGCCTCCAAGTGAAGCTTGGAGGCCAGGGAACACACTCTCCCCCACAGGTCGTTCCAGCTCTTCCTAATTTACTTCTGTGTGCACAGGTTGTTTGCTTTAGCATTCACTCTTTCAACTATTCTGGCGCACACATTTGCCTTTTCTGAGATATGGTTGTGTTTTGGAAGTGGGCTACAAACAATTGTGGCTCTATTGTAATAATTTCATGCACCAAGACTGTCAATTCTGCCTCTGTAAAATGGGGACTTTTCTTCCCTGACATTATAATGTAATTAAATTAAATGAATTTGTAAACCCACAAGTCAAAGAAACTAAAGTGTAAAATTCACAAGTAACAGAGGAAGCAAAAAAAAAACAGAATACTCTGACATAACTTCTCCACGAAAATGTTGTGTTGTGGAGTGCTGGAATGGCAAAGGATCATGGTCTGAAATGGAGTCTGTTTTATAGGGTAGTATGCCGGTGCAAACAATTAGGCAAAACACATCAGGTGTGTGATGCTAGCATCCATGCTACATCCACAGAAATAGTCCAATGTTGACCGCATCCTGCAACGGAATCACTCAGTCGGCAACCCACCTCTAAAACACTGCCTGCACAACTGTGGAATCGAAATAGGCTCAGCGTAATCCTGCAACCCTGACAGGGAAATTTTAGCCAACAGAGAAGTCCACTGCGTCAACGCCAGGGAACCGTTTAAGCAACAGGAAATACTCTGTCAACGCAGACTGCAGTTCAGGGATGTAGGGATTCTGTCAGCTTGTTGTAGTATTTGTATACTTCACCACTGAGGGACAATGGTAGTTCTGCCAAGATCTAAATTAGTCCCAGAGTCCTAACATATATTAATTGATATTAGTTAGTTCCTTAGTTCTGCAATTGAGCTAAAATCATTTTAGAATTATTGCAGACTGCTGAGTTTACAGTGGAACTGATTTTGGTTCTTTTTTTAATCTCTATTAGACATTGCATGATACATGTTTGGAACATAATGTTTAGGCTTTTGGATAGCAGTGCATAGAGCAGATTGGTTATGAGAAATAGTAAAAAGTGATGGATTTATGTGAAAGCTGAAAGGCATGTACTCCATACATCCCAGTGGCCCTGCTAAGACTATAACCCTCCAAACTGTATTTTCCCAAAACAGCCTTTTAAGTCCAATATTTCCACTATAACACCCCAAAAAAGTATTGCATAGGGTAAGGAGTTGTGAGGAGTCGAGCAAATATAACAACATTTTAATTATAACAGTGCAAAATTATCCATTTATTTCAAAAGTAGAAAACATTGTTACAAAAGATGGTTTGTACTATTGTTTCTTCCGAAACGTCTCTATTTAAACACTGATACCACATCCCTCAAATTCATTATTCAATTCCTATGATTATATTTTTTTATTTGAGTCCTTAATTAATGGTCATCAGCAAGTTCATTGAAATGTAGTCCACATGAAAATCCACCTCATATCAATGATAACGAATAAATCTGCTGGGGTAAATGCAGTGAAAACAGCCAACACGTGTTTTGCTTACTAATGTAAAAACTCAAGGCCTAATACAGACTAAAGTCCCTACACAACAAATAACCCAAGTAGGTCAGAGTTAGAAATATTTTAAACAAAAATGACAAATGTACCTAAGACTCATTGTCTGGTTGTAGTTCGGATCGATACCACTGAGATAATGGTGTTATTTATTATATTTATTTTTATGTTTTATAGATCGCTAACGTGACCCGTTAGGGTATTAGAACGCTTTACAGGAGACATAGCAATGAACAACAGGCTTAGAATCAAAGAGTACACAACGATTAGGAGGGGGCGGGGAGGTGGGTATATAAGGGATAGAAGGACACTTATGTACAGTTTACGATTGATCAAGGCAGGCCCCAGGTTTCTTGGCTGGTTATGCTGGCAATCCGGGGGAGGCAATAGTCGGGAGTTGTTCAGGGTCTCTGTGGTGGTTAAAGGCGAATTCTAAGCGAGGAATTTACCCATAAGGAAGGTGTTGGCATCCTTTTTGACGTGTGCCAGAAAAGGGATTCCTCTGATGGCGGGTGGGAGAGAGTTCCATATTCTTGGTGTGGTCCCAGAGAAAGCCTGATTGTTATGAGTTATAGTCCCTAGAGCAGCTCATAATAAAGGGCTTTATTTAAGGCTGAGAATCGAGTCCATTGTACATAACATTTCTGCATATATTTGTGGGCCACTTTGTAATGACCAGGGTGGAGGATGAGGCTGTGTTAGTGGATGTTGAGAATGTGAACCTAATTTACCGTTGCATTTGTAAGATTTTGTGGAGCTCTGTTTACTAAAACAGGGGCACATTGTAAACAATGTCTACAATTCCAAAGCATCCGCTTGGAATCAAATTGAAGCAATTCTTCCAGGGTTGTTGCTAAAGGGTCAGTCAAGGAACAAGGTCCTCTTATTGATTTTTATCTGCAGTCATCCCCAATTGCTTCTCTTAATTATATTTCTTTTGGGGATCAGATCTTTAAATCATTGTGAATTGTAGATGTGTTAGTAAACGGTTTCTAGGTTTAAAAAAATTACGCAATTAGTGTGTTTGAGGACAATAGATTGTTAACCGGGGAGAGCATGTTACAACCTTCCATGAAGTTAGTGAATCTGTGTCTTTTTAGGTAAATAATATTTCATTGAGTAAAACTGGGCTTACCCTGATTACTGAGGAACAGTCTTTGCCTGTGAAAATATATGTAAAGTTTTTAAGTCACACAAAACAACATTAAGCTCAAGAAATCAATAAGTAAAATTCACAAATGAAGGTTGTAACAAGAATAATACTTTATTTTGTAAAACAAGGCCACTGCTGAACTAAAAGCTAAAAACAGTGCTGGGGAGTGAAAGGGAAAGGGAAGGGTCAGCTACATTATAGGTGGAGAACTCAAATTCTCATGAACATCTAAGGTTGCTGTTTCTTTTTCTCCTGGTTACTTCTAAAGGTCTGAATTTTTGTAGGAACTGCTTCCTATATACTAGAAGTGAGAGGCAAGCTCAAACATTCTATTCAGTTAAGGTTTCATCACCATCCCTATTTCCTACTGGCCAGTTTTCTGTTTTGCAAAGAAGCCATTCTAGTCATGTATCTATTCATTTTATTCTAAAGGCTATGTGAAGGGAGCCGTTCTTCTCGTAGTCACTGTCTGCTGTTTGCTGATGAGGCATAACTCTAGCCTAAGAAATTTCCCACATTCACTTCAGTTCTGTTTTGCAGTACATCCTGCTCCTTTAGTCACCAAAAGTCCCAGAACAGTCCTTTTTGAGGATCTCGCAAAATGGCAGGAACAGCTAGCCTCTGTGTAAAGGTCACCCACTCCCTGAGGCTGCATAGCAAAAACATTATCCCCTTATCTCCTACCCTACCAAGGTACCCTATGTTTATGGGCCCCTAGACAATTTGTGGTTACTGGAGAGAGCCTGATTGTAGGCTGCCCGACTCAAGAGGAGGGTTGACACCAGAACTCTCTAAAAATGCCAAATATTAGGGGTTGTGCCCATTCTTTCTAGTTCTTTTGTGCTCTTTCATCTACCCTACCCTAACCTTTCTTGATAAATGTAGTGTAATGTTCCTGTAATTAGTCTCACTAATTTTCAGTAATCTCCCATCAGGGTATTTGCATCCAATGATCCTTCATTTATTTTGAGGGCTCTTTCACACCTTAGGGTGTGAATTTTCTATTTTTCATGTTTAGAGCTTTCTCAATAAAAGTCAAAGGGTTCACCACCACCTCATAGACCCCTTCTCAGTCACATCCTGCTGCCTTATCCTACTGAAGATATTTGACTTCTATTTCAGAGACTAAGAGCTCCATTATGATGTCGGGCGGATTGCCTCCGCCAGGCTGGCGGTAGCCACCGCCGGCCTGGCGGAGGCAATCCGCCCGACATCCATTGCCAAATTCCCCCCCGCCATATTAGGATGGCGGGGGGGACCGGAACCGTGATAATCACCGGCCGCCTGTTTTCCGCCCCGGTGGCCTTGCGGCCGGGGCGGAATATGTTTAATATGGTGGCGGTGTCTGTTAGACACCGCCAGCCATATTAGAATGCGCATTCTGGCACGCCTTTCCGTGGCGGCAATGCCGCCACGGAAAGGCATGCGGAGTCCCCTGCAGGGGCCCGTTGCAGGCCCCCAGGGACTCCGTGGGGGTGGGGGGTGCACATGGGGGGTACCTATGGTACCCCCCCGCATTTCAAAGTGCAACATGGCAGGCACCGCGCGGTGCCTGTCATGTAGCACTTTGAAATGCACAACGTGCACGTTTCACAAGGCGGCGGGCGGAGATTACTGCTCCGCCCGCCGCAATGGCAAAAATACAGGATGCGCCCGCCTGTGTGGCGGGCGCATCCTAATGCACATTTCGGGACCCCCGCCCTCGGTCCCGTTTCCCGATAGGGTGGCGGGCGGGCAAAGCCCGCCCACCATCCTAATGACCCCCTAAGTCAGAAGTAAAACTTCTAACTAAGAAGAATTTAGTTTCTGTTATCGACCCACAGTCGTCCAAAATTGTGCCTAGGTCCTGGTCAAGCATAATCAGATGACTGAGTTTGCCACTTAACTCTTTTGGGTGCTATTTCTATTGATAACTTAAGAAATCATGTTAGAAATGGGGGTCTCTAGTTGGCAGAGGTAGGTACCTTTGTCCAAATAGGGACCCTTGCTTCTAGTCAGGGTAAGGGGGATACACACTTTAGATAACCCCTGCTCACCCCCTTGGTAGCTTGGCACAAGCAGACAGGCTTATCCCAAAGGCAATGTGTAAAGTATTTGTACCAACACTCACAGTAACACAGTGAAAACAGTGAAAACACCACAAATGCACACCATACCAGTTTAGAAAAATAAATATCTTTCTCTAAACTAAACAAGACCAAAACAACAAAAATCCAACATACAAAATCTCAGTAGAATATCTTTAGAAAGGTTGTTGCAAAAATAAACTTGCAGATGATAAGATGCCTCACTTTACTCACAACGTACCTGGGATGTGTAACGTAAAACACACAAAAGGGTCAAAGAGAAGGCGATGTGTCGATTCTTCCTGCACTCCAGTTCTGATGAGACAAGATGGCGCCTCGATGCATTGTGACAATCTGGTGCGATGCGAGAAAATTGTGTCTTTACTGCGATGCAACAACGTAGAGGCGATGCATGCACACTCGACAGCCGTGCGGCGAACTCAGTGGTTTTATCAGCCGCAACAGCCCGTGCAACATGCTTCTCCGGTGATGCAATGACACCCTCGGTGACGGCGCCACACTACTCCTGTGATACAATGGCGAACAGCGGCAGCGGCAACACGCTTTTTTGATGATGCAACAGCAGCCGCTGCAGCGGCATCACGCTTCTATTTTGTTGCGTCATGCTTCCAGCTCCCAACAGCAAAAAGGCCTCACGCAGAGTTACAGGCCCTCCTGGCAGACTGGAACTCCAAGCAAGGAAGTTCAGTGAAGCTGGGGGGGAGTCCTTTTGTGCCTGGGAGTGCCTGGGACTTCAGAAACAGGAGGCTAGCTCTTCTCAGGCCCTTTGAGACATTTCTTCAGATGGACACAGCACACAGCAAAGTCCTTCTTCAAGCATGAGACACAGCACACAGCAAAGTCCTTTAGTCCTCTCCTCAGGAGAAACAGCAAACTGCAGGTCAACCCCAGACACACAGCAAGGGCAGTACTTCTCCTCAGTCTCTTCAGCCTATCTTCTTTGGCAGGGATACCTCTTGATCACAAAGTAGTCTAACTTTCAGGGTTTTCAGCTCTCATATTTATACCCCAAAAGTCTTTGTTCTCTATGTGGGAGGGGTGCTGGACCCAGTCCCAAACCAGTTCTGGGTGAATTCTGCCAGTGCAAAACGTCATCCTTTGTTAGTGTGGGCCACGGTCATCAGACGCACCACAGGAGGTGTAGCCAGCATTGTGGAAGGCAGGCACAGCCATATTCAGGCCCAGATGATACTCCTCCCACCACTCCAAATGCAGATAGGTCTATTCAGCCTAGTGTTGACTCACCCAGACTCCTGGAGCCACCCCAGCCCCTGTCACTCTCAAACGAGACAGTCAATCCACAAACAGGCAGAGGGCACACAAAAAGGTTGAACAAGAAAATAGCCACTTTCTAAAAGTGCTATTTTCAAGCAGCGAATTTAAAAACCATCCTTCCTAAAAGATGTGTTATTAAATTCTGAGTTCAGGGATACCAGATTCCAATTTTCTATCTCACTCCTACGGGAAGCTATGCAGGTAAACATGTTACACGGCATTCCCCATTCTGTCCTTTGGGCAAAATAGTCTATAGTGAAAAACAAAATTGTCAGTATTTCACTATCAGGACATGTTACCCACACTAGTACATGTACTACCTTTCACATGCATTGCACCCTGCCCAGGGGGGTACCTTGGGCCTACCATAGGGGTGTCCAATGTGTAGGAAAAGGGAAGGGTCAGTCCTGGCAAGTGGGTACACTGGCCAGGTCAACATGACAGTTAACAAACTGCGCACAAGCACTGCAGTGGCAGGCCGGAGACCTCTTTTCAGCGCTACTCATGTGGGTGGCACAATTAGTGCTGCAAGCCCACTAGTAGCATTTGAGTTACCAGCCTTGACACACTTAATTCACTTTACTAGGGATTAGGGACCTACTGGTAAGACAAATATGCCAATCATGTATAACCAATCACTATAACAATTTACACAGAGAGCATATGCACTTTAGCACTGATCAGCAGTGGTAAAATGCCCAGAGTTCTATAGCTAACAACCACAGGTCAGGAAAAACAAAGGAGGAAAAAGCTAAAAGTTTAGGGATAACCCTGCAAAAGGGCCATATCTCCAGTTCTCCTACTAGATTCTTGCTATTTTGTCACTAAAGCATATTCTGTTTGGGTGAACTGGGGTTGGGTTTTTATTTTGTTGTGTTTTCAACTTTTTAACTGTTTAGCTCTTCTAAATGTTTTACATATTTTCTAAAGTTAAACCTGTCTGCTCTGTACCAATGCTACCAGGGGTTAAATCCAGGTGGAAATTACTGTAACATTTAATGACTCTGACTTGAGATAAACTATCATCCTCACCATCTAATAAGCACTTTCTCACAGCTACACAAAGAAAAGCTATACAATAAACAACAATTTAAATTGCCTTATGGAAAATGGCTATTTAATTTTCATACAATCGCCTAATTTACTCTGAGGTAAGCCAATATTGTTTTCCTCCTCATTAAAATTTCACCATTCATGCGCCAACTGAAATAGCTCATCATGCTGAGCAGTCCACATAATTATCTCAGGTTAAGCTTATTACAAGATTTCACCTAACTGCTGTGCAGATACGTTGGCCCTCCTCTTCTCACCACAATAAACAGACTACTAGCTAAAACTTTTCATGAACAGGAGGAGAATTATATCTCAGCTGCTGTCATGGACACAGGCTGCTTTCTAGAGCATGGGAACTCCTTTTCTCAAGCGCAGCTCCCAAACATAGCTCAAGAACTACCTAATACTAAGCAACACATCCCCTATGCTTCTATTTCTATAGCAAATCATTCTTTCACAAAAAAGCTGAACCACATGTTCTCATTTGTTTCCTACTTTATGTCTGTGGTCAGAAAATAACATGACCACTTGTCATGCAGTTCCAGTGAGAGTATACATTGCCAAAAATCATATTGATGGTAGTGTTCTTTCCATTAAGTGAGCCAAAAAGCCAATATCAATTCCAGATGTGCTATTTATGTAAACTTAAATATTTTTGTATAGTTTTATAGGGTATACATCAGTGATATTCATTGTATCACTTGGTAGCTACTCAACCTGCCTGTATGTTAAATGTGTCCTCCTGGTGAACTGCTATACGTGGTATATATTTATTTGATTCTGTACTAACAAAGGGTAAAACATTTAGTTACACATTAACCAAAGTAAAGAAAAAAAGTGAAGAAGGTGTGCACTATTTATTTTTAGAAACCCCTCATGTATAAAGACATTGTCAAACAAACATTTAGTAATATGAAACAGTGTATTCAAAATTCAAAAAAGTGCATGTCTCCATCAGGGGGAAGTGTTACACCTTATTACAAAATATTATATCATTGCATTAAGTGGCATTCGTTTTCAAACCTAATCTTAGGAACGTTCATGCCCTATTCCATCTCTGACAGCAATGCCATCATTGGACCAAGAGACATGTCAGTTTTTTGTTTCGTTTTTTTTTAATTGAGCAAAGCAAAGGGCATTAAAAGATATTTATATCAAGAACAATACCGTTACAAGGGTTTTTTGACAATTTTGAGTGAAAATCAAGTAAAATCCACCAATTCATCATATCTTAGCACATTCAGAAGTAGCCATAATTTTACAAATTTTTATAAAATGCAATAAACATAAAAAAAGAAAAATATATCTCCTAAAGTGCCAAGTGCATTCTATTTCCTAACGTAATTTCACTATCACAGTACTCCAATACTGAAAGTGCAAAGTGCATTCTATCTCCTAACCCAATTCTACAACCACAGTTCTCAAATAAGCCTAATTCAAATCATTTTGATCTTGCCCGTGCTACTAGTATAAGATCCCAGACCAATAAGACGTTAACCTCTCTTGCCTTGACTGCTAGTATTCATAAAGTGTCTTGTGCTAAAGTGCTATAAGTATAAAAACCTCTCACAGTCCCAATACTTCTAATACACCTGTTGAGAGCTACTTTCCCATGGGCCAGACCCAACAAGGATGTTTAACTTATCTGATCTGAACTAGTAATATTCATAAAGTGACTTGTGCTAAGGTGCTTAAATGCGCAATATACCACAGTACTCTGAAAAAGTAAAAAGTTGAAAAGTGCAAAATATGCATTGACAAAGATTACCAACTTTTTTTTCCCCTATCCCACCTGTACTTCAGGCTTGGCATGTTGTTACTACTAAGATACTACACGGAGGTTGTGGACTCACTGCTATTAAAATACTTCCAATTTTTAATACATTTTCTCGTCGATCCCACTCTTTTAGCATAGGCCTCTTCAAAAAATGTTGCCAGTCCCATTTTATTCAACCATTTAAAATAGGATGGTTCCTCCTCAGACCTCCAGTTTTTAAGTATTAGGGAACGGGCCACCAAAGTACAAACTGCCATATAAAATTGTTTTGCACTAGACAAATCACTTCTCTTTGTTGAAATACCAAAGAGCGCAATCTCGGCTTAAGGTTCAATTACCTTACTAATATCCTGGCGTATCGAGGAGAACATTTTAGTCCAAAAGTTAATCAATTTAGGACATGCATAAAAAGTATGGAGCCAATCTCCCCCCTCCGGTAACTGACATCTAAAACATTTATTTTCTACCTTGGGAAAACGTTAATTCAGCGCTTTTGGAGTCAGATAGGCCAACCAACGTGATAGAAAAGACATTCTCTTGAAATTGGCTGCGCAGAGTGCCTTTCCTCCTAGCTGTGTGATCCGTTCCCATTCCTGTCTTGAAAAAGAGCAGTTGGTTTCCTGCAATATTTTAACTAGGATTTCGTCTACTAGGGGGTAATCTTCCCCCTTTCTCAGAAATGTATACCAATTACCTATTCCCATTATTTTGTTTTATATAAAGCGGTAGCCAGAGCAACGTTACCTGGCGATATGTTGTATTCAGTTATGAACTTAGTAATCTGGTAAAATTCAAGAAATCCCGATTTTAATTTATTGTCAGATCTAACCATAGTCTCCTGCCAAGTGATATGTTTCTGCGCTGTAAAAAAGGAAGCTAGATCTCCAAAGCCTGAGTGTTTCCACTTTTGGAGCTTATTTGAATGAATTTGAAGCCCCATACTCTTGCACTCCTCTAATTTCAAGTAATATAACCCATCACCCCTTTCCTGCTTGAATAAAGATTGCAATCTAAAAGCAAAGTCCCGAATAGTTTTATACCTGGTCTTTTTTTGTAATTTTGCTGTTTTTAAAAAGACCGGAACTTGAGAGCCTCCCTCCTGAATTATTCTTTCACAGAAAAACATGTCAAACAATCTACTGGACTTCAATAAACGTGCTGTGAGGTCCAGTAGCGTTGCCACATAATAAGTACGTATATTTGGTAAAGCTAGGCCCCCTTGTGTAGTTTCCAACTGAAGTATACTCAATTTTACCCTAGAAGCTTTTTTATTCCATACAAAACCCCTGATCATGGATTCGATCTCACTAAAGTAATGGGCATTAACCCTTAATGGTACATTTAAAAAAAGAAAAATCAATAAAGGAAGAATCGACATTTTTACCAAGGCCACGCGGACAATCAAGGTCAATGGTAATAAAGTCCATTTCTCCAACAAAACCTTAATTTTATTTACCGTTGTCTCATAATTCAAACTAAATAATTGATCAAATTTGTTGGAGACAAAAATACCCAGGTATCTGATTGGTTCTTTTTTAAGGCTAGAGGTATTAAATTTGCAGGCAAAAAATCACAACCCGCATTCATTACCAACACCTCGGTTTTTTTGCTGATTGATCTTGTAGCCACCAATCAATTCAAACCTAATAAATTTGCCTAATGCTTGGTCCAAATTTAATCTATCAGGATGCAAATATAAAATAATGTCATCGGCGAACAGTTAGCCATTCCTGGTATGGGTGGCTTAATGTCGAGATTCCCACGTATTTTTGTTGCTAGTGGTTCAATAAAAAAAGTAAACAGGATAGGGGACATCGGGCACCCTTGCCTGGTACCTCTATTGATGTTTACTGTCCGTATCAAACTAGCATTAACTACAACCCTTGCTTGTGCAACATATTAAATATACTTTCAGAAAAACCAAATTTTAACAAACCGATAAATAAAGCATCCCAAATCACCAGGTCGAAAGCTTTTTCGGCGTCGACCATTGAAATTAAAGTAGGAATTTTATTATTAGCTACATAGTCTAACGCCTGTATTAAAAACTTAGTGTTTGAGGCCATAGATCTTCCCTGAACAAAGCGAGACTGATCAGAATGAATGAATGCCTGGGCAATCGGGGAAAAACGCTGGGCACATATTTTCATTCGAATTTTAAAATCAGCGTTAAGAAGACTGATTGGTCTATATGAATTGACATCTTTCTCATCCTTCCCCTTCTTGACAAAACTAACTATGATGGACTCCTTAAAGCTCGAGGGAACCTATTCTCCCAATTAACAGCATTAAATAGTTTGGCCAGGAAAGGAGTCAATTCTTTTGCAAAGATTTTATAAAATTCAATTTGGAGCCCATCGGCCCCACATGCTTTTGCCCCAGCTATTAGTTTTATTCTTTCCCGAATTTCTAACTCTGAAATTTCGCTTTCATTTTAGTCCGACAGAAGGGTAGGTACCGCAGGAAGATGGACCTCATCATATCTATGAATAAGTTCTGTCCCTACCTCATATTTCGTTGAATAAATCTGAGAGTAATAGTCTAAAAACACTCAGGCTATATCTTCCTTATCTCTGACCATGTTCTGTGTTTTTGGATCAATAATCTCGATAATTGTAGCTTTCTCCTATTTGGTTTTTGTTTGCCCCGCTAACATTTTCCCCACCATTTGACTCTCCTCATGTTGTTTTTGCTGGTAGATTTTTGAGCTGTTAATTTCCTCGATTACAAAAAACTCTTTTAAGGTCGTTTTAGCCCTTTCTAATTGCAGCCCCACATCTGCCCTCGGGGTAAAATACCTCTAAAAATTAAAGCATTCGACACATCCAGCTGAAGTTTATTAATCTTATCGTGCCTTTCTCTCATCATACGACCTCTCATGGCTGCCTTGAAACCTCCCCAAACTAAAAAGATTTCTGCGGTACCCTCGTTCAGATTAAAAAACTCCTGTATCCATTCTTTAGTTGAAGCCACCCAGATAGAGTCTTGGAGGAGCAGCCAATCCATCTGCCACCTGGATCGAGCATTCACTCCCCTTCGATCTCAATCTCAAGTATGACCACGGAATGGTCAGAGAAGGGATTGATCCCTATATAGGTATCTAAAACCCTTAGGGACCGTGAACTGAGGAAAAAATCAATCCGTGAGGCTGTATGAAATTGATTAGAGTAACGTGAATTCGGCTGCAGAAGGATTGAAGAGCCGCCATTGATCCACTAGTAAATGCTCCTGCTTTAGGGCTTCTAGGACTTTCTTAGTTTGGGGTTTCAACTCTTTTTTATTTTTATTTGAAGTGTCTTTTTTCAGGTCTTGAATTAAACTGAAATCTCCACCTATCACTAATTTCCCCGGGGTCCCTCTAAGTAATTCGGTAATCCTGAGCAATGGGGCAGTATCGTCATCTATAGGACCATAGTAGTTTATAAAGTTTAAAAACATCCCATTCAACTTAGCCTCGACACAGATCCATCGCCCAAGTGGGTCCCTCCTAATTTTCCCAAATTCCCAAGGAAGATTGCGGCAGAAATAAATTGCCACCCCTCTTTTAGCTAGACCAGCGGAGGCAAAAAACATGTGCAAAAAATATCTGGGGAGATACATTTTGGGAAAATTCATTTTTAAATGAGTTTCCTGAAAAAATAAAACCTGTGGGGAACAGGAAACTAACCACCTTATTAATTCTCCATATTTAGACTTATTTAATATCCCATTGACATTGATAGATAGAATACAACACCTATTAATCATTACTCTTCCTTTTCTTTTCAAAGCTAACCATCAACCTATACCACCAAGTCTTGATTTCTTTAACTGAAGCACCCCTGCTACTGCTCATTTTCCAAATAAACCCTTTAACCCCCGACACCCTACACCCTCACCCTCCCCCCAAGACGTGACACCCCTGCATCTCCACACTCACCACCTCTTACCCTCCCCAGCTACTTTTATGGGTGCCATATGACTGCACCCAGGTTAACCCTCACCCGCCCCCCGTGGTACATTTTTTATCTTATAGAAAATCTAGCTAAAAACGTGCTTAATTCGGTCAAACATTTCAACACAAAGGGTAGTTATCTACCACCTTACTGAGACCCTAACATTTCCTTGAGGAGCTCCTGTGCCTCATCTATGTTAATAAACATATGGAACTTCCCCTTAACTAGGACATGTAATTTGGACTGTTGGGCAATAGATGCCTGTGCTCCTTGTGATTTGAATAGAAAAAGTAGTTTTACATATTCTTTCCGCCTCCGGGCTGCAGCAGCCGACATATCTAGAAAGAACCTACAATTCGACGTTTCATTTACAGGAAATAGTTTTTGCTGTATAGCACTAGTAAGGATCTTCTCTTTAATCCGGTAGTCTGAAAAGTTAACTAAGATCGTGCGTGGACCACTTGAACTTGGTAAAGGATGAAACGTAACCCTATGGGCCCTCGTAATAGTCAAATCACCACTAAATTCCGGAAGAACCTTTTCTTTGATGAAGGATTCCACCCATTGCGGCATCCGAGCTCCCTCCACCCTCTCGGGTACCCCCACAATGCGCAG
The DNA here is from genome assembly GCF_964261635.1 of Lissotriton helveticus. Classification (NCBI taxonomy): domain Eukaryota; kingdom Metazoa; phylum Chordata; class Amphibia; order Caudata; family Salamandridae; genus Lissotriton; species Lissotriton helveticus. Next base: position 1,173,382,367 of record NC_136070.1, read on the forward strand.
GTTTGATCGCCGAGAGTGGTTCTCCAACTCCTCAAAATTATTTTCCAGCAGGTTTATCTTTGTTAGCATCACGCACTTTAATAAGCAGTCTTGACATCTGATCCTCTAGCTGAGAGATTCTCGATTCTGCTTCCTGCACTCTACCCGGAAGACATGTTACTGCCTCATCTATTTTATTTAATCTGGAATGAAGAGCGGCGATTTCATTCTCTTGGGATCTCTTCATGTCTCTGATCTCTTCAAGGATGAGATTGAGCAGTGTTTTAATTTCCATCTGTTTAGTAGTCCCAGTAGCTTCTGGATCCTTAGTGAGAGCACTCAAAACATTCTAAATCATGCTCAGGGGTAAGTACTTGCTGACTTTGCTGACTTTCCTGACTTTGTCTAGCCTGTGATTGCAGAAACGGTGTCAAGCTGCTTTCATTAGAGATCGGCACTTGACTTGCCTGGGTTGCCTGGGTTGGCGGAGCTAAAGGCGAAACAGGTGCTTGCGAGGCAGAATTACTACGAGAAGATGGAGGGGCCAGATTTGGCCTATTCAATTCTGCTTCTACTTCTTCCGATAGAGAGGTAAGAATTAAGGATGAGGGTGAAGCTTGCAGATTTTGTTTGTGTAAGGTAGCTGGTACCACCACGGTATTCTCTGGAGATGTAGATGCTGAGTAGCTTAAATCCAGTCGAAGCAGGACCGGGACGAGAGAAACAAGACCTAGAGCAGTACTTTGAGATAGTGGTAGATTGGGGTAGGCTGTAATAATTTTTTCACAAACAGGGTAAACTCCTTCCTCCTTTTTGCCAGCTTTGCCATTTGCGTTTTTGCCATTTGCAGATGTGTCTATTTGATTTGTAATATCACCTTGCCTACTCGTTGATGCTGATGCTGCAGGGGGAGCTCTAGGTTCCATGCATGTCCCAGGAGACTCTGCTATTTCTTCCAGTTCATGTTCCTCCTCTTCTGAGCTCTCAAAACTGGAATTTTGCATGAGAGACTTCCCCATTACTCCAGGTTTGCCACCTCCCGCAACCAGATTTTTATTTTGTGTCATTGCCAACCGAGTGTTTGCTTTTAGGCTGCTGGCAGGATCCCCTCTGGATACCAGCCTTCCCAGTTTATCGTGTCTCCCCATATTGACTTGATTCGAAAAGAAGAGACTGTAATTCTAATACTGCGAGCCAAAATTTTTCTTCGGCAAAAACACCTCAAAAAACACCTCTCCTCCTCTCGTCTCACTTCCCCACTCCACTGCCCCAAGTTCTTGTCCCAGCTAACCACAACGGCTACAAAGTCAGTACGTCTGTGAGTTATTTTATATTTATATCTGCATTTTTCTACCTTTACAGGCGTTGCCTCTCCTTCTCTCCTCTCTTACCCCCCTCACCTGTTCGCCACAAACAATGCCCCACTTCACAATACTGGTGCTCAGACCTCCCCCTCTGCAGCACCTGGGCCCCTGGCAACCTCCTGCCACCTCTCACCGGACCCGGAGCTTATTTGACCTCAGCTTCGGATTTTTTTTCCCTGCTGATTCGCGCTGGACTCCTCGCAGCTTGGAATTTGGAAGGCAGGTCCTTCCCTTGGCATTTACTTTCCGACCTCACCGCTACCACGCTACCACGGCATCCTCATCCAGGATTCAGAAAACCTCCCCCCGTCAAAACCGGGATCACCAAGCCTTGCTGACACGAAAGAGAGCTGCTTTGTCACTTCTCAACCGCAGCTTTTCGTCCACCGCTGCGTTACAAAAATGTGGTTCCTATACTCCGAATGGCCAGATGAACAAAGGTGCTGCCATTGACCACGAGGGGCGTGGCTACCTACGGCTAGCCGGATGTGTGGATCTCCGGCATGCCCCCCAAGTGACATGTCAGTTGTCATGTGCATCCTTTATATTGTCTAGATTCTTCTTTTACTTAGAGCAACATTATAGTCTATTAAATCAAACACAATAGAAGTTTCTGTATACTGCACGCCCAATTTCAATTAGGGAAGACAAATTGTGGTATCCCTTACTGAAAGGAGTCTTTCTGGTTTTGTAAGAATATATTTTTGACAAATTTACCGCTATCCAGAACACATATTTAGCATTACGGACACAACTGATATATACGTGTCTTACATATTTGATATAGCAATGTGTGATTCTACCTCTGCTGTGAACTGTTCTCCATTTTTCAGCCATCTATAGGACGGTTTAGGTTTGCCGCTGGCTCTGCATTCCCAGAAGAGTCGCCCCTCAATTGCAGCTTCCACATTTTTTATTGTCTGCAGCCAGTGGGGTTTCGCTGCATAAAATATAACATTAAACTTTTATTAAAAAGAACCCATTTAACATATTACATTCAGATAGGAAGTATAACTAATGCAACAAATTAAATACCAATGCAATTTAAACTGTAACAGAGAAAAACATTGTACCCAAGTGCACAGTTCCTGAAATTAACACACCCTTCAAAGAAAGAAAGTTTTCCAAGAAGATATTCAGAGTGACGGATAGCCATGCAGATTTTCAATACATAACAAGTGATTAAATTATTGTTTTTATTAACTATATATTTGAGAACTTATTGACAGAAACTCATAAAGAATGTATTAAAATAGTGTCAAGAAAATGTTGAAAATCAAATCATACAAAGTCAAAAGTTCTAATAAGTTAACATGCATCTAGACGACAAATAGGGTTTTTGATGTGTGTTGACTATACATCTTTCATATGTTGTATTAGCAATGAAAACCATCAATTCCATGGTTGTGAATTTCTGCACATAGCAGGCCACTCTTAGCACATACACCGCCCTTAAAATAATCCAGCAATTATTTTAAACAAATTTTGACTTAAATAAAAATACAAATTAAAAACACTTTTTGAATTTTTACATTATAACCAAAACATTGCTTTAGCTACTACACCGCTGCATTTTGTCAGCAGCATACTTTGTCATGTCAAAACCTTGTCAGCACATAATCTTATAAACATTCGGGAGCTCTGAAAACCTTTTTAAAAAAATTGACACATTTTTAAATGAGTGAAAATGTATTTCTGATTATAATCCACCCCGAAACGTTTCATACATCACGAATGAAGCCATTAGCAGTTATTGGCATCTTCAAAATACATCAAATGGGGATTCGGGTGGGAGCTAGGCTTGCTAGATCCCCAGGTGTGCGGGTGGGTTGTGTACTACCGAGAAGTGCAAGTATGGGACTGGTGGGCTTTCTGTATGGGAGGAGCTTTGGTTGCTGTGGAAGAGATGTGGTGCGAGGACCGGTGTTTGGGTACTGTTTTTGCCAGGAAGAGAGGTGCAGCGCGGATATCACGCAGAAGAGGCATTTCATTGATGGATCGCTTTGGTTCTTTGGGTTGTGACTCGGGATTAGCAGGTGCAGTGACTGCCAATCAACAGGAGGTTCCAGGACCATTGCCCACGGCTGAAGGAATGCATAAGTTATTAGAGGAAAAATGGTCGGCAGCGCTCAAGATGACACCACCAGTGCAGGAGGAGATGGAACCAATAGTGATATCGCATTCCAACTCAGTGAGGGATTATATTGGTAAGGACACAGTTTATCACTCGGTTGTGGGACACATTTCTCTGGAGGGTAGGAAGCATAGGGTGCAGGCTTTGAGTTCTGCATTAAATATTTCTGGTTTGGTTGTGAGGCAATTTAGTCCCATGACTAAAGGTACAGAATGGAATGTGGAAAACAAGGAATTCTCTCCCCACTAATGTTGCTGGACCAGGGATGGCAAGGGTGACTTGGGACAGAGTTGTGTTCAAGCAGTGGCACCCATGACAATTAAGGAGGAGTGGGGTTCATTTAAGCAGTGGCATCAGTTGCATTCTCAGCAGGGAGGGCAACAGTATTGCGCGGCTGAAGGGCCCCATGGGTGTGACACAATGCAAAGATTAGGCAGCCTGTATGAAAAGGTTGCGTCAAGAACATAAGGAGCTGCCAGCCGTGGCTTGCAGACACCGGTCAAATCTGGTACATTTTGAAGGCATCAGCATGAAGAGAAGAAGGACTCTGGAGAGACTCTCCTGACAGTGAGGGAGCAGTGGACAGTGCACTGGATAGATGATGGAGTGGGTGATTGCAGATGCCCAATAAAAGTCCTGAAAGGAGGGAGAGGGTATTGCCTGGCCCAGATGAGGAATTGTTGGCTTATTATGAAGATGAGTTATCAATGAAGGAAGGGCAAATAAGGGAAGACAAGGTCTCCGGGGAGAAATAGCATGGTCTGTCAAGGACTGTTGGAGCTAATGAAGGTTGGGATTTTGGTGTTTTGCATGGCAGGGAAAAAAGGAACAAGGTGGGAGGAGCTGAGAACGGAAGGAGATCAGAATGACAGTGGCTTGGTGAATGTAGAGAACAGGTATTTAGATAAGATTAAAAACCCATGGGTGCAGGGTTCTGGGAGATGCATGTACAGTGACTAGTGTCAGTGGGTGTGAGGAATGGTCCAATGGTGGAAGACATGGTTCAAAAAGGTAAGGATAAGATTACCAAGGAGGACAATGGCTCAGTTACAAAAGGCAATGGTGTTAGGGACACAGATTTGGAAAGAACAACTAGACCTCCTTAGGTCCCACCCAGAAACCCCCTTTGCTGACTCCTACTTCTCATCGGTCAATGGACCCATGAACACCGATATCATCTTCCACACCACACGCAGAGTTCAATGGAAAAAAGCGTTCCTCACCCTACTCACCGTCTCCACCATCAAGAAATCCGCCCATGGCCTAACACTCACCATCACACCATCCCATCTCTTCCCAGGCAGAACCACCATCACTATTTACAATAACGGGATTGTCCTAATTCAATCGACAGACAGGAACCTTGAACTACTTGACAACCTGTTCCCCACTTTCAAAGAGCACCTATCCAACCCTCGGACTTACACTCATATCACCCATGGTCCTACCACCCCTGACGTCACAGCACCCACTCACAACCCTCCTAACCCAGTTCAGCACCAGAACGACACTCACCTCACCTTCACTCCCAGCACCATAGTCAATTACTCTCCTGCTGCAACTACCCCTCCCCACCCCTCAATCACAGACACAGCCCCTTCATATACCACCCGCTCCCCCATCCCCCCTACCAACCCTCGTACCCCCGCTCAGCTTCCCATATCCCCCTCCACACTTTGCACTCCCGTCCCGTCCTTCACACCAATCTTCTCAGAACACACCTCCTCCCCCAACTGCACCCACACAACATTACTCTCTCTCCGCCTATCTCCCCCCTCACTTAGCACTCCCGTCACGCCTAGCCTTCACCCTTCCTGCAACCTCTCACCCCCCACTCTCACTCCCCACTATCCCACCTCCACCCCCACCCCCAGCCTCCACACCGCCCCCATTCACCCTTCCCCTCTCAGCACTGATGCCGTTCCCAATAACGCCAACACCACCCCTAACACCAATCCTCCCTCTAACACTTCCAACCCCCTCACCAGCTCCACCACTCCTCCCCGATGCCCCCCTTCTCCAGCAACCTATACGCCTGCTCACCGCCAGTACCCTCCCCCAAATCCGCGCCCAACACCACGCTAGACATGATTATGTCCACCCTCCTCCAATTGAAAGAAGAACTACACTCCATCAAAGAGTTGCTCATCACACACCCCAGACACCCTCCTCCCATCGCCACCTTTACACCTAATAACACTTCCCACTCACCTACTAGTCACCGTACCACACAACACTCCTCACACTGGACCTCTATCCCCTCTGGCAATACCACCAATCGCAACATCAATCGCAATACCACCAAGCGCAATAATCCCTTTACACCTAACAATACTTCCTCCTCACCTCCCTCTCGCCTTATCACACAACACTCCCCACACTGGACATCTATCCCCTCTCGCAATACCGCTAATCGCCCCAGACGCACCACCAATACGATCTCAGATCATGACATACACACCCTTATCCACTCTTACGTCCCGGCTCCCCAAAATCGCTTAGACACCAACAAGCTGTCCATCCCAACGATTATCTCTAACCCCCTCAGGCACCAAAAGGATAACAACAGAGGCTCCGTCCCCAACAACCTCACAAATGTACCTCTCACTATAGAACCATCCTCCACCCTCTGCACCCCTAGCCTCAAATGCATACTTCTCAATTGCAGATCGGCCCAAAGACACTCCGCAGGGGTCGCCGATCTCATCATTTCTATGGAACTAGATCTAGCCATTCTGACTGAAACATGGCTGTCTGATTCTTCTACACCTATCATGGATATCCTAGTCCCCCCCAACTATTGTATCATTAGACTTGACAGGCCCAAAAAGACAGGCGGTGGAATTGCCTGTATTTACAGAAGCAACCTCTCAGTTATTAAAGCGTCCGCCCCCTCTCTTACTTCCTGTGAATACCTCTGCCTTGATGTCATCAGCGAAAGCAAATCGATATGCTCACTACACATCATATACCACCCACCTGGGGACAAGCTCTCCTTCGTCCAACACCTCATGGACACAATCTCAACCAACTCAGGACGGCAAAAACACCCAAATTTTCCTTGGCGACTACAATCTCCATTGGAATGACAGCAGTGACACAGTGGTAAATAGCCTCAAAATCTTCCTCAACGCCCTTGATCTCACCCAAATATGCAATAGCCCGACCCATGAGAAAGGCTCTATTCTCGACCTTATCATCTCCAAAGAGGACGCCATTCAACTTGAGTCAATCCAACCTTGTGACTGGTCAGATCATCATATTGTCTCCTTCCTTATCAATGAAAAAATTAAATTTAACACAGGTCAACCCTCTAAGCCCAAAGTTTGGAAAAGAGACATGAAGAAACTCAACCCAAATTCCTTACCGCCTAACAGCTGCAATCTCCTACTTCCCCCTGCCGGCGCTACGGACGTTCAACTCCTGACTGACCAATATCTCAATGCTATGACCACAATAATCAATGAGGCTGCACCCATGCAACTGAAAAGAGTTTCGTCCAAGATTTCCAACCCATGGTATGACGGGAGCCTCAATGAAGATAGACGGGCCATGCGAATGGCAGAGCGCACCTGGAGGTCAGCCCCCTCTGCACTGCACCTAAAAACACTGAAGAAGCAGAGAATCGCCTACTTCAGGAAAATAAAACGCTCAAAAAGAGATTTCTTCAGCCTCCAGCTCGCCCAAGCAAAAAACCGCCCAAGAAAACTGTTCGAACTAATCAGAACACAATCCAAAGAACAACCCCAGACACTCAGCACCATGAGCGCTACACCTTCCTGTGAAGAATTCTCTGCTTTCTTTAACCAAAAAACCGACAACATAAGAAGCGATCTCCTCAATGACGCAAGCCTCTACTCCACCCCCCAACACATAGCAGCGTCTGAACCAAAAAACAATGCTACATGGTCATCCTTTGGCACCTACTCCGAAGAAGAAATTGGCAGACTGATCAGCACCCTGAAACCATCCAATCACCTCACTGACCCGCTTCCTGCTAACGCTGTAAAAGACTTTACCCCTTTGCTCCTCCCACTCTGGACTAAGATTATCAATAGCTCTCTTCAACAAGGATCAATCCCTAACGCCCTCAAAGTCGGACAAGTCACACCGCTGCTAAAAAAAACAACAGCAGACCCCACTGATCTAAATAACTACCGTCCTATTACAAATATTCCTACTCTCGCTAAACTGCTTGCAAAATGCGTACAGCTACAACTGACTAAACACACAGATAAGTTTGATCTCCTCAACACTCATCAATCAGGCTTCCGAGCGGGGCACAGCACCGAAACTGCCATGACGCACATAGTTGACGACGCCTTCCAAATGCTAGACCAAAACGATACCTGCCTCCTCATCCTTCTTGATCTCTCCTCAGCTTTCGACACAGTTAAACAAGAGAACCTACTCGATCTGTTAAACACAAGAATGGGCATATCTGGGACTGTTCTCAAGTGGTTCACCTCCTTTCTACACAACCGGTCTCAAAGATTCAAAAGCAACAACCTGATGTCCTCTCCGGTACCTGTATCGCTAGGCGTCCCTCAAGGATCCTCCCTCTCACCAACACTGTTCAACCTAGTTATGGAACCTCTCACTACTTTGCTACAAGCATCCAATGTTCACTTTCACATGTATGCCAACGACACCCAACTTTATCTCAAAATACAATCTCCCAAGGACATCATGCTTCTGAACACCACGATTAGAAACACCCAATGCTGGCTTGCCAAGAATCACCTCAAACTCAATGCGCTGAAGACTGAGTTCCTCCTGATCTCATCTCCCGCAAAAATCTCTACCGCTCAAACATGGCTTAAGCACCTAACCGCTCTAAATGTACAACCTACCATCGTAGACTCAGCAAAATCTTTAGGCATAACACTCGACGCCAATCAAAACATGCAGCAGCACATCAGCAAGGCAACGAAAGGAGTGAACTTTCAAATTAATACCTTGAGAAAACTTAAACCCTTCCTTCCAGCCAAAGACTTCCAAACTGCAGTACAATCTATAGTCATCCCGCACATAGAATACGGTAGCAACGCCCTCTGCGGGCTCCCCCTAACTACAACGGCACCCCTAAGAGCGTCCCTTAACGCTGCAGCGAGACTCATCACTGGCTCAAAAAAGCACTCGCATATCTCCCCTGACCTTAAATCACTGAACTGGCTACCTTTTGAAGCCAGAATACATCTGAAAATAGCCTGCATGACACACAAGGCTTTACACATGAACTCACCTGCCTACCTCACTCAGAAGCTGACAATTTCTGGTGGCTCTAGAACTACTAGAAGCACAAACAATCTTCTGCTGAAGCCTCGAAGATTTCGGAAGGAAAAAACCTATAAACGCTCCTTCTCAGGAATGGCACCCAGGATCTGGAACTCACTCCCTCCTGAAACCAGGCTCATCTCCTCCAACAAACTTTTTAAGAAAGAAGTAAAAGCGATCCTCATGGCCATATACACATGATCTATTATCCTGCATCTCTCAAGAATCCGCTCTGTACTACCTGCCTGACCCGTTGGACTATTTGTATTTCTTGTTTTATCGACTTATGTGATTGTATACGTTCCCTCTTTGTACATTTTTATACTGTCGACGCACCTGTCTGACTTTGCATACTGTACCTTCACCACCTCAACTTTCCCTACTCTTGTACTTTTGATGCACCTGTGTGACTATACACCCTGTACTCATCTCCTACCTCAACTATGCCTATCTTCATGCTAAGCATTTTAAGATCGCTTAAACAAGTATATGCTCCTTATTTTTGTACTTTTATATTTTTGGCACAACTGTTTGACTATGCACCATGTACCTAATCTATGATAGAAGAGACTACCTCACCTTTGACCTACCTCTTGTGACCTACCTATGTAACTATGCACCTTGTACCTATCTACCTCAACTATTACAGTCTATTAGTCTATGACCCCCTTGTCCTTGTAAAGCGCTCTGATATCTGCAAAGATCTTGTTCGCGCTATATAAAACTCTCAAAATAAATAAATAAATAAATAAAGTGAAACAAAAAGGTCATCAGGGGTTTATGGTCAATCTGGGGGAAGTATAAAAAACTAAAAGTTGATGTACATGGCTCTGTTAATGCTTCTGGGGTGCATTTGATACAAACTATGAAAGAAAAAAATTGGAAAGGAGAATTTATAGATGTTTTTAAGCTTTGACATACAGCGGTGCAAGCAAAAGAAGGGTCAACAGAAGAGGAGTTGGAGTTGCCAAAATGACCCGCAGATTCCCGACCACTATTGAAAACTGGACATAAGCTTTTTTGATTTTCGCTACTGTTTTCTGCAAGTGCCATCCAGGGCAATGTGTTGTAATTTTGAAATATATGAATGTGTTGAGGAGAGCTCAGCTAGATATGATGGTTTTGCATGGTTTAAACATGATGAGGAGTTCAGGGCAAGGTTATCTGTGAATCCAGACAAAGAGTGGGGTGAGAAAATGAATTATGGATGCAGTGGATGAGGGCACCCAGACCCATACCAGTGGTACATAGAGTGCAGTCTACGACTACATTACAAGCCTTTTAAGTTAAAGTTAGCTTTATTGTTTGATTAATAAAAATCATTACAATGGTGAACATGCATCATTAATAAAAAACCTATGTCAGATGATTGCTAAAATATTTACTCATAGTACAAAAGACTGGCGTTATCAGGATCCTGTATTTTCGCATACATTTTTTCCTCTTAGTTTAGTTTTTTTTTTTTAGGAGTCCACCCAAATGCGTCCCTTTAGCCCATTTGTACCGTCACAATGAATTGAAGGGTAAAATTAATCAATAAATAATAAAAAAACTTGGAAATCTATATTCGTTCATAATAATAAAATATTAACTTAATCTAGACAATACAACTTTTTAAGGAGTGATTAAGAAACAGTTAAGAACCGTAGATGACCCTTCTAATTTAGCATCTACTGAGGCCACAGGGCAAGACATTAGTCATTTAGGGTTAGTGACTAATACCACTGATAGTGCAATTCCATTTGTATGGTAAAATCCCTGCATACAATAATTTAAATGTTCCTGAGATGCACAAGAAAGCAACATAATCCGCGTGCGAAAGCCTTTTTTTGGGTGCCCCTCCAAGTTTGGTGTGGGTTGCAGGGAGGAGACAATAGCCACAAAACAAGATATGCTGGTCACTTAACAGGGGGAGCTCATATAAACCGCAATGTCAATTAGGACACAATTGTGGCAATTGTGGGCTACATCATCCAATGTTGCAATGCTTTGCCAATCTTCCCTTTGGGTGGCAAGGTTAGTTCAGGGGGTTTGACTGGGTAGGGGAAAGCATCAATGGGTGGCAAAAGTAGCCTACTGCAGTTGTTGTGAAAGTTTTAAGCTATTCATTACAATTTTATCTACGGCAACAGGAAGCAAAATGTTTGTTCTGTGGATTTGCTTAAGATTTTATTTATTTATTAAGGTCCATTAGAGATGGGTTAAGCTTATAAATTTAGATCGGCGATGGCCAACTCTGAGATTGTGAGGTGAAAATTGCAGTAGTAAGTAAGAACAGGAAGAATTCTAGGTCCCTTTTATTTTTGGTCATTAGAGAATTTGACAATTTCTCCTTTGGACGTGGTCTCCAAAAGACAATGAGGTGAACATAGGTTGATTCATCACCTGTCTTGGCATCATGCAGATCCGTCAATGATTTCATAACGATGGTGGACTCTACTGTGCACTGTTCCTCCACAGATGAAGATGTCACTTTGTTGAGGGCATGTGGTGAGGGTGCCAAAATGGCAAAGTCTGATATCAAGTCCGCATTTATACTTTTACCTATTCATCAAGATGATTTCTATTTACTTGGGTTGCAATTTGACGAGACGATTTACATTGACAGAATGCTGGCCAAAGATTGTTCTGTTTCTTGCTCCTTGTTTGATAACTTTAGTTGTTTTTTGAAATGGGTCTTTCAGTATAAACATGGTGTCCCTCATGTGTCAAATTATCTGGACGATTCTTTGCTGGTTGGCTGAAGCAACTCAAGTGTCCGCTAGAGAGCTCTGGTTGAATTTCAAATGGTTATGGCAGGACTGGGTGTGCCTTTGGCTCTGGTAAAAACCAAGTGCCCACTTACCACCATCACCATTTTAAGCACTGAGTTTGATTCAGTGAACATGGAAGTTTGTTTGCCACAAGACAAGGTGCAGAGACTTATTAAACTTTTGAAAAAAGTTGTGAAGTGCACAGAATTAGAATTGAAAATGGTGCAACACACCTGGGTAATTTCAATTTCACCTGAAGAGTTGTATGGGCTGGGAGAGTCTTTTATAGGCAACTCTGTTTTTCAGTGTCTGGGACAATGTTACCACCTACCAGGGTGCATTTATGAGCAAATGTGAAAGCAGTTTTGAAAGTGTAGATTACATTTTTGAGAGATTTCAATGGTGTGACAATGCTATAGACAGACAAGTATTGGCTTTGGCAGGTCCAAGTATTTTCTGATGCAGCTGGAGCACATGGCTCTGGGCTGTTTTAGGAAGAGCGTTGACCTCAGAGTTGGCTGGACCAGAAGCGAAGGATTTCCTACCTGGCGTTGTTTTCTCTGGTAAAAGCACGGGCTTTGTGGTAAAAGCTGTTAGCTAACAGAAAGTTGGTTTTCAATGTGGACAGCACAACTGTGGCTATCTTGGTTAACTCCCAAAAAGTGAAAGATGAGATAGTTTTACCTTTGTTGAGGATTTTCTTGCTATGCTATTTGAGGTTCAACATTTTTTTATGGCGAGACATGTACCTGGTGTGGATAATAGCACTGCTGATGCATTGTCGCATTCACAGTGGCAGAGGTTCAGTGGGTTTCCATCAGGAGCAGATGCAGTGAGGGCCAGGATGCCTCTGGGAGCTGGGTGTATGAGAGTGCTTGACCTTAATGAAAAGTTTGAAGTGAACTCCACGAAAAAGTCCTACAAGCAGACATAGAAGTAGTTCCTGAATTCTGGGGCATCGAGGAGAGGGTCGAATCCATAAGCTTTTTCCTTGAGACAAGCTGATGCAGTTCTCTTTATACTGGACCACATTTATCTGGACTTTTCTGAAGTTACCATTGCTGGTAACATGGCAGAATTGTCTTTCTAAAGTAAGTGTGTTTGAGGATATGACCCTATGGAAGGAGAAGTGCGTCAGAGGGTTGCATCAGGTTAGGCTAGGGGGTGGAGCACGGATTCCATCAGAGACAGATTTCAGGTAAGCAACTGTTAGCCATAGTTGACAATTTGAATTTGGAATGTTTTTCTTCTTGGGAAATGTCATTGTTCTCATTATGCATGGTTTACTATTTAATGGGCCATTTCATATTTCTGAATTGTTAGGATTATTGTGGCATGATGTCTTTTGAGATGTCCCGTGACAGTTTCAGTTACTGAGGTAAGGATTTGGCAGGCACACATTAAAATGGACCAGTTGGGCCGGGGTCAGGAGATGCTGTCCGAAAATGTGTAACTACATCTTGTCCTGTGAGCAGCTGGTTGAGCTTGTCACATTTTTTAAGGGGCTGAAATTTTGATTTATGTTCATGAGGATAACTCATTCTTAACGTCTTCTCATTTCCTGTTGGTCAGCCTCAGCCCCACCTTGTTCAATACTTACATAATATCCCTAGCCAACATCAGCAGAACCCACATCCTCAACATCATATACTATGCAGACGACACCCAGCTCATTCTCTCCATCTAAAAAAACCAGACCATCACTAGGAGAAACTTCCAAAAACTGTATGACCAGTGTCATCGACTGGATGAAGACTAACTGCTTGGAACTCAACACAGACAAGACAGAAAAGCTGATTTTTGGGAACAACACTTCTCCATAGAATTACACCTGATGGCCTTCTGAACTGGGAACCACACCAACAGAGTACGCCCATCTCCTTAGCATCATCCTAGACAGCAAACTCACCATGAAATGCCAGATCAGCGCAATCTCCTTCTCCTGCCATCTGCATGCACTGAAAGATCTTCAGATGGCTCCCCTTTAACACCAGGAAAACCATCAATCAAGCCCTAGTCACCGGCCAGCTTGAATACCGCAACACACTATACACAGGAATCACCATCCAACTCCTGACAAGACTCAGGCCTATACTGAATGCTGCTGCCAGACTCATCCTCAACTTCATCGAATGGACCATGTCACCTACCACCTCAGGAACCTTCACAGGCTCCACACCCAGAAAAGAAGGGACATTATAGTTAGTAGGACATTTCACTCGTACAAAAAGAGAAATGTGTCCGTTATAGTTAGTTGAGATAACTAGAACTCGCACCCCTGCAATGCACTACTTATGACATCACATATTACATCACTCATGACATGGTCAGTGACATAACTGATGATATCTCTGATGACATCTCAAATAACATTACTCACGGCATCACTGATGACATGCACATGATCCTCCAATGTACCTCCTCACAGCCTAATATAACCTTCGATACACCCACACTAAAATACAGACTGCCATTCTCGAAACTATAGATATACATATACCAGTTACTATATACCCACTCACTGATCCTAGGTCTACAAATACATCCACTGCCTCATCCATATACTTACTCTCTTATACAATCACTGACACAAGCACACACTCATCCATACAGACACTCTCACAATCACTCACTCTCACATACAGTCACTTATAACTAATATACATATATATATATATATATATATATATATATATATATATATATATATATATATATATATATATATATATATATATATATATATATGCTAAGGTATATTGAAGAATGAGTGAGTGTATGAGTGTCTGAATGGATTATTTAGTAGGTGCTTCACTGACTATCAGTAACTACATATGTGAAAGGCAGTATATATGAGTGTTGGGGTATATAAGTGACGGTATGTGAGAGTGAGTGATTGTGACTCATATATACTGCCTTTCCCATATGTAGTTACTCACACATGTACCACTGAGACATCCCTTCACTCACCAACACAGCCATACACACACTCACCCACCCATACAGTCCCTCACAGATGCACTCCTGAACCCACACACCCAGTGAACCACCCACACACACATCAATGCAGAGAGTCAAACATACCCCACCTACCCACACAGACACTCAGGCACCCATACAGATACTCAGACAACCAATCAATAACCCATATAGACACTGATGTAGCTACTCACCAACCCATGCAGCTGCTTACACACCAACAGACAGACAGATACAAACAATCAGACAGTTTAGTCACTAACCCATGCATTCAGTAAGAAATGTTTAATCTCCAACTTATATAGTCAGTGAAGCACCTACTGAATAATCCATTCAGACACTCATACACTCACTCATTCTTCAATATACCTTGGCCTATATATATATAGATATATATATATATCTATATATATATCTATATATATATATATATATATATATAGATATATATATATATATATATAGATATATATATATATATATATAGATAGATATATATATATATATATATATATATATATATATATATATATATATATATATATATATATATATATATATATGTATGTATATATATATTAGTTATAGTTAGGATTGTTTTCCATAGGGAAATCGCAACATTCTATTGGGAATAACTTTGGCGCCGGTTGAGGAATCTGCCTGACTTTTTCAGCAACTTTGCCTGGCGGCTTTCCGCTCCTACCCTGAAAGTTTTGGGGGGGATTCGTCAAGCGGGGGGCGAGATAAAAGGGGGGTCCCAAAACGTGTTTTCCCCATGTTAATTTCCATAGGGTGGTCGGTCACACTTTTAGCTCGAACGGCTGAATGGATTTTCACCAAACTTGGCAAAATTGTAGGGACTGGTAGCCCGATGTGCCTTTGCTATGTCTCAAGATATGTGCTCCAGAGGATTTTGAGTAATTTAGGTTCAAAAAAATGTATATATCTATAGCCGCGCCCCGGTACGTGCACCGGGGAGCGCTCCGGGCGCGCCACGCGACTTGCGCACGGAAAGCTGATTGGCTCTCGGGTGTCTGTAAACATTCGAAACAGTCCGCAGCGGCCGCAATCTTGTGTCTCGGTAGGATCGAGACACAAGAGGTGGCAAAAAACAAAGGGGGAAATAACCAAAAGGGGGCAGGGTAGACCCCCCCTGACCTCCTAGGTTTGATGTGGGGGCCATAAAAGGGTCCCTCGGGTAAAAAAAAAAAAATATTCGGTTTTCGCGGGGGGAGCGCCCGGTACGCACACCAGGGAGCGTACCAGGGAGCGTACTTTGGTGAAAAAAGATTGACAGAGATTCTTTAAAAATATAGGTTTATTTGTATAAAGTAAAGGTAGTTCTAAATAGAACTGTTTTTTTTTTCTTTTTGTTGTTTTATATTTTTTTTATGTTTTTATGAACATTTTGTACTTTTTTTGTCTTTTCTGAACACTTTTATATTTTTTTTGTATTTTTTATGGGGAGAAACAAAAAACAGGGAATTGTAAATGGCTCAACTGGAGCATAAAAAAACCCAGGAAGAATTAGTTTTTTTTTGGACACTTAGGGTTATCAACAGCAACCATTATAAGTTCGATGCTTTGCTCACCATAGCAAAGTGTCTTGTTACAAAATTTGCACACAATTTTATGGTTTGAAAATGCTGTCGAAAATTGAAAGAGGAGGTGACACTGTCCGTAAACTAAGACAAATTGAGTCCCGCCTCATCATCCGACTTCGAACAAAATCCCGAGAGGTATGAACTTTGGGGAGGACCTCCATATACATCTAGAGTGACTGTAACAATACCAGCTAAAAGTCTGAATTGCTAGGGTACTATACCCAATACCACAATCAAAAGAAAAAAGGAAACTTTTTGAACTAAAAAACATTGCCCCTGTGAATTAACATGTGACATAATGTACTAAGACATTGCAAATGTTTGAATCACACCAGTCTTTCTTTTCTTGTAATTTTCAATGAATTTTGTTCCAAACTACGTATCCCATAAGGATGTATGACGTTACAACGCATACTTTTACAACGACTACCATTACCACGCAATTTTTACAACGCAGGAACCATTACAACGAAGTACCATTACAACGCTGGTATTTACAACGCAGGTGCCTTTACAACGCATACCATTACAACGTAAATATTAGTAAGTATATAATATTTTTTTAAATGTAATTTTATTAAATTTAATTTTATTTAATTTAATTAATTTAATTAATTTAATTTAATTATTTTAATTAATTTAATTTATTTTATTTTATTTTATTTAATTTAATTTAATGTAATTTATTTAATGTAAATAATTTAATTTACTTATTTCAATTTAATTTAATGTAACTTAATATAATTAATTAATTTTAATTTAATTTAATTAATTTAATGTAATTTAATATAATTAATTTAATTAATTTAATTAATTTAATTTAATTTAATTAATATAATTAATTTCATTTAATTAATTTAATTAATTTAATTTACTTTAATTTATTTTAATTTATTTAATTTAATTTAAATTAATTTAATTTAATGTAATTTAATAAAAAATTTTTATTTAATTTAATTTAATTATTTAATTTAATTTAATTTAATGTAATTAATTTTTTTATTTAATTTAATTTAATTATTTAATTTAATTTAATTTATCCTGTACCCCTTTACCCAAAAAAAACCAAACTGACCCTGAACCCTAAAAATACCCCTTTACCCAAAAACTGAAAACTGACCCTGAACCCTAAAAATACCCTTTTACCCAAAAACTGAAAACTGACCCTGAACCCTAAAAATACCCCTTTACCCAAAAACTGAAAACTGACCCTGAACCCTAAAAATACCCCTTTACCCAAAAACTGAAAACTGACCCTGAACCCTAAAAATACCCTTTTACCCAAAAACTGAAAACTGACCCTGAACCCTAAAAATACCCCTTTACCCAAAAACTGAAAACTGACCCTGAACCCTAAAAATACCCCTTTACCCAAAAACTGAAAACTGACCCTGAACCCTAAAAATATCCCTTTACCCAAAAACTGAAAACTGACCCTGAACCCTAAAAATACCCCTTTACCCAAAAACTGAAAACTGACCCTGAACCCTAAAAATACCCCTTTACCCAAAAACTGAAAACTGACCCTGAACCCTAAAAATACCCCTTTACCCAAAAACTGAAAACTGACCCTGAACCCTAAAAATACCCCTTTACCCAAAAACTATAATACTATACAAACTATATACTTACCAATACTTACGTTGTAATGGTATGCGTTGTAAAGGTACCTGCGTTGTAAAAACATGCGTTGTAAAAACATGCGTTGTAATAGTTTTTGCGTTGTAAAAATCTCGTTGTAATGGTAGTTCGTTGTAAAAGTTGCGTTGTAAAGGTTGTTTCCAATCCCATAATGCCACCTAGGACTAAAATGGGCCAGTATTTAAATAGAAATGGTAGAAGGACTTACTGACCATGACCAAAGCCTTGTGTGGCTGAATTGCGTCGGTGGGGTGAAGCGCTGATTAAAAGGCTTCAGTAAAATATCCGGTTGTGCCGCCTCTTTTGTGATACAAAATTAGTTTTGGGTCAGGATCCGACCCCTGGGCTGAGCACACACTGTCGAGCGCACTCGTGAACTGTAGGATCACATTGTGGCAAAAAAAATATATATATATATATATATATACACTAGCAGCCCAGGTATGAAATAGAATGTGTGGAATGTGTATATTTGGCAAGGGCAATTTATTTAAAAATATCGCGGTAGACAACATTTTTGTTTCATTAGAATAGGGACGGAGAAGGCCCAGCTGCAGCCCTAGTTGATGTTAGCAGGCGCGTGTAATTGGTGTAGTGATCCGCCGCCTGAGCCCTGGTTGATGTTAGCAGGCGCGTGTAATGTCATTGAATGAGAGAGTTATCAGCTGCGGGTAAATCCGTTTAATGAGAGAGTTGAGTGACAGCGAGTAGGAGAGGCTGCAGTAATTGTCCCCGCAGACACGCTCAATTGTGTGTTCTCCCGCTTGAGGCCCAGATGCAGGCCTGTTTGATCTTAGCAGGCGCGTGTTCCCCAGCTTGAGGCCCAGCTGCATCCCTGGTTTATGTTATCAGGCGTGTGTACTTAGTGTACTGATCTGCCGCCTGAGCCCGGCTAGAGCCCTGGTTGATGGTAGCAGGCGCGTGTAATTTCTTTGAATGAGAGAGTTCAGTAACAGCGCGCAGGAGAGGCTGCAGTAACGTTGCTTAACAGGCCTCCAGGTGAACGCGTTTGTCACGCCCCCAGCACACGGTCACAGCAGAGGATCTTCTGATTGATGTACAACCCACATGGCATGAAGGGCGGAACGTAGCACACGCCCCCAGCGTTTCTCTCACCCACATGGTGCCCCTTGATGCGGCGCAATTGCGTTCACATGGCATGAAGGCCGGACACACGCCCCCAGCATTTCTCACGCCCTTAGCGTGTCACGCCCCCAGCGTGCCACTTGATGCTGGGCAGCAACGTAATTGGCGCTTGTATGTACGACTCACATGGCATGAAGGGCGGACACACGCCCCCAGCATTTGTCACGCCCCCCAGCGTTTGTCACGCCCCCAGCACACGCCCACAGCCCACGATGTGATGGCCATACCACACGCCCCCAGCGTTAGTCACGCCCCCAGCCCACACCCACAGCACAACGCAGACACGCCCACAAGGGACTACTTTGCTGGCACGGTTCTTTTACCTTTTAAAAGTATAGAGGAGTTTGCCTAACAGCTAAGGCGCTCGACCTCGGACCTGGGGATCTTGGTTCGAGTCTTGGTAACAACGCCAAACATCCAGTGATTCTGGGCAAATCACTAAATCTCCCCGTGCCTCACAAAAATGAATGTGTGTCCTCATGTAACATAACTGGTGCTATGTAAAGCGCTCTGATACCTGATTCAGTTTGGGTCAAGTTCACGCTATATAAAACTCTGAAAAAATAAAAATAAAAAAATATGGTGGCCATCTGCATAGCCTATGTCCTTCTGCTGCAACTGCCCTTTCCAACGCTGCATTGGGTGTTGTGATTGGTGCTGTGGTCACTGAGATTACCCGCCTCAAAGGTTTGGGATCTCTCTTCATAATATTAGTATGGATTAGTATGGCTAGCAGCCTGTCCCGACGTTGTCCAGGTATGAAATCGAATGTGTGTAATGTGTGTATTTGGCAAGGGCAACTTATTTTAAAATCTCGCGGTAGACAACATTTTTTGTTTCATTAGAATAGGGACGGAGAAGGCCCAGCTGCAGCCCTGGTTGATGTTAGCAGGCGCGTGTAATTGGTGTAGTGATGCGCCGCCTGAGCCCGGCTACAGCCCTGGTTGATGTTCCCATGCGCGTGTTATGTCGTTGAATGAGAGAGTTATCAGCCACGGGTAAATCCGTTTAATGAGAGAGTTGTGTGACAGCCAGTAGGAGAGGCTGCAGTAATTGTCCCTGCAGACCTGCTCATTTGAGTGTACCCCGCTTGAGGCCCAGATGCAGGCCTTTTTGATGTTAGCAGGCGCGTGTTCCCCCGCTTGAGGCCCAGCTGCAGCCCTGGTTGATGTTATCAGGCGCGTGTAATTAGTGTACTGATCCACCGCCTGAGCCCGGCTAGAGCCCTGGTTGATGGTAGCAGGCGCGTGCAATTTCGATGAATGAGAGAGTTCAGTACCAGCACGCAGGAGAGGCTGCAGTAACGTTACTTACCAGGCCTCCAGGTGAATGCGTTTGTCACGCCCCCAGCACACGGCCACAGCAGACGATCTTCCGATTAATGTACGACCCACATGGCATGAAGGGCGGAACGTAGCACACGCCCCAGCGTTTCTCACGCCACCAGCGTGGCCCTTGACGTGGCGCAATTGCGTTCACATGGCATGAAGGCTGGACACACGCCCCCAGCGTTTCTCACGTCCCCAGCGTGCCCCTTGATGCTGCGCAGCAACATAATTGGCGCTTGTATGTATGACTCACATGGAATTAAGGGCGGACACACGTGCCCAGCGTTTGTCACGCCCCCAGCTTTTGTCACACCCCCAGCACACGCCCACAGCCCACAATGTGATGGCCGTACCACATGCCCCCAGCGTTAGTCAAGCCCCCAGCCCACATCCCCCCACAACACAACGCAGACACGCCCACAAGGGACTACTTTGCTGGCACGGTTCTTTTACCTTTTAAATGTATAGAGGAGTTGGCCTAACGGCTAGGGCGCTCCACCTCGGACCTGGGGATCTGGGTTTGAGTCTTGGTAACGACGCCAAACATCCAGTGATTCTGGGCAAATCACGTAATCTCCCCGTGCCTAACAAAAATGAATGTGTGTCCTCATGTAACATAACTGGTGCTATGCAAAGCACTCTGATACCTTGGTACCTTGACAGGTACGACTCGCATTGCGCATGCGCTGCTGCCGGCGTTTTGATATTTTAAGTGTCCTGCTGGACATTACTCTCACTTGTTGCTTTAAATATTTTCCCTTGTTTTTAGCGGGATTAGGCAGGGCTCCACACCCCTCCCTCCCTCTTACCTGCATTTAACGGAATCTCCATCGCCGTTTTGGCGAGTCCGGGTCCCGGGGGTTGCCCTACACGGGGGCCATCTTGGATTGGGCTCTACCTTACTTTGACGGCCGCCATTTTGGAGCGTCATCGCGCTCGCGCTGGGCCTGGAGGGCCTATTTAAGGCGGTTTCTTCAATCTAACTGCCTTGACAGGTACGACTCGCATTGCGCATGCGCTGCTGCCGGCGTTTTGATATTTTAAGTGTCCTGCTGGACATTACTCTCACTTGTTGCTTTAAATATTTTCCCTTGTTTTTAGCGGGATTAGGCAGGGCTCCACACCCCTCCCTCCCTCTTACCTGCATTTAACGGAATCTCCATCGCCGTTTTGGCGAGTCCGGGTCCCGGGGGTTGCCCTACACGGGGGCCATCTTGGATTGGGCTCTACCTTACTTTGACGGCCGCCATTTTGGAGCGTCATCGCGCTCGCGCTGGGCCTGGAGGGCCTATTTAAGGCGGTTTCTTCAATCTAACTGCCTTGACAGGTACGACTCGCATTGCGCATGCGCTGCTGCCGGCGTTTTGATATTTTAAGTGTCCTGCTGGACATTACTCTCACTTGTTGCTTTAAATATTTTCCCTTGTTTTTAGCGGGATTAGGCAGGGCTCCACACCCCTCCCTCCCTCTTACCTGCATTTAACGGAATCTCCATCGCCGTTTTGGCGAGTCCGGGTCCCGGGGGTTGCCCTACACGGGGGCCATCTTGGATTGGGCTCTACCTTACTTTGACGGCCGCCATTTTGGAGCGTCATCGCGCTCGCGCTGGGCCTGGAGGGCCTATTTAAGGCGGTTTCTTCAATCTAACTGCCTTGACAGGTACGACTCGCATTGCGCATGCGCTGCTGCCGGCGTTTTGATATTTTAAGTGTCCTGCTGGACATTACTCTCACTTGTTGCTTTAAATATTTTCCCTTGTTTTTAGCGGGATTAGGCAGGGCTCCACACCCCTCCCTCCCTCTTACCTGCATTTAACGGAATCTCCATCGCCGTTTTGGCGAGTCCGGGTCCCGGGGGTTGCCCTACACGGGGGCCATCTTGGATTGGGCTCTACCTTACTTTGACGGCCGCCATTTTGGAGCGTCATCGCGCTCGCGCTGGGCCTGGAGGGCCTATTTAATGCTCTCCTCACCGCGCAGCGGGACGCGCAGGTGGGTCGCCCTCGCTTAGCCGGAGTCGTGCCTGAGTCCTGCCCGTCTGCGCTCGTCAGCGACGAGGAAGCGCGAGGCAGGGCAGGCCCGACTCATTGGTCAGCTCTGGACATCTTCTGTTGCTGGTATGTTGTTATACTCACGGTCAGAGTTGTTAGCTATAGGACATAGAAACAGGGACTACCTGTGTAAGCCTGTCGACCCATTAGCAGGCCCATACAGATGCCCCTGTAAGGGCTGGTCACTTGCGACCCCCAGGAAGATTTGTTCCTTGGAAGACGCTACTTCTGTTACTTGTACAGGTGGCGCGCCGCGGGACATTCGGCTCTGGTGTTTAAACGTGAGATCTTTGGTTAAACACTACCAGCTTATTCATGACCTTGTTGAAAAAGAAGATCCTGATCTTTTTTTATTAACTGAAACCTGGCTTCAAGATCCAGACTCAGCTATTTTAAACCTCGCCTTCCCTCAGAATTACACGGTCTTCACGTCCAACAGGACCACAAGAGGAGGGGGTATCGCTATGGCAGTCAAATCCTGCTTTCCTGCTGAATGGAAACCTGCAGGGCTGCCTGCCTGTGAAAGTGCCATCTTCAAAGTGGCTTTCAGCCACCAGTTTACGTTTAGCGGTATGCTCATCTACCGCCCACCTGGCAATGAGTCTGTCTTCAAGTCCGCACTGGCCGACATGGTCAGTCCTATAGCGATGGGTTGTGCCAATTTTAACATCATTGGGGACCTTAATATTCATTTTGATAATGGGTCGGACACAACCGTGAACACTCTGCTGGCGGATCTTGAAGCCCTCCAACTCAACCAGCTTGTCACTCTTCCGACCCACTCAGGGGGCCATATTTTGGACCCCTTCTTTACCACACTGGATGGGGTGAAGATGACCGATCCGATCCAGATGGGATGGACGGACCACTTGCTAGTGGAAGCCTTTTTTCCTATCCACGATAAGTCTTTTACATCAGTGGACAGGCCGATTTTAAAAAGGCTTTGGCATAAGCTCAAACTTGAAGATTTTTACAATCTATTGGAACAAAAACCTTTGAGCGATTTTGACAATGTGAACCAAGGATACCAACAGTTCTGCTCATGGATCTCGGAGGCTCTTGACTCCCTTATACCCCTGAAGTGGTCAAAATGTAGGGCAAAAACAGCTAGCCCTTGGTATAATGAGTCTCTGGCCGAGCTGAAAAAGTCCTGCCGGAAAATAGAGAGGGAGTGGAGAAGATCTTATGTTCCTACTCTAAAAATCCGGTATTTTGCGGCTCTAAAACACTATCATAGGGCCATCTGCAGAACACGGGCCGCATTTTACGCTCAGGAATTTGCAGCCAGCACTAACCCTTCCAAACTGATTTTTAAGGTTCTGAAGGACCTTATGAAAAAAAGAGCCACCTCAGAGGTGATTTGCACAGACTCCCATTGTGAGAATCTGGCTATCTTTTTCCTGGAGAAAGTGCAAAAAATCTATCGAGGATTTGATCTATGTCAGCCGACTTGTGCGGTAGCTGACTCGGACCCGTTGAGGTATGAGACCCTGGCTATAATACCAGATCTGTCGTTGGAGATCTTCGACAAACTTAGCCTTAGGATCAAATCAGGCTCCCCTCTGGACCCGTTGAAGCCGGTTTTTATCAACACACTCTCTCCGCTTTGCCGGACTCCCATATTGAACCTTATCAATATGTCGCTGTCCAGTGGAGTAGTTCCCACCGCCTGGAAACAGGCGGTGGTTACTCCTATACTAAAAAAAGCCAACTCTGACCCTCGGTTGTTAGAAAACTACCGACCCATCTCCCTATTGCCTTGGATCTCTAAAATAGCGGAAGCACATGTCAACTCTGTTCTGGCTGAGCATCTGGCCCGTAACCAGATACTGGATCCCAGTCAGAACGGCTTCCGGCCAGGACACAGTACCGAGACGGCGTTACTTTACATCACTGAACATCTTCGCCAGGTACTTGATTCAGGTCGTACAGCAGCGCTTCTATTACTAGATCTTAGCTCTGCTTTCGATACTGTGTCCCACCAGATATTGATCCAACGCCTAGAGGAGGCTGGAGTCTCTGATATTGCTTTGGAGTGGTTTCGATCATTTTTATCTGATCGAACCTTTAAGGTGGCGATATCACCAGGCCAGTCTACCATCTATCCCCTGGAGCTTGGAGTCCCGCAGGGCTCTTCGTTGAGCCCTACAATGTTCAACCTCTATGTGAAGCCGCTAGCGGCGGTCGTCAAGCAGTGGGGTTTGGTCATGACCTCATATGCGGACGACAAGCAGCTGGCGGTGACACTTAGTGGAGATCCTGAGGTTGAGGCTCCAAGATTCCGGGCGGGACTTGTGGCAGTAGCAGGCTGGCTTCGCACCAATTGCCTACAGTTGAATGCCACCAAAACTGAGGTGTTGGTATTGGGGAAGCACGCCGAGCTATGGGGAAATCAATGGTGGCCACCAGAGTTGGGCGTCACTCCGATTCCAGCGTCCGGAGTGAAAAATCTGGGCATCTGGCTAGACCCCGGGCTCTCTTTTGTGGAACATACAAAAAAGACAGCCGCCACGTGCTATGGTATTTTGCGGGGTATTAGACCAGTCCTGAAATATTTTGATCCCCCCACCAGACAGCTAGTGGTTCAGGCGTCGATTTTATCCCGACTGGACTACGGCAGCTCGTTGATGTTGGGGGTGAATCAGGCGGAGGCCTCCAGGCTCCAGAGGGTACAAAATGCTGCGGCACGAGCCATTGTAGGCCTCCCTAGACACTGTTCGGTGTCAGGTACCATCTCGGCCCTTCACTGGCTTCCGGTCAGACAGCGGATTAAGTTTAAGGCGCTGTGTCTGGCCTTCAAAATCTTAAAATCCTCCTCGCCGCCGGCTCTTGCTAATCTACTCACTCCGTACATCCCTCTAAGATCATTAAGATCAGAGGCGTTGTACTTGGCAGTTTGTCCCCGCTTTAAATTGAGTAGAATGGGCGGCCGCTCATTCCGGGTGCTTGCAGCGGGGATATGGAATTCGCTCCCGGTTTCTATTCGAGCTCTTAATGACCTGTTCGCCTTTAGGCAGGCGATTAAAACCTTTCTGTTTCCGGTTCTTTAATATTCTTCTGTTTTAATATGTGTTATGTTATAGTACCTGTCAAAAGCGCCGGGACGCCCCTTTGCTGGGACAGCTGTGCGCGATAGAAATATAATTAACATAACATAACATACCTGATTCATTTCAGGTCAAGTTCGCACTATATAAAAGTCTACAAAAAAAAAAATATGGTGGCCGTCTGCTGCAACTGCCCTTTCCAACGCTGTATTGGGTGTTGTGATTGGTGCTGTGGTTACTGAAATTACCCTAAGATTACCCACCTCAAAGGTTTGGGCTCTCTCTTTATAATATTAGTATGGATATATATATAAAACATATTTAAACTTAAAAGAAACACACATTCACTGGATGGTGTCATCAGTGATGTATTCTGAGATATCATCAGTGATGTCACTGACCATGCCATGAGTGATGTAATATGTGATGTCATCGGCAGTGCATTGTGGGGGAGCAAGTCATAGTTAGCTCAACTAACTATAACGGCCGAATTTCCCTTGTTTACTACGAGTGAAATGTCCAACTAACTATACGTCCCTGAAAACTGTGTTTTTTTCAGTGAAAAATAAATATATATATTTATACATATATTTTCTATGATATTATTCTGTAGGTAGCGCAGCTGGCCCAAGCAGCAATCTTTTTACAGTTTGGATTGTGGGACATCCTTTCATTCACAAGGAGATGAAGAAGCTGAAGCAAGAATAATCAACAGATGAATGGGTTTGAATGGTGCCAGGGTAGTGGTGTTGTGGTGGGGAATGATAGCATGCACTGGGGGAGTTGTTGGAGTTGTTGTCCAAATGGGTCACTAGTAAGACATGTCCAGATCAATTGGTTATCCATTTAGGGGAAAATGACTTTGTTTCTCTTTCTGGCATTGGAATCTAGAAAGCAATGCAAAGCAACTTCTCCTTGATCCTCAACAACTGGTCAGGCATGCACATTTTTGGGACTTAGATGGTACAGAGATGAGAGATGAGGAGGCGAGGAAACCTCATGCAGTTGATAAACTAAGGATAAAGGCAAATACGGAAAAGCAGAGTTTTTGTAAAGGATTAGGTATTTCACTACTGGTGCATGAAGAGTTGGTACAGGAGAAGCAGTCTTTATTAAGGCAGGACAGTGTCCATTTGTCCATTTATGGAAATAAATATTATGTGTTGGAGCTGGGGCTAGCAATTGTGCAGATTTTAGGAGAAAGGTTTTGGAGCTGAAGGGGAAAGGGGTTTAGGGTCAGAGCAGCTTTCCCGGGGTGGGGCAGGAAAACTCTTCCGGGTTTTTCTGGTTGGCGGGGAAAAGAAGATAATTTTTGTATGGGGCACAAATGGGAGTGAATACAGCTCAGAGAGGTCTGGGTATGGTCCAGGAACAATTCGGATCGATTGGGCGAAGGCAACAGTGGAGTGTTTTTGGTATTCACAGTTGGAGCAAGAGTTGTGTCACAGGTTTGGGGCAGGGAAGAAAGAATTTGGAGGAGGGTGTAATGAGGGTTTAAAATGGGTGGAGGGATCAGAACTTTTACAATGTATTAGTACGGTTTACGTTTTGTGAAGCTTTTTGGCTAGGCCTCTTGTTTATGGTTATCTGTCTTTTTGTCAGACCTGTTCTATTAACGCAGACTTTTACTGGGCTTGGGGGGTGGGGGGGCTAGGATTGCCTGATCTCCCCCCGGGCATTTTGTGTGGGTGGCATGCTCCTGGAATGTGCGAGTATGGGTTTGGGGAAATTTCTGCATGAGAGGAACTTGAGGCATTTTTGTATTGTGCCAGGGTGTGAGACAGCCTCTTGGCCATCATTACACCAAGGGGCTGGGCTATTTCAGGTAACATCACCCGCTTATCCTCCCTTAGCATAGATTGTGGATCCCTCCCGGTCTTATTTAGGTTTTTTTGAGGCTATTAAGTTGTTTACTATTGTCTTTACATATATGAGAGCAGTGTATACCCCAAATTTTGCCATTCTTTTTATGAACTATCTTGAAATGACTACTATTTGGATAACGAAAATCCTTTCCAAACCACTATAGTGACATAGAAATGCTATATTGATGATATTTTTTGTTTGGAAGGGCAGTGCAGATGCACTTAGTGTTAGGATCTTATGATGGAATGTGCAATGTGCCACTTGAGGAATCTTGACATTCGATATGAGAGCAGCAGTTGATGTTAGCCAGCTTCCCTGTCGGTCCATTCTGATGATACTGGGAATAAAGACAAGATTGGACTAAAGGATTGAACTTAATAGTCTCCACGTTTTCTTTATATTGGCAACGAGTGGACCACCAGAGCCCCACGTGTGCTCCACCAGTACACCTTCGGGTTGTCTACATCATTACTTCGTGGAGCATTTGCTCATTCTGCTGAGACTGGAGACATCTTTTTGGATTCCTGTTTTGCTGACCTGTGTCTCATGGGTATTGATTCTCTGGAGGTTTTCTGCCCATTGTGAGTGTGTCTCCTTCATCTGCATCATGTCTGGGCATCTCCGTTTTACAGATCCTGCTGCGGTGAAGCCTTCACAGAGAACTGGGACTGTAGACTGGCTTCAGCGTTTTCCGGTTTGGTGTGAGTGTTTGGAACGACGGCAGTATCTCAGCGTGATTTGGATTGAACTTACTTGTGTCCACGTCTTCTTTATACTTAACCTGTTTATTATTATATGGCTAAATGACAGTTGCAAAGGTTTAAAAGTCACTTTTGAATACAGCAGGGAGGAGATTTGTTTTATTGACCTGCTGATAAGAACACATTAGGGAGTATTGTACACCACATTTTACCATAAGCCCACTGAGCGGAATACGCTCTTGCCATATTCTAGTCATCATCCATTATGGGATTCCCTACCATATTCCCAGTTTTCGAGAATCCAACACAATTGTTTCTCTGAACAAGATTTTTTCAGGGAAACAGATACACTAAAAAGCAAACTACTAGCCAGAGAATATCCATGCAATCTTATTACTAGATCTTTCAAGAGAGCATGGTATAGCCCAAGTGAAGCACTACTGAACCCCAAACCATAAAGATGAAATTGGAAAAATGGTATGGGTTTCCACTTTTACACCTGTCTCCCATCAAGTTAAGAAAATTATTTTAAATCATTGGAATGGTCTTAATGGAGAGGAACTCTCCTGAGAGCACCCTATTTTTGCCATTAGAAGGAACAAGAGCATTTAGGATCAATGGGTTAGGGCATGTTTACCATACCCAATCCCAAACTGTACTTTGTGTGACATGTGGGGGCTGCCTCCCTTGCTGGGCCACAGGCAGTGTGTAACTGTAGTGTGTGTGAGTACACAATTGAGACAAAATAATGTGTAAACTGGAATGTAAGAATAACCCTTTCTCAGTTCTCCAACTGCAACACTACAAATGTAATTTACGCTATATTATGTCCCTGTAATCTAATTTATGTGGGGCAAACAGAACAAATCAGGATATGTCAGCACAGAAGCAGATTGAGATGCAACCACATATGGTGGAACATTTTGGAACCATGGGATATACGGAAAATGACTTGCATTGGCAAATTATTGCCTGGTGGGCGGATCGCCCCCGCCAGGCCCAGCAATGGCTACCGCCGACCTGGCGGGGCGATCTACCCGCCATCCTAATGGGGGCTATAGTGCCTTAAGGTGTATTCATTTTTGTACTAGAAGCCGGTGCTTTGGAATATTTAGCAATATTTGAGTGAAGCTTAGGAAAGGTAGTGAGCTTATTGTTGGTCAGACTCCTAGACTCTTTACTTTTCTCTTTACTATATTTTTACTAAGCAGAAGGACAAATCTTTAAATAAATGTGCAAGAGGTATTCTTTGTAACACAACAAACAACAATACTATTAAAGAATGAAAGAACTTTAAATCTAATCAAGTTAAACAAAATTTGGTAGAGGAGCCTATGAGATAATAAAGTTAATAAACTATTTCCACAAGAGGTGGTGAAAACGAACCATTAAATGTTAATCAAGAGTACAGCAGGGTTGGCCGCCTACATTGGGTTAATTGCAGGGCCAACCCGCATCTGCACATGGCAGAAGGCTGTACGCAGCAGGGGGTTAGGCAACCTGGTTTGCCCCATGAACCCTATGAGACCAGCAGCCAACCTGCTCTGTATATTAAAGATTCATGAATGATGCGATATGTGGTCATAATAATAAGAACATGATGGGGTGCAAGTCCTAGATGGTTCACTAAACTGGTCAATTGCAGTATTTTTCAGTTTTTAAAAGTCTGATCTTATCCTATTTCAAATTCCATGCATTACATTACTTTAACTTTCAGTTGTTTCTGAGGTTTCAGTTTTTTTCTAAAATAAGACCCTATTACCATGGACCTGACATACTTGACCTGATGGGCGGAGTGCTGAAACTTCTCCGACACTCACCCCCAGTTACAGATCTGGGTTGAGTCCATCATCACTCTTTAGCTCACTTCGCCTTCTCAATTCAGACTCAGCTATATGCAAATCAATCTTGACCCTGTGCCTCATGGGAACAGTCCACCCCGAACTGCCAAGCCAGTGCTACAGTGTTTGTGATCTCTTATTCAAACATGGAAAAAGTGAACTACACCTAATTGGCACATTTAATTTACTTGCAAGTCCCTACTAAAGTGGTTCTAGGAAAACCCAGGTCCTGGGTTTTGAACTGCCATTTTGCCCTGACAAAAATAAACCTTTTACGAGGCCTAAACCTTCATTTTCAGGTCACTCCTAAAGTTGTCCCTAAGGGATCATGGGGCAGAGTGCTCTGTAATAAAAAAAATAGGATATATGGGTTTAAGTTTTACATGTGCTGGCATTGAAATACACCCAAGGCATTTTTCCACTGCTGCAAGGCCTATCCCCCCTGATGACTAACACTGGGTTTCCTTATTACATGTAATAAGTGATACGTTTGGATTAGGAGCAGGTAGAGATGTGCTGTTTACAATTAAATTAACTAATTTATAACCCTTTCTAATGAAGTCGGATTTTAAGTTACAATTCTGAAAATGGCACTTTAAAAAAAGTTGTCATTTTTTTATCATAATCATTTGTGCCTTTTGCCTTTACCCAGCATCACATACCTGTGAATGGCTCTGCTGTTTGTGTTTGTGTATGCCTTCTAGACAGGGAGACAAATGGGACTTAGGTATTGACAGGATTGCCCATACTGGCAGGATAACTATGAGATAACTATGAGTAACTGTATCCACCCCCGCTTGCACTTCAAAGGACTCTGTCGCTCTCTCACACACACACACGCAAAAGCACACACACACGCACACACATGCACACACACCCACACACATACACACACACACACAAATCTGACACCAGGCCTACCTGCAAGGATTGGGGGTATTACCTGAGTGGAGCTTACCTCTACTCACTCAATAACCATATTTCTTAAAATACCTAACTATAACAAATCTTTAACCTTTGGTTGTCTCGGCAGACAGATAGATGGATAGTCGTTTGCAGTTACAGTAAATAACCCAACCTTTCTTCTTAATGCAGTTACTCCTCAAATTGGTCTATCAACTTGTTCAGGCAAACTATACTGATGTCTTAAATGTGTTTCTCCAGCATATGAATAAATCTATCAACTTATTATTCAATCTGTACTGAGGTTTTACATGTGTTTCTCCAACATATGCATTATTTAGCACTCGTGTACTAAAACTAAAAGAAAAAAATTAATAAAATCAGTAACTTCCCTTCCTTCCTCCTGATGTAAATTTAGTTTCTACACTTGCTTCACTCAGCATACATTTCACATCTAACGTTTGCTGCTCCTGCCTTTGTTCAGAACAACGGAACGATAGTCTACATCCTTTGTATAATACAAACCTTTAATAAATAAGGATGAACTCGCTTAAAATATTCAATAAGCTTCTCTTGTACCTATTGTGCAGTCAAATTTTCTATACAGTTTAGAAACCGAATCTAGAAACACAATCTCAATTTTCCAATGCATTACGTTTAGAGGAACATGTTCTATTGAATTGCATGTGCAATACTGCCATCTTGTGTACACAAAAAATATATTCTTTTGGTTTTATAATTATTTTCACCACCGTTAGCATATGTCTATGTCTGATGAGAGGTAATGAAGGGTGCCTTCCTCCATGAAAAGTGGCATAATTTTGAATGCTCATAAATTATATCCGACCATTATTTTGCTGAGTCTCTTCAGGCCTAGCTATTTAATCATCATGGAAAGCGTCTGTTAATGAAACAAGCCAAGTAGCAGCTCGACAAATATTCACCGTTAACACTGTGGGGCAGATTTACAAGACCCCTGCGCCACCAGTACATCATTTTTCGTGACGTACTGGCGGCGTAGGGTGCTCCTCCATATTTACAAAGGGAGGAACAGCCACCCTGCGTGACTTTTCTTCTCCTTGTAAATACCGTCCCTTCACATGCAGCACTTGCGTTGAAGGGGCCTTCGATGGGTGTTGCTGTGGTTGTTCCCACGCAACATCCATGGAACAAGACACATCTCCAGATTTACAAGAAATCGTAAATCTGGAGATGCGTCTGAATGCTACGCCACCCTAGAGGTGGCTTAGCGAGGCCCAACGAGGAGAAATGTTTTCATTTCTACTTGTTTTTTCCTCTTTCAATGTGTGCTGCATTCTACAGCATGCATTGAAAGAGGAAAATGCCTGTAGTGGTTGTGTTTGTGCAGGAAGGTGCCCCTTCTTGCACAAAAACTCCCCACGACGCAGGCATCCTTGCACCATGGGTGCCTGCGCCGGCTCATGGCTGCAGTGTGTATGCCAGCACAAGGGGAAGCACAGAGATGCAACATATTCTTGTAAATATGGTGCATCCCTGTGCTATGGAACTGCTGCAGCCAAACGGCTTGCGGTGCCAAGCTGCACAACTTCCTTGTAGATGTGCCCCTAAAGTCGCTCAAGGTATATAATCTGGCCCATTATTATACTGGTGGTTTTTGTAAATTATGTGGCAAGAAAAGGTAGACTATGAGGCATAATAAGGCACATTTTGTACTAGGATAACCCAATTAGTTTGTCATTTTTAAATTTGGAAATGCTGTCTTGGCATTGGTTGCACCTCGTTAGTACCAGTTTAACATAAAAGGATAGCAACAAGCAACAGACAGGTGACCAGTCCAGTTTTGCAAAGGGCATTCCAGCACATGGAAACACTTGTTGCTGCATATTTAGTAACTTTTGAACTATTTTAGCTAGAAACTTTGGGGCATATTATCAAGAAACGGCGTTAACATTATCGCTGCTTTAGCGGCAGAAAACTGCCGCTAAAGCGGCGATAATGGGCTTGATAATACGCCCTTGTGAATTCCGATAAAAGCCCATGTTCTGGTGTGAACCTGGGCTTCTAAGGGAATTCTCTATGGCGTATTATCAAGCCCATTATCGCTGCATTAGCTGCAGTTTTCTTCCGCTAAAGCGGCGATAATGTTAATGCCGTGCTTGATAATATGCCCCCATTTATTTTCTTTGTTAAAATCTGCAGATTAAGTGCCAGATGATCGACTTTATGGCAATTTGGCCAAACCTATAATTATTTGAAATCGCTGCGGCCTCACCATCCTATAATTGCATTGGTCCTGTATATAATTTAATAATCTATCTATATAATCTCACAGAACTGCTGGTTCATTTCATCATTTTGCACATTCTTCATTCAAATATTTTGCATTGCCATCCACATCACAAACACCTGTAAGGAACTTTGTGTACTTGACCACTTTTTGATTTAATTTCGTTACAGACAGGCGTTTACCAGAATAGTACAAAGTTTCATGCTATTTCATTTAATATTGTTGCTATATACGAAAAAGAAAATAGCATTGTGTACACAAATGCAATGAACTTTTTCTCACTTGGGAGCATTCTTAAGCATTCCCAGGTCCACCAGTACCGGTAAATATGGGGCGGCTTTAAAATCCATGGGTAGATGCATAGTGACACCCAACAATACAGGCATCTTTGCACCATGGTGGAAGAGTACCTGCATTGTCACAAGGCTGCAGAAACAGCACCAGTGCAGGGGGAAAGGACAGCAATGCACTGCATTGGATACATACGGTGCACTCCTGACCTTTCACTATGACTTAGTGGGCTCTTCTCAAAAACGCCGTAAACGGGGTCACCAGAGGCATAATAACAAGAAAGTGGTGGAGCACAGGTTAGTTCCAAAATTGCTAACACCACGGTCCGTCACTTTAGAAAAGCAGTGATGCACTATATTTACAATAACACAGCACACCCGAGTTTCCCCCTGTGCTAGCTCTAAATTGAGCTGCCTTGTACAAGGATGCCTGCAATGAGGGAAGCATTGTTTATATACAAGAAGGTGTCCTTTTGAAGTTACAAAACTGCATTTAAAGATTGTTTATGTGCAGGAAGGGGGACCTTCTTGCACATAAACAATCTTCCCCTGCATTGCAGACACTCTTGCACCATGGTGCAAGGGTGCCTGCGTTGGCGATATGCTGCCAAGTGTAGCACGGAGGGCTGCACCACATTCTTGTAAATATGGAGCAGCCTTGTGTTTCTGAAGTGTCAGAATGAGCCGGAAAGGCTAATGCCTCACTCTACCACTTCCCTTGTGAATATGCCCCCCTGGTCTACTACAAACTAAAATAACATCTAACAGACTGGTTTCCAAAGTATCCATGAATTATCAGACAAGCACCAGCAGGATCTTTACTGAAACAATTCATTGAGGCACTTACATTAGCAACAATTTTAAATTCGATAAATTATTGATCAGGCCATTGAAACTGAAATCTGAGACCCAAGTCTAAATCAAATTGCTCAATTGTAAACTGTTCCTACTTCAAGGAATAGACCAAAAATGAGGAAGGGCATGAAATAACATGCAATGCAAGACTAACAAGATTTCACCTCCACCCAGAGCTTGAGTTGACGGAATAAACTTGCAATTTCTTCATGATACACTGACTGACTTGATGTCTCTAAACAACAACATGTGTGCTACATTATTAATCAATGTTGGGAACAAGTCCTTGGCATCTTTGAAAACAAAATAACTGGTATTGGGACTTCTATAGCCAGAAGTATCACACAGTTTTAATTTCAACAATTTTGTACACCTTTCGTGAAAACTACTATATCCTTCTTTTAGCTTCTAAACACTAAAGAAATGTCAATGGCAGCCTGAAAGATCAATATTTCCAGATTCACACCTGAACTGCACCGTCTCATGCCTCAAAATTGAAATCTGATGCACTGCCTCCATCTTGAGTGAGGTTCTAATGAATTCCACACTGAGGTCTCCAATGCCTTGTTCTTGCCAGCTCAAAAGATACAAACTCTTGCTTCAAAACAGAGGTAGCCCTTTCCGTCAAATTGAGATAAGACTGCTCTGAAACCTTGATTATTAGTACCGCACATTATACAACACAGAGTTGTCACTCTATTGGTATACAGCTTGTAACTGCACAATTTAAGCTGTAATACAGTTACAACTCTCTATATGAACACTAGTCCAGATACATTCAATATTTCTTTTTATTAAATTGGTCAAAACATATTTTTCAGCTGCAACATCTTTCATGAAAATGTGCACACCATTCACATAATCATGAGAATGAGCTAAGTTGCTCTTTCCTCTGATGATCCAGTGCAAAATGGATGGCATTTACTAATCTAGGCAATGACATTTCCTCTCAAGAAATTACATAACTGATATGCTTCAACATCTATTTTTACGTTTGTCTCTACTCAAAGCTATTCCTGAGTTATTTATTATTGCCAGCATATTACATAATGCTGAATCTTGATTCTTTCCTTTATTACCAAAGCCACATAGGCCATCCTGGTAACTACCTGTTAAGCTAACCCCAAAAATGGGTTCTTAGGACATTGTAAGATGTGTACAGCAGTTTTAAGCCCAAAGGTATAGTGTAAAAATCGAAAAAGGTTATCTAGCGTGATAAAATCTGTTAAATTACTTGTTACCTATTTCATTAAGTATATTTGGTGACAAACAAGATAGCCTTATTCACAAAGCACAAGCCTACACATACATTGCTGTTCACGTCCTTTTGAGTCACAATCAGCAAAGAAGCCAACAAAAAAGACTCTAGAGGTTTGATTATGCCATCAACACACATTCCTTTCATTATTTTTGAGAAATCTTTGCAAACAATAAATGTACATTCTGCAGTCAATGGTTCACTGGCATAACTTCATTGGTTTCCTAAAATACTTAACGGTACCTTGCATCAATACCAAGTGAAGAAAGAAACACTGAGTAATGTTTTCTAAAAATGTTATTATATTCTAAATACTCTTTCACACTGACAACAAATACACAATGTTTCAATTTACTTTCAGCAATCTTGTGTATGGATGTCTGTTCTTAACACAAATTTAAAATCCCGTTTATGGTTTCATCCAAGATATTCAGAACCATTTGGTGTTCTCTACTATCTTTTCTGCGTGCAAATAACAAGAAAATATCCCATCATGACCATTAGACATATCATAATATTGGATCAACTCTATTAAATATACAGATGTAGCTGTAAAACTGATCTCCCAAGGATGGTCCCTTGTAACCTTCTGTTACACAAAGACAGCTCCTGGCAAGTGGATGCACTTTTGTAGATGTGCAAGAAGTGCTTATTTCACAAGATTGCACATAACTGAAGCCCAAATAAAGATGCATTTCTAAGTTTAAACAAATGTTAAACTCATAAGACTATGCATCATTGAGGTGTTGATGAGGATCTTACTCATGTGCATAAAGGCTTAATTCCATGAAAGCCCCGCAGACATTGGATTTGGAGGGCCAGACTCATGTTGTGGGGGTCACTGGGCATACAGGAGCTAATGG
Source organism: Lissotriton helveticus (assembly GCF_964261635.1). Taxonomy (NCBI): domain Eukaryota; kingdom Metazoa; phylum Chordata; class Amphibia; order Caudata; family Salamandridae; genus Lissotriton; species Lissotriton helveticus. Next base: position 1,173,418,515 of record NC_136070.1, read on the forward strand.
CCACCAACTGTGGTATTTAGGGTAATTTGTCACTTGTACCCTAGAGCATGTCCTACTATGGCTTGGTCTAGTGCGCTAATCGCACTCTTTCAGCACTTGACTCTCAAAGGAAGGAGGGCGAATAGACAAAGATCCTCAGGGAGGTGGTGTGTGGATCAGAGACTTAGAACTAATTGGTCACACAGCAGACATTCTACATCATTCTCCAGCCCAGTGCTTATCCTCTTAGCAAAAGGAAGGACTTTACTATCACAAGGCTATAAAATGCTAAACTATTAGATAGGCACATGACTATAAAGTTCTCATTCACTGGCTATTAATGAAGCACTTCACCCTCTACAGTGCCCTATTCTGGCCATAATTACAAGAGTCCTCTTAATTCCAATATGGCTGGTATCAGAAGTTAGTGGCCCCATCAGAATTATGAGATCTGTGGAATCAATGCAGATTTCTTAACTTTCACCTTAAGCTTTTGTTTGCTAATAGCAGCAAACATCTCCACATATATGTCCAGCCACACTTTGAACAGAAAGGCCTGATTATCATGATGGTATGTTATTTGTGAATTGTGGCAAAAAAATGTCAGTTGTCAAAACTGATATTTTTACGTATATGTTTTCATTATTTTTTTATTTCAACATTTAGTTTGTGTTCCACACAAATCGCCCTTGCTGAATCTGAAAATTAGCCTAGTTTTCAGAAAAAAAAGATATAGCTTTCTGGATTCACTCATGGAGTTCACCACAATCCGCAAGAAGGTTGAAACTGCAAAAAAACGATTTGCCATAGTGGTGGCACCTTTGATGACACAGTGAAGTCTACCAGGCAGGTGGAGATCTCAAAATGAGGCAGATGGCAGGCCACCTGGAGCACTCTAAATGATTCCCTTAGATACTTTCCATTCCCCATACAAAGTTGGAGATCCAGGCTGTGGGCGAAATTATTTTTCAAAATAGTCATCAAACTGGAAAAAATTCAGGTGTATATTCTCACATTCTATTCTCCCCTTTTCTCTCTACTCACCACGTTAACAACATTCCCTTATACGTTACAGAAAATGACCTGTACCAATGTACATATATCAATATTGTATTGACAAAATTCTATAAGTCACAATATTAATTGAAAATTCATTTGGAAACTTCCCACAGATAAACAATTTCAAAGTCTTGATTGAAGGTTTCAAATTTTCTTCATTCAATATTCCATTAAAAGATTACAGAATTGCCTGTTGTTAAAGTGATTTTCTAATCACTATTAGGGGTGTATATGGGTCACATCCCTGACTCGCACAAGGAATCCAATATTAGATAGGCGTTACAAACAGTGGAAATCGGTGCTCGTCTAGTATAGCTCTGACCCTTGTGATTGTTTTGTGAAAATAATATTCCCTCATACCCCCTTGCCCACCTTCTCTATACTCTCCCCTACACACCCACCCTGCAAACAGATTGTGCCACCCCATTACACCCTTGTTTTCCTACAAACTGTCACATCATACAGGCTGTTCCTTATAATTGAAGGGACACTTTAGGACTTCTTTAGGATTAGCAACATTTTGGCTAATCCACCATTCCAACATGGCACCCTTTTTATGGCACCTACCATTAGCATACACATTTTGCTACACATCATTCCAGCCAGTCAATTCTGTTTATCCCAGAATACAAATCTAAAGGTCGGGGCGATATCCTCAACAGAGGCAACACTAACGAATAGTAACTGCCATTAGCAATTTGGCAGGGATTGGTTCACAAGACTTAGTATCTGTTCAATTCAAAACATATAAAAATAGTTCTGACCAGGAGGCTACAAAAACAACCTGGGTAAATCAGGAAATAACAGAGAAAATCCTTAAAGAGGAGCCCCAACTGCAAGCCTGGGGGACTCGATTACAAGCTCACCGTGAAGCGGCATATCCAGAACCCCTTCTCCGACTGCACCAAGACCCTAATGTCGAGAAGACAAAAAAATAACGTCAATTCCGGACCCTGCAACTCCGTGCTTAAAGGTGCACGAAGCTCCGCCATTGAGGCCATACAACACAGCGGAGCAACCACCCCGAAGGGACGGGATGAAAGAGGAAGGGAACAAGCAATCGACTGGTCATGGATTTCCAAAACTATAAACTGCATACCTGAGGCTCTATGACAGAGTGCAGAAAAAGTAATAAGCATCTTGAAACTTAAATTCTGCTCCTGGAACATAAACGGTTTCGGTGCGAAAACGTCTGACGAAGGATTATTGATGTATCTCCAACAATTTGACATAATCCTACTACAAGAAACATGGTTGGAAGAGCCTTTCCACTTACAAGGATTCAACTCATACCATGGGACCAGAAGCTCAAAATTTGGGCACTTGAAAAGCGGTCTCACAACCTATGCTTCAATCAAATCCATCACATCGGTGAAGGAGCTAACAAGCAAAAACACTGCAACAAACGGAATAAAAAAAAATAAAGATAGAAATATCAAGCACCAGAAATAAAGAACACTTAATACTCGTCAACACCTACATTCACCCCCACAATAAAAAAAACGGTGCAAATTGTCTGGTTGCCGAATCAACAAAACTCATCACGAAGAACCATCTTCAAATTACATTGTCTCAGGGGACTTCAACATTCCCCTCACAGGGGGTACCGACCTGGACTGTCTGGCAGCAGAGCGACATGCAGCATGGAGCATCCCACGCCAGGACGATTGCAAATGGGGCAAGCCATCTAAAATTTCGAGGGATCTTCTGACCGAGTTGATGAACCTGTCTTTGGTAGCATTAAACGGCCGTTTTGCGGGAGACCGCCCACAAGCCGCCACTTTCCACACTGCCCTCTCTTTTACTGCAATAGATTACACTTTCACTTCCCTATCACTCTTCAGTCTAACAAAAGGGATTAGGATTGGATTGTCGGATTATAGTGACCATCTACCTCAAGAGTTTATACTTGATGCTCACGGAACGGCAACCACTTATCCAATGGAGGATCCAAACTTAACGATCACAGCAAACCACCGGCGAATCAAATGCAACATGCGTGATCCAGAAAAACTTCAGGCCCTTTGTAAAAAAAGATGGGAGGAAAGCAAGCAGCTGAGCACGAGCCGTTTAATGGCATGGGAGAACTTAATTGAAAGCTGCGACCCAACTAAGTCCAAAAATAAGTCAACAAAAGGAATAGAAAGATGTAAGAATGAAGGGGTCGCCTTACGTAAACCGGCAAGTAGCGAAAGAATTTACATCTCAAGACATCAGGACGCAGAACTAAGGGAGCTAAAAACCAAAATCAACAGGGTACTGCGTAGTCTCCGTATACACGGCCCAGTTGATAACATCCAGTCCGAATTAAGGAGGCTTAAGGCACGCAGTAAAAAAATCATCTGGCTTGCCAAAAAAGAAAGTGCCGAATCAACACGGGCAAAACTGACATATGATGCAAAAAACAATAACAGCGCCAGGTTTTGGCAGACCGTCAGAATCATAGAGAACCCATCAGCTCCAGGAATCTACTTGTATATAACGGAGGATATTTGGGCAAAATACCTACTGAGCCACTTTAATACAGAAGTTGTCGAAATCGCAGAAGACTCATTGGTGCGCCAAAGCGACCAACAGCATTTCAGATTCGAAGGATCGGATCTGCCCATCTTTTTTTCAACCAAGCCGCTCGTGGTTAGAATCATGAAATGTCGGAAAGACGGAGCCTCTGTGCCCAATGGCCTACCGCCAATCATATATAAGCAGGACCCGAACTACTGGGTTAAAGCTCTACTACCCCTCTACAACAACATCCTGGAACTCACGAGAATTCCCGACTCCTGGAAAGGGTCAATCATCTCACCGATACACAAAAAGGGCGCCATGACCGACCCAAAAAATTATAAGCTCATTGCTCTAATAGATATAAAAGCCAAATTCTACGCAGGGCTTTTATTAAATGAACTTACTGTCTGGGCTCAGGAAAAAGCCCTAATTACCATCAACCAAACCGGCTTTCAGGATGGCCTGGGGAACACAACAAACATTCTCGCTCTTTCTCTCTTGATAGACGCCACCAAAAACATCAATGAGCCGCTATTTGTCTGTTTTATTGATTACAAAGCCGCTTTTGATAGCCTCGATAGGGGGATACTCTGGGCCAAACTTGCAAGGTGGGGTATTCCTACAAATCTCCTGAACCAGCTAATTTTGCTGCACTCTGAAAAGTGGGTCCATCTTAAAGTTGGAGCCGGAGATACCCTGTCTAGGAGAATACCAATCACCAAAGGGCTGAAGCAGGGCTGCGTTCTGGCCCCAACCCTGTTCAACCTTTTTGTCTCAGACCTCACCACCGAGCTGGACAAGTGCAACTGATGGAGCGAGATTCAGAAATGAATTACATTTCAGCTTGTGAAGTTACACTTCCATCATTAATTAATAATATTAACAATTTGTGCTATGTGTATATTAATTCAACCTAGTTTTAAGTTACATACATGAGAAATTACATAAAGGGCTACTAACATGTGTGCTCATAAATGTGCATTATGTTGCATTTCCTTGTTTGTGAAAATTAATAAATTAATTGTGTCTATTCTCATGTCACAACTAATTGCAGCTGTTTAAAATAAATGGCATGTGCTTATTTTGCTTCCCTGTCTATGTGGTGTCACTCTATTCTATATAGGTGCATAAAGAACTCTGCTGGATAAAATGAAGAATGGTAGATATAAAATGCTGCTTTATTTGTGCATTACAGCTAGGTAATTTAGACTATTAGGCTAATTATTAGCAATGGAGGATGACAACAGAACAAACTGTATTTCTTTCATTAATTTCTCTTTTATGTTTGTTTATATAATAGTTATACTAATGAAGCTTAGAGATGGCTGCAGAAAAATAATGCACTTTTAAAAAAGTGACACAAGCAAAGGTGGCGCAGAAAAATGACGCTTTTTGAAAAGAGGCCTGTTGATGAAAAGCCACAAGAGAAAATAAATCTGAAAAGGGTGAAAAGCCTAAGAGCTTTCATTTTGAAAGGTTTTGGAAAGAACTGCTAAAAGATGACTCTGTGGAGAAATTTGCTAACGTGCCACGGAGTTCAGAACGGACAGGCTCAAGGTTGGAAGGAAGAGACGTGGTAGATTTGCATTGCTTGAACTCCTTTTCGCTACAAATTGTAGCAGCCTGAGGAAATGCTGCCAAGACTTTTGCATGAACAATGAACTAGTGGATTTGCCCGGACATGTGAGAAGGAGATGTCACAATTTACTGTGGCACGAGGTGGCTCAGCCAATGGAGAGCTAGTATTCATCTGCTGGAATGTGAAAAATAGTTAGCTCAGCTTATTTTAGGGTATAAGAATCAGACCAAACAGAAGACATTTGGCTTGCGCTCGAGATCCTAGAGGGACGTGTTATGCTGATGGACAACATATGTAAGGAAAGGAGTCTTTATTATATGCTTTATTTCTAGGTGATGAGGGTAGAGACAGTGAGATAGTTAGGATTTGGAAATGCTTCATTTTACTTATTTCTGCTAATGAATAATATTTCTTGTATTTTTGCTCTCTTTATTAATTCTGAATAAACCTTTCTTTATGACTTTTTCTAATGCTTGATAATAAAAATCCAAAACCTGAGTTTTTCTAGATGTGTTTAAATAAACTTTCTAAAATGACAAGCTGGTCTTGTTTATTGTGGGTAGTTTAAAACAACATATTTAGATCTTATCGCCTCATGATTCAGTCGCTCTGTTGTTGATATGGGCCTAGTGTTGTAGTGTAAGTTTGGTGGTAGTAGATAGAGTCATTTATGCATAATTTTGGTGAGAGCGCTAGATCAATTCTTCTGGTAGCAATCGGACGGTTATATGTTGTTTTTGACATACATGTTACATGCATGACACATATATGTTGGTATATTCATAGGATAAATGTTTAACATATGTTGAGTTAGCGATTTTGTCAGATTGTTTAATGTAGTTGAAAAAGGGTTTTTCCGACGTGGAAAATCCTAGTTGTACCGGTACAGAGTAGTGTGGCCAGCGTGTAAAGTCACAAGTCACACAGTGCATTTGATCTGCTTGTTGTGATATCGTCGTGTATCACAAGTGTTGTCGTCGCACAGCACGTGTTAGGGAAATAGGTGTGTAAGATAGAATGAATGCATAGTGAGGATTGTCTAAGAAATCGAAACTTTGAGTATAAGGACATTGTGTCCATTGTAAACCTCTCTTTAGGGAAAGTAATAGAATTAATTCCACTTGAATGAAGGGTAGAATAACGTCGCTTATTTTACTGACGATTGTTGTTATCAGTGGGGGGTTAGAGTCCTGCCAGGATTTCATGTATGTATGTATTAGGGTTTTCCGTTTGAAAGTGCGTAAATGATTAGCAAATGCATATTCTGTGAGAATAGCGTTGTCTATTCCACGCAGAGAATTTCTTGAATGACTGTAAAAGTGTCCTATTTAGAGAAGCAGACAAATGGTTTTGTTTTATGTAGTCACTAAATTGTACCAAAAGTAATTTTAAAACGTTTTGGAGCTTATGAAAGAAAATATGCGCTATTTTAAAGATTCTGCGCTATTTTAAATGATTGTAAAGTGTTCTGCACTATTTAAATACATTTTAAAGTGTTGGACGCTATTTAAATATACTTAAAAACATTGCGCGCTATTTAAATACATTAAAAGTATTGCACGTTAATAAGAAACGATTAAAAAGTGCCCCGATTGAAAATTGTGAAGGAGGGGCTGATTTTGGAGTGAGACCGTGTGAGGAGAGCCTGGAGCTGCAGCAGCTGTGTGCGTCATTACCCGCCGCGCTCTGATTGGTAGAATTGTCTGGAGCGTCATAATTGAGTGGTGCCCTGATTGGTTCAGGTTTCCCGGAGTGTCAGAGCAAAGCAGCGCTCTTATTGGCTGAGGCGCGATTAATCCCTGAAATACTGTTTACAGTTGCAAGTGTTCCCTGGTTTCGTAGATCGCGCTATGAATAAAGAAGAAGTGGCTGATTGATTGTACACAGTTGATTTGTGTATGCTAGCGAGCGTTGCACTATCCTAAAGTGAAGCGTAGCGTTGTGGGCTCATTGAGTTGTAGTTGTGAATTCCCCGTTTTAATTTGGTTGCTAGATGCGCGCTATTGTTTTAAAACAAAGCGTGTAGCTAATATGTATGCCAAGCATTTTGTAAAGGAGGGGGAAGCTACTTCGGGAGAGCTGCCTGCAGCGGCTCTCTACAACAGACGTCGCGCTCCCATTGGTGGAAAGGCCGTCGCGTCATACACAGAGCCGCGCTCTGATTGGGCGAGGCTCCGTGACTACGCTCTCATTGGGCATTACTTGGTCCCGAGTCACGGAGGAGCCGCGCACCTATTGGCTGGTGATAGGTAGTGTCACGGGAAGAGCCGCGCTCCCATTGAGTAGAGCTCCTGGGGTGTCATAGTAGGGCCGCGCTCCGATTGGCTGGGGCGTCCGGAGCATCACAGAAAAGTCACACTGTGATTGGCTGGAACCGCCCGAGTTATTTACAAATTTAAATGTCCCTGATTTGGTTTCCTTACTAGTTGTGCGATTAATAAAAGAAGAAAAGCGTGTTACAGCTGATATGGGCTGGGTGAGAGATTGCGCGCTGTGTTGAGATCGTATTTGGCAGAGGATGGGCTGAGCGCGAGAGAAGAGAGACTGCAGCAGTAGCAGTAACGTTGTAGCTGCAGCCGTGCTGTGATTGGCTGAGCTCACGAAAGCAGTGCTCTGATTGGCTGGAGCGCCGTGCTGTGATTGGCCGAGGCATTTGCAGCCGCGCTGTGATTGGCTGAAGTGCCGCGTTTGCTGTCTGCCGAGATTGTTTACATTTTTACAAATATACCAGGTTTGGTTAGTTGGGCGTGAGAAGAAGGACAAGGTTTTTCTGTATCGCGCTTCGTGTTCTGCATTGTGGTTGAGAGCGCATTTTGTGGGAAAGGGCTGCTTGGGGTGTGAGAGTGCGAGGGGAAACACCAGCAACAGCGTACACGTCACAGCGGAAGATGCGCTGTGATTGGTTGGGCGTCGCAGGGGAAGCGCTGTGATTGGCTGATGCGAAACGCTATGATTGGCTAAGCGTTGTAACGGCTGCATTGATTGGCCCAAACATTTATGTGCTATTGTTGGCTGATGCACATTGTTTGATTTTATTAAAAAGTGTTTTAGCATTAAAATTTTGCCTAAAGCTAGTGCCTCCATAGATTTGCAAACATTTTAGCAATTGCGCTATGAAAAGCTGAGGCATTATAGTGGCTACAGTATTTGAAATAAAGGATTTATAGATTCCTGGGTGTGTGGGTCAGAAGAAAGCAGATTTGAGCAAAAAATTTTGTTAAAGGGGTCAGAAGATTTTTACAGTAGAACAATTAATTTAAATTAAAAGCAAACACATCAGGATTTCTTTTTCCACAGCTGTTGATGCAGAAAGGTGTGTAAGTACAAATAAATACTTTTTAAAAATAGCTAATGACATTTAGGTGTTTGTTGCTACAAAATAAATATTTTATATTGCTGTTTTTGCAAATTCATGTTTTTCTTTCCAGGTTTATTAAAATTAGTGATACAGGTAAATTAGGAGATATATTGAATTGACCAAATTATAAGGTTTTTCTACACTTGATAGTGTTAAAATAATTAATTAATTGATCAGCAAACGCTGCAAGGCAAATTTAGAGAGTGCATTTACCAAATTATCTAAAGAAAAGGAAAATGACTTCCTGGTATAAGAAAATAAAAAAGGTTGTGGTTAAATGTGAGAATAAATTAATGAGTCCCAAATTAGCGAAATTAAATAATAAAAGTGTCAGAGTAGAAAATATTGATCAATGTAAAAATGATGTTGTAGAGGGGGGGCGTGGCCTGGAGCCTAAGATGGTGGACGGATAGTTCTTGAGCTCCGTCCGTAGCCCACGATACTTGCTGGATATCCTGAAACCCCCATCTGCAGCCCACCTGATTCTTGTGACGGAGGCACCCGGGGGGGTTCTGCTTGCAGCGGAGCGGTGTTTGCCCACTCTGCCCGCCTCACGAACTTGCTGCAACATCGGCCCTGGCTGAGGCCTATTGGACTCAGAGAAGCCTCGGGCTCGAGTGGTTGGCTTGCCCGGCCTGCCCATAGAGATTGGCGCGGTCCGGTCGGGACCCGGCGCCGAGTGCGGTGACGGACACCAGCCGAGGTCACGGGACACGACAAAGCGCCCTGTTCCAACGAAGACCCTGCTGCCTCCTTATCTCCTGCTGAGCGCTGTCCGGCCTCCCTTCTGTGGGGACGGCGGACCAAGTGGGAGCTCCCCCTACCCGGATTGCCGGATTGCCGCCCGCCTGCGGGATCACCGGATCACAGGTGCGCCTGTTCCCTGCGGCGCTGGCTGAGACTGCGGGGTGACCGACGCCGGTCGCCGGGCTTCGGAGCTGTGGACCCGGCCCCTCTGGGCCTCCTCAGGCACTGCGGTCCTGAAGTATACTTGGGCCGGCGCCATCTTGTTTCCGCGGCCGGGACGGACAGTGTCCCCGGGCCTGTGCGGTACCGGCTCCGCGCCGGACCCCTGGGGCAGGCATTGGCTGCAGTACTCGATTGTGAGGGGGTGTCCTATGAGTGCGGCGACCCTTCGGCCCCCGCCTACGCTGCGGAGCACTACGCGGCGTCCTGCTGGGTGCCCTGAATATTGAGCGGAGGCTCTCCTCTCTGGCTGACCGGCTGAACCCTCGCGGAGGGCTAGACGCCCGTTGCCTGCTGCGCCGACCGGGACTGTGTGGCGGACAGCGACGGACATCGGACACTAGCGCCGCTGGCTCCGGACCCCTCCTGCAGGCCTCATTGGCAGTTTGTTTTGGGCGCCATTTTGATACTGGGGCCCGGACGGGAGGAGCTTCTCTGGCCCACACACTGGTCGATTGCTTGAACTGCGTCTGGGATTCCACGAGGTGCGGCACCCCTGCGGAGGACGGTGTGCCCAGCTGGGTGCAGGGAACGGTAGACTACGGGACCTGACTGGCGGAGCGACTAGCCTAGTGCTGAGGCGAGAGAGAGGGACGCCGCTCTGCAGACCTACCACCGCACGCTGGCCCAGACTTCTGTAGTGCACCTGCGTAAAGCCGATTCACTGGACACTGGCAGAAGGCCACCTTACCTCCTTCATCTGTACTGCGAGAACCTACAGTCGACTTTGCACTCGGGGCCTCCCTGGATGAGCCACCTGTTCTGCAACTGACGTCAAGGACAGAGATTCTTCGCGCTATCTGCCGGCTCTGGGCCTGTGCTGCTCCCACCCTTGCACAACGCCACTCCCTGGCCCTGCGACGACCGCAGTCCGGCGCCCGGAGTAGACACGGGAGAAGACAACGGCGAGCGGCTGTGCCCTTTCCGACGCCACCCTGCTGACAAGAGCCATGGGCAAACCGAGGGGCAGGACACATGGACAAGGCGCTGCGACGGACCAGCAGTCCACGGGCTCCGAGGACCCACTGGCTTCCTCCAACGCGGACATCATCCCGCCGACTGGGAAAGGATCCCAGGATGCAAAATTGGACCTTATCCTTAATGAGATACGAGCGACCCGTGAGGCCCTGGAATCGCGTATTGACAACATGGCGACGGGCCTGTCACTACTTAGGGCGGACCATAACAAATTGGCGGAACGGGTGACGGAGCAGAAACTGGCGCTGAATGACCTGGTGCCACAACAGACGGAGCATTCCACGAGGCTGGAGGGAGTGGAAAAACAGCTTAAACATCTCTGGGATAAGGTGGATGAGGCAGAAGGATGTGCGCGCCGAAACAACGTCCGCATACTGGGCATACCGGAGAGAAGCGAGGGGAGGAACCCCACCCAATTCGTGGAGGACTGGCTACGGAAACTAGTGGGCCAAGAAGATCTCACTGCGCTGTACAGCGTGGAGAGGGCGCATCGGATGCCTCCCCGGCCCCCCAAACCAGGGGCGCCCCCTCGTCCTCTGATCGCGCGCCTCCTTCATTTCAGAGACCGGGACACTGTGTTGCGTGCAGCCAGGGAGAAGGCACCGATACGGTTTGAAGATAAGAACATTTCAGTCTATCCTGATTTCACGCCCACTGTACAGCGCGCCAGGTCCACCTTCATGGGTGTCAAACGCAAGTTAAGGGACAGAAATATGAAGTATGCGCTGCTGTTCCCTGCTCGGCTCAAAATCATGCACAACAACAAATCCCACTTCTTCGAGTCACCGGAAGAGGCAGAGGAATGGATGGAGGTCACTCTGACACCGCCGACCTCACAGGACCCACTCGGGGAGCACCGGGAGGACGACCTCAACGAGCGCGGAGACACTTCGGACAGAAGACACAACACTTCGGGCCCTGGTCTCCACTCTTCCAATGGACCCCCTGTGAAGACGCATCCTCCTGATGCTCGAATGGACGACCACCCATCGTCATCTCACCGGCAGCAGCTCACTGAGGAGGCCCTAGCAGCACATGACGCCAGCGCACGTAGCGACAGGCGCTCCGCCACCACTGGCACCCATACAGAGGTATCCGGCTCAATGGATAGCTTGCCGCTGTTCCCGAAAGTTACAGCCCAAATGGCGGAGGAGTTCTGATCTGCTGGAAATATGATACCCTCCGGGTGGTAATGTATACTTGAATAACCCCCCCCCCCCCTCTTTTCGCAATTGGTGGGTTGCGTGGGGACCTCGCTTTGTTGAGGACTACCGAGCCTATGCAGACCGTTTAATGACAGTCGACGGAGGCCTGTCACCCCCCGGTCTGCACATGGACTCCAATGACTTGTGCCCGCGTTGGGCACCACAGTTTGGATCCCGGGCACGTTGGCTTGGGGACCTTTTTGTTAAGGGGTTATTTGTTTCCACGACACACTCACCTTATCTTAGCGCAAATCTGACATGGGGCCCTGGGAGTCTCACAGAGTCGCACCACATGATTGGATATGGGGCCGCTTAACAATTACCAAATCTGCACCTGGAACGTGCGTGGCATGGGAGCGGTCCAGAAACGCCATAGACTTTTGGCCCAGCTCAACCGCAGGGGAACCCAGATTGTATGCCTGCAAGAAACGCATTTGAACGCCTCTGAAGCAGTTAAGCTGCGCAAAAAATGGAGGGGACAGTTATTTGCTACCTCTTATTCTGCATTTTCAAGGGGGGCGGCGATCTGGTTCCGTGGCTCTGTCCCCTTTCAGATGTTAGAGCATAGAATTGATAAAGAGGGCCGATATGTATTTGTGCGGGGGATGTTGGACGGGGATGCTGTTGTATTTGGCTGTGTTTACTCGCCGAACTCTAATCAATCGGAGTTCTTGTTAACAGTGAATGAGGTGCTGTCAGGATGGGCTGATCATCGATGGTTTATTGGGGGTGATTTTAATGCTGTGCTAGATGTTACGATGGATAGGTCACATCCCCCTTTACAGGCAACTGAGAGTAGGAAACAGGCAGATGCTCTTGTTCGTTGGGCTGAGGGCTGGGACCTGACTGATGTATGGCGCAGTACACACTCACAGGAAAGGGAATATACCTTTTTCTCCCCACCACACCAGCTTCATACTAGAATTGACCACATTTTCTGTTCCCGCTCCGTAGCGGATACAATTGTTACGGCCCAACACATGGGGAAAACCCTGTCCGATCATAGCTCTGTAGAACTCACATGGCAATGGGGCAGGCGTATGGCCCCCATCCCTACTTGGAGACTGTCCCCAGATCTTCTTGAAGACTCAGTGTTCAGGGCCTCCCTGGCCGACGCTATAGAAACATATTTCTCCACAAACACGGACACTGCCAGCACCCGTCAAGTGGAGTGGGATGCATTTAAGGTCTGTCTTAGGGGGGCGGCCATGGCCACTGGAATGGGCAGGAAGAGGGAGATAATTCATCAATTAAAGGAGGAAGAGGGCTCCCTGGCTTCCCTAGAAAGTGAGGCTGCAGGCACGAATGCGCCCTTCACACCACTACAGGAGGCACACATTCGACACGCAGAGCTATTGGAAGACCTAAGGCTCCTAGACTATAGGGAATATACGAACAGGCAGCATACACAGGCAGATAGAGCTGGCCCCCTACTAGCCCGCCTATTAAAGGACTCACCAGTGAGCCACCCTGTTCTGAGAATCTTGGACCAAGCGGGAAATCCAGTCACCACCCAGGTTGGGATCAACACTGCGTTCAGGGAATACTATACAGCGCTGTACAGTCCCCCACAGCCCCTTCCGGAGGTCGCATTTGAGGCCTTTACGGAGGACTTAGCCCTGCCTCGACTTACAGAGGGGCAGATCACGGACCTTAAGCGCACCATCACCATAGCTGAAATCAAACAGGCAATACGCGCCCTTCCTAAGGGTAAGACCCCTGGGACAGACGGCCTACCGGCCGACTTTTATGCAACGTACATAGAACTACTGGCCCCACGATTACACGCTATCTACTTGGAAGCACTGCGAACGACCACCCTACCGCAGTCGACTATGCAGGCGTTGGTCACGTCCCTTTTAAAGCCTAACAAAGATGGGCTTCAGATGGGTGACTATAGACCCCTGTCCCTTCTCAATACTGCCTCCAAGATATTGAGCAAGGTGCTAGCATCAAGGCTCGTGCAATATGTACCTCAACTAGTCCACTCGGATCAATGTGGTTTTGTCCCGGGCCGCAGTACAGCCATGAACCTCAGGCGACTAGCCCAGCTCATGCTCGGTGATCGGGAGGACACGGGCTCTGAAGGCTGCATCTCACTAGACTTGAAACAAGCATTTGACTCCCTCAGATGGGATTACATGTTTGACACATTGTCGAAATTTGGGATACCCCCCGAATTCCTCGCTTGGGTCAGATTGCTGTATACAGCTCCCACTGCTAGAGTGCGCACCTCAGGTCATATTTCGGTCCCTATCGCTATTGCACGGGGCACCAGACAGGGCTGCCCACTTTCCCCCCTACTATTTGTTCTTGCCCTTGAGCCGATGCTCTGTAGACTCCGCCAAATGGCCCCCCGGTTTGGCATTATGCGACATGGGACGGCGCATATGGTGTCCGCTTATGCGGATGATATTATTTTATATTTCCGAGACTTGAGGAGCGATTTGAGCCCTGTTGCCCGGGTGTTTGAGGTCTTTAGGTCGATCTCAGGCCTGACCATAAGCGAGTCCAAATCATATGGCTTCACATTTGCAGCCGCTGGTCTGACTACTCCATTGCCCTTCGCCCCCCACGAGTTCCGGATGGCTGAAACCACCTTCAGATATCTGGGGATGCAGATTTACAGGGAAGCAGATCAGATGATAGACGGTAATCTTGGGAGGGCCATTAGAGCACTGAAGTCGCAGATACAATTTTGGCTCACACTGCCACTCTCTATACCTGGCAGAGTGGCGATATCCAAGATGGTGATGCTCCCCCGCCTTCTTTACCACTTCACTAACTTGCCACACCTGATCCCGGCAGCTACCTTTAAGGCCCTGGACTCTCTACTTACCGAACTGGTATGGGGGCACGGCCGCAGGCGTGTGGGCCTGTCCAAGCTGCAGCTCCCCTCTGAAGCCGGTGGCATGGGTTTGCCTGATTTTCGGGCCTACAACTATGCATGTCAATTGCAATGGCTGGCCTTCTGGGTGGCGGGCCGCAATCTTCATGAGATTAACATGTCGGACAGGGATCATGATTTGGGGAGATTACACACGTTACTTTTGCCTAACTCAATTGTACCTAGGGATGTCCCACCTCTCCTCAAACTGGCGATAACGTACTGGCGGAAGGCGTTAAAGTACACATCCCCTGAGTCGTCCTATGCCCCCACGATCCCGCTCCTGGGTATCCCGTTGGCTACCGGGACTCTATCGACGGCCTCGCTGGAGCAATGGCATGACGCCGGAGTGTCACACGTGGGTGACCTGTTCGCGGATGACCGCCTACAGTCCTTTGCAGACTTTAGAGCTGCCCATGGAGTCCCTGGGGGCACCTTCCTGCTACACTCTAGCCTTCGCCACTATATCACACATAAGTGGTCCCCTAGGGGACTGGAGCCAGCTACGAATCCTCTCATCACCATGCACTACCTTATGGGCACGGGCGCCCACCTTACTAAGTGGCTCACTGTTAGTATTAAGAGGGGGAGGGCTTTCGATCTGTCGCCACTCCGAGCGAAATGGGAGGTAGATATTGGTAGGCCCCTGAGGGATAAGGAATGGGAACGTATTCTTCAGTTCCCCAAAAGAGTGGCTAGAAACCCCAAGTTCAAGTTTATTCAGTCGATGCTTCTACACAGAGCCTACCTGACCCCACGCCGCATACACATGATGTTTCCTGATGCGAACAGTAATTGCCCCCGGTGTGACACCGAGGACGCAACACTAATACACATGCTTTGGCAATGCCCCAAACTAGGATACTACTGGACCACGGTCCATGACTCGCTCCAGGAAGTGGGTGCTTTGACCCGATCCCCAACATTGGAAGGCACGTTACTGGGGTTGGGGCCCTCACAGCGCACTAGAACCGTGGCGACACGCTTCGCGGATCTGGCCTTGTTGCTTGCGAAACGTGCCATCACTATGAGGTGGAAGTCGGCTGGGCCTCCTGACCCGGAGTTGTGGAGAACAGAGGTGGTGAGATGGGGTAAGGCGGAGGGAGTTGCACTGCAGAGGGAGGAATACAGGGGACTGAGGAAAAAAACAATTTCTCTGGACTGGTATACCATACTAGGTATGTTTGAAACAGTGGGAGACGGGGATGACCGGGATACTAATGCCTCTTCGATTGCACAATAACTGTGTCCTTGGTCGGACTGACATGCACTGTCACTAACCATGGTGCGCGATGGAGAGATGGGGGGGGATCCCCCCATTTTACATTTTATATTTTATATTTTATGTATTGGTCTGGTTCCATCCATGTGGACATTTGAATAGAGCCATATGCTGTGGTTCTCTGAGTGCCCCGGTCTACTGATTAACCAATTATATATTGTTATGTGAGTGTCGGATGGATCTGTTGGGGGAGGGGGGAGGGATGGTTTTGGACGGGAGTTTGCATTAAATATGACGGTTAATGTCACCAACAAATTGAAAATTAAGGTAACTATGCCATTATATGTTCTAAGCAACCTTATATGTGTATTACTCTGTATCCCTTCGGGATTGGAAGTATTTGTGACTGCTTTACCTACTGTGCTAATAAACAGATTTTCAAAAAAAAAAAAAAAAAAAAAAATGATGTTGTAAATATTGATCAGAACAGAAATTTAAGAAGACCCCCAGAACAAATTAATGTAACGCCAAAGGTCCTAGATCAGATTAATAGAGTCCCAGTTCAGACTTCTTCTCAATGTGACGCGACAGAAAAGCATGATGAAATGCCTAGTACTTCTGGAATTAAGATTCCTGATGATGTAAATTCATCAATTGATTTAAAACAGTCCATGAATTATATGGAAGAAATGACAGTACCTGTGCATGATAAAGATGAAATTAATTCCGCAGTTTTAAAGGTCCCATTAAATTCTGAAATTCAAAATTTTACTGAAAAACATTATTCTATTGTACTTGAAATTGAATTAGTAATGATTACAGCTCAGCAAGAAAGAGTGATGACTCTAGTTCCAACTAGTGAGAAGCCTGATATTGATCTGATTGATTTGACACAGCCTGATGAGTCAATAGATGAAATTGATCAACAGATTAAAACAAACTTGATAAATGATCATGAATGTCAGGATGTAATAGAATTTCACAAAGAGCCCAGACAGGACATTAAAAATGTTCCTCTGCCAGAGTCAGGTTATGTCTACTTCACTGATGGCTCTTGTCTAAAAACAGAGGTAGGCTTTATGAGAGCAGCATATTCTGTCTGTACAGTTGCTGATGCTGCTGACAACGAATACGGTTATGGAGTTGAGCATGATTATGAACAGCTCTGGTCCCAAGTTCACTTATCAGAAATGCAAGTTTAATTAAAGGATTGATTGATGACATTCAGTTGGTGGAAAGGATTGCTGACGTGAAATGTGCAGCATACAAAAAGAATGATGAACATGCTTTGAGTTCACTAATACTAACATCTGTAGTTGAAACATGGCAGGGAGTCAAAGATTTACAAGATGAAGGAACTCATGAGGAGAAAAACACATGGTTGAGAGCAGAATGTGGACAGCGAGATGAGGATGAGATTTGGACACACAGAGATGACAGAGTAGTTTTACCAAACAGCATGATTACTGACATGGACAGAATGTACCATAGTTTGGAACATATTGGAAAAGATTTAATGGTCAAGCTGTGTTGCCAGCAAGTGAACAAAGTTAAGAAAACAGTTGTGGGAATGGAAAACAGAAGGACAGGAGAGTGATTCATTCACCAGATTACAAATGGATTTCATTGAGATGGCACTGCATAACAAACTGTGCTACGTTCTTATGATTTTCTGTTTGATTTCAAAATGGGTTGAAGCATTTCTTACGCTACATAATGATACAATTACTGTTACAAAGTTACCAGATGGTAGAAGAATTGAACAAGAGCCCCAATGTACACTTAGACTAGAAATTTCAGGTGTTGGGGAGCAAGAGAATGATACTATAAACAGAGATGCAAAAATGTGCCTAGCTACAGGTATAAAATGGACAGATGTCACACCAGATAAAAAGACAGATTTAAGACCACGTGATAATATGATGGGCAAGGTCATGAGTCAGGTCTTCATATCAGTGAAAAGAATGATGACTATCAATGATAGTGTCAATTTGGAGTACTGCAGAAATTTATCAGATGTAGTAACTTCTGTGGCTAATGAAGATGGAACTGAAGTGCAAAGAAGAGAAAAAGAGCAAGCACATGATCTGTTACCAGGTGAAAAGGTCAGGAAAAAGGTTCGTCTAAAAAGAAATTGTCTAGTGCCAAGGTGGCAGAAAGGGAGGCCAGTTAGTGTTGTCACGACAAATGCAGTGAAGTGCAAAAGACTGAAGAGGTGGATTGACACTGGCCATACTTTTCGTGTACCTACACCTGAAAATCCTGATGAGGATAGTGTCACAACTGCTGATTCAGATTCTGAAGAAGAGCCTGAAAAGAATCCAGATCTTGAAGATCGACAGGTTGGTCGACATCTGGAGAGTTTGATTGGAAAACAAGCCTTGAATGAAGAAGACTTGAAAGTTGTGACTGAAGACTCAGAAAATGATGAAGATCTGCTAGAAAAAGAAGCAGAAGAAGAATGTGATCAGATTGTGATTCAAGACCAGGAGAGTATTGAAAAGCAGAAAAGTAGCTCTGAAAGCAGAAACAGGAATTCTGAAACTGGGAAGTTGAAGGTAATTGAAGAAAAAGAAAAAGATGAATTGCCAAGTACCAGTTGCAAAGATGACGTTCCTAACGGAGTGAAGCTGCCGAGTAAAGAAGTACCTGAGTCTGAAGTTGAAATTTCTGACACTGAAACTGATGAAGGTGATGAAGATTCTCAAGTAAGAAAATTGAGAAAAAGAGCTTGGAGAACAGAAAATAATGTGATCAAGTCAAAGAAGAAATTACCAAGAAAAGGTGATATCTGGCCAGAAGAAAATGAAAGCCTGAAATTGAAATTGGTACACAGATCAAAAGAAAAGATTGATGAAATATCAAGTCAAAAAGAATTTGAAAAGAAAAGTGAAGCAGGAAAGAAAATGGAAGTGATACCTGTAGTGGAAGTAAATAGTATCAGTCAGGAAAAGATTGAAGAGAATAGTGACTATGATTGAAGTACTTACCTGTTAAATTTTTAAGTTTTCTGTTTTTGGCATTAGGCTGAAGAAAATGTGTTAAGTGACACAAGGTCGAAGAAATTGTGTTAGCTGGAAAATAACTTGTGACGCAAGGTCGAAGAAAAAGTGTTAGAAGGTTTAAGGGTATATATATATAAAAAAACAAAATTAAAAAGGGGGGTGTTACAAATTTTTTGAAAATTTAGACAACATTTTTTAAAATTTTTGTTTTATTTTTCCTTGCAAGCTTAGTAAAAATACTTTCATGTTTTTGTAAATAACAGTTCAATATGCTCAATCTTTAAGGGATGTTGTAAGATGTCTCTGATATGTGTGCTCCTAATAATTCTGCTTTAGTTACTTTTAGTTGTCATTTTTTTGGGGGGGAATTAACAAGGAGAAGTTTTATGACAAGAAAAGCTTTACCTAGTCGAAACAAACATAGTGTAATACTGACACCTTTATTAGTTATAGTTTTTGCAACACTTTTGTTGAAGATCAGTTGCATGTTACACAAAAGAAAGAAATAGATCTGGAGGGATTTTGTAAAACTGAATATGAGAGTTGTAGGCAAACTGATGAGACAAGTCTTTAGAAATACTAACACAGGTGAAATTGAATCATGTTCATCTTAGATAAAATGTTTGCTAAAATTTTTGGTGGTGTGTGTTGATTGGTTAATCACCAGATGAGGGAGTTGATGGAGCGAGATTCAGAAATGAATTACATTTCAGCTCGTGAAGTTACACTTCCATAATTAATTAATAATATTAACAATTTGTGCTATGTGTATATTAATTCAACCTAGTTTTAAGTTACATACATGAGAAATTACATAAAGGGCTACTAACATGTGTGCTGATAAATGTGCATTATGTTGCATTTCCTTGTTTGTGAAAATTAATAAATTAATTGTGGCTATAGTCATGTCACAACTAATTGCAGCTGTTTAAAATAAATGGCATGTGCTTATTTTGCTTCCCTGTCTATGTGGTGTCACTCTATTCTATATAGGTGCATAAAGAACTCTGCTGGATAAAATGAAGAATGGTAGATATAAAATGCTGCTTTATTTGTGCATTACAGCTAGGTAAGTTAGACTAATAGGCTAATTATTAGCAATGGAGGGTGACAACAGAACAAACTGTATTTCTTTCATTAATTTCTCTTTTATGTTTGTTTATATAATAGTTATACAAATGAAGCTTAGAGATGGCTGCAGAAAAATAATGCACTTTTAAAAAAGTGACGCAAGCAAAGGTGGCGCAGAAAAATGACGCTTTTTGAAAAGAGGCCTGTTGATGAAAAGCCACAAGAGAAAATAAATCTGAAAAGGGTGAAAAACATAAGAGCTTTTATTTTGAAAGGTTTTGGAAAGAACTGCTAAAAGATGACTCTGTGGAGAAATTTGCTAACGTGCCACGGAGTTCAGAACGGACAGGCTCAAGGTTGGAAGGAAGAGACGTGATAGATTTGCATTGCTTGAACTCCTTTTCGCTACAAATTGTAGCAGCCTGAGGAAATGCTGCCAAGACTTTTGCATGAACAATGAACTAGTGGATTTGCCCGGACATGTGAGAAGGAGATGTCACAATTTACTGTGGCACGAGGTGGCTCAGCCAATGGAGAGCTAGTAGTCATCTGCTGGAATGTGAAAAATAGTTAGCTCAGCTTATTTTAGGGTATAAGAATCAGACCAAACAGCAGACATTTGGCTTGCGCTCGAGATCCTAGAGGGACGTGTTATGCTGATGGACAACATATGTAAGGAAAGGAGTCTTTATTATATGCTTTATTTCTAGGTGATGAGGGTAGAGACAGTGAGATAGTTAGGATTTGGAAATGCTTAATTTTACTTATTTCTGCTAATGAATAATATTTCTTGCATATTTGCTCTCTTTATTAATTCTGAATAAACCTTTCTTTATGACTTTTTCTAATGCTTGATAATAAAAATCCAAAACCTGAGTTTTTCTAGATGTGTTTAAATAAACTTTCTAAAATGACAAGCTGGTCTTGTTTATTGTGGGTAGTTTAAAACAACATATTTAGATCTTATCGCCTCATTATTCAGTCGCTCTGTTGTTGATATGGGCCTAGTGTTGTAGTGTAAGTTTGGTGGTGGTAGATAGAGTCATTTATGCAAGTTTTTAGTGAGAGCGCTGGATCACAACCACCATGCCCCGAACCTGGGGGGCCTAACCCTATCAAACCGCCTATATGCAGATGACCTGCTTCTAATCAGCTGTACTCCAGTCAGCCTCCAGCATTTGATAAATACCACAAGTATCTTTGCCGACAAGAACGGGCTGAGTATAAATCTGGAAAAATCCAAAGTGGTGGTATTAAATCAACGGACTAACAAACGCTACCCACGATGGACAATGGGGGACCTGCGGTTGGAGCCAGCAGAGGAGTGCAAGTCTCTGGGAGTAACATTTGAGAGAAACGGCTCATTCTCCAAACAGAAAGCAACCATCAAAGGTAGAGGGATCGCACTGGCAGTTGCATTAAAAAACATCAAGCAAAAAATAACTGGCCCTAGTCTTCTTCCATTATTAGAAATGCTTCGAGCGTGACTGCTTCCTTCGATCACTTATGGCAGTAAACCAATGAGAGGAAGAGACAAGGTTACCTTGGACAATGTGGTCACCAAGGCGTTAAGAATAATATTCAATCTTCTGCAATTCAGTTCACCAGCCCAAATAAGGCTAGAGTTTGGGCTTCAAAATCAGCAAATCTCACGGAAGGGTGCCTACGCCAAGTGCTGGTTTAAAATAAAGAGAGCTGAGTTGGGCACACTGAACTCATACCTGTGGAAGGAAATTACAAGGAAAAACGACAGTCCAGCTATGAGTTACCTTCAATCAGCAATCAGGCTGCTAGCTATACAGGACCTATGGGATTCCAGCTCATCCCAAAAATGTTTCAAGGCCCTGGTAAACAAATCAGTAAAGATTGCATCTCTTGTGGAAGACAAAGCTGCCCTCAGTACCTCCTACTGAGGGCAGCTTTGTCTGCCACAAGAGATGCAATCTTTACGGCTGGTTCGTAATTCAAAGTTACTTGGCGACAAAGCCCCAATCATACTTAGGAACAGGTTTTTAGAGAATCACAAAAGAAAGGTTCTTGCTTCTGAGACTGGGAATTCTACCTGCAAAAGGCCACCTTCCACCGTGCAAATGCACAGACACTTCAAACCGTTGTGGATTGTGCGGAGACCTCAATGAAGACGTAATACACCTATTATGCATCTGCAATGGCTTGGGAGCGGAACGAAGACAGCTTTTAAAACCGCTCCTGATCACAAGCCAGGTTCGATCATGCAGGGAAGCAGTAAAGGCCTGTTTTGAGGGCAGCAATATCCGTCTGGCCTGTAGCCTTGTCCGGTTCATGAGTGCAGCAAATGCAAAGTTAAGCCTGGAAGCACTCCAACAAATTGGTCTTCAGCCCACGCCCATTGGTTTATGAGAGGAGTACAACTACATTGACCTTAAGGACATCGTCCGGCAACTCTGTCTATTACCATGCCCCTACGCTCTCCTGCAGCCACCTCGGGCCAGCAGCTAGCTCAGCGACATAAAATTTTCATACACATTTCTCTCACGGGGTGCGACGACCCAGGAGAGCTAGCGTCGTGATGAACTATATTCCGGTACCGGCAAAAACTGGCTGTCAGCCGCCCAGTAACATTCCGAAACATCTTCAAGATCCAATTTTGTATAATTAACTTCAAAGGAATTGGGACTACACCGGTGCCCCCACTTATTAGCACTCCGACTAATGTTATACTCAGTCCGATCTGATCCCCCGCACTGGCTGTCTTGCACACTAGTTTTTATTCTCTTGCAGTTTTATGGAACTACTATACACTTGCAATTTTTAGCATTATTTAATGACGTTGTTTTTGAACACATGTTTTACTTGTTTGCAAAGGTTTTAACTAATCATGCAATAAAGCGATTATTATTATTATTACACATCATTCTGCAGACCTAGCTTCATCACATCCAACCACATGCCATGCAATAAACACATGCCATGAACCACTGGCAGCAGCATATACAAACACAATCACTATGCTAGGCACTCCTTGCTCCACAGACATCAACCTGAGGTAAGGTTGAAGGGATCCGCTCCAATATTCAGAGATTCCCAAATAGGTCTAACCCTGACATGCATTCCTTGAACGCTCACAAAAATGAATCAGAAAACAACAAACACATTGCCTGCTGTTGGGTTTAGTTGAGGTTGAGTAACTCTCCACTGGAATAACCCCAACTAGGCTGACTCAACAAATATGCTGACATAACAGCATTATTACCAAGATTTGTTTAACTTTTAAAAAACTGCAATTACCTTACCTGAACACATCTGGCAATACCAAAATACTGCATCACAAAAACACCACGTTGGTTCATCAAATGTTATACTATCGATTAACTTCTTTCACAAGTTATTCAGTGGGATATGCTTCATGCAGTATGGGCTATTTTCTAAACACAAAACTCTAAGGGGTGTTATTTACTAAAGAGTCGTATGGGCCTTCAGTAGCGCAAATTGATGCATAGAAACACAAAGAAAACAAGGAATTGTGTGGATTTACTTCCTACATAGAGTGCTAAAGGTGTGGGGCACAATTTGTGCAGAGTCACAAAATCAAATAATGCCTTTTTAAATGTACTCCACTCTCATAACGGACCGTTCAAATTTTGGAAATAAGTGTAACATAGAAGGAGAAATTAATATTACGTAAAAATCCTGTTTAGTATTCTGTAAAGTATAACATATGTTGGTCATGTTATTCATGATGATTAAAATCAAGAAAAAACTGTATTGTTTCAGAGGACATTGTTTTCCCATTTTAATCCTGTACATTCCGTTTGCAATGTAATCGTTTTTCCTACCATAGTAAATCAGACGACCTCTTGCAATGTTTTTCCCTCTTGAATTTTCGGTGATGCACTCATACATGCCTGCATCCTCCTGCTGAAAGTTGGGGATTTCCAATACCCCATTATATTTTTTCAGGTTTGATTTTCTTGGAAGTGGTTGATCATCGGTTCTCGTCCAGCGTATTTGTGGTACAGGACTATCAAAAAAGAGCAAGTATAACTTTACAAACGTTAACATATCTTATAAGTTTTAATTTTGACACCAAAAAATATCACAAATCATTATCAAAGGGTACAGTACACACATTTATGAGAAACATCAGGGGTGACACGTGGTGGAGTTAATACTCAAGATAAATCCCATAATTGTATTTGTCACTTTATTTCTAATTGTAAAAAATGTATAAATAATCATGGTAGAACTTACTTTCCCAAAGCAAAACATTCAAGTTTCACTGTGGAACCTTTGGCAGCAGGAAGAGTTTGTGGAAATTGCACCTCAATTTTTGGCTCGTATTCTCCCATTATGCCTAAAAATTAAACATGGTCCGTTAAAGAAAAAAAAAATATGTCCACAATACAAAAAAGATGAAATATCCACAAAATTGCCATATCTAATCCATCAGTGCATTGGACCTTAGCTAGTGCTAGTTTTACTATATGGTTAAAGTCACAGTGTGCTACAAGGGACTTGTTTAGGAACAGAGTTTCTCAGTTGTGAGTGGTACAAACGTAACACACTCAGGTGTAGGAACAGGATATCACAATTTGTTTTGCATTAGAATTAATCAAAGGAAGGATCAGAAAGGAGCAAACACACGGAGAGAATTTACAATTTTGAAAATATTCTGTATTGATATAATGAAAACAATCAATTTACATTGTGGGAGACAGGTACAGAGAAATCAATCAAAGCAAAAAGAACTGTGAAGAGAGATGTAGTTAATCACATTCCTTCAATTCACAATTCCAACATCAACTCCTGATCAGTGTGACAGACAACCAAGGATAATTAATAAACTCTGGTCGAATGATGGTGACAATGCAGCACTATTTAGGAGATGATGGAGATGTCGACTTTTCGGTCTAATATGCAGTCGTCGTTTAGACCATCATCAGGACTAAGCATTTCATTGCTGAAAGAACTCCCTGAAGTTTCTGTTGTGTAGGTATAGGATCTAATGAATACTGGTCTGGCCCCACCATATCTCACATCCCTGGTTCACCGCCACTGCCCCCCCCGCACTCTGCGCTCATCTAGCCAACCTCTTTTTTCAGTGCCTAGAATTAGAAAAGCCAGAATGGGAGGCCGTTCATTTGCCTGGCTAGCCCCTTCACTTTGGAATTCTCTTTCCCCTCCAGCTACGAAAATAACCCAATTATCTTAGATTTCGCAAACAGGTAAAAAACTGGCTATTTAACATGTAGTTCCCTCCTTCTGACTTCCCCTCTCTTTTGTTGGTTTTAGCGCCGGGAAACCTACGGGTAGCTGAGCGCTTTATAAACTTAAATATAATAATAATAATAATAATCATGGACATCAAACAATTCTGATGCCTCCAACCAAGACCACCCTTATCACCAACCAACACCAAAATATTGACCTACAGCAGCCACGTCCTGCTACTGTTGAAAGGATGAATGCTGCTACAGATGAAGTCAGAAGATCGAGAAGTGATGACAGCATTCCACGTAGTCAACAGAGAAGCCAACACTATCATAAGGAGCCACACAGCCGAAGTCCTAGGCCTAGTGTCCTTCATCTAGAACGTGACAGCTTGCCAGCTCAGCTTTCTCCTGGACAAATTTCCTGGACTCTTTAAGGGCCTAGGATGCCTAAAGCTCCACCTATCAAATTCCACATAGACAAGTCCATCAAACCAGTTGCCCTTCTCCACCGGCATGTACCTTTTCATCTGCGGCTGCTGTTTGAGAAAGAGCTAGAAAAACTGGAGAGCGTAGGGGTCACTGAGATAATATCTGCCATGGGTTTCCCTGATAGTCATATCAGAGAAACCAAATCAGCCAGGAAAAATCTGCCTCTACATTGACATGCACCTCCCCATCTAAGCCATTAAGGGTGAGAGGCACACAACACCGCACTGGATAACATAGTCGCAGAACTCAACCTGCCGTGCTGATTTTCCAAACTGGATCTCAATGCAGGGTATCATCAATTTCTCCTTTCTGAGGAAAGCAGATACATCACTACATTTTCAAAGCCCCTTGGGCTGCTCAGGTACAAGACATTAAAATTGGCATCTCGTCCAGAGCCGAAGTCTTCCAAGATGCCATCAGGGAAATGTTGTCTGGCCTCCAAGTCATCATGAATGTAAGTGATGTCATCCTGATTTACTCCATGCCCATGGAAGAGCACCCCACATGCCTGCCTGCCTAACTGAGTGGATGTGGGAGCACAGTGTCACCTTACTCAAGGAGAAATGCTCTCTCTTATATTTAATCAGGGTGGCGTACAGGTTGATCTCCGGAAGTCTCAAGCTATGTAACAACCCCCCACCCCAACAACGGAATCAGAAATCCATAGCTGCCATGGCCAGCTATTGTGGGAGATACATTTCCAACTTAGCCACCATAGCTGAGCCGCTGAGAGCCCTTACCAAGGCTAATGTCCCTGGGCAGTGGGGTCTAAAAGAAGAAGGTGCATTCCAGACAGTGAAGTTGGCCCTACTAAGCAAAGGTATCATGGCCTACTTTAACCCCGAGAAGCAGACTGAGCTACTGGTCAAAGCCAGCTCAGTGGCCTGCTAGCTATGGGCAACATGTTTCTGACACCTACTGAAACAAGATAGTCCCATATAGAGCAATAAGCGCTCACCATCAAGTGGGTGTGCAGGGACCTCCACCTATACCTCTGCGGAACACCATTCCGGGTGATCATCGACCATCAACCGCTCATCGCTTGGTTCCGTGGGACTGCTCCACACCCTCCTCTCGGATTGAGCAGTGAGTTATCCAATTGCAACACTATCAAATGGAGGGCGTGTACCGAGCGTTGTCCAAGAACCCAGCTGATTTCCTTTCCCACCATCCACCTCACCCCAGGGAGAAAAACGATGTCAGCACAGCAGCCACTGAGGAGCATATCAGCGTAATATCTAAAAACACCTACCCATGAGCAATCAGCCTTCAAGACATCACAGTGGCCATGGCTGAAGACCTGGTCATGGTAAAGGTGTGGCATGCCTTACAGAACGGGTCGTGGTGCAACTCCCTAAGAGATGCCAATGAATGACAAGGTCCGGAGAAGTTCAAGACAAGTTATTTGCTACAACAGTTTGCCTGTTTCTGAGATAGCAGCGCTTGGTGATCCCAAAAGATCTACAGTGCCAAAAAACTGATCTATCCCATTGGGGACATCAAGGAACAGCCAAAAAGAAGGCCCAGATGAGGGAAAAGATCTGGTTATCGATGACGTAGTAAGACAATGTTTCTCATGCCAGCTCACCAGCTCCCAAGAAGTGCCGGCACCCGTCCTGTCCACAGAGCCCTGCACTGCACCCTGGATCAAAGTGAGCCTTGGGTTTAGAAGTTTCTAAGACGAGAGGTCAACATTGTTGTAGTGTGCGGTGTCTCAAAGTACCCCTTTGTTGAGATAGTCGAATCAACAGCATTCACCAATGTAGCCCCTGCCTTAGAAAGGGCCTTTGCACTGTTCGACCTGCAAGAAGAACCAAAAACAGACAATGGTCCACCATTCCAAGGAGCTGACTTCAGAAAGCTACTCAAAAACTCTGAATACACCACTGCTGCATCACACCCTAATGGCCACAAGCGAATGGGGAGGTAGAACGATTCATGCGAGCACTCAACAAAACTCTAACAATTGCAGTGGTAGAGGGGACCAACCCTGTGGTCAGTATTTAAAGATTCTTGAGTACTGAGGAACACCACACTGTACCTACC
This sequence comes from Lissotriton helveticus, assembly GCF_964261635.1. Lineage (NCBI taxonomy): Eukaryota > Metazoa > Chordata > Amphibia > Caudata > Salamandridae > Lissotriton > Lissotriton helveticus. Next base: position 1,173,446,056 of record NC_136070.1, read on the forward strand.
ACCCAGTGTTCTCCTTGGTACACTACCCCTGTTCACCCAGAATGAGCTACAACACCATATGACCCTGTGAGTACCCAGACTCAATGCACTTGAACCAATGAGCAGGCAAGCAGGAAGCAGAGAGCCAGGACACAGAAAATCTCATCGGGAATTAAGTGTTACTCAGAGACCGTTGACCGGGATGGAAGTTCTGAATGCTGTTTGAATCTGGTGTTTGGACTATCACCTGTGTCAGTGTGGTTACAGCTAATAAAAGAAAGTGGTGAACTAGTCACCAGGAATGTATCTTGGTTTCGCCGAGTGGATTTTCATGAACCACCTGAACCAGAAACAGAAGAGGAAGATGAAACATGGCAATCCCCAAAAAACACCCAAAAACCAAATTGAGGCTGACCACAACAACATGGCCCCAGCCCAAATACTTCAGGAGCCAGTCCAGACACTGTTTTGCATAGTAGGCAGACCTCGAGGAAGTGAGAGGACACTACAGTCACCATCGGTATCACCTCAGGCCTAACCCACCGCCATGTCAGAGCCTCAGAAACTTTGCATGCTGCATCCATCAGCCAAGATCATCACCAAGTTGGGGACGGATGTAACAGCCATCATAGCCCTACACCTGTGATGAGTCTGATGCCCAAGAACTACTGTTTGCACATCCTCTAGCCAGGCATGACCCGAGGCTATATAGTAAATGGGTGGGACGGGTCGTGGTCTTCATGCCCACACAAGATAACCAGAGTGCATGTGTGGGCATTAGTGCTGGGGTTGTTGGACCTACCCACACAGGCCTCGTGACTGCATGCTACGGACCTCACTCCACCCATAAGAGTGTGAGCACAGGTAATCCAGGTGTGTTTTTCACTTACCCTGACTAAAGTGGTAGTCCCTACTTGGAGAGGGTGCAAACCTCTGCTAGCTAGAGACTTCATTTCTAGCACTATACAAGTTGAAGATTTGCCCGGGATTAAAATCTCAAAATAATTAATCAGATCACCGCCCTGTCTCCCACAGATTACTGAGCTTTCCTCTGAATAGGGATTAACACGCAAGATCTACAGGTACGATCTTTAATCTGTAATCCTGGTAACAAGTCGAATCATTGGAGACATGAGGGAAAAAAGATATTCCTACCTGTCGAACATTGCCCACAAGCTATATAGGGGAAGATAAACTAATCTATTTGTTTTTCAGTGATAAGGAATCTATGTTCAACTGGGGTATTACGTCTATGAATAACATTTCATTTTCTTACCTCAATTAAAGTGTTTTGTATTTGATTATTACACTAAATAAATTAATCAATTAGGGGCAATGTACAAAGGGATTTACTTTTATGAGTAATGCCCCCGTAGAACCACTTCATATTCACATTCTCATAAATGCATTTAAGCATATGCTGGTCCTACGTCTTATGTGTTGAGAACTTCACCATTAGTAATAGATTTTGTATGTGAATGTGAGAGTGGCACGGGAGGGTGAATGGAAGAAAGGGAAATTAAGGCAGGGCACAGGAAAGTACTAACAAATATAAAAACACACATGGTAAATCAGTTGCAATTAGCAAAATATACACAATCTGGTCCAGTTGTACTGGTGCCCAAAAAGGCTCAGATCAAGTCCAGCCAAGCCTTGGAATACGTCACACAACACAAATTTCCACTCACAGGTAAACAACCAATTGAGAGAGAGGATAGGGTTATCCACATAGTGATCTTTACCTAAAAGAAAAGTACACATTAATGAAAGAAAAAAACTGTGTAACACCTCAGCTTATTGCTTATACCAATAGATAGCAAATTCTAAAAGTATTTAAACCATATACAAATCTAGATCTAAAATATAAATCTTTAGACAAATAGTCTAACTTGACATTTTCCTCAGGTGGTGTCTTTTTCCCTTTAGTCTGCAATCCGTAGTTTAAAATAAAATAGGTGGACATCTCTACCTACATTATTATGTCAGAATATAAATTACAAAAATATCAGTTAATATGTCAATATTTGCCTAAACAGCGCTTAACAAATATTGTTTCTTTAAGCACAGTTTTTTCATTATTAACTGAAAAGTTAGCCAATTTTGGTAAACAATATATAGGACATTATATTTTTGTCAGATTATATATATTCCACACTATTCTTGTCTCATAGCCTCTTTACACTATGTGGAATTACATTTGGAGGATTTAAACCTAAAATATTGCTTTAAAGTTACTGCTAGTATCTTTACATTCGTATTTTGTAGATAATTTATCGGGGTGAATATCTCCCCATGAACATTTGCCTTTGAGAACATGGCTTTGTTTTCTTAGCAAACCGATATTTGCAAATGCCAAATTTGTACTTTAACTTTGGAATCATTGGCAATCCTAGATGCATTTTCTGCCTTCAAACAATATTCATGAACTCAACTACAATAAAAGGCAATGCGGCTTCTATTTTAAGCATAACTTTACAATTACCATATAAATGTGGATTATGCCTTACCATCAGTACGAAGAACTAAGGGTGTGGCAGATCCAAGCACTCGGCTGCTTGTCACAGTGCTGGTCACAACGCATGTGTAATTGCCAACATCCGAAGGCTCTACCTTTGCTATGTACAGATGCCCAGTTTCCTGAGAAACAAATCTGCGCCGATCTTCTTGTACAAAGGATGGATACTCGTTAAAGATCCAGGCATACGAAAGCTCTAAAAGTATTGCAAATTGGGGTAAAAAAGATTGATTAAACAGAAAAATCATTTGAAAAGCCAAAGTAATTATTTTAATACATTTTGTTTTTCACTGAGAATATTTTTTTATTCTTGGCACATTTGTGTATACTGCACATAATACAAAGAAATAGTGAAAAAGACTATAAAGAGGATATAGAAATGTCAACATGAATTTGATTGTTTTCCATAAAGTTTTTAACATTATATGGGTAAGTATTGTTCAATAAGTTCATGAACCCAATATTATTTAATGCAGCTTGCCATTTTTCTTTAGTATTTCTAAACATTCAATTACAGTGTATTGAGAGACTAACATTCGCCAGGCTCTGCCCAAAGAAGGTTTAAGTGCATCACATGCAATGTAGAGACTATCTTATGAATTCACTTGAAACTACCAATAATAGAAGCACAACAATTGGTAGACGTAATTTCTGTCATTCAGAGTTGAAATACAAAACTTTAAGAAATTGTGCTATACAGCTTTCTTGTCCAGTGTTTTTCTTAAAATATTGCCAGGTGGATCATTTCTCATTTTCAAAACTGTAGTGTTAGAAACTGGGTTTTGGTTGGCAGAGGTCTGCATCCTCTCCAAGCAGGAACCGCAATCCTAGTCAGGGTAAGCAAGGTACACACTAAAAGACAACCTGTGCTCACCCTCCGGTAGCTTGGCACAGAGCAGGCAGCCTTATGTAAAGAGGCAATGTGCAACACACACACACAGTAACGCAATGAAACACCACACAACACTCCACACAGGTTTAGAAAGACAGACAATAATTGGATAATAATTGTATATATAAATCAAGACCAAAACAACAAAAATCCTCTAAGTAATAGTCGAGATATGATTTTGTAAAGAATAAAAAGAGTTCTAGCACTTAGAAGCAATAAGCAATAATGGGGCTTATCTGGTCGTCTAGTGTTCAATCCGCCTGCGATGATGCCTAGGCTGGCTATAGGACCCACGCAGGGCCTGCTGAGCAAGTACCTTAATCTTTGTCGTAGCTCGTGATGCGTTGATGATCCCTAAGCAGTTAAGTAGTTGGCTGGATTTCTCTATGCAACTGCGGTGATGCGTCTGGTCTGTTAAGTGAAGTGCCGGTTCCAAGTGCGGCTGTTCCAAATGCCATGTGCAGGGTTAATCCATAATGGAGGGGTGATGCGTTGATCTTTTCCACTCAGTGGCAGCGATGAGTTGGTTCGAAGTGGTGGTTCCAGATGCGATGTGGAGGTTCTGTGCGCAGCGGTTCCAAAGGCGATATGTCAGGTTAATTCATGCTGGATGGGCAATGTGTTGTTGATCTTCTTCATGCAGTGGCGATGATGAGTTGGTTCCGAAGTGGTGGTTCCGGATGCAATGCATTGGTTCTCAATACAATGCGCTAATTCTATTCACGATACAGGGTCGATGCACCGGTTCTGCTCCAAGCACACAGGAGATGCATTGATTTCTCTGGTGCAAGTATCTGTGTCCACTCCCAGTAAACCAGGCACAGGAGCAGGGGTAGAGACTTTGATATCCCTGAGTCTCAAGCAACAGGAAGCAAGCCAAGTAGCTTTTGAAGTTCATTCTGGGTTCATGGCAGAGACCAGCTTTGCCTTAGTAGGTTGAAAGAGCAGCAGACAGCACAGCAGCACAGCAGAAAAGCAGTTATTTCAGAGCAGCAGTCCAGCAGAATGACAGTCCTTGTAGCAGTACAGCAGTTCTTCTGACAGAGATTCTTTACAGTCCAAAAGTGCCTGATTTGGTGGGGTCAGAGACCCAGCACTTATACCCAATTGTACCTCTGAAGTGGGGGGATGAATTCAAAGAATCTATGACAAAATATCGAACACAAAAATATCTACATGCAAAAATATAGCAACAAAAATATCGATTACAATAATATCGATATCCTATCCCTAACAAGGTAAGTACAAAAATATCGAAAAAATAATATAGATGTCAAAAATATTGTTTTTTTGAAAAATATCGTTTTTTTAAATAAATATAAAAATGTTATATTAATAAAATAATACTTATAAATATAATAAACATAGTTAAAAATATATCATAATATTTAAAATGAATAAATTATGTAATAAAAACAAATAATAATAAAGATACAATACATAGTAAATACTTCATTAATAATAACTCAAAAAAATTATTTTAATAACTTATAAATAAATGAAAATATAATAAATTACAAATAAATGTATAAACATAAAATATTAATATAAATAACTATTCATAAAAATGTACTACAAATTAAAAAAAGTAAGTAAATGTTAGATAGCGTAGGGGTAAAAATTACTATTCCCACTCCAAAGAGTGCAACGGTAGGGAAAGTGTTGGATAGCGTAGGGGTAACAATTACTATTCCCACTCCAGAGAGTGCAACAGTAGGGAAAGTGTTGGATAGCATAGGGGTAACAATTACTATTCCCACTTCAGAGAGTGCAACAGTAGGAAAATTGTTGGATAGCGTGGTGGTAACAATTACTATTCCAACCCCAGAGAGTGCAACAGTAGGGGAAGTGTTGGATAGCGTACGGGTAACAATTACTATTCCAACTCCAGAGAGTGAAACAGTAGGGAAAGGGTTGGATAGCGTAGAGGTAACAATTACTATTCCAACTCCAGAGGGTGCAACAGTAGGGAAAGTGTTGGATAGCGTAGGGATAACAATTACTATTCCAACTCCAGAGAGTGCAACAGTAGGGAAAGGGTTGGATAGCGTAGAGGTAACAATTACTATTCCAACTCCAGAGAGTGCAACAGTAGGGAAAGTGTTGGATAGCGTAGGGGTAACAATTACTATTCCCACTCCAGAGAGTGCACCAGTAGGGAAAGTGTTGGATAGCGTAGGGGTAAAATTACTATTCCAACTCCAGAGAGTGCAACAGTAGGGAAAGTGTTGCATATCGTAGGGGTAATAATTACTATTCCCACTCCAGAGAGTGCAACAGTAGGGAAAGTGTTGGATAGCGTAGGGGTAACAATTACTATTCCAACTCCAGAGAGTGCAACAGTAGGGAAAGTGTTGGATAGCGTAGGGGTAACAATTACTATTCCCACTCCAGAGAGTGCAACAGTAGGGAAAGTGTTGGATAGCGTAGGGGTAAAATTACTATTCCAACTCCAGAGAGTGCAACAGTAGGGAAAGTGTTGCATAGCGTAGGGGTAAAAATTACTATTCCCACTCCAGAGAGTGCAACAGTAGGGAAAGTGTTGGATAGCGTAGGGGTAAAAAAATACTATTCCCACTCCAAAGAGTGCAACAGTAGGGAAAGTGTTGGATAGCGGTAAAAATAACATACTTATAAATAAAAAACATTTTTAAATTAATAAAAAACCTAACTATTAAATGAATATAAACAATTTTCAAATATCAATACATACTTATTAAAAACATGATTAGCAATAAATATTAAACTAAAAATATTCTTAAAAAATTCCATTTAATAATATTTAATTACCACTTAATAATTAATAAACAATTATATAATTAACAAAATAATTATTTGAAAAACATTATTACTTCATTGCATTTAAATTACTTCCCACCCTATTCTCCTATAAACCCACAACCCACTACAGACCAAATTTATGAATTAATCAATTAATAAAAATTAATTACCAATTAATTAAAATTAATTACTAATTAATTAAAATTATTTTATATTTCCTAATAATTAATAATTAATTTAGTATAATTAAATACTTCCCACCCTACTCCCCTATAAACCCACAACCCGCTACAGAACATAATTATCAATTAATTAAATTTAATTACCAACAAATTAAAAATATTTACCAATTAATTAAAATTCATTTATATTTCCTAATAATTAATAATACATTTTGTATAATTTAAATACTTCCCACCCTATTCCCCTATAAACCCACAACCCGCTACAGAACATAATTATCAATTAATCAATTAATACAATTTAATTACCAATTAATTTAAATTAATTACCAATTAATTAAAATCTATTTATAATTACTAATAATTAATAATTAATTTAGTATCATTAAATTACTTCCCACCCTATTCCCCTATAAACCCACAACCCGCTACAGAACATAATTATCAATTAATCAATTAATACAATTTAATTACCAATTAATTAAAATTAATTACCAAATAATTAAAATCTATTTATGATTCCTATTAATTAATAATTAATATAATATAATTAAATTACTTCCCACCCTACTCCCCTATAAACCCACAACCCGCTACAGTACTAAAATACATAAATTAATTAAATTACATAAAAATACATTAAAAACATAATAAACACATATTTAATATACAAAAAATAATATAAAAATTGATATTAGTAACATCGAAATTATTAACATCGATATTACTAACATCGATATTTAAAACTTCGATATTAATAATTTCAATATTAATATCTATCGATATTACTTACCTTCTATATTATGTCCCTTCGATATTTAAACATCGATATTATTGTATATCGATATTTAAATTTCGATATTTTGTCTGCATACCGAATTCAAAGAAGGGTCTTTGAAGTACACAGAATCTCTGTATTCTCAGCCACGGCTCCGGACTACCTGTGGGGGTTACCAGTCCTTGGTATGGGGACAGGACCCTGCCTGTTCAGGAGTGTCAGCCCCTCCCTCCCTTCCAGTGTAGGTAGAGCCGTCCAAATGCAGATGAGTACTCAGACACAGCTAATCTTCCTGTGTTTGTGGCTGTCTAGAGGGAAAATACAAAGTGTAGCTGTTGCCCACCTCAGATGAGTATTAGACACTGCAGGCACATAGAGCTGTAAGAGCAGAGACACGTGCACTTTCTGAAAGTGGCATTTCTAAAATATTAATGTCAAATCTAGCTTTATAAGTAAAGAGGATTTGTCATTACCATTCCAAATATATAAAACATGACACAGCTACTCATTTCTTATTGGGAATTTCAGCTTAAATGTGTTTTAAGAAATTCCCAATGTTAACCTTTGAGAGGAGTAGGCCTCACAGTAGTGAAAACTAATTTAGTGGTGTTTCACTACCAGGATATGCAAAACATGTCCTACCTTTTACTTACACTACACCCTGTCCTATTGCATATCTAGGGCCTACCTTAGGGGTTGCTTAGGTGTAATAAAAGGAGAGTTTAAGGCTTGGCAACGGGGTTTAAATGCCAAGTTGAAGTGGCAGTAAAACTGCACACACAGGCACTGTAGTGACTGGTCTGAGACATATTTCAAGTGTGTGGGTGACACAATCAGAGCTACAGGCTAACTAATAGCATTTAATTTACATGCCATGGGTATATGCTATACTGCTTTACAAGGGATTTACACTGGTTGGCACTGGTGCAGTTCCCAGAGTCCTAAAGCCAACATATATAAGGTCAGAAAGTGAAGAGGAGAATGGTTTGGGGTGACCCTTCAGGGAGGGCCATTTTCCAAATTGAAGAAAGACATGCTAAAATAATTATGCTTGAATTTTAATGGAGGCAGATTATGAATTTAATATTACACAACTATGCTTGTGTTCTAGCAGTACAGTATGCACAGTAGTACTGCAAACAACATATTTGTTATGCGTCATCTAATTAATCAATCATCCTGTTTATGTGTCAGTGATCAGGAAAGCTAACATCCTGAGCCACATGATAAATTTCACAACACAGAAAGCAAATTAGTCAAGCAATTCAATGATATAGACAGGAAACAGGACAGGCATTCATATTTTCCAAGCGTATTTGCGTACTTGTGTCTTGGATTACGATGCTAATTATAAACATCTACATATCTCCTATCACCAGGCAGGTTGTGAGAGTACCACCTTCATACCTCTTTTAAGTAATTGGGCCATTGGTTGAGGGGGATGTAAACCCCATTCAAGCAGGTACCAAAATTCTTGTCAAGGTGAACCTTAAAATTCACTAAATTAACATATCATGGCACACAAGCAGTCAGGATTAACTTAGAGAAATCTGTAAAGATTGTATGCATCAAGCAAACAATAACAAACTAACAAACAACACAAATAAAATCTCAAACAAATTGAGTACATTTTAATCTTTAAAATTAAACTAGTTACAAATAGCTCTTAAAAGCACAAAGCTGTGGTTATCTGGTTGCACTGGACTGGCACAAAGTGACAAGGTCAGGTCGACCATGAGTACAGGGACCAGTTTAGTCCTGCTGAAAATGTTACCTTACATCTTTGACATGAAGCTTTGCATCACACTGTGTTGATTCCAATGAGGAGCTGCGAGAGCTGCGATAAAGTCTTGTGTCGAGTTATGTTTTGCTCGGCTAGCGGGCAGGTCGCACGCTTTCCAAGGCGATCGGGAATCATGGGAGGACACTTTTGTGCAACTCCGCATCAGCTCATTGGAGCCTTCCCCCGACTGTAAGCGGTGGGTATAATTGTTGAACGTAGTAAGGTATACTCTATATCTTTTTTTCACAGGGACAGCACAGCACTAAGCAAGACACGTGTACTTATCTGTCCCCTTAGGAGTAGTTTACCACATTTTTCCAATGGCCCTGATGAAGTGCCTTGATCTTCTCATACTTTACTGGCAAGAAACATGTTGACCATCACTTACACCTTTAGCTAATGTGGACCATTACATCCACCTAAGCCCACAACTGTTTTTAATATAACCTAGGGTTCAACACATTAAAAACCCTATTGACGAAACCCTAAGAGTTATTTTTAATACCTTGCTGCACTCTACTCACACATGACACCCTCATCATCACACCTACACTTCACAGATGGCAGCTCATGAGAACTCCAGCAAAGAACCCCCTCGCGGGGCCAGGCGGGCAATGCTGTACCAGCCCAACGAGGATCTGCCCAATGATGAAGCATGACACCCCTTGGGGTGTGTGAGGGCTCTTGCTCGTGAAGGATCAGATGCCTCAGACTTGATCACTCAGGACCCTTCTGACCTATCTTCCATAGGAACTGCACACCTTTGTTATCAGTCAAACCCAGAGGCATGTGTGCTGGACCTTCAACTAGCCCTTTGTCCCTCCTTGTGTATTTGCTTTATGATTCTAGGCCATAAACTCATTAGCCCTAATGGTAGCGACCTCCCTGGGTGGGCCCTAGGATCCACATCTATATTCAGGAATTAACACCTAAGCGTCCTCTAAGTGCACCTCTTTGGATTATCTACATATATGAACAGGAGACACAGGAGCTTCTACTCTGCGTAATTCATATTATCTTAGTTGGATGTTCATCATTAAGTTTTGAAAGTAAGTGTTTAATCCTTTCAATCTCCGGTGTTTAACCATGACCAGTAGTGCGCTTCATCTCATGATATACCCCTTGCTTCCCTTCATTGTAGGTCTCTAGTACGCTAGTCGGTCTGGCAGCGCTAGGTGCATAGGCTTCCCACACTAATCTCCTTACTAGGCTGGTTCTTTGGTAGATTTGGTACTCCTACCCCAATTACATGAGTAGCTCATTTTGTTCTCGGCACTCTTTACCAGTAGGGTGTACAACTCTACATTAAATCATTGGTTTCACACCTTCTTTCTCTATACACAACACTAGGCCGGTTTACACAGGGATCATTATTCCTTCCATGATCCCCTTCTAAATAAAGGAATTGAGTTCGTTTGGCCTAAGTCACTGGGCTTTACAGACAAGACACCTATTCTCCTGTGTCTCTGTCCTTCGTGAAGGGTCTAAGTCATGTCCCTCATTTCTCTTATGAGCCCATATAATAAGTAATTTTATATACCAGAATCTACCCACTGGGCCCCTTTTTCTTCATCCTCTTCTGATACATATACGGAGTCCTACCCATCTGTTGAGTTCACTAAGCCCCTTGTCTTATTCTGACTGGACGCCCACCTCGGGGCACCTTACTATATCCTGAGGGTAACATCATGTCCCTCTTATTCTTCTCTTTCTACTTGCACAAACCTATACACAATACAAATTTATTAATTTACCCTCTAGGCAAGTGTTTACTAAAATAGAATCATTCTTTATGAGGGTTCCACCCGGTTTTTCAGTTCCTGAACCTGTTGTTGTTTTTATTTTATAGATATTAGGTGCTCACACACCTTGTCCTGATGATGATCTCAATTTGATGAGATCGAAATGCCGTCAATCACAGATCAATTTGACTCCCTTTTCTTATATAAATAACTAAAGGAGTCAAAGCATCTTTTTGTTATCCTACATGTTCTTAATGATTTCACTTACCGCTGCTTGTTTCCTTCATGTAATTGTGAGCACCTTATCACATTATATGCAAAAGAATCTCAAAACATATATACAGTGAATACATTAATTGCATTACACAGTCAAGTACTGTCCTGAGTTTATACCTGCCTTCTGTGAATTATGTATTGTTGGGTCCTCAAAAAATTGCCTAAGACCCTTGGTGTTTTTAACAGTCTTGAGACCATTTGGCCTTATTTAACCATTCTTTTTTTATCACCCTAGGTTCTCGAAAATTGTGGTGTCCCCTTGTTCTCTAATATGAACCGCAACTGGTCCTGACCATGCTGTTTGCCCCTCTAAAAGCTACGGAGCTCTTCTACTTCGATGGCAAAGACAAAGACCTCCAAGGCTCACCGAGACATCACGCTGCAGCAGGCCACCATCCTTGAACCAAAGTAAGGATTGCTGAAGCAGATCACTTGATGTCAAGAGAAAAAGCTCCCAAAAAATGACTAAGTGCAAAGGTAAACTCTTGACTGGCACCAACCAGTCATATCCAACCCACTCTCCATCATGGTTGGCCTGAAACTTTGACTTGGTCCCGGTCCAGTGTAACCAGATAGCTGCAGTTGTCGCTTTTGACTTTTTGGCACTAGAAAACACATTGTTGCATTTAATCTTAAAAAATTCATATCTCCGGTTCCCGATAATGGATTATTGTCATTTTTGTGTCATTTGAAAGATAAAAATATTCTCTGTTGTGATACATTACAGTTAGATTTTTATTGTGTGTTTTGTTTTAAATATTTACTGTTTTGGTGATTTTAAATGCTTTACACACCTATCTCATAAGCGAAACCTAACTGCTTGTCGGCCAAGCTACCAAGGGTTCAATCAATCAAGGATTGAGCAAATATTAATTTGTTAAAACTTGACTGGAACATATTTGTTATTGTGGTGTTAATATTAGCTTTAGATGCCTACCTGCACCTACTAATAAACCATCTACCAACACTATGGCTACGACGAGGAGCTGCCCATCCTTCACGTAATTATAAATGAAGCAAAAGAAGGCTTCACAGTGCCCAGTTCCAGGCACCCCATTATGGTCTCATGGCAGTTTTTGCATTTCAAAATAATAAGGGTGAATCTTGAAGACAGTTTCATCACAAAAGTATTTGAGCTAAGATTAATCCCAAAAATAACTATTTATGCAAACAGTACAACCTCAGAATAGTTTGACCGTAAGCAGGGGACACAAGGTTGCCCAATGTCCCTGTTGTTGGTTATTCTGTAACATTAAACACTGTTCTGTGAACTCTGCAACAATAGGACATGCATAGAACAGAACTCAAATAAAAGAAGCTGTATACATTGAAAACATTATTGTCTATGCCTTGACCTTATAGTTTTGCGCCGCTAGGCCACCAAGATACTGTGACAGTTGCTCTCATCTTATTTTTGGATGGGAAAACAATACTCAATTTTCCTACCTGGTTCAACCATGCACAATATGGGAAACCTGGGAAGGGGAAAACTTACAATGGACCACACCTGCTGAGAGAAACCTCCCTACGTGACAGGGGCTTTGAATTGTATCCTTTTTTGGCCACAAATTCCTCCAGTGGGATAGTGTTTGTAAAGTAAACACAAATGCCAAATGGGTAAAAATATATTCTGCATGCCCGGACTCCTTGAATTGATCTGTATGCCAAAGGCAAAGTGATTTCCACGAGGTAGCCAGCATTTATAATTGTGGTGGTTGGTATTACTCAGGAGAACTATTTGTGCGCTTCCCATACACCTCTGAAGCTCAAGTAAGACTCTTAAGCTCCAAATTCATTTAAAATAAGAGAAAAACCTGGCTTTTACTGGAACACCTGCACCATTATAAGCACAGGACAGAATGATATTGGTCTATTCCCACAACAAATCCTCAATCAATGTTGATGTCAAAAGGTGCTAAATGGTTAACGGCAGAAAAGGATTGTAATTCTGACCCAACATTGCTATGATAGGAATATATCTATGAAGCTCCAACAATCTTCTATCCATGTCAGCCGTAGGCAAATGTTTAAGACAAGCTATGACAAAACAATTATCGAAGACAGCCGGAGCACTATGATCTTGGAAACAAAGATTTATTGCAAAAATAGGTAACACTCAATTCTAGCCAACACTGAACAATAAAAAGATAAAAATTGAAAGTGAAATTATAAACTGAACACAATGGAGCATGGAATAGATATACAGTCATGTATTGTTAGGACAATTTGATTTTTGCTTCTCCCCATGACTACAAGCTGAATGTGTTTTTTATCCAATTGTACTCCTTTCTTTCAATCAAATATATAAAATAAGATATTCTTTCAAAGTACTAGGTTCCCCGTGTTTCTTATATCAAGATTTTCTGTTTATTGTTGTCTGGTGACACTAGTGGACTGCAGCACGCATTGCGCCACCACTAGAGTAACTTTGAAAAGCATGACTGCAGGCCTATAACTGTAACCTATCTATGCAGTTTTAAAAGTCAATTCAAAGCTGTCAAAATAACTAATTTTCACACGTCTAAAACCTCCTTTCAAATAGTAGAATGTCACTGTAAAGTAAGCCTTAATGCTGAATGATGCAGGGTGCATGGTCTTTAAAAGTATGACTTGTTACTGCTAAATGGAAAACATGTCCTTACAGTGACAAAGCCCCAAAAGCAAATTCCATTTAGCAGAATTAGCTGTTGCACGGGAAACAATTGAGATGTAATATTAAAATTTAGGTATGGGATAATTCAAGTCAATACCTTCACAATCTGACTTGACTGAAAGGGACTCTAGATGCACGTCGTGCCCATTAGGCGCAAACGAGGATATTGTGCACGTCTTGTTTTTTTCACAGCTTATGCAATACCTAGACGAAAGTGGATTAAGCCCCTCTGCAGAAGACTGAATAGTAGAAGTTATCTAGAGGTACTAAGAATATTAAAATCTGATAGCTCCCAACTTGTGGTACTGGGCATTTGTAAATTTCTGTTGGCTGGCAGTTTTATAAGGAGTAAGAAAGGGCAACAATTTTAAAATGTTCTTAAACATTTTAAACATTCGAAAGTTTTGGAGTTGTATGTGACAATTGAACAGTAATTTATGTACTGCATTTACAACATACTTGAAAGAAGTCATGATCTCGGTGTAACACTTTAGCCCAGAGAAACGTATAATTTTTGTATGTTTTGTTTTTAATTACTTTATTCTTGAAATTCAGTTTTATATATTTGTACTAGATGGGTCAAAACTGAAATGTTTTAAAGAATGTGTTTGTATGCTCTAATGATTCTTTGAATCGAATAAAGAGATTTTGATGATGATGGTGATGATATTAAAATTGAACAATGTAGTCTTGCTTGGGAAACATCTGCAAAGTTCACTTCTGAACTTTTTAAAATATGTATCACAAACCCGGTCCACGTTAAAGCAGGATTTCTACTAAACATTTTACATGAGGTACTTTTAAAGTCAACATTTACCTGTCCAATCCCTCTAGGTCATAGAAATGTTCTCCCAAGCACTCTGTTGAAGCGCTCAACTAATCTGTTCTTATGGGGATTATAATTTGTGGTCTTAAAGCCCTTATTCCTTCTTTCTTAAGAAAAGAGGTCAACTTTTCTACCATAAATTGTAGACCATTTTTCAAAACAATTACCTCTGGGCAATCCTCATGCCTGAAAATCTTTTAACAAAATGAGACCACGTTAGCTGTTTTTACCTTCTTCATGAATGCAACCTCTGGCCATTTGGAAAAATAATCCATCAACACTATCTATTTTCATAACCAAAACTTTTGAACGGACCGCATATATCCACACCCACACTTTCTAAAGTTCTACTAGGAAATGCCACTGATTCAACAGGTGTTTCGGAAATCCTGTGTGTTTTGTCACTACACATGCAAGGCACACAATCCCTCACAAATGTCTCAACATGATTGTCCATGCCCGGTCACCAGAAATCATTACGTGCTTTCCTCTTCATGGCCGATGTGCCACTATGTCCTTCATGCAACAAAGTTAACATTCTTTGAAGCAACCCCTCTGGAACTGCTAGACTGTCACTCCTCCTAACAATATATCTCACTACAGATAGTTCGTCCCACACAGGGACATACTCACTCAACTTCGCTCTCTTTTCTTGACTCAACTATTGGTAATTTGTAATTCCCAATTAATGCTTGCATAACCAGATCCTTTGACAATGCCGCCTTCCACTCCTCCTCCCAAATAGGTCCCTTACACACATCACTGACTTCTGTCACCATCCACTCATCCTCTTCATATTGTGTACCATCATCCACAGGCATGTGAGACACACAAGTAGCATTTACATTTTTGTAGCCTGGAACATACTTTATAATACAAGTATAAAGCTGGAGGTAATACAACCACTTAGCTGTACATGGAGTAGCTTTCCCTGCACCCTCGGTGTTGAAAAAATCAATCGGTCTGTGGCCCATACATAATTTGCACTGCGAACCCCACACGTGCAACCTGAAATCACTGCACCTCCCTCTTTTTCTATGGTGCGATATGTTGTTTCCACACCCTTAAGAGTATGTGATGAAAATGCTACCACCTCTTCCTGTCCTTCGTCCACCTGCATCAAGACTGCACCCAGACCATATGCACTAGCATCTGTTACCAGTTGGTGGCATCATTAGGATCAAAATGTTTGAGAGTCCCAGCATCAATGATTGCTTTCTATATTTCTACAAAAGCAGCTTGACCGTCATCAGGCCACTCAATACCTGACCCCTTTCATCATTAGGGACCATACCACATGTACCTTCTCAGAACAATGCCTAACAAATTAAAAATAATATGGTGCCAGTCCTAAAAAGGTCCTCAACTGTTCTTTTCTCAAATGCCTCCACTAACCTCCTTTTGGGTTTGACACCTTGAGGGTACAACGTGTGTCCCAAATATTCAATTTCATGTTCCCCAAATCTGCATTTGTCAACACCTATTGTCAAACAAGCCTGTTTCAATTTCATCAACACCTTATCCAAAATAGAATCATGATGTTTCCTGTCTGACCCCCACACTAATATGTCACCTGCAAACACATGACATTGGAAAACCCACGTAAAGCACCCTACGTGATTCTCTGAAAACTACGGATGCAGAGGCAGCCCAAATGACATGCGTGCAAATTGGAAAGCCCCTTTGGGTGTTATGAAGGATGCCAGGTACTTAGAGTCAAGATGTAATTGTACCTGGTGATAACCACATGACAAATCCAATACGGAAGAAAACTGGGTACTGGATATCTGTTTATCCAGATACACTCGTTCAAGTCCCTTAAATCCACACACGTGTACATTTCCATTGCATTTTCTGTCCAAAACAATGGGACTGCGCCATTCAGAAGATTCAATGGGATCAATGATCCCGTCTGTACACAATCGGTCTAATTCTTCTTTGAGATGACCCCTTATTGCCAATGGAATATTGTGTTCCTTGTGCACCTTGGGTATAGCTTCACTTTAGAGTATAATGCAGTGTTTGAAATTGGGTAAACACCTCAGGTTCTTCCCAAATAATTTAGGGTATTCACTCTTCTAATCATCTTTAGTCTCCTGTTAAGTAAGCCCCACTTGCTTGGGATGATTAGGGTTGAGTACCATACCTAGGGTCCTTTGTTCTTTCCACCCAGTTATGTTCTCCCCTTCACCAGGTACACTCTTCTGTCTGCTTTTCTGCTTTTTTACAACAAAACAGTGTCAACATTCCCCATGACAGGTACATTTCCCCCACAATAGTCATGTGGTTCCACATCAGTGGAAATTAATTCACACTCACGATACTCCCATACTGCCTCATATATTAACATGTGAGGAGAGCACAAATCCACCCACAAGGACACCAGCATTCCATTCACTTCAATTACACTCATGGGGAGATTATACACCTCACACCATTGACTCACATCCTCCTCTTAATTGTCTTTCCTGTTCGCAACCTACACCTGCACTCCATTCTCATCACTGTTCTCATCATCATCTATATTGTGTGTTTGAACATCTTTAAGTCAGTTCACCCTAAATTTGGCAGTGTCAATGCTGTTTGATCTGCATACTGTGGAAAAATGCCCTAGCCTTTTACACTTCAAGAATCTGGTTTTGTCTGCCGGGCATGCAGTTGACTCTGCCAAATGACTAAAACTTCCACACCTGTAACATTGTTGTTTTCTTAGTAACCTCATGCCATCAATCAATCAATCACAGCATTTATATAGCGCACTACTCACCCGGAGGGTCTCAAGGCGCTAGGGGAGGGGGGGTCCGCTACTGTTCGAACAGCCAGGTCTTGAGCTGTTTCCTGAAGGCGAGGTGGTCCTGGGTCAGGCGGAGGTGGTTCGGGAGGGAGTTCCAAGTCTTGGCGGCCAGGTAGGAGAAGGACCTTCCTCCTGTGGTGGCTCTTCGGATGCGGGGGACGGCGGCGAGGGCGTGGCCGGTCGATCGAAGTTGGCGTGTGGGAGCGTAGAAGTTGAGGCGGCTGTTGAGGTATCCTGGGCCTTGGTTGTGTAGGGCCTTGTGTGCGTGGGTGAGGAGACGGAAGGTGATTCTCTTGTTGACCGGTAGCCAGTGCAGATCTCTCAGGTGTCCGGAGATGTGGCTGCGACGGGGGATGTCCAGGATGAGTCGCGCTGAGGCGTTCTGGATCCGCTGGAGTCTCTTCTGGAGTTTGGCGGTGGTTCCGGCGTAGAGGGAGTTGCCGTAGTCCAGGCGGCTGGTGACGAGGGCCTGGGTGACCGTCTTCCTGGTCTCGGTGGGGATCCACCGGAAGATCTTACGTAGCATGCGCAGGATGTTGAAGCATGACGAGGAGAAGGCGTTGACTTGTCTGGTCATGGAGAGGGAGGAGTCCAGGATGAAGCCCAGGTTGCGTGCGTGGTCTGTAGGCTTGGGTGCGCTGCCCAGGGCGGGGGGCCACCAGGAGTTGTCCCAGGCGGAGGGTGAGGATCCCAGGATGAGGACTTCCGTCTTGTCCGAGTTCAGTTTCAGGCGGCTGCTCATCATCCACTTGGCTACGTCTGTCATCCCTTCGTGTAGGTTGGCTCTGGCGGTGGCGGGGTCGTTGGTGAGGGAGAGGATCAGTTGGGTGTCGTCGGCGTAGGAGATGATGTTGAGGTTGTGTTGGCGTGCGATGGCTGCGAGGGGGCTCATGTAGACGTTGAAGAGGGTTGGGCTGAGCGAGGAGCCTTGAGGAACGCCGCAGATGACTTCGGTGGCTTCTGATCTGAACGGGGGGAGGCGGACTCTCTGTGTCCTTCCGGCGAGGAACGAGGTTATCCATTCCAGTGCCTTCTCCTGGATTCCGACGTTGCTGAGGCGCTGCACTAGGGTACGGTGGCAGACAGTGTCGAAGGCCGCGGAGAGGTCTAGGAGGATGAGGGCCGCTGTTTCTCCGTTGTCAAGCAGGGCTCGGATGTCATCGGTAGCTGCGATCAGGGCGGTCTCGGTGCTGTGGTTGGCCTGGAAGCCAGACTGCGAGAGGTCGAGGGATCCGTTTGTCTCAAGGAAGGCGGCCAGCTGCTTGTTGACGGTCTTCTCGATGACTTTTGCAGTATTCTACTTGTATATTGACCTCTAGTATTATCTTTTCTCTACCAAGAGTATTTTCTTTGCAATGCACACAGCCCCTTCCCACTGTTTCCTTTGGTTTCCTCCTGTATCTGTTCATCTTTCAATTACTTCAAATAGCGTGATGTATGTTCAGTTTGTTTTGTTATGCCAATGCTTTCTCGAGTTAGGGATTGTTTATCCCCAGCAACTTCTCTTGAATTTTCTAAGTACACGTCCTATTAATCATCTGATCTATTTTTATCTCCTCGTGCAAATCTTTAAATATGCACAACACAGCTCTGTTCTTAAAGAAGATACATAGGGGCCAATTCACAAAGGTAAACTGAGACGAAATTCTAACTTTACTATTTTTGGGGTTCAAAAATGGCATTTACGATTAGTAAAGTCACACTTTTGTCTCAGTTATATGTACGTTTTAGTCTTAAGTTTAACTGAGACCAAATCTGAGATAAAAGTCGAACTTCACAACCAAAACAGAGACAAAAGTCTAACTTTGCTATTCGTAAATGCGCTTTGCGAATATCGAAAGTTGTAAAGTTAGACTTTCATCTCAGTTTACCTCTGTGAATCAGGCCCATACTGTTTAATGGTATCTCTCGGTGATTGAACACACTCGAAAAACATATGCCTTTCACTCCAATGCTAAACTTATTCCCATAGGTTTCTTCCAAAGCTTTTAGAGCCCTGGTATGTTCATCTTCTGGACCTTTATCAGCATCTGACCAATGCGCGTCCTCATCCTCATTGCCTGAAATAGGCAATGTTTTTAAGACCCTTCTGCCTTCAGTACCAAGATTATGACGTAACATGGCCAGTTTTCCCTTTGCGACATACACATTGCCCCCAATAGCTTCAAGATATGTTTCAAATGCCTCCCACGTATTCTCACATGCTATCAAAGGAGGTCCTGGATCTTGCAGACACATTGGAAGAGCTACTATGGTGTGTGTCGCACACTACCTTGTTACACTCAAATGAATAAAATAACTATGAATAAATAATCACACATGTCAACGTAGACAGCACTACAGAACAACAAACTAACACAAAGTGGTATTCACTGTTGTCCAGAAGCAAACAGCATGGAAACCAACTGTATCCTCTCCAATTGCACCAACCTACCAGCTTTGCACAGCCTAATCTAATCCTTTCTCAGCTCCCCTGTGAGACAAAGATTATTTCCTCAGGGATCCTGCAGCCAATATGAAAAATGTTAAACCAACCCACTGAAGAATACACTCAGTCCTACCTCAATCTCCATTTACAGTAAAGGTTGCTTCCTCGCGGATGCTGCAGCCAATAGAATTTTACAGGTGCTGAAGCCAATAGGAAAAGTTACATCCTAAAGGAGGCTACAGGCAATAGGAATAGCACAGATACTGCAGCCAATGGGAATGATTCCAACGCAACCAAGCAGAATATAGGAAACATTACTTCCCCACAGATGCTGCAGCCATTAGAAATAGCATAGATGCTGCAACCAATCAGAATGATTCCAAACGTGGCCAATCCTGCCTCTTCCTCTCTTCCTCACCACACTGTTCCTCCCGTCGTGTGCTCCTGCACTGAACATGGCTCCTGAAACATTGTGGCGGATCTCAGGAATGCTGCTGGCCGCATGCCGCCATCTGTTGCTTGGTTGCTGGGCAGCAAACAGCTGTTTATTTATTGTTTTTTTTATTGTTTCTTTATTGGCATTCAAGGAACTTACATCATTTAATTTACATACATCGTACATCTGTATGCAATTATTACAATTACTAGTACAGTACGCGTACATTGTTAAACAACATTACAGTAGGCATATATACGTTCCACTACGCCATCTTGTTTTTTGCATCTAGGATAACTATATAAGTACCCAACTAACGAGATCCCACCCCCTCCCAACCTCAGATTACCAACAACTTTTCAGTGCCACCTTCCCTTTTACAGTGCCCAAAGTCCATTCAGGTCTTGGCATTCACTATATTGCTACTGTAATGTCTAGTGAGATACAATGCGTCATTGTCCACCCTGTGGGGAATTGTGTATAGAGGATGCTTTTGCCGGAGTTTGTAAGTCCTTTATATCTGACAGCATGGTCGCCCACACTCGCAAATCGTCCTGCAATTTCTCATCCCGTCTCACTCTCTTCATTCTTACTGCTTCCGCCGCTGCTGCCCATTCACCCAAATCTTTCAACCACAACTCAATCTTCGGGGGAGCAGTGCCCATCCATGATATAGCAATTTGCTGTTTGGCCAATGCCAACCCAAGCATTACAAACCTCCTGCTTAGTTTCTTTTGCTTTGGAGCAGGCAAGAGACCCATCAGCACCTCCTGTATACCTTTGGCAATGGACCATCCAGTCGCCTCCTGTATTTTCCCCAAAACTGAGGTCCAATACAGAGACATTGTCGTGTATTCCTATAGGTTCTGAATCAATCCCCCTATTCCTGACCCTATTCTGGTTAAACTAACTATCAAGTTAACTAACAGTCAGCCCATGAGGCAAGAAAAGCCCCCATGATGCAGATACCGTTATCTGACGCAGTCACACTACGGCACAGGAACGTGTTATCTGATTAGGTCATAACGCTTGAGATCTAATTAGACAAGCGACATTCCTCCAGCCCCTGATAAGGCATACGACGTTCTCATAACAAATCAAACCTATGACAACCTGGAAAATCCGTGCGGCCATTGTTTTGATTTCACAGAGAACTTTAGTAAAGAATGTGCTAACGAGCAAGTCGTATGACATCTTTATTGACGTATCTATGTCCATCCTTACGTCAATCTCGGCACCTTTAAGGTATAAATATTGCCGATCTTGCCCTATGCAAACACACGCGTGGTGACAAGACGGAGCAGCCATACTTGCCGAAGCCGAGAGCAGAAGCAGACCCCGCTGGCAGCAGCCCCGCCTTCCTGACGCGCTGAGAGACGCGCTGCTATCTCAAGCCGAGAGACCCAGCACCGGCGCTTCTGGGCAGCCCTCGCAGGCAGCCTGGAATATCGAGAGCAGAGAAAGAGATACCATTCCTCATTCATCCTAACTTCCAGGTACAGAACTGAATAACCCCTCACAGAGAATTCTTTAGTTATTCAATTGGCAAAAACAAACTTAACTTAAACTGTAACTTTCTATTCCCGCCCACGCATTAGACTTAGGTCAGGTACACGGGGTAGGCGTATTTAGAAACACCAGTTGAGTACGTTTAGTCAAATGTATATGTGTATGTAAATATATTTTAATCATTTCAAACATCATATGGCTCAGAAACCATATCAATGTTTTTACAGTATTATTTTATACTATTGCTTTTAATGTATGCACTTTACTTAACTATAAGTATTGCAATAATATCGATCCATTTCTCTTGTACGAGAAAAGAGACTGATCAATAAATAACACCTTTTTATTGAACACGTCCGTCTCTTCCTTTTCTCTACAATCTGATGAGACTAAGAATGCACGTACTGACTGAGTAAAATAATTGCCTTGTGCTCACACAACTCTTGAGATTGACTCTTGATTAGGGGAGAGCAAAGTTGTCATGTTCTATGGTTGTCAGAAACTAAATCCCTTCTTGTCTAATCAGGGAAGTTAATTCCTCCTTGAACATTCGAGAAAGTTTCTAGCGAACTCTGAGCTACGCTGGCAAACCCAAAAATTAAGTCTAGTATCGACAGTAGTAGACCTAGTTAACGTCTGGCCTAGGCCTTTACTGCTGTAGGTATTATTCCAATGCGCAGAGCCTATTGGAAAAATAGGAACTACACTACATGGCGCCCAACGCGTTTGGAAAGGGCGATAAAACTAACGTAAGACATTTAGAGTAACTCAGTCGTGCTTTCTCACTCAGACCCCTTTTCCCATTATACTCCAAAGACGTCTGGAGCGGGTGAAAGGTTATATCCTCCAAAACCTCGCAGGAGGGAACTCCTATGTATGGTTCTTGGTTTAGTCAACGTTGAAGGATACACTGTTCCAAAATATTGTGCATCTAATCTCTGTTTCCATAAGAAACCTGATCTGCAAACAAAACATAATACCATCCTGTCGGTAAAATGACAGACAGTGATGAAGAAAGAGAGGCAGTTAGATTACCTACTGAACTCGCAGCAGCTGATGCTACCTTGCAGGCTGCGGACGGGGATATAATACTCATCCCGGTCATCAAAAGGAGATCTATAACTCTAAAACTTATAGAAAATGGGCTGACACCTAGAGGTGGCACAGTCATATTCGTAATTGAGGCACACGAATATCGGCAGACAGAGGTATACTATTCATGGATACATTTTCCAGCAGCAAATGCTGTAACAAAGTACTTCCACTATTACAAAGTAGAGGAACCTCCTGAAACGTACACTCCTTTCGAGGAGGTGGAAGTACCACTCAAATTCCAAGAGCATTTGCTCTTATTTGATGGCGCCCTAATACATAACAATCACATTACAAGGCTCGGTCCTTTAGGTAGACCAGGAGCAACGTGGCCGGTCTTGGCCGGATACACACCACATCCAGACATCGAAAGAATGCCTGCAGCAGAGCTGTTAATACAGCTAAAACAACTACTAAAAATTCATAGACAGTTAGTTCAGTATGTAATGCGGACTTCAACAATTCAGCCAGCTATTAAACTTCCACAGCTGACCCCTCACCAGGGGAACACAAATAAAATCACACCACAGAACATCCAATCATGCCTAGGTAAAGTTCCGGCTAAACGGGAACAGATACCATTCTGGTTGGCACAGAAAATCACCCAAATAGAGGCGGTGTTTCCTGACACCACCCCGCTAGAAAAACACAAAATTCTGACTATATGTCTCCCAATGGGAATCGCACCACACATAGAGGACTGTGACACTTGGGGTACAGTCTTTGCTTCCATCTACACAAAAACGCACGGTGTTCCATCCATTTCGGTAATACCAGATGTGCTAAAACAAATTCAAGATGAATACGGTCCAGAACCTGCTTTAACTCTTGGTATGAAATTACTAAAAGACTTCAAGCAGGTCTCGGCTATATTATTAGCCAAACATAAAAGGTGAAGCAGCAAACGTGGCGATCCGCCAGAGATTAAAAGAGACAGATATAGCAGACCAACCAGCTGAAATTGCCAGAATCATAGAAAAATCCTATGAGGAACTAGGTAGAGATAGTTTAGGTGGAATACCAGTAAAACCGCAACTGACTACAAGTCCAGAAAAAATATTTTTTAATAATAATTCACCAAAAAAGAACTGGGATGGAAATCAACAATCCAATCCTAAAGAAAAGAAATTCCAGTCCAGAGGAAGGTCTCCTAGGCGAAGGGAGAAATCTCCAAACCAAAGACAGAGGTCACCGCAGAGTGACCCCTCTGGGAATAGATATAACCTTAGAAATAGGGATAATATTAAAAAACCTGATAGATATCAAGCCATTGATACACGTCCCTCTCAATCTTTTCAGAATTCCTCGCAGAAATCGGAAAGAAGAGGACGATCAGAACAGAGAGAAGAGCACGCCAAGTCCAAAGACAAGGAACCTGCTCAACTAAAAAAGAAATTACAATTTCCAAAAAAGAAGGTAGCCAGTATCAAGGTAGTTAACAATGCCGAGAATACTGAGGACACAACTGAAAAACGGAGAGTGGGCTCAGACAATGCTAGACAGCGCAGCAGAGGTGAGCATAGCTCGCAAAGTCCTTATGAATCATCTGGAGACAGTGGACACGAATAAATATCTTCAAGTGGAAACTGCAGACACCAGAGTTAGCAAACCCCACAAGATATACGAGATAACATTACGTATAGAGGGAGATAAGACTAGGAAAATAGGGGGACTATTTTGGGATAATCTCTCCAAGGGTTATGACATCCTCCTAGCTGAAAAAGACTGGCCACCAGAGTTTGTCAGGGAGTGCCCTCATGGCGAAGAAGTAATTATGCCTGCCTTCTCGAATCAAATCCCGATTCATAAAAAATATACACTTGCTAGAAAGTGGGCAGTGGCCTTAGCACCTGCTTTATATAAAAATCATGTAGGATGGGATGAGGATTCTCCTCCCCACAAAATCCAGTTAAAATCACAACCTACTGCACAAAGGCAGTACCCAATTAAGCAAGAAGCTAAAAAACAAGTAAATGAAATACTAGATCAGCTAGAATATCAGGGGGTGATTGAAACTTGCACCTCACAAATGAACAATCCTTTGTTTCCGGTCTCCAAACCAGACAACTCATATCGTCTAGTTTTGGATTACCGACACCTTAACACATGTTGCAAAACTTTTGCAGTGCAAAACTCACACAGTGCTGCACTAATGAATAACATAGTGCGCAAAAAATACAAAACAACCTTGGACATCTCCAATGGATTCTTTTGTCAAAACATAGCACCAGAGAGCAGATATTTAACTGCATTCTCAGTAAATGGCACTCAAAAGCAATTCTGTCGGTTAGCCCAGGGGTACAAGAACAGCCCGGGGGTATTCTCAGCGAGAGTAACAGAATTACTACAACTATATGATGATGAAGCATTATCTTATGTCGATGACATTTACTTAACAGATGATGACTTGGAGACTCACTTGAAAAGGGTGAACACCATAATACTTGGGTTCGCTGCAGAGGGTTACAAATTTAACTTTAAAAAATCCAGAATTGCCCATCTGACAGTCCTATTCTTAGGATATGAGTTATCAAGTGAAGGTAAAAGCCTGGCAGACAATTTCCTAGAGAAATGTGCCGTAATCCAAGCTCCTAAAACACTAAAAAACCTACAGTCAATTCTAGGCTTCCTAAATTTCGGAAGAACTTACATTGCAAATTACGCAGAAAGGGTCAAACCCCTTTATGATCTAATTAAACCAGACTTTAAAAGATCCAATTGGACTCAAACACACACAGAAATTTTGAGATCCTTACAAACAGACATGCTAATTAAAACAAAATTAGAAACACGTGACAACACACGCAATCTTGTGATTCAAGTCATCCCAGGGAGATGCGGATTCACATACCTAACCTCTAATGAGGGAGAAAAGGTACCAATTGCATTCAAATCACACTTGTACACTAAGGCTGAAATGAAATTTAGCCCAACGGAAAAAATTCTTACAGCAACACAGACAGCTATAGCAAAAGAACGAGCCCTGGCACAAGGTAAACGAATAGTAATCGTGACACCAATACCAGCCTTAGAGGCGGTAACAAAGGCAAGCATTCCAAATGCTAAAGCACTCCATCCGAGATGGATACAATGGGCTAACTCTCTTGCTGCAACAGACGTGGTGTACGAATTTGATCCTTACTTAAAAACACAAGAATTTCTCTAATATGAATTTGAATGTCCTCCGCCAACCGAAATTCTGCCTCTAGATCACTACGGCTGTATAATATATACAGACGGATCAGCACAACCCGCAGTAGGGGGTAAACAAGCTTACAGTGCTGCGTGCGCGATTGTTAAAGGTCGTTGGCACGAAGGGAAATTTAAACCAACCCTCACTAAAACACAATCCCTAGGAGATTGTACAGCTCAGCGAGCTGAACTACTAGCATTCAAGATGGCGCTTGAAAATACCGATCGAGAATTCCCCACACTCATAGTGTGCGATTCGTATTATTGCGTTCAATCTTATAATGAATACTTGCAGATCTGGCTTCTGAACGGTTTCAAGGATGCGAAAGGTGGCACAATCAAGCATAAAATGCTCTGGGAACAAGTAGCTCTTTTACAAAAAGAACTACCAAAGACTCACGTGATACATACACTGAGTCATCAACGTGATGGCGTTCACGTTGCAGGGAATTCATTGGCTGATGAGGCCGCGAAGGCAGCTGTGCAAACGGCTTCCGTAGCTGCCATCACCCGGTCAAAAACAAAAATAGACAGCGAAATATTACAAGCTGTCAGCGCTTCAGAAAAGGATTCGATAGAACCACTCCCTAAAGGCTTTCCAGTAAAATACTCATACATAACTGATGCAAACAATGTTCCTTTTGCTCGAATCCCTGGAGTGGGGGATAGGGCAATTCCAAACATGGAACATAGGTTAGGACTAATAATAGCGGCACACGAAGGGCTTGCTTCTATCCATGCTGGCGTCTCAGCCACAGTATCATTATTAAAACAGAGATACTGGTGGCCACAAATGAGAAGACAAACAAGGAACTATGTTCTAGCAT
The DNA here is from genome assembly GCF_964261635.1 of Lissotriton helveticus. Lineage (NCBI taxonomy): Eukaryota > Metazoa > Chordata > Amphibia > Caudata > Salamandridae > Lissotriton > Lissotriton helveticus. The sequence continues at coordinate 1,173,472,741 of NC_136070.1, forward strand.
GTGAAATATGTCAAAAAATAAAAGTATCAACGGTGAGACGTCCAGCGCAGACGCCCCTTCTAATCTCGGATAAACCATTAGCCTGTGTTTATCTAGACCACTGCGGTCCCTTACAAAGGGATGGTAACTATAAATATATCTTGGTCGCAGTGGATTCATGCACGAGATTCATATGGATGTGGCCCCAGCGAACGGCTGACGCCAGAACTGTTATAAAAGATTTGCGAGTCTTTATCGGCACATACGCAATTGGCATGCTGCATTCGGACAATGGTCCTGCTTTTAGCTCTCGGGCTTATAAGGAGGCCATGGTCAGCATGGGCGTGCAATTGCGGTACTCTTGTCCATTTCACCCTGAGGGGAACGGAATTGTTGAAAGAAAAAACCGTGACATAAAGCAATCTATAACGGCAAAGGTATTAGGTTCGGGAGCTGGGTGGGTCAAACATCTAATAAGTGTCCAACGTAGTCTAAATAACTTGCCAAGAAATTCTCTGAAGGGATTCAGTCCGTACGAATTATTATTTGGAACTAGGATGTTGATCTCTGACCTTGATAGTCAGACTTCAGTGGTTAAAGAAAAAAGCTTTGATGTCAAAGACCGTTTGGCTATTTTGCAGGACTTAAACAAAACAAGAAAAGACCTGAGCAACATACAGTTGAAAGAACAGCCAACAACCACTGAAGAATCACCACCTGTCCCAGCAAGACCTGTCTGGATTCCAAAAGTCGGGGATCTAGTCAGGGAGAAGATCGCGGTAAAGAAGGAATTTGGGCCTTCTTACAGAAAAGCAGTTCCTGTCTTGTCTGTCAACGGGACAAGATCAGTTGTACTACCGCCACTTGCTGGAAAAAAGGAGAACCGAGTTGTATCCATCGACCTGGTAAAACCACAACATGTGGCCGATAACAAACAGTAGGCCAAGTGGACTCCCAATAAGTAGCAGAACACCAAGGTTTGCTACCAGTACAGAGGTCCTAACAAAGAGGCTCATCACATTCGAAACGCCTACAGAAGAACAAGAAGGACTATGCAACAATGCAATAGAACTCAGACCTCTGAAAACCCAAATAAAGGCATTTAGCAGAGACACACCAATCTACAATGAAGTACCAAGTGACAATGCAAGAAACAAAAATCCTGAAGCAATTGGAACAATTGACAGAACTGCATCCGGGTACTTCATCAACTTCGATGATTCCTCTGAAAGCCTCAGTGAATCAAAGACACAGCCATCATCAAAATCCTTTAAAGACAAAGCTAAGGAACTTTTGAAACAACTGAAAGAAACATATCTGATTTCTCCATGGATTGAATTTTGGGTGGGTTTTGGTGCATTTATCCTCATACTTTGGCTCATCATGGTATTTACTTTGGGACGCTTCATTGAGGGAAAATATGCTAAAATGGACACAGCAAGTCAGAACATCAACTTGGTCCTCAAACCACACACATCTTCACACGTCGAGAAAAGAGAACTTTCTTCAGCCAACTTCACAGCCAATCCTATACCTGGTGGGGTAGCCTGGGACAACACTGACTATGAAATTTATGGTCCGGTCGAGATCCTGAAATATCCACACCAAATCAAGATCTCCTTGAGTGACTTTGCAAAACCAAACTCATTTGCTGATGATTGGGACTTCGAAAGCATTAACAACATGATGTCTGATTTAGTAATGTCTGCTAAATTTACCAAACATGATTATTTGCAAGGTTCTACAAATTATGATAGTATGTATTGCTATAACCACTATGGTAATCATTTTTTGCATAAATCTGCACAACCTAGAAATGTTTTAAATTATAATCAATGGGAACATTGTGCAACACCTCCAAAAGGGAGCTCCAGAACCGTTTATGACAAATATTCATATTTTTCAGGTTTTAACACAAGTAATGCTGAAACATTTTATTTTAAATTGTCAAACAAGACAGGGATGAAAACCATGATAACCAACACAAAATTGATATATTCAGATTCATTGTTCGAAAAAATGAATACTTTTGGATTTGATTATTGGGACAAAAATGTTGATTTGAAAAGTGTTTGGGGTACAAAAGAATGGCAAGTACAGGGTTTAGAAGCTTTTTTTAGAGCCTGCATGATCCCAGAACAAATGATATTTTTAAATGACACTGTTCAACAAACCACCTGTCTTGGCTTAGCCAAAATCAAAGATTTAAATAAACCGTCTATTCCAAAGCCAACAATGTTTAGCAATAGCTCTGATACAGATGAAGAGATAGACGTAAACCATATATTAAACCAAAACAGAACACATCCTGATTGGAAACAATGGTTGATCTGGCCCACAGATACAAATAACTGTCAAGATAGATTCCTGAATAAAACTCAGGGTTTCAAAATGACCAGGCCAGACCCTAGATATCCCCAAAGACATCACCCAGGGATAATAACAACCTACAGTGTGGGCAAATTATGCCTTCAATGGCTACAAACTTCCACACTGCCTGAAATTAAGCAACACCTAACTTTACTTACTGATGGTGCTGACTTGCGTGATTTCATAATGGGACCACGCAAACAGCGTCAAAAGCGTTTCATAGCAGCCTCTGTATATGCAGCATACAATGAGGCCTGGAAGGTTACTCACATTGAAACAGCAGAAAGAATACGGGAAATTGACCGTATCAATTTGGAAAAATCACTTTCTGTAGTGGACAATGGGTTAATGACTCTGTCCTCCAGAATTTTTTCATTGGACAGCATTGTGTCTTCAGCAATCGATATATTATCGCAAGACTTACTGTTATTACAACATGGTCAGTCACAATTGCGTTCTATTGTACAGCTTGGCTGGAAGTTACAAAACCTGCGTTCAGGCTATGTGCCTTGGCGTTTAATCAACACAACGTCACTATTCCAAATCTTTAACCTTACTGATAGACAAATCGGTATGGCGCAAAAGGGTGCTGATTATACAATCTTGAGCATTGAAAAACTAGAAAGATTACCAATGACAATGTCAGAACGACCTGTCAGTGAATGGATAATCCACGGAATCATAAATATTCCAATCTCAACCTTCAGGTTTCAATACTGCCAAAAATATATACAGGCTGGCATGTACGAGAAATTGGGAAAGGGGTACCTTAAAACAACTTGGAACCTGCCCTATTCACATGCATGTGTCAGTAATAAAGGACAGAAAGTGTTTCTTAGTGGCAACAATTGTGCTATGTCACTAAGCGGCACGCTTCTGTGTAACGGAATTAGTTTGCATGGAGCCTGTGAAGGGAATTCATACAACCTTTCATGTCACCAGCAAGGCGCACCTGCAACTGAAATAGAACCATTCTTTCAAAGACTCTATAATGGGAGTTACATTCTTATTGTAGACCGCAGATGTTGTAGTCTTATGCCCGAGACTCCTTATCTAGTCACTACGACGGCGAAGGTCAAGTGCTGTGGACGTTCTTTGTTCCCCAGCTCCTTTCCAGACAGGGAGGCAAGGGCATGGCCCAATTTGAAAATTACTTCTATTCGAATAGATACTTTAAGCAGAATGAAAACAGTGCTTCTTCAGACGCCTACAAGGCTCACGTCATCTAAAGAAACGTATGATCTACAAGTCGCAAGGACGACTGCAGAGATACATACATTATTATCAACTAATTCCCCCGTACATTTCGCGGAAATCCTGAGCAAAATCTTAAATATTTCTGATACCACAGGGGTCTCAAAGGTATTTAAGACAGTATTTTCGATGGCATTAACACCATTCAAAGCCATACTGGGTATTTTTCCAGATTTCGTCCATTCGATTTTTGGCGGACTTCCCCTGATCCTGGGACTAATTGCAGGAATTCTATTCTTAGTCCTTATTTTTCGTTATGGCAACCCATGTCACAGATCAAACTCTCGCGACAATGGAAGATACGATCCTAGCCATTGGATACCGGGACCGGATATCAAAAATCCTGGGACTCTCCCGGCTTAGAGACCTGAACATGACTTGGTTTCTATCATTTCGACCAATGTGGCAAAGGTGTGTTTTACCTGTACTAAGGTGTCTGCTATGCGGAGAAGAATGTGTGTTAGACACCTGTCTGACGCTACAATCGGATGCGCCAGTGGATGCAGATACACTGTTGGTTCCTACCAAGGTTCACGCTTTGTGCTGCCCTCAAAGGCTGCCAATCCTGATGACGGCATTCCTGGAATCTTCACCACTACGATTGAAGAGTAGTGAAGTTCAAGATGAAAGCAGCATCGATCAGGTACGACCTTCTGTCAGCAATGCGAATCAGAATGTCAATGCAGACAATCATGCGCACAAATGCATGGTTACCCCTATTTCCGACTTAGTGGAACTTTCCCATGAAGCTGTTGACAGTTTTTTCGAAAGCCTTAATGATATGATGTTTTCTCCAGAACAGAAATAGAGACTTTTGAGCAAGCTCGCACACGGCGTTCCCTGAATTCGGCCTTCAACTTTAAAAATAAAGTCACATGAACAATTCTTCCCACCAGTTCACGGACAACAATTTTTAGCAGCTCCAAATTATTTTTTACTAAATTTTCGGGACACTTATCTTCTGCTTAAAGTAAGAAACTATTCCTAGAGAACTAAGATTTCTATTTTTAGCTACTTTATAAAACTTTAGTTGCCCGCTGGGATGTTCACAAATATTTTATTATGTGATGAAATGGTCTCGAACTTCCTTTCTGTATAGCCATATTAAGAGTCATTTCATGTGTATTTCTCATATACCAATAAGCAATAATGCATACAAATGCGTGTTTACTTTTGCATTTAATTCATAGCTTAAGTGCATACAATATATATGACTGCAATTTTTCAGTATATTTCAAAATTTCAAAATGCATTTATGTATTTTGGGGTGGTAAGGTATACACTATCCTCTATAGTATGTTGTACTATGTTATACTATGCATAGATTAGTAGATATGACCATAGTTAGCGTGGAGTGGGTGTCGTGTATTCCTATAGGTTCTGAATCAATCCCCCTATTCCTGACCCTATTCTGGTTAAACTAACTATCAAGTTAACTAACAGTCAGCCCATGAGGCAAGAAAAGCCCCCATGATGCAGATACCGTTATCTGATGCAGTCACACTACGGCACAGGAACGTGTTATCTGATTAGGTCATAACGCTTGAGATCTAATTAGACAAGCGACATTCCTCCAGCCCCTGATAAGGCATACGACGTTCTCATAACAAATCAAACCTATGACAACCTGGAAAATCCGTGCGGCCATTGTTTTGATTTCACAGAGAACTTTAGTAAAGAATGTGCTAACGAGCAAGTCGTATGACATCTTTATTGACGTATCTATGTCCATCCTTACGTCAATCTCGGCACCTTTAAGGTATAAATATTGCCGATCTTGCCCTATGCAAACACACGCGTGGTGACAAGACGGAGCAGCCATACTTGCCGAAGCCGAGAGCAGAAGCAGACCCCGCTGGCAGCAGCCCCGCCTTCCTGACGCGCTGAGAGACGCACTGCTATCTCAAGCCGAGAGACCCAGCACCGGCGCTTCTGGGCAGCCCTCGCAGGCAGCCTGGAATATCGAGAGCAGAGAAAGAGATACCATTCCTCATTCATCCTAACTTCCAGGTACAGAACTGAATAACCCCTCACAGAGAATTATTTAGTTATTCAATTGGCAAAAACAAATTTAACTTAAACTGTAACTTTCTATTCCCGCCCACGCATTAGACTTAGGTCAGGTACACGGGGTAGGCGTATTTAGAAACACCAGTTGAGTACGTTTAGTCAAATGTATATGTGTATGTAAATATATTTTAATCATTTCAAACATCATATGGCTCAGAAACCATATCAATGTTTTTACAGTATTATTTTATACTATTGCTTTTAATGTATGCACTTTACTTAACTATAAGTATTGCAATAATATCGATCCATTTCTCTTGTACGAGAAAAGAGACTGATCAATAAATAACACCTTTTTATTGAACACGCCCGTCTCTTCCTTTTCTCTACAATCTGATGAGACTAAGAATGCACGTACTGACTGAGTAAAATAATTGCCTTGTGCTCACACGACTCTTGAGATTGACTCTTGATTAGGGGAGAGCAAAGTTGTCATGTTCTATGGTTGTCAGAAACTAAATCCCTTCTTGTCTAATCAGGGAAGTTAATTCCTCCTTGAACATTCGAGAAAGTTTCTAGCGAACTCTGAGCTACGCTGGCAAACCCAAAAATTAAGTCTAGTATCGACAGTAGTAGACCTAGTTAACGTCTGGCCTAGGCCTTTACTGCTGTAGGTATTCTTCCAATGCGCAGAGCCTATTGGGAAAATAGGAACTACACTACAACATCATCGGGCACATACAAACCATACAAATACAATTTGAGGCAGCAGCGCCGCATCAAGGGCAGCTATCATATCTGGTCGGAAAGATTCTGCTATGTGTTTTGGGGTGAGGTATGCCTGGTGTACGATGTTATATTGGACTAATTTAAACCCGACATTCGAGTTCACAGCTTTGACCCCTTTGTGTACTTTAATTCAGTCTTTTTCAGACAAGGGCTCCCCAAGTTTCCCCTCCCACTTATCCTGGACCGGAAGGGGTGCACTGGTCAGATCCTCTCGCAACGCTCTATACAGGTGCATGATGAAGATCCTCCCCTGCGCCATACATAACATAACCTGTAACACCCTGGTTTCCGCAGGTTCATCTGGGGTGGAAGTCCATATCTCTCTTGCTACTTGATTAATCTTTCCATATTGAAGAAATTGACCTGTCTCCAACTCGAACATTGATTCTGCATCCTCCCTAGTAATGAATTGTTTGTGTGGATCAGATCCCTCATCGTCAAACACCCGCCCGCCTTCCATCGTAGGCCGCTATTTTGGTGAATGGTTGGACCACCTAGCAGGGCATATCTGGGACGTAAGGGGCGTGTCTCACCACTTTTTTAACAACTAACTCCCATACCCATGCTACATGACGGATTATGTACGGGACGGTCCGTGGAGTGCCCGCCGCCGCCCCCAACATTAGTAATCCTGCCAATGAGTGTCCTCCATATGTGCCTGCTAGTAATCTTTTCTCCCAGTCTTTATTCCCGTCTAGCCAATGAATTGCTTGCTGGAGCTGGGATGCCATGTGATATAATTCTAAGTGTGGGACCTCCAATCCACCTTTCTGCCACGTTCTCTGCAATGTCTCATGACTCACTCGTTTCCTTTTGGACCCCCACAATAATTCTATTAACAATGTGTCTTAAAAAAGTGTGCCGGCACCTCATGTAGGGAGTGCTGTAAGGCATACAGACATCGATGAAGTATTATCATTTTAATAATTGCAATTCTGTCCATGAGGGACAGCGGATGCTGTTGCCAAAAATGAATTGAACCTTTCATACCTTCGATCAACTGCTCTATATTAAGAGCCAAATATCAGGTGGGGTCTGTGACCAGTCTGATCCCCAGAAATGTTGGATCAGAGTTTACCCACGGAAGTCCCACCTCCAGAAGGGTCCCCCTTGCCCGTTTTGCCAAACATCCTACCAGCAGCAACCTGGACTTATTAGGATTCTTCTTCAAACTTGACACCTCCCCGAATTGGGACAGTTCATTCATCAATGTCGGGATTGCCTGGACTGGCTGACACAGATATATTAGAGTGTCATCTGAGTACATAGACACCACATGGTTTGTGGCTCCTAGTCGTATCCCCATACCTCCAGTTGGTGCCGCCGCAAGGTCTCTGCCAGCGGATCCATAGCCACCGCAAACAATAGAGGTGACCAGGGGCACCCCTGTCCGGTACCCCGTTGTAGTTCAAATGCTCGGGGGATCAGTCCCCCTTGGCGCATCCTAGCTCGTGGGGTCGAATCAATTAGTTGGAGCCAACTTAGGAACTTTGGACCCGGTCCCATTGCTCTCAATGTTGCCCAGACGTACCCCCAGTCCACAGAATCAAACGATTGTTCAATATCAAGCAGCGCCACAGCATAGTCCTCCTGTTTAATTCTAGGGGAGTGCCACACCAAGGCCAATCTTCCGAAATTATTTGCAGTGCTACGTTTGGGGATAAAACCAGATTGATTGTGGTGGATCAAAAAAGATATATAGGGTAAAAGGTGTTGTGCTATCACAGAATTTCAATATCTATATTGAGAAGCAAGATCAGTCTATATGACTTTGCCACGTGGAGGTCCCTATCGGGCTTGGGGATCATGATGACCACAGCCTCTCTCATACTTTCTGGCAAAATCCTTTGTTGCAGGGCATTGTTGTAGACTTCCAGCAGGTGATCAACCAGAAGGGGTGCATATGTGTTATAAAATTTGACGCCAACCTGTCCGAGCCCGGACTTTTGGCAGGCTTCAACCTGTGAATCGCACTCAGTATTTCCTCCCTAGTGATTGACTCTTCTAGTTCATCTCTCGTTTCTTCGTCCAGGCATGGCCGTTTCACCCTCGAGAGCAACTCATTTATTCACACCAATGGAGGGGAGACCCCAGAGGCATATACCTTTTCCATATGTGAAGTTAGCACCTCCAGAATTCCTGTCTGATTGTAAACTTTATTTCCTCCCTGATCCAGCAGTTGAACCACAGGGGGAGTAGGCCTCTCATTTTTAAAGAGTTTCGTGAGCAATGCCCCGGACCTGTCCCCCTCCATGTGAAGTTGCTGCCTATATGCCACTCGATTATATTTATGTAGGCATTTATGTAGGTCCATCAGGACCCTATGGGTCTCACTCCACTCCACTCTACGTTGGGGGTGTGCATGGAGTAGGGACTCTAGTCTCTGTAATTCCCTTTCCTGTAGTTTCACATCCCGCTCCAGCTGCTGCCTCACTCCATATGCAGTCTTAATACACAGGCCCCTCACTACCACTTTCATTGCCTCCCACACTGTAGCCCTCTTGGCCACAGTCCCCCAGTTTTCAATAAAATAATTAGTAAGCCCGTCCTCTATTGTCTTGGCAAATGGTAAGTCCGACAATGCTTTCACCTGCAGCCTCCATATTGCTATTGCTGGTTGTGGTTGTCTTAGATCCAACCTAAGGAGCCCTGGGGAATGATTTGAAATATATCTGGGCAAGTATGAGATGTCTTGTACCTCCGAGAGTATCTCTTCAGTTAAAAACACTGTTCTATACAACTATGTGTGTTGGAAGCGGGCGTATAACAGGAGGTAGCCATCCCCTGGGGATTTCTATCCCTCCAAACATCTTGCAGCCTCAATCCCTCCAGCGTGACAGTCAGTGTGCCTGTGAGTCTTGGTTTAGTATTCTGTCTGGGTGCTCCCACTCTAGCCCCCCATCAAGCACACAGTTAACGTCCCCCATCAGAATCACTCTGTCCCCAAGTAGGGCGTCACTGCACCACTGGGAAGAATGCTGGACAGTCCGAGTTCGGGGCATAATCATTAATAATACAAACCTCTCATCCATTCAGCCTTCCATGCCGGACCACATATCGACCCTCTGGATCAACAACATGATGTAGGTGCTGAAACGGCTCCCCAGTGGCCACCCAGATGAGAGCCCCCGAGCGAACCCAGAGTAAGACGTCGCATAGAGCTGCCCCCTCCATCCTCATTTTATACATGCTATCGTATCCCCCATACATGAGTTTCCTGCAAACAAGTACTAGCAATTTTACACCTTTTAATAAATAAAAAAAACTGCTTATTTAAAATTGCAAATCCCCGCACGATATCCCACCCAATGTCAACCAAAATATTAACCAGCCCATGTAGGGCAAACAGTAGCATTTTCAACAATACCAGCCGGCATCGTGCAATATAACTTTGAGATTGTATTTTTAAAGTGGTTTGCCAGTGGTCAGGCCATTGTCAAGATGCGAGAAATAATTCTCTAGCTCCCAACCTCTGAAAGGGGCAGGTCCATCATATTGGCATCAAACATATGGTATAATGAAACTTCCCAGTGAATCCGAACCCTGTCCCGATCAAACCGACATGACTTATCTGTGACTATAAAGAGTACTTTATCTTCCACCGGTGATCCTTCAGGATATATTCATTTGGAGGTCCATAGGAGGCACCGGTTGATCCTGTGTAGATGTATCAGAGTCCTAAGAGGGATCAACCACACAAAGAGTTATGTCGGAGCCCAGCTCAGTGGGCTTTACTTGACCTGATCCCTGGAATGCTCCGCCCTTCCGAGTGTCCTGCCTCCCAAGACCGTCCAATGCCTTTAAACATGCTCGTTGCCACTTTTGGAGAGGCTCACAGCCAGGTTATTAGTATAGAGTGTTTATTTAAGAGCAACTGTCCTTCACGTCTATACTCCGCAACCCCAGGCAGGACTTTTCCCTACATTCCAGAATCCTTTAACATCGTCCCCTACCATAGAGACAGCCAACCAAGAATGTCATATATCATAGCGTGCAATTACAACACTCAACCTGCCTACTCCTTCATGACTAAAAGTCAGCTAGGTACCAATCCCCTGAGTAACAAGCTGTACCCACAGCTGGCTTTGAGTAACTAGTGAGAAGTAGTTACTAATTCCCTGGCCATATCTTTAGGGTGGGCACAGGAGAAGATCATCTTTGGGTTAGAGGGGCACTTTAGAATTGTATGCAGAATTGCGCAAAGGAACTGCTGCAAAAGTGGGTAGGGTTACCCCTGGGAAGTCTTTCCCTATTGGTACGGAAAGGGCCAAGAGTCCTGCCCACCCACAGGCTAGTGCCAGGCATACATTTGAACCCCTAGGCACCCTCTTCAGAATGCTACTCGCCCTGTGGAAGATAGAAGAAGGACTGCATCTACCGTTGAGTCCTGTGAGGAGACCAGAAAGGCTAGACCTGCTTCCACTTGTACCGAGTTCAGAAAAATTGAGTCCTAAGGTCAGTTGGCTGACCATCTATTAATCTACATGGACACAACAAGCTGCAGGAAGCTCCCTTTTCCTGCTAGTACTATCTTCTGGATTAATTCATGAATTTTTAATTTCTTCCACTTGGAACTTTACCTCCAAAAGTCAACAGCTTCACTGAGACCTCGATCAATGGTTATCCGGCCTCATGGAGCCCTTCTCAGCAACAACCTCTCGCCTTGTCCCACTTAGGAGAAGATAAAACTTCTGACTGTGACAAACCTGTTTTTTATGTCCAACTCGGTCAGACTTAAATTGCACCTAGATCCTGGTAAAGGGCAACCAATACTCTTGGTTGCCACTTAACACTTTTCGGGGTGTCTTTTATTATACCCTCAAACATTCATATCTCCAGTTGTCCTTAATGGATTTTTGTTGTTTTGGTGTAATTTTTTATTCATTAAATTATTCTCTATTTTTATCAATTGGAGTGGAATTTTTATTTTGTTGTATTTTTGGCCCGTCCACACCCGTTGAAGCCCTGAGGAGGCTGGGCTGCTCCCCCCCCTCTCTAACTTCTGATAGAAGATCCCCCCAAAAGCCAGCATGGGGATAAAAGGGTAAATACAACAATTGAGGGGGCATGTTTCCACATTGGATCCTTTTTTCTAAAAACTACCACGGCTATTGCCAACCAAATTGCATTGAGTGAGAAGAGACTGTCAACGGGAGGGGGCGGGCAATCCAATAGAGGTTATGGCTGAACAGAACGAGGTTTTGGATAACAGAGACCCCCGGACAGGGATAGGGCAGATGGGTTGGATCACCATTTAGAACTAGCAGTAACATCCTTGCCTTCACCTTGTCCTACCCCAGTTCCCCCCAGTTATAGCAAAGGGGAGAGTGTTACCAAAAAGGAAAAGAGAGCCGCAAAAACTTAGCACACTTAAAAAAGTGAAAAAAACAAGGAAATCAACTCCAAGCCTAACCGAACCAGAACACACAAGTCAGTATACAACCCAGTTAATTGCACCAGCAGCAACAACACAACAATCGTTTGAGGAGACCATCTGGGAGAGACTAACAGCCCTGCTACAGCCCATATTGTCACGTTTAAATGCAATAGAAGGTTTGCTAAAAACTTTAACGGCTGGTATCACAGCAAAGGGCGGGTTGCTCACAAACAGAGACAAAACATTTGTACAACTTCTAGTAATGCTCACCCTAATACTATGCACAACCCCGTCAGCTGACAGCGCAGAGGTGGTAGAGACCAGGGAATTTATCACCTGAGGGAGGATAAGAGTTATATAAGGGTCCCAGCGAGGGAGAAGATACCACCAATAGTTGACTTGAATTGCTCTTATGAAAGGCGCAAAACAGGGATGTTAAATAGCAAGGGAGTCTTAAGTTTACCACCTGCTGCATGTCCCTACATGATAATATTGGTAAATGTCCCGACCCTCACACCAGTCCAACAGGAAAGAACCACCCATCTGATGGACAAATCGAGACACTGGCTAACAAAGACTGTAAGACTACCACCATATGTCTATGATCACTTAATAATGGCAACAAGAAGTTCATGTGTAGGCAACTCCAAAAAAGCAATTGAGGGAGAGTGTATAGTTTTGAATTTTAATAGTGTAAATATTGTAGGGGATATACTAGTGCTACTCCCCACAGCAGGAACAACAGGCTCACAGTTTATGCCGTCCCACTGGTCTTCTTCTATAAGCCATCATTCAGACACAGACCCCCCATATTCAGGGCTTCATCACAGGTGACCTACAAAAGGGCTTACCCACCAAGGGAGTCAATTATTCCCTAAACAATAGATATGCACCTATAACTGATCTAAATGCCTGTGATTGACTACCCCTAAGCATAATACCTAAAATCACCCATGATAAGGAAGAAAGTAAAAGCTATAAAGCCCCTTTACAAATCCCAGTGATGGTAAATTCAATCGCAGCCAGGAGAGGGGCAGAAGCGAATGTACAACTCCCTACTGTAGACAACTCTCCTCTGATAGCTACCCACATTAGTCTCCAGGCGTTGACACCTAGTACAGACTTGGCAAGAGGTAAACCAGAAATTAATAGTTACCATACCTTGCTTTCCTGGAATATAGCTGGCTACAAAAACAAAATAGACATCAAGGAATGGTATTATATAATTGTACCTAACCCAATCCTATGCCTCCAAGAGACATGGTAAGTGGATCCTATTTTTATCAATGGGTATCGATGTTTTAATACCCAGGCCACTCCATTGACCAAAGGTAGAGCCAAACAGGCTTTCATGACATGTATAGCTAACACTATTTCATTCAAAGTAGCACACTTTATTAATGAATCACAATTTTTTCATATTAGATAGCAACCAGAGCCTAAGTTGGCTGATAATTAATTACTACAACAATAATTTTGCAACCCCACAAGAGGTGGCTTGGGACCTTGAAGAAGCATTAGAGATTATACTATCTATACAAGTAAAACCACTTTACCTTATATGGGCAGGCGACTTTAATATAGTAAAATTCTCAAACAGCGAGCATCGCATGTGTCATCAAAAACGACGACTTAAATGACCATTTTACGCATACGCACTATAGAGATGCTTAGAATATTTTTTTGATGGTCTGGCAATTGGAGATCAGGTCACAAAAACGTACAGCAACAGTCAAATAATCCCAACTTTTTATAGAGGGGAGACTACTTCAGTGATAGATTATATAATAACATCTAGTAAGAATAAGATTAATCGAGCAAAAGTAAATGTATGAATGACAGACTTTAGTGATCAAGCTAATCTCTCCTCAATGCTCCCCTGGAAAGAACAATGTAATACTAAACAGAGAAGAAGAGCCCTCAAAGCAGTTTTAGCTAAACAAAATGGCTGCTCCTTAAAATGGAGTAAGATTGACGAAGGGCTCTTCTTCTCTCGACTGATACAGGAGAAATATAATGAGGTGAGCCTTTCTTTAAATCATCGATCAAATAAATTGCAAGTAGTTGCAGCATTTCTGAAGATCTTTGAAGGCATTAAGCAGCAACTAACTTGCCCATCGAGTGGAAGCAAACAGCCGCAAAATCACTGGTTTGACAATATCTGCACACAAGCTTCTGCCAACCTCCACCACGTGCTAAAAGCCAATCTGCAAAATCACTGGTTTGACAATATCTGCAAACAAGCTTCTGCCAACCTCCACCACGCGCTAAAAGCCAATACAAGGGATAAATTACAATTTTAAAACTTGGGACAGAGTTATAAAAGTGCGAAAACAAATTTTAAAAAATGATTAAGACCTGAAGCGTGGGAGAAATGAAGGGCAGCAGCCAATGAGAATGACACTTAGGGGCACATCAGGATAACGGGCGGATCGCCACCGTCCATATGGCGGTGGCGATCCACCCGCCAAAAATCTCGGTCTTCCCTTCTGCCAGTTTTCCGCCGGTAGGCAATCCGCCCGATTGCCTACTGTGCGGAAAAGCAGTTTATATGGTGGCGATGTCTGTTAGACACTGCCAGCCATATTACTATGTGTGCGGAAGCATGCCTTTCCGTGGCGGCATTGCGGCCACGGAAAGGCATGCAGGAATTGTTGTTGTCCCCCTAGATCTTTTTGGGAAGTGGTCAATGCGCCATTCCTTTAAGAAGCAGGTGGCCCATCCATAGACGTATGTATAGAGGAAAACACATGTATAGAGCATTTTCAAAAAATCTTCCAAAAGACGAACATTAGTATCATTGTAGAAAGTCCGCAAAAGATCAAATGTACCTCTTCTCAAGTGTTTGATCTGGTCAATATAGAGTGTGCATTGTGGCAAGCATCTTCTTTAAAGGCAGCAGGACCAGATGGGGTACCTGTTGACATATTCCTGAAACAATAGAACCTTCTGGGTCCCTTTACTCACATTAGCATTCAGCGCCATAGGCACTACGGGCCCTCCTCCATCGTGGAAACAGTCCATCATTGTTCTAATATTTAAAAAAGGAGATGGCTCAGATCTAGCTAATTATTGGGCAATTGCATTAATTGACAGCACAGCAAAGGTAAAGGGCAGAATATTATTAAACAGATTGGAAAACTGGGCTCAGGAGAAAGGGATCCTAGCGGAGGTACAATATGGTTTCAGGAAAGGCAGTGGGACCGTGGATCGATGCCTGAACTTGGTACTCCTAGCAGGAAAGTACACACAGACCAAGCAAGGAAATATTTATATGACATTCATGGATCTCGCTGCTGCATTCGATTGTGTTAATCATAACAAGTTGTGGCAAGTTATGGAGCAAATGGGGGTGGATCTGGAAATAATTTGCTTTATAAGACAACTATATGCAGGCGCTACAGCAAAGGTTCGCTATTTTAGGCTGGGTGAATGAACCAGATCATTTAACATCAAAAACGGCATAAGGCAGGGTGCGTTGTCGCACCCTTCTTGTTCTCACTGTATACCAACAAACGAAATGGGTCTCATAGTAGGAAAAGTTATAGACACCCCGAGCGCAAGTAACACACAATTTCCCATTCTGCTGGATGCAGATGATGCGGTCCTGCTAGCACAAACCCCCTTAGCCTTACAAAATTGTATCTCTAACTATCTTGATCTACATGCGAACAAAGCAAAGTCTTTTATTATGTGCATGGGAAAAAGTAAAAGGAAAGGAAATTATGATATTGCAGAGAGAAAAGTTGACATTGTAGCAAATTTCTCATATTTCGGCATCATCTTTGATGATAACTTAGATAGGAAAATGATGGTGTCCTCGAGGGTGTCACAGATGAACAAAAACCTAGCCCCAATGTTCAGGTTTGCATCGTCTTTGGGTAACAAACCAATACCAGAGATGGTAAAAATATATTTGGCAAAAAGTTTATCAGTGGTCACATATGGGGCAGCAATATGGGGTATATCCAACTGTCCTCCAAAAAATAAAGGACAGGTTTACTAAAAGGTTACTGTCTGTTCCCAAAGCATGCAATAATGGAATCACACACAAATAATTAGGTTTACCCTATTTTTCTGATACAATCATTGAAAACAGGAGACGGTACAGATAAATCAATGCATTTTAAATGATATGATGAAACTGGCTTATGGGTACACAATAATGTTGTTAGATTATATAAGGAGTACTCTGGTACCTATGGGGTTGGGGGCCCTGTATGACCACCCAATGCAATGCAAAACTTTCTCAAAGGTAAAATAATACATCTTTTCCGAGAGAAATGCACACAAGAAAGAGGGCACAAAAGTAAAGACCAAACAACAGTAACTGCCTATAACAAGAGATCCTCTTTAGCACAGGGGCTACCTTCATATCTTGGCCGTGTGACTTACAATCACCACAGTTTCCTTTTACTAAGGTTTAGGTTGGGATATGGAATGTTAATGCTGGGATATCCAGCGAACGTGTTCTCTGACACCTTACTAGGACGATGTCCATATGACTCTTGAGCCAAAAAATCAATTGCAAACATATTGTTTTCTGCCATTTTTATGAAATAGAGAGGAAAAGAATCATTGTGCCACTCATGAAGAAATTATGTCTGCATAATTATACCTCCGCACTGTGTGCCATGTTAGAAATAGAGACCCTGTATGTTTGCCTGGAGGTGGCTTTGTTCCTCTGTGCAGCTTTCAAAACCCACAGATTAGCAAATATCTTATTACATGTTTAATCATTTATAATATGCACAATATGAACAATTTAAAAAACATATTAAGATGCAGATGAATTAGCAAGATGATATATTTATATATGCGTTTTTTACCTATACAAATAATAATATTTCTCTTTTAAGATAATGCTATGATAATTTATTGACGTCTGTATATTTTTATCTGAATTTATTATGCATTTCACTCTAAATGCAAAATAAAGTATTAATTGAATTGACTTTTTTTTCATTGTTTTTGTACTTTTAAAAGTTTTACACATTTTCTTAAGTTAAGCTCTGTGCTACAGCTGCTAGAGGAGGAGCTGAGGTTTAAATTAATGAAAGCTTTACTGAACCTAACAAGAATAGTGACATTATTACTTGGGTGGAATATTACTGTCCCATATAATAATCGACTTTCTCACGCACTTGTTACAGAAATTCCCAAAATTATACTAATGCGTAACTTTGCGAATCTGTGCACCATTTACGGCAATACTTCAATGCAAACAGCTCCATTTTTTCGCAACAAATTACAAGAAATGCATTGGAAAACAAGACGTAAGTAACTGCTGTTCGCAAGGATTTCGTTATGTTCCAGCTTGCATCAGAAATTGATGCAAGGACACATTTCATGCTATGGATTTGCATTTCCCATAATCACTTTTCATTTTTCAGAAATTTCACATAGTGCTGGGGGAGAAGATCTTTCTACTTCTGTCTCACCATTATATTACAATGTTGTAGTCTTTCCATTCTCGAATTGAGTGTTCGCATGCTACACATGACGCCCTTAACCCCATCTTTCTATGCTCTAAGTGGCACAGACAACTCTCAAGCAGTAACATTGTGCAGTCAGTACATCCTACCTGTGGCTCCAAACACAAGCTTTTTGTCAAAAACCTTATTGCACTCTGATCTGAAATGTTATACTCTGAGCACGTTTTTCATCTTTACTGCTTTCACCCCCACATTTTGCACTCACCATTAGTACTGATTGGGTCTGCTTCCCTTGTGAAGCATTAGTACTCTTTTCTGCAGTGCAACACATTTTCATTTATTTAGCTGGGTCTAGAGTTTCTCATCCATTGCTTATTGGTGTCTTTGTGTCAGAGACATCAATGCAGAAACAAGGGCATATGTATAGCCTTTGAACCAGTCTATCCTATTTAAATTACAGTGTATATTACTTATATTTGGAGTAGGAGAATATTTAGGGTAGATGGACATAGGCTTTTTTATCGCTCCTTACATTCATTCATTCAGAGTACTTATATCTTGAATACTGATTTCACATATTTAACATAGTTTTAACTAACATTCTCTGAGTGCTCTGAATGTCTCATTTATCCTTTCCAAACCAAGATGGCTTTCACATAGTGAGACTCACAATGCAAATGAGAACAAACGTGAACTAGAATGTGGAAGCCATCTTTGAACTGTGACACATCAAGGTGCTTACCCTGAAGACCCCTGCTTCCCTTTATCGTTTTTTGTCTTTTTGTGTTTGGCTCATTTTGTAGACTGAATTTTTCTGCAATCATCATGGGGTCAGCTGAGTTTCATCACTGAAAGTGAATTTTTGGGAGTGTTGTCTCCTGTCGTTTTATGACTTGCACATTTCTTTAAACATGGTTCTGTTTCATGACTGAGTCTTTTGAAGTAAAGTTACTATTATGTCTGCACATTCTCCCAATCCTTTGAAGACTTTGAACCACACACCTGGTGTGGTTTTGTGAATGTAATATAAACTCCATTCAATGTTGTATTGTAGATAGGCTTTATTCGATAAAAGTTTATCATAAAAGCATTTTACAAGATAAAAAGATTATAAAACTCAGTTTAAAACACAGCTAAAAATTCAACACAGATAATAAAATGTCATATACAGTGGAGGAATCATAAAAATGACACATCGTATCTTTAGAATGATCATAGATTTCATGGATCCAGTGATCCCAATACACAAAAAATAGGTTTCAAGCCACATAGTTCCCAGACTAAAACAACACCAATGTTCCTTGTCCTAAGCAGTTGGGGTCACCTTGCAATTATCCCGGTGCTTTTTACGGATTAGCCAGGCACACCCCAGGTATTTGGCTACACCACAGACTATTCTCAAAGAGGAGGTGTCGGTTTTCAAAATGCGTAGGGCCGCAATATGGCTCATAAAGCCCAGTGCCCTGCATACTGGCTTAAGCCACTTCTCTCTCACGTTTTTATATGCCGGGCATGCCAAGAAAAGATGGGCGATAGACTCTTCAGGTTGACCACAACTTGGGCAGGGTTCCGGGACTTGGTTTGGCCCTTTGCATGATGAGGTTAAGGTGTTAACTTGCAGGGTTCCAAATCTCATCTTCATGTACGGGGACCTGTCCCTTGGTACCTGGATGAAGTCGAGATAGGGTTCCAATCTGCAGATGCTTTTGTGCTAAAAAAATCCCTGGTTTTTGGGTAGATTGATCACGTTTCGATACCCATTCCCAGTAAACACATTTTAACTCCTGATTAGGGGGGGGTGTATGAGAAGCCCAAGCCTCGCTTAGCCCAATTAGGCCAGTAAGGTGTCTGAGGTCCGCCAGCCATTTTATCCTAGGTCCTGTGTCGATTGACAACAATTCGTCAAAAGCCACAGCGTAGTTGGACAGCTCCGTGGACCTCTTTAAGCGAGCCCAAAAAAGCAAGGGATGGAGTCTGGCAATGTCTTGTATGTGCCTCCTACCGGTGTAATAGAACAAGGGCTTCAGAGGGGTGGAGGCAGGGAGCGGGGTAAGGGATCTTAAAAATTTATTCTCGGACTTGGATAGGTCTCCAAGTGTCTCCATACCCCACAGTTCTGCTCCATAGAGGGCCGAAGGTAATGCTTTCCCCTCATAGATAGCGAGCGCCGGGGCAACCGGCCTACTCACAGAGAGGTTCTGTTCTCTAATGATGGCCCCGGACACCAGTTTATGATTTAGAAGCATCTTATCTTCATGCCTTTCGTGATTCTGATCCCTAGATAATCAAAGGAGTCAACCACGTCTAGCGGGATATTGTTTAGGGAGATGTTATTCCTAAAACGTTTTGAGGGATTGATGGCCATCAATTTAGTTTTATCGGTGTTGATAGTTAACCCCTGCTCCTTACAAAATAAGTCGAATCTATTGAGCAATTTCTGGAGGCCACTGGTGACTTAGAAATTAGGAGCGTATCGTCTGTCTTCTCCCCTGATAAAACAGGGGTGTCTGCTGGTTCCTCATTAAGGTGGCCCACAACCCCATTAATGAATAAAGAGAATAGGGTGGGAGCCAACACGCACCCTTGACGTACCCCTCTGTTCACCACGATCCTCTCTGTCAGCTCCCCCTTGGTTCCCCATCTTATCCTTGCATAGTTATCGGTGTGGAGTCTTCTTAAAAAGTCGAGAATGTAAGGTGGCATGCCCAGGCACTCAATCACCTTCCAGAGTTTATCACACGGGACCAGGTCGAAAGCGGTCCTCAGATCCATGAAAGCCAGGTACAAGCTCCCTCTCCCCAAGGTAACTGACGTCCAATAGAACATGAAGAATCTGAGGACCTGGTCCATTGTACCCACTTTCTGCCTAAATCCTGCTTGAAAGTGTGACAGGATGTTTCCTCCTCTATCCAAATTCTGATTCTTGAGAGAAGAACCCTGCCAACCCTGCCAACCACCTTCTGTATCACGTCAATCAAACTGATTGGCCGATAGTTGGCAGGATCCTCTCTGTTCCCCTTTTTAAATATTGGAACTACCTCAGCTCCTTTCCAGGAGTCTGGAATGGCAGCTCATCTTCATTCAATGTTATTCCAGGGAGCTGAGGAGTTAGGTTGTGCAGGCACATCCCATCACAATGCAGAAGAGTGTGACTCTAGATTACAATTTAATATTGTATGTTGAAGGTGAACCATTTGTGTTCAGAATCACATAATTGATTTAAAGTGTTATCTAAAATGTATATCATACACACAATTTGATAATTATAGATTGCTCAGTTCAAGACACTATTTAGCAATGTTGCTTTTTTCCCTCTTCAGAACCTGAAAGCAAGAGACATATCCACACCAGGTTTTAGAGAATGTGCTATGCAGTGATATGTGTTTGTCCCAATTCCCCTTACCGCTTGTGTTCATGGAATGTCTTTTTAGCCTCCACCAAGTTCCAGGGGGGCGAGAAGGAACATGATTGAAGTCTAGACATCCCTGCAGTAGAACCTTGAGTCTAACCCATTGTTTCTGTCAGACTGAAGTGCATTAAAAATATGAAGGGTTTCTCTATCTGTGCACTTGGCTGCTAGGAATCACCATCAGTTTTCTTTTGCAAGCATATGACTTTGTCTTTTTATTCTCATTACATATCTGTGTAATATATATTTTTGTATGTATCTATTGCACCAGTTTTTCAACGTCACATCTATTGTTTTGTCAATAGTTACTGTTTCATGGATTGTACATAAGTAGCAAATCTATTTTCCTTGTTTTTAAACTGAACTTGAGAAGTGTGGCTCATTGGTTAGAGGAGGCAGACCTGAAGCAGAGATCAGACCCGGGACCAGGGTTCAATTCCCGACGCGGCAGGGTCTTGAGCCTAAATATCCACGGACTCGATAATTCTCGTTTCGGTGCCTACTCGAATCACGGGTTCACACTCTGCAGCTCTGGGCATTAGCCTGCTTAATCTCCACTACGGCCCTCCCGCGGCGGGATGCCTGGCTTTCACCTTGGGGATGCCCAGTACGGGTATCTCACAGGGAAAAGCCAGGACGGGTTCCCAAGGCAAGCGCCGAGATGCCTACGGGTAATCGAGCGCTATATAAGAACGCATAATAATAATAATAATAACTTAATTTTTCATGTAATTTCTTTAATGCTTAGTACAAATAGTTTTTTATGAAGCATAGCTTGACTTTATGTGACCTATGCAAGGTCTTTATAAAAGATAGAACATATTTGGTTGAAAAGGAAAACACAGAGAATATAGAAGCCCACAAAAACTCCTTATATTTATTCATTCAGAGTACTTATATCTTGAATACAGAATTCACATATTTTACATTGAATGTAGTTTCAACTAACATTCTCGGATTTTTCTTTTGTCTTATGTATCCTTTCCAAACCAAGATGGTTTTCACATAGTGAGACTCACAATCCAAATGAGAACAAACGATAACTAGAATGTCTTACAAACAGTTTGCACCTCGGCACTCTAAAATTTAAACTATAGACAATTTGCAATATTTGATGTTGACTATATTCTGCCTATACTGCAGGATCGCCCCGCACGTCAGACACTAACGTTACATTTTCCAAGGACATATCATAGCCCTCGGTTGCCACATAGAATATATTCTATATGTGCACCTTTGTCTGCCCAAACAAATGAGGATACTTGATATGTAATTAGCACAATAAACCCACAGACTCTACAAGGATTTCCTAGGGCTGAGGTTCGAAAACATTATATACCAGGTTTTTTTGAAAGACGGGTAAGCTCTTATCACACCTTTCAATTGAAGGTAACCCGCAAACTTGGAAAATGGGCAGATCTGTGACTGACGATATTCAGATTTTATTCCATAAACAAGCACAAAAGCAGGAGAATAACCGATTGTCTTATTAATGTAACAACTTTCAAATACACAGAGAGCAAGCCTTGAGAGAGTTACTCATATGTAACGAAACACGTGTCGGCTGTCATCCGCTTCCTTCAACCATCATGACCTGGAAGGCCCTAGGACTAGGACCTCCAGCCGTTACTTTTTGTGTCTTGTAGTGCTCAATGAATCAGCAGACCATATGCTAAATACTAACAACACAGTTTTTGTATCTGGATGTATTGGAACCTACATTAAATTTAACAAGCTAAATATCTGACCTTATGATGTTCTCTCTTCTTTTTGGATAAAATTACAATGTCTATTTATTGAGAAGATTATTTTCGCTATAGAATTGTTTGAGCACTGGCCATATAGTCAACATCAAATATTGCAAATTGTCCATAGTTTAAATTTTAGAGTGCCGAGGTGTAAACTGTTTGTAAGAAGTTTAACAATAGGTATTCATACCTGTTTATTTGACATCCTTGGTAGTGGGATGCCTTTGTCACCTTGAATGGCACCCTAATCTCTATATATCTCAAAATTGTACATATTCAATATTGTACTATTTAGAGAATTGGATGTGCGACTGTTCTAACCATCACTACCGTTTCATGACATTGTTAACTAGAATGTGGTAGCCGTCTTTGAACTCTGACACATCAAGGTGCTTACCCTTAATTAGAAAGGTTAACTTAACTGCTTTTTATTGAAAAGCTATTGAAACGATAGTTACTGTTTGGCACTTAAAAACATTAAGATGCATTTATCTGTGGCATTGTGGTACACCTTAGGCTAGAATTGAACAAATTGAAGTGGAAACTTAGTAAGTTGCTTAAAGACCATCTGAGTTTGAATGGAAAACTTTAACACACTACAATGTTAGAAAACTAAATTAATCCTAATAATGTTCATCCTACCTCCAGCATGGGGTGGGGGTCCACAAAGTAGCACAACTCCCTGTCCCTCACGGACAGAAACGGTCTTCTTTGTTTTAGTTTTAAAGTTTTCAAGATCTGACAAAAATAAAAGACAGGACTTGAGAAATGCAACATAACATTTGTAATAATGTCTTTGAATATGACTTGTGTTAAAAAAGAATAACTGACAATTCCCAATAATAGAATTTCTACAGGTACATCCAATTTTAAGATAACTTTAATAATATAATTTCCAATTAGAAGTACTTCATGCAGGACACACTGCCAAGATCTGTGCCATTCAGTAAAGTTGGTCATATATAGAAACAGGACAGGAAGTAGTAGAGTTTTCATAAACACATTTTTAAATGAGCTTAGAATGGTCTTATAGCATGCATAGAACTATTGCCTTACTGGTAGTGACATAACGTTTTACTTCTCAAGAATAAAGAATATTTGTTGTATAATATTTAAATATATTTGCATATTTTCCTTTACTTGTAAATAGAGGCATGCGCCAGAAAGGCTCAAGGCCGAGAGTAGCCAAAATGTTTTTGTTGCAAAATGTTTTTATTGAAATTTTTCTCAGAGAGAGCATCGATAGCATTACATATGCAACAATTCTCAATTTTATCATCCGCCCTGGTATACAGTTTGTTCATAAAAACTACTTTTTTCTCTTGAGTCCAAGCGGGTGAGTATTTAAATATATGACACAGTTTCAACAGGACATGTTGCATATCTGGAAATGTACGCTAATAGCCTGCTACCCCCTCTAGAGAGCAACATGAAAAGGAAACTTAATTAACTCTAAGGGAAAGAAAAAAAAGAAAAAATATTCGAAGATGTCATGGTGCAAATAAAAGCAAAGATAAATGGGCATGATGTTTGGGGCATCGGAGTCATCACCCCGATAATCAGCACAGTATTGATACCTCCCTTCTGTGTTGGGTAGTTAGATGAGGAATAAGTGGAGGGCCTCAAGCCTTGGATTGAAAGCTGTCAAAGGGAGCCCCTCTGAAAGGTAGCTGACCAATGGTGACCAAATATAATCAAAACCTTTCCTGGTGTCTTCCATGATATCAGTCAATCACTCTAGAGCCAAAGCCTGCCACAATCTTGCATGCCACTGGGTAAGGGAGGGTGCCACTTGTTTTTTCCAGGTCGTGGCTACTGCCATTTTGGCAACCCCCAAGCAAAGCCACAAAAAGGATTTTTCACTCTGTGTCTGTCTTTTCAGGAGTGGGTTCTGAACCCCAAACAAAACCTGTTCAAGAGAGTTGGGAATATGGTAACCTAGAATAATTTTTATTTGGGAAAGGATCTCCTTCCAGAAAGGTTTGATGACAGGGCAGTCCCACCAAATATGTCGGAAATCGCTTAGGAGCCCGCATCCCCTGCAGCACCCATCAGAGGATCCCGGGAAAACTGAGTGTAGTTTAGGGATCAGATACCTGTTGTACATAATTTTGTAGTGTGCCTCCCAGAGATACATTGAACGATCGAATATTTTTGTACTCTGCCTACAGTGCTAAAAATGGCATGATGACTTAGCAGAAATGACTGCTGCAGAAGGTTGCTCATTTTTAAATAACAAATTCATTACAAACTGCTCTTGTGCAAGTGTTTTTGCATGTCTATTTCTAAAGAAATACCAGTAGATAAACAGCAGCCCAAGCAGATGTAGATGTAAGTTGTAAACTGTTCTTTAAAAACCGGGTGCACATTTTGTTGCTACACATTATTATCTACTACTGGAAAGGAAAATTGGATTGGTTGGACAAACTGACATCAGGGGCGTAACACAAGCCCCCGCAACCCCCACGTTCCAGGGGGCCCCGGCCGGGCCCCTCACGTGATCTGCCGCACAGTAGGCAGGCTGTGTCAAAAATGCTGGTGCGCAGCGCGGGCCCGGCCGGGGCCCGAGCTGCCTTGAAATGGTGTGGCGGGGGCCCCGGTCTGGGCCCCTGGTGCGGGTGGGGGCACCACCGGGGCCCCCTGGGAGTCTGAGACTGAAGAGTCAGAGCGCACTAGTTGTCAGTGTGATGAATTAATTATAAATGGTATTTACAACAAGGGGTGGTGAGGGACAGAGTCTCTGAATTAAGCAGAATACTCTCACCCAGTCAAGAGATCAGGGCTAGATCAAAAACGGTGTTGGATCTAGCCCTGATCTCTTGACTGGGTGAGAGTATTCTGCTTAATTCAGAGACTCTGTCCATCACCACCCCTTGTTGTAAATTAATTATAAATGGTGCCACCGTGCGGCGTGCCTCAGGGGGCCTGAGCATTTTTTTTTCCAGTCAAAAAATGATGATCGATGAAATGGCGGCGGGACAGTGGATGTGTGTGGGCGCGGCGCGCACACACACTTGTTTACTCCCTCCACAGTCCACACCTGACTTTCACTTTCAATTTCGCCGCGTTACCGCGTATGTGCCTGGGGTGCAGGGGCAGGGCTGGCTGGCGAGTGGTGACCAATGCCCTCATTGCATTTTTGTCACCACTACACATGCGCAATCACCGGCGGCGGAAACAAGGTGTGGCATATGATCAGGGGCGCGCATAGCCCAAAAGAACAAGAAGAGAAGAAGGCCCGCCGCCCACCCCCACACTCAGAGTCAGACTGCAGGAGACTGCTCATTGTCCTAAGTAAGTCCGTGTCCGTTGTCCTCCCGTCAGGGCCTTATAATTTAAATTGGCCGCCCCGGCGGCCGGCCAGGCCCTTGTCCACAGTTCACTCCTGGCTGGGTGGGGCGCGCCGCAACTCGCAAGGCCGCCGCATCACAGGAGGATGAATGATGAGGATCATGGCCCGTGGTGGCCCGTGGCGCGTAGAGCTTGGAGTTTGAATGGGCAATTCAGGGCATAGGGCGAACCAAACAGGTCAGGGCCCAGGGGGGAATGTGGGAGCACATAATGTCATTCACAAGTGGGGTTAGGTATTATGGGTGCCGTCAGCGTCTGTGATGTGGTAATGGCCTGGGCCTGCGGCCCATAAGAGCAGAACGTTTGTCGACTCCTGCCTAGCCTTGCGCTCTATTCTACACCAGCACGGGGGCCGCAGGACTGGGGTCGGGTCACAGGAAAACCTTTCGGCCCCTGCACTTATTTTTTTTAAATATATTTTCTAAATTAAATACTGTTGCAGCATTACCTAAAGGAGACATTTGGCACGATTAGATTTTTGTACTGTGCATTTCAAGTACTGTTCCTTCCAGTGCCTCGTGAAACTCTTCCTGCCACTCATGCGGTTACAGGAAACACCTGTTGAGAGTTGTCAAGTAATGCAGGCAAGGCAATGGGGTCACTAGTCGAAGCAGACAATAAGGTACAGCGAGACCTGCAAATTGCATGAATCAGTGCTGTAAAAATGCATCATTTCTGGAGCGAATACGAAAACGAAGCAAAGTGCTGGCGCAGCGCCACGAATTAAAACAGAACACCCTGTTAAATTGTAATAACTGTATCCAGATGGAGATGCGACATCCTTGCAACCTAAAGAGTGCGTCCTGTGTAAAGTGGACGTGTTAGCTTAACTTTGTCCCGGTTTGGCGGTTTCACTTTGCTTCGAAGGTTATGGAGCTGTTTACTCTGCGCCAAAAATATCTCTCCGTTTGTGGCTGTGCATGTGAAGTCCATGAGTCCTGGGTGACGTGACGTGTAATCCCTCGGCGACTTGAATACCAGGACTGGAAATTAACTGAGGCCGACATCTGTCAAAGGGGGTCATTAAGGAGTTGGCTTCTAATAAAAAGTTATTTAATTTTCAAATCCAATGAGATCATAGAAGCGTCTGCAGACCTGTCTTGGCAACACTGCGAAGGCACAAGGGGTATTTTGTCTCAGATGCGTTACCGTGTGTATTTTACAGGCACACGGCGCTGTTCTCTTGAGCGAAGTCCTGCTTAGTTGCAATGATGTCCTGTGTGATTTGCCAAAATTAAATAGTTTGGTAAGGTATTCCCAGAGATATTTTATTTTGTTTCCAGTGACGGCCGTCCTACATTACTTTACGCAAACACCAGGCGTCTCTGTAAGGTGGGTCTGTGGCCTAGTTGAGGAAAAGTCAAATGTTGCTAAGCCTGGCATGTGACTGACTCTGCCCACATCCCCACCAGCCTTCAGAGCCATCGTACCTGTCAGGGAACATCACAGGCAGGTGAAACGATGTTTGCAGTGGATGACTTATACCATCTGAGCAGTCTGTGCGTTCCCTAGGCTGAGAATATCCCATGAGGGGAACTTTTGACTTTTTATCCTTAATAACTACCCATATGGCCCACTATGGACAGTATATCTAAATACTATCTGCTGTGCTTAATTAGTCAAATAATATATGCCGGGCCCAAATGTTTGCTCAGAAGCTGCCCCCAGTGCTGCATAAGGTCGGGATGCCAAGTCCCAAGGCTCTGCTCTGGCCTGGGTGTGCCCTGGGGGTGCGCCGCAAGGCCGCCGCATCACAGGATGTTATGCAGGATCAGATGCGGTGTGGCGTGTAGAGGAGCTTTGAATGGGCATGTGTAAGGTAACCGCATGCTGGGATTTTTGGGATGGGGGCATACCTAGGACGAGCAAACCAAAACTACATGTCCTAGTATCCACGTGTTCTTCTGACAGGACTGCTGGAAGGAGTCACGTGAGGCTGAGCCTGTGGCAGGAGTGTGCTTCCATACAGGGGCGACACAGACAGACTCCTCCTGAATCTGGGGGCGCTCCACGGCTCTGCTATTGCAAAAAAATGACAATCAATTGAAACCCCATTTAAAGTACACATGTGTTACTCTCCCCTCCCTATTATGCAATGCGTGACACAGATTACCTTCCACCCCGTAGATTTGGGCTCCTCCGCCTCCTCGTTAACACTCGGCATCTGGTAGCGGATTACTACAGCTCTCAAGAGTTTGCCTCCGACCGGAGGGTACCGATGACTACATGGCATCTGGACTCTTGTTTCTTGCCACGTTTTTTAAAATTAACAAATCGGGGCATTCTGGGACTTGTAGTCCTCATTTCTATGGTTAGGTCAGTTGGCCCATTGGTATAACCCGACTGAAAACATTGAGAGAAAAGCCTGAGTGGTGAATGCAAGCACTGATTCATGGTCACCTGCAGTCCTCTGGAACCCCAAGTCTGGTTGGGTGGGGAAAAGTCAGTCATAGCATTAACTAACGACTAATATCTCCAGTGAATTATACATGATGACATTAACCAGAATTGGCACAGGCAGTACACCTGGGTTTGATCTGACAACGCATACAAACAAACCCTTGCAGAAATGTTTCCACAGAAGAGTGAGTTAAACCCATACCTATTGGCTTGCTAATGTCTGTAGTGGATGAGATGGTGGTGATGGAGGTATTGGTGGTGGTATGACTGGGGTGTTATGGTATTTGCAGTAGTATTGCTGGTGGTTTGGTATCAGTGATGGTATGGATAGTGTTATGACATTGATGGTGTTGTTATGGTATAGGTGGTGGTATTGGTGATGGTATGGGATTGGTGGTGGTATTATGATGGGGGTGTTATGGTATTTGCAGTGGTATTTCTGCCTCAGTTAAATAATCTGCTTTTGACAGGATTGTTGCAAATGGCATGGCATAGCGTGTATGTTGAGAGTGTTTCCCACTTTCTCACTAGAACTTACAGAAAGACAATATAGGGGCATTTCATTTAAATGTTGAAGGTTTCAAAGCAAAATATGCTGGATTTCTGGGTGGTAGGGCAAAGTGGTACATACATGGTGGGCCGCGCCACCGGGGGGGGGCATGGAGGGCGGGCAGCGCCGTGGGGGGGCCCCCTCCATGTGCTTTGCAGGGGAGCCCCCTCAAGTTTCGTTACGCCACTGACTGCCATGATATAGTGCAGTAGCAGTAGTTTAATGAGACTGAACTGGACGTTACCTACCCACTTTTAATGAAGTTATTGGAATTTAGAACCCCTGGATTCCAAGAACTGTGTAATAGTTACACCAATTACTGTTAATTACAGAATTAAAACAAAACGTAACATCTGACATTAAAAGCCAAATAAAAACATATGATCAATAAATGCCCATTAGCAGCACTGGTTTAGGTCAAGAAATAAAGAACAACTTAGAATAGGATGGTAATGTAAAATCCTCAGTTGTAAGGGGGGAGTAGTAATGGTTATGTGGTAAATTTCCCACAAGCACCGAATGTTTCAATTGAGAATTTACTGCATCCTTCAGGACAGACAACTCTTCAGAGAAGTATAGCTTTGGGGAAAAAACTATCTTAGATGGCTATATTCTCCTAGTTAACATAATACTGAAGGAATGAAGACTCAGGAGGAAGCTCCAGGGTTTACGAGCTATCTGGCAGATGCATCAAAGTTATGTTTTGCGAGTCCTTAATAGCAAATTTTAAGGAATCGCTATTAAAGACTCGCAAAACGGGATGCATGTAGGAATCGCAATGTTATTAGCGATTCCTAAAGATTCCTTATTAGCGATTCGGTAATAGCTAATCGCTAAGGCCCATAGGAATGAATGGGAAAGCCATTCCTTATTAGCGATTAGCTATTACCGAATCGCTAATGTTCCGCTATTTCAAGGATGCCAGCGTGTCCAAAGGACACCCTGTTGCACCCCTGAAATGGACCTGTGCACAAATGTTACACACACACATGCCCTAAGGGCATGTGTGTACGCAACATGTAACTTTGAAAAATGCACAAAAGTGCATTTTTCAAAGTTTTAGCAAATTACCACGAAGTTCAACTTCATGGTAATTTGCTCCCCCTATTAGCTAATTCGCTATTTTTATGGGTTTCATGCATTGAATTTAAGGAATCTCATTTTGGGATTCCTTAAATGCAAGAGCAATTTAAGGAATCGCTATTTAGAGATTCCTTAAATTGCGATTTCTGCATTTGGCAGTTCTGGGAAAATCTTATAATGATTGCATAGTTACAACCTTGTTCATTGCATAAGTAAATAGTACCTAGGTGGTTAGATGAATGTATGGGTAGTGCCTGCATACTTCCATGGCTACATAATTTCTACTTGCCTGATTGCAAGAGTACATGTGTAGTGTCTGGGTAATTGAATAACTCCATGGATAGTGAATCAGGATTTGATGACTGCCTGCATAGTGGCTGGGTGATTGCATGACTACCTGAATGCTGCCTGACTGACTGTGAAAGTACCTTCATTGCTGTCAGATACATAGCAGTTGTGACTATATCTCTGACTCATTGGTTATCTCCTTCTGTCGATATCAAACTACCTGTCTTACTGTATGTATGCTTTTTTTTCTGAGCTGTGCATGAGTGAAATTTAGGTATCACAATTGATATATATTTGCATACATATCTCTCTAGAAAGATACAGTGCTTTGTTACTGAACGTGCACATGCATCATTAGGTTTCTAAAACGGAAAACAAAAAAATTTTCAAAGCACAAACCTTTAGCGAATTGCATACCTTCATCATTTCTCAAGTACTCTTTCTGCTTCTAAAACATGTTCAGCATATCTCAAACAAATGATGTACTCAAAATGAAGCTAGCACAAGAACTCTTGAGGCATTCTGCCCTATTAATCCTCCTCAATTTTAAACAAACCCTGTTTAAAGAAAAAGACTACCCTCACCATATGTATGACATTTTCATCAGCCTTACTAAACATAGATCACCATGTAAAGATAAATGCGGTTTCCTAATAGATGTTCACCTTCAAACCACCTTTCCAAAAATATATACCTCTCTGCATCTTTAAGTAAACTCAAAAGTCCCACCTTATATATAGCTATGTGCAAACAAAACAACCATATCTCACCATCTAAGCATATTCAAAGCATTCAGAATAAGTTAAAAACCACATTCACGAAAACTTCCCAATACACACCTAACAAGTATTACTTCTCTCTAATTAATATACAGGTGGACAACATGTTCTCATCTTTTATTTCCCACTACACTATTCCTGTTTATTAATGTTACTAAAAGTACATCTCCCAGAATGCAAATACCAGTTTTCTCTATTGTACTCATCATGTTTAGACATTTAAAACATTCTTAGATCCTCATTGCAGCTTTCCACAAGACTATACTGGTATTTTTCAATATAATACACAATGTAATAAAAAGGCAATAATTCATTTTTCTCTTACTTCCCCAGACATTCACCACTAACCTCGTAAACACCTTACCCTCTAATAGATACAGTTCATCTCATATACATTTTCACATGACTGTGATACTCCTTTCAATCAAACTCCTGTATACATCTTCATTTCTAATGTACATTTCTAAAATAATTACAAAGTTATATACATAACAGTGAATTGCGTTTGTAGAATATATTGTTGTTTTAGCTCTTTCTGGATAGATTTGACACTGTTAAGATTTGTAAAAACTAAGCTCAAGAATGGTACACCACTCTCATACAAAGCAACTCTAAAATGGCAACCTCTTCAACGTTCCACTCTATCATCGTGAGAAAAGCAGCAAACAAAATGATGTCCTTCATTTTAGACTACTGCATATCCACTTGTGAATGGTGGGCATCTGTTAACCCTTCCACTCTCTCTTTCAAAATAAGGTTCCTGTTGGTGCGTTTTTGTGATGGTTTTGCGATGAGCACAGAGTAATCACGAAAAAAATGGAAGTTCAAACCTATATCTCGCATAATTTTTCTGAAATTTAAATACTACACAACAGTTTGTTACATAGCCCTGAGTTGGAAATTAAAACTTGCCATTACTTAAATTGTGTCATCACCTCTCAACTTTAAAAAAAAACTTCTGTCTTTTTAAAACTTTTCCCCCCAATATAGTCTTAGCACAGTGTACCTAGCAACCCAGTGGAACTAGTAGGTCACAAGTTCACAGCACATTGTAGAAGGAACATTCTCTTTCCAAATAAGATGCAGCAGGTGTGCTTTACTCCACAGATTTTGAAAAGCATATCCATGTCTGTATTACATTTATTATCTTGCCTAGGAATGCAACACACTACCCAATTGCATTTACTGACATGCTGACAGCATCCAATTAATTGTATCCTATTTTAAAAAAACACCTCCATGTAAACTCATTTTTCTTTGGACAACTACATCATTCCGCTCCAGCCTTCTCCTGATGGCTATTGCTCCTTCACTTCAAAATGATTAGAGTATGGACTGTGAGCCACAGCTATATCTATTGGGCTACAGAGGCTGCAAAAAAGAGAGGTACTGAGAGGGACTTGGGTTTTCCAAGGGTGCACAGTACTTGGGGGTCCATTAGGATGGCGGATGGATTGCCACCGCCATGCAGGCGGTGGCGATCCATCCACCATCCCTCCCCGTCTGCCACCTTTCTTCCCCCGCCATATTATGATTGCAGGGGGGACCGTGGCGGAGGGGAAGACCGTCTGCCGTTTTTCCGCCACAGTCGGCTTGCGACTGTGGCGGAAAAGGCCTGATATGGTGGCGTTGTCTATCAGACACCGCCAGCCATATTAGGTTGGCCAGTGAGGAATGCCTTTCCATAGCGGCAATGCCGCCACGGAAAGGCATACGGTCTTTGCTTCCAGGGTGAAGGGGGGTGGGGGGTGCACATGGGGGGTACCTATGGTACCTCCCAGGATTTCAATGAACACCATGACAGGCACTGCGTGGTGCCTGTCATGTTGTGCATTGAAATGTAAAACGTGCATTTTTTGCATTGCGGCTGCCGGTGCTTCAAGCACCGTCCGCCGAAATGTAATAAATGCGGGATGCACCCGCCACTGTGGCGGATGCATCCTAATTGGGGGCACGGTTCCTCCGCCCTTGTGGCGGATGGTACCGGCCCCCGACAGGATGGCGGACCCTAATGGACCTCTTGGTTTGGCCAAAGAGGGTTAAAATGTCATCATTTGCTGGCTTTCATTAAATCTATTGTGGATTCCCAAGCTTCTTGCCTAATGATTGTGCACTGTGGTGGCAATGACCTAGGCACATTGACTGGGAGAGAGCTGGAAATCCAAATGAAAGAAACCTTTGCAGAACTGATGTTGCTTTTCCCTCACACTGTCTTGGTGTACTCTAATATATGTCAAAGACAGAAATTAAGGGGTCCATTAGGATGGCAGGCGTACTTTGCCCGCCCGCCATCCCCGTGCAAAATGGGACCGCCCGCCATCGGAGCGGCGGTTCCGCCTTGGCCATTAGGATGTGCCCGCCACACTGGTGGGCGCATCCACACACTGGCGGGCGCATCCTGTATTTTTACCATTGCGGTGGACGGTGCTGAAAGCGCCGCCCGTCGCAATGGTAAAAATGCATGTTGTGCATTTCAAAGCACCACATGACAGGCACCGCGCGGTGCCTGCCATGTTGCACTTTGAAATGCGGGGGTATCATAGGTACCCCCCATGTGCACCCCCACCCCCCGGAGTCCCAGGGGGCCTGCATACCTTTCCATGGCAGCATTGCCACCACTGAAAGGCATTCCCCAAAGCCCATCATAATATGGCTGGCGGATAACCGGCAGACGGTCTTTCCGTCTGCCGCGGTCCCCCCGCCATACTAATATGGCGGGGGGGAAATGGGTGGTGGGCTGCAAAGGATGTTGGGTGGATCGCCACCGCCCGCATGGCGGTGGCGATCCGCCTGACATCCTAATGGGCCTCAAAGTGCTCATATCAATTCTGGCCACAGTTTGATGAAGCCAAGAAACATGTTAATAAAACTTTTTCTGCATTCATTGGAGACAATCGTATGGACAGTATTCATAACAATATTCTGCATTTTTACATGCTTAGATAGAGTGCCCTTTACAGATACAGGCAACAGGGTGTTACTAAGTAAGCTGAAACTCTGCATCCGGTCTTATGTATAGCAGCCATATATACACAACCAACACAACTGCTCTTCTCAGAGCCACCCTAATACCCAAAATATTGTGAAGTTTTTTTCTAAAAGTTTTTTCTTTAGTTTTTGACAATCTTTGCAATGACATTGTGATCACCACTAATACGTCTCGAAAACGGAATAGAAGCAGAAATTCAATGACCACCAACACATCCAAAATTTATATCTAAAAAAATCCTTTGTGAACATTAAACTACGCCTATTACTATACACATACTTATTTCAAAGCATGTTTAAACTCAAATTGTTCTACTAAGTTTCTTTAAAAACCATCTTTAAGACCTATTTTCTATTTTTGCAGTTATTTGGGACACTGCAATGACGTTGTTAACCGTGACAATTGCGCATTTTTCATAAAGTGTAAAACACATATATCCACACCTATTAGAGTATTTTATGCACCAGGGGTTTCTTGCAGTATTCTTTAAAGTGATGTTTTTCTAGAGCGTTTCTGTAAAAAGCATCTCTAAAACCTATTTTCTGTTTTCGGTGAAACTGCAGGGATTGCAATGACGTTGGTAATCGTGATCCCCACCGACACGTCACAAAAACAAAAAACAAAAGCAACCATTCAATGGCCACTAACACATCCAAAAATACCATGTAAAAAAATCCATTCTGATTGTTGCCCTACACATAATACTATATACATACTTCTTTCAAAGAATATTTAAACTCATATTTTTCTACTAAATTTCTGTTTTTGCAGTTATTCGGGATGTCGCAATGACGTTCTTAACCACGATGATCATGCCTTTTCCATAAAGTGAAAACACATATTATGCACACATATTACAGCATTTTACACACTCGGGGTTTATTATTGTACACTTCAAACAACCATCTCTAAAACCTTTTTTTAACATTTTGGCAGTGAGGACGGATGTTGCAATGACGTCGGTAATCATTATCCCAGCGGTTACGTCGCAAAACGAAAAAAAACAAAAGCAGGTATTCAATAGCCACCACCACATTAAAAAATTATAACTGTATAAAATAATTCTAACCATCACAGTAGATAACTCACTATATACATAACTCAATAAAACATTTATCAAAATCCCAATATCCCTATAACAATGTATATTAATGATTCACTGCTTTTTATGATATTTCCACCAATATTCGAGACGACGACGATAGTTTTGATGTCCCCGCAAAGGTACATGGGGCCATGGTGGCAGTCGCAGCGGCGTCGCGAATATCGCGTGCGGATAAAAAAATCCATTTCGACCACATAACTTGTGTCACTAACACTCACATTTTCAACGATAAGGTCAGAGTATCTCCAACCTGACACTTTATGTGTGTTTTCAGACACATTTTCAGCCCCGGGGAACCGTTCCTGATAGATAAAATGGCAACTGCAACTTTCTGTTCAGAGCATTCCCGTTGGCGCGTACATTCATGATTCATCGCAGAACCCCCACAAAATATCTGCGGCCAAGGATATCACTATAATTTTATAATTACATTTCGACCAGTTACTGAATGGATTTACACCAAATAAGCAAAAGGCACTTCCTTGAACTAACATATACTGCCCTGCCAAATTTGGTGTAAGTCTGTTCAGCAGTTCAGGCTGTAGGTGGGGCTAAAGGTTCCTATGGGATTTAACATTACAAACGCTACCTTATTTCATTCCCCAGATTCTCAGTCCCCACTGCACAGCTTCACCCCAACTTTCCATGAAAATAGAACCCACCTTGACACTTACTTGGGAACATTTCATGCAGATTGGTCAAACAAAGCCAAACCTGTAGACATATATATATATATATATTCACTGAAAAAACCATAGGTTATAGACCATATATAGTTAGGAATTAGCATTTAGAAAACCTTATTTTACTCACACAAAACCATTGAAATTCCATATATAGTTAGTTGCACTAACTATATATCGCGCACCCGCAATCCACTGCTGATGATGTCACATATTACATCATTCATGACATGGTCAGTGACATCACTGATGACATCACTGATGACATCTCAAATGACATCACTGATGACATCACTGATGACGTCTCATTTGGCATCATTCTTGTGCTAATACGATAAACTTCTTCAGACTCTAATATAACCTTAGATACACTCAGTGTATACAGACACTCACACACTGCCACTCATCCATGGAGTTACTCACACACCCAGTCAGTCATGCAAAGAAACAATCTCACCTCCATTTCTTCAACTATACAGT
The DNA here is from genome assembly GCF_964261635.1 of Lissotriton helveticus. Taxonomy (NCBI): domain Eukaryota; kingdom Metazoa; phylum Chordata; class Amphibia; order Caudata; family Salamandridae; genus Lissotriton; species Lissotriton helveticus. The sequence continues at coordinate 1,173,508,820 of NC_136070.1, forward strand.
TATACACACCTTACTTATTGAAACATATACTAACACATATTTACTCTCTTATACAATCCCTGATACAAGTTCACAATGATCGATACAACCACTCACTCAGTGGCTCTCATGCACAGTTATTTATATATGCCAACTCTCACATGTACTGTGTTTGACATATGTACTTACTATGACATGTAGCATTGAGATATCCATTCACTCATCAATACACTCATGCACACAGTCAACTGCCCATGTAGCTGTTTCCACATGCACTCTTGAACTCATACACCTAGTGAATAAACTGCTCACACATCTATGCACAGAGTCACACACCTTCCAGCCACCCCCACACAAACTCAATCTCCCATAGAAATACTTGGGCAACCAATTAATAACACATATAGCCTCTCGTATAGCTAATGATCAACACATGCAGCAGTTTACATCACAACAGACATAATGATGCACAAATTAAGACAGTTTAGTCACTAACCCGTGCATTCAGTAAGACGCATTTAATCACTCACTCATACAGTCAATCACGCACCTACTAAAACCTTCATTCAGACACTTATACATCCACTCATTCTTCAATATGTAAAACATATTTAAACTTTACAGAAACACATAATCACTGGATGTTGTCATCAGTGATGTCATCAGTGATGTCACTGACCATGTCATGAATGATGTAATATGTGACATCATCAGCAGTGGATTGCGGGTGCGCGATATATAGTTAGTGCAACTAACTATATATGGAATTTCAATGGTTTTGTGTGAGTAAAATAAGGTTTTCTAAATGCTAATTCCTAACTATATATGGTCTATAACCTATGGTTTTTTCAGTGAATTTTCAAGGTTTTGTAAATGCTAATTCCTAACTATATATGGTCTATAACCTATGGTTTTTTCTGTGAATTTCATTGTTTTTTTAACAGCTAATATCTGTAGCTGTAAAATGTATTCTTCTTTAAATCCAAAAATATATTTTATATGTTTATGAATAATTTTTTTTTTAAAATATTTTTTTTTCTTCGTTCCCGCTTCGCGAATCGGGAAGCTTCCCGTTAGCTGACCTTGATGCCGCGAAATAGACCGCGAGCCGGTAAACGTTTCTTTACCGCAAGTGCCGCGTTAGAAAACAACATCGTGACGCCTCCCGTCCGCATGACGTTCCACGTTGTCGCGTGATACGTCATATGACGTGCTACGTTAGCGAACTGGTACGCGAAGCGAGTGCCAAAGCGCAGGTTTCTGGAAGCAAACCGGGAGGCCCTGCAAAGCGCTTAACGTAAACACAGCAAGTCATGTGACTTGGTAATAACACTTTTCATTGGTTCATTTCACTTTTGGTTTCCTAATGATGTAAGACTAGGTCATATAATCTAAAATGAACACTTTTGATTGGTTGAGAACTCTTGTTTTTCCCAAATGATGAAAATCCCTCCTTCTTTCCTCACTCTGACTTTCATCATTGTGAGAGAAAGACCCTTTGTGATCACTGAGCAATGGCTTCTTTAGTAGCTTCAGCTGGTGCTTCCCCACCACCTCCACCACATCCAAGGAAGAGTGGACCACCTGCTCAAGTTGTAATTCAACAAGAAGAAGAAGAAGAGGAACAGGAGGACGAGCACGAAGAGAGGCAGTTTTTGCCTGAGCAGCCCAAGACGTCTCACCGGAAAGAAAACTTCATTTGGCAATTTTTTAAAATTCCCAAAGGTCAGAAAAAAGTAAATGCAAGATACGTAACTTGCCTTATATGTCAAGATAGACTGTCCAGAGGGACCGACAAAAAATACAGTTTCGGAAACTACACAATGCATCGCCATATGACTAGGTGGCATCCTAACAACTACAGTGCTGCACAGTTTCGGAACGACCTAGATAATCTCCCTATTATGGCCAGAAGATCTGTTGTACCGGAAGTAACGGGACCAGAGGGCAGGGAGATGGTGCCAAATATACAAATGAGATTTGGTGAAGTAAAACACACCTGCGTATTTTGCGATGGATTCATTTCCTACGGAGAAAGAAGCATCACTCTGATCAACAGAGCTATTGACTATCATATGCAAGTTTGTCCGAAACGCCCAAAATAATAAATACTTCTTTTTTTTGTTTTGTTGCTCCTGTTGAGCCCTTTACAATGAATCGTTTTCATTGCCCCCTCCAAGAAAAACCCAAAAAAATATAAAACTGTTCCGAAAAATTCAAAAACATTAAAAAAATGTTCAGAAAAATAAAAAAAAAAGTTCTTTTCAGAACTACCTCCCCGTTATTAAAAAATTGGTACAATATTTGGAACTGTGCCAACCTCTATTTCTCTTAGTTCGCTTCCTAGTTCGCTCGCTGGTACGCGAACTGGAAGCGAACCAAAAACAGTAAGTATAAGGGAAGGAAACACACACTTATGTTAAAAGAAAGACAGCTATAGGGGAGTAAACTAGAGATACTATTACCCATAATCCACTACTGATGATGTCACATATTACATCATTCATGACATGCTCAGTGACATCATCAGCAGAGGATTGCGGGTTTTTTGGCAACATGCCTTATCCACGGTTTAATAACGCTGCCTTTTGCTTTATATAAGTTTTCAAATTGTATGAAATATATACCAATAGGTCTTTATGAACCTTTAGGTAGTGCTTTTGTTCATGAGGTCTGGTCGCTTCCATACACATACAGATGTTTCAAAGATGATCAAGAAGTTTATCTGAATGGAGAGGAATGCACTGAGACGCCAGATCATTCACTAATGTGTAGGCACATACAGTTACACGATTCATGCAACAAACACCGACCAAATATGGCTTGCGTGTTGCAAGGCACGCCAGTTCCTGCTATCATCCCCACGTTCAAGTTGTTGGAAAATGGTAGTTATTTGATGCTCAATAATGAAGATTGTTCTGAGTTAATTAAAAGTATTCCTTTTATCGTAACAGTAAGTGAACGGGTTATTTGCTGCAGAAATGTTCTATTTCCTCCCACACATGAACATAGGGAGTTTTCAATCTGGCCACAAATACCAACCTTGGGACACGTTTCAACGGCATGACAAGAATAAGAGCTCTTTTGTCTCAGAGAGAGGTGGCCTTGAGTTCGGCCCGTGAAACTTTCGTACTTCACATAGCGAACACCCGTACACAGGTTTGCCTTTCAATTTCAGCAACATGTTTCCGACTATCTTTAACGCATCCTCCACAAAATCCCTGGCACACTTTTTTAAAGTTGTTACCAGTGGTCTCGTGACTTCATTTGAGAAAATCTTTGGAGTCATCCCTGCTCCCTTTCATTCCATTTTCTCCACTCTGGTTCGTGGATTGCATTTTTACTTGCATTACCAGCGGACGCTCTTGTGCTTTTTTACATTTTTAAATATGGATGTCCCTCCTATGCAACCTCCGACCCTGCAGCTGCTGACACTGTTCCGCAATCGCATGCTAGAATATTATGGCACAATGCCGTTGGCGATATTAAGCACGGCATATGGATTATCTTTTCGGTTCTCCTACTTCACCTGTGTCCAGCCTGTATTTCACTGCCTGACCTGTGATTTCGATTGGGCCATTGATTTGTGTCTCTGCGGACCGGTTTCTCCTGACGTCGACTTTAATCAGCTGATGACTCCTATCATTACTCACGAGTTGATTTGTCCTGGCGAAAGGATTATGGCTGTGGCATTGATGCATGGACTACTTGGTCCCTGGAATTTACTGGCGGCAGCACAGTCTTTCTTGGAACACAGCTTTCTTGAAAACCCACCGAGCTGTCCTCTGATGGTGATAGAGGATCCGGTGCTGGGAGAGCACGTATGTTCTTTTCCGCTTTTAAATTGGATGGCTGAACTGTTTTCGGATGAAGACGGTGACTTCCTGTTGGAGGCTGTTGCAGCTTATTTTGCATACACAGTTATGTCATAGACCTTTTTCATGTTTCATATGCTGAGTACTAGCATTTCATTGACAATTCATTGACTTAATTGTCAAGTTTTTATTATTTACCTTGCCTATTGGCTTAAGACTCGATAAAGTACTTGGCTGTTTTATTTTTCTTTAGCATTGAATTTTCCTAGTTTTTAATGCTTTACCTTGCGGACCGTCCACATATAAACTTGCAATCTGCTCTCATGAGATGGCACTTCTATTATCTTATTCAGTTCGTTTCCGGATCATGAGGAGGTGTCATCTAGGTCCTGGATATCTTTACACCGTGTTAAGTTAGCATGGGCTCATTACCGGTTTAAACGCCATTTTTCCTTTTTTGCAACTTCTGCACACGACATTTAGTTGTTGCTTTAGCTTTCCACCTAGTAGTTCATCGTGGTTTACATGAGAATAATATGTTATTGGTCTACTATCTGCTTTACTTGTTAAACTATATCTGTACAGCGAGTGCTAAAGTTTCAAGAACAACACGATACAGAATTGTTATGAGGTCTGATCTCCACGACTTCATACTCATAACATAAGTGCAACTTCTGCCAATTCTGGGCATGAGGCGGGTTTTATATTGCTTTGCCGAACACACATACACAACAGTTGATGCGGTTCACATGAAGAGAGAGCTGGTGTATGCTGATGTGATTCCTTCAAATCTAAGACACTAAAGTATGGGCACGCCCTAAACCAACACAAAGAGACCTTCTTAGCAAATAATATAATATGTGTATTAGGGAGGGTGAGATATAAGCAGCCGCGGGCCGTGGAGGGAGTTACGGTGAGGCAGGGAGGCGGGGAGGGGGAGAAGCAGGGTGGAGCCCTCTCTACCTTGCCCCTCCCCCTCCCCGCCTCCCTGCCCCACCGTAACTCCCTCCACGGCCCGCGGCTGCTTATAAGTGTTGCTAACTCTTATTCATTTACAGCATGTTAACATACTGTCACCATTCGCTTTTTATGTACTAGTAACTATGCTGGTAATTTTGCTACTGATAATATGTGTACTTGTATTCTCCACCCTGCTTCTCCCCCTCCCCGCCTCCCTGCCTCACCGTAACTCCCTCCACGGCCCGCGGCTGCTTATAAGTGTTGCTAACTCTTATTCATTTACAGCATGTTAACATACTATCACCATTCACTTTTTATGTACTAGTAACTATGCTGGTAATTTTGCTACTGATAATATGTGTACTTTTATTATCTAAGGTACTACGCCTGAGAAGACGGCATTAGTAAATAAACATTTCAAATACACATGTGTTCTTCTTAACTCCATGTTCTGGTTTCTAAGAAATATATAACGACCGACTGTTCATGAGTTCCACGTATCCTGAGGTACTATAAGTTCATATTCTGGATTGTCTAAACATTGAGAGTTTGTTATATCCAATGTGACACTGTACCTAGCTTGCTAAATAGTTTTTGATTACTAACGTGAGTTTTGGGACACCCTAATTCGCCGAGGTTCCAATCCTCTGTCCACAGTTCTGTGTGAGAACAGAAACCCTGCGACAGGGGCACCCCCGACCCTTGCTGGACCTTCATCACACTTGCGATACAACTCCAGCAATGCGCCACCTTTACGGCACAGATACATCACGCATCTGTGCTGTTTTTGCCCCGTGATGCGCCGCATTGTAAATGCAGCACACCATAGGTGACGGAACAGCGGCACAGAATGACTAACACATCCCTGGTGATGCGCCAGTCATCATAAATCTATCCCTATGCTTCTTATCTTGTTAGAGATGAACCGCCATATGTATCATCAAAGTTATTTGCATTTCCTAAATAGCGAACTTTAAGGAATAAATAGCGATTCTTTACCATTCCTAGTTTGCGATGAGCTATTTGCTAATTAGCCGAATGTAGCCCAATGAAGCCCAATGTAGCCCAATGTAGCCCAAAGATGGCCGCCAGACACACAAAAAAACAAATGTAGCCCAAATATCAGCCAGATGTAGCCCAACTATAGCCCAGTGACAGAATGACCAATCAGCTTCGCAAACCTCCGTTACGCGAAGCGGAGCGCTGTTACAGATATATATCTTTTTTTGAACGTTAATTTCTCAAAATCCACTGGAGCACATATATTGAGACCTAGCAAAGGCACATCGGGCTACCAGTCCCTAATATTTTGCCAAGTTTCGTGCAAATCCATTCAGCCGTTCAATTATTATTTTTATTATTTTTTTTTGCCCCGCGGGGCCCTTTTAAAACCTCCACATCAAACCTAGGGGGTCAGCGAGGATCTACTATGCCCCCTTATAGTTATTTCCCCCTTTGTTTTGACCTCCTCTTGTCTCTCGATCCTACCGAGAGACAAGATGGCGGCCGCTACGGACTGTTTGGAATGTTGACAGACGCCGGAGAACCAATCAGCTTCGCTTCACAAAGCTCCGTTGCGCGAAAAGTCCGCGAACCAGAGCGCTAACCGGTCCGCTGTTACAGATATATATCTTTTTTAAAACGTTAATTTCTCAAAATCCACTGGAGCACATATATTGAGACCTACAAAAGGCACATCGGGCTACCAGTCCCTACAATTTTGCCAAGTTTCGTGCAAATCCATTCAGCCGTTCGGGCTAAAAGTGAGGCCAACCGCCCTATGGAAAACTCAATGTTAAAAACACGTTTTGGGACCCCCCTTTTTTCTCGGCCCCCACTGGACGAACCCCCCCCAAATTTTCAAGGGCTGCTCAGAAACAAAATGTGCCATTTTCCTGAAAATTTCAGCCAATTCCGTCCACAAACGCCAAAGTTATTAGACATAGAATTTTCAAAAAACCCATAGAGAAAAAATCCTAACTATATATACCTACTGGCGACCGCCAGTAGGTAATATATATATAATATTTGAATAAGCATGCATGGGTTTTACCATATTCATTGATTCACCAAGATGACATAAAAAAGAAGTATAAATAAAAAGAACTAAAGCCATATAACATCGCGGTGAAGTAATTTTAAGGCACTTTATATGAAATTATGAAATTTTATATGAAATTGGTACGGTGTGTATAAGTGAAAACTATTTATCCAGTAATTTCACAATTTCAAAATCACTTTCCCAAACAATTGCCATATCTGTTCAAATAAATTTAAAACACTCTTTAAAGTCAGAATAGGCAAGATGTGCCCCAATTGACTCATGCGTGCTATTGTCAATGCACATTAGGCGGCTGCATGCATTTACAGAGACAAAGAGAACTTGAAACTATGTATGTAACTTTCCAACAAGTTGATCTTTAGCAAGGATAACTATATCATTTACTTTGAAACACTTTGTGAAGACTGATGCCTGACAAAAAGGGAACTATGCTGGATGCTAACAGAAGGAAGAGATGTACTGTTCCCAACAAAAGAAGAACAAGCAATTGAAGTATCATACATTATATTACAATAACTGCTTCCATTAGCCAGATGTAGCATAGTCATAGGAAAGGCAACCTATCGCATTATCAATAACTGAATGCAACAAAAGCCATACATTTCATGAGTGGCAACAATTCAAAAATACAAGTACAGGAGCAGTAAAAAGGAACTGAAAATATTTTGAATAAAAACATATTTTTGTAGCTCTTCCTTTGCACATCAGGGAAGACAAAGTTCCACTTCAATGGGTTATTTTATCTGTAGGAGGTATTGGCTTCCAACAAATTCTCTTTTATTTGTGAGGCTTCAGCCTTGTCTGAGTGTTTCAAATTAAACAATAGTAAATATGTTATGTTATGTAACATTTTTAATGCGCACAGATGCTCCAGCAAAGGAGCGTCCTGGCGCAGGGAAAGGCGGACACAACACAACACTAAAACCAGCAGCAAAAGCAGAGCACTTAAAACAGGGGAGGTTTAAAACAGAAAAGTTTTCAAGGCCCTACGGAAGGATATTAGATCATCCAAAAGACGGATTTCCAGGGGGAGCGCATTCCAGAGAACTGCAGCTTTCACTCGGAAGGAGCGTCCTCCCATCCGGCTGAGTCTGAACCGAGGAACAACCACCAAGGATTGTCCAAGGGAGCGAAGTGAGCGAGTTGGCACATAGGGAGAGATCAAATTATTAAGTAGCAAAGGTGCCGACTCACGAAGGATTTTAAAAACCAGGCTGAGGGCTTTAAATTGGATTCGCTTATTCATCGGGAGCCAATGTAAGGACCGCAGAGTGTTAGAGGTAGGGCAAGTCCGGGGCAAGCCGACCACCGCCCTAGCCGCAGCATTCTGGACTCGCTGTAAACGGAGTATCTCAGCTTGGTTCACTCCTAAAAGGAGTGAACTAGCATAGTCCAGGCGAGAAATAATCATCGCTTGAATGACCAGCTGTCTTGTAGGAGCATCGAAGAATTTGAGCAGGGGTCTTAGCCCGCGTAATACTCCAAAACAGCAGGCCGCCACTCTCTTCGTGTGGGTCACAAAGCTTAACGTGTGGACAAGCCATACTCCCAAATTCCTGAGTTCCAGGACAGGGGCTGGGGCTATTCCCAGCTCAGGAGGCCACCATCCATCTCCCCAGAGGTCCGCATCCCTTCCAACGATCATCACCTCCGTTTTTGATGCGTTCAGCTGGAGACAGTTGTTATTCATCCAGCTGGCCACCTCTCTCAGTCCACTGCGGAACCTGAGGGCATCCTTCTTGGCATCCCCGCTGATCGTAACCGCCAGCTGAGTGTCGTCGGCATAGGAAACCATGGTTAGGCCCCATTGCCTGGCGACTTCAGCCAGCGGCTGCACGTACAGATTAAAAAGCGTGGGACTCAGCGAGGAGCCCTGAGGCACCCCCAGGTCCAGCGGATGGAATTTGGACTGAAAGGGAGGGGTGGCAACGCAGAAGGAGCGATCACTAAGGAAGGAGCGGAACCACTGCAGAGCTGAACCACCAAGGCCAATGTCCTGCAAGCGGTGTAAAAGGATGCGATGGGAAACAGTGTCAAAGGCAGCGCTCAGGTCTAATAAAATAAGCGCTGCCGTTTGACCTGCATCCAATACAATATGAATATAAATGAACATAAATATGAAAATAATTCTTCAGTAATCACATTATCTTGGGTTTACACAGAAGATAACTGAATTAGCCCATTGCAATTTCCAAACCATATGTGGTTAGACAAGCACTAGAGGGTTTTTCAAAGGGAGAGATCAGCAACGTCCACATTAAGAAGCCCCTCACTGGGAGAGCGCTGGGAGAACACAAAGTCGATCAATTTCCATTCCGTACTCTCATTGAGTACTGGGTACAATGTTATGTTGTGTTACACCAGCTTATTAAACTCTGCAACTCACTCCCAATGGGGTATCTGGGCTCTTAGAAGGCAAGATTAATACAGCTAAGATGTTTGATCCCTAAATTAGCAAGGTTTTAAGCTAAAATCAGATAGCTGCGGGAGTGGATGGATAAAGTGGGCTTGTTCCAGAGTGCGTATGGCATTGGCAGTATAAAAATACAGTGCTTTCTAATGGGCAACCAGGAGTGGTCCCCCAGTAGTCCTAGGTCAAAAATGCAAACATAGGCGCTGGAAGTAGGGGTTCTGGGGGTTATTCTAAGATTTAGAAAGGAAATCAATAATAAAAATATGTTTTTTTCTTGCCTCATTTCCTGTGTGTTAAAAAATAGGGGGCAAACAAACATGTAATCGGACAAATTGCTACTTATTTTTAACATAGAGATTGGTCTATTCTCTTCTTTGTCTGACTGCAAATTGAGAGGCATTAGTAAATTGCACTATATGACAATCATGCTGGGGTGCAGGCAGTGTGAAATGATCAACCATAGGATACAATTTTTTTTAACATACTACAATATTTAAATATCTGTAAAAGAACTCTATACATTTCTAAATATAAGAGCAGTTAGAAAAGTACAAATGCGGCGCATTTTTTGTAGTCCTGAAGTGTGAAGGACAGAGATATTAATAGGACCAAAACAAATCAAGACACTTTACCTGATGATGCACAAATGATAAATATTCACTGAAACTCAATTTCAATACATTATCTTTTGAGTGCTATTTGGTTTTATCATTTTAGTGAGCCTCTCAATGGAAAATGTACTACCACAACATGCTTTAGTGATTTTTTTTGCATCAGTGAGCTCCAAATTGCACCCCCGGCTAAATACTATACCCTTACTATTCTCTTGCTGAATGGGTATGGTTCATTTGCTACACTTCTTCTTTGTGTGAAGCTTGGATTTTTCACAATCCCTATGACTTCGACAATGTAACAGTGATGGCAGCACCCCGACTCCGAAAATTGTTCCAGCGCGACTGGATGCAAACCAGTCTTGCTGCTGCATTGACAGATATTTCCCCACTGCTCCCTTTGCCAGAAGATTAGTTCGATTGTGGATGCTTTTTTTTTTTAGAGTACTGTAAGCAGGGACCTTGAAAAGCTTCTTATTAACTTTAAAAATGCACAGAGATCTCTCTTATGCAAATAATGACATATATACTTTAGAGGGTCCATCTTGCTCCTCCAGTCCACACGCCCCCACTAATTCCAGCTGCAGGCTGCTGTGCTGCTGAACATGAAAAATAAAATGGCAATGAAATCATGAAATCATTTCATTGCCATTTATCTTTTACATTTAGTGCTGCCGTGGGTGACTGGGCCACACCCCCTTGGGCTCACGAAGCTGGCTGTGTTCGTTTTTTGAGGCAGCCCAAATGCATAATCTTGATTGGCATGTACTAAGCCATGCAAAGTCATTTGTATATACAAAGCAGCGCATGGCTAATACATTGTGTGACAAGAAGGCTTGCCTCCTCGTATTCTACTGTGAGGGTTTCCCGAGCAAAGGCTATTATATGTAATGTGGTGCAAAACATGAGCATCTGATTCTATGATTTTACACATTTCTGTGCCCTAACCATTTCCACCAGTTTGCAGTGGTTTGTAGTTTATGCCTTCTAAGAGTACCAAATGGTGGGGCATATTAACAAGGGCAGTATCGCTGCTTTAGCTGCACATTTTGCCGCTAAAGCGGCAATATTTTAATCGCCCTATTTACAAGGTGGTGCTAACATGCATTATCACATTTTAGCACCCATTTTCCCGACGCCTCGCTTTGCATCTCTAATGAGATGCAAAGTGGGCGTCACTGGGCAATATTCCTTGTAAATTATCGTTGATGTGCACATCGCAATATTTACAAGGAGAACCACGTGTTTTTGCAGACGTTAGTTTTTGGCAAAAACCACGGTTTTTGGCAAAAACTAACGTCTGCTAAAATGCTGACTTAGGTATACTTACCATTGGGGGTGGAATATGCTGATACGACCACAGGGTCGTATCAGCAAGGTTATCGCCGTTTTCCATGGAACATCGCTGGAAAACCAGCAATGTTCCATGGAAAACATCGCTAACACTGGAATAATTATGGCCATTGCGCTATGCGTTGTTAATACAGCGCTAGCATGGCAATAATTACCAGCGATAAAAATGTTCTCGCTAAGAGCGGCCAGCGATAATTATCGCTGCTGCTTGATAATCTGCCCCGGTATTTTTTACATATATCTCTGAAATCCTGCATGCAACAATATACATTGTTTTCTTGTTATGTCAGTCCCTATTCTTGTTATGTCAGTCCTTGTCTGTCTTAACTGTTTTTCTCTCCACTGTCTAATTCTGCTCATTTTATATATTTACTCAACACAAGACCCTTAAATATTCACTATCAAAACATTTTAGCACACAGTAGAAATAGAAGATTTGGTACTGTGTGTGCATCTGCTGTGTGTTGATTGTATGTACTCTCGGTGCTTAGGATATTAGGGATTCCCTGTTCCTGTTGATCTGCTTGATGCAGGAGTAATAACCACTCCTATACATCCTTTCAGATTTTAACCATCTCACTGCCTTTATAATAACAAATGGTATTTCCTAGGAGGAGGTTTTCGTCACCTATACTCTTACCTTACGTATTGCATTTCCCAACCTCCCTCCATAAGTACTTTTTGCCAGTACGGAAAGCCTGCCCGCCATTAGAGGATTCTTTGGTGAGCAAGGATTGACAATGATGAAGCATGACACCCAGGATGGTGTTTGAAGCCATTCTTAAAAATTGTTATGTATTTCTCCGGTTCTATTTGTGTCTTATGCATTACAGGTACTCTAGTGCCCCCAAGGCTCCCGAGGTCCGAATCCATTTTTTTGTGGTCCTCATGTGCTTTTTTCTGTGGTTTAGGAATTCTGAGTCACCAGCCAGACAATTTCCTCTGTGGTCTGATAATCTTATGGCTTCCTCCCCTGCACCAGTTTGGGGTGTCTTCCACGGATTGTTGACTATCAGCCAGTAGGCTAAAGTAAACTGATACTGCTGTAGCTGTGGAGCCCACCATTTTATTAGCGGTAGAGGGATGTTCAGAGGTCCCTACAAAAAATGAGTGTGGCTGCTTGTGGGTGATCACTGACATAAACTCACTCCTGCAGAGGAAGAGGTGGAAGTGGCAACAGACCTACTTAATAGCTAGAGATTCCCACTATATTTGTGCGTACATTGTCTGTGTATCTGTCAGGGCCGGCTTGAATATGTGATGGACACACAAATTCGTTAATGTTCTTGTGTCAGAGCCACCCTAAGGCCTACAGGGCTGACATCAGTTAAGTGTAATTCTCCAAGTTGAGATAAGCCATTGTAGCCTTTATAAGCCAGTGTCGGCTCTCATAGGGCATGCTGCAGGGGGGTGGGATGGGGCGAGGCGGGTGAGGGGCGGGGTGGGGGTAGTAAACTCGGACATACAACGGAACCGAGGATAGTAATCATTACTTTCCTCCGTTCCGCCGTATGTCTGAGTCTACTACCCCCCACCGTGCTTCTCCCCCGCCCCTCCCACTGCCCCGCAGCACGACCTTTGCGAGCCGCCACTGCTATAAGCACCGTCCCTTTGCTCAACTTGAATGCTGCTTCAACCTCTGTGGTCCAGTTCAATTGTGACTTAGCCTTCATGAGTGGCTCTGAAATTCCGGCGAAGTTGGAAAAAATCCCCCACAATATGTTGCCATCCTCAGAAAACTCCTAACCTCATTGATGTTCTGAGGGTCAGGTGAGCTCTGTATTGATTCTGCTTTCCATGGGTCAACTTGAAGTCTATCCTTCAAGAACACGTACCTGAAAAGAATCCGTTTGATTCTCAAAGAAATCCATTTTTTAAACTTTCACCACACCTCTTGGGGCACACACATCCTTTATGGCGTTGCGGAGTTGCACAAGGGTTTAAACTGATTGCATTGTTCAGGTATATCAAAATTGTGACATTTTGTTCCACTCTGCATTATTACATATCACCACAGATTCACTAATTATGTATTAGGATTCGCAGAGCCAGATAATTGAGACCAGGCTTCGGTTTTTGGCTATCACGTAACACCAGTGTTTACCTCCCCAGGTATTTTCTTTCATGGAGATGGTGTTTGTGTTACTTATCATTATTTACTTTATAGTATTGTTCACTTCCCATGTTTAGGGAACTTCTTCATATAGTTTCTCTTGATCAAAGTAAGTCATCTGTCGTCATCTATTTGTTTTTCCCGTGGCTTGTTATTTCATTGTTACAGAACGTTATTCATGGTCCTTTCCAGCTATTCACCGCATGTGTCTAGCTTTTCGGATTTAATCACCATTCTTTACTTTGCACAGATGGGTTTCTTGCATGGTTTTAATCTGAGTACAATCACCATTGTTTTGTGATTTTTTTGTAATTGTATAACTCTGCCAATATTTATTAATTAATATTTATTTTTCATTAGGACTATTGCATGCTGGTTAATGCAGTCCAAGTCCATCCCTTGCGTCCTTCTACATTTTTATTTCACAACAGAGGTAGATTCCGGTTTCTCGTACTTTTGCCATCCTTTTTTTTCTCTCACTGCAGTCCTGCAACATTGTTTCATTCTGCCATGCTTGCTTGGTTAAATGCAGACAATCAATGCATGATTTGTATTTGTTAATGAGTTTTAGGACATTGGCTGGTTCTATTTCTTCTCTTTTTTTCTTCTTACTAGAAAGGTGTCTGTTTTTTAACCTGAGCATGTGTGTTTCATGTAATATGATTGGACCTCTTTTCTTTCTCAAAACTACAGACACCCCTGATGAAGGGTGTTCTCACTTGTAATGCATTGGGTCATGTTTTTCAACCATGCATATCCTCTCAAGTTGAGAATGTCATTTTTTCATTGTATTCAAATGTGATGTAATATTTGTAAGATCACGCCTAAAAGCAACTGATTAACCCCTTCTATGCTCATGACAGGGTCAGCTCGTCATGAGCGTTACCTGCGCTACGCGGATGACAAGCTGACCTTGTCACGTAACGCGGGATTTTTAAAATCGCAGCGCGCAGCGGGAAAACCGCTAGCGCGCATGCGGTTAAACAGTCATGTATAAATGCATTATTTGTCTTAACTTTAACTGTACTGTGTCATTTTTGTAATGCGGTATATTTTGATTGATTATGTGTACTATGATGCCCTAGGGCACGAGCTGTGTGTGCTGAGTCTAGTACACCTAGGTAATCTAGATCCTTTTGAATTTGTTCCATGGGTCTATGCAGGGCTTGTTGCAGTGCTGCACGCTAAATGAGTCTCAACTGTTTAAATTCATTATCTATTGTGTTAATATTGCGTAATTTAAGTGCACCTCAACCATTGTGACCCATTCTGGACAGGCATTACTGTGTGCAGGACAATTATCTGCTGCCATTATTGCATTTTCCATGGATAGGTTCTTCCCTTTTATTGCTAGGGAGTGAGGTATCCCTCTTCCCTTGGCATCAACATTAGCTTCTTTGATATGCATAGTTCTAAACATTGTATGGACCCCTTTTCCAACACAACCTCCATCCCTAGTCTGTGCTAGTTGATAACTTATGCGCTCTCACCAATATAAGTATATTTTCCAGCCAAAGGCCGGATTTGTGCAGTATTAGACCCTCAGTACTGATGCCCTACATCCCTGAAGGATCTGGGATGCGTGTGTGGGATTGAGCTGCAGATCAAACCATACATTCAGTGCCCCCTACTGTTACATCACATTTGTCCCAGATCATGAGCTTTTTCTAACATGTTTGTATATTTTGCTCTCAGAGGCCGGGAGCAATGCCTGCTCTGGAAGGAGGTGCTTCACACCTCCTCCTGGCTAGAATGGCATTCCAATGCAGAAAGCTTCAAAGACGATACCTCCTTTGTAATGCAACCCAGGCATCTCCAGATAGTGGAGGATGCCAGCACCCATGTCCTGCTCCATTTTTGGCAGGTGGACATTTAGGAAAATCAATTAGATTAGGAGGTGTTCCTTGATTCAGCCATCACCACCCCTAAGGTGGGGCAGGTGATGTGGGCACCACTTTTCCAATTCCTCCATCTTGTCTTGGAAGGAATTAGCCAACCAGGGTCAGGGTTATGCCCACCTCCCAACAGAAGTGTTCATATGAGGGTGTAGTCACCCTGAAGGTAGTTAGCACATTGGCTACTACCTAGTACTCCCTTTAACACCCCTGCATTTAGTATTTACATGGCCCCCCAGGCCCTAAATTCTGATCCTGCCGACATAAAAAGAAGAAGGACACTAAAGAGCCGCAAAGAGCAATGACCTGGTGCCAACCCTGCCAGCCTGCCTGTTGTCCACGAATCCTGCACCAAAGCAGTCTTGTCCTGCAGCTGTTTCCCAGAAACTCTGCAGGCCTTGGTTTGGTGGAACCAGTCCCCTGCATGTTGCAGGCCAAATCCAAAGCATCTCGCCGCTGGGTCCATCGAGGTGGTGACCCACAGCGAAGTGGCAAAATCACTTCAGGACGGGTAGTTGGCTCTCACCATGGTTCCAATGGCTTGACGGTGACGCAGGTTAATGCTGTGTATTCTACACTGACCATCACAGTAAATTCTTGATGATGGTTAAGTAATTTTCTACAGCATCTGATTGCTACTGCAGCTGGGTTGTACTGCATTATCGAAGCATAACTGCATAATCAGAATGATTTTATTGCCTAAAACCTATATAAAGATACTTATTATTTTGTATTGTGAGTACAATAACTGCTTAGCACTACCCTCTGATAAGCCTAGCTGCTTGCCTACTCTGCCACAAATGGACCGTTAGTATTATCTATGTTTGCCTCTGTATACAAATCTGGATATCACTGGACTCTATGCACAGAGTACTTCATTTTAGTACACTATATAGAGAGCCAGCTTCCTACAAAGTACATTTTCAATTGCTCTCATCTCATCCTCTACTTCAATTCTTCCTGTTGCTTTCATTGATCATGGGTGCCACCTGGGTGTGGCTGCTGAGTGGGCACAAATGGGCAGCATCCTTGCTCGCTTGTGAGACCGATGTCTGGCTCACTCTGACTAACCTTCTGTCAGCACCCAGACAAGGGTTGTGCTGAGCCCCTATTTTGGGTCTTTCCTTTGCCGATCTCACGTTTTGCTCAACACAGGTGTGCAGTAGGCTGTCAGCATGCCGCCCTCACACAGGCGATTTCACGATACGTAGGACTCAGCAGCCACCACTTTCTCATTGCAATACTCTTGATGTAACAGTCCCACTTGCTGTCACTGCAAGTCCAATTGTCCAATGCTGTTCAGCTGCATTAGACATGGCTCATCTTCATCATCAATGCAGCATTGTAGCCTAGGGCCTCCAGTTCCCAAACAACATAGACACCACTTGCTTGTATATCATACTGGAAATGGCTCAGAGCAGCTAACTGCCCCTTTATTTAGCCCTCGGCTGTACCCAGATTCAGTGGTGTGTGAAGCATGCTTTTAGCATGTAGGGGCTAGGTCGCTCCCTACACCATGACGAATGAGGTGAGGGGCCCCTGTGACTACTGAATGTCACAGATATTCATAGACCTTGAGATGAGTGGGATGCCTTACCATTTTACCATTGATGATAAATATTATTTAATGTCCTAGGTTCATGCAGGACTGAATATTGCATTGCAAGCAGCTCTGCTGGTTTCTTTACTAAACTTAGCCTTACGGGTCACATCTGCTCCATAGTTGTAACAAGCTTCTTCTTAGACAGCAAGACCCAGATATACAATGCTTTTGCAATGTCTTTGCATTGCAAAAGGTAACACACAGACAACAGAAGGGCTTCAGTAAAATTTACAAGGCCACTCAATTGGTGATTTGTGCCACTTTGTTTGGCTTTGCAAAGAAATGTAACACAACGTATTAGTTTGCGCTGCGTTATGTTACATTTGTAACTAATAGAGTTCCATGGGTGCAGCATGGGTGTTACTGTGCATCACTCATGGATTTGATGCAATTCCACATTTACAAAGGTGTGTATACCTGTGATTGCATCATACATCATATCAGTACGCCTCCCAGAGAATGGTGTAACAAAGAGAATTTTTTTTACCTCGTTATTTCCTCTTTATGTGAGTGATGCATTCAGGTATCACATAGAAAGAGGTAAATGAGTCTGTGGAAAGTTTTTTTTCCCAGGAAGGTGTAGCTTCCCACACAAAAACAGTCCTGCCCGTAGGGCCAGCACCCTTGCACCATACTTCAAGGGGGCCTGCTTTAGTGCCAGGAAGCATACTCTACGCCAGTACAAGGAGAGAAGTGAAATGCTCTTTATCTTGGTACATATGGAGCATATAAGCTCTCTCTCCTTCACGCAACAAAGGGCAACAAGTTCCCTTGCTGCTCTGCATTGTGTGAAATAATAGTAAATATGCCCCCAAGAAAGTTGAAGAGCGTGAAGGGCATGGTTTGGTACTTGTGTTATAACAGCCCCTCTACCATCTAAAGAAGAAAAATTCACCAGCTTAAATCAATAGGTTATTGTGGGGGAAAAGAGAACAAGAGCTCGTCAAAGTTTTGACCGTAGGCCTTAAGGGGCAGATTTATGTCAGACTTGCGCCACGTTTACGCCGCCGTTGCGTCACGCAACGGCGTGGAAACGTGGCGCATCCCTGCGACCTATTTACAACGTGACGCATCTAGGCAGATGCGTCACGTTGTAAAGCCCTGCGCCACATGAAACCTGCGTCAGGTTTCATATGGGCGTTCTGTCGCAGGGTGGGCGCTCCCTCGTAGGAAAGCCCCGTAAAACTGACGCAGTGAAATCTACAAGATTTCACTGAGTCAGTTTTACGACGCTGCTGGGTCAAATCCTTACGCCTGCTTGAAGCAGGCGTAAGGAGTGACGCACCACGTTATGTATGGGTGGCCTCTGTACATTGCAGGAGTTGCGTCGCACTTGCGACGCTACTCCAGCAATGCGCCGCCCGTACACCACAAGATGCGTCACGCATCTGCCCTTCCTTGCACCATGGTGCGCCGCATTGTAAATGCGGCGCGTCTGTGGTGCCGCAAGGAGGGAATTGCGTGATGCATCAGTTCTGGCGCATCCCTGCTGATTTGCAGAGATGCGCCAGAACTCATAAATCTGCCCCTAAGTTTTTATTTGGATGAAGGACATTTCCCAAAACATATTGCAATTTTTTTTTACTTGTTGGCATTGTCCAAGAAGAAGCAGGAGCACCCAAGAACATTTGACAGATTCATCCTGTTGTCAACCTATTCTATAACATTCCATCTTGCAAATGAATTTGCCTCAGATCCCTTCCTTTCTCCAAGTTGTCATTAAGAGGGTCTGATGAGCTGATCCTTGACTGTAAATGCTTAAAAAGATGTTCCCTTGAAAAATCAACACACGATAACTGACTAGAAGCACACGGTGCAGCAATCTGAAACCTCACTACCTTGGCTTCGGGCAACAACTCCCTCACGTGGAGCTTTTCAATCATACACCTGCATTAGGATCATAACCAGTTGTAAAGTGACATGACCTTTGATCCTACTCCAATAAACATAATCCTAACAACACCTAGAACAATATCGAAGTGTATTACTTATTATGGGCACAGGTTTTAAATGCTTATTCATTCAAGGTGGGCATTATAGTCAGGCCTTTCTGTTTTCACATTATATAGAGACACTTTGGATCACTTAATCCAAGGGAACGTAAATTCTTGATGACAAATCATTCAAACCAGCATCTTAATTACTCAAACCTTCAGGACTGAACACTTGGGTGACATGATGAAAATTGACCTATGAGCACATCATCATTTACACATATGTTTGGGCTCTGGGGGAAGTATATGAATTTACAGGACCTTAGAGGTTTGTCCACCTCTTTTTGCATTAAGCATCATACTGTCATACAGTTCATATCTGAGAAATGAAAACTGTGAACTTTATTTGAAAAAGTGTATGATCTCACACAAATAAATGAATGCCTTGGCCTGAGAACATTTTCCCTGGGCAGTATTTCCATACGAAAAGAATGGGGCATGCTTAATGATGCCCTGAATGGGTCTTCACCATGGCTCCAGTTGGGGAAGTAATACATATCGGTCTGCAGTTTCCCCTGCATGGTGGAATTCCTCTGTAGTCCCTGCATAGACACCAACCGAGAAGCAGGACAATGTAATAAGCATCTGTTCAATAAATCTGCTGCCCCTCATTTCATAATGCCGGGTGATTACAATTGCTTTGAGTACTGTATTTACTACAAGGAAAAGTTACTTATAATACAGGAGAAAAAGGAGAACACACCAGAAAGAGACATTGATTAAATTCTTATATTTCAAAAAATACTGAACTATATTCAGTATTTTTGTATTTTTTTAAATATAAGAATGTCATCAATTTCTCTTTCTGGTGTGTTGTCTTTCTCCTGTGTTATAAGTAACTATTCCATGTAGTAAATACAGTACTCAAAGCAATTGTCATCACCCGACAGAACCATTTGCTCTACGTATCACTAATACCCAGGTTCTGAGGGACACCAGCTCACCCCATTATTCCTTATCCCGTCATTTCATGGCTCTGCTGTCTCCTGGACTTGTGCTAAATTACCAATGCACTGTGTTCCAGCATTTGTTTACATCGTTGTTCCCGTGCAACCACCCATGCCTTTTCACGCAAAACCCTACATACAAGGAATTGTGGATGTATGTCATTACAACGCATGCTTTCACTCTGCATGCCATTACGACGCAACTTTTACAACGCAAGTCATTACAACGACTTGCGTTGGGGGGCGCTGGATAGTGGAATAGTTTAATTTACTATTCCAACTCCAGTCCCCGTGGATAGTAGGGAAGGTGTTGGATAGTAATTAAACTATTCCCTATCCTAGAACGCCCTCCAGCGCAAGTCGTTGTAATGACTTGCGTTGTAATAGTTGCGTTGTAATGGTAGAGCGGAGTAAAAGTTGAGTTGTAAAGGATGTTTCCCAAGAATTGTAGACAGGGTTTAGCGCCAAACGTTATCCCACTTCAAAGGAGGTGCTAACAGGAGAAATGTTTTTATTTCTCCTTTCTTTTCTGACTTTGCATGCGCACTGCTCTGTGCAACACACATACAAAGTGGGAAAAGCTTTTAAACTTGTCTAAGCATGGTATTTTGTAGAGGAAGGGTACCCTTCCTGTACAAAACCTAAGCTAGACTCACGCACACACCCTAGCGCTATGGCACTAAGTGTGTGAGTGTGTGTGAAGCTCGGCAGCTGAAATCAGTGGGGAAGCCAGTAAGAGGGGAGAAAAGAGCCATGTATGGTGCTGTCAAGTGCCCTCCCTGACCCACAACGCGGTGCAGCCTTTTTGGGTGCTCCGTTGCATTGTGGGTATTTTCTTTTAAATATCGGCCTTAAGCGCTGCTTTGAAAAACTGTTCTACTGTTCTATTAAGAGGAGCAATGGTTCTTAGCAGACTGAAGAATAAAAAACCAAAATACAATATAGGCCACAATGGGTTACTATATGAATCCACTGTCCATCTGGACGTGGAGTTTTATTCAACAATAGTTAGGAATATAATCAGCAATTTAAGAAATACAGTTTCTATGATAGGGCACAAGCCTGTACCCTATATTGGGAAGGAAGTGTGAAGACTGTGGCGCTATTTACACTTGTAAATAGCACCACAGTCTTCCATTGTGTCTAACTATTGTAGTACCTATTTTTGGTTAAACTCGCTGCAGAGTGCAATTCATGTTACCTTGTTTTGTTTGAACGTTGTGTATTGTTTTCCACACTTCCTTACCAATATAGGGTACAGGCTTGTGCCCTATCATAGAAATTGTTACCCGTGGTCCCTAGCCAATTATCGGGTCCCCTTGTTTTTTCTAAATAACTTTGGAAAACTGTGTCACTGCAAATATCTCTGCAAACCAGCACTACACTGGAGCAAATTCATGCTAGCCAGGCCATTATGATCAACTCCATTTTGAAACAACCTGTCTGTGTGCAAAGAAAAACTGATGGAAACGGGCACATTAAACTGAGTTCTGGTCCTGTTTTTGCTAGTAAACTCTGTTTTTGTTTTTGCTTTTCTCTGTTCGATGTCCATAGAAGAGGATCACTTGCAAAGTTGGCTTTCAATTGTTTACATATCCATTCTGATTTCAAATAGTTTTTATTGAGTTTTGAGCAAGAATAATAAACATGAAGACAGCGGTAAAAGAAAATAAATATATTCTAGATAGGTGCAATAACACTGTACCAATATATAAGGATTACAGCGAAGAGTAAAGGGGTTAGACTGTGCAACCTTTGTATCAGTCGATTACAATACATCAGTAGTAATTCTATTTTCGGAGGATGCGGATTCACCGCTGCGGTGAGAGAAAATACCCCCGCCAGATTAGGATGGCAGGAGGGTCATCTGCGCTTTTCCGCTGCGGTCCCGCGGCGGAAAAGCTCTAATATGGTGGCGGTGTCTATCAGACACCGCCAGCCATATTAGGATGCATGGGGAAACATGCTTTTCCACTGCGGGTTTTCCGCCGTGGAAAAGCATGTGGTCTTTGGCATTTGGGGGCCCGATGCGGGCCCCCAGGGTGTCGGGGGTGGGGGGGTGCACATGGGGGTACCTATGGTACCCCCCAGCATTTACATGCACAAAGCGGCAGGCACTGCGCGGTGCCTGCCGCTTTGTGCATGTAAATGTTAAACATGCATTTTTAACCTTGCGGCGGGTGCTGCTTCAAGCAGCACCCGCCGCAAGGTTAAAGATACAGGATGTGACCGCCAGGGTGGCGGTCACATCCTAATTGCACTGGAGGGACCGCCGCTGCCCTTGCGGACGGTCCCTCCACCTCGGGGTTGGCGGACGGACGCAGGTCCGTCCGTCATCCTAATAGGCCCCTTGGTTCGAACATGGAGAATATGTATACATATCATTGTATTCCTTTTGTCTAAAGTATATATGTAGGGTGGCTGCTAGAGTCAATTGGAGGTACATTACACAGCAGGAGGAAAACTCTCAGGAGTAGACATGAGAGGTAGGCTGGCTATGAGTTAGATGCACGTGTCAGGCTGGAACCTTTAAAGGGGACCCTGGGGGTGAGAAGTAGCAAATGGGAGAGTCAACGTTATACGGTTGTAGTGTCGGAACCTATGCCTATAATCATGGGGGGGTCGAAGTTGAAAACGGTGGCACACAGTGAGTCCCACCTAGGCCTGCAGAGTGGGCGCCATGGGGAGAGCAGTAGAGAAACGTGCCAGGCTGCCAGCCCCCCTCAGGAAGGTGAGCCATTCCTGCCACATACGAAACGAGATAGCTTAAACGTTTTTCCAGCTGTTCAGGATCTTTTTGCAAGCTAGAGTAAGCAATACATATCCATTCTAACGTACTTAAGGTGGCATATCGGCATATTATTAAAATACTGTAATGAAAGTGATGCCTATACTACATTTTTGTTCGTGCTATGAAAGGTATTTAGAAAATATAACTTTTATCATAAATATTGATATAAAAATCCTTTATGAGATATATTATAATTTTACCGAAGTTAAGAATGCACTCAGAGCCTCTAGATAAGGTGTGCAGCTAAAAGTAATGTTCCAGTAAACCTAATATATATCTTTTGGAAAGATATTCACCATCTGTCTGGCAGAAAATAAATACAGCCTACTTAAGTCGCAGTTAAGGATGAAAAATCAATATTTGCCCTCCAATTAGATTCACTGCTTTTGAGAGTTGTGTCAGCTGAGAAGACCTTTGTGTGAATGTATCATGTTCTCTTTGCATTAAGTATTGAACAAAGTTTAAGTTGCATGAAAATGGAAAAGATGCTGATGTGAGATTCGTGTTAGAGATGCTTGCGCAGCACTTGCGGAGCAGACAAAGAATAATTCAAGACAGTATATAGTCTAAGGCTTCCCAGTGTTTGGGCTGTCTGCAACATTTGAGATGCTCTTTCTTTATAGGAAGCCCCACTTGTACTTGAGCACTCTGATTTAATTATGGCCATCTGGGTTGCCCTTTCTTTTGCATTCTTCATTTTTTTCAGATAGGCACCCAAGGTTAGGACATATTTATTTTACTTGGAAACGATGTGTCAACATATTTGATCTTATTCATCACTTATTAAATCCATTAATTTTCAATGCTTTATATATAGATTGTTACATTTTCTATAGGGTAATATGTATCGTTAGTTTCTGTGAATGTATTCGCCATGTGAACTTGTTCGCAGGGTATTAAACCTGTACTTGACAAAAAATAATTGGTTGCATGAGTGATCGAGTCCACGCTGCCACTTCAAACAATACGGTAAAGAAATAGCTTTGGGCTGCCACCAGCTGGTGGTGTCAAATCACTGAAACAAGCACTTGACAAAGCGATAGATCATGCGTGTGAAACTAATTGACTTCGCCATTGTTTTTTCACAAAATGTCTACCATGCATGCACAAGCACATGTGGCAGCCATCTTTGAAGGTTTTTTTTTATTGAAAGAAAACCACGAAAATTGGCGAACACACATATGCCGCTTCTGCTGCAGCTATCTTTTGAACTTTATCTCGTTTTTTTACAAAAATAAGATGTAAGATAATAAACGCATACGTAACATAAAGGAATGGAATAAACAGAACAATAAAGTAATGCCTATACAGTAATTGTCCCTTGTTATGAAAAAGATTAGGTTGAAAACATTGAAAGGGTCACATAACACTAAAGTAATGACAACCGTTCAACATTTTGTATGTATTGGATACATCTGTGCTGTTAAAATGAACTAACCTGTTGTGTAATACGGGACAGTGAATCATTGCCAGGATATGGCAAACTCCACAACAGGGGACCAGAGCACCAGAACTAATAATCCCAGGGAAGGACTCACGTTGCATATAACGACCAGTTTTTTGGTCGGTTTATTCTATTGCAAATAAAGGTCTATTTTGCTGAACAGGGTGAGAGGTTTTTTAGAAGTTTCTATAAAAAGAAAACAGAGTTATTGGAACTACATAACAAAGACAGCATGCTCACTAGTTGTGTGTAGATATATCGCATGCCACCTTCCATTCTGAGAGGATAGCTGGATCCCTAAGGCATGGAGCAGATCTGAGAGACTTTGGCTGTTATGCTCATCATGACAAGGTCGGTTTGCTGCAGCATGTATGGTTCGAAGGGTGCAACAAGGCTGAAACATGTATTAACTTTGGAGGATTTGTTTTATATTTTTATTTTATTTATTTTGAGTGTTTCTTATAGCACAAACAACACCCTGATTAGGGTATCAGAGAGCTTTATAGTACAGAGCAAACCGGTTCAAGAACATTTTAGTAGGGTCCGAGTTATAGATATGTGGCAAATATGAGGTTCGGCAGAGAACAAAATGATAGCGAACTAAGTAGGTAGAGATGATCTGTTGGGTGCAGTAGAAACAAGTGCAAGTACTGACAAATCATGTCATCACAGGCAGTATAGATACAAGTTTATAGTAGTTGATTGGTTCAATGCACACAGGAGTGATATCAAGAGTAGGGCTTTCTTCGGAGTTGGAGAGGGGCAAGTCAGAGAGTTATCTGTAGCATTTTATAGGCCCCAGGAGGGTGAAGATTGTAAAGGAGTTAAGGGCCATATGTATGTAACTCACGATTTGCGATTCAGAATTAGCGATTTTTACCGAATCGCAGATTCCGAATCGCAATGTATGTAACAAATCGCAAATAGATAGCGATTCGGTAAAAATCGCTATTTATTTGCGATAATCCGAAAAGCGATTACTTAAACCCCCAAAAATCACAAAATAGCGATTCCTTAACGGGAAAAATCGCAATTTTGCGAATTTCGCAAAACAGCCAATCGGAAAGCTGGAGCATTTTGATGACAGCCCTGTCAATCCTCCGAAGAGACAGAGGCGGCACATAGTGAGGCCACTGCCACCAATGGAGGACGAGGCAGGAGAAAGCAACAACAATCTGCAGTCCGATGACACACGGCCACAGCAGGAGTCCAGGCCTCAAAACATCCAAGGTCTACAGGGCACAGCCAGACGTAGGAACCGCACGGCCAGCAACTTTGGGGACCAGGCAGGTGAATCAGTGTTTGCAGGCTTGGAATTAAACATGCTCCAGGTGCAGCGCCTGCAGGCAAAAAACATAAAGTTGGTACAGCGAGAGGTGAGGGCAGGGCTCAGGGGCATACAGGGAGAAGTGAGGAGTGCCATGCAAGCACTTTGTGGGGAGCTGCAAGCAGAACGTGCAGCAAGGCGCAGAGAGCATGAGCGCATGGACCGTTATACAGGGCAATCAATAGATTGGCCTCTGCTATCAACGTCCAGAACAGGCGCAGCATACTAATGCAACGTGAATTCTCACATGGCATGCGGGATATCGCCACTGCAGTTGTGCAGTCAACATCTGCCCTGGACGAGCTGCGGGCCCTCCATACTGCAGGCCCTGGAGTACTCACTCCCAGTGAGGAAGACACCCAATCTGTGTGGAGTAACAGCACCCCACCACCCACCATGGAGAGGCGTCGTAGTGGCAGGAGCAATAGGCCTGCTACGCAGAATTAGAATGACTTTGCAGTCACACCGGTTAATTTGTTGCACTGTGACTTTAACATGTGCATGTTATTAGGAGTGTGAGTAGTTGCCATGGAGGATATGTGGCATTGTATCTCATGCCATTAAAACACAGTTACACACATTAGAGTTGTCATTGTGTAATTATTTCATACCTAGAAGTAGTTGCGCATAATCTCATCATGCCTCTGGGGGCCTGCTGCAGCACCAGCGACACCAGCTGCCATGCCTCCAGGTCCAGGCCCCTCCACGTCAGAGGAATCTGATTCGCTCAACTCCACTGATGTGCCTTTCCTGGTGGCGATATTGTGCAGCATGGCACATGCTACCACTATTTAAAACATGTTTCTGGACTGTATTGGAGTGCTCCTCCATTTTTATGAATGCATCGAAATCGGCTCTTCAGTATGCCAAAAGTCTGTTCAATGGTGCCTCTTGTGGAAATGTGTGCGCGATTGAATCGCCGCTCCCCAGCAGTAGCAGGATTGATGTAGGGTGTCATGATAAAGTCCCGGACAGCATAGGCACTGTCACCTGTGGTTTGAAATGTAAAAGGTTAGTCACTGATTTGCACATAGGAGTCAGTAGAAATGTGCCCTATGTTAAAATGCATTTACCTAGTAAGTATCCCTCGCCAAATTCTCCTCTTGAGAGCCTACGGTATAGGCCTCTGTGACGAAAGATGAACGAGTCATGTGTGCTGCCTGGATACTTTGCTACTATGTCAGTGATGATGTTTTTAGCATCACACACCACCTGTATGTTAAGTGAATGGTAGCATTTCCGGTTCCTGAATATGTACTCATTGTTAGAGGGGGGTGATATAGCGACATGTGTCACATCGATACATCCTATGACGTGGGGGAATTGTGCAATATTGTAAAAGTCCTGCTTGGTCTGGGCTAGTTCCTGTGGAGTGCTGGGGAAGTGTATGTGGTGTTGCATCCTCTGTGCCATGGCATCGAGGAACGCATGAAAAAAGCATGGCAGGGCACTTTGTTACACCCCTCCTGCTGTGTCTATCACCCCCTGAAAACTACCTGAAGCCAGCAGGTGTAGTGAACACGGTACCTGGATGTGAGTAGGGATGGCTTGTGTCCTGCGTGTGGGGTGTTCAAGATAGGGTCTGAGTTCTTCCTTTAAATCTAGTATACTGTCCTCCTCCAGTCTGTAGTGGGTGTAGATGTCATCGTCAGGGCACAGGGAGATTGTGATGCGTGCACGGAATGTCCTCTCCTGCCGTCTCCTCCTCTGCGATTTCTAAAATTGCGAATTTCGTGATTTTGCAATTAGCGCTTTTTTTATACATTCCATTGCGATTCCTTATTAGCGATTTCTGATTTTGCGATTATCGCTAACTGGATGTTCACACAGTAAGGAATCGCTAAGGGAATCACAGAATTCGGACTCGCGCAATTTAAGAAATCGCAATTTTAGCGATTCCTTCAATTGGATTGTGGTTTTGGCTTCATACATGGGAAATAGCTAATTTTTATTCGCAAACGCTATTTTTAGTGAATCGCAGCATTTGCGAGGAAAAATGAGCTTCATACATATGGCCTATAGGGAGGAATTTGCTCAACAGGAAGGAATTAGCTTCCCTTTTAAATGACGGCGATGAAGAGATTTTTTTGATGCTCAGAGGGAGTGAGTTCCATATTCTTGGTGTAGCTCCGGAGAATGCTCTGTCAAAAGTTTTTTTTTTTACGGACACTTTTAGGTTTAGGAGTGGATTGTCAGAGCTCCTCGAGTGTCTGTTTCCCCTAGATATAGTAAGTTTCTGGGCTAGGTTTTCGGAAGATCTGTGGTGTAAAGCTTTATGAGAGATGTAGGCCATCTTTAGGTAAATTCTAGCTTTGTAGGGTAGCCAGTTGAGCGCCTTCAGGTGTGGTGAGATATAGTTACAGTTTCTAGATCCTGTTAGGAGTCTTGTGGCTGCATTGAGATGGGCTTTTAAAGGGGCTGTTGAGATTTTGGGAAGCCCGGATAAGGTAGTACATCCGTACTCCAACCTCGAGATGAGTAAAGCCTGAACTGCAGTTTTGAGGTCAGGGTTCTCGATTAATGGTTTCATTTTTCTGAGATAGCTGAGGTGAAAGCAGGCGTTTTTAGCTAACATGTTGATGTGTGTTTGCATATTAAGGTTCTCATCTAGTGTGATTCCAGGCGATTTGGAGGAGTCTACCAGAATTGATGTACAATTTAGACCTGTGATCATCTTGGTCCACTCCTTTATCACCGAAGAGTTTTTAAAGGGTAAATTATAAGGAATTCCATTTTTTGCAAGTTTAGCTTGAGAAAGTTAGTCGTTAGTTGGTTTTTTCAAGAGCTTGATTCATTGTCTTGATATCTTCAATGGAAGTGATCTTGATGTACAGTTGAGTGTCAACTGCGTACATGTGGAAGGAGCTATTTACCTGCTGTAATAGTTTGGTTAGGGGTTTGACATAGAGGTTGAAAAGCACTGGGGATAAAGTTGAGCCTTGTAGCACTCCTAGTAGATACGGGGATGAGGAAGAAAGATTTTTATTCACCATAAACGTTTGCGTTCTGTTTTCCAGAAAGGATTTGAACCATTGAAGGACGTGCCAGATGATCCCTTCCTGTTTTCTACTCTTTCGAGAATTTTGTCGTGATTAACAGTGTCCAAAGCAGATGAGTGGTCGAACAGGACTAGTAGACAGGTGGTTTCATTATGGTCGAGAGTGAGTAGGGCGTCGTCAACTATATGAAGAATTGCTGTTTATGTGCTATGTCCGGGTCTGAAACCCGATTGCCAGTCGTCCAGTAGCTTGATATCCGTGATGGTTTGGTTTAATTGTTGCGGAACACAATTTTCCAAAACCTTGGCTAGCATGGGCATGTTGGTTATTGGTCGGAAGTTATTAGGGTCTCAGGGTTTTTCTGTCGTTTTTTTAGGATAGGGGTAACTTTACCAATTTTTAGGCATTCTGGGATGTGACCTTGCAAGAGCGAAGCATTGATGAATTTGGTCTAGAGTGGGGAGATGATATGGTAAATGGGAGATAGGCCATTTGAGTGGAGAGGGTCATTGAAGTGGTTATTAGGTTTGATAGTCGCTAAGGTTTTTGGAATATCACTGAGATCGTAAAATTTGAAGATTGACCAATGAGAGTTATTTTTAGGGCATAGGAAGATCAGGTTGAATAGGATCATCAACGTGACAGCTCTTTGGGTAGCAGAGTTGTTTGCGGCCCTCCTGATCTCATATTGGAGGGAGTTAGCTTTAGCTGTGAAGAATGAAGACAATTTTTCACTACTTAGCGGTTTTGGCCAATTTGTTTGATTGTTGTTTTAAATTTCGAAGAGCTTCTTCTGTATATTTTGGCATTGTCTAGTTCCGATCTGAAGAAGTCTTTTTTGCATCTTAGAATACATTTGTTATAGGAGTTTCTAGACTTTCTTAGCAGTTTGAGTTGAAGGGAGAAGGGATGTTGTCTCCATTTCCATTCAGTTAGTCTTAGTTTATGTCTTTCTTCATTCAGGGCTCCGTTGAACCACAGGTTTTTGTCTTTGTCCGATATTCTTTTAAGTTTTGTTGGGGCTATGTGGTCAAAAAATGTGGTCATCGTGGAGTTGTAGTGATCAGTGAGATCATTGTTGTCTGACAAGTTATTAGGGGGAGTGAGTACTTTCTCACAGTGGGAAGCTATATTGTTCCAGTTAAGGTTTTTTGTGCCTCAAATCCAATGTCTGGGCTTAATTTGCTGTGAGCAAATGTTCCCTTTTAGTGGAGGGTATTTGGAAAGTAATAATGTGATGTTCTGATCAATCACATGGGATGATCAAGATAGATCCAGCCATTTTTTCTTTAGAAATGATCCAGTCAAGTGTAGCACCTTTGGAATGGGTAGGTATTGAACAGCCTTGGATCAGGGAATGGTCTGCTAGGAAGATAGATTTTGATAGCATTAAACTGCTTATCCAAGCGGTCTTCCCAATGAAGATTGAAGCCACCTAGGAATTTGTCATTGGAGCGAGGGGTCGAGTTAGTTGTAATGATTTCCATAAGTTGGTCTGTGAATAAAGCGTTTGTACCTGGGGGGTGGAAAAGTATATGTAGTTTGTATGGTTGTTAATCTTCAGGTTTTATGGAGAGCCAGAGGTATTCACAAGAGTCAAGGGGTTCGGAGTGAAACCTCAAGATAGGGATGTTGGATCGATGTATGCAATCAACCCCTCCACCCTTTTTGTGAAGTCATTCTAGTCTTATGATGTTGTAGTCCAGGTGGACTAGAAGGTCTAGGCATGGGAGGATGATTCCGTTAGCCAAGTTTCCATTAGGATTGTTACGTCCACTTTCCGGTTCAGGATGAGGACAGCAATGTAAGAGACGGGTTTCAAAGCTGGACAGCAGTTCAGTAGGAGGCAGGAGATCTTTTTCGAAGTATTCTCTAATGTAAGGTCATGATTTTCAGAGGTTAGGGTTATTCTTTGAAGATTATTAGGGTTTATCTTTTTGTAATTCAGTTGAGAGGTTCTGTTTGGGTTGATGGGGACTGGGTGAATGGAGAATTTGTCCTTATTGATGAGATGAGGGTACAAGTAGTAGATTCGTAGGATAGTTGTAAGGTTTGGAGTCCGTTAAGTAGTTGAGGTGTTTACGTGTACGGAATAGTTGGTTAGTCAGAGGCAGTGGGATAGTGTTAATCTCGCTGTTAGCTGAGTATAATGATTTTGGAAAGTGGTCGATTTTTAAGTGAATTTTCTGTGAGTTGTAAGATATTGCTAATGTCTGAGATAACTTTTTGTAGGTTTCGGAATGTTATGTCCGTGTGGGTTCTGAGTGTGTCTAGTTCAGATTGGTAAGTGGGAGAAGAAAAGAGCAGTGCGCGAAGAGGGCTTGGGTAAGGATTGCCAGTGAGTTCGATAACTGTGGTCGCAGTGTGGGAGGTTTACATTGCTGGGAATGTGGTAGTCGTGCGCGGGTGGGAGGCTTTCTTACCATTCGCTACAGCGGTCTTAACGTGGTGAACTTCACCAGAGGTCAGGGAAGGGTTGAGGTGGGGGGAGTTGGTTCTGGGGATGGTGCTAGGGGCACAGTGTGGAAATGATGAGCGTCATAAATTGGATTCTAGGGGAGGTGAGTTGCAGTTGCTTCTTTCGAGGGTTCTAGGTAAGGGTGTCGGTGAATTGAGTTCTCAGGCAGGTGAATTGCTGTTGCTTCTTTCAAGGGTTCTAGGTAAGGGTGTTGATCGCTGTGATTCAGGAAAGATAGAGATGTAGGAATCAGTTTGGTCCAGTTGGAATATGGGTTGAGTGTGGGTGTGAGCTTCTAGTGTGGAAAAGTATTTGTCAAATTGTTCTACGTCCTTATTGGCTGCTTGAATAGGAACAGTGCAGTTTTTGTAGGAGATTATGTTCAGAGTGGCTCCAAGGTTCTGTGAGGGTGCCGTTATAATCCTGGTTCCGTACGGAATATTTTTCTTGTCATGGATGATTAGTAGTTCAGAAAAGGAAGTTTGCCATTTTTCTAGTGAAAAATATAAGGTCATTGATTATTATACCTTTCTTTGCGTTGAAGGAGGGGTCAAGGAACAGAGTTTCATTAGGTTTTCTGCGAAGGTTGTGTTTGAAGGTTTTGGTAGCATTCTTAGATAGATTGGAGGGGTACAGAATAGAATAGACATTGCTTCCTGTAGGTTTCATAGATGATTCAGCCATGATGTGGTTTTCCTTGTTCTGGGTGGAGAGACTGGTTCGCAATCCTACTGAGGAAAAGCTAGGAATATGTAATTCCGAGGGAAAATATAGGGACAAGGCAGGCCTGTGTAGGAGAAAATGCATTTCAGAGGGAATTAAAGAAGAGGAAAGCTGCACATAATAGTTAGATGGTCCAAGTATAACAAAGACGTTGCAAGATGGTTGCCATTTTGAAGGTTGCAGCAGGGGATGTATTGTAGGCCTTTATAAACAAGGGTGAATGGTCCTCTGTCTCTTTTTACTAATGCAGGCTCAGATTATTTGTGTACTGGGCAGGAGTAAAACGGCCCAGGCTAACTCAAGATGGCTGCCAGATTAGAGCAACAACCGGGTGGTTAGTCCACTTTTACTTTTTTATTTGCTTTATTGTTTGTTGTTTTTTTTTGTCGGCTCTGACATATCTTTACCCAGGGTAGGGGGAAAATGGCCCTCCAGGATCACAAGTGGTACAAGTAGTAGATTCGTAGTAGAACCAACTTTGTCTTTTTAGTACCAGGGTGGAAATGCCTCATGTGATCACACAAAATTTGCCCTTCATAAAACTTGTTTGCAATGGATGTATAATACTGGGGGATATGGCTCTAGTCTATTTGAAAGTATTTTTGCTCGTAGTTATTGTGCATGTTGATTAAGGGTATATGTATGTAGATCTTGGTTTGCATAGGGTCCTTTTTCCCTAGATATCACTGCTAAAGTGGCTCCAGTAACAGTGCGAGGAATTGTGTTGAATGGATAATGCAAAAGAGTTAAATTTTTGTCACAGCGATAGCAAAATGCAACACTGCACAAAAATGGAAGAACGCTAGACCGCCATTTATTACGGAATGGCATGTTGGTATGGACTAGTGTGCCATGACGAAGATGATGTGTGTAAACCTTATGGGTGACCTGCCAACACCACAAGATGTGGTCAAGAAGGAGACAATATTTGGGCTCTGTTTAACTTTGGGGATTGTTTGAACCCTTTATGACGGGACATGGCCACATTGGACAGGTAGAAAATGATGATATCCTTTCTTGTGGATCAAACTGGGAACTGAATGGTTATGATCTAGGAGATCTATATTCTATGTTATTTTTTACAGCTGATACCTTATATAATATCTGCTTATGGACAAATTAAACTTTATAAAAAAACAAAGTTGCTCAAAGTTTCAGGGATTTTTAGCTTTTCATAAGGGTTGGCTACCTTCTTCAGAGATCTTGAGCAAATTGATAATATGTAGGTAATAAGCACATGGTTACCATTGAGATGAGAGCTGCAGACATTTGAATAGGATTCTTGACCTTTTTTGGCCATGTTCTCTGGTTTTGCATGAACTGTTCTAGTTGTAACTAATTTCAGTGATATCAGTCTTCGTGTTCTTACAATTCATCATCAGAGTATTCATTATCACCTCTGTTTGTTTTTGCCATTGCACT
The DNA here is from genome assembly GCF_964261635.1 of Lissotriton helveticus. Lineage (NCBI taxonomy): Eukaryota > Metazoa > Chordata > Amphibia > Caudata > Salamandridae > Lissotriton > Lissotriton helveticus. The sequence continues at coordinate 1,173,541,729 of NC_136070.1, forward strand.
ATTCACACTTTTTTTTAATGTATTCTATAGGATTCGGGTGAGGAACACCAACTGCAGTTTGAGAAAAAATATTTATTGTATCTAGAAAATCAGCATTATGCAAAACCTCATAATTTGTTCTTCAGACCTGGCTGCAGTTTTAAGTCTTCAAAGCTGTATGTCGTAGAAATGTAAGCATGGTCAGAAAAATAATGTTGGTTCTACATTAGTATCTTCTAATTAATGCAGGTGAGATTAATCCATCAAGATATTGTCCAGTCTTGAATACCTAGCACATCGATGTGAATAAAATGTAAAATCTCTGTTATTTGGGTGGCATATTCTCCAGACATATTTAAGCCATATACTTACTGCCATTTATTTCTGAGATTTATGGTATAAACTTGTATCTCAACTGTTTATGTTTTATACCACCCATTGAAAGATTAAAGTCTCCCCTACCATTATGATACTGGTATCTTGCAGAATTACTTCTGTTTTTTTGTGTTCAGATTCGAGTTCTGAGGTCGAGGTATGACATCACAATGCCTGCTATTAGAGCCTGCGAAGGAGGTGAAAGGTAAGTCAGGTCATGGAGCATAATTGAAGCGGCTGTTTAAAAGAAAGAAAACAAATGTTGCTTCTCTTTCAAATTGCTCTAAGAACAAGCAGAAAGAACGTGTTTATTTATTGTGCTCCTTAGACAGTTAGAGAAAAGCTAGAATCTTTCTGCATGTTTATACACATTCAAGCTAGTGAAGCTTTATTTTTAATAACCTGCATTGAACTGCTACTAATATCTGTTTGCAACAAATAACTTACATGTATGTGTATAATGTTGCACTAGAGGTTTTATTTGTATTTTTCATGTTTGCAAACATGCTCACTGTTTCAAATGAAAGAGCTATGCACCAAGGTTTGTAGGAAAAGTGATAGTGTGACCATATATTTTATATATGCTGCTAGTGAGGTGCTCTCAACTACACAATCACAAGTGGAAATAGGGAGCCCCCACAATCATGGGACCTTTTCGTATAGTGCTTCTTAATGCAAAGTAAATTTGTCCTACTTCTACCTCTGTCATAAAGTAGTAGTAAAGTTAGGAATCCTAACTTTACTACTCCTAAATGCCTTTTGTGAATACCAAAAGTCATAAAGTTAGGTTTTTGTCTCAGATTTGTTTTGTGAATTGGACCCTCTGTTTTCAACTAGGCCATGAAAAAAACCTTGGTATTTGTTGTTGTCATTGTGATGGTAGAGCCGGGCAAACAATGTTACATTGAATTTTTTTGTAGATGTTATAAAAAATATACTAAACAATTGTATTCTATTTATAAGGTTTGTGAACTGCAGGCAGTACAGCTCAGCTTTTTATTTCCTACAGCAATTGACAGATGTTCAGTCTTGCCTTCATGACGACTCTATTCAGAGAGCTGCTGTGCGGTCACAAAGAATAAGGCACTCTGAGTAATGCATTCATGTGACGGTTTAAAAATGTTTTTATTTGCACTTGACCTACTGTATTTTGCTGCATTTTTATATGATTTCCAATTTCATAGCATTTTAAATTGTATGTAAATGTGCTTCATTTATATCTCATGTTTTAACTTGGACTCTGTACTTTGATGGCAGCATCACCGGAATAAAGTTTTTTCTGATACTGAATGCAGTAGATAAGGTGTGATCGGGCACTGAACCCCCTTTAAATCATTTAAAGGGTTTAGGTTGGAAAGAAAGACATCAAAAAATTGGTGTGTGATACTTTAAACTCCTTTGAGAGACAGGAAGGATCCACCTGCAGATGTTCCTTGTCCATAGTGAGTGCTGTCAGTGGAGAATTGCGTCATGGCCACTTCAAAGCAAACTAACTGATATGATTCCACTGAAGGAGTTCAAATTGTGGCCCCAGAATCAAAGGCATTCCTCATTTGTGATGTTTTCACCTTTGTTAACTCTTTTTTTTTGTTTCTATGCAGAAAAGAACGTTATCTTGCCTGCCCCAGGTAAGCCCATGGAATTTTTCACATAGACATTTCTTTAGATAAGCTCATACTCTGACATTTCATTACTATTTTTTTTACGTCTGCACAATGCTGTTTTAATTGTTAGACCCACATTGAACTGATGTGTAAGGACACTTAGGGCTTTCTTCCTAACACCATTCTTTGACTAGAACATTTTAGTAATTCTAGTATCTTGTAACATTTCTCAACCAAAAAAACAAATATGGGAGATATATTCAATTTCTTGGATTGCTTCTGACTTCACAAAAAGAGTCATTTGCTTTGGAAATTAATTGCTCCTGTAGCAGTCTCTATGTTTTTTGCATCATTTCTTTCTGATTGACTGTGGTGACACAATTTTGTTCTGATGAAGACCTTGGATGCATAACAACTATAGTCTTAATCTTGCTTTTATGTAGACTAATGAGCACTCAATGGACTGAATATTTATAATCAACACAAATAAAGTTCCAGTTTTGGACAAAACCTATCTCATCGCTTGCCTGTGCTCTTACAAGAGTGATTTTCGGGCCGTGTAAGGTGCATCAGAAGGAGGTGACAGAAAGGGAGCTGCAGCTAACCCCAGGTGTTTGCCTGTTACATTGGTTCCCCCACACTGCCCGTAACAAAACCACCAGCAAATTCCTGGATTTGGCTTAGTCCTAGCTAAAGGGGAAATTAGTAGCCATTGGAAGGTGGTCACTGCCCCCAACGCTGCACGATGGCTGCGGGAGCTTATAAAGTGGGCAGACTGCGAGGGGAGCCTCCTGCTCCAGATGGCCCGGAACTTACAATGACAGATTACTGGAAACGGCGAGAGCCTGGGTGGCGATGATGGATCTTCTCAAGAACCTGCCTGATGATGACGAAAGGGTGGGACGGACGGTGGGGGGGTGATGATTGATGTGGGTGCATCCTCCTAGATGGGACATTGATTACTGCAATAGGGAATCCAACGAAGCGATAGGAATGCATGCTGTGCAACGAGTGCGCTGCAAGGGAGAGCGACATGTCTGAGGGGAGGGGGAGATATGGGTAATGGGGGGACCAGGGAAGGGGGGGAGTAGTTTGGGGTGGGGGGTGTTTGTTCTTAGTTGCTTAGTAAGGCGGATTGCTATAGATAGTGTAAGCATAATCCTGGGGTAGCATGGATCGGCCCCTCAGGACTGCACCACAAGTCAGAATAGACATAACTCCTGCACCCGATGGGCAGTAATCCGAGCAAAGAAGGTGATGATGAGGTGGGCGATCTAGCATGGTGAAGGACTATGATTTGATGTAATCTCACCGGGATACATGGTTGCACGCCTACATGTGTTATTCACAAGAAAGTGGGAATGCTGTATATGTGAGAAATGGAAAAATTAATAAAATGTGTTTTAAAAAAAAAAATAAGGTGCATCAGAAGATGAAGACCCAAACGTTTTAACACTATTTGTTTAGTGGCCAGACTCCCTGTTATGCATTCGCACTTTTCCCTACCTGGGCATACAATTCTCAGATAGCGGCTCATGGACCCCACATTTGGCTTATGGCCGGTCAAAGTTTATCAAACCTATAAACTCAGTATTGACCCTCCCTAAGCCAAAACGATTAGTGGTGGTACTATCATTATTAAAAATGCATAGGACACAATGCGTACCAATCATGACTTACGGGGCAGAAATCTGGGGACACAGAAATTTAAAAAGTGCGCAGCCTGAGGAAAATAGATTTTGCAGAAGGCTCTTGGGAATACCTATATCATCGCCTATTTATGTAAGCCACACTGAATTAAAATTGTCTTATATGGAGGACTACATCAGGGCCCGTCCTGCCCTGTTTTGTATAAAGGTCTGGAAAAACCCCGAAGCCTCTCTGACCAGGGAAATCTTGGCTGATTGTTTAAAATGCGACCTTGGCATTAGAACTCCTTGGCTGGCACAAGTATGGGCGAGCCTGGCAGCAGTCAACTCCGAATATATTTTTGATAGTCCAGATAAATTAGATGGGATTGACGGGAAGATAATTCGTAATATCCTTTATAAACATTACGGGGAGATCAGAGATAAACAAGAATCTGTTAAAACCTCTGTGAAACAGTACATCCAATTAGAAGGTGATACTGAATCCATCTTGTGTATACCAGCTGGTTATCTCCTCAAAGATATTACATGTTGGGAGCGTAGTCTTCTCTTCCGATTAAGAGCAGGAACTATAAAATATTTACTGTGTTTTCCCCTAGGCTATCAACCTAATATTGAGAACCTGGTCTGCCCATGTCAGAATTCAGGGAATCAAACCATGGTGTACTTTTTGTTTTTCTGCTCTTTTTACCAAAAATATAGTAAGCTCTTGTTGATACCATTTTTCAGAGCTAAAGGTACAAAGGATTTTAAAGAGGCATATAAAACTGTTCTTCAGCTTAAGGATGATGGCATTATATACCGTGTATGCACTTTTTTTAAAATGGCTATTCGTTCCCGCTCCTCCATGAATTAATATCTATTAGGCTTCAGATGTATTACATATATTTAGAGATGTCGTATATTTGCACTTTGCACAGTCGCACTTTATTCTACGCTGCTATCTTGTAAATATATGAGCTATAGTAATCCACTAATTAATATCTTTCAGGCTAAGATGTATTACATGTATTTAGAGGTGTTGTATACTTGCACTTTGCACAGTTGCACTTTATCCAGCGCTGCTAATTGTAAATATATGAGCTATAGTAACTCGCCTACTCTAATGTTCCATGGGTAACTCTTATTCTGCACTTTATTTTGAATGATCCTTTAATGTGTATTGTGTTTATACCGCTGTAATCCTAAAGGCGAATTTTGCACATGTATATTTCATTTGATGCTGCTATAGTAATATATTTGAAAGTTGGCAATGATTTGGAAAATAATGCATCTTTGCACTTTGTTATGCAAGCATTGCTGCTATTTGTTAGTGATATGGGAAACATAACAACGTTTTTATCTTATTTTATTGTGATTTTACTATCTTGACCATGTACATATTATGTGTGTACTTTTATGGATAACGAAATATCCGAATAAAGATTATTGACTTGACTTGACTTGACTTGACTAGTGGCCATTGTATTACTACGAAACAGTCCAGCTGTCTGAAAGCTTACATGAGGTACTGATAGAAGGAGAAGTACCTGATCTGAAGAAGTTAAAGTACTATCCTTAAAGTTTGTGTACATTTTAATTTGGCAAAAGGAGGACCTTTTTTCTGATTTTGTCTCTTAGGTGAACGGGTCCCTAATCTAGTAAAGGATCAAAAAGGTTATGTCATGCTTAGCTACCTTCTAATTGATTACTTTAGTATTCATGAAAGTGCAAATGTCACACAAATTGAACACAACAATATACCAAAAATAGATTATATCAACCTCTGTAAGGCTACTAATGGGTTAAATGAAAACTATTCCTAAGTGCTTATTAAGACCTTTCATTTGAACAGATAATACAATTCAGCACATGAAATATATATTGCTGAATGCCTGCTATTCAATTCTGCACATTACATATTTACAGCTCCAAACAGTTGCATGTAGTTGCATGTTACCAACAGACACTCAAAGAACAGTCTATTGGTGTTTTAGTGATGACCAAGTGTGTGTTATTGTCATCTGCTTAAAAGGGTTCGCCAGGCCAAGATATTGCAATTTAAGTTGATTGGTGGGCATCCAGAAAAATCAAAGTTTAAGACATATAAATTACAGAAAGCTACAGAAACGTAAAATTCACCTGTAAATCACAAAAATTAAGAACAACGTTTCCACCAGCTAGAATCCTAATTTAGATTTCTGAACACTTTCAGATTTGAAAACTGGATCACACTTGGAGGAGTATTCATTTCATGAAAGCTGTAAAAACAATCAGCAGATATTTCTAGACTGTAATTGTCCAAATTGTTCCTCTAAACTTTATTACTATGATGATAGGTCTCTATTCTAAAAGTATGTTTTCATTTTGCAATCATTTTTCCTTTATAATTAAACTCACTTTCAGTTTCTGTTACGAAACACCAAAGCACTGACTATTTAGGTAGCGATAAAGGAGTTGAGGTTCTAGACATCATTAAGGTGATCAAGGTTCTTCTCGTTACCCTCACCCTAGTGATGCTCTTTTCTCAATCCATCTTCCTAGGCAAGCCTTGCATCAGTTCAAATAAGAAGCTTATTTCCAAAATAGTCTTTTCATTCCCTAAGAGTTTCGATCTCTAATGTAGTCAGATCAAAGTGTGGTATTATTCTTTACTTAGAAAATTACTCCTCTGCTTCTAAGTCTACTGTTAATTGAAAGCCTAGCTGACTGAAGAGAGAGAGCAGGAAATTATCTTTATATGTGCGGATCCTATAATATACTCGCAGAAAATCCCTCCTCAGGACAGTCAAAGAAGGCTAAAATAATTATGCATATCTCACCATTTAATTGGAGAATTCAAGGTCAAAGTTACTCAGAGGACGTGCCAGATTAGTACAAGAAAACAACAAATCACTCATCGTTAGTTTTTTTTACATAAGAGGTCCTTAACTCTGTCATCAGTAACGTTTTTAAAAGTTGTATTTGCTTGTGTGCACAAACAGTTATGAGGCATTTCGGTGGATTTTTGTTTTATTAGAGACTATTTTTGTTGCACCATTCTACCCTAACCCCGAGTGAAATCTCAAGAGAAAACTACTGAGCATTTGAAGATAGTTGCCACAATTTGGAGATGGTCTTCCTTAATGCCAGAAAATATCAGTGAAAACGGATAGCATAAGATAAAAAAAACGAAAGCAACAGGAAGTGAGTGGGGAGGAAAAATGTATACTGTGCATCTGTTTGAGTTATGTTGATTAGAGTGTAAATTAAACTCTGTGGTAAAATATCCTAGTAGGTTACCAGCAGCTCAGATTTGTCAACATCTTACTTGCCACAGAATGGATTATATGTCTGTGGAGAATTTGATTATCCATAAATTGAAAGATGGTATATTTGAAGTGAGCTATTAATCAATTTCATATCAAGATATCACAGTGCATAATTTCATTCAAGTCTTGCTATGGACAGCCTAAGCTGTCTGTTTCATGCAACATTGTATTGCATACTTTGGCATCTATTTCATGCTTTCTCATTCGATGACTTTTGTGGAGTATCTTAATGTTGTGCTTGGAATTCAATGCATTCCTCTCTTTACTGTGCATGTGCCTTTCCTGGAGCATACTTTCTTTTTACCACATGGCTTCATTAGCGCTGTGTTATATCTTTACATAGCTGACATTATAGGACTTCCGTAAGAAATTGGGTTAGTGGTTATGAGGGTGAAACCCTACTCAAACAGCAACCATGATCTCAGTCAGAGTGAACCACAAACACATCCCATATTAACCTGTGCTTAAACCCCTTGTAGCTTGACACAAAGCAGTTGGCCCAACTTGGAGGTGGCGTGTAAAGTGTTTATGCAGCACTTAAAACAGTAATAAAGAGAAAAATAGCACACAAAAAATCCCTCACTGATTTAGAAAAATATAGTAATATGTAAGAAAGTATTTGAAATGAAAACTTCAAGAATCCAATCAGTGGAACGTGAGATAGGTAATTATGTGAAAATAGTGCCTAGAAGCACCAATTGTGGCTTTCTGGTCCTGCCCGGCCAGGACAAAGTCACAAGTTCAGGTCAACCACGATAGGGACCAAGTTAGGCCTGCTGAACAAAGTACCTTATATCCAGGTTGTGGAATGAGTGAGATCCCGCATTGAGGATACATCATGCAGCAGCAGTTCCGAGGAGCTACGGGATTGCAAGGTGAAATCCTGCATCATCGTCAAGGATGCCATTGATGAGGGGCTTGTGATGAAAATTCCTGCACCGGAGTCATGCAGCGGTGGTTCTGAAGAAGCTGCTGGCACATGATGCGAAGTCCTGCATCATCCATGATGATTCCGTCGATGAGGGGGGTGCAATACAAAGGTCTGCATTAAGAAACCACAGTGCATTGTGGTTCTTAAAAGGCTGCAGGCTGCGATGGTCCAGCATTAGGGATGCATCATTTAGCAGCGGTTCTGACGTGGCTGCGAGGAGATCCATCATGTTACATCAGTTCTGCTCACAGGACTACAGCTGGGTTGTCAGAGCACCTTCAGGCCCACTTCCAAGGGTCCAGGATTGGAGTGGTACTACTTGAGGGGTAGGGGTCACAGCATACTGAGATGAGGTGCTGGGTACAGGTGGATAGAGCTTTTCTGTTCCTGGAGCTCTGATCAGGAGGCCAGCCACCTAGTCCTTAGAGTCACTTGTGGTCCTGGGTTAAACATGAAGGTCCAATCCTTTTCACTTAGGCAACAGGGCAGCAGAGTAGCAGTCCTTGAAGAACAGCACAGCAATCCTTTTGAGTTGTCTACAGGCCCAGAGGTGTACTGACGAGTTGAGTCTGAGGGTGAGTATTTATCCCTGGTGCCCACTATGAAGTGGGAAAAGGTTCTGGAGGTATCCACCCTCATAGGTGTCTGGAATTTTAAGCCTCCTTACCATGGCCCCAGCATGTATGGGGACAAAAAGCAACTAGTGCCAAACCCTTTGGGAGTGTGCTCAGGCAAAGGTTTTATGATGTGTCAAGTGTGGTAGGTGACATCTCCTCCTCCCTATAAATTCAGAGATGGCACACTCTGCCAACATCTATTTCCCTTGTGTCTCACTGTCTGGGATCAATACACAAAGAACAACAGCCATCTACACCTTGGCATGGACACAGGCTGCAGACACCAAGAGGGTTTTTAATTATAATTCTTTGGACACCAACATCGCCAATCCATATGCTCCCTTTTGAAGATTACCACTTATAAAATGTAATAAGGGAACCCAGTGTTATCCTAGAGGAATGGTAGGTCTCACAGTAGAAAAAAATGAATGTAGGAGTGTTTTACTTCCAGGGCATGTAAAACGTGCATGTCAAACTTTTTAAATAGACTGCAGCCAGCCCTCTGGGCCACTAGGATCTTCCCCAGGGGGGATTCATATATTTAAAAGGAAGATTTAGGCAAAAGGTTTATTTTACTAGGTCGAACTGGCAGTTTCAAGCTGCACACAGGCTACAGTGGCAGGGTTGAGAACTGTTTAAAAGGCTACTTAAGTATGTGGCACAATCAGTGCTGCATGCCCACTAGTAGAATTTAGTTTGCATGCTCTGGGTACATGTAGCACTACTAGACACGTACAGGTAAATTAAATGTGCCAGTCCGGTGTACACTAATTTTTCCGGGTTTAATGGAGAGAGCACAAGCACTTTACACAAGCACTTTAGCACTGAATAGCAGAGGTAGAGTGCACCATGTCCTAAAAGCCAACATAATTGGGTTTATAAAACAGGAGGGGTGGAAGCAAAATGTTTGAGGATGACCCTGCAGAAAGGGCGAGGTTCAACAAGTACCTTATCTTGTGTCATTTTCATAGCTTTATTAATGTCATCTTTGTTGTTTTGGTTCATAATGCATTCATTGCGTTGTTTTGTTTTCCTCATAAAGCAATTGTTTTTATTATGTTGTTAACCAGCTGTGCCTGATCCCTCTGTCTGTCAACTTTGGGTCCCCTTCCTCATGTTCTCCTAGTCCCTTGTCAACTCGCTCACTTCTCTTGCTTCCTGTGGCACTTTTATTTCCATCTCTCCTTTGTTTTCTCTCACTGCCTCTCTGTGGCACTTGTCAATTATTCACTTATTCACTGTGGCTAAAATTGCCACCTTTAACAATTAGATTTTCTGCACCCATTCTCAACACAGATTATACATTACACTTCATCTGTTTTGAACTTCAGACACATGGAAATATTTTTGTGGAGCAATGCGAATTTGAACCAGAATCTCCAGACTCGATGTCTGCTCTTCAGCCGCCGAATCAACCAGGTAGAGCTTAGTTGTTTGCCCAATATGTTGCTATCCCCGTTGTATGGACCTGCAGCAGCGACCCAGAGAAGACCAGAAACATGTGCATCCTTGCACGTCAACACAACTAATTATTTCTAGCATGAGAGGGAGTCCTGTCAATTTGAGACATTGCAAAGTAAGTGGTCATTTCTGCTTTCTGCTTTTCAAACTAGCCGTTCTGCAGACATTTGCTGCTCTGGAGGTCTAGTTCCCAGATGTTGGTTTAAGCCTCCAAAGCTACAGAAAAAACAATGCAATTGCTACAGGGTCAGCACTGGAGACAGTAAAGAGAACAATCTATACTACTATTATAAAGAGAGAACAGAAACCTTTTGGCAAGGTAAACTCGGGAACCAAAGCGCCAATCCACACACCCAATACATTGTTGTAATCCTCAGGGTGTGTAGATGGACATAGGCTGCATAAAATAAAAAATAAACGTAAATTAAAAAATTAAAGTTTCAAAACAAAGTAGTCCCCTAAAACAAGCGCCGGCTGCGACTTAGCGCTGACCGCGACCTACACCTGCGTAATGACGACAGGTGGGGAGGAGCGGTCACGAGCGGCGACGTGGAGTGACGTGTGGCGAGGAGTGGCGCGGCGGCTCAGGTAAGGCGAGGCAGGAGGCGGTCCGGGCAATGTCGGGGCGGGCGGGGGCCCGGGAGTGGGGGCTAAGTCTGGAGCGCGGCTGAGGTAAGGCAGAGGCGGGAGGCGGGAGGCGGGCAGCGGTATAAGCAATGTCGGGGCGGGCGGGGGGCCCGGCCGGGACTAAACAAATGCTCAAAATGCAGCCCCCTGCCCCCTTCTGCCGGGGCGGGCTGGCAGCGGTATAAGCAATGTCGAGGCGGGCGGGGGGCGGGAGGGCGGCGTGGGCCGGCCGGGACTAAACAAATGCTCAAAATGCAGCCCCCAGCCCCCTTCGGCCCCCGGGCAACGCCGGGGCCGGCTGCTAGTACTAGATAAAGTGGCAGCCAAACATGCCAGCTTTGATTATTAAATTCCTGACGTCACAGAGCTTCAGAAAACGGTAACCTATGGTAACTCCTCCATTTGATATGTGGAAATACCCCCCATTAAAAGAATACCCATACAGCATATGGCACTACTCAAACCCACATAGACATTTGCCACTCACCTTTCTAGTTGATTCCACCTTTTCCCTTTCGCTGTTTTTGCATGTCTATCACCTTATGTTCCCTTGTCTGTTCTATTGCCATTTGCCTTCTCCCTTCTTTCTACTCTTTTCTGTAACATCTAATTCCACTCTTTTGTTCCCCCAGGAGCCACTCCTTACTGCAACTGTAAAGACTCTCACTTCCACCAATAATCTGTCTCATGGTATATTCTCTTTTCACATTTTTACCATTATTTCTCCCTCTTCCACTTGACACTTCTGCTACTCTCCTCATTTCACTTTCCTTCTAACTCCTCTTCCCTCTCAAATGCTCTTTCTCCGATTTAATTATTTCCCCTGAGCTCACTTATCTCCATCTCTTCATTATACCCTTTCTTCTTAACCTCTTCCCTTCCTTCCACTCTCCTTCCTCTCTTCCCCTTTCTCTCTACATCTGCTTTTGTTTTCCATTTCCCAGCTGGCATCAGTGTTCATTTCTCCCACCTTTCTCTGCCATATACCCTACTCTCACACTTCAGTGTTCTGTCTTCTCTGCCCCATGCCCACTATTTATTTCCTTCTTTATCTTTTCATTGCTTTCTTCCATTCTTCCTTCTCCTTTCCCCTCTCTCTTCTCCCTTCTTCTACTCTTCAAGCACTTCACCCTCAACCCCCCAAATTGTTCTACAACCAGCTTCCTTCTACACTAGTTTCTCAATTTACTCCTCTTGCTCTGATTGCCTGAATTGTCTGAAGTGAACATTGCAGGGTACCAACATCATGTGTTATTGGGAGAATGACAAAGACTAGCAAAAAAAACAATGACCAAGAAACACAACAATAATATTTTTTGGGATACCACAGACCCTGAATTCAGACATGATTTAATCACTACATTACAGTGCAGTTCGTGAAATGACCAGTGTTTTTTAGAGTGTTCCCTTCTTTTATCAGCCTCAAGAATGAGGAACTCTGTCAGTCTCATTTGCTTTTTTAGGTCTGGTGTTAAGCAAGATCTTCTGATTTTACTCAAAATATATATCTCTTTGTCCACTGGTCTTTTCTTGTGTCACTCAAATTTTACTTCTACCCACCATAGCATATAGCATTGGGGAAATGGGTCATCCTACTTCAGCCACTGGTGCACTTCACTTTGAATTATAGCATTTAGACCTTTCACAAGGCGCATGTCCACACACAATGTAGTTCCCGCCAGTTTATGCATTTATTTCAATATTACTTTAGTGTTCTCTTTGTTGTAAACCCGGAGGTGATAGCAGCCATCTTCTACGACATAAGAGCACAGGCCCCATTGTAGCTTAATCATATCCTTTCTTCTGCCAATGCTGTTATGAATTCCTTTTGAAGTGGCCTTTGTTTACCTGATGGCTATGTTTTACACAATACCAGCTGGTCACATGAACTCTGAATATAGGCACATGAGGGTGAATTTTCTTTGCAGCTCTCTCTGTCTGTCTTTGTTTGTTTCTTTCCTTCTTCCTTTCCTTCTTTTGTTCCTCTTTCTTTTCTTACTTCTTCATTCTTTCTTTCTTTCTTTCTTTCTTTCTTTCCTGTTTTGTCTTAATTTTCTTATCTTCCTTCCATCCGTTGTTCTTTCATTTCCTCTATCCTTTTTATTTTTTACCTTCCTTTCTTTCCTTCTATTTTTGTTTGTTTGTTTGTTTGTTTGTTTGTTTGTTTCTTTCTTTCTTTCTTTCTTTCTTTCTTTCTTTCTTTCTTTCTTTCTTTCTGTCTTTCTTTCTTTCTTTCTTTTCCAAAGGCAAAGGGCTGGCAGTCAATTACTCAGTGTGTTTAATTTCCAACCTCAGAGGCATAGGAGGCTGAGTTAGCCTTGCATATCACATGTGTAAGCAAATTATACCTCACTACAGTCAAACGGATGGCCTGGGCTTTGTAATTTTGTGGCGTGTTGTACGATAGCATTGTCACCTTGAAGCACCGAATCCATAAACAGTCACTATTACATATTCCCTTTACTTACCCCTAGCAAAATGGATTGGCTTTGCCAAGTCTTATTTTTCTTAGGTTGCTAAAATCATCACTATTGAAGTGATTGACATTACAAGGGAAAGAGATCATGGTAAATATTTCACCCTCAAACGCATAGGGCCTAATTATGATGCAGTTAGGACCACAACCAACGGCTAGTTGTTTGCGGCCTGAACCGCATCTCCTGCTGCAGTTTGACCGACGTATTACGATGTGTTTGGTCAGAGGCAGCAGTCAGAGGGAATGACCAATGCTTTCTGGCAGGCTCATGGAGCCCATTGGTCTTCAGAAACTCAGCATAATCTCTTAGGGATGGTGTTTGCGCTGGCTGGATTATGATGTGGGTTTCCAACAGCCTTTCCATGTAAGCCTTTCGACATGGAAAGGCTGTCCGAAAGCAGGGGCCCCCTAGCCCTCTGCATCTGAGCCTGGGAGGCACCTATGGTGTCCCCCTGAACATCCCTGTACCGGTACCTACTACACGGTGCAGGGATGTTCACAAACTCCCATTTCTCAATGGGAGCTTGTGCTGCGGGCAGATTCCACCAGCAGCACAAGCTCCCATTGAGAAATGGGATCGTAAATTGGTGTGCTGAACCGCTTACCTATGGTCGGGCATTTCCACCACCGAAACGTTACCGGTCAGAGGCAACTCTGACCGACATTGCAATCAGGCCCATAGCTGTCAAAAATCCCCATGTTATGTTTTAAAAAATTCAGCTGAACCTAACATTGTACTCAGCAGTTGTATGACGAAATACTGTTCAATGACAAAAGAATTGACAACAAATAGACAAAGACAAAAATACCAACTTTACATACTTTGTATGTATATCTACAACTAAAATGTACGAGTCCATGATATGGTCCTGAAATAGGAAAAAACCTTATAGCTAATACACACTATACGAATTAACCATAAACCCTATATAAGATTCAATAAGTCCTCTAAGGTCATTTGTGAATGAGGATTCAAATCTAATTCAGCAGCGTAAAGAAAGGCTGGGATGGAGAGCCAATCCTTACCTTTCAAGATGAGAAAAAGTTGTTCAAACTATTGAAATTCAAAAGGAACAAAATGGAGGCAAGGGCACATCACTGACGAACCACATTATCTAAGTCAAAAACTCGGTACACTCCCATCCAGTCCCATACCTAACAAGCGCTGAAACTCCATGGCAAAGTATGTAAAAATCCACCAAAACAGCTGACAAACCTATCTCTTCAAGGACTGACCATAACCTATATTGGTTAACCTGATCAAAGGCGCTACTTAAATCTGTAAAAGAGACGTATAAAAGGCCTCTATTGCGATTGATTACAAGTTCAAGCATTGCAGTTGTACCCATGCCCCTCCCTAAAACTGCTCTAATAAAACTAGTGTTGTCTGACTAAGCCTCAGTTCTATGAAGAACAGTGCAGCCTGCTACTTTAGCCGAAGAGCATAGTAAAGAGATTGGCCTGTAGCAGAGTGGATATGCAGCCGCGGCTGGTGCAGGTAAGAGTGGTGGGGCCGCCTGGGGGGTGGATATTTTGACGGACCATCACAAAGGAAAAATAAATTTTAAATACATTTTCCCTCGTCATCGTCCGTCGAAATCTGCCATGGTTTAGCTATCCCAGTAGCAACTACTGCAATCAAAACATAAGTGAAAACCGTCGTCCATAGATCAAGATTTTCCTTACAATAAGCCTACGGGCACGTTAGAGCAGAGGCTTTATCTCAGGAGGTAGCAATAATGACAGCAATTACCTCTTTGGGATCAAAACTGATAGGTAACGGAAATTAGATTTGCAATTTTTTTTAAATTTAGAAGATACTTGCTTTATTAGAGCATGGCTTTGCTAGTGTCATGCGCAGATCAAAAACAGACAATTTATAACTTAAGAAAGCATTGTTTTTCAGGAAAAAAGTTGTGACATTGTGGCAGTTTCTTGAAGCACTTGTAAGAGGTCCACGTTTGGAGACATGAGATAACCATATTGTGGCTCTCAACGGGAAAGAGTGCATGTGTGAATCATTTGTGACATACAAATAGGTTCCTTTCTTTACTTGGAAAAAGTAAATTGATGAAACGAAGCATATACGCCTCCCCTTATGGTGCTTCAGAGGTCCTATGGGAGATTTTTCCATCAACCTAAGGAAATGCACTGCAAAGTATCTGCTCCCAGATCTTGCTCATTGTTGAATTATCCAGAGGCCTGCTGCCAGTCATCAACCTGCTTGATAAGATACAATGGGGCACATGCTCCCAAGCCCCATGGCGGGGAGCCTGCTGCATAAGATATGTGTGTGAAAGTATTGATAAGACACATAAGGGGCGTGCAGAGCTATGGCCGCACTCCACTCCCATTTTAATGTTTTTAACGTCTCTGGTCTTGCAAAAATATTTATAAAAATGAAGAAGAAAGATAGCTGAGTTAGAAACCAATATATATTTTGTTAATGCTAGGTAATCTTTTTCTCATGGGAATAACTCCTGCTGCGCACCTATCTCTAAAACTGCATGCTCAGCTGTAAAGCTGTGCCCTGTGTAAACCTAGAAGCCTTTTGCTGACAGTAAATCCCCCGGGTTAACTGCCTGGATTAAACAGCACGGGCAAACTCAGAAGGAGGGGACAGATAAGAAAGCAGTGCGGCTCTGCCTAGGCGGATCTAAATTGGAACGTCATAGAGTTATGGAAGCGGTTCAGCATATTTCAGAAAACATTGTTTAGTTCCTTCTGATACCAGCTGGCAAAAGGTGCCGGCTTTAGATAGCAAAGCCATTTATCAGAAAGCAAACACGCTGGTGCTTGTTGCGGTTTCCTATGGCATTTATTCCTCTTCTCCCAATGCTTAACATTAAAGGATTTCTGTACACATTCATCATGGTCAGCAGAGCATACATGCACAAATTGAAAGGGAAGCCTTGTTCACACTATCACACGGGTCCATTTTTTTTCTCACTCCTACTGTTTCCTTACAAGATGATTCGAACTCGCTTTGGTGCACTTCTATTTTTTTTCTTACTTTAGTCTCATCAGTGCCTTGCCCGATTATGGGAGAGTGCTTAATATGAGTCAACAGTGCTTTTTGTGTGCCATTATTTTCACACCTACTATCCAGGCTCTGAGTCTGATAGCTGTCAATTTTAGGCCCAACATTTTCAGTTCAACATGTTTCATACAACTATTCTACTATCTATTTTTTCATGCATAATGTTATTGAATTTTAAAAGAGTAAATGCGTTTACTAGAACATTTGGGAAAAAAGGCAGACTCATTTGAAAATACAGTGAGAAATGTCAATGTTCCAATGTCCAAACCTTAGGATTCAAAGTCTATACCACAGAAAGTTTGCACTTTTGCAATAAAAGGATAAATCCATTTGCATACATTTTCTCTTTTGCGAAGTGGTATGCAAGACAATATTTGCAACTGGGCAAAACATGAAGCAACCTGACTTTGCATTGCACGTTACCAGGGGCGGCTCGGCCATTAGGGCGGAGGAGCATCGCCTCACTGCTTTCTCACAGTAAGAGGAGTAGGAAAATTAAATTATATTTTAAATACCATTTTATGTTTCTGCTTTTCGTACTGCAAGAAAGCAGAATGGTATGCCTGCTTGGGGGAGGGGTTTGGGGGGGAGGGGAAGAGTGGCTTGTCTAATGTTATGGGCCCTGAATGTTTGGTCGGCCGTCTGGGGCTGACCAAACCAGTCATGTGCACTCTGGATTTTCTCTATGTCAGATGCATGCAGCCTACATAGAGAAAATGGCCTCTCTACAGGCGCCCGACTGGGCGCCGTCTGCACCAATCACAACGCTCTCATCGCAGCATTGTGATTGGCTTAGGGGAGGGGAGGGAGGATACCTACTTCCTGTTCCTGCCAGAGGCAGGAGAGCAGGAAAGCAGCAGGAAAACGCGGGTGCAGGACCCAACCAGGAGTGGAGGTGGTGCGGGACCCGGTAACGTATGTTTTAAATTTATGCGAGTAATGCAAGCCGCGACTGCTCGCTGCCCACTTTTTAAATGTCAAATATACCAAAAAGGCAACTTCATTTTGAATGATTTCACTTTTTAATGACATGAGTTCAATAGTAGCTTTCTCTATTTCCAAATTGTAACATAATTCATTTTTTATTAGTTCAGCGTGTTGGCCGCCAGTCCAGCAGTGCTCGGAAGGCCTGCATCCACATGCCCAATGGAAGACCTTCCCCAAAATTACGAAATGCCAGCTGCTTTGGTGAAAGTGCTTTCTCCATTGTGGTGGCAAAGATTTGCCCTGTTATTAGAAGTAAATATTTTTTTTGTATTGAGGACAAACTACAAAAGTTGGCAATCGTTTCTGGAAAAAAGCAATGACCTTGACATTCAGGAAATATTCTTCCTATGTTTGTGGCTTTGTGATGATTCTCCCTGCCTGGTTCTGGTTTGCCTCGCATTAGAGATCGGATTTTGCAGAAGAAAGGCCCTTCTTACTTACACAATCTCCTCACCCCGTATGTTCCCACGAGAGGTTTAAGATCCAGTGGTACGGGGCAATTACGCATACCTGCTATCAGAAGAGCCAGGATGGGCGGACGCTCTTTCAGGTTCCTTGCAGCATCATACTGGAATAAGCTCCCAATGGAGCTTCGACTAGAAGCATCTGAGACAGTTTTTCGAAAAAAGCTGAAGACTTGGCTCTTTCCATCGGATAATTCCATTGTCTGATCCCTCCCCTGTTCTTCCTTTTCCCTTGGTTTATGGGACCTTGTCGCTGGGCGGGTACGCACGGGTTTGTGCAACCAGGCGCTTTATACGTTTAAATTGATTGATTGATTGATAGCAGCAAAATTCTGCAAGAGAATGGCTGAAATAAATGGGACAGGCCTTCCTGATGTCATGTTTACAGAGCCACCATGGCAATGTGCCACCAGCCAAAGGTTTCCAATTGCAGAGTCAGCTGAGGCTCCACAGACATAAATCTGAAGGTTCCTGCACCAATAAATACAGAGGGAAATCAATCAATGAGTTTGGCATGCAACTGCATTGCCAGTTACATGGTGCTTCTTCACTTCTATTCCACAAAAATGTAAATTATCACCTGATTTTTAGCCGTCCCATTCCCTTTATCCTCTTACTCCTTTTACTTGGTTTTTTGTTTCTCTTTCCAACTATTCACTTTCTCTCTTTTTCTCTTCTTCTTTCTCTCTCTTTCTCCATTTGCCTAATCTTCTCGAAGTTGAAATTGAGTGACTCTCTTGGCCCATGGTAAGTTCTAAGTCCTACATCAGTAGGATCGGAGAGGATCCCCTCCTGTGTCGGCAGGGATTCTTTTTCCAACAGCACTTCTGTTAACTCCCTTGGCATAGACCATTTGGAGGAAAGAATGCCTGCTGATGCAGCGGAAATACTTTAGGCTGAACTGGCTGGAGACCATGTCTTGTTGGCAGGCTGACATTATTTTTAGTTTTGCATAAACAAACGTCTAGTGGAGTGGAGGCTGCGAGGCTTATTTTTTGCAAAACATAGAGAGTGACCAAGACACACGAGAGATTTCTACTTCGGATTATTACTAATTTCCTGTCAGTTGGCAGGCTCACTTTGAATCAGGTGGGCCTTCTGACAGAATTAAGGTGGCTGCCTACTGAGGAACAGTATAAACTGCAGGTGATGTTTTCTTGGCACTAGTGTTGTTTACACGCACAATTGCGAGTAGCTTCACATATTTCTGAATGCAAGTACAGTGTAGGTGAACAGCTGTCTTTTAGCCTAGTGCTACCGCAATTAGCACATTAGGCAGACAGACACATTTACATGCGGTATGAGACATGTATAGAAAGAAACTGAATATTCTTCTATTTAACACTTCAACTATTGCAATCCTATTGTCTGCTCTTTGTTGTCATCCTTTGTAGAGGTTCATTTCCCCAATCAGACATGATCTCCACATAGGTTTCTATATTTTGCGTCTAATTGACTGTGTAAATGATTAATTGCTGAACAGAGTGTTCCTGTTTGAGAGCTATCAGTGTTTTTCTGCGAGTTCGAACACATTTCCTGTCTAATCCAGAAAGGTTATTTGAACACGGCTGCACTATTACAACTTCACACAATGGCTGTGCTTGTTCAGACATGCTAGGAGTTACAAAGTCTGGACCTTTTTGAGCCATGATAATATGGTGAGAGCAATACTCTTTGTACATTGTCCAATATGCACAATGCTACAAACTCTCAATGCATATGTCTGGGTTGTGCGGTGAGTTACTAAAAAGTGTCATTTTCTTGGCCCTTAGAGAATGTGTTGCATATGGGGTGAGCAATGAACATTTAGATATTAAGGGGCATTTTATCAAGGGATTTATCTCCGCTTTTTTGGCTTTAAAAGCCAAGAAAGCGGAGATAAAATTATCTCCCTATTACCTAGCTGTCGCTAACACCAGTTAGCGACAGCTAGTAGGAGATAGCGACCATCTTGGGCCCCGCTTTGCATGTCAGCGATATTTATCACTAATGACATGCAAAGTGGGCGTGCCAAGATGTTAGCGACTGGAAAGAGTCGCTAACATCGCTATCTCCTATTACCAACTTTTGGAGATATTCGCGCTAAGCGCGAATATCTCCTAAAGCTAACACCTGCCCTGAGCAGTTCTTAGCCATGTTATCCAATGGGAGGTGGATAACATGGCTAAGAGCATTAGCTCGGTAATGCATGAATATCGCTGACTTTACAGCGATATTCATGCATTTCGGCTGATTTTTATCGCTTAGGAGATAAACCTTGATAATAGCAAGGCTCCTAAGCGATAACAATTGCCGCAACACGGCGATAAAATTATTGCCGCTAAGCCAACATAGCGATAATTATCGCTAGTTGTTGGTAATATGCCCCTAAGATTGTGCCAAAGGCATAGGTCATATATGGCAATTGCTATGCTGCATAATTAACCCACAGTGGAAAATACATTTACTTTTTACCATGATACCGGCTAATGCATTAGTGATACATTTTAAATCTAAAAAAAAAAGTCGATGCTGCATGTATAGCAGAATTTTGTATTTTGGTGGATAATGGTTTCACTGTATAATTATCTCATGTGGTTCTAAAACCTAGGGGCATATTACCAACAACTAGCGATAATTATCGCTATGTTGGCTTAGCGGCAATAATTTTATCGCCGTGTAGCGGCGATATTTATCGCTTAGGATCCTTGCTATTATCAAGGTTTATCTCCTAAGCGATAAAAATCGGCCGAAATGCATGAATATCGCTGTAAAGTCAGCGATATCCATGCATTACTGAGCTAATGCTCTTAGCCATGTTATCCACCTCCCATTGGATAACATGGCTAAGAACTGCTCAGGGCAGGTGTTAGCTTTTGGAGATATTCGCGCCTAGCGCGAATATCTCCAAAAGTTGGTAATAGGAGATAGCGATTTTAGCGACTGTTTCCAGTCACTAACATCTTGGCACGCCCACTTTGCATGCCATTAGTGATAAATATCTCTGACATGCAAAGCGGGGCCCAAGATGGTCGCTATCTCCTACTAGCTGTCGCTAACTGGTGTTAGCGACAGCTAGGTAATAGGGAGATAATTTTATCTCTGCTTTCTTGGCTTGTAAAGCCAAAAAAGCGGAGATAAATCCCTTGATAATATGCCCCCTAATTTGGTGAGCAAGCATGTCCCATAAAAGAAAAACAACATGCTAAAGATACGTGCAGTATAGTAACAACATTAATCACCTAATTAGAACAACACAAACCAGTAATGTGTGTGATTCATTGAACGTGACAGTGGCTAATGTTTTTGACTTTTTAGCGAAGAAGGGTCTGCTCTTTCTGGGTTAAATGCAGCACTGCGAGGACAACTCAGATGCTCGCTCATTGCAGTACATCATTCTTGCATCTGGCTGTGCACTATGTGCCACATGAATGCGGAGTGATGTGTTTTTACTTTTCTTTTCTTCAATAGGATAGACAATTGGAACATCATGCATTGTGAACCGCCTCCATGATAACCAGCACAGCTTTCTTTAGGCTATTTCCAGGTTTCATAATGAAATGCTAGTTGTTGTACAGACACGACTGATCCATACCATGCCATGATGTCCCCTCTCTGTGCCTGGAGCCCACTGCAGTGCTTTCGCTGGGCTTCAACCATACCTTTCTTCTATAGTTTTACTGTTGCAATGTCAGCAGACAGCTATTCCCATCTATATATATATAAAAACCAAAGTATGTCCGTTTGTCCTTTATGCATTACTACACCATTTATCCGATCGGCATGAAACTTTGGGAAGTTGTGGAGTACACTCCAGCGAAGGTTTCTGGCTAAAAAAAAAAAAAAAAAAAAAAAAAAAGAAATTGTTAAAAGTTGTTGAGTACAATCCCGCGAAGGTTTCTGGCAAAAAAATAAAAATAAATGTTAAATATCGGCCCTCCGGCCACCCAGGGCCCTCATAATCTTTCCAATACTGAACGTTTACAATTTCCGGTGCGACTCGCTTTTGCAATGACCATCAACAAAGCACAAGGACAATCGCTGTAAGTGTGTGGACTAGATTTGGAGAATCCGTGCTTCTCACATGGACAACTGTATGTGGCCAGCTCACGCGTCGGAAAACCTTCTGATTTATTCGTCTACGCACCAGATGGCAAACCCAAAAATATTGTGTATCCACAAGCACTCGAATAAAAAAACTGAATTAAAACAATACTTTGAAATGTTTTCCATATTAAAATGAATAGGTTTCAATAAAAATGACACAATGTAAATTGAATGTTATCATAACAAGTTTCCTTAAATTTCCTTTCTTCTGAGATCGCAGCAACGCGCGATGGGTAAGCTAGTCTATATATATAAAAGCGAAGGTGTGTCTGTCTGTCTGTCTGTTTGTCCTTTAAGCAGTACTACACCATTCATCCGATCGCCATGAAACTTTGGGAAGTTGTTTAGTACACTCCCGCGAAGGTTTCTGGCTCATGCATTACTACACCATTCATCCAATCGCCATGAAACTTTAGGAAGTTGTTCAGTACACTCCCGCAAAGTTTTCTGCCACAAACCTTTTAAATATCGGCCCCCCCAGGGCCCTCATAATCTTTTGAATACTGATGTACGCACAAGACGGAAAAACAAAAAATCGTGTATCCACAAGCACTCGAATAAATAAACAGAATTAAAACACCATTCATCCGATCGCCAGGAAACTTTGGGAAGTTGTGGAGCACACAAATAAATAAATAGAATTAAAACGACACTTTGAAATGATTTCCATATTAAAATGAATAAGTTTAAATAAAAAGGACATAATGTAAATTGAATGTTATGACGAGTTTCCTTGAATTTCCTTTCTTTGGAGATCGCAGCAACGCTAGTAAATAAAGAATCTATATGGTGCATTGGAAAATAGCAGACCTTCGCAGCTGAAGTGATATTATATAATGTATTTATTTTTTATTTATTTTGTTAAATTAATATGGTACACAGCTACCCGGAGGTTTTCCGGCGCCTACGAACCCACGCTAGAAAAAAGAAAGAAAACAAAAAGGTGAACTCTAGTGGTTAACTAACCATGTTTTTAGGTCTTTACGGAACTTGTAGTAAAATGTTTCATGGCGGAGTTGTAGGGGAAGTGAATTCCATAGTGAAGGAGCCAAGTAAGCAAAAGACCGACCACCCATACGTACTTGTTTGATCCTGGGGACTTGAAATGTTGCCTGATTCGAGGATCGAAGAAGACAGGTAGAGAGGTACGGGTGTACCAAGGCACTGAGATACCGTGGCGCTGCACCCACTTTAATCCTATGCATATAGCACAGGAATTTTCCATCCTGAGCAAATGGAGGTCGTGGAGGGATCCTGAGAGAGAGGCCATTCTAGCTAACTGACACAGAAGTCTGGCCGCAGAATTTTGGACTACTTGCAGCTTCCGAATCACCTCCCTATTAGCCCCTAAATACAAGACGTTGCCATAGACCAGTCTGGACACGATCAAGGCCTGGATAATGGTTTTTTGCGTACAAGGAGGCAGCACCCAAAGTATTTTTTTGGGCCACTGTAGAATTATGAAACAGGTTGAGGTGACCTTAACCGCGTGCTAACTCATAGATAGTTGGTCATCTACGATTCTGCCGAGATTACGGACAGATTGTGACGGTTAGGGTAGATCACCCATTTGAGGCGGCCAATGTTGGGGGCCCCAGAGAGCTTTTTTTCTGCCGACGATTAGAAGTTCAGTTTTCCCCCTGTTTAATTTCAGCCTATTTGTATGCATCCAGCTTGCTATCTTTTATAGCCCAACCTGGAGAGAGGATACATTGGATGTCTCCTTGGTAGACAAGGAGAAGATAAGCTGGGTGTAATCCGCATATGCATATGAATATATGGTTAGCCCAGCCTCTTCAGCTATAGTGGCCAGGGGACTGACATAGATGTCAAAAAGTAATGGGCTAAGTATAGAGCCCTGTGTTCCTCCATACAGGGAGGCATGGGCCTCAGAGCGTGCCGTCAGAGAAAAATACAGAAAATTCCTGCTAGACAAAAAGCTCGACAGCCACTTGAGTGCTGATCCGACAATGCCCCTAGAATGTTAAACTTGTAGAACTGCAGTGTGAGACACAGTGTCGAAAGCAGCACTCAAGTCAAGCAGCATGAGTGCTACAGTTTCTCCCATATCAAGACGTTGACTAAGGGTTTCTGTGACTCCCAAGAGCATGTATTCAGTAGAGTAGCCAGCTCTAAATCCAGATTGAGATTTGTGTAGGATATTTTGGGAGTCAACAAACAGAGTCAGTTGTTGGTTGATATATTTTTCTAAAATTTTAGAGAATGCTGCGA
Source organism: Lissotriton helveticus (assembly GCF_964261635.1). Classification (NCBI taxonomy): domain Eukaryota; kingdom Metazoa; phylum Chordata; class Amphibia; order Caudata; family Salamandridae; genus Lissotriton; species Lissotriton helveticus. The sequence goes on from NC_136070.1 coordinate 1,173,565,547, forward strand.
ATAATGAGATCGGGCGGAAGGTAGATGGAGCTTCTGGATCAGTATTCACTTTTTTTAGCAAGGGAAGGACCATGGCATGTTTCCAAGCCGCCGGCACTATTGCTTCACGTAGCATTAATCAGTTCCTTAATAACATTAAGTTTTGGTAATTCCAGTTTTTGAAGAATGTGAATGAGGAGAGGGTCTTTAGGAAAGCCGGATGGGAGGCTAGTTAGGATGCGTCAGAAGAAAGGAGTATCCAGAGGCTGCCTGTTTTCAAGCGTCTTGCCCGGTCTTGTATTATTTTCCTGCGTCATGGGCAGAGTGATACAGTCTGATGAGGAGACATTGATCTTTGATAGCGACTCCACTTTAGTTGTCATAATATTGAATTCTGAATAGATTTTTTCTATTTTAACAATTACCACTGCATGTAATCATCTAAAAAGTATCCATATCTTTCAGTTCAACTCTGAAAATCACCTGATAAGCTCAAAATGAATAACCACCATCTTCAAGATTGAGGAGGCTGGTCCTTAAATAAAGTATAATACACATCAATTACTACCAGAAAGTTACGTTACATCATTTTATGGCAAGACCTGAGGTTCCTAAGATCCTTCTCTTTATTTGCTTTATTCTAAGTAGCAGCAGTCAAAAAAACAAAAAAAAACTACATTTCCCATGGGGCTTAGGAACAACTATCCAATGGTAGAACTATAAACATACCAGAAAGAACCAATCAGGGATCATTGGAGACCTCCAATACCTACCTGACTGCAAATAATCCTCTTTTCTTGCTACTCGCAGTCAAGATGAGTATTTCTCCTTCTATTTATCAATGTCAGTGGTAATGTAATAGTAGTGTTATTCTAGAAACCTGTTAGCTTATTTGAGGTGTGGATTTTTTTCCTCTTGAGTCTGGGTAGTTTACTTGGCTGAGATGAGTTCATTTGACGGTCGCAAACAGTGTGACCGTTATTCTCAAGGGTGCATCAGTAGACGTATCCCGCACACCGGTTACTCTCCAAGTGTCGATTGCATCAAGCGTTTTATCCCCTCAGGACTTCGACTGCTTTTTTTTTACTGAGTTTTATATAGAGCAAACTTGATCCGAAGGTATCGGGTATCAGATTGCTTTACACGAGCACCAGTTGCATTACATGAGGACACATTCAGTTTTTTTTTTTTTTGTAATGCACGGAGAGATTAAGTGATCTGCAGAGAATCACAGGATGTGTTGCGCGTCCTTGCCGAAACTCGAACCCGGTTGCCCAGATATGAGGTCGACCGCCCTAGCTGTTAAGTCAACTCCTCTCCCCTAAGTGTGGAGCTTTGTTGCCGCTTGCCTCTTTGTATTTATGCTCTTTCTCACGTGGCTTGTCGTGAGCCGGGAGGTGCGGCACTTGGCACCTATCCTCGGTGCGGCCTTCTAGTTTATTCTGGACAGCCTTGCACAAAGGTTTTTTTGTTGTTCGGTCCTGGCATGGTAGTTATTTAGATCAATTATTTATCGCATTAGTGGTGAAACATATAATAATAATATTTAACCCTTTAACGGATTTCCACACCAGTGTATTAAGATTTTTTCCAGGCAAACAGTTATTCTATTTGCTTGCTTTGCTGACCACATATTAATATACATATATTTTTTAAATTGATGATTTCCAACAATTCTGCTTTTTATGATGATGAGGAATCTAAGAATTTTTCATAACAATCTAAATTCCTGTATTAACTCCTCAGTTGAACAAGCTGTATCCTCGCCCATGACAAAGTTAACAAAACTTTTTGAAATACTGTGCAAAAATATTATTTCAGAGAATACATCAGCTCATTCTGTGGGGGAAAGCAGAAAGCATAAGGCACATAATAAGTCAGTGAAAGTTTCTACAATTAAAAATGACTCAGAGGAATTCAATAAGGCTAACATTCCTATCACAAATCTACTTCCTAAAGATGCACAAATGGTTAGTGAGTGTTCCTAACAATTGGATGAGTGTGATGTCTCTTCACGGCCTCCCATTAAGGAGAGGAAGGTTTCTATGACTATGAAATGTCTCCCACACATTGTTTTACAACATTCTCAGGATACAGACGATGAAAAATACTGCCAAGATACTGATGATGACAATGCTGGAGGGGATGATTCTAATTTCTGGACCTGCTCGAAAGAAAAGAAACTGAAATCTCTTCCTACCCTCGGGGTGATACTTTTGACATGAATTAGTGCTGGATTCAGAGGGACAGGCCATGTTTGATCCAAAACTAATACATCATCCCAATTCCTTCTGATCACGAGGAGAATATGTTTCAAATATATTAAACTTAGCTCTGGATAAGCAAACAAGAGCAAAACTAAAATCAGAATGTCCTAGACCTTCCTCGCCTTCCAACATAACCTCAACTCCTCCTGCCATTGACCTGAACATGTTAACATTTTTCTCCATATTTGGCAAAGATCTAAGAAAAGGAGTAGACAAAGCTAGGTCAAATTGCCAAGATAAATTGCTGGATATCATAGGCCCTTTAACTCAAATTTTAAACCTTTGCAAAACTGCTAGACTGGACAATTCAACAACATATGCCTACGAATTGTACACCTGCACCCAGAGAGCTATATGTCTTTTGTGATACACTAATTCTTCCATGCCACAAGAAACAAGAAAAGGACTGCTTTTGAAAATAGATCCTACTTTGGCTAAGGTAGATTTGACGGATGCTGGGGTCTAGCAGAGAGATAATTATTTGGAGATGATTTCATAAAGGGTTAAGCAAATATGTCACTACATTTGCATCCAGAAGCTGCAAACTATATCTAGAACTTCAGGGACCCTGGAACCTCCAAAGCATATAAATCGTCATGGACTATTTGGTCAAGCTGGTGTTTGGGCAAATCTATCAATTCCCTTTCAAGCAATATCACCTTCATAATAAATTACCTGGCCTCACAGGCTAATGGAGGTAAGATTTACCAGGTAATTAATACTTATTGTTCAGCAATTTCTGCAAAACAGCCGCCCATTAACGGAAAACCAGTGAGAGATCAGTTCCTTGTTTGTTGACTTTTAAAGGGAGTAATATTTTGTAACACCCCCCTTCCAAAATACAATACTAGACCAGATGATTAATCCCTGTCTCTGAAAATGCTTTCAGCAAAGTTGACAATGTTATTATGTTTGTTATCTATAAAATGTCTTTTGATGTAAAAACCCTGGAAATTTCTGCATGCCAGTACAATCCTACATGTATTTTATTCAATGTTAGGAAATGTACAAACATAGAAATGTGATTACTGTGTTCTATCCCTATTTTCCAAATCAAACTAAACTGTGTGTAGGTAATTGTTTGAAAATGTAAGAACAAAAAACCAATCATCTCTAAATGTCATTTAATACTCATCTCTTTATTTCTTTTAGGAAACAACACAAACCAGCTACATCACCTCCCCTTGCTAGATGGGTTAAATAGGTTATGTCATTAGTGGGTATTCACATCTCCATTTTTAGAGCCCCTTCTTCTGGGGGTGCTATGGCATCCAAAGCCTTTTGGTTAGGTTCACGTCAATAGGATATTCTGAGATTAGCTGATTGGTCAAATGATCGTACTTTCTGCACCTTTTATTGTAAGCCTGTTGCTACACCCTCACCTTTGCTAATAAAATGCTTTAGGAAAGCACAATAGGAGCCTCTGATCTTGCCATAAAATGTATATTTTCCTAGTTGCAATGAGGGGAAGTTTCAATTTTATTAAAGACATTGAGGCAAATATTATCCCACCACACATATTACAATTAATTAGGCTTTTCCCTCCATTTAATGCCCGCATCTGTGGCTTTTACCTCTGCATACCTGTTATCTGAATCCTTCTATAATAATGGCAGGATTTATGAATCATACCCCCAGAAGACTCCTTCATTAAAACTAGGAAAATGTACATTCTGACATGAATATTAATGTCATTAAGGGTCTACATACTACTATTGTTTATTCCCAGTAACTCCTCTCTTTCACTTCCCCAATTGTTTTCTCAATTTTCTTTTTATCTACTTATGTAAAATGTGTTCTATAAATCCATTGGCAGTTTTATTTTGTTAGACTTTTTGTTTGAATTAATTCTAAATATTCGCCTAATAAAACATTTAGAGAATTTGAGCATATTTATTTTTGTATGAATATCTTGTGAATATAGTACTGAAAAGGCAGCACTGTATAAAATATGCAACATTTTCTGTAAAATGAAACCCTGAATAAAGCACAATTTTGTCCAAGTCACTCAAGCTCACTGTATTCGAGGATGCATGTATCACTGAGATCAGCGTATACAAAATGGATGCTTGAGAAACTTACATGCAAACTGAAGTTTTGCTTCTCGGCTCAAAACAGCTCCTTGAGAATTTACAGCCAGACACTGGTAAATACCAGCATCCCAGTTCTTCTTAGGATTCATAACTACTAGGCTCCCTCCGAATGAGCTGTAGCGGTAATCCATACTTAAATCAATGTCAGTCCCATTTAATCTCCACCTGGAACATGAAGAAATAGAAACATATAATAATACTATGGCACACATGGAATTTCTAAGTGTCTGCTCTCCACGTTTGAAATGTTCTGGTATTCCTTTTGTATTTGTTATCTAGACAAAATGAAACTTACAGTAATAACAAGCTTGGAATGTAGTTAAAAAATCAATACATTTAGTTTCAAGTAACATGTTTCTTGTTCACTGATGTATTTTTTATTTGAAAGTTTTATATAGCGCGAACAAGATCTTTGCAGATATCAGAGCGCTTTACAAAGGCAAGGGGTAAGTATAGGAGAGTGCATAACAATAAGTGAGTGGTAGGGTAGGTACATGAGGGAGCATAGTCAGGCAGGTAAGTCAGTAATACAAATAGTACAAATAAGAGGGAGCATAGACAATCAGGTAAGTCGATAATACAAGTAACACAAATGTATACTTTTTTTATATAGCATAGACTAAACAAAAGTAGGTTTCAGAGCTGTACAGCATATAAATTAAAGATACAAAGATTGATAAAAATACTTTGATATTTGGTATTTATTTGTTTATAAAGCTCCTGAATCATCCCCCCAAGGGGTATTTCCAAGCTATAGGCATTCTGCAGCTGGCCAGAGAAGGGATATGGGTTAAAACAGTACAGTTTTGAGGAGACTTCTGAACTATAGGTGAGCTGGGAATTGCATCGGGGTTTGGTTACTTGTTTGTAATCCAATGTAACGCAACACACAGTAATGTGCTACCTTGCGTTACTTTGCATCAAGAGATCATTTCATGGGTGAAGCATGGAAATTCCCATACAACTACTCATGGGTTTTTGTGCAAGTCCCTATCCAAAAAGAATTGTAGACAACAATTTTTTCAAAAATCCTGAGGCAGATGTAACCAGGAGAATTTTTTTTAACTCTCCTTGATTTTTCCTCTTTGCAGGTGTGCTGCATTCTACAGCTCACATTCAAAGAGGAAAATACCTTAGAGCATCATTTTGTGCAGGCAGGGAAGCACTTTCTGCACAAAATTATGCTGTTCATATCACAGAAATCCGTGCTTATGGCACAATGGAGTCTGCATTTTGCGCATGGGTGGCAAAAGTGCGCCATCGCAGGGAGAGTCTAGAGCTGCACCATTTCGTTGAAGATATGGGGCAATTCTGTGCTCTCTTTTTTATACTACACAGCTCAACAGCTTTACTTGTTGCACTGTTTTTCTTAAACTCTTTGTAAACCTGGCCCTCAGTTTGAAATTATTATCACAAACAATAGCCATGTAATGTTTGTGTGTGTCACCACTAGGATCCTGTTAAAGTCCTATACCCTAAGAGGGGGCTTGAGTTCTCTCCCAGGGACCCCAACCCCCATGCCGGTTCATGGATTTGGGAGCTGGGACCTCATCTCTGGGTCTCTAATGGCACAAAAGATCAACGAACACCATTGCTCTCCCAGAGGAAGAGAAAAAGAGAGGCAGCCCCAGGATCCCATCTGTAGGCTCCCAGCAGCATGAAAGAGAACAGGGGAGTGCCGCCGCACTCTCCCCTTCTGTGGTGTGCCCGCCCTGCTCCCTGTAAATAGGGGAAGTGGATGGCTACCACCACAAGCAGAGCCCTACCCTCAGGAGTGGGCAGGGAAGGAGAACTGCTGGCTTCGGTGGCAACACTGGGAAGTGGGGCGTCAAGATGGGCTCTCTGGGTGTCCCCCAATAGAACGAGAGAAGGCATCCCACACAAGATTGCAAAGGGCATCAAAAGGACATCAGCAAGAGCCACTCATTCGATATACAAGCTCCCGGTGAGGCAGCATCCCATAATGCCCTGTGGGGCTTTTGCATTCAATCCTTGGCACTCTGGTGTACCCAGAATGCCAGGAAGGTGAGGGGGGCTGCAGCCAGCAGCAGTTCCCCCCCAAAGGATGCTTCAAAAGGTATCAACCCTAAGTGTTGCGGATTTTAGGAAGAAGGTCCACCCTGGTATTACCTTCTATAGCCAAGTACTCCCCTTGCTGGAGATAGAGATCTGCAGCTAGGAGTGCTACACTCACTAGAGGCGAAGTATGGCAGCTGGTTCTGTGGCCTAAATGTTGTTAGTGAAGACAGATGCATGGTCAATGTTGAAAAATGCTTTATTTCAAAGTGTTATTTACAATAGTTACACATTCTTCATTTAAAGATGGCTGTCATAAGGATTTGAACAACAATGTAATACAAAGTGTTCTGCATGATGGTTTGACAATGCTCTATATAAAAGTATTATCACATCATTCAAAGATGTTATTGACAATGCTTTAGTTACAGGGTTGTTAATTCTGATGGTAACACATAAGGAAGATGTCATTCTTCATTACTTATAATGTGGGCACATGATTTCTATGCTTTGCTATTCATACCAAGAGCAGAGGGATTATGGTTACTGAGGTCAGCGATGGAATTAAGTCATACCATAACATGTGATTCTAGGCTTAAAATGTGACAACAGTGGTCTAATGTAAACTGACAACCCCATACATAGTGTGTCACATTGTACATGAATGGGGGTGTACTATCAATTTTGGAGTTATGATTCTTTATGGGTCAAATGTAATATTGCTAAAGGTATTTGCCCCAGCTTTATGTATATTTGTTAACTACTGTGCAGTACTGAATCATGTGTGTGTGTTATAAACACACTTTTACTTCTAAAGAAAAAGCATAAACTGGACAATTATTTATTGAGTGCTATTATTGCATGCCAGCAAGTGGGGATTACTAGCCCACAGTACCTCGCTTGAGTAGGCTTTAGACTGCTCTGCTTCACTACCCTGGGAGTCAAGCGCTACAAGGGGGTGTCTATTTCTCAGTGGAGAGTGAATGTGGATCCATTACTTTTGCAGGCCACAAAACTAAAGGGCTGTTTCCTCATGATTTCCCTTTGCAAGATTCTCAACTAGTTACTGTTAATGTGGTGAATCTTGTTCACTATCCCTTAGCATTATGAGGACTTTCAACATTCCACCTACATCAAAGGTGTAGACTGATGACAGCAGATTAAAAACATTTCACTGCGATCAGCCTCTTTGAGCTTCAAACCCATCAAACCCACTTTACATAGCACTTCTTTATACCACACTTTTGTTTTTTATGAGTGTTCTAAGGAACAGGGGTTAGTATTAACCAAGTTAGCTGGGGTGGAATTCGAAAGCCAGTTGGTTAGGATTAACATTATCTTGATTCTACTGTTGAGTGCCCTGCTAATGCTAATGCTGCAGTGAACGTCACTTGACATTGAGAAGGCTTTCAACACACTTGGGTGAAATTTGATGTTTTAAGTACTACTGTGTATGGCATTCTGTGAAGTAAGTCTTGCATGGATACGGCTGTTGCGCAATGATCCTATTACAAGGTTTACAAAAGTATGGCTTATTTCAGACTCTTGACCAGTGACGAGGGAGCCATGGCCGGGGAGCCCCTTGTTATTGTTACTATTTGCATCAGCATGGAGCCATTGGTGATTTAGATGAGGAAGGATGGTGACCAGCAAGGAGTGTAGCCTGATGGGGAAATCCCAAACACTTCCTAATACTGAGCTGAGATACTGATATATCTAAGCTATGTATATGCTAATCTGGAGTGCAGATCCTAAAATCTGTAAACTTGACTGCTGTAGTGGTTATTCTGAACAACTCTTTTGCCCTTTCTATGCATCTGTGACAACAGTTGTTTGGGTTACAATGCATATTTCTATAAAATATGCAAAATAAGTGTTTAGGAGTGGGATGTGAGGGATATATGGGTAATAGGTGGGGAAGTGTTTTTATAATAATACTTGTGGCCAGAATCTTGTTAGCAAAGAGAATGAACGTCAGGCTTAACCACCCTTGAACATGCAGAGGGGTTAGAATTAGACTTTGCAATGGGAAAGTAATACCTTTCAATTTGTGGGAGTGTAAGTATATCATTAAACAGTACTGAGGGAAATATTGGCATGGCTTTGAGGTGGCTGCCCATTTCCATTTTGTTCTGGCATGAATTTTGGTCTCAGTAATGAGGAGGGTATCATTAACTATAACAAAAACCCTGTCGAGACTACTGCCTTTTTTTTTAAAATATATCCTTGATGCTACTTTGCCGGTCTTTTAGCCAATTGATTTTATGTTGATTGATCTGAAGCAATAACAGATGCCTGGTCAGACTTAAAAAATTAAAACTCAAGGTAATTGGAGGAAGAATGGAGGTACTTGATCTTGAAGCATTATACCCAGCTGCACATATTCATTTAACAATGGTAAGACTAGAGGTAGAGAAAAAATTTGAAACTAGTTTTTCATGAAGAAGCCTGTAGTGGAATCGGTCCCAGAGACTTCATTTGACACATGTCAGTTAGAATCTGATTCCCCGTATTTATTGAGAGTTGCCTCATGCTGATGTATTGGAGGCTGCTTAAAAACTCATACTAAGGATCATTATATACTGGACCACCCATTGGGGTGTCTACCATGCTTTGCTGAAATTCGGAATAAGGAAGTGCATAAAAGATTGTATTGGAAATTATTTAACAATAGCCACTTACTGACTTTTTCATTAATTGAAGCAAAACCAAAACTTACCCATACATACCAATATGTCAAATTATAACACATGCTTCACTGACTCAAGCAGTACAGTTAAAGTAGGACCAATAAGGGACCAGATTCTCACTACTGACACTGGATGGCTCCAAAAAAATAGTCATGCAAATATAAGGCAATCATGGTAATGACGCAGGTAGACCAGAGTCAGGTAAAAAAAAAAATGGAAAAAAGAGAAGAGGGCAGTTTTCTATGAATGTTTATTGAAGAAAAGCAATCAAGACATTATTATAAATGTGGGAACATTTCCCTTTTTGCTTGCATCCACCTATTTATACCCTACCCACTTGAACACTGCAGTTCAATGTGCAGTGTATGTGCTCCGACCCTAAAACATGTAGCAATTGGATAATCCCTGATTGGTGTATTTTACTTTTCTTTAAGTCAGAAGTGTATGATGTGTAAATACACACATGACATGAATAAGTAATGTCACAAGTGGACTGCCCTGTATGGTCAGGCACCAAGATACATCAAAGAACGCCTGGGGAAATACGTCCCAGGCCACACTTTAAGGTCTTTCTCAGATGGCCTACTAACCTGTCCACGGTTTAACTACACAACTAAAGGTGGGCGAGCCTTTTCTGTCCTGATCCCGCAACTTTGGAATAGGCTACCAGGCCACTTCCAGTCCGAAAAAGCCCTCTTTCCATTCAGGAAGAAACTGAATACTCTACTCCTCACAGAAGCCTGGGCATAATATAGCCCACTCAGAGGCTAACCTTCACTCGTGGGACTATAGCTAATCGTCTCACAGCGCTTAGGGACCTTTCGGCATTAAGCGGTCTACAAATCACAATTAACATAACATAACATAATATAACTACAGCCCTTATTGTATCATCCACTAGTCTGAGAAAGGAAAACATCGCTTCAGGTCTACCACAGTAGTCTGACTGCTGCAGTGTAAAACCTGGGGTCCGACCTGTTACAGTACCCCTATCGATAGGTAATACTTGACCTTTTAAATATTAGTAAGTCACCCCTTGTAGGCTTTCTAGCCCACAAGGTATGTTCATGGTATTCAAATTTGGGATATGTAAAAAATTATCGTTGCCATGTCACCACAGTGTTAAAGCCCTAAAAGCTATTTCCTTCTGCCAGATCTAGCTGTCCGATGTAGAAAATGAGAGTAAGATTACAATAATAATACGTCATCTCAAGAATTTGACAAGCTAGAAAGATAATTAAACCATTATTTTTAATAGTCAATAAAAATCCAATTCAATGGTGGAGTTGTGGTATTAATCAATATTTAGGAAAATTAACCTTATAAAGTTACACCTTATCTTCCTGACCTTTGAGAAGATTAAATAGCATTAGCCTCTGCCAACTCCCAGCCTGTAGTCAGCCCAGGAAGAGATGTGAAGGTGTGAAGATTTGCCCTGGAGCACGCATTAGGCTGAACAGAATGGACAGAGATGACTCTTCTGAGCTCAAAAGAAAATGCAGGGTGGAAGCTAGGTGCATCCTATAACAACACAGTGTCAAATCGTACATGATAGGTCTGGTGAGCCAAATGAAGCACTTTTTGCACACTTGATAAGAGAGAAAACAAGATGCTCGGACAATTCTTTTGTATCCCCTGGTTGGGTAATAAAGTACCCTGATTTTGTCCTAAAATACTTCTGTCTCGAGGTTTATTGTGTGTACAGTACATGTTTCACCCTGGATTTTAGTGTAGGTGTAAGAAGACACTATGGATTACCATAGTGCACTCCCCTGCACACCCACAACCCTCAAAGCCCAAGGTTAGTCTGACCAAAGGCTTAAGATTTCAGAAAAAGCCATGCCAAATTCTTTTTGCACAAAATAGTGTCAAGGACAGCAAGGGTCCTAATTAGTGGGAATCAGGATCGCTTGATTTTCCCTTTGTGAGTAAATTTAGCAACTATTGCCGTGCCTCATCAGCAATCTGTCTGCCTTGTTCATGAATCTGATGAATTGTGAGACTGATGAAGCAAGATTTCGCACATTACGCGACTTGCTGAAATCAAGAACCTCGATTCATGTATAACTCTGTAATCCAATTGTACGTCTTACTAATTTCCTTTATTTTTACTATATACATGTATCTTAGGGATGCTTGCCTATGTGTTTTACTAATACGATTAATTTGTGTCTTTAAAAATGGCCGCCGTTTAGAATATTGCTTCTGCGCATGCATTAGTCACACTCACGTGACGTGACATAGTTGTGATTTTGGAGGGAAAGGGTGCGCATGCGTAATAGCCACAAGATGGCTGCTTGTGTAATAATATGGTGAAGCTTGTGCAGATGCTCTCGTGTTATTATGTATTGCACTAATAAATAACTGCATAGTATATTTTTATAGTGATAATTCATAAGTATACAATCATGTTATGTAGTTTATTCATTTATTTCTATGTTTTAATTTGTTTTCGCTTACTTTTCATGTATCCTCGGTACGGAGGGGTGATGGGGTGCTTGGGAGTCGATGTTGGAGTGCAGTACTGCGCAGAATCAGAAGGAGCGAGGTGGCATTGACACAGCGCCAAGAGAAAGTCGCTGCCAAGATGTGCCTGGGAAGATGCACCTTCACCCAGCCAGAGAAACTAAAATGTGTTACATTATTAACAATGTATTCTTCCTATTGTATTCAGTGCGACTTCTCATGGGAACCCCAATCTTACTAGGCGGTTCCTTAACATGATAATTTAGGCTTACAGTAGTCTGTTCTGATTGGTGTGTTAACCTAGCCTACTTTGGGACCAATCGAAATTGTGGATTCTGACACTTTGCAACATTGGGGGGTGGTACACTGACCCGAAAACAGTATATCTAGCCTAGGTTTAGCTATAGAATTGTCCGACTTGTCTGAATAGCTGACCTGTCACTGACCCAACGCACTCAATAGGTGACTGAATTTACAGAGCGCTGCGGAGCACTCTGTCCGAAATTGACCATAGACTTTTAAGGTTTTACTAAACCTTAAGTGCTGGCAGAGCACTTTGCTGAGGAGTTCGCTAACCCAATCGGGGTTCTGACTGATAGCTGCAGAGAGGGTGGAGCGCAGGCGTTGCTTCCGAACTGCGGGTGCTGGTCGTGCCTTGGTGGTCCTGTCCTGATCCTAATCTGGGTTTCCTGTCCTGTCCTGGGGTGTCCATTCTGCACCTGCTGTCCCATTGATGACTGCTATTCCTTGGGGTATTTCCTGTCCTTGACTGATCCGTGGCCAGGGTTGGTTTTCACACCATTCTAGGTAAATATATAGATAGGGCTGAGAACTCTATACTGCACCTTTCTATTTTCTGTCTTTGCTTCAATAAAGACATACCTTTGCACATGTTATATTTTCCATGCTTTCCGCAGTCTACCATATGAAACCCTATTGCATTTTATTCTCATAGTATGTTTCTATGTTACCTTACCTTTTTAGAGCAAAATTCTTCCCCGTACTGTTTATGAATTAGATGTGTTTTATATTTCTCTCCTGAAAACTACAGTTAATGATATAACGTTAGAATTATAGCGGTTTCTAAATTCTCTAATGAAGTACCTCCCAATAGCATAATTTAGTACATGCAATAAGCTTGCTCATTTATAGATGTCCATCCTTGAGTTTCAGTTTAAGTCTACTTAACGTGTTCCCTGTCACTCTAGTTACAAAATTAATGATTGCCCTTACATTTTTCTTGTATGGTTACGTGCTTTTTGTTATCTTGATTATTGATTGCCTTTTAACTGTAAGCCTAATACTCGCTGATACTGATTACTAGATAAAACCTTTAAAACTTCTCAGTTGTCCGTGGTCATTTTATGAAAATCAAAGTTTATGAATTTGGGTTTGTATTTTGCCTGCCTTTCTTTTACAGCTAGCTCCCTGATCTATCGTGGTAATTAGGTACCCTTGACGGTGGATGGTAAGTCGGGTACACTAGAATACAGTAGGAAGGAATCAGGGTTGCTGATGGTAGATTTGTGAGGTCACCTGATTAATGTATATGGTGAATTGAATTTTATGGGCCCGAAAACTATATGGTGAAATTATTGGTCAGGTGACCCCCGATCTCTATCAGTAATTTACTGGTAGCAGAGAGGATGGTTAGGGAATAGTTAAAGTTAGGTAGGACTAGATAAATTAGATAAGTTGGATGCTGCTAAGTAACAAACCTTGTTGCTGCTAAGAGGGTAGGCAGTTCAGGTGATTTGATCACTCACTTGACATGTTTGCTTTGAAAAGATTATGAAATGTTTTAAAATCGTTATTCTTGTTATTATACTGTTATATGTATTTATCCATTCGTTCGTAAAACGTCTTCTATGTTGTTGGGAATCCCCAGGGAATTGAATAGCCAGTGGTGAAGTGAATCCACTTGCTTTGAGGTCACTTACTCTAGGAAGGTTAGTGCAGGTTAGGTAGAACTGGAAGCACTAACTAGGGTTTTCTGAATATATGATTGAATAAATGTTAGCAACGAGGTTCATTGGCAAAATTCCTATTGTGGCATAACCTAGTGAGGATCACACCGGAAAAGTAGCAGGTTCATCGGAGCTTGGGTAAAAGCAAAGGGGCTCGCTGGTGAAACTTTAGACTTGGATATATCCCGGAAAGGTGGATGAGTCTAGGGAAGTAGCAGGTTCTCCAATGCTTGTGTGAAGGGTAGGCAGAAGAGATCTATCCGTAGTGTGTGAAAAGTAAATGGAAGTAGTTTACTTGCAGTGAAACAAATCTTTCCTGTCTAGACACTTGAGTACAGTGGCGAATGTGTATTCGTTGTTAAATAACCAAGCACTAGCACTTTAGAAAGAAAGAAAGTTTCCGTTACCTTGTGAAGGAGGGAGTCAGTCGCGAAGCTGCTCTGACGTCACTCTGTGCCGCGCTGGGATTGGTAGATGCAGCGGGTGCGTAGCGGAGCTGGAATTGTAAAGGAGGGGTGAGTGCCGAAGCGTGGGAACCTGTCTCGCGAAAGGCCGCGCACCCATTCGTTGAGAATATTTAAATTCGTGCATTTCATTGGTCACACGAAAATTAGAGACGCACTTGGATTGGGGGTGATTTTGTAAACAAAGTCACTCGCAGAAATCGTATGTGGCATTCGTACAGACCGCATACTAGACCTGATCCGCGACATCTAGGGTTTGAGAACGATCAGTGGAAAGGTGTTAAAAACGACATTATGCACGGAAACAAAAGAAAAGTGTCCCTTGTAAAGAAAGTAAAGAATGACTTCAAAAAGGACAAACCGATTAGAACCAGAGAAGGTGTTGTCATCCCGCCACCGAATACTCCCGCATCTTTCATGATGTTCGATAAAGGGTACCACTCGTGTGTATGGTTGGAAAATTGGGTGGAGTACACGAAAGATGACGGAGTATTGGCTTTTCCGTTAGAAGGTACATTTAATGGCAGAATTCTATTTAATTTGAGAACCCGAATGAATGACTTACATCCCAGACCTAGACTAACACAATATGAAGCACTAGAGGAATGGGAAATCGAAGCTTTTGAAAGGGATAAGCCCCGGATGGATAAAGGGTTGACTAAATTTTATCCGAAACTGAAACAAGAGACCCGTGACAAAAAGATGAAACAGTGGAGACAGAATATTATTGTAGAAGGACTGTTTCCAATGATGCCAGCGGGTGGTCCTCCTGCAGGGGAAAAGAAGACAGAAAAGTGTAAACATTGGGTGCCTATTGGAGAGTCGGATGATGAATTGTTAGATGACCTGTTTTTAAGAAGTCCACCTCCTTATAATGAAGGACACCGACCTTCTAGTGAAGGGGATAATTCTCGAAGACCTCAGCCCCAGGAAGAGGCCAGATCTGCCAGTGTGGGAGGGGGTTGCTTCATGCCTCCCTATACCGAGAGTTTAGGTCCCGTAGATGCAAGGGATATTTATCCAAAAATGCCAGCTAGTGGGGACACAAGATACTCCCGTGAAAGAGACTTTTGCTCTAGATCTCCCTACGAAGGTGAGGCAAGACCATCCGGTTCAGGAATGCCGTTCCTAAACCCTCCATATGAGGAAGAACTAAGATCCCTAGGCACAGGTACTTTGCCCCCAAGACCTAGTTATGGTGAAAGACCCAGGGAGACACCTCCCACTGCCCCGAGTTGTGCTCCAACTTTAACCCCACAAGTATTACTTGACAATTCCGTTGAAAGGATATTGGAAGACAAAGAACGAGAATCACTAGCTAAGCAGAGAGCTGATATAATTCAGAGGATTTCTCAGTTAAATGCAAGTCCTGAGTCTTTAACAATTCCGGTTACTATTGGACCAGTGGTTCCATTGTATGGGGATCGACAGGGAAGTCCCAGAACTCCAGTTATTACCCCCGTTGTAGCCCAACCGAGATCAGAGCCCTTAATTGTAGACGACTTAACAAGTGAATGTGAGTCTGAAGTTTCACTAATGGATCTGCCCATTAGGGAACCAGGAAAAAGGATGCAGAAAAGACATAATCCTTTCAATGCGAGGGAAATTCAAATGGAATCAACTTCGGGTACTAAGAGTGTCACGGTAGTAACTCCTGAAGAAATTTAGAGATGGAGTCGAGAATTAGAAAAACAATCTCTTCAGTCAAAACCTCTAGATCTCTATAAACTGAGAGTAGAAATAGAAGAATTTATGGCAGAAAATGTAGGATTAGATCGATTAAGTACCTACACAGAAGAAGAGCTGTTGTTTATCGGCAAGAGCCTTACTCGAAATGCCAGGGTACTCTATGAAAAACTGACTGACACTGCAGCTAGTATGGGAATAGATATCTCAAAATGAAAGCCTTTGCAAAAGCCGTACAGAGCAGATTTCTCAGAAAAGGATCTGGAAAACCTGAACATGTCAGGGAAGAAGGCACAGGTCAAGGAGTTATTGACAGTATTACAGAAATGGGGAGATGTCGACAGGTGGAAAGCCAGGTGGGCCAAAAGAAAGAGGAGGCTAGATCTAAACAAGTGACTCCTCAGTTTGTTCTAAAAGAAGCTGATAAACCCGAACAGTTATGTCCCATGCGTGAAGTGCCAGGTGGAAAATACGTACATGTTCCATGGTCCAGACAGGATATTGTGTCCTTTACAAATGATTTCCCAAAATTACGAGAAAAGCCTGTGGACTGGTACAGGCAGGTGGAAAGGTTCGTAAAGGTTCAAAAATGCCTGTGGAAAGATTTGGATGGGTTCTTTGATATCGTGGTTCCGGTAGATTTATGGACCGAGTGTAAAATAGCCATATCTTGGCCTAGTGAGGAGTACCCGAGGGACTCTAGAACAGGGGAACCCTCTAAGGAAGTGATGAGGAAATATGATCAAGTAATTCAACATTTGAAGCTAAAAGTGCCCGCAAAGGAAACTGATTGGACAAAATATAGATAGAACTACACAGGAAAGGGACGAGACTGTGCACTCCTTTTATGAAAGACTGTTACAGGTGTTTAAAACATACAGCGGCATAGATAACATCGAGATGAAGGATATGACCCACTTCATTTACAGGTTTGTAAACGGTCTATGACCCGAAATTTGTCAGTGGATCAAAGATAACAAAATCTGTTGGCAGTCCAAGAAAATAGACGAGGTCCTACGGTATGCAAAATACTGTGAGGACGAGATGGCAGATAAGAAAAAGGCCCTCAAGGAAAAGGTGATGTGGGCACAGGTAAAGCTCGCAGAACAACAGGAAAAGCAATTTAGTAAATTGAGTAAAGGTACCCAAAATCAAAGCCTTGGGGGTGGGGGAAAGCCAAAGGTAAAAATGAGCAGAGAAGAAGCTAAAAAGAAATTCCCCTGCCACCAGTGAGGGGAAATTGGGCATTGGCGAGACGAGTGTCCGTATTTACAGCATGATAATACCCAAATCCCTGATTTAATTCCACAGACGCAGAATGAAAGACCAAGAAAGACCCAGCAGCAGGTAAAAACAATCCAAGTGCCCCGAGCGCCAAAACCTAATTTTAAGGGAAAATCACCGCAGGGTGACGACATAGAAATCTGGGGAGGTAATGAGAACAGAAATGCAGCAACTTTGCAGTATTTGTTAAATGACACTTTTCTCTGTGACGACGAGTACTGACGGGGCCTGAGAGGGGAGGACAAGGAGTGTGTACTTGGCGCCTCCTTGCCGGTAGACCAGTCAGGGCCATACATTGAAGGAAGGGTTGATGGAAATGATGTCACCTTTCTGTTGGACACTGGTGCTACCCGTTCTACTGTGAGAAAAGCGGACGTTCCAAACCTACCCCTCTCGGGAGAAGCAATCCAGGTAGTAGGTGTATCTAATCAATTGATTAGTACCCCAGTTACTGAGCCCATGGAGATTACAATAGGGAACTTTAAAGAAATGCATAGATTTGTCGTTTGTGACACCAGTCCAGTAAACTTACTGGAAAGTGATTTGTTGTGCAAAATGAACTGTACTATCTTTTGCACACCAAAGGGCGTTGAAATTCAGACCCCAGACGAAGATGGCATCTATAAGTTAATGTTAATCAGACCTGACTCAGAGATTAAACGAATGACTGTACAAGACTTACCCGAAGAACTTCAAAAGACAGTGAAATCAGAAGTGTGGGACTTTACTGGAAAGGATGTAGGTTTAATGGCAAATGTAGATCCCATACAAATAGCCATGAAAGAAAAAGCAGTTTACCCCAATACCAAGCTTTACAGAATGAGTGCCGAAGTAAGAGCAGGAGTTGCCATTGAAATACAGAAATTACTAGAAGCAAACATCATACAAGAAGTGATGAGCAGCCCTTGTAATTCTCCCATAATTGGAATCAAGAAACCTAGTGGCAAGTACAGAGTAGTGCAGGACCTGAGAAAGGTAAACAAGATCGTTGTTCCTTGCTGTCCTATTGTCCCGAACCCCGCAGTAATCCTGTATCAAATTCCTTGGGATGCTGAGTGGTTCACCGTGATTGACCTATGTCATGCAATCTTTTCGATCCCATTGCATCCAGACAGCAAATTTCTTTTCTCATTTGCTTTCAATAGTCACGTCTACGTTTGGAATAGGGTCCCCCAAGGGTACACAGAAAGCCCCTCTATCTTTAATCAGATCCTGAAAAAATGTCTCGAATCCCTAGTCTTACCTGGAAAGTCTGTTTTGGTACAATATATAGATGACCTTTTGGTGGCGTCTAAAAGTCGTAGAGATTGTGTGATTGACACCATTGCCTTGCTGAATCACCTAGGTGAAAAGGGACATAAAGTGGCCCCTGAAAAATTGCAGTTCTGTTCAAAATCAGTGAAATATCTGGGGCACCAGATAGAAAAAGGCATCAGAAAAGTCACTTCAGAGAAAGTCAGAATAATTCAAAAGATGCAATTACCCCGTACTCAGAAAGAGATCAGAATGTTCCTTGGGGTTGTAGGTTACTGCAGGCAATGGATTGTGGGATTCGCAGTCTTAGCAAAGCCTTTGATAAATATGACCAAGAAAGGAGCGAAGGACCCAGTTGAATGGGATGATGAAAGCTTAACAGCATTCACTAAATTACGAGACTGCCTGTGTACAGCCCCTGCTTTAGGAATGCCTGACTATTCTAAAGAGTTTGCCCTGTTCTGTGACACACGAGACAATTGTGCATTGTCAGTCTTAACCCAGGAGCATGGGTTGATTAGACGCCCAGTGGCATATTTTTCTGCCACTTTGGATCCAGTGGCTGCTGGATTACCTGGGTGTCTGAAAGCAGTAGCTGCCACTTGCACGAGCTTAGAGCAGAGTGAATCCATTGTAATGGGACATCCTGTAACTGTGTATGTTCCACATGCAGTTGTAATTTTACTGACTCGAACAAAGACTCAGTATCTCACCCCTAGTCGGCTGACTAAATACGAGAGGATTCTCGTGGGTGCTGCGAATGTAGTTATTATTCGGTGTAATATACTGAACCCAGCCACCTTACTCCCTGACTCAATGGTTGTAGAAGACCAGGGAGAGAACGAGCATGATTGCATTGACCTGACAGAATTCAGTACTAAACCCCGCCCAGAAATTAAGGAAACACCTTTGCCAGTACATGATGAGGAGTTCTTTGTGGATGGCTCATGTATGAGACACGAACTTGTAGGCCTAAGCGCTGCTTATGCTGTAGTCTCTTTGGACAGCATTAAAGAAGCATCATGTTTATTTGGAGTAAAGTCTGCACAAGTAGCCGAATTGATAGCATTGATAAGAGCTTGCAAATTGGGAAAAGACAAAAAATTAACAGTGTGTACTGACAGTCAGTACTGTTATGGGGTTGTGCATGACATTGGCCAATTATGGCTACAAAGAGAATTCCTGACTTCATCAGGTACCCCCATTCGGAATGGAAGGATTGTAGAAAATTTACTGGAGGCAATTCAATTACCAAAAGAATTAGCAGTGGTCAAATGTGTTGCCCATAAGAAGGGCCTTGACGTTGTATCTTTGGGAAATCATTTTGCTGATGAAGTGGCAAAACAATGTGCTAAAGACCGCATGTCCATAAATATTAAGCTGGGAGGGACTGGAAACAGCTGCCAACTTATGGTGTTTGAAGAAGTGCCTACCTGGGATGAAGTGAGAGAATGGCAGCATGCTATGCCTTGGGAAGAGAAAGAGAAGTGGAAGGAACTTGGTTGTCGACCAAGGAGTGAGGATGGTGTCATTGTGGGCCCAAAGGGTATGCCTGTGTTACCTAGACACCTGCTCTCCTCTATGGCAAGATTGATGCATGGAAATTCACACACTGGTAGGGACGCCATGGTTCTGGTTTTCCAACAAACATGGTACAATCCGAAGTTCAGGAAGGTAGCAGAATCACTCTGCCAGAGGTGCTTAACATGTCAACAGTTCAACTCTGGTAAAAGAACAGTAGTTGAACTGGGAAAAATTGGAAGATCAGGGGGTCCCTTTGTGAGAATACAGATTGACTCCATCACCATGCCTCGTTGTGAGGGAAAAAGATATGTCCTTGTCATTGTCTGCCTGTTTTCAAAATGGGTGGAAGCTTACCCTGCCACACAGAATGATGCCATAACAGTAGCCAAACTGTTACTGAAAGAATTGATACCTAGGTTCGGGGTTCCAGTCACTATTGAATCAGATAGAGGCGGACATTTTCAGAATGAGATAATCGCTCAGCTCTGTAAAGCATTTGGAATTACACAAAAGCTGCACTGTGCACATCGTCCAGAGGCTTCTGGAGTAGTAGAGCAAATAAATGGCACTATAAAATCAAGATTAGCAAAAATGTGTGACTCCACTGGCATGAATTGGATTACTGCCTTGCCTCTTGTTCTGATGGGACTCAGAAGTATTCCAGACCGGAAAACAGGCCTGAGCCCCCATGAAATCCTAATGGGAAGAGTGATGAGACAAGCATGGGTACCAGGATACAAACTGTTAAGCATTACTGATGATTTGGTACTTTAATACTGCAAGCAACTGGGTGACCAAGCGCGTTCTATCTCTCGCCAGATTGGGGAAGACGCCGTCGCCAACCCGACAACTCCAGTTCACAAGTTGGTTCCTGGTGACTGGGTTAGAATCAAGAAGCATACTCGTTCAAGTTGCCTTGCACCGAGGTGGGAAGAAAAGCGCCAAATAATACTGGTGACCACGACAGCAGTGAAGTGTGCAGGCGTTCCCAAGTGGATCCATGCCAGCCATACACAGAAAGTAGTTCCAGACAAAGAACCTGGAGCTGAAGGTTGTCCAGCTGAGGGGTCTGCAGATGTTGGTCCTGAAGTAGCTGATGACGAACAGCAGAGCACCAGCCAAGATGATTGGATACCCATAATCGACCTAACTGAAGACCCAATCAGAACAAGAGACCGAACCCAAGAAGATAGAGAGTGGAATAGAGAGGAAGAGATAGGCACAGGCGAAGACCCTCAGATCATTGAGATTCACATCAAATCTGAGGACGAAGAGGAAGGTCAGACAGGGACAAAACAGGTGATCGATACTCCTCCACTGACTCCTGAAATTGAAAAGGGACAGACTAGAACTAGTACGAAAGTTCAAGCAGAAGAAAATCAAGAGATCGAAGTGCTTGAACAGGATCGGATAGAATTAGAAGAACGTGTTCAGGACACAGAAACAGAGACACTCGAAAGCCAAAATCAAAATTCACCTGAACCAGGCCAGCTTAGTAACCAGGCAGAAGAAATAGATACAAGACCTGGGATTAGCCAGATAGGAAGGGAGGAGACAGAAACAGAAGTGCCACAAGCAAACGAAAATAAAAGAGTATTAGAAGAAAGCCAAATCACAGTGCCAGCTAAAAGACTAAAGAAAAAGAAAAATATTGAACCGGGATTTATTAAGAAACTGAGACTGAGAAGAAAAACAGTAGAAGAAAAACTTGCAGAAAGAAGAAAAAGTCCTCGAATTGCAGAACAAGCTGGAGAAAGCTCCAAAAGAAGGAGTGATCGAATAAAAAGACTGAACGAAAAATACCACGATCCTGAATGGACATTTTTAATTTTGGAAGATTTTGAGGATCTTGATATAACTGACGAAAGTGACGGAGAGCCGATTGCTGATCAGTCTACAGAAGAGGAAGACAAATTAACCTGAAGTTGCGCAGAGTAAGTTAACTGTGCAAAGTTACAGAGAGGGGTTGAGAAATCTTCTTCTGAACGAAAATGTCTGATTCAAACGTGAATGGAAGGCCTAGACGCAGTTGTTGCAAAACATGCTGCAAAGTATGTATATGTAGTATAGCTATAGTGATAATAATTTGGATAGGACTAACAGTTTTCATTCCTTTTATGGTAAGCAAAAATACTAATATTGACCCTACTCAGACTGTGACCACTGACACTGAAGAACTGACAACACGAAGTGTAGAAAGACGTGAAAAAGCACTCAGACAAACAAAACGAGACTTAGAAGCATCAGATGAAGAAGGACTACATTATCATGGAGTTAGAAACCAGACACAATTAAATTTTTTCGCAAATCTTTTAGTGCACTATGTAGAAACTATGGAAATAGAAGACTGCTATGTCTGCATGAAGCTACCTACTTCTGTAGCTGTAGGCGTGACTTACCATCACCTACCCTTGACTTATGGAATTTCCTGTAGCATTTTAGCTAGTTTATTTTACAAAAGAGGACCATTACAGTATTACTATTCTAATTCAGACGTGATATTTTCTGAACTTCCTATACGTGGAAACTTGAATCCTGTACATACTAAAAGTGACGTTACACGTTATATGGGAGAATACTTTCTGACAATAGGTACTATAGACTTGAATGAAGCACACAGAGATAACTTGACCTGTTCATTACATGAACAAGAAAAAATATTTTTAAACATGGCAGAGAAAAGAAGGGAGAGTTTCCAAAGAAAAGCTAATGACAAAAGACAGAAAACTCCTAAATGGGCTGAAAACATGGAAAGCACCTCAAATGGTGGGAGTGGTCCTGCTTTGTTGCTGGATTTCGAAAGGAAAGGGAAACTTTGTCTTCATCGCGAGAAGACTAGTTATTATAATAACATTTTCATTGGTTCCAGTCAATGTGAACACAATTACAAGGTAATTGGAGGTTGGGGTTTCAAAAATGGGTCAGAACCTGTGTTTCCCGGAATTTATTATATATGTGGAGACAAGGCTTATTTCAAATTGCCGGATCACTGGTATGGAAGCTGCTACTTTGGCATTGTTTTCCCGAAAATATACCATGTGAAGGAAATTGCTGGAAGCAATGAAAACACTAATGGCTTAGTGCGTAGCAGAAGAGAAAGCGTAGGTGAAATAATGGGTACTATTTTTAGTGCACTGATACCTGGAGTGGGAGTGGTTCTGAACACACACAGAATTTGCAAATTGTCCACAATAGTGGATGTGTTGTCTACTGACACAGCTCATGGATTCCTGCTGGTCAATACCGAAATGGTTGCTATCAGATCAATGGTTTTGCAGAACAGACTTGCGCTAGACACCTTATTAGCAAAAGAGGGCGGAGTCTGACGGATGCTGAAGGCGCAACATTGTTGCACTTACATACCGGACAAAAGTGTACAGATCAAAAGATATGTGAAAAACATTACTAATCTGGAAAAGGAACTCAAACCACTGGAGGTTGACAGTGCCTGGAAGAGACTTGTAGATGGTCTCTCCAATGTAGGTCATTGGTTTGCAAATTTAGGTAGAAGTTTATTGTTTAAGGTACTGATGCCAATTGGAGTGATAGGTCTCATCATTTTCCTCATATTTGTCTGTTGCAAATGTCGCAAAAACACAAAGAAATTCACGGTGAATAGAAGGAGTGTGAAACGGAGTGTGGATGAGCTTGAATTGGAAGAAATGAACAATCAGATTTACAAAAAGGTGAAAAATTCTCACCCTGATAAAGATGTGAAAGAGAAATTGAATCGCTTGTTGGAAGAGATTGAGATGCATAAAGTGTGAAAAGTTGGCATCTGGTTCCATTTTTATTTGTGATGATAGTAAATATCATCAAAGAGGGGATTGATGAAGCAAGATTTCGCACATTACGCGACTTGCTGAAATCAAGAACCTCGATTCATGTATAACTCTGTAATCCAATTGTACGTCTTACTAATTTCCTTTATTTTTACTATATACATGTATCTTAGGGATGCTTGCCTATGTGTTTTACTAATACGATTAATTTGTGTCTTTAAAAATGGCCGCCGTTTAGAATATTGCTTCTGCGCATGCGTTAGTCACACTCACGTGACGTGACGTAGTTGTGATTTTGGAGGGAAAGGGTGCGCATGCGTAATAGCCACAAGATGGCTGCTTGTGTAATAATATGGTGAAGCTTGTGCAGATGCTCTCGTGTTATTATGTATTGCACTAATAAATAACTGCATAGTATATTTTTATAGTGATAATTCATAAGTATACAATCATGTTATGTAGTTTATTCATTTATTTCTATGTTTTAATTTGTTTTCGCTTACTTTTCATGTATCCTCGGTACGGAGGGGTGATGGGGTGCTTGGGAGTCGATGTTGGAGTGCAGTACTGCGCAGAATCAGAAGTAGCGAGGTGGCATTGACACAGCGCCAAGAGAAAGTCGCTGCCAAGATGTGCCTGGGAAGATGCACCTTCACCCAGCCAGAGAAACTAAAATGTGTTACATTATTAACAATGTATTCTTCCTATTGTATTCAGTGCGACTTCTCATGGGAACCCCAATCTTACTAGGCGGTTTCTTAACATGATCATTTAGGCTTACAGTAGTCTGTTCTGATTGGTGTGTTAACCTAGCCTACTTTGGGACCAATCGAAATTGTGGCTTCTGACACTTTGCAACATTGGGGGGTGGTACACTGACCCGAAAACAGTATATCTAGCCTAGGTTTAGCTATAGAATTGTCCGACTTGTCTGAATAGCTGACCTGTCACTGACCCAACGCACTCAATAGGTGACTGAATTTACAGAGTGCTGCGGAGCACTCTGTCCGAAACTGACCATAGACTTTTAAGGTTTTACTAAACCTTAAGTGCTGGCGGAGCACTTTGCTGAGGAGTTCGCTAACCCAATCGGGGTTCTGACTGATAGCTGCAGAGAGGGTGGAGCGCAGGCGTTGCTTCCGAACTGCGGGTGCTGGTCGTGCCTTGGTGGTCCTGTCCTGATCCTAATCTGGGTTTCCTGTCCTGTCCTGGGGTGTCCATTCTGCACCTGCTGTCCCATTGATGACTGCTATTCCTTGGGGTATTTCCTGTCCTTGACTGATCCGTGGCCAGGGTTGGTTTTCACACCATTCTAGGTAAATATATAGATAGGGCTGAGAACTCTATACTGCACCTTTCTATTTTCTGTCTTTGCTTCAATAAAGACATACCTTTGCACATGTTATATTTTCCATGCTTTCCGCAGTCTACCATATGAAACCCTATTGCATTTTATTCTCATAGTATATTTCTATGTTACCTTACCTTTTTAGAGCAAAATTCTTCCCCGTACTGTTTATGAATTAGATGTGTTTTATATTTCTCTCCTGAAAACTACAGTTAATGATATAACGTTAGAATTATAGCGGTTTCTACCTTATTACTCTTTCTATAGGTGTATGAGTTTCTAAATTCTCTCTCATGAAGTACGTCCCAATAGCATAATTTAGTACATGCAATAAGCTTGCTCATTTATAGATGTCCATCCTTGAGTTTCAGTTTAAGTCTACTTAACGTGTTCCCTGTCACTCTAGTTACAAAATTAATGATTGCCCTTACATTTTTCTTGTATGGTACGTGCTTTTTGTTATCTTGATTATTGATTGCCTTTTAACTGTAAGCCTAATACTCGCTGATACTGATTACTAGATAAAACCTTTAAAACTTCTCAGTTGTCCGTGGTCATTTTATGAAAATCAAAGTTTATGAATTTGGGTTTGTATTTTGCCTGCCTTTCTTTTACAGCTAGCTCCCTGATCTATCGTGGTCATTAGGTACCCGTGACGGTGGATGGTAAGTCGGGTACACTAGAATACAGTAGGAAGGAATCAGGGTTGCTGATGGTAGATTTGTGAGGTCATCTGATTAATGTATATGGTGAATTGAATTTTATGGGCCCGAAAACTATATGGTGAAATTATTGGTCAGGTGACCCCCGATCTCTATCAGATACCAAAGTACTCCCCGCATGAAGAAAATTACAGCCTGATGGCTTGTGCGGATACCATCTTGATAAAAATATGCTTTGTAGCCAAAGTCTATATTCATTCAACAGGGTAGTGCAGGTGCACAGAAACTAGGATAACATGTATTTTTATTGTTTACAAAGACTACATTTTCCTGTGACTGGTTGATCCAACCAATTTGGGATTAAATCATAGGAGGTGAACAAACCACTTTGTATTTGCGTAAGCCTAATTTTGTAATACGCTTTAAAGGATCTCGCCATATAACACTGTGCGGACAGTTTTTAGTAGGAGTTTAGCCAACCGTGGCTTCTTTTGTTGGATTTTAGTTTGCTTATTATCTTGTTCAGCAATTTTTTGAAGGGTTCCTACAGAGATTCTGTGATCAAAACACTGAGGTCTCAAGTGAAGAATACTGACCATGAATTTGACCTGGTGGACACGCCAAATTGAATTTACTTCCATTTTAAGGTTGAAACCTGTGCATGTCTTGCAGTGAACATCTATTTTAAAATGGCCACTTTTTTACCAGATGTTACTCCATTAACTTAAACTCCATTTTTATTATTTATGAATAGCAAACAATATACCTTACATTTACTGATGGTGAGACATGATCTGAATTTGTCTATGAAGGCTTCTGGTCCAAGTGCTATTTTAGGGATACGGTTTCCCTTAATTACTTTTAGTATTGAGATGAGAGATGTATTAAGGGGTTTGCTTGGGAGTGCTTGGAAGTTGAATACTAGAGACATGATCTTGGAGTTTTATGAGCTAAGCTGCTACAAATATCCTCCCTGGTCATGAAACCAGGCTTTATATTTATTGTTTTTAGTGATAGGCCTATTTCCCAAGCTTATTTTCTTTTTTCATTTTTGTCTAGAAATTACTATATTTGCTTTTCTAAAGTTGACTGGCATTTCATGGAGGAACAGGTTAAAAAGAATAAGAGGGAAGACATGCCATTGCTTCAGCCAACTGCATCACCATGCAGAAACAAGTTATATTTAACAATTCACAAGCTTACAGCCTTGTGGTTTATTTCATTTCTGATATATTCATTAAGACACTGGCAACCCTAACAATGAGCTATTAGCATTTTTATGTGCTTATTGTCAGACGGATAAAATGCCTCGTATACCATGCACTCACAGCAGCTGCCTACGTTTGCATCATGTGAAGCCTATGAGGCAGGGATTCTCACTTCTTTGATACTCCTATATGTCGGATACTGTACATGCAGCTTCTGTTCAATTGCTGCATTATTTACTAATTATATATCCCATTTATTTAAAGATCTTAATTCTGACTCACATGCACTAAGATAATAGTCCCACACACCTAAGACAGCTGCTTCCTTTTATCAGCCTTTCCGAAAACACATTCCTGTGGTTGTTGTTTCCCAATGCGAAACGTGCAAGGCGTGGTGAAAGGAGTTTTGCATATCATGAATCTTTTAAGTGGAACAGTTTTGCCTTGTGAAGTTAGACTAATGATCTTCAGGATGCATCAGTTAACATGCCAGTTCTAGACTTTAATCTATATATTCAGTTTTAAGTTTACTCTGTTAACATAGTCAGTTGACTGAATACTATTTTTCATGTCCTTTTTTACTCTGCATTTAATAATCTGACTGTCGTGTCCCAGGACCTTTGTATGCAGCATTTGGATGCAACATTTGTCTTTAGCACTAAACAAATGGTTGTGGAACAAAGGCCTCACAGAGCCTGAGGGGATTTCAAAGCCCTCAGACTTGGTGAGGCCTTTGTTTTAGAAGTTAGAACATTCTGCCCTGTAGGGCCGGAATGTTATATTAGCTTAAGAGCCCTCCGTAGCAGGCTCTACCGGCCTTTAAAAGCCTGCTCCCTTGTTAAAGGCCCTCGCAGACGGGAGCAGGCCTTTAACCCCTTCCATGCTCATGACGAGCTCAGCTCGTCATGCAGTACACTGCTTGTGTGCTCATGACGAGCTGAGCTCGTCATGAACAATGGGATTCAAGGATCTGCAGCACAGAGGATGAATTGCTGTAGCATTGATAGTGTTAATGGCCAGTAGAGCCCGCTACGGAGGGCTCTTAGGCTAATAAAATATTCCGGTCCTACAGGGCAGAATGTTCTAATTTCTAAAACAAAGGCCTCACCAACTCTGAGGGGTTTGAAATCCCCTCGGGCTCTGTGAGGCCGCTACATTGGGCTGTAAGTCTGTATTAGAACATTGGAATGTTGGGAGAGCCATTAAAAACAATGAAGTGCTCCATGCTTATAATGGCCAGTACAAGCCAGGAGCCCCAACATTGCAATGTTGTCGTTCACAGCTGTTACTGTGAACAAAGGCCTCACAGAGCCCGAGGGGATTTCAGTCCCCTTGGGCTTCAAGAGGCCTTTGTTTTATTTGTTATAACATTCTGCCATCTAGTGGCGGAATGTTCTAATAGCCATATAGCCCTCCGTACCTAGGCTGTACCTGCCATTAATGTTATGCTCCATTGTTAAAGGCCCTTGCCTTGGGCCTTTAAAGCTGGAGCGGGCATTTAATGGCCCTTTATTGTCTGCCAAGGCAGGCTATGAGGCAATATTAGAACATTGGAATGTTGAGAACTCCAATGAAGACAATGGAGAAACAGCGGCATATATAAACTAGTATATGCCTGCTACTCTCAACATTTTCATGTCCTAATTTCCTCGGCTTCTCTCTTTACCCAGCCGTTTCAAAATATATGGATTGGGCAGTGGGAAAGTGAAAGGGAGAGGCCGTGCAGCAATGACACATGAGTCTTCACTCTTCCCTCCTCCTGTCGCCCAATGTCACAATGGAGGAAGTAGAGAATGCTGTTCAGCTCTTGGGTCTCTATGGCTTTGCTGACCTACGGAAAAATGGTTTATATGAGCAGGGAAGAACATGGGGCAGATTTTTGAGAACCTGATTCACAGCTCTTGCTATGACTGGTCAACAGCTAACAGTCGTGGCCAGGTGCTCAGCTGTTAACAGTTGAAAAGTACACAACAAGAGCTGTGAAAGAAACAGGGGACTTCAACTCCCTTGGTCTCCGATATCTTTGTTTCACAATTAGGACGCACCATCCCCATGGGGTGGAATGTTATAATAGCTTTATAGCCAGCAGTAGCTGGGCTCTACCGGCCACTAAAGGCCCAATCCCTTTAATGCTGGAGTGGGCCTTTAATGGCTGTTTTAGCCTGCTACGGAGGGCCTTACAGCTATACAAGAACAATGGAATGTTGAAAGCTCCATTGAAGACTGCCAACAGCTAACATAGACTGTTGAGACCTGATTATGAGTGCCCCAAATTAGGAGCTAGTATTGTCTTTCAAACCTGAGTGTCAAAAGCAACCATTATGAGAATACCCATGCAAATGGGGAATAGAATGCAGATTTGCAGCTTTACATATAAAATATGCATCCAGTGGCATTTCCTCTTTGTACTTATGACAAGTTTGATCTGCTGCACTCGAGTTGGGGAAACCTGATGAAAACCCCCTAAGGTGCGGCTCATCTGACTCCATTTTAAGTAGGCCTTATCACAATTTTATTCAATGGGCGTTGCCATTTGAGACAATGGAAGTCATGATTTTGAAAAATGGAGGTCACCATTTTAGACAATGGAGGTCTCCATCTTCCTCATTTAATGCAGAATTACTGTCATGCTTGCCATTTGATGTAGATGTCATCTGACAGGTCCTTTATAAGACCTAAGAAAGTGTCAGGTTATTCAACTAAAAGACATAGATATAACACCTGAAGCGACATTAGTCTGGGTCAAGTGTCTACTTATGACCATGTCAAGGTCAAATAAGAACAAGTGCAGACGAACAGCCACAACACTGTAGTTTGAAAAGATTATCTTATATGCCTGAAATGCATACTTTGATACACATAATCTATATCAGACATTTCAATCACTGATAAGATTTGGTATACAAGGGCTACCATAAGAACTACCATTTGACCACTTGCCAAAATAGGTCCTTTGTCCAGATTATTGAACAAGTTTCTACAGAAGATGGTCTCACCTCTTGCCAGTGCACTTTAAAGATGCTACATCTCGCCCAGTGCTGACAAAATTGAGTCACAGGGGAAGGATGCTACTGCAGTGCGTATTTGCCCTTCTCAGGAAACACCGCCTTCACACCTCCACTGACGACAGCGCTTGCTGTCAACTAGGTATGCTGTCCCTCTCTTCTGTCTAAGAAACTCTAGACTGCATGTTATTCTCCTTTCTCTAAGTGTAGTGCATAGAGGTAGGTTTTCGAGTGTTGACATTCTAAACATGTTAAAAACTTTCATTTTACTCTCGCTACTTACAAAGTGCCTTCTTGCTGTTTTTATATCCTGTGTAGTTGTTTTAGCTGTACTGAGAAAACAGGTAATTCCTGTCACAATAAATGCTTTTATTTAAAAGTGTCTATTCTTGTTAGTGAAGTGTGTGTGTGTTTGTGTGATATTGTGAACAACTAAATATGTTAGTTTCTGTTACCACAGTGACCCTGGTTCTTTGGGCTACAATAACTTGTCTTTCACATTTAATGCTGGTGCATTGAACTAAGTTGTTGGGAAAGTAAACCTTGTAGAACTACGCCAAAGTCGTAGTTTAGCAAACACAAGAAGATGATGGACAGAATGCTGAAACTTTTCAAAATCTCACCAAGAGTCATGAGATCTGGGTTAAATCCATCTTTCTTTCAGAGTTCTTGAGGGTGCAAGTTTTGCACAATGTGTATGATGATGTGCTTTTTCTATTCATTTCTTGGAAAGGATCCTACCGAATTCCTGTTCATAACCAATGGACTGTTCTGAGCAGAAACATGGCTGTCTTAACTCCAGATATACATCATGTTGTTTCATGTCACGATGGACAGTTGTACCAAACAGGCCAATAGTGTTTATTGTGCCCGGTGTGATGCTCCTTCACTTATGTTGATGATGTAATGGTAGCCCTATTACATGTGACACAGCATACTAGGTACTTATGATACAGTGCATGTGCCATATTGTCACATTGGTAAGTTGGGATTCTACACAAACAAGAGTAAACATGTGATCCAAAATGGCTAGTGACATCAGTATTGATGGATACATTTGGAAATCAAAACATCCAAATTCTGTGTTGGGTCAGAAATACTGTTCCATTCATTCAAAAGTGACAGATTAGCATGATGTCTAACCCCTTCACAAATATGTGTGTGTTAGCCAGTTTGTATTTTGCCAAATAATTGTGATAGGCATACAGTTTTTCTTGAAATACAGACAGGAATGTGTACACTTTGGTGGCAGAGTAAAACATACCCTAAAGAATTTCTCAGTGTCCTCTGTCATATTGAGACGATGAAGCAATGTTGGAGATAAATGGCAAACTAAAGGGTATTTGGCAAGATGAAAAGGGTCCCATTAGGAAAACTCAAAATCAGCAAACTCATGATTCATTAGGCAACTATTGAAATGCATCAAGGTGTAATATGTTGCATATTGTGATTTATATGGGGGTGTTTTTAGTAAGTATTATATAGGAGATTATGTATGTAAAAGCTACTGTGATGTTCTAAAACATTTGCACTTCAGTAAAATCCAGCATATTTAGTGAAGCAATTTCAACAAGACACAACAAACTTCAAATAACTACCGGTATTTGGGGGTGAAATGTGAAAATGTTTTTGCTCTGTACTGAAGTGTTTTATAAATGTTTCAAGGCCTATGGATGTACTTATGCTGTAGAAGTCATTTGTCAATCCCACAAATCTTTGTTTCTGACTGTCTTCAACAGGCTAGGGTCTACATATAGTATGTGAAAGATTGTTAAGCTACTTCAGTAAAGAATTAAATTATACTTGTTGACAACTGACATATACTTTAGTGACTTAGAGTAAGTGTTATCATTGTTAAATGCCCAAACAAAGGTAACCTACTTTCGGTTTATGCTAGTATTGGTACAACATTGCAGAATTTGTTGACACAAATGTATTCATAATTTACTTTTTGAGAATGATCAGGATGCAGATTTTAGGGTCTTGTGAACACACTATACAAAGATATTTTTGGTTGATATCCTTTTTGGTGACATATGTTCACTATTCCAAACTACAAGGGCCAGCCATTCAGAGGTGTGAAACAGTTCCTGGAGATACATGATTATGGATAAGAGACAAGATCATACATGATATAGGAGTTATCATGGGGAATTACATAACTGTGACTAAAAGCTTTGTGAAAATGTTGAATACATGCATGAGCTAATACTAATGTTTGTAGCAATGTTTGAGAGCCTTGTAGCAGGTACAATCTGAATTGTGGCAACTGTGTTATGATCAAGGGTCATGATCAGTTCTGTTTACACAGATTCAATAAAACTATTGTATATGTAATTTCAGCATACTCCGGGACAGTCGAAGGAGAATAAGCCAAAATCGGTGAGGAAGCAAATAGCCACAGTGATTCCGATACTGACACACCAAGGTACCCAGTGGCCTGGAGGGTGAATGGAGTGCAATGAAGGACACCAGCGGTGTCCTCCAGTGAAAACTCTTGTGGTAGTGGACCCAACAGGAAGTCTACCAACTGCA
Organism: Lissotriton helveticus; assembly: GCF_964261635.1. Classification (NCBI taxonomy): domain Eukaryota; kingdom Metazoa; phylum Chordata; class Amphibia; order Caudata; family Salamandridae; genus Lissotriton; species Lissotriton helveticus. The sequence goes on from NC_136070.1 coordinate 1,173,597,777, forward strand.
TCCTTGTCTGCCACCCAGAGTTCCATCTCCACCCTCCCTCTTGCTATCCCCAAGTTGTCCAAACCAGTACCCTTAAATGGGGTAGCATCTCCTTTGCATAGGCCCCTCATACTCTGCCCCTGTAGCCCCGCTGCACTAAGTGAGGAGACTATTGACCTCCTTAGTAATATCTCTGTAGGCCAGACTGCGCTGAGGAAAGCCATCCAATGGCTTGGCTGCCAATTGCAACAAATGGTAGCCTACCTCGAAGGCATTCACAGTGCTGCGTCTGGCCTAAAGAGGTCCTTTCAAGGTCTAGCCTCTTCACTGACCGCAGCCTCCCAACCATCGCAACCTTGTGTCCACCTCCCACCCAGTCCCTATAGAAATTCCCTATTCCCAGACCTGTCCCAAACTTACACCTTTGTATATACCCACTCACACAGACACAGGTAGCATACCCACAGACAAACAACACAAACAGATACCACCACATCGCAGCTTAACCCCAGACACTGGACCCACCACCACAGGCTCATTCATCATCACCAGCACACACCCAGATACAGAACCCACTACCACAGATACACCCACCACCAAATGCACCCCCCCACACACAACACCCAATACTGCAGAGACATCCACCACCACCAGCACAGCCCCAAACACTGCACCCACCGCCACAGTCACATTCACCACCACAAGCACTCCCCAGACAGTGTACCCACCACCACAGCCACATTAACCATGAACACACCTAGCACCTCTAAAGCACACTCACCCACGAAATAGAAACAACCACATTCACCCCTACAACACACACTAGCAAAGCAAGCCACACCCAAATGTTCATGACATACAACAGATCCACAGACACTTGCACCCTCAACAGTCACATGCATAACAGACAATGCCACTCCCACTCCCGCCACCTTCCAACCCCAACTACCTTCCGACCATCCTACCCATTTTCAATGTGAGAGTCTTCTGTATGCCCTTGTCCTGAGCCCTGCTACACCCACCCCTCGCAAACTTTGAGGTGCCTGTTCTGCACACTAGGTGCCCCTTTCCTTAACAGTGCAATTAGAGGGAGCGCAAAGGCACATCACACCTATGCACAGGACGTTGTGGACACCATTTGGACTGTCATTTACCTTGTGTACAACAAGATGAGAGAGTTATTTAATTGTGAATAAATCACAATTTTTATTTTCACCAACTTTGTCCTGGCATTACATTTCCTTTGCACGTGTTTGATTCCTAGTAATGTTTCAGTATAAAATGTGCAGCACATATTTTTCTTTAGCATGATGGGAGGAACTACTACATACTTTTCAGATCTCTGCTAGTTTAAGTGCATAAACTGGTTCACACTGTTTGTGATGGCCATTTGAATTTAGGTGCAGCCATTCAACACAACAGCGAACAGTTGCATCAACAAACAGATGTTGAGGCATTATTTAAGGATGTCTTACTTCAGATTTGTTTGTTTCACCTTGTTTACTGATAAGAATGTACACATATGCAATGCACCTTGCAATATTATGTGTAAATTGAAATTGTACAAAACAAAGGACTTGCACGACACAAGGGGAAATGTTACATGGATGAATATGTAGAATACTTCAAATTTAGGACTGTCATTGATTTTCCAGGTAATCTATGAGGTGAAAGCTACAGGTTGCTTAGAGCAATTTCTACATGATGTTACATTGCACTTATCTCAATGATGTGTGATGCATATCTTTTTATTGTGACAATTGTTGTACTTTATATACAGACACCAGATAGTCTAGGTGGGTCAGGAAAGGGCTGAATAGACCTGGGCTGCATTTAGAGTAGGGGGAGGTGATTTCCTTTCACCTGAATGGGCCTGGTCTGCCACTGACAATGCCGTCTCCACCTCCTGCCAGGAAGCCACACCAGAAAGGGCCGAACTGGTTCTGGCTGGGCACAGACACTCTCTGCCTGAGAGGACAAAGGATTTTGGGCTATAAAAAGTGGGGCCCAAACCCTTGAACTTTAGAACTCTTTTGGATCAAGAAGAATGCCAAGAAGAAGCGCTGGAGAAGCTGTGAGGAGGAACTACTGCTTTGCCGAGTGCTCTGCTGTGTTGGCCTGCAGGGCTGCTTCTGTCTTGGGCAGTGAAAGGACTGAACTGAACTTTCTGCAATCTATTTTTATGAGTTTCTCCAATGGCTTGAGATAGAGCTTGCCCCCATTCAAGAAGTCTCAGAAACAGCAAAGACTTCAAGAAGAAGAAGAAGAATTCTTTCTTTGTTTTTTTACAACCATAAAATACTTAGAATTATTTTTAAAAAAAATTAATTAAAAACAAATTCATGATAAAGTACATCATTATGTCATATAATGTACAAAAAATGTTCCAACTCTTTATTAAACATGTTCATAGGTTCCAATGATCGTAAAAATAATTTCATGATAAAGTGCGTCATTAGGTCAGGATATGTATAAAAAATTTCCTACTCATTAACAACCATGTTCGCAGGTTCACAATAAAGTCCATCATTATGTCTGGATATGTGCAGGATTTTCCAGCTCATTAATAGCCAAGTTCACTGGTTCAAAATCCGCTTTTCTTAAGAGTGTGACAATCAAAGTTAAAAACTTTACCCCTCGACGATTTAGAATATTGATGACCGAGTAATAGACTGCCTACAAGTACGAATGTTAAGGACTTTTAAGATTGATTTTCGAAGTGTTATTCTTGCTTTGCTGACCGTAGGACAGACACACAGCATGTGGCATAGGGATTCATTATGATATCCACATAGTCTACAAGTTGTGTTAAGATATTTCCCTTTCCAACTTGGTTGCAAATCCTTGGTTTCATGTACTCCAAACCGATACTGCATATACTTCTTCTTCAGAAACAATCTAAAGTGCGCTGTTAGATAATCTTGAGGTTTTAGTTTTACATAAGAATTTATTACTGTCAAAGAATGTCGTCTTTTTGCCACTGTGTTTTTGTCATCTAGGAAAGATAATTTTTTTGCAGCACCATTGCACACTCTAATAAACACCATCCTCTCCATCTTACTCTCCCATGCATCTGGAATGTCCAACTCCACCAGGGCTGATCTTAGATGTTCACCCATGATTCAGTTTTATTTTTGTTCAAACTGAGCCCTTATTTCTGTCCAGCATAGATTGTTCAAGGTGCCGGGTTCTGAGGAGCAAAGTTTCCAACATAGTTTCACAAAAACCAATTGCCTCTGGAATTTCTGATTTTGGAGCCCAAATTCCAGGCGAATCTGTGCTGGTAACACTGCTCTAGGGAGGTTAAAATGGCTTTATACACTAGTGTCTGTAAATCATTTAAAATTCCAAATTCTCGACCAAGCCATATTTCCAAACCGTATGCCAGTTCTTGAAATAATTGTGCTGCCATTGTTTTTAAAAGATGACTATAAGACGGGCAACTCAATTTCATTTGTAGCTGTTTGTATGTGAAAATTAAGGTTTGTGCCTTTGCTCTTATTGCACTTTTTTGATCAGTAAAGGACATACATCGCCCTAGATTATTGCGCAGATACTTGTAGGTGCCAACTTCCTCTTTTTCTTTACCCATAGCAAACCACTTACATGTTCTGGGTCTTGGGCCCTACTAATCGCACCACCTTTGTTTTTTTCCTGTTTATCTCCAGCCCCTGACAGTCAAAGTAGTTAGTCAGGTAATCAATGACTCTTTGTAAGCCAATAGGGCTTTGGCTAAGGACCACTATATTATCTGCATATTGCAGATACTGAATGTGGTCCTCTGCCAATTTCGGAGGATGGACGTTTGCTTTTGACAAAGGGGTGTGTAAATCAGCAAGGTACAAGTTAAAAAGGCTTGGGACCTAAACACACCCCTGTTTCGAGCCATTTTTTATATTGATCTTAGATGATGATATGCTACCATATCCCAGCTTTACCCAGGCCCAGGTTTTGCTATGGAGCGCTACTATGGAGTTAATTAGTTGTTGTGGTACACCCCATCCTTTCAATTTTATCCATAGTCGTTCACATGGGACTCTATCAAAAGCCGATTTTAAATCGATATAACACACAAATAGACCTGATTTCTTTAAAATTGCTTTTTCCGTAAGCAGTGCTACTGCTTCCAGGTTTGTGCTAGTACCCATACCTTGTCTGAAACCGGTTGGATATTTGGGAATTATACATTTTTCTTCCATCCATTCCTGTAGGTGTAATAATAAACAAGAAGCATATGGTTTTGCATCAACATCGGTCAGGGCTATAAGCCTGTAATTTCCAGGCTCCGTGCAATTACCATTTTTATATATTTGATGAAATATGCTCCCTCTCCAAGAATTTATGATCTTGTTTTGAGAATACAAGTAATTGAAGAGTGGGGTAAGAAAATGTGCCCAAAATTCCACATCACATTTAAAGATTGCGTTCGGAAGCCCATTAAGCCCATCCGCTCCGACCGTTTTCAATTTTTTTATTAATTCTTTTAGTTGGTTGTTGTTAATTAAAGTGTTTGAGCCATTATGATTTAGTTCCTGTGCCTTGTCTTCGATTTGATCTTTATCGTGATGAACTATGATTTCTTCAGGTTGCGCTATTTTCCAGGAAAAGGGGCTGATGTAAATTTGTGTATGCCTGTCCTCCTCCAGAATATCCAGACCAGGTTCCAAATTCATTAGACTTCATGCCCTCAGCACTGGGAACTGTGCGTTATGTACTGCAATAGAAGAAAACGGTAGCTTGTTTCCGGTCCAGGGAAGGCATGGCTTGGCAGTTCGGGCTGGACTGTTCCCATGAGGCACAGGGTCAGACTGATTTGCATATGGCCATGTCTGAACTGGGGTGGCAGAGTGGGCTAAAGAACGGTGATGGATTAAACCCAGATCTGTTGACTGGGTGTGAGTGTTTGATTGGATCAGATGCTCCGTCCATCACCACCCCCTTTTGTACCGCAATAGAAGAAAAAGCAACCCAATGCCGTCTACGATGCCACTGCCGACTCTGTGTCCTGAAGGCACCGCAGAGGGCACCGCGACCCTGGTCTCCCCGAATATGCCTGCTGATGCTGCCACCGACCCGCTGCTCGCACCGCGACCTGTGGGCACCGCACACCGCATCGCCTTGCTTCACGCAACCCCCTTGGTATCCCGGCGACGCCGCTCCATGCTGAAATCAACACCGCTGCGTGCACCGTGGTTCGAGGGCACTGCTTGTATAGTTACACGATGCACCGCCCTCGTCGCACACTGCAGCCTTGGCCTACCGATTCTGGCACCATCGACTCCAGTTCGTCAGCCAACGACAGCGCTTTAGCAACGATGACGCCGCAGCTTGCACCATGACCTGCCAGCACCGCGACGAGCACTGTATCGCTTTGCACCGGGACCCTGGTCACACCGACGATGCCATGTGATGCTGCCACCAAGACGTTGCTCGCACCGTGACCTGAGGGCCAGCATTCCTGAATTCAACCGCGTGGAGATCGACCTGCAATGCATGTGACTTCGAGGGCCAGACAACTCCTGCACCGACCTCCGGAACCGACGACTGAGGACACCCTGATTTTGGAAGCTCAACGAGAGGTTCGCATTTCTAAAGGTACAGTTTTGCGTGTCTTCCCGACACTGTAGTTAGCCCGCGACGCCATGGTCAGCCAAAACTGTTTGGATTTGTTTGTTCACGATGCCGTGATAGCCCCGGAATGAGCTATCGACTTCAAGGAACTGTATTTCAAGTACTGCATTGGGGATTTTGTATCGTTTTTGGTCTTGTCTTGAGTATATAAAAATATTGGATATTTTTCTAAACTGGTGTGGTGTCCTTTTGCAGTGCTTATGATGGAGCGAGATTTGGAAATAATTTTATTTCAACTCGTGAAGTCATACTTCCATAATGGAAAATAACTTTATTAACGTTTGATGCTGTGTTTATATTAATTCAACCTAGAATAAATTTTCATTACACGCGGGAAATTAACATGTGTGCTCATAAACGTGCATTTTTGTTGCATCTTTTGTTCGTGCAAATTAATAAATTATTTTTGTCCTTTTGTCATGTTATAACTAATTGCAGCTGTTTTTAAACATATGCATGTGCTTGTTTTGCTTTCCTTGTCTATGTGGCGTCACTCTATTTTCTTTAGGTGCATAAAGAATTTCGGTGGATTTTGAAAAGACTGGTAGATATAATGCTGCTTTATTTGTTTGCTTTGGCTAGGTAATTTAGACTAATGGGTTAATCATTAGTAATTGCTGGTTGTCAACAGAACAAATAATATTTCTTACATTAATTATTCTTTTGTGTTTGTTTAAATATTAGTGGACGTTAAATTGACTGCTTTGGGCCTAGTTTACTCGAGTTTGCAAATAATTTCTGCACGGAGCAAGAGAGAGTCCTTTCAAAGAAAGATTTCCTTTCGGTGGCAACATTTGGAAGGCGTGGTGTGTTTCTAGCAGTCTCCTTCTCGGACAAGGCCAAGGCCAGGAACCGGCAGGAGAAACATTTGATAACTTTGCATCCTAAGAAGTGAATTGACGTGATGTAAAATTTTATGCAAGAAAATGTTGCAATCTGAGGAAGCCTCGGAGCTCGAATGTTAGAGACAATGGACTCTAAGAAAGTCACGGAACTGATGTTTTGAAAATGAGGTGACATGTCACTTGTCACTTTTCAACCAATGGGACTCCGACTTTTGTAGAAAAGAATTACTTTTACTTAGATTAGTTAGCGTAGTAAGGTATAAAAACCCATTCCCCGTGGAAGGGTTGTTGCTTGCTGCTGCTTTTGCCGACCTTTAGATGAGGATGTCGTGCTGACGGACTTTACGTGGAGCACGTAAGAGACCTCAAAAACTTTACTTTATTTTCATTTATTTAGCATAGTTAGGGACTTAGCTTTGGAAAATGTCAAATTAATAAATACCTTTGCAATAATATAATATTGAAACTTATAATGTTTTTACATTACAATGATTCTAATAAAAATGCTTTAATAAAAATTTACATTTACAAATCATAATAAATAGCTAATAAAATCTTACTTTTGAAAACAAGCTGGTCTTGACTTTTCATGGGTTTAGGTTACCATTAGCTAGATTCTATCGCCATAAGTGCCTTAATAAATAGTTAGGTTTATTGAAATGATGATATTCATTTACCGCGGTTGTATATAAATGTATATAATTTGTGAATAGGTTAATTAGGCCACTTGGTTCAGTAGGTCATAATATGTCATGATTGATTAATGGGCCTTTATGTTTAATTAGTGATTATTAGTAAAAGTTGTAGAGTTGGGTAGCGTAATTTATGACATATTTTCTATAGGCCGCTGGATCAATTACCTTGGTAGCAGAATTTGATGGTTGCTATGGTAACCAACATATATGGTAGTTACATAGGATCAATGTCTAACATATGTTGAGTCCGTTTTCGTGCTATATGTGAGGTTTTTTCCAGCAGCGTGAAAATTCCTTGTTGTACCGGTACAAATTAGTGTGATGAGAAGGTAGTCACACAGCACATTTGATCTGTTTCAGAGTAGTGGTATCGCCGTGTATCACAAGTGTTGTCGCCGTGCAACACAAGTTAGGGTTAGGAGTAAGTGTTGAATAGTGAGGATTATCTAAGAAATTTGAACAGCATGAGTATAGGGACAATGAGCCCGCTCTAAAACTCACTGTGATAAAAGTAATAGTATATATTCGAACTTGAGTGAAGGGTAAGTTAACGCCGGTGTATGATTATCTATAAACAGGTGAGAGTCCTGTACGGATAACATGCTTAATATCTATAAACAGGTGAAAGTCCTGTACGGATAACGTTGTTTATTTTACTAACGGTGCATGATATCTATAAACAGGTGAGAGTCCTGTACGGATTTCATGTGTGTTCGATTAGGGAAATTTTCCGTTTGAAAGTGCGTAATTGTTTTGTAAGAGTGTTCAAGTTAAACTTTGAATTGTCACTTGGATGTGCATTCTGAGGGAAACGAGTTCATTATTACTTGTTTGAAGGGTAGAGTAAAAGGATTACTTTATCGACAAATGTATATTCTGTGAGAATAGCGTCGTCTATTCCATGTATAGAATTCTTGTATGATTGAAATTCTATCACTTATTAGAGAAACAGACAGATGAGTCTTTCTTGTGGTTGTTGAATGGCGCTGTGAAAGGTTTTTGTAAAGGAGGGGTGAGCGCTAAGAGTGAGACACAAGAAACCGCAGCAGCTGTGTACGTCACACGGTTCGCGCAGTGATTGGGTAGCATACGTCACAGGCTGTGTTCTGATTGGCTCTTGTAACTCTGACGTGCTGTATGCTGATTGGTTCTTTGAGAAAGGACAATTTCTATTCGTTGAACAAGGTAGTGACGTAGCTCAACTCTGATTGGCTTGTTGGTGTGTTTTGCGCATGGATTGGCTAGTGTTACGGAACATCCAGGAAATATTTTACGATCATTTCCTTCAATTGGATTTGATTCGAAAAATGAGTTATTATTTTAAACATGTTGAGAAAAAGCCTTCAATGCTTCAAAGGTTTAAAAATTGTATTTCACCTGACAAGAAAGTAAAAACGCGAGGTGGTAAATTGCTTCATAAATACAAAACACCTGCAGCGTATATGGAAGGTGAATATGGATATCGTACTGTTTTGTGGTTTGATGTCTGGAAGCATTATACAAAAGATGACGGTGTTTTGACTTGGCCAGAAGATGGTTCATTTAATATAAAAAATTTAAGAAATTTGAGAGAAAAGATGAATGCTCTTATACCAAAACCAAGACCTACTCAATTTGAGGCTTTAGTTGAGTGGGAAGATGAAATGTTTCAACTTCAAAGAGAAGCGAGTGGTATTAAAAGACCTCCGAAAATACCAAGCTATAGACGAGAGACACATGAAGATAGAATGAGAATGTGGAGACAGGGAGACATGTGTGATGGTCTCTATTTAATTAGAGAAATGGTTTTAGGATCTCCTAGTGAAAAGAGATCTGAAAAGAAAAATAATGTAGTCATAGAAAGTGAGTCTGAAGAGTTTTAGAAGAGATTTTTACTTCTAATAAAAGGAATGAACCTTTGAGACCTCCTCGATCATGGTCTACTCCGATGGTTTCTACTGAAACTACACCAAGTGCTCCTCCTATAAATGAATCTCCAAAATTGTACCCTAATAATTCAGAATCTTTTGAAACTCCAGAAAAATCAGAACTGGGACAAATGCTGATGTTTACATTGGAGGTAAACATTTTTCGTTAATTCCAAAAGAAAGGGAAGCTCCTAAAATTTTAATGAGAGAAATTAGGGATGAGGAAGTTGTAAATACTTCAGAATATTTACGATCAAAGGAAGAATTAATTCGACAAATAACTAAAGGCATGGAAGCTGTAACTGTTCCAGTAACTATTGGTCCTGTTCAGCCTGTTTTTGAACAAAGAAAAAATAACAGGACAAGTTTAACGATTCCTTTAAATGCAGAAATTCAAAATGTTGCTGAAAAATTTTATTCTGATTTATCTGAAATTAATCATGAGAAAACTAAAATGCCTGATTTAACTTTCAATGAAGGTTCTTTTAATAATTCTTCAATGGGTGCAGAATCTGATGCTGAGTCTTCTGAAAGAAAAGGGTCAAATTCAAAACTTGATGTTGCTAAATTAAAAGCAAATTTAGAAGAATTAATAATTGGTACAATTAGTTCTGACAGTCTAACATTTTGTCGTGATGATGAATTACTGTTCATCTGCAAGAGTATTCAATGGAAAATGAAGAATAAATATGATCAGTTAGAAGAACTGGCAGCTGAACTTGAAATTGAAGTAGACAAAAGAATTTTGGAAAGCATTATAGATTAGATTTTACAGAAAGGGACATTGAGAATTTGAATTCAATTGGAAGAATAATGCACATAAAAGACTTGGGGCCATATGTAGGTGGCCAAATACCGGTCGGTAATGGCCGATTTCGGCCGTTACAGACCGGTATTTTGATTTTCAGATGTAGGTGGCCAAAATATTACCGATTCTGTATATTTACCGAATCGGTAAATTTACCGAATCTGTAAATTACCGAATCGGTAAATGTACAGAATCGGTAATATGGGATGTAGGTGGCACTGGAAACAGTGCCACAGGCCTTTAGGAATTTGTTATTTACCATGAAACATTATGGCATGGTAAATAACAAATTCCTGTGTACATGCACATCTAAGGGCATGTCTGTGTGTCACATGGCATACAAGCCAGAAACAGGGGTGCAACAGGGTGTCAAAGTGACACCCTGTCCCCCTTGTAAAATCGGTAATTTTACCGAATCGGTAATTACCGATTCGGTATTTGCTATTGAATCCTATGGGCTTCAAGGCCCATAGGAATCAATGGCAAATACCGATTCTGTAATTACCGAATCTGTAATTACCGATTTTTACTGATTCGGTAATTGTTGAAGAATAATTACCTACATTGCATTTACCGAATTGTAAATACCGAATCGGTAAAATTCGGTATTTACGATTCGGTAAATGCAATTTACCTACATATGGCCCTTGATTGTTTACATCAAAAAGCTTGGTGAATTGAGCAAATGGAGAGTGAAGTGGACTAGAAAGAAGGAGGATGAAAAATTAGAGGAATTATCAAAACAATTTCCAATGAGAGAAATTGCTGGTGGAGGTTATGTTCATGTTCCTTGGTCGAGACAGGATATTTTACTTTTCACTAATGATTTTCCAAGACTGAGAGAAAAGCCTGTTGAATGGTATCGACAAGTAGACAGGTTTATAAAAGTTTCAAAAGTTCTATGGATTGATCTGGATGGATTTTTTGATATCGTTGTTCCGTCAGATCTTTGGACAGAATGTAAAATTGCTATAAGTTGGCCAAAAGAGGAACGAGAGAGAATTAAAGAAAATGGTGCTCCAGCTCCAATAGTGATGGATTTTTACGGAAAAGTGATTTATTGGTTAAAACAAAAGATTGCTCCAAAAGAAGTGGATTGGGTTAAAATAGATCGAACTAATCAAGAACCTAAAGAATCAGTTCATTCATTTTATGAAAGATTATTACTGGTTTTTAAACAATATATTGGTTATGAAAAATTAGACGAAAAGGATGTGAGCCATTTTATTTATAGATTTGTTTATGGTCTTAGACCTGAAGTTGGGGAAATGATTAGAAATAGTATTGTCGGATGGCAATCACTTTCAGTTGACGACATTTTGAGAAAAGCAAAATACTGTAGTGATGAGTTAGAAGTCAAACAAAAGAAGTTAAAGGAGAAAGCAATGTGGGCACAGGTAAAAGTGGCTGAACAACAAATTGCCAGTCTAGAAAATAAAAATGGAAATTTTATTCAAAATCAGAACATAAATCAAGATCAAGGAAAATTTAAATTTAATAATAATAAAAGATATAATGCTAAAATGGATGATTTAAAACAGAAATTGCCTTGTTTTAATTGCAGCGAAATTGGACACTGGAAGAGTGAGTGTAAAAACCCACCCAGAAATTTTAAAAATCCATTGTTAAACCCACAGATGCAGAACGATGTTGATCTGCAGCAACAGCTACGTTTGCAACGTAAACTGAATGACCTGAGTCTTCAGCGACAGCTACAAAATCAATTGGTTCAACAGCAGAATCAAATTCCACAGTCTCCCTTTCCTAATTCTGGGGGAAGTCAAAAATATAATCCAGGTGTGGGATTTGAAGGAGATGATCAGGTAATAAGGACTCAAAGACTAATTGTGCAAAATGCTTCAGGACAGCTTTTGTTAACAGAGAATCAAGGAAGTGATTCTGATGACTACTTCTGACGGTGCCAGAGAGAGGGAGAAGAGTGTGTAATTGGAGCCACTCTTGAGGTTGATCAGTCTGGTCCATTTGTAAATGGGAAAGTTAATGATGTAGACATCACTTTTCTAGTGGACACTGGTGCTACCCGTTCTACTGTTAGATCAGTGGAAATCGAAAACCTACCTCTCTCTGGGGAAACCATCCAAGTAGTCGGAGTTAGTAATCAACAGATTAGAACTGACTTAACTGATCCAGTGCAAGTTGAAATTGGAAATTTTAAAGATAAACATAGATTTGTGGTTTGTAATAGCAGTCCAGTGAATTTACTATGGAGAGATATATTGTGCAAGATGAATTGCAGAATATATTGTTCTCCTGATGGAGTAGAATTACAAACAATGGAGGAAGATGGTTTGTATAGAATGACAATGATGTTGGTAGAAACAGAAGGATCAAAATTGTTTCCTGCTTTTGAAAAGGAAAACCTTCCTGTAGAACTAAAAGAGACAGTCAAAAATGAGATTTGGGATTTGACTGGAAATGAAATGGGTCTGATGAAACATATCGATGCAGTCAAAATTGCATTGAAGCAGGGAATAGAATTTCCAAACATTCCACAGTATAAGATGAAAGCAGAAACAATAGAGGGTGTTATTCCAGTGATTGAAAAATTCATTAAACAAGGTGTTTTCAAAGAAATTGAGAGTAGCCCTTGTAATTCACCGATTATGGAAATTAAAAAATCAAATGGAACATATAGAATCGTTTAAGTTCTGAGAAAGATTAATCAAATAGTAATTCCATGTTGTCCTGTTGTTCCAAATCCAGCAGTCATTTTATATCAGATTCCACATGATGCTGAGTGGTATACTGTCATTGATCTTTGCAATGCAGTCTTTACTGTTCCTTTACATCCAGAGAGTCAGGAAATTTTTGCTTTCAGGTTCCAAAATAGGACCCTCGCATGGTGCAGAATTCCTCAAGGGTATATAGAGAGTCCTTCTATCTTTAATGAGTTGTTGAAGAGATCTTTAGAAGATCTAAATTTACCTGGCAGGTCGACATTAGTGCAATATATTGACGATCTACTAATCGCAGCAAAGTCGAGAGAAAATTGTGTCACAGACACAATTGTACTTTTAAATCATCTAGCAGATGAGGGACATAAAGTGTCTCCTGCAAAATTGCAGTTTTGTAAACAAGAAATGAAATACCTTGGACATAGAATTGCAAAAGGAATAAGACAGGTAACAATTGAAAGAATTAAAATGATTCAAGCAATGCAACCTCCAAGAACTCAAAGACAGGTTAGAATGTTTCTAGGAATGGTTGGTTACTGTTGACAATGGATAAGTGGATTTTCAGTAATTGCGAAACCACTACAGAAATTGACTAAATCAGATGTAAAAGATCCGATTGTTCTTAATAAATCTGAGTTGGAAGCTTTTGAGAATCTAAAAAGAAGCCTATGTGAAGCTCCAGCTCTAGGCATGCCAAATAATGAAAAGGATTTTGAACTATATTGCAGTGAAAGAGAAGGATGTGCATTTTCAGTAGTCTCTACTCCACTCACTTTCTTGGCAGACTCTTCTGCTGAATTTCTTTTAATCAGATCTTCATCACTTTCAGAGTCTATTTCAATGATTTCCAAATATTTTCTGTTCAAGTCTTCATTTACTTGCAGATTTTCCAGATGTCGACCTCTCTGTCGATCTTCAAAATCTGGATTTCTTTCACCTTCTACTTCAGAATCAGAATCATCTGTAGAATCACTCTCTTCATCAGAGTTTTCAGGAGTAGGAATTGGAATCGTGTGGCTTGGATGTATCCACCTCTTCAATCCTTTACATTTCACTGCATTCGTAGTTACTAGAATTATTTGTCTAGCTTTCTGCCACCTTGGAACTAGACAATTTCTTCTTCGATGTACTTTAGTTCTAACCCAATCTCCAGGTCTCAGATCATGTGTCTGTACTTTGTCATCTGATTGTACTTCAGTTCCCACCTGATTAGACACAGAAGTAACTACGTCAGATAGTCTCTTGCAATATTCCAAAATAGCACTATCATTAATGCTCAACAATTTCCCTACTGGTACAAAAGCTTGTCTCATAACTCTGCCCATAAGAATTTCATGAGGACTCAGACCTGTCTTTTTATCAGGTATGCTTCTTAGTGACATTAAAACAAGTGGAAGAGCATCTTTCCACTTCATACCCGTATCAAGACACATTTTTCCAATCCTGTTTTTGATTGATCCATTAATCTGTTCAACTACTCCAGATGCCTCTGGTCTGTATGCACAGTGTATTTTCTGCTCAATATGCAAAGCTTCACAGATCAATTTCAAAAGTTTATTATCAAAATGTCCCCCTCCATCACTTTCAATAGTGACAGGGAAACCGTATCTTGGGATAATTTCTCGAAGAAGCAATTTTGCCACTGTAATCGAATCACAATGACGTGTTGGAAATGCTTCCACCCATCTTGAAAACAAACACACAATCACTAAAACATATTTTAAACAATTGTGTAAAGGCATTACAATGAAATCCATTTGTAATCTGGTAAAAGGACCACCCTTCCGACCTATGATTCCTGTACCTACAACTGATTTTCTGTTTGGGTTCATTTGTTGGCAAGTTAAACACCTCTGACAGAGAGATTCAGCAATTGTTCTAAATTTGGTATTAAACCATGTCTCTTTAAAAAGTCTGATCATAGAATCCCTTCCTATATGACCAGGGCCATAATATAATCTGGCCATGTCAGCAATCATACAATTAGGTAAAACTACTCTGCCATCTTTGTAAGTCTAAACTCCGTCTTCATCTCGTGGTCTACATTCTGCTTTTAACCATGTGTTTTTCTCATCATCATCAGCTTCATTTTGTAAATCTCTAATTTCCTGCCATGTCTCAACTACTGTTGTTAGCATCAATGAATTCGAATCACTTTCTTTACTCCTTTCCCGATTATATGCACAACCATTTCTTGCGCAATACTTAGCTGTCTCATCTGCATAAGCATTGCCTTTAGTGATAAAATCCTCACCCTTTTTGTGAGCTGCGCATTTTACAACAGCAATTTCCTTTGGGAATTGAATGCCATCTATTAATCTCCTAATGAATACTGCATTTTTGATTGGAGATCCTGCTGAAGTTAAATAGCCTCTCTGAGACCAGAGCTGTCCATAATCATGCACAACTCCGTATCCATACTGGCTATCAGTTATTATGGTAACTCTCAAATCCTTTGAAATTTCACAAGCACGAATTAAAGCAATCAATTCAGCCACTTGTGCTGAACGAATTCCTTCAAGACATGATGCTTCCTCAACATCTGCAACTGTACAGACCGAATATGCTGCCTTTAAAACACCTCCCTCTGATCTTAGACAGGAGCCATCTACAAAGTAGACAAAATCTGATTCAGGCAAAGGTTCGTCTTTAATATCTTGCCTTGGCTTGGTACAGTATTCCATAACGTCCAAGCATTCATGCTCCACATCAATTTCATCAACAATTTCTGAATCAGGCAATAATGTAGAAGGATTTAAATTTACACATCTCGCAATAGAGACATTATCTGCTCCTAAAATAACTTTCTCATATTTTGTTAACCTGTTACTGGTTAAATGTTGAGTTTTACTTCTTGTCAGGAGGAAGAAGTCGAATTACCAAGTACCAGTGATGGAAGACAGAGTATAGTTCCTAACAGAGTGAGACTGCCAATTAGAAAAGTTCCTGAGACAAGAATAGAAATTTCTGATAGTGATTCTGGAGAAAGTGACGTTGATGATCAAGAAGGAAGAGTGAGAAAAAGATTTTGGAAGAATGAAACAAATATAGCAGAACCGAAAAGAAAGATCTTGAGAAAAGGAAAATCATGGCCAAGTGAAAATGGAGGATTGAGAGTCAGGTTGATTAAAAAGTCTAAGGAGCAGGTGAACGAAATCACTAGTCAAAAAGAACCTGAAAAGAAAGTTGAAAAAGGGAGGAAAATAGAAGTAGTGACTAGAAAAACAAAGAGAATTTTGAGACCTAATCAGAAATATAAATCTCCTGAGTGGACTTATCTGATTATTCCTCCTGTTATTGAAATTAACAGCAGTAGTCAGGAAGAAATTGAAGAAATTAGTGACAATGATTGAAGTACTAATATAAATAATTTTTGGGTTTTGTTTTTGGCAAAAGGCTAAAGAAATTGTGTTAGGTGACACAAGGTCGAAGAAAAGTTGTTTAGTTGGAAATTAACTTGTGACATTAGGTCGAAGAAAAATTGTTAGAGGATTAAAAAAAAAAAAGATTTTAAAAAGGGGGGTATAATTAGTCTGAATTTTAGATACATTTTAAATGTTAAAATTTTGTTTTCTTTTTATTACCTTTTGAGATAAGATTTTTAAGGATGCCTTATGTTATGGAGAGGAGTACTTCAAAGTGTTCCATTTTCAAGAAATGCTGTAAGATGACTCTGGTGTGTGTGCTCATATTAATTCTGCTCTGGTTAGTATTGGCTGTTGTCATTCCTTTTGAAATTAGTAAAGATTTATATAAAGCTAACATGACAAGCAAAGCTTCAGTTAGTCAAAACAAACATAGTGCAACAGTTATAGCTAACAAAGTAATTGATCACAAACCTGAAATTCATCAGGATGAATCTGTTAGTGATTTTTCAAGCAATTCATTCTCAAGGCTTTTAGGAGAATATGTTAAGGTAATGAATGTTAAAGATTGTTATGTTTGTGTAAAATTACCCGCTTCTGTCTCTGAGGGAGTGACATACAATATGCTTCCTCTCACATATGGGATAATTTGTAGTGTATTAGCTAGCTTATTTTATTAGACTGGTCGCTTAGAATATTACTATTCAAACTTTGATGAGATTTTTGCGAATTTAAAAATTGAGAGTGTTTTGAATAAACATAAAAGAGCTAAACAGATGAGGGAACTCTTTTTAGTCACTAATGAACTTACTTATGAGTATGCTTACAAGAATAATTTAACCTGTAAATTAAGAGATGAAGAAAAGTCTTTCTTGAATCTTGTTGAGGAGAGAAGAGCAATTTATAAGAGAAATGAAATAGTCAAACAGACTAAATCTAAATTTTGGCAAAAAGAGGATGAGAAGCTTAATGGCAAAACTTTTGATAATGTTGCAATACACATAGACAAACCAATTAGTGGTAAGCTTTGCATTAGAAGAGATAATACACTTTTTGATAATTATTTTGTAGGTGCTAGTAATTGTGAGGACACTTATCAAATCATGGGAGGTTGGGGATTCAAAGGTGGCAAAGATCCAATTTTTCCTGGAATTTACTTTATTTGTGGTGATAAGGCTTATTATAACCTTCCAGATCATTGGTATGGGACATGTTTTGTTGGGCTTGTTTTTCCAAAGATATTTCATGTTGACAGAAATGAAGAAGGAGTGTTTAAAATTAATAATCATGTAAATAGATATAAAAGAGAACGTTTTACAGAAACTTTGGGAGATATTATTGAAGAAGTAATACCTTTAGTAGGTATAACCTTAAATGCAGGTAGGTTCAGAAAATTATCCACAATTGTTGACAGATTGTCAACTGATACAGCAGATGGTTTCCAATTAGTGAATGTTGAGGTTATTGCAATTAGATCTATGGTGATGCAAGATCGCCTTGCCTTAGACATACTCCTGGCAAAAGAGGGAGGAGTCTGTGGTATTTTACATGTTCAGCACTGTTGTACTTACATCCCTGATGAAAGTAAGAATATTGAGATGTATATTAAAAACATTACAGAAATGCATTCAGAAATAGTACCTTTAGAAGAAGATGATTTTTCAGAGCGACTTGCAAAGAGATTCCAGGCTATTAAAACTTGGTTTCAAGAGATTGGTGGTTCAGTTCTTGGCAAGATTTTAACACCTTTGTTTGTAATAATATTTATAGTAGTTTTGACAAAAATTAGTTGCATGTTACACAAGAGAAAGAAACACATGAAAGAAAAGAAACGAATTTATAAGATCAAAAAGGAACAGGAGAAGGAAATTGAGTTACAAGAGTTACGTAGGGTTCAGTATGATAGTTGCAAAGATTTTGCAGAGACAAATTTTTAGAAAATACTAATACAAATGAATTCGAACCATTTTCAGTTAGGTAAAATTTTACTAAATTTTGGGTGTGGTGTGGTGATTTATTAATCACCAGATGAGGGAGTTGATGGAGCGAGATTTGGAAATAATTTTATTTCAACTCGTGAAGTCATACTTCCATAATGGAAAATAACTTTATTAACGTTTGATGCTGTGTTTATATTAATTCAACCTAGATTAAATTTTCATTACACGCGGGAAATTAACATGTGTGCTCATAAACGTGCATTTTTGTTGCATCTTTTGTTCGTGCAAATTAATAAATTAATTTTGTCCTTTTGTCATGTTATAACTAATTGCAGCTGTTTTTAAACATATGCATGTGCTTGTTTTGCTTTCCTTGTCTATGTGGCGTCACTCTATTTTCTTTAGGTGCATAAAGAATTTCAGTGGATTTTGAGAAGACTGGTAGATATAATGCTGCTTTATTTGTTTGCTTTGGCTAGGTAATTTAGACTAATGGGTTAATCATTAGTAATTGCTGGTTGTCAACAGAACAAATAATATTTCTTACATTAATTATTCTTTTGTGTTTGTTTAAATATTAGTGGACGTTAAATTGACTGCTTTGGGCCTAGTTTACTCGAGTTTGCAAATAATTTCTGCACGGAGCAAGAGAGAGTCCTTTCAAAGAAAGATTTCCTTTTGGTGGCAACATTTGGAAGGCGTGGTGTGTTTCTAGCAGTCTCCTTCTCGGACAAGGCCAAGGCCAGGAACCGGCAGGAGGAACATTTGATAACTTTGCATCCGAGGAAGTGAATTGACGTGATGTAAAATTTTATGCAAGAAAATGTTGCAATCTGAGGAAGCCTCGGAGCTCGAATGTTAGAGACAATGGACTCTAAGAAAGTCACGGAACTGATGTTTTGAAAATGAGGTGACATGTCACTTTTCAACCAATGGGACTCCGACTTTTGTAGAAAAGAATTACTTTTACTTAGATTAGTTAGCGTAGTAAGGTATAAAAACCCATTCCCCGTGGAAGGGTTGTTGCTTGCTGCTGCTTTTGCCGACATTTAGATGAGGATGTCGTGCTGACGGACTTTACTTGGAGCACGTAAGAGACCTCAAAAACTTTACTTTATTTTCATTTATTTAGCATAGTTAGGGACTTAGCTTTGGAAAATGTCAAATTAATAAATACCTTTGCAATAATATAATATTGAAACTTATAATGTTTTTACATTACAATGATTCTAATAAAAATGCTTTAATAAAAATTTACATTTACAAATCATAATAAATAGCTAATAAAATCTTACTTTTGAAAACAAGCTGGTCTTGACTTTTCATGGGTTTAGGTTACCATTAGCTAGATTCTATCGCCATAAGTGGCTTAATAAATAGTTAGGTTTATTGAAATGATGATATTCATTTACCGCGGTTGTATATAAATGTATATAATTTGTGAATAGGTTAATTAGGCCACTTGGTTCAGTAGGTCATAATATGTCATGATTGATTAATGGGCCTTTATGTTTAATTAGTGATTATTAGTAAAAGTTGTAGAGTTGGGTAGCGTAATTTATGACATATTTTCTATAGGCCGCTGGATCACTTACACTGTATTACTGTTGGTTATGTGCAAATGCTTTACACAGTGCCTCTAGAATAAGCCTGACTGCTCATGCCAAGCTATCAAGGGGGTGAGTAGGGGTTATTTTAGGAGTGTAACTCCCTTATTCTGACTAGAAGGAAAGGTCGCTACTTGGACAAAGGTGCAAACCCTTGCCAACTAGAGACCCCCATTTCTAACAGTGACACATTCAAATTCCCATGATTTCTCAGCGCGAGAGTCAACATTACCGAGAGTCCAGGCAATTCCAGAGACGGAATTTTTAAGGTGCTAACATGAAGAATCAGTGTTCTGTGCCAGTGCATAATTTGAGCCTGTGGTTGGAGGTGGAACCCACCAACACTTCTTTTTTGGGACCAGCCCTTATTTTTCCTAACCAGCTTTTCTTCTAAAGCAAAAGAGAAAAAAAATAAAAAATGAACGAAAGAGACAAAAAAACAGTAGCAAAATGAGAAAGCGGAGATATAAAAGAACCTGTGAGAGTAGGATAAGGGTGCTGGGAGTGTCTTGTGGTAGATGAAAGAGCCATGAAATGGAGTTAAGATTAGGCGGTCTTATCATGTGTCACTCTGATCTTGGGTAGCAAACTTTGGGCACCGGCAAGTATTGTTTTACAAAATTAAGCACTGTTTGACTCTGATTACTGCATATTTTCACCTGGACTTTCACATGGAGATTTCGACTGCTTTGAGGAGTTAAAAATCGTGTAAGAAATGGAAATGTTATGTGCCACTCATAGTTCACTGGGGTAGTCACAAAATGTGTTGACATTTTTTTATATTATTCTTATTCAATTGTTATCTTTATCAATATTGCATGACTATGTTTTAATGGTTGGTAAAGCATTTAAACAAAATGGAAAATATGCATAATCTGACGACCGAAACATATTGCCTGAGGTGTGAGTACCTCAGTAGTTCCTGAAACGTTACTGCTGGGTATACTTTTGAAATGTTTGCAGAGTTTCTATGGCTTCCCATCCTCCTTTACCAGCCCATACCACTGAATCACCGTGAACTGGTGACATTTTGAATCCTGCAAAGCAATTTCGCCAGATAATTCTCAGATGCAGAGAACGGTGAAAACAGCAAAAGTGCACAAAGTTTGCTTCCACTTTCTGCTAAAAAATAAAATTCATAATTATGATATCCAAATCCTTTCATTGACTTTTATCTAACTAGATGCATCACTCATACATTGTTCTCATGGCCGGGTTATATAAAATGGTTTTTAAGATCACAATTCATATTATCTACAACAAAATCCTTGTAGCTAGCAAACATGAGCTTGAAATTAATTATTAGAATACCATGTCCATCATACCCTGGTTCAGCTTCAGTTTAACAACAGAAGCCATACAAAGAAAGGATGGTAGAAGAGCGGAGTGATGTCATAAACTATTTTTGTGAAGTAATGGATACAATGTGATTGGTAAATTAGATTTGTTATACAGATTAATTGGGGTTTGTTGTGTTGTAATTTGTGGTTGTCTAGTACAGTACAGGGATATTTACTGTCACAGACAAGAAACAAATGACCTGACTATAAATACATTTACACTTTTCAGATTATAGGTGACCGTTCATCTCACTGAAACCCTACCCTGTAGTAATGCAACAAATGGGTCAGGACAGAAGGGGTCATCCAGCCCTTCTGCTATGCTAAGATGCACCTACGATTCAATACTTTTTAAAATCTGTTATTTTGGTGGAGGAAGGTCTGCCATATTTCAACTTGGCCGCTAACATGGCCTGATTTTGTCCCCTGAGGTCACTTGTGGCACCATTGGGAAGCTTCTTTAGGACAAAGGACTTTAGAGCCTCCGTTCCACCTTGGCAAAGCAGCATGGTGGAACTTTAACTATCAAAAGTGAGTACTTGAAAGGTACCACCAAAATGGAAGGTATGCTCTTAGTACTCGGGTACAAGTGCCTCTGAAAGGATGTGATTTTAATTATGAATTTCAGGACTACATTTGTGCCAATACAAGGAACGCCACAGTTGCAACACATGGTGAACGTTCTTGGTGTTAAAGCCATTGAAAATGGTCCTCCAACATATTCATTGGTATCAACATTATTGCTTGATGGACTCTATCGTGGAGCTGGTAGATTCAC
Organism: Lissotriton helveticus; assembly: GCF_964261635.1. Classification (NCBI taxonomy): domain Eukaryota; kingdom Metazoa; phylum Chordata; class Amphibia; order Caudata; family Salamandridae; genus Lissotriton; species Lissotriton helveticus. Next base: position 1,173,619,368 of record NC_136070.1, read on the forward strand.
TTGCAAAGAATCTACCACCTATCCTGCATGCTCTTATTAGAGTGATGAAGGCAGAGGTCGATTGATGGTTCTCCTACAGTTTTTGGTGAAACTCACATTACAAAATAACACCCACAGAAGTCATTGTGCGGATATCCGTGGCCACGAACTATTTATTACTACAGAAAATAGAAAGCATTTAAAACATTACAAACAAAAATATTACTTATATGGAGCTTCTATATAGCACACAGTATAAACAAGAATGGCGCTTAGAGCTACAAATGTTATCTTTTTATGACAAATTTAGTGTTATTGCATTTACTTTCCTTTTCAACACACCAAATGCTGCTTCCATGCAAACCTTTTCAATACATATCATGACTCAAAAATCAGCAGCGCTTTTAGTAAAATAATGTTATGAAAGAATTACTGTTAAGATGATAACAGCCATATTAAGAACACAAGAAGTTCTAAATAAATATATTAAGAAAGCAGGAAGTAGATCTCCAGGATATCAATATGGCTAGTCCTAGATGTATTGCCCTAAAAAAATGAGAATAACTCCCTACTGTGCCTTGGTGCAGGGGATATGGGCTTAGCCAATGACAAGCGAATTACAGAGAGAAAGAATAATGGCAGAGACAAAGTGCTAAAGGAAGTAAAACTGTATGGTGTGGGGAATACTGCCTTATTCTATGGACCGTGCAATGTAGAGAAAAGCATACTGTAGACTCATGCATGAAAGTCAAGTCAAATTTACTAACAAGTCACCAATGTTGATGCACTGTGTTGCATGAATAAAAAGAGCAGGAAAGCACCATAGCTATTAACATATAGTGCTGTTGTTCTCTCCCCTAGTGTCGTCCCTCTTTTGACTGCTTTGTGCCACTCACACAACCTTGCTCCATAGGGGTGTGTCTGCCATAGATGTGTGTTGGGATTGTACCCTTGTGGTACAAAGTACTATGCTTTGGCTTAATTTACAAGTTTTCACACTTTTCATGTGGGCTGTACAATGCAGCACACATCCAAAGTTTGGAGACATTTAAAAAAGAATCCAAATTTACACCAGCCTTGAGGAGGAATACGTTTGGTGCAGATCCCTATCTATCAATTTTAGTAGATAAGGATTTGCATCAAAACCCAAAAAGTGAAGCAAAGTCTCACTTTGCCTTATTGTAAGGTAACAGGTTTGTAAGGGCCAGTGTAGAAGAAGAGAAAACATAGGATTATAAAGTAAGAGTAATGACAGTACCTGTACTGTGGCACTGGTGTACCTCTTGCTTCACAATTCAGGACAACTTTTCTATCCTCGTTTCCCACAGGAAAAACAATATTGTTGGGCTCCCTGATGAAAACGGGCCCATGGAACGCAATGTCACCTGCAAGAAATAGATCAAAGCGGACACAGTTGAAAAGCAAACATCAGACAATACTAGAGCAAGGAAAGCACAAACAAGTAGAACACACCATTCCCAAGACAGTGAGGGCCTTATTACGAGTACGGCAGTCCTGGGACTGCCATACTTGGGTGGAGGTCCGACCGTCACCACCCTGGTGATGCTGACTGCAGTATTATGATGGTGGCAGTGGGACCAGGCACCTTTCTGTGGTGGCGGTCTGACGTGAGGCTGAATATGCTGGTGGTGCCGATGCCAGCACCGCTGATAGAGCAGATTTCATCTGGAGTCAGGCCTTGCTTTATTTTTGTGCTTCAGACAGACTGCACTTAAATTGACACTCACATTTTGGTGCAAGTGAAAACACATGGCACATAAGACATGAAATGAGGCCTAGTCGGTCTGAAATGCTTGTGCTGAATTAACATGTGTTTTTTTGCAGTGTAGAGAAAACTCGTGATTTAAGTGGCCTTTATAGTTATGAAGAATAACCATGGAATGTGTTCTCTCTTCCCAGCTCATTTTTCCTTGCAATCTACATTCACTATTCCTGTCTTAATAGACTTTGACTTGTTGCATATTTGGATAAACATGTTCAGTTTATAACACCTCTTTTTATAATGTGCGTTAACTAATAATGCACCAAACACTACACATGGGGCAAAATGCTTTTTGCATGAAAAGCTATCTAAAACATTAAAGCTTGTGTTGTGAGTATGTATTAACTGTGTGCGCTTTGAAAATTTACACTAGTGCATGTTTATGCTATGTTGCACATTTTTAGGTTTGGACCTGGCGAGGGGCAAAGCCCCTCCCAGATCGAAAACTTTTGTTTTCAGTAGGGATGTTTGGACCGCCTCTGTCTATCATTGGCTAGCTCCATAAATGGAGGCTAGCCATTGGGAGACAGAGGCTGTCAATCGCGCTTTCTCTCGAAAATGCGATTCGGGGGCGTTTCTGGTGCTTTTTTAAGCCCCGCCCCTTTGTCCCGGGCCGCGCTGCGATTGGCTGCCGGCCCGGGACACCCCCGTGACGTCATTCCTGGGCCGCGCTGTGATTGGCTGCCGCCCGGGACACCCCCGTGACGTCAGCCAATCACAGCGCGGCCCGGGACCTGGCTTGTTTTTATCTGATGGTGTGTTTTTGTGGACCTAACAAAATAAATAAATTGAATTGAGAGTACCACTTTGTTAGGAGCAAAGAGGTACTCTGAAGAGTGACTACCTGCACTTGAATATTTCCATTTAAAGCTGCGAGTATATCAAGAAAATAATAATGTGTATGAAATATTATGAGGGAAACGTTAGCAGGATCCATCTTCCAAGAGAGAGGTTTCTCTAAGTCAAGTGACAGCTTTTACACCACTTGCTGCTCTGGATATTTTACTATTATTTCGGTCCACACGGTGGAATTTCAGGTTTTCCATTCTCAATGATAGTTTAAACAAAACTACATCACAATTGTGTTTGCCGTGCAAAGTAGTGACCCTGGCGTTGCTGAGGCGAGGGGTCAAAAGTGACGGAGGAGGGTGACAGCGCGTGACAGCCATTGGCCGGGTGTGACGGCTCACAGACGACCCCCTCTGACACCGGTCTGTTTACATAGCGCCTACTGCAAGCACTACCTGCCACCGGAAGTGAGCGCAAGACAGTGCAGGAATTTCCGGTGACGTCGCCGTCTGGACTCCATTAGGGCTGCAGCTGAGCAGAACCGACTCACAGTAGAGTACGGGCAGCGGAGTCAGGAGCAGCTGATCCCCCCCCACCGGCTCCACCGAAGCCGAGGGGCGCCCCCTCCCCCTGCACACCCCGCGCCGCCACCCCTCTCCCTCCCCAGCCCCGCCGTCTCCCACCACGGCCGCTCTCGGCGAGGAAACTCTGGCCTCTGCTTCCTCCTCCTCCTCATCGGACTCGGACACCGGCGGTGCCTCCCCGCCCCCGCGCAAGAAGCTGCGAGCCTCGGCGGCGGCGGAGGGCGCAGGAGAGCCCGGGGCTTCGGCAGCAGCAGCAGGCCCAGCCGCCCAGGCCGCCGGCCCTGGCCCGCTCCCCCCCTCCCGCGGCGGCCCCCGCAGCCTCAGCCCGCAGAGCGCCGCAGCCGCCATGCAGGCCAACGGGGCCCAGGTGCCGGGGGGACAGGGGGCGCAGGAGCCGGGGACGCAGAACGGCGAGGCTCCTCCGGAGCCGGCGCACGCCAACGGGCTGCTGAGCCTCAACAACAGCAACAACCTGAACCTCAACAACAACGGAGTCACCCCGGCCGCCTCGTCCTCGGGCAGCGCCTCCACCGCCTCCCCTGATCTGGGGGCCGCTCTGAAGAAGAAGAAGCGACTGTCTCAGTCCGACGAGGATGTCATCCGCCTCATCGGGCAGCACCTCAACGGGCTGGGGCTCAAGTGAGTGCCCAGGCTGGGGGTCGTTAAGACTGGGCAGTGTGTCACCGAGCAGACAGCCGTGGCAGTGGTTGTGGGAATGAGGGAGATGAAGGGATCCATGTATGCTCCAGGTGCAGCTAGCTGGTGAGGTGTCAGTCTTGGGGCTCCCAAGAGCCTCCTCAGAGAAATCGGATTATTTGAACAGCTGGTTGTAAGCAGTGGTGGTTTATTCTCATGGCAGTTTAATCGCCGTGGTGACAGTGCCATTCCTCCTGGGTGTAACAGGGAGAAGTGTGCCTAACGTGTACGGAAAGGCCGAATCACTGAGCCCCCTAGGGCAGAAAGGCAAGTCTCGGGGAGCTGACTCCCCACCCCTTAACGCAGCCTTCGATGTACTTGTCTAGGGTCAGTCCTGGTCTCGCCTCACCGGTGGCCTTTAGGATAAGTGTGGCCTGTAGCAAATCACACAGGCTCTTGTTTTCCTTGCCTTCCCGCCCCCCCTCCCGCTGTCCGTTCCCGCCCCCCCCCCTGTCCGTTCCTGCCCCCCCTGTCCGTTTCCACCCGTGTGCCCGATTTGTTGTAGATTACATCATCCCTAGCTGCAGAATAGCGGCATCTGCTGGGATTTGCGGTTCTTTCATCCCCCTCGGAAAGAAGGCTGGTATTGATGTCATAATTTAATTGGGCCCATTTGATGGCGCCGCTTGGAAATTGAAAGTTGTAAGAGTGCTGAAAAGTGGTGCAGTATTCAAGGCGTTTTAGGCGTCAGAGATCACGCTGCCGTTTTGGGGCCTGTTTTTTAATTTGTGAACTTTGGCAGCTCGCCACCCCTGCCACTGTTTGAAATCCGCCATAGAAATGCTGCACGAAAGATCAGGTTATTTCAAACATGTTACTTTAAGATGTGCTGACCTACTTCTCATTTTTTTTGCGGTAGAATGACATTCTGTGGAACTGAGTGGATTAATAGTACAACATGGGAAGTCAGTCTGCCTGCGACTCTGACGTTATACATTTAACCCCAGGCGATGCGTGTTGTCATTCTTTTCTCCACCTTTTGCCTTTCTGCACTGTGATTGATATTTGTAATTTATTAAAAGATTGTTTAATCAATTATAACAAGGTAGGTGACAGTATGCACACAGTCACTGTATTCGAAGGGAGGGAAGGTGGCCTAGCGGCCAGAGAAAGCTGCTGACTTAGGAACAAGGTTCGAATCCCGCCCGCAGCTCAACTTCCTGTGATTCTGAGCAAATCATTTAATACTCTGCTGCTTTAAACGTTTGTAACTTTAAGCGTTCTAATTCCCTAAGGAAGCTTGCAATACATATTAGAACAAAAAATAAATAAGTAATCATTTTCTCAAAATGTAATATCTGTGGAGCACACTTAATATTTTATGTTCATAAGAAAATCCCATAGCAAACATCTCTTATGTTTCATGACTCAAGCACTACCATTCTTTGAGTTGATTTCTCTGGCTATCTCCTTAAAACAACGGAGGAGTCCTACAATATAAAAGTTACAAATATTTGGTGTTCATTTGTGCAGGCCGTTGTCTTTGGAAGCCCGGGTGAGTGCAGTGGACAGTACATCATTGTATTACTTGAAATACAAATCCACAGTAGCTCCCTCCCTGTCACTGCCCCAGGTAGCTACACTGGAACAGATCACGATAGGAGTCAATCTTCAGTATGATTATGTACACCATACTTGACTGCCTACTGTGTTACACCATCACGTGCTTCAGAGCCAGGCAGTGCTTACTTTGAGCCAGTGGTTGCTGGTGCTAACCATCGTCACCTAATTGTCAACACTTGCACTTAAATCAGTCTGTCACATGGAGGTGACTTTTGTCTAATTTACAGATGAGCACAGCAACAGTTATTTATTGATGCAATGTACATAAAAAAATACTCATTTTTGCCCCCTAAGCCTTTCTTTTAGTTTTGAGGGGCTGGAATAGTGTGGGTGGCTCTGTGTGTGGCTCTCTGTGTGTGGGCGTGTGGGTGCAAATGCAATAGGTCTCGCATTTGCGAAAGATTAAGCTATTGGCATCGTAAATGACAATGCCATTTATTTATCGGTTTTCAAAACCAACACATAAATAAAAAAATTGTCATTTACAATGCCAATAGCTCAAACTTTTCCAAAGGCGAAACCATTGCATTGTAAATGCTTGTTATTTATGCATGTTGTCCACAAACAATAAGAAAAGCTGCATTAAATTAATAGCTTTGCTAGGTAATCTTTTATAAAGGGTATTAGTATGGGGTAGGAAAACAATGGGTTTATTTACATAAAGTTAATTCTCTTTTGTGTTTGTTTTGTTTTTGAGCCTAAGATAAAATGGCTGTCTGTGGATTCAGCGAGGCTGTGACTTGCATTAAAAAGAAGAGAGCATGCGTAGATGATACCAGCGTGCATCAAGTACAGAAGGAGTCAAGGCCACTGTGAACTGTATATTCTTGTGATTGTGTCAAAGTACCAGTGTTAGTTAAAGTATCCTTCCTGCCTGCGATGAGACAGGAAAGAAGGAAAATAGAATGAAACACTTTTCCTAGTAAATGTTGCTAAAATATATAAATATAGTAATCATTAACGCTTCTTTTGTTAAAACTGGTATGGTTAGGAATTTCCAATGAGATCAGGATAGTGAGATCCTCTTGCCATCATGACTAACCAATCAGGTATAAGCTTTTCTGAATATGAAACATTTTTGTGTAGTCTACCACGAATTAGAGTATAAATAATGACCTCTTTGGAGGCGTGGTTGACTTTTAGGCTCTTAGGCTTTAGGGGGGCGTGCGAGCTCCTGGGAAAGGGAGCAGATTAGACTAGACTTCATATGGGTTAGGTACGTGATCATCGCGGGTGCAGCCTGGGAGGAGATTTGCATCCAAGGAGACTCAGGTGGGGGGGGTTCCTTTGCTCACGTTTTTTTAGAGAAGTCTGCACGTCATATTTTTGGCAAGGCAGATAACATTCCTTTAGGGTCTTGTGAAGGAAGGGCACTTTCAAGGAGCAGCTTTCCTGTCAGATGATGGAGAGGGAGAGAGACAGATTAAGCATCACCAGAGCAGAGAGTGCAGCTGATTAGAATAGGTTTAGATGCACACATTCTAAGTTTATGCTTTGACTAATTATTTCGTTTTGAAAAGATGTATTTGTCTTATGAATTCATTTCTCTTTATGGGAGATTTTTGCCAACTATTAATTATTGAATAGCCTTACAAGACTCTTTTTTCTTAGAAACTCTTTAAGAGTTTTAACCGATAATTTGTTCCACATTTTCTTTCCTACATGTGATGCTTATATGCAGACTGTAATATGTTCTGTATTAATGGTATTTTTCCTGGTTTCCAAATTCTATAACCTGATTGATATTTTACTAATGAATAAAGGTTTAGAGAAAACCTTAATCTTTTGACTAGAAAATAAAACCGTTTAAAATACTCAACAACTCTCTTCATTGGCTTAAATAATAATTGCATTTTTGACTGTTCATGTTTAACATTAGTTGTCTCAAAATAACACCGTCTCAGATCCCCAGCCCTCAAGCGATCTCTTGCCCTCATTGTAGCTGTACTATCCCGTTATTACTATCAGATGCTAAAACCCTACCCTTGAAGCACGACGAAGGAGCTGTTATATCTGTTGCCCTCATCAATGCGCGTTCACTTGGAAAGCACAGGCAGGAGATTTCAGATATGATAATTGATTTCAAACTAGATGCTCTGTTTGTTACCGAGACCTGGACCGATGATTCATCCCAGCCAGACTTAGCCATTGCAGTACCGAACGGATATAAAGCATACTGCCAGAACAGGCCCAGACAAAGAGGGGGTGGGTTGGCTATAATAGTCAGAGATTCATATCCTGTAAAAACAACCCCCATTTCATCCACCTCCTGTGAGGCCATGCAATTTGCCATCAACCCCTCACCTTTGTTTAATTTTAAGGGAATACTGATATATCGCCCCCCGGGATCTAAAACAGCCTTTCTAAATAGCATAAATACTATGATGGAATCGGTAGCCACCGAAAATGCCTTTACTATTCTAGGTGACTTGAACTTCCATCTGGATCAAAGTCACCTAACGGATTCGGCCACCCTTATTTCCGATTTGGAAACTCTAGGGCTCAAACAACGAGTTATGTCCGCCACTCACCAAGCCGGCCATATTTTAGACCCCATTTTTTCTAACTTGGAAGGATTACAAATATCTAACATCTTACCTATGCCATGGACTGACCATTATGCAATTTTTGCTAATATCTCTATCAATATTTGCTGCAATAATAATCCCCCTTTTATCCCCAAGCAGTCCTTTAAAGATTGGAAAAATATCAATTTGGATGACTTAAAGCTAACACTGGATCTTACGCGCCCAACGTTGTCACGGGAGCCAAACTTAGCGCTTCAGCAATTTCATACCTGGTTGGGTCAGGCAACAAATCAGTCAGCCCCTACTAAAGAACTCTCCAAAAATAGATCAAAACCCACCGCCCCCTGGTATAATGAACAACTAAGGGTACAAAAGCAAACTAACCGTAATAAGGAAAGACAATGGAGAAAAGGATATGATACAACTAGCAAAGTAGCCAATAAGGAAGCATTGGCACTTTATAAGGCCATGATTGTTAAAGCCAAAAAAGATTATTACACCGACCAGATACAGAAAGCAAAAAATTCTAGCAGATTATTGTTTCAAATTACTAAAACACTGTCTGGCAATTCCCCTGACCTCACCCCTCCTCCATCACAACTGCTATGTGATTCACTAGCCTCCTTCTTCTTCACCAAAGTGGATGATATCTATCAGGTTTTCTCCACTAATCCAAACGGGAGCAGAGTGAAGCCCCCGACTTTAGCTCCAGCTAATCTGTTCCTCAGCTTTCAACCAGTTACGGCAGAACAAATAAAAACTACGCTGTCTACTATTAAATCTGGATCATCTCTCGACCCCTGTCCACTTTCAGTACTCTTACCAGTAATGGACTCCATCATACCATCGATGACTGAGGTGTGCAACTCCATTCTCCTATCAGGTAGCTACCCTGACCCCCTTAAAAACACCCTATTAAAACCTCTTTTAAAAAAACCATCCCTGGATAAAAGCGATTTAAAAAACTACCGCCCCATTGCAAATTTACCTTTCATGGCGAAGGTGACCGAAAAAATTATGAATATCCAGATTTCCGAATTCATTGAGGAACATGACCTCCTGGACAACACACAATTTGGATTTAGGAAATACCATGGGACTGAGACAGCCTTGATTAAGGCTGCTGATGACATCAGGGTAATTAGGGATCAAGGGGGTACAGCCATCTTAGTTATGCTAGATCTATCAGCAGCCTTCGACACGGTCGACCATACTATCTTGGTCGATCGTGTCGAGGGACTTGGCATTTGTCACACTGCCAAAGACCTAATAGCTTCCTTTCTTGCTAAAAGAACACAGGCTGTCATCTTAGGACCCTTCCAATCGGCCCAACTGTCATCCCCATGTGGAGTACCTCAAGGCTCATCCCTGAGTCCGACACTTTTTAAAATCTACGTGTCGGACCTTGCTAAAACCATCAAAGCATATGGGATGAGCCTAACCTCCTATGCCGACGATACCCAACTTGTGTTGGCAATTAAAGGGGATGGAGATCTTGTGTCTGAAAAATTCAAGAAGGGATTGCTGGGTATAGGAGAATGGATGGCCACCAACTGTCTTAAATTAAACTCAGGAAAAACTGAGGTACTCATTTTCGGACCCCTTTCCCCATCCTGGCCATCAAGTTGGTGGCCAGAGGCTTTCGGTACTCCTCCCATCCCAACTGCGAAAGTCAGGAACCTCGGTATCATCTTTGATGAGGGTCTTAACTTCATGGATCATGCTAACAGAACTGTGTCTGTAGCACATATGAAGTTAAAGATGATAAGGAAAATACGGCCTTTTCTTCCTGACTCAGCCATCAAAACCCTGATTTCCACTCTTGTCCTTTCGTCTCTGGACTATTGCAATGGTCTTTTCCTTAATGCTCAGTCCAGAGTAATTACCAAACTGCAGACGATTCAGAATGCAGCCGCCCGCTTGCTTTCGGGCAAGACAAAATATGAATCTATATCCAATGATATAAAGGACTTTCACTGGCTCACGGTGCGAAACAGAATCCACTTCAAGTCTCTCTGTATTGTGTTCAAAGCACTCAACAATCAAGGTCCCCACTTCTTGAAGGAGCAATTGCAACAATATAAACCGAATAGAGCTCTACGATCAGCCACCCTTAACCAACTGGTCATTCCCCGTACGAAAACCGTCACCTGGGGCGACCGGCGCATTCTAGTGGCCGCCCCAAGGCTTTGGAACACGCTTCCCCCGAACATCAGGGCCAGCCCTTCTCTTCTCCAATTCCGTAAGCTCTTAAAGACCTGGCTATTTGCCCAATGAGCATCATGTCCCTATGTTGTCCGTCACAGATAAATGGTTTATTAGCGCCAAGACGCCCACGGGTAAACGATGCGCTTTACAAATATCAAAAATAAATAAATAAATAAATAATGTAAAGTCTCCTGAAGGTAATACATGGTGTCAAGGGACCAATTATCACCAAATTACCGCTGTAATACCGCTGAGCATATTACGATCTCCATTTCCACCGCCTATTTCATTGCAGGGACCCTGCCATGAAAAGGGTGGCGGAAATATAGGTAATGGGCCATTGGTGCGTGTGAGGACCCCCCCCGAATTGCATTTTTGTGAGTTCACATGGTGCTGTAGGTGGTGTCACGGCAGCAGTTTGCTTGTTAGGCTATCCTAGGAGCCTAACATACTGCCGCCATGACTCTGCCATCGCACTCCCTGCCCACCTTCATTTCGACTCAGAATCCAGCAGGCGGGTGCACCATGGGCACCGTTTTCCTTTGACTGCCGTGGTGGCGGTCCCAGACGAAGACCAAAAACTTGTAATGAGGCCCTAAAACATGATGGATAGAAATTTAAGAAAACGTAATGGGGATGGACTACTGCTTTTGGGCAGGGCTCCATTGTTTCTGCTTATACTTGGTACCTTCTAGAAAGGTACACCCAAAATCAATTGAATGAAAATTTTAAAAATCTGTCGTTATCAGTGTTTATCCTCTCTTTTGCACCATACATATTCATGACAACCAAGCTTTTCCAGTGCTTATAAATAAAATTACTTTAATTACTTTAATTTCCTTCCTTCCGTGATCCTTTCACATTTTTAATTATTCCTACATCCGTTCCTGCTCCCAACACTATTCTTTTTACCCTTTCATTGGAATTGCTCAAGCTATTATTCATTTTTTTTCCCGGACTCCCCGGGTGCTAATTTGCCAGTACTGAACATCTTTCCTGCATTCCAGTCCCACCCCATGTCAAGGATGTGCATGAATAGAGATATGTTTGCATCCAATTAAGATTTGATTGTGGCATATAAATGTTTACACAGTTGTTGCCATGCAATACATTTACCACAATGTCATTACAATGCATATGCCTTTATCACGCATGTCATTATCACGCATATACCTTTAACCATGCATGTCATTACTATGCAGGCCTTTACCAAGCATTATGGCTATATACATTAACCATGCATGCCTTTACCACTCTTTTTTTGTATATGCACTATCGGGTAGATACACCGGAAAGTATATAGGTAAGTATATGGTATATTTAATTATTGAATAATAATAAATGTAACATTTTTGCGAGGGGATGCAAGGGATTTAGGGGCATTGGATGGGGAAGAGTTTTTTTAATCAGGTATTCATTATAATACCTGGGTAATAATGTTATTACCTTAGAAGATATGATACTAAGGGGTCGATTAGGATGGCGGACGGACAAAGTCCGTCCGCCATCCTGTCTGGGGCAGGTACCGCCCGTCACAATTGCGGAGGAACCGTGCCCCCAATTAGGATGCACCCACCACAGTGGCGAGTGCATCCAGCATTTTTAACATTGCGGCGGACAGTGCTTAAAGCACCGTCCGCCACAATATCAAAAATGCATGTTGTGCTTTTCACAGCACAACATGACAGGCACTGCGCGGTGCCTGCCATGTGGTACTGTGAAACGGAGGGGGGTACTATAGGTACTATGTTTACCCCCCACCCCCTCTTCACCCTGGGGGCCTGCAACGGGCCCCCAAAGCAAGAACCGTATGCCTTTTGTGGCGGCAGTGCAACCACGGAAAGGCATTCCCCTCAGCCCATCCTAATATGGCTGGCGGTGTCTGATAGACTCCGCCACGGCCCCCCCCACCATTGTAATATGGCGGGGGGGAAATAGTTGGCGGACGGGCAAGGATGGCGGACGGATCGCCACCGCCTGCATGGCGGTGGCGATCCGTCCGCCATCCTAATGGGCCCCTTAGTATTAATAGAATTTATATAAATAGTTTAAAAAATGCAACAGGCACCTTTAGGGATGGGATGCAAGGCACATAGGGGCATTGGGTGTGGAAGTGTTGTGAATACTCAGGTATTAGTTTTAATACCTGAGTATTAATGTTTAAACATTATAATGTATGCTATTTAGTAATAATATTATTTTTTAAATTATTTTAAAGACTGATATACAATCCTTCAGTGACTGGATGTAAAAGATATGCGAGAATTGGACAGGGAAGTAGATTAGTGCTCAAGTATTAGTTTTAATACCTGAGTATTAATCTTTGAAGAACATACTATATGATATTTAGAAATAATATTACTTTAACACAATATTTTAGGGATGGGGTGCAGGAGATATGGGATATTGGATGGGGATGTGTATTAATACTCAAGTATTTATTAATATTCCCAAGTATTAAGGTGGAAACATTATAATTCTCCTTGATCTCTCTTCTGCTTTTGATACCGTGAACCACTCTACTTTACTTAACACCCTTAAAGATCATTTTGGCCTCAACGGTTCAGTTCTCAAATGGTTCCTTTTTCCAGCACAGAACCCAGCAAATAAAAAATCACAATTGCCTTTCCAAACCGGTGCTTGTCTCGCTGAGTGTCCCTCAGGGCTCTATTCTCTCTCTCTCTCCTTTCAACCTATTTATGGAGCCCCTCACCCTTATTCTTAAGCATGCGGGAATCAAGTATCACCTCTACGCCGATGACACACAACTTTATCATAAGATTCAGTCCCGCTCTGATATGCTTCACCTCAATGATGCATTGACTAAGATTCAAACCTCAAACTCAACCCCAAAAAACTGAAATCATTATTTTCTCCCATAAAAACAGTTCACTCCCTATCCAATCCTGGATCTCGGACCTTACAGCTCTCAACTGCTCTCTCACCTTATCCAATTCAGTTAAATCCCTCGGAATTTACATCGACCAGAACCTTTCTCATATCTCCCACATAAAAACCTCAGCCAAAAGGGCACTCTTCACTCTCTATCACCTCAAGAAACTAACGGCCACATGCATCATTGCTACTTTTTGCGATTTCTTAATTGCGAAAATTAAGGAATCGCAATTAAGAAATCGCAAAATGCTATGCATTAAGAAATCACAATTTGTTTTGCGATTTCTTAATTTTCCTTAATTGCGATTCACAATTTGCGAATCGCAATTAAGGAATCCCTTCCGATTGATTCCTATGGGCCTACAGGCCCATAGAAATGAATGGGAAGCCATTCTCATTTTGCGATTCGCAATTAAGGAATCGCAAAATGAGAATGCTATTTCATGGCTCCAAAGGACCCCCCCTGCACACCTGAAATTAAACTTTAAGAACATTTGCCCCAAGGGCATGTGTGTGTGTAAAATGAAACTTTCAAAAATGCACTTTTGTGCATTTTTGAAAGTTTTCACAAATTACCATGAAGTTCAACTTCATGGTAATTTACCTCTTCCTATTTGCGAATTCGCAAAAAAAAATGTTAATGCATTGCATTTAAGTAATCACAAATTGCAATTTCTTAAATGCAATCGCAATTTTAGAAATCGCAACATAATTGCGATTCCTTAAATTGCGAAAAAATGAAAAAAAATAATGCATCCCAAATAAGGAAATTGCATTCGCAAACGGCCGGATTTTGCGATTCGCACCATTTGTGAATGCAATTTACCTTGATGCATGTGGGCATGAAACCCTTCATTCCTCCTGATGACTTTAGATCAGCGGTCCTGTCTATAATCGACTACGGTAACGCCATTCTATCTGGAATACCTAAAGTCCACTTAGCCCCAATCAAATATGTCCTTAACCTAGCTGCTAGGCTCATCAATGACCTCAAACGGTTTGATCACATCTCCCCTACCCTTAAAGCCCTCAATTGGCTTCCCATTGAAGGCAGATCCACCTATAAGACTGCCTGCATTAATCGCAAAGCCCTGCATCAACTCACCCCGCCGTACCTCACAGATAAACTCATCAAAGCAGGCTGTTCTCGAACTCTCAGGAGCTCAAACACACTTGTTCTTGTTTCTCATCTGTTAAACATGAAATCCACTCAATCAAGTTCCTTCTCCGGAAACGCACCTACCATCTGGAATGCACTTTCTAAAGAACTTCAGTGCAACCCCTCCTACTTCAGCTTCAAAAAAGACTTCAAACTACACCTTCTCGACAAAGTCTGGGGCCCTTAAGCCCTTCTCTGGGTACGTATCCCAACCCGGTTTCCTACTGTTTAGGACCCCCCCCTTCTCATCTCCGGTTTCCCTTTCTCCTCCCCCGTTTTCACTTCCTTCTTTTCTTCAACCTCTACCTCACTTATCCCCTTTATAGGCCCTTCCTGATACACTTTATCTTTCCCTACCCCCTCACAGCCTCTCACCACTCTTCTATCCTGCCCCTCTCTTTTCTACTCCCCCCTTTCTCCATGACATACCTCTCTTCTCTTGACTTGCTGCTGAATCTCGCACTTTGTTTTAACCTGATCGTATAAATTGTGGTTATCTATTGATTTTTAGGACGTGTATGTTACCTCATTATATTTTTTTGCTATTTTTATAGCTACTCATGTGACCCTTGTAAAGCGCTCTGATACCCCTGGGTCCAGCCAGCACTATATAAAACCTTTAAAATAAAATAAAACATAAATATAATATACACTATTTAGTAATAATATTATTTGTTAACATTATTTTAAAGACTATAACACAATCCTTTAGAGACAGGAGGCAAGGGATATAGGGGTATGGGATAGAGAAGTGTCTTGATACTAGTACATTACATGAATAACCCTATTCATTTACAAAAAAAGATAACATTCTAAATAAATAAAACTTAAAAAACATTAAACAAAAATTATTCCATTTAATAAATTCATAAAAAATGTAACAATTATGTAATATTTAATTTGCAATGACTTCTACCCTATGCACCTACAAAACTAGCAACCCGCACTTAAAATAAAGTGAAAGTAAATAAGTATAACACAATTACATTATTGATAATCAAGTATTTAATTCATTAAAAATTAATAGTCAATTGTTAATTCATTATCACTTAATCAGCATCCCATCCTATGTATAGCAGCCCACATCTCATAATATAACCAAAATGTATAATGTTTACACAATTTGTATAGTTATTAATCAATTACATATTTAATAATATATTAACAATTATTATTTTTAGAGTAATATTTAATTAGCTGTATACTACTACAATCATAGCAACCCACAATGAAAATGTAGCTAAAATAAATCAATATTACATAATGCACATAATTAATATTCAATTCAACAACTAATAACAGATTAGTAATTAATTGCTAATTAATTATTGCTTAATTAACTTCCCACCCTATGCCACTGCAAACCCAGAAGCCCACACGTAAATTATAAATAAAAAATATGATTATTACACAATTTACATGTTTAATAATCAATTAAATAATTAATACTGAAGTATACATTAAATGCTAATTAATTATGTCCTAATTATCTTCCCACACTATACCCCTACAAACTTAGAAATAAGTATAACAAATCAATAAAATATAATATACATAATGAACATCAATCATATACTTACTTAAAAATGATATATTAATTAATAATTAATTATTACCTAATTAACTTCCCACTCTATCTCCCTACAAACCAAACAACACACTACAACACTATAAATTACTACTAACAATTAAATTAACAATTCTAAATCACTTAAAATAGTATAACACATACTAACACAGAAAAAAATATATATACTAAAAACACATTAAATTAATTAAAATTATATATTTTTTACAACTATATCATTGACAACGATATTCCCAACAATTATATTACTTACCTGAAAAAACAATATTCTCGACAACAATATTTCTGAATCACAATATTCTCTGATCACAATGTTTTTTTTTCTGATATGTCTTACAACTCAATATTTTGTCCAAATACTGCTAGAATAGATGGGGTCAAACACATAGCAAACCTAAAATACTACTAAATACTTCAAGATATATCAAGATCGATTGCCTTGCAAATGTTCTATCCTCCATATTTTCCAGGACACTCATCATCATCATCTACTTTCAGGTGACTCTCTGATCTTTCTTCTATTCTTCCTAGTAATTGTTTATATCTACAATAAGTATAGGTGGTTGAATCTGCATCACATAAACTTGAATCAGCCTCTACTTATTCATACTCAACAGCCCCTCCAATAATCTGATTCCGGTTCCTTCTCATTTCGCCAGACACTACCTCCCAAGAATCTGCATTTCCTCCATCGCCCAAGAACCAGTCTTATACTTCCTGATTCTTCCTCAGCTGAGCAACAGCAGGGAGCTGAGGGAAGTGTAAATGTGTCCAAGAATGGTGTCATCTCAGAGCAGCACGCTGCAGAGACTGGTGCTGGGGGCAAGGCTGCAGCCTGAATGGTGATGTGGTGGAGCAAAAACAGGGGCCATGCACAAGAAGACCATTGCAAAGTTAATAATAGCAAGGAGAAAGCATGCGCCCACCACCACAACAAAACAGGACGCACACATGTCCTAAGGGAGGGGGCCATCGGCTAACACGCAAGAAAGACGGGCAGAGGTCGGTAACCCCACCCGAGAAATAACTCACAAAGGAGAGGGAGTCCACATCTATGCCCCCAAAAAGACAACCA
Source organism: Lissotriton helveticus (assembly GCF_964261635.1). Lineage (NCBI taxonomy): Eukaryota > Metazoa > Chordata > Amphibia > Caudata > Salamandridae > Lissotriton > Lissotriton helveticus. The sequence goes on from NC_136070.1 coordinate 1,173,636,215, forward strand.
ATACAGTGTCCATTTACTTTGTTCCAAAGGAGAAAAAAGACACAAGTGCACGACAGGCCACAGAAGGAGAAATGGAGCTCACAAAGGAAGACTTGGGGCAAGACCTGGCCAAGTGGGGACATCTGACACACCAATTTCCTAATAATGGCCACCATGAGTGGGCCCCTTTCCAAAGCACTCCTTCTCCCCTTGTTGGGGAGGGATCCAGCATGTATGCCCTGAACTCTCGGAGACCCCTCTGAGAGAGTCCACAGCAACAAGGTAGTCTCACACAGCGGAGGCCTGGGTTTTTATCCCATTACCACTGGGAGCACAGCACAGTACACCGTGACAGGCACGCTCATTGGAACTTTTGGACTATGCCCCCTAGGTGGAAACTTTAACCTTTCTGTATGTACTGCGGTGCAACCTTTGACTGATGACCGGTGGTGCTGTCCCACGCAGCTCTAGAGGAGTTTGGCTCTGGTTCACCTCTCGGCCGTCATCTACACAGCCGGATGTCGGGCACTGTTTTTCCTCATCTTCCCGTTGTGCCTCCTACTCGCTCTCCCTCCTCTTACCTCCATTATTCTCCGTCTACGTCCCCTGTTACTTCCTTCTCTCCCCTTGCCTATTTTTTTCTTATGTTCATGCTATGATTTTGTACTCATATAATTCCTGTTACTACGCTCCAGTAACTGATGTAACTTTGTAACTATGTTCTGAAACAATGTTTCTTCCTCATGTAAAGCGCTCTGATACCTCCAGGTCTAGCCAGCGCTATATAAATCTCAATAAATAAATAAATAAATAAATACTATTTTTGTACCCTAAGTCTTATGCAAGTTCAGTCTAGAATGTCCTCAGTCATTGACCCACGTGTTATGTGCGTGGTACTATACTCTCGGCATGGATCTTGGATTCTTATGATGTTCTAGACCCCTGGGTCTGTGGTGTGCTGTCTTGTGGGCAGTTGGAGGTTGGCAACAGACGGAGCTGGATGCTTACTGGTGGTGCTGTATTTATACAAATAAACTACAACTTTCTACTACTTCGGATTACGTGCATTACTTAACAATGTTGGCAATGATCTGGGGAACAGCACCACTCGGACCTACTTGTGCATCTTTCTATTGGATTACATTTTTAATTTCATCCATTCTGAGGATTCATCATTTGGTTCATCACTTTAGAGTGAGAGCATCGTTCCCTTCCTGTGGATTGTACTTTTTCAATTTTGTTTTTAAAAGCGTACTCACCGTTGCTGGTGAGCTTCTTTTGCCTCGAGATTCCTCCGGCTGCCATTCTCCACTTGTTCCAAGTGATAATATTCAACTCCGTTCCAGAAGAGGAGCTTTGTTGCTCCTACGGCAGCTACTCTATGGGTATTCATACCCTTACGTTCAACTCATTGGTTTCACGTCTGCTGCTCTACGGGTATTCCTACACCTACGTTTCACTCATTCGCTTAACGCACTACATCATAACGCAATTTACGTGCCACCCTCTTTGATCAAGTTTCACTTTGCAATTGCTTCACATCCTTGCTAGCAGCATTGTTTTCGCTACGTTTATCTCGTTGTTTTTATACAACGACATCACGCACGATACGCGCCCTCATTTCTTTTGTTATTTCTACAAGTTGTGCACGTTATTTGCTTGACAACCGTCTGTACTTAATGAATTGTTTGTGAAATTCACTCACAATCCAACTTTCTGAAACAACATAGGTGAGACGTTTTCATTTTGGGTAAACTAATATATGTATCTTTTCTACATAAAAGGGTGAAGTTTGGACATTATATTTATGGCGAACAATTCCCTTTTTTTTACTTTTGCAGATTTTTCCATACAACAGTATCTACACAGAATTACAGTTTAGCTCCTCCTCAGTGTTTCTGACCAGCTGGTGGTACTCCCTGCATGCAATGGCCAGAATGGAAGGCATATTTTCATAATTATATCGACACTTTGGATGTTAAGGGGAAAATGTCACCTGCAGAAAAGAAAGGAATATTTCTACATTCTGTTGGTCCTGAAGGCCTTAAAGATTACAATCAAATGACTAAAGTTGGTGGTAGTAGTGATCAAAATGTTTTTACTGCCGCAATTAATGATTTTGATCGTTATTTTTCACCTAAGGTTTGCATTGGCATTCTAAGATACAAATTGTTTTTTGAAAGTAAAATACAGATGATTCAGTTGATAGTTATGTGTCTCACTTAAGAACACTTTCTCTTGATTGCCAATTTGGGGGGTTACAAGAAGATTTTATTAGAGACCAAGTGGTAATGCATGTAAAAGATACCTCTATTCAAGATAGGTTGTGGGTTAATGGCAATTCCAAACTTGTGGATATCTTAGCTATAGTGAGAAAGGCAGAAAAGTCATGCAGAAGTGCTAAAGAAATTAAAGTAGAAGATAGTAGCAAAATGAGTAACATTGTAGCCAAAGTGGAAGGTGCTGGAGTCAAATTTAATTTTAACTGCAAGTATCTACAAAGGAACGTAATAATGTTTTCCACAAAGATAAACTCAGGGGTGTGATAGTAGCTTACACTTGAAAATACCAAAAGTTGTCCTGCCATTAAACAAAAGTGTTCAGTGTGTGCCCTTTATAGGACATTTGGCTAAAGTGTGCAGGAAAAGCAAAAATAAGAAAGAAAAATGTGTGGAAGAAGGTGAGTCAGGTGAGAGTGATTATGACAGTAAAGACAGGGATTTTGAGCGGTCATACATGTTGTATATTAGAGAGGACCCTTCTGTACTTTTAAACATTGATAATACTGCTGTTAAAAAGAAACCTAGCTGTGATATAATGATTGGTGGAGTGGAGATACAAATCTACGCTGATTCCTTATTCCATAATAAAGGAAAATGTATGGAAATCCCAATATGTAGACAAACTTGGATCCAAATTAGATCCTTGTGACAGGAGAGAAGATTGAGATGATTGGTTTTCGTTTGCTTGTCTTTAAGTTTAAAGACTGTGAATGCGTAGCTAAATTGTTTATATCCAAACATGCACTTTCTGTTCTTGGATGGTTTGAGCAAGGGAAACTTGACATCATTCTCAATCTCAACAGTCCTGACCCTGTCATGGTCACTGGAGAACCTAACAAATGTAGTAAAGATATGTTAAATAGGTTTCCTGAAGTTTTCAGGTAGTATTTGAGAGTTAATTTATATTAAACACAAGATTGTTTTAAAGCACAATGCATGTCCTAAAATGTACAAAGCCAGAAATATCTCTATTATGGTGAGGAATGAAGTAGAAAAAGAACTTAATAAAGTTGTTGAGAACAACTTCATAGGGAAGATTGAATCATTCTGAATTGGTTTGACTCATTGTAGTTGACAGACAAGCTAATGGTAACATCAGATTATGTATTGATTTGCACCATTTTAACAATAACATTGTGGTCGATCAATTTCCTTTATCTTGTATTCCTGGGATGTTGGCTTTGGTTGGTAAAGCTAAGTTCTTTTCTGCATAGATTTGTCAGCTGCCTATCACCAAATCGTTCTGCATAATAGTTGTAAGAGATACACCTCATTTATTACGCCATTTGGATGTTTCCAATCTAAATGAATGCCTTTTGGCTTTGCGTCATCTGCAGTTGATTTCAGTGGATTATGCACAACATTTTTGGTGATTGTAAAAATGAGCTTTATTTCCATGATGATATCCTTGTTTTTGGCAACAACTAGACTGTTCATGGCCAGGCATTAGACGTAGTTTTAACTGTGAAACAAGCAAAATGTAAATTTGGTGTTAATTCTGTAACGTATCTAGCCTATATGCTTTGTGAAGACGGGATTAAACCCTGACCTTGTAGAAGCAATTCGACTGGCACCGTCCCCAAATTCCAAAGATGATGTACGGTCATTTCTGGGTTTAACTCAGTTTTACTCCAAATACATATTAACATTTTCTTGTAGAGTTTTCAGGATTAGACAGTTATTGAAGAACAAAAGTAAATTTATAATGGATGCTGAACGTGAAAAAGAATTCGAAGATATGAAGTCAGCCATTGAAAATGCTACTGCACCTAATCGTTTCGATCCGCAGTTGTCTTTTATTATTACTACAGATGCGAGTTCAAAAGGATTGGGAGCCTTATTGGCACAAAGAATAGAAAAGGGTGGTGAAGCCATAATTGTTTATGCTTTAAGGGCCTTATCTCCTTCTGAGGAGAAATATTCTACAATTGAAAGGGAAACCTTAACCTGTGTGTGGGCTCTAGAACATTTGAGTGTTTGTTTGGGGAAAGGATTGTGAAATGAGGAGTGACCATACATCTTTGGTGCGTTTAATCACTATCGATGGAATGATCAAAGCTTCTGCTAGAATTGCAAGAATGTCCATGAGGTTACAGGATTTAATTTATAAAATAGTTTATGTTCCTGGAAAGGACAATGTGACTGCTGATTTCTTATCCAGAATTCCTTTACCTCTCAAAGAGTGTGTTCAGAATTCATGGGATGATTTTCAAATCGCGTTAGTGAATAATAGAAGGTGTTTTGCCCATTAAGAGTGAGAATTGGTGTGCAGAATATTTGAAAGAAGGAAATTTATATGAAGTCCAAAAGTGGCCTTCCAAGAAAGATCTTACTCTTGAACTTCTGAATTTTTTGGGAGGTGAGAAACACATTATACTATACTAATGGTACCATTTGGAGAGGAGATAATGCTGTACCTCCCACTGGCATGAGACATGTCATTGTTATACATGGGCATGAGGGTCATAATGGTTTCACAAGCTTCCACCCCCGCCCTCTCAAGGAAAACCTACCGTTTGGTCAATTCCTACGAATACGGAGAAACTGCACCAACGTGAGTGACTACAAATCACAATCAGCCGACCTGGCCACAAAACTAGAAAACCGTGGCTATCCTAAGAACATCGTCCGTAAAACCCAGAAAAGGGCGAGAAATCAGAACCGTGACGCCCTCCTAGAGACCCACGTAAAAGAGGATTAGGAACAACCCATTACCTGTGTTACAACCTATAACACGGCGTCAAACGAAGTAGCTAAAATCATTAAAAAACATTGGAGGATAATCAACTCTGGCCAAAGGAAATGGGACACACCAAGATTTGCCTACAAGAGGAACAAGAACCTGAAGGACCAACTGGTGAGCACCCGACCCAGACCACCGCTCAAACAACCTATGAACACTGTTCTAAATGCATGGGGACTGCCCAAAGTCATCGGACACTACCCCTGCAATGACTGTAGTGTGTGTCACCTGACTACACACACCAAAACTCTGAACCTCGAGCCCAATAAAATCTGGACCCAACTCACCCACACCAATTGCAACTTGCGCAATGTAATATACCTCCTGACCTGCACATGTGGCCTCCGTTACGTGGGGATGACCACACGGAAAATCAAAACCAGAATAACCGAGCATCGAAGTACCATAAGATGCAAGAAAAATGTGAGTAAACTAACTAATCACTTCATCACCCACTGTCACACACCCAATGACTTGAACTGGACGGTGATTGAGCAAATCCCCGAAAGTACCATTGAGAATGACAAGAAACTCCTGGGCAAAGAGCAGCGATGGATATATCGCCTTTCAACAGCTACCGATGGTCTTAACGATGCCATCCCCTGGAACTCCCTGGCATACACGTGACCTTTAGACTGTGTCCCCACCATCCTGACCATATATATCCCTTTGAGGATAGAGCCTCACGCCGTCTAATACTGTTGTTATAAATCCAACCCGTGTCTATGGCTTTGACTCTGTGCCACCAGAATCCGAACATATGACTGAAGTGTTCCCAGGCGGCACTTATTAGACACTTGCAAATGTATTAATCACCTCCCACACATGCACGAATACACAGCACGGGCACGCTCCTAGTGCGCGCATGCGCGGAGATAACACTACCTTCCGCGCATACTCTATGCCAACGCTCTGCACTACGCATGCGCGAATGCGCGTAGATAACACTACTTTCCGCGCATGCGCTATGCCAACACTCTGTACCACGCATGCGCGAAGACTCACCGCTGCTCTTCACGCACCTGAGCGCCCTCGCGAGCGCAATGACTCGGCAGATCGAGTCTCTCCACCCTTTCCCCTACTATGCAGGTGATAACAATCATACAATCAACAACAGTATAAAACCTCCACCACAATGGCCATTACTCACCGGTTCTGCGAAGGAGGCACTACAGGTCCAAAGCAGGCTCTGGCCAGCAATTCTGTGAGTATGATGATCGACCATCTTCATCACTGGTAAGCGCTTTTCTCTCCCACAGGTCTCCCCGAAGTCTAAGTGGCAAAATCCTCATTTTTACCCCACAGGGTCAACCCTTGCCACTTCTCAACCATGAAGTAGCACAATTCCAAAACTAGCGTAAGAAAGAATTTATGCGTTTTCTTTTTCTTTTTCTACCACTAATGCACTATTTAAGTACATACCGTGTTTTAGCCACTTCACCCTCGAAATCCAGTGCGAACCCCACAATAATGGTACCACCCATACCATTACACTATAGCTGCTTATAGCCAGCACCAACAACGCTATAAAGTCGGCAACCAGATGTATACACTGCTATACAGTCAAGTGACTCTCCTTTTCCTTGTATGTCTTTGTCCTTGTCTTTATATGTTATATGTACAGGTGTTTTGAGAAGGGAATCCCCCTCTCACACATAGAAAAACACTTTAGGGCGTGTATACACATAGTCTGTAATACACACCCACTAGTTTTAATCACATACACGTATTTTAACCCGTCCTGAAGAAAGCCAGCATAGTCATAAGGCACTGGCTGAAACATGTTGACATATTCCAGGATGTGAGAGGTCGTAACTCGCCTCTAACATCCAACAGCCTTATTTAAACCACTGACGGTGACCCAGCTATTAAAGTCTAATTTGCCTCCGGGCACTGGGATCCCCGCCAAGCCGTTTTAACCCACTTTTTATAACACCCTTCACCGCACACTCAGCGACATACCTGCTCCGCTGTAATCAGGCGTCGAAGCACACCCGGGACACGCTAGGTGTCACTGGGTGGGCCCGATGATGAAGCATGCCACCAACTAGGTTGGTGGGTGAGGGCTTCATGAGCACACCTACCAGGTGCCACTAACCCGTGACAATACATACTTGAGTCCTTGAACTAAAAATTAAATCAATTTTTGTTAACTTTGTCTATTCCAAGCTAGTCTCCTTTTGATTAACTACATCGTTAAAACAAAGCAATCAGTCAAAACAACGTTTTAGTGGCCAAGTCTGGACATTTTAGTGAACATATCGTTAGAGATTGCGTCAGTTGGGCTAATTCTGACAAGTCTTTGAGAACTTTGAAATCCAATATGGGGAAACATTTTGTTTCCAATGGTCCTTGGGAAACTATTGCCATTGACATCATGGGTCCCATTGGTCCTTTGAGCAAATATATCGTGGCAGTCATAGATGTATTTTCTAAGTGGCCTGTCATAAACGTGGTTGAAAGAGTAAATACTGATACTGTCTTGCTGTTCTTAGATGAATATTTATTGAGGAAGGTTTATCTATACGAGTCATTAGTGATAATGGAGAACATTTCCTATCTAATAAGTTGAAAGACTATTTTCAAAATATTGGTGTCATACATTGTACTACTTCTCTATATAAGGCTAGTGGGAATGGGATTAATGAGAGATTCAACAGAGTATTTAAGGGCACTATACAAATGGCTGGTGTTGAAGATGACAAATGGGAAGTTCAAGTGGTAAAAGCCATGTGGAAGTATAGGACTACTCCCAGTGATATGACTGATTGCTGCGCTCCTTTTGAGATTATGAGAGGCAGATTACAGAGGATTAAAATTAATCCATTTTGGTTAATATCTTCTAACAAGTGTCATATTTATTTAGATAAGGTTAGGAAAAGGATTGAGAGAACCCACATTGTCAACAAGCACAGGTTCGATTTGAGAAAAGGCTCTAAAAAGGATCAGATTATTCAAGTTGGAATGCTAGGTAAAGTTAAGAAACCTTGGATAGTATATGAAGGAGAAAGCCAGTTTATGGGACCTTTGTTGGAAAGGATATTTAAAAAAATTCTGTCAGCCTTTCTAATGGTAAAGTATGGAATTTAAACAAAAAATTGATGTGCTCAAGGGCAACAAAGAATTATAAAAAGAGGTACACAGTGCACCCAAGCATGGTTTTGACATTGAAGACACTGTCAGGGATAGTACCATTGATGTCTGCAGCAATAAAGAATATAGTAATCAGGGTACTGGTTGCTCTGATATTGTTAGTGTTTCTACTCCTAAGGTTTCTAACAGTTCTGATAATGCTCAGGAAAAAGAAAGTCTTTCTGTTCCTCAGTTTCCAAAAGCTAAACGCTTATGCAAAAAACCTGTATGGTTTTCTGATTTTGCCACTCGCATTAGAGATAAGTTGTACTCATGATATTTTTTAATGTATTTTTTTTGTTTGTTATTTTGTATAAAGGGGGAAGATGTATTATGTGTGTGGTACTATGCTCTCTGCACGGACCTTCGATTCTTAAGATGTTCTAGAGCCTTGGGTCCGTGCCATGCTGTCTTGTCGGCATTTGGAGGTTGGTAACAGACGGAGCTGGATGCTTACTGGTGGTGCTGAATTTATACAAATAAACTACGACTTTCTACTACTTCAGATTACGTGCATTACTTTTACACCAACACTCTAGATACCCTTGCCACATACTGCATTGCCTATCTGGCCCAGACCAAGAAGCTTATTTATCCTTTGACAGGCTGTATACTCTTCTGTCATTACAGTGGAGGGAAGCACTTTGCTGCCAAAGCTGCTGCCAAATTTAGAGGTCTCTGTCAGCAGGCAGGGTTATCTGTGCCTTCTGCAGAGTCACCACCATGGTGTCTCGATTAGCACTGAAGCTTTCCTGCGCAAATGCAATTTTTAATACGCAAACACAGTAGATTTAAAAAAAAAAATTTTAAACAAACTCCCAAAGCAGGAGGTTGCTATTGAAAAACCCCAAAAATAATAATGGCCCAAATACACTTGGAGTAAACCATGGTATCTTGATTTTACTCTTTGGGACTGCCAGGCTTCCCATGTCAGTCCCAAACAGCCTGACGCCCATTGACCGGTGGCCCAAAGTCAGTTTGGCCATTAGTAAAGGGTTTCCACCAGTGGTCTATGAGTATTGAGTCCACCAAATAGTAAACAAGCCCGATAGTCTACTCTATTCCAGCTCCGACTATTCTCCACATTCTCCCTCACTTCCTCTTATCTCATCTCTTTCTCTACCACCACTCCTTCCCAGGGCATTGCAATCCCCTATTGGTCCTGCCACGATTCTCTTTTATTACACTCGCCTAAATTTCACTTGTTTCTTGTTTAACAAAATGTAAAAAATATCAATTTGCTTAGCGGCGTATTTAATTGAATACACAAAAGATGTATCTTTCTATTTCTGTTTCTGTAGTATAGAAATATGTCTCTGTTTTAATGTGATTTTGTATATTTTTGCTTATTGAAGTAATATATGTTAGCATTTTAATGAAGTTAGCATGAACTCTGTTTTTAAAGTGCAATATCCATTTCATTTTATTGTTATGTACTTACTTTGTGAAATTGAATAACCTTTCAATTTACTATCAGCTGTTTACGTTCAGGAAAACAGTAAGATTAAGAATTTTCATTTTAATAGCTAGTAAAGAGCATCTATGTTGTAAATTGGAGAAAAACATATTTTTATTTTATCGGCCAATATAATGTAGAGTACATTTTTACTTAATCATACATTTCCACGTTTTATTTTTCAAGTTTCAATTGTTGCTTAGGGCATTGAGCATATTGAAAGTTTTATCCTCTAGAAATGGAGAGAGTTTGAAGCACAAATAGATTCATAATATTCTCAATTGCCAGAGTTTTTGTTTGCCTCATTTATACATGACGTTAAAGGGACAGTAGAAGCCCTGTCAGCCATCGTGGAACTTTTGTATCCTGAAAATGATGGCAATTGGCCAGCCCAACAGATGGCGTGCATGCAAACATTCCACGCCACAAAGACGAGATAGATCCCATGCCTGCTTATCAGTAAGAGATTAACACGTTATCAACATGCAGGGAGATTACTGCCAAAATATCAGTGACACTTTTGCTATGGATACTTGCAATGTATCTCCATTGTTGAGAATTTTCACCTCTGATCACTACCTGTCATGGTCGTGTAAGTTCCTTCCGATGAAAAAACTGCGTTTGTAAATCCGTTTTTATTATGCCACTGTAGTCCCACATAATTTACAAATGTAACATTACTTGTCAAATTTTGCACACAGGTGATTGGTTTCAGCATAAAATCTCATTGAGAGAAATTTTTAGCTTGAAGTAATCATCTGCAGTACCTTGTTTAACGTTTCAAAGCAAGGGTTGACCTCAGCTAAAAAGTCACGTGCAATACCAGACAAACCTGTTTTGACATCTTTTGTAATTTCACATAATTTTCTAAAATATATTAGAAAAACAGTTACTCAGATTTTGTAAATGTCTTAAAAAACTCCATAGTGGCAGTCATTTTATATCCTGAAGCACCTTCAACCATTACCGTGAGGAAGTTGGTACCTTCCTCACACTGAGAGATTAAGGGCCAGATGTAGGTAATTCTAATTTACCGATTCATAAATACCGAATTTTACCGATTCGGTATTTATGAATCGGTAAATAAGAATGTAGGAGATGTAGGTACATTTTTATTTACATTTACCGAATCGGAAACATTCGGTATTTACGATTCGGTAAATACCGAATCGGTATTGCCCATTGATTCCTATGGGCTGTGAAGCCAATAGGAATCAATGGGAAATACCGATCCGGTATTTACCGAATCGGTAAATACCGAATCCTGCAAGGGTGCAGGGGGTGTCACTTTGACACCCTCTAGCACCCAGACTACAGGCATGTGTGCCATGTGGCACACAGACATGCCCTAAGGGCATGTCTGTGTGTCGCATGGCACAGGTGTGCATGCACAGATGTGCATGCACACCTGAATTCGGTATTTTACCACCCAATAGGATTGTGTGGTAAAATACCGACTCTTAAGGGGCTGTGGCACTCTGTGAAGTGCCACCTACATTTGGATTTACCAAATCGGTAAAAATACCGATTCGGTATTTTACAGAATCGGTAAATTTACCGAATCAGTAAATTTACCGATTCTGTAAAATAATGGCCCCTACATGCCGAATCATAAATACCGGTCGATAACGGCCGAAATCGGCCGTTACCGACTGGTATTTTGGCTCCTACATCTGGCCCTAAATCTCTAAGGGCCAGATGTAGGTAATTCTAATTTACCGATTCATAAATACCGAATTTTACCGATTCAGTATTTATGAATCGGTAAATAAGAATGTGGGAGATGTAGGTACATTTTTATTTACATTTACCGAATTGTAAACATTCGGTATTTACCGATTCGGTAAATACCGAATCGGTGTTGCCCATTGATTCCTATGGGCTGTGAAGCCCATAGGAATCAATGGGAAATACCGATTCGGTATTTACCGAATTGGTAAATACCGAATCCTGCAAGGCTGCAGGGGGTGTCACTTTGACACCCTCTAGCACCCAGACTACAGGCATGTGTGCCATGTGGCACACATACATGCCCTAAGGGCATGTCTGTGTGTCACATGGCACAGGTGTGCCTGCACAGACGTGCATGCACACCTGAATTCGGTATTTTACCACCCAATAGGATTGCGTGGTAAAATACAGACTCTTAAGGGCCTGTGGCACTCTGTGAAGTGCCACCTACATTTGGATTTACCGAATCGGTAAAAATACTGATTCGGTATTTTACAGAATCGGTAAATTTACCGAATCGGTAAATTTACCGATTCTGTAAAATAATGGCACCTACATGCCGAATCATAAATACTGGTCGGTAACGGCCGAAATCGTCCGTTACCGACTGGTATTTTGGCTCCTACATCTGGCCCTAAATGAGGCCGTAACTTTTGCAGCCATTGGTTACAGACCACGGTCTGAATCAATGTTTATAAAAGTAATAGCAAGAGGAACAGATCTCATTGTCAGCTGATAAAAAAAAGAAATTTCCCAGGCAAATCCTCTCATTAAGAGGGCGACTGTGGGTCTCATTTATGAAAGGTGACGCATCGCTGCGTGAAAACAGTGATGCACCACTTTTCATTGCGCCCTCCTTGCGACATGCTGGGTGCATCATATTTACAGTATGACACATCATGTCGCAAGGAGTTACAGATACGTCAGTATTTCTGACGTATCTGTAGGCGCAAAAATGACGCATTGGGTGTATCACAAAAGTCACACAACTCCACACATGGGTCATTTTTACATGGGCAAGTTCCATTTCAAATGTTCCTGCATCAGTCTTACACCTGCTGTGAGGCAGGCGTAAGATATTGATGCATTTGCGTCCTAGAAGTGACGCAGTAAAATCTCATAGATTTCACTGTGTCATTTCTACGAGGCTTCCTTGCGTCAGAACGCCCACTCTGCATACATTATACCTGGCGCAAGTATAATGTGGCGCAGGGGTTTACACAGTGATGTATCTACCTAGATGCGTCACTTTGTAAATATGACGGAACATGGTGCATTGTTTACACTGCTGGTGCGCCACAAAAAGTGACGCACCAGCAGTGCAAAAGTGACGCAAGGGCTCATAAATAAGCCCCTGTGAATTTAGGCTAGAGGTACTAACATTCGGAATACTGATTTCCTAATTGTGATTCTCTCTGCATCGCAATTAGGAAATTCGTATTCCTAATGTCTGAAAAACTTTTGAGTGCTACCTAAGGCCCGATTCACAGAACTAACTTAAGACAACATCCTAAACTTACTACTTTTGGTATTCACAGAAGTTAGGATTTTGTCTTAAGTTTGTCTTAAGTCTGTCTTAAGACAAACCTAAGACAAAATCCTAACTTAAGTCTGTCTTAAGACAAACTTAAGACAAAATCCTAACTTCTGTGAATACCAAAAGTAGTAAGTTTAGGATTTTGCCTTAAGTTAGTTCTGTGAATCGGGCCCCTAGTGGGTTGCAAGTAGACCTATCTTGTGCATAGTAATGAGGTAGGTAGCAATTTGTGACCCATTAGGAATTGCATCCATCACAGGGATGGTGGCCTGATGAGGTCAGTAGACCCCAACAGGCCATATGTACAAAGAATGGGAGTAGCGATTTCCAAATAGCGATTTTATATGAATCGCTATTTGGAAATCGCTGTTCGATATGTATGAAACTTTTGTTTCATACTTGCGATTCCTAGTGGGTCGCAAATGGATCTATCTCATGAAGATTAAGGAGGAAGGTCACACTTTAGAACCCACTAGGAACTGCGGTCATCACACGGATGGTAGCCTGTTGAGGTCAACAGACCACCATGTCTCTGATTACGTTTCAATAAAGGTTTTTTTTTCTTGAAATTCAACCTGTTTTTTTGACAGGAAAGCTCAGACATGTTTCAACAATAGAAAATTAAATGTTTTTTTAAACATTTTTAAGAGCAGGCAGTGGTCCGTGTAATCACTACCTGCCCTTAAAAAAAAATTCTCAACATTCACAAGGGGAGGAGGTCCCATGGGGATTCCTTCCAATTTGCGAGTGCATTACCACCAAATTTGAGTTGGTGGTGAAGTGCAAAAGTTTTGCCACCACTTTTTGGTCACAAAACATTTGTGCATGCCAATGCAATTCAATATGTAGAAGGGAAACCCTAAGCTCGCCCCTTCCAAATACAGAATCACAAAACCCAAATTGCAAATCAGCCACAAGTTACCCTATCACAATTTGGTTTTTGTACATTCCAAAAAGCATTTTTCTGGTCACAAACGGTCCGATTCTTTGAATTGGTCTGTTTGCCACCGGAAAAATCTTCGTAAATTTGGCCACATTTCTGTGATTGCTTTTTGATAAAGTAATCTTTATTTTATGTATCCTATTTTCCTTAGAGTAAAATGGGATGCATTTAAAAAGAAAAAGTGAAACTTTCCAGTTTCATTTTTGAAGAATAGCAGTGGTCTCTTGGAACCACTGCCTGCTCTTAACAAATATTTTTATTTACATTCTCAAAGGGGAAGGGTGCCTTTAAGACTCCTTCCCCTTTGTGAATGGGCTACCTACCACCAGTATTACTATTTTGCAACCGGAATTCAGTCTCAAAACAGTAATACATGCTAAATCGATTTGGTATTTGGAATTGACGCCGTTAGCACTCCCCTTCCCTTAAGTTCCCTATACCGAATCACATATGCAAAATGCGATTTGATAAGTTACTAAATCACATTTTGTACATTTAAAAAAATTATTTTGCTTTGTACATCTGGCCGTATGTCTGTTGCAACACAAATGCTTGGCTCAGCTCCGTGAGAGCTCCCTTTCATTGCACCCCGTTCTATTGTTTTGAAATTTGAAACCAACTGCAACCTTAACACGTTATATTAAGGATTTCTTTTAATTTATAATTGAATTATTATACTGCTATGGGTAGGCCTCACAGGTGTGATACCAACGTACGCAGTGTTGTGAGAGTTCTAGCACAATTATATATCAACATAGGAATAGAGAGAGAGAGAAACACATGGACAAGCCTGTTATTTTAATAAAAACTTAAAAATCTGGGAGGGTCCCAAAGAAATATCTTTTCACAGTAGGATGGACTTTCAGAATTGAGAAAGCTATCTGAAGGGTTGGTAGCATTGGTTTCGGAGCAAAATTAGAATATACGCTGTCTTTTGTTGCCACACATCAGAACAGTTCGATCTTTCTATCACTACAGAAAACTCTGGGCAGTGACAGAGGTTGATGGTGGATAGATAAGAAGCGAGTGGGTGTTGCAGGGATGCTGAAGGAGGGGAAGGCATGTTGGTATCTACAATTGGGTGTGTTGAGCTGAGAAAGGAAGGTATGGGAAAGACTGATTTTCAATGAATTAAATATATGAATGAAACACTTAGATACCACAGAAGCATCTTGCCCTAGGAGAATGAGAGAAGAAAAGGAATAATTAATACCAGTGTCTTACAGAAGTTTCAGAATGGATCTCAACACATAGGTCACAATTGTCTTTGTATTTATTTCCAAAAGACTCTGCAATCTACCATTGCTCCAAGAGCACTCAGTTGTTGGTTCCATGCCTTAGAGGACTGAACTAAAAAAAGACTGTCCTCCTAGTCAGCATTTTTTAAATGGAGTATAATTGCCTTGGCCTCCAGGACAGATCACATAACACACCCTTGTGCCAGACAGAAAGGTTTAAAAAGTACTCTTTGCCTAACTGGAAGCCAGTGCTATTTATGCCTGGCTTCAGAGATGGGCTTGATTTTACACATTCAAAGAACAAGCCTTATGGCTGCATTCTGGATCAGTTGAAGCCTGGACAAACTTTCCAGGTAAGCACTGACAGCCGGTATTAACACAGTCGGTCCAGGAAAGGATATATGAGGCAACAACCACAGCCTAATACTCAGACAAGATGACACCAATTTATGTCTCCAATGGCAAGTCTAAATCCTAAGTGTTTCATCACATTGTCCAAGTTAGGAGGAGACCCCACGTTTACAGGCCAGGAGCTGACCTTCCAGAAAGATTCAGGGTAACAAATTACATTTTCAGTTGTGTCCTCGTTAAATTTAACAGGTTTTTACTCATCCAGCTTTGGCTTGCAGAACGTCAGGACTCATGAAGTTGCTGAATCTGTTCAGTAGGATGGTTGAAGCTGATTATCAGCATATTGCGAGAAGATGTATATGTGTAACGAAAAGGTTGAAAAAATACTGGTCGTAATGGAGAAGCGTTTGAGGTATTTAGAAAATGGTTAGAAAAAAAACAGGAGGTGCCACATCTACTATGTCTCTGGATGCTTTCAGCAGTATTATTATTCCATGAACGTTGTTTTTGGCCACAAAAATTAATAGTAGAAACTGGCTGACAAAAATGGTGAGGATGCTTTTGGTAATTGTTGTGGAAGGGGCACATGATGGGCAAGAGTAGCTCATATCTAGTGAACAACCTAAAAAGGTTTGTTTTAACAAACAATAGAGTATATAAATTGAAAATATCTCTCTATAGGAAAAGGTCAGTTAGATTTACAGTCAACAATAAATATTTTTTATTAGACAATCACAATTGTAGAGCATCATTTTGAGAATTGTCCCACCACTTACCCCAGATTTCTCTACGTTTTTTAAGGGATACTTGGGCTCTGTAAACCATCTCTTCTGTTGTAGTACTGTTGTAGTACAATAGTACATCCCTCTCAACATTCCCTCTCATAACGGCCTGTTTATAAATGCCAATACTTTACAATGTCTCTGTTGGCTCATGGTATCCCCTATTCCACTAGGTTTCTGTCTTGGTGTATGCAACCTCATTCATCCCCATCACCTCAAGCAGAGCATGTGCGATACCTCTCCAGTAGCAAGCAACAATCGGACAGTCCTTTATGACATGACAGTAATTGGGGGGATCAATACATCTCGTGTATTGAGCATTTGGTAGTTTACACACCTTCCATAAACATTCTGGATAGGATCAATGAAAGTACTTGAACCATACCATTCTAAGAAATTGCCAGTGTTCTGGCGGCCATTTTTGCTGCAATCTATTAATGGTCATCTATTGGTCCTACATCTTCTTCCCACTTTCCTTTAAAGTCAGTTGCAGGTCAGGTGAATCAACTAATAAAGAGAGGTATATCTGCAAAATTATTTTTGATCTGTCGTTCTCTCATACCTTCTGCTTTGCAGCACCTAAGGCAATCCCCTGACACAAGCGCATAAGTAGTCTTTTCTCAATTTACCTTCATGCCAGATGATCACCTATATGTAACTATTCAGCTGAGAAATTAACCGCCAAGGCAAGCAAGAAGGGTGACAATGGACACCCCTGCCTCATGTCTCTGTTAATTGTAAATTGTTGAAAGTACTCTACTTAACTTAACCTCGGGCTGTGGCACCGCATTCAAGATCTTCGCGTAACTGGGGCCAAAATTCATGCAAGCCTAGATATAGAACATGAAGGCCCAGTAGACAGATAAAAAAACTTCTCTATTTCTAATAATAGAAGTTCACCATCTCTTTGCAGGTTCTCCCTATGTTCCAATATTACATTAAGTTTAAGGCGCCTTCAACAGTGCTGAATAGTCCTCTTGGGTAGTAATCCATTTAGGCCCCCTCTCACTAATAAGCGATTATGTAGATTAACCCTGGGCGTAGTTCGCATAGTTGCGCTACACGTCGCTACGCGAAGAGCACTTCGTCCAGCGTGAGATACGCGTAGCGCTACACGAACTGCGTAGTGCGCTGTTCCCAATGATTGCACAGTGCCGGATGCTTGTCCACGCTGTGCAATCATTGAAAATGGCATCTCGTACAGTGCAAGCTGTCGTTTTCTGCCGCTCGACTAGATTTTTTCTTGAGCGGCAGCTTTCTCAACGCGGACTGGTAGTTTCTCATTGCGAGCAGTCGCGAGCATACGCGACCACTCGCAATGAGAAACCTGACCTCCCCACGTTGAGAATCCCCCCAGGAGGTTTATTTTCCTCATTAGCGATCACCAACTTGATGTTGGTGATCGCGAATGAGGAAAAAGTCTCGCCGGGATGTCATTATGCTCGCTCGCGGTTGCAAACTTGCCGTTGAGGCCCGGGACTGAGCAAAAAATGCCAACTACGCGATTTTGCACTGTGCTACGTGCAATTCACAAAGCGCGAAGTAGCACAAACTACGCAAACTTCACGAGCATAGCATAGTTGGCTGCCCAGGATTAATTTAGACATCCTAGTTGCCAAACCTTGGCTCTAATTTTGTTTCAGTATGAATACGAGGAATGAAGCAATGTGCACCAAAGTCCTCTGGAAGTTTATTCGGTCTCAATATGACAGATATGGTGGAACCCTGAAAATCATGTGAAAGTATTGTATTGTATTGTGCTTCATCAAATCGATCACTCAAATGCAGGTTCAGGAGTGAAGTGCACCACCTGAGAAAATCAAAGGGGATTTCACTTGGGATGGGTGACTTGTCTGTTGGCATGGAGGAAGCAGCTTGCTGATTTTTGTTCTTATTATATGAGATCTTTCAGTATTTTGTGCTCCAATGTGGACAAAGCATGTATTGGGAGATCTTTCCAGGTGGGCTTTTCAGTTTATAACTTAGAAATGGTGTATTAGGTGAACAGATTTTTATAGTTGGCTGCAAAAGTATTCACTATGGCTTCTGCTGAGAAGGCCAGTAGGCCAGATTGAGTATTAACACTCAGGATTATACACATCTTATTGGCAAGCCAGTACAACAATGTTCCTGGTATGTCTCCCATTTCACAAATGCTACCTTGGGTACCCAGGTGAGATATTCAGGGTTTTAGCTGGACACTCTGTAGCTCTAGCTTTCATAGAACCTCTGGGTCATCTCCAACTATGAATCCCCTCTATAGTCAAGGACAATGTGACTGCTGATCCTAAGGTCCACAGTCTCTTTTAGTTTGTCCTTTACTCTACCCCAAATATATGTCATGTCCCTTCCTCTCATAACCACTATAAAGGCATCCCACTGGGCCACCCTTGATGAAAAATAGTCCCGATTAATTTCAAAGTATTCAGATATCCTACCATGGAGAAGGTCTGCAAACGCGTATCTCCTGTCAGCCACCACGCATTGAAACGCCAAAGGCCCTTTTGACCCTGTTTAATATCACACAGAGTCAACTCCAATGCGGAGTTTTGAGTCGAACGTGTATGACAGATGACTGATTCTGGGAGAAAGAAGTAATTAGCCTTGAATGTGAGATATGGAAAAAGGAATAGCACTTGAACGGTTTATCTGATGGATGCATTTTATGCCAAATATTTACCATTGTCAACAAAGCTGGCCATCGCTTCACATTGGTCCGGCTCATAGACAAAGCAGGTTTTTGGTATCCAACCCTGTATCCATTATATAATTAAACTCCCCTCCTACTACTATTATGCATGTTGGAGAGCATCAAGAGTTGTGTGAGTCCAAAGGATAGCCTTGATTGAAGTAGGAGGAACATGCACACCTAATATTGTCCATGGCTCACCCTGAGAACCCCGATCACTATTGCAAACCTACCCAATGTGTCTGTATTGACTTCCTGTACTACCATTGGAAAGGATTTGAAAATGTTTTTTTGACCTAGCGAGAATCACTGCTAATACTTTTGTGATATACACAAGTGTAACCATGTCTTTCTAAAAAGGCGCAATTTGTGCCAAATAAGTGTGTTTCCTGAACCAATACTATAGCAAGGGTTAATAATTTAATATGTAGCACACACACCCTTCTTTTAACTTGTGTTATAACCCCATTAACATTCAAACACAGTTTTCTCTGGCCAGTGTGGGCCGCTTGCTCCTTTGCGAGGCATCTCTTATGGAAGTCGATTGTTTTGTAATATGTAAATTCCACCCTCCATCTGTGTAAAACAAAATATACATGAATGAAAACTTCCCATTCACAACCTCAAACTCCCCACATTTCCTCTCCAGAGGTATCTGCCACCCCAAATTATTATAACACTAAAGTATTCCCCTAACAGTTAAAAATTTGATTAATCACTTTTTTTAGGAGGGCTCCTTTCTGGACCCTAACAAGATTATATACATATAATCTGCAATTTCTCCTAGGAAAATAGCATATGATCTTATATATTAAGGATATATTGCTCATCTGATCTGCTGGAATATTTCTAGTATTGCAAAAAGAAGAGTGGGCGCACGAGGAACAAACAACACTCTGTCTGTTAACATGAGCTCTGGTCAATAAATGCCAGATGTCATTCTCATAGTTAACATAAATAGATCAATCCAATGGGAACTCCTCTATCTCAGACTATGTGACTGAAGTCACTCATTTAAGTGTTAGCTCATGTTCTGGAGCACCTGTCAGATTAGTAGTCGGGGACCCACTTGAGCTGTACCCTCTTAGATTCTGATTTCTGCAAATACTAACTTGTTTCCTGTGACCACGATTCTCAGGATCTGTAGAAGGCCCTTTTTGTTTTGAGCAATAAGGAGATTAGTTTTTCAATCCAGTGTATGTTTTATTACTCTTACAAACATCCCATCCTGTGATGTAGCAAACCTTAAAACCATTTCACAACCCCATTTTTTTTAATTCTTGTGGTAAGTGCTCGAGTGGGTGCACTCAGAGGGAGTCATAGCTCCAATGTGCGAGCCTGAGCCATAATGAAACAGAAGGAAAGCTTATCTGAAGGGAGGAGTGAACTGAGACACCTTTCCAAGAAATGCTACAAACCTCCATTCTCCCCTCCCTCTGTAAATTCCACTAAACGTACATTATGCAGTGGGAATGTCCCTCAGCATTCTCCACCCTAAGGCACAGTTCAAGGTTGGTAATTTGTTGTTTTTAGCCTGTCATTGTGAGGGTTTTAACTGAGTCTTCCTACACAGACAGCTGACTGTTCACTTCTGTCACTCGGTCCACTATGTTTCGCACGCCTTGATGGAGCAAACTCACTTCCAATCCTACAGAGCATATTTGTGCCTCCAGAGCTTGTATGGATCTACTAATAGCATGAAGGATTTTATTTGTGGGACAATTTGGGTTCAACCACATAACTGCAGTTGTTATTGGCTCCATCATCACTCGATCAGAAGAAGCACGTTGCCCAGTGATTGGTTTCTTACCATTCAGTTTATTGGTCAGGCATTAGCATTCAGGGAACCATGAGGTGACTAAATGTCTTTATAGAAATTTACAGTCTCTTTTGCTGACTTGGCTAGGGAGTGTATTGTCATCTGCTATGTGGGACCTCCCATTGGTGGTGACTGCTCTACAAAAAGGACATTTTGAGATTGTTAAGCAGGAGCATTTGGCTTAGGATGCTAAAGAAATACCCGGGGAAGAAGCATCTTAAGGAGGCAATGGCTTGGTCTCATTGCACCCATTGGATCGTGCTCACACTAGAAGTAGCAATGTTTCTGCATTGGTCTAAGATTTGGGTTTTTCATAAAGGGGCCTTCAAGTGAGGTGTTTTCCTGATGCCTGAAAAGGCAGGCGAGGATCGACCCTATTGAAGCAGCTACAGCTAGTTGAATCTTTCTTCTCAGAGTAAGAAATGCACTAGCATGCAATAGACATTTTCTATACACACCATTATCAATTTAGAAGTTATTTCTGCATGTGTTTTGTTCAAAATAGTTGTGCATTTGAGGATTCATATTATGTTGTTATGTGTAGATAAAATCTAATTTCTACTCTTTATTATGTTTCTTTGCTACTTATGCTGAGGTGTTTCATTTGTTCCTCATTGAACATCTCCAGTTCAATTCCTGAAGATTTACAATATGGATTAGGTTCCATGTACCAAAGTGAGCCTAGAATCAACAGATCATTTACAAGATTCTAATAGTTTGTTAGTTTTCTTAATTTGCTTTGCTTCAAACGGAATTAGAAACTGAACCGGTCACTTTGTTCTTGGACAAGTGCCAGTTGATGTCTGTGAAAGTCTTTTAAGGAAAACAGTTTGTTTCCATTGCTTGTTTCACTGCTTAGACCATTTCTGTGGTATCATTCTGCAACCACAGCACATGTATTATGTTACCAAGCATGTATCATGACTATATGCCTAGTGGGTGTCAGTATTGTACCTGTCTCTGCCTTGCTTAACACCAGTGACCCCTTACAATTTACACAGTTTCTGTAAATTACGTTGCCTTAATAGTCAGAAAAATATGTTTTCCAATGACATTAATAAGTCAGAGATTTGATTTCTGTGCCATTAATTAGCAGACACTTTTTGCATTTGCTAATATATTTTAATGATCAGTTGGGTGTTCATTTTCATTTCAGAAGGTTCATGACCCTGCTTATCACGTTCTCCTAAGAAAGTGACAAACATGACAAACATGAGCCAGGACCATGTGAGGCCTGAAGCATTTCTGAGGATGCTTCTCCTATTTACGTCAACGAGTCATGGGCAACAAGATGACAAAAGTGCCCACCTCTATACACCCTTTTTCTCCAGTCCACAGAGCACTACATATTTGCTTTCAATAAACTGAGGCTTATTGATGTAGTAAGCAAGACAATGGGAGCTCATAATTATATTCCCAGTATCCGGACAAGCCTCAATGTGGTGCACATCAAGTGAAATGCATTTACCCATCTTAGGCTGTTGGAGCAACCTGAACTACACTCAATCTAATAGCAGAATTTACAGAGGCCCAAGAAATATGCAATCTACGGCCAAGAGCCTGCTGAGCCAAGGCTACACATCTAATAGTCATTGAGGGTGGTTAGTTGGCAACCTATAAAAAACAATAATTGCGAAAAGATCTTTGACTAAACCTTAGATTCCAAGACACTGGCTATCATAATCTTGAACTTGCATTAATATCTTCCTTTGTTGGGATGGCAATGCCCCTTCATGGTGAACAGGCATGTACCACTGTCCTGATTGCTTACTGTATGCAAAATGTCCTGACTTTTATTTTAGCCTTCCTGTCACACTAATCTAGCATGTGTGCAGAATCTCAGACCTGTCCATGATAATGCGAGGTTTAGGACCTCTTCTGTAACCATGAGCACACCAAGCACGCCCTCAAAGAGACAGTGGACACCTCTCCCTGTCTTGGGTGTATCACGTAAGGGGGTGGTGGCTGCTAATCATGGGTGCAATTCACAAAGGTAAACTGAGACAAAAGTCTAAGTTTGTGAATTTTTGTATTCACAAAGGGCATTTAAGACTAGTAAAGTTAGACATTTGTCTCAGTTAAACTTAAGTTGTGGTCTTAGGTTTAAGCAAAGGTCCTGGTCGGTGTTAAACTTAGGAAAATGTGCATAAAAGTGGGATAAAAATCACTCCACTTTGTTCCATTTCCAAGTTGATCATGAACAAGGACGGAAGTTCTCTTCAGAGTTTTTGCAGAGCTGCTGTGTGACCGGAGCTGTTGTATGCTTGTCAGTCAGCCTCCCCAAGGTGAGTAGACATCATTTGAAATATGCACTTTCTGATAGAGGTACCGAGGGTCTGCCTAGCAACTAGAAACCTGCTTACCTGCTGAGAGAGGCAAGGAGTCTGCATGGTCCTGCAGTAGGAGAGACTATCAGGGCAGGAAAGCCAAGCATGTTCCACTGGGAGAAATACCCAGAGAAAGAGTGATACTTGAGAGTTCCAAACCAGGGGCAACCCATACAGTGAGTGGGTCTCTTTTTCCAGAGTTATTCTGCCCACGTCTAAAAACATGCCAACTGATTAGGAATCTGAATTTATGGGATCAGCATAAAGTCACCTGTCCCCTGTGACAGAATACCAGGGAAAATAAAATTTATGATTGCCTGGACAGAAGAGAATATTGAAAAGAGGAGGTTTATCACCTACAGAACGTCATATCTATGCAGCTCCACCCCAAGTTGTCTAATCTAATTCCATGTGGAGTATTTCTGCTGTGTATTTAAAAGTACTTTCTTTTACATTAAAAAGCACAGGGTTAGTCTTTATGTTATGGTGAACGCTGGTTAGCTGTTGATTTCTGAGCACTTGCCCACACACTTCCTCTTTGAGAATCCTGTGACTGTTCCCTCACCTACCCTGATAGCCAAATGTGGAAAAGATTGTACTTGTCCCAGTTCAACAACAGTGCACAAGGCCACCAGTATAAAACATCCTCAATCACCTCACTTGATGCCTTGTAGCCCCTGTCTGAATTGTGTTCCTGAAAGGGCTTTTGACACCCTAAACAAATGTTAGTCTGCACCTAATTCCACTATCAAGTGCTTGCCCCAAAGGTTTTTAATATCTGAGTGAGAAAAATAAATGAATCTAGTTGTATATGTGCATTTAGCTACATTTAGGAATTAAGTATGGTTCAAAATCTTTGTATGGTGATGTTTTTGTAAACTTCAAGATTTTTACCCTATATTTTGGAGCATGTGTTTGCCCTTTATGCTTGTGGAGGGAACAGGTTTGTTAGAGAGCGGACACAATCCATTTTAAATTGATAATTTGCTTCATAGGGCCCAGTTTCAATGTATGGGGATATGTTACCTTGCAACACAGATTTATTCAAATAGCTACTGAACCATTATAATTCTATGACCATTTAGCTGATTACTGACTGGCATGACTATATTCTATTGCAAAATGTAAACAAAGAAAAATGTATATTAGAAGGTGCATTATCTAAGGTTATAGGAACATGTTTACCATATGAATAACTATAAGGACCTTAATGTCTAGAAATGTTGTGAATGTGGGCTACCGAAACCTCAATTGTGCTGTGAGAAAAATACTGTAAAATATGTATTCATGAAGTCCATAGGGATGGGAGACCTGAATGACGAAATGTGTATTATCACGAATATGTACTCCTGGGTTTTTGCTACCTGGGAACTGTTGGATATGCTACCAGAAACTTATAGTCTTACAAATGTTGGGTCCTAAAAGTCGTTCACAAATATATCACTTAATTGGAGAAAATCAGATATTATTTGTAGCAAATATTTAGGACATAATATTACCATCAGAAGATGAAAAAAAATCAGTAGCTTAGTAAAAGCTTGTACTTTAAAAAAAGGCTCACACAAATGTTTCAAATAAAGGAACCTTCCTGTCTATCAGACCTTTGTAGCTTTGGAGCTGAATAAAAGGAGGGTGTGAAGCAGGTGATCGGAAATGCTCTGAATGGCATTTGGAATTTCCTAACCCATGTCGGAACCCACATTTTTGACCGATTACAACAGAAGGTACCCCTTCAGTCTTTCTGACTCAGTTCCGACGGGCATTCGGAGACTCAGAGTTGGCCGGAACCCAACCGTACAGGTCTATGGACCGTGCTTTCCACCGATGTATTGCAATGTCGGATTCTGCCAGCCTTTCCGAATCGGTCTGTCCGACACAAAATGCCTGTCGGAAACTGACTTTGGGGGCCCATAGCAGGCCTCTGGTTGGGGCCTATGTGGGTACCCCTGGGACCCCTCTGTACAACCATGCATTGTGTGGCAGGCACTATGGGGTGCCCACCACAGGGTGAAAGGTTTTCCGCAACCAGATCTTTTTTCAATGGGGGCCTGTGTTGTCGGTGGGAACACAAGCCCCTATTGAAGTTAATGGGAGTCCAACTGAACGGTGTTCTGAAACATCGTAATCGGTCGGTCGGACTCCCTGAAGCCGAGTCGGCCAGAAGCGATTCTGACAAGGAGTTGGTCGGAATGCTTTTCTGACCGACATTGTAATAAGGCCCTAAGTGCTATTCTATTCCACTGAGCAAACGTTGATGCAAATGCTGAAGCATGGAAGCCAAATGTGACCTCTTTCAACAACTGTAAGATATGAAAATCTACATCATCAACAAGACACATGATGTTGAGTGACACTGTGTACTTAACATTTCTTTTGTAATCGGTGACATGCAGGATATCCAACTAATCTAAACACAACTTGCACGCACAGTTTGTTTCCTATGATGCAATCATTGGACAGTAAAAAAAAGCTGTTGTAAAGGTCATTAATTATTAAAATGTTGCCTTTCAGAGTGGTGTTTCTGTTATTATGGGCAATGCCATCTTCATCTTCCAGGTAACTGACACATATCAAAAATGCACAAACACTTTCAGTGTATGTAACATGCTTGGTGCACAACCTAAATTTGGAGTCATTCTAGAATCCTTTTGGGAAGAGGAATGCTTTCCTGCCATACTTCATACAACTAGTCTAAATGGCTAGTAACATAAAGCCATAATTGCAACACCTCATCAAAACTAATAGAATAAAACCACAAATGGTATTGTATCATTGCAGAATCCTGAGATACTTTGTGTTGTCATTATCCGGTAATACTTTAAACACTTCAACACATTTGCTAAGTTTGTTGAAATAGAGATGTACCTCATATTGCCCCTTGAGTCTTTGGAAATTCTTCTAAATATTTTGAGCGGTGATCCCAAGAACTGCGTTATCATTCGAAACAACATTGTGGCATTCAAGTGGCAGTCCAGACTCCAGATTATATTTAACACTTTTTCTTTTGCTCAGAAGAAACTGATAATCGCACAGCTAAATTAGGCATTCAAAAAGGGCATTGAGAATGTGGGAAAGTCCACCTGTGATTCCCAGCCAGCAGTCAACCATCTCAAGCAAGGTTTTTGTTCAATATTGTATGGCTTGGCTCCTTACCCGAGGGTAATATTGCCTATTTGGCAATTCATGTTAAGCTAGAATCCTGACCATGAGTTTCACTTGTACTTTTAACATGTAGGCTCAAAGGCACCTCTAGCATCATTTTCAAGGGTGATACACTGATGTCTCTTGACATTAGATCACTGGTGGCATGCCATTTCTGTCAGAGGTGGCAGCTGTGTATAAAGGTTGTGTGATGATTCCTGGTGGTATTGAAAGGAGTATTTTATGCACAATACTATTTTGCCAGCTAGGGACTCTTCCCTCACGGAGCAATCCATCCATGCACTGGTGAATTTGCATGACAACCAGAAGCAGGATACTGGTCTGGAATCGGACAGCCCCACAGTGTTTGACCGAAAGTCCCTGGATGAGGATTAGCAGACCAAATGAGTTAAATAATATCTTATGTTTGGACTTGCCAGGAAGATGGGGATCTCTAAGTAAGGCAATCGGTGGGGGTGTGGCCAAGATGGCAGCCACGACGGACGATTTGTAACGAGCTCTGTGGCGGGCCTGCCTAATATCCTTCTCCATCCTGCCATCTGGCCCCAAGGTGACAGCAGAAATCGCCCGCAGAAAGTCTGAAAATGGCCCAGGTATAACGGAGCTCTGAAAGAACACGCTGCAGGCTTTCTTGCAGAGGGCAGCAGTATCGAGGCCAGTATTGAGGCCAACACTGCCGGGCACTCGTGGTGAAGGCCTGCGGCTCTTGGCAACATCGGGACACCCCAACTGATGACAGACACTGCAGAAGTCTGTAATCAAGGCGGCTCAGTGACGGTGTGTCCAGTAAGCAGTGCAGGGCCCCCGTAAAGATAGAAGCAGCTGCGCTGAGGCAGGCATTTGAACTAAGGTCCGACGATACTGGCCTGGCCCTTGGCCCCTGGCTAGATGAGGAAAGAGCCCATAACGGCAGTGAGCTGAGCGAGGCCCAGAGTGAATCGAGCAAGTAAATGACACACAATGTGAATCGAGGACACTGCAGGGAGGCCCTGAACTCTAACGAGGAAATGGGGAGGGCCCTGATTGCCACCCTAGAGGCCACGGCTAACAGATTCCCAGTTGAAGCCGCGTTGAAGTATTGGTGGTGATGGAGCACCTGATGAGCAGTGTGGGGCCCTGTGGGTGCTTTAGCAAGCTGTACTGAGGCAGGAGATCTGGCTGGGGGCGGGGTGGCCTGTGTGCCCCTGTCTGCAGGATGGACTGACCCCCTGCCACCCGAAGACAGAAGTAATGATATGCACCCAATCTGGGCCCCCCTCAGAGACGGTGGAGGAACCCGGAGCAGCAGAGAGCTGTGTGGGACCCGCGAGGACTGGCTTCATCGGCGTGGGGACAGAGGTGCCAGTGAGGTAACGGGAGGGCCCCCAGGGGCTACCCCAGTGACTGAGCTGGCCTGGACAATGGGGGGAGAGAGTGCCAAACCAGGCACGAAACACGGAAGGTGGCCCACAAAGCTGTCAAAATGTACCCGGGCGGCACCCAGCAGGTGGTACATAGGAGCCTAGGGGGTTGACCGTTAGGAGGGCAGAACGGCTGCCACGCTCCCCCTCCCTATCCCCCTACTCACATCAGATGTAAAGAGAGAAGTAATACTCACGGGGGAATGGACCCTCCCGAAGCACCCCACAGCCTATATCTTGAAGACACTGCAATACACACGTGGGAGGGACGGTGGAGCCTATGAGGGAGGGCCACCGACCCATGGCCCCCTGAGTCACCGATCCTTCTCGCCACAACGGACACTTGAGATGGATCCCCCTCGGGGCCCCCCGGGGAAGGCAGTGGCAGTAGAAGTGAGCAGGGTGCATTGATGTGACTGATTGTGAAATGTCACCAGGCCTAGACCGCCTGGATTGCTGGCTGCACCCTGCCCATTTGCATCAATCCTTGAGCAACAAAAGTCGGTGGGGCCAACGCTGTAGCCTGGAGATTGGAGGTCGCAAGTGAAATTAACCTAGTGGACTTGGGCCCCTCCCACTCAGCTGGGGGATGCAGTCATGGGGAAAGACAAGTCACAAATGGGTCCAACAAACCGAATAGATCAATACACGGTGTGAAACCCCACACCGCCCGGAGCCTTCAGAAGTGTCTGTCCCCGCAGTGACAGGCCACTCTGGTAAGCTATCAGGCACCCAGATCCTTGCAGCTATAGAGGCCACCAGTTTATTAGTCTAGACGAAGATAGAGGTGGTATCACTGAATGTGGGTTTCCTCCAGGTCGACCTGCTAACGGTGGTGGAAAGGTCTCTAGCTACCGATCAGAAGGTATTGACGTTGGAAACAGAGGTCTCCTCTCTAAAAGCCAATCTAACAGACTTAATGGCAAAAACAGCTACGCTGCAGCGCAGGGCCAAAGACACTAAGGCTCCTTGCCGTAGATGTAACCTACATTTCGTAGGCTTCCCGGGGAAAGCTGAGGACTCCAAGCCTGAACTCTTTCTAAAAAACTGGATCAAAATAACGCTGCCCATGACGTCCCTCTCTCCCTGCTCCATGATAGAGCAGGAGCACCAGGCGCTGGGCCCACCTCCCCCTTTTGGGAGCCTCACCTCTCACCCTCATTGCCAAGATCCTCAATTACAGAGACGACAACCACATCCTTTGAGAGGCCAGGCGTAGGGATAATCTGACCTTTTAGAACCACACCATCCCTATTTTTCCTGACTACATGCGCATGCACATGCACATGTGTACCCTAATCAAATCATTTCACATATGTGGTTGAAAATGATCCAGGAACCAATAACCACCTGAGGCCTAGATAACAATGATAGAGGAATGTCTCTATCGTTCAACACATGCTCTGCCAAGTGCCTTTAATTCAGACATTCTGCTTGTAGGCAAACACAATAACATTGGCCTGCTATTTAGATAGTCACCACCTCTGGTGAGCCCTTTAACCCTCCTAGAAAGAACAAACCTTGGGGTCAAACTTGATTCTCAAGTAACTGTCAATCCAAAGTCAACAGTGTGGTTAAGAGTAAATAGAAGTGTCTTTGGTAAATTCTAGCATTCAACCCATCACTTGTTGTGCTCTGTAATTGAATCCCCCAAGTGTGAGGAGATTACTTGGGCACGGGTCGCAAGCTTGCTATGTGACATAATTCAAGGTTCATGCTTGTAATGAGGACAAACAAGACCAACACCTGTACTTTTTTTGTGTTCCTGTTGATGCACCACCTAAGTATTTTATATGGCACATCAGTATTAGAGGAGGGTGTTTAAGGCTACTTTTTACAAATTGTTTCTGAGCCATGCAGCACATTTGAAATTTGCAGGCAAATCTCGGTTTTTCTCCTCACAAATCCATCATAGTTTTACCTGGGCGATGTTGCTGTAGTAGAGTGGAGGAGGGGTTTACCTGAGTTACAGTGTTTGCTGGTAAAGCCGAAACATATTATTAGTCCTCAAATTGCCCATTGTGGTACCCCTACTTTGTGATAACATTACTTCCTCTGCAAGGTTTTTGAACCCGATATTTGAAACATCTTTGGCATGATTAGTTTGAGACCAGACACACTCGGTCCACACAAATTGCTCGATTCAGCAATATTGTTGGTTCTGGGAAACTGTTTATGGCCGCACAGTTTAAATAACTGCACCAATAGGTCATTGACATTCATGTGATTTCAATATTTCTTGCTACAAATAACCTCTTTAAAAATATATATTTTTAAAATACTCTTGTGACACGTTTTTCATTGTTGTGTTGCTCTCTGACTCTCAAACCTGTCGATGGTGCCTAGATTCCGAACTGTTTGTGTTCCTTGATATAGTCTTTTAAGATACCAGTAGCTTAAAAATGTATTGTCTTCACTGTACAATTACAAATGAGTCATGATCTAATCCTCAAAAAAGGCTTTTACATGAAATTATATATGACATTCCATCATTATACAACACGAATAGATAAAAAATAAAGGGGCATATTACCAACAACTAGCGATAATTATCGCTATGTTGGCTTAGCGGCAATATTTTTATCGCCGTGCTGCGGCGATTTTTATCGCTTAGGAACCTTGCTATTATCAAGGTTTATCTCCTAAGCGATAAAAATCGTCCGAAATGCATGAATATCGCTGAAAAGTGAGCGCTATTCATGCATTACCGAGCTAATGCTCTTAGCCATGTTATCCAACTACCATTGGATAACATGGCTAAGAACTGCTCAGGGGCAGGTGTTAGCTTTTGGAGATATTTGCGCTTAGCGCGAATATCTCCAAAAGTTGGTAATAGGAGATAGCGATGTTAGCAACTGTTTCCAGTCGCTAACATCTTGGCACGCCCACTTTGCATGTCATTAGTGATAAATTTCACTGACATGCAAAGCGGGGCCCAAGATGGTCGCTATCTCCTACTAGCTGTTGCTAACTGGTGTTAGCGACAGCTAGGTAATAGGGAGATAATTTTATCTCCGCTTTCTTGGCTTTTAAAGCCAAAAAAGCGGAGATAAACCCCCTTGATAATATGCCCCAAAGTATTTTATCATAGTAATCCTATAGGACCTAGTAATGTATTGTAACAGCATGATTCATTTTCTATTTCTCGAAACTCACGTGTACCAAGTTCCTTCTTTAAAAAAAATCCATGGTTTTATTTTTTTTAACTTTTATAGATTTTCACTCATGAACTAACTTTTATCATGAGTTATTTTTGTGAGAGGGAGTATAGCTTGCCACAGAAATGAATTCAAAAGAAACTGATGCAGAGCCCTCTATGAATGTCTTATCTGTGATAGACAGTGAGATGTTTGAAGGCAGTGCCTATCTATCTGCAGAGGTATTACATTGAAGGCACGGTGTCTTCAAGAAAAGGCCATCGCTTATACAAAGAGCTACAGGATCAGTAACAGAAAGCTTATCTAAGAGAACAAATGCATCTATAAATACAAACGCCACGTTTGAGAGGCAAGTTTATCTCTTAAAGGACGAGCTATTTTTTAAAAATGAAGATATCTCTCAAATAATTATATTGGAAAGATACTCTGTCTAGAAAGGAAAGCCGCAAGAAGGATAAGGCTATTTTTTCAAAGTAGAAACTCTATTTAACAATACGAGTAACCCAGTGGTGACCAGTCTCTTGTAGAAAAGGGAGTTTAATAAAAATGAGCTGACACTGAAAGTAGTAATTCATTTCTTAAAAGATAATGTTGCACCAGGCA
Source organism: Lissotriton helveticus (assembly GCF_964261635.1). NCBI lineage: Eukaryota > Metazoa > Chordata > Amphibia > Caudata > Salamandridae > Lissotriton > Lissotriton helveticus. Next base: position 1,173,667,547 of record NC_136070.1, read on the forward strand.
GAGGGTGCCAGAGGAGACAGTTTATGTAATGTTAGTGATTCGCCTTTGGTGGGCGTAAAAACTCATGGTAGGTGAGAAGAAGACGTATGTGTGTAAAAAAGTGATGTAGTGGCAGACAAAATACTTAAACTTAAATCTGTGCTGCGCTTTTGATTCTGGTAGGTACAAAAGGGGGTGATGATGGACGGAGCATCTGAACCAATCAAACACTCACACCCAGTCAAAAGATCTGGGTTTCATCCATCACCGTTCTTTAGCCCACTCTGCCACCCCAGTTCAGACATGGCTATATGCAAATCAGTCTGACCCTGTGCCTCATGGGAACAGTCCTGCCCGAACTGCCAAGCCATGCCTTCCCTGGACCGGAAACAAGCTTCCGAGGACCGGTTTCTGGCATTCCAGCTGTCTTCAGCCCGGCTTGCTTGAATCCAGTGGCCAAGTGAGCAAGGGACTCATGTCTGAGCATACCCTGCCAGACTTAGGGCGAACAAAGCGATACAAAAGGGGATGATGGACGGAGCGTTTGAGCAAATCAAACACTCACTCCCGGTCAACTGATCTGGGTTTAATCCATCACTATTCTTTAGCCCACTCAGCCACCCCAGTTCAGACATGGCCATATGCAAATCAGTCTGACCCTGTGCCTCATGGAAACAGTCCAGCCCGAACTGCCAAGCCATGTCTTCCCTGGACCGGAAACAAGCATCCTGAGACCGGTTTCGGATTCATAATCCTCATCAGGCAGGCTATCTTGAATCCAGTGGCCAAGTGAGCAAGAGACTCACGTCTGAGCATACCCTGCCACACTTAGGGCGAACAAAGCGATACAGAAGGGGATGATGGACGGAGCGTTGAGCAAATCAAACAATCACAAACCAGTCAACTGATCTGGGTTTAATCCATTGCCATTCTTTAGCCAACTCAGCCACCCCAGTTCAGACATGGCCATATGCAAATCAGTCTGACCCTGTGCCTCATGGGAACAGTCCAGCCCGAACTGCCACCTGAACACCACCGGGGCAGAAAAGCGGCGGACGGTCTTTCCGTCCGCCGCGGTCCCCCCGCCATACTAATATGGCGGGGGGGCATTTAGCTGAGGATAGCGGGCGGATTGCCCCCGCCAGGCCGGCGTTGGCTACTGCCAGCCTGGCGGGGGCAATTTGCCCCCCACCCTAATTACCCCCTTAGTGTGAAAGGGGTGGTCAATGGGTGTTGAAGTGGGCATTCCACTGCAACACCCATTGATTTGACGATGCCCCCTATTTACAAGTGTGGCAGCACCAAAATTAAGATCTGGGAAAAACGGGTCTTAACATGGCGAAACGAGGAAAAATTGTTTTTTTCTCCAAGTTTTTGCTGTTTCTATGTTTGCTGCATTGTGTAGCACGCAGAGAAGAATCAAAATGCCATGAATGATTGTTTATGTGCAGGAAGGTGTTCCTTCCTGCACATAACCAATCATTTAAGATTTGTAACAATACAGCACACACAGAAGTCACAAACAGCCATTCTGGATTGTTTATGTGCAGGAAGGGGCACCTTCCTGAACATAAATAATCATTCCCTCATAGCAGATACTCTTGCACTATGGTGAAAGAATGCCTTGGTACTAGGCAGCTAAATTCAGTGCCAGCACTAGAGAAAACGCAGCGATGCACTGTATTGTTGTAAATACAGTGCATTCATGTGTTTTCAGAATGGCGGAGTGAGTTGTTAGCTATTTTGGTTTATTGCCCCACTCTGCCATTCTTTTGTAAATATGCCCCTCAGTTCTTCTCAGTAGAATTTAGAAACGTTTAGAGAAACTACAGGAAGATTGTAATGAAATGGAGGACTCTAACACATTGAGGGGCTTATTTACAAGTTCCTTGTGCCGCCGTTGCGTCACTTTTTATGCAATAAAAAGTGATGCACTGCCGTAGCAAGGGGCTTGTAAATAGGCCGCTGAGTCAGGAATATAAATACACAGAAATCCAGATTTACTAACATTGTGCATCGCGGTTGCACTAATTTTTTGTGGCAGCCACTCTGCAAAATACTAGTCGAGATTTACAAAGCCCCACAAGGACCAATTTGTGTCACCTTGCATGGTTTTGTAAAAAATAAAAATAAACAATGCAGCACCTTATCCTGCATTGCATTACACTCCGTCAAGTAGGCCTTACATGGGTGAAGCATGGATGTTCCCATGCATCCCCCCAATGAATTTATATCTTTATTTCTCCTTGTTACTTCCTCTTTCCATGTTTGTTGTGTTCTGCAACATGTACATTTTGGAGCAGGAATTATCCTATAAGGATTGTTTTATGTGCAGGAAAGTACCCCTTCCAGCACAAAAACAATCCCTCCCATGAAGCAGACATCCGTGCAACATGGTACAAGGGTGCCTGTGTTGATGTTAGACAACCTGAAGTGCACCCGCAAAATGAGAGAGCACAAGGATGCCATATTTAAGTCAATATGGCACATTTCTGATCTCGACCTTTTTATGCAACACAGCGCAGCAAGTTGCCTTGCTGTGTTGAGCTACATGAAAGGTTCTTAAATCTGCACCAATATCTCACCTGCTGTCATCCTAAGAGGAGACTTGCTTTTGGGGCCAATCAAGATAGATGGAGCACAATCAATGGCAGATTGAAAAATGATGCCCCTTCCTCTGCAGAACCTGGTGAGAGGCCCCTGAGACTCTCACATCTCACAGATCTTTAGCATAAGAAATTGGGTTATTAGTAGTGTTGGATGGGAGTCCTGTGCAAGTAATAGGTCCACAATTGTCTCTTTACTTGGAACCAAGTACCCCATTGTAGCACTTTACACTCACAGGATAGCAAAGCAGACCACTTCAAGGCCTTCTCAGGTGTGGGTTAGTAACCCCAAGCTTTGGTGCCTATCACTGCAACAGATTTCCCCCCTTTTAAGACACATCTGAAAGCGGAAGGTTTTAGTAGATTTGCATTGGAGGATCTAAGGGAGCGGCATGGTGAATAGCAAACAAACCTGGACCGAAAGTATTGGGTCCTGAGGAGAGGAAGCTTCTAAAGGTAATTATCAAGATTTAGAACAGGATTCTTTTATGGATAGGTAACCAGTGAAATGCTTCCAGAGCAGCTGATGCAGATGATTTTCTAGGCCATTTTACTACTAGTCGTACTGCCCGGTGTTGAACTATCTGAAGTTTGTGTAGGATTGATTTATTAGCTCCTGCATTGAGGCTGTTGCAGTAGTTCATTCTAGATGTGATTAAGGCCATTGCAAATGTCTGCCTCGCCGTGATGGGGAACAGATCGAAGAACTTTTTTAAAGATTTGATAAGGTGGAAGTAGGTGCCCGCCACAGATAGTGATTCCTGGTGGAAGGACATGGCTGCTTCAAATCCGACCCCCTGGCTTCCGGCTGCCGTTATTGTGTATGGCTGGCCACCATAGACTGGGGCAAAATAATGTCCTTTCCCCAACAGCATGATTTTATTTTTTTCTGAATTACATCTCAAGTGATTGGCTTTCATCCAGTGAAAAACTACTGTGAGACATTGACGGAGGTTTTCCTCAGCTAATGTGGTGTTTTTGTCTAAGACCAGGATTATTAGCTGCTTATCGTCCGCACATGAGATGGTCTCGATGTTGAAGGATGATATCAAGATGATCAATGGGGCCATATAGACATTAAAAAGCTCTGGACTTAGGGTGGACAGTTGCTGGACCCCGGAGAGCAGAGGCTTTTCTGCTGACTGGTATTGTCCAAGGGTGATGACTTGCCTTCGGTTTTGAAGGAGCGATATAAACCAAGCCAGGGCATGGTAAAGACTACCATAGGATTTGAGTTGGTCAAGGAGAATGTCATGTTAGACCATATCGAAAGCACAATTCCTTCCCTGGTCAAGGGCGGCTTTAGGGGATTCAGTTGTGTACAGGAGGGCTGATTCCATAGAGTGCTGTGGCCTAAAACCAGAATGATTTGGGTGTAGGATATTTGCTCCTTCCAGGAAGGTCATAAGTTGTGAATTGACTAGTTTTTCCGTGATCTTACAGGGTAGTAGAGAGATGGGGTGGAGGTTAGCAATGGTAGTGGAGTCGCGAGCTGTTTCATTTGCAGACGTTTGACTGCCATGAGTTTCCACTCGTTGGGAACTTCTGCTAGAGATAAGGAAGCATTAATCATGTTTTTGATGATTGGTATGACAGTGTCTATCAGTGCATGTAAAATTAGGGGGGGGGGGGCAGGGGTCAAAAGATGACTCAGATTTAATAGCCAGAGTAGCGTGGACAGGTCTGGTCTAGACTGATATTTTGTACAACTTGAAGGGAGGGTCTGTTTATTTCAGAAACGATCTTGGTGTATGTGGGAGGGACAGGGGGCCAGAGAAGTCTTTTTGTAGTGACTGGACCTTCTGCTCAAAAAGTACGCTATGCGGTTGCAGAGAGGTTGTGAAGGAGGAATCTCTTGTTTGAGTGATGTGGGGTTTAAAAAAGATATAACTATCTTAAAGATAGTTTTTTGATTAGAGTTAGCCAGGTCGAGCATTTTGGTAAAATAGGATTTCTTGACGGCTTTTATGTTTTGATGGTAATTTTTAAGGACGGCCTTGAATTTAATTCATTCTGTCTGATTGTATTTTAGTCGCCATCTATCTTCCAATTTCCTGCAGAGGCTGTGCATTTCTTTCAAGTTTTGGGTATACCATGGGTCAGAGGGTTTCTTCAACAGGTGGTTCTTTTGAGAACCCGGGGATGCAAAAAGATCCCTCGGGGTAGTTATCCACAGCATGAATCGTTTGTTGTCTTCAATTGGGTCCCCTGACAGTCTAGGCTTGCACACTTAGGGTACTAGTTTAAGGTCAGGATGGACTGTCATATCATTCCACCTGGGCTTTGACCTTTGGGTTGTGGGTATGTGGCCTATGTGCTTTTTTGTGTGCTCACACCTTATTTCTATATGTATAAGCTTATGGTCAGAACAGGTGAGGCTAACTGGGCCCTTAACTGTGAGGGTCGTGAGGTTTAAGCAGATATCAGCCAGGGTATGACCAGCGTTATGGGTAAGAGTAAGTGTGTGCTGTTGTAGGCCAAGTGTGGCCATGGTTTCTCGGAAATGTGTTGCCCCAGGATCACTTTGGACATCTAGGTGAAAAATGCAGTCTCCAAGTAGGGTGAAATTGGGGAATCTGAGAGCCTGTGAGATCACTATGCTGCCTAAAAAGATCTTAGTGGGGCCTGGTGGATGGTAGACCAAGGCTCCTGAGAAAGCACAAGAGCCCTCTAGTTGGAAACAGAAGCCGATACTCTTTGCTCCTCTGAGATCAGATATTTTGAATACTGAGCATTTCAGCGAGCTGCAATAAATAATTGCCAGACCTCCTACCCGCTGTTCGGGTCTGTCCTGTCTGTGAATAAGATAGTCAGAGGGGAGGGCACAACCAATTTCTGGGTTGCACCAGGATTTAAGCCATGTTTTTGTTATGAAGAGGCAATCTAAATTGACACTTAGAATATGGTCATAGATATGTTGGGCATGTTTGCATAGTTATCGGGCGTTGATAAAACTTCCTCATAAATAGGTCGATTTGGGACTGTTTCCCGTTGGTGTGTCTTGTATAGGTTTAAGGATTGTTATGCAGTTTCTACAACAGATTGGACCCTCCATTTAGCCACATTGATGGGATTTTTATAGTTGTGTAGCCAAGAGAAATTCTTTAGTGAAGCATGTGCCTTGTAGAAATTGGGCAGCATTTCTGGCCCAGGACGTGTTCCAGACGTGGACAGGCGCAGATGGGCTTGCCTTTTGCGCGCTGTCAGTGGGCCCGCTGCGTGAACCCACTGCTTGCGTCTGCTGCGCATCGGTGCCATCCCCCGATTAAGTACAGAAGGGAGGGGCTCAGGGAGGAGACTAGACCATCTCCTTCCTAATATCGAGACTGCTAATGGCCCCACGGAAGTGAGGAGAAAGCTGAGGATTGCGTCCTCCCTCCACTCAAACAGCATGAATTGCTGCAGTGGACCAGGGAAGATTAGCGCATGAGAAAGGCAGTGCCAGAGACTCGGTGAGTGAACAGCAATAAGAGAAGTGTACTGATAATACAAAACAAGCAGCAATTACTTAAAATTCAGCTGTCAGCAAGTTAACATTTGATACAAGGATTAATTAAAAGAAAATAGACACCTCCCAAAGGTACCTGTCCACAGCTTACCGTAAGGTACATAGGTGTACCTCTAATATTTTGAGGCCCAAGGTGGGGGGAGAACAATATGTGGCAAAGCAACCTCTTTACTGGCCTATCTAATTTACAAAATGGTAGTGACTCTGATAAATGTATTACTCACAGCAATAGAATCTATTCACACATGTAGATTTCCTTTTTTTTGTTTATTTATTTATCAAAAATATTTTATAGTATTTTTTGTTTGCAGACATCTTAAGGATTCAGTTTATAGACATCACACTTATACCATAACGAGAAATCGCTGTGTTATTCAAACTACATGAGTCCCAAACGTTTTTTCACTTTTTACAAACTGTGGAATATATTTACAGTGACCCCAACAATTAAACTCATCACACTTCCATTCACTGCTATCATTCTACTCATGCATACCAACTACCATACCACACAAATAGATACATGTTTAAAAAGACATCTGAGAGAAAATCATATTCATGAATGCACCAGTAATGTTGTAATTAATTTCACTTTTTGACTAAACAGCACAAGTCCACCGGTTTTAAATTTGGTTATTTCTTCTTCTTGGTTTGATCTTGGATAAGAGTCTCAGATGCTTGTCATGGCCTACGTACGTTTCGGTGAAACCAAAATGTCGGTCACCTTCATCAGGACCAAGAGAAACATATTTTTCCTTCTATCAGAGAGGTCTGGGGGTCTATCTGTACTTACACAAATCAGTACATAAGAACGCATTCTATGCTGTGAGTATCCCTTAAAAAAGAAATGTTTTATTTCGTAATTATCAAAAATGCTGTTGTTAGTTAAAGCTGGGGTGCAATGAAAGAGACAAACAAACGTCACTGAAAGATTACCTTAACCCCATGCTCAGAGACCAGTCAGATGTGATGGAGGTAGATGTAATGCAATATTAGGCACTGTTTTGATCGCTCCTGCATGCTGGAGCAGATCACTAGTAAAAGGGAAAAAACCCTGTGATGACGATAGGAACAAGAAACGTGAATTGATAGAGCAAGCCTGCACCAAGTAAAAAGAGAAAAGCAGAGGTTTGTACATGTTAGCCTATATGACTTACACGGTTCTAGAGGTATTTTAATTCCTCTGTAAATGGAAATGCCCAGTTGATTTCAGTGAGTTGTCGCGGATCTATTTATGGACAATGGGAAATGTATAGAAGGGTGTTATCGTAGGTTCTATTTGTTAGAGATATCTATGACTGTCCGTTATGACTATATATTTTGGTGCACCATTCCCCTAATACTAAGGTTTTCCCCATCAATGAGGTAAAGGAGCCGAGATAAGGGGGCTTCAAATGATGCTGTACATCCAAAAGGAGGATTTCCATATATAACCTGTATTGAGGGATTAATGGAAGAGTTTTATGATATCTTTAATATCTACAATGTCTAGTATTATGAGGAAGTGTGCTCCATAACGGTCTTACCTAAAAGCAACACGTGCTCTATGGTCTATGAGTCACATAGATAGTCTTCATGTTGGAAGAGATGGTTAGAATTCTTGAACTTCGTCAGTAATCAATCTACATTTTGAAGTGATTTATGAGAAAATTATGAAAATGTTTACTAGGAACATTGTAATGTATGTTTAAAATTAACTTAAAAATAGAGACAATAATTCTGTCATTTCAGCAGGGAAGTTAGCTGTAAATCAGCCAAGTCGCTATACTTGTAGGGGTTAATATCAAAACATGCTCCGTGGCGGTAGTTTTCAAATTGAAACATAGCAGTGATTGAATCACCACAAACACCGCTGTGGCATAGGTTGTCAAATAATGCGTGGTTGTTATGGACTCGCCTGTCGTGGCAATGTAAATAAAATCAGAATAACCAGAGCACAGGCTTTGCTCTGTCTTAAAGTTACAAATCATATCCAATATGCAAAAAGTAAAGACCAAGCTTCTAGGTTCTATGATGATGACACGCAGTATTAAGGTACTAGCAGAGCCGGCATTACCGGGTCAAGGTTACAGCTGGAGAGATACAGGAAACGTGCAGGCCGTAGCTGACTGTCCTATAGGCAATAAGAAAAACCGATCTGTTGGGTTCTAAGATAGTAGCCCACAGTATTAGGGTGCTGGTGGGGCCGGCATTACCAAATCAAGGTTACAAGCGATGGGACAAAGAGAGCGTGGGGGCCATAGCTGACTAATGTTTGAGAGACTAAAAGGGACAAAGTGGCTTACCTTGTTTTGCCGTTTGCACGCTCATCCGTGTTGCCAATGGAATCGTCCGAGAACCCGGTACCTGGGTGGCATCCAGTTTTTATAGTGAGGTCTCGTGAGATTTCGCGATGGTTATATCGCTTGACTACAAGGTTTTGCTTGTGATGTAGTATCATGAGTTACGGGCTTCTCGTAGTCCAGAAGCGCCATCTTAGAAGGGAGAGGTATTTACTGTGAATGGCTATAGTAACGTGTGCGCGCTCACAGAGATTCTAAGTTTGCTTCTCCATATAAACCAGAAGCAGAAAACCAAAGTCCAGCCACGAAAAGCGCGCTTTTTAGGGACATTTTTCTACGCTATACTTAGGATCGAACGAATGGTCTCCGTGAGCGCCATCTTAGAAAGGGAAAAATGTATGATAGGGCTCTAAGATTTCATAGCATGTCATAGCTATCTATAATAAAAGTTAATACCAAAAGAAACCTCACTTGGAAAAGCATGAAAGCACTGTGCTAATTTGTAATACATAGTCAAGTCAAGTCAAGTCAGAGAATTTATATAGCGCACTACATACCCAGAGGGTCTCAAGGCGCTTAGGGAGGGGAGGAGGATTACTTGTAAAATATCCACGTTTTAAGTTGCTTTCTAAATGCTAGGTGTTTCTGGGTAAGGCGAAGGTAGGTGGGGAGTGAGTTCCATGTTTTAGCTGCCAGGTATGAGAATGATCTGCCTCCCATGGTGGTCTTGTTGATGCGGGGTACAGTGGCGAGGGCTTGGCTGGAAGAACGTAGTTGGCGGGAGGGGGTGTAGAAGGACAGTCGTGAGTTGAGGCATTCTGGTCTGATGTCGTAGAGTGATTTGTGTGCGTGGGTTAACAGTCGGAAAGTGATCCTCTTATTGACGGGTAGCCAGTGGAGGTCTTTCAGGTGGCCAGAGATGTGTTCGTTACGCGGGATGTCTAATATGATCCTGGCTGAGGCGTTTTGGATTCGTTGGAGTTTCTTCTGGAGTTTAGCGGTAGTACCTGCGTAGAGGGTGTTTCCGTAGTCCAGTCGGCTCGTGATCAGAGCATGGGTGACTGTTTTTCTGGTTTCGGTGGGGATCCAGCGAAATGTTTTTTTGAGCATGCGAAGAATGTTGAAGCAGGATGAGGATACGGCGTTGACTTGTCTGTTCATTGAGAGAGAAGAGTCCAGGATAACGCCTAGGTTCCGTGCGTGGTCTGTCGGGGTGGGTGCTTTTCCAAGGGCTTCCGGCCACCAAGAGTCGTCCCATGCAGAGGGGGATGTACCTAAGATGAGGACTTCTGTTTTATCTGAGTTCAGTTTCAGACGGCTTTGTTTCATCCATTCGGCCACTTCTTTCATTCCTTCTTGTAGGTTTGTTTTGGCGGTGCTGGGGTCATTGGTGAGAGAAAGGATCAGTTGAGTGTCATCCGCGTAGGAGATGATGTTGAGGTTGTGTTGGCGAGCGATGGCCGCGAGGGGGCTCATGTATACGTTGAAGAGGGTGGGACTGAGTGAGGATCCTTGTGGTACTCCACAGATGACTTCAGTGGCTTCGGACTTGAATGGTGGAAGGCGGACTCTCTGGGTTCTTCCGGTGAGGAACGAGGTGATCCATTCGAGTGCTTTTCCTTGTATTCCGATGTTTCTGAGGCGTTGTAAAAGGGTGCTGTGGCAGACTGTGTCAAAGGCTGCAGAGAGGTCGAGGAGGATGAGGGCGACTGTGTCTCCATTGTCCAGTAGGGTTCGAATGTCGTCTGTTGCTGCGATGAGGGCGGTCTCAGTGCTGTGTTTTGCTCGGAAGCCAGATTGTGAGGAGTCGAGGGATTTGTTGGCTTCGAGGAAAGCGGCGAGTTGGTTGTTGACAGCTTTCTCGATGACTTTGGCTGGGAAAGGAAGGAGCGATATGGGGCGGTAGTTTTTGAGTTCGGTGGGGTCCGCTGTGGGTTTTTTCAGAAGGGCGGTGAGTTCAGCGTGTTTCCAGCTTTCCGGGAAGGTGGCGGAGTTGAAGGAGCAGTTGATGACGTCTCGGAGGTGCGGTGCTATGACGGAGTCTGCTTTGTGGAAGATGTGGTGCGGACATGGGTCTGTTGGGGATCCTGAGTGGATAGAGTTCATCAGGCGGATGGTGTCCTCAGTAGAGATTGGGTTCCAGTCGTTAAGAGTGTTCGAGGGGGGGGAATGTTCAGCATGAGGTTGGGTGGGTTGGTCTCCGGGTTGGTTGTCGAAGCTGTTGTGGATGTCCGCAATTTTGTTGTGGAAGAATAGAGCTAGGGAGTCGCAGAGGGCTTGAGACGGGGTGATGTCGTTGGAGTTGGCCGAGGGGTTGGTGAATTCCTTGACGATGTTGAAAAGTTCCTTGCTCTTGTGGGCGTTGTTGTCTAGTCGATCCTTGAATGCTGTTTTCTTGGCCTTTCGGATTAGTTGGTGGTGTGTGCGGGTGGCGTTTTTGAAGGCGTCCTTGGTGCTAGCGGTTGGGTCTTTTTTCCAGGCCTTTTCAAGGGAGCGGCAGAGTTTCTTGGACTTCTTAAGATCATCGTTGAACCATGAGGCCTTCTTGCTGCCAGGTTTGCGTTGACGTTTTTTCAGTGGTGCTAGGATGTCGGCGGTGTTGGATAACCATAGGGTGAAGTTGGCGGCGGCTTGGTCTGGGTTAGAAGAGTGGGCTGGGGTGTTTAGAAGGAGTGATGAGGAGATCTGGTCGATGGTGATTTTGTTCCAGTTTCTTTGCAGAGTTGGTTGGAGGTGGTTGGTGGGTTTCGACTTGTTGTAGGTGAAGTGAACGCAGCTGTGGTCAGTCCAGAGGAGATCCGTGGTGTGGCTGAAGGAGACATGATTGCTGGAGGTGAAGATGGGGTCGAGTGTGTGACCTGCTATGTGGGTGGGGGAAGTGACCAGTTGTTTAAGTCCGAGGTTGGCGAGGTTGTCCAAGAGGGTGGTGGTGTTGCGGTCGTTGTTATTTTCAAGGTGAAAGTTGAGGTCTCCCAGAAGGATGTAATCTTTGGAGGGGAGCGCGTGTGGAGTGATGAAGTCCGTGATGTCTTCACTGAACTTTGCGCGGGGTCCTGGTGGTCTGTAAAGGAGGGTGCCTCTGAGTGTGGTCTTGGGGTCGATGTGGATCTGGAAGTGAAGGTGTTCAGAGTTGGCGAGGTTGACGTCAGAGCTGGTTGAGATGTGGATTGATTTTTTATGGACGATAACGATTCCTCCTCCTGTGTGGCTGGTACGGTCCTTGTGTGTGATCTTATAGTCTTCAGGGATGGCAATGGTGATGTCTGGGGCGGAGGAAGCGTTCATCCATGTTTCTGTAAGGAAGGCGATGTCTGGAGAGATGGTGTCTAGTAGATTCCAGAGGTCAATGGCATGCCTATGGACCGAGCGGGTGTTGAGCAGGATGCATTGTAGGTGGTTGGGGTCGGGAATCTGTGGTGTGGTTGTAGCGGAGATGTTGTTGGTGCCGATGAATTTGCAGGAGTAGCAAGAGAAAGGACCATGGGTGTGTCCAGGAGCGGCTTGGACGCAGTTGGGGGCGCGGCCGGGGTTAAGGGCTAGGAGGGTGGCGGCATCGTAGGTGATGCGGGAGGGCTGGGCAGCGCGAGGGGCAGGGGGTCTGGCGCTGGGCGCGGTCCAGGCGCGGACGGGCGTAGACGGGCTTACCTTTGGCGCACCTTCGGCGTGGCCGTAGCGCGTGGACGCTGCGCGTGGGGGCATTGGCCATAAATGGATGGTGGAGGGGGTGGAGCGTGGGAGGGGCGGCTGGGAGGCGGGATCTGGGAGGAGCCACGGGCTGCCGAGGGTAAACACAGCTACAAAGTAGATAAACACTGAAAATGCACTCTACAATCGTCTCTTTTCTGATAAATCAGCAGTAGTGCGCAGATGGACCTCAATATAGTATCAGCAGGCAAGTACTAGCGAGCGGCGAGTACAATACAGAGAAAGACAATTAAATAAATAAATTAGATCTGCACAAAAACGATACCGAGCGCTGAGTGCGCTTAAGCAGCAGGCAGGCAGGCAGGTAGGCAGGAGCGAATGCAGCCAGCAGTGAATGTAGCGTCTGGGGGAGGCAGAGGTCGAGGGGAGCAACCGGACAGGACAGTGTCCACTCGGTCACAAATGGTGGGAGGCCGTGACGCGTTAGCTGTGCTTGTGGGTGGGAGGGGCGGCTGGGAGGCGGGATCTGGGAGGAGCCACGGGCTGCCGAGGGTAAACACAGGTACAAAGTAGATAAACACTGAAAATGCACTCTACAATCGTCTCTTTTCTGATAAATCAGCAGTAGTGCGCAGATGGACCTCAATATAGTATCAGCAGGCAAGTACTAGCGAGCGCCGAGTACAATACAGAGAAAGACAATTAAATAAATAAATTAGATCTGCACAAAAACGATACCGAGCGCTGAGTGCGCTTAAGCAGCAGGCAGGCAGGCAGGTAGGCAGGAGCGAATGCAGCCAGCAGTGAATGTAGCGTCTGGGGGAGGCAGAGGTCGAGGGGAGCAACCGGACAGGACAGTGTCCACTCGGTCATCATATGGGTATTGCACAAAAAGTTATATAGATAGAACGAAAAAATTATGATTCTCATGCGAATGACCTTATCATGGCACTTTACTTCCTATGTATCAAGCAATTAATTCTGAGGCTGGTGCTCTTGGCAAACCAATAGAAAGATTTATAGTGATTAACTAAAACCACCTAATGTTGTGGTATATGTCAAGATACAAAGCTGTTGTTATTATACGGAACCTGTAAGATAGAGTTAGTCATGAAGTTAATCATTACAGCCAAATTATGAGGCAATAAACTGAAAGGGTTAAAATGTGACCGCTTAGTAATATCGACAATGATGACAGTGAGAAAGAATGTGAGTACGCTAGGTCTGTGCAGTCATTGTCAGGGTGTTGTCGCCAGATGTCTTTTAAGATAAGAAAACATTTGTATATGTTAGTGCTTAATGTGGTTACCATCCATATGAACTCTTCATTCAAACCACTGCGGACCGTGTCAAGGGAGAAAATCCAATAGGTTTCTCTCTGCTTCCTTGTTTTAGCTGTATCTTTGCCCGGTATTGTTTTCACGTGTTCTAGAATGAGCCATTTCATATCATTTTCTGTCTGTTGTAAACTGCGAAAATGATTAACCAATGGTGCTTGTGATTTATTAGTTCTTATGGCAGACTTGTGTTCCGAGAACCTAATACGGAACTCCCTCGAAGTCTCTCTAAAGTATCCCAATCTACAGGGACACAATATAAGATATATGTCATTGGAGCTCCTACAATTTGCCATATGTTTCATGGTTCCTGATTTTTCTCCATATGTCCAAGTTTGGGTCGTGATGGCTGAGGCACAAGCGTGGCAGTTGCCACATCTGTGGTTACCTGTTGGAGGTGGCAGGCCATCTAAGGTAGTCTCATGTTTTCATGAGGCTTACATCTGCTGTGCACTAGTTTGTCTCTAAGGTTGGTATTCCTTCTATAAGCCTCCATTGGTTTCTGCAGAATATCTTCTTCTTCATTTACCGTAAGTATCTTCCAGTTTTTATCAAGAATCTGTTTGATTTTATAGTTGATAGTGGAGTGATCCACCGCACATACTAATTATTCTGAAATTTCCTTAGGGCCATTGTTAATAAGGGTGTCTCTGTTGTAGTATGTAGCTCTTTTAAGTGACTGGCAAACTAATCTTTTAGGATATTGTCTTAGTATGAGACGTTTTTGTAACTGTTCTGCATGTGTTATGTAGTCTTTCATATGGGTACAGTTTCTTCTAATTCTTAAGAACTTCCCAAAGGGGATGAAATCTTTTTGACATGAAGGGTGAAAGCTACTGTGTTCCAAAATTGTGTTTTTTGCTGTGGGATTTCTAAAAAGACCAACTTCTAGCTGTCCTTCTCTGGCCTTAATCCATATGTCTTAGAATTCCACCTGATTGCCAGAATAGTTACATGTACATTTAAGGTTGCATGTAAAGTTTTGCCAGGATATAAAATCCAGTAAGACTAATTCCGGGCCTGTCCAAATAAAGAAAATCTTGTCAGTAAATCTGTGCCATTGTGTCACATTTTCATAAAATGGGGCTGCATCGTTAAAGATATGTTTTTGTTCAAACTCACCCATAAAGATGTTCGCTATACTGCGGGCACAGCATAGAATGTGTTCTTATGTACTTATTTGTGTAATTACAGATAGACCCTTGACCTCTCTGATAGGAGAAATATGTTTTTCTTGGTCCTGATGAAGGTGACAGACATTTTGGTTTCACCGAAACGTACGTAGGCCATGACAAGCATCTGAGACTCTTATCCAAGATCAAACCAAGAAGAAGAAATAACCAAATTTAAGACGGGTGGACTAATGCTGTTTGGTCAAAAAGTGGAATTAATTACAACCTTACTGGTGCATTCATGAATATGATTTTCTCTCAGATGTCTTTTTTAACATGTATCTATTTGTGTGGTATGGTAGTTGGTATGCATGAGTAGAATGATAGGAGAGAATGGAAGTGTCATGACTTTAAGCATGGGGGTCACTATAAATATATTCCACAGTTTGTAAAAAGTGAAAAAACGTTTGGGACTCATGTAGTTTGAATAACAAAGCGATAACTCTTTATGGTATAACTGTGATGTCTATAAACTGAATCCTTAGGATGTCTGCAAACAGAACATTCTATAAAATATTTTTGATAAATAAATAAACAAAAAAAAGGAAATCTACATGTGTGAATAGATTCTATTGCTTTGAATGATCAATTGATCAGAGTCACTACCATTTTTTAAATTAGATAGGCTAGTAAAGAGGTTTCTTTGCCACACCTGTCCACAGCTTATCCTGAGATGAATATATATTGGAAATTACCATAATATGAGTGGTATCCCCCAGATTTTTAGCCTTCTTTTGCCAAACATGTTTTCGCTGGCCATAGGATTCAGCGTTCTGTACTCCTGCTAATCAGTAGTAAAGTGTTTGCCCTATGCTTTTAAATTGGCACATTTAATTTACTCAGAAGTACCTAGTAAATGGTACTACATGTACCTAGGGCCTGTAAATATATGTTGGAGCCTAGTAGCACTTATTGTGCTAGCCACCAAAGTAGCACTGTGAAACATGTCTCCAGGCCTGCAGTATTGGTATGCAGGTTTAGACTGGCATTTTAGCATAGCAATATAAACTTTTGCCAAGTCTAACTATAAGTTACCCCTCAGGTAGACCTTAAAAGCCCATAGGGTAGAGTGTATTGTTTATAAAAAGTAGGATATGCATATTTAATGTTTTACATGTGCTGGCACTGAAAACTTCCCAAAGTTGTTTTTTACTGTGGCAAAGCTTGCTCTCCCAAGGGTTAACACTGGTTTATACTATTACCTTTAATAAGTTCTAAATTCAGTTTGAGAATATCTAGAACCGTGGTTCAAGGACTTAATGTTTAACTCAAATTTCATATTAATATTTTGAAATGGTAATTAGGGAGTTGTAATATTCCTGTCCTAAAGCAACAGACTGTTATGCCTGGGTCAGACTGTCACCTGACCCCAGATAGCTCCCCAGTGGTGGGATGTATATAGCCCCAGACAGTGGACAAAGGGCTCTGAGTGCATAAGGAAGGACTTCTCCCTTGACAGGATTGCCTGGAGAGCTGTGACCAGCCCCTTCATGAGCTTCAAAGGATACCTTCTTTGTCAATGTTCACACACAAGCCTACCTCCCCTTTGTCTCTCTATTCAGCTGGCATCAAATCCAGTGGGAATAAAGGAGCTGACCAGAACTGGTGTAGGGATGGACAAAGGTTTGCCTTCCAGCCACACGTTGGCACTGAACATAAAATGTGACCTCACAGATCTCCCATAAGAACACTCCTTGACTTGTGAGGAATCGGAAGTACTGCCATATTGTCTGAAGAACCGGAAGGAAGGATAAACCTACTTGTCTCGAGCACGAGAAGCCAGTTGTGATTCCAAGGGTCTGTTAGATGACACCCAGTGTGAGCTACAGGAACACAACAAGCACCCAGAGGCCTGTCTCCCTACATATGTCCAACTAATCAGTTCCAACTGGACCTGCCCTGGACCCTATTGCTCACCTTTGCTGGAGTCCTAACCGCCATGTGGTGTCCCCTAGGTCCTGTACCCTAGGCAGAAATTACAGTGTACTCATTCTCTCCACAAACTGCAAGACGTGAATTTAGAAACTTTTTGTCAACCTTCTGCTTGGATTACTGACAGAGACTAGAGTTGCTTTTGAAGCTGCAGCCATCAAAGTCTAATAGCTGGTTGGCCTACTTTGCTGGTTTGCCTCACTGAAAGAAATACAACATCCTGAAAAGTTTATAAAGTTTGAACTTAAAGGGCTTCTTATGGACTGTCACTAAGAAGTATCCAATCAATGTCGAGGTGTTCCTGGGCATGAACTTCTCCCATTCGGTAGTTTCCTGCCATTGTCAAAGACCAGTCGAGACCCCACTCGTTAGGAGCATCTAGTTGTCATCCAGCCCCTCTGCGGACCCAGTTTGCCTGGCCGACGACTGCTGGGCAATCACTTTTTATCAATAAAAGTCAGAAGGTAAACTATCTCCAGTTCTACTTATTGGATTTTGTTGTTTTGGTTACAATTTATGTATTTAAATCTGACCTATTTTTCTAAATTGGTTTGGGATTTCTTTTTGTTGAATTTTCAATGTATTAATGTTTGAGAATTGAATAAATACTTCCCACGTTGCCTCTAAGTTCAGCCTGACTACTTTGTGTCAAGCTACCAGGAGGTTGAGCACAAGTTTATTTATTGACTTCTACTCTGACTAATAGTCCAATTTGCTACACACAGCTTTCGGTTGAAAGGGGTACCCTGAAGGGAGAGGCCCGCAAATTCCTGTGTTATGCACCTGGTCACAATGTCAGGATATAGCATTTATTTCCTTAAAACCATGCCTTCTCAGTGTATATCTACATCTATTATATTTTCCTGAATTAATCTCATCAATCTTGAAAGTAGACCTAATAGCATTATATTGTTACAACCAAGAATGAGGATGGTCAAACTAAAAAACTTGAGCACTTTCCTAATCCGAAGGGTGCATATTTGAGCACTATGGAACTGCAGTTAAAATTAATGAAACCTCAGTTCTCTCAACCTTTTCTCCTACTGCTTTTCCAGATTTTTCTCAGGCAGTGGCTTTCGGACAAGGCTAGTACTAATTTAGCGTATTGCATAAACTAAATAAGGCATATAGGGCTCTATTACGATGGTCCAACCGCCGGAGTGGGACTGCACGACAAGTAGTCGGAGATTTCACCTGCCAGACTAAGATGCTACCACCATGAAGGCAGTTGGAAACTTCCCTTTTTCTAGTTTGACTTGTGCTGCAGCCCGGAAAAGGCCCGCAGCACAAACCGCAACAGAAAAAGGGATTTTTTTTAAACATCCATGCACCACATGGTGCCTGGCACACGGTGAATGAGGGGGCACCACATGTGACCCCCGACCACATAGCAGTGGCCCACAAGGGACATGGGCCCTTCTAGAACCCCCCAAAGTCCCTTCCCAAGTGACTTTCTATGGCAGTGGGACTGCCATGAAAAGGCTGTGCGAAATGGACATCGTAATCCTTATCCTTGAGCCTGTTTTAGGTGGCGGTATGTCCCTCTGACCGCTGCTGTTTGACCGACCACACCCTTTTCCTAATGCAGCAGTCGGACCATTATCCTGGATGTTGGTGGGACCGCCACAGACGGCATGTCAGTGGCGGACCCATCGACATCATCATAAGACCCATAGCCTTTTGCTCTTTCTGGTGTAATCAAAGTATTATGACTAATGTTTCTCGTTTACATCTATTTTTCATCATGCTTAGTTTCTTTATAACTTGCATTTGCTTCAATAGGTCTGCGTGAATTAAATTGTAGTTCTTAGAACTCCCCCAGTGTATTATTTTGCCTGCTTATCCATTTGACAGACGAACCCCCTCCTTCCACCACGAAATAATTGTTCCTTTGTACAGAATGGGATCACATTTGAAAACATCATTCACAAACTCTGGGTTCCTATCACAGAGGGACCCAAACTCAGCAGTCAGATCAGCTCTAATAGCGTTCTGAGAAAATGTTTAAAAAAAACGCAGCCTCCCTTTACTGAAACGGACCGGGAGCCAGGATTTTAATTGATGTCAAACTTCGTACTGTGAAAAGGGAACATTTTCTTGATGCGTTGCCCAGGCTCCAGAGCTTTGTTATAGCTTTATGGCCTGAACGAGATAGAATGGAAGAGTTCAAAATAAGGCTGACAAAGCCAACACTGGCACCTGCTTGGAATCTGTAATGTTCCTGTGCTCTAGGGAATGAAGCAGCAGTGGCGAGATAATGTTCGATGAAGTAGACAACTGTGAAAAATCAATTTTATGGCTAACTTGCTACTGTTATAAAAATTGCAATCAAAGCTAGAGGAGGTGATAAGGAATGTGCGAAAATACTTTCTAAGCAGAAGAACATCCACTTTCAAAGACGCATAGCGGGTTTAAAAAAGTCCCTTAGACAAAGAGTGCACAGAATTGCGCACATGAACGTAAATTCAGAGGTCGCACTACCCGCTAGCACAGAAGCAAAGCTTTATATTAACAGTCATAGTAATAAAAATAAAGCACACTGATGCATTCAGCATAAAGCTGCATGTATGTAGACAGAAAACAAGCATTGACAGTAAGAGACATATAAATAAAAGGCAGGAGAAATTCAACAAGGGTAATGAGAGAGCGCAAACTGATATAAATATATGAGTACATCACATTTACCTATAGAGAGCATAATTCATGAAGAGAAATGCCATGAGTGCTAATAGTATCTGAAATTATATTCTAAATGTATAGCTAATATAGAGATTTAAGTAGAAGTGGAATTAATACAGAAATGTGTGACATTATATGATTTTATTAGACGTGATTATTTTGAATCTATGTCGTGTAGCTGTTAACATATAAGATGGTCTGTGGTAAAACGCAGAACGTGGTAGGCCTCAGGGCCAGAGCTGGAGCTAAAAGGGAAGGTGTTTCTTTTCACGACACAGATTGTTTAACGTTTTTGGTCATTGCATTAATGGGCCATGATTTAGAGTAATGTTTTCTAAATAATAGAATAAGAGTTTTAACATGCTTTAATTAAATGAAGAAATTGAATGCTATAATCATAATGTGAAATATTGTAGGCCTGAAATGTTTTAGCATTGATTTACACGTACATGTCTGGGCTGAGAAATGTTGCAAGCCTTTTTAGAAGTCTATGAGAGTTGGGTTCTTGGCGGCAGATATCTGTCTGCAACAGGAAAGGGGGGATCCAATTATAAGTGAATGAATAGAGGCCTGTTCAGTAGACGGCCCAGACATGGAGGAGGGTTCTGGAATGTTTAAGGGGTATCAGCGGGCCGGAGAAGAGACTGAGAAGCAAGGTCAACTCTAACGTCTGAGGCCCAATACAAAGCATCATGGAAAAAGCCTGAAGTTGCACCACGTGAGAGGCGTTTCGCAAGGGGCGTCTCAAATGTTGTTGACTGTTTTGTATTAGGGACAGCACCCCTGGGTGGAGTTAGAGCAGAGACCTGAGGACCCTTTAGAGAGCGGATGGGTAGGCAGTGAGGGGTCATGACTGGAGAACTATAGGTTTTCACCAAGAGACTTAGAGTGGGTGACTTCCCTTGGGGGTCATTCATTGCTGACACCTTTGTTAGGTTGGGATTTGGTTAAGTAGGGATACCATCTAGAACAGGGTAGGGACGCCTAACCTGTGTTTGTTTTCCTCCAACCTAAATGAAGGAGAGATATGCGTCTATGCTGATAGCTTTGCTATTTTTAGAACTTGTGTTAGTGATTTCTGTTGCTCGTCTGAGGGCTTTTCGAGAGCACATGTATGTAATTGGACCTGTGTATCTCGTGAATCTCATTCTGAGATGCTTGTATTTGCAGCTCATTATATCTTTACAATAAACTTTTGAAACCTAGAAGTTGTCCGTGATCTTTGAGAGTAGAGTCCTTTCTTGGGTGAACTAATTTGCAGATAGGTGTACTGTTTCCTTCCAAGACAGGCAATAAAGGTTCAGTCGACCAGATCGAGGTTTGGATCAATAGATATAAGGTATCGATCAAAATCTCGCCCTTTCAGTTGGTAGCTATAGAGGATGGTTGCCTTCTTGAGGACGGTGACCTAGGCCAGGTTAGCTTACCCCAAGGCCCCTAGAAATCGATGATCGGAAGAACAGCCCGCAGATGAAGATCCGGATGACGTGAGACAGAAAAAGCAGCAGTATCGGTTGAGAGTGAGTATAAAGGGTTATGCGTGTTAGATTGCGGTGTTTTGTATTGTATCTATGTTGTAATGTCTGGCGGAGTTGAATGTCTGTAGAGTGACTGTGGAACAGGTTGTGAGCGCGCGCAACCGGTGGAAATCTTAAGTTCAAGGAGAGCTTAAGTGGTTCGGGTGTATCGGACACCCAGAGTAATTGTCAACTAGTGTGAAGGGGGTCATGAGGTACCATTGATCACCCGAGAGACCGAGATAGGGGGAACGTAAGAGTGAGTGCGTGAGTAACGGACGCTGGTCGGAAGTTACTGTGTGTGTAAGTAACCTATCAGAGAGACGATAGACATCTCGTCAGTTGTGTTGACAATTACAGATAGACTGTGGACGTACAGTCGAGAGAAGTGACCGCTTGGTCGGAAGTAGTCATTTTTCAGTGTATGAATGGGACGCATGCATAACCGGGAGACGAGTTGAGAAAGGAGGGGTGCTGCTGCGAAGCGGAGAAAAGAGACGTCAGGTGGTGTCGCGCAGTGATTGGCTGACCGGAGAAAGACCGCGCTGTGATAGGCCAGCTAGCGAACACGTCATACAGGGTCGCGACGTGATTGGCTGACAGGAGAAAGACCGCGCTGTGATAGGCCAAGCTAGCAAAGCCGCGACAGGATTGGTGGATTGTCATCAGGAAGTAAACAGAATAGCGAGGCTGGATTTTGTGCGCATAATTATGAAGTGTTTTAAATGGTTGAAAGCGCTGTTTAAGAAAGAGAGGCGAGGATCGTACGAAGGGGAAGAAGCCCCGCCGGAGGGTACGCCAGCTCGTTATATGGCAGTAAATGTTGGGTTGCATACGATCCTTTGGATATCAGAGTGGAGTAAGATTACTGAAGGAAACGAGGAACTGACGTTCCCGAAGTACGGGACGTTCAGATTAGAGGTGTTACATCGATTGAAATCAATCATGACCTCAAAGAGACCCTTGCCTAGACCAACCCAGTTTGAAGCCCTTGAAGCATGGCTTAGGGCAGCGCATGAAAGGAATATGAACAGACGACAAGAAAGGGTGAAACGCTCGGTAAGGGCAGTACAGGATGCCAGGTGGGATGCGGATGCTAAAAGATGGAGAGTGCATAATTTGGAAATAAATAAACTGTACCCAGTGTTAGAGGCGCCAGTAAATAAAAGCCCCCTAGAAGAAGATGATGAGAGCGAAACAGAGGACAGCCTGATAAACAGATTACTGACAGACAGGCCACCCCCGTATAATAGAGCAGGGGGAGAGGTCGAGAATACTGAAGGAGCAAAGGGGGGCAATGCAGGAGAGCATAGACCGCTTCCCAGTTCAGAGTGGGATCCTGAGCCAAAGAAAGAGTTGCTCCAGCCTAGTCAGGTGCAACAGGTAGTCGGTAGGTTTGTGGTACAAAGAGCGCCGGAAACGGAAAGCGCCACATCCTACCCATTACCAGATGCACTACAGGTACCTGTTACCATAGGTCCTATAATATCGATATATGACCAAGAGAGAGCAAGAGGGGAAGAACGGAAACGGAAAGACAGAGAAAGAGCAGAGCAGGCAAGGAGGAACGATACCACTAATTCCCCAAGTCAGATGCCGATACCCAGAGAGTGGAGCACCCCGATGCACACAGCAGGGGACCCAGGAGGAGATCCTGGGGGCCCTAGATGGCCAATGGATCTGAGGGGATCTGGACGAAAATCCTTTCAAGAGCTAAATGAGTACATGAAGCAGTGGGATGAGGCAGTGAAGGCTCAAAAGTGCATCAATGCTGCAGAAGCAGAAAGGGAAAGTCAGGACAGCAGAGCACGAACTCACTGCGGGGCTGGGGAGAGTAGCCCGGAGTGGGACTGTAGAGGGAGTAGGGGAGTCACCCATTGGGCCCGGAATGGAGGTAGAACAGACCTGGAAAACGGGGGCCCCGGGAGTGAAGGGGTGGCATGCCCAATACTCAGTGAAGGGGAGAGGAGAGCGCAAGAGTACAGGAACAGCTTTAAATGTCCACACTGTGTGCCCGGCACCAGAGAACTGAATGGGAGTTGTGAGAGGTCGCACCATAGTCCCTGTGATGACAGAAATGAGCGCAGCCCAGGGAATATGGGGAACCAGGAAGGATCGTATCGGATACTGAGCGACACGAGGCAAAGGGAGTGTAGCGACCAGAGGGAAAAGAACAGAGAGATGTGCGGTGAGAGGAGAGAAGAAGACGAGAGTGGGCAGAGAGAGAGTAGGGATAAAAGGCCCGTGTTCCATCACCTTCCAAGATTGGATGGCCGAGCATGGGACCTGGAGAGATGGGAGCAAGGGAGGCCACCCATTAATTCTCCTGAGCCCAAACGCAGAGCTCGAAGTTGGGATGGTAGGGAGACCAGTGAGCCCCCTTCAAAAGACATATTGCGAGCTGAGATAAAAGCCAAGAGACTTGATGTCTCCAGCTTAAGGTCAGATCTGGATGACATGGTAGATGGTACTCTGCCTTTAGAAAGAATGGAAATGTATGAACAGGATGAAATACTGTATATGGCAAAAGACATCACACGAAAGGCGAGAGCAGTCCATGAGAAGTTAGTCGAACTAGCAGGCAAATATATGGTGGACTTGTCAAGAACCAAAGCATTACAGGGTAACCACAGGCTACATTACTCAGATCGAGATCTAGATGAGAGGAGAACGATTGGGCTGAAAACACACATAAGGGAACTGATTGCTGGAATAAGGACATGGAGGGCACTAGATAAATGGGAAGAGAGGTGGTCCAAGAAAGGGACCGGCAGAAGAAGCATGATTGGTATAACACCAGGACAGCAGGGAATAGAAGCTTACCCTTTGCGTGAAGTTGCCAATGGAAGCTATGTACATGTCCCTTGGAGTAGGGGAGATTTAGCTGCTTTTACCACATCTTTCCCCAAGTTACGAGAGAGCCCCGTGGAGTGGTACAAGCAAGTCGAGAGGTTTGTAAAGATCTCAAAAGTCCTATGGATAGATCTGAACACGCTGTTTGACATTGTAGTACCAGGAGATCTGTGGACAGCATGCAAGGTTAGCGCTGAGTGGCCCACAACAGAGCCAGAGAGAGATGCTAGGACTAATGGGCCGTCCGAGATCGTGATGGCAAAATTCGAGAGAGTGATGACTTGGCTGAAAGAGAAGGTGCCAATGCAAGACATAGATTGGGTCAGAATAGACAGAACGAGACAGGAACCCAAAGAGACAGTCCATGAATATTACGAGAGATTGCTGAAGGCGTTTAAACAGTATAGCGGCTTGGATGTAATGGATCCAAAGGACATAGGGCAATTCGTGTCCAAGTTCGTCCTGGGACTGAGACCGGATATTAGTTTAATGATTCAGCAACACTCGATTTGTTGGCAAAGTAGACCCCTAGATGAAATACTGAGATATGCTAGGTACTGCTGTGATGAGGTAGACTCCAAGGCTAAGAAACTAAAAGAGAAGCTGATGGTGGTACAATTGCAGGCAGCAGGAAAGGGGGGACCGCAACAACAGCAGCAAGGGACAGGTACAGGAGGTAAGAAGCAGTACAGTCAGAACAAGGGTAATGAGGAGAGTACTACCTTCAGACCCAGAGTAGACATAGCTGCCTTGAAGAAAACGACTAGGTGCCACCAGTGCAACGAGTTGGGGCATTGGAAACGCGAGTGCCCTTACAGTGTAGAGATCGGAGAGCAGGAGGTGGAGGAGGAAGAGGTCCAGAGCGCACCTATGAGAGGGGCGACGCCATACCAAGGAAAGGTGCTCAAAGGGGGGGGGGCTCCTCCCCGAGCCCAGTTCCCGCAACCTCCTCGGGTAGGGAGTATGGGTAAGACCTATAGACAAATGCCCCTGTTTGTGGAAGGTGAAGAATGCTATTATGTGGACCCATTAACCGGACAGAGAGTGGAAAGAGAAGACTGCACCCTCGGGGCAGCCTTAGAGGTAGATCAGAGGGGACCCTATGTGGAAGCAGAAGTAGCAGGGTGCCCTACGACATTTCTGGTGGACACAGGAGCCACTAGATCCACGATCAGATCAGCTGCAGTTCCAGACCTGCCCATGTCTGGAGAGACCATACAGGTGGTAGGGGTCGCAAACAGGAGAATAACCAGCCAATTGACAGAACCGGTACAGGTGAAAATAGGGAAGTACAGCGATGAGCACCAATTTGTGGTTTGCGATTCAAGCCCTGTGTGTCTGCTAGGAAGAGACCTGTTGTGCAAATTGAATTGTACTATATATTGTACACCCCAGGGAGTGGAGGTATTGACTAATGATGATGATGCAGATTTCAAAGTTGCAAACTCAAGAATATGTGTGGAGCTGTACCCTACTTTGACAGTAGACGAGCTTCCCTGGGATTTGAGAGAGACAGTGGCATCAGAGGTATGGGATTTCACTGGGGAAGAGATTGGATTGGTCAAAGGGGTGGACCCAGTGAAAATTGTAGTGAAACCGCATGCTGAGTTCCCAAGAACACCCCAGTATAAATTGACTCCAGAAACGATTGCAGGCATAAAACCCGTGATCGAGTCCATGATTAAACAGGGAATACTGAAAGAAATCGTGGGTAGTCCATGTAACTCCCCGATTATGGGTCTGCAGAAACCAAATGGGAAATTTCGGATAGTGCAGGACCTTCGAAAGATTAATAACATAGTCGTTTCATGTTGTCCAGTGGTACCGAATCCATCAGTGATACTGTTTCAGATTCCATTCCAAGCTGAGTGGTTCACTGTGATAGATCTTTGTCAGGCTTTCTTTTCGATCCCTTTGGACGAAGATAGCCATTTTCTTTTCGCATTTAAGCTGGAAAATCGTGTCCTAACATGGTGTCGTATCCCTCAGGGGTATACAGAGAGTCCATCGATCTTTAACCAGCTTCTGAAGAAAAATCTTGAAAGTCTAGTGCTGCCCCAGAAGTCAGTTCTGGTCCAGTACATAGACGACCTCCTTGTGGCGTCAGAAACAGAAGAAGCTTGCAGGGAAGACTCTATTGCTTTGTTAAATCACCTAGCTGCCAATGGGCACAAGGTGTCCCCGGGAAAATTGCAGTACTGCCTGACAGAAGTACAGTACTTGGGACACAGAATTGAGAAAGGCAAACGAAAAGTGTCACCAGATAGGATAGAGGCGATCATGAAAATGAATGCGCCTCAGACACAGAGAGAGGTCAGGATGTTCCTAGGGATGGTGGGTTATTGCCGACAGTGGATCGTGAACTTTTCACTGAAAGCAAAACCTTTGCAAAAACTGACGCACAGGGAGGTGAGTGATCCGGTACCATGGGACAAAGACTGTTTGATGGCATTCTTACAGCTGAGAGAGGACCTGTGTCGTGCTCCGGCATTGGGAATGCCTGATTACAATAAACAATTCTTTCTTTACTGTTGTGAGAGAGAAGGTTGTGCGTTGTCTGTGTTGGTCCAAATCCATGGGAATGCCCGTAGACCAGTTGCTTATTTCTCAGCTACTTTAGACCCAGTAGCCGCAGCGTTGCCCGGATGTCTCAAATCCGTTGCTGCAACGGGTGTCAGCATTGAGAGATGTGAAAATATCGTCATGGGGCACCCGTTAGAGGTGTGCGTGCCACATTCTGTTGAACTGTTGATGACCAGGACCAAAACACAGCATCTGACCAACAGCAGGCTCACGCGCTATGAGCAAGTTATTCTTGCTGCAGAGAACGTGACCCTCAAGAGATGCTCTGTTTTGAACCCTGCTACCTTAATGCCACTTCCAAATGATATTGATGATGATGATGAATATACAGACCATGACTGTCTCGATGTGACTGAACTATGCACCAAACCCAGACCCGACATCGTAGATGAGCCACTGACCGACCCAGACGAAGTTTTCTTTGTCGATGGCTCATGTGTAAGAGACGAAGTTGGGCAGTTGAGAGCAGCTTATGCTGTTTGTACAATTGAAGGAGTTGTGGAAGCTGGGTGCCTGGAAGGAGTACACTCCGCTCAGGTAGCCGAGATTATTGCCCTAACACGTGCTTGCTTAGCAGGCAATCAAATTCGAGTCACCATCTACACCGACAGCCAATACGGGTTTGGGGTAGTTCATGATTACGGGCAGTTATGGTCTCAAAGAGGGTTCATGACTTCTTCAGGCTCTCCCATTCGCAATGGAGAGTTTGTGCGCTTGTTGTTAGAAGCATTGCAATGTCCAGCAAGTATCGCAGTTGTAAAGTGCATCGCACATACCAAAAATGAGGACTTTGTTTCGAAAGGCAATAGATATGCTGATGAAGTTGCGCGGTATTGCGCAGAACAAGGTTACTCTTTCACAGAGGTGGGTGTGGGTGGAATAAATGTAAGAACTAAATTAGCCATGATACTGGAAACTGTTGATACTTGGGATGAATTGTCAACCATGCAAGAAAATGCTCCTGATTCTGAGAAAGAAACATGGGAAAAGGCAGGATGTGTAATGGGTGAGACTCATTTTTGGGTCTCAGCAGACGGCAGAGCAGTGTTGCCCAATGAGATGGTGAGTCCAATGGCTAGACTCATACATGGTCCAGTACACTTAGGGAGAGATGCTATGCTGAGAGTGTTTAGACAGACTTGGTACAATCCTAAGTTTAGAATAGCAGCAGAAGCAGTGTGCCAGCGTTGTGTGACCTGCCAGCAGCTGAACGTAGGGAAAAGAACACCAGTTGCACTAAGTCACATAGGAAGGTCTGGAGGTCCATTCAACAGAATGCAGATAGATTTCATTGAAATGCCAAGATGCAACCGCCTCCGCTATGTCCTGGTGGTTGTTTGTGTGTTCTCCAGATGGGTTGAGGCATACCCTACACGTAGGTGCGACACCCTCACAGTGGCTAAGTTACTGCTTAGAGAACTTATCCCTCGGTTCGGGGTGCCGGCCTTTTTGGAATCAGATAGGGGAACACATTTTAACAGCGAGCTTGTGAAGATGATTTGTGTTGCACTGAACATAGACCAAAAGCTCCATTGCAGTTACCGACCAGAAGCCTCAGGAATTGTGGAACAAATTAATGGCACGATCAAGTCCAGAATAGCGAAAGTTTGCTCCTCAACGACCCTGAGTTGGCCTGATGCCCTGCCATTGGTACTCATGAGCCTTCGTAGTACCCCAGACAGAAGAACAGGGTTGTCACCACATGAGGTGTTAATGGGGAGAGCAATGAGACTGCCATCTATTCCAGCTACTGCACTGTTAAATATCACAGATGATATGATCCTGGACTATTGTAAGGGGCTGTCTGACGCCATGCGTTCTGTGTCCCTTCAGGTGCAGGCTGCAGAGGTTCCAGCGTGCCAGGGCCCTTGCCATGACCTGTATCCTGGGGACTGGGTCCTGGTGAAGAAACATGTGAGAAGAAGCTGCTTGGATATTCGTTGGCGTGGGCCCTACCAGGTCATCCTGATCACAAGTACAGCTGTAAAGGTGGGAGGCCTGCCCAACTGGATACACGCGTCGCATACGAAAAGGGTTCCAGCACCTCTGGAAACAGCTCCTCTCTCGGATGGACGTCCAGCTGAGGACCAAGAAGCCATAGAGGGGGCTAGCCAAGCTGTAGAGGTGCCAGTGGAAGCAGGGAACGAGTCTGACCAAGCTGAGGACGGTCAGTACAACAGCGAAACAGAAGACGCTACAGAAGGAGAAGACAGCTGGGAGTACGAGTCTGACCCTGACAGGTCTGAAAGAGAGCGAGAACAGACCAGAAGGAGAAGGAGTAGAAGGGCACGTGGAGAAGCAAATTGGCCGCAAAGAAGAAGTTCTAGCCTGAGGTCAACTCCAGAAGCAACCCTTCCTCCGATATCAGAAGACTCAGACCCAGAAGAAGGTGCTCAGGGCGCTGAAGCACCAGACCGAAGAAGGTCAAGAAGAGTGCGTGTGCCTAACAGAAGATACTCCACACCTGAGTGGACATATCTGGCGACAAATGTCTGTGAAACCGGAGACAGGGAGGATCCGAGCGGTGGTGGTGTCCAGTTCTGAGCCCATTATCACCGTGGAAATACAACTGTTGGTACCCGGTGTCGAACAAGAAGGGTCACTAACATTCGTGCTCCCCAGACCTCCCCGCCTCAGCAAGTTAAAACACATGTTTCTTACAGAATTGAAATTCCCCGACTTTGGTACCACGATAACAGCACATGAAGAGCATACTCTTCGCATGGAAATATTGAACTATGCTATTGAAGCTGCAACCACAAATCTAATAGTCGATTGTTAAAGGACTTTGTAAATAAAGCAAGCAGAAGAAAAGAAGATTACCTAGCGCCCAGGAAGCAGAGAATTTTAGGGAACCCCTTGAGTGGATGGAGAAGGGCTAGGGTTGTCTTTTTGAACTGTGAAAGGACTTTTTGCAAAAAAAAAAAGGCTGTCAGCCTCCAGCTGTGTGGATTCTAAAGACAAAAAAGGATTGAAAGAGACTGTAAAGGAACGAGAGGAAAAGAACTCTTTTTTTGCAAAGAGAAAGGGAAAAGCTAGATTGTCTGACGAAATGGAGGCCGGCACCCCGAACCGCAGAGCTAAATGTATAATAGGTACACTAATAGTAGGAGTGATAATATTAATAGCTTTAGTGGTAACAATTTCTTATGTAAAGGGACATGAGGAAGAGGTAAAGGTAACTGATGCGAATTCTGTAGTAACACTTACACCCACTGTTGCAGGTGAGAAAAGGGAAAACACTCAAGAGAAAGCGTTATGGGCTGCAGAAGCCCGCAGGTTACATGTGGACGAGTCCCAAGGAGACTTTAGGTCAAATGCTTATGCTAAACTTTTGTATGAATACGTGGATGCCATGGAGGTTAAGGATTGCTACGTCTGCATGCAGTTGCCTGCGTCTGTAGATGAAGGAATTCGATATCATCACCTCCCTCTGACATATGGCATTACATGTAGCTTATTGCTTAGTATATTTTATGAGAGAGATAGTTTTGAATACTATTTCTCCAATTATGATTCTGTGTTGCCAGAAGTCCCGAATTATAAGCAGATGAATAAATGGGATTACTGGAAGAGTGAAGACAGATTGGCCAAGTTCTTCATTCCTTGGATTACCTTAGATACTTCACATGCCCGTAGAAATAACCTGACATGCAAGGTGTCAGAAGTCGAGAAAAAGTTCATAGGGCAGGTGGATGATCGTTACAGGAGACAAAAGATTTTGAAAAAATCAGGACAAGGGAAATTAGATTGGACCGAGGAAGAGAAGTCACACAAGAGAAAGGGTAGTAGTGGTCCAATAGCTTTAGATAAAGCGCAGAAAGGAAAGTTATGTCTTCACCGAGCCAAAACGTATTATGAAAATGTATACGTGGGTGAAGTTGACTGTGAACATGCTTTTAATTTAGAGTACTACACTAAGGATTTCCTGAAGGGAATGCAAGTGATTCCAAATGTGTATTTTGTATGTGGAAGAAATGCTTACGTGAGACTACCTGACAACTGGTATGGATCATGTTACTTGGCAATTGTCTTCCCCAAAATATATCATGCACAAGACTTATTGATCATTGAGGGCCAGACATCATCGAGGGGAAGGAGAGATTTAGGCGATGCAGAAATGGTTGGAGATGTTTTTGGAGCTATGTTTCCTCTTTTGGGAATAATCCTTAATGATGTTAAAATTAGACGACTGGCAACAGTTGTCGACAGGTTGTCTGCCAGCACTGCTCAGTCCTTAATGCTGGTAGAAGGAGAGATGCAATCGATAAGGGCTATGGTTCTTCAAAATCGGCTTGCATTAGATGTCTTATTAGCAAAAGAGGGCGGAGTCTGTAAGGCTTTGAAGGTTCAGGAATGTTGCACTTACATTCCAGACCTTTCAAAACCCCTTGAGAAAGTTATTAAGAACATAACTAATATACACAAAGAGATCGAAGACTTGAGTAGAGAAAATGTATGGGAAAAGGTGGGCCACGGAATGAGTACAGTTGGAGGGTGGTTTTCCACCTTGGGCAAAAGCTTTATTTGGTATATCCTAAAGCCTATCATCATAATATTGATCTGTGGGATAATATTGTGGGGATTGGTGAGGGTATTCAAATGGTACAGAGCAAGAAGGTCAGAAAGGGCCCAAAGAGAACAGTTGCAGAGATTGGCTGCCATACAAGATAATCAGTACAGGAGCCTGAGAGCTCTGGAAGCGCAGAGAATGCCAGCAATAACTGCAGTTTAAATGTTAGTGATGACCCCGAGAGGTCATCAAAGGGGGGAACTGAGAGAGCGCAAACTGATATAAATATATGAGTACATCACATTTACCTATAGAGAGCATAATTCATGAAGAGAAATGCCATGAGTGCTAATAGTATCTGAAATTATATTCTAAATGTATAGCTAATATAGAGATTTAAGTAGAAGTGGAATTAATACAGAAATGTGTGACATTATATGATTTTATTAGACGTGATTATTTTGAATCTATGTCGTGTAGCTGTTAACATATAAGATGGTCTGTGGTAAAACGCAGAACGTGGTAGGCCTCAGGGCCAGAGCTGGAGCTAAAAGGGAAGGTGTTTCTTTTCACGACACAGATTGTTTAACGTTTTTGGTCATTGCATTAATGGGCCATGATTTAGAGTAATGTTTTCTAAATAATAGAATAAGAGTTTTAACATGCTTTAATTAAATGAAGAAATTGAATGCTATAATCATAATGTGAAATATTGTAGGCCTGAAATGTTTTAGCATTGATTTACACGTACATGTCTGGGCTGAGAAATGTTGCAAGCCTTTTTAGAAGTCTATGAGAGTTGGGTTCTTGGCGGCAGATATCTGTCTGCAACAGGAAAGGGGGGATCCAATTATAAGTGAATGAATAGAGGCCTGTTCAGTAGACGGCCCAGACATGGAGGAGGGTTCTGGAATGTTTAAGGGGTATCAGCGGGCCGGAGAAGAGACTGAGAAGCAAGGTCAACTCTAACGTCTGAGGCCCAATACAAAGCATCATGGAAAAAGCCTGAAGTTGCACCACGTGAGAGGCGTTTCGCAAGGGGCGTCTCAAATGTTGTTGACTGTTTTGTATTAGGGACAGCACCCCTGGGTGGAGTTAGAGCAGAGACCTGAGGACCCTTTAGAGAGCGGATGGGTAGGCAGTGAGGGGTCATGACTGGAGAACTATAGGTTTTCACCAAGAGACTTAGAGTGGGTGACTTCCCTTGGGGGTCATTCATTGCTGACACCTTTGTTAGGTTGGGATTTGGTTAAGTAGGGATACCATCTAGAACAGGGTAGGGACGCCTAACCTGTGTTTGTTTTCCTCCAACCTAAATGAAGGAGAGATATGCGTCTATGCTGATAGCTTTGCTATTTTTAGAACTTGTGTTAGTGATTTCTGTTGCTCGTCTGAGGGCTTTTCGAGAGCACATGTATGTAATTGGACCTGTGTATCTCGTGAATCTCATTCTGAGATGCTTGTATTTGCAGCTCATTATATCTTTACAATAAACTTTTGAAACCTAGAAGTTGTCCGTGATCTTTGAGAGTAGAGTCCTTTCTTGGGTGAACTAATTTGCAGATAGGTGTACTGTTTCCTTCCAAGACAGGCAATAAAGGTTCAGTCGACCAGATCGAGGTTTGGATCAATAGATATAAGGTATCGATCAAAATCTCGCCCTTTCAGTAACATAGAGAGACGGAAGAAAAATAATAATGTACAAGATACCAATTGAGACATACAGGCCCGATTCACAAAGGTAAAGTTAGACTTTTGGTCTAAGATTAGACCAAAAGTCCAACTTTACTACATTTCCATGCATGAGCTTGAGCGTCCAGGGACACACACATGACATTCAAATGCTATTATAGAGTCTTAGATAACTAGACAATGTATGGTTTATTAGCAGCAGCACAGTTAAGTCACAGTGCAATTTTGTGTTTGAGAGCCCAGGGCTCCTCTAACCTAGATATATTTTCAGGTCTTCATTGACAGCGCAACTGTCCGCTGACCTTATGTGATGAACAGAAATGGGCTTTTGGGGTTCTACTGAGAAAGGGGCTTAGTCTCCACCCACGTTTTAGTTGCTCACTAAACTACTTAAAACTAGACAACAAAGGCAATAGAGCAACAATATTCTGGGCAAATCACTTAATCTCCCCATGCCAAACAAAAATAAATAAATTAATGTGTCCTCATGTAATGCAACTCGTGCTATGTAAAGTGCTATGATACCCGATTCGGGTCAAGTTTGCGCTATATAAAACTCTGTAAAATATATATATTTTTTTAATAAAAAATACAAAAAAAAATAATATATATATATATAATTTGATTCCCTCTTCACGGGAACGACAAGCCAAGACTCTGTGGAATATAAGGCCCTGGTTGACGAGTGACGCTTTGTAATACATGCGGTTGCCCAGGATCACGATCTCCAGGGATTCTTTCAGAACTCATCTACTTTAGTTCCCATCTCCCATGCATCTCAAGGTGACGCATACGTTCTCTGAATTTGAAAAGTCGTTGTCCGGATTACATTGGATGACGCTGTTCTAGACCGGATTGGGCACTCCCTTTTCAATTGTTCTTCTACAAAGCAGCATTTGATTTTTTTTGCTGGACACCACCAGCCTGGATCACAGACCCTATTGGGCATTCCTTTTTGAATTGTTCTTTTGCAAATTGGCGTTGATCCTTTCCGCTGGACACTATCAGCCTGTAACACAGGATTACATGGATGATTGCAGGCCACAGTATTATTATTATTTTTCTGCTTTCTACTGAATCATCGACATAGTCATATTGACCAATACATGTGGAAATTGAGACAATAGTCTGTTATCTATTCCGCCCTGAGGAAGCACCCAATGTGGGAGCGAAACACGTTGGCTGATATCTTGATCTGAATGGTCCTAAATACCAAACAATTTTTTTAATAAAGAAGTGACTGTTTGCATATAACTTTGGTTTCCTGGACTTTGTGAGCTGTGCACCCCCAACTTAGCCTAATTATATATATAATGTGATTAGTCTGAATGTGTGTGCTTTCACTAAAAAGACTGCTTGTGTTTCACTTTTTAGCTGGGGCAAAGTTTATATTCGATACAGAGACTGAGTTGGTTATGGTGGCAAGATAATTATCATGGGGATTGGCCTTCCTTTTTTATTGTGAAATGTTGTAAAAAAGGCACTAGGCCTCAAATACTAATTATGAAATTCATATATATGAAAGACAATAGGCATCTAAGTGAAGATTTCTATTAATCTATATTAAAGCCTAAAGACAGGTGTTTTGTTAAATGGACTATCACAGATTGCTGTAGTAGGCAATTGTTTTTTTCATCCCATGTAACAAACCCTGAATTTAGAAGGTTTCCTTAATGATAATACTTGTTAGGTCATCTTAGGAGAGATAGTATTTTTCCCAGTCAACTGTTTTTGTGTATAGTTTTCTAATTTTGTGACTGATGGTTGCCTTGTGGAAAAGCTTACGCTTGGAATTGTAGGCCTGGCTGGTTATGATGACAAGCTATATGCCTGTTTGGTGAACTGGAAACATTACATCCAATGCCATAGGTCTGACCTACTTATTATAACAAAGTCAGTTACTCTAGCTTATTAATTGACAAAAACATACATTCAGTAAGCCTTTAATGATTGGTTGTTATCACATTGTACTGCAGGGTACAGACAATTATTTTGTTATATGTTCGCCATCAATAACAGTGAAAATATGGAATAATGGTTCAGTCTGCATTAGCCATTGGCTCTCTTGCTCTGTGAATGATGTCATTTTCTGATCAGACGTGTACATCCACCTGAAAATTAGTGTGCTTCAGTATCAAGGTTGGTTGTCCAGTCCTTTAGTTTTGCATTTTCTAAATGTGGTTGTCATGCTTAAACTTTAAAACAACGTTAGCCTACTCACAATCCATTTGCAAGACAAGCACTCACTGCTATGTGTAGTTTTGCCATTGCCAGTATATAGCTTCTATTTTTAGACAGCAGCATGTTTTCTTTTTTCTTCTTGTACTCCTTTAATTTATCTTGCATAATTTGTTGAGTTTGTCATGTTTTAATGTGGTTGTGTCAGATGATGAATACAAGAATGAGTCAGTATATTGATGAAATGAGGCATGAGTACAAAGATGAGTGACAGAGTGCATGTATGATGAGCACATAAACCCACCAATAACACAAAAAGGCACTTTAATTCATGAGTCAGGCCCATTTGTTTTTCTAATGCTTGTCCTTCTTTAGTGGATTGCATACTGAGGCAATTCAAGGCAGGAGCCTGAATCCCTTGGCCGTATGTGTTCCAAAGTGTTAGGCTCATCCTTGCCCATGGTAATTCACAAGGGGACATGCTTGTTGGAATTATTTCTTTACCCAGCTTCGGTCGGAGGTAAAATCAAACACCAGACCTGCTACAGCCTGAAATTAGACCACTACTACAAGCAGCCATCACCACGTGAATTTGTGAATATGTTTGCTAGTGAGTGGCTTCGAACCAGTTACCCAACCGTGTAACTATAATGCAACAAGTATAATGCATCAGAGCATTGCCCGTTTTCTGGTCACAGTCCACTAAAGCCTGCTGACTGAGCAATATAATACACTGCTCAATTTTGTAGGTGCATGAATATGGTGTCTAACCTGATTACTGACATCGGCTTGTGGTTTATCTCGATCTCGCTTTAGAGCAGCATCACTACTTTATCCACTTTATTTACTCAAATTGAAAGCTAACTGGACTGGCTTTATATTTTATTTTTGATTAGTCATGTGCTACTGCATACACTGTTGAAGCATGGGTTTCTGACATAAACTAAATTAAATGTGTTGCATGCCATATCCCTTAATTTGTTTAACTTACTTATGTGTGCTGTTGTTATTTAAATAGAAATTATATGGAATGACGGCCACCTGATGATCTGTGGTACTGCATGCTCAATTTTATTTATTTATTTTGAAAGTTTTATAGAGCGCGAACAAGATCCTGGCGGATATCAGAGCGCTATACAATCATTAAATGTTACTTATACAGTAAATAGGAGCGAATCCAAACATATGTACATAGCATATTGTAAAAGCAGCATAGTAAGATGCAACATCAAGTCTGTCTTGTGGTTGGGAGCGCGTGTGCATCTCTCAACAAGGTTTCAATATACCATACTCAAGTGAATTTGGCCATGAGGATGGATTTTACTTCCTTTTTAGAAGAGGTAGTGGAAGGGTTAAGTCTGGTTTCTGGGGGTAAGGCATTCCAAATTCTGGGCGCCATCCCAGAGAAGGTTCTGTTATAAGTTTTCTTCTTATTGAATTTTTGTGGTTTCAGTAGTAGTTTTTCTGCATTAATTGAGGGTCTGTTCCCCCCCGAGATCGTCAGTTTCTGTGATAAGTAGCTGGGTGCCTTGTGATGCATGGCTCTATGCGTCATCCATGCAATTTTCAGATGAATCCTCGCCTCCAGGGGTAACCAGTTCAGGGATTGTAGGTCCGGGGAGATGTGACAGCTACGTTTAGACCCAGTTATGAGTCTTGCTGCTGCATTGATTGAAGCTCTTATTGGTGCAGTTCATGCTTTGGGTAGGCCGCAGAGAGAGACACATCCGTATTCCACTCTGGGTATAACCAGAGCCTGTACTGCTTGCTTGAAGTGATTGTGTGGTAGGAAGGGTTTCAGTTTTCTTAGTGTGTTTATCTGGAAGTTTGCTCCCTTTGTAGCACTGCTGATATGTTTTTGCATGTTGAGGTTACTGTCTAAAGTTATTCCTAGTGACTTCAATGAGTCCACGATGGTAGGTTGAACGTTGAACGCCGTAATATGTTTGATCCATTCTTGCATTTTGGGGATTTGGGCCGGTGGAGCTATTAGAAGGAATTCAGTCTTTAGGGCATTCAGTTTGAGATCCGTGTGAGTTATCAGTACGTTGGTAACTTTATTTTCCTTGCCATTAATGAAAAATTCCCCACTTATTAATGACTTACTTTTATCATTTCTGCGTCTCAGATGTCAAATATTGGCTTTGTGTTACCTACTGGGCATAATATCTTCTGCTTCAGAGAATGTACTATGAAAACGTCATCTTGCCGGGCCTGTGGCCTACCAAGGAGTTTGGATTTAGCTCTTACTTAGTAACTATTAGAAGAGGCGGACACTCAGCAACATCTGGTTTTGGACATTGAGAGGGAATGCTCTACAACACCTGCATCCATCGCACTCGCTCCAAACAACGCATCAAAGTCTATTCAGTTTGGGAAATTCCTCCCTTCTGGAGGCTTCAATGCACTGTGAGCTGACATCCATTCTAACTCAGAATAATTCATTTCTTTGGGAATTGTTTTTTAAGATTGTCTTAAAGGTTTGAGCTGTAATAGATCTAGTCTTTCAGTAAATCACTAAAAGTGGCACCACAATCAATAGGCATCATTTTAAATATTTCAATCCTTTAATATATGACAGCAAAAGTTTTCTTAACAGAAAGGAGTAAGATTTAGTAAAGGTGTTATCAGGTAAATAAGCATTTAATGAGTCCCTCGGAGACATTGAGTGAGAAATATAAGGGAAACTACAGTTTGCAACATATTACTGAGCAAACACGCCAGTATGTGACAAAGCTCAGTCTTGGCTAGCAGTAGTGGGAGCTGCTTATGGGCCTTTAAATACCCAATCAGTTCAATTAGCATGCCAACTCATGCAGGTGATCCCTCCAGTCGAGTAAACAGGATGAAATAATGCACAAACACCAATTTGGCTGAAAGCTGAAAATGAAAATTAGGTAAATAGAAATTGTCAGAAACGGTTGATTTCTCACATACAAACGAAGAATCTATACCTAAAGAATGATTTTGAATCACCAATTACACGAAGATATTTAGGGGCCGATTAGGATGGCGGACGGACTTGCGTCCGTCCGCCACCCCTGAGTAGGAGGGACCGTCCGCATGGGCAGCGGCGGTCCCTCCATGGCAATTAGGATGTGACCGCCAGGGTGGCGGTCACATCCTCTATTTTTAACATTGCGGCGGGTGCAGCTTCAAGCTGCACCCGCCGCAATGTTAAAAATGCATGTGTTGCATTTACATGCACAAAGCGGCAGGTACCGCACGGTGCCTGCTGCTTTGTGTACGCAAATGCAGGGGGGTACCACAGGTACCCCCCATGTGCACCCCCCACCCCCCATTCACCCAGGGGGCCCGCAACGGGCCCCCAAAGTGAATGTCCGTATGCTTTTCCATGGCGGAAAAGCCGCCGTGGAAAAGCATATTTACACAAACATCATAATATGGCAGACGGTGTCTCATAGACACCGCCTGCCATGTTATAGCTTTTCCGCCGCGGTCGGAAGCCGACCGCGGCGGAAAAACGGCAGACAGAATTCCAGACCCACCAGCCATCCTAATTTGGCGGTGGGTCTTTGGAGTCTCCGCCGCGGTTTTTCCGCATCCTCCAGGTCGGCGGACACTTCCGCCGGCCCGGAGGATGCGGAAAAACCGCCATCCTAATGAGGCCCAAAATGTGGGAAACAGCCTTTACAATTAGGTTTTTACCATGCTGTACCTTCACCACGCATGTATTTTGAATGCATATGCTTTTACAACGTATGTATTTACCATGCATTTAAGGTAAGTTCAGGGGAAGAGGGGTCTCCCCCAAACATTGTTTATATATATATAAATATATATATATATATAAACGTTGCGTGGTAGAGGCATATGGTGTAAAAACAGATGTGTTCTAATAAAATGTGGTGTAAGAAATGTGTGGTAAAGGGATACATTTCCGTGCGTTGTTCTGTCATGCAACCGTAAAATAGATGAAACAAAACAATTATTTGATGCAAATACAGAGAAAAATACTAGACCAATCCACTACAACACGGCAAACAATTGAGCACAGTAAATAAAGAGTTTTTTTACATCTCAATCGAAGGATCTCCCCTATCGCCAAAGGAACGCCACTTTTTGCGATGTTCCTGTAGCAATAGGAGCTTCGCCTTATCTACAAGGCGGAGTAATGTCATTTAATGTGGCTTAATGCCGCCCTGCCAACAACTGCCCTTTCACGCTAGACTTAGTGTGAAAGGAGTGGGCAATGGATGTTGCGGTGGGTGCTCCGCCGCAACACCCATTGATTTAGACGCTCCCCCCTAATTACAAGGGTGGCGTTAAGGGGAGGCAGCACCAACAATAGGACCATGGAAAACCTGGTCTTAACATGGCCAAACAAGGAGAAATGCTTTATTTCTCCTCGTTTTTGCAGTTTCAATATGTGCTACATTGTGCAGCACACATAGAAACAGCAAATTGCCATGAATGATTGTTTATGTGAAGGAAGGTGGCACTTCCGGTACATAAACAATTATTAAAAAAATTACGATTTGCAACTTCTACATGAGCTGCACAATGCAGCACACATAGGAGTTGCCAATCAACATTCTGGATGATGTGTAGCAAAGGACACATTACTGTACATAAACAATCATTTGCTCAATGCAGGCATACTTGCACCATGGTGCAAGGGTGCCTCCGTTGGCGCAAGGCAGCTGAATTAACTACCAGCACAGGGAGACACACAGGGGTGTGCCGTATTATTGTAAATAGGGTGCATCCCTGCTAATACCTAGACATTAACGTATGCAATGGCAGTATAAAGCACATATGCCAGTATATCCACTCTGTTGGGAAGTGGATTTTTAGAAGTTCAGTCAAGGTCTCTATAAATTGCTCAACCCTTGGTAGCTGGCAAAAGCAGGCAGGTCTAACTTAGAAGACAGGAATGTATAGCATGTAAAAACTCCAACACATTAAATAAGTAATACACAACAAAACAAAAAAATACAACTCCAATTAATGAAAATAGGTTATATTTTTATGAACAAGTAGACACCAAAACAACAAAAGCACTGTGGAGGTGATTACGTTGTCAGTCAGAGTTGCCTCCGACCGACACCGTCACTGTCTCAGTACCGATCGAACTCTGGTCAGTGCTTCCGACCACCTAATTATGATGCAACTCCCATTTCTCTATGGGAGCTTGTGCTATGGCTGTAAAGTGGCCATAATACAGGCTCCCATGAAGAAATGGGTGTGTATATTAAAAAAAAGTGTGAGGAATTAAGACAGGGGAAAAAAATAAATAAATAGGAAAAATTAAGAAAGGCTTACATTTTCTATTTTCTGAGAAATCAGGTGGTGGGTTGGAATATTGTTGGCACAGAATCACCACTGCTTTAATTATTTATTTTAGCACTAGATAACTTTGGATAGTTTTGGATAGCATACTTTATGTGGTTGGGGTGGGGGGAAGTAGCAGACGCAATGGGATGCAAATTGGCCATCTATCAGGCCATAGCAATAAGGGATGGGTTTCCCAAAGGGTGGGGGGGCACTGGTGAAATAAGAGCAAAATTTCCTCATTTGTCGAGACTCCATTATTACTCTATGTGTGTCAACTTCCATTATGATATAATTCAGAGACCCCTGTTGTAGGTTCAGTTGTTTTTTTAATATAAAATGTTGTTAGAATCAAACTGGGGCTGTGCTTGTGAGGTAGCCTTAAAGGTGGTGATGAAAGACCTACTATGGCATTGATACAGTTTCTGTCCTGGAATGTCAGGGCCTGTGCACGAGGAACAGACGAGATAACATTTTACAATATTCAAGAGATTCGCAGGCACAGGTCATTGCCATCCAGGAATCACACTTATTAAAGGCAGAGTCAACAGATTTATTAAAAAAACAGAAGTGGGTTGACACCTTTGTATGTACAGACCAATCAGCAAATATTAGAGGGGTGATGGTTCTATTAAAAAAACAAGCCAAGGCACAAGTATTGGAATGTAGGGAGGATTCTAGCGGCAGATGGCTCATACTAAAAACGCTGCTTGGGGATATGCTTTTTACCTTGGTGGTCTACTACGGGCCCAATCAGGATGATCTCTCCTGTTTGGATATTATTTGTAACTATCTGTTTGACTTTCCTGATCCTATTATTTGGGTGGGAGATTTTAATATCGTTTTAGACCCTCTGTTAGATAAATCCCCTAAGTCACGATTGGTAGTCCCCTCTATATCACGGCAGAATCTCATTAATATAATGAGGCAGATCGGTCTTTCAGATATTTGGAGGGAACGTGCAGGAGATCAACCGGTGGTCTCATTTATCAACCTAAAATACCACCACAAATCTAGAATTGATTATGCACTGTTTAGTTACACTTTAAAGGATCTGGTTAACTGTATCGAGTACCTTCCATCCCATTTGTTGGACCATTCGGCATTAGCTTTTAGCCTATCTCTTACACAGCAACAACAACCTAGATCAGGGTCTTTCGACCGTACTATTTTACTAGCAGATGATGAGGTAAACTATCTCAAACTTGAGCCACTCAGTTCCTTGACACAAATCAAGATACAGCTAACATATCAGTTGTGTGGGATACTTTGAAAGCCATTTGGAGAGGCTGCATTACTAATCCAGCTTCCTTTAGGAAAAAGAAATTTAGAAATGCTATCAAGGCGTTGGAAGAAGATTTGGCTAGAGTACAATTAAAATTGAGCACTCAACCAGGAATAATCTAGAAGGTGGACTTGCAAGAACTAGATTTACTTAAAAAACAACTAGAGAGCATTCTCCAGGAGAGAATTGCTCGTAGATGGGAAGCGCGTACAATTTCCCACTTTGAATTCGGTGAAAGTGCCGGTAAGCTACTCGCGTGGAAAGTAAAATCTGACCAGGTACGAAACCATATTAAATAGATTAGGGTGGAAGGGGAGACATCACCTCGATCATCCAATTTAGATATAGGGATGGCTTTTTGTGAGTTTTTTCAAGCTATTTATACTAATGACACCATTGATGAAACCTGAGAAAAGGAAAAAAATGGCTTGAGAAGATCCGCCTACCGAGTCTCACTAACGAACAACAGGCTGGTTTAGATAAGGAAATTACTGAAAAGGAAGTTAGAGAGGTGATCAATCTTTCTAAAACAGGAAAGGCGACAGGGCCAGATGGTCTCCCAGGAGAGATATATCGGATACTTATAGAGTCTATAACCCCAGTGTTGGTGAAGCTTTTTAATAGCATACTCTTGATGGGAGAAGATCCCCCTGGGTCTTGGAGTGAAGCCACAGTCGTATTAATATTAAAACCTGGAAAACCTTCGACTGACTGTGGCTCATATCGCCCAATTTCACTCCTTAACTGTGATTATAACATATTTGCCTCCTTCTTGTCAAAAAGGTTGGGGGGAGTTGTGGGTAATATCATTCATGAAGATCAAAAGGGCTTTATTCAAGGGCGTCAATTAGCAGACCTCACTTACGATCTAATAGGTGCTATTGATATCGCGCCTGCCTTTACCCTCCCCCTGGCAGTTCTAACATTAGACGCGACTAAAGCCTTTGATAGGGTTAACTGGCCATACCTCTCTGAGGTGTTGAATAAGTTTAACATAGGAAGAGGCTTTTGTCGGGTCATAGAACTGCTGTAGAAAGCCCCTATAGCTAGACTACTCATTAATGG
This sequence comes from Lissotriton helveticus, assembly GCF_964261635.1. Taxonomy (NCBI): domain Eukaryota; kingdom Metazoa; phylum Chordata; class Amphibia; order Caudata; family Salamandridae; genus Lissotriton; species Lissotriton helveticus. The sequence continues at coordinate 1,173,709,668 of NC_136070.1, forward strand.
AGCTTTGACTGACCCCTTTACGATCACTAGGGGTACGCGACAGGGCTGCCCCCTCTCCCCACTCCTGTTTGACCTCTACATAGAACCATTTGAACAGGTACTTAGAGAAGACAATAACATCGTCCCGTTTAAATTTGGAGAGTGGGAGAGGAGGGTGGCCCTGTCTGCAGATGATATCTTGATCCTTACAGCCGACCTTGATACAGCTTTTTCTACGATTATTGCACGTGCAGAGGAGTTTGGCACAATATCGGGATATGAAATCAATGCTAACAAGACCGAGATAACGGTGTGGAATATGGAGAATTCACATCACGATATTCCTACCATAATGAGATATTTGGGTATTAAAATAACCCAGAAAGTAGAGAAGATCCCGGAAGTTATCCTCGATCGCATCTTTAAAGAGTGCCAAACACACCTTCCCCTAACAATCTTGGGAAGGACTAACCTAGTTAAAATGTCCATCCTCCTTAAGATAACATTTCTCTTTAATTCCATCCCACTGGCTTTTGACACGAAACAATTAGCGAAATGTCAAAGTGAACTAAATTCATTTATTTGGAAACATAGAGCCACCAGGTTAGCTTGGAAGAAGCTTAGGCAGAAGAGGGGGAAAAGGGGTTTAGCAATGCCCGATCTGCAATATTATGCATGGGCAATTCAGCTTTCTCATTCACGAATGTTGCTGAAGATGCCTACTAGCACAACGGTGGGTGAGATGTTCCGGGCTATGCTAAGGGGGTCTGACTTGTCAGAAATTGGTTTTACGATTAAGTTTGGAGATCAAAATAAAAAAAAAAAAATTAAATTGAAGACTCTTCAGTCAATAGCCAGAAGTTGGTCAGTAATTAGAAGAAGAGTTGGGCTGGGCTATTTTTCAAAAAGGGCCCCACTATGGGATTCCCCGGGTACTCCTGCATGCCTTCGAGCCTGAGAACGCCTCTGAGAGACTCTGGGTTTTTGACGTGGGGAGACCTGTTGGAGGGTGCCATTCTGCCTTCTTGGGAAGATCTTCGCGAGGCAGTGGGGCCTGGCCTGTCCAAGTTTAAATATCTTCAACTGAATAGCTGGATCCAGTCACAGGTAAAAAGTAAAGTGCCACTTGGGAAGGACAGTAATTTAGAAGACCAACTTGTGGCAAAGCCTGGAGGGAGAAGGGAGGTCTCAAAGTGGTACTGGGCTATTGCGGAGGAAGCAGATGGCGAATTTAAACTTGCCGATGACTTATGGGGAGCACCGATGAATATACAGTGTGATTCGTTGTGGATGGATTCATTTAATACTCTCTATAGAATAGTCAAACCTGCTTGGCTCAGGCGCAATCATATCTTTACAGCCCATAGAGCGTACCTCTCCTTGCTTAAACTATCGAAATTTCTGCCCGGCAAAGTATGTAATAAATGCGGATTCCCAGAAGCATCTGATATACACATGTTTAAGGACTGCCCCCTTCAATGCGCGTTCTGGGACAAAGTTATAACATCTATGGAATCTATCCTGAGAGTCCCCTTGACTATTAGCTTACAGCTAATTATCTTTGGCCTTGATGACAACATTGTGGGCCCTACAAAATCTCTGCTCTTCTACGCAATACTTCTGGCAAGGAGGCAAATATGCAAGTATTGGGTACAATCAACAGCACCGACTCATTCAGAATGGCTGACCTCGCTGTATGAAGTGTCTAAGGTTGATGTGGCCAGATCCTGTAATAAGAATAAATTGGTATTTTGGGATTTATTGAAGTCATGGAGGTAGGAGTCTGTTTTTTTTTTTCCCCCCCGGGTCCTATGATTATGCCTTCAATGCTCCTCGGACTTACAAAAAGGGTCTTCCTGGCATTTTGTCAAGCAGGTTATGTGGAAACCTAGTTGTGGTATAAATCTCTTTCCCACGATCCTCCTTTGAGTAATTAAATGTCTCTGGTTGATGGTAGTAAATAACGAGAACACCAGGACACGAAATGAAAGATGGAGGTTATTCTTTCTTTTTTTTTTCGTCAAGTGGGGTCAAGGCAAATGAGGACAAAAAATAAATGAATAAATAAATAAATAAAAAAAGAGGGCCCTGCTAGGAGCCCCCAAAGTCACTTTCCAATTGCCTTTTCATGTTGCAAAGGCCAGCAGGGAAAGGCTGCCGGACACCAACATTGTAATCCCGACAGCGGAAAGGCCGTCCGTAAGAGATTACAGAGTGGGTCCGACTGGCTGGAAGGCTCCAAGACCTGGTCAGAACCGTGTCGGAATGACTGGCCTGTTTACGCTCCGACTGACAACAGTGAAATTCGGCAGTCGACAGAGAAAACCAACCGTTTCAGTCAGAAAGCCTCCAACCGACCGCCCAATGTAGGGAACCAGAGATATAACTTTTTAAATAATAAACACATTCTAGTGCTTAAAAACCTATAGCGCCAAATTGGGGCATTTGGTTGCATTTGACCGGGACAAAGTCAGTTTGAGGCCAACCGCAATGGAGCCTTGGTTGGATCTATAATTGGCTACCGTCAAAATGTTACCTTCGCACTAACCCGTTTTTCAGGAGATTTTTCTTTGGGCATCGAGTGAGGCTTCTCTTCAGGTCTGATTCGCTTCAACACTGTTGGCTTGATTTTCTGCGAGGCACCGGTTAAATCCTGGAAGTCTGGAGCTCCGGAGGTTTCTGCTCGACGAACCTGAAATCCAGGCCAGGTTCTAGTTGAAGGTAGCCAGCTTGCCTCTTTGCGTCAAGTCGGTTACCTTATTAAATATTTTCCCAAAAATTCACCAAACTTCCCCAAACATCTGGATCTTCTCCCAGAAGGTCGCCTTGAGGGTGTAAAGTGTTTACAACACTAATCCAGGGGTCTAAAATCTCTGATGTGGCCCTAGGGATGTTGGGACTACAATTCCCACAATTCACCTGGCTAAACCCTTAAAAGACGACTATACACATTCCAGGATGGGGACTTCTTGGTGGAGATGATGCAGGTGTGTTCAGTTAACATGCAACTTGTAGGGAGTCCCCTCCTCAATCCTCCTTTAAGAAAGGCAAAGTCCTTAGGGATGTAGTTCCAAGTGTGCAGCAGGTGCAGGCCTTCAGAGTGCAATCTTTTGGTGTGCAGGCCAGGGTTCCAGCATAGCAGTCATTCTTCTCCTTGTAGTTTCAGGCAGCAGATCTGAGTTGCAATGCAGTTCTTCTATATGTATTCGCCGTTTCTGGGAGTAAACCCCTTACCAATGGGATGCAGGGAGTCATCCAGGTGATTGACCACTTCTTCCAAAGTGTGGGACATTCTTCTCCCAGAAAGCACAATTCTGTCAAAATCCAACATGGAGAAAGACTCCCCTTTGGGGTTAAATCTGGCTAAGCCATCCCACTGGTGTGGCTATGTTTCACTAACAGACCCCTTCCAAAACCCTGACTAGTCTAATTACTGAGTTTCCTGTGTGGCTGGGGATACCTGATGTGGGGTTTTTGTTTATGTAAATGTGGGGTAATTGACCCACATTTACATAATTCAGAAACTATTGTTGTCGGTTTCTCAGGAACCTCTTTTACCTCATTGTTGAATACTGAACAACATCAATGACCTTACAATATATTATTCACTGTCCACTTAGTTCCTCTGCACTGCAGATGGACAACTTTGAGAATCCAGTGTCAGTATACAGATTCACATATTGGCTGGCGAGATTTGTTTAGCATTCCTGAAACATCTTCTGCTCTGCATCTTATGATAATCTCTGTCAAATGTTACTACTGGTGAATTCATTACTCCCTAAATTTCTGTGAGGAAGGCTTCAGAAAATCTCTGGTGTGAATACAAATGCAGCATTGTTTTGCACCAAACAGTATATTGGCTGTGTCTTGATCAAATCTGTGTCTTCCCTATAGACACTCAAAATACACCTACTATATTGTGTCACTGCCAACTGGATGAAGGAGGGCAGTTGCAATTTTTTTGTCCATGAAAATTACCTGATTGAGCTTGAAATGCAGCATTTAATTAGGGACCTTTGCTTTATTGAAAACCAAAAACATTCTAGCGCTTTTGGTTTTATTCCTTGTTTTTGCTTTGTTGCGAATCACAGTGGTTTGCCGTACTAATTAAAATATTGAAATTAATCTCTTTCAGATATTTTTCAGCTTATTCTTATCTGGCATTATTAATGCTCACATTCCAAGTGAAAATGTCTGCTATTTCAGCAGTGCAGTGGTAACCTGGGGTTAAAGGTAAAATCGATTACAACAAAAGAACTGACTTACTGAACACCTAGATGTATTCACTAAACAAAAACAAAGGTTAAAGTGGCATTACTGTATTGTGCTAAAAAGAACTAAAATTAAAAAACGTAAACATCATGAAATGCACCTGTTATAGGTTAGTCAATTAACTAGAACTTGCTCACCCATCATGCACTTTTTATGACCTCACATATTATCTTAATGTTTGAGGAACTCTTTAATAATTTCAACTATATTGATGTTTGAATCTAATGAGTCATGTGATTAGTGAGTCATTTAACATGTCATGACTGATGTAATATGCAAGGTCATAAGCAGTACATGATGTTATGTTATGTTATGTTAGAATACATTTATGACATTGCTTAATTTGTAAAATTTTAAGTGGAGGTGCTCAACTTTTTGGGAGGAGGCCACACCCACTGTATTGGCTCCACCCACTTCATCTACTAGACCCACCCACGTCATCTATAAGCCCCACCCAGATCCACAACTAGCACTACTGAAAACCAGATGTAAGAACCAATCTGAATTTCAGTGTGCGACTCTCTACAAGAAGAAAGCTCTTTCTTTCCAACTGTGACTCACATTTCCTGATGGAGAGCTATTGGGGAAAGCTGGGCAGTGATCTGTGTGCTGCAAAATCTGCAGGATGGGGCCCTGATATCAGACAAAGGCCCTCTTCCACCACTACCCTTCCCCAAGTTTAATACCGAACCACCTTTGACAGCTCTCTATCGAACCAGAAGACCTTCTTTCTCAATTGGAGTAGAAAAGAGATTGAGGGACTCACTGATCCTGAAATGTACTTTCAGAAGCAATAGCTATACAAATCTATTTAAAGACCTCGGAGAACAAATGCCAGTCATCAGAGATGAAAGAAGATTCCTGATACCCACTAGATTGAGTCAGAGCCCTCAGCACAACATTGAAACAGTAGAAATCACCTATAACAATCACAAGGCCATTATGGTATATAATCAATCTTTTATTTTTTGTGCCAGTTACTAACACCTGGAATGAAAATTATCATTTGAAGTTTCATAGACCCCCCACCACATTCTGTCTATAAATCCAAAAACCCACACTGTGCACAAATACCATCTGCAGTCCCTTACACATATCTTATGCATTCATCATCTAAACAATGTGTGAGTGACTAGAAACAACATTTACAGGTTCGTTTAACAACTTTTTGTGGTTCACTCTAAAAAAGATTGTGGCTGTGGGGGGCGCTGGAGGGCGCACTTGCAGAATGGCCGCACTGACGTGAGGCTCCTGCAGCCTAGAATAATTATCCGTTAAATTATCCTACTTTTTCACCATCTTGGATCGTTAAAGCAGCGCTGACCGGGAGAGGGTGTCCCGCCTGGCCTGTGGTGAAGGAAACAGCGCTCTACTACCTCCCTGCCTGGAGAAACGGCTGCCGGCGGACTCGCCCGACATGGTGCTCGGAGCGGACGGAGGGAGGAACCGGACTGCTGAGGCACGCGAGGCCGCTGGACGCCATGAGGCAAGTGGGCCCGACGCTGCACCCTGCCAAGCCCGCAGTGAGTGATCCGCATCGTAAGGCGGGAGGGCGCTATATGCAAACCGGCACTGCGGATTGTGTGGCGGCTGCTGGAATCTCCGCTACACCCCCTGCGGCGATTGCAACGTCGCGGCTGACTGAAGGCGGCCGGGAGGAACGGCGGCCATTTCGCACTGAGGGGCAGGAGGGCAGAGGACAGAGGAGCGCTCCGGACGGCTGTCCAACTCACACCGGCACCATTAAGTGCGGCCCCCGCCCAAGGAACCGGTCGCTCCCTGCCACCGCTACGAGATCACTGAGCTCGGCAGCCTGTCACTGGAGCCTAGCCCCAAGCCTGCACTCAGAAGGTAAAGCTCGGGCTTTGGGGAGGCGAGAGACTGACTGTGTGATTCAGGCCCTGCCCCTCACTGCACACAGCTTCACTGCGCTGATCTGCCTCCCCATGCTGCGAGTGAAGGCTGACAAGTGACTTCTTGCTGGATATGCTCAATGGTGCACTGTCTCCTATAACCTTTATGTGCCATTGGGCAGTGTATGGCCATTCCCACTTTTAACCCGGCCTTTTGATTGCTGGCACTGGGCTGCTGAAGGCAAGTCTAAACCCACATGACTAGCTGACTGTACCACTGCTGGGGGAACCTGGGCACTGGAGTGGCGGCAAGGGGTACGCTACTACCCACAGGAACACGAGCACTCCTAGGGTCTGCAACCGAGGCGGGAACTGCATCACTGCTATCTCTATACTAGAAGCTGAGCGTGACGAGCATTAGCGACGACGGCTACTACACCTTCCTGACTGAAGCAAGGCCTGCACGACCCTCAGCATGGGGAAACCGGACAACAGGCAGCCCAAATTGTCGTTTGAATCGACTACCAGCAAAAAGGGCTCAAGAAACACACAAGAGGCGGGCGGCTCCCAAGACTCTACTCCACCAGACACTGCGACTCACGCTGGCACCTCAGATTTCCAACAGATGGTGCAAGAGATGCGACAAGGGTTTGCTACCATCGTTGATAAAGTAGATAGAATGTCATCTAGAATAGACGCGATGGTGCATAAAGTAGATGTGCATGAAGAACGTATCACCGCCACAGAGCAACGCATATCAGATGATGATGACACCACGGCTACGCACACGACCCAAATCGCGAGAATGGACAATGCGCTTAGGATCATAGCCGCGAAGAATGAGGAGTTAGAAGCAAGAAGCCGTCGTAATAATATACGAGTAGTAGGTGTGCCGGAATCGACCAACACGGGGCGCATGGAGGACTATGTAGAGAAGATACTCACTACTGCGATTGGCCCTGAGGCGTTCTCCAAACAATTTATTGTCGAACGGGCGCACCGATCACTGGCGCCGAGGCCATCTACTGGAGCCCCTCCACGGCCCATCATTGCCCGCGTTCTCAATTATCGAGATCGGGACGCTGCATTGCGGGCAGCCCGAACACAGCGCACGCTGTCTTGTGACAGAGTTAATTTTTCCATCTATCTGGACTTTACGCCAGTGGTGCAAGAACAGCGGCGAAAATTTTTGGAAGTCAAGAAGAAACTGCGGACCCTCCAAATTGACTATGCGCTCCTGTATCCTGCGAAATTAAGGGTAACACACCAGGCGAAGCAGCATTTCTTTACTAATCCGCAACAGGTCAAAGACTTTGTAAAACAACTTAAACGGGAACGGGCGGAAAATAGATGACATGGAGAAGACAGGCAAGACGACTTTCACTCAGCTAACGAAGATGAATGACATTGCTCATCGCCTACGTGACCACCTGCTCTACTTTGGAGGCAACAACATGGCTATATGAGACCCGATCTACTGGTCAGCCGTATACTACAACATCTGTCTAGATTTTCACTAAACGATGGTGGTAATGTATTCTAGGCACCCCCCCCCTACCTGAACTGGGACTGGTCTGGGTGTCGGAAACAGGGCCAAGGAGTGGGGGGAGGTTAAGTGCGCTACTAGACTGCACCCTGCAGGATGTACCCCATTGAACTCGTTGCATTTGATGCTACTGTTGGGGAATTTAGGTCTTGTTAAGGGTGGGGGGAGGGACGGGATTACTGGCAAGTTGGGGTTGCTCCAGTGGGTGGGGGGTGGGGGCGCTAATGACGGCGCGCTTTGGATTGTTGATTATGTTCTGCTTTTCTGGGGAGACCCAGCTACTGTGATGTGTATGATTGGCTACCAATACTGCGAACTCTGGTTAGATCGTGCTTTGCCATGTAATGTCTGTTATGCGCTATTCATGACGCGCTTTACACGTAAGACCTTAGTATTTCATTTCCTTTGCTGTATGACCAGACAACGATGGGCACTTGCAGGCTGCTATGCTATGTATTGCGCAGTATGTACGTCTATGGAGTATATTGCATTGTATATCTTTCATGTTAGGCCAATTGCTAGCACTACCTCACTAAGGTCTCTGCGAGGTTGGGGGCAGGAGGATGGGACTGTTTGGTTAACTCGGTTTGTCCTACTGAGGATTGGAATACGGATTGGAATGTTGACAATTGGTGATTTGACTAATTTGCCTTGTTGTATACGAAATTTCTGGCTTGCAGTACAGGTTGCACACACGGGTCACAAGGTATTTATGCACACAGCTGTACGTTTCAAGACCCCCTTAGATACAGATGGACGAGGCATGGCAGGGGAAATGACATTTGAGATGATGCTGCGCGTTAAAGATGGGAGACACTGATCTTAACATTTTAACTTGGAATGTTAGAGGGCTCGGAGATCCCAGGAAGCGACGGCAAGTACTATCGTACTTAGATCGGCACTCAATCCACATAGCGTTTCTACAGGAAACGCATCTTAACAGGTCCACCAATTACACCTTTGCCAATAGATGGGCAATGAATGCTGCATTTTCCTCCTACTCTACGTACGCTAGGGGGACGGCAATTCTGGTTAAGCAGAACACACCATTTGTCTTGGCTGGCTCCAAGGTAGACGATCAGGGACGCTACTGTATGATATGGGGAAGACTGGGGAACATGGCAGTCACCCTGGTGTGCTGTTACGGACCTAACATAGATGACCCGAGATTTTTTACGGAATTATGGGCAGCCATTATGGGGACGGGTCCACACCAAATCATATGGGGAGGGGACTTTAATACGACGCTAGACCCTGCATTAGATAGGTCACACCCTTCCCCGCACCACTACACCAAGGCACGTGCGGAACTGCGCGCAGTCCTTACTGATTATAGCTTAGTGGACGCCTGGAGACAGCTCCATGGAGGACTCAGGGAAGGCACCCACTTCACCGCGCAGGCGCGCTCATGGGCTAGACTGGATTATATATTCTTGACCTCCCACCTCTACACATCCCTTCATCATGCATACCACCTCCCTAGAACCTACTCGGATCACTCCCCTGTGAAAATCACATTGCGCACAGCCGAACTAGGCCCTCCTTCTACCGCTTGGCGGATGCGCCCCTCACTATTACTCGATGACACGTTTCAGGAAGAACTCCGGGTTGAGTGTCTAGACTTTTTTAGGAGGAATAAGAACTCTGTTAAGGATGTTGAGACTATTTGGGATGCATTTAAAGTAACATTAAGGGGGATCTGCATCGCTAAAGGGGCAGGGTTGTTGAAAGAAATTAACACCCGCATACGTACTATCGAAGGAGAGCTTAAGGGTTTGGAGACGTCGTTGGCCTCTACTCCATCCGACTCTACGTTACTTTTGATCCGAGATAAAATTTCTGAATACACGACTGAAGCGGCAAGAGAATCGAAATTCCGGGGCAAGCACTGGACTGCTCGCCGCTACGGTGAAGGCGAACGACCTGGGAAGGCTCTCGCCTCCATGATTAAATTGATGCGCGAGCCCAATATCATACTTGAGATAGAGGGTCCTGATGGGGTGGTGGTTCGGGACACAACACAGATCCTCAACTCCTTTGTCTCCCACTATGGCGCTCTCTATACCTCCTCTAGAGTAGGAGAACTGCAATTACAGGATTATCTAGCAGACGTATCGCTGGGCTGGCTTAGTGAGGCCCAAAGAGCTTTCCTGAGTGCGCCTTTTGAGTTAGATGAGGTGCGGGACGCAATTATGGGAATGCAGTCAGGGAAAGCCACGGGATTGGACGGAATTCCGATTGAATTCTACAAAACTTACATCGATTTTATGGCCCCCATACTCCGAGAGGTATATGAAGATGCCCTGGAGGTGGGCCACTTACCGCCCTCAATGCGAACTGCTCTTATTATCTCTCTCTTTAAGCCAGGCAAGCCACAACATATGTGTGACTCCTACCGCCCTCTGTCCTTACTGAATAGCGATGTTAAGGTGCTAGCCAAGCTCGTTGCTAACCGCATCAGCCTTCTACTTCCCAATTTGATACTCCTGGATAAGTCTGGATTTGTCCCTGGCAGGGCTACCTCCCATAATCTGCGTACCTTCTTTTCAGTTTTAAACTCGGTGCATGAAGATCTGCCCATGGCGGCCGTCTTCCTTGACGCCACCAAGGCGTTTGACTCCCTGAAATGGGACTATGTGTTCCGGGTGTTAGAGAGAATGGGATTCCCGGCGATTTTCATAGCCTGGATTCAACTCCTGTATGAACGCCCTATGGCCACAGCCCTTATTAATGGTAAACTGTCTGCCGCATTCCCCATCACGAGGGGGATGAGACAGGGATGCCCCCTTTCACCTCTCCTTTTTGCGATTGCCACGGAGCCCCTGGCCGCTAAACTGAGACAACATCATAATGACAGTGCGCTCCGATGCTTTCAACGACAAATCCTAATCTCGTTGTATGCTGATGATATCACATTATACGTCTGAAACCCTTGCGTAAATCTCAATCCCATCCTCAGAGAATTCGTGAGGTTTGGTAGACTGTCAGGGGTCCAGATTAATTGGAGTAAGTCCTGCATCTTTCCGCTTACGCCTTCTACTAAGCGGTTTGACCTAGACTTTCCTCTTACCTGGAGCGAAGGTGATTTTAAATATCTTGGGATCCACATAGAGAAGGACAGAGATGCACTTATGCGCGCCAATTATGGCACTGCCATGAATCGCATAATGGATAATGTGGCGCGTTGGATCACCTTGCCTTTATCGATGGCAGGCAGGGCCTCCCTGATAAAAATGGTAATCCTTCCGAAATTATTGTACTTCTTTTTAAACATCCCATTTTATCCGGGTAGATCCTTTTTTAGCCAGCTTCGCTCTGAACTCATCAAGCTAGTATGGGGAGGGAAATCGCCTCGGCTCAAATGGGACACCCTGACACGCCCCTACTCACATGGAGGCTTCGGAATACCCAATTTTGAGCTGTACTATCAGGCAGCACAAGCCCACTATGCCTATTTTTGGGTGCACCAGCCCAGGCACATGCCCCAGTTAGCCGCGGAACACTGGTTAGCCCACCCTATTCCTATAGATGGTGCACTTTACGCGGTGGTCTCCGGCAGGGACAAAACGCCTACAACAGTGCTTAGCACGACCAGTGCATGGGCCCAAATACTGGCTAAAATGGGCCAGGCGGTATTATATGCTCCGTCATTACCGCTGAGCTACCACCCGGAAATGCCTCTATTGCAGGAACAGGGATTCCGCAAACTGTTACAAAAATTACCACTCGTGACCTGGGGGGATCTATACCATGAAGGACTGTTCCGCACCATGGAGCAATTCTATGCAGAGACACAACCCACTCCACTTGAGGTGTTTTTGTACATCCGGCTCCGTCAAGGTGTGAAAGCCCTCACACCTGACTTCCCCCGGGAACCGGAGGTGTTGGCCCCCCTGCAGACCATACTCCAACTAGAGGCTCCATATAGATTGGTATCAACAATTTACAAGGCAGTGCACACGCAAATGGACTACGCAGATCTGCCCGCTAGAATCAAATGGGATCAAGAGCTTGATAGCCCTCTCACGGACAGGCAATGGATGTTCTCCCTACAACACACGGAACGCATCTCGGCTAGTAGCAGACACAGAATCATACACTATAAATTCATACACCGCCTATACTACACTCCAGCTCGAATGTGTAGACTGCAGCTTCGAGCAACGGATGACTGCGACAGATGTCATGCCTCTGGGGCGGACTTCTTACATCTCGCCTGGGCGTGTGACACAGTAAACCAATACTGGATCCAGGTGATAAACGCACTTTCTGAAATGACACACACTACAATACATCCCTCCCCGGTTCTGGCGCTACTGGGATACGTAGAGCCCATACAAGCGGCACATCGCAGATTTATTGCGCTGGCCCTTCTGGTGGCAAAAAGGAAAGTGGTGTGTCGCTGGGGCAGAGGCAGAGCCCCTAAATTTAAGGACTGGATGAATGATTTAATATATTGTCAAGATCAATTGAATACCTATTCGGAACTATTGCCGATTGCTTCTAGACCGTGTGACATTTGGGCTCCATTGAGGGGTTATCTTACTAGGGAAGCTGCAGTCGCTGTGGAGGGGACACCCACCTAACACCAGACCCGACCATTCAGATGTCTACAACGACATTGGGCTTGTGCGAGATGCCAATGTATGCTGTTATTGAGAGATGGGGAGGGACACCATTGATGTTTGGTTCACCTTCGCATATCAGGCTGCGACTCTAGGCCTGACTGTAGAGACTGCCCGGGTGATCCAATGTGACCATTTGAGTTGTTAGAGACTCTTGGGATCTGCGATGCGCAGGATGGGGGATTCAATGTGCTACGTACTTCACTTGGCTGCCAAGCTTCATTTGCGGGTTATGCCCGCCTTGATGTGTTTTGGTCGGAATGTACTGTATCTTTTTTTTTTTTTTTTCTTTCTCCTTTCCTATATTATTTGTGAACTGTGCCTGTGAAAAACCTGTGTAACGTTCCTGCATTTCTGTTGTAAACTGTATGACCACTAAAATTGCAAAAATAAAGTTTAATAATACGTAAAAAAAAAAAAGAAAAAAAAAAAAAAGATTGTGGCTGTTTCTAGGGTAGGGTTTCACATCTCGCAAACAACAACCCAATTTTTCACAAATGCAATGCTGTAGCCTAGGGACCCATCCCTGTGATTTAGGGCCATATGTACCAAACCTTTCGTGATTCGCAAAGGCCGAAATTCGCAGAATTTCGGCCTTTGCGACTCGCAAACGGCCGTTTTGCATGTTTTGGAATGTATGAAACATTCCCAAAATAAGGAATTGCAAACTTGTGCGATTCCTTATTTTTCCATAGCATTTAGGGAATCGCAAATTTGCGATTCCTTAAATGCTATGTATGTAGCAATTTTGGCTTGCAAATTCTGTTTAAGAATTCGCAAATTACCACCAACTTCTAGTTGATGGTAACTTGCGAATTCTTCCAGAAATGCACAAGTTTGCATTTTTAAAGGTGGCATGTGATGCACACACATGCCCATAGGGCATGTATGTGCGCCATATGCACACACATGTTCTTTTCAGGGGTGCAGCAGGGTGTCTTTGAGACACCCCTGCACCCTTGCAATAATTCTCAAATTGCGATTAACAAATTGCGAATTCGCAATTTGAGAATTATTTTGCATTCATTCCTATGGGCCTCCTGGCCCATAGGAATGCATTAGAAATTATTCCTTAATTGCGAATTCGCAAAATGCGAATTCGCAAATAAGGAAGCTCAAGGAATCGCAAATAAAAAGCGATTTTTTTCATACATACCATTTTGCAATTCCTAAATAGCGATTCCTTAAAATTCGCTATTTAGGAAATGCAAAATAGTTTGATGATACATATGGCCCTAAGTTGCAAAAGAACCAAACTAGCATTTCTGCTGCATTATATTGAAAGTGGCCTACTGTTCTGCTATGGTTTAATGATTTAGTGCTCCAAACCAGTTGAAATCTTCATCATGAGTACTATCCCTGCTTGTATAATAATGCACTGAAAAATAAGAGCAATGTGTGTTGACATTTGCCCCAAATAGGGTTTTTGCTCAATTTCTCTTTATTCCAGTATCTGATAGCTAGTACAATATGAGAAGAGTATCAAACTACCATGATTTTCACAATGCTTTTAATTCTGCCCTTCTACATTCATTCCAACTTAACATCTGTGGACACAACAAACCTATTAAAAAATCTAAAGGCACACAATCACTACATTGAAGGGTGTCAACCTGTAGGGCCAACATTCATACTGACATTATGCAGTTTGTGGGTAGTACACAAGAAATGCCACCTCCTTTAAAAAAAAAGAAATATGAAGACACTGAAAAAGATGAATTTTGGCTAACACTTTTGAACAGCCAATCAGGAGCACAAGAACAACCACGTATGAAGAGAACATTGTTGTAATCCCTTACTTAAGCTATTCACCTTATTTCCTGGCGACAATGGATTCCTGGAAAGGGACAGAATGTATACATAGGGAAAAAAGAAAAACCCTAGATGCAAAATAGCTGAGAAATGTGGGAATACTCATAAAGCATCAACAAGCAACTTATATATGGTCATTGTAGTTATTGGTTTGCTAACACACGAATAAGCATTTGGCTGCAGCACACTCACGGTGTGCATTTTGGACAAACATTATTGATGAATCTATTGGCTGGTGGGATTTAGGGATGTGTAAAGATTTTTTTAAACTTTTAAGCATTGCTCTGGACTTTATTCCTTAGTGAAGTTTCCAAATATTCCCAGTTTAACTATGCCTTCGCAGATGAGCAGAATTATTTGTGCACTGCAAGCTAATTTCCACTATACTATGATATAACTGCCACACTAATCGAACCCATCCAAGATGCAAAATATATGCAGACTTTATCTCTGAAGGTTTTCGTTTTTCCAAGATTTTTTTTGCACAGTGGCAAATGTATGCATGAGACACTGCACATGCAAAGGACCCTCCACTGCGCTGCAATTTTAGTACCTTTGGATTCGTTTGAGCTTGAAGCCATTTTTTTCTCACAATCCGCAAATTGTGGCAGATGCATTATGTGGAAAATCCATAATTACGTAAAAAACACTGTAGCAGCAGAAATGCAAAATTCCAGTGGCCCTGGTGTCAGGCACCATTTTCAGCCAACATGATCGGCTCACAGTAAACAGAAGGACAAACCGAAGAAAAATTGCCAACGGAGCACTTCTGAACAGTGGTCAACGATGGGAGAACAACTGGTCACACCCAGAGTCTGAAACTGTTCCAGTCGAGATCTAAGGAGGCCAGCAGCTTGCACCAATGTGGAATCTTGTTCAACCAGCCTTTGAGATATTCCCATTGAGGAATTCTGCACAGCAGCACTTTCCTTCTGCCCAGGGCACATCGGCTTGTTTTAGGTGTCTAGTTTTAAATGGCACTTAGTCCAGGTAATGGAATTATGCCAGAAGAAACCAAAAGCCCATCCATGTGCCCAGTAATAAAAGGAAGAAGTGACTAAGACTTGGAAAGAACTAGGCACCCTGGTCCACATCTTACAACGATCATCTACAATGTGGCTTTTACTCACTTCAAAATTTGAAAGCAAGACTGAGAGTTTGATCTGGTTGTGAAAGTGCAGGAAAGGCCGTTAAGTTTGGAAAAAAGAAGCAGGTTGACTGGTAAGAGAATAAAACAGTCTCTTGATCAGCTCATATTTAAAGTAGTATTTACTTTAAAGATAGGAGTGCCACTTGCTGAGGAACTGTTTTTGAAAACAAAGAAAAAATACAAACATACATACACACGCACATATATACACACACACACACACCCGCACATATATATACACACACATGAGAGAGTGCCATTTATAGTGAGAATTTGTAGGGGTGCAGCATATGTACAAGTAGTCAGCAACCGTATATATAGAGGACTTTTAATCATGTTTAGATGCAAAGTATGACAAAGTGCTAATGTAAATTGGTATCAGAAAATGTGCAGAGCCAACGTTACAAGGTGCAATTTCATATTTGCGGCAATAAGAGAGATGCTTTGAAATGAAAACTTTCACTATTAATAAGAGTGTTTAATCGATTTACTAATGTGCCTTCAGATTCACTAATTGAAATGTAATCATGCCTTATGTACTCAATAATCAGTCGAATATAGAGAAAAAGCATTTGTCGTTAAGGTTGGAGGCCTAGTGAACCCAGAGAATTGCTTGTTCAAACGTAAGGCCTAAATTCGAGCTGAGGCCTAGTTCATGGACATAGCGCAGGCCTGTACGAAAATGTTTGCTTAGACATATAAATGGTAGAAATGCTTATGAAAGAGGCTTTAGAAAATGTTGCAACATTATTAGGCTGTGAGCCTATGTGCGTATATTCTTTTGCAGGTGCATCATCCAGTAGATTGTAGAGTAGAAGGGCCCATTGTGTATGAGAGTTAGAAATGCTAGACTCAGACATGGAGGAGTAAACCAGGAATTTGAAGATACAACTGGAAGCGACAGAGAGTCTGAGACCCAAGGACGTTGAACGGACAAGGATGGACCCATGCCATGTGGAATTTTACAGAACCCAACATCTTTTAGAGGGGCGTACCTATAGGCGTGACTTTTACATTGTGGGGTTTTGTATTAGGGACAGCACCCCGAGGGTGGAGGCAGAGCAGACGGCTAAGGAGCTAGAGAGAGCGGTCGCATGGGCAAAGAGCTTAGCAGCGGTGATGGAAACTCTAGTCTAAGGGGAAGGTGGCGAACTTCTTTGGAAGTCTCCACAGCTGACACCTTTTGGTTAGGTTGGGCTGTTGTTGAGTAGGGATGACACCTAGTATAGTGTAGGGACAGACTAATTTGAATTTATGTCTATTATCCCAATGAGTACCAGAACTCAGGTTATAGCTATTCTGTTCAGTCTGATGGTTCTGGAATTGATCCTCATCTTGTTTATCAGTCGCCTGAGACTTTTCCGTAGGATTATGTTTGTATTAGTGCCTGTTTATCTTTTGAACCTCTTGCTGAGGTGTTTGTACCTGCAGTTATTTTTGGTTATGTAATAAACCTTTCAAACTTAGTTTGGTCAGTGGTTCTGGGGGGAACAATAGGGATTTCTAAATTGTAGTTGATTAATTAGACAGGATTGCCTAATTCACTCTATGGCAGGTAAAAAGGTCTAGTCGACCTGTGACGGGATTCTGGAGAATGGTAAGCATACTCTAGAGCTGAAATCCCGCCTTTCCAGTTGGTAGCAGATTAGGATGGTTTACCTTCTCGAGTGAGGGTAACCCAGAAGTAGGTTGAGATTTCCCCGAGGCCCATAGAACCAAGGATGAGTGTCCAGAGAATCGAGGAATGAGGACGGCGTTCCACGGAAACTGACGGAGAGTAACAGTGCGGCAGAAAGCAGCAGGTCGGAAGAGAGTGAGTATGAAAAGGGTCATGCGTTGCTAGATTGCGGTGTTATGTTGTATTGCGTGTCGTTTTGTCTTGCGAAGTGGAATGCCTGTAGTGTGAAAGGAGATCAGGTTGTGAGCGCGCGCAACCGGTGAAAATCTTAAGCTCAAGGGGAGTTTAAGTGGTCCGGGTGTATCGAACACCCATAGTAATTGTCGACCATTGTTAAATGGGTCATGAGGTACCATTGATCGCCCGAAGGACCGAGATAGGGGGAACGAATGTGTGAGTGTGTGGGTAACGGACGCTGGTCGGAAGTTACCGTGTGTTTGTAACCTATCAGTTGAGGCGATTGTCCGTTCGTTCGCGGACAGACATTTGCCGGTTGGTGACAATTACAGTTGGACTGTGGCCGTACAGTCAGGGAAGTGGTTGCTTGGTCGGAAGTAATCATTTTTCAGTGTATGATTGGGACGTATGCGAGACCGCGAGAAATACGGAGAAAGGAGGGGAACTGCTGCGAAACGGAGGCGAGTGACGTCAGAAAGAGCTGCGCTGGGATTGGTCGTTGGCGTGGAGCCGCGCTGAGATAGGGCGGTTAGTGAGAAGCCGTGCTGAGATTGGTGGATTGTCATCAGGAAGTAAAACGAGTGTTGTAAACAAGGAAACGTTGCGGATTTCATCATGAAATGTTTTAAAATATTGCGGAAAAGTTTCAAGGGCGAAAATAGGATAGAACCTCGGGGTGGGGAGGAGGCTCCACCCGAGGATACTCCAGCTTATTACATGGCAACGAATGTTGGGTTGCATACCATATTGTGGCTTGATAATTGGTGTAAGATGACAGACGGAAACGAGGAATTGACCTTTCCTAAATATGGAACGTTTAGACTAGAAGTGTTATACCAGTTGAAAGCGATTATGGCTGCATTGCGACCTTTGCCTAGACCAACACAGTTTGAAGCGCTAAATGCATGGATCAGGGCAGCCCACGACAGGAAAAGAGACAGGAGACAAGAAAGAGTGAAACGATCGGTAAGGGCGGTCCAAGAAGCGAGATGGGATGCCATGGAAAAGAGATGGAGGGTACAGACCATTGAAGTGGATAGGTTGTATCCATTGCTGGAAAGCACAGGGGATAGGCAGAAGAAGAGTACAGAGGATGAGGACAGTGAGACAGATGACAGCCTTATAGAGAGGCTGTTATCAGAAAGGCCACCCCCGTACAATCCAGGATCAGAGGGAACGCAATCACCGGCCAAGCACTGGGAAGCCCCAATAGGTGAAGGCGGCGTTCCAATGGGGAACGGATGGGACACCCCAGGGGACAAGTTTACCCCAGAAAAGGGAGAAAAGGCACCACCACCTTCTCCAGTGACGAGAGTAGTGGGAAGGTTTACAGTACAGAAAGTTCGGGTGGAAGAGGGTGTCCATTCTCAGAAACTGCCAGATGACCTTACTGTACCTGTTACCATAGGTCCCATAGTATCAGTGTATAACCCAGAAGAGAGAAGAGCTGAGAGTCCACCACGGAAGGGAAGCGAGAGGAGTGTCAGTGCAGGCAGGACTAAAGTGGCTGATGGGTGGAAGACGCTACCCAGACCTGTGGAACGGAGCACCCCTTTGGTAGCATCGGCAGACTCCTCAGAGGAAAGAGGGGGTTGGAGGGGATCGATGGATTTGAGAGGACCGAGGCCGAGGTCGATGAAGGAATTAAGGCCAGATTTGAGAACTTGGGAGACGATAGTAGACACTCAGAGTGACAGGTCGAAAAATGTGTTTGGGTCCGGGAACGAAGAGAATAGGATGGGTTCTCACTGTGCAGCCAGCGAAAGCAGGCAGGAATGGGAAAACGGAGGTGTGGGAAGCAGGGGGGCGTCCCGCCACTCCTCCGGAGACAGGCAGCAGGAGTGGGACTGCGAGGGTCGTGAAGGTAGAAGGGTTCCCCCTAATACACCTGAAGAAGACAGGAGAGAGAGTCAGGATGGTGGCGGGAGGGACTCTAAGGAAACTTATAACCAAGGCACATTGAGAGCGGCAATAAAGGCAAGAAGGTTAGATGTGCTGAGACTAAAATCAGAAGTAGAGGAGATAGTGGAAGGTACACTGCCACTAGAAAGGATTGAACTGTACGAACCAGATGAGCTGTTGTTTGTGGCAAAGGATGTCACTCGGAAGGCTAGGACGTCTCATGAGAAACTCTCTGAATTGGCAAACAAGTATATGGTAGATTTGACAAAAACTAAAGCCCTACAGGGGGGCCACAGGTTACAGTACTCAGATCAAGACCTAGAGGAAAAGAGGGCGATCGGATTAAAAACCCGCATTAGGGAGCTGATTATGGGAATCCGAACATGGTCCCAGTTGGAGAAATGGGAAGAAAGGTGGTCATAGAAAAAGACTGTTAGGCGAAGTGTTATCGAGACATCCCCGGGAGGAGGGTCAATGCATGCAGAAGCGTACCCCTTGAGGGAGGTGGCTCATGGGGGATATGTACATGTACCCTGGAGCAGGGGAGATTTGGCTGCCTTTACAAACACTTTCCCTAAGTTGCGAGAGAGTCCAGTAGAATGGTACAAACAGGTAGAGAGATTTGTTAAAATTTCAAAGGTACTGTGGATTGATTTGAACACATTGTTTGACATTGTGGTCCCAAGCGACTTGTGGATAGCGTGCAAGGTCAGTGTTGAATGGCCCACCGCAGAGCCAGAACGTGATTCTGCCACGAATGGACCGTCACCCAGGGTGATGGCAAAGTATGAACAGGCGATCACGTGGCTGAAAACTAAAGTACCACCACAAGACATAGATTGGGTAAAGATAGATCGTACCAGGGAGGAACCAAAGGAGACGGTGCATGAGTACTATGAGAGGTTATTGCTGATATTCAAGCAGTACAGCGGATTAGATGTGATGGACCCGAAGGATATGGGACAGTTCGTATCCAAGTTTGTGCTGGGATTGAGGCCTGCTATCTGCCTCATGATACAGCAACACTTGATCTGTTGGCAAAACAAGCCCCTAGATGAGATTTTGAGGTACGCGAGGTACTGCAGTGCTGAGATAGACTCGAAGACAAAGAAGCTCAAGGATAAACTGATGTTAGTCCAGATGCAAGGAGGAGGACAGGGTCAGTCAGGCAATGGCACCTTGGGGAGGAAGTCGGGGGGACAGAAAAGGGACAACGAAGAAGGTCCGAGACCTAGGATTGATATAGCAACCCTGAAAAAAACGACCAAGTGCCATCAGTGTCATGAGGTCGGGCATTGGAGACGCGAGTGCCCCCATAATCCAGACAATCAGGTAGAGGAGGAGGAGGAGGAGGAAGTTGAGGCCCCTCCAGTACGGAAGCTGACAGTGACTAAGCCCCAGACGGCAAAAGGGGGGACGTCAGCCCCTAGGGCTCCGGTTCCCCAGCCACCGAAGATTTCAACAGGGAACAAGGTTTACAAGCAGATGCCCTTCATAGTCGAGGGGGATGAGCACTATTACTTTGATCCAGTGTCAGGACGGTGCCTGAATGGGGAGGAGGACTGTACCCTTGGAGCAGTACTGGAGATAGATCAGAGGGGACCCTTTGTAGAGGCTGATGTAGACGGACACCCCACCACCTTCTTGGTCGATACTGGTGCTTCCAGGTCTACTGTGCGGTCCGCAGTAGTCCCCAATTTGCCACTTTCAGGACAGACTATTCAAGTGGTAGGAGTAGCGAACAGAAGAATGACGAACCCCCTGACTGAGCCGGTCCCGGTAAAGATTGGAAGTTTCAGAGATAGACATGAGTTTGTAGTGTGCGATTCCAGCCCTGTATGCCTGTTAGGAAGAGATCTTTTGTGCAAACTTAATTGCACCATCTATTGTACCCCAAAGGGAGTAGAATTGCAAACTAATGATGACGATGCTGATTTCAAGGTTGCAAACACGCGTGAGTGCATCGAATTGTACCCTGCTATAACTGTGGATGAGCTCCCATGGGATTTGAGAGATTCAGTCTCACCGGAGGTGTGGGACTTTACGGGGGAAGAGATCGGACTGATCAAAGGGGTAGAGCCGGTCAGAATTCAAGTTAGACCAAATGCTGAATTTCCGAGAACACCCCAGTACAAGCTGACCCCAGAATCACGTGAAGGTATAAAACCTGTGATTGAGTCCATGGTTAGACAGGGAATCCTGAAGGAGGTTATGACAAGTCCCTGTAACTCTCCGATAATGGGACTGCAGAAACCAAGTGGCAAGTTCAGGATAGTGCAGGATCTGCGAAAAATTAACAACATACAGCCTGATTCATGTACATGCCGTTTTGCGTGTCACTAATAGCGAATCATAGCGATTCGCTATTGAGGACACGCAAAACGGCATTCATGTAGGAATTGCTACTGAAATAGCGATTCCTACATGTTCTTTATTTGCGAGTAGCAATTTGCTACTCGCAAATACTCCCCATTCATTCCTATGGGCCAAGAGGCCCATAGGAATGAATGGGGATTTGCGAGTAGCAAATTGCTACTCGCAACTAAGATAGCGATTTTAAGGGTGCCAGGGGTGTCCAAAGGACGCCCTGTAGCACCCCTAAAATGCACTTTTGGACAGGTGTTGCGCACACACATGTCCAAAGGACATGTGTGTGTGCTACATGCAACTTTGAAAAATGCTTTTAAAAGCATTTTTCTGAGTTTCTGCTATTTACCGACAGGTCTGACCTGTCGGTAAATAGCGGCCCCAAATGTCCAAAATCGCTATTTTGTTTTGTGTCATGAATAGCATTTGAGGAATCTCTATTAGAGATTCCTTAAATGCCATTCCACGCAAATATGCGAATTCTTACATAGCGATTTTTGCATTTGGTATCATGAATACCAAATGCAAAAATCGCACTCGCAAAGGGCCAGATTCTCAGAATCTGGCCCTTTGCGAGTGCAATTTACCTACATGAATCAGGCTGATAGTTGTCCCATGTTGTCCAGTGGTACCGAATCCATCAGTAATACTGTTTCAGATACCGTTCCGAGCCGAATGGTTTTCTGTGATCGATTTGTGTCAAGCTTTTTTTTCTATCCCACTGCACGAGGAAAGCCAATATCTTTTTGCGTTCAAAATAGAGAGTCGCGTTTTAACATGGTGCCGTATCCCCCAAGGGTATACAGAGAGCCCATCGATCTTTAATCAATTGCTGAAAAGGAATCTCGAGAGTCTGGTACTACCGCATAACTCCGTTCTGGTGCAGTACATATACGACCTCCTTGTTGCGTCAGACACCGAAGATGCTTGTAGGATTGACACCATTGCCTTGCTGAACCACTTGGGAGAGAACGGACACAAGGTGTCTCCCAGCAAATTACAGTACTGCCTGCAAGAAGTGCAGTATCTGGGTCACAGAATAGAGCAGGGAAAGAGGAAAGTGTCGCCTGACAGGATTGAAACGATCATGAGAATGACTGTGCCCTCGACCCAAAGAGAGGTTAGAATGTTCCTGGGCATGGTTAGCTACTGCCGACAATGGATTGCTAACTTTTCCCTGAAGGCGAAACCATTGCAGAAACTGACGCACAAGGACGTGAGTGATCCGGTACCATGGGACACAGACTGTATGATGGCTTTTCTTGAGTTGAGAGAGGACTTGTGTCGCGCTCCGGCTCTGAGAATGCCCGATTACAACAAATCATTTGCATTGTTCTGCTGTGAGAGAGAGGGAGGTGCATTGGCAGTTTTAGTGCAAGATCATGGAGGAGTCCGTAAACCAGTTGCTTACTTTTCGGCTACCTTAGACCCAGTAGCCGCAGCGTTGCCCGGATGTCTCAAATCCGTTGCTGCAACAGGTGTCAGCATTGAAAGATTTGAAAGCATAGTGATGGGGTATCCACTGACAGTGCATGTACCTCATTCTGTGGAATTGTTGATGACCAGGACCAAGACGCAGCACTTGACTAACAATAGGCTCACACGCTACGAGCAGGTTATACTTGCTGCGGAGAATGTGACCCTCAGGAGGTGCTCTGTCTTGAACCCTGCTACCTTGTTGCCATTACCAAATGATATCGAAGACGATTGGGAAGACCATGATTGTCTAGATGTAACTGAACTATGCACCAAACCTAGGCCGGATATTGTTGATGTGCCATTGACAGACCCCGATGAAATTTTCTTTGTGGATGGCTCATGCATAAGAGACAATACTGGTCAGTTGAGAGCAGCATTTGCTGTCTGTACTATTTCTGGAATAATTGAAGCAGCTTGCCTGGAAGGAATACGCTCCGCACAGGTGGCTGAGATAATTGCGTTGACGCGTGCCTGTTTGGCAGCCAACGGGATTCGGATCACCATCTTCACTGACAGCCAATACGGATTTGGGGTGGTTCATGATTTCGGCCAGTTGTGGTGGCTGAGGGGTTACATGACATCATCGGGCTCCCCAATCAGGAATGGTGAGTTTGTCAGGTTGTTGCTGGAGGCTTTGCAAGGTCCTGCAGCAATAGCAGTGGTAAAATGTGCGGCTCATACCAAAGGCGATGATTTTGTGTCAAAGGGGAATAATTATGCTGATGAAGTCGCACGCTATTGTGCAGAGCAGGGATACTCCTTTACTGAACAAAACATTGAGGGACCAATGGAAAGAACCGAACTAAGCATGATGCTTGAGGTGGCAGATACATGGGAGGAGTTGAGAGACCTGCAAGGACAGACATCTGATTATGAGAAAAGGGTGTGGGAATCGGCTGACTGTGTCAAGGGAGACTTGGACATGTGGGTTTCAGCTGATGGAAGAGCTGTGTTACCGAATGAGTTGGTGAGTGCGATGGCACGACAGATACATGGTCCTGTGCATCTGGGAAGGGATGCGATGGTGCGTGTATTCAGGCAAACGTGGTACAACCCAAAATTTAGATAGGCTGCAGAAGCAGTATGTCAGAGATGTGTAACCTGTCAACAGTTGAATGTTGGGAAAAGAACACCTGTTACATTGAGTCACATTGGGAGGTCTGGTGGACCTTTCTATAGGATGCAGATAGATTTCATTGAGATGCCGAGGTGTAATCGCCTCAGGTATGTCTTGGTGATTGTGTGTGTATTCTCTAGATGGGTTGAGGCATATCCCACTCGTAGGTGCGATACACTCACAGTAGCAAAACTGTTGTTAAGGGAGTTGGTGCCACGATTCGCGGTTCCGGCCTCTTTGGAATCGGACAGAGGAAAACACTTTAATAGTGAGGTTGTGAAGATGCTTTGCTCTGCCTTGAACATTGACCAGAGGCTGCATTGTAGCTACCGCCCAGAGGCTTCTGGCATAGTGGAGCAAATCAATGGGACCTTGAAAGCCCGAATGGCGAAAGTGTGCTCATCCACGTCCCTGAAGTGGCCAGATGCCTTGCCATTGGTACTGATGAGCATGCCTAGTACCCCAGACAGAAGGACAGGGCTCTCGCCTCACGAGGTGCTGATTGGGAGGGCTATGAGACTGCCATCTATTCCTACAACTGCCCTGATGAATAGCACAGATGATGTGATTCTTGACTATTGCAGAGGACTTTCTGATGTCATGCGTTCTGTGTCTCTTCAGGTGCAGGCTGCTGAAATACCGGCTGCTAGCGACCTATGTCACGACCTG
Source organism: Lissotriton helveticus (assembly GCF_964261635.1). Classification (NCBI taxonomy): domain Eukaryota; kingdom Metazoa; phylum Chordata; class Amphibia; order Caudata; family Salamandridae; genus Lissotriton; species Lissotriton helveticus. The sequence continues at coordinate 1,173,734,294 of NC_136070.1, forward strand.
TGTCCGGGTGATTGGGTCCTAGTAGGAAAACACGTGAGGAAGAGCTGCCTGGACGTGCGTTGGAGGGGACCTTTTCAAGTGATCCTAGTCACTACTACTGCTGTGAAGTGTGGCGGATTGCCGAATTGGGTCCATGCTTCTCACACCCGACGAGTTCCAGCACCCGCAGAAGGAACAGCTCCTCACATAGATGAGAACAATAACGAAGAAGAGAATCCGGAAGAAGGGACAAGCCAAGCTGTGGGGGTGCCAGTGGAAGTTGGGGACTCCCCTGATCAGGCTATTTATGATCACGACAACAGTGATACTGAATCCGCCCAAGAAGAGGGAAGTGGCGGAGAAGGAGATCTGAGTACAGAAGAGCCTGACAGTGGGGACGAACAGGGTGTGCAAACAAGAGGCCGACGAGCAAGAGGTGCGGAGGTTCATTGGCCCGAGAGACGGAGGCGAATGAATGTGAGATTGGCTTCCGAAAGAGAATTTGCCCCTGTGTCCGAAGAATCTGATCTGGAAGGGGGAGAACAAGGAGCTGAGCAGAGGGGTCCGAGAAGGTCGAGGAGGGTGCGAGTACCTTGCCCGAGATACGCCACCCCAGAGTGGACCTACCCTTTTACCTATGCTAGGAGTACCAATGCCGGGAGTACTGAGGTCCGGGAGGGTGAGGTCAGTAGCAGTGACCAGTACGATCCCAAAGGTTAAGCTGGAAGTGATACTGTTGGTTCCTGGACTTGAAATCGAAGGTAAACTGACACTCACCATTCCCAATCCCCCTCTCCTAAGCAAGATACGTGATTTACTCCTGGATAGACTGATATTTCCTACGTTTGTTCCTGACATGCCAGCATATGATGAAGTTGTGCTCTGCATGGAACTTTTAGATTATGTGTTGCAAGCAATCGGATCAAGTATAATCATAGACTATTGAAAACATTGAACTTTGATTTTTCCTGAAAGAACTTTTGTAAATAACTATCGAACTTAACCTAGAGCCGAGTGGAAGAAGAATCAATTTAGGGACTTTCCATAGAGGATGAAGAAGGGTTAAGGTTGTCTATTGTGGAAACATAAGAAGAACTGAAACGGGACTTTCCACTTTTCAAGGTGGTTCGAGAGACTCAAATAGCACAGAAAGAGACTTTGGGTGCTTTCCGAGAAACAAACTACTTTGTGCTGAGACCATGGCGCCTGGAAACCCGAATCGTAGAGCCAAGTGCATAATAGGTACTCTTTTAGGAGGAGTAATACTCCTTATAGCTATAGTAGTTTTAGTTTCCTATCTTGCACCACATGAACAGCTAGAGAAGGCGGAGGGGACACAGGCACCTGATACCCCTAGTCAGAGGGCAGAAAGAAAGAAGTGAGAAAAAGCCATACTAGCTGCAGAAAGCCGTAGGCTACACACTGATCTGTCTAAAGGAAATTTTGGGCAGAACGCTTATGCAAAGCTGTTGTATGAATACATTGAGGCGATGGATGCGAAGGACTGTTATGTGTGCATGCAATTACCGGCTTCAGTAGATGAGGGTATTAGATACCATCACCTTCCACTGACATATGGAATATCCTGTAGTTTGCTGATTAGTATCCTTTATGGGCGAAATCACTTTGAATATTTGTTTTCAAATTATGATGCTGTGTTACCAGAAGTCCCGAATTATAAGCATTTGAACAAGTGGGACTATTATAAGTCAGAGGACAGACTTGGATATTTCTACATTCCCACTCGAGAGCTAGACACCCCGTATGCACACCGACACAACCTGACATGTTCATTGTCAGATGTAGAAAAGAAGTTCATTGAACAAGTGGAAGATAGGTACACGAAACAAAAAAAGTTGCGAGATTCAGGGCAAGGAAAGGTAGGTTGGACCAAAGAAGAGAAGCAGCATAAGTCAAGAGGGAGTTATGGTCCAATAGCTCTGGATGAAGTACAGAAAGGGAAGTTGTGTCTGCACAGACCACAGACGTATTATGAAAATGTGTATGTGGGTCAGACTACGTGTGACCACACCTTCACTTTAGAATACTATACAAAGGACTTCTTGAAGAGCGTGGTACAGGTGATTCCTACTGTATATTTTGTCTGCGAAAAGAATGCGTATGTGAGATTGCCAGAGAAGTGGTATGGAACGTGTTACCTAGCGATTATCTTTCCCAAAATTTACCATACTGAGGATTTCGAACTCTTAGAGGGAGGGTCTCAAAGGAGGGTAAAGCGAGGGGAAAGTGCTGGAGCTATAGTGGGAGATGTGTTTGGAGCAGCGATACCTATGTTGGGTGTCATTTTGAATGACATCAAGATAAGGCGGTTGGCAACTGTGGTGGATGAACTGTCAATGAATACGGCCAAGTCCTTGGTGTTGGTCGAGGGTGAGATGTTGTCGATCAGGACAATGGTTTTACAGAACCGACTTGCCCTAGACGTCATCCTAGCAAAAGAGGGCGGGGTCTGTAAACGTTTGAAGGTCCAAGAATGTTGCACTTATATACCAGACAACTCTAAAGATCTGGAGAAATATATAAGCAACATTACTGCACTCCATTATGAAATTGAAGACCTGACGCAAGAGAATGCGTGGGAGACGGTTGGCAAAGGATTTGGGAAGGTTGGAAGTTGGTTTGCCAACTTAGGAAAGAGTTTTCTTGGATTTGTACTGAAGCCCCTTATCATAGCAGTGGCATGTGTGATTGGATTGTGGGGTTTGGTACGATTGTACAAGTGGTACAGGTCCAATAGGTTGGCGAGATCAATGAGAGCGCAAGAGATGCGAATGGAAAGACTGTAAGATAATCAATACCGCAGTCTGAGAGCATTGGAGATGCTCAAAAGAGGGAACATGGCCACAAGCTCTGTTTAGTTTAGTTCTTACCCTGAGGATGATGTGAGGGTGGTGATGACACGGGTCATCAAAGGGGGGAACTGAGAGAGTGCCATTTATAGTGAGAATTTGTAGGGGTGCAGCATATGTACAAGTAGTCAGCACCCGTATATATAGAGGACTTTTAATCATGTTTAGATGCAAAGTATGACAAAGTGCTAATGTAAATTGGTATCAGAAAATGTGCAGAGCCAACGTTACAAGGTGCAATTTCATATTTGCGGCAATAAGAGAGATGCTTTGAAATGAAAACTTTCACTATTAATAAGAGTGTTTAATCGATTTACTAATGTGCCTTCAGATTCACTAATTGAAATGTAATCATGCCTTATGTACTCAATAATCAGTCGAATATAGAGAAAAAGCATTTGTCGTTAAGGTTGGAGGCCTAGTGAACCCAGAGAATTGCTTGTTCAAACGTAAGGCCTAAATTCTAGCTGAGGCCTAGTTCATGGACATAGCGCAGGCCTGTACGAAAATGTTTGCTTAGACATATAAATGGTAGAAATGCTTATGAAAGAGGCTTTAGAAAATGTTGCAACATTATTAGGCTGTGAGCCTATGTGCGTATATTCTTTTGCAGGTGCATCATCCAGTAGATTGTAGAGTAGAAGGGCCCATTGTGTATGAGAGTTAGAAATGCTAGACTCAGACATGGAGGAGTAAACCAGGAATTTGAAGATACAACTGGAAGCGACAGAGAGTCTGAGACCCAAGGACGTTGAACGGACATGGATGGACCCATGCCATGTGGAATTTTACAGAACCCAACATCTTTTAGAGGGGCGTACGTATAGGCGTGACTTTTACATTGTGGGGTTTCGTGTTAGGGACAGCACCCCGAGGGTGGAGGCAGAGCAGACGGCTGAGGAGCTAGAGAGAGCGGTCGCATGGGCAAAGAGCTTAGCAGCGGTGATGGAAACTCTAGTCTAAGGGGAAAGGTGGCGAACTTCTTTGGAAGTCTCCACAGCTGACACCTTTTGGTTAGGTTGGGCTGTTGTTGAGTAGGGATGTCACCTAGTATAGTGTAGGGACAGACTAATTTGAATTTATGTCTATTATCCCAATGAGTACCAGAACTCAGGTTATAGCTATTCTGTTCAGTCTGATGGTTCTGGAATTGATCCTCATCTTGTTTATCAGTCGCCTGAGACTTTTCCGTAGGATTATGTTTGTATTAGTGCCTGTTTATCTTTTGAACCTCTTGCTGAGGTGTTTGTACCTGCAGTTATTTTTGGTTATGTAATAAACCTTTCAAACTTAGTTTGGTCAGTGGTTCTTGGGGGAAACAATTGGGATTTCTAAATTGTAGTTGATTAATTAGACAGGATTGCCTAATTCACTCTATGGCAGGTAAAAAGGTCTAGTCGACCTGTGACGGGATTCTGGAGAATGGTAAGCATACTCTAGAGCTGAAATCCCGCCTTTCCACACACACACGTCAGCTCCACACTTCGATATTTCTTTTCATGCATGTGAAGTGCATGGTGAGGTCGCTGTTTGGGAACTGCTACTGGATGAATGCTCAATTAATCTAGGTTGTGCTCTATTAGATGTCCGACTTTTAAAAGAACCACCAAAATGAAACGAGACTGGTCAAACAAACAAGTATCAAGAGTCCACAACAGATGAGCTCTCCTGTCCAGCTGCAAGCCAATCACGTTTTCTTCAGATGTCCGGGCGGAAGAATCCTGCTCACCTCATGGCCGCTTGAAGAAAAGATGTGTACTTGCTACCTTTAAAAATATCTTTCCTGCGGATTTCATTAAATAACAGCATGGGAGGTCTTGTGGGATAAGCACAGCACCACGAAGCTGATAACCCAAGCAGAGTTCCAAAGGAACAATCTAATCAAAATGGCAGGACCCCTCCCCTCATCCCACCTGTACTGAGTTTGGAGTCTCTACTTCACTGAGTATGCATTCAGGGGGCTGCGGCATCTCACCAGCAGCTGGATTCAAAGTACAGCTGTTGCAATCCAGAATGCAGATTTTGTAGGCAATGCCACTCACTGTCATGGGGTGCCCAACCTCATAATCGGCAACTACATCTTCAAGGAAATTCCAGTCGCCAGTGACCGATAAAAGAGTCCTGAGTGGATTATAGGCCACAGCAATAAACCAATACGGACTTGAGATTTTTTTTTTTATGTAACACTATGGTTGATTATTTGATAGGAAGTGGCAGGATAGAAACTGTTATATCTTGAATAGAACCCGTCTATGGAGAATTTAAAATCAAGCTGAACGTGTCAAAATCCACACCTCGGGGCAAATAAATAAATCTAGTGTTGACCTGGGCTAACTTCCAGTAGTTCACTCAGACTGGGCTGGAGAGAGCCACGCCATGTAGCAAATGCATAAATAAATGAAACTGCCACTCTGCTATTAAAAAACCGCCTCCCATCACATTCCCGGTGTCAAAACCTGTCAAAGTGCTGCAGTCATGCAGCCCAAGGATGACTGCTGAGCCCACCAGAAGAAGCGTGCACCGCAAGGGTAAGTGTCATTTTCGGGCCCAAGGTGGGGCTGGGGTGAAGAGAATTAGTGAGATACTGGCATACAACTCGAAATGAGTGCCATGGAGCTGCTAGGAACACTCGCTGCACATGGCAGTCTGCGCTCGAGAGGCACCAGCATTCCTTTCTGAAGATAGCCACGCATCCGACTGACGGGTTTTCATGCAGACCTATGCCCAATTCCACCCCATTCTACACCACAACAGCTCGAGTTCTGCATAAGCCAATCTTACAACCTCACTAATAAATCCCTGCTTGAGGAAAGGACGGAGACTCACCATTTGTGCCTGCAACTCCTCGAATTCCTCCTCAATGCAGGCCTCTGCACAGCTGTCCAAAAGTCGGAGTTCCCCATCCAACGGGCCTCAGCAGCATGTCTTGAACGTTCCCAGCCTGCCTTGCCCCCACCTCACCCACGAGCTCGCCCTGAGCCACAATTATTCAAATCCAATAAGCAGGCACCTTTTGATGAAAGGCAGGCATCAACTGCTGACATCACTTAACGTGATGCAGTCATCCTGCCTGGACGTGGGTGGGCCGTTCTCTGGAGACATACCAGGCAGGAATCTAAACCGAAGCTGAACAGGACGGGTCCGTGTGCATTTATTTTTAATAATTACTGGGCCCAGGGGAGCAAACTTTAATAGACCCGGCCCTGAAAAATAAGTGCCAATGCTAAGCACCGGAAAGCACCAGCACAAATTAAGCACTGATTTATAAAGCGCCTATCACCAGAAGGTCTCTAAGTGCTACAACATAAATCAGAGTTTCAGTATCACTATGCGCAGCTATCCACAGCTTAAAACAGAGTGAGCTTATCTAAACGCCTCTGTAAACAGAAGGGTTTTAAGTGTCCTCCTAAATGGTAGTTGTCTGCACAGCCCCTTGAATTTACCCCTTTGCTTGAAAGGGAGCCAGTGTAGCTGCTGCAACTAGGGGGCAGCATGGGCTCTTCTTGGCAAATTGAAGATCATTCTTGCCGCATCATTCATGACCACTTGTAGCTTCCCCAGAAGTATATCGGGAAGCCCAATGTAGACTGCATTGCCATAATCTAAGCTTGACAAGATTAGTGCCTTCACAACAGTCAGCATGGTGGAGAAAGACAGCAAGGTCACGAGTTTCCGGAGTTGCCACTTTAGGCCAATGCAACTCCCTACGACAGCAGATACCTGTTTTTTTCAGGGTTAATCCAGTGTCCAGCTTTATGCCTAGGCTCTTTACTGCTGGCACCGGGGTTGGAGTGGTGCCAAGCTTGTGAGGCCAATAAAGGCTGGATCAGAGCGACGCCCCTGTGGTCACAGTCAGTAAGTCGGTTTTGTCTGGATTTACCTACAGGGAATTATAGGTCATCCACTTCATAGTGAACCTGAGGATATTCTGGACGTTACCCTGAGCGGCGGGAGCGTTGTCAATACGTCCAATTAGCTGGGTGTCATCAGCGTAATTAAACACCTGACACCTGTCTGTTTTAGCTAGTACGTCTATCAAAGGCTGCAGGTTGATGTTAAAAAGTAAAGGAGACAACGCAGAGCCCTGTGGGCCCCCCCCCCATTGTAAGCTGCCCTGCCTAGATGTACAATCTCCTACTTTGGCTATTTGGGACCGATCCTCCAGGAAGGAGGTAATCCATTGGAGGACCATCCCAGAGAGTTCTAGTCGCAGGATACAGGCCAACAACGAGGTTGACTGTGTCAAATGCGGCTGAGTGGTCCAATAGGATTAAGGCGGAGGGGGTTTCTTGTTGACTGCAAGCCGCAGGTCATCCAGCTCTGAGAGCATCACCAACTCAGTGCTATTGTGCGCCCTGAAGCCGGCTTGCCTAGTGTGTAGCCGCTGGTGTAGTTCTACAAAGGCCGAAAGTACTCGAAGAACATGTTGTTCAAGGACTTTAGCCAGAAAGGGGAGTCTGGAAATGGGTCTGAAGTTTTTAAGGATCTTGGTGTCCTCCCCTGCATTCTTCAATAGCGGAATCACCAAGGCCTCCTCAAACTTCTGTGGCACCCTTCCTGTCGTCAAAGATAGATTGAGTAGGGGGCGCTAGAGGGCGCACGAGCAGCATGGCCGCACTTCTGTGAGGCTCCTGCAGCCTGTGCCAATCTCCGTTATTTATCCTTCTTTAACCACCTCCAATGCCGCTGAAAATCGGTACGATTGCAGAGGACTTATGATATAACACTCGTCGCAAGTTTGAGGCGAATCGGATAATGTAGTGAGGAGATATCTTGCTGGGAGTGCTGAGCCGACTGTGGAGGTGGAGCCTGCATGACGGCGAGGCCGGACACTGCTGCTACGAGACTCCGGGGCTCCCACGAGGTGCGTAGGCCTCGGTCGAAGGAAGAGAGAGATCCCCGTGACTATCCATAGTCGGGAACCTGACGAAGAGGGGCTGCAGGTGCCGGACTGCTCTTAGGTGACAGGAGAAACCTCGGAAGTGTTGCTGTGCTGGCTGGAGTCGATCCGATGACTGGCCGGCGAGATATGCGGTGAGGCGCACCCTATGCGGCGACGAGACCGGCACCAGTGGATGTGCCTCACATACCCCCCCCCCTGGTAGATTGCGGCACCGTCCCCCCCTCATCCCCCCCGCTGGAGCGGGAGAAGTGCGCTGAAGTGCGGTGACCCGGGGGAACATCGTAGACGCGGGAGCCCTACTGCCGATTGCGAAACGGCGCACACCGGGGGGGCAGGTGCCGTCGTCAAAGCTGTGGTGACCGGTATCCCGTGACCGGGTTCTGCTCTGGAGTCACCTCGGACGTGGGAAGGCGGACGGTAGGCATCCTGCGCACGCCATGCTGTGGCGGGACTGAGGAGTATTGTGTGGCCTAGAATTGGAGGTGACCACGCGGCGGCCCCTTGGTGCAGACCTGGCAGTGAGAATGCATCTCTAAGCGTGGGGGTAGTGTGCAGGAGCCGCGTTGGGCTTTTGGTCGTCCCTGTGGACTTGGATGGGCGCCCACGGCATCTCTGAATTGCGCTGGAATACAGAGCACTGTGGGGATCACAGAAAATACTGGAGATGGGAATGCGCGAAGCAGAGAGACGACTTCGTGGAATATCCTAGCACCAGTGTGAGGGTGTTTGCAAGCAACGCACGAGGGGCCCGCAGGCTCTGGACATTAGTGGCCTGGCCTCCGCAATTGACTCTTGCTGGTGCATTGGCACTACGGCTACTTTGGAACTGCACGTAGTGTATTGTGTGGCGGACAGTGGACGCTAGTGTGGTACTAACCCTGCAGCGTAGAGTGGCGTAAAGGTAGAGCTCTTCGAAGATTTCTGGTGCCACAGGAAGCGCGGCGGTTCCTGAGTGCAATACCTGGAAGATTCGTGACTCCGGGGAGGTGGTGCTAGGCCCCTTCCACCGAGACCCCACTGACTCTGGTGTACCGTACAACGGGGGAAGGACGCGCCGCTGTAGAGCAGTGCTTGATCTGGAGCACACAGACTGTCCGTGTATAAACACCGGGGGAGGTGGCCGGTCGCTCAGGACCACGACTACGACTGGCGGTTCTTTCTGGTGGACGTGGGGACTGGACGCTGTGAGTATAACGATACATGTCCAAGGCCTCTGAATTGCCGCGAGGCGGGAACGCTCGAGCAACCTCGTTGACCACGGTGAAGTCGGCTAAGGGTGCCACCATGGGACGACAAGATAATCAACAGCCGAAAATATCCTTTGACTCTGCACCGGCATCAAAGAAAACTGTGAGGACGACGTCTGACTCGAATGGGGCTCAGAGCCCGCTGGCAGCGGGGACTAGTTGCGATGTGGCTGCGCCGGACATGCATATACTACTGCAGGAAATGAAACAGGGGTTCGCGACGGTGGTGGACAAGGTTGATCGCTTATCCTCTAGGATGGACGCTATTGTGCAGAAGATGGACGTTCACGAGGAACGCATCACAGAGGCGGAGAGAAGGATATCAGACAATGATGATACCACGGCTTCCCATGCTACCAGGCTGTCAAGAATGGATAACATCCTCAAAGTGATAGCTGCAAAGAACGAGGAGTTAGAGGCACGCAGCCGCCGCAATAATGTAAATGTAAATGTAAATGTAGGTGTACTTATATAGCGCAAACCTGTCACCCAAAGGGCATCTTGGCGCTTGCTTAGGGAACCCGTCCTGGTATTCCCCTGTGAGAAACCCCGGCAGGGTGTCCACAAGGTGAAAGCCAGGCATCCCGCCGCGAGGGGCTGTAGTGGAGATTAAGCAAGCTATTGCCCAGAGTTGCAGAGTGTGACCCCGTGATTCGAGTAGGCACCGGAGCGAGAATTGACAAGTCTGTGGAATTTTTGAGCCCGAGACCCGCCGAGGCGGGGAATCGAACCCTGGTCCACGGTCGAACTCAGCTTCCGGGTCTGCCGCCTCTAACCACTGAGCCACGCTTCTCCACCACTCTGCAATAATGATTGCATGGTTGGTGTGCCTGAGTCTACGAACACTGGTCGGATGGAGGAGTATGTGGAACGAATTCTACAGACGGCGATAGGGGCGGATGCCTTTTCCAAGCAGTTTATCGTTGAGCGAGCACACCGTTCTCTTGGTCCTCAGCCCAAACCAGGAGCTCCGCCTCGACCGATAATAGCTCGGCTACTGAATTATCGGGACAGGGACGTCGCACTGCGTGCTGCAAGAAACGCTAAACAATTGACGTGTGATGGGGTCAATTTTTCTCCATATCGGACTTCACGCCCATCGTGCAAGAACAAAGAAGAAAGTTTTTAGAAGTGAAGAAAAAATTGAGAGACCTACAAATAGACTATGCTCTACTATACCCGGCCAAGCTCAGGGTCACGCATCAGGCGAAACAGTACTTCTTCTTGAACCCGCAACAGGTTGATGATTTCCTCAAAACATTGAAACGTGATCGTGGAAAACGCCCTGCAGAGGATGATGTGGAAAATGAAGAGGACTGATCTGCGTACGGAGTTTGCTGGGAGTTCTTCTTAATTGGTGGGATCTGAGTCTGGGATCGTAATGTATGCTGTTATCAAGGCACTGAGTTGGAGAAGATGTTGATGTACTGATAATATGGACGGCCGTAAGCGATGGGGACGGAATTGGACCTACAGGTGGTAAAGTATGCCAGGCAACACCCCCTTCCCTTGACGTGTCCCACTCAGGGTGGTACAGATTGAGGGACGACGTGAAGGGGGTGGTAAAGTGTGTACCTTAGATGACCCTCCTAGGGTGTACCCCATTGACAATGTTCGTTACACTGCAGCTGTTGGGGTGGTTGCTAGCGGTGATGGGCGGGGGTGGGTCGGGGTTGCTGGAGAATTGGGGATACTTCAGTGGGAGGTGGGTGGGATAGATCCAGAGGTGGACATACTGTACATAGACTATTCTGGTGGGTTTGGGGAGGGAGTAGATAGGATTGTCTTTGACATAGGGCCTTGTTTGGGGAAAATGTTGCAGACTGATACAAGTTGGAATCACTGGTTTGTGTGGGGAAGGCATGTTTGGACATGGTCGACTGTAGGGGGGATTCCTCAGGTGCCGATCTCCCACACGAGGAGTGAGTGGGCGAATAGATGGGGATGGGGGGGGGAACCGGGGGATGCTTGACTTGGTTGGGGTGAGTCAAGGGGGAGGGGGGAGGCGGGGGAGTTTGGTTGCACTGGACTAAGGTTACACACGAAATTGCAGATTCATTGGAAGGTATATGCTGGCACGTATGGGCGGCGGTCGGGATGGGCGGGGGTGAATATTTTTACTACTGATGCCGATGTCGGGGGCTGATACAGCAGGGAGCAAACTGTTGATAATGTCCTGGAATGTGCGGGGCATCAACGATTCTAGAAAAGGTAGAAATATACTTGCTTATCTGGACAGGCATAATGTACATATAGCTTTGTTACAGGAGACGCACTTCCGCCCCAGATCGGATCCTAAATTTGCTAGTAAATGGGCCTCGGTCAGGAAATTTTCATCCTATTCCTCGTACTCTAGGGGTACTGCAGTATTCATCAAAAAATCAATTGCCTTTCAGATGTTGGGTGAGATCCTTGATCCTGATGGACGCTATGTGATATTGTGGGGTAGATTGGGTGTGGATACTGTCGCTATAGTGAACTGTTACGCTCCTAATGTTGACCCTCCGTAATTTTTCACTACACTTTGGGGGCATGTGTTAGGAGCGGGAACCACACACGTTATATGGGGGGGTGACTTTAATGTTGCATTAGTTCCCGGCATGGATAGGGCTGATGGTTGCGGTCAATATAACAGGCAAGCGAGGGATGTGCTGCTGGGCGTCATAGAGGAGGCAGGGCTAGTGGATAGTTGGCGATACACACATCATACGCATAAAGAGGGCACGCATTTTACATCACACGCTAACACATGGGCTAGACTAGACTATTGTTTTGTGACAAAGGGGCTCTGTGCTGGTATAGGTACGGTGACACATTTGCCCAGAACGTATTCGGATCACTGCCCAGTATTGCTGTCACTGAAGTTTCCAGGGCATGATAGAGTAAGGCCTCCATGGAGATTGCTTCCGTCTATGCTGCTTGACACAGTTTTTAAAACAGAGTTAGGTGAAGAAATTGAATAGTTCTTCCCCAGGAAAAGGGATTCAGTAGATAGTGTTGAGATGGTGTGGGAGGCATTCAAGGATACGGTCAGGGGGATTTGCATATCCAAGGGTGGAGGGGTGTTGAGAGACATCCAAAGGACGCTAAGTAAGTTAGAGCGTGAACTGAAGGAGTTAGAAATAGAGATGGCAAGAAGTAGGGACACGGTGTTGCATAGCACATTTAGAGATAAGCTTTCCGAGTATGAGGAGGAAGCTGCGAGAGAAGTCAAATTCAGGGGAAAGTATTGGACTGCACGGAAGTATTGCGAGGGGGAACGGCCGGGCAAGGTACTAGCGGCAATAACGAGAAGGCCACACTTTAGTGCTACTATATTAGAGATTGTCACAACGGAAGGCATACGCTGTCAGGATACAAAGAGGATTCGGGAGGAATTTCTGTTGCATTATGGGCAGCTATATACTTCACAACACACTGCCGAGGTTGCAATGGGGAGCTTTCTAGATGATATTGCATTGTGCTGGCTCAGTGATGAGCATAGGCAATTCCTAGGTGCACCATTGGAGATTGATGAGATACGCGACGCGATTATGGCACTTGCTAATGGCAAAGCGGCGGGACTGGATGGACTCCCTGCGGAGTTTTATAAATGTTACATAGATATTATGGCACAGGTCCTTCAGGAAATCTATGGGGAGTCGTTGGAAGTTGGGGAATTGCCGGGATCAATGAGAGAGGTGGTTATTACCTCCTTGTTGAAACCGGGTAAGGATCCGAAGGATGTGGACTCATATAGACCACTGTCTCTCATCAATTGTGATGCGAAGATCCTTGCTAAGGTACTTGCAACAGGCCTTTCACTGATCATGTCTAAGATAGTGTTACCGGATCAAGCTGGTTTTGTACCGGACCGCGCCACTACACATAATCTTAGAACATTGTTTTCTTTGATACAGACGATTGCCCCGGAACTCCCAGTTGCTGCTATCTTTTTAGACGCGACAAAAGCTTTCGATTCGGTCGAGTGGACATACCTCTTTACTATATTACGTAGGATGGGCTTCCCTAAATTGTTTGTTAACTGGATTGAGCTGTTATATACCAAGCTAACTGCTAGAGTGGTTGTTAATGGATTGTTGTCGTCCTCAATGCCGATAACGAGAGGCACCAGACAGGGGTGCCCTCTCTCCCCTTTGTTATTTGCCATTGCGATCGAGCCACTGGCATGTCGAATTCGTCAGTTGCATAAAGATAGTGCCTTTCAGTGCTTTCAACGGCAAATTGGGGTGTCGTTATACGCAGATGACATCACGCTTTATGTGAAACACCCTCAATCCAATCTTAATCCTATTTTACGGGAGTTCCTAGTTTTTGGTAGGCTATCGGGGATACACATAAATTGGAAGAAGTCTCAGTTTTTCCCGCTCACGAGTGCCGTTACGAAATTCCAGCTGGATTACCCGCTTGAATGGTGTGACACAGATCTTCGATACCTGGGAATAGTTATATCCCTGAACAAGGACGAGACTCTCAGGTTAAATTATGGGGTGGCCATAACGAAATTAGCTGACAATATTACACGCTGGAAAGCACTGCAGTTGTCGATGGCGGGTCGAGCATCGCTTATAAAGATGGTGGTACTGCCCCAATTCTTATACCTATTCCAAAATGTGCCTCACTTCCCAGGCGTCTATTTCTTTAAACAGTTACGATCGGAACTCATTCGTCTTTTTTGGGGGGGTAAACAGCCGCAGGTGCGTTGGGCCATACTGACCCAGCCTTATGAGAAGGGGGGATTTGATGTGCCAGATTTTGAAATCTATTATGTTGCTGCCCAAGCGCAATATGCCTACTATTGGCTAAAACCCACACCTTGCATGCCACAAATCGCTGTGGAGGATTGGATAGCGCGCCCTCTTCCTCTTAATGGCCTAATACTGGGTACGGTTAAAGATATGGACACACCGTTTACTACGGTGACTTGCACCATAGACGCGTGGAGTAGGATAGCAGGGGTCATCGGTGCTCCGCAATTGTATTCCCAGGCACTTCCTCTTACATATCACCCTCGCATACCGCTCTTGCAGGAGAAGGGTTTTCAGTTGATGTGCAAACGCACGAAAATTGCCACATGGGGAGACCTGTTCAATAATGGACGGTTCCGTACTAGGGAACAGCTGTTTCAGGATGTTACACCTACTCCTCTAGAGGTCTTCTATTATATCCGACTTAGACAGGGCTTGCGGGAAGTGTTGCCCTGTTTTCCGGATGCACCGGACGTGGTTCTATCAGTGCATGCCATGCTTCTGTCTGACGGCCGCCACCTTGTCTCTAGACTGTATAATAATATTAGGTTACAGCGCATGGGGCCTGAGAGTTCGGCACGACAACACTGGAGTGTGGATTTAGACCGGGACATTACTGAGGACCAATGGAACTATTGTTGCGCTATCACAGCTAATATTTCCTCTAGCAGTAGGTTGAAGATCATTCATTTTAAATTTTTACAACGTTTCTATCATACGCCTGTTTGGAAGCTACGTTTTCACTTGGCAGATAATGATAGATGTGATCGCTGCAATGTAGGAGGGGCGGGATTCTTCCACTTAGCATGGGAGTGCCCAGGGATTTACGAATATTGGTCACAGGTACAGGATGCCTTGCAGGTCATGACGTCCGGGGAGATTGACAGAGACCCGTTCATCATGCTGTTAGGATACACGCGGAATGTGCCCAAGCCTATCCGGAGATTTACAGATGTTGCACTGTTACTGGCTAAGAGACGAGTTGCATGTCGTTGGGGTAGGGGAAGGGCTCCAAAGTTTAAGGAGTGGATTGATGACTTGATTTATTGTCAGGATCAGAATACTGTTTATGCTGATTTGGTGCCTGTGCGGAGCAGGCCAAACGATATCTGGGACCATTGCAGGCCTATTTGTTACAAACTGCAGCGACATCCACAGACTCAGATGATGACAGTCGAGTGCAGGGGCAATAGCTTTCACCTCAATGGGACCCATTTTATTGACACTTCAGGAGAAACACCAGTGGACACTAGTGCGGGACACTATAGAGAACTGTCTGAGGGACGGGGCTGAACACATTATTGATTGTAGGTCGCCTGGGGTGCAGATCAGGGCTCTACCTGCACTACGATCTTCCTGTATTGGTGTTGTACAGACACTGGTCTATTGAACTAGATAAGGGGTGACGTATAATGTATTCCTGTCTGCTTGATTCAACTACCTGCGATACATGACTATATGAATGTCAATTACTGTATCTTGCTATGAAATGCCTGCTCCAATGTACTGAGTAAGTTGTGATATATGAGTAATCCTTGCCCGCTCTGATCGCCTGCCCGTGTACAGTGCCTATATGATTGTCAAATGATTGCAATATGTACCTGTGTAACCTACCTGGTAGTTTCTTCTTTGTGATGTTCATCGAGAAAACTTTATAAATAAAGATTTAAAAAAAAAAAAAAGGATAGATTTATTAGAGACAGCACCTCAGCCTCAATCACTGGAATGATGGTGTTGAACACCTTCAGCAGGCAAGGGTCCTCAGGTGACCCTGATTTTACTTTAGCCGTAAAGTGATCTAAGTCATGTGGTTTGAGTGAAGGGAACGCCGAGAGAGCAGTACCCTGGAAGGCAGGTGGGTCTTCCACTACCAAAGAGCAGGGGGTGAGACATGTGTTGCCTATATCGGTTATAATGTCTTTGACCTTAGTTAGAAAGAAATCCTACATCTTATCGCACTCAGTCTGACTGGTGACTATTTTATCTCTTTCAGACAACTCAGTTCCCCGAGTACCTTAAACATCTCTTTCTGAGTGTCTGTCGCTTCGCTGATCCTGGCTTCATAATATATAGACTTAGTTCTAGTATTTGAGGCCTTATAAAGGGCCGGTTTTGCTTTGTATATGTCCTTCGACTCATTATCAGGACTTTCCGCTAGAGTCGCTCACACTGACGGAGAGCTTGCTTTTCCACTCTCAATTCTTGCGTGTACCATGGGGCCCCCTTTGTGCTGTTCATTATTCTTACCCTACGGATGGGGGCAATCTCATCAAAGACTGACCTCAGCTGATGTAGCAATTCCTCATACTTCAAGTCCGGATCCCCAGACTGGGACCCAGGGCGTATTGCCTGGTTTAATATTTCCCTCAATGGGAAAGCAAGTAATAGTTAATTGACTAAATTACGAATGGTATATTTCTGTGGTTTTGTCTTTTTTAACCCGTTGCGTGCGTCGGTCAAGGCTAAAGGGGTTACAAATATATTTCATGTCTCTTTTCAACACCTTACTGTAAACATCACTTTTACCTTTGCTTTTTTTCAGTGAATGGCTGTTTATTTCTTAACATATTCTAAATTGTCCTTAACCACAATCCTCCATGAGTGCCCAACCCTGCTATGCAAGGCCTTACGCCATTCACAGTGGAGGATGGTTGCCAAAAGTGACCTTGCAGCGAGGCATGCTGCCCAACCCTCCTCTGGCACCCACCCCACACTGCAAATGGCCCCTCCCACTTGTATATTTTTGTAACTCATTTTCCGGATGCATGGACCATGTCCCTGAGTCCTGCAATGGCGGCCAAAACATTAGGGGAGCTTATATAGGACCGTTTCATTTGTCTTTTTGAAATACGTTCTGTTCCAGGCCGATGGTGTGACAGCCAAACAAAGCACACAGGCTGTAAACCATGCCCCCTAACACCCAATTCCTTCTTCCCCTCACCTCATAGGTACAGACTTATTGAACAACTAAGTAGTTAAGTTCTATGCTTCAAAATTATAGATTCACCTTGATGAATTTTGTAAAAAAAAAAATAAAGAAAAAAAGCGAATGAAAGCACTGTGAAGGGAGATCCGTTGTACCCCGCACTTTACTGCCTAGGCTTTCTTGTGTTTGTTACGTTTGGGGGTGGCCTGCAACGCGTGATCTTTGAACTCCCAAGGTGCACCTCTGTTGACTGACAGTGACACTGGCTCCTCCAGGGAACCTGCCCCAGCACACTGTGTATGAGGGTGACCCATTGTGCTGTGTTCCGGGTCGGGAGGCAGCTTTCCCTGCAGAGGAGTTAAGGGCAGCAGAGGAGACACACATAAACATACTCATCTTAAAGCGTTTCTTGTTTATTAATGTTGCACCTTTTATGTGTGGTACTCAGCTGGTTGTTGGTCAGCATTTTGTGGCTGTTTATCTATCTCTAATACCAGGCAGCAGAGCCCTGTAGAGTGCACAAATGGCTTCTCCTTCTGGGATGGCAGAGCTGTATCTCAAACTTTGTTGCATTGTAGTGGTCTTTACACGGAGCTTCCCATGAGCCTTTTGATGCCTAAAGTACTTTCTTGATTGTTGACTAAGTAGGTCTGCAGCCAGTATTATTTATATAGAGCTTTGTAGTGCATGATGAGCACATAGTTACAGTTGTTCTAGGCATCAGAGATTGCTCTTAATTACAGAAATGCTTCAAGTGATCATACAGCAGAGCTATTCCTTAGATATACAGCAGTTTGAAGTGTGCAAGCCCGTATGATACACTGATTACCCTTAGAAACCCCTGACAGGTGTTGTATGTAATCTTACACTATTTGTAAATAGCTCAACATGTACCAATGTTTTTCTTCTTGATGCTTTAATGATCAGTACACGAGTCTGTCCTCGTGAGATCCTCCATGGGGAGATGGTTGTTTACCTGCCTTTTGATTGAGTGAGAGAAGACGATGGCTGTTTACAAAATGCAACAAACTTCGAAGTGATGGAAGAAATGCTTGACTTAATTCTAGCCACTGGCAATCACATGGAGCCGCATTCCCGTCGATCATATTTCACCCACTATGCTACTTCAGAGACCAGCCATATGCAAATCAGTGTCTTGCACCAATTAGAACATTACATATCAAGCTGCCAGGCCTGGTGCAGGCGAGAATATAAACAGCCTGAGAATGGTTTCGACTTTGCTAGGCCTCATCAATCTAGCAGGAGTGCCCTGGCAGAGTGAGCATGGGACCAATGTCTAGACAGAACCATGGCCCTATTATCACCTTAACTGAATATTAGCTTTCAGCGATATGTCGGGATGCATGCCAGCCCATCATGTTTCACCCACTGTGTCACTCTAAACCGAGACCGGCCATATGCAAATCAATCCTACTCCTGGTTCTTCAAGACTAGTCCAGCCCTCACTGCTAGGCAGAGCTGTCTCTCAGTATGTAAGACGTATGACTTGTTATTGTAGAGTAGAATGATCTTGGTGTTTGACACTGGGAGCTTGTTTTTGTTGTAACATGAAACGTCACAAGCGCTGGCTGGTCCTTTTATGACTGCAGCTTCATGCTCCGTACTCGGATCCTAATTGGTCAAGCGCGCAACACCCATTGGGCTCACCGGGCTTCAGTCCCCCCTCCCCATCGTGTGTGTCAGCCTGGCTGAGACAGCTTTGTGGGCTTGTGACCCTCTAATTGCAGCCGCACCCGAATACTTCACAGGTCTTTAAAAAACCATTTACTTGTTAATGAGGCTTTTGTTGTGTTTTCACCCCTTCTTGAGCCAATCTGCCTATGGCTGGAATAATTAGCCCAACCCAAAATCTTTTTCAACCTTCCCACCCCCGAAATTTGGCTCTAGTTGCCCGCCTGCAAGGGGGCATTGTTCGTCTTATCTGTAGCCATGCCCTGTGTTCCCCTCTCGGTATCCTGAGAGGTGGCAGTGCTGCTATCATTTGATTGGCATTGGAAGTGGTAGTGTTGCAGCAACGGACAGGCACTGCTTGTGGAACCAGACTTTTTTATCTCCATGATCTGGCTTCAAACAAACTACCCGACCCTAAACCCTCTGAAGCTCAATATTTCAGAGCAGTTCCTTTGCCTCTCTGCTACTAACTTGCTCAAACCCACTAGGCACCACTTGAATCGTGACACACTGCACCACACACTGTTTTTCCCCTGGCTGTACCTCCTCTCATCTTCCCTTACTTTGTAGGGCTCTGACTGGCCATGTTTCTTTGGATTTGATTTAACACATCGGTGGGATATGCCTCTGCCCCAACTCTCCCTCTAAGTCAGAGGTCTTCAATCTGTGGTGCGTGACCCCCAGGGGGCCTAGAGTCTTGGGAAGTGGGTCGTGCATCCCCAGCTTCACTTGTCCCTAGCAAACCAAAGCGTTTGCTTTCCTTTTGGAAAAAGACAGTGGGAGGGTTGATTTAGGTCGTTATCAGCTGTTTGCCTGAATGAAATGCAAATGTGCACTGTGAGGTAATCTACAAGTGTAAAGGATGCTTGGGAGCAGTTCTAGCTTTAATTGATCAAATCACTCCAAGCTTTATGGTGAGGTTTTGCTTTTTTGAGTGGTAGTGCAAAGAGTTAACAACTGGGTTGGGAAGGGCTTTCTTTTAATTTTAACTGCATTTACACAGCCCTTAGTACCCCTAAAGACGTGTTGATGGGACAGGTATGTAAAAAAAATAATTGCATTACAATACTCTGGTATTACTAAAATCTACATTTATGAAGCACCATTTTATCCTAAAATTATTTGCACATTTTGCAGCATTATATCTTACACTGTGTGTAATGCAAGTATAAAATATTGACTAACATATTCACAGTGCTTTCTGTCACAGGCTGTGATCTTGAAGCACTAAAAATACACATCACTATACTCCACTGCACTAATCAAGATTTGCTCTCTGGTTACACACAGACCTCTGATGTGTATTAACTAATAGAGGTTTCATGATGTAATACACTGCATTTACCACCAACAACTTTTTAAATGTATTTTTATTTTACGCTGCCCATTATTTTATACATAGCTACCTGATGGTGAGAGACTTCAAACGTACAGAATATTTTGGGCTTATTTATGAGAGGCTTGCATCACCAGAGCATCACTTTTTTTAATGATCCGGTGGCACAAGCGTCTCAACCATTCCTATGAGGCAGTGCAAAGTCAACCTGCCTGGCTTTGCATGGCCTCAGAGATATGGAGTAGGACATAGCAGCACAAGCCACTGTGTTGCCTTATTGTGCGTCAAGGAGGTGTTCCATGGGCTTTGCATGGGGTTCCTACGCAAAAACCCATAGATTTTGATGCAGCAGGAGGGACAAATAAATGAATGCACAACTTAGAGTCTAAGTTGTGCATTAATTTATTTGTCCCTCGTGTTGTATCTTTATTGAACTCGTTGTCGTACTTTATTCTTTGCCTCTTCTTTTGTCAGTGGCACAGGTCCTGGCACATTTGCAGCTCTCCTCTGCTTGTTGTTTTGGGAAGATTTTGTTAGTCATTTTGTGCAACTGCACTAGTTAATCTCTTTCAGTGGTGTTTAATGTCTGTAAAAGCTAAACTCAGAATTACTTATTTGCTAGATTTAGTATTTTTTAAGTATTTCTTGAAGGATTGAGCCTCCAGAATATTCTGGAATGATTTATTCCGTAATTTCTAATATACCTCTTTCCTAATCCTACTGTTTATTTGAACCATGGAAACCTGCCCATTCTACCATGGATTGGTCACCAGGGTGTAGAGTTTCTTAGTATCTTTACCTAAACTGGTTAGACGATGCAACACGTCTTAACCCCCTCATCATTTGCCTTCTCACAGGGCAAGAGGCTATTTTACTAACAACGTCAGTACTTGAGTCCTTGAGCTAATGATCCTTTTCGGCTTTTCCAGCAGCCATAGTAAGTGCTTTACCCATTTGAGAACTACCAGTACCATAATTCCCGGTACTTGGTAACTTACTGGGTAATCACTGACTGGTTTAAGGAAGTGCCTTGCCTCACTCAAATGCTTGCTGAATTGCAGCAGACATCGGGTATGTGGAGAACGTTCTAAAACAATTTAATCCAGGTAAGCAGCACAGGACTTTACCTGTATAAATAGAAATGTACATCTAGGTTAAGCGTTTTAGTAACTCTTACCATTACCACTTCAGACAAAGTTTAAAGAAGTGTGGAATCGGAATGGTATCGTTTGAACAGCCTCATGGAGTGAAATTGATTCCCCTGGCAGGTAAACAGATTTAGAGTACTTATGTCAGTTTTGAGAGGCTTTGGACATATAACACTTCACTAACGGAACTATGTTTTCCTACAGTGAGGCGCCAATTACTGACTACAGTCAAGCCGTCAGGACAACTTTGTAAAGTAGAGCATTGTTTAAATACAGCAATATGTGCGCACAATGTAATTTTTTGATCATTACTTTGCCCCGTAGATTTTACATTACATCTCATGGCAAATTGAACAGTCAGGCACTCAGAAGAGGTTTCAACTATTCCTCTCCACAGAGGGCGAACGCAAATTGTGCCGCTTTCAATTTATTCAATTAAGAGCAGTATCTGTTGCAAACATTCTTTGAGTAGCAGTTTAGGAAACATAAAATATTTGTTTAGGGTTTTTGTTGTTTGTTATAGATATCAACCTTGTTCAAGTCCTGAGGAGAATCCGTGAATTGTGTGGATTCGAAACGTGTTGGCTCTTCCGAGCTCAGGGGATTGTGTGTATATATTGTGCCTTGAGGAATGTAGTAAGCATGTTTTCCTCTTGTGTAGGCAACATTGGTTTGAAGACATTACCCTCGGTCTCTTGGCCTAGGCAGGACAATTAAAGACGTTTAGTTAAGAATTGAACGTCCGCTTGGTGCTTCATGTTAAAACTAGGACTGGTGTTGTTCTTTCAATGTTAATGTTACTTCATATGATTGTTTAGTTTTTTCATTTGTCATTTTAGTTCACAATTTTTTTTTTTGATTGGTATACAACATTGTGTATAAATGTGTTTTTGTAAATGTGGTGTTCTGTAAAGGGAATGTCTCTTTTCTAAGACATGACAAACATTTATTGCATGGATGTGTGTTAAAGGTATGCAAGAAAACAGAGCATCTAGTTTTTTAGATGGCACTGTATGGTAGAAGCTATGTTTTTTATTTATTTTTTTATTTTTATTTCTAAAGTTTTATATAGCGCTGGCTAGACCCGGAGGTATCAGAGCGCTTTACATGAGCATCAGATCATAGTTACAGGTTACATCATTACAAAGGTTACACAGTTCTTAGCGCATGGCAACATAGTTACATGTAAGGTCGAGATAAACAATAAGCACAAATACGTAAGGGGAAAAGCAGGCAAGGTGAGAGATTCAGGGGAGGGGGGTTGGAGCATGGGAAGTAGATAGATAATGAGGGAGGGAAAGGGGAGGGGAGGGTGAGAGACACAGCATGGGAAGAGGAGGGGAAGGGTGATGGGGACACAAACCAGTAGATGAGTCAAGGCAACGTCCAAAGTCCAGTAAGCTGTGATCCCAGGGCAGACAAGGGGAGAGATTCAGGGGAGAGAGGATAGGAGCTAGGGAAGAGACAATAAGGAGAGACGAAAAAAGTCTGCCTAAAGACCGACTGGGTAGGTGATGACCAAGGAGGGAATCCACGGCCCATCTCCCCTATAGCTAAACTAAGTAGCTCCATCGGGCGTCAGACAAAATAGTTCAGTCTCAATACATTGAGAGAGGAGGGAAGGAGAGACATAAAAAGAGGGAGGATGCGGTAGGAGAAGACAGGAGAGACGAAAGGAAGTGTAACAATGTGGTTCAATATACCAGAAAAGATCAACAAGTAAACATTATATCAAACAATCAGCAATACAATTAGGGGAGGAGAGAAAGGAGAGAGAAAGTAGTGGGGGGTAGAGGAGGAGGGAAAGTGAGGATAAGGGAAGAGACAACCGTACAGACGAGAGGAAGTCTGTCTAAAGACAGACTGGGTAGGGGACGACCAAGGAGGGAATCTACGGCCCATCTTCCCTATAGATAAACCAGGTAGCTCCATCGGGCATCAGACAAAATAGTTCGGTCTCAATACATTGAGAGAGGAGGGAAGGAGAGACATAAATAGAGGGAGGATGCGGGAGGAGACAACAGGAGAGACGAAAGGAAGTGCAACAATGGGGTTCGACAATATACCAGAAAAAGAACAACCAGTAAACATTAAATAGAACAGTCAGCAATACATTAGGGGAGGAGAGAAAGGAGAGATAGTGGGGGGTAGGGGAGGAGAGAGAATTAGGATAAGGGAAGAGACAACCGTAGAGACGAAAAGGAAGTCTGTCTAAAAACCGACTGGGTAGGTGACAACCAAGGAGGGAATCCACGGCCCATCTCCCCTATAGCTAAAACCAGGTAGCTCCATCGGGCATCATACAAAATAGTTCAGTCTCAAGTGGCGAGGGAAGAGGTTCACAGAAAAACAGGGTGGGGACAAAGGGCAGGGGCATGCGAGGGCAGAGGACAGAAGCTGGAAAGAGTAGGAGCGGGGGTGCTTTTGCACATTAATGCCTAACAGGCGCACCCTTTCTTCACATGCAAGGATAATTCAATCTTCATACTCAATTGAACACAAGCAATTTTTGCTCTGGCTGCCCAACTCTAACCATGTTGCAGGGTGCAGTGCCTCATGTTGCCAAAAAGAGGTTTCAAGGGACACCTGGTGGCAGCCTGTGGTACTGCACCCTTTCATGCGCTTAGTGCACAGTACAGCAGTAAATATTGCTGTACCTACAATAATATGCTGCATAGCTTAATACTTATAAGCAGGGCTTCAAGTGGGCCGGGTCTCACTGGTGCTGAGCATCGGCAGTTTTTTAAAGGAGGTCTCAAAACAAGTCTCTATCGGGCTCTGTTTTCTGCCCTCACACAGATGGTCCATTTTTTTCGGGACTGCAGTGACAGCAGGCACATGGATGTGCGAGTGCTCACACTGCTCACTTCTCACTAGTGGAGAAGTTACGGCATGAGTTCATGCCAGGTGCACATTGAAGGGGGAAGGGAAATCCTTTAAAGAGAATAATTTTCTCTCTGGATTTCCCTTCTCATTTTGAAACTCAGGAGCAGCAACATTTTCATTGTGTCACCAGGGCTTTAAGTGGAAATGCTGCTTATTTATCTTATGCAACTAACAACCATTGACAAAGTCAATAGTCATGACTTGTTGTAGGTATGATGTTACTTGTTGTATCATATAGCTGGATGCAATTACAGAAACAGTCGGACTGCACAATATGCTAAGCACAGATTTTTAGCTTATGTGTTTTTAAGCCACACCCTTAATTACATTGGCCACGCCCCTTTGAGAGACCCCCCCCCAGTTTTTTCATTCCACTTAACCACATCGATGCTATGCATTTTCCCGCTGTGTGCTGGAAACAACAAAAACACATGTTACATGACGAGCTGGGCTCGTCATCAGCGTAGCAGGAGGCTACCTCATGACGAGCCCAGCTCGTCATGAGCGTGGAAGGGGTTAAAGCCCTGCTTATAAGGTCACAAAGGTGGGACCGATTGCATTGCAAATGCTTGTTTTTTTTAAAGTTTGCGCAGATTAATTGAACACTGCCAAAATCATTAAGAAGAAGACAAAAAATATCTTTATAAAGGTGCTCTAACTGCAACTGCTTTGTTGCTATTGATACCACTGTAATATGTCCACCCCTTAACAAATCTGATATTTCTCTGCTTCTCTTCCCTCACTTGTTCTAAATGTTACTCCGTGGAGCTATTTACTAAATATTCAATACCAGAACTGATAAACTGGACTCTGAACCAAGCAGAAGCAGGTATATAGGAGTGCCTGGCCCATGGCTAGATTTGAAGTGTGTAAACTGAATATCTTTTTTTAAAATCTCCAGGGGCATGATGCAGAAATGTCCTTAGAGTTGCATGAATGTCCTGAACAATTATTGTCCTCTTTTTCATCTTAAGATACAGATGAAGGCTAGCATGGTGGCCCACGGTCTTTCAATCACTACTAGCAACAGGATCAGAGACTCAAGGCAGCAGACGCCTTGGGGCTGCACAGTAGCATACTCAATAAGCTATGTAGGATTGAGATAAATGACTTATTAGTCCTGAGAAAGAGGTCCTAATCATAATCATGCAGTCAGTCTACAAAACGGATGGAAATGTAATAAGCCTGATGCCTGCGACTCCTGCAATTGTTCTTATGTACAGGCAAAAAATGGACACTAGTAGATCAGTGTATACATCTAGAGCTGATAATATTCATAACAATTCTGAAGTCATTAGCATGGCCCTTTCTTTAGATCATTATAAAGACACACCAATTAAATTGCCTAATATGGCTAACAATATCCCATTCCCCTTTCCTTCTTGTATATTATTAATCGCATCACAGAATTTTGTAAACATCCTCGGGATTTTATGATTATCTGATAAACGTTAATATAAATCATGTTCACAACGTAGCTGAAAATGTGTACCATGTGCCAGAACTGTGCACGACTTAGTAATTAAAGGATACTGCACATCATAAATGTCTGTCCTTTGATGATTAGGTGGGAACATGCATGCTCTTTATTTAATCAATTGAGTCCATTAAATTATACCGTACAACATAAAAGAACAGCCATCTGATCAGAGAATCTGTCCCAAGATTTGAATGATGATCCAATTAAACAAGCATTTCACATAACCATCTCCCCATGCCCCGAATCCACAAACCCACAAATCATCACCATCTCAAATGGGAGGCCCAGCACTAGAAGTTTGGAGTGTGACATTGTAAATGAACCATGCTAGCTGTGCTGATGACGGTGTGTGAATGCTTATGGGTTCGAGGGTGTGTGCAGGAGTGCATTTCTGTGTATGCCTGTCTTTGCACATTCAAATATTTACATATATTTGTGCTTGTGTGTGTGTGTATTGTGAGAGCATGCAAGTTTATGTATGTGAGAGCATCAGGGATCGTAACAGAGGTTTAAAGTAGACAGACCTTATCAGCAGTCAGTCTTAGTGCCTCTACTGTCTAACCCCTCATTCACTGTGATATGTATGTGCTTGAGTAGGAAAGCAATTATGTATTATTTGTTTTGTTAACTTATTGACAACGAGAGTTCTGTGGCGACATCGAATAAACTGAAAACGAAAGCTGACGTAAGCCTTGGGGTCCTATCCTATCACATAACGTGAGCATTGCAAGTGCTGATCTCAAAACTTTCAATACATGTTTGGCAGACGCTATATCATGTCTTTGGAGGTAGAATAAGGATGAAGCTTGCTCCAAAAATCTTTTACCATTACACTATGACAGTTGGTTTCTGGAGGTGGTGATGTGTGGCAAGGACGTTTGTGCATACTGGTTCTGACACATTTTGTTGGGGTAGTGATGTGGTCTTTTGTTTTTTGTTTATGCTGCATTACTGCAGTGTGATTGTTTTGTGTTGTTCTGCAGTTTTTGTGCTGTTTTTTGTCGTGTCTGTTTTATTGTCATGCTCCCTATTATCCTTTACTGGTGTTTTTATGGTCCTTTGTGAATGTTATTGTGTAAAGCTCTGTTGTTTACTTTAGAGATACCAACAAATGCTGCTATATTTCATGCCAAAAGCTGTTAAAAGCAGCATATGCCGTGAAAGTTCATGTGGTGAGGAATGATTTACTACTGTTTAAGGAGGTCAAATAGCGCTGCATCATCTCTTCAGCTACTTATGACACCAGTCAGACTCAAGCTGTGGCAGATACTGGGGCATATTATCACGCCCCATCGATAATTATCGCTGACCATGCTTAGCATGCTTTTTATTATCGCTGGAATACATCGCCAAGCTAGCACTGTATTATCAACGCTTAGCGCTATGGCGATACAAATTCCAGCGATATCGGGAAAATGGGAAAACATTGCTGAAAAACCAGCGATGTCCCTTTTAACACCTTGCGTGCTGCCGTCGCCATTGAACGTTGCGCGCATTACCTTCCTAGTGCTGCGCACGTTCAACGGGCGGCGTGGCCCCGCCCGCACAAGGAAACGCCCGCGCCGCGGCGGAATTACGGCTGCGGTTAACAGGTTAAAATGGCGATAAGCTTGGTGATACGGCCCTGTGACCTTAACCCCATAATCCATCTCCCCTGTTAGGTATGCCTTAGTTAGGAATTTAGCAGATGTTAAATTCCTGCATTAAGGCAGAGTTAGTGAGAATATGATTATTGCTACGCCTCGTTGTTAATATCGCAAAGCTGCCTTAGCGATATTTTTCTTTGTTGTTTTTGCAGCCACGCCTACTTTGCAAATCTATATTGATGCGATGCGAGTCGTAACAAAAACGGGAGGTAAATCAATGAATAATGCGATACAATTATCGCAGCTTTTCGCCCGAAAACAGATGCTAAAGCAGCTATAATTCTATCGCCAGCCCTTAATAATATGCCCTTCTGTGTCCTAACTTAGCGTCACCAGTGCTCACTTTGTGATATGGCCCTTGGTCTCCATCACAGATTTCGGTTGACTGGTGCCTTACATAGTAGAAGAGTTGGGGCAGAGCTCGTTCCCTACCTTAGAGAGTATTACATTTTTGCTTGTCACAAGAACGTTAAAGAAGCATGTCCTTTTTTGCTGGAAATGTAGCTGCATTTGTTATCGTATCTTATATAAACAACAGTAAACAGCACAATGGCACACCCAAATCATTATAACAGTACCACTAATAGATTAAATGGCACAAAACAGGATAACACTACATTGCTGTAATGCTGCACAAAAACACAGCATTCCAAAAGAACAACTCAACACATCACCTCCACAACAAAAATCTACACCATTTCCATTATTACCAATTCCACAAATCTGCTTTCACAAAGCAGAAGGAAATAGTTTTTGCACCAAGCTCTGTCTAAGTTATGACACAGGACTTCCCATGGCATCAATAAAAAATGGGTTGTAAAGCGGCTCCTAGTTTCTTCTGCAGGGACCTCATCCACAAAACCTAGAAGAGTACACAAACCTCATGTTAGACGGGGACCCTGAGGGTCGGCCGGATACCGAGGGAGAGATCCCCGAGGGGGACCGTCTCCGGCGATCGTACAGACAAGTACCCTCCCTCCCCACAAACAGGCACCACACCAAGTCGAGTTCAAGGCTTTATATAAGGTTCTTAAGGCAAGGATATCAGCGATACAGGATAACTTGGACCCGGGGGTCCTCTCACTTCTAGTCTCTGTAGGGAAAGGGGGTAGCGGGACAGTCTTGGTACCGGATCGGTACAGGTTGTGGTAAAAGGCGAGCTCACAATCCTCGAGCTGGAGGGTCTGTGGATCGGGCCGCGGCGGCGCCAGCAGGCCAAGATGATAGTCTCTCAAAGCAGAGGGCCGCGGCAGCGCCAGCAGGCCAAGACGATGGTTTCACGAGGCAGAGGGCCGCGGCAGCGCCAGCAGGCCAAGACGATGGTTTCACGAGGCAGAGGGCCGCGGCAGCGCCAGCAGGCCAAGACGATGGTTTCACGAGGCAAAGGGCCGCGGCAGCGCCAGCAGGCCAAGACGATGGTTTCACGAGGCAGAGGGCCGCGGCAGCGCCAGCAGGCCAAGACGGATGAGTTCTTCTCGGGTCTCTCGACTCCAGGATACAACTGGCTTCCTGGTCTGGTCCTGCCCCAGTTATAGGTCTGGTCCCCTTTGATGTCCGGACCCTCGCACCTGGGGGCCGGGAGGTCCGGGATGAGGGAGTCCAGACACCCAGCAGGGGGGTGGAGCCAGCGCCCAGGCGGCCTAGGGTGATCGACACCTGGCGGAGGAGAGCCGTTGACGATTCCTTCTCCCATTGACTCGCCAAGTGGTCACTCTGCCTCCTGGGGGGAGGTTGGTGCCTCGATGTCGGGCCCGGCCGGGCCCAGGGTGAGGGTCGAGTTGAGGCCACGCGGCCTCGTGCTGCAGTGCCCCAAGATGGCGGCCGGGTCGATGTCGTGGGGTAAATGGTGACCCGGGCCAGCTGGGTCCGGAGCTGGTGTTTTGTAGTGGAGGGATTGCAGGGTACTTCGGGTGGTCGTTGGTGGACTCTGGCTGGGGATGCAGGGAGAGCCAGGGTCCTGGTCCCATTGCGGGGAGGGGGTATAGCTCGAACATGCGGCCTGTCCAACATGCGTCCCCCCCAGCTGAAGGCGGGGAGAGTCAGCCATCTTCCTGGGGACTCTCCTCGCTGAGGCGGAAAAAGCGTGACAGGCCGTCGGCGTTGGCGTGGTCCTGGCCTGGACGATGTTCCACCGTGAAGTCCATCCCCTGCAGGGAGATGGACCAGCGCAACAGCTTCGGGTTCTCCCCCCGCATTTGCATCAGCCATTGCAGGGGTCGGTGGTCTGTTTGCACCCGGAAGTGGGTGCCGAAGAGGTATGGCCGGAGTTTCTTGAGTGCCCAGACTACGGCGAAGGCCTCTCTCTCAATGGTGCTCCAGCGCTGTTCTCGGGGCAAGAGGCGTCGGCTGATGAAGACCACCGGATGGTCGACCCCTTCGGCGTTGAGTTGGGAGAGGACGGCCCCCACACCATGATCGGAGGCGTCCGTCTGCACAATGAATTCCCGGCTGTAGTCGGGAGCCTGGAGCACGGGGGCCGTGCACATGGCGGTCTTTAGCTTCTCGAAGGCTGATTGGCAGCCCGGGGTCCAGTTGACGGTTTTGGGGCTCTTTTTGGAGGTGAGCTCTGTGAGGGGCCCCACGATGCTGCCATAGTCCTTCACGAACCGCCGGTAGTATCCGGTGAGCCCCAGGAAGGCCCGGACCTCCGTTTGGCTCGTAGGGGGTTGCCAGGCCTGGATGGCAGCAATCTTGAGTTGGAGAGGGGCCACCAGCCCGCTTCCCACTTGGTGTCCCAGGTAGGTCACGGACCCTTGGCCAACTTGGCACTTGCTGGCCTTGATGGTGAGCCCGGCTTGCTGGAGGGCGAGTAGAACCTCCCGCAGGTGGCGGAGGTGGTCGGTCCACTGGTGGCTGTACACAGCAATGTCGTCCAGGTAGGCGGCGCTGAAGTCTTCCAGGCCCGCCAGTACCTGGTTTACCAGCCGTTGGAACGTTGCCGGGGCGTTTTTCATGCCGAAGGGCATGACTTTAAAGTGGTAGTGCCCGTCTGGGGTAGAGAAGGCGGATCGTTCTTGGGCCCTAGGGGTGAGGCCGATCTGCCAGTAGCCCGCTGTTAAGTCGAAGATGCTCAGGTAGCGGGCGGCCCCCATCCGGTCAATTAGCTCGTCTGCCCGGGGGATGGGATGAGCGTCGGTCCGGGTAACTGCATTCAGCCCTCGATAGTCCACGCAGAACCGGAGCTCAGGGGCAACGCCCGGGGCAGCTGCCTTGGGAACCAGGACGACTGGGCTCGCCCAGGGACTGTCTGAGGGTTCGATTACTCCTAGGGTCAGCATCTTGGACACCTCGGTCTGGATGCAGGCTCGTACCCGGTCTGGTACGCGGTATGCTCGGTGTCGAATAGGAGGGCTGTCCCCGGTGTCCACATCGTGGAGGCACCAGGGGGTGACTCCGGGGGTGAGGGAGAACAGGGAGGCGAACTGCCTCAGGAGCGTTTGGCAGTCTTGGCGTTGCTCCGGGGACAGGGCCTCGGAGAGCTGGACCCCTTCCACTGAGCCATCCTGCTCGAAGGCCCTCAGTAAGTCCGGAAGGGGTTCGGAGTCTTCTTCTGTCCCAGTATCGGTAGCCATTAGGAGGCTGAGTTCGGATCGCACAAAATGGGGTTTGAGCCTGTTGGCATGGAGGACCCGTAGGGGGTTCCGGGCAGTCTCCATGTCGATTAAATAGGTGACTGGCCCCTTGCGTTCGATTACCTTGAAGGGCCCGGACCATCTGTCTTGGAGGGCACAGGGCTCAACCGGGGACATCACCCAGACCTGTTGTCCAGGTTCGAACTCAATGGAGGACGTGTGCTGATCGTACCACCTCTTCATGTCCTCCTGACTGGCCTCGAGGTTGGCTTTGGCGGTGTCTCGGAACCGCCGGGTCTGATTGCGGAGAGCCAGGAGATACCGGTAGATGTCCGGGGGAGTTTTCTGGGGAGGCTGCTCCCAACCTTCCTTGACTAGGCTGAGGGGGCCCCGGACGGGGTGTCCGTACAGTAGTTCAAAGGGGCTGAAGCCGAGGGACTTCTGCGGGACCTCCCGATAGGCAAACAGGAGGCATGGCAGCAGTACGTCCCACTGGCGTCGAAGGGGTTCTTCTAGACCCATAATCATCCCCTTGAGGGTGCGGTTGAATCTCTCGACCAGTCCGTTTCCTTGCGGGTGGTAGGGGGTCGTGAATTTGTAGGTGACCCCGCATTGCTGCCAGAGGGACTTCATATATCTGGAGATAAAGTTCGTGCCCCTGTCACTGACGACCTCCCGGGGGAACCCCACCCGGGAGAAGATCCCCATCAGGGCCCGGCCCACCACGGGGGCCGTCACAGTCCGAAGAGGGATGGCCTCGGGATAGCGGGTGGCGTGGTCTACCAGGACCAGGATGAACCGGTGTCCTTGGGCTGTTCGAGGGTCGAGGGGCCCCACAATGTCTATTCCCACTCGTTCAAACGGGGTGGTGACGACAGGAAAGGGTTGTAATGGTGCTTTGATTTTTCGGCCACTTTTTCCGCTGGCCTGGCAGGTGGGGCAGGCCTTGCAGTGGTTGGTGACATCCTTCCGCATGTGGGGCCAGAAAAAATGGGTCACCAGGCGGTCGTAGGTTTTATCCTGCCCCAGGTGTCCGGCAAGGGGGACATCGTGGGCTAAGTTCAGGAGGAAGTCTCGGAAGCGAAGGGGCACCACCAGCACCCGACTGGCCCCTAGTTCTGCAATTTTCTGCTCGCTGTAGAGCAGGTCTTGGTCCCAGTAGATCCAGTGGGCCCCCGAGGTATCCCCGGTGCTCTGGGCCAGGGCTTGCTGCCGGAGTCCTTCGAGAGAAGGACAGATTTGTTGCTCGGCCCGGAATTGTTCCTGCGTGGGGCCTCCCTCCTGCCGCCATTGTGCCAGGTCAGGGACGTCCCGAGGCTGGTCGGGTCCTTCTTCGGTTTGGGTCAAGGGAATGGCTTCTGGGGCGGCCTCCTCTGGGATGAGCGCGGGAGGAGGTTCTGGCCACTCGGGCTCTTCTGGGCTGGGGACCGCGCGGGCGGTCATGGACCGGGTCGTGACGCAGACCCATTCGGGGAGGCCAAGCATCCCCAGGTGCTCCCTCTGTTCGACAGCTGCCCAGGGAGAGCTTTCAAGGTCGTTTTCTAGGAGGCAGTCCACGGGGGCATCATCGCGGACAGTTACTTTTAACATCCCTGTTACTCCTCCCCACTCGAAGGGGACGCAGGCCATGTGGCATAGGCTTTCGGAGTTGTCGGCTGATCGAACAGGGCAAAGAATGTTCGGCAAGATTTGGTCTGGAGTGACGAGGTGGCGTCGGACCGCCGTTACACTGGCCCCGGTGTCGCGGAGGGCTTCCGCCCGGCGGCCATTGATGTTGACCCATTGACCGTACTTCTGTGTGTTGGCGGGAAGGGGGGCCCGCGGAATCATGTCTCTCTCCCCTAAGCAGACCAGTGCCATGGCGGCGGGTGCCCATTCAGAGGGATCGGTCTCGTACTCCTCTTGGTCTTCCGGGATTATTTCTTCCCCTAGGGCCGCCGCTGCAACTTGGCGGGGAGTAGTGTTCGGGTTCTTTGGGCAGTTGGGATCACTGGCGTAGTGGCCGGGCCGCTGGCACCTGTGGCACGTAATGTTGGCCCGGAAACCGGCCCGGACGGCAGGGCTTCCCCGGCCAACCGGGGTCGAGGGGTTTCTGGGGGGTGACGAGGGGCCGGGGTCTCTCCCCCGACCCTGACTTCCTCCTCCCCCTCGGGGGCGATACGATCTGGATACTTCGCTGGGTGCGCTCCGGCCAACTCGGGTGCTTTCCCACCGGTCGGCTTCGGCGGCGAGTTGTCGAGGGTCGGTTAGCTTGCTGTCCAGGAGGTGTTGCCGGAGCTCCACGAAGCAGTTGTTCGACAGGTGTTCCCATACGATAAGGTCAAAGAGTTGGTCGTAGGTGGTTACTTTGTTGCCCTTGATCCACCCCTCGAAGGCTCGGCTAAAAAAGTTCACGTACTCCACCCAAGTTGTACCCGGAATCCGTTTGCAGTCGCGGAACCGTTGGCGGTACATCTCAGGTGTGAGCCCGTATCGAGTGAGGAGGGCGGCCTTCATGTGGTCGTAGGAGGTCATCAGCTGGTCCGGGAGTTGCAGCAGGGCGTCCCGCCCTTCGTTGACAAACCTCCCCCATAATCCGGCTCCCCAATCGCTTCGGGGAATCCGGTGGGAGGTCATTGCCACCTCATAGGCTTTAAACCACTGCTGGATATCATCGTTCTTGTGGTATTCCCGGATGACATCTTTGGGGATGTGAACCTTGGGTTCGGTCGAGGCAGACGGGGTCGGTCGTTCGGGGAGCCCGAGGTCTTTATTCTGTTTCTGAATCTCCAGTGCTTTGAGATTGCGCTCATGTTCGTATTCTAGTCTCTTTTCCTCTAGCTCCCTCTGTCTTTGCTTGTCTTCCCGCTCTTCCCTGAGTCGTAAGTGTTCCAGGGTTATTTTTTGTTCTGCCAGCTTGAGTTCCCCATCCAAGCGAAGTCGGGCAAGTTCTAATTCGTGGAGTCTGGTTTTTTCTCTTTCTCGGATCTCTTCCAGGGAGAGATCCGTTCTTTCTTTAGTTGGTGCGGGGCTCGTTTCGGTTGTTTGTGTTCGGGGTACGGCCGTACCCGTTTCTGCCCAAGCTTCTAGGGCTCGTTTGAAGTCTTCCTTTGTGCTAAGACCTGTGGTTGGAAGTCCAAGTTCTATGCAATATTGCTTCAGTTCCCGGTGGTTGTAGTCTTCCAATTTTTCCATCTGAAATTTTTCCGTTGTTCCGCTCTCTATTGACATGGTTGTTGTGTGTGGTGGGGCGAGTGACTTTCTGTACGATTATGCGTAGGTTCGGATCCCGTCGCTGGCCACCAATGTTAGACGGGGACCCTGAGGGTCGGCCGGATACCGAGGGAGAGATCCCCGAGGGGGACCGTCTCCGGCGATCGTACAGACAAGTACCCTCCCTCCCCACAAACAGGCACCACACCAAGTCGAGTTCAAGGCTTTATATAAGGTTCTTAAGGCAAAGGATATCAGCGATACAGGATAACTTGGACCCGGGGGTCCTCTCACTTCTAGTCTCTGTAGGGAAAGGGGGTAGCGGGACAGTCTTGGTACCGGATCGGTACAGGTTGTGGTAAAAGGCGAGCTCACAATCCTCGAGCTGGAGGGTCTGTGGATCGGGCCGCGGCGGCGCCAGCAGGCCAAGATGATAGTCTCTCAAAGCAGAGGGCCGCGGCAGCGCCAGCAGGCCAAGACGATGGTTTCACGAGGCAGAGGGCCGCGGCAGCGCCAGCAGGCCAAGACGATGGTTTCACGAGGCAGAGGGCCGCGGCAGCGCCAGCAGGCCAAGACGATGGTTTCACGAGGCAAAGGGCCGCGGCAGCGCCAGCAGGCCAAGACGATGGTTTCACGAGGCAGAGGGCCGTGGCAGCGCCAGCAGGCCAAGACGGATGAGTTCTTCTCGGGTCTCTCGACTCCAGGATACAACTGGCTTCCTGGTCTGGTCCTGCCCCAGTTATAGGTCTGGTCCCCTTTGATGTCCGGACCCTCGCGCCTGGGGGCCGGGAGGTCCGGGATGAGGGAGTCCAGACACCCAGCAGGGGGGTGGAGCCAGCGCCCAGGCGGCCTGGGGTGATCGACACCTGGCGGAGGAGAGCCGTTGACGATTCCTTCTCCCATTGACTCGCCAAGTGGTCACTCTGCCTCCTGGGGGGAGGTTGGTGCCTCGATGTCGGGCCCGGCCGGGCCCAGGGTGAGGGTCGAGTTGAGGCCACGCGGCCTCGTGCTGCAGTGCCCCAAGATGGCGGCCGGGTCGATGTCGTGGGGTAAATGGTGACCCGGGCCAGCTGGGTCCGGAGCTGGTGTCTTGTAGTGGAGGGATTGCAGGGTACTTCGGGTGGTCGTTGGTGGACTCTGGCTGGGGATGCAGGGAGAGCCAGGGTCCTGGTCCCATTGCGGGGAGGGGGTATAGCTCGAACATGCGGCCTGTCCAACACCTCAACATAGTCTTATACTGTGCAGCATCAGGACAGGCAAACCTGATAACCTTTAAGAAGTACCCTCCAACTTGATACCCCTTAAAAAACTCCCTAACACCCCAATATCAGAGCCCTTTTCTTTCATATATTAGCCAAGGAATAAATGTGCTTTAGATCTTCCTTGTTCTCTTTTATCCATTTTCATAGAGGGCGAAATTCAAAAGTTAAATAATACTCTACATTCTCACCACCTCTGGATTGACAATCATCAGCAACTGATACACCTATGGGAATGAAAAGCCACCGTTGCGGCGGTGCTAACTGGAAATCAATCTTCAGATCATGTGTTTTTAACCATTATTAACTATATCTTTCAAATAAAAAAGTTTGGCTTTTCTACCCCAACCCCTCAAGTATTACTATGAGAGCTGGTATCAGGGCGACATTGGTTCCAGTTTACTTGTAAATGTAAATGTGTTGGATTTGTAAAGCGCACGGCTGCCCGTAAGCGTCCCGGCGCTGGAGACCGCTGGGGAGCCCGTCCGGCTTTCCCTGTGAGATGGTCCCTTATGGGTATCTCCAAGGTGAAACCAGGCATCCCCGGCATCTGTGGGGGGCCGTTGTAGAGATGAGGCAAGCTTAATGCCCAGAGTTGCCGAGTGTGATCCCTGGTTAGAGTAGGCGCCGAGGCGAGAATTGTCAAGTCCGCTGACCCTGGTCCATGACCCTGCCACGTCGGGAATTGAACCCTGGTCCCGGGCCGTTCTCTGCTTCCAGGTCTGCCGCCTCTAACCAGTGAGCCACACCACTCCACTTGGCTTTCCTCTTATTCCATCATCATCACCTTAAGTAAATTTTTCTTTTCACACAATTCCACACCATAAATGGGGTAAGTGTGTTACTCTTTGCCTCCTTTCTCCCCCTTGTTTCCTTTTCAAAGGTGCTGCTTGAGAACCTAGAAAGACCTTATTGGGCAAACAACAGCAATGGGCTCTTTTTGTGATGAATACAAACAAAGGATACTAGTATTCTCGGTACGACAAGTAACTATTCTTCAGGGCTCTTGGTTGTTTTTTAACCCAATATATAAATGAGCCCACTTTGTGCACACAACTGTTGTATGGCTACATGCTTGTGTTGGCAATTCTCACAAGGCGTGGCCTGTGATGCACAATCTGAGTGCTAGCGAGAGACCAGGGACCGTAATATAAATACTGAGCATTTTCCTTGATTGCACCGGGTCACTTTTTAAAAGGTGCCGCAGGTGCAGTCAGGGAAAATGCGCTGTATCGGGATGAATACGCGAGGCCCTGGGGCAGCTGCGAAATCGCTCTCCTTCCGGGGCAGTGCATTTATGTGAAAAATGTAGAGGCTACTTTGAAGCCGCTCCGTGTTTCACAGTGCAGGAGGCAACCCGCCTGCACTTTTAAAGGGGATTAGAGATCTAGAGATCCCCTTGCAGGGCAGGTGCAGTGAGTAACTACATTCGCCTGCAAGGGGATATCTGGGGGGTCCATGGGACCCCCCTACTCCCTTTCAGAGGGCTACCGTCAGGGTGCGTACTGACAGTGCACCACTTGTTAGGTGGCACACTGGCAGTGTGACTTCTGACAGCTTCTTTGCTTCTGTGCATGTGTCTGTAATACGGTGAAGGCGCAGAGGCAAAAGGATTCCGTCACGCCCACATGCAGGGAACACCATCTTATGACAGCGCTGGCGCTTTATGTGCATCAATGCTATTAGTATTACAGACGCACACATGTCTGCGGCCCCTTCTGTAATATATAAGTGCCCCTGGGGGCGCAGAAAGTGGGCACAACGCCCTTTGCGCCCCTGGGGCACATCGGTAATATGACACCAGGTCCACATTAAGGGGCCGATTATGATTGCGGTTTTCCCGCATCCTCCGGGCCGGCGGAAGCCACCGCCAGCCCGGAGGATGCGGGAAAACCGCTGCTGAGCCTCCAAAGACCCACAGCCAAATTAGGATGGCTGGTGGGTCTTGAATTCCGTCCGCAGCTTTTCCCCTGCGGTGGTCTTCCGACCGCGGCGGAAAAGCACTAACATGGCTGGCGGAGTCTATCAGACACCGCCAGTCATATTAGGATGGAGGGAATCACATGCTTTTCCGCGGCGGCTTTTCCGCCGTGGAAAAGCATACGGACATTCACTTTGGGTGCCCGTTACAGGCCCCCTGGGTGAAGGGGGCCTGGGGGGTGCACATGGGGGGTACCTATGGTACCCCCCTGCCTTTGCGTGCACGAAGCGGCAGGCACCGCGCGGTGCCTGCCGTTTTGTGCATTCAAATGCACTGCTTTCATTTTTTACATTGCGGCGGGTGCTGCTTCAAGCAGCACCCGCCGCAATGTAAAAAATACAGGATGTGACCGCCAGGGTGGCGGTCACATCCTAATTGCCATGGAGGGACCGCCGCTGCCCATGCGGACGGTCGCTCTTACTCAGGGGTGGCGGACGGACGCAAGTCCGTCCGCCATCATAATAGGGCACTATGTTAGGACCATATATTTGATACACTAGTTCACCTAACTGATCCAACAATTGCTGATATACCTTATAGATATAGGGACGTTCTTGGCTGTATGGAAGAAACAGGAAACAGACAGAAATATGAACATGATTGCTGAAAAAATTATACAGCATTTCCCCCGGTGTGTGAAACGGGAAACCATGTTATGATAAACACTCTGCATCCTAATTTATTTAATATTGCTTTTGTTTTCTATTTGAATGGTAACGCAGCTTACTTCTGATTGTGCACTTGAACGTATGCTGCCCATTCTTTCATTTTACACACTGCTCTCTGTTCAGCCATTGTTAGCTTTGCGCTGGTGATTCTTGGGCTAAATCAGCTTGACAGTCATCTCTGGATGTTTCCGAAGAATGACTCTAACAGCACAACAGGCAGGTTGATAATACGGCATGCTTCCTTACTTATTTATTATGCTCCCGCGTTGAGCTGTCTCTTTTGACAGGCTGTGGGTGGAAATAATTGAATTTTTACCTCTGAGATAGCCAGCGTGCAGAAGCAGCATCACCGAAGTCCACACCAACATTATCTTTAGTTCCTGATGGACAAAGAACACTCTTCCCCGCTGGTAAGAATCCGGTGGCTTCGATGGGAAGATAGATTTTAACCTGAAAAGTTAAATAACAAGATAATATCTATAAAATGTATGAAAAATACTAATTAGAAAATGCATATGACAACATTAATGTAAGCTAGATACAGCGAGATATGTATAGCAGTTGCCAAATATATTTTTAATATGCAATTTGTGTAGAACAATTTACAGAGGGGCAGATTTATGTTGGGAATGCGCCACGTTTGCGTCACGGAACTGCGGCGTAAACGTGGCGCATCCCTACGACCCATTTACAACGTGACGCATCTAGGCAGATGCGTCACGTTGTAAAGCCCTGCGCCACTTGTGGGCGTTCCGGGGCAGGTGCGCCTCGCAAAAGTGGCTGAGTGAAATCTAAAAGATTTCACTCAGTCACTTTCAGGTCAATGCTGCGTCAAAACCCTGCGCCTGCTTGAAGCAGGCGTAGGTCTTGACGCAGCATTGTATAGATGGGGCACTCCCGAGCCTTGCTGGAGCTGCGTCGCGCTTGCGACGCAACTCCAGCAATGCGCCACCTTTATGGCACAGATGCGTCACGCATCAGTGCCATTTTTTCCCATTGTGCGCCGCATTGTAAATGCGGCGCACCATGGGTGGCGGAGCAGCGGCGCAAAATAACTGGCGCATCCCTGGGGATGCGCCAGTTATCATAAATCTGCCCCATAGTGTTTAGGATGCCGACTTAAATTATTTATACTCAAAGGTATTTATGAACATATTAAACATCCCTGTCTCTTCTGAAAGAACATGCATGAACCACATTCTTAAAAGCAGTGTTTTACACAAACAACAATAATGGACAAGAGCAAAAATATATATGGGATAAACAACCCTCTTCTGTACATTATAAAGATATTACAATGCACAGAGGATTTCCATAACCATATTGAGGAAGGAGATGGAAAGAAGAGTTTCTTTATAAGGTTATGGTTATAATAGGATTGTGCACTGGACCCAGATTTATGAAGGCTTTGCGGTAGTGCAAAACGACCCAAAGCACCGTCAAGATATGCGTGGCAGTTACTATCCAGCACAAAAGGCATTTTGCTATGTCTGGGTAGATGCCATTCT
Organism: Lissotriton helveticus; assembly: GCF_964261635.1. NCBI lineage: Eukaryota > Metazoa > Chordata > Amphibia > Caudata > Salamandridae > Lissotriton > Lissotriton helveticus. The sequence continues at coordinate 1,173,773,335 of NC_136070.1, forward strand.
CTCTGCGCGGAAATTACGTTGTGCTGCTTTTCATTCAGCGTGGTTTACCCAGGCGATCTGTGGAAAGACCCACAGTTTTGATGCAAGGAGGCTTTTCACAAAATATTCAGATCAGGCTTTACGTAAAAAAACAATGATCACTTGAAGTTGGCACAAACAAAGGTAAATGTCTTCATTTTTTTAAAAAACAAGCACTGAATGTGCTGTGCAGTGCACATCACATATCTAATATGTGGGGTCTTTCTGGATTTGTCTAGGCATAGGAATTAGCTCTAGAAGGGTATGCATCTAGTACAACCCCTATTCTACACATACCACCCTCGCCCTGCACCATATTGTGAGGCTGCGAATCACGCAAACCAGTCATGTTAGTATGCCAGCAAAGGGGCTGAATGCAGCAGAAGGCACATTTTAGTAGATATGACACTGCACTGTTTTTTTTTCATTGCACAACACATTGTGGCACATTTAGCTCCTGCCCTGCAATGTATGAAGAATCTGTTAATCAGGCTCTGCGAATCTAGTAAATGAATTACAAGTGAACCGCAAGTGCAGTATATAATTTGTGTAGTAAATGCCACAATTAACAATAGTGTACAGGTACATGGCTTGTAGTTTTTTTATCCAAAAGAACTCAGCTCTTGCTAAAAAATGTTGTGGATCAGTTCCACAACTGCAATGCTTCCAAAATAGTACATTGCAGTTGTGCAATGTTATGTCTTGCCTCCATCCAGTGGGTGGCAACCGTTGATTTCGTGGAATGGGTTCAGATGTTACTCTTAGGTTCACCCACTCGTACTTTAACTTTTCTTTGTGTTTCGCCCACATACATTTTTCCACATGGCCATTCTAAGGCATATATGGCGTTGGACGTGTCACACGTAGTCGAGAGTTGCAATTCAATTTTCATGCCTTTAGTGGGATGTATAAACAAGCTTCTTCATCATGTTATAGCAGTGGATGCAGTTCCTGCATCTTTGCATGCCTTTATGATCTTTCGTCCCTTGTTGCTGTTCTTGTCTTTTCGAAAGTAAAGAAATGTACTAACTGGATTATATATTTTTTTTAACTACCATTACAATGCATACAATTACAGTGCACAATACTTTTAGGGGAACAGTAGGGTAAGTGTTGGATAGGGTAAGGGTAAAAATTATATTCCCACTCCAGTGAGTGCAACAGTAGGGTAAGTGTTGGATAGTGTAGGGCAGTGGTTACCAAACTGTGCGCCGTGGCTCCCTGGTGTGCAGTTAGAACTTGCCAGGGGCGCCGTGCACGTCTTGGGAACGTGGAAAAGGTAGTATGCTCTGAAGAAGATTTTATGTGCGAAGTGTGTAAATTAACTCTCCGCAGCCCAGAGAACCAGTGCACTATATGTGGAGAACCCTTCTCCCGTTGGTTGAATTCACTCACACTCAGGCGGGATCATAGCTTTCTTTAAGCGCAGCGGCGAGAACGGGCTCGGATTGGGACTTCAAAACTGTCCCAGCCCTGTTTGGCGGAGGTTCATCAGCCTTAGCTCTATGCAGGACTTAGGATTGGCTGCAGAGAACTGCTCATGCCCCTAAGTGCCTCTGTGTAGGCTGTGCGAGGGGCATGTGCAGGAGCAAAGTAGGCTGCAACGCGGGACCAAGCACAGAAGACGCACCCCTGAAGTGTGAACCCCCCTCGAGCCAGCAACCTACCGACTAGGTGGGAGCACCCTAGACGTGTGGGGAAGACCCAAGAGGCACCCCAGAAGTGTAAGCGCTCCAAAGCTAAGAACCCGTATTCTTACGAGGACATGGGAGAAAGACACCCCTCAGATGTGAACATCCAAGAGGCGCCCATCTACAGATGAATAGCCCTGCTCCAACCACAACTCTATTTATGAGGGCCCCAGAGCCTCCCTCGACTTGTGCTATGAGGGAGAAATGCTCTGATTCGTGTTCACCCCGTTCACAGACATCCGGAAAGGGTAAGATAGTTTAGTTCCTTTTTTTTATAAAATGATTTTAATTCCAGATATTTCCTTCCAGGTTCTTTTGTTAATATATATTATTTCTTGTATGTGTAACCCAATTCTTACTTTATGTTCCTAATTCAGTTATACACACATCTTTCTGGGGTTAAGAAAAGTGATTTACTTATTTTATCTTTTAACTTTTCAATTGCTTGTGTAAAGCACTTTTAATATTTTGGCCACGTTTGAGGTATAGAAAACAACATAAATAAATAAAAACTCCTACCCCGGGGCTCCTCTTTACAAAGCCTTGCGCCACACACCACCCTTACCTTACTGGTCTCTTCCCTTTCACAACACTCCATCATATCCTAGCTGTGCCCAGCACAGGCCTTCGTACTTAACACGGTCTTCTGACGCAACAAATTTCAACCTTACCTTTCCCCCTGCATCTCTTCTAATTTTAATTATTCTCCATGATGTTCGAGTGTAGTCTTGGATTTCAGTGCCTTGGGCCCTACAACACATTTTCAGTGCCACATTTTGGCACTTTCTTTCTCTAAACACAGAGACCTCCAACACCTCTCAACTTGGTGTTCAGCAGCTTGAAATTATTAGCATGGAGATTGTTGGAATGGGAATGTTACCAACATAGAAAAAATGTGTGTAACCCTGGCCTACGCTGTGTGCCCAGCTACATGAGAAAAACTAATATTGTAATTTTGTTTAGCTCTGGCTTTATACTAACCTAGGGTGTGCCTAACATGTTTATGGTAATGTAGGATGCAGAACCTATGTTGTGACTTTGAGGGGTGCACAATGATTGCCCTCATAGCAGGTGTAGAACAACTTTCCATGTTCTGGGTAAGTTACACAGAAAGGTGGTGGCAGCATCCCTGGCTTTTGTAAATCAGTTGAGTGACCTGACATTTTTATCTGTGCCAGGGAGAGGGTATGTAGTCTATCAACACCTCATGCAAATTTCTGCTTTTATGTGAACCCTAGGTTCTTGTTCTGATATCACATGCTTGCATACAGTGTGTGTTTATGCAACTACTTGGTTCAACACAGAACAAGGTGGAGGGTTGATAAAGCTTTTCCGGACAGTGGGATGTATTGATTGCCTTCCTGTGGCTGGAATGCAGAGACACAGACATTGTTGTGAAGGAGAATAGAGACAGGGCACCCTTTCAGAAATTGAATGAAAGCCCTATCGGCAAAAGTGATGCTGATAAGTTCTTCTGGAACACTGCTGTTCAGTGGATGGTAGGGGCAAAGGTGGGACTGCAGTTTATGTTGTTCAAGCTGAAGAAGTTTCTAGACGGGGCTTGTCCTTTTGTCTGTCTCTAATCATTGTTACAGGAAGGCTAATAACTGCCAGGTTCACCTAACTAACTTCTTTGTGCCAGTGTTTTACACTCCTGCTCGAAGCCAGCATCGTTGCTAACTGCTTCTAAAGCATTCACCTACTACTACTGCAATTCAGTCTTTGCTAGTCTTCTTGGATTACTAGTCCATAATCTCCAACGACCTCAAAATGCTGTTTTCCATTTGCTCTCAGGAGGAAGAGACCATGTTATGGAGGGCAAGGGGCTCTACATTGGTTCAGCCAGAGATCAAAAATTCATCAGAATAGTTTGCCATGTCTTCTAAGAATTCACATGCTTTCCTCGTGGTATATAACTCAGACAGGAGCAAATGTAAACTCCCTGGCCTAACCCACCCTGGATGGAACTCAATTCAAAAGGTAAAAGGTCTACTCTCCTACAATTTCTTACTCAGAAACATCTGGAAAATCACCTCCCTTGGCTCCTTCAAAAAAAGGAACTGCATTTAGCTCTTTACTAGGGAAACTGAAATATCCACTCCAAGAGATCCTAAGGTACTGAGCCGCGGCGGGGTGTACATCCCCCCACCCGAAAAAAAATAGTAACATAATGGGGATCCACGGCCAACAGCCAATAGGTCAAGGGAGCCGTGAGTCAAAAAAGTTTGGGAACCACTGGTGTAGGGGGTAAAAAGTGTTGAATAGTGTAGGGGTAACAATGACTATTCCCACTCCTGTCAGTGCAAAAGTAAGGAAAGTGTTGGATAGTGTAGGGGTAGAAATTACTATTCCCCTGTACCCCAAAATCCATACCCACCCTAATACTAAAAATATCTCGATTGCTTACCTTCTAATGCGTTGTAATGGCATGTGTTGCAATGGTATGCGTTGTAATAGCATGCCTTGTAATGGCAGGTTGAGTCTTCCTTCCTCAAGCACCAGGATAGTATTAACAACAGGACCGTCCTTCTGAGTCTTGCACAGGTCAGGAGTGGGGTCTGGGACTGCCACATTTTATCCCCAGTGCAAGTCTTTGTGTGGGGGACAACAACTAGTCCCCTTCAAGCAAGTTTGGTCCAGTTCCCCTGTTCTCCCTTTGAAGTATAAGTGGGACTGGGTGCAGCCTCACCTCAGCATCCTGGCAGGAAGGCCCATCCTGTCCACACCTAGCCCCTTTGTGTCCCCATGTTTTGAAGGAAGCCACAGCCCATCACTGGAGAGACAGCCACAGTAATGTGATCCTCTTTACTGGCAGAAAGGCACAGTTCATTTGGACACGAAAATGCTACCTTTCTAATGGTAGGAAATGGGAAGGGGACCCCTCACACCATAGATTCATCAACTATTTTAAGAAGGCTACGTAATAGTTCCGTACCTGTCAATACAAACACTTGTTGGAGATTTTACTCTACTTCTTAGTTTTTATATAGCTATCCTCTCACTCACTGACATTTAAATGTCAAAATTCCAAATGGCATTGTATATTCAAATTAGAAAAGAAAAGGAAAAGAGGACAACAAAAAGTACACTCTAGAACGGAGACATTATTTTTTCTGTGGACTGGTCCATCCCTAACATTATATTAAAACAAAAGAAAAAGACAACAAATTATATAAATTGTAACTCTAGACCAGAAAATTAAACATAAAAATCTCACATAAATGACAAAACTTGTCTGTTCATACATTACTATTTGTTTTTAAGTTATTAGGTATTATTAGGTGATAAGTCATCAAGGGCTTGAGAAATACATTGATGTACTTGGTCGGATGTTCTAGAATCAAATTTACTTTTGAAATAATGAGCCTTCCTGATAGATTGAATAGATCTTTGTACATTTTGGGGAGGATGTATTTTAATGGTGTGCGGGGATTCTTATAGTATAAGTACTCCTCTTCTTTTTTTTAGAGATCCATTCCTCACATGTTCCTTCCTTAAGGAGCTCCTCTATTTTCCTCATAATCATGAGACTTGGATCCCCTTGAATTTTCATATAGTGTCCTTCATTCTGCAGTTGCCTCATTATTTCATGTTCGTATTGGGGTGCATAATGACTATGGGTCCTCCTTTATCTGCCGGCTTAATTGTTAGGTCTTGGCTTGTTTTCAATCTTAGGAGGGCGTTGTGTTCTTCTTTGGATAGATTATGCTTTATATTTTTCTTTTTCTTTTCAATACTGTTGCTGCCTTTAGAACTGGTTTCTTAAATGTGTGTAGTTCTATGGACATATTTGGAGTTGGTGAGGGAATATCTACATAAAAAATAAGAAGTCGTGTAAAATCTCCAACAAGTATTAGCCTTCTTAAAATGGTTGATTCCTCTATAATGTGAGTGTTCCCCTCTGCATTTCTTGCATTGAATTATCCCACCCCTCATTCCCCACACAGGATCTCTCCTCTTTTCGATAGATACCTTTCAAAGGTGGCATTTTCAGTATTGTAACCTTACTATTAAAGATGATTTTATATTACAATTCATTTGAATGTAAATATCAATTCTCCATCTGCTCCCAATCTGTAATTAGTACCTAATAAATGTAATAAGGTAACCTAGTGTTAGTCAATGGGAGAAATAGGCCTTAAAACAGTGAAAAACGATTTTAGGGTTTTTCACCACTAAGACATGTAAAACTTAAGCACACATGCCCTACTTTTTGATAAAATGCACTCCACCCTATGAGCCTTTAGGGCTTAACTTAGAGGTGGCTTATAAGTATTAAAAAGGAAAGTTTAAGAGTGGTAAAGATTTATTTTGCAAGATTAAAAGGGTAGTTTACAACTGCACCATAAAACCGGACTATAGGCTGTATTGACAAAAACTACTTTGGTGGGTGGCACACGGAGTGCTGCTTTCCGACTGGTAGCAATTAATTTGCAGCCCCTGGCATGTGTAGCACTATTTACAAGGTACTTAGAAGTAAATTGGCTTTGCCAATTAGCTGTAGTACAACAAGCAATTCACCAATGATTAGCCGGAGGAAAGTGCACAGAAACCCAATGCCAATGAAAACAAGGTCAGTAACAAAAGGCAAATAATCTGGGAGTGACCATGCCAAGAAGCCCAACTCCAACACAATGCTAGGATCTTCCTAAAATTACAATCACCACTAGTTCAGTATTGTCTTGATAGCATATTTGACAGGAGAGTATAGTTAGGGAGATCATATCCAAATTTAAGGCATGTATGCCGATATGCTTTTTAACCACAGGGTCAAAAGTCAAGCAATATTATCCAAAGCAATTCTGGGTGTTTTCAGGTTTTTGAAGATGAATGTATTGAACTTAGACAAATATTGCTAAAAAAGGCTTGTTAAAAAGTAAATTACCCTACATGACATGCTGGAAAGGATGGTGGAAATGCTGACAGCTTTTTACCAAAGACTGCAGTAGGTCGGATACGGTGCCGATAAGTGGCAGACAAAGCATTCAAAGGGGTAAATACTTGCAATGGCTAGGGAGAGTACTGAGAAGAAGAAAAAAAATAAGAATGAGGTAAATTAAGCAGGTAGAACCACCTGGTAGTGGATTTTGCAGAATAGTTTTAACTGATTGAGATGGACAGTTGAAGAGATTGGGAGACACACTGTGATGATGGATATTAAAGTGATGCAGTGGGAGGCTAGGTGGATGGCAATGGCATATGGATCATTATGTGGTATTAAAGGAGAAAATGGAGACATTGAGGGTTTGGATGAGGTGACAGACGATAGGGAGGGCTGGGTTGAGGAGTCAGGGGAGTGGCTTTGAGGAGTGATAATACAATGGAAAAATCACACGAAAGTCAAGGCATGGACACCTAGGAAGTAATATTGAGTGTTAGACCGGTGAGAGAGGGTTTGTGAATGGCTACATTGATGAGTGAAACATGGTGCACCAAGTAAGAAATCTGAAAAAGGGAGTAGCAGAAAAAACAGTAATTGGAACTAGGAAAGCACAAAGGTGGTTGTCTCAGAGGGCAGAAAGTAGTGACAGATATCAGAGAGGTCAAGTGGATAGGCTGAAATGATATCTCTGGTGTAGGTTCGAAATTGCAGTCTCAGGCCCAGATTCTGAAAACTGTAACGGATTGCAGCGCAGAACCCACCGAGGCTGTGCTGCATTGCGTGACAGGGAGAGAGCAGGGGCCTCATTTATGAGGCCGTGCGTCACTTTTACGTCACCGGTGCGTCACTTTTTGTGACGCACCAGTGACGTAAAATATGCGCCTTGTTGCGCCATATTTACAAAGTGACGCATCTAGGTAGATGCGTCACTTTGTAAACCCCTGCACCACATTATACCTGCGCCAGGTATAATGTATGCAAGGGGGGGGCGTTTTGACGCAAGAAAGGGTCATGGAAGTGACGCAGTGAAATCTATAAGATTTCAGTGCGCCACTTCTAGGACTCAAATGCGTCAAAATCTTACGCCTGCCTCACAGGAGGCGTAAGACTGACGCACGCCCTTTCACATGGGGCTCGCCCCATGTGAAAGGACACATTGCTGAAGTTGCGTCACTTTTGTGACACACTCCAGCAATGCGTCACTTTTGCGCCTACAGATACGTCAGAAATACTGACGTATCTGTAACTCCTTGTGACTTGATGCATCATACTGTAAATATGACGCATCATTGGTGTCGCAAGGAGGGCGCAATGAAAAGTGACGCATCGCTGTTTTCACACAGTGATGCGTCACTTTTCATAAATGAGGCCCCAGGAGAGCGCCATAGTCACAGAGATGTGGCACTCTCCTCCCCTCTCCCTAAAGCCAGGGCTGATTCCAGCTGCCGTGCACCAGACACCCACCTTAGCGCCATAGTGATAGGGTACATGCCTGAGTCTAGCAAGGGTTTTTAACAGGAAGGATACCCTTCATGTACGAAATACTATGCCTGGACACACTTTGACACCATCGGTTCTCATGAGGCAAAGTGGCCGCGTGTTGCTAATATGCCCCCTGATTATCCTCTTTTCGTTTCAATAAAGCCTCATCTGTTTAGAATAGTGAAATCATGATTTCAGTTTTGCATAATTGCTTCACAGCCTAATAACGGTTCATTGATGCTTTAGGCTTTCGATCAGGATGCCTGATGTGAGGCGTTACTGAATACTATTAATATTGTTATTGTGTATTTTGCAGGACATTGATTCAACACTATGCAATTTAGCACAGAATATTCCGCCGTCAATAAAATGCAGACGCCAGCTTGAACTAATATAAGGGAATAGATTCTGTTCATAAAGAGTAATTGCCTAAACGCCTAACAGCTCATCAATTGTTCTAATTACATATCGGCAAACTGACATATATTAGGTGCCTATGATATGGTGACCTAAATGCTGAAGAGTCAAGGAAGTGAAAATGTTGCGAATAATTGAGTCTTGTAAGTGGAATAGGTGGAAGTGGTTTGGGCTATAGAATTTGTGGGTTGTGCAAAATGAATGCTCAAAGATGAATGTCATGTTACAATCTGAGGAATTGCAGAAGAGATCTACATTTCAAACTATGCAAACCTGGTGCCACTGTGCATGGCAAACAGGTCATGACAAGGCATTGCCAAAATATGCGCATAATTAATAAATTGCTCAGCTGGACCTGAAAGAAGACGAGGTTTCTCACTGCGAATTGCTCAGAGTGGAATTCCACTACAAGTGGCCAGTGACTGTGAATTCAGCAACCATTGGTCCAGAAAGTTAGAACTTAGTTTTAACTGGTGCAGTGACACACCAGGTGAAACCACACATTACTATTCAAGAAGAAAAACGGAATGGCCCTTACCCACCCTCTCCTGCCCCACAGCAGGAGTAGGCAACACTCCTTGCCCTGATGGGCTTCCATGTACCCTCTCACCGAGCTTCTGGCTGTCAACCTAAAGCCCTCCTCTGGATGCCATTTACAACCTGGTCAAAATAGATGCTAAAAGACACAGAGAAATGTGTTCATTGTGAGCCTGTGTTCAGGAATTGCATGGGGAATTTGATCAAGGTGTGGGTGCAATGTTCTGTTCCACCTGCGGAATTTGTGGAATTTTGGCCTCTCTGCGTTATTCATTAATGCAGTTCTGCCAAATTCCTCAAGTCCTTGTGTGGTGGAATGTTTCTCGCATTAGGCTCCAAAATATGCGAGCTGGCAAAAGCAATGAGATTTGGCATTTCCTAGCTCAATTTAATAATGCAGGCAGTCGCCGGTGTTCACAAGCAGTCATGGTCAAAGAGCTGCGTTCCAATAGATGTGCTGCAGCTTGTGTAGATTTTCTGCTCGAGCAGCAGCACAATTAACTTGAATGGGTGAGCACTCTTGTACAGGTCTCCAGCTTCTAGTGCAATTCAAGAAGCGAGGAGGAGGCCCTGTTACATGGAAGGAAGGGAGGTAATTCCAGATTTTGTGAGCAATGTAGGAGGAAGCCAAATCTCCTGTTCTACTTTTGCGGATACAGAGATGTTTGGGCGATTGAGAGTGAGGCTGAGAGCAGGTGTCTGGTGGATTGATAGAAACGAAGTCGTTTTTATAAGATATGTTATGTAATTCCTTGCATGCATGCATGAGGAGTGTGAATTGGCACTATTTATGTATGGGGAGCAAGTTAAACTCTCTGAGATGTTGTATGATAGTATGCATCATGAAAGGTCTAGGATGAGTCTTGCTGTGGCATCCTGGAAGGTCTGGAGTCAGTGGAGGAGGTAGTTGGAGATCCATAGTATGGTATTTTGCAGATTTCATCCGTGATGTGGTTGCTCCGAAAACCTAATAGGTGTGGTCAAGTAACTTGTCGGGTTTGAGGTGGGTGGTGAGTTTGTTGATAGCCTTTTCTGTCACGTTGGCTGGGTAGGGGAGCAGTGAGACGGGTCAGAAGTTGCTCAGCTCGATGGGGTCGGCCAATAGCTTTTGGAGGAGAGCTGTATGTTTTTCGATTTCAGGTTAGGTGGCTGATTTGATGGAGGAGCTGATTAGGTGGTGAGGATTTTGCTGATTGCTGATCTGTGGCCCTCCCATGCTGAAGATGTGATGAGGGTAGGGATCTGTTGCCACCCCTGAGTGGACTGTGGAATGGAGTGGAATATGGCACCTAGACATTAAGTGTAAGTGCAAAAGTAGAAAAGCTCCTCTACAAGCGCAGGGATATAGATAATTAAAAGTATGGTGGCTGGTGTATAAAGTTAGTTTGAAAACATTTGTTTTTCACCAAAATCTTTTTGACTCTCCTAGATTTCTTGGATAAAAAATACAGGGTATGCTTACAGACATTATGATTTTAGTTTGCTATGCAGTTTTCTGCCATCTTAAAGAACAATTTTGTTTTCACAATGCTGCCATGTAAAAGTTGAGATCCAATTTATTTTGCAAGTGCGAGTAAACACTGTTGAGGAGCCATTACAGGTTAGATGCTGCAAATTCCCATTTCCTAGTGCACTGAGCAAAATTAGAGCATTACCTCTTTTAACATCAGCTTTATTAGCTGGGTCGTTACATTGTGCCTGCCAATGATGTTTTCTTTTCTTCACTATAGGAAATTGGGATATTAGTTGTATGGTCTGCAAAAGTAATTGGTCCACAATTTCTCCCTACTGGAAACAAAGCCCCCCATTGTAGCGCTTGAATCTCTCAGGGTAGAGAGGCAGAGCAGTCCACGGCAAACTTAGGGGAAGTGGTGTAAGCTAATAATCACCGTTCACAGGCATGCATTAATAACAGTCAATACATGATTGTCCAGTGAGTGCTTTTTCTTTAGAAAAAGGAAAAGTACATTTATTAGATACACACATTGCTAAATACTACACATTAATTTACAAAAATGTGCATCCAGTAGGAGGAAAATACCTTAGATGTCAATGCATAATTAACTTTGACCTCCTGAAGGGTCATACAAGCATATAAGGTAGGTCTATTGCCTTGGTTAAAGGTTCAAGATCAACAAACAATATGTTAAAGACATCATCACTACGTATGTTAATGCAATCATCAATAATATTCATGTGTAAATGCACTTATTAATGTTAATAAAGCATATGCACTTTGATCAGTAAACACTATCAGCATTATTTTAACAATAAAAATAATGAACTGTGTCTATGTGCTTTTTATATACTTTCAGTCAGATAGAATGTAATCCTAAACACAGCCCCTAGAGGGCATCACTTTCTCATTACATTAAATACAACAACACATTTAGCCCCTAGAGGGCACTGTAGAGCATGTAGCTTTCTTTAGACACCTTCAGGCCACAATAACTGCAACCATAGAACAAGTTCCTAGAGGGCACTGCACTCCCAGCTGTAAAGCAGAAGCTCCAGCCTTGGGAGTGCTTTGAAAATTATTTGAAGAATCTCTGAGAGGTCCTGGTTTCCTGGCCCATGCATTTCGGTCATTTCTGTGTGAAACGCATTTGAGGGAAGCTGCTTCACTTCTGCAGCCTCCCCCATGCTTCCTTGGTAATGCTGGTGGTGCTGCTGCTGTACTTGGGCCCCCACAAGTAGAGACAAAATGCAAATGAAAAAGCCCCACAAATCATTATGAGCAGCTCCAGCCTGGAGCGGTGCGTATTTGATGAGTGGCTCTCCCACTGCGCCGGGGAGAGTTGCCGCATTTTTCCTTGCCACATGGCCTCATGCCACACAGCTTTTGCTTTGTTTGTTGTTTATGTTTGATGATGCACAGCCCTACCTGGCCACCCCCAGGCCTCCTTACATTGAGGGCAGCTGAGGGAGCCCACACTCACTTTCCCAATGGCTCCCCCGTAGCCCTCCATTTTGCTTGTGTCCACGGGAGACAGTAACTTCTCCGTCTGAACTGTTGGTGCCCGCCTTGCTCCCCCCAGACATGGACATGTATAGTGAGGAAAGCACAACACTAATGGTTGGTCTCTTCTCCTGGTTTTCAGGGGTTGGGAATGGTGTCCTGGCCCCCTTCCACTGAAGAAAAGGCCCATGTTGTGGGGTTCCCGGGACAAGGGAGAGTCTGGGGAGAGAGCACCATCCTGTATTGAGCCGTGGGCCCAGGACCATCCCGGTGGAAATTTCAAGAAAGGCAGTGGAACTCCACAAGCTCCCTTGCCGAATGGGGTCAGAGGTTGCCAATTTTACAAATGGCATAACCCAGGCCTCATTTGGTCAATCTGGGCGATCCTGGGCTCATTTTAATCCTGTTGTCGGGCTCTAGCCATCAGGGAAAGTTTCAGTAGACCTTCTCACATGCAAAGCAGTGTCGTCTATTGGTAGCTGGTTCTAGTCCCTTCCTGCACCAGCCTTCCTCCTTGCCTTGGTCTCAGTGTACAGGGCTTTCCTCCAATTGGTCCTCAGGGGATGCAAGAGGGCCAGCCTCACTGGCACTTGGTGAGACCCACTGGTCCTGGGGTCAGCTGGGGCAGAATCCTTAGTCCTTTCTGGGCATCAGGGGGCTCCTCCTTCCAGTTGTCCATGGCAGCACCAGATTTCCGCAGCACAGAGCAGAAAGACAACAATTAATAGAGTCTCCCCCTTATGCAAGAGTTCTTAGAAGGGAGGAGACCCCGTGCAACCCAGCAACGCTGGAGAAAGATGGAACAGCAAGCCTTAGACCACCTTCAGGCAGTGAGGATAAAAAACATACAGTAACAGCAGCCAGTATTAAGCAACAAATATCCAAAGGGAAACTGGAAGGAGCTCCTGGGCCCAATGGAGTCCCACCAATAATGTACAAGCATGAAGCCAACTTCTGGAGCATGACACTGGTGCCACTTTTTCTGGAAGTCAGGGAAACGGCGACATGCCCTTTAACCTGGAGAGGATTACTTCTTAGTCCGATTCACAAACAGGGTGATAGGAGCAATCCAAGTTATTATTGCCTCATCGCCCTAATTGACACAGAGGCAAAGTACTACGCGGGTCTCCTTCTGGAGGAACTAACATCTTGGGTAACCCTAAAACACATTATCCCCGTAAACCAAACCGGATTCTGCAGAGGACAGGGCACAATTACAAACACCATAGCACTAACCCTACTGACAGACGCTTCCAAGATAACCAAGATCTCACTATTTCTATGCTTTATAGATTACAGTGCAGCGTTTGATCATGTTGACCAAAGCAAACTCTGGCAGAAACTGGACAAGTGGGGCATACCGGGGCCACTCCTGAAGCAGTTGATACTACCCTATACCAACAACTGGGTCAAGATCAAACTTGGTAGCGGGACGCACCTTTCCAGGCAAATGAACACCACCAAAGGTCTAAAACAAGTGTGCGTCCTTCCCCCATGTTGTTTAACCTTTTTCTCGCAGACTTGGCCGGAGAATTGGACGACACCAACTCACATTCGCCACGGCTGGGAGACATCCCATTATCAAACCTCCTCTACGCTGATGACTTGGTCTTAATAAGTCGGTCCCCAATTGGACTGCAACATCTCTTGGACACCACTAACACATTTTCAACAAACAACGCTTTGGAGATTAACTTAAATTAAACTAAAGTTATGTCAGTGAATTACCACAAATCAAAGAGACTGGCATGGTCCCTGGACGTATAGAGGTTGGACCGAGTCACCAACTATAAATACCTTGGCGTATTATTAGACAGCAGAGGCTCCTTCAAACCCCAGCTAGAGGCTGTAACACGGAAGGGTACTACATTCAATTTCTCAATGAAGCCATTAAAGAAAGTTCTCCCCGATCGATCATTTGACCCCTTCCTACAGGTGATTAGAGCACGCCTACAGCCTCTGCTTACATACGGAAGTGAACCCATGCAAGGGAAAGATGCTAATGCTCTAGACAAAATAATCAGCAGAGCATACAGGGCAATTTTCCGTCTGCCAAACTATGTGTCTCCTGCTTAAATCTGCCTTGAATTCGGCATCCAAAAACACACGGTGGAGAGGAGAGGCGCCTACATAAAATGCTGGCTCAAAATCAAGGGCGCGGAGCAAGGAACCCTAAACGCTCATCTATGGACAGAACTGTCAATACGATCAAATTCACGGGCTAAGAAATACCTTCTAAACTCATCGGAACATCTGGATTTAACTAGCCTTTGGGACAATGTTTCAAAAAGGTGGTAATGATAGTTACTAAACTGATATCATCTATTGAAGATAAAGAAACCCTGGCGAAGAGGGCACATGGATGGGCCGTGCTGAAAGACTACAACCAGTGCCTAATTTGAGCAGGTGCTTTCAGGTACTCAGCACCGCACTTCTTTCACAGGGCCGGAGCTACAATTTCTGAACCTGCAGGTGGTGGTCTCAATATTAATTGTTCAATTCAAAATAAAAAGTATAACATACGTTGCATGGTGAATGGCTGGTAAATGTTCATAGGCAGGCCGGCATACGCACATGCCTTTAAAGTTCCTTTTACTAGCACTCATTTACCGTTTCCTAAGATAATAAAGTAGTGCTTATGCAGCTCTTCAACTGCTTGAGACATCGGTCAGCCTAAAACATTTGCAGACACTGTATTTTAACTTAAAACTTCCAGTACTCACATTATGTGACACAGCACACAGAGTGTTAAGTTTAGACTTTCTGCTAGTGCTGAGCCTTTTTAAAGATATTCGTGAGAGGCCTTACATTTGTGACAAGCTATACATTTCTGAAAAGTAGACAGAATTCAGAATTCTGCAAGGGGTCATTTCGATTTCTTTAAAAAAAGTAATTGTAATAATAAGAAAATAGTGAATGCAAGTAGAAACAAATCTAGAAATAGGTGACAATAGTCTCACCTGATATATTGTGGCCTAATGGCCAATATACAAAAGTCAAAACATTTTCATCCGGCTGACTCTTCTATTTACAGAGGTTTATAGCGTTTGTCAGATGTCCAAAAAAGAGCACTACCCAGAGCAAATAATCGAACTACAACTTATAATACATTTGTCATTACATTTCGGTCATGCATCAATTTATAGTCTCATGTAATAACTAGTAAAATGGTATGAATGTTTTTGAATGTGCCCGAGAATCTGAGGTTAGGAATAGGTGTTACTTCCACCACTCTGAGTTTTTGACTATTCATGATATTATGTGATTCAGATGATGTTTGACAGAATGAATTCATGTTTTGCATACTGACTTACATTTGTAAGATAAACACGTACAAAAATGGAATACATAATAATGAAAGTTGTGGTATTCTGGATTCTCAAACTACACCCGATGAAATAAGTATCCCTCTTGTATGAATGGAGCTATCTACGGGCAGGAAAGGCACTAAAACACAGCATGGCAATGTCAAGATTAATGAATGATTTGAATTTAATTGATACTTGAGTTGGTGTAGATGTGGTATTATGGACTGAGGTTGGCAGGTTCCCATGTTAACCTAGAAAATGTAAACATTTAGACAACTAGACAATAAGGGGAATCTCACATGTAGTCTCTTGTGTGAATCTCTCCATATTTTCTTACAAAGAATGTAATGCAAACATCAAAGGTTATCCATAATCATGGAATCAATGAGTTTCTCCACATTTCTGCGTGGGAAATATATGGTATCTGCTGCAGTACTAAAATGTTCAATGAGACAGTGTTTCCACATGTCTCCTAATAAAACCAGATCTACACTGGTGATGTGGGCGTATTTCCCAGGAAAAGAAAAGCCCCAAAAAGCAATGTGTTTTCATCTTATTGAAATTATTCTGAATGGTGGTAGTTGTGATATATTTACTTGGGGTTTGTTGGCACACACTATCTGTGCAGGTAGGCAGGTAGTTCCTTCCCAACTGCAGACTTCTCTAGCCCATCTGTGATACGGATTGGCCTAGAGATGGGTTGGGTTTGTATGGTCTAAAGCATAAGTGTACTATATGAGAACTTATACTGAAATGTTGCTATGTATGTTTGACTGTAACAGAGAATGAAAAGATATTTTCTTTTAACCAGAGCATACCATGATTGTGATTGACATTAACTAAATTAAACAGCATTGTCTTATCATGGTATATATGGATCGTAATAGAGTCCACCATTCATCATTGACAAGAGATTGCCCAACCAGATAAATGCAGCAACCAAATTAGTACCTCAGGAAATGAGTTAAATAATCAATCCCTCAGCAGTATATACTGACCTCTATTTTGTACCCCACACTGGATACCTGGATGTGGGTGTAGATGAGAATTCAGATCTATATGCTATATGACAATTTTGTGCAACACATAACAGGCCCCAATTATCTTGCACACAACTTCTGTGAGACACCAGCAACGCCTCCACGCCGTCAATCACGGCATCTGAATCATGATTTTAGGATCCCAAAAGTTAATTTAATAATGTCTCATGTATGTACGTAAGACCAATTGTATCTTTGTTGAGGGAGTGTGGTTGGACATCTTCAAAGTGTGAGGAGATGAAAGTGGGGGCATATCTGGCATGACCTGAGATAAAGACATGTTAAATGTCTTAAAAGGGGTTTATATTTTCAACGTAATATATCATGCAATGCGTGTCATAGTAAGGTTTGTGTATTGTGTTGTTATGGTAATGAGTATGATTGAACTGCAAAACCATAGGATACATATATTTCCTTAGTGAGATATGTTGTTTCTAACCAATGTGCCACATTCAACCAAAGTTCCCAGCAATGAAGTTATATGCAAGAAGTCACAGCCAGAAGATGTGACTGTGGAACATGCTTCCAGGAAAGGAGGAGTACACATCAGTGAAGCATCCCCTGGCTTCAAAGACTGCTTTCACATTGATTTTCCAGCCACTCCCCACCCCTACCACATTTAAAACAACAGCATAGGTGTAGTGGTGTGGAGATAGCCACATCCGGAGAGGAAATCTCTGCATAGAAAAGATAAAAGTAGGAGTGGCAGAAGCAGAGACCTTCGTACGTTAATCAGTGACTAGCATTTCGTAGTACATAAGTTGTACTTCTGTAGCAATACTAAACGTATTAAAAAATGCAGTTTGTGAATAGGTCCCCTCATCATCAAAAAAAGAGAAGGTATGATTGTACTAATTCCATGTGATGTGGAAGCTGATTTGAACATGCACTGCTAGATATTTGTGGGTTTTTTAGTGAGAGAGTGTGTGAGTAAGTGATTGAGTGAATGAGTAACTGAGTGACTTTGAGACCTGACAGCCATAGCGTGGGCTTCCCCCCAATTTTTTGCCTTCATCCTCCACTTTTTCTGACTTAAACATGGTAATATTGGCTCTTCTCCAATAGGCATATTTAATTTCCTTATAAGTCCCTAGTAAAGTGCACTACAAGTGCTCAGGTCCTATAAATTAAATGCTACTAGTGGGCTTGCAGCACTTATTGTGCCACGCGCTTAAGAAGCCCTCTAACCATGGCTCAGGCTTGCCATTGCAGAGCCTAGTGGGAACAGTTTACATTGCCATTTCGACCTGGCAAGTAAATCCTCTTGCCATGCTCAGACCATCCCTTTTAATACATATTAGCCACTCCTAAGATAGGCCATGGACAACTCAGAAGGCAAGGAGCAATGTATTTAAAAGGTGTGACATGTATGTTTAGGTTTTACATGTCCTGGTACGGAAAAACTCTCATATTTGTTTTCACTACTGCAAGGGCTATCTCTCCCATAGGTTAATATTGGCATTACCTTATTACATTTTATAAGTGAAATTCCCAATTGGGAAGAGATAAACCCTTCACGTCTGGTGTCTATGGAATCACAATTTAAAAACCAAACTTATGGTGAAGTCGTATTTTAAATTGCAATTCTGAAAATGTTACTTTTAGAAAGTTGGCATTTTCTTCCATTAGCCGTTTGGTGCCTGCTGTCTCTCTCTGATTACATTTCTGGGGTAGATGACAGTTGGGCTTTGTGTATTCCCTCTAGACAGAAACACACAAAGAGAGCTTAGGTGTGACTTGATGGGCCAACCAGGAAGGAGCTGTCCCAGCCTCCCTTACACCTGAATAGGCTGTGTCATGTTCCCAAACAGAGGGCTGCATACCCTCCTTTAATAAATCTGGAGTCAGGGCAGGAATGGATAACCTCTGTGCACCTCAAATGCATGTCTTTGAAGTCTCCCCCACTTCAAAGTCACAACTGGGTTTTAGTACTGGACCTCAGACACCACCACTTCAGTACACTTCTGGATCGGTGAGGATTCTGCCAGGAAGAAGGACTGATTTGCTGCTGAAAGGACTCCAACCCTGCTGGACAGCTGCTTCGGGAACTCCTGACTTGCTGTGCTGACCTGTTGCCTGCTGCCCTCCTGCCTGGGTGAGGGGACTGGACCTGCATCACTTGAACCCATAGTGTTTCAAAGGGCTAGCTAGCTGGCCACCTGGTCTGAAGTCATAAGGACATAAAATAATTCCAAACAATCTGCTTCTGAAACCTAGATTCTACCATCTGCGAGCCTGCCCATTCAAGTTGTGTCACCCGAGTCCTGGAGCCTTGGAAGTGGGTCTAAGGTCATGCTCCATTGGAACTGATGCATCCTGTGCTGAGCGGCACATCCCCAAGCAGCACTGATGCATCTCCTCGGCTGAGTGACACATCATTGAACAGACCAGAAGATTCACCAATGTTCCGTGGATTAAACCGATCGCTAAAGACTTGTATCACCACAGCTCCGCCATCTGGGACCGATGCGTCGCCTTTGGAACCGCTGCTGCATGTCACTTTACTCCTCACATCCCTTGCCAAAGGCAGCTTGATGCCGATGCAAGAACTCCGGATTGCTGTTTCACAGCTTACCAGAACTGACGCATCACCCCGGCTGCACCTCGCATTCTCAACACTGGACCTTACACCACAAGTCCCATTGACAGCATCCTTAACGTCGATGCATTAGGACCTTGCACAGCAGACTTCCCACACCTCGGAACCAATGCACCACCTTGGCTGATCAACGCATCTTCAACATGGATCCACACAACCAGGATTATGGTACTTTGGTTCAGCGGGCATAACTGGGTCCCTGTAGATAGCCTGCACTCCATCGCAGTTGGACTGAACTTTTGACTTTGCCCGGTCCGATGTGACCAGATATCCCTGGGTGGAGCTTCCTGTTTCTAAGCACTATTTTACAGTCTATTGTTTACATATTCATAACTCAGGTTCTACTGATTGGATCTTTGTCATTTTGGTCTTGTTTGAACACATTTAGTTCCGTTTTTTCTAACCTCGTGTGGGCGTTTTTTGTGTGGTGTTTTCACTGTTTTACTGTTTGAAGTGTTGCACAAATAATTTACACGTTACCTCTAAAGTAAAGCATGACTGCAATGTGGCAAGCTACCAGAGGGTGGGCACAGGTTAATTTAGGGGTTGCCTGATTCGTACTCTGACTAGGAATGAGGCTGCTGCTTGACTCGGGCTCATACCCCAGTCAGCCAACAACCCAATTTCTCAGTGACTCAGTTGAAAACATAATGACATTGCCATCATTTTCTAGAATGAGTCCATGAGTTTTTTCTCTCTATTGCAAGAGCTCTGTTATTGCCACTTTTCAACTGATGATTGATTCTCTCAGCTATTTCAATAAGCTTAGTAGGAACAATAATACATTTGTTTGAGGTATACATTGACAAATAAAGAAACTAAAATAAAAATTGGCAGAATGTATTATTCTCTTAAGGCAGACTAGTATTAATCTCAATAGAAAAAGGTGCCTAATGGTATTCTCTAGTAATGTCTTCAGTAACCTTTAATATAGCTATAGGACAAAGCAACAACATTTGGCTGTAGTGCCTTTTTTGTATTTTATTGTAGAAATTAGAAATGCACAGCTACTTGCTTGCTGATTTTGTACAAGCATACTCACAAATCGAGCAGTGTCACTTATGTTGACAGATTTAAGAATGTGCTTATTTATTTTTTATTAGTACATTTTCTTTGTTTCATTCCTGCTTATTTAACTGAAGTAACTGAGGTCAAATATTGATTTCTGTGCTGCATTGTTTTTGGCATGCCATGTTTTGCAATGTTTTATTTTCTACTCTATTTTAAAGTACACTGAACAGTAAGTATTTATTCTTTCGACGTGATACATTTTGAAATGTAGCATTTATGTTTTTGAGGAACATAAGAAGTGACATGTATTAAACTTGTCGTTATTCTTGAATCCTTATTCATTAAGCTGATTTTCTTATGTCTGCTTAAGTCTTTTGCATTTTGTGCCTTGATGACTCAGTGCACGAAATAATAATACAGATTTTTATGAGAATAGCAACCTAGACCGCTTGAGTGCACCAGAAGAACTAAACTCGTAATGACATTACGTTTTCTAGGACCCTGTCTTGACATGGAATTAGCAGGGTATCTTATTTTGCAGTGTTAAAGGTAGAAGCGTAAATGCTGAGTTGGATTTTTGCAGATAGAAATAGAATGTGGAATGGGAATGTTTTTAATGTCATTTGAAACTGTGGCTCTGCTCGGTCGGTCCCTCTACATATACTGAAGAATGAAGATCTGGAGAAACGTACCTTTCGTCGTCTGCACTCTTCCCTACAGTAATGTATAAAAACAGGGGTAGTCGCACTAATTAAAGTTAATCAGGAAAGTAATAATGACCATGTGATCAATTAGCAATTCAAAATCTTTTCTACATTGGCAGGCGAGGATAATCAAAGCTAAAATATCACACAATTAACAAGTAATCCTCACAGCAAGTTCAAACTAAGGCTCTGATTCAAGGTTTGGGGATGGAACAAAGGCGGACATCATAGAGAAGGACTTTACGGCTGCCATCCTGCCTTTACTCCACTCGCAAAACTGAGAGATGTCTCCTGGCCCCGTGGACATCTCTACACACTGGCATGAGAGGCTGTCATGGCGGTTCCTGTCGGTGTTGGAAAAGTTTGACAGATGATTCTGTTAAACATGAAGACCGCCCATCAAATTTTTCCAAAGTTGTACATTTGTTTTTTAAACAAACTACCGATGTTAGTAGTTTGCCTTAAACAATATCAAACTACTGGCTGTCTCCCATAGTTTGGGGGTCATTTTTTTTTATTTGTACTGTCCTGTCCCTGACCACCAGGGTTTACTTGGTACTGATGGCCAGCGAATAAAAGACATCTGACTCCCCACTCTAACTTGGACAGATAGTAAGATGCTTTACCTCTGACAACACATACTCCATTGGACCATCAAAGGAGTATGTCGGCCACTGAGCCAGAGTAGCCTCCATCGCCAACATAATAGTTGGTCTGCCCAGCCTTACATTGGGAGGGCAGACTGAGAGTTTGGCATTGAGGGTAACCTGTTACTGTGGCAACGGTGTACCCTCGCTACCAAACTCTAAATCGGTCCCTAAATTTGGATCTCAAAAAAGATTTACCAAGCAATTTACAGAGTGGAATTGTAAGGTTACAGCCCAAATTACTCTTGCAAAAAGAATATCTTCTGCCAGGTTGTGGTTAATGTATATCCTGGAACTTCCTGCATGCCTTACAGTTAAACCTACCTGTGAAATGTATTTCTATAATATTCCCTATAAAGCTATACTATTACCTTTAGATAAACCACATCTTTGATGATTATTTCAAATTGGACTATATTGAGAATGTAAGTTTGCATGCACAATTACAATCGCAGTGTAATGCATCCACGCAGTGCCATCCAATCACACTGTTAAATGAATGGGATGTACCAAGTTGGACTGATTTTTCTGGTCATAAAACCACACAAAATACCCAATTCCATTGGAGCCAACTCACAAATATTACCACCAGGCCTGAGTAGGTGATAAACCTATGCAGGGACCTCTGGGTGCGGTGAGGAGAAAGTTAGTTCTGGCAGAGTAGCATAGTCAAAAAAAACAAAAAGAACAAATAGTACAGCTTGGTTCCTGCAGCCAAAGCATCAGGCGATTTCTATGACTGGAATTACTGGCTGGAAAATTCAGTTCTGCTTCTTTAGCACCTGGGAAAAACAGGTGTGGAAAAACCTACCAACACAGAATCAGGCAGAGTAAAATTCCCGGCAATAATTGAACTCATACTTCTGAATCTGGGCCTTTGCCTTTTATAGATGTTCTTTCAAAGCTATTTTGGCACAATTGAGGTACATAAGCATTCCTTAGTTCAAACATGTAAGGAAAAACCATATAGGTTTGCTAAAATCCTGTGATTACACAGTTGGTTTTACCAGATCATATTTGGCTCTGGTAAAAAATAAGGGGCAGATTTACAAGCCCCATGCGCCGTCGGTGCATCATGTTGCGTGACGCACCGGTTGCGCAGCCTGCTGAGGGATATTTACAAGCACAGGTAAAGTCACTCTGCGTGATTTAACCTGTGCTTGTAAATATCGCCCCTGTTCACGTGACACTTTGCGTGTTATGGGTGTGACATGGGTGTTGCTGTCGGTGTTCCCATGCAACGTCCATGTCCATTGATGCATTTCCAGATTTACGAGAACTTGTGAATCTGAAAATGCATCAGAATGCTACGGCACCCTTAGGGTGGCGTAGCGAGGTGCAAAGAGGAGAAATGTTTTCATTTCTCCTAGTTTCTTTTCTCTTTCAAAGCGTGCTGTACTCTACAGCATGCATTGGAAGAGGAAATCACCTCAATTGATTGTTTTTGTGCAGGAAGTTGCCCCTTCCTGCACAAAACAATCTCCCCTTGATGCAGGCATCCTTGCACCATTTTGCAAGGGTGCCTGTGCCGGCGCATGGCTGCCTTTTGTGGGCCAGCGCAGGGCGAAGCAGAGAGATGCAACATAGTGCTTCAAAACTATTGCACCGCTGTGCAGCAAAATGACTTGCTGTAATGTGCTGTGTTAGTTTCTTGTAGAGCTGCCCCTAAGTGTAGGGAATGGAAACTGAGAGAAATGTTGATGAAAACTGAAGAAGGAGGAAAAGTAGAATACTCTCTTATGGCCAAAATACTTTGGGGCAAATTATCAAGCGGCGGCGATAATTATCGCTGGCCGCACTTAGCGTGTAATTTGTTATTGCCGGCTATCGCTGGAAATTATCGCCAGGCTATCGCAGTATTAACAATGCATAGCGCAATGGCGATAATTATTCCAGCGATAGCGGTGTTTTTCATGGAACATCACTGGTTTTCCAGCGATGTTCCATGGAAAATGGTGATAACCTTGCTGAGAAGACCCTGTGGCCGTATCATCATAATCTACCCCAATGGTAAGTATACCTAAATCAGAATTTTAGCAGACTTTAGTTTTTGGATGAAACAGCAGTTTTCGCCAAAAACTAACGTCTGCAAAAAATGCGTAGACCTCCTTGTAAATATTGCAATGTGCACATCAGCGATAATGTACATGCAGTACTGCTCAGTGACGCCCACTTTGCATCTCTAATGATGCATCTGGAAAACGGGTGCTAACATGCGCTAATGCATGTCAGCACCCACTTGTAAATAGGGCAATAGTTTTATGTTCGCTTTTTTGGCTTTTAAAGCCAAAAAAGCAGAGATAAGGCCCTTCTTGATATGTCCCTTTGAGGGTTATGAACCACACTTAAAAGTGACCTATCCCCCAGAAGCAAAGAATTATTATGCACAGGTTATATTCAGCACATTGCCAAGAAGGAGGATGCACAGGTAACAACTTCACCAACACATCTCTACTTCATTCTTTGTTTTGTATCCAGTGTTCAACCTTGGAGGGTAAACTTCTTCAAGCACGTTGTTTACAACTAAACGGTTTGTACATTGCATTCTGCACTAGCAAGTTGTCCATTCTATGCCCCCAGCTGTGAATGTCCAGAGGTTTGGCAAGCACATACAAGCTGCCTATGTAACTTTAGACGTTTTCCAAGTAGCGCCAGCTGTCGAGCTATTCATTTTTGCAAGGTCTTTAAATATTTTAATGGGCTTCTTTTCAAGATACTGTATTGTTACTCCAAAGTATTTGTATTTTTACTATCATTGAGGAACATGCAATAAAGTGCATGATTAAAACAGATATCAGTGTTTTCGGAAAAAGTAAATGAAATTCAAATCCACACAAGGAAAAGCTTATGTTTTTTCTGCATTGGCCCAAAGAGAAAGCAGAGAAGACATGAGCACGTCGATGAATACTGAATAACTTGCCTAATATTTCATGATGCTAACGGGAATAATGAAGCTGAATGACATTGATTGATGCAAAATTGCCAATATGGAACAAAGAAAAAACTGTATAAGTTATGGATGATTGACACTCACGATGTATGGGAAAGATGGTGATTGATCACAATGGTTAAGGGGAATAATGTGAGAGAAAATGTGTTTTTGATTGTGGAGTATAATGATAAATGTTGGGTGATCACTGACAGTGATTGATTGTGGTTAATGATGGACAACAAATAATTTGTGATAAATGAAAGTAAAGATATTCTGCACAATTCTTGCCAGACATTTTCTCAGTGGGAAAATTATGGCGAAGCATTTATAATGTTGTTTTAGTCTAACAGTTAGATATGTTTATCTTTAAGTATCTACTTGTTATCCATCCTTTCAAAGGATGAATAAGTATACCTACTGTAGTCAAAACACAATGTTTGCTTGTTCTAGAGAAAATTTACCACTCAATGAATTCTTGCTTTGGAAGGATGGCAGACACAGGTTTTGATAAGTACACAATCAAGACTGCCATTTTAACATGATATATTCCTGTTATCTGCACTGTACTCCTGTGCGTTTTGTTCTTTTGGAGGAATGTACATGCAATACAATACAATTCAAAAGTGACTGTGATATGAACATTCTCACAATGATGCAATGACCAGCTATTTTTTTTTTTTTTGTTTTCTGTATGTTTGGCACCAGAATCATCAAATTAATGTCTTTAAAAATGAGGTCAGAAATTGAACTGGCATTAAACTGCAGTCAAGGGCCCTTTCAGAGGTCACGAAACTACAAAGTAAATTGCAATATTGTGTTAAAGTACAATTGAGGGTACTTCAAACAACCCAAGGAGTGAGTTTTTCATTCCTAAATACCAGAATAAGTTTGCTACAGCAATAGGTAAAATCTGTGTTCAGAGCTCTTTCTTCCCTACCGTGCATACCCTTAGTCAGGAGGGGGCATGGACAGCCGCGGCCGGTAGTGGGAGTACCGGCCGGGCGGTGACGTGGGGAGGGGGAGGGGCAGGGTGGAGGGTAGTAATGTGTGGATTACGGACTTTAAAAGGTAAGTAAACATAAAAAAATATAAAACGAATTTCGTTGCACACACTGCATCGCATTTGGTGATGCAGTGTGTGCAACAAACTTCGTTTTATTTATATTTATGTTTATTTACCTTTTAAAGTCCGTAATCCATACATTACTACCCCCCACCTAGCCCCTCCCCCTCCCCACGTCACCGCCCGGCCGGTACTCCCACTACCGGCCGCGGCTGGGCATGGAACTGATTAGTATTCAGTGGGTGAGCAGTTGTGGTTACAGACATGCACAAGCCTCAGAACGGGACCAGACTGCCCCATTTCCCAAGCAATGGCAAGGGTGAGTAGGGCAGGCCTTTGGCTCCTGGCCACCTGTTGTTCATTGCATTCCTTGTTAGCAAAAGAGGCAAGAGTGGATATAAGTCAATGTTTGAGCACCATCATACTCTTTCTGGAGTGCTGCTGCAGGGTCTCAATGATTTTCAGAGAAGATCACAGAGGAGTTGTGAGGTGAACCTTCCCAATGGAAGTGAGAAGTAGGAGTCACTCTGACATCACTATTCCCCAGCGGCGGTTTCTGCATTAGGGCGGGGAGCATCAACCCCCACCTCCTGCCAGCCCTGCAGTAAAAATAAAAGAAGTCTTTACCATTTGATTTTATGACATTTCGCACTGCAGCAACCACCCGACCCCGAGCCCATTCACATACTGCTTTTGCAGCGGGCCTGAGCTTGAAAATGCTCCCAGCTGCTGGAAGTGGACTTTCATCTATTTCCCTGCCAGCACTTCCTTGCGGAGAGCGTCTGGGGCCACAGGGGCCTTGGGGCTCCCCCCGTGGCCCCCAACGGTAGTGTGATGGGTGCCCTAGGTGGGCACTAGAGCACCCACTTTGTGTTGTCCGGGCACTGAGGAATAAGGTCCCTGGGGCTAAAAATTGCCAGCGGTCACGTGCCCTCCTCCTACCTTGGATATGGTGCCGGGACCCAGGGGATGGGCTCCCTGGGTCCAAAACCAGCCCAGGGAGGGGGATAATACATGAGATTGCCCACAAATGTCAGCAGTTTAACCGATATTCTATGATTTAACATTACAAATCACTGTCAAGGTTACACTGAATATTACACTAAATGGCAGCACATTGGTGCTGTTTTGGTTCACCTAAGACTACATGCAGATTTCGTCAGGACTTAAGTGAAAGAACATTTAATTTAGTGCAAACGTTCTTAATTTTTCCAGTGTTGAATCTAAATCTCCTAGGTTGTTAATTTAGTTCCTTTGACTCACTCTCCTCTCCCTAGCTTGTATAAACCATGATAAAGAATTTCAAATTCAATAATTTGACCAGAAAAAAATGAGATGGTAGCAGATTGGCAGATTGTGCTGAATCATAACACAAACATTTAGAGTTCACATAATAACCCTCAGCTCATTTCGAAGGCTCTACTAACATCATGCACTTAGAGTTTCTATATAATTGGCTGTGCCTGCTTTCGGCTAATGCTGCCTAGCAGTAAGAGCCAGCATCCACAGTTTTCGACAAGCAGCGGCAGTCTGTGCAGGTAAGCACGGTGGGTCGGTGTGGTGGGGGCAGGGCTGGAGGGGGGAGTCGACAGACAACTGAATAGGAAAAATGAAATAAATAAGTCCTATTCTGTTGTCTGTTGACATTCTCCCACCTCACCCCACCCCACTGCCCTACCACTCTCTTCTGCACAGACCGCTGCTGTCGACAAGTGTGTTAGAGTTACAATATGTATAGTGCACCGGGCTATCCTCCAATGAACCTGTGAATCGGAATGGTTAAGTGAGAGAGGCCGTCCAGTTTTAGGAATGGAATAGAAATCAGCTCTTATTCCAAGCAATAGATTGCATCGTATGTGTTGTATTTTTTATGCAAATCATTTAAGTTACTGTCTAGCAGTACATTGCCTGCCAGTAGAAAGCGTCTCATTCATTTTGTCCTAACCTATACAAATCTATACTACTATTATAAAGAGAGAACTGTGACCTTTGAGCCAGGTAAACTCGAAAACTACACCACCAATCCAAACACCCAATACATGTTTGAAAACGTCAGGACAAGCAGATGGACATAGGCTATATAAAAAAAATATATATACCTTATTTAAAAAATGTACGATAAAAAAAAAAGTAGTCCCTTGGAAGTAGCGCCGGCCGGCCGCGACGTGCGTGCTGACATCAGCAGCGCAGGGAGGAGCGGCGAACAGGAGCCCGAGGAACAGCGGTGGACATGAGCGCTGGATAGAGCTGCGGAGCGGCGAGAAGCGGAGGAGCAGAGGAGCGGTAAAATCAGCAGCGCGGGGAGGAGCGAAGGATGAGGTAAGAGAAGCATCCGCGGGTGCGCACCGAGGGACGGGCGGGGGCCATGAACACTGAGTGCTCAAAAAGCCTTTTCCTCAAAGTCGGGACGTAGGGGGAAACAAAGCGTGGGCAGAAGCGGCCAGGACCAACGACGGGTGGGGGCCATAAACACTGAGTGCTCAAAAAGCATTTTCTTTAAAGTCGGGACGGCGGGGAAAACAAAGTGTGGGCAGAAGCGGCCAGGTGCAACAAAACGGCCGCTCTGTTGCGCCACTCCTGCTGCGATGCTGCCCCCAACCCCCTTCTGCCCCGGGCAACGCCGGGGCGGGCTGCTAGTATATATTAAACGGAGCAGCTTGTCCCCATTGAACGATAAAGACTAGATGAAAATAATGTTTTAGAAGAGTATAGTACTGAAAATAGATTAAAGCTATGTTCAACACAGTTTTGATATTCGGAAGGCAAGGCACCCAGAAAGTAAAGAAAGCTTTAAATCAACAAATCAAAAGACAGTAAAAATATCATAATAAAAAGGGAATGCATGATGTTTCTGTTCATTCATTCAGGTGCAGATTGGCATATATGATGCAGGTTTAACCTATTTAAAACTTGCATTCTGGGATCAGTAATTCTGCTTTTACCATTATGTTTACATAGGATACATAAACAGAGTTCCAGATACTGCTGGTGAAAGCCCTAGGACTGACTGAAGTGTCATAAACAACATTTGTCCACTTGCATGTGTGCCTCTGTGTGTGTTGCGTGTTAACGTATGTGTACCCCTTCTTGGTATTACAGTCAATGAAAATGAACAGCCTCAAATAGTAAGTCTCCCCATAATGTGCACAAACCGATGAAACACAATAGAAAGAGAGGCTGGCAATAACCCTGTTTGTGTTCCAAAATGTCAAGTAGTCGTCACAACGTTTTTTAGTCCCCATTTGGTGCTCCGTTTAGAACAGGAAAACACTGGAAGTTTCAGAACTAAAAAAAACTAAAATATGAAAAAACGAAACTGGATGAGTGGCTCATGCCTAATGCACAACTACTTGTGACTATATAAGTCACCACCCTGTATCCCCCATCACTTTGATATCTACCATCTATTGTAAAAAATTCTGTCCTCCACTATACCTCACCCAGCATTTCCTCCTTTCCATTATCCGTCACCACCATAATGCACAGATCCTGTGCTCTGATGATGCATAACACCCAATAAACATATACAAAGCTGAGTGCTCGCTTGGTGCACAACTTCGACTAGTCCCATCACGCCATACTCTCATGAGAATCACAACTGAGTACTCCCTGAGGCCTGTACACTTCTTTGGAACACATCATCAAGGTATCTCTGTTTCACTACCTCAAAGCCCTGTTGATCACCAATAACGCCTCTCTGCTCATCATTCTTTTGCTCCCTGAAGCCCTAATGAATATTACCGTTTGCATTCCTGCTATACGTCACACTTTGCCTTTTATAGCACAGGATTATGACTTTTGGCCTCTGTTCCTGAATGCGTGTGAGTTTGTTGGACCGAGAGCTGCAGTAAATATGTGTCTGATGAATGTTTGCAGGTGTTTTGATCGATGAATGCATGCCGCTGTGCTGGGATAGTCCAATCTTGGGCGTGGCTCGCCACCCCCCCCCCCTGCGCACACGCCCACCGTGACTCATGACGGCTGGAAGACGTTAAAATCTTGTTCAAATGAACAATTTTCTCGATTCAAGACACAATTTTACCTTTCCTCACCATGTAGAGTGGCAAAATAAAATCTCAACTGTAAGGCCAATTGTCACTCAAAGTATAGCTTCTCATATTTTCTTTTGATTTGCAGACGCAATGTCCACGAATGTAGATTTTAACAGTTTGTAAGAAACCATGTTGATCTATTTAATTTTAAATTACAACAGGATGCTAGTGGTAACCTGTCACATCTGATCACAATATGCTAGATGTAATCTGTTCATAGTAGTCATATCTAGATACAAAACTTTCAAAGATGTATTTAATCCTACATCTTCATTTCTTCACACTACAATAAAATGCTTGGTCCTTTTCTACTGCCATCTCTGAATCTGAGTTACCCACTTGTTAAATTGAAAAAACCCATTAGCGAAGGTTTTAATTTCCAACCAACATTATCAGATCCTAATTTGTTCCTGTTCTTCTCTAATGGAGTAATTTGATTATTTCCTCTTTTTCATGTGGATTTTCTTTTCATTCTGGTTTGAAAATGGCCTTATGAATCTTCTGCTTAACACCTAACACCCCATACTTGAATCTGATGATACTGGTCCATTTCAGCTGTCAGAAAAACCCTCTTCCTGTACAGATCAATTGAAGGGAATGTTCTGATTTGGCACAAAACTTTCCATTCTCATGATAATTGCTTGAGCCCCTCATTTGCTGGAGCTGTTTCCTTTTATGGTCGAGAAAGGCACTTCTATAATAATGATAATAATAAGGTAGTTTTATAAAGCGCTTGGTTACGCTCAGATGGTGTGTCCCCGCGCTGAAACAGAAGAACTGCCACCGACTGGATCGTGGAGTCTGCTCGGTTACCGTGTATATAAGTATGTTTTTAGCTTTTTCCTGAAGCTAAGTTCAGATGACTCCAGGCGGAGGTTCAGAGGAAGGGCATACCAGCTCTTCGCCACCAGGTAGCGGAAAGATCTACCCCGCATGTGAGCCCTCCTTATCATAGGGACCTTTAATAGGCCTCCATCAGAGGAGCGAAGGGCGCGCGTGGGTACGTACCTGGTGACCAGGTTCTGGAGCGGTGCTGGCGCCTTCCCAGTAAGGATGCGGTGGCAGGTATAAAGGGCCTTAAACTCGACCCTACTCCTCACTGGCAACCAGTGAAGGGTCTGAAGGGCAGCTTTAGAGGCCGATCTTTTGGGAAATTTTAGAATGAGGCGGGCTGCCGCATTCTGCAACACCTGAAGGCGATTAATTGCCTTGCTGGTTGCTCCCAGGTACAGCAGGGTGCCGTAGTCCAGGCGCGATGTGACGAGGGCATGCATTCTTCAGACTGGATCCGTGTAGACGTTGTCAGCTTTGGTCAGCGTGAGGACTTGGTGAACTCCTAGAGGTCTTGTCGAATGCTGGAGTTCTTGAGCTTTCAGCAGGACTAACCTGATATCCAGGCCGGGTCGTGGTTTGACCATGGCGACTTGACTCTCAACAACGGATTGGTACACTTATGGAGCTTGTTACCTAAGTTGCTCCAAACTGCTCCGAACTAGTGGGTCTTCTTACTGAAGTTTCTCTTGTGGGTTCAAAGTCTCTAAAAATCCAATCCAAGGGTCTAGAAGCTCTGAGATGGTTCGAGGGATGTTGGGGCTACAATTGCCACAATGCACCTGGACAAATCCTTAATAGTCCACTTGTTGCACTCCAGACTGGGGACTTCTTGATGGAGATGATGCAGGTGAGCTCTTTTAACCTGTTGCTTTCAAGGAGCTCCACTCCTTAATCCTTGTGAAGCAAGGTAAAGTCCTTAGTGCTGTAGTTCCAGATTGTGCAGCAGGAGCAGTCCTTCATAGTGCAATCCTTCGGGTGCAGATCAGGGTTCCAGCAGAGTAGTCCTTCTTCTCCTTGTTGGTTCAGGCAGGGATCTAAGTTGCTGGGCAATGCTCCCATATTTATTCACAGTTCCTGGGCGTTTAGCAGTGAGGCAACCTTGATCAATAGGGTGCCCAGGTGTATGGCCTCTACCTCTAAAGTATGGCATATTCTTGACACAGAAAGCACTATTTTCCCAAAATGGAGAACCCCCCGCCCCTGGAGGTTTAGTTCTGGCTAAGCCAACGCACTGGTGTGGCTAAGCTTCCCTAACATTCCCCTTTCAACCCCTCTGCTAATCTATTTACAGGGGCTCCTGTCTGGCAGGGATGTGCAGGATGTCCCGCTTTGAATACCAGTTTAGCTGCTCTACCCCCAACCTGCATTCATCCTTTTGTTCTGAAGTTTACAGTTCTCCTCTGACAAGAAATTCTTTGTCTCTAGTCAGGCCACTTCACACCTCATTTAGACAGCTTGCCTCAGCCTGGCAAAGGCTGACCAATCAGAGCAGGACTGTTGGAAGATTGGATTTTGGCTCACAGAAAAGAAAGCTTTATAACTTTTTTCAGTGATAGTTCTAATACATCTAAGTGTGGCACATTGTTGGACTTATTCTAACTTATCATCTTAATACTTTGTAGTATATTTTTAGCTCCTTTCTTTCAATAGTTACACTTAAATAAAGTATTCCAATGTTAGCCTATGGAGCCATTGTGCAACAGTGGGGATACATGAAATTGGTTATTTTCCCTCACCAGGGCATATAAAACATATTTTATAATGTCCCCATTTATAGTTACAAGGCACCCTACCCGTAAGGCATCTAGGGTAGACCTTTGGGTCATTTATATGTAAAAGAAAAGTTATTTGTTACTTTGGAAGTACCTTTAATTCTAAAGTCGAATTCTAATAAACCTTTATTTTGAAAGCAGCCTGCAAGGCAGGACTGGCTTTAAATGATAGCAAGCACCACAGTAGTGCACACTTAAGCACATTAATTATACAGGGTATCCAAATCTACATGCCCTACCTTAAACTAGGGGCCTACATGTAGGTTGTCAGTACCAATTGTAACTATACCTAATTGCCATGTACTTTTAATCAACGAACAGGCCCCGGGGCTGAGTGTTAGGAGCCCAGGCACAATTAGAGTCAGAAACCCAGCATCTAGTAGTCAAAATGGGGGCAAAAAGTTGGGGGGTGGAACACTGCAAACAAGTCCTGGTTTCTCACAATTGCCTAATCCTTTCTAGGTTAAACAAGTGGGGACCTTGTTACTGTTGTTACTGGCCCCATCAGAATTAAGAGGTAATTCGTAATGGGGGGCTTTATGGATATTATTCCTTGGGCGATCACTCAACCTACCATGAAGATAAATCAGTGCTGACCCTGTACATCATGGCAACAGTCCTTCCTGAACTTACAGGCCCCCTTCATAAGAGAACAAAATCAACCCCAGGCTTCTTGTAGCCTTGTTTGGCCTTTTCAGTTAGGTGTAGCTTGAATCCTGTGTCACTGTGAGCAAGGAACCCAAGCCTGGGCCTACCCTTGAGCACCACCTGGTTTCCTCATGTCTGGTACCTGGACGTCTGAGCATGTCAATCATGTGTCCTACTAAGCTAATTCCCTGAAACAGCCATCATGCTTCATAGCCAACTATGGGGGAATAAGAATGTCCAGAAATAACTCCACTTCATCACCGAAGATCCAGCCAGTTCTTCACCAGAATATTCTTTCTTAGTCTGATAAAGAGGTTGCTAAATGTTCCTGAAGCTCTCTTCTTCCAGAGCGCCTACTATCTATATCAAGAAAAAATAAATAAAAGCGTGTCTGCAGTTTTGCACTTATTAACTGTTCATTTGACTTTTTTAGGATGTTATGCTGCTTTGTCCCTGTTGGACCTGGCCCTTTAGGCAGGTTCACCCCGCAACTTTTTGCTTTTGCCTAGCCTGTTTCTGTAACCTGTGTTAGTGATTTTTGGGTCTCTGCGCACTTTTTCCCTGTGTCCCAGAGTAAAGTGCGTGCGTGTAGTATGGCTGGCCTGCCCTCCCATAGGAATGCATGGGGAATGTGTGTGTCCCTGGTAGTTCCTGATGCGTGGGGAGTGCAGGCTCGAGTTTAGTATGTGTGAACTCGTGAGAGTGAATGCTGCGAGATGGTGTATGCGGCATGTATGTGTCTAGAAGGGAAGTGCTACTTCTGGACATTGATGTGTGTGTGCAGTGAGGGTACTGGAGCATGATTGGCTGGGGCTGGCTGGCATGCCAGGCTCCAGGAAGTCTGGATGGGTCTGCCCGGTGGTGAGTGTGAGATTAGCATGAGTGATGTGTGGGAGGAGTGTACCTGTGTCCTGAACGGGCTGGGTTTTTCCCCACACAATGCTGGCTCTGCCCCCCTGTGGTGTGTCTAATGACCCTAGCCTCCCCAGTGAATGAAAGGGGTGGTTGGGCCATCAAGGGTGCTCCAAGACCAGCTGCGAATGGTCTCCCCCCACCCTGCACCTTTAGACAAAGGTTTTCAGTGAATAAAAGGAGGCTGTGACCTCCTCTAAAATGTTCTTGTTTCTGACACTTGAATCTGCCAGGGGCGTGCTGCTGCTTGGGCCCAGGGGAAGGCTTGCCTCCCTGGGCCCTGCCCAGCCCCTGGACTGCTGATGCCCTGCCTCCCTAAGGACTTTGCTGGAACTCTGCTCTGCTGAGGGCACCTGGGAGTGCTCTGCTTGTGTTCCCAGCGCCTGGGAGCGCTTTATTTTCCCCTAGCGCCTGGGAGCGCTTTGTTTGGGCCTCTAGCGCTTGAGAGCGCGTTATTTTCGCCCTAGTGTGGTGCGAGGCCCACGGGGGCCCCGGGGGCACCTGCGTTGTTGAGCCAGGAGAGGCTCCAGAGACGGCCGCATTTTGTATTTGAGCCTGAAAGGCTCCTGGGGGCAATCTGCGTATTTCGAGCCCGAGAGGCTCAGGGGCATTCCTGTTCTTTCGAGCCCTGAGAGGCTCTTGTGCCCACAGTTGTTAGAGAGCCCTGAGAGAAGCTCTCTAGTGCCAGCATAATTGTTTTGCGAGCCCTGAGAGGTTCAGGGGCACAGTTGTTCCGGAGGGTAGAGCCTGCGAGGCTCACAGGTGGTTCTTGGGCCCCAGTATTCTTTCAGAGAGCCCAGAAGAGATCCTACAGCTGCCCAGCACTTTGTGGGCAGCTGCTACGTTTAGGCCCTGACTTTGGGACACAGGGCGTCCTAGCCCTAGAGAGGCCAGTTGGCCTAGGGACTGCCACAGGTTGTGGCTCATGTGGGTTTTGCGCAATTGCTTGTTTCTACACCGCTGAATGTGTTTTGATACATCATGTGTTTTATTTCCTTACACCGCTGAATGTTGATACATCATGTGTTTTATTTCCCTACACCGCTGAATGTTAATGCATCATGTGTAATGTGCCTATGCTTATACCCCTAAATGATGGTGATTCTTAGGTGGTTGTTTTTCTCCTAGTACAGGTGTTTCTAGTGAGGTTTTGGTTCCCTGCGCAATATTCCTAAGGTGGTTAGGGTTGTGTAGGAGGTACTTACCCTATACCAGTAATTACTGGTTGTGTGCTAATTTGTGCTACATTTTCTATTTTTTGGTTCTCCAAAGTGTTCTATGTGCTTATTACTATTTCTAAAAAGTGATGATTCCTGACAGTGGTCCATGTGGCCCTGTCTTGTACATATCCCCCATAAATTCTGCCCGTGCCTGATGGCACATTGTAAAATGTGTGTTCTTATCTAATGTGTTTTTGGTATAATACAAAGGCTATTTTTATATAACCTTGTGTGGAGTTTCCTTTGTGGTGGGCCTTGGGAGTTGTTGCTGGGTGCGCGCGCAAACACTTAACCTACATAGCCTCCAAGTTTAGCCTGGCTGCTCGAGTCACGTTACCTAGAGGGTGAGCAGGGGTTATCTTGGTGTGTGACTCCCTTGCCCCGACGTAGAAGTGGTGGTCTCTGACTGACGTTGGCACAAGCCTTGGCCAGCCAGAGATCCCGTTTCTAACAGTCCCTTTCTCATTTGAAGGTTTGTGATATTATTTGTGTATGTTTTTTGGTTTTCAAACGAATATTTATGTTTATCTTACAGCACTCTAACAATGTTGGTCTAGTTAATGCTTGTTGAATGTTCTAAAGAAAATTAAAAAATAAAAGATCATCTCTTTGTGAGAACAGGTGATTTAAGGATGATGCAGCAGCGCATTTGTCCTTTTCATGACACTTCATAAATGAACTATCATTTTATAAAAAAAGGTTGCTGGTAAACCATGTACGGATCACAGATGTTGCATTGAAACAAGTTCGATAAAAGGACGTCGTTTGATATTATGATATTATGATTTTTGCTAGCTGAAATTATGTCGGTCTGTTTCAAGTCAGAGTAATATATTTGAAAAACGCGCCTTATTTAATATGTTAAACTTACATTGTACTTTTTATTTTTATGAATAATTTTTTCTCAATTCAAACTAGTAGCTTGAATCAGAAGAATGTGTTACGGTTAGGGCATTCATTTATTGGAAATATTGGCCACTTAGGACATCATCATGATCCAAGGCTGAGAGGTTTTAATTTGAGTGAGCATCGATTAGGGATTACAGAGTGTTTTTATATCACACTATTTTTAATAGCTACAATGGCGTTCTACTGCGTTTTCTTTAAAAATGCCCTGCACAATAAGGATTTAAAATGTCCAGCCTGCCACAGTAGAGGAAAGGATCTCGCAAAACCTAATCTAAAACCAAGCAACCAGCTGCTCTTACTTACAAAATCAGGATAAAGGGGAGATTTAAACTTTGACAATTGAAATTCCATCTGGTTTTGTGCCTGTTTGAACTTTTCTGCCACACAAGCAGAGGATATTTGTCCGGATTTAGAAAAAGCACAGGTGCCCTGCACAGTCGATTGGATTCTCAATCGCCACAAGTTTTCAAGATAGGAAATATACAGCAAATAAAAATGCAGTAATACCATTCGCTTCTGGAAGAATTTGTGTCAGCAGATGAAGTCCCTAGAAATGTACCCCAGCAGTGTAAGGAATGCTCACATTTCTAGTCTCCCTAATATGTTATGTGGGGGGAAGGGGTAAGGTGGGGGGGGGTGGTATTCATGCATATTACGGACATCACACTTACATTTTCTTGGCTTCACATTTACATATTAGTGAGGGGCAGATATTGGAGCTGGCGGCATTTCAGCCAACGTAAGCACCACCACCATCATCCTCTACGTCGATATTGAGGTACCAGGGGCATGGGCAGTGAAAATGCCATTGGCATAGCAGATTCTCCATTACCAACAACCTTTTAATGTGATCCACTCAGTCAGGCCGGCTTGGCTCACGGATGTTGGAGCGGGCTCAGGGTCGCGGGGGGGGCGGAGAGGGGGAGTGGGTGGGGTGAACGGGCGAGTGGTCGTGAGGGAACAGGGGGTCGCGAAGGAGGGGAGAGGTTTAAATAATAAAACGAATAAATAAAACAAAACCTTTCTCGGGTCCAGCGTCTTCTCTGCTCCATCTGCTCCTGCTTTCCTGCCTCCGCAGGAACCGGAAGCAGGCAGCCAATCACAACGCTCCAATGACAGAGTTGTGATTGGGTGGGACGCCGACCACACAGGCATCTATGAGGAGGCCATTTTCTCCATTTTCTCCATTTTCTCCATGTAGGCTGCAGCCTACATGGAGAAAAGGGAGAGAAAAGGGAGAGTGTGCATGACTGGTGTGGTCGACCGGAGAGGGCCGACCAAATAGTGAGGGCCCATAGCATTGGGCAAGCTACTCCTCACCTGCCCTCGAGCAGACTCGCTCCTAACCAAACCTTCTGCTTTCTCGCAGTGCGCGAAGTAGAAACATAAAATGGTATTTGTGATACAGTTTTATGTTTCTGCTTCTCAGAAAGCAGCGGGGCGACACTCCTCTACCCACATGAAGGTGCCACCCCTGGATCCACTCCCTAGCCCTAGGTAATTCTGATCCTATGCTAAAACTGTACATAATTACCTGAGATCTGGAGTTATTAATTTTTGATGCTATGCATGCATATTATCTCGAGGGAGGCTTAGACTTTCTATTCTAGGGAGCGAATTTCAGATCCTAAAATAGCAGGTGCTAACACGTTTGTATCCACATTTATCAGGTATTAATAGGCATGTTGCTCGTAGTGATAATGACATAAAGAGAGAATGGATTTTGGGGTAAAGCAGACAATCTAATCATGTCCAGTATGTCAGGCACTGATTTTGAACATCTATGTTGGGAGGTGTTTTATTATACGTAGTTAAGCATGCCGGGCACGTTTTTGGTTGTAATGGTCGTAATTATATGCTCTTTCTGCAGGAGAAACCATACAGCAGTTTTCTCAAAATTAACCCACAGAAATACTCATGTGACACAGAAAAGCATGTACTTCACAAGACGTCTCCGACAATGGGATTTTGTGAATACATCAATTGATGAAAATAATCTAGCAATAATCATCACCAGCACGAGGTGACACAGCACAGGCACACCAGCTCCTAAATGTAACTGTTCTCATAAATCATACATACTTTATAGGCCACCATGCGAAAATCATTCATGCTTTTAAATTTAGTAATACAGACACATATTTATATGAACACAGATCATTCGATTTGAGGAGGACATTATAAAATGGCATTATTGTATTAATTATTACTGCTTTCTGACTACTTTTACCCAGCAAGACAAATTACAATGTGTGTGGTTGGGCAAGCAGCCCTGCTTCTCTGTAACGTATGTGCAGTCTTAGACCTGGCTTTGAATAGGTTATTTTTTTCAGGTCTACCACAGGCTCCATCGCAGGCTGACCTACTCGATCTGAGTTTGAAAAAAGGACTACACTTGATACACAAATAGGCAGTAGCAACAGGAGCAGGTAAGCCCGTGGGTGAGGTGGGTGGGGTGGGGCGGGAGGGATGTCAACAGCCAGCAGAATAGGTAAAATAAATAACTAAATATTATTCCATTGTCTGTCGATATCCCCCCTACCCCGACTCGCACCACCGCGCTTACCTGCGCCAGCTGCTGCTGCAAATAGGAGAAATGAGGTAGTGTTTTCATGACATTCTACACAGATTTTAGAGTGAGCAGACAACATTCCCGCGGTGGTAGGCATAAAACACCCCTGACCCACTACTATAATCGGGTACAAGCATCCATTAGCAGTGCTGTGGCCAAGTCTCGGGCAGTTTTCACCAATACTAAAATTATTGAAAGAAGTACCATTTTGAGTGGACTACTACCACCCATGAGAGTCTAGCGTTCTGTGGGTGAACAGCATTCCACAATCATTTTTGAGCATTTGTCAGGGGATTCAAGACATGGATCTCATCCTCAAAATTGCATACTGTGGCTGCTGGAATTAGAAAATTCATAATATGTTGTCACATGCTTGCAGTGCAAGGGATGTTTGATCCTTGCACTACATGGGTTACATTTTCTGATTGCCATCCCAATGCTGTTTTAGGAAGATGGGCATGTTCCTGGAACTTCATTTTTCTTCATGTGACATATTCTCTTAAGGCAGACACAGGTTATCAAGCACAAACCTAAACTACAGCTGTGAATTGCGAATAGAGGATATTCAGATTAAGAAGAAGCAATGTTGCACCGACATTTTGAACATGGGGTAGCCATTTGCTAGATGTGACCAGACCATTACCAAGCAAATGTAGCTGTGGGTCAGTAGCCTTTACCCTGTCTACTGTGGTCATTCTTCTCTTTGCCTCTGTGTTCCATAGGTTCAGGGACGTAGCTTGGTTACTAATATTGGGGAGAATAAACTTCAGATTTTCCAACAACATGATATTAAAATATTTTATACGACATGGAGAGGAACGTGGATTGGCAGGAGCACTAAATGAGAAAAATCCATTTTGGAAAATAACCATCATTTTTGAAGATTTTCAAAACTGAGAGGGACACTGTGTGTGCGTTCCTTCTTTGTGTATGTAAAATGTCCTGGTGGAATCTGATAGACTCAACACCATACCCGTCTGAAAGCGCCTTTATTATACTGTTTACAAGAAGATGCATTTTATTAGGGGGAGTGGGACACCCCAAACCCCCCCCCCCCCCAAGCTATGCTGCCACAAGTGCTGGGGAGGCATAGTGTGTTTTTTGTTTAAAGAAAATGCTGTGGGAAATTGTGTCTGATGATGTGAGGGGTCTTGCAGGCCAAAGATATATTAGCAATTATTCCCAACCGAGCTTACACACATGCCATGCACTCTGACCAATAATTTACCCATTGAAGTGTACTCTTCGAAATTGCCCACTTTTGCCTCTCGTTGAAGAATAGTTTCTGTATCCAAACCTCTCCCCAGACCTTATTCCCCCAGCATACCTTGGATGCCATGTCTAGTGAAGTGTCCAACCCTTCAAAGGGCGGACATCTTTGACTACAAAAACAGCCCAGTTGAGGAGGCTTCCTTCGGGTACTCTTCACCTCTGCAAAACTAACAAAAGTTGGCAAACTTTATCTGCCTTCACAGAGGCAAGGTTTCCTAACTTTTTACACTTTACTGCGAAGATTCTGTCTTGCCCCCCAACTAATGATTTGTACTACATTTTTCAGGCTTGTGTGTTTACCATTCGTTTTCCTCACTGTAGTAGTTTGTTTTATTAGGAGAAGTTTTTTAATTAAGATTATTCATTAAATGCCTTTACCCATGAACCCTTTTCTTTGAGATGAGTGAACGTGTGAAGAAGGTTAAAGACCATCAGTCACCTAGAAAAAAGATTGTATGCATCTGTGCAAGTTAGATCTGCATTGTACGCTATCCTAACTTTTCTTGAGTCTCCATGGCCAAGATGGTAACAGTACTACTAATGCCAGTGTGGACAATCAGCAAAACACTTCTTCTGTCCATAATGTTAGCCCACTAGTCCACATGCAAGGGCTCTTGTAAACATACATGTTTCTGCTTCCATTCGCTTTAGTTTCCTACTGGGTCATAATAGTCAAAAACAACCACAACCTAAAATTTCCTATACATTTCAATTGCCAGGGTAGTCACCGTGAGCCAGATTTATCAAGGGCTTGCATTGTCCATGAGTCATGCAAGGTGACACAAATGCAGCACAAGCACTTAAGTGACATTTACTGTGCAAGCAGAGCCATCTTGCATTACTCTGTGTGGCATAGTAGATATGGAGTAAGACAAGGCAGTTCAAGTCACTGTCTTGCATTACTCTTCCGTGGAAAGCATTTTATTGGGGAAGCGTGGGCGTTTCTACGCATCCACCCATGGTTTTTGTACATTCCCAGATATACTAACACTAGAAAACCAGGGAATGTGTCAAAATGGGAACCTTTCCCAGGGAAGGCGTAACAAGGAGAAATATGTGTATTTTTCATTGTTCTTTCCTCTTTCTATATCTGCTGAATTCTGCAGCAGACATAGAAAGATTAAAAAAGCCTTGGAGGATTGTTTTTCCTGCACAAAATCAAACCGGGTGTAATGCAGGCTCCCTTACACCATGGTACAAGAAGGCCTGCTTTGGCACTTAGCAGCCACAAGTGTGCCAGTGCATAGGGAGATCAGGATTGGCCTCTCCATTTGATGCAGCGCAGTACAGTGGTGCTGTGTTGCGCCAAATATTAGTGAATCTATCCCCACTGGTCCTCTGTGTTCTCTGATGGTAGTGCTATTCAAACATTTACTAACCAAGCCTACCTTTCATACATGCCCCTTGTCACAGGTTATCAGGAGAATGTCTGCATTAAAAATACTTTTAACAGTGCTCTTGAGGCCAAAACTCTGTTTGCTGCTCTCACATGCACCTTTTACATCTATGTGTGACATACAATGTTGCTGTTGGCGAGAGATAGTCTAAGAAGCAGAACAATAAGGACATTTTGTAAAGTACAGAACTCAGACCTGAAAGGCCAGTATGGGGATCCTAGACTTTATAAAGCTGGATATCATGATTCTTTTGAAGACTATATGCCGGTTTTAAAGTTACTAACAGTGATCAGACGCAAAAACTGGGAATACCAAGCTGTGAAAGTCTGCTCTCCTGTGAGGGTCAGCATAGTCTGGAGATTTAAGGCACTTTTGGGTACCAGATAGAGCCTTTGGGTAAACAGAGTTTAGGCTTATTTTCTATGGTATTTTGCATAATTGTCATGCATTTAGTTCTTAATGAGTCAGAGATTTCTGAATGCCATTGGGATTTTCAGTGTGGGGCCTAAGTAGCCCTTGGTATTCATCTGATCCCGTATTTATTGCCAGCAGCTTCTCAGGTTTCAGCAAATTACTTAACTTGGAGAAGAAATGTTTGATATTTTCGAAGTAATTGCAAGGTTCCCTCCCTTAGTGAAGTCCGAAAGATCTATTTGCTAAAGATGTAACCTGCGATTAGGGCATTGCTATTCCACTGGTGAGTCTTAAGTCTTGCATTAGGCACTGAGGACAAAATGTCCCCCTAATTAGAGAGAGTTTGGTAAAGAGTTGACTTTGCACATGGACTCAGGCAAAAGCAGTAACCTTTTGAATGCAGTAAGCTGGAGAAACAAAGAGGTGCTATCTTGTTTGTCAGTGGCTTGTCAGGTCTCCAGACCCCTGCATTGGTCGTTTGTTGGAGCTTTATGCTTCTAATTGGGATATAAATGATAGAATGATGCCTATAACCCTTCCATGCAACTGGTTGATTGGCAACAAATGCGTGCATGTCTATGGTGTTGCTATGACTTTTCCAAATTCTGATGAGCCAGAAAATGGATGTGTCTGTGTCTCCTGCTCTTATGTGATGGTGAAGCGATACATGAAGTTGGTCATCAAATAACACTAAAATACTAGACAAACAAAAATAAGCTTTAAATAATGGCTGTATGATGGCTGTGTGGATCATTTTGTGAATACTCACAAAATAAATGTAAGAATTTTCATGTACTTTTGCTACAAAATAGGGGTCACACTGGTATATGAACTACAAGGCTTTTGTAGAGCAGCAGAATGTTAGGTAGATGTAGATAATGGAGAAAGAGCAGGTTCAGGTAGGAAGAGGGAACAGGTTTTGCTTCTTACAATCACAACACAAAGTCATATGATCTTCCATCTCAAAGATTTCAGTCTACTTTTTGATTGTATGTGATCTAGCCCAAGGACCTACACCAGTGCTCCTCTCTCAAGATTTAATGTTTACCAATAAATGGGACTCTCTTTGGAGCACTTTTACATAAGGTATTAGAAAGATCTGTAGAATTCTGTAGAACAATGGTAATAAAATAAAATGTTTTATTGCCCTTAAATGCTGTAAGGGTCTCATCTGCATTTACTTAAGTCTCCAGACATTTTTGCGTTTCTGGGTAACCCCTTTCTTCCTGGTGTGCTTATGGTAAATGGTTATACCATATTCTACCTCTGGTACAATTCACACTGGTTAAAGGACCTGGCCTATTTCAGGTTCATGCTGCTGGTAAGTAAAGGAGGGTCCAATTATTAGTCAGCAATATTACATTGTGAACACTTATGCCAAACACCTTGGGGTAGACGTTCCTAGCCCTCTGTGAATTGAAATAGGTTGGTGTTTTATGTTGTGTATGGTGACAAATGCAACATGAAGGGGTTTTATCTGGTGAACTCGGACAAATGCAATAGGAATGGGTTGGACATTGTGACATCCATGTGAAACACCATAAGAAGCGTTTAACATTTTTATCTGTTTGACAAATACTGTAGGAATGGGTTGGACATTGTGACATCCATGTGAAACACCATAAGAAGAGTTTAACATTTTTGTCTGTTTGACAAATACTGTAGGAA
The DNA here is from genome assembly GCF_964261635.1 of Lissotriton helveticus. Lineage (NCBI taxonomy): Eukaryota > Metazoa > Chordata > Amphibia > Caudata > Salamandridae > Lissotriton > Lissotriton helveticus. The sequence continues at coordinate 1,173,816,295 of NC_136070.1, forward strand.
TGGGTTTCATGCTGTCAACTCTTTAACAAATGCTAATGGATAAGGTTAGTACATAGGTCCCTTTTAGGTCTGGCCTCTGTAAATCCTTGGTGTCTTCCGAAGGACCATCCGATATGGAGAAATAAAAGTTGCCTTTGCCCATGCTTGCATCTCTAACAATCAAAAACAATAGACATTGTAGAATGTTTTTTATTTGATGATGTCATTATTAGTAATGGAGTTGCCTTGTGTCCATCAGAACTTGGGTATGTGATGTAAAAGAGATACAGTGATTTCTACCAGGAGACATAATTGCTTTGTGTGTTAAAGTTGTTTGAATAATACACCTATGTTAATGGACCAATAAGTGGTCAGCAAAAGTTTCCAAGTCACGCTTGAATTCATCAATAGATTTTGAGCGTGCCCGATGTTGACTGACATGTGCCCTGACTTGTAAACTTTTAGTGACCATTTATTGGTCCATTTACATAGGTGTTTTATTTTAACACGATTATTTGATGATGTCAGCTGAGGTTGTGGGCTCTATTGCAAAATTATTCACTTTTAATGCTTACACCAATGAAAACTTAGCCAGCTTAAATTGTGTGATGGGTCTCTCTAGCCAAGATGACATAGCCATCTTTATATTCATGCTAAAATAAATAGGCTTTCTATCACGTGGCTAGGTTAGGTCCGGGAAGAAACACCTCCATTTTACATGCACATGTTTCTTAAGTTGCCTTCTTTTCCACACGCTGACTTTCAACACACATTTGCTTATGTGACAGTGCAGGAATAGTTACTCTGAAATCACATTGGTTACACTTTCCACTTCATAAGTACATTATCATGACACCTTGAACATTTAGTACAAGGACTGAACATACATTGTGCAACTGCTGTTGTTTGTTATTCATTTTGAGGTGACACGTCTGTCACAAAACAATAAACAAAGTCAGCCTGGCTGAAGCCTCAACACGGAATCAGCATATATATTCTATAAAAGAATCGCAATGGTTTAATAAATATTGAAACGCCACTTTGTGTATTCCTTGTGTATCTTCCTGAGTATGCATGAGTGATTGAGCGAAAAGGTTCTAGATTTGTTACCACGATTCTTTGGAGAGTAAGTGTTGTCATATTCTGAGGATTCCCAAATAATTGGTAACCTAACTAGTTCAAGGGGTACTTATGGGGGTACTGTGAGCCAGCAGAACTAGCGGACAATATATCCTGAGGGGATGCATGGAATCAGTCTAGCACAATCCCAATGTTTATGTTGTCCATACAAACATACAGTTCCTACTGAAAAAGTGGATGCTGCACAGCATTACTTTACTGAATTTTAAGTGAGGTGACAGTAGGTCTCTCATTTTACATTGTGAAAGACTTGCCAAAGTGTGTAGATTAAGCCACTTTGATTGTGAAAAGCCCATTTAAAAAAAAATGACACATATAGGACCATTTCCTGTCTTTACTATTAAAGCATTTTTGTGCTCGAATTGTCACATGATACCTGACAGATAATGGCAAAAACCTTCATGTGACTTCCTGGACAACACATACTAATGCTCTTTTCTTAGGCTTTTATCTTTAATATTCCTTTATGATATTAAATAATTAAAGCATTTTTGTAAAGGATTAGGTTTATTGTTCATTTAAATCTGATAACATTGTAATCAGTGTTGTGATTTGTTCATTTCGAATACTTTTTTTGAAACAAATATAATTTGCTACTTTAAATCAATCACTTTTTGCTAAAATTAACGTATTTATTGTAATTGTAACCTATTTGAACTGTTAACAAATAGGCCTATGATATTAGCCATTCCTAGGTGAGCCCAAATATTAGGATCATTACTACTACATGGAGGACAGCAGACATGTGACCTTAAACTGGGCAGGTGGGGATCACCTTTTGCTGGGCCTCTTCAATGAATTCCACTTTGAATTGCTAAGGAGATAGAACATAGGAGGAGAGATCTCTTTAGGGTGCTCTGGCCCTTTCACCATCTTTCTTTTGAGAATGTCTAAAACATATCACTTTGGCAGCTAATGCTCAATTATAACTATGTTACACTCTGAGAAATGTGAGTGGAGGTCAATCTAGGAGAAGCTTTAGACTGGAACACCTCAGGCTTGATAACTGCAGCAATTAAAAAATATAATTCCTTCTGTAGATCCAAACTGACTCCAGTTTTATGTTTGGCACTGGATCAACTGAAAAGACCCACAATTCTCCTATCTTTGCAGCCAATCCTCGTGGGTAACATTGGATTTTGTTTTTGGTTTAATGTTAAAGAATACTTACTTAGAAACACACAAGTGGATGAATTTTGCTAAAATTTAAATTTATCGCTCTTAATCACGTTATTTTTGGAAATTAGCTAGTATATGTTACATTTCTAAGAACCTGTGTGAGACTTGCATCACTCTAGTGATTCACCCCTATTCAAATAAGGATACTTCCAAGACATCTTAGGATTGTCAGTGTGACGTCCCACTGGCAAAAGTGGTGTGGGAGGATTACCTTAGCAAGAAGAAAAGCCTCTGGGAATTCTCAGCACTTTGCCTTTTGTAATGTGTCTCAGAAAAGGTTTTAGTGGATTGTCTCCTCTGTACTTGAAACAGATGCAAATCACATGTAGAGTACATTGCACTGCAGCCTCAGTGGTGATATTGGTGTTATAAATATATTTAAAATATACAAATTACAAAATAAATAACATAAAGAAAGCAGTGATGCAATGTTCAGTGTGATATGATTTGAAAAGTCTTTGTCCTTCAATGTGCAAGCTGTCTTATCTATTTTATAATGAGCATGTAATATTTACTTATAGGACACACATGCAAAGGTACTCTTTAAGCCTCATGAAAGAAGCAACTATATCTGTCCATGAGTAAATGCCAATGCTTCCGTGCCTCAACGGCATTATGCTGTAATTGATGTGTTATTAATTTGCTGTTTCCTTCAGTTGGCTTACATGTTACCAACACAACAAAGAACAGGGAGAAAAAGGCAATATGAAACCTTAATGTGCATGGGTCACCATGATTGGGCATAGTAGTGGGCAGTCAGGGCTGCATAGGATACAACATATGTGCATGATGTACCTTAGTGTTACGCACCAATATACATTATCATGTCCACATAATGCAGCAGTGATGACAATTGTCAGAAGCATTACGGTGGTGTGCCTACACAGCATACCCCTCAATTTTTCAAGACGATCTTCAGTAGAATGACAAGTGACATACACAGAGGGTATTCTCCCTTCACTGAGACCCCAAGCCATCTCTCATAAAGAACACGGCAAGTACACAATCAACTATAGTGATGATGATTGTTAATGCCTCAAAAATCATTAAAGTTTGTTGTCCTTCAAACGAGAGTCTACAACTTGTGATGTGCGAGGGACATCCTATTCATCTCAAAATGGCTAAAAGCCATGAGCATTTTCAACGTTGCACAACCTTGTTGTGCACGTAAATTAGAAAATACACCTCAATAAGGCACCAAAGTGTCAATAGATGAATTGACAATTACAGTAAAGGCCCAAGATAGTATGGTACCTCAGCGGACTCACACATTCACTGCAATTATCTCAATTTGAACTCACAGTCTTTTATCCTTCCAAGATTTATTGATTGATAAAATGAGTGTCATTTAGTTGGTGGCACTGTGCATTCACGATCTTTCATCAAATCCCAGAGACCTTTAAAGTATGAATATGCTCATGTGTACCTGTTATATTATGATCGAGGCTAGACAGAGAATATAGAATTCAATGCAGAACAATATTAACTAATTTGCCTTGTAGTTTTAATAACTATGGATAATGAAATTCATCAGTATTTTATTGCAAGGTTATACGCTGAGTAAACACAACAAATGTAAAACCTGTTAGCCTAAAACCACAAATAGTCCTTCACAAGAAGTTCCTAGAGGCTCAGTACAAATTAACACTACTGTAATCTCCGCTTACAAACACAAACTATGTATGTTTTAAAGGGTACCTTTCCTTGGCACTTAATCTAGTAACTTTCTTGATCACTGTTGGAGAAAAACTCCACCCCAATTTTGAACACCCCAAAATTCACCTTATTCGGTTCTCTCATGGTGTACATGGAGCGGAGATGGTGTGAAACTTCAGTATCATGAAGCAATGTGTTCCCATAGTAAGGCACCTCCCCAAATATCAATAAGCAGAGTAAAACAGCTCAATAAATAACGGGGGCCAATCAATAATTGAGCTCTAAATCAAATAAAAGTTTTTTTATTTTATTGCAAAAATTCAAATAAGTGGTCCAGAGTCAATGCCATAAAGGCTATTCGATGCAGAGTTATGCAGAGTATGTATAAATCTGAAAATATTCTAAGTCTCAACTGGCATCAAATCATTGAAAAATCGGGCATCATCCCTAGAAGCATAGGAAAGCTCAAGACAATCTAAGCAGAGTGCAGGCCTAGCAAAGTTTACCATCCACACCTCTTCAACAAACTCTATGCTAAAGTCATTGGAGATGTTCAAACAAATATGACACACTGAACAAAAAAAACTTTCATTGATTGAATACACTACTAGTGTTGACAGCGGAAGGCAGTGGAAGGGATCTTGACAAACCTTACAAGTCATAGAGAACAGGGAAAAGCTCATCTAAAGCAATGTAATCATAACAGTGGAAATAAACTACTACGTAATCATAACAGTGGAAGTAAACTACTACATGTCAGCTAGACTGGGTTGGTGGGTTGGGGAGCAGTAGTGAGCGACAGAGATGGCATCCATCTTGTTTAAAGTGGAAATTTATACAGACATGTAGCCTAACTAAAACACATAAATAACGTCACTTCTATACATCATATAGAATGTGTTTCAACCACAACTATATTAATTCAGTCTTTATGTTTAGGATCATGTCATAAATACCATATTATAGGTTATTATCAGTGCTCAAAAATATTAATTCGAAAATGATTCCACATCACTAATTTCACTTTGTAGATTTGTCAGTTTTGACAGCTGTGATTCTCTTACCAACGTGTGCACCTAAATCAAAGCTTACTAAAAACTCGTGTCTTTGTTTGTGACTATTACCTAAAGCTGGAAACAGAGAATGCAGCGAAACACCCAAATTACATGGCTGCAATATGTCATTATTATCTTCCGAATAGAATGTTTAATAAAAGAAACACTGCTACCGTACAAAAAGATTCATAATCCATTTGCTAATCAAATCTGATTTACGATCGTGCTTTTCTTTGTCTCTATTACTTGATGCAGATTGATTAAAAGCAGCTGTAGGTAAAAAAGGCATCTATATATAGTTTCAAACTGATTGGCTTTTACCGCGCTGCATCGTCGGCTCGCCTGATTTTTCTCACTTGATCCCTACTTTGTAATTTCATGAACACCAGGTAGAGAAGTGTGAAGTCACTTTCTATTTTTATCCTGCATGAAAGTTAGAGAAAGTATTACCTTCTTCTCCCAGAAATGCTCACATCTGATAAAGGAAAAGTGATATCATTCCATTCATCTGGCAGACGTAAAATGTCAAAAATTGACAGCTGTCAATTTTTTTCAATAGAGGCATTCATTGTAGATTACCTACAAAGTAGTGAGATCTCATAGGAAATCACACTATTGGGCACATTGCAAAAAAGGATATTAAAAGTGACATTGGACCGCTATCTTTTCCAATATTCTAAAGGACTGTCAGTTGTACTCTGAATAAACACAATATAACATTGTTAAAAAAAAAACTCAAAGCAAAACTTACCACTAAGCACAAGGCCTCTTCTAGGAATAAAATACGCCTACGTGGGAATATATTGTAAAACAGCTCAGGCCTCTCCACGCCTATAAACAAATTTAAAAGTCATGGATTCAAATCCTGGCACATCTCACTGAAATCTTAATTTATTTATTTATTTATTTATTTTAACGACTTGTAGAGCGCCTGGTGACCCAAAGGCATCCCCGCGCTGTAATGATTTTGATATCCAGATGAGATGGAGGAGAAAAAAAAAGAAAAGGGGGGGACGTTATTTCGGAAATAGAAGTGGTTTCAATTTTTTTCTAAAAATAAGATAGCTGGGTTCCAGTCTGAGGGTACGGGGGAGTGAGTTCCATCCGGTGGAAGCTTTCACAGAGAAGCGTCGGCCTCCAGTGCGTATCTTTTTAAATTTGGGGATGTTGGCTAGATGTTCATTCTCGGACCGCAGGGATCTGGGAGCTATATAAGGAGTTACCAGGTCGCTGAGAATCGGAGGGCCAGCTCCATTCATCAGTTTGTAAGCCGTGCACATGGCTTTGAATTCCACCCTTTGACGCACCGGGAGCCAGTGCAGGGCTTTAATGGCAGGTTCAGCTGACACTCTGGAGGGAAGGTTCATGAGTAGTCGGGCTGCAGCGTTCTGTGTTCGTTGTATTTTAGCCAAGGTGGCCTCTGGGGCACCCAGGTAAACCATGTTACTGTAGTCCAACCGTGACAGTATTAGCCCTTGGACTAGGAGTTTTCTGGAGGTGGGCGGGAGTAGGGGAAGAATCTTGCGGGTGGTGCGCATAAGCCCAAAACAGGTTCCTGCAGTTTTGGCCGCTTGTGTTTTCATTGAGAGCTCGGGTTCTAGCCAGACTCCTAGGGTCTTAATTTCTTTTTTCGGGGTGGGAATTTCCCCGAACACATCTGGCCAGGCTGATGGGGGGATGGTCACCCATTGCTTTCCCATGAGCATCACTTCGGTCTTCGACCCGTTTAATTTGAGTGATGATTCACACATCCAGCCATAGATTTTCGTAAGGCAATTTGCCAAATTGTCTGGGTGGTCGTCTAGTTGGGATAGGGAGACGACCAGCTGTGTGTCATCCGCGTAACTCACTATTTTGATGCCGAAGGGTGTCACCACGTCTTCAAGGGGGGCCATATAAGCATTAAAAAGCGTAGGGCTTAGAGATGATCCCTGGGGGACCCCGCTCGTGAGGGGGAGGGTGGACGAGTGGTGATTGCTGTCCCATACCTGGAATGTGCGCCCGGCAAGGAAGGACTCTATCCACCTGAGCGCCATCCCGGTGAGCCCTGCTGCCGCCAGCCGTTGGAGGAGGACACGATGGTTGACTGTGTCGAAGGCTGCACTAAGATCCAGGAGGATCACTGCCACTGACCCTCCTGATTCCAAAATGCGCCTTGCCTCCTCGATAACGGCCAGAAGGGCGGTATCAGTGCCATGACCCGGGCGAAACCCAGTTTGGGATTGCCGTAAGATGTTATTTGCCTCGAGAAACTGAGACAATTGTCCGTTGACCAATTTCTCGGCTACCTTGCTGATGCCAGGGAGGAGTGAGATTGGCCGGTAGTTTGCCATGTCTGCTGGGTCTAGTTGGGGTTTTTTAAGGAGTGCTTTCACGACTGCGCTCTTCCAGCTATCGGGGACAGCTCCTTGGGCAAGCGAGCTGTTAATAAGCTCCATAATAATAATTTACCATTTATGAAATGTGTGACAAATTGACTAACGGCAGTATATATGTTTTAGACCTCTTAAAAATAATTCAGGACCTGATTTACATACACGTACACATTTGTGTAAATTTATGTTTTTCAGTGTTCACAAAACGGCATTTTAGGAGTTAACGACCACATGCATCATTGTTTGTATTTGCGATTCCTAAATTGCGATAATTAAGGAATCGCAATTTAGAAATCGCAAATACCTATGCATTAAAAATTCGCATTTTTTTTTGCGATTTCTTATTTTTCCTTATTTGCGATTCCCAATTTTGCGAATCGCAAATAAGGAATCACTTTACATTGATTCCTATGGGCCTAGAGGCATTCTCATTTTGCGATTCGCAATTCAGGAATCGCAAAATCAGAATGCAATTTCTAGGGTGCAGGGGGGGGTCCAAAGGACCCCCCCTGCACCCCTGAAATGTAACATACAGTCCATTTTTCACACATACATGCCCAAGGGCATGTGTGAGTGTAAAATGAAAGTGTTAAAAATGCACTTTTGTGCATTTTTGAAACTTTTCTAAAATTACCATGAAGGTTGCCTTCATGTTAATTTATCGCTTCTAATGTGCGAATTCGCAATTTTTTTTTAAGATGATGCATTGCATTTAAGAAATCGCAAAATTGCGATTTCTTAAATGCAATCGCAATTTAAGAAATTGCAAATAAATTGCGATTTCTTAAATTGCGAAAAAGCCAAAAAGGTTAATGCATCCCAAAACAATGAATTGCATTCGCAAATGGCCGAATTTTGCGATTCGCACCGTTTGCGAATGCAATTCAGTTTAATGCATGTGGGCAATAGTTTCTAAGTGGGTAGACTCTGCAGTAAGCCTTGGCAGTGAACTCCGCTTAATTTGTGGAGTTTGCAGGGTTTTTCTCTCTCTTCGGATCTCGCAGAGTTCCGAAATACATGCAGAGCAGAGGTTTTTCCTTGCTCGCCCTCGCCAATGTAAGTTGGAATGCAAGGGAAATCCAACCCTACACCACTTCCCAGCGAGATTTCTCAACGCGTTCAGACTCGGATGGTCACTATGCTCGCGTTTAGAAACCTTCCATTTGCGTTGCGGAAGCGGTCACTGAAGTAGAACTTCTACTTGAGCATCAGCACCCTTTTACACTGTGTTAGATCCCATTCGTGCTGATTTTACAGCGTGGGAAAAACACCCGGCACTAAAAATCTGTGTGAACAGCACAAGCCAACCCACCTCGTCGCTCATAGAACTCTGTGTAGCTTCTCAGAGTTATTTTGTCACTTCGCGAAGATCTGCATAGCTGACCTCTGCAAACGTTGCACAAGCTTACTCCGCAGTCGGTGAGGGAACGCAACACAAAAAGATAGGCTTGGCCTTTCCTATCTTTTTATGTGCAAAGTTCTCCACCCGACTGTGGAGTCTTCACACTCATAAACTTACTATCAAAATGCAGTTTTGTGAATACTGAAAAAATGTAACACAAACATCTTCATTGACCTTTGTGAATTAGGCCCTACAAGTGTGTCTTGAAGGATAGTCAAAAATGCAAGCAGGGTGAGCCTTTTGGAAAGAGGTTTAAAATGAATTAAGACCACAATAGACACGTTCTGCATTGTGTTGAATGCATCTCAAGAAATATTCGTGCATTTTAAATACACAGATATTTCACAAACATGAATGAAATAAGTAATTTAGCGTGTTCACTTCCCCTTCAAACTATGCACAGTCAATTCTATGTACTTCCAGGACTGTGATTAGCTTCAGTCAGTTCAAAGTGTTCCCGTTTTTAAATCATTGTGACGACAGAAATGCTCAAACATGATAGAGAGTTCGACATCCATAAAGCTGCACACTTTAAAAAACGAGAAGTGATTCAGAGAATGTCCTATATGCATAGACAGATCTGGGGTCACAACAGTGTGACACCTTGAGAAAGTCATGGATTAGTGCTTAAAAGTCAACCTCGAACCTTACTTAAATCACTTGCAGGATTGGTCAAGCAAGATTCACAATAACACTTTTCAAATCAATCGAAAAATAGTTAAGTGACTTGATAAAGATCAGACCAAAATAATATGTATGGAACACTACGACTTAAGGCCAAAACAACACAAACCTACCCGAACACTATACGATAGTGACACCCATGCAACAGGATTGTAGGAGTGTTGGTTGTACTGAGAAAGTGTCTTACATGTCTTCATAAGCTGTTCTTACCTGCTCCTTTTTTTACTTTCCCTGGCTTCTTCGTGTGTACTTAGTGCATGTAGCACTCTGAGTGGATCATGATTTGTAATGGTCAACAACAAGGACTTAGCCTCATTCGGCATGGGGTACGCAACCAAATTGCACCACTACCAATAGTCAATGGCGGGTACTGTCCTCATGTATTAGTCCATTAGGTGACCTGTGGTTGGTGGAAACTAATTTTAGGCCAGGGGTAGAGGCCTTGTACCTGTCAAGCCCGAGGAGCGAGAGCAAATCAGCTTCTCCTTATGGGACTCAACGCACTCTCCTATAGCAGGTGCGAAAAAATTACCCCTTTGACTATGGTGTGTTGATTGATATGAGTGGCATGGTGCATGTGGTCTTTGTAAATAGGAAGCTGCGTTAATAGTGAATAGTGTCCTACTGATTTCAAGGTATATGCCACAGTTTGCCTTTTTAAAGCCCAGTATATGTGACAGCATGAACTTTCCTGGGAACCATGCCCAGAAACTCTATATTAGGTGTCAGGTGGTCGGTAAAAATTAACATCTGTTCCTTGCTTACAATAGTACATGAGCATATTTTTTCCTATTTCTGTGTTTCCCTGGGTATTTCTCAGCAATGTGGGGTACTGTCTGACAGCGTTTGGTATGGCCACAGACTAATTTACTTACCTTGCACATGTTGATGCCAGTCTCCCTTTCAGCTTTCTGGAAACACCTTGGAAGAAGCTCTCTGTCTTTAGTGGAGAAGTATTTGACATTTAAAAAAAACCTTATACTTTGTTAGCACTTGCTTCCTGCCAGTGTCCCTGCAACAGTGTAAATACTGAGTTTATTCAGACAGTTAATCTACTATGACATGAACTTCAGAAGGAGAATCTGTGCATCAGACCATGATTCTGCTAATTCTTTCCATCAAGTACAGGAATTCTAGCAGAACTTTTCAGAAACCATTAAACTATGACCTGCCGTACACAGGTAGCAAGCTGTACTGTCCATTTTGAGATCCGGCAAGATTTCTTGATCTGCTGAGAAACAAGGGCAGGGGCGGCTCTCCCGTAATGACGGAGGAGATTCACCCCACTTGTCAGAGACAGTCACAGAAAAATAAAATGATAGTAGAACAAAATAAAAAAAATCCGTGACTGGCTGGCATGCCTGTGTAAGGCTGGGCTGGGCCAGGCCATGAAAGGAAGGAATGGTGGGCACTTAGAAGTACAGATGTTAGATTGACTGTCCATCTAAGGCAGGCCAAACAGACATGCGCACATCTATGTCTCGAACCCAGCTGTGTTCACATCCAGGTTAGAGAAAATCTGCAGGCTCCCAGGCAGTGCCTGGGTGACAGACCAGGCTGCTCAGACCAATCCTGGTGCTGCCCTCATAGTATGAGAGTAGCGTGTGGATTGGCTGGGAAGCCTGCACCTTCCCAGAGACTGCTGGGATAGAAGGATCGAGGCAGCTCTCCAAATCGAAGGCAGACGCAGGAAAAAGGTAATTTTCTTTTAATTATTATTTGCCCCTGAATTCCCCGTCCCTCCCCCCACCCGTCCTCCACTCCCCCCACTTTTGTTTTATGACATCCACCACTGAACAAGGGTGGCATAAGGAGCTTGCTATTCAACAACCCATGGCTAGTTCAAGAAACATCTTTGTGACCATAGGTAAAATGACTTGCAGCTAAGCACAATCCAGGACTGCACATTAGATGAGCAATGTAGTAAAGATGTGCAGGGGCCTGAGGAGCATTGTCCACAGAAATTGAATATTGCAGGAAGATGGTACAGTTAGCATCTGACCAATATATCATTTGCGTGGCTGTTATTTCTATGCAAAGCAGATAAAAATATCAGGAAAATGACTGACAAACAGTATTTATTTCTGTTTTGCAATCTGAAATGAAAACAGCACATAAAACATTAAGGTTTGTCATAAAATGTTAATATTGTCCAGACTATTCCTAAACCTTTTTCATAATCAAATAAAGGTAGAATTTCTATCCTCTAAAGCATGAGGGGAATGACATAGAAAGAAAGAGATGAATGAGCCTGTAGCAGGGGAGACCTCCAGAATTGTGGAGGGAGAATTTCTTCGGATCAAAGGGTGATGGGAGCTACAGTGACCTCTGTTAAGCAGCCCTAAGAACTTTCCTATATCAAGGCATGTCCAGTTGTTCCATTTCAGGTTCTGACTGTGCATTCTGAGATATTTTAAAACCTAGACTACAAATATAGGAACACAAAGAATACATTGGGACTGCAGGTGCTAGTCACACATAGCTCTAGAAAACTTGACAGATATAGGTAAGGAACCACAGTTGGAGGGATAAATGCTGCAGAATAATAGAGATAAGATGTGTTGCAAGAGCCTGAAAAGATGCAACAATGAAATTATACCTAGAAGAAGTACTAGAGAATAAAGATAGGAGGGACTGTGGCAGGAGTAAGTAAGAAGGAGGAGTACGAAGATTTAGGAGGTAGTTAGGGAGACTGCGCAAGCAATTCATGAGACAGAAGTGCTCAAGGAGCTGAGTGGGGAAAAAAGAAGAATGGATCATTCTATAAGTTTAATTAAGCCTGGGAGAAATGGAAATATGCCAGTGAAAATAATGAAATTCCCAAATTTCATTTTATGTGAAATGCATTAAATCTCTCACAATTTCACATCACACAATTTTGATAAAAAATTTTTTTGGCAATAATGCATCGCACGTTAATAGGTCTTGGAAGATAACAGGGAGACTAGTTGAGTAGAACATGTTATGACAAAGACATTTTCTACTCGAATCAGCCTCCTATAGGGATCTCGACAAACCTTTATTCCAAGATGTGCATTCAGGTAAAAGGTAACATGATGTGAGATATCTGCAAAGTACATCTTATGACCTGATTATCTCTAGTGTGCAGTACATTTCAGTAAACTTCCTTCTTCAATACATCAAACAGACTACATCAAGTATAATCCCAACATGCATTTTAGCTAAAGAGACCGAGTCATAAACATTTTGCTCTGGAGACTTTGTATTACAATGCTTGATGGGCTGTATGTCAAAATAACTAATACAAATATATTTCAGTACAGAAATATTTTGAGAAAACATTGACCACAAAAATATCAGCTTTACATATTTGTAAAGTGCAAAAATGGTTTGGTCCAAAACATTTTCTTTATTATGATCTGTATACATATTTAAATTGCAATTAACATTATGATTTGAAACAAACATTATATTACTTTTGATCAAATTAATGTATTTAAAATGCATATATAAGCATTAATTTATTATTTTTTTAAAAGACATATACCTTTATTAAATTATGTAATATTAATTATAATTAACTTTAATATTAAAGTATACATGAGAATAAACCTATTATATATATGTATATATATATATATATGCACATAAATACAAACTCTATAAAATGATTGTGAAATAAAATGTTAAATATTGATATTAAATAAGAAAACAACACATAAACATATAACTATTGATCACTTCAAAAATTATTCCAATATTTATCTAATTATTATACAAATATTTTTAAATATATATTGGAAATAGATTTTTTTCTAAAGAACAACAATAGAATATACAATTAAGTTAAATATGTTCAAAATAAATTTAAACAATGCCAGCGTATTTTAACTAATCCCCTACAAAAACTATGGAACATATCTGTATGAAGAGGGTTCAGAATTACTATTCTAGTTCCAATCTATACAACATTTAGGAAAGTGCATACATTGGGAGAGTCAGTGTTATTATCTAACTCTAGGCAAATGCAAATGTAAGAAATATCATACATTGGGGATAGGAAGGTCGAATTTACTATTCTAATAAAACACTGGTGAAAGGGCATACATTGATTGGTGGTCAGATATAATATGCTAATTCCAGTCTAATAAAAACATTGGGGGAAAGCACATACATGGACAGGGGCAGGTTTTCTATTCTAGCTCCAGTCTAACAAATATTGTGAAAACTGCATACATTCAGGGATAAGATTCACTATTCTAACACCACTCTAAAAATCACTGTGGAAAAAGCATTGGGGCTTGTGGATCATATTTGGTATTCTAACTCAAGACTAAGAAACACTGGGAAAAGTAAACTATTCTTAATTAAGTCTAACATACATTGGGGAAAAATGCATACATGGGGGCAGATTTAATACACTAGCTCCCACCTAACAAGCATTGAGGAAAGTGCATACATTGTGGGGTGGCCTATTCACTAGTCTTGCTCCAAAATAACCAGCATCGGGGAAGATCCGTACCTAGAGGGGGGTAATATTTACAATTCTAACTCTAATACAACAAGCCTTTGGGAAAACTGTTTCCTACTTTAATATTCAAACACAAATCTAACAAATACTGGGCAAAGTCTAAATATTAGGAAGTCAGATTCACTATTCTAAATCCAACCTAAGAAACATTAGAGAAAGTATATACATGGGAAGGTCAAATTCATTATTTTTTCTCCGTCCTAACAAACATTGGGGGTAGGGCATGGGTTGACTGTGCCAGATTGACTATTTTAAATCCAGTGTAACAAACATTGAGGAAAGTACATACATGAGACAGATTTTCTATTTAAACTTGATAGACATGTCAGCCTTAGAGTGTTCTTCCCCGAAACTGCCTTACTCCTCCATAGTTTTCAGAACTCATTTTTGCAGGCCGTAGGACTCTGTGTACTTTATCACTGCTAACCAGTGCTAAGGCATGTGTGCTTACTCCTTAAAACATGTTAACACTGGTTTGTCCCCAGTTGGCATAGTAATTTTACTTATAAGTCGCTAGTAAAGGGGCACTACAAGGGCCCAGGGCCTGTAAATTGAATGCTACCAGTGGGCCTGCTTTCAGAACCAGAAGGCTAATCCTAGAACCACCAGGGGCCAAGGGCACTATGTAGTGAAAAGAACAGTCCCCCAGATTCATCAAAGTCCCGTTTTGCGAGTCCTTAATAGCGATTTTTAAGGAATCGCTATTAAAGACTCGCAAAACGGGATGCATGTAGAAATCGCAATATTTTTAGCGATTTCTACTGCTTCCTTATTTGGGATTCGGTAATTGCTAATGCAAATAAGGAATGACTTTCCCATTGATTTCTATGGGCCTAAAGGCCCATAGGAATGAATGGGGAGTCATTCCTTATTTGCGATGAGCAATTAGCGAATCGCAAATAAGGAAGCGATTTCAAGGGTGCCAGGGTGTCCAAAGGACACCCTGTAGCACCCCTTAAATGGTAAGGTACACTGGTGTTGCGCACACACATGTCCAAAGGACATGTGTGTGTGTAACATACAACTTAGAAAAATGCTATTTACCATGTAGTTAGACTTCACGGTAAATAGCGGCCCGGATTGCGAATTCACAATTTTAAAATGGTTCATGAATTGCATTTAAGGAATCTCAAATTGAGATTCCTTAAATGCAATTTAGCGATTTCTAAAATTGCGATTTTTGCATTTGGGATGATGAATCCCAAATGCAAAAATAGCGCTCGCAAAGGGCCAGATTCTCAGAATCTGGCCCTTTGCGAGCCGATTTTGGCTTGATGAATCTGGCTGAGTGGTCCCTAAGCATTAAATGGACATACAATATTTAGAGAAACATAATAATTCCCAATGATTGCTCCATTGATCAAGAACAAATAATTTTTATTAAATTTGTTTTAAGAACAAAGTAGGCACTATACCCCCACCGGGGTAGTTCCAGAACAAGTGTTAAAAAACAGACAAAACAATAAGCATACAGGCAAAGAAACAAGATGTGGCCAGTAATTATATCCAAAATGAGGGTCATTTATTTCAGAAACAAAGCACTTCTGCACCCAAATGTAAGGTTTAGACAGATTATAGCGGGTCAGAGTGTGGGTCAACAGCGTTTCTATCCCTTAACGATCTGGAATCTTCATCAGGACAACTAATAATTTGCCTGAGTCATAATTTAATAGTACAATCAGAATTTAACACCTAGATATGGTTTACTCAATTAAATTGCTGAGATCCAGCGTAGCTGAATCATATGAAAGTACTTCAAGTTACAATGGAGGGCCTCTACTTAATCATTCATCTATTGAGTGGGGGTATGGCTGCAGTCCAATAAGGGATCATTCATTAGAGCTGTATGTGTAGCAAACAGGATCATACCCGATGGCAATGCCAGCCGCGTACGTGAAGGAAATTGTGATTGTGATTACAGCATAATTCAAGAATATTCTTTGTAAATTAACAACATTTCATGTTTAGTTCTCAGGATATATATTTATAGCATGTGACCTTGGTATTTAGTGCTTTTGATTACCGCATAGTATATGATATATGTGACATATTTAAATTAGTCATAAGCCGATCTCATTCCCATATAACTTGGTTACTTATTTCATAATAGTCTGAGGCACTATTGACAATCCTATCTCCTTTGTGACCAGTTGAAGGTTAATTTTCTATTGTTTTTAGCTATTTGTGTAATGCAAGTATAGTTCCCACATTGCCTCCTAAATGGCTGCTGTTGGACTAGTATATAAACCTTTGTCAATAACGACTCTCCTACTGTGAAAAAGACCCTCAGAAGTTGAAACATGTTGGTGGAGCGACTGTGTAATTGAATAAAATCCTTTGAATTGGAGTTCACAGAGTACAATGTACTTTGGTGGATAATTATCGAGCCCCAAACCAGCACCTGCTGTGAAGTGCACCGAGAACCAGAACTGGATTGTTTGTTCTAAATGTGTGTTCATGTCTGCGTGTGTGTGTATATATATATATATATATATATATATGCAACAATGTTCCTGTTCACCACTCCACGGTGAAACAAACCAGGTAAGGACCTCTTGAGCGTGACTTCATCAAAATAAACAGAAGAAGGCAGCATAGACTCTCTCCAGTGTAAGTAAGGTGTTTATTTCACACAAATGAAATAAAAAGACATGGTGTCATCCATGACGCGTTTCACTCCCAAGAGGAGCTTGTTCACATGATATATATATAGCCAGTACGTATATATAGTTAGGACCTAGCTACCATAGGAAATCCGCAACATTCTATTGGGAATAACTTTGGCGCCGGTTGAGGAATTTACGTGTAATTTTCCAAAATTAAGGCCAGCTCCGCTCCGCTTCTTCCCTGGAAGTTTCGGAGGGATTCGTCATGCGGGGGCCGAGAAAAAAGGGGGGTCCCAAAACGTGTTTTCCCCATAGGACGAATAGACAAGGCTACAGCCCGAACCGCTGAATGGAATTACACCAAACTTTGCAAAATTGTAGGGACTGGTACGCAGAAGTGCCTTTTCTATATCTGGTGAAAATTGCTCCAGTGGTTTTTATGAAAATTAACTTCAAAAACACATATATATCTGGGCGGAGCCTAACCACACATCTCATCGCGAGATCTGATTGGCTCGTCAGCACTTCATCCAAGAAGTGTTGGCAGCCATCTTGGGACCAATATACATGATAGCACCTCATTAAAAAGCATTGTAGTTAATAGTTACATTATAAATCATTTGTTGATGTACCATACTCATTTTAGGAATTGTGGTATGTTCTAAGGTGATTTTACTATGTGAAAAAGCCTTCTGCTGGGATATCATGAATCATGTTTGAAAGAAAACTATTATCTCATGCTTTTCCCACAGTGGTTTGGAAAGGGATCTATAAGCTAAACTGAAAGCATATTTTCTGTAAATTCACATTATCTTTCTCAGTCATGTGAGAATGAAGTCTGACATTCTCAGTAAAACATGTACATACAACAAGGACAGAGACTGTCAGTTGATTCCTTTGTGTTCTACTGCAGCCTCCTAGAGTGTTCTAAAGAACAACTAGAGCGCTAACAGTCCTACTTATTACAAAGGTATGGCATACCTGAAGCCATCTTGATTGGAATAAAGTGGTAACTCTTAACACATTTAATTTAAAAAGGAACAAAATGAGGGGGTATATTTTGCCATAGAAAGTATGATTAGTGCTGCAGAAAGATAAATTAGGGCACATTTTTAGTAACTTCTCAAATCCTCTTCTATTTCATAAACAAATTCTGACATGCAGTCTCCCAAGATGGCCACCAGAGACAAAAGAGCCCAAATGTAGCCCAAATATCACCCAGGTGTAGCCCAAGTACAGCCCGATGACAGAATGTCCCAGAGTGTTCTAAAGAACAACTAGAGCGCTAACAGTCTTACTTATGACAAAAGTATGGCACACCAGAAGCCACCTTGATTGGAATGAAGTGGTCAGTCTGAAAACATTTAATTTAAAAAGGAACAAAATGAGGGGGCTCATTTTGCCATAGAAAGTATGATTAGTGCTCCAGAAAGAAAAATGAGGGCACATTTTGAGTGACTTCTCAAATCCTCTTCTATTTCATTCAAAATATTCTGACATGCAGACTGAAACATACACTTTGAACACCAGCAGCAGACTTCCCTGGTGAGCAGTAGCTTTACTACAGTGATCTAATGAGCAACTAGAGTGCTAACATTCAGAATTTATGGCAAATGTGTGACACATCTGAATGCCTTCTTGATGGAACCAAAGTAAACAAGCATTGAAAATGCAATAGATCTCGCCCTCGTTTAAGTTAAAGCCATTCTGTTTGTAATGAGGTGGCTTTTTAGCTTTGCTTTTATTAGTGTTTTTAAAACTTTCATGTAAATAACATGCATATGTATGCATATATGTATATGTATGCATGCATTATATTTGTATTTATATAGATATGCAGATTATATATGTTTATATATGTATGTATATATATATATATACAAATACATATATATAAATGCATATGCATATATATGCATATATATGTGTGTATATGTGTGCGTGTAGAGAGAGGTAGAGAGGTAGAGGTGTAGAGGTAGCGAGGTAGAGATAGAGAAGTAGAGGTAGAGAGGTAGAGACTAGTAGAGAGAGAAGTAGAGTGAGGTAGAGAGGTAGAGAGTAGAGAGTGAGTAATAGAGAGTAGAGAGTGAGTAGTGGAAGAGGTGTGGCGCCGCGGCCAGGGCGACTGACGCTGGAATCTGGGGACCACGGTTCGATCCCTGGATCCGGCGGCAGGTTAGTCCAGCACCATGTGACTCTGGGCAATAGCTCGCTTAATCTTCTCGACGGCCCCCAGCGCCTAGAGACCCTTACGGGTGATTGTGCGCTTTACAAATGTGGACTTTACTTTACTTTACTTTAGTAGAGAGTAGTAGAGAGCAGTAGAGAGAGTAGCAAATTGGCATTTTGCACCACCATTGGGCAGTTGAGGCAGCAGCATCGACGAAGTCGCCAGATATATGAACTGGTGGGAACTCGGATATATACCGACCCCTACGCCGGATGCCATAGAGCCCAGGGTTTGACGAAGGGGCTCCCTTACAAGGGTCAACATAACAACAAGCGAGGCACTCTCAAATTGACTGTGGCAAAGGGAGGATATATATATAACTGGACACTTTGGGGACGCCATACCGGCACAATATGAAAGACAAACATCTGAACTTTCCCGAGTGTGTCCTGCTCACAACAACAAGAATGGAGAAATGTCATTGGTATACTATCAGCCAATCCCCTCCTCCCTCTCATCTGCTGCGCCCAATGAAAAGCCAGGTGGAACTTGGAGCGTGAATATATATATATATATATATATATATATATATATACATATATATATATATATATATATATTCACTGAAAAAACCATAGGTTAGAGACCATATATAGTTAGGAATTAGCATTTAAAAAACCTTATTTTACTCACACAAAACCATTGAAATTCCATATATAGTTAGTTGCACTAACTATATATCGCGCACCCGCAATCCACTGCTGATGATGTCACATATTACATCATTCATGACATGGTCAGTGACATCACTGATGACATCACTGATGACATCTCAAATGACATCACTGATGACATCACTGATTACATCACTGATGACATCTCATTTGACATCATTCTTGTGCTAATACGATAAACCTCTTCAGACTCTAATATAACCTTAGATACACTCAGTGTATACAGACACTCACACACTGTCACTCATCCATGGAGTTACTCACACCTAGTCAGTCATGCAAAGAAACAATCTCACCTCCATTTCCTCAACTATACAGTTATACACACCTTACTTATTCAAACATATACTAACACATATTTACTCTCTTATACAATCCCTGATACAAGTTCACAATGATCCATACAGCCACTCACACATTCAGTGGCTCTCATGCACAGTTATTTATATATGCCAACTCTCACATTGACTGTTTTACATATGTACTTACTATGACATGTAGCATTGAGATATCCATTCACTCATCAATACACTCATGTACACAGTCAACCGCCCATGTAGCTTTTTCCACATGCACTCTTGAACTCATACACCTAGTGAATCAACTGCTTACACATCTATGCACAGAGTCACACACCTCCCAGCCACCCCCACACAAACTCAATCTCCCATACAAATACTTGGGCAACCAATCAATAACACATATAGCCTCTCGTATAGCTAATGATCAACACATGCAGCAGTTTACATCACAACAGACATACTGATGCACACATTCAGACAGTTTAGTCACTAACCCATGCATTTAGTACGACACAT
This sequence comes from Lissotriton helveticus, assembly GCF_964261635.1. Taxonomy (NCBI): domain Eukaryota; kingdom Metazoa; phylum Chordata; class Amphibia; order Caudata; family Salamandridae; genus Lissotriton; species Lissotriton helveticus. The sequence continues at coordinate 1,173,836,585 of NC_136070.1, forward strand.
TTATTCACTCACTCATACAGTCAGTCACGCACTTACTAAATCCTTCATCCAGACACTTATACATGCACTCATTCTTCAATATATCAAACATATTTAAACTTTACAGAAACACACAGTCACTGGATGATGTCATCAGTGATGTCATCAGTGATGTCATTTGAGATGTCATCAGTGATGTCATCAGTGATGTCATTTGAGATGTCATCAGCGATGTCATCAGTGATGTCACTGACCATGTCATGAATGATGTAATATGTGACATCATCAGCAGTGGATTGCGGGTGCGCCATATATAGTTAGTGCAACTAACTATATATGGAATTTCAATGGTTTTGTGTGAGTAAAATAAGGTTTTTTAAATGCTAATTCCTAACTATATATGGTCTATAACCTATGGTTTTTTCAGTGAATATATATATATATATATTCACTGAAAAAACCATAGGTTATAGACCATATATAGTTAGGAATTAGCATTTACAAAACCTTGAAAATTCACTGAAAAAACCATAGGTTATAGACCATATATAGTTAGGAATTAGCATTTAAAAAACCTTATTTTACTCACACAAAACCATTGAAATTCCATATATAGTTAGTTGCACTAACTATATATCGCGCACCCGCAATCCACTGCTGATCATGTCACATATTACATCATTCATGACATGGTCAGTGACATCACTGATGACATCATCTAGTGTCTGTGTGTTTTTGTAAAGTTTAAATATGTTTTACATATTGAAGAATGAGTGGATGTATGGAAGACTGAGTGTGTGTGTGGCTGGCTGGGAGGTGTGTGACTGTGCATATCAATGTGTACTTGTATCAGTGATTGTATAAGAGAGTAAGTATGTGTTAGTTTATGTGTGAAAAGTATGGTGTTCTGTGTTTAACTGTATAGATGAGGAAATCGAAGTGTGATTGATTCTTCACAGGACTGACTAGGTGTATGAGTGCATATGATAGTGTTGTAATAATGAGTGACTGTATTTATGAGTGATTGTATGGGTGAATGAGTGAATGTGTGTGTAGACGTAGGAATCAGTGAGTGCGTATGTAGTAACTGGTATTGGTGTGTCATGATGTCATCAGTGATGTCATTTGAGATGTCATCAGTGATGTCATCAGTGATGTCATTTGAGATGTCATCAGTGATGTCATCAGTGATGTCACTGACCATGTCATGAATGATGTAATATGTGACATGATCAGCAGTGGATTGCGGGTGCGCGATATATAGTTAGTGCAACTAACTATATATGGAATTTCAATGGTTTTGTGTGAGTAAAATAAGGTTTTTTAAATGCTAATTCCTAACTATATATGGTCTATAACCTATGGTTTTTTCAGTGAATTTTCAAGGTTTTGTAAATGCTAATTCCTAACTATATATGGTCTATAACCTATGGTTTTTTCAGTGAATTTCATAGGTTTTTTAATAGCAAATCTTTATAAAAATAATACATTTTAAATCTAATTTTATATTTTATAATTTTTTTATTTTTTTTTAATATTATTTTTAGTGCGCTCCCGGGGCGCGGACAGGTGAACGCACGGGTAAGCGCAATCTGGCGGCGCGCCCCGAGGCGCGTACTAATGCGCGTCCCGGAAGCGCTATTGTCGAGAACGAAAACAACATCGTGACGTATCGCGTAGCCGCCACGCCTTGCGTCATAAGACACGTATCGCGTAGCCGCGAGATGCGTCTTATGACGCACCGCGTAAGCGCACCCGGAAGCGCATACGATCGCGCAACGTAAGCGCCCCGATGCGCTTACGATACACGCCCGGGACGCGCCCCGGGCGCGTAGCGTAAGCGCGTCAAACCATGTGACTTTAAAATAACACTTTTCATTGGTTCAGAACTTTTTTTTTTCCAAATTGTGTGAAACCCACCCATTTCTCTCACTATTGCTTTGTACTTGGAGAGAGCAAGAGCTGTTGTGTCTACTCTATCTCCTACTTTTCTGATCTCCAGCAATGGCTGCAAGAGAGTCATCCAGCAGTGATTCAGAGGGATTTTTGGATGAGGACCCTCCTCAGCAAAAGAAAAAAACCCATTTCATTTGGAAATTTTACGACATCCCAGAAGGACAGAAAAAAGTGAACGCTCCCAAAGTAACATGCAAAATATGTGGGAGTAGTTTATCCAGAGGCAATCCTCTGAAAAAATATAGTTTTGGCAATGCCAATTTGATCCGGCATGTCAAAAGAAGACACCCTAACAACTTTGCCAGGGAGAGTGTCAGAGAGCTGGCACGGAATGTACCAACAGATGGCGGCAGCACCTCCACTGGTGGAGCAACACCTTCGGGACCACCCCGTGGAAGAATGATCCCTAACATTCAGCCGGTGTTTGCGGGCATCAAATTTTTGTGCGCAGAGTGTGACGAACTGCTCTGCTATGGGGAGCAGAGTGTTGAACTGATTGCCCTAAAGAAACAGCAACACCGCTGCTCTTCCAGTCCCTAAATTTTCAATTTTTTTTGCTCCTGTTGAGCAGTTTTGGAATCCTTGTTTTTGTTTTTCCCTTGAAAAAAATACAAAAAAAATATAAAATTGTTTTAAAAAGTCTAAAAAAATATAAAACAAAAAAAACAAAAAAAAAATATATATAAAACAACAAAATGAAAAAAAAAGTTCTTTTCAGAACTACCTCCAATTTTTAAAAAGAAGCTTTATTTTTTTTAAAGTCTGTCATTTTTAATCTCCATGGTACGCTCCCCCGTACGCTCCCCGGTGCGCGTACCGGGCGCTCACCCCCGCGAAAATCGATTTTTTTTTTATTTATTTTTTTCACCCGCGGGAGCCTTTTATGGCCCCCACATGAAACCTAGGGGGTCAGGGGGTGTGTACCCTGCTCCCTCTTGCTCATTTCCCCCTTTGATTTTTGCCACCTCTTGTGTCTCAATCCTACCGAGACACAAGATGGCGGCCGCTGCGGACTGTTTCGAATGTTTATAGACACCCGAGAACCAATCAGCTTGCCGTGCGCAGATCGCGTGGCGCGCCTGGAGCGCTCCCCTGTACGCGTACGTGGGAGCGCTCCAGGCGCGGCTCTAGATATATATCTTTTTTTGAACGTTAATTTCTCAAAATCCACTGGAGCACATATATTGAGACCTACAAAAGGCACATCGGGCTACCAGTCCCTACAAATTTGCCAAGTTTCGTGCAAATCCATTCAGCCGTTCGGGCTAAAAATGAGGCTAACCGCCCTATGGAAAACTCAATGTTAAAAACACGTTTTGGGACCCCCCTTTTTTCTCGGCCCCCCCTGGACCAACTCCCCCCAAATTTCCAGTGGCTGCTCAGAAACAAAATGTTCCATTTTGCTGAAAATTTCAGCCAATTCCGTCCACAAACGCCAAAGTTATTAGACATAGAATTTTCAAAAATCCCATAGGGAAAAAATCCTAACTATATATACCTACTGGCGACCGCCAGTAGGTAATATATATATGTATATATATATATATATATATATATAAACGCAGAAACCTGACCGCCAAAGGTAGCGGTTACACCAGGCGTAGACCTCCACTCCGGTACCAGGTGTTTAGTCGAGTAACAAACACCAATGAAGCCACATCACGAATTCCGGTGTCAGCAATCCATATTTATTTTCGTTAAAGTGCAAGAGCGAGTGCCCTCCCTATATATATATATATATATATATATATATATATATATATATATATTTATATTTATATATATATATATATATGATCTCCGCTCGCTTTAACTTTTAAAACTTTTGTTCGAAGCAGACGCGGACCACAAGGTTAGTGGGTCAGTGCAAAAAAGTTCCTTCTTTATTTGTCGGCCATAACGAGTTTCGGTCCAGCCGGATCTAGATCATATATATATATATATATATATATATATATATATATATATATATATATATATGTTCATCCAGACCTAATACCAATATTAGCAATAAAACATTACATAGCATAGTGGTGTGCAAAAGTTTATAAGTAGTAGATAAAAAACATCTAATACAAATAAACTACATAAAAAATACTTTTATGACTTATTATCAGTTAATTTACATTTGATTAAACTATGCCCAAACCAATCCCACAATAAACTCCACAACCTGAAATTAAAATATTTTAATTAATTTACACATTCATTAAACATGTCTAAGAAATTGGGTTATTGGTTAAGATGGATGGAATCCTGCTCAAACAACAACCATAATCCATGTCAATGTGAAACATAAAAGTCACAACTTTACCCTGCTCTTAACACTCTGGTAGCTTGGCACAAAAGTAGTTAGACTTAACATAGAGGCACTATGTTAAGTATTTATGAAGCTCACAAACACTAATACCAATATCCAAACCAATTGAAAAAAAATGAAATTTTAATAAATAAAATCATACCTGAATGGCAAAAATCAAACATTAGAACTGGAGATATGCAATTTTAAAGTTTTCAGTAGGTATGGCACCTTAAACCACAAAGCGCCACTCACAGGCATCTGTTCGTGCCAGACCGGGGCAAAGTCAAATATTCAGTTCTCCCGTAATGGAGCACAAGACAGATACAGGGACCATGTTACTCTTGCTCCAGGTTGTCGTTGCAACACGAAGATCCGGTATTTGGCATTACAGGTGGTTGCTGCTGGAGCTTCGCATTGGCAGTCACCACAGGCTATCATTGCTATAGCTTGAAGTGCAGTTCTCCATTTGTTGATCATCGCTGGTGGTCACTGTAGTATGAAAGGTCAGGTTCACAGGAGAAAGACTGCCTTATTCACCAGAGGGCTGCCCTTCTGGTTTAGGCCTGCCTGGTCTTACAACCGGACCTGTCTGAGCCCTGCTGGCCTCTGATAGAATGAGTCCTTGGTCTTCAAGAGGTGCTACCCTAGGTCCTGGACTTCTGGCTGCCACTTGACCACTGAATTCACCGTGCTGCTTTATGCCACTGGATCTTTAAACATTAACACCTAGGCCCTCGTCATCATTGGACCAGGAAATGGACTGGCATTCCCTGTCCTAGAGTTACCAATAACGGGAATACTGGAAACTCTATGGATGGGGGCAATCCGGATCATTTCCCAATAGATTCCACTAGCATATGAGGAATTAACTGATGAAACTATCTCTGGGTCATTTTGGCCTAAACTTTCATGCAGACATTTTGTAAAATTATTTTTATATGGATGAATTTTAAACTAGGAGTGCTTCCAGTTTCTTTCTTGAAAAATATGTTATAAATATCAATCTGTAAATTATTTCACAAGGGAAAACATAGTTTATGGGTTAGGCTGAGAAAGTTAACACTAGGACCCCGATTGCAGAGCTGGTCGGATGCGCGTTCGACCGATAGTGTCTCAGAATGAAAACTGACTGACTAGTAGTCAGCAGTTCTATCCAACAAATTAGGGTGCAAATGCCCCTGAGGTGGTCGGAAACAAAAAAAAAAATTCATTGTGGTTTGTGCTGTGGCCGGAAAAGGGCTGCAGCACAAGCAGCATTGGAAAAATGGATGTTTGCAAACATCCATGCACCAGGTGCCAGAAGCTTTGTGGAGCCTGGCACACTGGTATGGACGTTTGGGGGACACCACAGGTGATGACCAGGCCAACTAGAGGAGGATGCGGGGGATGGGGGCCCTGCTAGGGCTGTTTTTGACGGCCTTTCAATGGTGGTCAGACCGCCAGTAAAAAGCTGTATGAAAGGGACCTCATAATCCCTACGTCAGTGCCTGAGAAGGTATTGCCTTACTGTAGGGTGTTGGATTCTGACCGATGGACAGACGGGCTACTTGAGCCTGTCAGAAGGGTAGGTCTGTCCCTCCACCCACTGCCTCCAACCGCCGTGCATCATAATCTGGCTGTTGGACTGCAGCACCAGATGCTGGTCGGACCAGAACTGACAGTTTGTCGGTTGTGATCTGATCAACATCATAATGAGGCACAAAATATTGAAAATGGAGCCTGTTCCCTAACTGATTTAGAAATATGCATTTGGACATTATAGATGGAGAAAATGGGGGAGGTTTGGGACAGAAAAAATACTGAATCACTTAAGAAATAATATGGATCGAAAAACAAAAACTCCAAAATGAGTTCTAGTCCAAACTACTGCATAATATAAAGAGAGCGGACTCGCGGGCCTTCTGGCTACAAATTAACTCCATAAATCGGACAGCCCAACCAACAAGTATGGCCTGCATAACCGAGTCTGAATGGTCCAAACATATAACGGAAACATTCTCAATCAACAACTTGAGCACAGCCACAGCCCTGAATATGGAAACAACAGAAAATTATGAGCGGGAAGACACCACCCGAGCTCACCAAGGGAACTGCGCAAAGGCTTCCGGAACAACTGCATTATGCCTCAGGCAAGTTGACGTACAAAGCATTACAAAAATAATCAGAAAAAGTCGACAAGACAGCGCCCCAGGTCCAAACGGCGTTCCGCAAGCCATCTATAAGGAGGATCCACAGTACTGGGCTAACAAACTTAACTTACTGTTTCGATCGGTAACCAACACAGGCGGCATCCCCGAGAGCTGGAGGGGGGCGATCATAACTCCTATCTACAAAGGAGGAGACCACAAGGATCCGAACAACTACCATCTGATCGCCCTCCTCGACGCAGAATCAAAATACTACGCGTCATCGATACTAGCAGATCCGATCGAATGGTCTGAAACGAACAGTAAAATACCACCGAACCAGACCGGATTTCGCCGCGGCATGGGTACAATGACGAACGCCATGGCCCTATGACTGATCACTGAGAAAAGTCTACAGAATTCCCAGGAGCTTTACACGTGTTTTGTGGACTTCAAGGCGGCCTTTGACCGTGTCAACAGGCAAACGCTTTGGGCAAAACTAAAACATCAGGGCCTACCGGACTCAATTCTCTTGCCCATCATCAACCTACATACCGGAACGTGGATGCAGGTAAAAATCGACAACGGGCGCCACTTGACCAGGAAGATCTATACCGCCGATGGACTAAAGCAAGGCTGCGTCTTGGCTCCACACTTATTTAACTTATTTATGAGTGATCTGACAGAATGCTTAGACAAGGTCAATGCATATCCTCCCAGGCTAGGTACCCTGGACCGCGCCCAGTGCCTGTCCCCTTGGTCCCCGCCGCTCCCAACCCTCTAGAATCACATATGATACCACTACTCTCCTCGCCCTCAACCCCGGACGTTCATCACTATGCTGCAAAGCTACTCCAGGACGTACCCACGGCCCATTCGCCTGCCTCTCCTGCAAGTTCAACTGCTTCAGGACCCTCACCAAATCCACGCCCCCCAAACACAGCTCCGACTCTAACCGCCTAAAGTGCATCCTGCTCAACACCCGCTCGGTCCACAGACACGCAACAGAACTCTGGGACCTACTCGACACTGCGTCACCTGACATCGCCTTCCTTACTGAAACATGGATGAACACATCATCAGCACCTGACATCGCCATTGCCATACCAGACACTTACAAGATTATCCGAAAAGACCGCACCAATCAAACAGGAGGAGGCATCGCCATCATTCACAAGAACACCATCAAATTCACAACCAGTTCCGACGACAATCTTGCAACCGCCGAACACCTCCACTTTCAGATCCACACCGACCCCAGGACCACACTTAGAGGCACCCTCATCTATAGGCCTCCAGGCACCCGTACTCAATTCAGCGATGACATCGCGGATTTCGTCAACCCACACGCCCTCGCCTCCGAGAACTATATTCTTCTAGGAGACCTCAACTACCACCTTGAAAACAAACACGACAGCAACACCACCTCCCTTCTGGACAACCTGGCCATTCTCGGACTCAAACAACTTGTTGATACCCCCACCCACACAGCCGGACACACGCTCGACCCTATCTTCACCTCCAGCAAGCACATCTCCTTCGATCGCACTACAGCTCTCCACTGGACGGATCACAGTTGTGTTCACTTCAGCTACAAAACCACCCTGACCCACAACCACCCACAACCTATTCCTCTGAGAAACTGGAACAAAATCACCTCTGACCAACTCCTCACATCACTCAACCAAAACCCTCCCACCCTCTCAATGGACCCAAACCAAGCGGCCACCAACCTCAGGCAATGGATCACCCACAGTGCTGACGAATTAGCACCCCTGAAAAAGCACCAGATGAAATCATCCAGCAAAAAGGCCCCCTGGTTCAATGACGAAATAAAAAAATCCAAGAAGCTATGTCGCACCCCGGAGAAGATATGGAGAAAAAACCCAACCTCCGACAACATGGCCTCCCTCAAGACAGCCACCCACAAACACCACCAACTGATTCGATCCGCCAAGAAATCAGCATTCAAGGATCGTCTCGACAACAACACCCATAACAGCAAGGAACTCTTCAACATCGTCAAAGAATTCACCAACCCCACCGCAGCATCTAACGACATCACTCCTTCCCAAGACCTCTGCGATTCGTTATCCTCCTTCTTCTACAACAAAATTGCCGACATCCACAACAGCTTCGAGAATACTCCCACCGATCAACCCTCCCCACCCCCCTCAGATCCCACTCCGCCACTAACAACCTCAACGCCTGGAACCCAATCACCATTGAAGACACCATTCGCCTCATGAACTCAATCCACTCTGGCTCACCTACCGACCCCTGCCCCACCACATCTTCAACAAAGCTGACTCCATCATCGCACCCCATCTCCGTGATGTCATCAACTGCTCGTTCAACTCTGCCACCTTTCCGGGACAGCGGGAAACACGCCGAACTCAGCGCCCTTCTGAAAAAACCCACAGCAGACCCCTCTGAACTTAAAAACTACCGACCCATATCCCTCCTCCCATTCCCGGCCAAATTCATCGAGAAAGCCGTCAAAAGCCAGCTCGCCGCCTTCCTTGAATCCAACAACTCCCTTGATCCATCTCAATCCGGGTTTCGAGCCAAACACAGCACCGAAACCGCCCTCATTGCAGCGACCGACGACATCCGAACACTCCTAGACAACGGAGAAACAGTGGCCCTCATCCTACTCGACCTAACCGCCGCTTTCGACACAGTCTGCCACAGCACCCTTATACATCGCCTCAGCAACATCGGTATACAAGGAAAAGCCTTGGACTGGATCATCTCATTCCTCGCTGGGAGAACTCAAAGAGTCTGACTTCCCCCATTCCACTCAGAGGCCACCGATGTCATCTGCGGCGTACCTCAGGGTTCCTCACTCAGTCCCGCCCTCTTCAACGTCTACATGAGCCCTCTCGCCTCCATCGTGCGTTAACACGACCTCAACATCATCTTTTACGCCGACGACACCCAGTTAATCCTTTCCCTCACCAAAGACCCCAACACCGCCAAAACCAATCTTCACGAAGGCATGAAAGAAGTAGCCGAATGGATGAAACATAGACAAAACGGAGGTGCTCATCCTAGGATCTTCCCCCTCAGCTTGGGACGACTCTTGGTGGCCTTCCGCTCTGGGCACAGCACCCACACCCACAGACCATGCATGTAACCTTGGCTTCATCCTAGACTCCTCCCTCTCGATGTCCAGACAAGTCAACGCAGTCTCGTCCTCCTGCTTCAACGTACTTCGCATTCTCAAAAAGATCTTCCACTGGATCCCCCTCGAAACAAGAAAGACTGTCACCCACGCACTGGTCACGAGTCGACTGGACTATGGTAACACACTATACGCCGGAATCGCAACAAAATTACAGAAAAAACTCCAGCGCATTCAAAACGCGTCAGCGAGTCTCATATTAGACATCCCTCGCCAAGATCACATCACCGGACATCTAAAAGACCTCCACTGGCTTCCCGTCAACAAAAGAATTACTTTCCGCCTTCTCACCCACGCACACAAAGCCCTCTACAATCTAGGACCCGAATGCCTCAACACTCGACTGTCCTTCTACAAACCCACCCGCCAACTAAGATCGTCCAACCAAGCCCTCGCCGCAGTCCCGTGCATCCGAAAATCCACCATGGGTGGCAGATCCTTCTCCTTCCTGGCTGCCAAGACTTGGTACTCACTCCCCACCCACCTCCGCCTTACTCAGAACCACACCTCCTTCAGAAAAGAACTTAAAACCTGGCTATTCGACAAATAATGTTCCCCTTCCCCTAATGATCCCCTCCCCCTAGCGCCATGAGACCCTCTGGGTGAGTAGCGCGCTATACAAATGCCCGAACTTGAACTTGAACTTGAACTTGAACCCTTCGTCTAACGCACTTATCATACGCGGACGACATGGTACTGTTGAGCCAGACAAGAATCGGCCTTCAACGCCTGCTACACGACCTGTCCAGCTATACAAAAAGGAACCTGCTAACAATAAACATCAGGAAAACAAAGACAATGCTCATAACACCACGTCGCAAAAATCAGCCAATTTTCCAAATAAATAATGATCACCCGGAAGCCGTGAACAGCTATAAATACTTGGGGGTACACCTAGATAAGCGCCTAAACTTCCAAGAGCATTTTAAAGCCATAGAAAATAAGGGGGAAACCCTACTGCACGCCTTTGCCAGACTGGCAACCGAGCTAAAGGGTCCTCTCGTATCCCTCTTGCTAACAGCAATGAAAGCAAAATTACTGCCCACAATAGCATATGGCAGCGTCTTGCACCACGGAAAAAGTGCCACACTCCTGGACAAAATACAAACTAAAGTCTTCAAACGGGTTTTTGTGTTACCAAATAGTTCTTCTCCAGCTCAAGTTAGACTTCAGTTCGAACTACAATCTCAAGTTTTACTGAAAAAATATGAAGCCATCAAATTCTGGTACAATGTCTGGAGGAACAAGAAGAATATAATGAACGGTGCACTCTGGGATGCAATCCAGACTAGTCCGAATTCTGACTATTCAAAGTACTTAAAACTTTCACTAGAGGCAACCGAGCTGGGATCCTTGTGGGAAACAAAACTGCCAGTTCCTTTGTTTAACCAGGTGGTTAAAAGGATTGCTAAGAAACACTTGTTTCTTATTGAGAAAATAACTTTTAGTACCCGAACCCACGCCTCGATGACTATTAAATCGTACACAAGGCTCGCCCCAGCAGTTTACCTAGACACCGCATTCTCGTTGACACTTAAACGTAAATTCCTCCATTTACGGATGGGCATTCTGCCCACAAAACTAGACCAACCTAAATGGAGACCGCAAGAAACAACGAAATGCGATCTTTGTGGTGCAGGTAAACAAGACATTATGCACATAGTTTGTATCTGTCCTGCCATGTATCAAGGTCGGAGGCACTGGCTGAAAGACAAATTTAATGAGCAAGGAGTCCAGATTCTATGTTCAGCGGACCCACAACTTATCTGCCGATCAGTAAAATTTTTGGACAGCTTTGTGAAAAAAACGAGGCCCACAGCCATCGAACCGATCCTCGTCGAGACCTAAGAACACTGTTTGAATGACAAATTTGTGCTTCAGCAAAGCTCACTGGAACCAGTGACAGCCTTTTTGTAACATAGTTTTCATACTCGTCTTTTAAATTCTCTTCCCCTCCCCTTTTCCTACTTAATTTTCCTTTCCCATTCCCTAAAAGTTGTTTTAAATGTCGCAGAATGTTATACATTGTAATGGTTTTAATTAACCGAGCAATAAAGAATTTACTCTACTGAATCACTGACAAATGTAGCTGAAGTTCTTAAATCACCGAACTCACTGGGAGGAACTATTTGTAAAGGATCAAAGTGCATCCATGTTCATGATGTATTATTATCAAATATTTAGGCCTGCCATGGTTTAGATTTGATGTCACATTAAGGTTTATTCACCAGTTGGATCAAGTCTATCTGAAAATAGCTGTTCACTGGATCTGAGGAAATCAGAATTCACCCAGAGCTTGGAGAGTAAATTATCAACATTAAGGTCTTGCAGCATCGATGCCAATGTCAACAAAAAAACACTTTGTTTTATCCTCAATACAGATTTCAGCAATTACAATCTTTCAGTCATCAGCAAACAGCAAGGAAGCTATAGCAATGTTGTGCTATAGCTGGTGTTCACTAATTAAATAATATAATATCTCAATGAAGTGGACCATGAACTTAATTCGAACAATAAAATATTTAAATCTTCAAACCTAAACAAACACATTTTTTTGTACCACATAGGCTTCACACACTGGAGCATTTAATGTATGAAATGTGGAGAGTAAAAGGCAATAGTAATACATTTGCTAATAATAGTCACCAGTTGTCAATCATAACAGTATAAAACGGGTAATTTTTGACAGTGCTATTCGACAGAGAAATACAGCACAGTCATTGTTATATTGTCTTTTGGATAATAGATACATTTGACATAGTTAACCATATATCTAAGATAAAATATAGCTTATTCATATGACCGTGTTAACTTGTCGGAATCAGAATCACAAAACGTTTATTTCCTCGAAATACATTCTTACACAAATGTGACACACTTTTACCTTCCACAAATACAACCAATGGAATTTTTAAAAAAAAATGAATAAATATGTATACAAGTACATCAATACATCTACTATATTCACGAAAAAGAGAAAAAAATTGTTTCTAAAAAGTCATCTAAACAAATTACATCTCAAACCAATCACAACACAATTTTGGCCAGCCAATCAAGGTAAGCACAATGCCTCAATTATGCCCATAAAATTCCAGATCTCATTGCCATCATTACATTAAGGAAAGTTAAAAAATCAGGACCAGCGTATCCCTGATACTAAGGGGTCGATTAGAATGTTGAGCGGATCGCTGCCATCCGCATGGCGGTGGCGATCTGCCCTACAGTCACTCCCGCCCGCCACCCATTTCCCCTCACCATATTAGTATGATGGGGGGACCCCGGAGGACGTAAAGACCATCCACCGGTTTTCCACCGGTCGACGGGGCAAAAAGGGACTATATATGGTGGCGGTGTCTGTTAGACACGGCCATCTATATTAGCATGGGCAGCGGTGCATTGCTTTCCATGGCGGAGACCACGCCATGAAAAGCCATGCGGAGTCTGCTTTCGGGGGTCTGTTGTGGGCCCCCAGGGTATTGGGGGAGTGCGGGGGTGCACATGGGGGTACCATTGTCATGGACAAGGTGGCAGGCACCGATGGGTGCCTGTCACCTTGTGCATGACAATGCACATAGTGCATTCCCAGCATTGTGGTGGGCGGTGCTGTGAGAACCGCCCGCCACAATGCTGGGACTAGAGGATGCCACCGACACAGTGGCGGTGGCATCCTAATCGCCAGTGCAGGACCTCCGCACCACTGACGGCTGGCCCGCCATCCTAATCAGGCCCTGAGTGTTAGACCTGGCTTTTTCAGCGGGTTTATCCCTAGACTTTGTGCTATTTGGCCTCCTGTTTTTTACTCTGTGTTGGTTGGTTTTATGACTCTGGGCACTACACCACTGCTGATCAGTGCTAAAGTACATATGCTATCTGTGTAAATTGTTATTATGGATTGGTGTTTTCATGATTGACTTGTTTGACTTACTGCTAAGTTCCTAGTACAGTGCACTGTGTGTGCCCAATGCCTGTAAATCCAATGCTGCTAGTGGGCTGCAGCACTGATTGTGCTTCTCACACAAGCAGCCTTGAAAAAGCTTCTCAGACCTGCCATTGTAGTGTCTGTGCGCAGTCTGGTACAGCTATGTCGACCTGGTAAGTGCATCCACTTGTCAGGCCCTAACCTTCCATTTTATTAAATGTGAGTCACCCCTAAGGAAGGCCCAAGGTACCCCTAGGGCAGAGCTCAGTGCATTTGAAAGAAAGGACATGTCCTGATGTGTGTAACATGTCCTGATAGTGAACTGCAATGAATTATGTTTTTCACTATTGAAAGGCTATCTGTCCCATAGGAACATCTTATAAATATAACTTCCTATTGGGACAAGATGGTAAGGTGAAGTTTAGTAGCCTGAACTCAGAATCTAAAGATGCATCTTTTAGTATGGATGATATTTACATCCTGTGTTTGAAAATACCACTTTTAGAAAGTAGTTATTTTCTTGCTTGGCCACCTGGTGTGCCTCTGCTGGTTTGTGGATTGACTCTCTCGCTTTGGAGGGACTGGTGTTGGGGATGTGCATTCACTGTAGACAGCCACTGGGGCGGTGAGGTGTGTCCTGCCTTACCTGGATGAGTCAGGGCTGAGCTGAATAGACCTGGGCTGCATTTAGAGAATGAGGGAGATTTCATTTCACCTGAATGGGCCTGGTCTGCCTTACACAATGCTGTCTCCCCTTCCTGCCAGGAAGCTGGACAAGAGAGGACAAAACTGGTTTCGACTGAGTACATAGCCTCTCTGCCACAAGAGAACAAAGAGAAATGGACTTTAAATATTGGGGCCCAGACCCCAGAACTTTAAAATACTTCTGGAATCAAGAGGAACCTCTGCCAAGGAGAAGAGCCAGTAAAGCTGAAGGAGAATTACTGCCACGTTGCTGTGTGCTGTCTGGGGTTGGCCTGCAGTGGCTGTTTTCTGCCAAGGAGAAGATAAAGACGTTGCTGTGTGTTGTGTCTCCTGCATAAAGAAGATCTCCAAGGGCTTGAAGTAGAGCTTGCCTCCTGATCAGAAGTCTCAGGGACACAAAGACTTCACCATCAGCTCCCCTGAACTTACTTGCTAGGAGTTCTGACCTGCCAAGAGGTGCCTGTTGCTGTGTTGGGCCTCTGGAGGTTGTTTCTGCTGTTGGGAGCTGGAAAAGAAATGCAACTACGAGAAGTGTGATGCATTCGCACCCGTTTCTGATGCAGCTCCACTGTGCCGCTGAAGAAACCGATGGTGTCTGCCCACGGCCGGAGAAACCGCTGCACGCCAAATTCCATGCACCAATCTCTGAAGTCCGAGATCACCACACTGATTCCGGTGTGATGCGGCTACAAGAACCAACACATTGTGAGACCGCAGTTAGATAGACCAACGCAGCACCATTGCTTCTGCATCGAGAACTGATGCAAACCCAATCCTCACACATCGCACCGGGTGGCAATCCTATTTCAACGCGGGGGCAGCAGTAAGAAACGGACACATCACCTCCGCTTCAGTAAGAAACCAGCACATCACCTCCCCTTCAGTAAGGAACAGACTAATCACCTCCCCTGCGTGGCAGTAAGGAACCAACGCATCACCTCCCCTGGAGTAAGGAACCGACGCATCACCTTCCCTGGGCATAAGGAACCACCACATCACCTTAGCTATGGGTGTTTTTGTTTATGATTGTGACGTATCCAAGGTACTCTGTGTAGAAAGTGTCCCATCAATAGGCCACTGTTGACAGAACTGTTTTTACCTTCTAAAAGTTACATTTTGATTACTCTATTGTGGATTGTTGTCATTTTGGTCTTGTTTAATTTAGATAAAGATTACATATTTTTCTAAACTGGTGTGGTGTCCATTTGTAGTGTTTTCACTGTATTACTGTATGTGTGCACACATGCTTTACACACTGCCTCTGAGATAAACCTGTCTGCTCGTGCCAAGCTACCAAGGAGGTGAGCAGGGGTTCTTTTAGAAGTGTATCCCCCTTACTCTGACTAGGAAGAAGGGTTCCTACTTGGACAAAGGTGCAAACCAATGCCAACTAGAGACCCCCATTTCTAGCACTATGGACCATGCAAATTCAGCCACATAAAAATGGATTCTTAATATCTCCTCAGCCACAATCTCAGAGCCTACATCAAATTCTGTACCCCAATTGGCCCTGTAAAAATATAGTCCACAGGATATCACAGCTACGGCCATTACAATATAGGAAAACACTGTGTTAACTTGATTTAAAGGGGCATTACGGTGGAGAAAAAAATCATTTATCTTTACTTAGTGGTGTGTCTCTAACAATCATCAACCAATAAGCATTCAAGAATGCTGACTTGGTTCATGGTATCAGCTGGAGTTTTGAGATGTATTATGACATCAGTCAGTCATCCTTCAAATGATGATGCTATAAGTGGAGAAATAGATGACAATAGACAGGGCTAAAACACGAAGCACTGAAGTTGGTCTTTTCGACAATTTTGAATAGATAAACAGATATACCGTTTTACACTTACCTACTGTTAGGCCTGGCATCTTTGGCGTGGTTTCCCCCTATCTTTTTGCCTCTACCTCCTGTATTTTTGATGCTGTGCTGGATTTCGTTTTTGCTGGTTTAGATGCTTTGGTCACTCTGCCACTGCTGATCAGTGCCAGAGTGTAAGTGCTCCCTATGTAAATTGGTATTCTGATTGGATATACATGTTTGGCATATTTGTATCGCCATGAAGTCCCTAGTAAAGTGCACTGGGTGTGCCCGGGCTGGTGATGACAAATGCTACTAGTGGGCCTGCAGCACTGATTGTGCCACCCACAGGAGTAGCTCTAAAATGGTGTCTCAGGCCTGCCACTGCAGTGCCTATGTGCAGTTTAGAAACTGCCATGTCCTCCTGGTCAGTGTCCCCACTGACCAGGCCTACCCTTCCCTTTTTGTGCACATCAGTCACCCCTATGGAAGGCCCAAGGTACCCCCCTGGGCAGGGTGCAGTGTATGTAAAAGGTAGAGCATGTACTAGTGCAGGTGACATGCTCTGATAGTGAATGGCAGCCATTTTCGTTTTTCACTATTGTAAGGCTATCTTGCTCCATAGATTAACACGGGGGATGCTGGCTACAGTGGCTTCCAGCATTTCTTCCCATAGGAACGAGATGGGACATAAGTGTCTAGTATCCCTGAACTTAATAACACATCTTTTAGGAAAGGTTGTTTTTAAATCCTGTGTTTGAGAACAGCACTTTTAGAAAGTTGCTGTTCTCTTGTCTGACCCTTCTGTGTGCCTTGGCCTGTTTGTGGATTGACTGTCTGGTTTGAGAGTGACAAAGGCTGGGGATGCCCCAGGAGGCTGGCTGAGTCAGCCCTAGGCTGAATTACTGCATTTGCAACTGGAGTGGTGGGAGGAGTTAACACCTGGGCCTGAATAGGGCTGTGCCTGCCTTCCACTATGCTGGCCCCACCTCCTGCTGGGCGGCTGACGACCCTGCTCCTCACTCTGAAAGGAAGAGGAGAAGCCAGCAAAACAAAGTACTCAGGAGACACCCAGAACTGGTTCAGACCGGGCTCAGGGCCCACTTGCACAAAGAGAACAAAGACTTTAAGGGGTATAAGTACAGGACCCCTGACAACAGAAAATTAGATTATCCTGGAATCAAGAAGGAACCTCTGCCAAGGAGGAAGCTGAAACTGAAGAACGAAGACTGTCCTGCTGTTGCTCTGCTGGACTGACCTGTTGCTTTGCTGCCAAGGAGAGGGGAAGGACTTTGCTGTTGAGCTGTGTCCCCTGTCTTAAAGGAATCTCCAAGGGCCTGAGTAGAGCTGGCTCCCTGTTCTGAAGTCCCAGGAACAAAAGGACTTCACCCCCAGCTTCCCTGAACTCTTCTGGGAGAGTTCTGTCCTTCCTAGAGTGCTTGATCCAGTTGTGGGGCCTCTGGACGTTTTACCTGTGCTGGGAAGCTTGAAACTAAGCTTGAGAGACTTTTGCAATTGAAAAGTGTTGCATCGCTCGCTTGCGGAGCGCATCCCCGACAGTGCGAGAAGTTTTCCCTCCACTACGAAAGTCGAGATCGTCGCAGCGCCTGACGCCGCTGCCAGAGCCGTCGCATCCTTCGTTTGCGGGACGCACCAGACCGGTGCGGGAAAGTCTAACATCGCTCCGAGTGTCGTCGCAGAGCCTGTCATCGCTGGGTGAGATCGCCGTACCGCTTGCTTGCAGGCCGCATCACGTCGCTGCGAGTGTCGTCGCAGAAACCATCGCCTCGAGGAGCTGCGAGAGAGAAGATCACTGCTGGTCCGCGCATCGTCGCCCCGGAGATCGTCGCAACTCCAAGGATCGTCGCATCGTGCCTTTTGCGAGGACAAACTTCCTACGGAACCTCCGCACCGGAATCCATACAAGTGGCCTTCCTCCCCATACAGACCGAATTCGTCGCAACATGCCCGCTGCTGCAGCGGGGTTGTCGCATCGCCTCCCCAGGGTCTCAGGAGCAACGCATCGCTTGTTTTCCACCGCACCAGCTTCTGCTTTTGGAACTTTGTCGCAACTAAAAGGTACTGTGAGAAAACGTGACGCAACTGTGAACTTTTCACGCATCTGTGGATTATTTTATCGCAAACCTTAAGAACTCTTTTGAAACCATATTCTTGAACTGTGTATGTTAGATTTTTGTTGTTTTGGTCTTGTGTAGTTTAGATTAAATACCTTTATTTTTCTAAACTGTTGTGGAGTAAGTTTGTGGTGTTTTCACTGTGTTACTGTGAGTGTTGGTACAAATACTTTACACATTGCCTCTGGTTAGCCTAGACTGCTCGTGCCAATCTACCTAGAGGGTGAGCAGGGGTTATCTCAGAGGGTTTCCTCCTTACCCTGACTAGAAGCAAGGGTCCCTATTTGGACAGTGGTACCTACCCCTGCCAACTAGAAACTCCCAGTTCTAACACCTACCTTATAATTAAAAAATGTTATAACAAAATAAAAACAAAACCAGTGAATATAGGCTTTGCAAGTAAGATCCTATGCCTCTGAGTACATTAATATGTACGATTGAACGGATGGCAGAGGAGTACTGAAAAAATCCTAAATTGTATAGCTACATGAGTGAGGGCTACAATAAAAGAGGCTCCAAGGTTCCCACAGTCAGGCTGATGGCTGTGAGGAAAGAGTAATTGATTCAGCGACCAGGCTAACTTTAACCACTCAGTCCCCTTACAGCCAGAGCAACGAAATGACTGACAGAATCAGTGGCTTAAGATGACACATGCCATGTTACAAGGGTCACACCAACCCAAAAGCAATCACCTATGCCTTCAAGATAGCTGACAAGTACCCAAAAAGCATTAACCTCTTCCGTGCTGCGCCGATTTCCCCCCGGTGCTGGACATTCCAGAACAGGGTGTGGTCGTGACGGAACCATTCCGTCATCAACACAGCTCAACCGTGACTGATGACGGAATGGGTCCGTCACAAGTATCGAAGGGGTTAAATGTTTTTCCTAGGTGAAGTCACAAGGACTACTTTGGGCTTTCCCAGGAATGCTTATCAACATTCATTCTTTACTAGGAGGCCAAGGCAGCATTGGAAAAATATGTATTTTGTTGAATTTCATGTTATTTTTAGAAGAATATATTTTTTTTAACTAAACACGGGGCTTGTTAGTTTTACCTGAAATTATGTAAAAGTAATGCATTTTCAAAGCAATAATTACTTTCATTTGCACGTTAGTTGCTTTGGTTAAACTGGTTAGTAGGCTCAGTGTGTACCACCGAAGTAGGGATTTCCATTAATACTTTCAGTGTATGTGTTTTCGCTTTTTTAAATAAAATAAAGTAATGTGCACATCATTATTGGAAGGGTATACTCAGATGTGAGTCCCTTGCTCATTGCACCATCAGGATTCAAGCAAGCCGGGCCGACGACGGCTGAAATGCCAGAAACCTGTCCCCGGAAGCTTGTTTCCTTCCCAGTGTAAGAACTGGCTTGGTAGTTTGGTTTGCCCTGTTCCCATCATGCACTGGGACAGGAACAGACTAATTTGCATATAGCCAGGTTCTGAACTGGGATGGTGCAGTGAGCTAAAAAAACGGTGATGGATTAAAACCATGATCTCTTGACTTGGTAAGAGTATTCTGCATCATTCAGAAACTCTGTCCATCACCACCCCCTTTTTCAAAATCCACATCATTATTTAGACCTTTAAAAATGCACATGCACAGGACAACGTTGAAAAACAAGCATTAAAAATACTGTACAATGGATTTGCAGATCCCTTATTATTAGGTGGCAGTTTAAGGCCTGAATGAAGCTGTTTCCAAATCCACCAGCTCTAAGTTGACATGGTAGACAGGAGTGATTTGAGAGAGCCTGCTGAAAATCATTGAGTCAGCCAGGAGAGACAGAGACAAATGGACTGCCCAACAAAGAAGGAAGGATTGCGATGAAGGCGCAGCAGGGTGATAAAAAGATGGAGCATCTTCTTTACTTGAAAAGTGAAAAGAGTAACACATCACAGTAGTTTTAATGTCTGTGTTATATTTTGGACACAAAATAGACATCAATAGAAAAGGTAAACCTTGCTCATGAATGACTAGCATAATAGCCTTCACCTCGCATCACCAAGGATTAAGGGGCCTCATTTATTAAAAGTGACGCATTGCTGCGTGAAAACAGCGATACGTCACTTTTCATTGCGCCCTCCTTGCGACACCAATGATGCATCATATTTACAGTATGACGCATCATGTTGCAAGGAGTTAGACACGTCAGTATTTCTGATGTATCTGTAGGCGCAAAAGTGACGCATTGCTGGAGTGTGTCACAAAAGTGACGCAACTCCAGCAATGTGTCCTTTCACATGGGGCAAGCCCCATGTGAAAGGGCCTGCGTCAGTCTTACGCCTGCTGTGAGGCAGGCACAAGATTTTGACGCATTTGAGTCCTAGAAGTGGCGCATTGAAATCTCATAGATTTCACTGCGTCACTTCCATGACCCTTCCTTGCGTCAATACGCCCCCCTTGCATAAATTATACCTGGCGCAGGTATAATGTGGCGCAGGGGTTTACAAAGTGACGCATCTACCTAGATGCGTCCCTTTGTAAATATGGCGCAACAAGGCGCATTTTTTACACCACCGGCGGCGTAAAAGTGACGCACAGCTTCATAAATGAGGCCCATGGTTTTTTTTACCATGTTATATAATACGAGGCACTATGCATGATCACGATTGCTGTTCTTCCTTACTTCAGAATGTCTCTGAGCACGGTGATGTTTCACCAACATTGAGCACTGTTGCATGCCATGCATCATTAATGTGTGCGCTGCCATGATTGGATAATAGTGAAAAGCAGAGAGTATTGGGTGGGTATTAGATCCTAGGAGTGACTGGGGGATCATCTGTATCGAAGCAGAGGGAGGAGAAAGCAGTGATCCTCAATTGACACCCAACACGTTTTTTCTTGTGTTATTAGTTTGTTTTTATTTAATTGTACTCTCAACATCATACATCACTGAGTACTGCCAGGCTTGGCTAATATTTGTTTACGACTGCCATCAACCTGTGAGAATAAACAGGTTTTTTTGGTAAGAAGGGAATGTGTGCGCTGGTGTGATTTATCACTTACATCAACCTTCTAGTCCACCGATCTTGAAAGTAGTTGGTGATGTCTACCCTGTGTGCCCTGCTTCCTGGTTACCTTGCTGCATCCTCTCCTAGAATGATGATGGACGGAGGAAGTCATTATTGGAGTCTCAATCGCCCAGATCAGTAAATCTTTCTTGCAGCAGTATTGAAGAACGAGACAACAGACAATTATCATGCAGGAAGTTTCTGGGGCATACTGAAGGACATCACCCCTTTTATGAATTCTTTGGAAACCTGCCTTCTTGCACTCCAAATGTGGGCTCCGGCATTAATCTGGCTTGCCTGTGTGCCACAATGTGTGTCACTTCCCTCGGTTTCACTGGATTAATGTAGGTTGATATAAGCCATGGACGAATGGCATGACCACTGTCACCTACCAAAGGGATGAGATATGTGTTGACGGTGGTCTCTTTGGATTGTCTGACAATTTGGAAATAAAGTGTATGCTATGACTTAAAAGCAGCCTACTTTTAATTCTATCTGGCAAAGTAGGCGTAAAGGCCATAGAGTGCAAACACATGAAAATCACGAGTACGCTCGGGGTATCATGCCTCTGTGTCAGTACTGAGTCACACCGCAGACTGTATATTGCGGGAATGCTGAATCTTCCTGTTTGTGCAATGGTAGTAAGTGTTACAGAATGGACAAATGAAATTTGCAATGTGTTTCATTCATTTAGGCTGTGGTGTGTGGTACCTAGGTGTCATGCAGTTTACCTGGTATGTTAGGAAATATTACGTGGGTGTGTTTTCTGGGAAATATGATAGTGTGGAAATTCCTAAATAGCCTGATTATGTCATTCTGTGAGATCTCTTGACACATCTACTAAGTGGCTGTGCCTTTCACTATAAGGATAGCACATGGCCTACCTTGACTGTGGGCATCTCTCAAGCACATCTATTAGGTCTAGGATAGCCTGCCCGCTTCACTTGGACCATTCACATATCTCTTCATGCACAGGGTAAAAGTGTGTGACTCTTACTCAATATCCCTGCCTGCTCCTCCTTTCAATGTCAGAGAACTGGGCACCTTTTTTATGGTTTGCACATGGTCTACCTCCTGCATCACTTTCATCATTATTTTATGTTTTTGTGACAATCTGCAATTTGCAATTATATCATAGTTATAGTTTGAGAGGCACTCTTTGAAATTCACTTTTTAACAATTGCTATTTTCTGACGCTTTTTTGTATTGTAATTTTTGATTTTCCATATAAAAGAGTGACATTTTTACAATTTGTAACTGATTTGCAAAATCACAAATTGTTTAGACATCAAGGCCCATTTTCCCATGACTATGCAATTTGGAACATTTACAGTCTGCGAAGTATAAAAAAAACTCTGCTGCGCAACGTGATTCTCCTCAAACGGCAGAGTGCGTTAGATAAATGCTGTTCACTGTGATTTTTCAGCACTGTGCAATCATCACAAACTACACCATGCACAGCGCAAGCGGGCGCTGCTTCCTTTCTGCTGCTCGAGTAGATTTTTTACCCGAGCAGCAGCTTTCTTAACGCCAATAAACAGGTTTCTCAACGCAAGCAGTCTCTGGCATATGCGACCACTCGCAATGAGAAATCCGACCACCTGTGTTGAGAAATCTCGCCGGGGGTTGATTTTCCTTGCTCGCTAACTTGACCTTGATAATCGCGAATGAAGAAAAATCTCGCTGGGAGGTGGATTTTCCTCGCTTGCGCTCACCAACTTGATGTTGACGGCCACGAGCGAAGAAAAAAACTCTGCTAAGCAGAGCAGAGTTTTTCGGAACTCCGCGTATCGTGGAGTGCGGAAAACTCCACAAACTCCGCGAGCACAGCAGAGTTCACCACCCGGGGTAAATTTAAAGACCGAGAATGACTATGAATTAATCAACTGCTTTTCTGGTGCAGTATTATATAAGTGCCCTAGGGCACCCAAATTACATTTAAGTCTGATTTCAGCAATGCAGGGCACTTTGGTATCAGAAGAAGCCATAGATGTTTGGTGGCCCCTTTGGTAATATAGTTTGCTCTGGTGCACATTTTGTGTTCGTGTGATTTCAAGGAAGAGTTCCTTCATTTGCATGGAAGCATGGCCCTATGCAAATGAGCAGGCCCGACAGGCTGTAGTGGGCATCAGGCGTTTCTGGGGTGGGGGGTGACTTTTACAGTGATGGGGACCGGTTTTGTTAACGGGGGCCAGTTGAACAGCGGTGCTGCAATAGCTGCCCCAAGTAACAGAAGCAGTAGTGCTTTAAACTTGAACCCCCTCCCTGGGCTGGTCTGACACAATTGCCACCTCTGCTTTGAGATTCCAATCCGGCCCTGCAAATGAGGGGAAAACTTTGAATTTATTCCTGTGCCATATTGCACATGGGGAGGAAATACCTTGAAGCTAGAGTCAAAGATGAGCACAGTTACTGCCCCCACGAGAGCGGCCTTTGGGGACGTGCGTGAATGCCATAGGGATACACAGATATGAACCCCATTCAGGCGTGTGCAGTCAGTCACACAGTGCAACCCACCTGCAATGGGATCCCTGCCAGCTCTTCTAAATGAGACTGGGCCTGCGGGCCTTGGAAGATGGGACACAGTTTCAAACGTCAGCTCTGTCTTTCAGCATTTCGCTCTCCCATGGCAGGTGTGAAGTGGGTGCCACTAGCTCAGACAGATACAGTGCCCCTGATAGTCCCCCGGATCCTTACAGGAGAGTGAAACCTCTGCCACCAGCTGGCCAAGTTACAGTGTGTTTCCGATTGACCCCTGGTGTTGACCCGGTTAGCAGTTGTCATTCTCTCACAAAATATGTCAAAATGGGATGTCCTTTTCAATCCAGCCTTTGTTTGTTGTTGGTTGTAGAAGTTTAAATGTGCATTGTATTCACTTACTCCATTGCCATCTCTTTCAGATGTATCCACATGGAAAGTTGTCAAGTGGCTTGTGTGATTTATGTATTGCTTGCCATCAGATCTGGCGGGAAGCTGTGTTCTCAGCACGCGACCAAAAAGCCAGCGACTTCCAAAAGATATTATTTTGAGATTGAAATGGAAGTCTGCTTTTCAAGTGTCTTTTGATTTCTGGCTATCCTGTACTGAATGGGAAAATCAGCGTGGAAGCTCGTGTTAAAATAATGGTACTGCACTTTAGCGGTAACTGGGCTCTCTCGGGCCACAATCTAGACGTGCTCTGTGAAATATGATCTAAATTGCCGTTCTTTTAGAAACGTTGCCATTACCTCCATTTTTTTGCAAATTGCAAGAGTAGTTGGGTTTCGAAACATTTCTGTCACTTGTCATTTCTGCAAATCTTCACTTGGATAGCAACCAGCAACTATACAGTAATACAGACTTCCGGATATTGTAATGCTCCGATTAGAAAGGAATGTCTGGGAAGAAGTTGTTTACATCTCAAGGGTATTAGCCGAATATTTGCCTAAGTGGTTTAGCAATTTCTTCAATTAAAGAACCTGCTGGGAAATAGCTCTTTTCTGGCCTTTAATGCAACACATCAACAGGAATTTGGAAAGGTGCATGTCAGGCCATCATTGATGAAAAAAATGTTACCATTTGAGTCGCTTGTAATGCTTTTACAATAGAGGTCATCAGAAGGACAAGTACACCAGCGTACATTTTACGGATTTTAAAGTTCAGTCAGAACAGTGTTAAGTACATGATTCTTGCTTTTAGTTTATTATGTGTTTAGACATCATCCTAGAGGCAGGTCCTCTGCATGAACCGCTCATATTCTGCCCACAGATCCCTGAGAAGGTTAGTTACTGGAAGAAAGAGGGGTATCTGTGCTGCTTCAGTCGTGCTCCTTTGGGGTCTCATTAGAAGCGCAGACCATGGCTTTACTCATTAGCGAGCAGACTTCCACTGTCCAGCAGCAAATTCAAGGATGCTCGCAGCTGATCTGGGCTCTCTGGCCCAGCAGGTGGCCTGGATGCAGCCAAAGAGTTTTCATAGAAGAGAAAAGTCAGCATCAAAGGAGGAGAAACAAAAAGACATCAAAAGTTCAAAAGCAAGACGAAGAATATCTTTTAGGTATGTTTGACAGAAAAGTTTCCCTTTATTACTCATTGAAGATATCAATCCAAGAACTAGACTGTAATTGGGAAAGTGAATGTCTCATACAAATACCCAATTACAGAATAGCCGTAACTGTTCTGGAGCACGGATTCCCATGATGTCATGATACAAAACGCTGACCTGCCCCCTGGCAAACAAGCAAAGCAGAAGAGAGTCACCTGGAGTAACTTGATGTAAGAAAGTAGCCTTCCGTTGTTAAGCTTCTCATTTAGGTAAATATCTTTTATATCAGGGGCAAATTGAAATGACTAGACCTGGGGCCTCATTACGAGTTGGGCAGTCTCAAGACCACTGAACCCGAGGTTGTTGTCCGAACTCGGCGATCCGGCCATCATATTATGAGTGCGGTGGTCAGACTGCAACACCGAGGGCACCTCCAAGATCCTGGATCCTGCGGTGCTGGAGTTATTCAAAGTGGAGAGGAATGGAGGTGATGCCGAGCCTGGCACAACTCCCCATAAGTGACTTGACATTCCACAAGCTTTTTCATGGTGGTGAAACCACCATGAAAAAGCTGGAAGAACGGCAAAGAGGGTGCCCCAAAAAGGACCCCTTTATGTGATGTGACTAGAGGACCCCTGTACATGCACAACATGGTGCATGCCAGCAGTGCACATACAAAAGTGCAGACGCACTGCTGCTGAGAAGAGAACTGTGGGTCTGTCTGTCTTCGCATTTGCATACTGAAACGGAGCATCAAAGGGGCTTTGAAAATTAGATTTTTACAGAAGCTGCCGCCTCATGGAACTAGTTTTTATAATGTTTAGAAAGTGTGACACCCACAGGGTTTTAATTTTCAGACTGAAACCACATGTCCCATAATGTAACCTGATACTTACTGGGGCCAATAAAAGAAGGACACAAAACAATATGGTGGTTTGGTTGGTAGTTGCACTTGCTTAGCTGGCAGCCTGTGATCAAGGATGTGAAATCCGAAACGCATTAGGCAAGAATGCAGGTTCCAGTAATTTCAATCTTCTGTCTTTCCCCGAGTTTTGATGTGCGTGTTACTTCGTCTTTCCTGGACAAGCTTATATAGAGATATGTAGATCTATATATTTCCAACAATCTCTTTTCTGTGAAGTAGACAAGGGCACACTGCGAAGTTTCCAGGAGAATCCTTTATTGTCCAACCGGCATGACTCGTTTCGGCGGTAAGCCTTTTTCCAATGCCTCTGATACAAAAGGTTATACTATTCACCTTTTTAAATGTACTCCTTTGTTCTCATTGGTGGGAGCATAGCTGACCTGAATTCATTGGAAAAGCATTCTTGCAGCACCTTCTCACGGACTGCAAATCCCATCATGCTTCCTTTCAGACTGGGAAAATGTCTCTTTCAACTCCGTTAAATTCTACACTTCTCATAGTGAGTGATGGCTGATTTGCACAAACATGGTCTTATTTGTAGATCTTTTCATCACCCATGCATCCATTATGGCATTAAAACAGTCTCCTGGCCCCCTACATCCAGCCACAAATGCCAAACTTGAGCATACCCGGAGAAGTGATACAGTGAACACGACTCATAGTGAACACGACTCTCCGTGAAGTCACTATGGCCAGGGACTGCCAGAGGACCCCCCCTTCCGTTAACAAACATTATTAACCAGGACATGAGAGGGATTTCTTTGGAGGCGGGGGCCCTTACAACACCCCGGCCGTATTTATTAAAACATACAAATAAATCAAAAAATTGAAATAAACAATATTTACACAATTACGCAGAAAACGTTACAATTGATATATACAGATATCAGATGGCTAACCTTAACATACTTCTAGTACAAGGTATTTCCTATCCGAAACTAACATATCAATCACATTATACAATATTTATTTTCTGCGTATCCTATTTGGGCCTATGGCAAGGTCTCTAACTGGTGTCAGATCCTTATCACTAAACCACTCCTTCCTGTCGGAGTGCGCATGCGCAGAGGGCCCGTTTACAGTGAGGGTATTTCTCCCCGCGGTTACCCCCGTACACCCTATTAACCATGCCCTTCTGTTAAAGTGTGCATGCGTAGAGGGCCCGCTTACCGTGAGGCAGACTCCCGCGCTCCAAGGCCTTTTAACCCCTCTTCGGCCAGGCCGAATCTAACCGGCCTGGCATTTGTCCCATAGTGACCCAGAAGTGATTAAATCACTTCGGGGTCACTCCGGGACCCAGGGTCCAATCTACATTTGAGGCGCGCCCGCCGCTTCATGGTGACGCGATGGGGGGGCGCACCCCAACAGCTATAGTGGGTAGCGGGTGGGGGCCGGTACGCCCCGCCATACCTGCGGCGGGGCTGATGTCGGCCCCGCCTTTCCTATACTGTTCTTTAGACAGCAGTACCTTGTTCTGTTTAGTTGCGGTGGTCCCGAGGCTTCAATCCCTTGGAATTAAATCGTTTCACTTTTGCCACTGATTGCCTCTGAACACATGTGGGGCAGGCCCCCTTTGTGTCACTGGCAGCACGCAAATATTTTCAACGATCTATTCTCTGTTAAGTAGACAAGGGGACACACCTGGGTTTCCAGAAGAATCCTTTTTTGTCCAACTGGCATGATGCATTTCGGCGGTAAGCCTTTTACCAATGCCTCTGCTACCAAAGGTTATACTGTTCACCTTTTTGAATGGGCTCCTTCGTTCTCATTGGTTAGAGCATAGCTGACCTGAATTAATTGGAAGAGCATTCTTGCAGCACCTTCTCACGGACTGCAAATCCCATTGTGCATCCTTTCAGACTGGGAAAATGTCTCTCTCAACTCCGCTAAGTACAATACTTCTCATAGTGAGTGCGTGCTAATTTGCACGAACATAGTCTTATTTGTAGATCTTTTCATCACCCCTGCTTCCATTATGGTAATAAAAGTCACCTGGCCCCCATCATCCACCCACAAAAGCCAAACTTGAGCATAGCCAGAGACGTGATACAGTGAACACGACTATCCGTGAAGTCACAGACTGTCTTTAGACAGCACTACCTTGCTCTGTTTAGCTGTGGCGGTCCCAAAGCTTCCAATCCCTTGGAATTAAATCGCTTCACTTTTGACACTGATTGCCTCTGAACACTTGTGGG
This sequence comes from Lissotriton helveticus, assembly GCF_964261635.1. Lineage (NCBI taxonomy): Eukaryota > Metazoa > Chordata > Amphibia > Caudata > Salamandridae > Lissotriton > Lissotriton helveticus. Next base: position 1,173,864,859 of record NC_136070.1, read on the forward strand.
GCAGGTCCCCTTTGTGTCACTGGCCGCAAACACATATTTTCAATGATCTCTTCTCTGTGAAGTAGACAAGGGGACACAGTGGGGTTTCCAGGAGAATCCTTTATTGTCCAACCGGCATGATGCGTTTCGGCGGGAAGCCTTTTACCAGTGCCTCTGATATCAAAGGTTATACTTCTCACCTTTTAAATGTGATCCTTCGTTCTCATCGTTTGGAGCATAGCTGACCTGAATTAATTGGAAGAGCATTCTTGCAGTGCCTTCTCACTGACTGCAAATCCCATCATGCATCCTTTCAGACTATATATATACATATTCACTGAAAAAACCATAGGTTATAGACCATATATAGTTAGGAATTAGCATTTACAAAACCTTGAAAATTCACTGAAAAAACCATAGGTTATAGACCATATATAGTTAGGAATTAGCATTTAAAAAACCTTATTTTACTCACACAAAACCATTGAAATTCCATATATAGTTAGTTGTACTAACTATATATCGCGCACCCGCAATCCACTGCTGATCATGTCACATATTACATCATTCATGACATGGTCAGTGACATCACTGATGACATCACTGATGACATCTCAAATGACATCACTGATGACATCACTGATGACATCTCAAGCGCGAACCGAGGCGCGAAGCGCAGTGACCCGGAAGCGATCCGGGGCGCGTTCCACAGCGCGTAACATAAGCGTAACAGGTCATGTGACTTGTTAATAAAACTTTTCTTTGGTTCATTTCACTTTTGGTTTCATAATGATGTAAGGCTAGGTCAGGTGACCTAAAAATAACACTTTTCATTGGTTTAGAACTATTGTTTTTCCCAAATGATGAAAACCCCTCCTTCTTTCCTCACTCTGACTTTCATCTTTGTGAGAGGAAGACCTTTTTTGATATTTGAGCAATGGCTTCATTGGTAGCTTCAGCTGGTGGACCCCCACCACCACCACCACCTCCTCATGGGAAGAGAGGACCACCTAAACAGTTCATCAGCAACACAGAGGAGGAAGAGGATGAACAAGAGGAAGAGGAGACAGAAGGACCACAGTTTTTACAAGAGGAGCCCCGGGTTTCTCATCGTAAAACCAGTTTTATTTGGCAGTTTTTTTCAATCCCTGAAGGGCAGAAGAAAGTTAATGCTAGATATGTGACGTGCCTCATATGTAAAGAGGCCTTATCTAGAGGCACCTTAAAGAAGTATAGCTTCGGCAACTACACCATGCATCGTCACATGAGCAGGTGGCATCCATTAAACTACAGCCGGGCAGAGATGCGTGACCTGCAGGACAACCCACCAACTCCTGTGGCCACGACATCAACACAGGTATCTTTGACAGGACCAGAGGCACGGGAAATCGTGCCAAACATTCAGGACAACTTTGTCCATATGAAGATTACCTGTTTGTATTGCGGTACATTACTGTCATGTGCCAATATGAGCATTACCTTAATCAACCGAGCTTATGAAAATCACAAGTGCTCTAAACGCCCCAGAAAGTAAATTTTTTTTTGCTCCTGTTGAGCCCTTTCCAATGCCTGTTTTTTGTTGTTTCCCCTCCCAAAAAACAAAAAAAACATAAAACTGTTCAAAAAATACAAAAAAAACAAAAAATGTTCAGAAAAATAAAAAAAATATATAAAACAACAAAAACATTAAAAAAAAAATCTTTTCAGAACTACCTCCCCTTTCAAAAAAAATTGCTAGAATGTTTAGCACTCTGGCAAGCTGTATTTCTTTTGGTTCGCTTCCTGGTTCGCTCACCGGTACGCGAACCGGGAGCGAACCAAAAAAATTAAAAAAAAAAAAGAAGAGTAAGTATAAGGGAAGTAAACAGAGAGTAATGTTAAAACAAAGACAGCTATAGGGTCTAAACCAGAGATACTGTTTAATAGATTTATTTACCGAAGAAAAGAGGGAAGAGGATATAATTGTGAAAAACAAAATAGATAAGGAAGTGAAAGAAAAAAAAGAGAGTAGAACAATAACAAAGAAGAGTTTCTTAGAGAATATGAGTGAATGTTCAAAATAAGATTAAAACATGTGGAATAACAGAGAGAAAAAACAGAAAGCAGAAAAGAAGAAGTAACAGAAAAAGAATTATTGAAACAGCAAAGAAATGTAAATAACATAGGGCCATATTATCAACATAGGCAATAAAAGTTTTGCAGCTTTTATCGGCAGAAATGTGTCGCTTAAGCCGCTTTTGCGGCAGAAAACTGCCGCTAAAACCACTTTTGCAGCAGTTTTCTGCCGATAAAAACAGCAATAATTTTATTGGCTGTGTTCATAATATGCCCCTTAGTGTGCTTCAACTACACAGAAAAGCATAATGAACAAGTAGTGAAAGAGTGATCAGTCAAAGACACTAAGAGTAATAGAGACGGAGTGAGTGAACAAGAGTGAGGAACTATGAGAAGAGAGGGACTGAGAAAAGGAGTGGAAGGAGTAGAGTAAGTAGGTAATAGAGAAAGGAATGAGGGAAGTAGCAAAGGCAGCAAACTGAGGGTTAAAGAAATGAAGCTGTGGAACTAATAGTAGGTGAATGTGATAGAAATGTAACGAAAAGAGTACAAAACATTTACCTTATAATTGTCGTTAACTTACTCACTTGTAATTTTTATACTTTCAATCTGTGAAAGAGATAACAAACATTTGAAAAATATTAAAACATGTATTTAAAAATTAGAAAAGACAAGGGAAAAGATTGAAGGACAAACAGTTTTTCAACAACTTTGACACTTACAGAAGCTTCTGCTTCTCCAGGCCCCCTACACAGTCCTAAAGATATACATTTTAAACTAACAGTATCTTGATGCAGATGAAGTGAGGCCTATCTTGGAACATGGTGCATCTTTTGCACTGCTGTTGTCTCACAAAAGTGACGCAATGGCAGCGCAAAAGAGGTGCACAATCATCATAAAACTGTTCCTAACATTTTAAATGATTGTTTCAGGATGGCAATAAGGTGTGTCCTATCCAGACGTTTGTTTCAGGTGAGGCCTACTCAGGGTTGCAGATCAAATTTAGACTTGTTCAAGAGTACAGAGGAGATAATACATGTGCAGGCCAACCAATAAAGTTCAGACTTCCTCTGTTTCCCTGGACAGGCCTAAACTTCATCTGCACAATGTGATTCGTAATGTTAGGAAACACAGGTAATGTATTTGAAAAACGTGCAATTTCTTTTGCTCATTTCACAATCACATCACTTGTGTTTCCTTTGGTTAGGTATCTCATTGTACAGATGTAGTCCAGCATATGAAAGAGTACGCACTGCATGCAACAACTTTGACACTTACTGAAGCCTCAGCTTCTCCATACCCCCTACACAGTCCTAATTATATACATTTTAAACTGACGGTATCTTGCTGGAAATGAACTGAGGCCTATCTTGCAACATGGTGCATCTTTTACACAAAAGTGACAAAAGAGGCACACAGCCTTCATAAAACTGCCCTTAACATTTTAAATAATTGTTTCTAGATGCTGATAAGGTGTAACCTATCCACAGATTTGTTCAGGTAAGTCCTACTCAGGGTTGCAGATGAAATTTAGGATTGTTGAAGAGTATAGAGGAGATAATACATGTGAAGGCCTACCAATGAAGTAAGTCATGTCCACTTCACTCTTGAACAAAGGCCAGACCTCTTCTGTGTCCGTGGACAGACCTACACTTCATCTGCACAATGTCATTCGTAAACTTAGGAAACACAGGTGATGTAATTGAAAAATGTGGAGTTTCTTTTGCTCATTTCACAATCACATCACCTATGTTGCCTTTGCTTAGGTATCTCATAGTGCAGATGTAGTCCAGCATATGAAACAGTACCCAGAAATGCACACTGCATGCAACAACTTTGACACTTACAAAAGCTTCAGCTTCTGCATGCCCCCTACACAGTGCTAATTATATACATTTCAAACTCATGGTATCTTGCTGGAGATGAACTGAAACCTATCTTGCAACATGGTGCATCTTTTACACAAAACTGACCCACAGTGGCGCAAAAGAGGCGCACGACCATCATAAATCTGATCCTAACATTTTAAATGATTGTTTCAAGATGCCGATAAGGTGTAACCTATCCACAGATTTGTTTCAGGTAAGTCCTACTCAGGGTTGCAGATGAAATTTAGGTTTGTTGAAGAATACAGAGGAGATAATACATGTGCAGACCTACCAACGAAGTAAGTCATGTCCACTGCACTGTTGAACAAATGTCAGACCTCCTCTGTCTCCTGGAACAGGCCTAAACCTCATCTACACAATGTGATGTGTAATGTTAGGAAACACAGGTAATATAATTGAAAAACGTGCAATTTTTTTTGCTCATTCCACAATCATATCACCTGTGTTTCCTTTGCTTAAGTATCTCATTGTGGGAATGTAGTCTATCATATGAAAGACTACGTAGAATGTGAGCACTGTATGCAACAACTTTGACACTTACAGAAGCCTCTCCTTGTCCATGCCTCCTACACAGTTCTAAATGTACATCATAAATGCAAACAGTACAGAATTAATTATACATGTTAAATGGTTTATTTTTGCTGTTCTCAGAATGTATCAAATTTCACTAACAGTGACTTGAAGGTATTCATCATATAACAGCGGGGGAAAAAAAACACAATCAAAATGATTGTGTTTAAAAAAACCATACAACATAACAAATCAGAATTCAGAACTCCTTAAAGTTAACTTACTTTCCATGACGTCGAAGGATGTCCTATGAACAGCTTACACTCTGTTGTGCTGTTATTACTTTCAGCCCGCCACTTTCTGAAAGAAAACCTCCATCGTTTTGAAAAATATGTTACATACAATAAATGACTTCTCGCTCTCTACCACACGTTTCCACAAGGCCAAATCATGTAAGAGCCATTTATAACTCTTGGAATTCTTGTAAGCCAATCCCGTCATTTTATATTTCCGCAACTTTCAGAATTAAAATGTTGAAGATCATTTACACAATCCTGGACTACTAATATCTTACCCTTCTTGCTCACTCATGTTCTACATTTCCTATGACACTGATACTGCTTACAGTGGTGTACAGTCATAATATCGAGTCAATTATTTCGACTGGACAGAATATCGAGTAAAAAATATAGAATGGACATAATATCGACTAGACATAATATAGACAACAAAAATATCGACTAGAGAAAATTAATATCGAATAGAATGGACATAATATCGAATCAAAAATATAGAATGGACATAATATCGACTAGACATAATATAGACAACAAAAATATCGAATTTAAGGTAAGTTAATAATAATTTTTATTTTTTGTGTAATATAAGTCTGTAGCGGGTTGTGGGTTTATAGGGGAATAGGGTGGGAAGTAATTTAATTCTAATTAATTAAATATGTTAATTTATTTATTGATATATATTTAGAATTAATTGTTAATTAATTATTAATTGGTAATTAATTAAAATATAATTGGTAATTAATTATAATTGATTAATTGATAAATATTTTAATTTTAGTAATTTATTTTCTGTAGCGGGTTGTGGGTTTATAGGGGAATAGGGTGGGAAGTAATTTAATTATAATTAATTAAATATGTTAATTTATTTATTGATAATAATTTAGAATTAATTGTTAATTAATTATTAATTGGTAATTAATTAAAATATAATTGGTAATTAATTATAATTGATTAATTGATAAATATTTTAATTTTAGTAATTTATTTTCTGTAGCGGGTTGTGGGTTTATAGGGGAATAGGGTGGGAAGTAATTTAATTATAATTAATTAAATATGTTAATTTATTTATTGATATTTTTAAAAAATTAATTGTTAATTAATTATTAATTGGTAATTAATTAAAATATTATTGGTAATTAATTATAATTGATTAATTGATAAATATTTTAATTTTAGAGTTCAGGGTCAGTTGTCAGTTTTTGGGTAAAGGGGTATTTTTAGGGTTCAGGGTCAGTTTTCAGTTTTTGGGTAAAGGGGTATTTTTAGGGTTCAGGGTCAGTTTTCAGTTTTTGGGGTAAAGGGGTATTTTTTGGGTTCAGGGTCAGTTTTCAGTTTGTAGGTAAAGGGGTATTTTTAGGGTTCAGGGTCAGTTTTCAGTTTTTGGGTAAAGGGGTATTTTTAGGGTTCAGGGTCAGTTTTCAGTTTTTGGGTAAAGGGGTATTTTTAGGGTTCAGGGTCAGTTTTCAGTGTTTGGGTAAAGGGGTATTTTTAGGGTTCAGGGTCAGTTTTCAGTTTTTGGGGTAAAGGGGTATTTTTAGGGTTCAGGGTCAGTTTTCAGTTTGTAGGTAAAGGGGTATTTTTAGGGTTCAGGGTCAGTTTTCAGTTTTTGGGTAAAGGGGTATTTTTAGGGTTCAGGGTCAGTTTTCAGTTTTTGGGGTAAAGGGGTATTTTTAGGGTTCAGGGTCAGTTTTCAGTTTGTAGGTAAAGGGGTATTTTTAGGGTTCAGGGTCAGTTTTCAGTTTTTGGGTAAAGGGGTATTTTTAGGGTTCAGGGTCAGTTTTCAGTTTTTGGGGTAAAGGGGTATTTTTAGGGTTCAGGGTCAGTTTTCAGTTTGTAGGTAAAGGGGTATTTTTAGGGTTCAGGGTCAGTTTTCAGTTTTTGGGTAAAGGGGTATTTTTAGGGTTCAGGGTCAGTTTTCAGTTTTCGGGTAAAGGGGTATTTTTAGGGTTCAGGGTCAGTTTTCAGTTTATGGGTAAAGGGGTATTTTTAGGGTTCAGGGTCAGTTTTGGGTTTTTGGGGTACAGGGGTACTTTGTAAAAATAAGGTAAAATTACATTTAAATTACATTTATTTAATAAAATTAAATTATATTAAATTATATTATAATATTTTTTATTAATTTATATTCAAAAAATTATTATATACTTACCAATACTTATGTTGTAATGGTATGCGTTGTAAAGGTATATGCGTTGTAAAATCTTGCGTTGTAAATGTATGCGTTGTAAAAGTTTTTGCGTTGTAAAAGTTTTGTTGTAATGGTAGGCGTTGTAAAAGTATGCGTTGTAACGTCATACATCCCTGGAGTGGGAATAGTAATTTTAACCTCTACGCTATCCAGCGCTTTCCCTACTGTTGCACCCACTGGAGTGGGAGTAGTAAATTTTACCTCTACGCTATCCAACACTTTTGCTAATGTTGAACTCACTATAGTTGTAACAATAAATTTTAAACATTTTCTAAAATGTTATATATGTTTATTTAATAATATGTTTAAATATATATATATATATATATATATATATATATATATATATATATATATATATATATATATATATATATATATATATATATATATATATATATATATATATGTGTGTGTGTCATTTTTGGTGATATAATTTTTTTAATTATATAAATTATTTATTAAAATTATATTTTTTTAATAATTATTTCTAAGTTTATATTAAATATATTTATTACTATATTAGTTTTAACTTACTTTTAAGACATTTTAAAAAATCGATATTTTGACAGTCTATATTTTTGTAAGTCGATATTTTGGAGTCGATATTTTGGTACTTACCTGTTTGAAGATAGGGAGTCGATATTTTGTCAATCGATATTTTTGACTCGATATTTGTGTATCTCGATATTTGTGTCGTCGATATTATGTCAGTGATCCGCTTACTATGAAGCAGACTTACACTACCTCTATGACTACTACAATTATTTAATTCTCTACATCACTTTTAATCACAAAGCAATATAAAACAGTAGACAGCATTGCAGACTTACATTCCCTCTACTCCATGTTTTGATTGGCTGCTTGAATTAGCTTATAAAAAGAAATCGTTTTTCTGAACTCATTCAAAGTGCAGTTATTTTTCCATGACGTCCAGTGTTATGGTAAGAAGTTATGTCTCTGTACTACACTTATCCTCAAGGCCAAATCGTGTAGGAGCCATTAGAACTTCTTGACATTCCTCAGAGCACATCCCGAGATTCTTTCCCTAAAATTTGGGTTTTAAAAACACCAGGTAAGAATTTGTAAGGTCATACGGCAATTTTTTTGTGAAAATTAAAACAGAATCGTTGCAGAATGACCAGCCATTTCTAGACTTTAAATAAGCTGTGTAATGTCCTGATGTTATTGAAGGACCGTCATGATATATAATTGCTGCAGTTACAAAAGTCCTTCCTGATATTGACAACTGTGAAGCCACAACATTTTTAATTAAAGTTGTCAATTTTGTTCCATCAGGCCTACATCGTTGGAACATTAAAATGACATACTGGCCATATGTTCGTATAAATAATGTTGACATCATTTCAGATTTACATTGGCTACACTCCATGTTGTGATCAGCTGCTTTTACTAGCTTATTAAAAGATACTGATTTACTGTCTGGCAAAGTTAAATATATAAATCTTTCTGAGTCTACACTAGTAGTACTTGATACCCCACAGTTCTCGCAGTCATGCTGCCATTGATAAGAAAGCCCAAACAGCTGATCTACATCTACACCTTCAGCATGCAATACATCAAGTATATACATTAAAAACTCCTGACAATCTTGCTGAATATTTTGAGAGAATTGTGTTTGACCTGAACATCTGTCTAACAGATTTCGAATTTCAGACACACTTTCTATTTTTGTTCTATCAGTGCTACATTTCTCTAACACAGAATTTAACAAACTGCAAAATCTTTGATCAGAATTGACCACAATCTCTTCTTTTACATTTTCTAGAGAAAACAAAACATTAACCACTACATTAGCATAGCAGTTGACACCAGAACTGTTTTCAAATTGAAAACCAACAACATCTTCAACAGAATCCTTTTTGTTTCTGCTTATAATTTCAGGTTCATCGACTTTTCGTCTTTTTGCTACAACCTCCCTAGTATTGGTCACATTTCTTCGTTTCCGGCCTTTCACACGTTTCTCAAACAAAGGATATTGAGGCAAATGTGGCGCATACTCTCTTCTTAACCTATTGTATTCCTTAACACAATCTAGATCCGCACAAATGTTTGTGACATCACACTCAATCAAGTACAATCCCGATAAAGTTCTAACTCGTGACAATGCCACATATGCCATACCCTCCTTGAACACAGAACTGCCAATATTCACCAATGCACTGTCTACACTTAAACCTTGCGATTTATGGATTGTCACCGCATATGCCAAGCAAACAGGAAACTGCTTACGGCGAACATATAAGTCTTTTACAAGCAAAAATCTAGCAGAACAACGACCAATTAGCTGTACTTCCTCAATGCCATCAAATTTAATTTTTAAAAATTCAATTCCATCTCTATTTCTGTATTTCACAAAATCAACAACATTACCCATTGATCCATTTACCAGACCTCTTTCAACATGTAAATTCCTTCTTAAAATTATACGGCAGTTTAAGCACACATTCAGAGTCTTTTCAAAACCTGCAGTTTTAGATATAGTCTTCTCTAATGAATCCAATTTTGTTTTCAAATTCTCAGACAAAATAATTGTTGATCCCATATGCTCTACTCTGTCAATAGCTTCCAGTTTCACAATCTCTTGCTTTTCTAAATGCAACATTTTGTTGTTGAAGATGGCACATTCTGCAAGAGTTGGCATCAAACATATTCCAGATTTCTTCTCAGTAATTTTCTGAAAAATATTCTCAGGCACAACATCTTGTTCTGGATATAAATTTGACAGTAATCGTGCATGTAAAGCTTCTTTCCCATGCTCGGTCACTTTTCCAATTCTAACATCTTGTAGAATATTCTTGTAAACTTCATCCTTCGCCTGACGCATATTTTCATGCAGTTCAGCATAATTGAAGTTTAACCATATATTGACGTTGCCAATGCTCCCTAGGCACTTCCTGGTATCTTCATGCGTGAGCATTTTGAACACAGGTTGTCCTTTCACTGGTGTCAGCTGCAGAAGATCTCCGAAAACAATGATGTGTTTGCCTCCAAATAACACATCATACTCTGTTTTGAGAACTTCTTGCATTCTCAAATGTACAAAGGCAAGCATGACATTGGAAACCATGCTTACTTCGTCAATGATAAGAAGTTTCATTTTCCTCAAGATTCTTGAAACTTCACAACAAGCATCTCCAGATAGCTTGTGATATTGTAATTTGTTGTCATGCTCCACTGGCAGCATCAGTAAACGATGTAAAGTAATCCCTTTAATGTTATGTGCTGCCAGTCCAGTTGGAGCGGTGACAACACAAGACAGCGATGACTCAGTCCTTTCCTGCAAATAACATGAAATTGCTTTAATGAGGAAACTTTTTCCAGTTCCCGCTTCTCCACTCACGTACAGTCGGACAGGCTTCAACGACGTACATGAGCACTCTTTCTTCTCATGACTTAATCCATGATCAATTTGCTTGGTAACTTCGTCATATATTTTCCTCTGCTCAACGTTGAGTTGTCTTTCCAAGTCTTCTAAGTTAACTGCATCCTCCTGAGCATGTGCCATGGCTCTTTCCACTTCATTCATGGCAGTGGCAGCTTAATTTTCGATAACAGGTCCTCCTAGTGGATCCTGACTCAATGAAGCAGAACTCTGACTGTCCTGAGAACTGTCTCTGGCAATCTCGGCTGCAATCGTTGCTTCCTGCTCGATTTCCGCATTCAACATTTCTACATATTTAGGAAAAGCAGGACATTCTATGGTCTCCTTGGCGGCAGTGAAAGAATCTTCGTAACAGAGGAAATCTCCAAGCAGTTCCTCTTCTGCACGCCAAGGCTTGAAAAGTTGCAAAAGTGCTAAATAGAAAAACTCCTTTTTTTCAGGAGATTCGCCACTCAATTTTCGATGGTTTACCAAGTGGCATTTTCTTTGCTTGACCAGACATCCCTCACTTCCAATTACAGCATACACTCCATTCTCAGTATCTTCTTTGATGTTCCTCTTGAATATGTAATTTTGTAGAACCTCATACAGACAAACATTCTCGAGGTGACTGCTTCGATTTGGATAATATGTATCCAACATGTTGGTCTTCAAAATGTCGGTACTGTTTGGCTCCTTTTCCGCCAAATACTCAATTTCCCGCACAGGTTTCAGAACTCGATTACGTGTTGCAGCAAGACCAAGACTCGCCCAAACGATACTCCTAGATTTGGCATAGAGACTTGCTGAAGACAACCGGTCAGAACATTCGTAAGCTCCGATTTCTCGATGCGACAACATCTTCAGACTGAAACTGTACAACTTCTTACTGAGGCTCTTTTCATGGGAAATGTCCTCCCACATATCCTTCAATTCTGTCTTTTCTTTTTTGGTGATGTAAGATGTCACATACCGAGCCACAGCCATACAGTTATCAGCCACAAACTGTATATCCATGTTAGCATTCCACATGGACAAAATCACTGGGTTGTAGTCGTTGATGTACTTGGACTCTTCGTTCCTCTTCAAATTGTATGTGTTTTTAGGTGATTTCTTCATCACATTATGTCGCAGCGAAGACATCAAACTGTTTACTCTTCCTTTAGAAATCACCGGTCGTGGAAAGCCGAAACGACATTTGGTGTAGAACTTGTCCTTGTTTCGGAATTTACGACGACAGTACTTTCCACAACGATGGCTTTGGAAACGTAGAACTTTTTATCTTAGGCTTTTCTTCTCCTTTGCGTTTGGAACAGCACACGTAGAATACTGTTGTATGAAACTCATCACTGAGTCTTCTGGATCTGTTCCAAATTTAGGTGCATCCTTGATCCACAACAGCATATGTATGTGAGGAGCACCTCTTGCTTGGTACTCCTTTCTCCAGAAGAAATCCAACACCTCTCCAAGAGGTGGATTCTTCTTATTCATGATGAAAGACATCATAGCTTCAAATCTATGATTGAAGTACCGGCATACATTGACTGGATCCAAAGAGCACAGTTCTCCGGGTGTCTTGAATTCGATGTTTTCGATGTTTCCATTTGCCTCTCGTAGAAATTCAAGTAAGTCTTCCCAGCCATACTCGGCACAGCTCAGAGTGAGGAACCATGTGGGAGTTCCTAAGTTCCTCAGCATACATTTTAAATCACCATGACGACGGTACCAGTACTCATTAGTACCACGCTGACACGCCATGAGATTAATCAGGTGAGAATCCAAAATACTGTCTTGGACATTGACTTTATCCATAAAGTCACTTGCCGAGATGTTTTGCATGTGTATACCACTTTTCAAGATGTGGTTCACTGCATATGACAGTCCAGACAGATCGCTTTCAAACAGGAGATGAAACAAATAGGGAATACATTGTCGAAACCTAGCATCTCCTGCATACAATCGCAAAGTCCGGTATTCAGAAGCAGGAATTTGATGAGGTCGCTCATCATATCTTCCTCCCTGACCTGTTGGAAAAAGCTGTGGGAAACACCGAGCTTCCAAACTTTCCTCCCAAACACTAATGGGACTCCCTTTGGCTTGTTTCATTTGAAACAACTCAATAGCATTCCCCATGACTTCCTTGGAATGCCAAGGATGAACACTATAATGTTCATATATTTCTTCACAAGTAGAGGGTTCTACTTTCTCAATTTGACCAGCACACAAATCGCTATCCTCTTCCTCACTTACTTCCTCTTCTGCAACATATATATTCTTATAGTACTTATTATTTTTTTTCAAATACAATGTTGCCTTTTTGACTTTCCTAACATCCACTAAATCTTGCCATATTTTCTTATTCTTTGTCAGAACCCCATTAACTAAGATAACCAGAGGGTCCTCTTCCACTTTTTCTACTCCAATTGTGTTAATGTTTTTCTTCAAATCTAGAGGCAAATAAACAACTCTTCCCTTTAATCCTCTCTGTAAATCTGATGGAGGCAATTTCCCTGTCTTTGGCTCCATTCTTACAATAGCCTGAAAGGGATGGATACTTTGAATCAAAATAGATTCATAAGTATTTAAATCCTTCAATTCAGAAGGAATCTCAACCAATTCCAGATTATTATGAACTGCTCTAGCAGGCATCTGGTTTTGATTTAATTTGCTACAACAATAAGTACACACACGTTGATCCGATCCCAAATCAAAACAATTTTCTACCATCAAGTATGTTGTGAAATCCTTCCATTCACTATTATTTTCCCTTTCACTTTTTGCATATAAATCCACTAACTTAGTCTGATTCTTATAATAAGTGTGTCAACAACACACACAAGTGAAATTAGGCCTCTCACTTGATTTCACCTGAAACGTCGCAATTTCCCTCTGAAAATTATCTGTACTGGAAACCTGTACACTATCTTCCACATTACCCTCTTCTTCTTGGTCAATTTCAACATTCTCCTCTTTACTTCCAAAGTAACAAAACTCAATTTCTTCACAAATATTCTTCATATCTATTTCAGAACCATGCAAAAGAGCAGCGCATAATTGTTTAAGCATAATTGCTGGACTCTTAGCATAATACAACATTCTAACTAATTTCCTCACTTTATCATGATGCACTGCTAGCATCCTGAAATGATGAAAAACACTCTGGCATACTCTCCTGGAAAGACAAGCCAGTGAATGACCATGCAAACCTGTCACTTCTCTCACTCTGCAAGGATCTAATTCTTGCAACAACTTCATTTTCTGCTTCAAACTTTTCTTATTAAATGTCCGTACAAAATCACAAAGCAAATTGATGGAATCCTGTCGCACACTGCAAATACTACTACACTTCCAGGTGTACACAGGACCCTTAGGACGTCTTCCTAAAACCTCATTACCTAACACCTCTTCTGTCTCTGTTGTCACAAGTTTTTCTTTTTCAACTGGACAACCATCTTTCACTTCATAAGCTCGACCACTGGTGTCAACTGCATGCACCAAATCATTATCCTGGAAATAACTCTCCTCATTAAAAAATGCCTCACAACTTGAACTATGCATCCATTCTCCGGAAAAAACTTCACAAAAATTACTACGATTAACTATTCTCTTCCATCTACTATTTCTTTTGAAATCATAAATTGCCTTGTTTAGCTTCCTAATTCTATTGATTATCAAAATAAATAACTTACGTTTAATTTCAAATGCCTGATCAATAACTTTCTCAACTTTTTTTTTCTCTTATAAAAAACCACTTTCTGTTGACCTTTCTTAATATTTTTTAACAAATTGCCAATTATCCTGTTGCGGAACATTCGTTTACGAATGTCCCTAAACTGTTGTTTCCTTCTACTATCATGCACAGAGTTATCTCTTGCTCTAGCAGTAACATTTTTGATTGGCCTTTCCTTTCCGTTTAAATTGCTTCTCTTTTTCTGGACTGAAACATTTTCTGTAGTAATACTTTTTTTACTACAAATATTTCTTATGAATGTTTTTGTGGTCTTACCCGGTGCTTTCTTGGTGACTTGACAAGTTTTTTTGGTAGAGGACTGCTACATTATTTCATGGACCTGCTGTCTTTGACGTTTTGCAGCCTTTCTAAGTCTATCCTTGGTTGGCATGCTGAAATCTTGAAATGATCTGCAGTTGAATCTGTGGTAAAATATAATAAAAAATGTTATTAACCACTATTACCAAACAGTAAATCAATAACAGTCATCAAAAACACACTACTTCACATTTTTACATAGAATATTTTTTAGTGCTTGGCAAATTTAGAATACAGAAATAGCAGAAAAGAAATGGAATTCATATTCATTTTACCTGTGCTGTTTTATATGTGAATCTGATCTAATTTTATTGAAGACACTACACATAACCTGTTTTTGAAGGTGTCTTTATTTTTAAATGAAACGGTTTACATTTTTACTTTTCATTTATTATAAATTTTTATATGTTTATAGTTCCATAGGCTCAAGCACGTCAGCTTCCCACCCTATATCATACAATTCTGACAAATCGGCATCCTCATCATTTTCCTCATCATCCTCAGAATTTAAATCATCCAAGGGATCGACTTCCACTGACGTTTCAATTACAAGTTCAATGATAATGTCATAATCAACTGATTGCTGATTGTCACTCATGGTTGATGTTGTCGTTATCTTTAAAGAAAGAGAACAACAATGAGATGTTGCAGAGTAAGAGACAAATCTCAGAGATTATAATAGTAAAATTGTTCAACAAGAGTAACATTTTGCAGCTATTATTTAGCCATGTCCAGCGATGCTGAGGAAGTGAAGCCTATGTCCAAGTTTTCAGTGAACATGACTCATCTCTTCTTAACCTTGGATAAGCCTCACCGACTCTGTGTCCCCTGCTCATACTTAAATGTACAGGGGCAGATTTATGCTAAATGGCGCATCCCCACGGATGCACCAGTTAATGTGCACCGCTGCTCTGCCAGCCATAGTGTGCCGAATTTACAATATGGAGCACCATTGAGCAAAAACAGCACAGATGCGTCACACATCTGTGCCACAAAAGCAGCACATTGCAGGAATCACGTCATAAGTGCGACATGTCTACTGCAATGCACAGGAGGAACCCTCACATTGCATGGTGCATCACTTCTTATGCCTGTTTCAAACAGGCATAAGCATTTGATTCAGCAATGCTATAAACTGACTCAGTGAAATCTTCTAAATTTCACTGTGTTAGTTTTACAGGGCTTTCTTGCAAATTAATGCATACCTTGCAACAAAACACCTATATGAAAACTGACGCAGGTTTCATGTGGCACAGGACTTTACAGCATGACACATCTGCCTAGATGCATCAATTTTTAAATATGTCGCCACATAGCAAATCTTTTGCACCACCGCTGCGTCACAAAAGTGACGCACAGCAGCGCAAAAGAGGCACACGGCTATCATAAATCTGTCCCTAACATGTTAAATGATTGATTCAGGATGACGATAAGGTGTGGCCTATCTAGAGGTTTGTTTAAGGTGAGTTCTACTCAGGGTTGCAGATCAAATTTACGCTTGTTGAAGAATACAGAGGAGATAATACATGTGAAGGCCTACCAATGAAGTAAGTCACGTGCACTTCACTCTTGAACAAAGGCCAGACATATTTTGTGTCCGTGGACAGACCTTAACTTCATCTGCACAATGTCATTCGTAAACTTAAGAAACACAGGTGATGTAATTGAAAAATGTGGACTTTCTTTTCCTCATTTTACAATTACATCACCTGTGTTTCCTTTGCTTAGGTACCTCATAGTGCAGATGGAGTCTAGCATATCAAAGAGTACACAGAAGTTGAGCAGTGTATACAACAATTTTCACATTTACAGAAGACTCAGCTTCTTATCTTCTTGGAGATGAAGTGAGGCCTGTCTTGCAACATGGTGCATCTTTTGCATCACTGCTGCATCGGTTTCATGTGGCACAGGTTTTTTACAGCATGACACATCTGCCTAGATGCATCAATTTGTAATTTTGTCGCCACATAGCAAATCTTTTGCACCGCCACTGCGTCACAAAAGTGACGCACAGTGGCGCAAAAGAGGCATACACCTATCATAAATCTGTCCCTAGCATTTTAAATGATTAATTCAGGATGACGATAAGGTTTAGCCTATCCAGAGGTTTGTTTAAGGTGCATGAAGCTCTAGCAGTACATATCCAGAAATGTAATTGATTTCAAAAAACGTTTTTAAACACAACATATAAATCAATTGTATACCTACATTCATGGGGAAATGACTTAAAATGAAATTAAAATCGTTTGTGAGGAAAAGGAATGCTTTTAAAATTTATGACTAGGAAATAATGGTGTCTGCTTCTTCATTTCATTTCTCTTCAGCATTTTTGGGTCACTTTTAACATGGCTATGTAACTCAAAGACTCAAAATCTAAATTTGCCAAGCACAGGTGCGAGCATATTTACAAGGAATTTGCACCACGGGGAAAGGACTTAAATTAAAATGGGAAAAATAACATCAGAGACACTCAAATGCCTTATAAAGAAGCAGACACCATTATTTCCTTGTCATAAATTTTAAAAGCATTCCTTTTTCTCAAAAACGATTTTCAAGTCATAATTTGAAAACACTGCACAGCTCCTATGCACAAAAACACCCTGTCAGTACTAATACTTCACATTTTCTCCAATTACAATTTCTCAAAGAAACATAATCTATTTGTAAAACACTTGAGACAAAGCAACATTTTAAAAACTCAACTTTCTTCATAATTTTCTCCTTAAAACACACTATTCTCTATCTAAATTAAATAAATCTTTTCTCACCTTAGCAAATACTTTATGAGTTTCAAAACAGTCTCAGAAATACACCAATTTGTCTTCAGCAGAACAAAGGGTATGCACACCAGAGGCTGCAGCTATAGAAAGCACAGAAATGCTGTAATTCATCACACATATCTCTCATGTCACCCAATCAAAACTCTTCCCTCACTTTTTTCAAATCAAAACCCTTCCCCCCTCTGCCCTCTCTGCCTTTTTTGCATAGCAACCACCTCCTGGAAGACCTCTGGTGTTTGCAAGTTCACACAACAATGTTTCAATTGAACTCTGAACTCTCAGTGCACCTGCATATCCAGTGCAATCTTTCATTTAATGATTTTTTATTGACCATTCAAAATACATCTTTCAAAGAACTCATCCATGCACCCTAACTTTCTGTTTTCAGCAATCAAAATCCACCAATCACTGTTACTGCTTCATTAACACAGAAACTCCACAGTTTTTTTCATTTTAAACTCTTATTTTTTCAACTGCCATTTCATTGCCACACTTCATGCGACTGCAGCAGAACCTTCTCTCACCATGTTTTCTGTCTGGATTGTTGGACATAGTTACATCTATTGGGCTCAGAGGTATGCTGAGAACAGAAATTTACCTAACCTCAATTTACAAGATGTGGAAATTAAGTGGTTTGGCCACAGAGGATTAAAATGTCACCAATTGATACCATTGGTGAAAACCTTTATGCATTTGCCAAAACCTGACCTGTTAATTGTGCACTGTGGAGGTAATGATTTGGGCACTTTGACTGGGGTAGGTCTGGAAATGCTTTTAAAGGACACCTTTGAACAATTAATGGCACTTTTTACTCAAACTGCCTTGGTATATTCAAATATATGCCAAGGACAGAATTGGAGGTGGTCGAACCAATTTTGTCCACAAATTGAGAAGTTGAGGAAGCATGTAAACAAATCTGTTTCAGCTTACATGAGAGACCATGGAATGGGCTCCATGTACAACAATAACTTGCGTTACTACATGCAAGATATCTACAGAGGAGATGGAGTTCACTTCTCAGATGAAGGGAACAGAGTTTTCATTCTGAATTTAAGACTGTGCATTGGTACCTACTTATAAGTACCTAAATGTACCATAAACCCAAAAGCTCTTCTCAGAGCTACCCTACATCTGATCACTCACAATTATTATTTTACTCTAACTTTTTTCACTAATTTTCAACAAAGTACGCTCCCCCGAGCGCTACCCGGTACGCGAGCCGGAAGCTAACCGCGCGAAATTTTTAAAAAAAATGTGGTTTTTTTCGCACATATGGGCCTCCTCAGCCATCCTCAGAAAACCTAGGGGGTCAAAATACGTCTACCGTGTCCCCTTCTACCCATTCTGAACATTATGTGCCCTCCATCTTGTATCTTAATTCGACCGAAACACAAAATGGTGGACTCCCGTAACGCTTCAGGTTCGCGTACCGGGGCGCTCGCCAGTTCGCGTACTGGGGCGCTCCCCGGGAAGCGCTCCATCAAAAAAGGTGGGAAAGTAATTTACAGAAAAATGGCTGGAGACACTTTCACCAAATATAGATTAGCTCATACTACATACCAATCCCTACCATTTTCTAAGCATGGGCGGATTTTGCGGATCCACGATTCACGGATTTGCGGATTCACGGATCGTGGATCCGCAAAATCCGCGGATTATGCGGATCGGCGGATTTGGGGGCGGGGCTTCCTCGAGTGTGTGGGCGGGGCCAAACGGACGGGGCTTCCATGCGAGCGCACATGCCGCTTGTGTGTATAACAGGTCAGAGACCGATCAGAGCAGCAGATTAAGAGACAGAAGCTCGGGCGGGGCCAAACGGACGGGGCTTCCATGAGAGCGCACATGCCGCTTGTGTGTATAAAAGGTCAGAGACCGATCAGAGCAGCAGATTAAGAGACAGAAGCCCCTGGTCACAGGAACAGCACGGGGATTCCGCTCGTCAAAGTCAAAGATGCAAATGCCTCTGGCCAGCATCACTGCGGATTTTCGATGGTATATTTGGGAACAAGGCACACCTGCCCAGCCTCCACAACGCTCACGATTATTTATTTTTGGGCTGATGAATGAGTCACTGCATTTGCGCTTCAACTAGGGCACATGCTTTATTGATATCTGCAAGTGTTTCCTGTTGAGGTTTATTTTTTGTCCCAGGACCGTCGTGCCCGAATGAACCCTGCCCTTCATATTTATTCAAGAAGACACCACCATTTAAATAATTTACGATGGCGCCGGCAAGCTGCCAGCGCCATCCTGCAAAAGTTACTTAATTAGCTTCAACAGGAAGCTCCAACTGATAAAATAAAGCAGGCGCTCGAGCCCCTGCTTTATCTTATCTGTTAGAGCTTCCTGTCGAAGCTAATTAAGTAACCATTTGAGGATGGCGCTGGCAGCTTGCCGGCGCCATCGTAAATTATGTTAGGCTTGAACTTTTGACCGCAAAATCCGCTCCGATCGCGGATTGCGGATTCTCGGTAAATTCGCGAGAGTTCGCGGATCGCGGATTTACCGAAAATCCGCAAAATCCGCGATCGGAGCGGATTTTGCGCTCATGCTTACCATTTTCACAAATTTGATTGAAATTCCATTTAGCCATTTAGCCTGTAGACCTTTCTAAATACCGTGAGGTAAATTACTTCACAGAACACATCTGAAGTGTTGGAATTGACAACCAATGAAAATGTTACTTTCATTTTCTAATTTTTTTACCTGACATTTGATTCGTTATATACCTGAATATATTTAAAGGAAGAGAAGGGAACACAGCCATTTTGACTACTACTTCCTGGTGTACATTTCAATTGGATTTTCACTAATCACTTCAACTTCTTTGTAAAGGTAAGTTGTTATTTTAAAAACCGAAGTATATTGTGCACTATAAGTTAATATGGTAAACTTTTTCTGATAGTTATATACTATCCCTCTGTAGTAGTTATAGATTTAGATAGACTTCTCTGTTATAGTTATGGATGGAGTTAGGTTTCTCTTGTATAATTATGAATTTACTTACGTTAAATCACATACACTTTTTTATATTCCTACTTCCACTCTGATACTATACACTGCCCAAAGATAAATTCACTGATAAAAACTGCCTATCTAAAATTAATCCCAACAGTGCCCTATCTGTACTAACATATTTTTTTTTATCCAAATTTCAGGCAAAATGGAAGGCGAACAGAAAGTTTCATTTCAAATTGTCCTGCAAGAGAGCAACCAAGAAATAATTGATCCAAATTATATAGAATTTATGGATGAAACTTGGGACCAAGAACTACTGCAATGTGTGCAAGCAGTAGATGTCCTCCTTCAAAATGAGGACATTTTACACACTCAAACATTACAAGCTATGTTCAATGAAAATAACGACATTTCAGACAGTGAAATGTTAGACATTTTATTAAATTTTGAAACACAATCACAATAATAAATAATTGCTTAAAAAATAAAGAAATTAAAAAATAATCAACAAAACAAACAATCAATTAACATACAATATTAGAAAAGTCTATCATTCTTTTTTCCTTTTAGTACGCTTCCCAGAACGCTTCCTGGTTCGCGGACCGGGCGCTCCCCATGCAAAAAAACAATTTTTTTTTTTTTGCCCTGCGGGGCCCTTTTAAAGCCTCTACATCAAACCTAGGGGGTCAGGGAGGATCTACTATGCCCCCTTATGGTCATTTGCCCCTTCGCTTTGGCCTCCTCTTGTCTCTCGATCCTACCGAGAGACAAGATGGCGGCCGCTACGGACTGTTTGGAATGTTTACAGACACCGGAGAGCCAATCAGCTTGACTACGCGAAGTTCCGTTACGCGTCAAGTACGCGAACCGGAGCGCTGCCCAGAGCGCGCTTACAGATATATATCTTTTTTTGAACGTTAATTTCTCAAAATTCACTGGAGCACATATATTGAGACCTAGCAAAGGCACATCGGGCTACGAGTCCCTACAATTTTGCCAAGTTTCGTGCAAATCCATTCAGCCGTTCGGGCTAAAAGTGAGGCCAACCGCCCTATCGAAATTAACATGGGAAAAATGCGTTTTGGGACTCCCCTTTTTTCTCGGCCCCCCCTTGACGAACCCCCCCAAATTTTCAGGGGCTGCTCAGAAACAAAATGTTCCATTTTCCTGAAAATGTCAGCCAATTCCGTCCACAAACGCCAAAGTTATTAGACATAGAATTTTCAAAAATCCCATAGAGAAAAAATCCTAACTATATATACCTACTGGCGACCGCCAGTAGGTAATATATATATATATATATATATATATATATATATATATATATATATACACATTTAACAAAATCATCATGAAACATATTTTATTATAAATATTACCAATTACCAAACATATATACAATTGACAAAAATATATAAGTGTATTTAAGAAGTTAACATAAACAGATAAAATGAGTTTTATTTATTACGGTACACCAAAATATAGAAATATTATACACATATACGTTAAATAACATACAAACAATATTTTAACAATTAAAACAAATGCAAAAATAATATTAACAGAAACAAAAAACATTAATTTAACAAGTATTATAATTATTATTTAAAATAATATAGTAAAAAATAAAAAAGATAATATACCATTTTTTTTTTTTTTTTTTTTAAAACCTTTATTGTACAGAAAAGGCTCACAAATACGGGCCTACAACCCAGCGGCCCGGCCACCACAAGTAAGGAGCATAGTCAACAGTATAGAAACGCATACAGAATATCACAACAAATCATACAGGAAATAAGGGCTAAAAGCCATACAGCAACCAGCAGGGGCAGGATACGAGAAGGTTCATTTTCTAATATAGAAATGGTTATGACAGGATAATAACAGGTAGGAAGTCTCGGAGGGCCGTGGTGGGCCGCGAACAAGCCGCGGTAGGAGATACAGGATAACTCAATAATGACAAACACATATCGGTAAAGGCAGAATAGGAGTCTCGCCAGTAAAACAGTGGCAACCGCCGTTCAGCGCCCACCCACCACAACAAGAACGTATCATATCAAACAAAGTCGAAAAAAGCTTATCAAATAAAGCCCTCCGTCACACAATCCAGGGAATAAGGAAAAACCCCCCCACGAGAGGGGGGAGGAAGGGAGGAAAAAGAGGGAGAAGGGGACAAAAGGCGAAAGGAAGAACGCCACCTCAAGCACGCGCCCTATGGCAAACGAGGCCGGAAACCACAAATCGGTATACAGAACCAGTAGTAACCGGAGCAAAATTACGTAGTGAGCCAAAGTCACAGTAAGACCAAACGGCTAGCGCATCAAAAATAACCCACCCAGGGGGACACATGCTGAGACCGCGTCCCGAAAAAGAGGACACACAAGAGCCATAGAACCAAAAAAGTAAGAAAAATGAGGGGAGAAAAAACCCCCAAAGAAATGACAGACCCCCCCCCACCCCGCAAGCCCACCCTGCACCCCTGCAGAAGGCTATGGCCTACCCCCCAGCAGCGTGCCTGTCGCCCTAATCAGAACCCGAAATATAGAAGAGCTAAAGCAAGATGGAACCATAAAGACAAAAAAGGGGGGAAAAGAAGGAATAAGGGAGGAAAGAACACGGGAGAGGGCCCTAAAACAGAATCATAGGCTCCCACCCTCCCGTCCGAAACATCAGTGTCCACGGGAAGACAAAGATTCTAAGGATACAGGCCAGGAATAAGACAAAAATCTGACATGGTCATACCGTACCAATCGACCATCCAGCCATTACAAAACAACAGTCCACAAAGGCAAGATCGTCTCATCCCTGTCCTCGTTTTTCCAAATCTGTAGCAGTCCGCCTCACGAAGAACCAGTCCACGAGGAACAGGAGGCAGAGAACAGGGAGGTCAAACTTCAATCCGCAGAAGATGTTTCGTGTACAACTCGGATGATCCGGAACAGTCAGAAACCATTGTACACAATGCAGGCACAGTTCCGAAGATGATCTGAGGAAAGCCGACCCAGCGGAGTCAGCACAGGATCTACGTTCGGCCATTCGAGGAGATGAAGAACAGGAAGAACCACCAAGACCGGCCCGGACAGGACCCGGCCCACCGACCCACAGCACAGGAGAGGACACATCACGATGGAGGGCAGCGGAACTCTGCATATCCGCAGAAACGGCAGCCACCGGGTCCATAATTTCCAGGATAGTTCCAGCCGCACCCAGCAGCGACGTAGCCTCACGCGCCAGGGGGGGCTCAAACGGCCCAGCGAGACGAGCCTCCTCCAGGTTAACAGCGGGTGCGGCCACAGGAGTACCCCAGGAGCGCAGGGCGGCGAGGATGTCGGCAAGTGTAGGAACACCTTTACAGTATCCGGCTTCTGTGCCACATCGTGGACCACCGCCGCCCATCTCGGCCCGGCTGAGATATACAGGGTCGGCCGCCATCTTGGAAGCCCGGCGGGGTCGCAGCGATCCTCGACCCCCGACCGGGCCGCAGCAAGACAAACGGAATTTAGTCAACCACCAGCAGAGGCACGTCCAGAGCAGGAAGGGGGGCCACAAGAAGAAGGAGGATTGCCGGCCCCCCAATGCCACCGGCCCCGTTCTCCGAGTCCGGGCGGAGGCACTCAAAATGGCCGGACCGGAGAACAAAGGGGGGGACAAGCCACATTTACGGTCAGCCCCATCAACAGAAGGCAGCGCCTCCACCCCAGGCCGCGGGACCGCCTGATCAGGCCAGAAAGCCGCAACCGGCCTCTCTGCACAACCGCCTCGTCGGCCGAGCCCACTGCGCCATCAAGGGCCGGCCATAGCGTAGCGCCCCGTCCGGGCGCCGCCGAGGAGACTCAGGCCAGTCCGCTCCGGAGGCCCCGAAGCGAGCGAAGGCACAGTTCCGGAACCACGGCACCCAGAGACAACCGGAACAGACGGTAAGTGCCTATAAATCGCCGTAGATCCACAGCGTAGCAGAAATTGTCTTCCCGGGGCAGGATAAAAGCAGGATTTATGTTTCGAACAGGAAAGTAGACGGAGCCGAGCTAAAGCGCGGCCATCTCGGACGCGAGCTTGGCTCCTCCCCAATATACCATTTTTAAATAAAAGTTTTTAAAAAAATTAAACAAAAACCATAAAAATGATATAATCAACTCTTACCAACATTATGGAAACTGTTGGACTTCTGAAGGGTTTGAATTACTATTCCACTCCAATTTAAGCAACAGTAGTTAAATGATTGTACTTCTGTGGGGTTAGAGTCATTATTCCCAATCCACTCTAAGAAAGAGTAGGGAAAATGCAAGCTTTTCAAGGGGTTAGATTTACTACTCCTTCATCCATCGAAGCAACAGTGAAGAGGGTGTTGGACTGTGTAGGGGTTAGATTTACAATCCCTCCTCCAGTTTAAGCAACAGTAGTGAAAATGTTGGACTTCGGCAGGGTTATATTTAGTAATCCCACTCAAGTCTAAGCAATGTAGGGAAAGTGTTTGATTTTGGAGGAGTTAGATTTACTATTTCCAATCCAATGTATGCAACAGTAGGGAAAGTGTTGGACATCAGAGAGGGTAAATATACTATTCCCAACCAAGTCTGAGGGCCTTATTACAAGTTTGGTGGTCCGTGGACTACTGTACCAGCAGTGGAGGTCCGACCACAATGAGCTCGGTAGGTTCAACCGCCGTATTACGAGTTGGGAGTTTTGCCTGTGCAGAGACCGTGGCTGGATCACTGGCACAGCCAGCACACCACCAACCACCAGGACCCCAGTCAGGTGAAGGCAGCCTCCATAGGGCAGTACAGAGATCCAGCCTCACCATTCCTATTATGAGTTCGAGGTTGGGCCGCCCCCTAAAGGTCAGTGGAGACGAAGGATTTTGGCTGGATACTCACCCCTTTCCAGTTCTTTCTAGCAGATTTCAATGTGGATCACTTTCTCCTGGTCTCTCCTAAATAGGAGCATCTTCAACCGAAGCAACACGACCCCCTCTGCTGCGATGCGTAGGTAAGTGCCCTTTATAGCATATACCCATTGCCGGGACTGCATACATATGGGTCAGACTCCGGCAATGGTTAGATGAATCCTTCATATGTGTGCATTCGACAGATAAACTGTCGAAATGTACAAACATGCATCGATATCTATGGTAAAAACATTGCCCACCACTGCAAGACTGCCACAGCCACCCCCGGGCCCTGCGGTCAACTCGGAATATGGTGGTCGGAAGACCACCAGTGCTGTGGGCTCTGGTGGCCGTGGACCTGGTCCTTATGTGATCACACCACCAAACTTGTAATACAGCGCTAAGTAACAATATGGAATGTGTTGGACTTTGAATGTGGTGCATTTACTATTCATACTCCAGTGTGAGCAACAGTAGGGAAAGTGTTGAACCTCAGCAATTACACTTACTATTCCCACTCCAATACGTAATAAAGAACAACCTTAAAAATAATACCTCCACTTTAACCAATTTAACTCTAATTTACCCATCAGTAGGGAAAGAGTTTGACATTGGAGAGGTAAAATTTGCTCTTTCCACTCCATTCTAAGCAATGGTACGGAATGTATTGGATTTCAGAGGGGTTGGATTTACTATTACCACTCAAGTCTAACCAATAGTAGTGAAAGCGGTGGACTTCTGAGGTGTTAGCTTTACTATTCTCACTCCTTTCTAAACAACATTAGAAAAAGTGTTGTAGTTTGGAGGGGTTAAATTGACTATTCCCACTCCAATCTATTCACCAGTATGGAACGTGAAGAGGCTACATTTGCTATTCCCACTTCAGTTTAAGCAATTGTAGAGAAAGTGTTGGACTTTGGAGGGGTTCAATTTGCTTTTCCCACCCCATTCTAAGTAACAAGAGGGAAGGTGTTGAACTTCAAATGGGTTAGATTTATTATTCCTACTGCAGACTAAGCAACATTAGAGTAAGTGTTGGAGTTCAGAAGGGTTACATTTACTATTTCCACTCCAGTTTAAGCAAGAGTAGGGAAAGTGCTCGACGTCAGAGGGTTTAAATGTATTTAATATGTCCACTCCAATGTGCGCAACTGTAGGTAACAAGGGCTAAAGTTAGTAAGAGATGCATATCCCATTGGGACTCATGTTTATTAAAACCAAAAAAAACACTGAAATACCTAACAATAATACGTTTTCAAATCATATCTTATATAAAAATGTATAAAATATACACTTAAAAAAATAAATTAGAGTACAAAATAGTTTTAAATAAAAATGATTTAAAAAGTAATTCACTAACCTTCATACAACCAAAAAAAAACCATTTATCTAAAAATATATTAAAAAATTTAATTGAAGATATTGCTTAAATACAACAATTAAAAAAGTTTAGAAATATTCATTTTAAAACATACAGCCATACATAAATAAATACAAATAATAATCTAAATAATAAACATAATGAAACATATGCATAATGAATTATGAATACATTCATGATGAAGATTATCAAATGATTAAAAAAAACATTTTCAATCACTTACCAACCTTTTGTCCTACAAACTAAACAAATTGCTATTAAAATATAAATTACTAAAAACAATATACAAATAAAACTATACATTAGACTGTACAAATGAAACTTAAATAAATAAAATAACAATTAAACAACTAAACAAATAAAATACTTATTAATCAAATACATGTTTATTTTACAATAAAAAATGAATTAACATATAAATTAAATTAACTAATATTTAGTTACATTCCCACCCTGTTTCCATGCAAACCCAACTACTCAAATATACATTTCTAACACAAATTGAAAATGAAATACAACATTTAAATTAACAAATTAAAGTAATGAACAATTAAACGATTTACCACCATACATTATTAATAAAATATTTAACTAACAATAAAAAGCAACATTGAAATGAAATGAATTCTAATTTAATCTAATAAATCAACTTATTCATCAATAAACCTACGAACCTGCCTTTTCATGATAAATTACTAATTAAGTTAAAATATATGCATATGCATATACATTTAACATTTCAAACAATATTTTAAAAATGTAACAAATTATATACTAATTTATTTATTAAAGACAAGAATAGCATTTATATACAAATTCATTTATTAAATACGCAACTTTTGTTATAACTATATGAAAGTGAACAATATTAAATATGGGAATATTCTTCAAAAGGATAATATAAACCAAGAGCAACAATATTCGTATCTAAGATATTCTGTTTAATGATGGTTTAGTAGTCAAAATATTTGTATTATTATTTTTATTTTCTAAGGGTACTTAACACTATGACTATTAGGGGAGGGTGGTATTCCCCACGCACTGTAGAGTCGACGGGTCACCTTGGTTTCCTGTCCTCTCTAGAATACCTGATGGCACCCCCGCCCCGTCCAGCAGTGGAATAAGCCCTGTATATGTCTGAGGTGGGGGCAGGGGGTCAAATGTGGCCACAGCCCTTAAGCTCAAGATCCACGCTGAAAGGGTTAAACGGTACACGAGATGGAACACAACTGCGCACTCAACGCACGGCGCGCTGCGTCACTCGGGCAAACCGGTTTCACGTGTTGTACCCCCAATAAATATGTGCCAGTAACCTGGCACAGCCCCTGGTGAACCACGCAGGAGACAACAGGCCGAGACAAGAGATAACCCTTTAACTCCCTGCCCATCTGCCCGGGGTCGTTGACTTTCCACCGAACATTATCCCTATCAGCAGGGTGTCTGATCGCCGACCCCATCTGAACGCTGACAAACAGACCCGCTCAGACTCTTCTTGACAGGCCGGACCTCACAGCCTAGAAGCTATGCTTGTCCATCGCACCACCCCCTTTAAATAACATAGCAATATGCCCTCTCTATACACCTGCCCACCAACATATTGAATACCCTCTGCCAGGAATACACAACGGCAGAACCATAAATAACAATAAATATACAGTCAAACAGTTTAATGACTCCCTGTAGATGTGTGCAAATGCAGGGATGGTGGTCTGTTAGGGATTAAAGATCACTATCTGTACATCTGTTTTCCCAAACAGGATAATTTTTTAATATATACTTTAAAGCAGTGCCTCTCCATTAAAGAGACTGAAGCTGCTTAAGGGGAAGAGAATGTTGTTGTTATTGTTATTGTTATTTTGGATTTGTATCGCGCCCAATCACCTGCAGGTCTCTAGGCGCTCGGAAATCGGTGGTAAGAACAATAACTTGGCAATCACAGAATAAAAGGTATCCACTGGCCTATATAGCACTCATGATTCTTCTGAACAGCAGTGTTTTTAGCACCTTTCTAAACCGTAGGAGGTTCCCTTCCCTGCGCAGCGTCTCAGGTAGCATGTTCCATAACTGGGGGACTAACACAGAGAAGGCTCTCCCTCCCTTGGTTACAAGTTTGTACCGGGGACAGACCAATAACTGAGAATCTGAGGATCTAAGAATTCTCATTGGACTGTACACCACCAAGCAATCTTTAATGTAGGCGGGTGCCAGACCGTAGATTGCCTTGTGAGCTGTGCACAGATTCTTAAATTCCACTCGCTCTTTGATAGGGAGCCAGTGCAGGCTCTGTAACAGGGGAGATGCTTTAGTTCGTCTTGGGAGCCTGAAAATGAGTCGTGCAGCGTCGTTCATGACGACCTGTAGCCTATTGGTCAGGGTTTTCGGCAGGCCGAGATAGAGAGCATTACCGTAATCTATCCTTGAGATAACAGTGGCTGCTACGATTGAGCGCATCATGGATTGAGAAAGGACGGGAGCTAGCTTCCGTAGCTGTCGGATGATATTAGTGCAGCTTCCCACCACAGAAGAGATCTGACTGGCCATTGATAGATCACAGTCCAGTTTGATCCCCAAGCTCTTTACATTCAAGCTAGGTTTTGGAGCCGGGCCTAACTCCGCAGGCCAGTAGAGGTCACACCATGGTGAGGTAGTAGATGGAATCACCAATACCTCGGTCTTATCTGGATTGATTTTCAAAAGATTTTCCGTCATCCATTGTACAGTGTACCTCAAGATATTCAGGGCTTGGAGTTGTGCGGCGCTTGTGTTATCGACACTCAGCAACAGCTGCGTGTCGTCCGCATAGTTAAATACTCTACAGCCCATGCTTGCCAAGGAAGCAATCAGAGGTTGCAGGTAGAGATTGAATAGAAGTGGGGACAGGGCCGAGCCCTGAGGCACCCCACATTCTAAAGTCCCCACCTCGGATGTTTCGTCCCCCAGTTGTATCCTTTGGGTCCTTCCCAAGAGGAAGGATTGCAACCATCTGAAGGCCAGGCCTTTGATCCCGAAGTCACTCAATCTATCCAGAAGCAGGGCATGGCTGACGGTATCGAACGCCGCTGAAAGATCTAACAAAATCAGGGCGCTCGGTTTCTTACAGTCAGCCATGCCTCTCAAATCATCCAACACCGAGAGCATCACCAGCTCGGTGCTGTGATGAGCTCGGAACCCTGCCTGTCGTTCATGAAGTAGATGGTGAGACTCTAGGTACATGGACAAGGATTTTAATACATGCTGTTCCAGTATTTTTGAGAGGAATGGCAACTGAGAGATAGGCCTGTAGTTCTTTAGCACTGCGGGGTCTGCGCCCGATTTCTTCAGTAGAGGTCTTACACGTGCTTCCTTAAGTTCAGCTGGTAGATACCCTGTTTCCAAGGATCTGTTGAGGAGGGAGATGATACATTCCTCCAGTAAGGGGCGAGCTACCCGAAAGACACTAGGTGGACACGGGTCTGCTGGGGAGCCGGATTTGATTCTACCCATCAACTGCTCCAGACTCAATATATCAATCTCTGGAAACAGTGCGATAGTACAGTCAGCCGGTTTATGAGAGGCTATAGGTATAGCCATCCCATTTGCCATGCCACTCTTTATTTCCTGGATAATGGTTCTCACTTTCTCCAAGAAGTATCCCTGGAAGATGTTGCAGTTTATGGGAGACTGGGAGCTTTCGGGTTTTTTGCTCAGCTCCGACAACATCTTAAAGGTCTCTTTCTGGACATTAGCTGCCTTACTTAGGCGGGACTCATAATATTCTACTTTAGCTAGAGCAATAGACTTTTTATATAGGTGAAGAGAGTTTCGGTAGAGGTTCCTAGCTGTGTCCTGCTTGGTTTTTCTCCATCCTCTTTCCAACGCTCTAAGCTTCCTTTTATGGTCCCTCAATGATGGCGTAAACCATGGAGCCCCTTTGCCAGGTCCCTTTATTAGCTGTGTTCTTATTGGTGCTATCTGATCAATAGCCTGAGTCAGGCTCCGCGTCAAATCCGCGTATTCCCGGTCCAAACTACGTCCCGGGCCCAAAGACTGATCCATTGGCGAGAGCACCTTGGTCAGGGTTATCAAATCAACCTCTGCCCATTTACGGGTTCTCCTAACTTCCGGCGATAAGTTATTTATGTGGCCGTTAATGCGTACCTCGCAGGATACTAAATGTTGGTCAGACCATATGCATGGGGCAACGTCTTTAAGGGCCGCATTTGGGTCTGTGGTCCACACGAGGTCAAGAACATGACCTTTGATGTGTGTGGGAACCTCCACCAGTTGTTTGAAGCTTAGAGCTGACATCATGGTGTCCAATTGGCGCATAGGCAGGTCCCAATGGGACTTATCCCAATGTAGATTAAAGTCTCCTGTTACTAAGATTTTCGTATATCGGGTACATAAGTCCGACATAATGGGACCAAAAAGATCATAGAAAAGTGGGGTTGAGTTAGGTGGGCGATACACTGATAGCACCACCCAGCAAGAGTTATTCAAGGTGACCTTTACCCCAAGTAAATCAGCTAGATCGACTGTCTCTGATAGCAGTCTTTCCACTAGCAGAGCCTTTTTACAAAGGACCGCTACCCCCCCCCCGTGCACCTCCTGGGCGGTTATGCCACATAGCATCATAGCCGCTAGGGAGAGCGGCAATGATGTCAGGCATCGAGTTCTCGCCCATCCAAGTCTCTGAAAGGGTCAATATATCTATATCGTTGTCCTGAAGCAGATTGTAAACTTCCACATGGTGGCAGTGGAGCGAGCGGGTATTTAGGCTAGCTATTTTCAGTGTAGAGCACAGCCCTGAGGGGGTCCCATTATGGGGGAGAGATATTGCGTACTTCCTAAGTTTCATCAGGGTTACATGATCCAGGCGTAGCTCACCTTTATCCAACTTACGCAGCTCCTCCTCCGAGTAGGTACGCCGTTGGCCAGAAGTCCCCGGGCCCGTCCGTGCGCTGACGGGCGCAGACGGGTGGACTCTGGCGTGACTCCGGCGATGCTCTGGCGAGCCCGCCGCGCGTGCCCGCTGCGCGTCAGCATGACTGGCTTAAGTACCGGGCAAGCGTCCTTGTGACGACTAGACCGCTCCAATCCTTAGCCCTCACTCAAGATGTCCGCCGTTCTGACGGTGTGGTGCAATTTCAAAGGGGAAAGGGACCCGCTCCAAACGCGGTGATCTCACAATATTATGTGCAGGTATGCGGCAGGTGAATAATGAATTAAAAGCAAGGTACAATGTAAAAATCAATTCCGAACCAAAAAGACAAAACGGGAGTTTTAAAACAAGCTGTGATGCTCCTGGTGAGCGCGCTACGCTCTACGATAGGACAGAGCCTCTCTATGTTGCCAAATAGCCAAATGGCAGTTTCCAAGTGTTCGGCCGCCTAATTTACCTGGCTTAAGTACCGGTCAAGCGTCCTTGTGACGACTAGACCGCTCCAATCCTTTGCCCTCACTCAAGATGTCCGCCGTTCTGACGGTGTGGTGCAATTTCAAAGGGGAGAGGGACCCGCTCCAAACGCGGTGATCTCACAATATTATGTGCAGGTATGCGGCAGGTGAATAATGAATTAAAAGCAAGGTACAATGTAAAAATCAATTCCGAACCAAAAAGACAAAACGGGAGTTTTAAAACAAGCTGTGATGCTCCTGGTGAGCGCGCTACGCTCTACGATAGGACAGAGCCTCTCTATGTTGCCAAATAACCAAATGGCAGTTTCCAAGTGTTCGGCCGCCTAATTTACCTGGCTTAAGTACCGGTCAAGCGTCCTTGTGACGACTAGACCGCTCCAATCCTTAGCCCTCACTCAAGATGTCCGCCGTTCTGACGGTGTGGTGCAATTTCAAAGGGGAAAGGGACCCGCTCCAAACGCGGTGATCTCACAATATTATGTGCAGGTATGCGGCATGTGAATAATGAATTAAAAGCAAGGTACAATGTAAAAATCAATTCCGAACCAAAAAGACAAAACAGGAGTTTTAAAACAAGCTGTGATGCTCCTGGTGAGCGCGCTACGCTCTACGATAGGACAGAGCCTCTCTATGTTGCCAAATAGCCAAATGGCAGTTTCCAAGTCTGTGGACCTAAGGGCTAGGGCCTTGGAGCAGGGGAACCGGTTCGAGTGTCAACATCCTGTGATTCTGGCCAAATCACTTAATCTCCCCCCTAACAAAAATGAATGTGTCTGTCTGTAAGGTAACTGGTGCTCATGTTAAGCGCTCTCATACCTTCGGGTCTAGCTGGCGCTATATACAACTCCACAGGAAAAAAATATGATTCAGAAAGGGTAAGCTGACCTGTGGGGCAGCCTCCCTTTGCAGTGTCATTATCTGATCGATGGTTTCAATTGCATCCTTAACACATGGATACCTTCCATTGTGTCTCCCACAATAGAGAAAGACCCTCCTTTCACACCCTTCTCCTAAATGTGGTCTGTAATAGGATGCAAAATGCCTTCGGACTTAGAGAAATACTTTTTGACTCCTAATAGGCGATCAATACACCTGAAAGCCATCTTTGGCAGTTGCAAACCCTATGACTTAGTGAATTGCAAGGGTCGTGATCACATAACTGTTTTGCACCTCGGGTCACACATTATTTGCCAGAACCACATAATTTTTTTGATCTGTAGCTCAGCCACTAGACTATATCGCCTGCTCATTCTCTGCTATCCACCCATGAACTCTAACTTCAGAGCTGAATTTAAATAAACAAATCAGGAGCAGGAAGTCCCAGGAAGAGTAAGTTTCAGGTTCTCCCAAGATTCCAATAATGAAACTCTCCCCTTTCACTCAGACCTGAAACTTCCCAAAGGAGCAATGATTTGAAGTAACCCTTGCCTGAAAGAGTTTACCCCACTCACATTGCCGACCCACTCCTCTTTATAAAGAGGCTTACACTCTGTGATGTTTCAGGGGGTTCATTGATGGTCTTCTCTCTTTAAATCCACCATAGCCTGCCAATGAGGGAGAGGCAGGACTTGGCCATTGTAAAACCCGGCTTCTGTTCTTTTTCACCACTCAGGCCTAGATTTCCTACTGTGTGTTGACACACTGTCTTGGCTCTTGGTCCACTTCCGGCTAAGCTTTTCCTGTTGTACAGATGGTTTCACATTTTCCTGTAGACTGACCTGGTACAGAGGGACTCAGGCATTGTGATGCATCTCTGTCCAGTGGATGTGAAGCAGGCCACATTTATCACCCCTTCAGCACCATTCATGATGGTTGTGTGAGGTCCTTGTGGTGAGATGCAGTGTTTGTTTTTGCCAAAGATGTCCTGGACTACAGGAAAGCAACTCCACTTTGGGCTCATCCTTCCAAAGGGTATTGTTCCTGAAATCTTGCATTTCAATTTGTTGCTATTTTTCAAAACCAAGCGGTGGTTTATAAAAGGTGTACTTGCCCAGTTGTTTCCTAATTATAGACTCAGGAACTAATGTTTATTGTATTGATAGAGGTCAGTAGATCCCTTGACGTAACTTTGGGGGACTCAGTTCTTGGGGTGAATTTACTGGGACTTCCACCCCAGGGCAGATTAGCAGCCATATTTAGCTTTCCATTTGTCAATACTCTTAATCACTGTGAAATTATAGACTTCATAATTATTGGAAATGGACGTATGACCCTTATCAGATTAATCAGTAGCAACATATTTTCCCTAGACCCTCACAGATACATTTTGATGTAGGTGTGATGTGGTGCTACGCACCTGAATACTCGAGTTTATGTTGATGGAGTTTCAGATAAAAGGGTAAAACTTTTTGATGCTTAGGTAATGATGTGCACTTGTTTAGGAGAATCCGAGTCTAAAAACCTTCTCAACTGATATGGAATCAGTAGGGGGGCACTTTTTCAAAACAAGGTGACTATAAATTATGACAATTTGAAATCTGTGGGCCTTATTTTTCATGATTTTGATGTATCTCCTGTCAAGGGCAATGAGGAACTGAATATTGAGTTCATTAATAAATGTGGGACTTGGTGTGTGTGTGTGTTTGTGTAACTAAGGGGTTTTGCGGTGTCCATTTGTTTGCCAAAGGTAGCTTTTTGTTTGTGTGTGTGTGTTTGAGGAAGCTTGCTCTGCACATTTGTGTGTTAAAGGGAGATTGTTGTACATGTGTGGGTCACTCGCAGGGACCTTCCTGTGTATGTCTATGTGAATGAAATCTGCCGCTAGGACAGTGCTGCATTTGTTTCTGTATCTAAGTGGTCCTGGAGTTCACATGTGTGTTTCTAAAGGACCTTGTTGTGTCTATTTGTGTGCCTAATGAAGTGTGTTGTAACTTTGTGTGTCTAAGATCTTTGTGTGTATGTATTAGAGAATTTGTTGTGTGTTTTTTGTTGTCTATGGTAGTTGTGTGTATCTACGTGTGTTTGCTGTGTAAATATGTGTATCTAAGGGAGCTTGCTTGTGCGTTTGTGTATCTGAGTTGATTGATGTGTGTAATTGTGTATCTGAAAGAGCTTGGTATAAGTGGGATGGGCATTTTTTTACTAAACACACTGGATGCATCACCCTCAACCTTTATGACCTACTCGCATTTACTGTTCACCACATCACCCCACACGAGTTATTCACCACATCACCCCTAGAAAACGTTATTCACCACTTTACCCCAGACCAAAAGTATTCACCACGTCACCCCACACCAAACTTATTTACTTACCACAGTTAATCACCACATCAACCCACACCTAAGTTATTCACCTTATCAATCTGTGCCAAATGTATTTGTGCTTCCAACCCCACATGTGTAACTCTTCACTGCTTCCAACCCCCTCATGCACCATGTCCTAACTCCCTTGTGTGGACAGAAACCACTAAAGGCACGCAGCAGAGGGAACTGGACGCAACCCATGTCTAGGACAGGCTGTGCTTCACATAGATAAACCCTGACATTTCTTAGAACAAGCTCACAGGTATCGCCGATGTGCAGCAGGCCTCTAATACCTTACTTGCAATGAGGCAGATCCGGAAATGGCTGGGGTGAGGATATAAACCCTGTGTACAGTGATCGTTGTCGAGCTTGGGGGAAATGTTCCAGACCCTTCCAGAAGTGGAACCTTCCTGAACACTGCATACTGGGTCATTTATACCCTAGAGTGCCCTTAACATTTCCACCCCTGGCCCTTCTGTTACCTGACATGTCTATGGACATACCTTTGTGACAAAATACAGTTTCATCATCAACAAACAGACCACACGCCTTTTTGTGGGAAAACTGTCCTAAATGTATTCATATTCTGTTATACAGTTTCATAAGTAGGGCTAAGTTACGGGAGGTCATACAAGCGCATCGTCATTTTAGGACCAACCGCTGACACCCATCCTAAGACAATCTCCAGCCACCGGGCATTACATTGCCATCTCATTATTTATCTGGTGCTATACATTTTTCACTGGGGCTGTGGCTCAATAATTTTAAGTGCTTTCTGCACCCGTGCCACCGGGTAGCAAGGTAAGGACACCCCCTGCTACCAAGATACCAACTGTCCCTTACGGGATGAAGAGGTCGCCGTTGCTTTCTTCTAATGGCCCGTTATGGCCTGAGGATCTCATATTTAGCGGTCTCATCTCCTCCTGATGGGATATTCATCACTTTTTGCATTAAGATCACCCATCAGACGCATTTGCACACTTGTAACATCAGGCCACACCCCTTCCCTTCACCACTATGCAAACGGGCCCTCTGGCGCATTGTAAGTTGGGGGATTAAGTCCCCTTGAATCCTGAGGGTCCATTGGGTCCAACTAGCCCACCAGGTACCTCCAGTAAGCGCCACAGAGCTGCGGTGCAGAGAGGTGTAAAAAGGGACGTGTCCTTGGACCTCCCCTTGACAAGGACCATATTAATAACTCGGTCAAAGGAGCACTTTTCACTCTCAGACACCTCAAAAAAATCAAACCCTTCATCCCCAAGACGACTTCAAATGTGTAGTACAAACATTAGTACTCTCCAAACTTGATTACGGCAATACCATCCTCACTGGAACCCCAACAATCCACCTTGCCCCTCTTTGAGCTGTGCTCAACCTGGCGGCCAGGTTCCTTACTGACTGTAAAAGATTTGACCACATCACGCCGTCCCTCAAATCCCTAAATTGGCTGCCCATTGAAGGTAGATGCTTTTATAAGACTGCCTGCATCACATACAAAGCTCTCCACTCACAATCTCCATCTTACCTAACAAACAAGCTCAAAATTGCTGGCTGCTCCAGACTGATGAGAAGCTCCACTGCACTCCTCCTCATCCCCCTGCTACTAAAAGACAAAACCACCCAAAGTTGCTCCTTCTCTGGAAATGCTGTGAGCATCTGGAATTCCCTCCCGAAGGACCTGCGCTGCAACCCCTCTTACCTCAGCTTTACCAAAGACCTACAATGTCACCTTTGTAAAAAGTACTGGAGTCTATAATTTCTCTTCCGTCTTGGCAAACTGTCTCCCCTGTTTTGGTTTCCTTTCGGCTAACCTGTTTGACCTTTTGCTCTCTCTTTTTTTCTCTTCCTTTCTGTGTATCCTGACCTTGCTCTTCCCTGCCCGTTCCTATCTTAGCAGCTCCAACATATGTTCTGCTAGCTATCTGTGGACTTTCTCCCCTGTCCCTGTCCATTGCTTCCCTCCCCCTCTTTGCTCCCCAGCCCTCCTCCTCTTCAATTTGTGTTCGCCCTGTTGTTCTTCTTTCCTCTGCCTTAAGTCGTGACCTCCATCTTATTTCTATATGTACTATAACTCGTGAATCACCCAGAACCATGGCTGTCCTTAGAAATTGAGAGATGGGCTCTCTCCTGACTGTCATTCTCTTTGCTCTAAATTTAGTGTTTTGTTTTTGTTGTCTCCTCCTGCTCTTGTAAAGCGCTCTGATAGCTCCGGGTGTAGCCAGCGTTATATGAAACCTTTCAAATAAATAAAATGTGGATACATTTGTTTTCATCAGCTTCCATAGCGCCCATTGCAGCAGCAGGATCAGAAGTAAAAACAGTTATATCATCCGCATAAGCAGTAACTTTAAGCTGGTTCTCCTCCGTGACTAACGGGGAAATCTGAGCGTTGTTCTGCAGCACCCTAATAAATGGCTCTATGTATAATGCAAAAAGGAGAGGAAAATGAGACAGCCTTGTTGCGCACTGCACCGGATTGCAAACGCAGATGTTTGTAGACCGGCATAATACAGTTCGGCTTGGGTCTTACAGTACAAAGCCTGTACACATTTACTGTATCTCCCTCCGGGTCCAAATAATGCATGTATTACCCACAGATAATCCCAAGCCACCCAGTCGAATGCGTTTTCAGCATCGAGCAGATCAATATCCAGCCTCAACCCTGATTTCCTTGCTAGATCAAAAGCCCCCGCTGCGGTATTGATATGTGCTGTAGTATATCTGCCCTGTACGAATCCATGTTGCTGACTAGAGACTAAGGGTAGCATTATGATAACGGGCGTATCGCCACCGCCCATGTGGCAGTGACGATCCACCTGCCAGAAACCACCGCCCGCCTCTAATTTCCCCTGCCACATTACCATGGCGGGGAGCACCCCGGCGGACGGGAAGACCGTCCACCGCTTTTCCGTCGGTAGGCAATCCGCCCCAATGCCTACAGGGCGAAAAAGCAATTTATATGGATGGAGGTGTCTGATAGACACCGCCATCCATATTACTATGCAGGCTGAGATGTGCCTTTCCGTGGTGGCAACGCCGCCACGGAAAGGCAGGCGGTTCTTAACATTGGAGGCCCGTAGCGGGCCCCTAGGGATTCTGGGGGGTGGAGGTGCACATGGGGAGTACCTATGGAACCCCCCCAGCAGTTCCATGCATGACATGGCAGGCACCGCACGGTGCCTGCCATGTTGTGCATGGAAGTGCACAACATGCCTTCCTGGCATTGTGGCGGGCGGTGCTGACTGCACCTCCCGCCACAATGTCAGGAATGCTGGATGTGCCCGCCACTGTGGTGTGTGCATCCTAATGTCCCCCACGGGACCCCCGCCCTTATGGTGAGCGGTCCCTTTTTGCATCAGGCCGCCCGCCATCCTAATGAGCCCCTAAGCCGGGAATCATAGGAGCCAACCGGGTGGCTAAGATTTTAGCGAAAATCTTTGCAACTATATTTATAAGTGATAGCGTCCGGTAGGACTCAGGCGGCTTACCCTTTAAAAAAAAAAAATCTATATTTGTCATATTCCATGACTCCAGGCCTGACCCTCTAATCTGATAACTTGGATAATTACCCCCAGAAGAGGAACCAAGGCATCTTTTAAAGCCTTTTAGAATTCTACTGTATTTGAGTCCTCCTCAGCCGCTTTCCACGATGGTAACCTGGATATTACCCCACCGATTTCTTCATGGGTGATCTCCTGTCCCAGCAAGACAGCATCTTCCTCACACATAGAGGGCAGATTGCTCCCATCTAGATATTCCTGAAGCCGTCCTTCCTTTGCCCCTACTTTTTGTGTGCAAAGCTTCTGATAAAAAACTGAAATTGTTCAGCTATTGTTTTTTGATTTGAATATAGCATATTGTTCTCCCCCTTAATAGCCTTTATCAATGTTTTAGCATGATTATCCACTAGCTGATCGGAGAGTACCTTCCTTATTCGGTCCCCCTACTCATATTGTAATGATCGATGCCTAATATAGCTAGCCGCTACTTTTTCCTTAAAAGACCTGCTAATAACCAGTCGCTCTTCTATAAAATCGCTATACAACAGACCCTCATCTAGGGAGCCCTGCCAAATTGCCTCTGCATGCTGAAGTTCACTTGCTAGCAATTTTTTAAGTGCAGTTCCATTGGAAGTATCCCGCTCCCTGTTATGCCGCCATATATACTGCTGGGTAACCCCTATTGCATGCCTTCATTGCATCCCACACTACACAGGGGGAAGCTGTCCCCACATTATCCTCAAGAAAGTCTGCTAGTTTTTGATGGGTAGAGAGGAAATAATCACTATCAGAAAGTAAGTATTGCGGAAATGAAAATGGCCGCTGTGTTTTATTCTAGGTCTTGACCTGGAAGGATAATAATATAGGATTATGATCAGAAAAGACTTCTGTTGGGATAGCGGCTGAAAGAAGGACATCGCTCCGCCAGCTCCGGTATTGCAGATTGTTGCAACACGAGGGTGCCCCGCCGCACGGAAGTATCTGGTTAATATAACCTGCCCCACGCTATCCCAACAGAAGTCCATACCTCAGAAGGACTGCGCCCAGGTTGGCACTTTTTACAAACACCACCTGTCTGAATAGGGTCTAATTAACCCCTATCAGGGCGGAAAATCTCTTGTATGTCAAATTGTCAGGCAAATGCTGTAAAATATGTCAGTCCTGATGATGATCCCAAACAATTGAGCATAGGGGATCGAAACGTCGACTTTGTAAAGCACCTTCACAACCAAACTATTATGTTAAACCTTGTTGTGTCTGGTGCCTTCTTTGGCACTACTTTAATAGAACACTGATTTAAAAGTGGCCAATTTTGCTCATTTCTTTTTGCCTGCTTTAAACTTTCGAACACCTTGTATGTTCTCTGAATTGCCTTGGTACAGGATTGTGCCTGTTGAACTATCTCTGAACTTCAAGTCTTATTCTTTTGAAAATAAATATCCTGTCCGGCTGGACAGTGACACATATAGTTGCCTATCATGGTCTATATTTTATCCTTTTCCTTGTAAAATATGTAAGCTAAGGACCCTTGTCTTTGATAACAGTAACTACCCACGGTCCTCAGCAAACTAGTTGGGTTCCCTTGTGTTAATTGATAAACATCTCCCAGATGCGTCACGTTGTAAGAACCCCGCACCATGGCGCTGGATTTGTGCTGCCGCTGCGTCACAGATGTGACGCAAGGGCGGCGTAAAACAGACGCAAGGTGCTTGTAAATCTGCCCCTTATTTGCGAGAATAACAATACCATTACTGGTTGATGACCAAGCTCCATGGCCGAACCAATATATTTCCTTAGAAGAACTCAAGGCTACAATGAAAAATCTAAAAAGAGGTAGCGCTGCGGGATTAGATGGTATTCCTAAACAGTTTTATATTACTCTTACTGAGGATATCCCCCCGGTTCTGGCAAAAGTGTTTGACAGTTTCTTCTCTGATAGTCTTCTGATTCGTAAGTCCTGGAATGAGGCAGCAGTTAGTCTAATTTTGAAGCCTAGCAAAGACCCTAAAAAATGTGAGTCATACAACCCTATCTCCTTGCTGAATTGTGACTATACAATCTATACGCACATTTTAGCAGGGAGGTTGAATCATGTGATGGGCTCCCTGATTCAGGTTGATCAGAAGGATTTATTAGGGGTCGCCAACTTCATCATTTAACTCATGAGTTGATTGGCACAATCGTTATTGCCTCATCTAAAAAACTAATTCTTACCATCTTTGTGTTTGACACGGCCAAAGCCTTTGAAAGGGTGACCTGGCCCTTTCTACACTACCTGATTCATATCTATGAGCTAGGGGATAATTTTGCCAGGGCCATTAGTAACATCTATAACCCCTTCAGTGAGGCTATTGGTCAATGGGAATCTAACCAACTCAATCAAGTGGTAATGAGGAACTAGACATGGTTGTCCTATCTCCCCACTACTTTTTGACCTATACATTGAACCCTTGGCATGTAGTCATAGGGCTAGTCAGATCATTGCACCATTTGAATGGAATGGGTGGGTGAAAAAAGTAGCCTTCTATGGGGACGACTTGATGATCTTCATGAGGGAGAGTCCTATCATCTTGCCTAGACTGGAGCAACAGAGTTTGGGAGGGTTTTGGCTACCTAATCAATTCCGATGTCAGATTACACATGACATTGCCAGGTTAGCCCAGGTAAACCTTGATTTAAAAAGGAAAGAGACAGAAACACTACGGAAATCCTGGAGTAGCCTCCCACTTTCCATCTTGGGCCGCTCTAACCTGGTTAAAATGTCAATCCTCCCAAAATGTACATTTATTTTTAATGGATTCCTTTATCTTTTAATCTCAAAACATTACAAACCCTACAGAGTGACATATCCAGCTTTCTCTGGTCTAATGAGAGGGTGAGGATTGCTTGGAGGAAATTACGAAGTACAAAGTTAGACAGGGTTATAGCAAGTTCTGACTTTTGTTTCTACTGTTGGGCCTTCCAACTAAAGAACATAAGATCTCTCCTATTTGGATCTTCTTGTTTTTGCCCCTTTCTTCAGGTGATGTCTAAGAATGTCCCCTTGGGTGGTGGTGGTTTTCAAGTTTGGTGTAGGACTTAGCATTTTTGGCTAAAGTTCCATAAACTTTTTGCTTTCCCTCTAGACCGTTTTCCTGACATAGAGTTGCCAATTTAGATGCTTTGGGTACTTTGCCACTGCTGATCAGTGTCAAAGTACAAGTGTTCCCTGTGTAAAGTGTAATGGCAATTGGTTGGCCATGATTGGTATGTTTGCCTTACTAGTAAAGTCCCTAGTTATGTGCACTGTGTGTGCCACGGCTAGTAATGCAAAGGTGCGCGGAGAAGGGAACTCAGGCCTGCAGTGGAGGGCCTGCGCGCGGTTTGCTAAGTTAGCATGTTGTCCTTACAAGTGCAACCACTTGTCATGCCTTACTTTCCCTTTTGCGTACACAGTGGGCATCCCTGTGGTAGGCCCCGGGTAACCCCTGGGCAGGGTGCAGTGTAAGTAAAAGGCAGGACATATACTGAAGTGTGTGCAATATCCTGACAGTGAAAACCACTACATTTTGTTTTTCACTGGTGAAAGGCCATCCTGCCCATAGGACAGAATGGGGAGGCTGGGTATTGTGTTTGTTAGCCGAGTTTCCCACAAGTTTAAAATGGAGAGGTGACATTTAAAATGTATGAACTCACAGTGTCATAACACATCTTTCTATGAAAGTGGTGTGTTTAGAAACCAGAAAGTGGCTGAGTTGTGTGCTTTAAGCATTTCTGTGTGTCTCTGCTGAATGTGGATTTACTGTCTGGATCTGAGAGGTGAGAGGAGCCGGGGGAGGTCTTGACCAAGGGAGGGGTTGAGATGGCACCAGGCTAACCTGCATCTGGAGAGTAGGCGGAGGAGAAGCCCTGGGAGGTGAAGAGGCCTAAGTTGCTGCTATAAAACAATTGACCCATCTCCTGCTGAGTGATTAAGGATCCAGTATCAAAGGGAGAAAGGTGACACTGGGAGGAGAAACACCCAGAACTGATTTAGACAGGGGTCAGGGACCCCTGAGCACAACAAACTTCAAAGACATTTAGGGTATAACCATGAGAGCTGAGACCCCTGAACCTTGGAATAGAAATTGATTGAGACTGAAAAGGCTTGGACATATTTTGTGGTCAAGAGGAACCTCTGCTAAGGAAGGAACAACTGAAGAGATAGCTGGTAAGGACCGACCCTTGCTTCGTGATCTGGGGCTGGTCTGCAGTTTGCTGTTTTAACCAAGGAAGAGGCTGTTGGGACTGTGCTTTGTGCGCTGGGCCCCCCTGCTTGAAGGAAACTGTGCTTTGTGCTGTGTCTTGTTACCCCAAGGGCATGAGGTGAGCTGGCTTCCTGTTTGGAAACACAGGAACATAAAAGTTTCTGGAGAAGTTTCAGGAGGCACGGTTGGTGCATGTTGTGGCAGCTTGAGACCCTTGGAAGGTGTGCCCTGTGATCTTGGACACACGTAGGGAAAGTGAGAATCGGATGCGCTGGGTGCATGTCGTGGTGCACAGGAAGCGTTGATGAAGAGTGCCTGGTCCACATGTGCATCGTAGGTGAAGTGCGTCCCGGACGCGCTGGGTACGTGTCGTTGTGCACCACAGGCGTTGGTGAAGAGCGCCTGGTCGGCTTGTGCATCGGAGGTGAAGTGAGAATCGGAAGCACAGGGTGCGTAACATGGTGCACCACAGGCACTGGTGAAGAGCACCTGGTTTGCGTGTGCATCGGAGGGGAAGGGAGTCTCCAACGCGCAGGGTGCGTGTCATGGTGCACAGGAGGTGTTGGTGAGGAGCGCCTGGTCAACATGTACATCAGAAGTGGAGTGAGTCTCGGACGCACAGGGTGCATGTCGGGGTGCACCGGAGGCACAGGTGAAGAGCGCCTGTCATCGAGTGCAGCGGAAGAGAAGTGAGGCTCAGACTCGGTGAGCATTTTGGGGGTGCAGCCAGAGGTGTTGGTGAAGAGCACCTGGATATCGGTGCACCGGAGTTGAGGTAAGTCTGAGTGAAGCAGTGTGCGTGCTTTGGTGCAACCTGGGACTGTGGAGGTGATCGACTGATCATTGTGTGCACCGCAAGAAAGTGAGTCTCTGCAGAGTGGCGTGAGTGTCTTGGTGCCAACTGAGACCGCAGAAAGGAGTGGCTGGTGAATGTGCACTCGGAGTCAACCTGAAGTCCCATCAGCATTGTGTGTGTGACTTCCTGTCAAAGGAGACCCGGAGGGTGCTGTGGTGAACGTGCACCCGGAGTAACGTAATCTCAGAGGCATGGGGCATGTGTGCCCTGCAGCTGTCTGAGACCTTCCTAACAGTCGCGTCTGGGACCGGCAGCGCCGGAGGAGCTGAGCTACCAGGCCGAGCCAATGCCCAGTTCGCTGAAGGAGGAGAGGAGAGTGGGGTCGCGCCCCCAGGTAAAGTGGATCACTGCCTGGGTGGGGTGGGGCTCAGAGGGACACTCTCTCTGCCTCTCAGTCCTTCTGGTGCTGTGAGCCTGTGCTTTGGCTCAGATTGGGGCCCGTACTGACCAGAGGAGTGGCAGTACTGGGGCCAGATTGAGAATATGTGCTTTATGTCATTGTTCATACGTGTGGGGGGCAACTGTTATTGAAGAGGCAGTCTGTTGTAATACACATTGCCAATATTGCTGCTAACAAGCTGCCGGACTGTCTTATGATGCCTGACATTATTTCTGCATAATGAAGTACAAGATTGTAGCGCTACACATTGCATTATTTCTGCATTTCAAAGTATAGGATTGTAGCAGCCCGCATTGCACTATTTCTTCATTGCAAAGTACATGATAGGAGCTACTCATTGCATTATTCCTTAATTGCAAAGTACATAATTTGAGCGGTCACATTGTATTATTTCTTCATTGCAAGTACATGATTGGGGTGTAGCGCCATGCATTATTCCTTCATTGCGCAGTGCATAATTGTAGCGGTACACATGGCATTATTTCGCCCATTGCAAGGTGCCGAGTTGTATCACTACGCATTGTATTATTTCTCTTTAGCCCAGCACAGGATTGTATCTTTACGCAGTGCACTATTGTTTGTTCATTGTGACTTAACTGTTTTAACTAAAACCACTTGGCACTTTAATAATTATCTGTACACTTACTTCAAGGAGTGGAACAGCACCTTTTGCGCCCGTAATCGCCCTGGTCCACC
Organism: Lissotriton helveticus; assembly: GCF_964261635.1. NCBI lineage: Eukaryota > Metazoa > Chordata > Amphibia > Caudata > Salamandridae > Lissotriton > Lissotriton helveticus. The sequence continues at coordinate 1,173,909,536 of NC_136070.1, forward strand.
GCAGTCATTAGCGGGCTGTTTGTTGTGGAGGGAGATTCCGGGAATTGAAAGTTATTTAGAGGTGACTCACTTCCTGTTAGGGACGCAATGAACCGCTATCTTGCATACGGAGCGGTCTATTTTTTTCCGGTCCCACAACGAGATGGGCTAATAAAAAGGAGGATATGGCGTGATCGCGCAGAATATGTGCACAGCTGGCGCGGGTAAGCCCGTCTCCACCCGTCCGCGCCCGACCGCGCCCGACCGCGCCCGACCGGGCCCTGGGGCCAGAACCCCTACATCTCTACCCCCAGTTTTTCATGGTTATACCAGCAATTAGGTAAAATAGATGAACAGAATTCTAGATCCTCAATGCATTCAATCCATTGTGCTAGAGGATTGTCTGGATAAGTGTGCACAGTGTCCATGTGAACTGTCCACAAACTCATTTACCCCAATCTCCTTGGAGAAACATTTTAATTTTCATTTACTGCTGCTCAACTGTAGATCTCTTCTGAAACACTCAACGGAGATCTCATTGCTGTTAACTGAGTTTGACCGAGAGGTAATGTTTTTGACTGAGACCTGGCTTACCCCTAGCTCAGAACCCGATATTGTCAGAGCCCTGCCCGCGGGCTACTCAATCCAAAGGGTAGATAGAACAACCCGTAAGGGGGGTGGTATTGCTATCATTTATAAAAATGGCAAGACTTGCCACCTACTCTGGAGAACAATTTTAGATTGCGAGAAAGTTTGCTTCTCCTTAGAATTTACCCTGACACTTACACTCTCAGGGATGCTTATATACCGTTCTCCCGGGGCGCCGGGTCAATTTTGCAACTCATTGCTGGAAATAGCTATCGATCTAGCAAACACAAATGCCAATTTTCCCCTCCTTGCCTGCACTTTGACGACTCAACCGTTATGGTTGCCACTGATCTCACCCAAGACCTTCTGTCTTACCATCTACAATAGAAGGTCTGCCACCCCACCCACATTAAAGGTCACCTCCTCGAACCTATTTTCTCTAGCCTGGATTAACTCATTGGAAAACCTCCATCCCCCTCCCATGGTTGGACCATTTTTTAGTCCCTTTCACTTGGTCCCCCATTTCCACAGTTCCACATTTTCACCTGTCTCGAACCCTTAGCTGCCCGTGGTCCAAACTTCAGTTAGAGGAGTGGTTCCTGGAACTCGGTAGGGCCATACCCACACCAGACTCAAATGTGGTGAAAGCCTACGATCACTTTAACTCCTGGATCAAAGGCACCCTCAACTCAGTGCTTCCAAAAAAACTCATACAGAAAAGAACCGGATCTCATAAAACAGCATGGTTCACCCCTGAATTACACCGTCTTAAACAACAATGCAAAAAGATGGAGAGACAGTGAAGAAAAGATTTTTCCCACAGTAAGAAACTGGAGTATAGAGCTTCTTTCCGAACATACAAGGCAGAAACAAAAAAAACTCAAGCATCATATTTCGAGGAAAAGATCTCCCTTGCAGCCAACTCCCCAGGGAAATCTTTCGGATTGCAAAAAAAATATTAAAAGTCCCAGATCCACTCACGATCCCTGATCTCTCAGGACGTTGATGCAATAACCTGGCACAATTCTTCTCTTCTAAAATACAAAACATCTTTAAGCTTCTTCTTGTGAAAGACAAAGTCTTTTGAATCCAATGTTACAAAACCCTGCCCAGCCAAGAATGTCCCCGTTTGGAGACTTTCACCCCCCCCTTACATTTTAGCCTCTGTGAAAAGTGGGCCGCCACTTCACCCTGCTCCACTTAACATCTTGAAAATGGCAGCAACCGCCATTGCTCCCTCCATCCTCAACGTAATCAATGCTTCCCTCTCCTGTAGCCTGGTCCCCCCGAGTGGAAAAGTGCGATTGTTAAAGCACTTATAAAGAAACCCCATTTGGATCGCACTGACTTGATCAATTACCGTCCCCTCTCGCTCCTCCCTGGAGTAAGCACAATTGTGGAAAAATATGTTAATTGCACTCTCTCTGCATTTCTTGAATCCCACGATCTGCTCCACCCGTCACAAACAGGTTCCCATCCTCGGCAAGGGACCGAAATCGCTTTGATAGCGGTAGTGGAGGAAACAAGAAAGATCCTTTTATGCAGGAGGCACATCTGCCATTATCCTCCTTGACCTTAACGCGGCCTTTGACACGGTGAACCATCAAATCCTGGTTCATCGTCTGAGGAACGTGGGTTTGTCAGGCCGCACTCCCACCTGGCTGCAATCCTTCCTGGAAGGAAGGTTTTATCAAGAGTTTGAAGATGACGTCACCTCAGACCCCATTCCCTTGCAGTGCAGAGTTCCTCAGGGCTCCTCCCTGAACCCTTCCCTTTTTAATGTTTATATGTCTCCCCTAGCGGACAGTGTCGCCCCCTTTGGGATCCACATTGTGTCTTATGCCGATGACACGCACTGGTCGTAGCACTGAACCAACCTGACCACTCGCCCACTGACCTCCAATCCTGTTTAGAGGAAGTGGCCAAGTGGATGAGCCTTTCCCATTTGAGACTCAACGTGACAAAAACGAGCTGATGATGTTGGGTAATCATCTTAGTACCAACATTAACGCTCTCTGGCCAGCCTGCATGGGGACGGCCCCGGTCCCTAAACTGGAAATAAAAAGTCTTGGAATTTTGTTAGACCAAGACCTTTCCTTCAAAAATCAAGCAAGAAAGAAGGTCGCTTCTTGCTATGGTCTGCTTAAAATGATTCGGAAAGTAATTCCCTTACTTCCATTTCCAGTAAGAAAGACATTGATTCAGGCCCTGAACCTTTCCAGGATAGATTTTGGTAATGCGCTCTATCTGGGGTCGCACAACGTGGTGATTAAGAGACTTCAGATTATCCAGAACATGTCGGCAAGATTGCTTTCCGGCACTAGCCATCGCTGTTCTGCAAAGCCCACAACTCACTCCCTGCACTGGCTCCCAGTGCAGGAAACAATCTACTTCAAGTCCCTAGAAGGGAACGGTCCACCCATCATCAAAGATATGATTTGTCCGTATAAAGCCTCCAGAAACCTTCGCTCAGATTCACTCCGCCTAGCTGAAGTCCCTAGAATCAAGAGAGCCAGAAGTGGGGGTAGGCTCTTTTTGTACAGTGCCTCCAAACTTTGGAACACTCTCCTACTTGAACCTACCAGCCAGCCGGAATGAATATTACCCTTTATTTTATGCTGGCTTTTGCATCTTGTGGTCTGATTGTATATCTTTTTATATAAAGTTTATACTCATTTTATCAAACTAGTGTGGAGTCCATTTGTGGTGTCACCAGTGGGTTGCTGTGAGTGTGGTTGCACAAACTGTACACTTGTTCCTTGGAGATAGGCCTGGCAGCTCGTGCCAAGCTACTAAGGGGCGAGCAGGGCTATCTCAAACGGTGTCCTTACTTGGCCTAACTTTGAGTGAGGAGTTCCGGGTCTCACATTTGGTGACAGAGGTGCGGGACTGGGACTCCGGTTTCCAACATTTGGGCAACCCAAATATTTTTTTTAAATCAAATCAAAGGTTATGAGATCTGCCTGTGAGCTCTGGTACCAGTTTGGAAACATTCTTAAGATCCCATACTATAGTGTTGGTGCCCCTATCTTATAAATTTCCGGGCAGGACCACGTGTTTTAAAGGTAGTTTGTCGGCCCCATTACTGGAAGAAGGCATTGAGAAATGGGGTCAACTTCTGCAAAACAACAAACTATTCTCTTTGGACTTCCTAGGTAACATTTCAAACCAGAGGATATCCATATTCTACAGACAATCTAGCTTGGCTACTAATCTGGGTAAAGATGGGGATGGAAAAGAAGAATATAAGAATGCCCTCTTAGGCCCGCTCTTTTTCTAAATGGTACTGGCTGGTAGTAAAAAGAGTGCCCCCACCAATGCCAATGGAAGAGCCCTGGAGAAGAGAACTAACATCTTTATGGCAAGTATCGATGCACACCTTATGGAGTGTTGTTAACCCCTCAGCTGCGCCGCCTGTTTTGCGTCAGTGCGGCACTTCCGCAAAACGGGCGGGGCCGCGTCGGCCATTGGCCGACGGCAGCATGGAAGGGGTTAAAGCTGCCCCTCTTAGGAGAAACCATATGTTTACACTCCACAGGGCATACTGGAACCCTAAGAGGCTTGCAAAGCTGGGAGGTGAAGGTCTGAAGCCCTGCTTGAAGTGCACTATGTGGAATGTGGACGATCTGCATATGTTTCCGCAGTGTACTCGAATTCAGGGCTTCTGGTATGAAGTTGGTAAAACCATTTTAGAGTTTCTGGGGCAAGAGATTAAGGTTAGCCCAGTTTTTGTTATCTTTGGAGTCCTCCTAGAGGAGAGTACCCGTTGTAAGCTTTCTAAACTCCAAGCCTCGCTGCTATATATTTTAATCCTGGCAAGGGGAGAAATTTGTTTAAAATGGGTATCACATCAGCCCCCAGTATTTTCGGATTGGGTTGCCTCAGTTAAAAGGGTTTATAATTTGGATCATCTCTGTTTCTCGAGAAAAAGAATCAGATTTTGGGTAGCCTGGGAGGAGTGGGTTAACAAGCTTAATAATACAGCACCTTAAAAAGGTCCAATTATTAAGAAATAGGAGAGATTATGGGAAGGAGGTTGAATCTGGGGAAGGTTGCTATGCCCCTTCTCATCTCCCCCCTTAGAGTCTTGCAGTTGGCCATTTTAGGAACCTTGGAGGTGGTAAAGTTACAGACGAGGCATTGACCTCCCTCTGAGAAAACCAGGAGACGACCTATATCTGCTTATTTATGAATGAGGACAATACATTGGCAGCCATTGATTGGAATAATAATAATATATATTAAACTATTCTATGCTTCCACACTTCTCCCAACAAAAGTGCTACCCCACTTTTGTCTCTCAGCCTGGCACCCATGATACAAAAGGCCCTAAAATGCAAAGTCGTGAGACTGGCATTACCTGTCAAACAAATTATCTGTTTTGGCGATTCGAAGTAGTTGTGATATTTTGGCTCGGGCTCAACCACCACCAAAGGAACACTCCAAACCCCAGATAATTAAACAAAATAGACACTTGGGGGAGTTTATTCTGACCTTGCATGGATCCCATAAAAATTATCTTCAAACTTCAAACATTGAAAAATAAAATGGAAATAAGCATGAACATTCCAGATTCACTGGAGTTCCACAACATTTCTACCACTCAGCATTTTTTGTCCTAATAAAAATGTTACTCTAGTTGTTGTGTGGCTTAGCTAAACAGCCCCACACAATAAGCCTCAAAGTGCAACAAGGAAGCATCAACATTACCTGTTAAAAAAAAGACTTGGTTTGTCAGTGTGACCAGCTACGGAATTCGGGAACGGGCTCAGTGAAACCTACCACGCCCAAACATTTTAACCTACCCATCCAGAGATGGTGTGTTTTGAAGGATCCCAAAGCTTTCTCTTGCCCAAAATACCTTGCAAACCTGAACCATTAAAAATATCACACATTTTCATCACATTTCTGTGAGGGAATGTTCAGGAATCTTCATAAACCCACAAAATGTTTACCAATCACTGGTTTACTATGGGGCTGAATGCTGAGTTTCTCAAAAGAACACTGAGTCTTCTACAGGAAATCCGGATCCGGCTGGTTTGGAGAATTTAGACAGCTTTAGCCTGATCAATGTGCTAGTGTTCCAGGTACGCTGGAAACATTTATTGAATCTAAGGGGACCTTTGTCGACATGGAAAAGTGGATGAATAATTGCAGCCAACACCTGTAAGCTCAGTAAGGCCACAACCATTAAGCTACAATCTTGGTTAAAAATGTTTTTGCTGTGCCGCAATCACCAGATTAACTGACACTTAAATATTGTCTGTAAGGCCAAAACAAGGGAGAAACTTGACTCTTCTTTCACATGTCAATTGTATGTTGGACGGCTGTGAGAAAGTCATCCTTTTTGCCCTGATCACCCCCATTTGTTCACTGATACTGGTGGTAACTGACATTGACTGCACCCTGGGCTCTGCTAACCATGCCCAGGGCCAGTGCTCTGATTAAAAAGCTATATGGTAATTAGGTATAATTACAATGGGCACTGAGAACCAACCTGTAAGTCCCTAGTATATGGTAGGGCATGTAGGTTTTGAGGCCCGACAGCTTGGAATCACCTAAATTGTGTATTGTTGTGTTGCCTAATGTCATTTTAAGTGTCAGCTCTGCTTTGCAAGCTACTTTTAAATTGAAATTACATGCATATTCGATTTTGGATTGAAATGCACTTCCAAAGTATTACACTACCTTATTTATGCATATAAGTCACCACTAAGGTCTATCCTAGGTGCTCCCAGGGTAGGGTGCTATGTAGAAATAAGCAGATACATGTTGAAAGATGTGTTACATGCTTTGGTGAAGTTAAACACTACCAATTCTGTTTTCCCCCATTGTAGCATTTTAGCTTTCCATGGGATTACTGTAATATAGTGTATCTATTGACATAAATGAGCTAAACTAATACTTCAAGGACATAAAAGATTGGTAATGATAAATCTAATACCACTTTTGAATTTATCATAATTAATCAGAAAAAATGTTATAGAACTTTCTCTTATGTGATCCTAAATCCAGCCTTCTAGCAGCCTCTCCAGATTGGTCAGCCCTTAACAGATTTTACCAAACTGTTTTGATGAGCTGATAAGTGGCCTGCATAGAGGCAGAAGTTCTCTGCTGGAGGGAGCTCTGCAGCTGCAGAAAACAGGACAGGAAGGGGGCTGGGTAAACAAAGAGGACTTCACAGAGGGCAGAACAGTAAGGAATGCCATCCAGGCCTACCCCTCTATCTGTAACGTCCGGTATGATGGGAGCCCCAGGAATGGAATTTTCAGAAGGTCCGCAAGGGGAGTGCTAAGGTAAATGAACCACATCAGTAGTTTGGCTTAGCCAGATCCTATTACCAAGAAAAGATATTCTTCGGGCCCGATTCACAGAATGAACGTAAGACTAAATCCTAAACTTACTACTATTTGGTATTCACAGAATGCACTTACTACTTTCGGGATTCACAGAGTGAACTTACTACTTTCGGGATTCACAGCATAAACTTACTACTTTCGGTATTCACAGAATAGATTTAAGACTACTAACTCTAAGTCCGAACTCGGGCCGGAAATTCCGGCCCGGAGGCGGAGCTTCTGGCTTGGGGGCGGAGCTTGCGGCCCGGAGGCGAAGCTTGCGGCTTGGAGGCGGAGCTTCCAGCTCAGAGGTGGGGATTTTAGCCATGCTGAAATCACCACCTCTGGACTTTAAAGAATTTTGCCAGGTGCATTGTGAGAACTGCAGCCCCAACTTCCAAGGATCAACACTGAGACTCTGGAACCTTGGATTTGTGTTGTGGACACTTTGAACCCCCAAGAAGAAATTGGGACAGAAGTTCCAGAATTTCACAGAAACTTTTGGAAAAAGCTTGAGAGGTTTGCTGCAGCTTTTGGAAAAAGCTCCAAAAGGTGACGGAGCAGACGTTGAGAGTCAAGCCGACCATCTCACACCATGACCCTGGTTTGTCCTGCTGAAAGCTCTGGACCTCAAGACTTCCAGAAGTTGACCAGGGGCTTCTGGTGAACCAAGCTGATAAAGCCCCTGCAAATTCGGCCTGCTGGAGAGACCCCCTCGATAGAATTAGAAAATGCTCCAGAAAAGGTTCTAAGTGCAATGGTAACATTTTGACCAATGCCTCCTGCTTAGTGTATCCTAGCAGGGCGGTATCGCAGTTTGCCTCAAAATTTAACTTTGTGCCGATCAAGTGTTACCAGATGTCCCAATTCGGTGCTATTGTTTTTTAAGCACTAGAAAGTGTTTATTCTTTAAAAATTCATATATCCGGTTCCCTACATTGGATTTTTATCATGTTGGTTTCATTTTAAAGATAGCAATATTTCCTATGTAACAATCAACAGTGTTGGATTTTTATTGTGTGTTGTGTCTTGCTTATTTAATGTACTGGTGATTTAAATGTTCACACACCTGTCTCCTAAGTTAAGCCTGACTGCTTGTTGCAAGCTACCAAGGGGTGAGAAAGGGACTCATTTATGGAGACCTTTTCTGGACCTCATACTGCTTTGGTGGCTTTATTGCTAGTGATAGGTGCAAACTTAACTCTGCAAATAAACCACCTTCTAACAATGGCTCTGCTCTGAGGCTCTTAATGTCAACCATTTCAGGCTGTCAAATTCAATAAATGATTATCACTGTGATTGGAAAGGGGCAAACAATGTGTTATTGTGCCATGAAAAAGTTTTTAAAGATGCTCCTACCTCATTAAGCCAATATTTAAATTGATTTGCACCATATGCTCTATTTTATTTACATTTTCACAGTGGGTGTCTTGCTAGCTTCCTACCTGGCTTCCCCCATAAAAAGGTATCTATCACTTTATATGCAGGTTTTGGATTTGGTGGTGTACCTGTGTCTGCATCTGTCTAAAGAATATCAGACCACGTGAAGTGGAGAGGTTTGTTTGGGAGAGGGAAACTCTATGCGCCAGGGGCAAAAACATGAAAAAAGGGTTTGCTCATTGCCATGAAATTGACAGTGGATTTTTAAGTCAGAATATGCACTGCAGTGTCGCATTGGCACCGCCAGCAAATTCCTGCCCTTTTCTGCTATGCCACTGCTGGTGGATACCGGATCCAGGCCTTTTTACTATGGCAGTCCGACCGCCACACTCAAAATATGGCGAGTGGACCCGAGTGGTGGAGGTAGTCAGACTGCAAGTATGGCAGTCCTAGGACACTCGTACTCGAAATAAGGCCCTAAGGGTCTCATTTAGTGGTGGGTATTGGAAAACCTGATGAAAGTAACCAGGTTCTCCAACTGCCAATCCTTTGATTTCCCAAACTCATTTAGTGGATTATTTACCAGCCCCTTGCGCTGCCAGTGCAATACTTTTCGGATGCTCTGGCAATGCAGAGTGCAGACTCATATCTACCAGGCCACACAAAGCCACTTTGCATGGCTTGTCATGGCCTTGTAGATCTGGTGTAAGGCAACACAACACTAGTCACAGCGTTGCCTTACACTGCTTCAGGGGGGTTCCACAGGCTTTGCAGTGTGTTTTTCCATGCAACACCTATGCTTTCGACACATTCCAAGACGTTCAAGGATTGGCAAACCTGGGAATCCATTAAAACTGTGGGGGACACAGCGCACTCACCAGGGGCGCAGCGTTGTTGTGTTGTTGGCGTGAGGGGTCCGTGAAGGGACAACAACCATCCAGCTTGAAGCCGCGGCGCTCTCTGCCATCGAGCGCCGCCGCCGTGCACACACCACCGGGGGCAGCAGGAGCAGAGACTACAAGCCCCAGCAACCAGTGCGGACGGAAGCCGCATACCGCGATTTGGCGCCAGGCGGCGCATAAACACCAGCGTCTCCCCCCGCGACGCGGGAGCGCGCGGGAGCAGCCCGGGAGAAGCCCGGGACAAGGGCGGGACAGTCTACGGCAGTCCACGGCAAGACCAGGCAGGGCTGGGCCACCCATCGTACATCTTCTGCTAACATGAGTAAGCGGAAATGCGGAGCTACCGCAGACGATGGCAGGAAAAAGGCTAAAGTGGCAAAACAATCTGACTCCATCTTGTCCTACCTTACTTCTGCGGTGGGGGCTCTAACTAAAGAAATAGCTACAGCACAGCAAGAACTGGGTTTAATAGCTAAGTCCCCCTCCTCAGCTATACTACCCGAAGCACAAGCCATCCCTTTAGAGCCTGACGTTATCATAACAAAACCCATAACTGCTACTGTTTCCACTTTACCTCAAGCTTGCGCATCCCAAACCTTGCGTCCCACTGTAAGTTTGGACCCTATGGGAACTTTAAAATCACCCCCGAAAAAACGTAAGAAGAGGGAGGCCCCCCCTCGAGTTACTCATGGGATGGAGGAGTCTCTAAAGGACCTTATTGAGGCTCTTTTCGAGGAACGGATTGAACCCCTCTTAGTGGGAATTGCAAAGGACATAGTAGATACTATGAACACTTGTCTCGATGGCTTGCTAAAAAAATGTGTCTTGATAGATGATATAGCAAAAAAAATCGATAGCTTGCATCTTAGTGACAAAAAGGCCGTAGATTGTCACAGAGCACAACACTCACCTTTACCACTTTATGAGGCCACCTCCGAGCCCATGGAATCAGATATAGTGGGTTTACAGGTCCCCCATCCACCCATACCTATTACCCGACAGGAGGTCCCCTCAACATCAGGGGAAACTAATTACATGGGAAGTAAAATTCATCTAAATCTGCCCCCTGCGGTAGTACCCTATGTAGCCGTTTTCCTAGGGGTGACCCCACTAAGGCAAGGCGAGGAGGAGTCAACTCCCGCACTTATTGGAAAAGCAAAAAAATGGTGTGATGATTTAAGTAGCGGTGACTCAAATACATCCTCTAGCATTATAGCCGCAAGAAGGGTAGGATGGGTGGGAAAACGGGCTAAAAATGTGAAAGGTGATTGTGTGGTGATAAACTTTAATAACGACCATTGCCCGAGTACTCTGTTCTGGGATGGATCAGATATTAAGGAAAGTGATAGCCTCAGGGCAGTTCCATTAGGCTTCTTTTATCCCCCACAGCCCCATTTCAACTCACAGAGGAGGCCCCCCCCAAACATGGTCCCAGCAGTTAATGGGTGGCAAACCGTAACTAGGAAAGTGAGCCGAAATTCACCAACGTACCACAACACAGGCCCTATTATGGATTTGGTTAACCGTTTTAATCCTTTAAGTGATTTGAACACTAACGATTGACTACCTATACCCCTAACATCACCTATAATAGCCATGCCTGAGAGGGTAACTCACCTACCATGTACATTTATGACCTGGAACGCCGCAGGAATAAGAGCTAAAAGATCAGACCCTACCTGGATACAACACATTTCTAAATATAAGGTCATAGCTCTGCAAGAAACGTGGGACACTTCACTTTCCTTCCACTTAGATGGCTTCCTAAGTTTTATAATACCCGCTAGTACCAGTAACGCGGGGAGAGCAAAGGGGGGGCTTATTACATTTTTTTCATTAGATCTAACAGGAACTTTTAACCTACTGAACTCAGGTTCCCCAAACATTCTAGCAATAGAATGGACAGTCTCCCCAGGCTGTATCATACTAGTAATTAATTTCTACAATGCCTGGGGCGGACCAAATGAACTTGAACATGTGCATTGTCTGGCGAACTTGATTAATAAATACAGTCAAAATTTACATACTCCCTTCGAAATTCTTTTAATGGGCGATTTTAATAGCCACAAATGTCAATTGCCTTGTCAATCACTAGATGCAGATTCTCCTGACGGAGCCTGCATTCCTCACTTCGAACACACCAAAATGGGGGAGTCACTTGACCTATTGTGTGCCAATTTTAATTTATACGAATCATTTAAAACTGCTATTAATGAGAAGGTCCCCACCTTTAAAGGTACAACTACGGGGACGATAATTGATTACATATTTATGTCCGTAGGCTTAGTTACAAAGACAAGTGATTATAAAGTAACTGTCTCACCCCATAGTGATCATAACCCCCTGTCAACTGCAATACACTGGAGTGACTTATGGCGCAGCCAGATGGACCAGCCCCGGGTTTGCGCCTTGACGGTGCCCAGTGATCAGGGCAGACGACTTAGATGGGGTATGGCCATGGAGGAACGGTTTATGGAAACCTTACTTCCCAAAATCGAGGGACCGATAGAAACTTGTCTAGATCAAACTGCCTCGAACCTTCAGGTTGTTGCAGCTTTTAATAGTATCTGTGCACAAACCGTCAGGGATCTTACAAAACCCAAATCTAAGTAGCCCACAAACCCCCACAAATGGTTCGATAGGAAATGCTCGAAGGCACATAGAGAATTGAAACTGGCTCTTAAGGCCAAGGAAAGGGATAAAGAACTAATCTCTCATTTAAGACGGGCCTATAAGGCCAATGTGAGGGCAAGGAAAAACGAGATTAAGAACAATGCTTGGACTGATCTACTCAATGTAGATGTTTTAAAAAACAGTAAACAGTTCTGGGAAATTATAAACCACTCCTTTTTTACAGGGGAGAACAACCTGAACACAGATTGTGTAATTCCCGATGAGAGATGGGTACAGCATTTTAGCAACATTTATGGGGGTGAACCATTAGCCTGCCTAAGTACCACTGAGGTGGCTCACTGTGCAGCCACAGTGGTATTTACGGAAGAGCAGGTCCTTAAAGCCATTAGAGATACCACAAAAAATAAGGCACCAGGCCCCGATGGTGTCCCGGGAGACTTTTTTAAATATTGCCCAGTACTATGGAGTAAAGTACTGACTAGAGTGTTCAGAGCAGCAGCCGAAGGATACCTACCTCAAACATGGGCAACATCCATAATAGTTCCCATTTTTAAGAAGGGAAATCGGGAGGACCCCGGGTGCTATCGCCCAATCTCCCTCATCGACTCTACTTTTAAAATCTTAGGTAGAGTCCTTCTGAACCAACTAAGGGAAAATATAGAACTGAATGGGGGACTCTCGAATATCCAATACGGCTTTCGCGAGAATAGGGGGACTTTGGAACAATGCTCTAATTTCCACCTTTTAGTCTCCAGGTATACGGTGGCCGGGGAGGGGACAGCTTACCTGGCCTTTATGGACCTCTCCTCGGCCTTCGACCTGGTGAATAGAAGTAAGCTATGGACTATTCTACTAGACCTAGGCATAGAGGAGCCCTTGGTGGCATTTATGGCAAGGTTACAACAAGATCTCAAGGCAAAAATAAGAGTCACTAGGGACGGAAGGTGCACGGAAAGTTTTAAATCTGAAAAAGGGGTGCGCCAGGGTTGTATCCTGGCCCCCCTTCTTTTTACTATTTATATAAATGGTCTGGGGAAATACCTAGAAACAGGATTGGTTGATGTTCCCCGTGTAGGAGGTGCTCAGATCCCAGCCCTCCTATACGCGGACGATGCCGTCCTGATAGCACGAACAGGGATTAGCCTACAGATTCTTCTGGACCGCTTTGTTTCCTTTATGGGGAATCTAGACTTGAAAATCAATGTTTCCAAGTCCCACACTATGATCATCGGTCGCAAAGTAAATATGTTGCAGAAAAAATCTTTTATTTGTAAAGGGGAGATCCTTTCTAGGGTTCCAGCCTTTCCATACCTGGGAGTCCTTTTTGACCAAAGAGGGTCCTGGGTCCCCCAGATCAAAGCTAAAAGTCTCAGCTTAGCACGATCTTCATCAGCCCTGCTGGCCTTCACAAAAAGACTGGGAGCAAAACCAATGGAGGCGGTGATTAAAATATACAATAGTAAGTGCGTTCCAATCGCTATGTATGGATCTGCGATTTGGGGCTATGCAGAGACGGCAAAAATACAGAGGGTAGAAAACGGTATCATCAGGAATATTTTATCTGTCCCTGATTCCACACCCACTTTTTCTATCCATGAGGAAATAGGCTTACCATACATCTCTGATAAACTAAAATTAGCCCCCCTCCTTTTCTGGGTCAAAACATGGTTGAACACCGAGCTGACGCTAAACCATGCCATCCTTAGGGACGTCATTGCAAGGGATAACGCCATGAGAATCCCCTGGCTAAAATTCATTAAATCTACTTTTTTAATGCTGGGGAGACCGGAACTCTTTAATGACCCTTCTAGCATCAGGAGGGAGGATGTCAGATGGATTAAGCAGATATTCCTGGAGAGGGTTCGGATGGATAGAGAAGATTTGGAACTGAGGAAACCCATGGTGAGGGCACATATTGTTTTAACCACTTCGCCCACCATGGAACCCTATCTAAAAACTGTGACCAATCCTCTACATAGACTCCTACTAACCAAATTCAGGATGAACTTAATCCATTACTCTCTAGGAAATTTTCCGGTGTGGTCAAAACCTGATGATGGTCCGCCATGCGGATGCGATCAATTTTCAGTTCAAGACACCCTTCATTTTATATTTTTTTGTGACTTTTATAGCAGTGAAAGGAAAAAATATCTATTCCCTGTCTTGAAAGCGGCGGGCTTTACTCAAATAAGGCCAGCCTTAATCTTCCTTCAAACATTAGCAGATACTTACACCATGTGCAGTGTTGCTTGCTATCTAACCGCGGCATTTAGAACTAGAAAGAAAAGACTACCCCAGATTGACCTGTTTTAACTTAAATTTGCTTTTAAAGGGAAATTTTTAATGTTTGTAAATAGATTTGTATTTTTGCGTGTAACAATCTGATGAAATGTAATCATTATGCAGAAAACCTTTTTGTAATGAGATCAAGTGATGTCTTAAATATTGTATTTGTGTCTGCTTTTTGCCTTTTATGATTTTAACAAAAATCGAATAAAGAGTATTTTGACTGACTGACTGACATTAAAACTGTAAGCCTACCCAGGGGAGGCACAATGGGGAGAAATGTCTTTATTTTTCCTCATTTTGGGCCATATGTAGGTAATCTCAATTTACCTATTCTTAAATACTGAATTTTACCGATTCGGTATTTAAGAATAGGTAAATGGGATGTAGATAATTATTCTGTAAATTTTACCGAATCAGTAGGATTCGGTAATTAAGAATCGGGATTTACCGATTTGGTAATTCCCATTCAATGAATAGGAAGCCATTCAGTATTACCCATTCGGTAAATACCGAATCGGTAATAGGGGGAACATTTCCAAGGGTGGCAGGGTGTCACATTGACACCCTGTTGCACCCCTGAATAGTGCATGGGTGCACATGTGGCACACATACATGCCCTAAGTGCTTGTATGTCTGCCACATTGCACTGTTGTAAAAGCAAAATAATTGCTTTTTCAAAGGTTTTCGATATTTACCACCAACTTGTAGTTGGTGGTAAATAACGAATCCTTAACTCAGGAATGCACTAACTTGAGTGCTCCCTACATTACGGATTTGGTAATTTACCGAATCGGTATGTTAAGAATTCGGTAATTTACCGATTCCTTAAATTACCGATTCTGTAAAATACCGAATCCAGGAATCATGCCACCTACATCTTGAAAGCCAAATACCGGTCGGTAACCGACGAAATTCGGTAATTTCGGCCGTTCCCGACCGGTATTGGGCGACCTAAATCTGGCCCTTTTTCCTTTTTTTAAGTGTGCTGCAAGAAAGAGGAAATGCCTCCATGGATTGTTTATGTGTGGGAAGGTGTCTCTTAGTGCACAAAAACAATCCTGCCAACAATTCAGGCACCCTTTCACTATAATCCAGGGGTACCTGCATTGGCGCTAGGCACCAAATCGTGCGCAGGCAGAAAGGACAGGCATGCACCATATTGTCACAAATCGCTCCCTGCATTCTCGTGCCCACCACCAGGGTATGAATTGTGAGGCTCTCCATTGTTCTAATAAGCTTCCAGATCCTCACCTTCATGCATATACTGACTTCCAGTCATTTGGATTCTACTAGCAAATTACCATCTTGTCCACTTGTACAGGCTTTTCCTTTGGAACCCTTTTCTCTTCTGTGTGATCCTGGGCAGCAATGCACTCTCCTTAGTTCATAGTCCTTGCCCAAGTTCCTGACTGTGTTCCCGACACAATCGTGTACAGTCCCTGAAACATATCATGTAAATACAGTACATTCCTGCACATTCGAATTGGTGAAGAGCAGCCCAACAAAAAGACTTGAAGCTCTGCCCTATGCCAATTCAGTTTAAATAAGGCCACTAGTTTGTGATTGTGGAGCCTCATTCAGCTTTTTGTTGCAAATATCTTGATGGCTGGCAAGGTGCAGCAGAACTGCTGTCTCCATGGCATTGCGAGGCCTATGCTTATGACACTATAAATCAGGAAGGCAGGAAAAAACAACGTTCTCGAATCCCTGGGAGAAAACACCAACGGTTTCAGGCACTTTGGGGCAGATTTATGTCGGACTTGCTCCAAAGTTTACGCCGCCGTTGCGTCTCGCAACAGCGGTGTAAACGTGGCGTATTCCTGCGACCCATTTACAACGTGACGCATCTAGGCAGATGCGTCATGTTGTAAAGCCCTGCCCCACATGTGGGCGTTCCGGCGCAGGGTGGGCGTTCCGGGGCAGGTGCGCCTCGCAAAAGTGCCTGCATGAAATCTACAAGATTTCACGCAGGCACTTTTAGGCCAATGCTGCGTCAAAACCCTGCGCCTGCTTGAAGCAGGCATAAGGCTTGATGCAGCATTGGACAGATAGGGCCCCCCAGAGCATTGCTGGAGCTGCGTCGCGCTTGCGACGCAACTCCAGCAATGCGCCACCTTTACGGCACAGATGCGTCACGCATCTGTGCCGTTTTTGCCTCATGGTGCGCCGCATTGTAAATGCGGCGCACCATGGGTGGCGGAGCTGCGGCGCACAATAACTGGCGCATTCCTGGGGATGCGCCAGTTATTGTAAATCTGCCCCATTGTCTTTTTAATTTTTGAGAAACAAACTGTTTTTGTCCGAAAAGCAAAAGAAAGCTGACCGTGCAGTCGGTGGTTCATCCAGCATTATTCAGTGTCACTGAAAGTTTTCCTGCTGTGAAGGCACTTTCAATGAATATTCCCCATAATTTGCCTTTGAACACTAACTTCAGCAGGCCAGGCACTTCCAGCCAGCAGAGTTAGTTCTTCTGTCGACTGAGCAGCCTGGCGTCAAACCTGACAAACAATTAATAACGTCCTAAGACATTGGAGAGTGTCTTGAAAAATTAATAGACAGTACTTCTAATTTACACAGGTCTTTGAAGACCAAAATATGATTTTATACTGCCACAAAAACCCACTCCTATAAATAATTACTTAAACCCTTAAACTATGACATACAGTTACAAAGAGGACCAAAGTGCAAAATAACTCGAACATAAAGTGAAAGTACCATCTCTGGCAGATTATCTAATTTGATGAAAACATATTTTTTAATGACCTTTCTCGGGAATATACATACACAACCTCATTAAAAAGAACTTTATTTTTAACCTCCCCCCCTGGACCTATAATTCTATAGTCATCACTGGTTATGCATTGTTGTATCTTTTCTTCCTTTAATAATTGATGTGTTCTGCTTAATACATTATTTCCCGTACTTCAGACCCCGATGCTTTATCTGGTCGTTGATTTGCATATTCTTCATTCGATTCTACCTCCCCCGCACTGTCTACACCCTTATCCTTGAGCATGGCAAACCATAGAAAGGTGAATGCATGCAATCTGGTATAAATATTCGCTAACCTCTGTTTGTGAACAGTGAAGCGTGTGTGTTGTTGAAGCTTGGCTATACTTCCTATAAGGCTTTAGTTATACTGCACATAATGCTTTAGGTTCACGTTACCCTTTTCTTGCCAATGAGATTCTCAAACTCATGGTGCGTGTTTTATTGATTTGCTTCCCATGAAGTGATACAATGAGTTAGTTGGTTTACCTATATGTTTTGATTGATGTTTTGTTGTGATGTGTTATTTTATGTGGCTTGCTAATGATGAAAGGGACTATTGGCCCTAATATAAACATAAAATCACAGTCCTACCTCTAAATTCGAAGTTTTTTGGGGGTTGAATTAATATATGTATAACAAAAAAAAAAATCTGTATTTGAGATGAAAATATGTGTACTTTCAGAGCACATAAGATGTTTAACGAAAAATGGTTACATTTCCAAAATGTATTTAATGCTGATATTTCAGTAATAAATCATGTGGCTATGGGGAGACGTATTACTAATAGTGTTAGTTTAGGGCATTGCAGCAATAGCTATGTATTATGCATGTACTGGCATTCCAAATGGACAAAGCGTGTTTACATTACTGTTGGCAAGCCTTCTGCCGCACTGAGGTGACTACTACTGGTCATTTTGCATATGGTGGTCACTAAAGTAATCTTGTCCGATGTGGTCAATGGTAATTATAGTAGCTCACAATGATTTTCATTGAATCAAAGTAGCCTTATTACAGGAAAGGTTGGAGACCCTTGCTTTAAATCTTTTACAAAAGAACATCAGCAATGCAGCATAAACAAGCATTTGCAATGCAATAGGTCTCGCATTAGGAAAGTTTGAGCTATTGGTATTGTAAATGACAAATTTGTTATTTATGTGTTGGTTTTGAAAATAGCTAAATTAATAGCTTTGTCATTTACAATGCCAATAGTTATAACTTTCGCAAATGTGACACCTATAGCATTTGTAATGCAATATGTGTTATATTTACGTGACTTAGATGTATTGATATTACAAATAACAATGGCTTTTAATTTTTTTTTAATAATGAATACTTAAATAAAAGTTATTGTAATTTATTATGGTAATAGATTACACTTTTGTAAATAACTTTTGTGAAGATTATGTTCAGTGTATTTTATTGTGACGAAAATCCAAGAACAGAAGTGAAATATTAACATATTTTTTGTAACATTTGTAATAAAGCTTGAAACATTGAAAGAACATATTTGAACTAGTTGTTGTTGAATGGTTGCACAGATTGATGCTGTGGTGGCACTGTGTGATGTTGGGGTGAAGGAAGGGTTGTCTTTTAGGGTGAGATTGGTGCGGATGAAGGCGGTGGGGTACAAGGAGTGGTCACAAAGTATTAAATGGCTTTAACTCTGACTGATGGAGCAGCCAGTGCCGCCTAGGTCTCACAACAAAACGGAAACAAGAAAATCGATTTCTATAACTTTTTTGTTGTTCTGCAGCAGGGCGTGCACAGATTTAATGTTATAAACTGATAATCATACATTCCAGGGGCTTTGCAGCATTTTCAATATATATTAGCGGTTCAGTTTGCTTTAAATAGTGTAAATTCTGATATTTATTTGCTTCTATGCACTACATTGCTTGGTTTTACATGTGATATGTGTCACTCCAAGGTAGTACTCGTAAGTGTACTGAAATGGAAATGTCACACATAAGCAATCTGAAAACCCTGGCAGCCATGGAGATTTAAACAAAATCATTGAAGCGTACTACATACAGGTCCTTCATTGAAAACTCACAAAGAATCTCAATCTAGAAAGTATGCCAGAACAAGGCACCAAGGCCAAAAAAAGCGTAGTTGGAAGAGAATGGAGAGATTAAGATTGCGAGGGAGCTGGTTCGAACCGGGGGCTGCCTACGTCTGCTTCCCAAAAGCGAACCTCGAGGGTAAGCGGCCGCTTCCGAGGAACAGAGGATGAGCAGCTGTGTGGAAGTGAGCCAAATGAGCTTCTGCGCCTATGGGGCAGAACGGTGGAAATGAGCTACCCGCGAGAGAGCAGCTTGGAGATGAGCAGCACAGGAGCAAGGTCTGGGGACTAGCACGAGGGCAAATCGCCACTCCCGTACAGCGGGGCCATGACGGAATAAACTCGGCGGCGCGGCACTCTGACCCTAGTTCCGCTCCCCCCCCTCATGCCGCTCCTCTGATAATGCTGCTGCCGGGTAGGCGCATGGGGGTGATCCTGGTTCACTGGCAGCTTCGGCACTGCGACACTGCGACCAATCAAAGCCTGCATTATAGTCAGAATTGGAGGACAAGGGGGAGATTCCAGCACAGCAGTCTGCGCCGCCGACTCTCCTCCTCCCGCCCCGGCCAGGCTCAGCCATCGGGACTCCATGGGAGGAGGAGAAGCCGCGCCTCCTCCCAGGCTCCTCCAGCAACATTGGCGGCGGCTCGGGGTGCGTGCTTGAGTTGCTGCCAGCCGAGAGCAGAGGAGGGAAGCCCGACTCACCCAGCATGAGCCACTAGCCCTGTGGGAGGCACTAGGACCCAGGGCTGTATGAAGGACAACAGGTAACCATTATTTTTCAGGACATTCCCAATCGCTGTCACCCTTCCAGGTTCTGCATACTCCTCCCTGCAGCCGTTTTACAACCTTCCCTCCCAGCATGGAGTTACATGGGCCGCCGATGCACGTGCGGGGCTCCCATGAGCGAAGGAAGCCCTGCGTGATGCAGAGATGACGCAAGAGCCTGGTGAGGTAAGGGTGGGGTGTGTGTGTGTGTGTGTGTGTGTGTGTGTGTGTGTGGGTGTGTGTGTGTGTGTGTGTGTGTGTGTGTGTGTGTGTGTGTTATCCACTTCCTGGCAATGTAGGACAGGAGATGTGCACGGCGTGTGGGTGAACGTGCACGCTCACATGGGGAAATCGCCTGCGCGTGCTCATCCCCTGTCTCACATTCCCAGGAAGTGGTTGACAAAAGATGCTTCGCTGGACGCAGCGCTTCGCGCTGCTTACACCAGCTCGACCTACAAATCGAGTAGCTAAATTCAAATATCACAATTTTAAAACCCGGTGGCGCCGATGGTGGCGTGCCGGAATGAGAGTGACACTGTGGATCCTGGCGTCTGAACTTTTCTACTATTTCAGCTGAGTCTGGACATTAGTTCTCTTGTTTTTCTTTTAGATTGGCCCGAGGGTGGCGGGGAGTCAATGGGGACTCTTCCTCCTCCTGGGTTCTTTGTGTAGATTAGTTTCATGACGGGGCAACAGGCACACTGCAAGTTGGGGTGACTCATGAGTCGTATGCAGGGGTGCAGGGTGGGGGGTGTTGTAACGGGTTTAAGTTGGGGGATGGTGGGGGGGTGTGTGTGTGATTTTTCTTACTCACGAGGCATCGTACTGTTTTTTTCATCTGCTCTGGTCATTGGGTCTTGTGTGGGTGGTGCTCTGCTTTCTTCTCGGGGATGGGGGGTGGCGAGTTGAGACTGCTATCCTGGAATGTCAATGGGTTGAGAGACAGGATAAAACAAGGGGTTGTGTTACAGTTCCTTAGACGCCATTCCCCCGACATTGTCCTTTTGCATGGAACGCATGTAATAGGTAATGCGTGTCAGGCCACGAATAGACGTGGATATCGGCTGGTGGCTGAGTGACTTGCTCGAAACCTTTGGACTGATAGACAGTTGGAGGTTGATGCATCCAACGCAGTTACAATACACCTTCCATTCGGGGGCCCATGGCAGTCTCTCCAGGCTGGATTATTTTTTAATGCCATCGGCCCAATCCTCCTCCATTAGAGAAGTTCGCCAGCTCCACAGGGGTATTTCTGATCATTCCCCTTTGTGGCTTTGTTTTGAGGTTGGGGTGGGCGGTGAGGGTAGAATTGCCCCTATTAATCCCTGGTACTTCCGCAATGCCAAGACCCGCTCTGAACTTGTGAAAGCTATTGACTATTACTTTAATGAAAATGTGGGGTCTGTTTCTTCTTCTGTTTCATTGTGGGAAGCCTTTAAGACGGTTATTCATGGGCAATCCCTGTCGCTGATTGCCGCCGCCAAGAAGGCTAACAATGTTGAAGTTGTACGTTTGGAAACCGAAATAACTGCACTTGAGGATGATCTTGAATCAGAAGTATCTCGCGCAAAGCTGCACTCCCTCAGTTTGAAACAAGCCGATTATAGAGCTCTCGTTACTGATGAGGCGAAAATGATGTATAGAGAGCAACAGGGCAGGTTGTATGATGTGGGAGATAAGGCTGGTAAATTGCTTGCGTGGTTGGACAAGAAAGAGAGAGTGAATCGTGTTGTTCCGGTGATTGAGAGGCCCGATGGTGAGTGTGTTACTGACCCAGTTGGGATCGTTCAGTGTTTTGTAGACCACTTCAAAACTGTGTATGCCTCGGTCTGTGATAGATATGAGGAGGACTCTCGCTTGTTGTTGCGGGACATTGCATTGCCCTGTCTTTCTGACGCGGATAGAGATCTCATGGATGCACCTCTTATGGTAGATGAGGTCTCGGTGGCCATACGTTCCCTTCGTTCTGGCAAGGCAATGGGCCCCAATGGTTTACCCATCGAACTGTTCAAGCTGCGACCCAACAAAATGGCGCCCTACTTGAGAGGGATGTTCCTTGAGGCTTTGGAGTCTGGTTCCCTTCCTGCCGATCAACAGCTTGCTACCATCGTAGTTATCCATAAGGAAGGTAAGCCGCCAGATCGTTGTGCTTCGTATAGACCTATTTCTTTAATTAATGGCGAACCTAAAATTCTGGCTAAGTTGTTGGCTAATCGCTTGATTAAGGTGATCGGAGACTTGATCCATCCAGATCAGTCCGGTTGTATCCCACATCGAAGCACCGCCCTTAATCTTCGGAGACTCCATGGAGTTCTCGCGAGGGCTGGGATACTCACTAAATCGGCCATTTTGGCTTCTCTTGACGCTACCATGGCCTTCGTTACCATCGAGTGAAAAAAAAAAAAAAAGAACAAAACCAGGTATGACAGTGTAAAAACAAGATATTTAGAACCTGAGTGAGTCAACTTGGCCACATTAACTGTTAATGTAAATACAGGGTGTTGGCATTGGCCCTTCTTTGCAGGCTCATCCCAGAACTTTTTGCCTTCCTCCTCTATTGTTTCTGACCTGTTGTTGGTGGTTTTATGACTCTGCTCAGTTTACCACTGCTGATCAGTGCTAAAGTGCATATGCTCTCCCTGTAAATTGTTGTTATGGATTGGTGTTTCCATGATTGGCTTATTTTATTTACTCGTCAGACCCTAGTACAGTGCACTGTGTGCGCCCAGGGCCTGTAAATCAATTCCTGCTGGTGGGCTTGCAGCACCCACAGAAGCAGCTTGTAAAATGTGACTCAGGCCGGCCATTGCAGAGCCTGTGTGCAGTCTGGGACTGCCATGTCGACTTGACAAGTGCACACCCTTGCCAGTCCATAGACCTTCCCTTTTCTACATCTTAGTCACACCTAATGTAGGCCAAATATACCCCTGTGGGCAGGGTGCATTTTATGTGAAAGATAGGAAATGCCCTGATGTGTGTGGCATGTCCTGATACTGAAATACTACTGTTAGAAATGGGATTTCTGGTTGGCTAAGGCTTGGGCCAAAGCCAGGCAGAGACCACCACTCTAGTCAGGGCAAGGGAGTTACACACCAAAGATATCCCCTACTCACCCCCTTTGTAGCTTGGCACAAGCAGTCAAGCCTATCCCTGAGGCAATGTGTAAAGCGTTTGCGCAACACACTCAGAGCAACAACATACCAGGCGCACCACAAAAGGAACTCCACACAAGGTTATAAAAGCGCCTTTGTATTCTCATAACACATTAGTATAGTAATCACATGTTATACACTGTGCCACCAGGCACAAGGCAATATTTACAGGGGATTATATACACCTGGCAGGGATAAATGGACCATTGTCAGAACCATCACAAAGTGAACTTAGTAAATGTAGGACATATCATAAACGTACAACTGGTTATCACTGGCAAACACTGTACTCAGCATCATCCTGTAACATAAACCGTATTTGCACAGTAGCACATTTAGTGCGTGAAATACATTCTGCGCCAACCTCACCAGCATAAACACATTATGCAATCATCTCATAAGTCTAAACGCATTAGACAATACCCTCACCAGCATAAATACATTATGCAGTAGCACATAAACAGAACTATTAGATTAGGGAAGAACCTCCTAAACATAAATCATAGAATGCAAATTACATCATAAACATAAAACACATCAGAGACATCAATACCGGTGCATAATTCTTAGGACATGAATTACATTTCCTAGCACCACATAAATCACATTAAGGCCTTGCACCCTACAAACCTCACAGTCTCCCTGGCCAACTTGCCTTCTCGAAGGGGCTCAAATGCCCTATGTCCCAAAATGTCAGGGCTGCTGCCCAGGCAGCGGAATCCAAAGTGCAGCATTGCGCTGGGGCAGAGGAGTGCATCTCACACCTGTCTCCTTCAAAATGCCCCAAAGAACTGTGGCCTAAACGTTGCAGCTTACGCTAACTGTCGTGCAGCTGTGAATCAAATAAAGGCACTGGCGCTCACTGTGCCTTCTGAGCCCCCACTCAGGGACTTCTAACACATGTGCCCATCTCGCTGCAGCTGCCCGTGGTGGTGCAGCGCAGTTAGGAATCAGGTAAAAGGGCCCTGGCACATCTGTGCACCTTCAGCACCACTGGGCCTCTTTAAATGAAATTACCCCATCAGTGCAGCTGCCCTGAGCAGCGGGGCAGCTGAGATAGACAAAGTGAAGGGGCCGTGGCACCTCTGTGCCATTGGGGCACCACTGGGGTGTTTTAAACAAATGTGCCCCAACGTTGGAGCGGCCCGCAATGGCGGGTCCACTCATGGAAGCATCAACAACGTGCCTCGGTAGGCACCAATCGGTAGGCACCAACCAGTCACCCATGGAGCACCCACTCACCGGGACTCTGGGTGTCTGCTCTTCCATGCACCAGTCCTTCAATGGCCCCCCACCGGTCGGGGACTTCTCACGTTACTGGTGCCTTCAGCCTCCCCGTCTGGGAGTTGGTGGTGGTGGGGCGGCAAGACTGGAGCACGCACTGCTCCAATTTCTCAGGTGACTGTGGGTCTCTCTCAGACTCACAAGAGCTTCGCTTAGGCATGCAGCACTTCCGGGACCTTTTCTTTCTGCACTGGGGCTCCCAAAAGCTCAAGGGAGTACCGCTGGGCATTTCCTCTCTCCCGGGCCGCCTTATGTGCCATTAATGAGGGCGGTGTGGGCTCCGGCCTGACTTCCTGCTTCCGGCCTGAGCAGGAGGCCCCGCCCACAACCAGGCAAGGCTGCCTGTCTTCCGGGTTGCGCTCAGCCACGGCCCGGTAGTTTCTTTCGGCGACTTCTGCTTCTTGGCCGCGATGTTGGCTGGGCACCTGCTGCATAACAGAACACAAGCGGGGTAGGCTCCCGTAATTTAAGATCAGCATAAAGTGGGGTTGGCTCCCATGGAAAGCGGCAGAAATGCGGGGTGGGCACCCGCCTTGTAAATCTTCATAAAGCGGGGAAGGCTCCCACACTGCAGACAATTTCAAGGGCGGCAAACGCGGGGGAATCCCCACGTCTGGATTCCCCTCACAAGGGGGGCTGCAAAGCCCAAGCTCTTCTTGGTGAAAATTAAAAGAAAAGCGCTCACAGTGCGCTAGGGTAACAGAAAGTCCTTATAGATGGAGGGGGCAAGGCTGGGCCCAGGGAGGCAAGCCCTCATTACGGTTCCTCCTGGGCACCAGCAGCAGCCCGCCCTCGCATGTTCAAGAAAAAGCACAAGAACCTATTCATGGGGTCACAGCCCCTATATGTATACCACACAATCTTTTGTCTGTAGTGTAGGGCATGAGGGAACCAGATGCTACTGGTTCAGGGGGGGAATTGGAGCACTTTGTTTTGCAAGCTCCTCTTCCCCTTTGTCAGGTGGGGGCAAGGTCATCAGGCACACCACAGGGGGGGGGAGCCAGCATTTTACAGGCTGGGCACAGTCCTATTTAGAGTCAGGGGATTACTCCTCCCTGCACAGATGTCCCATTCATGCTAGTGCTGACTCACCCTGCCCCTCCGGGAGCCACACAGCCCCTGTCACTCACAAGCCAGACATGCAATTCACATCAGGCAGGCAGACACATAGCCCACAGAAATGCCAACCTCTAAAGGTGGCATTTCCAAAATAGCCACAGTAAATCCGTGCAACCATTGCACAGCATTTATTCCAACAATTTCATACATACTAAATTTTACCATTCTGCCCCTCCCAATCCATGAATTAGCACTGACACACTTAATCAGGGAATCCCAATGCATTCCTATGGGAGGGCAGGCCAACCTTATCAAGGTAACACAGAGAGCGCACAAACTTTACACTGGACCACAGTGGTAAAGTGCCCAGAGGCCTAAAACCACCAACACCAGGTTCCAGAAAAAGGCTAGGAGAATGCAAAAAGTTTAGGGGTGAACCTGCTAAAAGGGCTAAGTCCAACAACTGCCAATTTCGGTTTCACTGTTGCAAGACTATCTGTTCCCATAGGACGGAATTGGGAGTTTGTTTATAACATCTTATCAATATAACTGACCCTAGGAACAAGATGGAAAAGTAAAGTTTAGCATGCCTGAACTCAGAATGTCAAAGTGCATCTTTTAGTGAGGGTGATTTTAACATTCTGTGTTTGAATATGCTACTTTTAGAAAGAAGGTATTTTCTTGCCTAACCTTCCAATGTGCCTCTGCTAGGATGTCTATTGAGTGTCTGGCTGTCTGGCTTTGGAGTGACAGGGGCTGGGGATGTGTTGTGGCTCCAAAGAGTCTGGATGAGTCAGCAGTAGGCTGAATAGGCCTGATCTGCATTTGGAGTGGTGGGAGGAGTAGCGCCTGCCTTCCACAATTATGGCTCCGCCCCCCTGTGGTGTACCTGGAGCCAGGGCTCACAATGACAATGGAGGTTGTTGTGCACTTGCAAAGTGCACTTGCAAAGTGCCCCACAGAACTGGTTTTGGCTGGGTACAGACACTCTCTGCCTTCAGGGAAAAAATGATATTTGGGCATAAAAAGAGGGGCCCAGACCCCAGACTTTTAGATTACTTCTGGGAAATCAAGGAGAAGAGCCGGATAAGCTGAGGAGGAATACTGCCCCTGTGCTGTTTGCTGTCTGGGGTTGGCCTACAGTGGCTGCTTGCTGCCAAGGAAAGGAGAAAAGGGACTTTGCTATTTGCTTTGTAACCTGCATGAAGAAGATCTCTAAGGGCTTGAAACTGAGCTTGCCTCCTGTTATGAAGTCTCAGGGACACTAAGACTTCAGCACCAGCTCCCCTGAACTTCCTTGCTGGGAGTTCTGACCTGCAAAGAGGTGCCTGCTGTTGTTGTGGACCTCTAGAGACTTTTTTCTCTGAGAGCTGGAAGAATCCACGCATCATCCCGGATTGTCACATCGAGGCGCCAAGTTTGTTGCATCCTTGGGGGACGTTTCACCTCCTCTCCTATAAGGAACCAACACATCACCCCCTGCGCAACAGTAAGGCACCAACGCATCACCTCCCCCGGAGCAAGAAACCGATGCATCACCTTCCTTGTGTGTAAGGAACCGACGCATCACCTTCCCTGGGGCCATTTTGTTTGCTCTGCGTGAAGCATCTAAGGTACTTTAGAGAAAAGGGTTGCATTTACAACTTGCATTGGACTGAACTATTTCTACCATTTGAAAGCCTTATTTTTAATACTGTATTGTGGATTTTTGTCTTTTGGTCTTGTTTTGGTTTAGATAAAGATTACTTATTTTTCTAAACGGGTGTGGTGTCCATTTGTAGTGTTTTCACTGTATTACTGTTTGTGTTCACAAATGCTTTACATACTGCCTCTGAGGTGAGCCGGTCTGCTCGTGCCAAGCTCATATACAAAAAGGAGCTAAAGGGGTAAAGAACAGGTCATCCCCCACTCTTATAATCACACACAACAACGGACCTATTCACACAGTGAATCTAGTGCTCAGATCCCTTCCAATCCGTTGAAATCTCTAGACTAAATCTGTTGGATCAGCGGTTAGCCTAATACCGTCTGTACTTGTGGGATCTGGATCACCATTTAAATATTAAAAATTCCTGTTGCGTTAATTCGGTTGAAGTCTCCCATGGTCAAACCCATCCCCTTGTGTAGTAAGACCTAGCTCCTGTGAGCAAAAAGTAGTGTAGGAATAAAAAGTGCGAAAGGGGGTTGGTGGTGAGAGAACCTGAGGATGCAGGTGAGTACCTTCCTGCTCACTCTCATTGTGTTACTTCCTTGCGGCACCACCAACCCCCTTTCGCACTTTTTATTCCAACACTACTTTTTGCTCACATGAGCTTTTATATTTAAATGGTGATGCATATCCCACCAGTCAGACTCTCCAGGATATTGCGGCATGGATTAGCAAATTTAGCAGCACAAATATGGAAATTTAGCGGCACAAATATGGAAATTTACCACATTTTTGTGCCACTTTATTTTACTCATAATCATCCATTGTAAGCCTGAAATCAATGGAAACTGTTTTAGCAGAGTATCCACTTTGCAATAGACATGTTTAAAGTAGCTGCAGCCCTACAAAAGCATAGTTCCAGTCCTAACCTCGTGGAAAGGAGCTGTATTTCTCCCTGGGATGTTCTAGCGCCCATGTATGCACCCCTGCCGGGTCACTGCTGCCTCCTGAATCTGTGAGGCAGGATACCTGTTCCTCAGGCACCCTAGGGTGCAGGATCGTAGTGGCTGAACCAAATAAGTGAGACAGACTCCATAGGGAAGTCACCTTCGCTTACCTGGTCCAAACCTCATAGGTCGACTTGAGCATACACCTACCACCCTGGTACTATTTCCTGTGCATAATACACAAAGGCATCTTAAAACCCAAGAGGATGTTGTCAGTGTGAAGCAGAACACCAAATTGCAATCAGTTATAGTGTCTTGACTGTTTAGAAAAAATTGAAATCTACCCCTTTACTGCATGAGAGACAGTGCAAGAAATTGGGATACATGTGATATGGTAGGCGGTCCACAGGCACAGTTGTTTGAGCTGTTTCTGATTTATCTTGTTTCAGCAGCTTACATATTACACAGGAAACATGTACCCCTTTTTGGGATCCCAAGACTGAAGGTAAGATGGGACCAGGTTTTCAAATTCCGAGCTGTGTCACCTCAGGATCAGTCAAATGATATCAGTAGATTTGCAACCCCACTAAAAAAATGGATGGTTATGTTTGGGCCATCACTTCTTAAGAATTGGATAGCAATGGGTATTAATTATTATTAGCTCTTATATTGTATTGCTAAAGAGAAACAGCTATATGCAAATCTGTCTTTGCCATGTCCCAAACAAGAATCCTGCCACAAACACGTGAACACAAGCAACCTTATAAACTCCCGCTGGATAAGAAGTGTATGCTGAAGCATTTCCATTCAATAATATTTCGATTTAATGCAGAGACAGAATCACTATTCCTGTCGAAATAGTGGGTTATTATAGGTAATCTGTTCTTTCCACAAATCCTCCAATTAATGTGTATATTATGTGGGTTTAATTAATAAATGTAGCTTACTGAAATCTCGTTTATTCATAGTAACCATGTTTACACAAGTTCTATAGATTCAGGACCTCTTCCTCCATGAAAATTACTATAATGCTATAGAGGTTTCTTTTTGCCCATAGCACTAAGACACCATCAAAGAATCTGGCTGCGGCCAAGAATGGCTTTCCAGCGTCATTGCAAGCACCGGTGACATCCACATGGGTCGAATAACAGTGCGAAGCAGCCTTTGACACTCAGCAGAGCATCTTCTGGCGGGAAGGAGCTCTCTCTGCTCAATGTGTTTGTACCATGCAATTGGCAGTGCACATGAAGCATACAACATTACACATTTTTATCTCTAGCGAGTCAAGCTTTGTGAAATAATGGCTCACGCATAAAATGGACTTTACTATACCAGACATTATTTCAATTTCATTAGTGAAATGTACCTGTGAATAGTTATTTTTTGAATTGGTACAGATTGTATTCCAGCAGCAAGTTGGGGGATTGTGCCTCACAGATGGGAAACTCCTTCAGAGAAAAGCATCACAGGGAAAATACTGACAGCAAAACAACATACTTTGTTTGCGATTGATTTTGGGTGCAAAGCACTCGTAAATTCATGAAGGAGATGGAAATCAGCGTTTGCTCTGCTGAAATAGCGAGCAAGGGGAAAAAAATGGCATGTGGTATGGAGGCAAATACTAGGGGAATCTCCCTCAAAATGGTTAATTAAGGCACTTGGGCCAGATGTAGGTAGCCCAATACCAGTCTGTAACGGCTGAAATTCGTCCGTTATCGACCGGTATTTAGCCCCTTCCAATGCAGGTGACGATTCGGTAAATACCGAGTCGGTATTTACCGATTCGGTAAACGATATGTAGAAAGCACATTAAAGAGTGCTTATGTGCTGTAAGAATTCGTTAATTACGACCAACTTCAAGTGGTTAGTAATTACCGAATTCTTTTAAAAATTGACTTTTGAATTTAATTTGAAGTGCCATGTGTCAGACATAAATGCCCTTAGAGCATGTATGTGTGCCACATGTGCACCCATGCACTATTCAGGGGTGCAACCGGGTGTCAATGTGACACCCTGCCACTCTTGAATATGTGCCCCCTAATACCGATTCGGTATTTACCGAATCAGTAATACTGAATGGCTTCCTATTCATTCCTATGGGCCTACAGGCCCATAGGAATGAATGGGAATTACCGAATCGGTAAATACCGATTCTTAAATACCAAATCTTACCGATTCGGTACATTTTACAGAATTTTACACTACATAAGATTTACCGATTCTAAAATACCGAATTGGTAAAATTCGGTATTTTAGAATCGGTAAATGTAGATTACCTACATCTGGCCCATGATGGGCAATTTCCCGTTTCGAAGGAATAACATGGAAAGAACATCAACGTTTTTGCATGTGAAATTATCACACACAACCAGTGAAAAATGTAGAACAGTCCCACAGAACTTCCCTACAACATGAATGCGTGCTTAGGCAATGATAGTAAAGAATCAGAACTGATCTTCAGTAGCTCCGAGACAGGTTCACTGCCCCTGCATCTGGTGTGCTTGCCATACACACCTTGCTGAGTGCATGCTCCTCTCGATGCCTTACCTCCTTTCGCCTTCGAGTCTAACTTCTGAACTTTTCTCTTTGCTCCCGGGACCTGGCCTCTTTCAGCCTAGTGAAGGTTCCTGTTGTGATTCTCTCCTCTGTGGTTAGCAGGAAAAAAATAAAAAGAAAATGGCATTTTCCGAATTTCGCGGGCAGTTTGGTAAAAATCGCTGCCTTTTTACAAAACTGACGATTTCGCAATTTTTTTGCATATTGCGAAATCCTGAAGGGTCTGACCAGTACAGACGGTATAAGGCTAACCGCTGATCCAACAGGTTTTGTCTAGAGATTACAATGGATTGGAAGGGATCTGAGCACTAGATTCACCTTGT
This sequence comes from Lissotriton helveticus, assembly GCF_964261635.1. Taxonomy (NCBI): domain Eukaryota; kingdom Metazoa; phylum Chordata; class Amphibia; order Caudata; family Salamandridae; genus Lissotriton; species Lissotriton helveticus. The sequence continues at coordinate 1,173,940,217 of NC_136070.1, forward strand.
GAACAGGTCCGTTGTGTGTGCTCCTGCCAAGCTACCAAGGGGGTGAGATGGGGTTATTTTAGAAGTGTATCCAACTTACCCTGACTAGAAGCAAGGGTCATTATTTGGACAAAGGTACCTACCTCTACCAACTAGAGACCGCCATTTCTAACACCGGGACATGCTGTGTACAAGAGACCATAGTGCACAAGATTGGTTATTATGTTATGTTAGGTCATGGTATATTATGTTACGTTATTTTATGTTATATTGACTTCTTAGGAAAGAAGACTTGGAAAGGCCATGAGAATGTTGTTCTCAGGGACCCCATGCCATTCCCTACGAAGATGAGGCAGTTAGAGAAGAGAAAGACGTTCAGATTGAAAAATATTTAAGCACATCTTCTACCAGTCTTTCCAGGCCTTCAAGGGGCAGACTACAAAGGTTACCAGCCTCTACTTTGCACTAGCAGTCTTATACGCTTGTTCAACACAAGTGCTAGTGCAGAGGGAAGGGTAGAATGTGGCTTGGCAGAGGGAGCATTGAAAGCTCCCCCATGCTTTGGAAGAGGTTGAGGCACGGGCCATGGATTGAACAAGCTGCGTTTATAGCTCAATCCCTAAGAGATTTTTCTGCCTGGATTTGGTTGTGGTAAAATCAGATCTGGAGATTCCACACCTGGGTTATGAGTATGGCAGAACGTAGAGTCAAATAGTATTGTGTGGAGTGCTATCGCACCCTAGGACAGTTGCGGCTGGTGCAGGTAAGAATGGCGGGGTGGCGAGGGGGGCAGTTGACAAACAATGACGAGGGAAAATAAAAGAGAAAAAAAGAAAAACACTTACCTAGCGCTCACCACATCACCGATGCGGCGAGTGCAAGGTAAGTGATTTCCTATTTTTAAATTGTTTCTTCCCTGCCATCATTTGTCGACTCTCCGCTTGCCCCCCCACTCTTACCTGCACTGGCCGTTACTACCCAGAAAAACCGTTTCACTCAACATAACTGGGCTCATATAGGACAAAGTCAGGCTTCATCATCGACTAGTATTTACAGCATGTCACACACAAATCAAATAGTTATCAAAATAAAATACCACCTACATTTAGAATGGAGAAATTCTAAACTTATTGAAAACTCCTGTACTGCAAATGTAAAACATGTTCTATGTAGAGTTCTCTTCTGTGCAGCTGGCAAGCAAACTTGTTGCATTACACCTCTGAGAGCAGTTTCTTCTGAATTTATATGTTCAATAGCTAATATATGCAATTAAGTCACTCCTTACCAATTAAGTGGTGCAATAAAAAAATCATTTGATGGTCTCTGGGTTCATTTCATGACAGTTTAATAATATTTCCTCGTGATGCAAAGAAATGACATAAATTAGAAACAGCAGATAATTGTATGTAGATATTAAGGGCTATCAAAATACAGAGCAATGGTTGTCTCCGTGGAAACAACCAAACCAAAGAGCTCAATTAACACAATTCCTTGTCTGCATATATCGCTTAATGAATTCCAAACTCTTCATGACAGTTAATGACCACGTTGTGTTCTTGGAAATAGTCCTGTAGTTCTATGGAAATAGTCCAGAGTTGCAGTGTAAACTGGCAAGTACAAATTATTAGTTGGTTCAGTTAGTATTGTCTAATTGGGGGATGAAAATACAGATACAGAGAAGTGTGAGGTTCTGAATGAGTTCTCGGTTAGATTTGCATTCTTACTTTCATTAAAACCCAGGAGTAATTTAAACACATTTAATTTATTCATGAGTAGGACAGGACATTGTACTAGTGTATAGGTCAGTATAAGCACAAATTAATGGACTTTAATTCGCATACATCATAAAAGGAGGAGGGTGCCAGGCAACTCCCCCAGAACGTTCCTGGTCACAAGTATTTAGATGCCAGCACTGTTTTGATAGAATTTGACAAAGTAAGGTTTTGACATACATCAATGCGCATATTGTTAAACATCTTAGCCTACTTCAAAAGAGGTTTCTCATCATCACAGATTAGATATAGCATTTGCCTCTTTGTGTTGACCACATGTAAATAGAGACTTATATTGTTTACCTTCAAGGAAAAATTTAGATGTTCATGCTAAACAACAAGTTTCTACTAATTTTGAGAATGTTGTGCCCCGTAATGTATTACGTTCTCTGCTTTTTGTTAATGATAGTTTTCATACTCAATGTTTTAATTAACTATGTTATTTACTTATTTCCAGTTTATTGTTTACTGCTTGCTAATACTCTGTTTTAATTGTTGGTTTATGAGTTCCCTCACATCCTCCCTTTCCCTCTCTCTGTTATCCATCTTTCCCTTTGTTATATAAAATTGTAAACAGCTTTACTTACTTATATAATATTAATTATCTATGGTTAAACATTTTGCAGTTGTTAGCCTTATTGTTACTTTACTTTGAGAATTCTATTCTCAATAAAGCTCACTAAACTGAAAACAGTGGCTAGGTGGTAGGCAAAGCGGCATACTGGCACTACAATACAGTTTAGTTTACAAACTGTTACATAAACTGTTGCACATGAATGAAACCTTGTACACCTCAGACATTAACTTTAAGATCAGGCAGGGAGGCAGGCGAGGGGAAATTGAAAGGTCCAGAGAACCTAATCTGCCATCCAAATCTTAATCTTAATTTCATGTGTTTCATTTTCTATTCCTTTGTTTCGTCTCCTGTAACCTCACCAAAGCACCAAGACCAAAGGCTACCATTATGTATGTTGGTAGCTCCTCTACATCACCTCAGACATGTCTTCAATTAGCTTACAATAATGTATTGCAAAAGTGGAAGAATTAAACACATTCATAATATCCTCCAGTCTGCCACCCCTGAAAAAACATTGGCTAGTGATTGCACCCCTCATAGAATGAGCTTAAAATTTCAATAAGTCGACTCCAGCTTGCTGCATAGTATATTTTTGACCACCTCGCAATCATAGCTGTGGAAACTGCTTTGAAAGGTTTCAACAAAAGGCAGCAAAAAACTGGTCAGAACCATCCAGTCTAAATTCACTCATTCTGGAATCATATTCCTTCATGCAATTCACAACACAGAGCATTTTGCATAAATCAAAGTAAGGATAAAATATGATGTAGGACATGGTTTTTGCTCTTTTGTTTATCTCAAAAGTAACACCAAAGGAGTCATAAACTCGGTTACATACCTCCAAGGCCTTTCCATTAAATAATCTTTGACAAGATTTTAGACAAAGCAAAGACACTAAGTTCATAGAAACCTTTTAAAATCTAAACATCGATTACCAGGCCAAGATGAAAACATAGAGAGGACTAAATGAAAGACAAGATACAAAGAGTATCATACCTAGCCTTGCGGAGGTCTCCTCAATCTGGTGCTTTTAAGCAAGGCTACAGATCAAAACTTTCTTTCCTACAGTCCTGCCATTAACCAAACTCTGACCTGCAGAGATTGCTGATCTATAGCAGTTTTACATACTATAGCTAAGCCCTCTATCAAACTGCTCCACAAGTAAATTAACCATTTGTACTATAGGAGCTTCCACAGGATCCAAGTACTTTCCAAACACCAACTAACCCATGACTTCCAAATTCCTCTGTATCTACTGTGGGTAACCGGAACGCAGGATTCCAGCTGGAGCTCATCACTTCTTCTAGAAGGCCTGACATTTCTCTGGATCTCCTGATACTCTCCAGGCCAGAAAGCTCAAAGACCCTGTCAACACTAGAGGATGCTCCTCTCCATCTGCATTTTGTAGAAGACCTGGTACGGCCAGAAGGAAAAAGGGAACCTTGCAAGCAAACTCCAAGATTACACACAAATATATTTATTCAGAAAAAGCACACTTTCTGGATCAAGATCTAGCTTTCTGACAAATGAGATGAAATTCCGTTAAGCCATTTTGACTGTAGCATTGTCTAAATTTCCTATGGAAAACTATGGGTAAACCACATTTTGGGACCCCCCTCTATTTCTCAGACCCTACTTGACTGATCACCCTGAAACTCTCCAGAAAGGAGAAGGAGATAAGTTGGATAAAAGTATTTTGTTTAAAGATTTGTTAAGATTTGTCAAATATCAAAGTCATTCGCAAACCAAAAAGTAAATTTCCCGAGTAACCGTGGTCATAACTGTGACTACACATTGGAGACCGCTACTATGTTATCTATTTCATTTTAACCATTTGTTTATTGTTTTTTTTTTGTAATTTAAGTACAGCTGCATACATTATACAGTATACAGAAATAGCAAATGCAAAGTTTTCCTGGTGATAAGGCTCATCATGTTAAAGTCACTCGTTTACAATGAGCATGTCTACACAATTTTACCGCTAACCATGTAATGCTTTTTTATGCCAGGGCTATCTAGTACATTGTCCAATTTTCCACGAGCCCTTCCATAGCTGGGGCCAGCTGTCACGTAATTATACAACAGATTAAAACATGTAAATTGCTGTCCCCCTTTATGATTACGTGGTCTTGTGTCATAAATGCAGGCAGTATGTACAGTGCTACATACAGCGTGCAGTGCTTTCAGGCTTCACCCATCTTTTTCATGGGTTCAGTGGGAGGGAGTATGCTATATTTCATATATAAAGATGGGTTATGCACTGCGACTGTCTTAGTTTGATTTGCAATTGTGGGTGCGCTCATAGAGGTAATATTGCTGCTGTTGGGTCAATCCCACCAGTGTCCCCCTGCGCCGCCTCTCCAGGCTACTGGTTCCATTAAAGAAACTCCAGCATAAAGGCGGGATGACCTGGGGCAAACCCCAGCTCTACACTGCCCCAGAAGTGCTTTCTCATTGTGAGTTCGCCATGGATGCAAGGCCCCCATTAGGGACGGCAGCCGTTTCTTTCGTGTCCCTCTCCATTGACCAGCGTAATTCCTGTAGCATGGTTTCCCACTACAACGCTACTGAGACTTTTTGAAGCTCCCAAATATCTTCTATTCAGAGCGCTGAGACTTCTGCTATAGCCCATACCAGTAGAGACTGACTCTATGCTCCGGCCTTTTCCACCTCTTAGTTATCAAGCGGTTTGCGGTTTGTCTGCCCAGGATTAGGAAACAGGATGTTGCCCTCAGCTTTTTGCCTCAAGCATAAAGATTCAGTATGCACTCCTCCCTAGTATTGTCCAGATGGCAATGTTTTGTCGCCATGAGGATGTCACAGATGAGATGCCTGTAAGTGTGTAATGAAGTGCAGGTCCACAACATATTTAGTAGGTCGGCTCCGATGTGATTGCATCTAGGGCACCCCCATAGATCCTTTAGATCCTATGGTAGGTAGGCCCTGTGAATAATGTAGTGCTGTATAAGTCGAAAGCATGAGTTACGTGCGGTATAAGCTCGGCTAAGCAATACCTCCGAACATTCCTTATCCGTAAATGGCCTCAGTTTGTCTGCTTCCCAATACTGTCTGACAGGGATAATTGATGTCACCGTGTGGATCAGTAGGGAGTCTGCAAACCATCTGGTTTGGTGTCTGCCCCTACCCATGATATGGAGATACTGCACTGTGAGGTGTGTGGGCTGTTCTGTGTTCATGTCTCCCCCGCTATCCCTGAATGTTGCCAGTATTGCGTAAAATTGTAAAAATTGGCCAGGTGGCATTCTGTATGTCTCTGCCAATTCCGCAAATAGAGTAAGTGACCAATCTTGATATAAGTCGCCTTGTGTGTGCACTCTCACCGACAGCCAGGTCGTGAGCTCCTCTGCGGTTACTGAGCCTGTCTCCCTAGGTGTACTCAGCAGTGGGAGTGCCGGCACATACAGGATTATCGTGCATGTCAAATAGAGGCTTCTGAAATATACTTTATGCACCACCTGGAGCATCAGTTGTTCCTGCAGCTGGGCCCTAGCGCATGGGTGAAACAGATGGAGAATGTATTCCTCAGACCAAAGGGGGTCTATCCCTGCTGTATCAGAGAGCTGCAGTCCTTTCAACCACATTGTCACCCATTGTAGTTGTGATGCCAGGTAGTATTGTTCCATATTAGGAACAGCCAGGCTTCCCCACTAACTGGGAGGCAAAGCTTTGCAAGCGCAACCTGTCACCGGCCACAGTTCCATATGAATTCCTGCAGCACTGAGTCTAGTTTTCGGAAACGTGACAGGGTTACATATGGCTATTTGGAAACTTGCTGTTCCGAATGTATTGAAATCTTGTGTTCGTGACAGGATCCCGTTTTTGCAGGTATTAAGTGCCTGTGTACTCTCTCAACTTTAATCTAAGTGGACCTTTGACGTTACATTATTAGAGTGGAATACAGCCGTGCAAGGGTTCATTGGCCATTGGGGCCAGGTGGCAGCGGGATAGATCCCTGCCAGCCATGTTTGCCCAAGAGAGCTAACATTATGTTCAGAGCTGTTGAACCCCCTGTCCTGATGAAGCCAAAAGGAAGTTCTGGCTGAAACGCGACCGTGCCTGCGTCGACATTTGCAAAAGAGTCCCATCACTTAGAGTTGTGTAAACGAGGAAAAGCGCAATTTTAACAGTTTTGATGTGTTATTTCTCAGGCGCAATAGGGACTACCTTATAGTGTACTGTTCTGAATTAAGAGTGTACACCCTGATTGTTTTTTTCTCAGTAGGGGAACTAATTATTGATCTACTTGTTTGTGATATTTGTATATGTTTGATATATGTTGTACATGTTGTATATATTGTATATATGTAGTGCATCATATATATGAGCGTGATCTAAATGTTTATGTAATGAAGTGTATATTGTGTATATATGAAAATTATCTATGTATTAGTTTGTTGTGACCATATTGTGTTTTGTCCCATCACCTGACACGTACACAAGTTGTAATAGTAGAAATTAATTAGTCATAAATAAGAATTCGTACTAGCAGGGTAATTAATTGTACTCTGGTTGAAAATAAATGCTTTGATTGATCCCTTTATACCTTTTTTCTTTGACTCTACATCATTGATGTTTATTGCTCAGGTATATGAGGGTAATTTGGGCATGACTCCAACTATATATATACCGGGGTTACATATACAGGCAGGTGTACAAAGTGATACAACAGTCTAGGGAACACCACCATTTTTACTAATGCAATGTGACCCACGACTGAAAGCGGTAATGTATGCCAGAAAGCCATCTATGAATGTAATCCAGTGATTGCTCTTCCCAGATTACCCACCAGGAGATCTATTGTAAATACGAATTCCAAGATATCTGAACATGTTGGGCTGGCAGGGTACGCGGACTCAATTGCATATTAGCTCAGGTTCAGGCTGTTCTTGACCGAAAGGGTGCAAGCATGACTTGTTCTAGTTGATTCTCAGGCCCAGGAGATCAGTGAAAGTCTTAAACAGATGCCTAAACCGATGCCCAGCGGATGCACGCAGCAGGCTCGCCGCTGGTGCGCCGAAGCCGCGCCTAAGGCAAGTCCGTCTGCGCTCATCCACGCCTGGACGTCACCAGGAGCCAGAACCACTGCCAGATTTCCACCAGGTTTTGTCAATCCCATAAGCCACTGTCGCTCCTACACAATTCAATAATAAAGACTAAGTATAACCCCTGTGAACACACAGCACACTCCCTCACTTTGCTAGAAGGACCTTTCTCTTGCAGATTCTGTAAATTTCAGAGTAACTGGAGTGGGGCCTTGCAGGAGTAATCCTCAAAGTTGTATCAAGCCGCAGCTCACAAACATTGGATGGAACTGTTTTCTGGCCAATGTCAGATCCTCCCCAAACACGCCGATAACATGTGGGACCTTCTGACAGAAACAGCCCCCCACATCGGGTTTCTCACTGAAACTTGGATCAAACCCTCTTCCAACCCTGCCATTGCAATAGCTCTTCCGGACGGCTACCGAATCCAAAAACTCGATAGGCCAGAATGGGCGGGGGGAGGCATAGCCATTATACAAAGGGAATCTGTGTCAATCACCATTCTAGATCAGTTGTGCAAGGACTCTATTGAATGCCTAGTTTTTAGACTCAACCTGCACCCACAACACAGCTGAAAAGGGGCTCTCGTATACAGACCCCCGGTCCTCTGTCAGACTTTACTAACCATCTAATGGAGCTCATTTCCCCCGTGTAATTTCTACCCAGAACTTTCTACTCTTAGGGGATTTTTAAATCCACAGTGAAAATGCTGCCAATCCCGATGCCACAGCCTGCCTAACAGATCTTGCCACACTCGATCTCTCGAAGATCAACAACGCACCCACCTACACTGCAATTCCCCTAACATCACCTCTGGGGAAACTTATCCTCTGACTTGGTCAGTCCATTATCTAGTGGATGTCCAACTCACATGTCCCAGAGTCCCTCCCACCTCTAAATCTCACACCACATACTGGTACATGCCATGGCATAAACTCAACCCCGACCAATTCAAGACCCTTTTTAATTCCTGGAACACTGATACTGCCACATACAGTGTAGAAGAACAGTTAACACATTTCAACACCACTGCACAATCCAATATGGATCACATAGCACCCAGGAAACCGCAGATCCACCCTTCCAAATACTTCCCATCTAGTTGGTACTCCCCCAGCATCCGAAAGAAAAAAGCCAATGTAAAAAGTTGGAACATGCCAGCGACATTTCCCATTATCTGTTTGTCAAAGAACAAAAATGGATTTTTAGAATGAAGTGGGACACTATGGGGTTAAATGACGACATCCCTTGGGTCCAAATCTGATGACCAACTGGCCCAGCATTATTCGGTTCCTCTCGACCATTTGTTCATTCCACCAGAGTACTACTAACAAGATCCCTTGATCACTCCACTTACCCTGCACCCTTCCTGTTCATTTATTGGGCAGGTGCCAACATCGGCGGTTGCCTCTGTTGGTCAGCCATTGGGCACAGTACTGCATTTGATCCATTTTATCACCATCTACATTCCATCTTGTCCTCTTTGAGCCAGTCACCTGACTTGTCAGAATGGTTGTTGCATGATAAAAAGTAAAGCAGGTTTAGGTCTACACTGCTATTCACCCATTCTGACTATAGAGGCGTAATATGGCCTCCGGTTGGCTGTTTTGCGATCCAATAGCGCGACTGCTAATATCTGCCAGAGAAGTCAGCCAACCAGGCGCTTAATGAAATGTCTCTACCTCACTCCATTCGGTGCCTTTTTTGGTCTGCCGTTTTTTGACAATACCGACGTATTGTACCCCCATGACATACTCGAAGTCAATCGGGCGTTTACTGACCGTCTACTTGTCTCAATTCGGTGTTCTTTCTGGTCCGCCTTTTCAATAATACTCGGCGTACTATATCTTCTAGATACACCAGGGAGACAAATACTTTCAAAAATACTTTCATTCATACACTGTTTTGGATGTCAGCGCTAATATATGATCCCAATCTTAGGATACCGTATTGGCACCATTTCTCGAGCCTTGCCCGTATGATATAGAGCGAGGCCGATGTCGATGTCTCAGCCGCTTTTCTGTTGTTACCGATGGGCATAAGCTAGGCCCAGATTGGTTGTCTGTCGACCCAATCATTTAAACGATAACACGTTTTTCTCAGATGACTCGGCCATCTCTCTATCGCTACGTACGGGCATAAACTTGGCCCCGATTGGCTGACTTTCTACCCAATCATAAGAGCGAGTTCTCTTTTTCGCCGAAAAAACATGGCTTTACTAGGACGCTCTTGCCGTCTATTATTTTTTACATCATTACGGGCGTTCATAGCTTCCCTGCTGGTCCGCTCTCTTACCGCATACGTGTATTCATCACGACCTTTGAAACACAGAGAGGAAACGGAAGTATCAGACCGTTTGTTTTCTCCGTGGTCCGCACACAACGTCCCTGTCCGTCATGTTACCTTCCCCTCAGCTCAGAAGGGCTTGGAGGTACTGACGGACAGGTGAGTACAGCGGCTTGTGGATCCTTTAGCTAGGTGCTTTGGATGCTTGCTCACTTGGAGCGATATTGCCAGGTGATTTTTTCACTCTATTTTGATAAATGCTTTACTTTACTCATTGCATTCTCCAAACGATTTAGACACTTTGTAAATGGGTCCAGCTAGTGCTTTGTGTTTAAACAACTTAGGCTTGAGAGTTTCTTTAACTTGGTACTCGTTTTTTAACTTGGTACTAATTTTTTAACTTAGTACTCGTTTTTTCAACTTAGTATTCTTTTTGATTCTACCAACTGATATACAACAGCTGGTAAATTATGATGCTGAAATGAGTGCAGAGTATCCTTTCGAGTACTATTCTGAAGGTAATCAGATATGTGCAGTGGCCATATGGCCATTTGACAATCATGCACATATTTATTTTAACACCATCCAACATCAGCTGGCTAGGTAAGCGGAGTACCGTTGTCCGTTCCATGCCCATTGCTTCACACTAGGGGATATCCTTCATTAAGTGGAGTCAATACCAGAAAAGTGACTCTCTTGGTATTTCCCTTGTTTCCATTTCTTCAGAGCGGGGCCTCATTACCTGAGCGAGAGCCAGGCGAGGTGAGGCCACTCCCAAGCAAATTTTGGGTGAGTGATTACTTAGAAAAATAATGAATGAGCAACGTCTCGTTGGATGTTATAAGTCTGTTTGCAAATTGTCACTTTCATCAGTCATATTGTGTGTCTGTATACACTGTTTTTTTTTTCTAGGAGAGGTGATTCTATATCCATGACCTTCGGAGCTACCACTCACTAACCTGTCAGTTGGTAGGTCATCCACGCATGGTACGTAGCCCTCACTATACCTTTTTGGTAATAGTTGCAGTAGTGTTGTTATCATAGGTCCTGAAGAAAGCCATTTCCGGCTGAAACATGTTGACCAGTTAACTTACCACCAGGATAGCAGTATTTGCTGAAACTCTATCCACACTCTGTATTTTAACCTTGTCATCATGGTGACCACCAGAATAAAAGTTATCCTTAGGCACCATGTTAGTCAATTTTAACACACCACTTTTTCACTAGCACATACCTTTTGAGCATTGCAACATCTCTGCCCACAGCTCTTTACACTACCACTCTTTTTGACCTTTTTCCATCACTGGTGGATCCGTTACTAGAACCTACTCACAAACAACAGTGAGTTATCTAGTGGATACCAGCTTATACTCTAAAAATCCCAGATGATGAAGCTCCGCCAATGGGTGGGCTGATGGGTTTTCTTATCTTCTCTCACCACTCTTCAGTTTATACACACACTTTTTAGGAGAAAGCAGACACTTTCTAGTCCACTGAGACCAGTAGCACCCCATTTGTGTTTTTTACGGAACAGAAATGGGGACATCTACACAATGAATAGGATAAAGCAAGATTCAAAACTGCGCTATCTTATGGAGTATGGAGGAGTCAGGGGCCCCGCTTCCTTAATTAATTCGGCCCTTGGTTATTCGAGGTGTTCCGTTTACCTTATCCTTTTGGGCCTCCTTTTGTCCATCTCTTAGCACATGATTTTCGGAGGGAGGGGAGCTAGTAATTTTGACTACTCAATTCAAGACTCAGCTTGAAATCAGTGGTGCCTTTGCTTTAATCATTGGACCCCCTATCAGTTCACAGTTTATATTTTTCCCAAATATCCCAGAACCTGTTCTTTTTCTTGCTCTGCCTTCCCTGTTTATCCACTTTATATACCCTTAGGATGGAGTTTAACCAATCAGAGTGTCTTAGTGGTGAGTTTTTTAACCATTTTATACATATTTCCCTCCTGGCTAAAAGGATTAGTAAAAATAGGATATTTTCTTGCCCCTTAGACAGTATGATATTGTGTGCATATTTACAAGTCCCAAAAATATTTAGTTCAATGCTTACCTCTATGGGCTGTTCTATGACCTCGGAGAGCATCTTACCAATCAGGTCCCAGTATTCTGCCAGCAGTGGACATTCTCGGAACATGTGCAGAACATCCGTTCTTTCCATACTACATTTTGGACATTTCTTTACTGTGCTGTTTTTGAATTTTGACAGTTTTTTTGGAGTCCAATATGCTCTATGTATTGTGAACAGATGATTCTTCTTTAGCGGAGCAGATTTTATCACTCTAGCTGCAATAGTGTTCGAGGCTTCCCAAAGGTTCCCAATTGGCCAGTTTAACATAGAATTACCCCAGATGTTTTGCGGGACTTTATATTCTTCTTCCCCATATCTTATCAAGGCCCAGTACCAGAATGATATCTCCTGCTTAAAGGGTACCGTGTTTTGGATCTTTTGTTCAATATTATCATCCCTTTGAAAGTTTTCTTTTACTCCTTTAAGCCAACTTGGTAATTGATAATATTTGAATCTTGATAACGTCCCCATGGTCTCTCTGTCAAGGGTCTCCCACTCTGTAATCTTGTTTCCTTTTATCAACTGGCCCCAATATATTATATTGGCTTCTTTTAGTGGGTTGATTAAGCTATCTTTTAAACACTTTGGTGTTCCTGGAGAATCCCAAATTGGGGAGTATTTGCTATAGTACGGTATTCCTAAAGTAGTTCTCATGTTATACCATATTCTTACTGCTGATCTTATCGTCTTCAACTTGATTTTTTTTTTTTATTTGGGATGGCCAAATTTGTATAGATAGTGATCATTTCCTGGTCCAATTAATGCTTTCCAAGACTCAGGCCGTTCTTCACTTTTGCCTAGTAGAAGTCTTATATTTTTAAATTGGAACGCTTTATAATATTTCAGTAGATCCGGGCTGGCTATTCCTCCTTGTAGCTTGTGTCTTCTCAGCTTTTTCCAACTGATCCTTACTCCTTTTGACCCCCATATGAAACTGGATACTTCCCCTTGTAGTTTTTAAACTCCAATGGAAGAAAATTGAATAAATATGTGCACTTCAGTAATACTGTCATTTTTACTAGGTTTGATTTACCTAGGAAAGATAAGCGTAGGCCTGACCAAGCCTTTAGAAGTCTGCTAATTTCCTTATGCACTCTTTTGAAGTTTAAGCTTGCTATTTCTTCAATATTCTTACTATACTCAACTCCAAGATACTTTAATTTGGTCTTCACTAAAGGATTTCCAGACGCGATATTCCATTCCATTATTTCTGATTTAGATTTATTTACTTGGTACCCTGAAACTGCTCCAAAGTCACTTATAATCTTCTCTATTTTTGGAAGGGAGTTATTTAAGTTCCCGGTGAATAACATCAGGTCATCAGCAAACAGTGCAACTTTTTTTATCCCATCCCTGAAATTTAAAGGGTATAATCTCTTCTTCCCGTTTTAGGAGGCAGGCTAGAGGTTCTATGTAAAAATTAAATAATAATGGGGACAGGGGGCATCCCTGCCTAGTTCCTCTCTCTATGTGCACACTATCAGTAAGTGTCTCGTTGACCAATATTTTAGCCGTTGGACTCTTGTAGATGTTTTTTACAGCTGTCTCAAAATTATTTCCCAGGTTAAATGTTCCTAATGTGGCGCTTAGAAAGGGCCAGCTAACCCGATCAAACGCTTTGGCAGCATTGAATGTTATAACTGCCAATGGTACATGGTTATGGGTTGCAATATCTTTGGTGGCGATAAGTTCATGAGACAGCTCGGTGATCTGTCTACCCTTAATAAAACCCTTTTGATTCGGATGGATTAGGGACCCTGCCACTGTCCCCAGCCTTCTTGCTAACATTTGCGTATATATTTTGTCATCGCTGTTTAGAAGGGATATGGGTCTATAGGACTCACATTTAGTGGGGTCCTTTCCTGGTTTTAATAGTATACTTACTATCTCTTCATTCCATGATTTAGGAAGCTCTCCATTGATCAAAAAAATTTCATTGAGAAGGTTTGTAAAAGGGGTCAGGACATTCTTTTGGAGTACTTGATATAGTTCATTAGGTAAAGAATCTGGGCCGGCCGCCTTCCCTCTTTTAGTGATTTTATTGCTTCCGCAACTTCCTTCTCACTTATTTTTAGATTCAATTGCCTTCTTTGTTCCGGGGATGCTTCAGGAATCTCTATCATTTCGAGCAAGCTTGGTATCTGGTCTTCATCACAAGTACTTTCTTCCGTGTATAGCTCTGAAAAAAAATCTGCAAATTCCTTTCTTATTTCCTTGTTTTCAGAGACACATCCATTTTGACCCTCTCTATGTATTTTATTAATGTGATTCCTAGTTCGCTCTGTTCTTGCTTTCCAGGCAAGAATTGTCCCACATCCTTCACCGTATTCGTAATTAGAAAGTTTGCTGACCTCCCATCTTTCTTTTACTATTGTTTCCAGATACTCAGACATTTCCAATTTCTTTATTCTTACTCTTTCTCTTAATTCTTCACTTTCTTGATCATTCGTGGCCTTTTTTAATTCTCCATTGAGGTCCAGTAAGTCCCTTTCGATATTTTGTATATAGACTCTTTTCTCTCTATTTTTATGGGCCATTATACTCATGATATTCCCCCTCATACAGGCTTTAAAGGCATCCCACGTTATTTGTTTGCAGGTTCCTTCTTTATTCAATTAAAAAAATTGCTGTGTCTCCTCTTCCAGTTTAGCCACACTTGCTTTGTCTAGGAATATTCTCTTATCCACGGTCCATCTTTGTTGCGTTTGAACCTCCGATATCACCAAGTTCAATTGCACCGCGGAATGATCAGACAAATGTTCCGGGATATGTTTCATCTTACTTGTGTACTCCGCAAGATTATAACTAAGAAGGAAAAAGTCAATTCTGGATTCGTGGCCTAGCCTCTTGTTCTTAAAGGTGAATTTATGTTCTTTGTCCCCCTTCGCTTTCCAGATATCCATTATCTCTAGATCCTTCATGCAGATTCTGACCCACTCTCTCATTTTCGGGGTTGATGGTAATTTCCCTATCGGGTATCTGTCCTCTTTTGGATTTAATAGGATGTTGAAATCACCTCCCATTATTATAGGAGTATTTACTTTGAGTAAGTGGGCATATAAATCTTGTATTGATTCCGGATCATCCACATTTGGACCATAATACCCCCCATTGTATGTTGGTTATTAAGTACTTTAGCCGTCACACTTGCCCATCTCCCTTTCTTGTCGACTTCTGATCTCTCTATTGTTACTTTAAGGGATTTCTTAAATATAATCGCCACTCCTTTAACGTTGCAATTTTGATTTGTGCAGATGCAGTGATCTATCCAACTTTGCTTTTTCTTTATAGGTTCCCATTCTTCTCTTGTTAGGTGCGTTTCTTGGATTATTAATATCTCACAATCAATGTTTTTTAAATATTCTAAAATTCTTGTTCTTCGATTTCTTAGTCTCAGCCCATTTACATTCCAGGTCAAAATGTTAAGTTTTTTCACCTTCCCTCTTATATTTGTTCTACTCATTTTTAACCATGGTTTTGACGGCCTCTGAATTCTCTCTTGGCTTGTTGTAAGGTCTTCGTTTTTTTTTTATTTTTTTCCCCAGTTTGCTCCTCACCCGGTGAAACTTCTATTTTTTTACATTTTATTTTTGGTGAGTACTTCCAAGGTGATTGTCCCCCCCTGGAGAAGCCTCCCTGTTCTTTCTTGCTTTGGGCTCAATTGCCCTTACTTCGAGCTCCCCATCTCAACTTGTGTACTTTGAGTTAATGCTTCCTTTCCTTCCCACCTTTAATTATTATTACACATCCATCGAGAGTTTTTTAGTCTCCATTTTTATTTTTGGAGTGAACCATAACTATTTGTGTGTACTAGAATGGGCATCTTCTTCCTGGTGGATCTTTATTGTTCCATTAGTCTTTCCACCTCTTTTGGATCCTTAACATTAAACATCTTGTCCCTCCACATGATCCTTAAAGAGGCTGGAAAACGCATTTGAACATTTGCACCAAGCGACTTAAGTTGTGGGATAAGTTGTCCCAGCTCCCACTGTCTATCTTGTGTAGCTTTTGAGATATCTGATCTAATCCTACAAGTTCAACCGTCTTTGGAGAATGATGCTGCTTTTAGACCCTCGCTCAAGATCTTCTCCTTAAGCGCGTACGTCAGGAAGTTAATCAATATTTTCCTGGTTACTTTTCCTAAAGGGATGGCGATGGATCCTTTATATGTCTTCGACTAAGTTTACTGTTTTAGTCCAGGGTATCAGTTCTTCCAGGAGCCGAATTGTAAACCCTTTTATATCATCCCCTTCCAAACCTTCTGGGATGTTTAAAATTTTAAGGTTATTTCTTCGGGCGTGATTTTCCAAAGACTCCATTCTCTCACTTATCTCTGATTCTCTGATTTTCAATTTGGTTATTTCTTTACAATTGTCTTCTGTTTTTTTCTTTAGGCCTTCTACTTCCCCTTCCACATGCGTTACTCTTTCTATCAAAGTATTTATTTTGTGGTCTAGTGTTTCACATGTCTCCTGGATCTTGATCTGATTTCCTTCGGAGGTCGCGAATTTGTCCCTTAGCTCCCTCATCATCTCTCCCATCTCCCTAAAGATCTTTCCTGCTTGAGATCCTCCTGTGTCATCTGGAGTTTTGCTTTTATCATTTGATTTAGTCGGTTCCGGTTCTGGAACGGTGTTGGGGGGGAATATTTGGGCCTGAATTTGTATATTTTTTGATACCTGGTCTCTCCCTGTAGTCTCCTGTTTTTCAAAGTTCTCCAAAACCTGGTACTGATTACTTATTGGGACGCCATAGCTTTCCATAATTGGTTTTTCTGCCATCGTTACCTCCTTTTGTGTGGTATCTTCTCTTTGAGATTCTCTGGATCTCTTTTCACTCCCCTCACTCAGACCCTTCTTCTCTTGTACCTTGAAAAACAGACTAAGGGAAGGGGTAATTTTTTGCAAACTTTTCCCTCCTGGGTTTGTCAAGCTGAGCCGTGCTGCGTTTGACAGTGGTACAGTGTTTTTTTTTCCTTCCTTTAGCAGTCCTGGGTGTGTTGCAGGGCTTGCTTTTACCTCTGCCTGCGTCTTTATTCTCTTCCTTGGATATATCTGCAGTTTTTAGGTCTTCAGTTTTAGTTGTATCTTTAGTAACCTTAAACCCCTGATAGCCACCCTTCAGACTCCTCAGGCTGTAACCTCCTCCTGTGGACCTTCCCTCCGTTAGGGTAGTTTTTTCTGGAGGAGGCACCTTAAGTTTATCCAGTTTGCTTTTGAGAGGTGCTCTGCGCAGCTTACCTTCTCTGCTTTCAGGCTTACTGCACGCTGCCTCTGCCTCCGCCTTAAGGCCCCTCTCCACGCCCCTAGACCTCAAAATAACACAGGAAAAAGTATTTACTGTAGTCTTTATTTGAAACACAGCTTTCCTGGGCCCCTCTGTTATATTGTTTTGTATAGGGGCTAAGTATGCACCCACTATGTTATAGTCCGAAATTATGCCTCGTTCTCCTCTGGCTGGAACATGATGTGGGACACGATGTGCCGTTTTATTGTTTATCAATCGAGCATGAGCCGCTCTTGCCCACACTAAAGGTGAGCACCTCTTGGAACTGACTCCCTTGTTGTTTAAGTCAGGGTGTTTGCTCTCAGTACCCTCCAGTGCTACACCCGCAGGCTCCTTCCTCTAACAGTGGCGCTGTGACGGATTCCTCTTTGGGCTCCAGCTGCCTCGCCTCCCCTGTCACCTCCTTGCTCTACAGCCCTATGTCTCTATCTCCAGAGATCAGCCCGGAGCCTCTACGCCTCTACGCCGATCTGTCCACTGTCTGTGCACCGCGTACGGTGCTCCGCGCAGCCACAGGGAAACGAGGTCGGACACCAAACGCCGAAACCGCAAAACCGGGGGAAGAGAGTGAGGAGACTGCAACGAACCATCAAAATGCCCACAGTAAGTCCACAGTAAATATAAATTTACACGGAGTCGTTGCTGACGTCCAGCTCCTTCATTGCCACATTCAAACGGACCCGCTCACCATGTCTGCATACCCGGTAGATCTTGAACGTTACGTAGGCGGCCGCTTTTCAAAAATAGATTGTGTTAGAGTACATGGCACATCCCACATCGCTGCATAATTCACCTAGTTTCTGCTCCTGTTCTGCTCGTCTTCGGTTTGCTGGCTCTGCTTCGGTTCTGCCTCGGTGGGAAGTACTACATACAAATGCTGGGAGACGGGGAGCTCACGACTAGACTGCTTAGTCAGCCGCCATCTTCTCCCTACAGACCTTTCACCTAGGCCAAGTTGTTTCTTTCATATAATACAAACATAAAGTCTGCATGGAAAATGCATATCGCAAATCAACTCGAACAAGCTGGAAACGTTTCTAAAACGCTATTTCAAATCCTGAAAACCTTTACTAACCCCAAGGCGGAGACTCCCTCACAGTCAATGTGCGATAATATAGCGTCCTTCCTAACCCAGAAAATTTACACCACCTATCTTGAAATTATCACTTCCAACGGAACCCCCACTGCACAGATGCACAACTTTCCTTCACTAACACCGGAAGAGGTAGAATCTCTCCTTATCTAAGTTAAATCTGGGTCCCCCCTAGATGTTATCCCTGCAAAAATAGCCTCCCGCCTAGCGCAGCAGCTGACCACACCTATCTGCACAATCCTCAACAGCTCTCTGAGAGCTGGCAGACTCCCCCCGAATGGAAAGCAGCAGAAGTTGTCCCCATTCGTAAAAACCCCAAAACTCTGCTTCTGAGCTATCAAACTATCGCTCCATTTCTCTGCTTCCCCTTCAGAGCAAACTCCTTGAAAAACATATAAATAGACACCTGTCTAACTTTGTGGAAACCTCGCACTGCCTGGATGTCTCCCAGTCTGGTTTCAGGGCCAAGCACAGTACAGAGTCCGCCCTTATAGAGGTAACTGACAACATCAGAATGTCCCTGGACCAGGGTGAAGCAGCACATTTAGTGCTGCTTGACCTATCTGCAGCATTCGACAACATCTCTCACCAGATCCTACTGGAGAGACTCCAGGACATCGGGGTTCAAGGAGTTGCTCCGAAATGGCTGACAGTTTTACTGACAGATAGAACCCAGACAGTCACTTTGGGTACTATTAGATCTAAGACCACCAAAGTTACCAAGGGAGTACCCAAGGGCTCCTGCTTGAGCCCCACCCTCTTTAACATGTATGTTACACCCTTGGCAAAACTAATGAGGAATCTGGGTTTCAGTCCATTCTCTTACGCGGATGACACCCTGCTCCTCCTCACCTTTGATAAGTCTAATTCCAACATTCAACTTACCATCTCAGAGGGTATGAAAACCATCGCTGCCTGGATGAGAGCTAACTTCCTGCAACTTAACGCCGAAAGGTCGGAGGTCATGTTTGTAGGTGCAGCAATAAGCTGGTCTCCCAGCTAGTGGCTGGAGAAGCTGGACCTGCTCCCACCCCAAAAACAGTGGTCAAGAACCTAGGAATCAAGATCGACCAGAATCTCACACTTGAAGCTCATGCCACTACCACTGCTGGTTCCTGCTACCACACACTCATTCTGCTCAGAAGAGTGTTTCCCATGCTACCTGCCTCAATGAGAAAAACACTGATGCAAGCTCTAGTGTTAAGCCGGCTGGAATACTGCAATGCACTGCTAGCCTCGGCCAGCGAGGCTTCTTTAAAAACACTGCAGGTAATCCAGAATACGGCAGACCGACTAGTAGAAACCGCCACCCCCAAAATGGCCTCAACACCACTTCTCAACGAATTGCATTGGTTTCCCGTGAGAAAGAGGGTGATATTAAAGATATATTGCACAGTCTTTAAAGCCCTTCATGGCCTGGGGCCTTCCTACCTATCGGACAACCTGCTAAAATACACCCCCTCCTGCTCCCTTCGATCAGGCTCCAAGCTATCGCTCTGCACTCCAAGAATCAAAAAGGCTCGGTCTGGTGGCAAAGCATTTACTTACCTTGCCCCACCCTTCTGGAATGAACTCTCCCACCAATTACGTGATTGCCAGAGCCTTCCCCTCTTCAGAAAGTTGCTAAAAACCCATCTCTACTAGGTCCACTTGTCTGACGATAAATGCTGTCCTAGCGCAGAGATACCCCTTACGGGGTGATTTTGGTGCAATATAAACTAATAAATATCAAATATCACAGACTCCAGCGTACTTGGAAGTGTGCACAGTAGTGCATGCACATCTTTGAGATATATCAGTCTGTCATCAGCATACAGAGATACTGCATGTGTGCCATCGCCCAAGGGGATGCACCAGTCCATGCCCTGTTGCCGTAACCACTACTATGCTGTCTATATATATATATATATATATATATATATATATATATATATATATATATATATATATATATATATATATATATATATGTATGTATCGGATTATCACGGCCCGCCTGCATGCCTGTGTTATTGAGGAGCTGCTGCCAGATGGCGGATTGGGACTTCCCGGGTGAGAGGCGTCTGCATTGTCCTTCACTTCCAGCCTCGATGACATCGGATATGTGGGCTAGGGAGTAGGGGACCCAAGGACATTTGTTTTCCAGTACTTTCGTGGGCGTGATTTTCCCCTGTGGCACATCGGTTACCAACAAGATGCACGACGGGATCAGAAGTCCGTGACAGAGGCTGCTGTGACGTTCGTAAAGGTATGTGCTGCAGCTGGGCCCTTCATCATTGCATGGGAGGAGCTCGTTATTAACTCAATGGAAATTACCCTTTCACGAACTGCGGCATTTGAAGAAGTCTTGACGCCGAAACCGGTCATGCCGACCTCTGTTTAAATAAATGTCCCAAACAAACCCCGCTGTCTCCCTTCCTTCTTTCGTCTTAGAGAGGATTCCTGACATATTTCAAGTGCATTCCTGTGTCACTTTTAAAGGGACCCTTCATGCTTTGGCCGTGATACCTACAGGACGTTAGGCAACTAACTTGTATTTCCCAGAGGTATCGGATTATCACGGCCCGCCTGCATGCCTGTATTATCGAGGAGCTGCTGCCAGATGGCGGCCTGGAACTTCCCGGGTGAGAGGCGTCTGCATTGTCTTTGGCTTCCAGCCTCGATGACATCGGATATGAGGGCTAAGGAGTAGGGGACCCGAGGACAGTTGTTTTCCAGTATTTTTGGGGGTGATTTTCCCCTGTGGCACATCGGTTACCAACAAGATGCACGACGGGATCAGCAGTCCGTGGCAGAGGCTGCTTGATGTCGGTAAAGGTATGTGCCGCAGCTGGGCCCTTCATCATTGCATGGGAGTAGCTTATTATTAACTCGACGGAAATTACCCTTATACGAACTGCGGCATTTGAAGAAGGCTTGACGCCGAGCCCAGTCATGCTGACCTCTGTTTATTTAAATGTCCCAAACAAACCCCACTGTGTCCCTTCCTTCTTTCGTCTGAGAGAGGATGCCTGGCATATATATATATATATATATATATATATATATATATATATATATATATATATATGTATATATAGGGCTGATTTCGGACATTCCAATTCCAGAAATCACCACAGTGCCATTCGGACAGCCCATCTGGGCCTGGCAGATGTTAAATAGACTTTAAAAGCGATGGGGGAGTGTTCATCATGGTATTGCATTTGAAGAAGTGAATAAATGAAACGCGTCAGGCAAAAAAGTGATTTGCATTTATTTCTGCTTGCAGGCGGATGCTGCCCTTACCAGTGATTCAAGGAACAGGTTGAGCCTTACGCAGCTGCTTGAGTGCTTTCCAAACTGCGTGTATCAACCAGGAGCTTTCTCTTTGAGGACCAGCTGTATATACAAACCTCAGGGACGGCGATGGGTACCTGCTTCGCTCCCAGCTACGCGAACTTGTTCGTTGGCTGGTGGGAGGAGCAGGTGCCCAGGAGCTGTACAGTTGGTACAGACACAGGACAGGTCGAATGCTGGTATCGTTATATCGACGATTTGTTTATCGTGTGGGATGGAGGGATGGATACGGCAGAAGAATTCATAAAGATCCTTAACACCAACGGCCTCAATTTGCACTTCTCAGGTTCAGTGAGCCCGGTGGCAGCGGAGTATCTGGACCTGAGAGTGTACATTGAAGATAACCTCCTACAGACTACTCTGTACAGAAAAGCAACTGCTGGTAACTCCACACTTTTTGCCAGCAGCAGCCATCCTACCCCACTAAAGAATAGCATTCCCTATGGAGAACTGCTTAGAATCCGCAGGAACTGTTCCAAAGACTCTGACTTCGAGGCGGCTACCTCGGAGTGCCTAGCGAGATTTTCAATGAGGGGCTATGGCAATACCTTATTGAAAAAGACCCTGAATAAGGTAAGGAGGATACAGAGAAATACTTTACTGGCCACAGTTGATCCTAACGTGACGAGAAACAGAGACATCAACAAAGAGAGTGGAAAATTCAGATTAATTACTCCGTATTCCAGGGGAGCTAAAGATCTGAAAGCTATGCTTAACAAGAACTGGCACATACTGAAGACTGATAGTATATTAAAGGATGACCTACCCGCACATCCTTTAATTACGTTCAGCAGGGCAAGGTCATTAAATGACATGTTAGTCTCGAGTCATCTAGACAAACTTCCTCCTAAAACCAACTCTTTAAAACAGATGGCTGGTTTCTTTCCTTGCGGTCACTGCAAGGCTTGCAGTGGCAGCAGACGTGTACTGTCATACGTCATTCCAGACACCGGCAAGAAAGTGCAAATCAAGCACTTTATCACATGTAGTACACAGTTTGTAGTTTACTGCCTAGTCTGCCCATGTGGCCTCAGCTACATCGGCAGCACTATTAAGGAACTCAAACTGAGGATTCTTGAACACCAGCGAGCAATCGAAAAAGTAGATATTACATACCCGGTTGCTCGGCATTTTGCTGAGGAACATGACAAAGATCGCACTAAATTGCGATTCTTTGGATTGGACATCGTCCCACCAAATGCAAGAGGAGGTGACCGCTTAAGGAGACTCCGCAGACTCGAGTCTAGATATATCGTAGACCTTTCGGCTAAACATCCGGGAGGGATGAACAGCGGTGAGGAGCTTTCATGTCATTTGGGGAAATAGAACTATGACCTGTAGTAGGACCCATGATAAGCACCCTCTATCTACTACCAGCCGGAAGACCATCTGTACATTTTGTAAACTGTATATTTTGTATATTTTGTGGATAGTGTAAATACTGTACCTTAATAACATCAAAAAAATCCCGAAATATCAACTCTCTTTGCTGGAATGAAATTAATTGCATTAACTGCATTTCTTGTAGAAGACCACTAGACTGCGCTCTACCCATTCCGCTGGAATGTCAGTTCAAAGTAGGGACGTAACTATGTAGATATGTATATATTCAATATATGAAAATATGTATGTACGGAATCTGATTGGTTCAAATCGGAACCTGAATTGATAGAAAAGTAGGTTTTTCCCTTTCTCTTTCTTTCTTTTGCTGCTCCCCATCATGGGTCTTGAATAACCAGAGTAATATGTAATGAATAGCAGCACAAGGATGATTTGACCACTCTGGATACATCGTACTTACATATGTAACTCTTTCCCTTACGTCCCTGCATCTGAACGTTCTTTTTATATGTTTGAGACCATAGTTATTGTTATTATTTTCTGCACTGTTTTTCTGTAAATATGACATTTACTTCTAAACATAGGACATTAGCCGATCCACGGCTTTATTTTCACCTTAGCACCAATGGATGAATTGTAACAGATCCAATATTTGGATATACACCCTTCCAATATGGCGCCCATAGAGGCACAAAGGGTCATAGTCCTATGTTTATGTCAACATTTACAAATTTTTGTATTTCTATGGGATGTTTTGAAATTAACAAGTGACACACTGACGAAGGCTAACGCCGAAACGCGTCTGTGCTTCTTTGTTCCCGAATAAACAACTTGGACACCTCTTGGTTTGTGAGTGCTGCCTCTTTGAGCTATACGCGAAGAGTTTGAGCGTCATATATATATATATATATATATATATATATATATATATATATATATATATATATATATATATATATATATATATATACATATATATATATATATATATATATATATATATATATATATATATATATATATATAATCTACTGGCGGTCACCGGCAGATAGTTATAGTTAGGACCTAGCTTCCATAGGAAAAGCGTTTTTGTTTTCCCAACAACTTTGGTGGCGGTTGGCAAATCTTCACGATATTTTCAAAACTTATGGCCCGCTCCGGTCAGCTCCTATCCTGAAAGTATCGGGGTGTTTGCCAAGCGGGGGCCGAGAAAAAAGGGGGTCCAAAAAAGTGTTTTCCCCATGTTATTTTCCATAGGAAACTTTAGACACGTCTACAGCCCGAACTGCTGAACGGAATTACACCAAATTTGGCAAAAAGGTAGCCCTTGGTTCAGTAAGAGACCTTCTTGTTAAATGGTGTAAATACATTCAGTAGTTCCTGAGGTATTAAAAAAATAGAAAGTTTCGATATCTGAGCGGAGTCTAACCCTCCAAGCACAAGCTTGCCTCTAATTGGCTGCCAACAAGCATTGGCCTCTCGCCAGGAAAATGTTAAAACTTTTGTGAAGTTCTTGCGCAGGTACTTGACTTTGGATTTAGCCGCGGCCCGTGGAGGGAGTTGTGGTGGGGAAGGCAGTCAGGGCGGGGGAGGGGCAGGGTGGGGGGTGGTAAACACCGGAATCTGGATGATTGCAGGTAAGTAAACAATTAAATTAATAAAATTAATAAAATGAATTTCGTTCCATGCCCTGCATCGCAAAATGCGATGCAGAGCATGCTACGAAATTCGTTTTATTAATTTAATTTAATTGCAAGGTATTTGCACGATCCGAGGCCAGGACTATCCTCAACCAGAACACACACAACCCATGACTGGTTTTGCCCTTATTAGTTCTCTTCAGCCAAGTATAGCTTGGTTACAGTGGCACAGGGAGCCCAGAACCCACATCTGGGCATACCCGCCACACCTGGAGCATAAATTTAAAAAACAACAAGGAGCCTGTGGAATGCTTGAATTAATCTCAGGCACTGGCTAATGCTCTGGCCTCATATCCAGTTGGTGAGCCCATAACAAGGTCGAAACTCATTCTGGGTTGCTTGTGTTTCAGTTCAAGGAGGACGTGGCAGTTTGGGCTAGACTGTTCTTATTGGAGCAGGGTCAAGACAGCTGGGTCCAAACGGAGGTGGCATGGTGTGAAAAATATCGATAGACAAGAATGCGGACCACAGTGATTACCAGAGGCTGAGATTTATTCAAGAATTCCATGCCATCCTAATTGGGATGGGTATGCCCGGTGCACACTGGGTCAGTGGAACCAAGTTATACCCCGCTGATAAGCCTATAACAAGTGTGAAACCAGTCCAGGGTTGCTTGTTTTGGGGGTCAAGGAGGACCTGGCGTGACAGTTCAGGCTGGACTGTTCCCGTAGTAGCCAGGTCAAGACTAATTTGCATATAGCTGCGTCCAAACTGAGGTAACATGGGGTGAAAAATAATGATGGATTGGAATGCAGCCCCAGTAAATTCTAGTGCCTGAGATTTTTTCAAGCATTCCATCCATCATTTGTGCATACTTTAAAACTATAGCTCAGCCGTGCATTATAATTAGTTATGAGCCTTTGAGAAAAAAGATGCATCCCTAGTTATAATACCTGGCTGAGATAAAAGAAACAAAAGTAAAAATTAAGTCCCTGATTTATAAGTTGGCAAAAAGAGTATTCCGTGGCAATGGCGACAAAGAACCCTTTCAGCCAACCTGAAATTTTACCCGCTTTAGTTAGAGTCAGGCAGACCTTCAGTGTATAAACGATGGAGACTTCTTCATCTCCGCCACCTACACACACCTCCAGTGGTCCTAGAGAGTGTGTGCCCGTCGCGGTCATAAAAAACATGGTGGAAGGGGCAGTGCTTCCTTTAAATGACCCCCACTACATGAAAGAATGGCCCCATGGCGAGAGGGTCATTGATCTTGTATTTTCAAAATCTCAATTTTGGATTTTCTTTTTGAAAATCAATAAGAAGTTGTAAGATTACCTTAGGGCTCTATCATGTTAACGAAGCTGTCCATCAAACAAACTGCAGTGACACTGGTTCCTGGAAATGCTAGCATTGTCTGCAGTGGCAGCGGAGATCTCTAAATACATTGGGAGGAGTACCATCACCATGGAATGAGTAAAGTATTCCACCATGGCGATGGTAAATACTCCATATGCCATTAATTAAATCAGGCCTTATGCATCCATATCAACTAGGGCGTTTCGTGACAGGCTAGTTCTTCTGAGAGTTTACCAGGCCTAAAAAAGAGACAGTGATGTCAGACGTTGCTGGTATATTTCTAATACGATACCAGCACTTCGAGCTCATAGGCACAACAAGCATGCCCAGACCAATTTACATCTCCAAAGGCCAATTTTTGTATAATGTCCTGCGGCTTCTTCAGCATGCTGTCATACCTAAGGCAGACTTGCCATATAACTGACAGTGTTCCTGACAACTGAGCCTTTTTAAGGCACTGGCCTGTCCATACATCTTTCGATTTCCCAATAGGCACCGGAAAGATTGGAGTAGAACACGCCTGAAGTGTAAGCAACTTTTCATCTTTTGTATTGCCTCTGAGAACTACCTCAGGAAATACCTAATTTCTCTATAAATACGTTCACTCAGTTCATTATCTGAGGGATTGTACTCCTTGCAGACCTCTCGCTATCATTATTCCTTTGCCTACATGTGCCTGCCTTTCTATTAGATCTAAAAGCTGCCTTCTTATCCATTCCTGCAACCATCAGAGAGATATTCACTCTGTTTAGTTTCTAGAACATCTCATGTCTTTCAATGCACATTTCTGGAAACTAGCTTTCATAGATCTATTAATCTCTTTGCCACTCTGATGTCAAAGTTTACGATGGAAAGAGTTGTTTATGTGCTGGCAAATTGTAGAAGAAATACTGATTACTTACTGCATCGAGTACCATCTGACAACTAAATTAGATTTCAAAAATCAACTCTTCCCATTGTAAACGTTGATATCAGAGTGGCAAAGAGATTACAAATTTGACATTTCATCAACTACAGTATAACAATAGAAATTATATACTTTTTTATAGAATGAAATATTGAGAGATATAAAAAAAAACTCAGCATGATAGTAAAGACATTTGCATCATAGAGAATAAACTGAGGAAACTGCCCAAAGAGCTTACCATGTGTGTGGGGCCAACTTTTTTATCTTCAGGACAGTGTTTGGAAAGGATGTCTGATTCTTAAAGCTTTTTTAGACTTCATTCCTTATAGGATGGACCTTGGCTTGCTGCCAAACACATATTGAAAGTAGTCAGACAGTCCAACAAGCACCACATTATTTGAAGCTTCAGGATTTCCCCCACTCGTCTTTGGTTGCGGTCTGAGAGCCACAACAATGTTACATTTCGGTAGTCCTCTGATGGGAATTGTGCACACAGACAAGAAATGCGAATCAATTTTTCGACATTTTTAAAATGTTGTTCATTGTGATACAAACAGCTAATTATGAAGTACTGCAGTTGACCAAAAGTGCAACTGGTTGCTCTTTTGTTATGACTTGTGAACATTGTCAGTCCTTCCCAGAAACATTATCATCCATCATAAGGTACTGTGGGACATATTTACAAGAAAATGGCGGAGTAAGTAGGTGTGCCAAAGTTGTCATTTTGAAAACTAACGGATGCGCTGTAGTTAACAATATGGTGCACCCCTGTGTTTTCCCTAGAACAGTTGCTAAAAATAGCTGCTTAGTGGCTGCGCAGGCACCCTTGCACCATGGTGCAAGAGTGCCTACGTTGCAGGGAATGATTCTGCAGCACACATAGATATAGCAAATCATCATTATTAAATGATTGTTTATGTGCGCGAAGGGACACCATCCTGCACATAGACAATCAATAATGGTATTTTGCTGTTCCTATGTGTACTACAAAATTCAGCACACAAAGAAAAGCAATAATGAGTAAAAATAAAAGTATTTGTCCTTGGTGCACCATTTTAACTCCTGCTATTGCATTGCATTCGTTTTTGGCGTTACCTCAGATTTACACATCCTTTTAAAACTGGGGCGGTGTGAAAAAGCAATGGGAATTGCGGTGGAACGCCCACAACAACATCCATTGCACATTCCTGTCCTTCAAAGGGGCAGATTAAGATCTCGCTAGGAAAACCCTCCGTACGACTCTGATGCGGAGGGCTTTCCGAGTGATTCGTGCTCCTGGAGTCCAAACGAGTGAGTACTATGCATCCGTATGCTTACGGACTCGGTTTGCTCGGACACCCATTGAACTCAATGAGAGCCTGTATACTGGATGCGTACACAGGCTCCCATAGCAAAAAGGGGTAAGTGGGTAAAGCATACACCCTGATGTGGGCCCCCCATGGTGCCTGCCACACTGTGCATGCTTGGATGGGGGGACCCATGGGCACCCCCATGATAGATTCGGAGGGCCCCGGGTGAAGGGGCGCTGCTACGGCCCCCGAAAGTATGATTCCAACAGCTGCTTCATCTCACTGAGACTGAGTCGAGACGGCTGTCCAAATCGTGCATCGTACTCACTTGGTCGTAATCCAGCTCCATTGCATGGCACGATTCAGCTAGGAAAGAGTCGTACGGGCAGGTTAGGTTTCAGAACCGATTTGCACGATACGATCTTCACATCATACTTGCCTGTTTTTCCCGCCGTTTCCCGATCCTTCCCACCGATGTGTCCCTGCGGCCCGCCCTCCTGCTCCCCATTGGCCACCCCGCTCCCGCCTCCCAGCTGCTCCTCTCTCCCTATCCCCCTCTTAAGGAGGCCGCGCAGTGGCGTAGGAGCGGCCTCTGACCCTGCTCCCAGGCAGGTCGCTCCCCACGCCACCACACAGCCGCCAGGTGCCTCGTACCTGCTCCCTGCCGCCCGCCTGTTTTTCCCGCCGTTTCCCGATCCTTCCTGCTGCTGTGTCCCTGCGACCCGACCCCCCTGCCCTCCATTGGCCACCCCGCTCCCGCCTCCCAGCTGCTCCTCACTCCCTATCCCCCTCTTATGGAGGCCGCGCAGCAGCCGCACAGCGCCCGCGCAGCGGCCACGCACAGCCGGCGCGCCAAAGGCAAGGCCGTTTGTGCCTGGACCGCGCCCAGTTCCAGAACCCCTGTAGCCGCGAGCGCCACAACACCAGACTCCGCTACAACGCCAGCACCCTCTACGCACTCAACACCGGACGAAACCACACTGGCTTCCAAGCCGCCCCGAAACGTACTCACCAACCTTTCTCCTGCCACACCTGCAGCTTCACCTTCAACAGAACCACCAAACCTCCAAGGACTGGACCCAACCACCTTCGCTGCATACTCCTCAACACCTCCTCCGCACACAAACACACCGTCGAGCTCTGGGATCTACTTGACACCTCCGCCCTAGATGTGGCCTTCCTAACAAAGATCTGGTGGAACGACTCCTCAGCGCCGACATCGCCATAGCCATCCCGGACGGCTACAAGATCACCCACAGGGATCGCGCCAACAGAACCGGAGGAGGAATAGCCATTGTCCACAAGTCCACCCTCAAGGTCACCACCCACGCAGACGACACCCTCAAGACCGCCGAACACCTGCACTTCCGGATCCACACTGACCCCAACACCACCCTCAGAGGAACACTCATCTACAGACCCCCTGTACCCCGAGCTCACTTCAGGGACTCCATCCCCGACCTCGCCAGCACCCACGCAATCGCCTCTATGGACTACATCCTCCTCGGGGACCTGAATTTCCACCTCAAAAACAACAACGACGCCAACTCCGCCACCCTGATCGCCAACCTCGC
Source organism: Lissotriton helveticus (assembly GCF_964261635.1). NCBI lineage: Eukaryota > Metazoa > Chordata > Amphibia > Caudata > Salamandridae > Lissotriton > Lissotriton helveticus. The sequence goes on from NC_136070.1 coordinate 1,173,969,801, forward strand.
CAACCTCGGCCTCAGACAACTCGTCACCGCACCCACCCACGCCGCTGGCCACACGCTGGACCCCATCTTCTCCACAGGCACCCACATCACCTTCGACCACACCACCGAACTCCACTGGACCGAACTCTGCTGCATCAGTTTCACCTTCAATAAACCAACCACGCACCACCGCACCCAACAGCTACCTGGCCGCTGCTGGAGCAAAGTCACCGAAGACCAGCTGATCACCACCCTCACCCAAAACCCACCCACCGACCCCACTAACCCAGACACCGCAGCCCGCAACCTCATACAGTGGAGTGACGACTGCACCAACACCCTCGCCCCACTCAAGAAACCCTCCAACAACCACGCCAGCAAGAGAGCCACCTGGTTCACCGACAAGCTGCAGACCTCCAAAGGCGCATGCCGGAAACTGGAGAAGATATGGCTCCACAAACGCACCCCGGACAACCACGCAGCCCACAAGGACGCCACCTGCAGACATCACCACCTCATCAGATTAGCCAAGAGATCCCCCTTTAAAGACCGCCTGAATAACAACGCACACAACAGCAAAGAGCTCTTCAGCATCGTAAAGGAACTCTCCAACCCCAGCGCCAATGACATACCGCCCTCCCAAGAACTGTGCAACTCACTAGCCATCTTCTTCCACCGCAAGATCGCTGACATCCATGACAGCTTCAACACCATGACCGCCCCGACTACGCCAGACCCCACCTGCCCTGTAAACACCACCAGCACCAACCGCCTGACCTCCTGGTCCAACTTCAACGATGAGACACGCAAGGTCATGAACTCCATCCACTCAGGATCTCCATCAGACCCGTGCCCACACCACGCATTTAACAAATCAGACGCTGCCATCGCACCCCAACTACGGAAGGTCATCAACATCTCCTTCGAAACAGCTACATTCCCGAAAAGCTGGAAACACGCCTAAATCAACGCCCTCCTCAAGGAGCACTAGGCGGACCCCAAGGACCTCAAGAACTTCCGGCCCATCTCCCTGCTCCCGTTCTCGGTAAAGGTCATTGAGAAAATCGTCAACATGCAACAGGCCCACCACCTGGAAGATAACAACATATTGGACCCGTCCCAGTCCGGGTTCAAACGAAAAGCACCGAGACAGCCCTCATCGCTGCCACAGACGACATCAGGCACCAACTAGACAACAGCGACACATCAGCCCTCATCCTCTTGGACCTGTCAGCCGCCTTCGACACAGTCTACCATTGCACTCCAAAGACACGCCTCCTAGAAGCCAGAATCCAAGAGAAGGCCCTTGACTGGACCACGTCCTTCCTCTTCGGCAGAGCCCAGAGCATCCGCCGCCCGCCCGTCCAATCCGAGGCCACCGACATCATCTGCGACGTCCCCCAGGGCTCATCCCTCAGCCCGACGCTGTTCAACATCTACATGGCCTCCCTCGCACAAGTGGCCCGCCAACACAAACTCAACATCATCTCCTACGCTGACGACACCCAGCTCATCCTCTCCCTCACCAAGGACCCGCACACCGCCAAAACCAACCTCCACGAGGGAATGAAGGCCGTCGCCGAGCAGTAGCAGCACCCTCACCCCTCAGCACCTTGAGACCCTCACGGGTAAGTAGTGCTCTTTACAAGTACCCTAATTGATTGATTGATTGATTGTGTATGATTCGGTCAGAAAAAAGGGCTACAAATCGGATCTGGGAAAGCCAAATCCGATTTGGAGGCCTTCCTGACGACATCGTAATCGGGCCCCAAGTGATGTGTGCAAAGGGGCTATATTTACTAGGTGGTGTTAAGCCACTCAAAGTGACTCAGCACTTCTTTGTAAATGAGGAGAAGAGCATAGCGCCACCAGAACGTTGCTAAAAGTGAAGTTCTCATGGCTCTGTTCACTTTTAAATATACCACTGCCATTACGGAGGACGCCACGCCATGGAGCCGGCTGATATCTGAACTAGAATGACCTTCTGAAGGAATTACTGCTTTTGAAGTTAACTGCCAACGTAAAAGCGAGCATCATTTTAGAGGAAGCACTATCATTAGAAGGACCTGAAAACTTTTTTGAGATTTATGATCTATAAACTGTCCTCGATAGAGGACACACTGAAATTGGCTCATGACCACTCTATGATACAGAGTCAATTCGCCCTGAAGAAGTCTGTGAAGGACGAAACGCGTTGGCTATGGCTAGAGACTTTTAAATGAAGATTTAATAAAGAATGAACTTCCACAAGACCACTGATTCTGCCCTTGAATGATTAATATTTATATATAAAACTTAGTTATTTTCTGTATAAGTGTGCTGGACCACCTTTTGTATTGAGCTTATATGTAAGGACAGTTTTCTGCCCTGGGAGATTTAGGGGACTTTGAATTCCCGGTCCCTGGCACCTAAAAATCTGTACAATATAGGATGTAAGATAGGTGCAATCATCTATAACCCCATTCCCCTGAAGCGCTTATCTACACTGTGTGAAACCAGACAACACAGTTTTTGTTTCAATAAATGATAGACACACATCAGAGGAGAAACAGCATCAAATGGCTTTAGTGCAACCAAGCGTGATCCACCTGGGAGAAACTGTACATCTTCATAGAAAATTCTAAAGAAACTATTAAACAACTACTGCTTTAATAACTGTTTTTGTTTTCTAGGGAAATATGTTTAACGAGTAACTTAAACAGCTACTAACTATGTAGAAAGAAACAAGTAAATAAATAATTTTAGAAATCTACAAAGAAATTCCAGTCAGATGAAAAGTTTACCTATATTGACAGATCCCTCTAAATTAATAATGTTTTGCCATTTCACAGCAAACTCAGCTTCAAACCTTCATTACCAATTCTGCATAGGCCTCACATGTAAAAGCCTTGTACTGTGTATGGAGCTGAAGTGTTAGGGTTAATATAAAAATGCATTACAAAATACAAGATCTTGAAACTCACTTCTTTGTTGAGGAAAAGAGGCTTCTAAAATTTCTAAATGGTAAAATATTGATTCTAACCACGTTAAATCTCAAATTTGATGTTCACTGGTGTTATTTTGATAACGTTTATGTTATTTCATTGAATACATAAAGAACAAAGACACAGAATCCCTAAAATGAGCAAATAATTCCTGTTTATGAACATCCCAAACACAAACTGACTATAGAAAACTCAATTTCACCATGACAAACTTGAAGCTAAATAAAAAATATAAAATAAAAGCAGATGGAGAGATCAAAGAAACATAGCAAGCACAGGGCAAAGCTTTGGAAAAAGAAATAGGGCATAAGAATTTTAATTAAAAATTAAAAAAAATGCTAGAACAATGTAGTTTCAGGTGATCTTAGAATATATGGTGTAATACTGGAAATCAGCAGAAAGTAGAAAAAGACACAAAACACACGTCATCACAGGTAGTCATGCATACGATTTGGTGCTGTGACAATCTTCTGAGTGGGAGTGCTGGCCAAAGGCATAAGCTACTCACTGAAACTATAATGGCTCTAAAAATCCTAATGTTACTGAACATGCGAGTGCAGCAAATGTGTAGGAGAAACCATTAATTGAGGAGTGTGTTCGTGGGGTTTGGGGGAAGGATGTGGAATCACTGGATCTTTCTGATGCAATATTCATAAGTGTATGGATATATTTTGTAAGGTTTATTAAAAAATGTGGGGCATATTATCAAGAGAATTATAGCCGCTTTAGCGGCTGTTTTTGTCCGAAAAGTGGCGATAATTCTATCGCAGTATCAACAAGGGCACGCTAACGCGTGTTTCCTTGTTTTAGCAGCCCTTTAAACGCCACTTTGCATGTTAGCGATAAATATCGCTAATGACATGCAAAGTAGGCGTTCCCTTTCATTTCTCCCTTGAAATCCGCACTGACATGGCAGCGCAAGATTATCAAGCCTCAAGCAAACCTGTGATGCAATAAAATAAATCACACTGACGGCGGTTATCACAGGTTTGTAATGTCTGGTCAGAAACTAACCTAGCCATACTTTTAATGGCAGGTGGATTGTACGGCTGAGGCAACGGGGCATATTATCAAGGAAACAAGATAAATATTACATTTCCCGCTTTGCACGATTCAGTTTCAAGCTGCTATCGCTGGATTTAATCGCTGTGGAGATATGCCTTGATAATAATGTGATATTGCGGCGATTAAATCCGGCGATATGCGGCGTTAAACAGAATTATGCGAAGTAGAAAATGTGATATA